>NC_066314.1:36993179-39493179 GCF_022539315.1 Serinus canaria
TCTTATCTGTCAGTATTTTGTCATTCAGAAGGGTTCTTCTGTTTTCAAAATCAATGTTGCAATTTGTAATACTCTGCCACATACACGGTTTATGCTAGCCAATTTCCAAAAGGCATTCAAAATTTCCTGACTGCTCTGCTCATTTAATTTTAATGTTTTCATTACAAAAAAGTCCCATTGTGGCCATTTCTTTGACAGGCTATCCAGATTGCATTGTATCTTCAAAAAACACCTGCTTGCTGCAGGCAGGCAAAGCCAAGCCTTAGAAGGATGCTGCTGCTGTGGCCCTGTGAAGGCTGGAGCCCGGGGCTGGGAGCCTGGCTGTGGCTCACTGTGGGTAGGCAGATGTCTGTGAGGCAGCACACAAGTAAACAACACAGGTGGCTGTACCCCCAGGTATCATCTATGCACTTGTTCACGTGTAAATCTGTGAAATTGTTTCAGAAATACAGGAATGTACAAAATGTTTCCCAGTAACAATAATAATCTGTGCCTCAAATGCTTGGCATATCTGCTTTGTCTGCCAACTAATTTACTGCTTTCTGTTCCACTATGTCTAGGGTGTTTCAGATGAGCCCTCTGGGTCCCTATCCTGACTCACAACAAAAGATTTGTGTCTGGATTTCAAATCCATTAGGCAGAATACAGTAGGAATTACATCCTTGCAGAATTTCTTGTTTCCAAAATAAGAGGCTTTTTACCTCTGAACATCTTGTCCCTGTCTTGGAATTCTGCACACCCAGAGTGGTCACAGGGATAGCTTTTTGTCATATTTCCTTTAAACTCTCTTGACAAAAGGCCCTGATTTTTCTGTTTAGAGGCAGAGCCAAACCAAATGAAAATAGAGGAAGGTTTTTACCACTGCACCACCTCCTCTGCAAATCCAGGCTTTGAAGATAAATATGAGAAAGTATAACAACCTCTGTTTTCAGAACAAATGACATTGTTTTCTTGTCTCTCTTTTGGTAGGCAGGTGAGCCACTGTACCTGGAGGGACATTCAAATAGACACCAAGGCTCTATTACTGAACAATAATTAAATAAAACTAATTAGCAGGAATGGCAAGGAAGCATTGTCTAGTGTTCAATATCTTGCTGATCTCCCTGGTAGGCATTTGGAGATTAATTAGAAGTCCAGTAATCAGTCAGGTTTTGCTTGGTGGGGTAATAATAATAGTTTACAGTTGAAAGCATCAGGCAGTCTTGATACACAATTCTTTAAAACAAAAAATCCAGAGAGAAGGTTTAAAAGGGTCAGATATAACAGGAATAATCAGCATGTACACTACACTGTTCCTCTGTCCCCTGTCTCCTTTGTCCTAGCCAATATTCAGTGCACAGGACAGCATTTCAGGAAAGTCAGAGGTCATCCTCATGAGGCAGTTTGGCCAGAAGCATGATTTATTCTCATGAGCACACTACTACTGCTGTGTCTGTGCTCCCCATTTCCACACCTGAGTTTCCATTTTTATGGCTAAATCTGTATTCATCCAACAATTGTTTTGAAAAATAATGACATGAAATCTTGGGCAGACCAGAGTTGTTGCTATTCCTGTTTAATAGTGCATTTTCATATTTTAATAGTGAATACCTGCGGTCTGAATGATGCTGATTATGTGAACAAAAAGGTTGATGTCTCCCTTTTTGTTTTATTTCCCAAGGCTGCTCTGACTGAGCTTTCTATCCCTTCTCATAAATCCCAGTCACTCCTACACGTGTGTGCATATACATGGATATTCTGTGCAGTTCTTGTCCATCTGCTCATCTGTCTGACAGGGGGTGCTTTGCAAACCACAGAGGTCTGCAGAGCTGCTGAAGAATCAGAGATTCATTAGGCTCACTGTTATCCCATATTGCACAACAACTGGCAGGGATTTTGTGGGGTGCTTTTCAGGACATACAAGTGTTTTAACCAAAAATAGTGCAGCAAGGGAATGGTGAGGGGTCATCAGGGCTGAGGGAAGATATTAGTTCTTTTTTAGCTTTTTAACTTTGATACTCTAGAATTAGGCACAGATAAGAAGAGCCAACACAGTTGATAAGGAGAAATGGGCTGTAGGGATAAAACTACAGTTGCTTTTTTATATCAGCTTGTCATGTATTACCTCTGTCATTCCTTCCCTTAAGCTTTCTCCCTCCGTATTCCATGTGTTTTCTGTTTCAAAAGTTTTGCTAGAAAGACTTGAATTATCTCTGTGTCTATCAAACCTCCCTGGGGCCCCACCACCTGACTCTTCTCACTTTCTGAAATTGTTTTGTGCACACTGCTAGAGAAGTTCAAATTAAAAAAAAAAAAACCACAACAAAACAACTTTTATAATCTTAATAAATGAAGTTAAATATAATTTTATGGAATATGAATCCATATTTAATAATTTATAAAGTAAAGTCATGTCCTCTGCTGCATATTAACAGGGCTTTTCTTCTTTTTGGACAACCATGATGTAAATAAGATTATACATGTTTCTCTTTTATACTTTTTCATTGCTTTCCCCAAGCTGCTGTTTGCAAGAAAGACTTGATTGCAAGGAAGTATTTTGTCCCAGTGCTGCACCAAAACAGCTAGGAAATTAAATACTGATTGAATTAATTCTGTTCTTAAAATAATACTGGCTAGCAGATTTTTTTTTTAAATATTTTGCTAATATGCCTTGGTTTTGTAGATGGTTGCTTTCTTTTTCAATCACTATCAGTTTTGTCTTACAGTTGTTGTTAATATATCCCCCATAACTGACTAAAACTTTTTTTAAATTCAGGAATACCAAGTAAAAGTTGTATGGGGTGTCATCACTGCCTGGTGGGAAGGCAATCAGCTGCTTTGCAGCTGTTACTGCTGGCAGTTTTTTGTGTAATCAGATAGCTGGAATGAATATTATTCTATATGTACATACACAGCATGGCTTGGGATGTGCACTGCAGAGTTGAGTGAGAGAAGAAAGTGGCTTCTCACTTGGGTTGATTACTACCCTCCCTCTCCCCACTGAAAAAATAAACAGACTGACTTGGTCTTCCCTTAGTGCTAAGGACACAGTTTCCAGTCTCTACCATTTAGATTGCAAAGGTGGATTTAAGTGTCTTGTCTCAAATGGTCTTCTCTGATTTAGAATATGATACAATGGCTAAGAAGCAGAAAACAGTGAAATTAATGAAATTAGTATCTCATGATTATTGAATATTCCCTAGGACACCTTGGTGGTTACAAACTACCTGCATGGTTTAAATATGTCAAGTAGAAAAGAAAATAAGACTTTATACTATAAATCTTGTTTTTTGATTGCTGTTGCTCCTACTTTTTTAAAACAAAGCTTTTATTAGCCTCATTACAAAGAATATTTCGTGATAATAAATAGCTAAGCAAGTAAATGAAACTTTCCTTTTGTTGTTGTTGTTGTTTCTCTACAGTGGCACTACAAAACAAGAAAATCACTGTTTTTGTTATTTACTACTTTCCTGCTCTTAGCATTGTTATTTTTCAAACTGTTCTCAATAGTATTTGTCATGTGTCTGGCTTTGTCCTGAAAACATCATCTGGGAAAATGTTATGAACTTCAAGGATTAAATGCTGAACTAATCTGCAATCTTGTGCTCTCTTTTGTCTTCTAAGAAGGGGCATAAGCTTGAGAAGCAGTTGCACATGACACTGTAGATTGGAGAACCTGAGCTTGGCCTTCCAGCTGATCTCTTCTTGCACTGTGACATTGTTTTGGGAATTTATCACCCAGCCTCATGAAGATCATACCTTCAAAAGGTGCTGTGAGGTTTCTGCTGCTTGAAATCTCATCTTTGTGATAGGTTCCATAATGAGTGCATTAGCACTCAGCTATCCTGCTTGCTGATTTTGAAAGAATTTTCCTAAAATTTATTGAGTATCCTTTATTAAACCATGCATTTAGGGGAAATGCCTATTTTCTTGTCCCCCTTCCCTTGAACTTGCACTTCCTATGGAATTCTTCACTATGTTGAACAAGCTTCATATAGCAAAAACTAATAAAAGAATAGCCAGGATTCCTCCAAAAATGTTGGAAGTAAGCAAAAATCACCAGAACTTCCTGCTTATTCCAGCTCTGGACTAGATTTGAATCTCTGAAAGACACAAAAATCACTAGAGCAAGGTTGACATGGCTGCAACTAAAGCTTTTTTTGCTTTGATAATTTTTCTACTTTAAGTGAAAAGTGCTGCTGTGTTTACAAAGTAGTTGGGAGAACCTGCTGCTGCTGTTGTTATTTTCACCATATTTGCATTGAGCTAGTTTCTTAAAATCACTCTGTAATGGTACCTTGAGATTTAAGTGGATCCTAAATTCAGGTCAAGGACTCTGCAGCTTCCTAATTAACTCTGCTGTCTTGCAGAACAAGTAATGTATTGTAAGTGTTGTTGAATCTGTGTGTCACATGAGGAAGTCCTACTGTTTGCTTCTCTAATTCCCCTGGAAGGCTAATTTTTGAAATTGGAAGGAGAAGCATCTGCTGCTGCTGCTATCAGAAGTAAACAAGTGAGGGGCTGTACTGCAGTGTGCCTTTGTGGGAGGGATATAAAGACCTTTTAAAGATTGCATTTTATAAACATTACAGCAAGGATTTTCTTGTGAGACTGCATTGTGTGTCTGCTTATAGAGCAGAGTTAATAACCTTTTAAACTCATTCTAGATAGGCCTAGCCTAAAGCAATATATGACAAAGCAACCTTGCCTCGTACTGTGGCTTTTAGCTTCTGAATGAAATCATCTGGTGGAACATTGAGTGATTGCCAACAACAATTAGTAGTCCCAAATTAACCCAGTTCTTGTTTTCTTAGATAAGATACATAAATACACGTTCTGAATAGAGAAAATGAGAAAGGCTTGTACAAATGCAGAAATTGTCCACCAAAAATTTAAAGCCTAGCTTCTACAAATGAGTTTTTCCTAGGATTTTTGCATCCTTACTCAAAGAAATACATGTGAAAACCTTTCCAAACCTCAAAATTAGGGACAAGGTATACTGTGAAGGCTGCATTAGTTTGTCATGTTAATTTCATAGTGCACGCAGCTCTTTAATGTGAATCTCTAGTACCAGAGTGGAAGACTGTGCTTTATTATAGCTTAACTTGAAGTGCCAAGGTGCATTCATGCTGTAGTCAAATAAAAGAATACTGCTGGGAAGGAACTTCATTTTCATCTTTCTAATGGTTAGGTACTGATGTTGGCTGTTCTCCAGCGCTCAAGTACAAAAGAATGCAAAGGCAGGGAAGTTCTCTGGAAATGGTTATCATTTTCTTCCTTCCTTTCACAGCTAGTTAATGGCAAGCACATATATATTGATTTTGATTTAAATATGTATAAATATGTATATGTACAAAGTAACATAGTTATGCTCTGTTTCCTGCAGGTAAATGAGAAAAGCTTCTTTGCTAGAGGAAAATAAAAAGCTCATAGAGCTACTTAGTTTGATACCAATGTTTGCTCCATTTCACATCTAGGTTTTGTGGGTTTTATTCTTGGGTATTTTTGGTTGGTATATTTTTTTGGTTGGGTTTTTTGTTTGTTTTTTTTTTTTTTTTACTTCAGGACACTCTACAGTTAGTTAAGTGAGCCTTGGAATATTCTTTTCGTAACATGTTAAGGTGTAATAAAATTGTATCTCATTAGGCAGTGGTTTATGCAAAATCCCTATCCTTTTTTGATACTAAAAGTCCTTGATGTCTTCTAGAATTGTCAGTATTGGGCACAGAAATGTTTCTTAATGGCATTTTTTTACCTAAGTGACCAAATGTGGATTTTACCAGGGTGAGGGACAGCTCCAGAATACAGGAATATATCAAAAGTTTGTAGCAAAGTAGCTTTGGTACCAGTTTAACCTTTATTATTTTTGATGGAAAAATAAACCTGTAGTTGAAATGCAAGTCAGCAGGCTGTCTTTATTACTTGGGCTTTTGGAATTGTTTCTTTTGCCTGACTCTCTTTTCCTATTGTTGTTACTGTTGTTTCCTCCTTTCTCTGTCAGGAGTATTCTCATTACTTGTCATCTTCCCTCTCTCCTTGCTGCATCTTTGTTGCCCTCTGTCTTGTTTTTGTTTTCCTTCTCCTGTGCTCGACTGACCCCAACCTATCACTTTTTTCAGTATATGTGCAGATACAGACAGGCAGGTAACTGTGTGTGTGAATATGCATGCATGAACATGTTTACTTGCATGTATATTTTTGCATCCAAGTATCTTGAATGAGTGCTTATAAATAAACATGTAATATGGACAACAATGCATAGGAAAATATCTAGTGTGATTGAATCTGAAAATGTTTTTCTCTCTCCACTTGTTGGTTTTTCTGAAAAACAGTTCAGGGTCTGTGTCACATTGTGTACCTGTGTGCACATTTGTGCAGTGCTTAGGGCAGGAATCACAGCTGGGGGCTCTTGAGTCTTTTAAAACAATTATAAGAGTAAGTGCATGATTTAATTGGTTTTTTTCCAAATTGGATTTTTTGTGGGGGTGTTGGTGAGGAATTTGTGTGTTTACTTGTTTCCTCTGATAGATTCTGTCAGTGTTCTCCACCTTAGAAGCATGGTTGTTGCTCTTAGCCCTTGATATAAGAGGTGCAGCCTTAAAATACTCTTGGTCCCTGTGCCATCTGACTGACATGGATTAAACTTTCTCCTCTGTCTGAATCACCACATTGATGCCACTAGTAAGTTGCATGCTAGGTCCATGACAGTGAGAAGCTATAAGTATGGTGGAGTCATTGTACCAAGAAAAGAGGACTGGGGGGCAGCTGCCAAAAATATATTTTGTTGTTGTTTGCTGATGTAAACACTGAGTCCATAATGTGCAATTTGGAAGGGATAATTTTCAGCAGGTGCTATTTTTGGTTTGGTTGCAGAGGTCAGGTGACTTTGGATTTATTATTGGCATTGCAAATGAGAAACAAAGGGAGCTCCAAAGCACAAACACAAACCACCCTGTAGACCCACTGGGCTCCTCTACCAAAATCTGGCCACACAAATCCAATAAAAGGTAGCAGATCAACATTAAGTCACAGCTCTGGAAGGTGGTAATTTAGTTTACCTGAACATACTCTGTATCTAGAGTGGAGTAGTTACAGCTTTGTGAAACATAATTTCTATCTGTAGGTGTTATGCAATAGCTTATTAATAATGTAAATATAAATATTCCTATTGCTATATGGTAGCTGCTGCATTATTGCTTTTAGGAAGGATTATGCATGTTAAGGTTTAGACAAGAGACTGAAGGTCTGTTTCTATTCTAGCTTTGTCAATTTTCTTTGTACCCTCAGGACAGTTGCTTATACTCAGTTTTATTCATCTGTAAAATTGAAAGATCTTCTGAATCATTTATCATTGAGTTTTCTCAGAGCATTAAGGTCCTCGTATTGAAGGTCAAATATATTTACCTAGTGTTTAAAATAAATATACTGCACTTATGGCTATTTATTTGCATTGTGGAGTCTCAGTTATGAATCAGGATACAGTTCTGCTGCTGCTGTAGGAATACAGTGAAAAAGACTGGTTTAAAGACCTTACAGTTTGCTTGTAATATCCCTTGATTCCATCCTTGTATTTAATCCCCAAGAGATGAATGTGTCTCTTTCTTCATAGAATGTGATCTCCTATAGAAAAACACATGTCATTTAGAAATATGTGTGAGGGAGGAACGGGAAGATTGTGCGCAGAAAAGAGGGAATATCCAGGCTTTTTCTTTGTCATGCTTACCAAAGTACTTATCATGCCTTAGCTGTTACTGCCTTGTATCTCTTTTCTTTATCCTAATTTCCCAGTAGTAATTTATACATGCTCTCAGGAATCCAGGAACCTGTTGGACTGTGCATTAGATAGGGGAATACTTTCTTAATTAGTTCCATTTAGGTGATAGCTAAAGTAGATGGTACTTTCTTGTCATTGTCTACTGCAACATGGCAACTTTTTGCAATGCCATTTCTCTATGTATTTCCAAATGAAGATATGAAGAAATAATTTCAGGACGATGAAATGGATCAGTCAGAGGAATGGAAGATAGAAATAATAGAAAAAAATTCCAGGATTTTCCCAATGTTTTCCTTTGTGAGTGTAGACAACTGGGATTGTGTTCTTTTTTTGAAAACAGATGGAACTGGTTACAATTTGCTCTGGGGTAGCACCAGTCCTGCTGTAAAATGAGACTTCAAAATGCAGAGGAGCTCTGTTCTTAAAAATACACCAGTAATGCAAGCTTATTTTCAGAATTGACTACATACAAAAAAAAAAAGACAAAATTATCCATGAAAGAAACACTCATGAGCTATAGCTGCCTGTTAGTAGTTGATAGTACATCAAGATTTATTACAATATTAATAACAATATCATCCAAAATTTAGGAAAGGAGGTTCCTCAATAGCTTTGTTTTTAATGCAGATTGCTTTTAAAAACTGAAAATCTTCTAAACTCTCTTGCAAAAAAGGAGTTCAATATTCCATGCTATATCCCATGTTCAACAGTAATGAGCTAAAATGGTACGTAATGTTATAAACAAAAATGATCCCAAGAGCCAGATTGCTAAGTTGATCTTCAATCCAAAAGTTCATTTTAGTCCATTGTAAGCGAAACCAGTGCATGTCTGCTTTGCTTCCTTCTCCTCTCCCCTAGTGTTTTTGTTTGCTTTTGATTGGCATTGCTATAAGTAAACTATTAACTAGTAAAAGAGCTGCAAAATGCCTTTACAGTAGTTAGTATCTTTCTTGCCCTTAACTTATCTGTATATTTCCATCAAAGGATTAAAGTAAGTCATTCCTCCATAACTTGTACCTAATAGTTGTGGCCAATCCAAATTCGGTCTGTCAAAAATCTTGTGTTATCTTGATATGTCACAACTAGAAAGAAAGGAGGAGTTGTCATTCTGCTAATGTAGAACAGCTGGCATAACAGTCTTCAAGTTGGGTGTTCCAGGAATTAATTCATTACGAAGGTGAGTTACAGATTTTAAACTGTTAAATTTTCAGCTCTGGCTGTGCTGCTTGCCTGAGTAACAATAGAATTTCAAAGGAGCTAAAAGGGAAACCATGCAACATATGTTTGGGGGGTGCTGTCTTAATTTTTATTTTCCTCCCCTGTAAAGGAGTTTTCTGTGACTGAAGTCAATTGCTCTGACAGCTGCACAGGGAAACCCATGACTGTCCTGTGTGGTAGCCAGCACATGTATACTACATGATCTTTTTTTATTTTTTATCTTTATTTTAGTCTCTTAGGAGGATTTTTAATAATAAAGTAACAACTGATGCCTCATTAAGGGGGAAAATAAGTCTACTGCTGCTATTTAATATTTTCAAAAAGTACCTGTTTCTTCCTATCATGAGATCCTTGTGAGAGGAAAAGGAGAGGCAGACACTGATCTTGTTTCTGTGACAGGACAAGGACTGTCTCTGTTGATCAGTGACAGGATCCAAGGGAATGGCCTGAAGTTGTGTCAGAAGGGGTTTAGGTTGGGTATAAGAAGGGGTTCTTCACCCAGAGGGTGGCTGGGCACTGGAACAGGCTCCCCAGGGAAGTGGTCACAGCACCAAGCCTCTCTGAATTCAGGAACGGTTTGGACAATAGTCTTGGGCATGTGGTGTGATTCTTGGGGGTGGTCCTGTGCTCCTGGAGGAGCTGGACACGATGATCCTTGTGGGTCCCTTCCAACTCAGCACATTCTGTGATTCTCTGAGATACTGGTTGTCAATGTGTTCTTGGCAGGCTGAGCTCCATTTTTCTTCTTCCTCAGTTATTGCAGTGTGTGTTTGGGAATGCTGCAGGCACCACATTCCTAAAAGTACACCACTGGAATCATGAGGGTTCTAGTAAAGAAAAAGAATAAAAGGTTGCTGTTCTTCGTGGTAAACTGCACCCCCACCCCCCCTCCCCCATTTTCTAGACTTGAAAATTTATTTCTCTGTATGTGTTTTAATGCTGTTTAAGATTTTTACCATTTGGTAACATAACTAGAGATTGAAGGAGCGTGTACCATTTGTTACATTTGCAAGACACTCTTAAAATTTTGGTACTATATCTAAAAATGCACCCTGGTAAGTGCTCCAGGCACGTGACATCAGTGTTTCTAACATGTTTCTCAAAATCAAATCAGTAGCTGCACATGAGTTCATTAAAGAGGTGCAGTATTGTTGGCAATCTCTTGGTTTAGGCTGTGCTTGGATTAAAATACTTCACAGTTATACTCTAAAGGTGTAATTACTCAGACCTCTAGATAACAGTGGGAATCTTTCCAATGATTTTTGGCAGGCTTTCTGTAGAAAATTTTCATTTCAATTTGTGATGGAACATATTGGTTAATTTTTTTGTGGTTTTTTTGTTTGTTTGTTTGTTTGGGGTTTTAACTCACCAAACAACCCGAAACTAAAAAAGCAAATGGCCCAAATGTATCTGGTCACAGCAGGTGAGAGTTACAATCCCCATCAGTTGCTAGTTTGTGTATGCATGCAGTCTGTGACATAACTTGGGCCTTGGGGTTACATTAAAGTAAGATATTTGTAGCTGTTAGCTTTTTTGAGAACAACCTAAATTCAGTTTGTCAGACAAAGACTTATCAATCCACCAAAGCTATTGCAGAGCCATTGAAGTCCACAGTCCTTTGTGTTACCTCTTGGAGAGCATTAGTTAACTGGATTTGTAAAAAAGAAGTCTTAATAACAAATAATATTAACAATTGTCATTACAATTATTATTACAATATTAATAACAATATAATCCAAAATTTAGGAAAGGAGGTTCCTCAATAGCTTTGTTTTTAATGCAGATTGCTTTTAAAAACTGAAAATCTTCCAAACCCTGTTTTGTCTGAATGAGGCCCTTCAATGACTCTTCAGACAATGATTGAATTGGTTGAATTGCCTCTAATGTTGTTTGGAACAAGCACATACTGTCCCTTCTAGAAGAAACATTTTAGTGTTAAAATTTGTCATTGGATGTAGTTTGGTTTTTGATTTAACAGAAGGTCCAGAAAGCAGAACATGAGCTAGTTCCTAAAACAAGATGCTAGTCTGATTTTACTCAAACGTTATTCCTCATATAGTCACTTTGCTGATGAAAATTTATCAGATTTCTCCAGATCTACTGGCTGCTATCTTTCCAGAGCTTCCCATCTTGTGATTTACAGAGTTCACTGTTTCCACTTGCAGGACACCCAACCTGCCCTGACAGGAAAGGGCAACCCATGAGTTAAACTGAAGGGGTTGACATGGGTCTGGGTGTTATCAGTATTCTTCCAATGGAGTCAGCTGGGGGAGCAGACTGCTGACAAGGTGCCTGTGCTCTGTTTTCTGGGCTGTCCCATCAGTGGCTGCCCCACATCTGTCTGGTCCTATGTCTTCGTGGGTAAAGTCCTTTTAAGAAGATGGTGTAGGTGACAGAAGGGAGAGCAGCTTTTCCAGTCATTCCTCCTCTTATAAACACCTTGGAGGTTTTTGTGTTAAAGGTAGGCTAGCTATTGGGTGGTGGATGAAGGAGGTTGATGAGAAATGGATGAAGATGAGGTTTTTTATTTGTTTTTAGAGTTTCCGTGGAAAGATTGTTGTAAAAGTGCCTATGAAAATGTCAGGGTAGAATCATGAGACTTAGAGACAACAATAATGACCTAATGACAACAATAATGATTCCTTATATAATTCTCTATAATTATTCCTTATATTCTCAATATCAAATAAACCTTTTGTTACAGCATTTTTGTTTGGTTATTCCTTATATTCTCAATATCAAATAAACCTTTTGATATAACATTTTTATTTGGTTTGTGCTCTGACATTTAATTTCTTTGGCTTGTTTTATATTGTGTTTATTACCTTTTAATAAAATTGTGAGCTTTTAGCACTGTAGAAGTTTCTGTGTGGTGTTGACATTACCTTGAAAAAAGTCATTCCACCAGTATAGAATGAGCTGATATCTTATTTTTCAAATACACATGCATTTCATGCTAGCTTTGAAAACCCAACTGAAGTAAAACCCTGAGCTTTGGTGCTATAAATTATTCTCCTCATGAAAATACACTGGCATATTAATGTTTCTGGCAATTTCAGATACATGCAAATGTCAGGTTAATTTTTTCTAGTTTCACAGAGTTTGGAATTGGGGCCTTTTGATCAGTTCGAAGTGTCCGGGTTTCCATTCATATGGAAATAAATGCAGAAGATGAGAATATCTGTTCTACAGTTTCATGAAGCTGACTCTTCAGACAGTGTGGCTCTAAAGGCCGCTGAAAAGCAAATCAAGCAGTAAATTATCAGGGAAAAAGAACATACTCTTCCTTAAATGAAAATCTAAAGAAACTGTCATTTAACATGCATTTCATTTATCTGCACCCAGGAATTTTCAAATAAGCTTTTATTTTTTTTTTTTTTAATTTATTTTATGTTCTTGACAGAAATAAAGAATCACCTGATTATCTGGTTTGAGTAAACTTTAGGACTGGGTTGTGAAAGGAAAATTTTTTGTATTAAGAGGCAATGTATACTTGCTTTTCCTTGCAGTTTACTATTTTTCAGAATCATGGATGCCTGTAAATGTACTAGTTTTAATCAGAAATCTTGATATTATCTTACATAATTTATGTGGTATCCAGTTTTTCCATTGTACAGTGTTTTGACTCATAATTTGAGAAATAAAAGTTTTGGTCTTCATAGATAATGGGAAAAGATATCATAGGGAGGGAAAGACTGTCTACTTGTAGAATCAAGCAAGGAGTGAATGAAAAATAAGAGTACTGGGGGTTAAAGTGGAACCTCTGTGTTTGTGGAACACAGTAACTTGTGTGCTGGAGGACACTGACAAAATGAGGAAACACAGCAATGTCTGTGTGCTTCCACCATAGCCCAAACTCATTGAAATTGCTGAAAGTATGGTAACAACTGATTTAACTTGTTGATCTCCTTAACCAGCTGACTACTGCTCATCTTAAGAGTATTAGTCTCTTTTTGTTTCTACATTGTTTTGTTTGCCTGTGTTTTCATTCATCTTCTTTTTTTCTCTTAACCCTACCTCTGTGGTACTTTATCCTAAACTGAGGGCTCCTTGGGACAGTGACTTTTTGGTTTTACAGTTTGTCTATGCAGTGCTTGGTTGAGCTGAATTTTCAACTTAATTTTTCACTTGTAGGATAGCTATCTTGAGGTTTAGAAATTATGATTTATTTACTTATTTATTTACATGCTGATAAGAGAATAAAGATGACCTGACTCATAGCACAGGGTGGAGATCAATGTATGTTAGTGCAGTCATTTTGCAGGTTTGGATGTTTGTGTGCCTCTTGTAAATGAATCCATTTTCAGCTTGGCCTTGACAGCAAATGCCCCAGGGAAGAACAAATAATTACTGTTATTGTTATTTCATAGTAATTTATATTTAAGAAGATTTTAGAGATAAGACTCAGGGTCAGAAAGTCCTATGGTAGTAGATATTCCTTGTACACATACAAATAGTAGGTTGAATTCAAAAATTGTCAGTCTAAAGCAGCATTAGTAAGGTAAGCAGTCTATTTGGAGTAGCTAGTCTACTTTGGGGTTTTCAAAATCAGACACCTTTCTTAAAATTGAAATTATTCATACTCCCACTGTAAATGTCCTGAATAAAATGTATTTCAAGGCTATGAATATATCAACAAGCTGGATATGTTCTAGTATATTTTTAGTGTAGAACAATTTGACAGTTAGAATTATATTAGAAAGGTAGAGTGCTACTGAATAACCTGATTAGGTGGTGCTCCTTAATGAATGAGGAGCTATACTTCCATTTAGAGACATGATCCAAATAATGTAATAGAAAAGGTAGCTTTTTTTTGGGACCACATAAAGTGCTGTGTTCAAGACTAACTTATTGCACTGATTTTCACTCATGAAATCTTGCCTCGATGTGTTTAACATTTATTCTACTTTATTTTATAAAATAAAACAAGTAAGTTAATAAAAATGTGAGTTACTGTATCCCTCCTGTATTCTCTCCTTCCCTCCTCTTTGCTTTGTGTTGCACAAATTTCATAGTATATCATCTCAGGGTGCAATGTGAATGCTTTCAATCACAGACCAGATTGTTTTTGTTGTTTTTTTTCCAAAGAAAATACATATTCTTAGATGGTATATAAATTAGAACAATGTCTTTCGTGTTTAAGTAGTGCTGTTAATTAATGTTAAGATGCCATGGAAATATTTTTTATCTTCCTTTTACCCTGATTTAAGTGAGAGTAGGTGGTCATGACAATTAAACAAAATTTAACTTTTGGAAGAGGCAAATGGTAATATGCAGAAAGTCTTAACTACCTTTTTGTGATTTTTTTGCATTACTCTTGCAGTGTTTGTGTTGCAGTAGTATCTACCAGCCATGACCTTAAATCAGACCACTTGGTGCCTGTCACCATGTAAAATTGTATGGAGTCATTATTTTTGGTTTGAAGTCCAAGTACCAGGCTTGAATCTGTGTGAACACGTTGGGAATTTATAATTATTGATAGATTATGATACTGGATTTAAATTATATGATTATACAGTATCTTTTTTTTTTTTCTCCAAGGAATGGATTGTCCCAGTCATAAAGCAAAGGTGCAGGTGTAGTTGTAGTCTTCTGAGAAATGAAAATGCAGAGGCCTTCAGGCATTCCTGACTCGAAACCTATAACCATAGGATGCTTAAGCTAGAGAGAAGAGGAGGAGGGGAGGAAGTCTTTTAGCTATTGTCAATAGACAGCATATTTGAATGTACTGAAAGGAACCTTGTAATTTATCCACTAGAATCCAGGATATGGTCTGATGGCTATACAGTATTCTCCTGGTATTTTGTCACAATTAAAGTGACATCTGCAGAACATGAACAGGTTGGATGAATTTTTTCCTGCACGAATATGCAGCTCTTGTGTATGAAGGGAGATGACCCCAAACTGGAAGCACATATCGAAGTTTCTCAAGAAAGTCAAGTGAAGCAAAGATTTTTATAATTAATAGGAAAATGTTGTATGTTGTTATGTATTCTCATTTAGCCTGAGAGTCTCTAGATAGCAAGAGAGAATCATCTTGAGATTGATTATGTTATTGTCTTCTAGGTTTTTCTAATGAAGGATTCTTATTCCCCTTGTGGTTCACTTACTGAGCGTGTAGTCTCAAAAGCCTTAATTCAATTTCCTTTCCTTAAAAGGAAGCATTTCTGTGGCTTGGGACCCACAAAGCAAATTCTGTCAATAAGTGATTCTTACATCACTCTTACCACATTTTTTTCCCAGTGTTCTGAAAACTGGGGGACAAAGTCATGATGTCAAATAACAATATAAAGTTATATTTGGGAAGAGGTCAACACTGATGAGAATGAAAAAAGCACCTGTAGGTTATCCCACAATACTGTTGTGATGGTTTCGTGCTTGTAAGAGAATTTGTCCTGATACCAGAAGACAGAGGCACCTGTGTTTACAACTGTCTGAATCTTTGTTAAGTACAAATTCTGTAATTATTTATGGTTGTACAATTACAAATGCAACCATTTAAATGTTTTGGCTTAGGCATTATTATGCAGCCAAGGTACAGAAAATAAAAGTCAGTGGACTCTGTAGAATTTTTGGTACTGCTTTGAGAAAACTTTGCCTTTAGCTATGTCTGTGCAGTTGCACTGGAAGATAAGAGCCTGTTGTTTGAGAACAGCTGAAGTCAAAATGTAAAGACCTTTAAGTCACACATCTGCTACTGGCAGTAAAGTTTGATGAGCAGGAGGTATTTTCTGCAGTTGGTATTACACCAGCTGAAAACAAAGAATGCTTGATTATCAGTTTCAAGGTGAGGTGAAAAGCTTCTCTCCCCACTAAGTACATTTGATCTGTGTGTCATGGGAGAAGTCCAAAATGTTTTACATTTTGCTTTCAAAAGTTTCAGTAAATGCTGTGATTGAGTGCAGCAATAGAAAATGCAGTTTTTAGTGTTTCTAGCAGCTTACGTGATCAGCCACTAATACTGCTGCTGTAAGTGAACTCATTATTTTTGTTGATTACACAGCCTGCCTGTGAACCATATAAAAGTTCAAAAGGAGAGCATTTCTGAAGAATGGGTAGTTCTGTATTTTTCATGGTGTCTTACACCACTTCTCCCTAGGCAGGAAGATAAATGTGTATGGATAAAGATTGCTTATTAGAATTTAACTAAATGGCTGCTGAATTAAATACATGTACTTTTTATCATTTCCCTGACTCTTTTACTAGGAAATGATGCAATACAAAGCAAAAAAGCTTTAAATACTCTTCTAGCCCCCTAGTACTTAGAATGGTACTTTTATGACCTTAGAGCAAAAAAAGTGGGGTATTGAATGTACACGCACTCAACTATTTTAACAGGATTTGCTTCTCATGTAATTAAATTTTTGAAACAGCAGTAAGAGAGGGCTCCATACATTCAAAAGAAGTTTACTAGATAGTGTTGAGGTAGAGATGTCTTTTTCTTTCTTTGCAAAATTCAGTCTTTTGATTTTGAAGAATTTTATTATCTCATGGAGAATATTTTCCCCTCTGGGGCTTGATAGGTAAATCCGAATTGTACTTTATCAAATTAATTTAGCTATCAGTTTTGCTTTTATCATAATTTACACTATATTTGAAACCAATCTGTACTTTTAATGAGCATTAATCTAGAATATTGCTTTCTAACAAAGATATGATGTTAACAGTCTCCTTTTTATCATCCTAATCTATTAATGTATAGCTGGAGTTCAGTAAAAAGACGTATTTTTCTACTTTTAGTTATTTGCTGATAGCCTTTCTGATTTAATATTTCAGGCTCTACTATTGGCTTAAAAATGTGATAAACATGGAAATAGAGATTAAAATTTCAATCATATAAATATTAATCTAATCTTTCTGGAAAATTATTTTATAGCTCCTAAAATGCTTTGTAAATGCTGTAATTACTACAGTACTGGCTAAATAACCAATTAAAATTATAATAAGGATATCAATTGAACATTAGCAGTCTTGTGATTATCATTTATCATCTTATTCTGTTATCAGTGTGCATATAAATTTATGAATATATGTACTTAGATTTGTGTATCTATATGTAAATCTATGTAATATTTCTTTAATACTGGAGTAAGATACAGAAGTCAGATGTAGTCTTTCAGTATAACTGCTTCAGTGGATAGTGGTGGGTGCTTGTACAGCACCAGTTTTTATTTAAATATGCACTTTGGAAACATTTTTATCATCAAACTTGAAAAATAAAATAAATGCATGTAAAGAACAAGAATTGACAAAAAATGATTCCTTTGGAAGGCACTGAAGGAGCTGACTCAATTTGCATATGCATTACTACTGTTCTGATCTTGGTTTTTTAAAATAACTTTCAAACAAGTAGCAGATACAGTGGGGAAAGTAATGCAGTTGTATCACATCAGGCCTACTCACAATGCACTCATGAAATTCTTAATTGTGATAAAACTCCAGAATGATGCCATTCAGATAGTACACTGTATGTTAATAGGTGTGCAAGTAGGATGTTCAGGATCATTGCTGTTTATCATCTGTGAGCACTGTAAATAGCACTGGAATGCCCCTGTGAGCACTGTAAATAGCACTGTAAATAGCAGGAATGCCCCTGGCTGTTATGAGGTTGTCAGGCCATCCTCTGCTGCCTCCAGTCAGGTGGAGAAAAGCCACACTGGAATGAGCCACAGCATTATCTGTGGTGCTCCCCCAATGGTCTGTGTTGGAATCAAGACAGGGGACCCCATGCACTGAAACACCTGTAATTCATCCTACTGTGTACTAGAAGAAACTGGGCAATGCCTTCCACCCCACAGTCCATGTCTCTTTGAAATACTTAGAGCTGTGCTTTTCTATGAGTACACCTAACAGGCCAGGTGGAGGACACCCTGTGGTTTTTATCACTTTGACAGTGAACAAAAAAATAGTGCTGACTGAGATGTTTCTGAGAAAGTAAAAATTTTGTAGTTCTTTCCACTGTTTAGCTGACATGGTTTGATTTTGAGCTCCTAAGCTGCAGGTGCTTATGTCCAGGCACACCATTCAACATAAATTCAGTGACATGTCTCAGTGAACCATCTCTTCACAAGGTCTTTACTATTAAGAAATCCATCTTATTTAGAAATCCATCTTCCAATCTGTCCTGAAAGGCAGCAAATCAAGTCTGAGATATTGGATGTAGTAAAGAGATGGAGTATATAGCTGTTTGGTTTGCAAAATGAAGATTCTGCAGAGACTTGACTTGTTTTTAAGTGAGAGATGTTCAGGTGTGGCAGTAGAGGTGAGGGAGAGAATTTGGAAAGGGCTGGGGAGCTTTAAAACAAAAGAGACCTTGTAGCCAATCCTTATGTCTTTAAACTCCAGCTCTGAAGCCTTGCTTTTCAAATAATTGGAAGTGCTGTAGGAAATGGAATGTGTCAGTGTAACGTGCTCTCTGAACCACGGTGGCTTTTCTCTCAAATGAAAGGTTGCAATCAAGGAGCAAGAGGTAAAAATCAGAAATCTCTTTAACTGAGCACTCAGTTTCCAAGGATGATCTAATCAAAGCAATGCAGAAGTGCTGGTCGTTCTAGAAGAGCTGATGTAGTACTTATTGGGTAGTGAATCTTTTCTTAGGCTGGCAAAAAAAAAATATTCTCTGGTATTAGTTGTTCTATCTAATACTGTTTTATTTCTTCTTCTTTTTTTTTTTTTTTGAGTTAGTTTTCATCAGTGAATGAATCTTCATCTAATTTTTTTCTAAATGTGAGTCAGACATTTGTCTTGGAACAGGTGTTCAACCAGAGAGAATTTTTCTTAATAAGAGGTCACACTGGACAGTAAACTAAATGCTAGGTTGGTTATTGAAATGTTTAAAATAACTAATTTTTAAATTATCAAGTGCTAAATATACATGCAAGCCTATAAAGTGTTTTAAAATGTGTCCCTCATCTGGAAAATGTATGATTTCATATACATTACTTTCTGCATAATCAACTTAAAGGAGTGGGCTTTCTACACCTGGATTCTGAGAGTTTAGTTACATTTGATCTCTCTATTGTTCCTAAAAGGTTATCTTGGATTGCATTTTTCTTTGGATAGATTTGTCTCATATTTTTTTCTTTTTGGGTAGAAGTTCTCACATTCTTTACTTCTTTTCTCTTTCTGCATCTATGCTGTAGTATTTTAATGTCTAAATAATCACTTGGGCCTGAACAAATAACTTTGGGCCCAAACCTTTGTTGTAGGTGTTGCTGTAGCAAGGATTACAGTTTGCTGTCAGTGTGTGCACCTGAACAAAACCAAAAGCTTTTCACATTCAAATTCCAAGATCTTCAGCCGTTAAGGACAGTGTCACCTATCACTGGTGGTAGCTCACTGATGTCTGAGCCGTGAATGCTGTTGTGGTCAGAAGGTCTGCTTCACTGTGTTGTTTTTTTGCAGCCACCTTTCTGAAGGCATAGCTACATTTTTGTGGGGATTTTTGTGCTTTAATTTGGCAAGATGCAGCTCTGGATTACCATGGCATGGTGCCTGTGTGATTGTATCTGGCAGGTGTGACTAAGCTTCTAAATGCCATTTGGCAGTGCTAAGGGGACAAATTCTATTAGAGCATCCAGACAATGAAATGGAAAAGGTTTCATAGTAACCTTGCTTCACCTGGTTTTGTGTGCCTTGTATGCAGACATCAAATAGATTTAATGCTTATTCATGTTGGACAAATAAGAGCATGGTGAGCTGCTTAGCCAGCAAATGTGACCTTTAGCTTTTCTCAATTCTGCAAAGATATTAATAATTTCATGTTTCAGTTACATGGTTTTATGCATTTAATTCCTAATTATTTTTTTAAAGTACTGCCTGCCTGAAGACCCAAAGCTTCGTCTCTCTACTGAATCTCGTGTGTTAAGATTCATCTAAAACCTGAGCGGTGGCATGTGCTTTTTGAAGTCTTTGAACTGAATATAGCTCTAGTTTGAGTTCTGTCTACTTCAGAGGGAAAGGAAACACTTTCCTGCTGCCTCTCGTCTGTCTCACGACTGCAGCAGCTAACCATGTGTAATCCCTGTGTTACTGCTCACAAAGAAAATCAGTGTCATTGGAAAAGCATGAAGTGCTGGATAAACACATTTTACATGAGTAGATGCTTATATTTTATTTTATAAACCACATCCTTTTGGATCTGTTGTTATTGTGCTTCCTGTGTGGCAGGTGTCAAGATTTTGTTTGTACAATTTGCTATTGAAGGTTTCTAAAACATCTCTGTCATGAGAGGCAAATCAAGGGGGAGGGGAAAAGGGGGGGGGTTCATTTTCATTCTTTAAGATAAAATGATTACCTGTTATGAACTATATAAAAATCCTATATAAACTCTATGCTTAATAAACAAGATATTATATATCTGAGTCTCTTTTCCCACTTTGTGCAAATACTGTTCATGGGTATCTCTTTGCCAGCCTGTCAAAAAATCTCAAAACCTTGGACAAATAACCATTGCAAATAGATGAAGTGATTTTCTATTTCAGCAGGCCCAGTGCAGCAGGGTTTGTCAGAGTATGTGAGTTATGCAATGCATGTTTCCACCTTCATTTCCAGAATTTCCCAGGCAGAATTATGAGTCCCACTGAGTGTGGTGGATTGCACCTTGACTTATAATACCAAGATCTGATGGTTTGATGTTCCTAAGCAAATGGGGGTGCAACGTTTCAAGATTTGCAGATGATGATTTAGATGAGATTGCCTGTTTCCATTATTGTATTCCAAATTGAGTTGAGCACAGCTATATTTTTTTTGTTGATGGTTTGATAATTTAGCTCACTGATGGTATCAAAGCACTAGCTACCAGTTGGCACTTAGGCATTCACCCTTGCTCCCTGTAGAAGTATGAGACAGGTTTTCACACAAAGATGAAGAGAACATAGGTGGTTTGGGATCTTCTTTTGTGATTTTTGTTAAGTTTTTTTTACTGATTAATTCTGGTATTTGGTTTTAAAAACGGGTTGAAGAATGATGTTTAAATCTTTCTGTTCTTTTATTTTGAAGGAGTTGAAACTTGATGACTTTTCTGTTCTACAAGCACTCTTATGCCAATTCAGGTTTTAATTTTTCACCTCTTCTACTGACAATAGTAGGTCAAGTATGTTTCCACCTTATAATTATATCTGTGAAACAGTTCTTGGAAGGATTTCACTTACAGCTGAGAATCTGCTTGAGTCCAAATTTCCTCTTGCCAAAAGCAGACTTCATTAAATATGGATTTTCTATTATCTTTGTGAAATGAAGGCAGAGATAAAAATTACTTCAGCTTTAGTTCAAATCGTGTAGAAGAATTTTTGATATGTGAGCTGAGTACTTGTAAAGGACAGTAGAGCTATGTTTAATCTCATGAAAGTTGTTTCCTGGCCACTTTTAATAAGCTGAGAAGTTTATTAATCTTGATGAGTATTCCCCATATATTTTTCTAAAATAGATGTTTTAAATATATCCTTATCTGTTAGGGTGACCTTTTCTTCCAGATCAGCCTTTACAATTTTCCCTATCTTTCTTACAGACAGATTGGATCATGGTGTTCTAGCCTGAATTTAGCAACATCCAAAGGGCATTCAGAAATTCTGTTAAAAATAAGTAATTTTTCTTACTTAATCATGTCTCATATAGATCTGTACTCTGTAGATAGCATAGCTGATAATTCATTTATAGCCTTTAGAATTTCTTAGTAAAAGAAAGGGAAATCAAGTCTTTTGAGATTCATTATAAAACAAATAAAAACACTGGAAAAAATAAAATGAGCAGTACACTTGGTATGTATTTATTTACAATTGAGTCTGCTATTCTGGGTAATAAATGAGGTGGGATAGGGAAGATAAAGTAAACCCACAAATTTAAAACATATGTAAAATAACTGCATGAACGTTCTGTACATAATTTATATTTAAACATAAAATGAAGATATGGAGTGAGGTTAAAAATGAAAAGGAAAAAGTTCAGGATCTTTTCTGCATGTTATTATGGTTAGTCTGAAATATGGATAGTTTTTCCATGAGTAATTGAAAATTGACTATGCTTCACATCTGTTTTGGCTTAACTAAAATATGTCGACTACTACTTCCACTCAGAGCACAAGTTCTTTGTCTCTTGTTCAAAGGTGTCCTTTACCTGGGCCATACTTGTTATATTTTGCAGATTGTAGTTGAGGCCCAAAGCATAACAAAAATTATTGTTTTTACTGCTCTCCCTGGTCCTTTTTTTTTTTTTTTTAATTCTGTAGTACTAATGTCTATTATAGGTGCTAAAGGAATTCTGTCTTACCTATTAAAGTCATCTTTACAGTACAGTGATATTGTGGGAATATTGGTAAGGAAATCTGACTATCTTTAGCTTGGATAACCAGGCAGACTGTACAAGTTTTTTTTTTTGTTTTTTTTTTTTTTTTTGTTGATTTAATCCTGTCTTTTAAAATCACTCATTGTCTCTTGTTCTTTAGATACTGCAAATAGCGAAAGACTGAAAGGTAAATTATCTTAAAGATTTAGACTAGGACTTTTTTGTTATATTCTTGACATGATCTGATTTGATTTGTGCTTTCAGATGCTTCAATCACAGTCAGAATAAATTGTGTTACTGTTTAACCAAGATGTACTCCCTCTGTAATAAAATATTCAAGCTGCTCTTTAGATACTCTTCCAGCTACTCTTTTAGATAGAGAACATACAGAGTAATCATTAGATTTTTTAAAAATTGTTTCAGGGAATATTTTAGGGTGAATTTCAATTCTGTTTTAGGAAGAGACTTACACTTTCTGTGAATTTCTTCAGAATTTGCAGAAAAAGAGCAACCCTGCATTCATCTGTGCTCCTGTGCTACAAGGAGAGGTGTGGTGCCAGGTTTTGCAATGTGAGTGCTGTCCTCAGAAAGGATTGTGAAAGAGGTGAAGGAATCCTTGACTGCTTAAGGGATGACATCATGGGTTTCCAGCTGCTGAATCCCATTAAAACTGTCATGGCCCTACTTAACTATTTCTTGCTGAGGTGGTTGTCTTTTTATGTGTATTACTCTACTTCAGTATTGAACTGTATTCATGGCTTTTCTGAACTTTGGCATACTTATCTGCTATTCTGGCAAGTTGCAGAAGCTTCTTTGGTTTCTGAACACCGTTTCCTATAAACAGTCCAATCTTTGTTTGCTAGAGGACATTGCCGTGCAAATGTCAATATCTGTGATTTCAAGCTAACTCTGCAGGAAAGTGTGAGAGAGTTGTTTAAATTAGTCATCTCTTAGGAACTGTTGTATCAGACAGGTAAAATGTTTCTGAAAACATCTGGGGGAAGGAGGCAGGGGCAGATTCTGGCACTAATTGCCTTCACTATGTCTTCAAATAAGGTGCAAAATCAGCCTCTGTACTCCAAATCTAGCTCAAAGACTAGAGGACTACTGCTGTTTTAAGTTTAGGAAAAAAACCAGAGTCTTAGTTTAGAAGCAAAAATTAAGAGGTGGTAACTTGCTTCTAACTTGTTGTCCTCTCAGAGGGAGCACAGACCCGCCATGCTCAGAGCATGTTCCTTCATCTCCAAGTCTTCACCATCCTGGGCAGGGCTCATGAGCACCTCAGCCTGAAGGAGAGGAGGCATCTTCCCAAAGAATGGCACCAGAACAGTGTGGCTGTATCACAGGCTGAAATCTGTGTTGGGACAAGGCAGAGGAGAGCTGAAGGCCTTGTTCTTCCCTGCCTTTGCAACGTGTCAAGATTCTGTAGATGAACACAGTCCTGTGCTCACAGGAATGCATCTGTTCCCCTCTCATTTTTGGCGCAAAACATTTGCCTCTCATCCTGTATGGTCCCAGTTCAGCTTCCTCCCCTCCCTGACAGGACTCTGCCATCCCTCATCACCAGGGTGGTCTCTGAAGAAGTCTGTCTGTGCTTCCCATATAACCCAGACTTTTGTTCAAAAGTACACAGTGAAAAAGAGATGAAGATAGAGACAGATTTTGGAGTGTGTGTGTAGAGATTAGGATCTCTCGGACATAAATAGCTGTGCCCTGGTTTGAGTTTTTACAGAACCCAGAAATCATCAATCATCCAGCAGGTGTGAAAATTGCTTTAACATTAAAGCTCTTCAAGGATCAGAAAAATAATATAAAAGCCTCTCAAAACTTTAGTTCATTTTTACTCTTGATGCCAGGTTATGGCTTTGATTTCAGTGTGACTTCACTGGAATTATAATGTGCCTCTGTTATGTTACATGTAGACCTTAGGTGAAGCCTTATAGGAAGACTGCCCTGCTTTTTGTAGTGGCAATTTTTGAAGTATGTTTTAATTCTGTCCCAAGTAAACAATACTATAGAAAGCAGTTAATTTTCTTTGCTGGCTATCAGAAAACCAGAATACTGGGATTTATCTTTATCCGTTATCTTTGCACTTACAGATGTAAAGTCTTTTCATATATAAGCTTGAAATCCATAGAAATTATTGTTGTGTATATTGCTTGATCCATATGATCTTGGGCAAAGGCTGTGGAGATGCTATTTTCAAATTCTAGAATTAAATCTAGACATTTTAATACTTCTGAATTTAGCAAATTCTTCTTTAATAATTGACTGGTTTTAAATTGGAAAGGTAGTATGATTCTGTGAAAAAGAATATTTTTTTAGTTGAGCGATCTCTAAATTTGTCAGATATTTTTCTATGTTATTGGAGGCACTATCTTCCCCACGTGCAGATCTCTTTTCTGAAAGATAGACTCACAAGTCCAGAGATGAAAAAGTATCAATCTTCAGAATCTGAGAAGAGTTTTTCACTTTGATTTAAAACCATCCCTTTTTGTTTATATAACAAATGTGTTTATATAGTTGGCAGTTATTTCCAGATGAAATTTTTTCTAAGGTAATGTTGGAGGCCTTTCTGGTGGAAAAAAGCAGAAGTCCTTTTGTATCAGTGGATGTGTATCCAGCCATATATCCTGCATACACAGGAAAAAGTTGTCTTTTCCCACCCCTCTCCCCAGGGGGTTTTCTTCCATTTAACAGTGAATTTTGATGGATGGATATAAAGCTGAAGCTGAGTGCTCCAGTGTTTGTGAAGTTCACAGCATTTGGAAACTTGGACATTAAAACTGTGGAAATATCAGGGCAAAAATGTTTTGATTCACCCAAATCTCTTTTTGCAGTACTGACACTAGCGCCCCAAATTTGATTTATTTCTAGCTGCAATTGCTCTGACTGCTGAGAATGAAACTATTTATTTATTTGTTTTATTTGGGGATCCCTGCCTAGTGAGATTAGATGCTATGGGAAATTAATTTTAATTCTCTTAATACTGTAGGAAACAGTTTTTTAGAAAGTCAAGGTTATCCAAAGTCCTGGAGCTTGCAAGAAGGAATTCTAGCATGGAAACTGGACCACAACTCCAGCTGAAATAGCACAAGAGAAAATGCCATTTTGCAAGTGACAGCTGGAAGAAATCCAGGATGCAAAGTCAACAGCTGTCTTCAGTTGTCCCAGTACAGTGATTTCATTGCTGGTTCACAGTGAGAATTGTGATTTTTACCAGCCTCTTGGTTTGGGAGAAAATTACTATTTATTTGTAGGAATGCTACAGCTGAATGATTTTGTGTCTTAAGAAAAAATATAGCGTAAGAGTACATTTTTGGCAGGGCTTCTGATGCTCTCTCACACAGAATTCTTGTGTGAAGGTGTTTGAAGTCTAAGTTGTGGTCTGAGTTGTGATGAGATGTGGTCTGATCTGTTTCAGCCCAGAGAGTGATTTTAATGGGTCATACTTTGGAGGCTGGTAGTAAGAGAAGTACTACAGGATTTTGTTCTGGTTGTGTTCAATATCTTAGTCTATGACTTGGAGGAGGGAACAAAGTGCTGCTCTTGGGAGCCTTGCTCCTGGGAAACAATAACTCCTCACAAAGTTGCAGTCTGAGGTGAACCAGTCTGTGGAAGAAGTCCTGGGGCTGTGGTAGGTAGAAAGGCAAGCAGGGGACAGCAGTATCTGCCTGACAGCAAAGGCAGCAAGAACCTCCTCAGCTCTGTGAGGAGACATACAGGCTGAGATCAAGGCAAGGCATGATTCCTCTTTCCTTGCCATTTCTTATACCCTATCTAAACTTCTCCTTGCAGTTTGGGGCCCCTCTGAACAAGAGTGACAGTAAATAAATATGCTGTAGGCAGTTCAGCAGAGTCCTACCTGTGATGAGAAGCCAGGCATGGCTTGAGGAGCAGTCTGTTGGCTCCTACCAGGAGTTCATCAAGGACAGGGTACCAGGCTCTTTGTCTCTTGTTCTCCCACCATGTTCAACAGGAGTAGATTGAAAAAAGAGGAGCTGTACTGAAAGGAAAAGGTTTTTCCCCAAGGACAGTACAGGTACTGTAAGTGAGGCTGTGCATACAGACCTTGGCAATTTTCTATCTGGGAACAGCCCTGAGTGAGCTGAGCAGACTCTACTTGGAAAAGATGGGACTAGAGGGCTCTCTTGACATCTCTTCCAGCCAGTATTATTCTGTGATTATCCAGAGGGGGCATTTTATGAAACAAATAGAACAGCTGTGTCTTGGTCTCACAATTGAAAGGAAAAAACCCAAACAAATCTCACAAAAATTAATCAAAACCACCCTCATTAAAAACCCACAACACATGTCCTCCTCAAATATTTCCTATATAGAGACAAGGGCATCAATAGACACATACCTCCTCAGAACAGAATGAAGTGCCCATTCCCCCTCAAGGGTCCCCTTCTCCATCCTGCTGCCAGACATGCAAAATGAGAAACAAACACAGAAGGGTTCTGTGTATGACATCTGAAGATGAAACTCTGAACAATGCTTCTCCCTCAGCTAACTATTCCATAGGCTTCCTCTTGAAGAAGGGGTTTTCCCTCTTTGGTTGGGACTCCTGTTTTATTTTACTTTTTAAAATAGCTTTGATCACTACCATTTGATCTGACAAGAGCTTCCCCCAGGGCCTTTTCTAGAATCATGACAGTGTATTAGTGTCATCCCTAAGGAAGAAGGAAACTAATATGTGTGTGTATGTGTATATATGAATGCATTTCCTGCAAGTGGGGGCACAAAGAACAGGATGTAGAGATTGCAGAGAAGATGAACACAGAGAGCTGAGGCAGTCACAGGCACCAAGATGCATGCTCAGTCTCATCGCAAAAGAATGTTAAATGAAGATGACCATAAGAGAAGACAAGTGCTGCCACAGAAAACAAGATCCAGCTCATTGTGAAGCATCTTGGGAATGCTGATCTCATGTACAGTCATGGCTTAGAGAACCACTGTTCCCATGCAGCCCTCTCTGATCTCACTCCTACCCCTTGTCCAGCTTAAAGCATTGCCTCTCTGGCAAGGTCAGGGTCCCATCAGATGCACTTGTGGACAGGTAGTGCAAACCCAGGAGCACCATTAATTAACAGTGAGGAAAACTAATTTGTCTGTGAGAAGCTGGCTGTGCATGGTGGAGCTGGGGTAATAAAGGGGACAGGGAACTTCTGTGGCAGAGGCAGAGCTCCAGTTAAAGAGAAAGCAGTGTGTGGGAGCAGTCAGTTTTCAGAGTTACATCTTTGTCCTGGTGATGACAGCTGAGAGACATAAACACCAGTAATGTGTAGGGGGTATGATCAGACTGTCTAAATCACAACCAAAAGAAGACAAACCCAAACACTTTTTACCTGGATAGAACAAAATTCCTTACCACAGCGCTTTGTTTATCAGCTGTTTGATGAGCACAAGTACTTCCTGAGTGTATTGCAATGGAATCTGTGCAGGAAATTTTTCTGATTTCATCATGAGTAATTCTTATAATTTCTTGACACATGGCAGTAGAGTACCTTGTGGCCTTGTCCAGCTATCAGCACTGAGAGTACAAATTGATTCTTTCTTGTGGTGTTGCTTTCAGTTGCCTCCTATTGCCACTTATATTTTTCTGCTTATGTACATTTTCCACTGATCCACAGTAGACAGAAGACAATGTATAAATCATGCTCTTCACATTCCTGGGTAGAGCTGCTGTTGATGAACACATTCATAAGAAAATGACTACTGTTTCACAAAATCTTAAAAGAAATTAACCACTGAGATTGCTTTTTTTATTTGAAGCAATTCTGACTATCCCTATGAAAGCTTTTGCTGTGAAGGCCAAAATGGTTGTGTTTTCTACAGTACAATAGTAAAATAATCAAAGAAGAAATATAGCATAATCTGCTGGATATTTCTGTAATATGTACCTCAGTTCCAGCTTTCCAGTCTTACAGAGAACAACCTTTAAACCTGTGTTATTTTCTCCCTACCTTATTCCAGAGACACATGTGGGGATAGTATTCATATTCTATTGTGCTGCTTTGTGACAGCATGATTTTGCCTCAGATGATATTGTCCAACTGGGAATTTTTCTCAGGTTAGCTCCAATGTTATGTCATCAGTTTGATAGAGTAGATCCTGCCATAGACAGAAATCACTTACCAAAATAAATTCAATTCAGGTTTTTTTTGTTATGTATGAGTCATCTTTCTAGAAGTAGTATCAATATCAAAGTGAAAAGTTCAGGTCTCTGGTTTTTAGCCATTCAAATTCATTAAAATCTTATCTATGTCCCCTGATGCTGACCCACATGTGCTGGTTGTTGCAGACACTCATTCTGTTCCTTATTACTGATATTTTTGTATTTAGGCTATTTTTTTTTTCTGGATGAGAAATTCACACTTATACAAGTCTTATTGTAACAATTTTCTAGACCATGGCCTGGTGTAGAGAGCAGATGCATTTTATCTGAATTTACCTCTCTGAGTAGTAAAGCCCAGAGATATGACCCAATTCTGTAACAAAATCTTTATCAAGCATTGATGTCCAAGTAATTAATTTGTTGGTTAATCACATTAGTTTTGTATTCTTCAGCAGGAGAGACTGAAATGGATTGCTATTGACAAGTATTTTCCAAACAGTGAAAAAAATCTTTCAACTGAAAGATATTTTATATTCATCAAGTCATTCCTATTTGCCATTGACAGACTGATTGCTGTCCCCAAGGCTCATGGAGACCAATGTGTCATTTATAATGTATGTCTGGAGTTCGTAGCTTGAGGAAAGAATTTTCAAGTAGTCGCATACGAATATGTCATTCTGTCTGTATGGAAACCTCAAAAATCTCTGGTTTCTTAGTGGACAAAACAAGAAACACCAGCAAGCAAAAACAAGCAAAAGGGTTTTTTTAATTTTTGCTGTTTTCACTTTTTTTTTTTTTAAGATTATGAATATTTTTGTATTTCTCTGGTTTGGTGTTGTATTTGCCTTACTTCATTATCCACAAACCCTTAATCAGAACATGAAAGGATCATTTTATCTCCTGTACTACTTTTTGTGCTCTATTTCCCAAGGCTTCTATTGATTTTTTTTTTTTAATGCAAATAACCTAAAAGGATTTAATTTCAGTTGTTGAAAAGCAATTACCTTTAGTTAGAAAAGGTTTAATTGTGATTTTATTTGAATTCTATGTTGGAATTTCTTCTAGTGATTCATGACGTTTCTGTGTTTTAAAGGAATTAATTATGTGTGTGAAAAAAACCTAAAGTATTTCTATTAGATTTTTTTAAAATGCTATTAGAGTTATACTAGGACTGTGTAGAGATTCCCAAACTGTCAACTGCTTTTTGAAGAAATTTTTAGCAGCTGTTTCATAGGGACTGTTTTTTTTTCATTATCACCTTCCACAAATGGTCTTGTGAACAAATTTATTTATTGTAATTGTAATAGTTAACATCAAGTAGTCTGAGGATAAAGACTATGAACATATTTTTAATGATATGGGAGTGTGAGGGTGTTAATTTTTTTAAAAAATGTGTTAATTTCATTAGACTTCTGAGACAACTGGTCATATCCTACTGCCAGGTGGAGAATTATACAGTGCCTGAATTGTAGGGTGATGTTTTGTGACAACTGATGTAGCCATTTCTAATGGTATGAGTGCATTTAAAGTTGTATGGAAAGCTTTCATTGCTCCTGCATAGGGGTCAGATTTCTTAACCAACTAATGTTCCAGGAACTTTGGGATATTTTCATATAAGCACTCCCCTTTGTCTTTTAGCTAGATCTAATTCTCTGAAATTACACTGTTGTTCTCCAGAATCCTCATTTCTATTGGATCAGACAGCATGGACTTAATTTACGACATTAAAGGGCATTCAAGATGTTTGCCTATGTTTGCATAGTATGAATATTGTATGTTTTAGCTTTCCAAAATTTCCTGGGTGATTTATTTCTGTGAAATAAATCTCCCTCTTAGTAGACTGTGTCAATGGCAGTGGGTTTGAGAATATTGAGAATCTATTTACAGAGCTTGTTAATTCTTGTGTACCTTAGTTATATGTCGACACCCCTGTCTAGTGCTGAGGGGCTCTCCTTGGTGCAGTGATGAGGGGAAGTGGCAGGATGAGGCTGTGTGGTGTGCAGAGAGCCAAAGGTGCACTCGTGGCTGTGCCTGGAAGGGGCAGCATGAGAGAATGCACAGCAACAGTGGCCTGTCATCAGCTGCTGTGTCAGTGCCAGCTCTCTGCAGAGTCTGCGCCGCTGCTGTGCCAGTGGGAAGCCCTGGGCTGTGCTCTGCTGCCCCTGGAAGCAGGATGGTTATCCATGGGACAGGAGGGGTAGACAGTGCTGAGAGCTGAAAGCACTCATGTCAGACACTGCCTCAAGTGTGCGTCTGTCTTTTGATAACCACTCAGTCAGTATCAAAATCTTTTGATTTGTGGTCAAGACTGTGACCTGCAAACTTGCCCATTTCAGTTCTGGGGCATTCTAGATTGTGCCCAAAAATTTAGGGCTGGCAATTCTCTCTAGTTTAACCACCCCTCCCCTCAGGCTGCTATAACACCTCTGAGTGCCTCACCTTTTCAAATCCCAGAAGTGACTGTAAGGTGGAGGCAGTTGCAAAAATGACTTGAAAAGGCTTCCTAAACTGGGCTGCAGATCCTGTGTGCTGAATCAGACATGGACAGTGCAGAAATGCAGCATTTCCATTATTATTAATCAGGGGGTTCTGTGAAAGGGATGGAGAAGATTTTTAGTGCAAAGGTTCAATTTCAGGGAGATGTGGTAGTGCTGCTCCCCTGTGCTGTCTGCTCCAGCAGCAAGGCAGACAGTCCTGTCAGAGCTTCAGGACAGACCCTCTCTATCCTAGCTGTAGGCAGGAAATCTAAGGTGCACTTTCTTTCTGCCTCTCCTGTTAGAGCAGTTTGTTTCAGAGGAAGGCATTGATCTTGCACTACATTTGGAGTCAAGGCTCCAGGGATCCCAGTCTATGTAGTCAGTTCTGTTTCTGTCCCCCCCACTTTATTGTGCCTTGCTCAACCTTTTTGCTCCTAAGCATCCTGGAAACTGGGCTGAAAGATCCTCTGTTCTGTATACATTCAGGGACAACTTTGTCAGGCTAGGAACTCTTTAATCCCAATGTGGGGGGGTGAATAATTGGTCATTTTTTTTTTTTACCTAACAAAACTTTTAGAAATGTTAGTGTTACCTGAGCAGTTCCATTTTTGATGAATCAACTGTCCCTCTTAAAAGCCTGTTATTCTTCAAGGCTGTGTACTTTTATTTTTGTAGGAGCATTTCTTTTTTGTAACACTTGCTGTTGCCATTCTTCTTCATTTGGATCTTCTGACAATATTAGTGAGCTTACTGTTTCAAGGCAGCATTTTAAGGCAAGTAACATCTTACTCTTCTTGAAAATCGAGGTACAGTGCTATTTGCAGCTAATGTTTACTTTTCTGCTTAAATGCAGTTAGTCTCATTTTGAAATGACCCCATGTTTTCATATAACAGCCTCCTTGACAAGAACCAAATGCATAGCACGAGTGGGTTTTATGTATTCTTACAGAGCAGGATCACATCCCTCAAACAAATAACCTCCTTCACTGAATACACGGAAAGGCTGAAAATTTAACTCTCTGCAGCTTGTTACTGCATTTATCTTCTTCTATTTGTGGTGTACAACTGAGAAACTCTAAGAGTTTAAATAGCTTTGCAGCTGACCTCTTCATCTCATGAGGCTTTTTCTTCCTCCACCTCATACTTCTTATCTTTGATGATGACAATGAAATGCAAGTGTGATAGGACAGTCTCAAATATTTTAGGGAGCCTCTGAGATGCAGAGCATTAGTGCAGGTCTTTGCTTCCTCATCAGAAAAGCTATTTTGCTTCTGTTACGTACATCATATTGTTTGTGCTCTATGAAACATGATATTTAGTAGAATTTTTTAAAGTTGTGTGCATGTGTCAGCTTCAACTCTTGTTACGTCTTGATTTCCATGTTCTAACAATATCAAGGAGAGGGAACAAGTACTTTCCTTCTTTTATGCAATTTCTTTGACTCTCACACAGCAGTAGAAGCTTATTTTTGCACCTTTTGCCCTTCAGTCTTTCTACATAGTAGAGATAGTAGTTAATTTTTCCTTAATATTTAAAAAGATTTAATTTTCATCATCAAGCACTTGCTTGAACATAGTTATGCTGTGGCCATATGCTTGATCTCTGCACATTTCTCTACTTGTAGCTGTGTTAAGTACTCTTACTTGAACTCACTGAGATTTTGTTTGTTATGTTAGTGAAAGTACATGTGGGTGTGTAAGGATGTCATCTGTGTCTGTTGCACACATCTAATGTGGCAAGACATACATTTAATGAATTTGGCAACTGAAACTGTACGTGATGTTTACATAAAACAGGAGAGAAGTGCTTTAAGTGTTGCTCACTTAGTGATTGCATTGGCTTTTCTCAAGATTTAAGACATAGAATCACATGATATTTTCAGAAGTGTTTGCATTGCTGTAAACTTTGTTCCTGTCAAAATCCTAGCTGTGGATTTAAAAATTATCCATGTTGCTCAGTATTGTTTAACAGTTTAAACCTCAGGAAAAAAAAAAATCAGAGGGGTAAATTCAACAAAATTTGCACTGGAAAAGAATGGATGCTTGTTCCCTGTACCAGTTTCTGCCAAGGGAGAGTCAATTCTGTAGAAGGTAGAGTGTTTCTGCTAACTTTTAAGTCCATTTGAGTACAAAAAAAACTTGTTAGCACAAATATGTTTCCCACTACACTACCCTAAAGATGAAAACCCAGCTGCCCCTGAATGGTGGTACTTCCTTACAACCCTCCCTGCTTTTGGCTCTTAAATAGACACTTACATCATCTTGAGAGGTGAGTGCTTCTGTTAGCCTAGAAGAAATTATGGGGGAGGATCCAGACACTTGTCAGTGTGTCCTAGTTTTAGGAACTGCCGAGAAAGTGAGGGCCTAATGTTCTTTGGTTTGGATTACAAATGTCTTGTTTTCAGACAGATGGTTAAATCAGGCCTGATTCAAGCCCAGTTGAGGAGAAATGCAAAAATCCTCAGTTTTTTTAGAACATCAGAACTATTATCAGTTTAAAATATTTGATCCAGATATGAAGAAATTAAAGAAAATATGGATCTATATTCACCTATATAGTCTGAGATCATCTAAGGATGGCACTTTGGGTTGGACATGGGCATGCATTGTTTTTTATTTAAAAATGAGCATGAGAAGGTGATGGGAAGCCCATTTGATTTATGCTGGTTATGGAAGGACAGATCATATCTGGATTGATGTAAACCCTGCTAGTACAAAGCTGTAAGTTCACACTGAATTTTTACAAGTATCAGTGGCTATTTTAAAAAAGGAATTTTGAGATTACACAGACACTAATCTGTTTTCAGACACCCTCTTTCTCTCCCTTCCTACTGTAAATGGAGTCCTGACCATTGCTCATGATTGTTTTTTCTTTCACAGTACAATTTCTGTTCAAAGAAATAAAATGCACAAAAAATTATCCATGACACTGACAGTAAATTTGGTCAGAATACTCTCAAGTGACAGTTGATAAATAATTTTTATTTACAATTATACCATCATTTCTTAGCCAATTGTGCTCTTTAAATGGGAGTTTTTCCTTTTAAAATAAAATCTTTAATGAAGATTTATGAAGAAAGTAAGTTCTTAAATTGTCTGATCACAATTTATGAGCAGGAGAAAATGCAGTATAAAAACCTTTCCCCGTGTAAATAAATGTACGTCTCTGTGTTTAACACTAAGATTGCTATCAGTGACTTTTCTCTTAAAGTAAGTGGTTAGATAATTTATTTTATGCAGGTTGTCAGGATTTGATAGATAACAGCTGCTCAATTATTTCTCAAAAGTGTAACAGAAGTTATCTCCCAGCTGGTCTGTTTGGTTTGGGAGTAAGTTTTGGGGGGGTCACTGTGAAGAGGGATTTTATAAATCATGTGTGAGTAACAGTGCTTTTGGTGAAACTCTGGTAAATATTTGGACTTGTTCTGTGATTTAATAAAACCATTTATGTGAGAAAAACTTATATTTGTAGAGGAAAAAACCCTTTCAGTTCTGTGCTTTACCACTGGTCATGTGTTGGAGTGAGGAAAGCATGAGGACTGTATAAATCAGTAGCTAATTTAAGACCACTGGTTTCAGAGCAGTAAATGAGAATGTTACCTCTCTGAAAGATCATAATACAATAGTTCTGCCATTTTTCATAAAAGTACTGAGATAAAGCTATCTTTAGTTTTATGAATAGAATGAAGTATAATATACAGCCCTACATTGAAGGATGAGTACATTGAGGTAGAAACAGGGAACTCCACAGTTTTATTTTAATTTATTTCTTTCTTATCTACAAAATGTTGCTTATGTTCTACATTAGAATTCAGCTCATATCATCTGCCTTTCTGAGTGGCTGTGGTTTTATCATTAAGTGCACAGATATATAGCAACCAACAACTATAATTTGCCTGAGGAAGAAGTCCCTAATAAAGTGTTTAGAGCCAAAATATGTGCCTCTGCTGACATCATGGGAATTGCAGTCTAGGCTAGAAAATGCCACTCATCACAAGGTCACCCAGTACAGGTTGCTGATCTGAAATGTAGTCCTTAAACCTCCTAAACTTCCCAGCCAGTCTTAGGACTGCAAATTACATTACTTTAATTAAAAATCTGAAGAAAAATACTTCCTGCAAGCATGAAGATAAAATTTTGGGTGAGGAAAAAAGACCAGCTTAATAAACCCAGCAAGTCCTGATTAAATGGAAAATCACCTTTGAGTACAGAGACATATACGTACAGAATTCATCTTGACAGGAAAGTTCACTTAACTGGATATTATGAAAAGTTGGGAAATGTGTTAGTCTCTGACTAGCTGGTTTGTTAGGGTTTTTTTTTTGTTTGGTTGGTTTTGGTTTTCTCCAGACTTTCAAGATACAAAAAATAAAATAAAATTAATTTTATATTTTAATAAATTTATTTAATTATTTTCCCTTACCTCACGCTTATCAGCATACTCACCTTATGCTATCTAGAAACTTGTTATTTTATGAAAATATAAAAATATATAGTAGTGCACTGAAATCACTGGAGAGCAGCTTTCTAACTGTTGTTTTACAGTGTTGAACACAGCAGAGTTACTCATTCTGTGGTAGCATCATGCTCTCTTATTTCTTTTTTATATTATGTATTACTCAAGCATTTTCCTTGTTTCTTCAGGCTCTCCTCAGCTATATCTACATTTTATGGAATGCTGATTTCATTGTGGGACAGGAATTCTTAATGCAGTCTTTTGGGACTTTTTTAAGAGTCTGTTAGTCTAAAGGTAGAAGAACAATTCCATGTACACTTTGTCTTTCACATTTTTTAGAGGCAGATCTACCTTTTGGTGTGGCAGTGTCTATGAAGATAGGTCAGGATTAAGCACTAAGTCTCAAATCTAAATGGCCATCTTTGGATTTGTGCCTCTATTACCATCTCTAAACTCATGTGAATAAGGAAGTTTATCATAATATCATGAAGATTCAGAACTTTAGAGATATGCTATATGTTTCACATTTGAGTACTTTGATGATAGGCCCTTGAAAAATTTGATTAACCATACCTGAATTTTCTGCCAGACAGAAGGCAGGTAGCACCACTAAGCTTGTTTAAACTCTAAGACATATTGGGCACTGGCAGTTTCAGAGAACTAAACTCTGTTCTTTCAGGATATCTAGGATAAAAATGGGAGCTGCTATACTCAACAGCCATGAAAATAGGGTTAGTTTCAATTATCTCCTGATAAGTGGGTAAAAGAATATGTCTGGAGACTCCTGGAGGTTAAAGGGGGGAGGCAAATCAACGGTGGGAGGTAGAGACTTTAAATGTGAACTATATATCATTTTTGTTAGCATATTAAAATAAGTATTGCAGATTCTAAATTATGCATGGAATAAATAGAAAGAAACATAACACAGGTCATAAAGTTATGACTGTAGCAATATTTAATTTTGGAATATCAGTCCAGATGTATTCTGCTTGCATCTGTCCTTTTAAGTAAAAGAAACGTTAATAGGGCAGTCTGACCTTCTCAGGAGGGAAAGGAAGTGCACAAAGAGTTCTTGACTATATTTTTCTGCAATGCAAAACATCTGTTGCAACCCAAATGAGCTAAGTCAGTGTTGTATGTTCTTTATGACGATTTGGGCTTCATGGCATGAAGGCAATCTTGATTTCAGATTGAAAGCATCATTGAGACAGTGTTTGTTCACCCTGTGAATTTCATCTGATGCATCCTACTGTTGAACTCAGAACTGTAGTTTCCCAATGTCATTATAATCTTGTCAATGTTGTTTGCAAATACATAAGTCCTGTGAGCTTTGCTTGGTGGTGTAGTCTGACTCACTTTTAGTGTGAGATCAGGTAATATATTGGCTGGTTTTTGTTCTACCTTTGTAGAAAATCACAAATCCATTCATTAGGTAAAGTAAAACATAGAAAAGATACCATATACAAGAGACAAAAATACCATTTGCTTGGTGATAATTACTGGTGTTCGTTTTCTCACTTAAGTGATAGGGCACATCACACTGTTGCCATAGCAACCCCGATTCTGTCCCATTAACTGCCTAATGTGAATTTATGAATGCAAGTTTCAGTGTGTGGAAAGCTGCTCAAAATAGGGAGTGATTCATCATGTACAGCGCAGACAGCTGAGTTGCAGACTAAGTCAGGGCTGTCTCATTTGGTCTTCAGTGTTAAAAGGCTATGCTGTGGTGTAGGTATCCAATTAAAGATGAAGCAATTTGATATTTAGTGAGATGTAAAATGATGGTTGAATAGCTGTTTTAATTTTTGAAACGTTCTATACTGCATCACAACAGAAAAAAAAAATCTGCTAAAGTTAATGACTCTTTCATAATGATATTTTTGAGGTTTGAGATATTTCTAGGGTGTACCCATTTCAAGTTAGCTTGCTAATGCTGAACATGCTTTAGGATACAGAGCTGTAATGGATTTATCCCAAGCTTTATTAGCAATTTACGCCTCAAGAAAGCAAACCTGTGACTAAGGAACTGAAAAGATATCTGGATTGAAATCCTGCTGGCCCCGTGGACTTCCCTGACTTTGTGGTACATGTTTAGATCTGTGCAGGCTTTTCTCCTATGAAATAGGAAAAAAAAAATCCAAGGGAAAATAATCTCCTCTTTACTTTCTCTTCTAAGGTCAGAAAGGACCTTGAAGTTCATTGAATCCAACTCTTGACTCATGCCAAGTCCACCACTAAACTGTGTCCCCAAACCATGTTATAGCTATTTAGGCTCCAATCCTGTGCCTGTTTGCAGTTTTCACACTTGTGACAACTTTTAGTAAACGCATCAGCATTTATAAGAATAGTCTTCTAGCTGAAATAGAAAATATGTCTCTGCTTACAGCCTGCCTACTCAGTCTCAGTGTGCTGTGCCATTCACCAGCTTTGTTCAGTCCCGAGAGCTGCTATGGAATAGATGGTATCAAATGCAGTAAAACTGTGTTAAAGAAATGATATAATGGATATGAAGCTAATCACTTAGAGGTGGAATTAAGGTAGCTGGTGCAATTTTATTTTGCGTTTGTTCATCTGCATGATGTTGCAGTCCTTTATTACATTATTCTAAACTATTTTTAGCAGGTTCTTTGGACATACAGAAGAAGAAGACATACAGAAGTGCTGTATGTCTTTCTCTAAAAAGCATGCTATCATTGGGATAATAATTGTTTGAGTTTACTTGAGATAAAGAAATGTACTTCCTTTTACAATATAGTTATCTTTTGGAATTAGTTTCACACTGTTGGGCTATAGACCCAACCTTTTTTGAATAGCATAGCAGTGGAGTCAGACTCCAGACTTCATGCTTTGCTTTTCGGTGTATTATTACACTTCACTGAACATTCACTTCCAGAGAAAGATTTCTGCTTTATTGTAGTTGATAAATTTGCCTTTCAGGGTTGTTCTGTATGGAAGCAAAAGTCTAATTATTTCTGCTGTTGTACCCATAATACATATGGCCAAACACAACTTACCCCATTTCTCTTGCTGTTTTTCATGGTACCATTGCAGTCCCTCTGCTCCTGTGTGCACCTGCTCATCTCTTCCAACCACTACTGGCAGCACCATTTAGCGAGGACAATCTCCCCAGCATTACTAGTCTGCCAGACAAAAAGGCCAATTTTGCTTACAAATCCTTAAACACAAACTTTCAATTATGTAGGAAAGGTTTTCTTTAATGCATGAACTAGGACTTGCAGCAAGAGCCTTGAAACCTCTTGCTGTCAGGATATGCAGTGAAAACTATGTCATTGTTTAAAAGATTAAAAAATTTAAAGGATTAAAAAGCCTCATAGTCTTAGGCAGCTATTCAGGTTATCAGTTCCAAGAATCACAGATTGGGTCAGGTTGGAAGGGACCACTGTGGGTCATCTATTCCAACCTCTCTGCCCAAGCAGGGTCACCCTGAATATAGTTAAGAAGAGGGACTTATATCTTTGCTAACCTGTTGCACAAACCCCATGATATTACTGGAAGACAAACACATATGGCGTGTTTAAGCCATAAATGTACATTTACATGTGTAGTCTCGCATGTGTACATGATGCTGATAAAGATGATCTATGCTTATCATTTTTAACAAAGAAAAAACAAGGAACTTATTGCAATTTATTGGCTTCTTAGGAATTTAATTTTTTAAAGTTTAGTCCCAGCTCACAGATGGATATTCAAGATAATTCAATGGTTAATTATCTTATTATTACTATTATGGTGTCTTGGTTTGGAAAGACAGAAGTCTGCTAAGGAAGGCAGGAGCCTCCCCTGAAATGGAGAATGCAAACCCTCCCCACCCCTCCAAATTCCTATAAATTTTAAATTAAGGGGCTCTCAGGCAAAAAATATGGGAGAAGAAAATAACAGTTCTTTAATAGGGAAGAAAAATAAAAGGATAAAATAAACAATGCAGTACACTAGAACAACACTGACAGAGTCAGAACCCAACCTGACACCCTGTTGGTCAGGGTGTTGGTAGCAGTCCATTTGGAAATGTGGCTGCAGTCCTCCTGAAGTGTCAGATGTGGTTCTGTTGGAGCAGGGGGGTCCTGTAGAAAAGGGTGTATTCTTCCTCTGCAGATCCAGTGGAAGGAAAGGCAGCTGCTGTTCCTCTGGGGAATACAGTGGAGAAAAGCCATGCTGGGCTGTCAGAATCTCCAGATTATACCTGGGTAGGAATGCTTGGCTCCTCCCTCTGGGCAGGGCATCTCACAATGGGATGTTAGAGTTCTTATCAGCCGTGCAGTGACATTCAATAGCCTGTTATCAGCAGATGTCCCCTGCTGAGGGAGGAGAGATTGTGATCACTCAGAGAGATAAGGAGAATTGCCCACTTGACACAAGACAACTGCTCTACAGATGGGTATAGAATACGTCTTGCCTTGCAATGTGGAACATATGGTAATGGTTAAAGATGTTAAAGGAAAGCCCACTATTAATACAAAGAAAATGTCACCCTTTGCTGCTGACTGGGTGGCCACCTGAAATATTCTGACCTCATAACTGAAATCTTGACTGCAGGCAGTTCACAATCAGCATCTCAAGGAGTTGTAAAGTATATCAGAGTTGAAAAGCTGGGAGGAGAAGGAAGTAAGCTTTGTCAGCAATGTCAGAGAACTTCCTGTATTTCAGTTAATGGATTTTGTACACCTGGTTGATAAGAATGTCTGCTAAGGATATGTGCTTGGCATGGCTTTTATTTATTTTTAATTTTTGAAATTGGCCTCAGAGAATAAAACTTTTGACATTTAAAGCAAATTAATTGGTAAGTTTTAAAGGGTACATTTTCTACTAAATGCTGTAAATATATGTGTAACGTGAAATAATATATAATGTGAAAGTTCATGAAAGGGATTGCAGTTGACTAACAAATATTTGGAAAATGAAAACGTGACAGGAGGTTTTTTTACGTGACTTGCATGATTAAGAATTTGAGGCTTCATATTTGGGGCCTAGAATTAGTAATATATTTAAAGCATACTCAGGCTTTTCCCAATTCCATCTGTGTTTAGAGCTGCCTACTAAAAGGGAATACCTGATTTAAAAACAAACTAATTTCTGAATCCAGTTGACAATAAAAGTGTTTAGAAGTTGTAGGAGGATTGCCTGGGAGGTCACACTGTAACGCTTAGATGGAGCTCAGTGCTTGCAGAGACTGGGAGTATAGAGCAGACTTCTTTCCAAGGAACCTGAGTTGAAGTTACACTTAGGCAAGATGTGTTTGGAAAGCCATACATATTTGGGCCATCTCCATGTTCTGTGTATGCTGCAGGGTTTTGCAGAGCAACCACAGCTGTTCAATTGGGTTCACATCTTCCTGTGCCCCTTCTGTAAGCCTTTGATGCTAACATGATGTTCTAATGAGAGATTTGTGTGGCAACAGAAATCCTTTTTTTCAGGCTTGAGCTAAAACTTGAGAGGAGCCTACAATTTTTAAAAAACCAATATACCAGGAAGTAGCCACATTACAGATAATTATCTTTATTGAAGAGATTGTACAGCAGTTTTCAAATTACAATTAGTAAATAAAAGGCTTTCACAGACAATAGGTTTCCTTTGATAAACCAAGAAGGACCTCTGTCTTTCTGCTTTGTCAGCTTTTGCCAAGTTTATTTGTGTAGTATAGGGTAACACAGACTAAGGTCTCCTCAGGGGTTTATTCAGCTAGTGACTGTTAATTGAAAAAGTCATTTCCTATAATCCCTATGAGTGAAATTAATCTCTTGGTTGCCATGAAGTCATACATGACCAATTTCATTAAAAAATGAATCAGTAATACTTTCCCTTTCTTTTTAAATGTCAGGTTTGGATGCTTGTTTTTTCATTGGCTCTTATGACATAATGTTCCTGATAATTTAAGAAAGAATACTACTATAGCTTCTATAAAATAAAAGCAGGATCTAATTTTTCTGCCCTTACTTGCATCACAAGCTTCACAAAGACCATGGCTGCCCTTGTTTATTTTCTATCCCAGCAAAATTGTTCTTGAAACTGGTTGACACAGTTCTCAATCTGTTTTAATCTTATTGTGAACTATTTTTTCCACTAATAAATATTTAGAATTTTATCTAGAGAGGCATTTTTAACAATTCTAGCATAAGACAGAGTAGGGTACTTAGTAGGATCCCTCGAAAACCTGTAAGGAGAACTGATGTCCTAAAGCAGTTTGATGACATGTACTTATTTACTAAACTTGAGCAGCAGCGCTTTCTTCTTCTCCTGACATGTTTTAAGACATGTTAATTGCTGTACATTATGCATAGATTTAGTATCCAGTGGTGTTACATTACTGCTTTTTGTACCTTGCAGGTGAGAGACCAACAAAATTTGCTTTTTCAGGACCATAAATTATATAAAAACCAGTACCAGTCTAGTTGCCATATTTTTAAAATATAAAATCACTTGTTTACACATATGTAGTCAAAATAAAAGAACATTGTCAAAATTGCATTATCAAATAATCATGTTAGCAAAGACAAAAGGTGAAGGTGCTGATTCCTCACAAATTGGCTGCTGAGACTTCCATGTACCAAGATGTGCTCTCTGACAGCTCTCTGCACTTAATGTAGAAACCAGTGAGGAAATTTTCAAAGCAAATAGCTGAATTTTGACAAAAGTGCATCCTATTGAAATACAGGTTTTGTAACAAAATTAAGGTAATGTTAATGTGCTATGCTGCCATTCTGTGGTTAGTATGAAGTTCAGTCCTGAACCACGAGCTCCTGTCAGCACGATTATCTAATAATAGAGATTGAATGGACCTGGTTTGGGTAGCTTTACCCAGTCATTGGTGTAAGTGTCATGCTGTGCACTTTGAAATAGAGGCTGAGGGATTGATTCCCAGACAGGTCCTACGGTGGATGCTGCTGCCTGCACAGAAGCACCTGAGTATCAGAATTTCCACCAGAGTTCAAGGATTAGTATGTACCAATATGGTCACAGGATGTAGGGCTGATATGGTCTGCAACTGCAAACATGATTTGCAGGTAAAGTAGTCTGGTCACTGTCCATTTAATTTTTTGTGCTCTTGGAGAGAAGAGGCTGAATTAGTCATGGACACTATGGGCTCTCTGACTATATTTTATCAGTATGTGTGCTGCAATAGGAAGCAGTTTGGCTTAAGTATAAATGCATTATGACCCTTATCAAGAAAGACTTGGAAAAAAGTTCAGCAAATATTATCAAGTAGATTACTGTTGTCAGTGATATACATCTGACTTGCCTAAGGCTTGCCTTCAGTAACTTCAAGGCTTGTAAAAATGACAGACTGAAGTGATTATCCTCCATGAATGAATGGATGAAGTGATGGAGATACTCCTGACTTAAAATTGTTTTGGTTATGTGGGCAGTAAGACAGATATCTCACTTCCTTTCTATGTAGAAGGTTGTGGCATTCCAACTTGCTAATGCTGGGAAGACAGTATAGGGCCCTGGTCAGTAAACCTAATTAGAGAGCTGCTCTGCTCCCCTATCAACTGCAGCAGTAGAGGCAACCTCATTAGTGTGTGACCTGCTGCATGCAGACAATGTTTGTGCCTTTTCAGGGTGGAATGCTTACTTTGCTGATAGCGTATTCTTCGCAATTATCCTTTTCTCCATCAGTTTTATGGGTGCCTAGGGCTCTGGGATATTAGCTCTTCTTTAGTCTGTCACTGTTGAAAACATCTGGAAGAAATGCAGTGTGCCAGCCTTTAGCTCACGTGTAGCTGATACAGCTTCACTGTCACCATCTAGTCTGTCTGTGCTGGCAATACAAATGCTCCCATGCTGATAGGTGTAGGCGTGTGCAAAGGTTCTGAGGATCAAATTCACATGTTTTGAACTTATTCCTACAGTTTGGTCTTGGATACTTGAAGCAGAAGTAGACTTAGAGTCACGCTGCAGCTGGGCTTCTTGAATATTTTGACATTTATTTCCAATTTTGACTTCAAAAATAACAGGAGGCATTTGCTAAAAGCACCTGATTCCTTAAAAAAAAAAACCTCTCACAAGAACAAGAAAACAAACCATAGAAAACAAAAATAATACATAAAAAGCCACTAGAAGAAAGTAATAGGTTTTATATACCTTTTAACATTTATCTAGTACTAACAGAGCTATTTTTACAAATTGCACAATGTTGTTGATACAGCAAGAATACATACTTACAAAATGAAATACCTCAGGATTCAAATTCCTCTTCTAATAGTAGCTACTGTCAGCTCCCTTCTGTGTGAAAATCTTATTGATATAATTATTTTGTTTCTATTTTTTTTATTTAGTTGATTCTTTACTGAAGTGACAGAGAGTGGTATTTACAGAGTTAATTCAATTAAAAAATAGTGGATTAATTTATTAGGGGATTAAAGAAATACAAAAAATTGAGGATTTCAGAGGGAAAAGATAAAATGTTATTAGTGTCATAAGATATATATAAACCAAAAGCAATTTTCTTGTAATTATTTGTGTAATTATAATAGCCATATGTATTTTCACTAAAAGCAGCAAAAATCACAGTTTCTTCTTCTGAAGTCTGTTTTCCTACTTTTCAATAGCTCATTTCTCTGAGCTAATGGAGAACCAGTTTTGATAATGAAATGTTCCAGAGATTCCTCCCTTGTAGGATACAGACTGCAGGTGTGCTGAATTTGCTCTGGTTTTTCTCATGTGGTAGAAATTTATTAGTAGCTTAAAACAGGTAATAAAAAGTAAAATTAAAAAGAGAGATTCCAGAATTATACATTTACCTGATATGCTAATTTGTTTTTAAACAAGTGCTTTTGAGACAAATACCTTCCACATCTCCAAGAAAAACCTAGATTTTAATTTAAAATCTTGTTAATTTGACAGTATTGCTGTTGGCTTCCAGTGATGAAAGAATTACTACTACTAGCAGTTCTGATCTCCTTTAATGTACCTGATTCTTTTATTAAATCAATTTTTATAAATGAATCAGGTTCAACAAACTTTTTATTGCATATTGGAGAACTGTTCTCTTAAACCTCATGCTCCCTTGGATTTATCATTTTTTCTCTTACTTAGGTAGAAATGTAGGTGGCCTAAGCATAGCCACATAAAAATTAGGTTTCTAGTCTGTGTTTTTTGTCTAGCATCTCTGAGTGGCAAAAACAGAAAATGGGAACCTTCAGAAGGTCACTCCCACTTCTTCTTTCCAATATTTGTAAGAAAAGCTTCGGTATAGATGCTAAAGATGGCTGAAATTTGTTAAAGTGATGCTGTCATTAGTGCTGGGCTCCTCATATTGGTATTTTCTACATTTCCCACCTAGCTTGAATTACCATTGAGTAGAAGTAGCACAGCTTGCTTTATCTTTCCAGAACAGACTGTTTGCTGTGATGATTTCAGGGCAGTCAAACAGAGTAGCCCCCGAATTCTGTTTCCAAGCCTTCTTGTGATGCTGAGCTGTCTTTTGAATTTTGTCTGGTCTGTCTTGGCTGGTTAAGTGGAGCTGATGATATATGCTGTGAGGATTTACAGACCAGACTTTTCCTCTCTTTCCACACTGTTGTCATGGTTTGAACATTATAAACAAGCAAACAAACAAAAAAACAAGATGCTGCAGATTATTAAAATAAGTTTTAAAAATTCTTGATTCAAATGGAGCGAGAACATAGTGCCTGAATTCTTTACTAAAGTTTGGATGGAAAAACAATGCCAGGTCCAGGCAGATTTACTTGAAAGGGCCTGTTTATGAAAAGTAAACTTGCTGCTTCGCAGTTGTATCTCAAAGTGGAATTTAAAGGTGTTTTTATTCTTCTTTACCCATTGTGTAAGCTTGTTAACAAGAAAATGACATATTTTTAGGAAAAAAAAGAAAGATGACTTTATTTAAACAGGGGACCAAGCTTGCTTTTAAGAAGATGGGCTTTCCCTTTCTCCCCCCACCATCCTCCCTCACTCCATTCTTTGTTCAAAACCGTACTCAGCCTAATAATTATCTTGAGTTGTCTAACCGGAGTGTCTTCTGAAAAATTATTAGTGAGACCAAAGTTCTTTCGAGAAAATGTGTCTCTTGCTTTATGGGAGGGATTCCCTGAAAAGGCCCCTCACCTCAAGCAGTTGGTGGGAGGCTGCCGAGTGCTGCCTGGTGCTACTTCTGTCTCCCTTCTGGGATGCAGAGGGCAATCCCAGAAGGTAACACTGCCACCTTGGACTCCAGCTCTGTAAAAGCACAAGCAGGAGGTTCAGCCGAGAAAATAATTTTCTGGTGCTGGGGAGCTGCTTGTTGTCTTAGGGTAGGGAAACACAAACCCTGATGTTCCTTCTAAAGCACAGTATCCCTTCTCCCAGACGGTTCAGAAATGACTCATTGCAAAGTGGATGCCTTCAAAGGAGTTCTAAAAGCTGTTTCATTTTCAGTAGCTCTGTAATTAAAGAAGTTTTATTTTCCTGTACCTTCTATAACTTCACGTTTTACTAAAAAACGTATTTTGCCTTTCTTCTCCTTGAACACATTCTTAGATTTCTTGCCTTCAGTTTGTATTTTTTGTATTAATGTTTCAGCAAATGCAATAGGCAGAGATTTGTATTTTTTGTGAATAGGCAGAGATTTGTTTTTTTCTGCTTTGTAAAAGGTTTCACCACAGGAAAAAAAGGGTTTTTTTTGTAGTGAATTGTCCCATATATACTTTGGGTAATATATTCCTATGCCAATCCCATAGAGTATAAAGAAAGACAAAAGCAAATTAACACATCAAGGTTTTTTTATTAGACCCTGAATTCTGTCTCATCAAACTACTCCAATAGCTAAGTGTGCATCTAATACTTCCCTAATTATTAAGAAGATATGGGAGAAAGTAAGAATGAGCATGTCCTTCTTACCCTGCCAAACAGCCCTCACATGTATGACAAGAATATAGAGGGTGCACCTCTTTGACTCCATGTTGAAGACATTTAAAAATCAAATCAAATTCACCAGCATAATTCCTCTAAATTTTGCATACTTATTTTTTCACCACTTGTTACTTGCACTATTCTGGTTGTTATTTGTAGCTGTGAATGATCAAGGACAAAATAAATGAGCTGTCTGCAGGGCAAAGTAATTATGGGAGGGGTGTGCACCTGATGCAGCTGGGGAGAAGAAATAAAATTTTAAAGGTCACATATCTAATTAAAGATACCGATTGCCTCTAAAAACTGGGGAAAACACACCTTTCCTCTGCAGAGTAAATCTCTCCAATTACTCTGGGTAAAAGAACATAAATTATTTCCTTTCATAAAATAAGTATGTTTTTCATACACTGTATGTAAATGATCCTTGGAAATTGCCTTATCTTATTTAAAGGAGTCCAGGCATGGATTCTGTATTTACCTAAATCATACTCATATATATATATATATATTTGTGTTATGTAGAAATAAAAAAAAACAATATGAGAAGTATAAAAACATTCTGCATATATCTTATGCAATCTATTAGATGGCTTTATTATTCCTAAATATTATGCTTAATTATGCTATTATAAAGAAAGTGAGCTACACCCTTGTAGCTAGAGTGGTGTGATACAAAAAGAATATGAAACAAGAGATCCTAGATACATTTTAAAGAAAAAGTACTAACAATGGAATATGAAAAGGTAAGTGTTCTGTATTTTGGGACTTGTATATTTCTGAATTAGTAATGAGGAGTTTTGACTGATGGCTTGTGGAGCAGTCTCAAGGGAGTTAATAAACCATTAATGTGATGTTCATTTTTCTCATGCTGGTCATCTTTTCACTTGAGTGCCTGAGACAGTCTGTCCCTATGTCACTTCAATTAACAGCATGTTTTATTCATTTTCTTAAAGAATAAAGGCATTATGGTTACTCTCGTAAGCAACAAGAGTGGTAGAGTGGTGATACTTAAAAAGTTTTTTTACAGTGGTGGAGATGTTCAGTCACATTTGTGTTATTAGGTAAATACTACAAGTCATCCAGCCTATAGCTTGAAATGAGTTATGTTCATGGGTAAAATAGCAAGTTGGCTTCTTGGCCATGGTAGAATGGCAAGGTAACTGTTTATGGGAGATCTTTGCAGAATTGAAATTTTCCCCCTGTCTTAGAGGAGATTGATCTATGGTTATAGTTACTTTTTTTTTTTTTTTTTTACCAAATGAGAGAATTACTTTCCTGCCCAAGCATCTCAGTGTAATCCAGCTCCTGCACATTACCTCAGATATAATATTATGCCCACTGCTTAACAAAATTATTATCTATATTGCAAATACAAGAACTAATAGTCCCTCTTTGAAAAGCTGCTTAAAAAGCATGGATTTGCTTTGAGGATAAAGGGAAAAGAGTAGTCCCCAAAGCTGTTTGCAGCAGGGAAATCTACTCTGTAGTTGCTATTGTGCTCCAGGAGCATCTGCACCCCTTGCTGTGGCCTTAGGAATTCTTACATCTAGTTGCCAGCAAGGCATTTAATTGTGTGCTTAACATTTAATTCAGCAAGACCTATGCACATAGTTAACTTCAACACTTGCTCACCACTGTTGGAAAGAGTGATTTGCTCAACTGAGATTGCAGGAAGGGAGGAGAGATTGTCCTGATAGAGTAGCTAAAAATGGATGCCTGCATCTATATCAGCATCCAAGAGGCCTTTTTTCAGCTCAGAAGCACTCAGATCAAAACCACAGGGCTTCCTTTCCATGATGTGCATAGCAGAGGAAAGCAAACAGCTCTTGCCTCTCTCTTGAAACCTCTCTTGTCATTCCACATTCCACTGTTCGTCAGGACAAGTGAGGGTGCTGTGGAATTGCCTTTCTTCCTCTACTTGTTTCCACCATAGAGTGACTGGCATTGAGATATTATTTTTTCCATATTGTCTCATGCCCTTGATGCTGCTAGAGATAAGTGTGGAAGGAAGGTCATAATGACCCACTGTACAAATTATATTATTTCTGTTATTCCTTCAGAAAATGTCAAGTCTCAACACTGTAGAGTCTCAACATCACAACTGCACAGATGCCCACTCAGTGCCTGTCCATTTCTGTAGTTAGCATTTGTAGGATAGAGCTTACTGCTTAAATTATTAATAAAAACCTCAAATTAACAGCAGCCAACCTGCATTGACTTACAGTCTCAAGCAGCTCCAGCTCAGCTGCCACATTTTCCCTTGGGATTCACCTGAACTGCTACTATAGTCAGCTCCCTGCTGAGCGTGGAAAACCATAGCCACAGAGATTTCTGACAGGGTAAAGGCTTCAAAAGAAGATGAAGTGTAAGAGATGCCACATAGTTAATAATTGGGATGGAAGCATATGGTCACTTTTTTAATGATAGACAGAGGCTTCTAGCTGATTCCTTTAAGGATTTCTGCTGTTCATGTGAAAAGGTCTGTGAAAGAGAATCAGCATTCAGCTGACAGATATTTTTATGTGATACAGCATTATATGCTGTAATTAATTTCTGTTAACTTATTTTCTTTTATTTATTTATCATTGGTGTAAGTGGAACATTTGAATGCCTCATATTTTCTAATTAGAGAGTTTGTGCATCAGAATTCAAATGTAAGTTATAGTTTGCATTTTGTTGGCCAATTATTCAGAAGCTATGCCCAGTCTAACAGCTTTCCTGCTGGAACATCCTGTATGAATACACACAGATCTTAGGAGCAAGCTGTCTTTTCATTTTGCAGTGCTGCAAGGAGTAGGTTTGAATCCTGGACAAGCTGGCACCAGAAAGTTGGAAGGAATTCAGAGAAAGCCATCAATGATGATTAAAGATTTAGATTTCTTGAAGACTTACTAAAAACTAATTATATGGAATTCATCCACCTGATGAAATAGCAATATGTCAGTGCAGAATTATTCTCACAGGAGAAAGGTGAGAATCACTAATGAGGAAGATCAGTTTCTAGTCCTCAACACCCCACCGGCCCTCCCAAAACCCCCCCCCCCAAAAAAAAAAAAAACCCACCAAAAAAAAACCCAAACAAAAAGAACAAAACCAAAAAAAAACCCAGCACCAAACCCTCTGGAGTACACCACTGCTTTCCAAGTCTACAGAAACAGCTTGCTAGAAAGCAGTGCAATTTTTAGGAGGCAGTGTCCTTGTCTATGTTACTTTGTATAATCAACTTAATGTTACTTAATTTATAGTTGTATTCTCATGCCCACTGCTGTTTCACACTTCTTTCCTCTCACAGATTCTGAGAGTGAAGCTCATGGTAGATTAGCCACTCAGTGTGCACTGTGATTGCCTGCTGCATAATTCACAAATGTCAAACAACTGGACAGTCAATGTAGTGGAGCTTTAAGCAGTCAGTTGGAAATTGGAAGCTGGAGTCCCTCAAACCTTGCAACTCTTGATCAGAAAAAAAATAAAAAAAAGAAAAAAGCTTTGTGCAGCTATTAAACACCTCCAGGATAACAGGATTTAAATCTGATTAGGTGCCTGAGCCCTCAGAACTATCAAGTGTTTGTGTTGGGTTTTTTGAATGGATTAGTGCAAGTACATAGGATCTTGAAAATCATAGTGTAACCACAAGCTCAGTAAGTAAAAAACATTGTTTGATTTTGGCAGGGCCTACAGGGTATAGATGGAAGATCCTATAGATTTTACTCCTATGAACCAAACTCCCCAGTGATAACTTGTGCTCTCAGTCTAGGCTCTTCCAACCTGCAAATGAAATCTGTGATGGAGGGTTTACCCCTGCAACCCCAATCAGCATATAAATAGGTTTTTTTTTCTGTACTCAATTGAGTCTCAAAAAATTAAAAATCAACGATTTCACTTTTTTTTTTTTAATTTCTAAGATTTTTTTTGTTTTGCTTTCTTTGATTAAATGGGTTGCATATCTCTAAACTGTGGAAAAAACTTAGATATTTCTGCCTTTGTGAAAGCTCATTTTCATGCACATCCATTTCCTAAGGGATACCTCTTTTCAATAACTATATTATAGTGCTGATCACAAGCCCAAGTGAAGATCAAGGGTGTGCTTTTCTTGTTTGTCTATTTTTAAGAATATGGTCTGCAGGAAGGCAGCAAGTGAATGATGGCTGATGAAAATGTATAATTAGCCCAGGTATCTTTGCTTGCATGAGATTTGGCAAAAATAAAAAGTCTCAGCTTTAGAAAAGTAATGTGCTGTCTGCAACCCACTTGACAACAACTGCCATTGAAAATGAAGACAGCACATCCTCTTGCTTGCAAGTTTCCACTCTGCTTGTATTATATTCAGCTATCCTCCTCCAATTGTCATATTAGGAATGCATACCTTCATTTCTTCTTTTCAAACTTGTGAAATATGAAGCACATTTTATATGTAGCTTATAATCAAACAGCATGGGGAAGTGAAAAATCTAAATATTGAACCTCATGATAGAACAAAAAAAAATTTAAAAGGAAAAAATGCAATGAGGAAAGAGCACAGTAATAAGTTTTCAGCTGTTTTATAGACATCCTCAGAATCATATTAGCATTAGCCTAGAGCCTCTGTACATGTACCAGATTTCCTCTTGAGCACTGCATAGATGCCCATGAAAAGAGGCATGACTGAAAAACAAAAGCCAGTGAAGAGCTACAAAGGGAGCATGGAACAATCCCATTTTTGCTGGTTAAGTGAGTTAAAGCATGAAAGAGGAAGCTGAAACTATAATAAGGTGAAAGACATGCATGAAGTGGCAAAGCATATTTCAGAATGCTAACAGTGATGAGTAGGCTAAATGAATATTTCGAGCAACAAAAGAAACAACCTTTAAAAATCTGCCTCTTTAACATGGTTTCCTGTAATTATTTAATCTGACCAAGATAATCCACTCAATGAATGCTCACCAAATTGCAGTTTATGTCAAATACCATTTAAATAAAATCTTGAGTCTTTGAGAACTACTGGTGGCATAAGTAACTATAAAGACAGACAAGAAATCCTAAATTCAGAGTCAATTAATTTTTTATACACATTTTATAGTGCTTCAAAACAAGGTTTATTCTTTAGCTCTGGAAACTGTTTTGGCAATACATGGTTGTACAAAACCAGCATCCAGTGATTCAAAGTAACATTCTTCAAGAAATGTGAGACAAAAATCATAAAACATACGTAAAACTTGATTCCTTTTGCCTTCTTCTAATTTTTCAAACATGAAGAAGCACCTTCCATTTCCCCAAGCCAAACAATCCAGCTGCACTGAATAAACACCTGATTAAAGCCTTAATATCTAATTCACTTTGTGAGAGGGGGAGAGGCTAAAAAATAAGCCTGGTTTCTAAATCTTTAGATCTACAGATCAGTGCTTAGCTGTCAATGTGAGCTGCATCTTAAACAGACAGGAAGGATTTGATTTATCTGCAGTGTCTGCTTTGTATGATAAAAGAGATCATTTGACCTAGCTAGAATGTGTTTCTGAGACACAGAAGATGAGTGTTGTTTTAATGGCCTTCAAAATTAAAAGTGAAATGCAAGTGATGTGAAAAGTACAGTAGTCCTTGCTTGTAAGTAAGCTCTCAGTATTGCTACTGTAGCTGACTTGACTTAAAAGAGAAGGGAATGCTGGAAAGCTGAGGTCACAATAACAGCAAGGAAATTTACAAGTCTTACATCTGATAATGGAGACCATAACTATAGCATTAGAAGATTTAGCTGGCAGTGAAGGGTAATGAACAGGCTGGTTTTATCCTTAAACCACTGAACAGCAGGATGGCAAAGCATAAGTTTTGTGCAGTGTTTATTGTGTCCTCTGGAAAAGTCACTGTGTGGAATTTAGGATAAAATCGTTCAGCTTTTATGGGACATATTTTAAAAACTTGGAGACTTACATAAATTTTCCTCTGACCCCCTCTATGGCAGAAAATCTCTCTTGTGTGAAAAATGGGCCCAGGGAGTCTCCTCTGACTTTTCCTCTGCAGTGTGTTTGTGCTCCCTTCCTCTTCTAGGGAGATGCCTTCTCACCCTCTTTTCAGGACTGGCAGCAGATTCTTTAAAAAAAGGTGTGTGGAGGTGTTTTGCCCCTAAGCCACTTCCAGTCCTCAGACTATGAAGTACACCATCCTTGGGTCAGTCTTTTTGTCTTCTTGGTTCCAAATTATTTATCAAGGTGTAGTCCCTAGGCACAATGACCCCAACACAAATGGGTTTAATTTGTTCAGGTTGGAATGGGTGTGAGATGTTCTAATACATTTGTGTTTCTTAGCCCATGTTTTACTTTATCTAATTGAGAACTGTTTTTATTTCACTATAGTACATATTGTGACACTGTAATGTCATCTGCCTTGGTCATTAAAGAACTTCAGTGATGGAATATGCTTATGCAGACATGGAAATAATACTTACATCCATTAGATCTGTTCAAGATATGGTTAATTTTAAATGTTTGCTCTCTTGAAAGAAATTACTTTTTAAAATGTGGGCACATTGTATTTTACTTTCACAACTGCTCCCTTTTTTACCTCTTCTGTAGATTGGTGACTTTGTATTTATATTTTATTGCCCTTTATTTTCCCTTCCTGCTCATTCTTTTCCCTTATATTTAAAGAAAAAACCAATTTCATCAAATCAGAGCAGAGGTGCAGGCACCATATTTGAATCCTGAAAAATGTGACAGAGCTTCTGGGAACTGGTTTATTATTAGCTCACTTCTCCATTCATTAATATATATTAGAATTATTAATTTGGTAGTTAGTCTTTTCTTTTTCCTTTCTTCTTCTTATGTCCTGTCTTCATGCCTGCCATATCTTACCATCAAATGGGTCCTTTTGCTCTTGAGGCAGTGACTAATGTGTTCACTGGTGGTCACCCTGTTCCCCTTCTCCCACTGCAAAAACCTGGGCAATCTCTCACTATTGCCTGGTGCCACACGTGAGAACCTGTGTGCTAGATTTATCACTACTGTGATGAAGCCTTTTTTCAGGCCATGAACAGTGCTGAATGTTGTTCTAGCAGAAAACACTGAAAAATCAGCATCTTAAAACCTTTTTTGTTGTTGTTGTAATGAAATAATTGAGAGTCCTCTCCGACTGTAGCTTTTTTTGGATTATAGACATGGCCATGGAGAAACTGTCCCTCCAAAGCATGGATAATTGGCTATGATTCTCTCCACTTCCAAGCCCATTATTGTGCCATCAAAAATCTCACTCAGGCAGTGCTGCTGTAGTGTCTTTCCTTTTATGAAGAGTGCACTGATTAATCCATAAGTGTATAACTTAATTTTTGGGATGTCAGCTGTATATGTCCCCTTAGTTTTACTTCTTTTCTCATCAGGTGACAATTTATACTTTGGGAGACTGAGACATGTTTATTGAATTAAACTGATTTATATTGTGATGTAGCATTCAAATACAAACCTCTGGGCAGAGAGCTGCCCTGTTTTGTTTTTCCAGTGTCTGTATTTTTATGTCCTGCAGTGACAGCTCAGCCAGGCTCCCCTCTCTGCATTTCCTAACACATAATCTATGTTTACCTGGCATAAAATATTTTTGACATCTTACCTTGTCAATGTCAACCAATATGAATGCAAAGAATGAGGAGAAAAAAAGGAACAGGTGTCTTTTCTGACATTGCAGATGCTTGAAGTGTAGATGCTTGTCTGACCTTTCCATGTATTCCAAAGTTCCTGTGCAGGTTCTCTCTCTAGAACACAAGTAGGTGGCCATGTACTCAAATGATGACAAAGCAAAGATGAAAAAAAAGAGCTTTGTTGGCCAGAACTTTTTTTTTTCCCCTTAATTAAGCCTGGTGAGTTTAGTGAATCTCATTATCCTAACAGTTCAGCAGGGACTGAAGGAGATTACTCAGCATTTTGTAAGAATGCATTTTTAATGTATGCATACAGTCAGCTAAAGTCAGGTTTGTTATCTGAAATTTTCAGTTCAGTCTGCAAAACAGTGCTTGGATAAGTGCAGAAGCACACAAGCTCTGGAAAATGGTACATAAATTATAGAAGAAAGTTAACTGATACTGAAAATGATAGTTTTAATGAACAGGCATTTGTTGAATAAGTATCACTTGGCCTACCCACTGATTTTCTTGTCTAAGAATAAACAAATGCTTAAGTTCTGTGAGTTCTTTTTAATTCTAAAATATACATAGTCATGTCCTGAATCAAAGCTGGTACCTGTGTGCACATACCCATTAACTTAGACAATGTGGTGATAACATCTTTTGGTTATCAAAAATTTGCATTCCAAATCGAAGTCGAATTAGGATTTGAAGCGGATTCCAGAGAGAAGATAGAAATTGAAACTGAAAATGAGAGCATTGCAGGTGGCTTTGGAAGACCCATGATCAAAAGAAGCTGGTGGCAAGGCTCAAGAGAAGCAGAGCTGAGAGCAGGAGTGGCATTCTGCCCTGTGGGTACTGTCCAGTGCTGCTCTCGGGCAGGAGCACTCGGGGAACCATGGCACCAAAACCCACAGCTCACAGCAGGTAAATCTCATGGGCTCCCCCAAGCTGCCTCTTCCACACAATCAATGCAGCCTGACTCTGAGCAAGAAAGTCTGAACATAAATCACCAGGCTTTTCTTCCAGCCTCCAATTTAGCTGGCCAATCACTGTCCCACGCCTGTTACAGCTTTTGCAATTCTTGCTTGGTGTGTCTGGACACTCGCTGCGTGATCTTGTTGAATAACTCTCTACCCTTCTGGAGGGCATCAGATGTGAAAATATGGACTAAAATTTGCAAGGCTAATTAAGGATTTTAACCTATTGAGCTCAGTGATGTTTTTTCTTTTTTTTTTTCATTGAATGTGTGAGTATATATCTTCAAGGTACATCCTTCAAGAACAAGTTATTAGCTGACAAAAAATGGCTTTTACCTTTTCTTTTATGCACGTTATTCCTGTTTGCTGTTCTTTTCTGGCCTATTATTATTCCTCAGATTTCATTCCTGATCTTTTGAATACAGTAAGATACAAAGTGATACAAATTTTCACTGTAAAATGTGTGGCAGCACTAGAAACATGTAATATTATGTGTACCATTTGCCATCCAGTAGTGTTGACTGATTGATTTGGAGGAGCTTATTGCTTAATTTATAGGTGCAGATGCTGTAGTTGACCTGAAGTTTATAAATTTAAGTGTCAGACATATTGCTAATGAGACAGAACACCCCACAGCAAGACTTTATTGATAGACTTTGATAAATGAAATCTTGGACTGTGGAAATGTTAACTTATCAGTGTATGAATGTTTGTGTTTACTGCTGAGTATTATGTGGAATTATGAAATAATCTTATTGTAGGGCAAGAATTCTGCATATTGAAGGTATTGCATGGATGGATTCAATATCTTACATATTTGGAGTAGAACATTGCAAGGCCACAAATGAATTCAGCATGCCAAGAGTAACCACAGATGTACAAAGAGGAATACAATGCTCAGGATAAGAAATTTAGTAGCATATAATTTCCTTTCTTATTCTCTTTTAAGATGCCTTAACCAGGTATATATGAAAAGCTCAGAAGCTATGCTGATATTTTTTCAGTCTTTCAGAGACATCTCCATAAAATAAAAATTAAAAATAACAAATATTATATATGCCTATAATGTGCACTACTTTGTTACATAGTAGGATTTAAAAAAAAATCTGAACTGTTGATAGTCTATTAAATATATATGCACTGTATAATGGTCTCTGTAACATATAATGTTTCGTCTCAAGGAAGTTTGAGAAGATTAGTTTCTACCTAAGAATATCTTTGTATTTAAATGAAAGATAATATATTCTTACATATATTTCTGTATGCAGCTGGATTTTATATTGTAAGAAACATTTAATTATGAAAACACATTCACCAGCTTACTGGTGTCTCAATTTTCTCTCAGTGCCTTGGTTTGTTTTCTTCCTCCTCATCCCTCCTCCCCCAGATTGTAAAAATAAATAAAGGATGAGCTTCTGGTGTTTTCCATAGAAAGTCAAGCTTCACTGGCACTGAGTAATTTCTTCTACAGCTCACATGCACTTTGAATTTAAAATTTAATCTGTTCAAATCAGCTTGCATTACCAGGGAATTGTGCTTAGCATGTTCCATGAATGATTCAGTAGATCTTAATAGCTACCTTAGTAATTTCTTCTGAATCATTAAAAGAGATCACATTAGTAAACATCACTAGTAAGTGCTAAGTACATTTTTCATAAAACTGTATTTCTTGAGTGCTGTTGATTCCAACATCTTTTCTGTAGCTTTCTTATATAAAGTTGTATGTTGTACCTTAGATTTCTTGTGCTTGTAAAGAAGAGTACTTGATTTATAAAATTTTTTTGAACTCACTGCAACTGAAACAAACAGTGTACCAGCACAACCACCATGGCATGGTGCTTGCTAGCTCACACAGAGTGCCACACTTCATGGACCACCTCAAAAAGTGATATAAATGCACCTCTGGCTTCTGTGTGGAGCCTTTCTTACACTGTACTTACCACATATGCTGCCTCTGATTTCTGGGAAGGCAAAGAGTGCTATTAGCCATTGGAGGAATAAAAATAATTCTTGAAAGAAGTATGTATACAGGGAGGTGGATGTTTCATAAACTTTGTCCCGATGACTTTGAAGTAGCTCCTAATTCAGAAGTAAGAAAGTGGAGAGATTTTTCTTAATTATGGTTCTATTGAATATTTAAATTATGAATGAAGAATGCCGTTGTTCCTTGAACAATGGTAATACTTATTTAAATTCAGTCCCATTAATAAAAAAAAAAAAAAAACAGAAAGAAGAATTATTTTCACATTCAAAAGCTTCATTAAACTGCATGCTCACAGTTGTCATGTATTAATGATACTCAATATCCTCACTTTTTTTTTGAATTTATAGAAAGCCTAAAACAAACTTTTAAGAGTTATTTTTACTTAAGAAAAATATGTGCTGCCTTGAAGGAATCTGTGTATTTTATTATCATCTATTTTTGGATGTTTTTAATTAACTCTTTCAAGTGTGATTTTAACATTGTTATTGACTAAATACGTGAACCATAGAACACAGAATGGATAACTATAAATTTAAAGCCTAGGAGTGTCAGTGAAACCACTTACGTATCTTTTGAACATTTTTTTGCTTAGATTAATTGCAATAAAAATTAACTTAAAAACCCAAGCACATTTCTCTTTGAAGTGTGAGATGGGAGGACAAGGATCCCAAACGTGAGGACAGAGCTTGATCGTGTCTGTGCACACAGAATTACCTGTGGTCAACAGAGCAGGGTCAGAAGACTGAGACAGAGACATTGAATCTCTCTATTGTTCTACAAAGCATCAATATATATATATAGAGCTATTTTTGCAGTCTCATAAATATCCATCATTCAGAACAGTCCTGTTCTGAATTTTATAGTTCTTCTGATTTCATGGCATCCCAGAATGCAGTTTAAAGTATGCAGGAATAGGTGCATAAAGGTTTCTGACACATGCACACCTCTGGATACATCAGCCTGTACAGATAGAAAAAGGGGAGAAACTCTGGCAAGCAGTTCTCCTAAACTTCCTACAAAAGAACAATGAGGACGTGCATGTGTGTTGTGAAGTGGGATTCCTTCCTTCCTTCTTGCTCTGGGAAGTTGTTCTGTGGGTAGAGACTTCACAGCTTTGTGGTTGTCCTCTTACACAACTCTCAATTAATTTAGGGTTGTACCAAAGTGGTTTTGTCCTTGTGATAATCTCTGTGTTTGGGGTTTGCTAGTGAGAATGCATCCTGGTAACGAGTACTGTGACTATGACTTGTGGTTTGGAAGATCTGGCTCTAATGCACAACAATGCATTAATTGGGCACATAAGCAGGGTGAATTAGGGTGGGATAAATAGGCATCATTTTGACATTTCCTAAAATTTTTAGTGTTTGACTTTGCAAGTACAATATTTTTATTAGTATAGCCTTTGGTTGAACCAGAAATAATAATGTTTGAACATGTTTGGAAGCTGTTCGAAGATGTTTGTGCATGTCAGGTGTGAATTTTCCTCATGAGCAGGAGTTCAAACTAAACTCCAGGAATAAAAATTGGCCTTGATTTTGAGATGTAAATGGAAATTTGAGTTAAATGAAGCATGTGTCAGCTGACACTCAAGAAAGTCTGCCCTTTTCTAAAAGAGATCCATTGTATTTAGCTTGAAACCAAGTGCGATATTTCATCTTTTCTCAGGAATTTCTTATTTTTTTAGTTTCTGTCTTAATTCCAGACAATAAAAATAGTGTGCTTTTCAAGTAAAATTCATCATGTAGCTGTATAAACAGGATTATATTTAACTTTGTCTCTGGAAAGCTTATGCTGGAAGCCATTGATTTATATAGGCATAATAAAGGTTAATGTAAGCAGCAACAACATTTATCTCTGACCATAAGGAGTCATCACTTTTTTTTAATAACAACATATACCCATATTGTTGACACAGTAGTAAATCAAAGACTTCAATAAGGGTTGGATTGGAACAGAGAACTGTACTGGAGTACAAAAATTTGCTCCTTTTGGAGGAACAAAATAAAATCATAGTATCAACAAGGTTTATGACAATATATAGGCACAAAATAATGTGCAAGCAGATCTTTTGCCTTCTCTTCCTATATTGTCAGCCATTGCATGGGAGTTTCTGTATAGCAGAGTACAAATTAGGAGTGTTTAAGTATGGAGGTTGTATTGTCAAAAAAAGAATTTTGTTTTAGTTGAAAAAAAAATAGATATTATTTCAACAATATTTCTTGCAGGTTTTTTTTTCTTTTTAAGTAGGTCTGTTTTGAACTAAAAGTCCTTTTCCAGAACAAAAGGTTGAAACATTCTGTTTAGAAAATTACTTCTAAAAAGTCAAAAAGCTATCCCAGGATTTTCATTCAGCCAGAATTCTTTGCCAAATCTGACTTGAAATTGTGAGTAATTTGGCCATGTCCAAAAAAAGCATTTTTTGTTAGACTTACTCTCAGCCAATAAATTGTTTCCAGCTCTGTTATTGTGTCCTTACTGTTAGCAGAATGGAGACTGTTAAAGCCAAGAAAAACATCTCTCTATATTCTTTTAGGCCCCTTAAAACATGGAGGGCACCACAGCCTGCAAAAATACCTTAATAATGTTGTTTAAGGAACAGTTGCAATTAGTTTTGATTGCTGTATATAAAACTAATCAGAAGTAGTGCCAAGTGAGAGCTTATGCATACACAAACCTTTTCAGTGTTTCAAATATGCTGAAACAGGCATGAAAAGCATGAAAGATAAAGGAGAATCTGGGGTATTTTACAACCACATTAATTTTCAGAACAGATGCAGGGGCTTTCTTTTTTGTTGTTTGTTTTTATCGAAGATGTTTCATCTGCAATGAAAGAGCTGCTTTTCCAAATGGCATTTTTGAAGGTAATTAGCCTGTGATATTTCTATACTTCTTGTTGATATTTCAGAAATATTTTTAAATAATTCAGCATTTATTGTTTTCAAAGTCCTAAGACTAGTTTTTTTTCCATGCATCTATTTCACAGTAATAAATTACATGTTACATTATCAGCATACAAATTCTGTTTCATTTATTTGGAATGATTGCAGGCAATGTGGAATTGAATGCACCTGCTAATTCTTCTCTCTCACACTCCCTTGCATGTGTGCTCGTAAATTGCACATTTTTATCATTTGTTGTCCATGATATCAGAAGGTTTCTGTACATGGATGCCTTGAGTCATGCCCCTTCATCTTGGAGCTCCTGGTGGCATGGGGAGAGCCCTCACATCCCTGGGGAGCAGTGCTGCAGGAGTAGCTGCTCCTCCTGGGGTCTGTGGTGCCAAGCCCCTCACTTCTTGGCCTTGGTGGTGGGTCCTGAGTCATGTAATGCTGGCAATCAGAACATGCCTTTAACATTTTTATCTTGCATTTCTATCACCCAGCATGTTTTTTGAGTAGCTTGTGGTTCCCCTTTTCAGTCAGATAGCTTGAGGATTACTGTAGCAAGAGCAGAAGCTTGTGGTATTTGAATTAATTCCTTTATTTTAAAAGGAACATGTGCAGCCATCAGCCTGAGATGCAGTTTGGCAGAAAATGTTACAGAGTCTGACCTTGGGAAAGTATATTCTCACATGTGGTGTCTGAGATTGATATCACTTAGAGGTAATGAGCTGTGTGCTACATTTTCAAAGGAATAACTCTCATTTACCTAAAAAATATCGCATGTCATTTTTTCCCAGCTCACAAGAGAGAGAGGGGAGATGTAAGGCTCAGAGAACTGTGATTTAATTGTGATGGTCACCTCTTCCCTTCTTGTTGGGAGTAACTCTGAGCTCTTAGCAACTGAAAATTAATTATTATCTTAAATTAATTATTATCACAACTGTCTGTTGTGTATAAAATAACTTAGCAATTATGCTTCAGTTTTCAGTGCCAGGTATCCTCATGACACATGCAGTGATGCCAGTTGGTCTAAATTGTCAATTGTCCATATGTTTGGACTTCTGGAGAAAAGAAAACAGAGGGAAAGAACTGATCTAGGCATAGAATGATAGGTTTGTCATCTCTGTTTGTCACAGAAACTACAGGATGTTGTTGAGGAATACTAAGCCATTGTTCTCTTTTGATCCCTTTGAACTCTTCAAAAGTGAAAGCTTCTGAGTTTTCATAATTTCATAATTTCTTAAGCAATTCTGATTTTATTTCTTCAGTAGTCCTATTTATTAAAAAAAATATGTTTTTTGCTTGCAACACTAGATGTTTGTGAAATGTCAGCACCCCAAAGATGTTAAGTTACTTTGCTGCTGGGCTAATTATTTAGTCATGTTGAAAATAAGGAATCTTGCTTATTAAAAATAAATGAGATTTTTCATTGACTTCAGTTTGCTGAGCAAAAGATCATATCATTGTATTTCTCACCAAGAAAAACACATGCTTTATTCAAATTTTACTTTTTTTAGCCTCTAGCAGCTTAGAAACATCAAAAGCTCTGTTCTTGAAACTGAGAAAGTTGTTTCTTTAGAAATAGTTTTATATAGGTCTGAGAGAATATTTAGAAGCAGAAAGAAGGCAAAAAAAAGAATTCACACAATTATTTTTAGTCCTCCTCCTTAAAACACTTAGGCTCAAAGAATTATAATGTATTTTACTTTTTCATTACCTTTACCTGCAAAAATGTTTTTATTTCATAGACTCAAAGGTGAGCTTCTACAGAGTAGCACCTAATTTCTGATTTCAAGCCATGTTAAGAATTATGAATTTTGTATTCTGAAACATAAAAGCAGATCTTTGAAAGGTCTTGATGAAGACAGTATTAGAGGCCTAACACATAATCTGATCTATGCAAATTCACAGAGCAGTTTTCCTCTGCTGAAGGACAAGAGGCTCAGTAGGGTATTGAAGCTGGAATAACTTGATTAGTGTAAATACAAGCCATAAGCTACATCAGCTGAAAAAAGGTAAAAACCCTGTTTTTCTTATACTGATTAGTTGGATATTTTTTCCTCAAGAATCATTTTGCTTAAATTAATACAAACTAAGAAACACTGGCAAAACACTTCCATTTTTACAAAGTCTTGTACTCACAGATACAGACATAAATTCAGGACTCAAAAGTGGTTTTGGGTGGTTCTAAAAATGTAGAAAAATCAGCTTCATCCTGTCTTTCCAGTTGGGAATTTGGGCAGGTGGTATGGAAAGTCAGGTGGGATTTGAGAATTATGAAGCCTGATTACACACAGACATTAAAAACTCAATATGTCACGAGTCATGGTTGGACATGAGCAGTTAGAGTCTGTGGCCTTCCCCTTTTGATTTAATCAGTTACTTCTGCCCATACTAGCCTAGTCTACATCTCCAGCTATTAAAGAATAGTTATGTTTTCATTTTAAATAGAAAAAAATTTGTGACAGACATCCCATTTTGGCACATTCCATAAAATTGAGTATCTCTTTTTATAGAGCCATTTTAAAAACATTAGAGATAACCTAATGCTTTTAGACCCTTGAAAGAAAGTGAATTTGTGCTTTGAATGAAATTTCAGGGTGTTTCCTTAACAATTTATGTGTTTCATTATCCTTTTACAAATCTTATAAAATCCTGAAAATGAATATCAGGTTTTATAAAATCATTATATTATCAAATTTTTTTACTTAATGATTTTTTGATCATGAGAAAGCACATGGTGAATTGTGCCTTGTACTGAAATCCATTGTGTTTTAAGAAAATAAAAGTGGTTTCCATTTTTTGAAAGAGCTTTTAGGTTTGTGCATCAGCTTTGCACGTTAATTACATTGAGATTCCTACTTTATATAATTAAGAATTATGTATGAGGACAGATTAACTTCTCTTAACTCTTATCAGTGTTTTCAGTGTTTTTCAGGAGGCCTTTCTGCATTTCTGTAATTTTGCTGTATTGCATGTGGTATCTGCCACCTACTGGATATTGTCAGAATTGCCAGTTGTTTACATAAAAATATAAATTCATTAAAATAATTGCCAAGTGCCTTCATCCCCCACCTGTCTGTTACAGAGTACAATGGGTATCCTTGCCCAGGTTTATGTATCAAAGGAAGTAGCCCACAATTCTCAGGCAGCCACTTAAACTGTGTGTAGTGGTTTTAGATTGAAATCTGGTCAAGTTTTAAGCAGTGTTTCTATGCCCTGCATCATTCTAACAAATTGATTGTTGCTCTAAAATAGTTGCGCACTTTGACCAGGCAGTGAAAAGCAACATATGAAATAAAAGCAGCAAGCTGTCAAAAAGTATCCAAACCAACCCAGTTGAGAAACATACATAGAGTTGTTCAGGTGGGAGGGCCGTGCTCGTGTTACAGAAGAATTGGAGACATGGGGTGAAACCTTCTCAAAGTTAGGTATAAACGTTCTGAAAATAATGCTCAGATTTAATGTGTAGCTGCTGATAAAAAGTGGGGTTTGATTTATTAAGTCTAGAAGTGAGTTAAAGTGCCTTGCCAAGTCCCTATAACTGCAGTGCCCTTTAGTCCCTGCCATAACTTCATTCTTTATTCTACATGCATTAATTGCAATAACCTTTTCCCAAATAGAATATGCTGAGTCTTGTGCACTGCCCTTCACAGTCCTCTGTTGGTACTGGAAAAGTCTTTCTACCCTTTTTCTATGTCCCAGTCTCATGCATGCAAAATGACCACATTCTGCCTTCTTGGCTTAAAATGACAAACAGGAATAATTTCTTATGTGCAATAATAGTTGAACTAGTTTTCAAATTAGGCTGCTACCTAATTAGAGCTTTCTTTCTGGAAAAAATAAAGTTCCAGCTTTCTCAGTCTCCTGGACTCCATCAGTATTCAATTCAATGTAGGCAAGATTTGTTTGCTGCTACTAAGTTTTTGCTTATTTTTATTTGTTGCTATTAACAGGCTTAATTTTTTCTTTTGTCTAGTTTCCAGTATAAGCTGCTCTCCTTAATAAGATTTATGTTGTAAACAAGATTTTAGATTTCATACATGAATTGCATACAAGCTCAAAGATAATTGAAAGATGAGCTTTTTCAAGTCTGATAGGTAGTGAAAAGGAAGCCTGGACTTTATAGCAAAGCTTGTAGCTTGACATGATACAGCAGAAATGCATGAAAATTATGTCAGCTCTCAAGGCTTTCCCTTCAGATATTCTTTCTCCAACTGCTGTTTCTCTTAAAGAGTTGCTCTGTGCAGGCTGTTGAAGTCCTCATGGCAGCCAGGAATTAATTCTTTTAAATCTTTCCAGAATATGTCTTCCTGGGGGAATTTCAGCTTCTAGTTCAGAAAGGCAAAATGCTGGGTTTTTATCCTCAGTTTCCTAATGTCAGAGTGTTGGCTGATGAGCTGAAGGAATTTTACACCCCACTAACTGCAAAAGAAGGAGGAAAAAACCTCTGCCCTTGAGATTAGCCTGAGTGAACTCAGTTAAATTTTTTTAAATGCAAAATAGGAAGCTAATGTAAGACTAAGTGCCTTAAAGCCAAGCTATGTGTTTCTCTGTTAGTTTAAGCTTTTAAAGCTGTAGATATATATTCTGGATGAAGCATGAGATGGAAGGAGAATTAAGAAAAAAAAGTGTAATATAAAGACTAATAGCTTTAAAGTGATTGCTATGTAATTGGAGCAGAACAAGTAAACTATGAAAAAGCTGCATTCAATACTCAGCAGTTCATTTCAGGCCAAACAGTCAGAGCCACTGCTCTTGAAGAGATCCTAACCTGAGCCTACGAGAAAATTAAGCACTGTTCCATGAACATGGAATTGAAGTAAATATCATAAGGCAAACCAATATTCAGGTCAGATTACAAAGTACATCCAAGACCAAATATTCCTTTAAGTTTCTGCAGTATAACTTCAAGCATTTGCTTCTTAGGGAAGATCTTCCTTCTTGTTCTTTGGGTAGAGTTCTAGGACTTAAGGCTAAATAGAAGGCAAAAGGTCCTTAGAAAAGTGTGCAGCACATCCCTGCTCTCTGACTTGTGATTCATTTATGTGGCAGTTTCTAAAATGAGAGTTGGTTTGAATACACTTTTTCCAGAAGGTTTGGTTGCATTCTTCTTCACTCAAATGAAAAACAGAGTTCATCTCCAAACATTGTTAGCCAAGAGATGCACAACCATGAAATGTAAACAGTTTAAAACACAGAGGTTAGAGGGTGAAACCAGAAACATGACAATTCCCAGCCCACATAGTCTTCCTATCTCAGGGGGGTGAAACAGTCACTCAGAGTTGTGTTTTGAAATCCTCTGGAATATAAAAGCAACTTCAGAAAAAAACCCAAAACCACAGCTCAAAACCTGTTCTCAGAGGAGTAGCCAATAAATATATATTTTATATACAGTCAACTTGCTCTCCATTAACACTTTTGATGTACCACATTAAAGCAAGCATATGGAATTAGGTTCACTTTCATGTTATATTTAACTGGTATTTCCTTTAAAAGGAATGTTTTCCCTCTTACCCTGTAAAAGTTAAGGGAGTCCATACTTGTCTCCACTAACTCTTTTTCCATGCTGCAAAAAAAAAAAATACAATGATTAAAAGAGGTTTGAGTCACACCATCATATAACGAAGCATTTACAATTACCTTTTTTAAAATACTTTTCTACACTAAGGTTTATTTAATGACTTGATGGGAAGGACTGTTGTGCTTTTGTTTGTGCCAATAGTCACTAGGAGATAAACTTTGTAAAATATAAAACTGTGCTCCTGGTAGAGCGTGAGCATCAGTTGCTAAAACTTGCTATTTTGTTTGCTGCACCTTAATCAGATGAAGTATCAGAGGAATGGATTTTATCTGATGCAGCTCAGGTGAAAATGTCTAGGTAATGTCAGCTGGGATTTGTTTATGTAATGAGTGTAGTACATCCAGAATTAACAATTATACAAGCCTAGACTGCCTTCACAGAAATGGATCCCTTCACTGTGGATAGACTAGAGCTCTGACTTTGGCATAAATAATTTTAATACAAAGTGAGGGAAAGAATCATGTAGTCTTGCAATCCATTTTTATGAAGTAGAAAGGTGACAATTACATGAAAAAAGGCTGTCATTTTGACAGAATGAAGTAGCAAATGTAAGGAAAGCAGATATTTATGTGACTTTGGCGGTAAACTGCATAGATAATGAAAGGGTCATAATTAGAGCGGCCTGGAACTGCACCAGCAATCGTAGCTCAAGGGCTTATGCCTAAATATGAAAAATTTGGAATTACTTTAGGCTTTTAAACCAGGTATTGTTTGTTTAAATAAAGTATGGTTGAGTAACTAATACAACTGGCACAAAGACTGGAGGGTTTGTTATGTTTTAGTATGGCTGGCAAAGAGGATAGATAAAATAAATTTACTTGGATCAGCATCACTTACATGAAAATGGAATAATGAAGACTTACAGATTTTAATGTAGAATTGGTATCTTTAGAGTTGTTAGAGAGCAATAATTCTGAAATGTGGGTCAGTATGGAAGATCAGTCCTTAGTTACAAATTTGAGAACAAAGATGGATCCCAACAGTCTCAGAAATGAGAGCAGCGTTTCTCACCATACTGCCAGTGAACCAGCAAAGAGAAATTTATTACTTTTGATTTTGTTAAATTGTGAAGACATTGTAGAACTGTGAGCAGAAAAGATCCTCAGCTAATGTGGTCCCACATTGATACCATTTAAATGAAATGTAGACTTCTAATCGCTTTCGTTTGTAACATAGCAAATTCTGGGGAATTAAGGAAGTTTCCCAGTAAGGTTAGTTAGGCTTGAGGGTTGGAGAACTTGGGTTTTTTAGTTAAAACTTAAGGATTTAGAACTTTTACTCTCCCTCCCCTTTCCATACACACAACCCCCCCACCCCACTCCCCCCCAAAAAAAAAGAAAAAAAAGGTTTGTGTCTCAACAAAATAACATGAATGTTTGAAAGAGGTATCTAGATATGCAAAGAACTGGAGCAAGCAGTACTGAAAGTCCATTTTACAAGTCAGGAAGTACTGTGAATAAGTGAGATTCCTAAAGTGAAGCTGATTAAGCATTTTTGAGGAATTTACGAGAAATCGTGGTAGGTTCTTTAGTCACTGGAAAAGAGAGAGGTGAAAGATGGGAGATGATTACACTGTGACTGTCACATCCTCATTAAGGGCAAAGTCAGTGCGATCTCACAACTCAGGGAATACTTTGAGTCACTTTTCAGTAAGGATATTGATGTTGAACAAGAGGCCAAAGGCCAAGTGACTAAATAACTGGAATGATGTCTAAAATGGGAATTACCATACCCAAGAAGCAGGAAGGACTGTATTCTCATTAAATGGACTGGAACCTTTTGTTCATAAGGTACAGAATGGGGTGAGGAGGGGCTGGGGGGGCAGGTCTGGCATATATGAAATTGCTTGCTTTGAGTTTTACTGACTATCAAACCAAGGATGGCACTGGATGAACAGAAAGTGATGAGTGTTTCACAAATATTTTAAGAAAAAAATTAATTCAAGGAGCTATAAAACTTCATGAAATGCTTTATGAAATACTTCAGAAGAATGAATGTGGAGGTAACTGAATGATGAGCAAGAAAGTGAGATGGATTAACCAAGGTAGGTTATACTTTCTTTTCTTGACTAAACATTTGCCCCTCTTACTGAAGGATATGTAATAGACCACAAAATGTGAATAGTCATCTGAGGAAGTATTTATTAAGACAGAGAAAGTTAAAATTAGTACATGATTAAAAAGATGTGTAAGGAACATTAATGAGGAAATCTCATACTAGGGTTTGAAGCAGATTGCTGGAAGACTTGCTGTAGGATAGGTTTGAGGGTGGATCTTATTTAACATTCTCATTAATGGCTATGGCACAACAAGGTTTTCACCAGTGGCACTCGGAGATCAAAAAGTTGAGATGCGTCATCAAAGGAGGATCAAAACATCCTGAAGGAGTCTCTAAGGTCCATGGAATAACATGAAATGGGGCAAACTGACTCTGCATTTATAATTTATGAGCTGCTTCATCAGGAAATAAAAGAAAAGAAAATTACACCTGCTGATCATAAGATGAATATGATCTCTAAGAGTGGTGAAAACCCTAATGTGATCCTCCATCTAATGTTCAGTGAAAATAATGGCATGAAAACTTTCCTATCTGTGGTATTGATAAGGTACCATTTGGAATGTTGTTCTCAGTTCCAGCCTTCACAGTGCACTTACTGGAACACAGCTAGAGGGCTGCTGGGATGGTCAGGAGAATGCTCAGTTTATCTTGTCTGTCTCACAAGAGCTTGTCCAGCCAAGTGAATCAGAGGTTGAGAGGGGATATAATTTCTCTTTATGATAGGGAGGAATGAGCATTAGGGAAAAAGAAAAACCTAATGACTCTTCCAAGAAAGAAAATTCCGCATAAAATGATCCTAAAAAAAATCAGGGTTAGAAATTAGAACCATAAGAGAAATGAAGTTATGGAATAGTTTTCAAATTTATATACTTGGCGGGGGGGAGGGGGGAAAGTTACTTATTTCAAAATGGAGTAGGGTAGTAATCTATGCAAGGGATGTAGTGAAGTGCTTGATCTTTGGACCATCCTTTGAACAGAAAAACAAATGAAAAAAAAGAAAATGCTGATTTGCCTAAGTCACTGTTATATAACTTAAAAAAAAAGGCATTTCTTTCAGTAGGACTCTTATTTATACCAACACATGCAGACTTTTTTTCTGTTGCTTCTATAAATGAGTTTCTGTTTGAAATAATAAAATTTTGGCAGTTTTTACAAAGCACTCCAACTTTCTGTTTCTGTAATCCTACCTTTATATCCATAATCCTGTTTGTTTCTGGAAGTTCCATTTCTGTTATTTGAGTGCTTGTAAACTTAGTTGTTATGAATAAGGATGTAAACACCAAGAAGAGAGTGGAGTTAATTCACGTTGCCCTAGGAGAAAGCTGATAATAATAGGATAAAGCTAAGCAGAGCAGGAGAGGTGAATACCAGAAAGCTGAGAAATCCCTATCATAGAAACATATAAAACTCCACTGGAAAAATCCCTAGTATAACATGTAGAGAAGAAAGATACAGTCTTGTGGAAATGAAAAGTTGCACCACCTGATTTTTTTGGCCTAATGTTGATTTTTTTTTTTCCCTTACTACTCTTCTCTTTTTTTTCACCAGTGCATTGTTCTGTTATTACAGTGTACATTTCCACATGGTGACCGCTCATAACACTGTGAGCCCTGAGATGACTAAACACAACTGACTCATAGCAGAATGTGACAGGAAGAGAGGAATTGCTCTGTAAGATCATCAGTTCAGCTACAAGCAGCTTTACTGGCTCCACCACCCTGGTGCTCCTGATACATATTTTAATCATTAGTCGAGATACAAATGAAACAGCCATTTTCCCTTAAAATCTTAGAGTAAATCAGCCCTATAAGAAGCCATCAGTTTGTTGTCTTGCCCCTAAACCTTCAATGCTTGTTTTTCTGAATCATTGCTATTACTAATTATTGCATGTCAGTGCTACTGTATGTCATTGTACTTTGTTCCTGTCTGCACACTGTCCTGCCCTTCCATTCTGCTTTACTTCCTTTCCTGGACTAATTCAGAATGAATGGATGAAACTAAGCTTAGTGGATTTTTGTTTTGTATTGATGTGGATTTTTCTGGCAGCTATTTTCATCTAATTTGAAATGTCTTGGCTTTGTTCTTATTTGGATTTTCTCTCTTGGCATGAATATTATACTATTATACTGGCTAGTTGATTTCCAAATCAAATAGTTTATGAAATAATTGAAGTAAAGTACTCTTTAATGCTGAAATACTTTGTACTGCACAATGACATTTGGAATGAGCATAATTGCCATTTCTGAATACTCCTTTGTTTCGGGAATAATTGTGGGTTGGGGATTTTTTTCTCTATAATTTTCATAAAGCAAAGTAAGATCATAGAAATGCTGGACATTTTAAAATAAGTATTAGCTACCAGAAAGAAAATTGGATGGCAGGAATGTCAGCTTCCTGGCTTTATTGTGGTTTGGAGCATCATGATTTCACCAATCTTCCCTTTAAAACTGTTTCTGAAGATCCCAGGAATAGTCAGGGGTCTTTCCAGCAAAGCTTGTTATTAATATCTGAGTGCTGCCTTTTCTTCTTAACAGTTTAAGCCCCAAGCTGAGAACAGCCAGCTCTAGCAGTTCACTTCCATCTTAGAACTCATCAAAATCCCAGCAGGAGAAACTTCAGAGCAGACAAGAAAGAGCCTGAATGAAACCATGCAGATAGAGCACTTGGAGGAGAGGCACAGGAAATGCTCAGAGCCCTGGCCTTTGCTCTCTGGGGTTTTTTTTTGCGCTATTATCTGATGGAAGTCTCATGTAAAATACATGCAGTTTCCAGAAGGCTGGGTCTGTCTTCTCTCAGTTGAGTGTCCTGATCACAGGGTCAGGTTTTACTTGATCTGCACTTCAGCTGATCACAGATTTTGCTTGCATGGTGCACTGGAGATGAGAGTGCTGTGTACCTGCTGGTGGCCTGGAAGTGTAGGACAGTCCTCTGTGTTACAGGAGATCTCAATTCATTGCTGTGCAAACTGAACCCATCTGAGGCCTAGACATCCCTCACTCAGGAATCTGGTCTTCATCCACAGTCTTGACCTTTGCTGTTTTGCAAGGATCTTTCTGAGCAACTGGAGTGCAACACAAGCTTGTCTGGGGGAACCTTGGCAGGAAGAGAATTTTGTTCTTTCAGGACGCACTCCCAGTTGTCCTTTTGATAAAATTCAGAGACTTTTTGTTCAATCAAAATGTTCAAAATGCATATATATGTGTGTATATATATATATATATATATATATATATATGTATATATACATATATATATGTGTATATATATATACACATATATACATATGTATATATATATACACATATATACATATGTATATATATGTATATATACATATATATATGTGTATATATATACACATATATACATATGTATATATATGTATATATACATATATATATGTGTATATATATACACACATATATATATGTGTATATATATACACATATATATACGTATATATATATGTATATATATATATACACACACACACATATATATATATATGTGTGTGTGTGTATATATATATATTCTCTTTTTTCCACAATTTATTAACTAATGCAACACAGCATTTTTTGCTTCAAGCACACTCTGAAGATGGGGAAACTATTAGTCAGTTTAAAACTAAGTAAAAACTGTGCAAAATGAATCCAGGCTGGCCAATTTCTAACAAACTGAGGTCTGTACTTGTAATGGTGTATGTCTGGGTTTGACACAAAATGAAATTGTCCTTATAAAAGAAAAGAAAAAGAAACCCAATGAAGTATTACACCACTGTAATACCACTGTGCAACACCACTGTGCATCTTTAAAAAAGCCATTTTTTGTTAGAAATGGTGTACTTTGAAACAGAAAACTATTTTATAGCATTATATAACTGTCTTAATGAGCAATATGGAATTAGTGCCAGTAGAGGATAGTAATAAAAGTTAAAATGGGGAAATAATGGCACAAATATTTTGTATATTTGCATTTCACTTCTCTGTTGTTTTTAAAAAAGTTCTGGTTTCATAAAAACATAGTTCTTTTTAATGCCTAGTGCTGCAGGTGGTTCTGAGTTCCTTGACATTTATGCTTTTATCAGATATTTTTTTCCCTTCATGTTGCTTATATTTCTCTGTGGGAATGGCAAAAAAAATCTGGCAGAAAATGAAAGGAAATGTACCCTGAAAGCTTCACCAAGTGTGGTATTAGTTTAGATGTCTCAAATAACAAAATCTTTTGGCTGGAAATGTGGCATAGAATCAGAGGTACTCTTCTGTCCTAGGGTAGAGCTCATGTGATTTTTCTGTAACCTGTTGACTGCTGCTTTGGTTGCTGTCCTGTGGGTTTGTGTGCTCTGGGACTGACACAGGGTGGCCACAAGTCTCATGACTTATCACTTGCTACCAGCTCTCAATATTTACTGTGCATGAGCAGAGCAGGAGAGGATGTAAAATCACGACAGTAGCTATCATTTTAGTAGTAAACAAAGGTAATAGAAACAATTAGGCATCACAAAAGAGTAATTGTCAACTTGAAAAAATTTTTACTGTGGTGCTTTAGAATCAATCAATCAGGGAAAGAGCAAAGAGGTATTAAAGCAGAGGTGCAGTCATTCTATAGCAACTCTCTTGATGTAAGCAATCACATATGACATAATGAATAAAGAGATAAGGCAAAGATTAGGAAAACTAGGATGTTGAATTTATGATAAAAATAACATCAGCAAGCATGAAGGTAAATGGCATAAAATAAAAAGCCCCAAACTTCCAACATCCTGTCCCCCAACCAACACGTTTTATGTCGATGTGTGTATAAGTGGATGAACACTTTATAGGTTTTGAATAAACCCCTTCTTCTCTGCTCAGCTTCGCTAAAACACATGGGGACATTAACAAAGATGCCTGCTATCATGGAAGCATCACAAGCCTTGATCAAGAATTGGATAACTAAGCATAATGATCCATAAATCTTTTCCCTAATAAAAGTAAAAAATAGAGAATTACTATAGTATAGAAAAAATACAAATATTTAAATAAGTGAAATAAAACTTGCTATTCCCAGGAAAAGGGTTTTTTTTGAAAAGTACAAATTATTGATTAGCTTGGAGATGGTATTAATTTTTTTCTATTAATTTTTGTTAATATACCTCAGGGTTTATTGTTAACTAACTAACTAGCTCAGAACATATGGTCTGAATATTTGCTGACATGGTTCTACTCATTTCAAGTATTTTTGTGAACAGCCATATGCGAATTCTGCTGAGAATGAAGAAGTGAATGATGATAAAGTTCTGTTATTTTTCCTGGAGGACTCAGCTTGTTTACAGCCTGATAACGTACAGTTATGCCAAAAAACCTTTGTTTACAGGGCCTATTTCAGCTTCTATGAAGCAGAGCATTAGTAGGAGAGTAGGGCAAAGTTTAGGAAAGGAAAGTTGACGTGTATTGACAGGACCTAAGTGTAGCAAGCATTTAGTCTTTCACAGTACAGCTTTAGAGGGCTGGTTTTAAAGTCTTCACATTTACATGTCAGAGGTGTCTCTGTGTAATATATTTATCTTGCATTTCTTTGTTGCCCCTTCAAGGCCTCTTAGAAGTAATGTAGGGTTCCCTTGAGTTTCTTAGACTTGCTGTTGAAAGCCACTGCTTAGAAAATTAAGACAAACACTTTAGAAAGCAAAAAAATATGTCTACCAAGAACTGAAGTCATTTTATATAGTATAAACAACAGTAATATTAGTATTTATGTAATTTCAAGAGGAAGAGAAGGTTTTAGTTCCAAATTATATGGTCACATCAAGATACTGAAGCTTATGAAAGTCACTTTGGAGTGACCTGCACTATTTGTAACTACATCAACTCTCAAATACAGAATAAAGTGAGATACTTGGCAAAAGTGAGAAAATGTTTAAAAAAAGAATCAGTCTCCTCCTGCACAGTAACAGATGTGGCACAAGGTGTATGCCTGTAGAGATTCCACACCCAAGCTATGGGTTAACTACACACAAGCAAACCAGCAAGTATGGGGAAACCTGGTCGAAAGCAAATAAATATCAATCGGAAAACATATTTTGTTCTCATTGTTTGAAAACTGTGAAAAGTTGCTTGTTTAAGTAAGGATTTCAAAGCAGGCTAGAGGACAACCTCCAGTCAGATGGAATGTAGCCTTTGTGGTGGGACTTTTGCAGACAAGCCTGGTGCTCAGGAGTGGTTGATTCAGAAACACACACTGTGTGGCTCTTGAGAGTTTCAGTGTTGCCACTACAGTTTAGAAAACGAGTTGGAGGGTAAATTGCTCAGAAATAAGATATGTTTTCCTGCACATATAGTTTCCATTGCTCTTGGATACAAAACAGATGGACTCTCAATAAGGAGATGATTTTACAACTAATTCTTGACCTCACCTATACAAATACTATTGTGTTAGTTACCTTTGTTAGTACTATAGATATGTGACTAGATGGCAAAGAATTAGAAACCTCTAGGTAATGAAATTTATATGAGGAGATGCAGGAATCTGATATGAAGGTCTGTAGACTGAAACTTTTTTGCTGATTATTCTAAACAAATATCTTATATATTCTTCATATTAATGGTGCATTACATTAGGTTTTGATTAGCCTTAATGAGATTTTACTTCATGTCTGCAACAGTGTTCAAATTACATCAAAATTGCAGAAATGGAATAAAATGAAAATACTCTCCTTCAATTTGGTTGAACTAGCCTTAATTTATGTTATTATGCAGCCCATTGAGCTCTTTGAAGAACATCCAAGCTGTTTCCACACTTATTTTTATAGGGATATGGTTTAAATAAAAGAACTATCAGAACTGTTCTTGTATTCAGCCACATACATTGTCATTACTGGCAGAATATCATCCCATTCCCTTAAAACTGGAAATGTTTCTGAGATATCATAGATTTCAGCCACTCTTCTCTGTGAATTTTAATTAACATGCTATGTTTAGTGAAGTATTTGCCTAGTCTTTATTATGAGTATTTCCAGTGCATGCTTTAGGATTCAAAATCATGATACAAGGGTTTTCCTAGGAGTTTTATGAGTTTTCTGCATCGATCCTCACTTTTTACTGTTTTGATTATTTGTTATTACACTGTTACATTAAATTTGAGCTGATCATTGTCCATTCTGCAGGATATAGTCAAGTGGGGAGAAGAACGTAGCCCAAACTCATCTTTAGAATCAGAATAAAAAAGAAAGAAAAAGCTCAAAAAATGCCCCTCAAAACTCAGCAGACAAACAGTAGGCAAACATAAATGCTTGAGTCCCATGGCAGCCTAACCACAAAATCAGCAAGAGGCTCTGCTCTCCTGACTTGCAGATTGGATCCAGCACACTGGCATGTGTTTCCAGAGAGGCCCCACAGGCACTGGCAGGGGTTGGTAGCTGAGCTAGCTGATCATGGTTCTGGTCCCCCAACTGCTTTTTCAGTCTCCTTGTCTCCTCATTTCCCACTATTACCTTCCCCCCAGCTCCTGACCAGGGTTAGCTGCACATGAAAGCAATCTGAGGTCCCTGGCTCCTCTGTCAGATGAGAGGGTTTGCTTGCTCTGGGTTGCCTGACAGGTGCACGCCCAAGTTTGATGGTGAAAGGAGTGGAAGAACTTAGAACTTGGTCCTGCAGGCATCGGGTCTGGTAGACATTGAGTTTGAGAAAGTCTGGTGGATCAAAATCTGAGAAACAGTCTTTTTAAACATTCTTCCAGACAGCAACTTTTGAGATTGAATTAATACATAGATAAGGCTGGGAGGATCATTTAAATTCTCTTCTCACCTCATCCATTACACAGTGCTGTTTATAATATGTGCATGCTTGATATTTAGTTGGGAGATAAGATGCTTGAAAATATCCTTTCTATTCAAATTATTTTCTATTTTGTTTTATTTTTCAAAACATAGTAATATTTCCAGTAAAAGTAGTTGTTTTTATTATACCTTTCATACAGTTATACTGGATTTTAACTGAAAAGCAGAACTAAAACTACATTTTATATAGTAAAATCAAATATTTTCAGCAACAATCACATTCTCCTTAGAATTCTACCTTAAATTAAACCATATTTTTAGCCTTGAAAGCTTTTGTAGAGAAAACATTTTCATCAGCTTTGCCTGCACACAGGAATTTTGGAAGAGCAGACTGTGGTTTGCACTGAAAGGAACATCTGCACTCATATGGAGTATGGCAACCTGCGAGTCCACACGAGCTGGTGTAGCCAGATGTGCCAAGTTGTTAACTGGCACACATTGACCCAAATTGCCTGCTAGGGGGCAACAACTACTATTTCAGTCCACAGCCAGCAAGAGACTGAACTGAGGCTGTGGCCTTTTAGTTAATTATAGACCAATTACTTTGCCTTCAGATACAGAAGGGTGGATTTCAGCCAGTATATTCTTTGGATATTAACAAAACATCAGCCTCTTGCTATATTTATATACTGCATTTAGTTAAGATTCACTTCTTTCACTAGCATTGCAAGATGTTATTTTCTTCAAATTCATTGTCTCATAGATTTTAATGCTGTCATGAAGTGTCCTAACTTCATTGCTGGGAACTTGGGAAATACACTGAGCTGTTACAGCAGATTTACTCATAAAAGATAGAGAACTATTGCCAATGTGGAATTATTGGATATTGTTGCTAAAAGCAAATCCTTATCCATTAAAAACGATTAAATTTAAACAGAAATTATTTATTCTCATGGATATTTTCCAAATAGAAGTGATAATTTACTCTATGCCACTGTCTGTGTATATCTATCCAACCTTAAGATATGACTACTGCAGTTTTTTTAAATTATCAGTAATTATCTGTAATTTTGCTGTCTAGAGAATCTTGTTTTATGGTAGATAGAATGAAGCACACATTGCCCAAAATGTGATCAATAATTAAAGCAGGTTACATTAATCAGACTTGCTTTAATTCCATTTAAATATAAAATAACAATAAATTGTAAGGGTGGTCAAGTAGTGACACAGGTTGTCCAGAGAGATCATGGAGTCACCAACCTTGGAGATATTAAAAACTTGACTCCACATGGAACCTGAACAATGTTCTCTAGATTGGCCCTGCTTTGGGCTGAGTGTTGGACTAAATGGTCTCCAGAGGACCCTTCCATCTCAATAATTTGGTGATTGTGTGAAGTTTTAGAATTGTGGGCCACTGCCTCTTTCATTTAACTTCATTAGCTGATAGAATTCTTCATTGTGAAAGCTCTATAAAGTTTGATAACAGCAGAATAAAGGACAGGCATTTCTAAGCTCAGTAATTTCATGCACTGTCTCCTCCTCATGGCTGTCTCAGCATGTTTAGTCAGTTCAATTTAATTTTGAATGGCTTGATTTATTATCCTTTGCTAAAACATAGCATCTTTCTGTTCCCTTGCTCGTACTTGCCTGGCTGGATAGTCATCCTGAAGTGGTTCTTCACATAAAAATCTGGCAAAAGGGATGTGTTTCTAAATGCTGTTTATGGATACTGTATTGTTAACCTTTCAGTACACCACTATGGTCAGTTGTGAAATCAAGTAATTTCAGGTTTGTTTGTGTTGTTGTTTTGGGGGTTTTGTTTATTTTTTGTGGGGTTTTTGTGTGGTTTGGTTTCTTGTTTGGTTTTTTTTTTTTTTTTTTTTGGTTTTGTAAATAGGAAGATCACTGTTTTTAAGCAGGTGATATTGCTGTTCTTCTCTTGCAGCTACTATTGCAGACCTATTGGCAGAGGTCAATAAATGAATGTGTGAAACTAGCATAACGTAACATCTCCATGTTCCTATGTAGAACATAAGTAGCTGGGTCTACATGTTTCCTGCTGATGTTAGCATATATTCTCTTTTGAAATTTTAATAATTAGAAAAGGGGAAAGTGGCAAATATCATAGGCAGAATATGGTCCATTAGATTAATATGGGAAGCAGCAGTACACGTGTTCAAGTTGCTAGACATTTGTATACTTGGGAACACTGAGAGAGAATTTAGCCAAATTATTCTTCATTTCAATTAAATTTCACCTTTTCATCTTCTGTCAAAAACTGGTTCTGAAAGTTTCAGCCACTCATGTTTAGAAAAAACTGGAAAAAAACATTTTTTTTTTTTAATTGAAATAATTCTGATATTTCAATTTAAGTAATTTAAAATATGGTTGCCTTGTGACCTTTGTGTCTAACACAGCACTTTTTTTGTAGTTGTGAAAACCTGTCCAGATCTGAGAGATTAATAAGTCTGTGAAGATTGTCATCTATCAGACATGTTCACTAAAGGTTTCTGTGGCCTGTTCTGTGCTGGCACAAGTTTTTGTCTGGAAGACTTTCATGTGTCCATGAGCTGCACAGGAGCTGTTTGCCAGAATGATTCTGTGGTTTTCAACCCAGGCAGGTAAAGCAGGATTTTCCTGAAATGTTAGTGTTTTGTGGAGGCCACAAAGAACTCAAGTTTAGGCAACCAATCATTCCTGAATTCTCAACAATTGTCCTGTTCCTCTCTCTGCTAAAGCAGCAGTTTGCTTTAGTTAGGAGGCTTGGATAGGGATTGAGAAGACTGGGATCAGAAGATAAGACAGTGTGAAGAAAACAAATTGTGAGGGGCATTATGATGGAGAGCTTTGGAAATCAGCATGGGAGATTAGTAGATCTGGACTAGTTTTAGGGGGAAGGAGAGAGCTGTGAGCCAGCCACTGGTGAGGGCCATGGAGATGACACAAGCTTAAAAGAAGGGGGAGAGAGTCTGGTTGGACAAACAGAATATTCCTTTACAGATTTCCTTATTCCCTAGTCCCCTATACTTTGCATACATGCATGTCCCAAGTAAATTGTGGTTACACAGGATGACTTCTTCTTCCTTTGCATTGCACTGTACATTTATATTGTTTTCTTTTCAGAATTGCAACACCCTTTTTTTTCTCGTGTCTGCTTAATAGATGGCAATTCTAGGTTCAAAATATATTCTTTTTGTTTACAGGGAGAAATCACTAAAAATGAAGCAAAAAAGAATATATATTACTAAGTCCCTTTTACCATTTAGAGCTTTCTCAGGTCTCTATGTATTTTTGCCTTTTGGGAAAACTGGCAACATTTCTCCAAGATGAGATCTGTGTCTTTGCTGTGATTTTTCTGGATACGCACTTTTCCAATGCATCTTTGAAATGTCATTACTTTGCAGAGGCAACCACTGCCCTTTTAAATGGTTCTATAAAAATAAATTTGAGGTGCCCTGAAGCTTTCTCGGGCAAATCCCAGCAATAACAAATTGACCACCTTTAGTAAATGATTGATTTGGTAGACCTACAATTCAAAGTAACAGACTTTTTTTGTTATTTTTCCCTCTGCTTTTAAGTAACACCAGTAAATACCTGTCTTTTTCTTTTTCTCATTTTTTCTTTTCTTTATTTCAGGGGAGTAAATTTTAAATAAAATCGATAATGACATCAAAGAGATTGCCTTGGTATAACCTTTATGTAAAGTACCCTTTTGGTTTCTATTAGTTACAGTACCAGCAATGAGAGTCAGAGTATGATTTGATTGAAAAAGGGAGCTCTATTCCTGGTTCTGCATTATTAATATGTAGGATTACTTGTAATTATTTGCATTATTTCCCTTTCTACTCCACAGACAATAGCTATTCTAAAAAAAATTGTGAGGAAGCCATCCTCCTCTAAAGTCAAGGAGTTTTCAAAGCTGGCTTTTAAAAGGTCACTAAGACATTCTAGTGTCTCAGAGGATGTGCTGTTCATCCCTACCCTCCCCCCTGCTTTTTTTGGATCCTGATAGAAATATGGAAGTAGAAAGGGAATTCATTTGGATTCCTACCATGTGGAATTCAATGTAATTGAACACAAAACCAGTACTTTTTATAACTGTTGACATTAATAGAAGCACAGAATGAATTCTTCCAGAAAAGCTGTATTCAATTTCCTTTTCCTTATTAAAAAAAAAAAAAAAAAAAACAACAAACCGGTTTTCAGATGGTTTATGATGCCCAGTTATGAGCAGCATGTTTAAAAAATGTTATTCTTAAAATAAGACCAATAACCAGATTTATTCTGATATTTTTCAGGTAAATTTCAGTTTAGTAAGATATTTGACTCTGTAACTTTTAACAGATACATTATCTAATTTCACTGCTTGAGCATCTAACTAGCATCTTTCCTGGGAAGTGTACCATAGAAATACATGTGTGTAGGTACTGATCTCAAGACAAGGTTTAGTGCTTTCCCTGACTCAAATGGTAGCTGTGGAAAGCAAACCAACTTTGGCATGAAATTTCAAAAGTCTCACCTAAAATATCATTCGAATAAATATTGTGGAACCAAGCAGCATACATTTTATTTACATGTAAGTGAAACTCTCATAAGTCATCAAGAAAAATGTATTTTTCCTGCAGAATGATTGCTAAGTGCTTTGTATATTTGAGTACCTATTAATTTTGGATAGGTATCATGAAAAAGTATGCCAGAAAAATGAGTAAGTAATATAAGACTTTATATGGTCTCTCTTTTCCCTTTTTTATTTGTACCACTGAATTTAGATTCAAGGTTTGAGCAGAAGTAATGGCTAATTATAGTAATAGTTTGAAGATTATTACAAAGCTAGTCATTCAACTAGGTGATGGCTAAAACCATCACCTCTCATCTCTGTTGCAACAGCTTTTTGATGTTTATTACAAACTTTGAAATTATTTTTTAAAATATTACAAATCACTTCATATATTGCACATAGAAAAGCTGTAGTGCGGCTGCAGAGATTTAAAATTCTCTTTTTAGTTCATGCTTATATTTACTTAAAAATAAGGTGTTAATGCCAGTATTTTGAAAGGAAAAATATTGGCTTAGCTGAAGACTGTCTCTTCTGGTGCATGATACAAATCTGACTCCATCTGGTAAATGTCAAGGCTGTCATGGAGTAAAGACAATTCAAAGGAGAGTGAAAGATGCAGCCGTGCTCCCTCTCCCTGCAATTCTAATTGCATGTCTGTGTGTCATTGTATTTTTTAAACATCTGCCTCAAGGCCGACATGACGAGAATGTTGTTTTCACCTTATCCACCAATATATCCAAACATATTGTTGGCTTTTCTTTTTTTTTTTTTTTTTTTTTAAAAAAAGAAACCCCTGTCATTTGTGTCACTGGAAGGTTACAAACATTTTAAAGTTAGCTCCATCTTTTAACTCTTCGTGCACTGTGTGGATCCCTGTGGGAGAAGCTGATGAAAATCATAGAGAAAATTGGCAAGGAATTTACAAGCCTAATGTGATGAAGGATATATGTTCATAACGTGAGATGACTTGGGCATGGCAGGCTGCCATTTTACTGTTGTTCCTCTTCCCTTCTCCTACCTCTGTTTTAATGATCAAAGACTTGAGTGAACTTTTGAATTGGTGAAACAGGCTCTCTGAAGACCAAAGTGCCTTCTCTTGCACATCTTGAAAGACAAGAATATCTATGTAAAGATAGAATAATATTGCTGAAAAATGTCCCTCCTTGGTTTGGTATTCTGCATAGGAGTAGCAAGAAAGAATGACTTTTTCCCCATGTATTTTTAATATAGACCTTTGTTCGTGTATTGAATATGCACCCAGATGTGTATTCCAAATGACCTTACTGGAAGAAGGTCCACAGGCATTTGAGACCTTAAGTGGTAGCAGGGATTTTGATGACAGCCCACTGCTGCAGTTGCTGGAGCAGATGAGTCTGTAGGCACCATTTTCCACTCTGCATAATAACAGAATAATGTTTCACACCCCATCTCATGGTGGAGAAAGAGGGTTTGTCTCTTGGATAGTGATTGGCTTGTCTAATAACTCTCTTCATATCTATATTTTTGTGGAAATGTGTTGGAGATAAGGTAATTTTCTACATATTCTTGGGTGAAGTACCAAGTTAACTATCTCAGAAGGTACTGGACTTGGATGCTTCATTACCTTGTAAAACCTTGAGCCATTTTTATAAATAAGAATAACTTTAGAGCTCTGACAGACAGTAACTGACTTGTGTCTACTGTGTGCCACAGCTTTGATCCAGGCCTGTGCTGTCATTTTGCTCAGCAGTAAATGGGTAACTTCTGGCAAAAATTTGCACAAATTAGTTACCATAACCTCAGCCATTTGTTGGGCAACTGGGCCTTAAACAGGCTTCTGACTTCTGTTTTTCAAAGCTGATTATTTAAAGCCAAATCATGTCACTGCTTGTGATCAGGTTGATATTTAACTGTGAAACTTGAGAGTGCAGTGGGCTTGTGCTCCCAGTTCTGCATCTGTCCTACTTCAGGCTCTGCTCAAGAAACTTGCCTTTGACTATCCTGACCCTTGAGGATGTGGTACTTCTTTCTTCGTATGTTTACTAAATTTTACAGCATATTTTATATACTAAAGCTCAAAAATATAATGTCATCTAAATGCTTGCTCTCATCCTTGAATTTAACCTTAAAAATAAACAAACAAAAAAACACCACCAAAACCTCTAAAATAACATCAGTAAGGAGGAAACCTTAAACTGCAAGTGAGTTAATACAGATGATTAGGGTAATTTTATGTCTCCAGAAATAATTTATGTCTTTTAATAAAAGTGGACATAATGAAGTATGACCTTCAAATTGTATTTATTAGTTTGTATTTTTCAGCTAATTTTGTTTACTGACATCTTCTAATTGGGAAGATGCATGTATTTTGATATTGCTGGGAGATATTTATATTTGTGATTCTTCTTCTCCAATGTGTGAATTTGTGGCGTCTCTGCAATCCAACTATGAATGTTGGATTGCAGAGACGCCACAAATGTGTGGTGTCTCTGCAATCCAACATTCTGCTGTACCAAGTGATATAAGAAGGGAGGTAACAAAGTAGAAGGATGCAGCAGAGTGGAGCTCTGGGGATCAGCACCCCAGTGGCTGGTGTATCTTAAGGGACCTTGCAGCACCCAGACAGTTTCTCATGTGGCACATTTTGCTACTCAGCAGATCAAACATGCCCCTGCCCAGCAAGGCACTCCACAGCCCAGGCTGGGGCCATGACGTCAACATAACACTTCAATGTTAGATTTAGAAAAAGGAAATTATGCATTTTGTTCTCTCTTTCTTACCCCCTCCCCAGATACTGGAAGTGCAAGATTCATGTCAATATTTCAAAACTATTTCGGCCCTATTTTTTTCTTAAGCTGTTCTGAACTGTTTAGGAATTGTTATTTATTTTTTCTGTCCTGCTTTGTTGCTACAGCAGTGAGAGAAAACTTTGATATATGAACATTCACTGCACTGTACAAAAAATTATGAATCATTGCATTTCTTTCTGCTTCCTAGAGTGCAAATATCTTATTCAGCACATTTCATAACAAAATATATTGTTACATTTGCCTGAAGCCTATAGTCCCACTAATAGGAATCATGGTTCCCATACTAAAAGTTGATGGAGTTTATGTTACAAGCAGGTTTTAAAGGGATTTATAAAGTGTTTCTATATTATTTTTCTATCTGTGTGTGTTATTTAATTGTGCTTTGCTCAACAGTAAAGTACTGTTAGTAAATGTTATCTCTGTGGTGGTGGATAGGAAGATGTCTCAAAAAAGATGGTGATGAATTGACTTTGGTAATGTATAAATGATATTTACAAATAAATCCTAAACTCCTTTTCTTTTGGCAGAATCATTGTGGCTTCCTAGCACTTTGGTGAACCGCAACACTAGATGAGGAGGAGTTAATTTAAGAGAGTCCAAACATAGATACACAGGAATACATTTCACAGCAATTTGTATTTCATCTATAAATTTATTCTAGTGAGAAGCTTCCAAATTAGTAGACTTTAATAGGTAGTCATAAGTTTAGTGTGGTAGAAAAGAGCACAGGCATCTTTAATAAAGATCAGACATCACCTAATTCTTGTATTATTTGGAAAAGGAACATCAGCTAAGTCTTCAAGAGTTTCTTCTTCGATCAGAATCATACATCCAGTGTGCACTTTAAAGTATTGTCCCACATTTTACAATGACAAAATTTAAAAGTAACCTGTTTATGTTTTTTTTTTTTAATTATTATTTCTATGCAGAGAAGGAAGGATTTGTAGTTATTATCTGAAAGGAAAAGTGACAAGTAATTTATAGAAGGGACATACATGGACTCAAGAGAAATCACTTGAAGACCTAACATTTCTTACCCTCTTGCAATTCATATCAACATAGTATCCTTCTGTCCCAAAAGGTATTACTGTGCTCATATCAGAACTATGAACAAATTGTTGTGTTTCTGCCCACAAGGCTTTACAATTCACTGCCTCCTTTGGCCTAGGATTCAACTTCTCCCCCACCTGTGAATTAGGGTAGCTGAGATGTAGGTGCACATTTGCTTCTGACAATTCTTCTAGAGGTGTGATAACCTCTGGCAAATCATGAGTAAGACAACAGAGAGATAATGACAGTTGTGTATTTGAGAATATGTAAGAATAAATTACTAAAATATCTGCTAGGAGTTCCAAAACTGAAGAAACTGTTAGAGACATGAGGCAGGATGTGTTGGTGCTTGACTTTTTCACTTCTCCTGACCAAGGTTATGGTACATCTTTTTTCTTACTATTGGATTTGATGTGGTAATATTCCTGCCAGACAAATGAGTAAATGTGTTTATAAGTGACATCTTATATGCAGAACAAGTCAGGATGAAAATTTACAAGGAGCAGAAGTAAGAAAATTAAACCAGACTCTAATTTTCTAAATTCTGTGGAAAAAAAAGTAATTTCTTTTAGAATTGTACTTGCCTTCCTAAGACGAAAGTTAGTATCTAACATACCTAGAGCATAATAGGAGCTTTCCCTATTTCTTTCTTTATCTCACTCTTCCTCTCTTCCTCCATTCCTGCCTCCCTTGCTCACTCTTTGCTCTAATAATTTGATCTAAAATGCATATTGCAGTTCAAGGCTGGTTATTTTCCTACTCTTCACTAAGTTGTAAGCTATTCCATGACATCAACGATTTTAAATGATCCTTCTGCTTGATTATTCGGTTGGTTATTTAGGAGTAATATTGGAAATATTAGACTACTTTGAGAATATAAATCATATACCGCCAGACAGGCGGGAGTTTGCCTTGTCCAAAAATATAAGATATATGACTCATTTTTATCTTTGGTTTTCCACTGTAAAGAATGGGTGTCAGCTTCCTGTGTAATTTTGATTTGTTTATCCAGCAGTTTTGTTTGTCCATGCAGTTTTCTCTTTGCCAGTTGTGGTCTATATTTGGTTTCCATAAAAGGTATGTTTTCTTTGAGGCTATCTTTTTTTTTTTTTACTACTGCCAAAACCACAAGCGATGCACCATTACATGGACTTTTGTTCTTAATTTAAACTTGGCATAGAGTCTTCCTCTGGTGTAAAACATGAAATAAAATCCTTTCTGACATAAAATCTAGGAGGTAACTCCTCCATTTGAGATTGACTGTGGGTTCTGTTATACTGAGTGAGCTTTTCTACTTTCCTTGCATTGGGAAGTGGGATGAAGCAAGGGATGAAGCAAGAATATTTACCTGATGGTTGAATGTTTACTGGGGTCAATTTGTCTTATGGAGTATAGGGGGAAGGCTGTAATAAGACATATAGAAGTTAAAAGTTGGGGAGAGTTAGTTTATTTTGACGAGGCTGTTTCATCAGAAAGCTGTACCAACCCTTTCTTAGTTTTTTCCCTAGTCTGAATGACTTTGGTGTCTTAGAGCAAACTGGAAATATGTGAAAGTGGAAAAAATGGTTCCAGTTGCTAAAACATAAACACATGTGGGTTTGTCCAGTAGCAATGGTAATAAGAAGTTCTGATGTAAAATACTTGTTAGACTGAGATGACAGCAGTTGAGAAAGTTTCCTTTCCTTTCCCTCCTTTTTTATCGTCTTCCTCCACCTCTCTTCTCTCCCCTTCATCCCATTCCTCCATTTCCTTTTCTTTCTTCTTTACTTACTCTCTTTAATTCTTTTCTTTATTTCCCTCCTTATAAGACCAAACTTGAAATGCCGAATGGGTGTGAAGTATGACAAATATGGAAGGGTGGACTACAGAGAAGTAATAGACATGAAAGCACTAAAGTTTCCTGTATTTCACCTTGTATTGTAAATGCAATTTATGTATTCATCCTGGAAAGAAGGGAAATTGAAATATAATATTTTGTTATGTAGTGTTAGCCAAGGATACCCAAAACAATCTGTAAAGAGCATATACAAAGTTTCTATGGATAAGAGGGTGAGCTTGCTTACCTCCTGCAGGCTATGGTGACCTCTTATCTTGTCATGGTTGTCCTGTCTGTTTGCCCACTCCAAAGATGTGTCACTGCAATCTCAGACACCACCTGCTAAAGTTTTTCTGAGAACAGGCTGTGAAAGTACACAGCCTTTGGCATTTCTCAGCCCTTCACCTCTACTGAAATTGGTATGAGTCTATGTTTGTTGCAGTATAGAATATCACAAGCTAGTTCCAAATTATTTACCATTCTCTTTCTGCCCTTTATTTAATAATTATTGTTCTGGGGAAAATAGCATCAAATTAGAGGCCAACACAAGGCTGTTGATTTACCTTGTCTTAGCCACAAAGAAGTTGCTGTGTTTGAGCTCTTTAGTGCCATCTGTGTCTCAGCAGGGATGAGAGAATTAGGATGTGGAGAAGAGAGAAGACTTGAATTGTACAAGCTATGCTGCTTTGTCACAGAGTCTCTTTTCTTGCCTAGTTCTGAAGTGAAAAATGTTGCTATTTATGCCTTCTAACAGTGGGGAAAAGAAAAGAGAGTATACCTTTCTATTTTTTAGAGCCATTTCTTTCAGATGGTAGTATAAATAGTGTCAGCTCTGAATTTAAGAAGGATGGTTCACCTATATTTTATAAATAAAGGTGAAAAAACAAATGAAAAAATTGAAAAGCTAACCTAACTCCTCCTTAGAAGAAGATCAAGTACTATCCTATTTGGCCTAGATATGTAAACATGAATCTCCAGGTGTCTGTATCCTTGCTGTTGTGATGTTTGATGGTGCAAGTCATTCCAACTTCACTCCTACTGACACTTTTAACTGATGCTTTTCTGAAATTTTCAAAGCAAAACCCACAAATGATCGTAGTGCTCGCTGTACCAAATTTAATATTGACACATGAATATAACAGCAGGGTGGAATCTGTTGGAAAAGCAAAACTTTGTTTTGTAGTATACTAATTTCTTCATATCTGCATCAAAATTTTCAGTCAGCTATAGTCTACATTGAAAATAAAGGAAAGAAGTCTCCCATTTATGTAAGAGCACAGCTAAATAGTGCTTTTGGCATGCAGGGTGTGACTTGTCTGTTTTTGAATCTGAGTGATGAGGAGTACAGGTATGCAGTTCAAAATCCCCATTTCTGTGCACTGCAACTGAGAGGAGTGTGCCTGAAAAGCCTGGGGAAGGCAGCACTCTGTTAGCTATAATTCTGGCCAAAGTCCCATAATTGGTATAAAAACTTCTGTTGCTTTAAGCTTCTCAACTGTAAAAGTGGTAGCTTATTGCCTTCAGTACAAAATACTGAAATGGCTAATTTTTGTAATGATATCTAGTAGTAAAATAGAACTAATACATTGAAATGATTGAAATAATTTGAAAAAATCTAGTTATTTAGATTTTTTTCCAACAGAAAGGCCCACAGTTTCTATGGCACTTTGATTTCTTCAGGATTTCCATGTACGGTTCATTGCAAAATTCACATGCAAACCACAGTTATGCAGCATAGCTTATTAGATAATTTCCTTTTTTGATAGGTTTCTATATATGATCGAGTAGAGAATCTATGAGAACTGCATTATATCACTAGGCATTTCTATCACCACTTACTAGAATAAGAAAATTGAATTTTGTTTAGCAAAGATCACTTAGAAAAATGAAGAGATAAGATTTTAAGGACAAGTCAGAGGATGATGAAATGAACTCCCCAAAGTATTAGAAGTCTGCTTTGTTGCTCTTAAGTTCCTTGACTTTTTTTTCCTCTTAATCCCATCCAAGATATTCTCCAGCCATATAAAATGAACTTTTGTTTTTATGCTGTTCTCAGGGCTTAGTTGAGAAAGAGGAGTGCAGCTGTGATGGCCTTGGCCATAGACTCCTTTTCAGTGAGACACATTCCTTTCTCCTTGCCTGCATCACTGGGCTCTTGTCCAAAACCAACTACATCGTGTTTATATTGTGTCCTCCTATGCTTTAGCCTTCCTTAGGATCCTGTCCTGCTCAGCCCTCACACTATGTCACATTCATTACAGCAACTTCTTTATTCCCCTTTCCTCAGATTAAGTTGTGAGAACTGTATCACACCACTTTGTGCTGAACACATTTAAGATTTTTTTTTGTTAGAAAATATATGGACAAACTGTTATAGGGATACCAGGAGAAAAAAAAAAAGTCTTCATCAGCAAAAATTATTATTACTCTTCATAATTTTAGCTTCAGCATGATTTTCTAAGGACATTCAAGTTCTGTCAGTCAGAATTTCTAAAACATCCAAAGCCAGACTGTCATCCAAGACTCGTCTGTGATTGCTTCATGCCTTTCTCCACTCTCGTGTTCTTAAGACTGAACTATTTGCTTCTTACTCTCAGCAGAAGTACATGGCTGCTAATGCAAAGGCTTTCTGCTGGCTGAACTAAGTAGTGAATACAAATTGACAGGTAATTCCATTTTCATGTGCCTTTGAAAACATTCTTAGCCACTTTACCCTTACAGTGAAAGAATTGTGTGAAACATTCTAATCAATTTGCGTTGATGTGTTTTGCTGCAGAAAATGAGGTTAGTCTCATTTTCATTAAAAAAATAGCTCTTTCTTGTGTGGTTCACTTTTGGATGATTATTGCAGTCCACTTTTTCAGTACTGTGACAACTGCACTTTTTCTTTATGCAAAACTGGAGAAAACAAAACTGCCAAAGGTTTTTGAGAGAAATGCATATAATTTGCACAGCCCTTCAATTTAATGTACAAGTGATTGAATTAGGAGTTTGATCCTTTCCTTCCCTTTCTGATCCCCTCCCTTCTTTTCCATCCCCCTTCCTTTTGATCAAATAAAAATTACATTGAAAATCTAAGTCTCCCTAGAGTACTAGGTCACATTTTACCATGAAAGCAAATGATATTATGAAAATATATGATAATCTCCCTGAGGCCCTATGTTACAGTTTTGTATCTGGTGTTTATCAGTGATTTATTTGTCTGTTATGCACTGCTCCATCTCTAGATACTGCAAATATCTTTTCCACAGCTGACATGTCTCTTGGCTCATAAAATTTTCTCTAAATGAAAAATATTGCAGATCTGGCCACAATAAATAGCAGGGAAATTATTTCAGGGTGGAGGTTATCCATAAACAAGTTATCCACCACATCTTCCATCAAGTATCACAAACATAGCAGTGCATTGTCCTATCTACATATGCTGTGTGTTCTGTCAGAAGCATATAAACACAGCCAGATGCAACTTAATGAACTATCTATTTTTTTATTTTTATTTAGGAAAGAAAAATATTTCTTCCAGTCCCTTTTAATGATAAATGACAGAGCACATGAGATTTCTTTATATTTTCTTTACATTTTTTTCGGATTTAAGGGAGGAAGACCATCTAATGTTGAAATTCCAGTGACACATCATGGCAAGTGTATTTACTAGAAGTTTTTATACAATCTGTTTCTCTACAAATATCTCCTTTTGGTGTTTTTAAAGACATTTTTGAGGTACTTTTTAAATCCAGAAACATGTACCAGGCTATAATTTTTAAAGAGTAAGGCAAACTGTGTATGCTTGGAGTTTTTTGAGACTAAGGGGAAGATTTTTTAAAGCGTAATTAGCACATAGCTACATATAATTGTGTAAGAGCCCCTTGTGGAAATTGCCTAGAGCGTGCTCCGCCCAGGTGATCCACTGGCTTGGAGTGGTGGTGTGCCTCTGCAAATGCAACTGCATGGCTGAGATAATGTGATTAGTCCAAACCCAATCTGTGAACCATCACCCAGGAAATATGAATTGGAGGGCTCACAAGACTTTTTAGAATGAGCATTAGACAAAGCAGTTTATCATTTAGTGAAAATCCTGATCTGGTAGACATTAATGTTCCTGATGCTTGACTCTGTCCTTTACTGTGACTCTGTGTCACTGTGTTAGTATCACTAACAAACTGAATGAAGTCTCATGTTCTTCTGGCAGCAGTTCTGCTTCTCCTGCAGGAGACTCACTCCTGCTTCCCTATTCCAGCTCTGCAGGAGGCACTCATCCATTTAAGGTGACTTTTAGCACTTTTAAATTGACAACCTTTTGGGAGTTTGCAATATGGAAAAGAAAGAGAAAGAAAATGAAGAGTATAGAGTTGGAATTTAGATTTTTGAAAGCAGATTTTTGAGTCTCTGAAAATTTATCCTAGCCACCAACTGACAGGCATAGAATACCTGTTGGGGAGCACCTGGCCATAAGGACCAACAGGCATAGAGTACCTGTGCAGGCATATGCACAAACAGGCATAGAATACCTATTGGGGAGCACCTGGCCATAAGGACCTTACCTTATTAAATACAAATTTCTTTAAAATATTGCACTTAGATATTTTCTTGATAATTGGATGGAAGACACAAAGCTGGGACATCTCATTGGACTAAAACTTCTGGACCTCCTGACAGCCATAACATGTGTTCAAAAGGTGAAACCTCAGTTGAAGAGTCAGGAAGGTTCAGACTCTGGGTAGGAAAGAGAAGGAATTTCCTATATTCTAGACTTAAACTTCAGCCATGGGATTATAGTTTACCTGTAGAGGTCAGTGTGTAATAGATGTTTTTTGATTTAAACTTAAGTAATATTAATGAGTTTACCTAATTTCTTTGTATACATAAACAGTGCTCAGGGCCCTCTGCATCTATATATACCCAAATACACACATTTTTTATTATTTTTATGTGCATGGAATAGCACAATTTTCCAGGAAATTCCCAGCTGAGAAATGACTTCAGATCATTCTTCTGATCTTTCTTCTTCTCATGAATTTTAAACCTGCAGGAAATACATTCTCACACAGCTGAAGGGTAATGTAATTATAGGTTTTCTTTGCTTTGGACACTCTTATTTCTCTGGGGGTTCCTTTCCTAAATGTGGAGCATAAGAACTGGCTAAATAAACCAGGTGTCAGAAATTGATTTGCACGTTTTTTTTTATAGTGAACTGAGTAGCTGAGCTTTCTAGACTCCTGAACTCTGCTAAAACTATAAGGATTCTCTTGTGTAAAATTAGGATATGAGGCATTTAACATTTCAAAACCTGTTTTTTCATGAAGTTAGGCCCAAGCATTGCAGAGTAAATTCATGCGTGTTAGGAAAAATTGTTGTTTGAATTTGACGTGGTTAAGTAGATGAAGAAAACATTTCTTTTTCATTTTGCCTACTCTCTTTGTTGGCAGTCATTATCAGATTTTAAGCTGGGACCTTTTCATTAATAGGGAATTGCTGAATTTCTACCCTAAATTTGTATCAGTTTTTAGTTTATTAATTATAAAAAAACTGATCTGAAAATCTCTGGCCCATGCTAGAAAGTGCTCCATTATTCTTATCTCATGATTAGAGTTCAATAGACACTTGAATGGCTACAATTTATTAAATAAGGAATAAGGTGATCCTCATCTGCATTTTGGATTATGCTGTACTTACCTACATAGAAAGGCTTATCCTGCTGCTTTTGAGAATGGTGGGACCATCACTTGGTCTTGAAAAAGTCCTTTAGGTCCTTTTGACTCTGTCATGGATATTATTTCCATAGTTACCTATAAAATAAAAAACTTTGATAAAAATACTCCTCCACTGAGGTGTTGTCTGAGGTTGAAATAAATAGTTAAAAATACTAAAAAACAGACAAAACAATTTTCACATGTTTTACAGTTTGAATGTGAGTTTTTGAGGAGAGAACTTCCTTGCCAAAAGCAGACTGCTGGGAACAGGAGAACAGAGCTGAGAGTGAGTGGGTGTGCAGGACAGGAACTGGGTTTTGGGATACATTTCTTAATTTCCAGTCTATTCCTCTGAAGTAAGGCTCTGATCCTTCAATCCTATGCTGGTTTTCCCACCACAGGATTGCAGTATTCATCCTGACACATTTTGCATCAAACTGATGGGTGATGCTGCTTTTCAGGAGGATTGATGTAGTAGCACCAGCTGCAGCACACTTAGAAGTATTTCCATTTCTTGGTTATTAAACTCTGTGTAGGAGTTCAACACTTGCCAGCCAGAATTGGCAAAATGTCCTAGAGCTGTGTCCATTGGTTCAGTTTCTTTAGTAGGAGCAGCACTGAGCCCCAGTCTAGAGCTGGGGTGGCCCAATGCTGATGCAGCCATGCCAGCTGCATGCTTATAACATCTCTTGATAAAAATATTTTAGAACTCCAAGAAGTAGAAGAGTGTGTGTGTATATAAAGCAGTTCAAAACATTGTACTGCTGCTCCAAGAGTAGTAGTGCTATTGGCCATTTTGTTTTTCTGAGGTGTTTTGCTTCTTAGGCAGGACATACTAAGTCAGGATATATTAAGGCAGTGTTATATTAAGTAGTACAGTCTTTAAAACTGACTCTTAAGATAGTTTATGTGTAAATATAGTTACAGGTAATAGATTCTTCTCTCCCTTTTGAGCAGTGCTGGTCTTAAGCTCTTTTTAGAGGAACTGTAAGAACTATAAAGGGATGCTGATTTTCTGAACTCTTACTTTCTTCTTAAAGCTCCAATGAGTTCACAGTGTTTCTCCTTATTAAAAAAGTCATTGTGTAGTGCATTCAGCAAACTTTAGTTCTAGAAGTAGGACATCAAATATTATTCTATTATTAGAAACTTCTTTATTATTTAAGAAGCAGGAGTAGCACATTCTTAATGTAAATTATGCATGAGAATTAAAAAATTCCTGAGTAACTGGAGCCTGAGTAACTGAGTAACTGAGTAACAATTAAAGCCCCAAATTGTTGAGGTAGTTTGAATATCTCATCTTAAATGAAGTACACAAAACACTTATGATCTTGTGGTAAAATTTATGAAATAAGCTGCAGGGCTTTATAATTTCTGGTTCTGCTGTAAGGTGACGTGTTTGATTTTGGAGAAGCAGTTTTCTCTGTGCCCAACTTCCATACCATTAAAGGAGGAATAGCCCTGCAGAGACAGGTGATGATAAATCTGTTGGGTTTCAAAACCAGTTCCTGTGCTGATTGCAGTTAAAAAAAAAAATTAGAAGCCCTATCAAAAATACAGTACAATGATATCTCTTTATCTCTCTTTTTAAAACCAGTACAATGATATCTCTTTATCTCTATTTTTAAAACCAGTCTTGACATAAAGCTGCTGTATGTTGGCTTCAATTTCTCTTTTTTTTTTTTTAATCTCTTTGGCATATACAGAATGCTTGATTGCCAAGAACAATCAATTTATAGAGATGAGAATGGCTTCCAGAACAGTGAATATTAAATGATGTCTTAAACATTTTCTGTAAAAACATATTGGTGGTTATGTTTGAATGTGTGGATTCTGACTGCTTCAAACGCTCCTTCAAATAGTTATGTAGAAATGTAAAACTCCTCTTCCTTAGTTCTTTTCACTCTCTAAAGACCAAATCCAATTCTCATTAGTGGGAGCATTAAGTGCCACTGTTTTCAACAACTGCAGATGAGGTCAGTGAGGGCACTAAGTTAAAAAAACAAAAGTTAAATTGCAAATATGAAATCACAGATTGTACCTAACTATTTGCTAAAGATCAATAAAATGTGTGGAACATTCAGCATTCTCTAGTGGCAAGATCCTCAAAATTGTCAGGGCCTTCTGTTTCCCTCTTTCAATGGCAGTGACACATCTTAATGTTGCTGAGAATTTGGATTTAATTGGTGTATCTGAAGCCCCAGTTTACAAATAATGGCTAGATTTTCAAGGTGTTTTATCATGCAGATTAGAATTTGTGGAGTTTTGGAAATACCCGTAGGAATTTACCAGCATGTTAGGCAAGACATTCCTTTAAAAACCAGACAGAACTGACTTCAAGACTAGGGTTCAAGTCAGTTCTGCCTGTTTATGTCAGTGGGAGTTAGTCAGTAGGTGCTTAAGCACCTTTGCAGGTTTGGTCATTGAGATGTGAGAGTGCTTCACACTTCTGAAGCCATGTCTCTGTATGTGCTTCATCCCATGTGTATTCAATGGCTTCCTGTGGGTTCAATTTTAAACTGCAATCAATTGCAAGCTTCCAGTACTTTTTATGGGAATTAGATGATAAAATACATTTGAAACCTTTATCTAATTGTTTTTCAGTTTCAAGGTAGATTACAGCATGTTCCAGATACAAATGAGCTCTGCAGGTTTCTGGGCCATGTAGTTAAAGCATCAGGAGTGGACAAACTGTTTGTAACTTGGTGTTACAAACTTGTAACACCAAGTCCAACCCAATTTACATTGCTTTGTCAAATACATTAACCCATAGAAAGAGCCATACTGCCCTGGATCACTTAAAGCAGCTGCAGTCTCTTTAAAATAAATATTTCAGTGCTTTCAAATGCTTTCTTTGTTTCTTGTATTTGCTTAAGCACCACTGTTATGAGTGCAATGTAAATCTGGAAGTATTAGACATGTAATAGAATGACTCCATCTTGGCACCATTTTAAATGCAAATATAGTCATTTGTCACCCTGGGGTAGCTAAACAATAAGCTGGTCAATATTCTGTGTAAAAGGAAAAGAGGTGGGCACAGAGCATCTGTAACTGCATTACTGTATATCAACAAGGTGAAATGGTCAAGATTCCTCCTGAAAAACTAGAAATGTGGAGAGGAAATTATTATTATGCCATTAGGGGAAAAAATATTAGATGTTCTGAAAAAAGATTTCAGGAATCAGAAGGATTCATAATACCACAGGAAGGACCTAAAATAAGAATTAATACTAAAAAACTAAGGAATTGATCTTGATCCAGAAATTCTAAGGAAAAAATTACAAAAAAAACCAATTGACCTAAAACCTAAAATCTTGCCTTGCTTAAGACAATATAAATCTTTTAGAAGGTCCTGATTCTGCATATATTGGTGCCAAGTGAAGATTCCTTTTGTGTTTAATGGATTTGCAAATGGGTTTTAGGTTGCTAGATCATACTTGCTTGCACTATGGGATAGAAAAAATTCCTGTTCTTGGAAAAGAGCTAATGAAAGCAATATCAAGAATACTCTTGAGAGTCACTGGGACTATGCTTGTGAGTGACTGTACAAAGACTTGTAGGATAAGGACATGGAAAAGTAAATTATGTGGCTCTCCAGTATCTCTGTGTAAACTCAGTTTTAATATGAAGATTTTTGTTTTCTTGGCCCTTCACAAATTCTTGCTTTGTTTTTGATAGGTTTTTGAGTGTATTTATTTTGGTTTTAGGGGCAGTAGTTAAAGTAGAGAAAGATGTAATTGCCTTTTCTTTTTGCTTAATATTTTAAGTATACAAAATAAAACCCATAATTATTCAGTTGGCTAATTGCATATTTTTTCTGGCTCATTGTTATCAGTGGACAGTAATTTGTTGTCATAGATGGTCTGTTGGGAAAGAGAGTTAGTCTAGTCCAGTGGTGATAGAACAGATGGGAAAATGAATTACTGAATTACTTCAGCATACATTTCTGGGCTGGTTTGAAGCTTCCATGCTTGTTTCTCCACTCTGTGGAATGGCACATAATATTCCATGGGTAAAATCAGTGAGAAGCAGTCCTTCAGCCAGGCCAGGTTTTACACCTGAGATTTATTTCACAGATAAACCTCAGGAGACTTGTACACAAAACTTAATATGCTTAAAAAACCTTCTTTTAAAATAGAGTAATATAGGTTTTGTGTACTAATTAGAATATATGTTGTTCAGAGAACTTTATACTTTGAACATTTCATGTGACAGTGTTTAATTGTCACAGATGAGGATTTTCACTCTGTCATGAGTGGTTTCTTGAGGTGCTTCCAATACACTACACAGTGGTTGAAGTACTTCCAGGAGGTCCACACAGAGCCTTCACTGCTAGCAAAGTATCAATTCTTTAGTCTTTTGTGGCTCCATTTATAATGCTTTAAGTTACAAAATAATTTTGGGACCCTGCATTTCTTAGCCTGCAGTTTAAATTCTTTAATGTTAGGGCTATTGTCATCCAGATAACTGTAGTCATGCTTTTTCTGAAGAGTCAGGAGATGACAACCATAGAAGTAGCAGATCTGTAAATGTTGATGTGAGTGCTAAGATAGAATCCCATACCCAGGGAATGAAAAGTTAGCATTAGGAATACAAGGAAAAAAGATGAGTCATAGCACTTCATAAGTGTTCCCCCCATTGATGTAAGCCTATTGCATCTAGCTCCCTTCACACCGTTCTAATGGTAATTTTGATACAATCAAGCATGCACATATCCAAAGAAAAAGTACATTGGAATTGGGTGGCTCTGGGATAGGAAACTTTAGGATATTTCCTTCTTAAAATGTGGTCTTCAATGTGACCACAATTGAAAAGCAGTATTCCAGGTTATATTTGGCCAGACATGGAGCACAATTGAAAGAAGAAAAAAATTCTCTGTTAAAATGTAGGGAAAGGAGCAGAGTGGCTAGGTCCCAGGCAGTTAGTGGTCACAGGTGATCCTACTATGTAAGAGCATGAGAACTATGAGTTTACTTCCACCCTTTGAAAACCATAAAGGGATTCTCCATCTTGCTTCACAAGCTTTTTTTGCGTCTCAGCACAGGATGGCTAACCCAAGGGTTTCTGTGCCTCTTATTTAATGTTTTGAAGGTTTGAGCAGGACCAAAGTAGAGACTACATCTTCACTGACCTCCTGTGTTAAAGTGAATTTCACCCAAAAGGCCTCTTTTGGAATAAACAGCTTTTATTTCCTTAAGTAAAAACAGAGTTTCTTCTGATTTGCTGAAACCAGATAAAAGAATCCAAATCCATTCAGTTCTGTTTGGTTTGGGTTCTGAAGAAAGGCTTCATCTCAGTTGGGTTCATACTGCAATTTATTTTTTGAGGATTTTTTACATTAGGGAGAAGAAAGGGGATGTGGAAGGGAGAGATAACTATGTTAAATCAGAAGCAGCTCTTTTCTAAAAAGAGTTGAGAGCTCCTTTTTCCATAATTAGCACGGTTTTTAAACTGCTGACAGGGCTGCGTTGCTGCTTATTATGAATAAAAGCTGGACACGGATAAAGTTGGGTTGAAATCTTGCCCGGAAGGTTTTGAGCACAGAACTATATTTTATGTTCAAATGTTATATTTTTATCTTAATTTTATGTCCCTTTTGACTACTATTATGAGATTAAAGTTAGATGGATAAAGTCATTTGAGAAGCTGGATAAAAGTTAAATTGCCTGAGTCAGTTCAAACAACCAGAAACAAAGATGCATTCTTCCTGGGTTGAAAGGATTACTTCTGATCACTGAAATGGTCTTTTGTGACATTGAGATTAAGCAACGTTATATGATAGTGCTCAGTTCTCCTCATTCCACTGGAGTACTCTTTCCTACCAGCTGTTACTATCATCAATTCACTGTTTTCAGTTTGGCTGTAAGGATCTCCTCTCATTAAAGAAACATCAAAATGATCCTTCTGGGCATTTCCAGGGTATCAAGATATTAAATAATTTAATTAGTGTCACAATAAAGAATGTTTTTCTGTAGTCTGGCTAAACAGATAATAAACAGAAAGGCTGCAAATATATGGTGCTGCTGTCAGTCAGGCTTGACATACAGTGGTGTGGGGATGGTGTGTGCATGATTTTTATCTGACTGCTAGAGTTAGCAGTAGCAAAAAAGCCCCCATATGGCAGTATTTAAAGCTTGGGTTTGATTTTTGCTCTGCATCTTTTCATCACTTACCTGCAGTTTGAGGACTGAGAAAGTCTGGGGTTTGTTTGTAAAGATATGTTTCTGTTTAATCAGGAATTGTTGCTATGAGTCTTCAGGGGTTCAGTCAATATTATGTAACTTTTTTTTTTCCTATTTAACTCGTAAAGGGAGAATGTTTAATTGTTGTGTCATGAGCAAAGTGCATGGGAGATATGGAAGACTTGACTGAATACCTGAGGAAATAAATGGAATCCTTTCTTTCAGAAATGTCCTCTTGTCTTCCCATCGGTTCAGCAGAAGTGTATCGAGTAGGTGAAGGTGTAATAATTACTTCACTTGCAGATGGAAGTGCAGGAGACACTTTGTCATCCCAGTCAGTCTTTATGTGTTGTGTCTGCAGAGAACTCTTAGGAGCGGAAAACCCGGGAGTTGCAAGCTAGAGGTGTCACCAGTTCAGGGATTTCTGTCCAAAAGGTTTCTTGATGGCTCATATAGAGATAGAGTAGAATGAAAACACTGTAGCAGAGAAAAAATAAAAGCACAGAACACTATGTTGTTCAAGCATGTGTATATATATTTATATATATGTAAATATTTTTCTAAACCTATTTTTTTACTCCATTTGTGTTTTCTCATTTTACAACCTGTGTTTTAATTTTTTACCCTTTTGTTGCTCTTGATAACCTCTTTTCTAGCTCCTTCATTTTGTGTGTATGGGAACAATAACCTTTCATTGCAAATTGTACATTTTAGTCCAGCTGACAGTCATTTTCTTCCTGCACGCTTTCTGAGACACTGAGGACAGATGTCACAAACAGTTCTTTGCAGTGCTTAGCTTAGGCAAATCCTTAGAGCTGTGTCCCCTATGTGCCATGCACAGCAGCGCCTCAGTATACACTCTTAATTGTCCTTTAGTAGGTCATCTGTCTAAAACCTGGGAGAACTGTGTTCTTGTTATAAAATTTATTTCATCTGTGTAATGAAGAGACAATTTAAAGAGAATGCTTTTTGAAATGTTTTTATTTCACTGTAAATCTTGTCATATGAAATACTGTTTTGTACACTTGGGCAATACATCAATAGAAACATAGTTCAAAGAATGAAGATAATTTCTTCAGTGTTTTGAGGCTGCCTATACTGAGCAGCATTCTGGGTGAAGGGTTGACATTTTAATGGAAACTATTTATTCACCTAAATTCAAAATCTTTGCTGCAACTATTGCTTAGCATTCCATAGAGCCATCTTTTATCTTCTCCCAAATCATCAGATAATTTTTTTCTGTATTAGTTGTTCAGTATTTCAGATATTTCAACAAAAATATCATGAAATGGAAAAACTCTCACTATAGCTCGTACTCCTTATGTCTAGCAGCTGTCAGTCTATCAGTCTAAGGAAAACCCCAAATAGAGAATCTTCTTTACTCTTTGATGGGAATAATTTTCTCAGTGACCTTATGCTCCTAATCAGGAAAATTGAACTAAAATATTCCTTCTCTTTTCCCATTTTCTTTTTTTTTTTTCTTTTTGGTTGCTTTGTGTTGGATTGGGTTTTTTTTTTTTTGTTTGTCTGTAGGGTTTGGGGTTTTCAAAATTGTATAGCTTTCCAGATGCAATTGCCAGTGTCCAGCCACCATAAGATAAATTTCTTCTTCAAAGAAACTGCTCATCTGAGATTCAGTATGAAAAACACACTATTGCAGGTGCTGCAGATTGGCCTTGCATTTTTGAGTAAAGTATCTTCTCCTGTAGGTACTGAGAAGTCTGTAACAGCCATCAGTGGGAGTAGGATAAAAACATGGGCTTAGAGGATGTTGTGTGTCACGGCAGGCTATCAAGTGTTGTTATGTCTGCTTCTAGCACTGCATGACATGTCAGGTCTAAATGCAGGTGTTGTGGGAGGTTGTTTTTGTCTCTTAAAATAGCTAACATTACAGTCTTATGGGTGAGTTTTAGCTTTTTCTTGCTATTTTTACACATAATCTATAACACTTTGCTTAGTGTTGGTCTTTTAATAGTCAAAGTTACTTCACTAAAGCTAATGACTTAGGAATAGGTGGCTTATAAACATTTAGAAGGAAATTTTAATGCTACTGTAAAATAAAAGATTAGATTTTTGGGCTTGTCTGTTATGTGTAGGTGTGAGGGCTGAAATTTTTTGGGTTGGAAATGTCAAAATACATTCTGATTTTTTTTCATGGAAACATCATATTATATTAAAGATGGCAAAATGTTCTCTGTAATGCTGTCAGTAGTAATGGAGCTTGTCAGAGGACAAAACACTTGTCGTCAAGACTCCCACTTTCCATGGTGTGATCTGATATGTAAGCAAAACTTAACCTTCTGCACCTAGGATATGAAACCTTTTTCTTGCTAGGAATCACTGAATTACAGAATAGTCAGGGTTGGAAGGGACCTCTTGAGATGATCCAGTCCAACCCCTTGCCAAGGCAGGGTCAGCTAGAGCAGGTTACACTGGAAAGCATCCAGGTGGCTTTTGACAAGGCTCATGGGCAGCATTGCAGTTGTTTTGCTGCTTCCCTCCAGGTCTCAAATCACTCAGAAATCTCAGCAGATGCCTCTTCTGCCCACGCCTGAGGGTGCTGCTGGTGCTCGTGGCTCTGCGTGCCGTGGGGCAGGAGAGGCCACCTGAGATGTGCCTTGTCCAGAAGCAGCAGCTCCAGCTAATTCTCTCACTGCATAACAGCCTTGGGAAGTGCATCTTCACAGGATTTTTAAGGGATTTGAAGCAAGAGGTTGAGGTCTCATTTCAGTGCACTAGAAGCTCAACTGGAGAAAACCAGCAACATTTCCTTTTCATTTCATCGTGGCATACTTTTCTAAATTATCAGAGCTGCACCCTTCCAAGTTGAAAGTTTGGGGAACATACCTTCTGGAAGGCGTTTGGATAGAGTGCTTCCAACTGGAAAAATTTTTTGGCATGTCCCTAAATTCTGGGTTCCAATAGAAAAATAGTGGAAAAACAAGTATTTTTTTAATGTGGGTAAACTCCTGCGTGAATTCTGAAATAGAACCTTCCATTTCATTTGAATTTCATCATGTTACAGTTTGTTATCATAGTGGAATAGAAGGCTAAAGTGAGAAAAAAATAAAATATTGGAAGTTGTTCAGTGTTCTATTAACAGTCCCTGAGTAGGAGAAAATTAAAGAACAATACAGTAATGATAAATTATTCCAAGAGTGGCTGAAAAAATGTGCATATGTTCATGGAAAATCAGGGACATAAACTATGATGCTTCAGATTGAAGAAAATTCATTATTTACTGTTTTTAATTGGGATTCACATACTGCAAGAAAGGCAGAAATTCACATGCTTGGAGAGAGGAAAGACATAGTTTATAGAGTCTAAGAAATATTTGTGACAGCATGAATTTATGCACTCATTCCTAAAATGGGACTTAAGTAAGACGTAAGAAGTACACAAGTCCTGTGCCAGCTCTCTACACAGGGGTGAATTTAATCTAGAATGAATAAGGGTCTTTTACTTATTTTATTTATTTTTCACAGTCTCTCTTTCCCACTTCCTAACACTGTGTTTTTTAGACAGTATTTTGGACAGCAATGCACCACCTGTAAGTCAAATACCAAGGGCAGTGTTTGTAGGAAAGTTAATATGTTGCTTTAATCTAAATCAACATATTGCCTTTATGGCTTACTCAAATGTTAATAAACACACCAATAATTTTTAAATGCTATAGTTTAGAACAAGTGTTTAACATTTACAAACTAAGCCAAAAGACAAAAAGAAATATTTACTAATAGTTGGAATAGAACTGGACGTTTTTCCCATCAGGTGTGTAGTTTGTGGTGCAGCACCTGATAATTACTGGGATTATTTGTTCTATGAGAGCATTTTGCAGGGTATCCTGTTCAGTGCAACTTGTGGCTGCAGATTTTGCCACTGTTTCACCATTAACCTTAGTTGTGAACTGTGATTTCAGCATGCTGAGATGTAAATTCAGCCATTTAAAGGTTTTAAATTTTAGATTTATGAATTTTCATAGGAGTAATCTGGTTTCTTTTTAATATGACTGCTGCAAATGGTGCTAACACAGATAAATTTTCTTTTGATGTTGATTTTTTAAATGCATCCTTAAAAATTTAGAGCCTGTGAGAAACGTATGGGTGGCTTGAAGGTAATTTGCCTTTTATCAACAATTATTTTATGCCTGATGTCAAAGTAGTTTTCACTAAGGATCTAGGAGGCAAGTTTGGACTTTTGTGTTTGAAATAAGGTACTAATTTTTATTATGAAGAGAAATATAATGGCCCTCAGTAATGGAGTTGGTTCACAATATATTTCACATATTATTCTGTTTGGATGTTTCTTGTGTTCAGCTGAACAACTACTCTTTTTAATTACTTATCTTTGTGTGAATTTTGATATATGTGCATGAATGCATGCATTTTTAACTTCTATTTCTTTTAAAATAAAGTCTGTTGGTAGATGCACTTTTGTAAAGATAGTTGTTACATACAATTTTATTTTGTCCAAAGTTACCCAGGGTTGGAACTGTCTCCAATAAACCAGTAGGCATAAAAATTACAAAACTTTGTAATGTAGGTCGTGCTTTCCTTTTGTGTCAGACATGTTTTCATATTAATTCATATTAATTATTTGGTAGACTTTTAAAACTTAAATCAGCCTTTTTTTTTTAATGCATGTAGTTCATACAGATTGCAGGGGGGAAAAACTTATGGCCATTTTGAAACAATCTTAATCTGTACATATGCAAGCAATCTTCCTGCTGAACTCTGAAGATAAGGTCTAATTTTTCAAGGGAACTCTTGCACATGAGGTAGAGGTATGCATCTGCTTCTTTTTTTTTCAAATATCAAAAAGCATCTTAACTGTATGGATGTTAGAAATTTTAATGTAAACATTTATCTAAGCAGTGGTAAACTTTGCCTCAAGCGTTTTTTCAAAGAAAGTTATTTTCATCCTACAAGGATACTATGCATTAAAGAAAAAGTGCATACAGCTGCTTGTGGGGGGGACTGTATTCAGGAAGATCTTTTGTGGCACTGAGGAACTTAGCTTTGGGGCTACTTTCAACTTACCTCAGTGCAAAAAGTAGTGTAAATATTTTGCTTTCCTACTGTGCTTTACAAACAATTCATAAAATGTTGTTATGCAAGGATGAAATACATTTGTCCTCAGGCTTCTTCATGGAGATCAAAGTGGCCATGAAAAAGGCCTGAACTTTGAGCCTTAGGTTATCATCTCTCGGTTATAAATAAGAAGGTACAGCTATACTCTTGTAGTGGATGCTTTCTGCAGTTCTTTTTGAGGAAAGTATGCAATGCCTTATGATAACGTTGCAGCTAAGACAATGTTTGTGATGGATGTGATGCAACCTTTACACTTAAAATAGGAGGTCAATTCTTAAATAATGTTACTTGAAAGCTCTTTCTGTTCAGGCTTATGTAATAGCCAATTTAATGACACAGCCAGATCAATATTTAAGAAGGTGCTCAACCACAGTGATCGGTTTGCAGAAGTTTATGGACAAGTTATTAAGCTTTGGATGTAGGAGTTTGAAACAAAAGGACTGGAAAATCCTTTACTGTAATAGCCTCCATGTCATCAGGCAGCTGTGCCATGGTTAGAGACATATTTTACAAACTGAGGTAATTACTTGTCTGTGACCCTTTCATGTTCTGCTCTTCCTTGTGTTCACACATCACATTTTTTTCCTTTAGTGATCTTACATCCTAGTTAGTATTGGGAATAAACCTCTCAGATATGTACCTGCTAAAGTAAAGGGGAGTAATATATGTGCTATCCCTAGAGTAGAATAATATTTTGTTTTTGAAATCCTGGGTTTTATACTAGGTCACAGTTGGACTTGGAGTCTTTTCCCATCCACCTCCAACTGCTTAATTACACAAACTCATGAACATTCAGAGTGTAATTCTCTCTCCTTCCTCCTCCTAACACTCCATCTCCTGTCACTTGAAAAACCTGTAAATTATCTCTCATCAGTCTGTAAATGCATGACTGATTCCTCCTTTCAGAAAACATACAGTCAAACCTGCCAGATTTGATGGGATTAGCAAGAAACAGGAGCAATCACAGAGGACATTTACTCTGGCAGTTACCTGCTGAGTGCCATAACTATAATGCTTCTCACCCCCAGTTTTTCACAGAAATCCCCAAAAAGTCTGCTAGTAGCCTAAAGTAGTATTTTTAGTAGACTTCATAGAGTGAAAGGGGTATGTTTTCTACTCCCATGTTAAGGAAAACCCATGATCACAGCTCTGAAGCCATAAGGGTGCTCCTGGTGTCTGTCTCCTCTTCCTCAGATTGCACAGGGTAACCTGCTGTGACCCAGACTTCTCTGGAGGTGATGGGGTGTGCTCCACTCCTAGGAATCAGCCTCATACCATTGTAAAGGGGGGAGCAAGGCACACACATTATGGGGTGTGAACCCTGCCCCTTCCTGTACCACCACAGGATGACACTGATTACACATCATATTTTTCACAGCCTTTAATATGTGTGTGGCTTAGGTCAGAGCAAGGCATTTGAAACAGTGCTGTTAATACACAGAATTTCCAGGTGCTGCTGCATTAATAGCCCTTTGTGGCCTGCTGTCTCCACCTGCAATAAGAGTATTTAGCTCTTCAAATGCTGTTGCATTTGGAGGTAGAGAAGATACTGTTGAGAAGCCTTGATTCCTCCAGCAGCATGCACCTACCTTTGACTCACCTGAGACCAGACTGAAACTAGCTCAAATCACACAGAAACTGGGACCAGACAATAAGAAAACCAAAGCAGTCAAGTGTCTGCCTAGGTTCTTTTTTAACACTTTTCATTTGTTTCAGCTTTAATCTTTTCTTTGGCTTCCACTATAACTGGCATCTGCCTTTTAGATTTTTTTTTCTACAAGATCTCATCAAGTTGTTGAATGCCCAACACTTGCTTCTTTTCAGCCTTCCAAATTCAACATTTTCCTTTGTCAGAGGGAAAATGGTGTTTTCAGCTACAGATATTTCAGCTTTTATTGACGAAAGGAGAAATTATGGTGTCTAGGGAGATGTGCTATCTTTTATTATAGCAGCTGATACAGCTGAAGGAAAAGACAAGCTTTTGAGCTTACAGCCCTACTCAAGGACAAGCTTGTGAGAAAAAATTTTACTCCCTGCTTGATCCACGTTAAATAGAATGTGGATGAGTACAAGCTAGGAAAACCTCTGATCAACAACAGCTGCTCAGTGTTTTGCAGCAGTTCAATAGAGAAATGTTATTTCAGCCCCAACTCCCCTTTTTTTAACAAGTAGTCTTGCTCTGTTCACAAAAGGAAAGAAAGTGAATTCTCTTCCATTCCCTTCCACCTTCTTCTGCAGGTCTCCCAGTGAATGTGTAGGTAAAGACATGAAAATGTTTTATTAATGTACATTGTTCTTTAGATTATTGGCGAGATTGTATGTAAATAGAGATTTGTAAATTCAGTGTTTACTGTGGTCATTTTTGACATTTAGATAAACCAAGCATATCTGCTTGGTTTGACTGCTTGATAAATCAAGCAATTGGTCTCACCATCAGTAAATAAAATTACAACTGGGTCCTGGGATGGAGGTCAGCCTTGTGGCAGCTTTAACCATGCTAGGAACACCACAAAATCTCTTTAAAGCAGAAGTAGCCCTTCCCTGAATCAGTCTCTTTTTCTGTGTTCAAAGCTGGAGCTGGAAACACATTTCCTTTCCTGTCTACCTCCAGACATTCAGGATGAGGAGTAACCAACTCAAGGATCTCCTATTCAAGGGACAGAGGACAGAAATCACAAAGGGGAGAAACTCCCATCTTTATTTTCATTCTCTGGTACTTGGGCTACCCATGTTATATCTGTTCTCTTTTTCTCCTACTCTTGGAAAACAGAGGCTGAATTTGAGGTCTGCACTGTGAGGGCTGGTTTTGCCTGAGAAATACACAATACATGCACATCTAGCTCTCAGTCTCTCTCCTTTACATTTATAGTTGCTGATTGGCTTTATGAGCTTCTTCTTAAAACTTAAAAGCTGATTGGCTTTTAGTTTCTTAAGACTGAGGTTGCCTGACACGATAGATGATGGGAATACTATGTGATGTCTGGATTTCTGAGTCTCCAATAATTGTAGCTGAACTGTGGTCTGTCTTTTCATCAAAAATTTAGTGTACCTAAAACATTGCTGGTAATGAAGAGATCATCACAACCATTGAATGTTACATGTTTATTGGACATTTATTCTGTGAGTTAGGAAATGTATCTGTATTTTCTGGTTTTAAGCTGGGGCCTTGAGCTTTCAGCCCTCCTACACCTTCTATTTTGCAGTTGACTGTCTACAGATGACCTTGTGTGGCATTTGCAGCAGCCTGCTTATCTCAGCTGTGTTAAGTCTGGCCTTAGGAAGAGGATTTTTCTCCTCTATGTCTATTAATCTGATCACAGCATTCATATAATAGGTTGAGACTGCCTCTTTTTTTTTTTATTTTAAAAAAACCAAGAAAATCTATCAATCTGCTCAAAGTATTTATTACTTTAGGAGTGATAAAAATCATGGCATTAGGAAAAAAAACTTTTATTAAGTTCATTATATGTTGGAAATCGCACTTATGGTGATCTAGAGTTTAATGCTGGAAAAAACCTGGGCTATTTTTGAGATCTGGTTTGCTTTGATCTCTTATTTCCTGGGGATTTTCCACAGCTTCTGTGTCATGAAAGCTACTTTGCCTCTTTGACCTCACTAGAAGTCATATAGCAGGCTGCTTCCTTGTGTTTGTGTAGCCTGAAGATTCTCTTTTTTCCCTTACACTTTCTGTTATGTAATCCTTGACTACTTTTTTTTCTTACAAAAAATTTTTCCAAGTATCCACTCTAAATATCTTCTTCAAAGCAATAAGATCTGTCTTGTCTTCCTTCTTCTTCACTGAAATGGCACTCAGCTCTATACACTGTCAGTAGACTAAGTCTTTTGCCAGAAGACAGAAGACACTGAATGGAATTTGGCAAAATTGTGGCCTTTTCAAAGCTAGCTGGAGCATATGTAATAACCAAATCCATGGCATTTGTTTTGGTCTAATTCCTCAAATTTTAAACAATACGTTTCAAACAGTTCATTGCTTTGCTTCTCTGAATCTTGCTAAGGATAATGTACATCCCCTTTTTATCTTTCATCATGGCATATAATGATTCTGTTGTTTTGACATGAATTTCCTGTTATTTCTTCCTCTGCATATTTTAGAGTAGCAACTTCAAGTGAGAGAGAGAGATTTGAACATGCACATACTTTTGGAAAAATACAAATATCCTGGATGAAATAGCCAAGAAGGTAATTTTGTATTCTGTTAGAAACTCTTGAAATTAAATGCAGTTTTGACCCTGATGCTGCCATGTTTATAGAGACAAGACATTCCTCTGGAAAAAAGTGCTAGTGTAGTCAAAAGTTTGTCTCTTGTCAGTGGCTTCTGTACACACACTTTAGCAAAGCTTTAAGGAACCAAGTTATTATTTTGTTCAGTTAGCATTTCAGGAGTTTTATGTGAACAGTGGCTATGGAGGAATGTACAGTTTAAGGAAGGGGTGAATTATTTTTCCCCTCCTTTTTCATGCCTTAATTTTTGCTCTCCTGAGACAGAGTTTTTTCTTTTGTTTGTGAAATAAAATAAATCCAAATCAAACACAGTTTCGTTGCACTAAATCCTTTCCCTTTTTTTTCTTTTATTTTCTTTTTCTCTTTTTTTTCCTTTCTCTTTGCACTCTGTCACCAAAATTGGGTTGAGATGTTCAGTCCTACTTCATAGCAAACCCACAGTTTTGTAGCTTTTTCCATAGTGAATTACAGATCAGTTTTTCTTTCAGGGATGATAGACGTTGACTTGGTTAGAGTGTTGTATCTGTCTTAACTTGGGTTCATTATATTCCACTCTAGAAAAAAAAAGACTTGCCAAATATTTTTATTGGCTTGTCACCTATACTGCTATAAAAACATTAAATTGAGAACCTATTAAAACCAGATTTTAAAATGCCTGAAAATCTTAAGTATGTCTTGCAGTAATGTGTATAGAGTAATTTTAGTGAATGTTAGATTTTTCATTAAGTTTTTGTCATTTTCAAAATCAGCCTGCCTAATTTAAGAGTTCCTTAGGCACCACAAATGCTGTCTTTTACTGTTTCATGAGGGAATGGATAATTAGTCTGAAAACTGTGAAAAGTTTCAGCTAAATCTTCTCTCTGAAATGTCAGGGGAGGACATGGTAGGAAGAGCTGCCCTTTGAGGAAGATGATCAGCAGTGTCACATGGAAGGTACTGCCATATGTCTGGCAGAAAGGCTCCAGGAGACAGACACTAGGTCAGATTTTCAGAAGGGGAAAAAGGATTGCAGGGGGCAGGAGTATCTGAGCCATTTGAACTGAAATAAAAGGAGAATGAACTGGAGAATTACAAGGCATCTTTGTGTTTTGGATGGCATATGGGCTTGGATACCTCCTAAAGTTGTAGTGGACTTGCCCCCTTTTATAATAATTTCCCAAAACGTCAGAGACATATACAGTTTAGTAAAACTGAGTCTTCATATGATAAATACGAATTTTTATTTGTGATGAAGCTTATGATTAAATCAAATATCCTTGTATAATAGCAGAGGTAATAGCATTGTTTTTTTCTTCCTTCCTGCCACAGAGCTGTCTCCAGGCCACCAGTGACTTTTCTTCTTTTCTTCATTGTTCACCCTTTTGGATTGGTGAAATCAAGATTAAATTACCCAAGAATTAAATAAGAGGAAAGCCAAAACTATGTTTGAGAACCTTTTTTAAACTTAAAAATAAAACCGATTTGCACACATGCATATGTTTGCAATCCCTTGCTGATATATAAATTAAAGAAATACAATATTCTTGTCTGTAAGCAAAATTCACTTAATTTGACATTGATGGGAGCCCAGGCACAACCAAAAGACCAGTAGACCTGACTACCATAAACTAACAATTCCACTTGTGCTCAGGTCTGCTGCAGAGTACAACCAAAAGACCAAACTTTATTAAAGATACCCTACATAGCTGTATAAAATTGTTGCAATTGAATCTCAGCATAGTAGTCTTCTCAAATGTTTTTTGATCCTTGACATGATATGGTAGGAGAAATTCAAAGGAATTTTTAGTTCCCTCAAGAAGATTTAGTTGCACAGCTGCCACTAATTATTTTATTTTGCTAAAATTGTAACTTAAATTGTATAAGAGTTAAATATACAAATGATTTTTTTACAGAATCAGGGACTTTTTTATGTATGCATTTTAAAAAGGGTTTGTCCTTTATTTGGACAATCTTTTGCTTTATTTTATTAAAAACTATTTTTGTTTGCTTTCTGTATGTATTGGTAAATTTTCTGTTGAAGGACAGACTGTAGTAACATTGTATGGAAAGAAAAGTAGTTAATGGATTTTTTTTCCCCACTCTGGTCTGAAATACATTGGAAAAGTTGCAGTGTGAGGTGTGATATAGTCAGTACCCAAGGATTTAGGGTATAAAACATGTAAAATGTATTTAAAAACATGTTCGATGACAGAAAAAAATTGACTGAACTTACTGAGGTGTTGCCCACAAGAAAGATCTTAAGGTATCTTCCCAAGTTACAAAAGCAACAACCCTAATACTTCCTGCTGCTAAATGCCACTCCCATACACATGCTCCCCTGTCATCCAAACCTCTCCCGAGCCAGGAACTCATGCTGTTACCAAAACACCATGTGCCAGGAAAAGCTTTCTAATTGCTTTGAAGTTAAAGTACTGGAACAGGTTGCTTAACAAAACTGTATTATCTCCTTCATGGGAGATGGTGAAGATGTGCTCAGGCAGTGAGCTGATGTGTGTGGCCCCTATATTTAATCCCCCTCTGTGCTTGGTGGTTGACTGGGTACCCTCTGGAGAGCCCTTCTTAGGCAAATTTCTAGGATTTTTGTGATGGCAAACAGATGTGATGTGATGTGGCAACAATTAGTAGATCATTGGCATTGATATTACTCATGTCATTAGTGTTAGAAGGACTGAACCAGTGCTGGGATAGAGTGGAAAATTTCCCCAAAGCCCTCAGCACAGACCCAGCTTGACTCATAAATCAATAAACATTTCAGTTAAGGCTACACACAGCCCTGTGATCCTTATGTGCAGGGAGTGACAGGAAGTGGAACTGTCCTTCTAGTTAAAGTAATTTCAGTCCTTCTTTTGTCTAGATAAAAATGCAGATAACCCAGGTTTTGCCACCTGTCATATCAAGCCAGATGAGGTCATATGAGCTGCAGTCATAGCATAACAAATATTCCATTACATCTGTGCTACTTCTGAGCTGATATCCTTGGAGATCTTTCGCCCTGAGGGCAGAAAACTTATCAAAGAGAGGAAATTAGGAGTGAGTTGTGCCTTTGAGCCAAAATATACTGTAAGGACCATCCATAAGCAATAACACTGAAGGATAAATTTGTGATAAGATACTTCATAATTTCAACTCCATGTGCCTACATAAGAAACTGTTTTAAATATTGGGGTGTGAACAGAAAGAATTAAGTGTATGAAGCACAACCATAAGTGGAAAAGCACTTACTTGATTGACTTTTAAAATTGCTTTTTTCCTGCTAAACACATAAAAGCTGTTCCCAAAAAGGTTTCTGGTTTTTATATATGAATACTTTTTGATGTGTTTTAATGAAGTTTGCCTATAACCTTATGTTCTTCAAACATGCAAATTATAAAATGAATTTATGCCATTCTGCTGTAATATTCTGGAGCTGAAGTACCCTAAAGAAACCTTAAATGTTTTACAGATTGTTTAAATGCAAAGAGCTCATGTTGTTAAGTTTGCCCAGGTACAGATATTCCAATCCTGCAGTATTACTTGTTGAAATTCTGAGAAAGAAACTTGTATTTTCATACGATGTTTGTATCTGGCTAACAGTAGATGGTCAAAGACAGTAAGTACTGGATGGGAAGCACTTTGGGAACAATGTCCCTTGTGAGTTAAGAAAAGAACCAGAGATGATTCAAGTCATGTATGGGTTTCTGGTGTTTCACATAAAATTTTTGATCATCAGTGAAAGATAAGACATTGTTGCAAGGCTATGAGTTTGAGCTCACAGTTTGAGCATCAGAACCAATTATTTACTTGCCAAAAACTATGTTTAAATTTGTGGATATGTACAAAAGTTCTTGGGACTTGAGATTGATTTTATGCTGAGACTAATTTTTCCTACGCAGGAAATTTGCAATGGTGCAATTCTCTTAACCCACTACAGTTTTATCTAACAGTATTCACCACTTGAATAGTCCCATATGTAGGGTGAAGAAAGAAATAATAACACTGTGGGTTTGTTGCTGTTTGGGGTTAGGTTTGTGCTTAAGCAGTCTTGTTGTGCTACCTGATTCAGAGCTGTAGCTCTCAGATTATCACGGGGGTTGCAGCAAAGCCATGGTTGTGTTCAGTGCTGGTCTTCAATATGTGTTTTGTGTTCTGATTCTTGTTTTCATAATCAGGAGACATGGAACTCTGCAGAAGCATCATAGGCTAAGAATTATCCAGAAAGCTTGGGGACCATCAGTTTAGAGGTGTGCAATATCAGCTATGGACCTAAGGAACTTTCAGTCTAAGTGGATGCAAGGGATCTCCTGTATGTGCCAAGCGGGACCATTTAGTCCCATCTCAGCTTTGGATGGAACACAATCACAGTCCTGACATATGGGACCAGTGCACAGTCCCAGCCTCAGAACATGTCTTTGATGACTGGTGGCATAGGGTACCTCTGTCCTTAGCACCAAAATTTGGGCTGTCTTGGATGATTGGATTGCAACCTGAAGCTCATGTTACTGAGTATGATACGGACTTCAGACTGACTCAAAATACACTGACTGTTTTTTTTTTATTTTTTAATTTTTTGCCAATGCAAGCAAATTGAAAAGATGGACGAAAGCCCAAAAAGAAAAAAAAACCCAAACCAACAAAAAACTCAACAACAGCAAAAAAACAAAAAAACAAACAAAAAAAAACCCCAACCAAACAAAAAACCCCCAAAAACTCCAGGACAATCAGTGGCATCGGGACTTTTTTCAGAGTCAGATCAGGAGGTGAGGTGCTTATCATATTTTCCATTATTCACAAAAAATTGTTGGTTATTCTGGAGTTAGATTAGATTCTGGAGTTAGTTCCTACCCTTAGGAAATACTAAAAAAAAAAAAGTCCATGGCAAAAAATAAAAAAGGTTTGTTTAAAAATGGATCAATTCAATTAACAGACATGATTGCACTGCCAAGGAGAAGAGGCCTGTGGCATGCAATTGGGAGTAATGCTGGGGTCAGGAGGACAAAGGTGTGAATAGTCTCATTGAGTAATTCAGTGGTTTTGCCTCATTTTTTGTAACTTGAAACTGTAGCCTTGTCGTACCAATCCAGTCATACCTACAGGAGACTGACAGTGTTTGGTGGAAGGAAACAGGCATCTTGGGAGGTTGGTTTGTGTTATACTCAGAGCAGCCTCTAGTTTCTCTCTGTTGACCATAATTACAGCTGGGGCTGGCTTGCTTGGACATAGATCTATGAAGATGCATGAGATGAATTCCTGCTTCCATGTGTCCTAGAACAGGCAAAACCCTTTCTAACTCTTTAATCCTACTCTCTTGTTTGACTCCTTTCTTTTAGTACAGACTAGGTCTTTACTATGACTTCTACTTGTCTCAAAGGCTCCATTTCCATATTAAGTCCTCAATTCTAGTGACTCCCTGCTTAGCATTAAATAGTTATTATATGGGATAAATTTAGTCATCTGCTGGTCAAACAGATGAAATAGACTTAACAGTTGAAGAAGTAGGCTTCAAATTGCAGTTTCAATGTTTTTTCAGTGTTGTTCTCCCACTAAGATGTCAAGCATCTTTTGCAGGAAGGGCAGCTGTCTGGCAAGGAACTTGATAGGTTTGCTTTGGGCAAGATTGGACATGTGTTCTAACATAATACAAAATGTAGTTCATAATTTCATAGAGCCATGTTCCTCTCTGTAACGGATACAACAGACAGATGGGGGAGCACAAGTTTCGAGAGACACAATTATGATTCATTTGCAGAACAGGCGTGTTGCACAACAGCTGCTTGCCAACATCAGCTATTCTTCTTTTGCCTTACAGCTGTGCAGCTCTATTTTAAATTTTTTTAATTGTTTCAGAGAGAGAAAATATTGTGTTTGATCTAGTATGTTTTAAATGCTTTTAATAAATAAACGATCTAGAATGTTTTGAAATGAAACATTTTCAAAATTAAGAGTAAAAGATCTGGAAGAAATGTAGCAAAGATATGCTTTTCAGTGCTTTTTTAAAATGTAATTAGTCACTGGAATTTAACACTACCTGATTTAGAATGTAACTTAAACAGGTTAGTTTGAAAGAAGAATTTTGAAAGAGAAAAAAATAGTGTTCAGACAAGAAGCAGAACTACTTTTAAAAGTAAAGAAGGAATAATTTGCTGTTAGTACTTTTCATTCTGAAATTTAGATTTTCTTAATATATTTTACCTGTATTTTGTTGAAACATTTCTTTTGTTGCCATCTGTCTCCTCATGTTGTTATAAATTCTCTCTGTCAAGTCCCAGTCCAGATCTGAATCTATGATGGTCGTATGTCTTCAAAGTTGGACGAAATATCTAAATCAATTTCCTAATAAAATCACTATTGCCTGAAATGTAACAGCCTGTGTTTTCACAATTATTTGTTAAGTGCTGAATAGATATTTTATTGCTCAGTAGATACAACCAAACATAAACTCTGCTATTGGACTTGTAAGTAGAAAGTTTATTACTCCTATTACAAATTTTCTGGCTTTCTTAGAGAACTGACTAACATCTATACATTAGGGTAGTAGCTTTTAATTGTTTCAGAACTTTCCTGGAAATGTGGGATGATTTAATATTTCATGTGGCTTTCTTTCCTGCTTTTGTGCTTCAAAGGATGGTGAACAAATTAGCAAAAACCTCAGAGCCAGCTACTGTCCTATATCTGCACAACTCCCACCAGCTTCCACTTGCAAGTTCTGCTTAATGACTTGAAATGGATGTGGCTTTGTAGTCTGCATGTGATGATTGAACTCATGATGGTGATGAGAAATGCGTATGTGCTAGAGCTGCAGGATCAAACCTTTAGGAAGTACATTACCCTAGTGTACAGCTGAAAGTTTCTAGTATGCCTTAGCTTTTTTCATTACAATTGAGCTCATGTATTTTAATCTATACCTCATCATATTTGACTTAATGTGAGAAAGAAAATTTTAAAATTGCTCATTAACTACACCTATTTATGCATACATCTAAAAAACTCTGTAGACACAGATTGTTTCAAAAACAGGTTCAGCTGCAAGCAGAAAAAAATGTCTGGTGACTCTCAGTTCTCCTCTTTAAGAGCTTATAAAACTTGGATTTAGGATGGAATCTTTAAAGTAAAAAAATTATGGTGAGTTAGGAATTTTGTAAAAGTGGAAAAAAACCCAAGTATTAATTTCAAGCTGGACCCATAATAGTTATAGGGTACATTTTCAAATCTATGTAATTAAGGGCTCTAGAAGGATTAGAAGGAAGCTTAAATCATAGGATTTTTTAAGTGAAATGCAGTCATAGGCTATGCATAATAATGTGGATTTTTTCCTACATTGATCAGCTGAAGAACAGTAGAATGGGTAATGATGAAATTACTGTAGAATCCAGGCCATGACTCATAAACACCCATTAATGTAAGCATAAGAATACAGCAGTACTGTTTTCTTTTTCAACAGATAGGTATACAAATCAAATGAACATGAGAATAATGAGGGGCCAGGCTCCCATAATATTTTATATATAGATAGATGCATGTATGGATGAATGGGTGATGGATGGTGAGAGGCTCTCATCTTGCCCTTCCTGCAAGTAGATATCTTTCTGAGTATCTCCTCTGTTCCATCTGAATTCTACTGACTGTAAGATCATAATCTCTCACAATATTTTTCTGAGTATCATAGTTATGATGATTTCCTGATTTGGCAGTTCAGATCTCTTCAAACAGACTGACATATGTTGAGGTATCACCAGCAAAATCTGGATGATGTCTCTCACCCACTATATTCCCTAAGGGTGGACAGACGTTTTTGTTTTCTGTACAGATCTTGGGGTCCTGTGGTTACGATTCTTATCTTGAAACAAATAGAAAGAGACTACTGAGGTTTGGTACTGCTTTCCATTGCTATGCAGTCTCATCTGTATAAAATTATTAGCGATAGGAAGGTTTCTAACAGACTTCAAAAAGACTCTGGGAGCCCTGCCTTTAAGGGTCAAAACTCCAGGGCATGAGACTTAAAATTTGGAAGGCATTTGGGAATAGACATTTTACTCTTATATCATGGCAAAAACCAGCGGCTTCTCTCAGTGACCTCTCTCCAGAAGGCAGAAACCAACATATTTATATGGATTCAAAATAATTTAAAAAGCATCTGAGGCTTCCAGATTCTAAATCCTTTTCTGACTTCTCAGACTAGCACTATCAATATAACATTCACAGATTTACTTCTGGGCAAAATGTCTCAGCTTTTACATAACCCTCTGACATTCAAATGACTTCTTCCAATCAGAGTTGAGTTTTGAGTTCAACTTGGCTGCCAGTAGTGTAAGAGAATTTGAATAAATAAATCTTTAAAACCAGCCTTGATAAGTTTTTTAATCAGTTCAGAAGAGCTTCTGCTTAAGCCAAATTTGTTTCAAAGAGTTTATAGAAGTGATGCAGAATAGTTTAGCCTGCCAATTTAAGCAAATCTCATAGTGGTCCTAAAGTTTATACCATTCCCACTAATTTCTACATTTTCTTTGAACTCATTTACATAAGTGTATAATATAATCCCAGCCTCAGAGTCCTTGAGTGAGAACTATTTAGCACATGTGGCCACCAAAATCTATGGAAAGATTTCTGTCTGTGGAAAGATTTTTGTGGAAATTGGGCTTGGTTCTTGGGCTCCCTGAGACCACTGTAATTAGGAATGGATTTTTCCTCTCCCTTTCATTGAAATCAGTGAGAATTGCTTACTCAGAGACCTTTAAAGTAGAGGCCTTTAAAATTCTAGCCTTTCAACAGCCTAGCTTGAAGCCATGTCTGAGAAATAGCTGCTCTGTAAGATTTTGATTTCATTTGTACACTGTAAATCCAGATATTACTTAAGGTGGCCTAAGCTGAAGTTTAAAAATGACTGGATATTTACATCCTGCTGAGGGCATGATCCAAAAGGTATTGCACTAAAGTTTGGCTCCCTTTAAGTCTGTTTCCCCATTGGGAAATTCTCCAGTTTAATGTTTTTATTTTTTTTTAAATTAAAACCAACTGTCTTTCCTCAAAGAGGAGGAAAGTATAGGATTCTTGAAATCAAAGATCAAAGAAAAGAAATTCTCTAGTCACAGTAGGACAATGTCAGAATTTCTGAGCTCCAGGTACTTTGGTGTTATGTGAACAAACAGGGTGGGTTGAAGCCACTAGCACACACAAGAATATCTCTGAGACCCTGCTGGATTCTGTGAAGAACAAACAAAGGATGACATTATCAGCAAAATTGTTTAAAAAAAAAAACCTACTGGGATAAATTTTTAAACAGAAGTTATAACACAAGAAGGATTCATATTTTGTTAAATCTAGCAAATTGTTGGCATGTAAGATAAACAAAAAATTCTTTCCTGCTGGAGGAAAACTCACTGGAATTAATTAAACTTATACCAGGGATAAAGTTTATGTAGCACTTAGAAAGTACACTTCATTGAAATAATTTTTTATTTTTAATGAGTTCAGTGGTTACAAAATAGTTGTGTAACAGTTTAAAGATATAGATTTAGTGAACTTTTTGAGCTGCTTGCTATTTGAATAATATTAGCAGTCTAGAGATTAATAAATAATAATAGTTCTGCAGAATTGAAAAAGAGCTGGACAGTCATGCATGCAGCCTGTGTCAGCACAGAAGAATGCTTCTGTATTGTCCCTAAAGATTTTCTCTAAGGAAAAAAAGCTCCTCTTGATACATACATTCTCAGTTACATTTTCCCTTGATTTGGACGTAAAATATTTCCAAATATGACTTGTATTAAAAATTCCAAATATTGTGTCAACTTGTAGAATAGCTTAAAGGAAAGAAGAGGGGGCTAGAGTGAAATTAAATAGTCACAATTGTCTTGGAGGATAGAAATCTTAAATAGTATAATATCTATGAGCAACCAAGAGGCTACATTCTGCTCTCAATTACTCTGGCATAAATCTAGAATTACTCATTGGAAGTTCAAAGTTCTTGCTGTAGATTTACACCCATATAATGAAGAACAGAGTTCAGTTATGTAAGGGTGGGAAAATCAATTTGGCCGGAATGTAACTAGCCTGGAACGCAAACTCTAATCACAAAAGGAAACCTTTTCCAGGTCAGAAAGCAGACTGCACATGGTGTATCCCTCTTTTATTCTTCCCCTCCTTCTCTACCATCTTTAGCTAAGATATTTCAGCAATTATAGACTCCTGCTCCTTGCATTAACATCCCATAGCATTAGGCATTGGACTGATTCAGCCTTATTATGTAAGGCAGAATAAAACTGCTCAGGTATATTAGAGTCAAGAAATTCCATAGAAAGCTAAATAGAAGTAGTGCAATATAAGCAAAACTGGCTGGATTGTAGTTTAGGTGAGTAAAACATAAAGCTAAAACCAAAATAATGGGATATTGGGAAATTTTCTAAATTGAAGTAGGTTTCTGAGAAGACCAGAATCTTTTGATAGGTTATTGGAGGAGATTTTTGAATAGTCTGCTTGTTACAGATCCCAGTGTTGCTCAGGTGGTTTGTACTGCAGAAATTTTAATGCTGTGCTGCAATGGTTTCTGAGAAGAAAATAAAAATATTGCATGCACATCTTGTTCTTATTGTGGAGAATATTCCCTCACTGGGTGCAGAGAAAGGAATGGAATGAAAAATAAAACTTTCAAAGAGAACACAAGAAAAATATAAAGGAATATAAAGGAATAATGTATGGAATCTAATTATATCTTTTCTAAACAGAGAGAGAGACTGTACTGTATATCTTGTACTTGGCCTAGAGAAGTAGTGAGAATAGAAGAGAAGTAATGGGAATCACACAGTTTTGTACCAATAGAAAATCTGCCTGGATCAGGAAAGTTACTGTATTGTTGGCTGTGGTGCTGCATGAACATGTAATGAAGAACTTTTCTTTCTAAATACATATCTATCTGAAGAAAATATCTTCTGCCTTTGTCCCCATTGAAGGTACACATGCCACCAGGGACATTTTCACTAGTTGCTGTTAACTTAGTTCTTCCTCATTTATACCTAACAGTGTCTGTTTAGCTCAGTGCTGCAGCTAAATAACTGGTTTAGTCTCCCTTATGGTTTTGATAAAACTGTGCTTTCTTTGTAGCTCATCCTAGGGTTATTGTAGGTGGAAAAAAAATATTCTGGCTTTCTGTTTTATTTTTTAATTTGTGAATGCTGATGTTGCTTTTATGGCTGCCAAATGCTTGTTACATATGTCAGTTCCAAAAGCCCAAGTGATGGATGAAAGCTGGGAGAGGAGTTGTATTATTTGTCTCCCATCTAGCACTTTTCTTGCACTGGAAGGTAAGACCAATATATAAACATTGCTTCCATTTTTTTTTTCCTTTTTAATAACATGCCACATCTGTAAGGTAATATTTCTCCCCAGTATGCAGAAAAGCAGGAAGGAAGCATCTAACATCTGCAGGATTTGAAGTTATTTTTGACAGCTGTGTGCTATTGAGGGTTTGATGGGGTTTCTTTGTTGTTTTTGTTTTTTGGGGTTTTTTTTTTCTGAAAGATAAAGCAACCCAGGTGAATTGCTCAAAGGGCATCATTATCTGTCTGACATGTTAAACGTGTGTACTCCTGTGCACATAAAGATACATACAAAAGATAAAATCATGGATCTATAGACAGAGTAGCGGTGAGGAAATACAATTTGATGACTGGAAAAGCTGCTGTTGTAATTTACTCTTAGATTTTTGTTGGGATGACACAAGGTGTATGGTTTAGCATGGATGGGAGATGTTTGGTAATGAGAAACGGCAGTTCCTTGACACTTATTGATCAAAAAACGGGAAGGTTTAGTCTTGTGACGTACAGAACATATTTCAGGAGTTGGCCTGGAGCACGCTCTGATCACAGAAGAAGGGAGAAAGGCACAAGCTTTCAAGGCTCACTGTAGGAAATATTCACATATGGCCAACAGGAGATAGAGACAGATGGTTGGGATTTTTAGTGTGTGTATTAGGCCAATTTCTATTTGAAAGAAAAGAGCACCCACTTATTGCTCAACTATACGTGGTCAAGTTTTTCATTCATTGACCGACAAGGCCTGTCTGCTTAATATTTTGCAGGGAGAGGTGAGTTACCATCTCTGCCAGAGTTCCAAGCTGGCCAAGCACAAGACAAGAGCAGGAAAACCACAGTGTTGTGTAGTGATATGGCCTGGTGAGGAAACACTGTTGAAAAATGTGGATTCTGGATAGTGTTATCGTAACTCCTCAGTAAGAGCAGGCAAGTGGCACAAAACACATGGTTAAAAGAACATATCTGTTTATCAAAACAAAACAAAAACCTTAGAGTGACTTCAAGGTACAATACCTGTACTTCATGTAGCAACTTGAGATCCAAAATGAAAGTACTGGTCACAGAAAAGATCCAACACTGAGGATGGTGCCTCTGACCATTAGCCAGAGATGATGTAAAAGGGAAGTGTGCTGAAACTTGTCTCATAGAATCATACAATTATTTAGGTTAGAAAAGACCCTTAAGATCATAAAGTGAAGCTGCAAACGTAGCACTGCCAGGGGGCAAAATGCTTTACTGGTACATGCACCCAGCATGATAGCACTGTAAATGTAGATTTTCTGATGGGAATTGTCTTATGGAGGTGATATAACAATGGTGATCTTGTAAAGCTTCACCAAAAACTATAATTTTTTTCATTCTTTATATTGAGGTACTATGTTTGGCAAAGGAAATCTTGCCTTTAAAATGTGTTATCAGTGTCTCTTGAATTACTGCAAATCACAGGAAATGTAGGCTAAATATCAAATATTTATGTGGTTAAAGAAGATGAAAATAATATGGGAATTGTAAGAAGGTTTACTTGATAACAAAATTAGTTATGATGGCTAACTGCAAAGGCCAACAGGAAACCAAAACCAGTGCTGGGATCATTCCGCTATACTGATAAGCAGTGAGGAATAACATGAAGTATTAGGCAATAATTGCTACTTAGACCAGGGTCTGGGGTAGCAGATGGGTAGAGGTGGTAGAGCTATAGTAGGTATGTACTCTGGGGGATCATCAATCATCAAGTTGGCATTGAACGATTACAGTGTCAAAGCAAGAAAGAAGCAGAGAGTAGATCATGAGTCAGAAGTGCTCCTCCAGCTGCAGTGCAGCTTGCACTTGTTTGAGGTCAAATATCAAAGCTAATCCCTTAAAATATATCCATCTTCATTTTCATGAAGTATTCTCTAAGTTTTAATGTAGTCTCTTTTTTTTTAAACACCTATTGCTGACCTTTCACTCCCAACAGTTTTCATGATTGTTAAAAAAATTGTTCTTTTCTTCATTGCTGTCTACATACACTTTTGGCAGAGCAAGTTTTCTTCATATTTCTTAAACTCTCTGTGCAGTAATTTCCACTGACTGCAGGGCTATCTGCTGGTGATAGCAAAGCTGATTGACTTCAAAGTCTCTTACTGTTGTTTCTGCACTTGGCCAAGAGTCTGATCATGACTGTAGCAGATGTTTCTAAGCTATTTTTCTACAGTAACTTTTTTTTTTTTAATAGACCAGTGGGAACCTTATGTAGAAGTTTTTCACTGCACTGCTAAAGTGAATGCCAACATAACTGTGATTTTGAAACCCTCTATCAGATCCACAGTGCTCGTAAGAGGAAAGTTTCCTGCAGATGAAAGCATAGGTTTGCCACTCTGCCAGCCACCTGATGGCAGATAATCAGCAGATTCCTTCCTTCTTAGTCGCAGTTTCTTTTTATGAGTTATTTTTTACAGTTTGCTGGGAAATCTCGAAGTAAAGCAAGTCCATTTCTCTGAAGAAATTTCAGATTAAAGTTCTGAACAGTTCACAGTTAGTATCAAGAGTCAGAACAGCTTTGATTAACTACAAATAACACCAATTTCCTTTTCATCTAATTAGGATGTATAAATGTCTCCATAGCATCAACTGAAATATTCCAGCAAAATTTTGGGGTGTATGTACTTTGGGAAATTTTTTTTTCCAGGGGAATTCGTATTGAAAGCAGTAGTGATTACAGAAAATTCATGGGGACCATATTTTGAGGGGAACACCAGATAATTTAAACTTTGATCATAATTTCAAATGAAACAAAACTTCTTCCATCAATATCATTATTACAAAAAGGCTAGAAATTCTGTTCTTCACCACGTCCATTGAAAGTAATGTTATCACTTAAGAGCTTAATCATGCATTCTATAAATGCCAGGTTTTGTTGTGTCTACCTTAGGCATTTCTCCAGCAGTTCTACAAAGAGCTGAAGCTCTTAATTACCCTGGTAAGTGGGAGAAATGCTCTTTGACAATGCAGCACTGAAGTCATGTATTCTAAGACAGAAAAATGTGGGGCAAGCAGTAGAAATCATAATTTACCAGGGCCCACCAAAAGTGATACAAAGACAGAAATCCCACCAGAGGAAAAAAGACAAATTGGGAGGAGAGCAAAAATGGAAAAGGCGAAGATAGCTGTCAGTGAACAGGAGGATACTGGAGAAGCCAGTGTGCCTGCTATGACTGTGTCCTGGAGAGGCTTTGTAAATGAGAAAACAAGGGGACAAGGAAAAAAAGAAAAGATGTCACTTCAATTGTTAGGATGACTGTAAAATTTCTGACCAGTTTATGCAGATTGTGGGCATATTTCCTTGTTAGCTGCAGTTAACATCAACTTTGAGAGACTTCAGCATTTGTTGTTTGGGTCATTTGCTTAGAAATGAACAAACAGAATATCCTTTTCTTTCCCTTTTCCTCTTTCATCTCCCAAGGAGAAAAGCTGATCCTTTCATTAAGCTTTACCAGCTGGCTGTGTGGTCTAGCCAGTAGATCAGTATGTAAATACTTACATAGTGTGTTCAGTTGCCATCAGTTCTTTCTTATCCTCATAAAATTTTAGCTTCTGTTTTCCAATCCTATAGTGTTTAAGCTCAATTCCTCTAAGCAAAATACTTCATAATTAAATAGAGTAGACAACAAAGAGAAAAAACTAATTTTTAACCCACACAGATTTAGAATTAAAAAAACCCCACTATTTAAGAAAGAAAGTTCTGAATCCCCATATATACCTGAGAAGGTCATTTAGCCTAATGGTTCCACTTGACAATATTTTAATATACCTTACATACTTCACAGGGTGGTATGGTACTAAATTACACATAAAGGTTTGAAACTATCTCATGGAAGATGCTGCAAACATGCAGCATGGATGAATTGTAGAAAAAACAGTCACTTTATCAGTTAATACTTTCAAACCCTTAAAGTCCTGTCTCAGTTTTGAAAGGCCAAATTGTTCAGACGATAAAACTATATCCTTATTTAAAAGTTGTCTTTGAAAAGCTTCCCCAAACATTCAGGCAAAGCAGAAGGATTTCCTTTAGGAAGCCGGATGCACCTTTTTCTGTGACTGTAACTGGGCTTTGGATTATATATCTTTTGAAATACAAAACTTTTAAGAAAAACAACAGCAGCTTGCTCAACAGCATTACATACTTGCAGATGGGATTAAATACTTGTTTAATGTCTTGCCTTGAGACTAATGGTTTCACCTGATTTTTTTAATAACAAAAAAATATTGTTCATAGAATTATGCTCTGAACATGAGTCAGAGCTGAAGGATTTGTCTCATCAGTATCTGACAAGTTGAAAATATTTTGTTACACCAAACAGAGTCTCATTTGCATTTTTAAAGCTCAAACATGTCTTATCTGGAGTAAATAAATAAATCATCTTACTTCAGGTACCTTGAGTATTTTAGAACCATTGGTTGCTTTTTCAAGAGTTGTCCATCCCCAGCTGGGGAAAACTTTCTGCTCAACCTGAAATCAGTGAGCACAAAATCTTGAGAGATTGTATCAGCTCATTCTGAAGTTGGCCTGGCTCCTGTAAACTCTATACACAGCTGCTACACCAGTGGGATGAAGTGGGGGAACAGCTCAGAAGAGAGCTCTGCAGTCTCTGGACCCCTGACATTTCCTGTTTGACCCTCTGCACATGCAACAGCTTCCTTGTGGAAGATCATAGAGCAGGAGGAGCAAACAAATATCTTGGCTCCACTTTTGAGGCAGGTGTCCCCTCTCTCGATATTTCCTGTGCTCTGGGACACACTGCCAGCTGTCTGCTCAGTTCATACGAGCAGTTTGTCTGAACTGTCAGGGGGTGCAGAAGGGGAGCAACCTTCATGGGATTTGCACTGGTATCAGGCTCAGTGAAGGAAAGGAAATATATGCTGGGGTGTTGTGCTGTGAACAGTTATTTCTGTTCAGTCCTGAGAACAGAAATTCACCATAACATTACAAGTGACTGATACCTTCTTTTATGAAGTGTTTTAGACTTCAGATGTGTTAGCTTCTGCTGTTTGAAATAAAGGTTACATTTTTTTTAGGATGTGGGGACTATTATACTGAATTCATACACGATGTGTTACTTTGAGGTACAGATCATTAATATAATCTATAATTTATGTAAAAATGGATTGTGTGACACTTTCACAGTCATGCTTTACAGCCAGGTTGTCACTATTTCATCAGCTAAAACAATGGCCCTACCTTCAACATATCACCTGAACTGCCAATACAAAACTACTAAAGACTGTATTTTGACCATTGCTATATTTTACAATTTTTTGGTTCCTCTTTACACTTTTATCTCCTTACCTAGCATCCCAATTGAAATGTTGCCCTCAATTTTTTCCCACACCTCAGTTTTTTTCTAGCTTCCTCTTAACTCTCCAACCTTTCCTGAGCACCATTTCCCTTGTGTCAGGACTTCAGTCATGATCTGTGTTCATCCTCCTGAATCCTGAATCCAAATGATGTCCCTTACCTGTCTGGCTGGAGGATGTTTACTCTAAAGTCTAAGATGGTAAATTATAAACCTACAGTTCCTCTCTGAACAATGCTTAGCCTGTTTCTCTGCAGTCCCCCTCTAGATATCAGTTTAATATAACCAAGTGAATATGTGTGTCCCTTATTTCTGTCAGTCATATATTTTTATTTACTGCTTTCTCTATCCTGACTGGAATATTTTTGTCTCTCATTCCAGAGTGTTGTGTTTGATTTCATGTAACTCCAGGTGACAGCCTTCTCCACCCCTGTTTCTCACAGACATGCCTTTTTTCTGTTTGGATATTATTCCCACATATCTAAATCATCCTCATTCTGACTTTAGATTCTCCCTGTCTGCCTTGCTTGACAGTCACTTAGCTTTCCACTACAGAGATACTGAGGAAAATACTACCAAACTCACATGGTCAGCTTGATGCCTGACAATGTGCCCTTCTTTGCAGCTTCCTACTTTGCCCTTTCCCCACAATTCCTTCCCTTATGGAATCTTTGGACACCTTCTGCCTGCAGGGTCATCCCACCAGCACCTGCATCTTGTGACAGCTTGTGTTTGTTGTCCACAGATGCTTTATCCTGTACTTTCCTGTTTGTGTGGAAAACAGTACTGAAGCTTAGTTGTTAAATATTCTTTCCCCCAAGACAGCCTTCATAAAACCCACATTCACCATGAGGTACACAAGGGCTTTCAAGCAAAAATTATAGTTAAGTGATTTCAAAGAGTAGCAGATGTTTGTTTATTTATCTTTTACTTAGAATTAGAGAAAACAAGAAAAGGAAGACTAGGCTTGTAGCTGCATTCTTACTTACAGAGTAAAATTGTTTTTCTCCATTATTTTTCATGATTCCTGCAAAGAATCTTGCATACTCTTCTTTGCATCTTTAACAGATCAGAAGCACTTCTGTGATCTACCATTGTACAAATTCTAGGTAGTTGGGGTTCTGAAGTGGATGGCCCTGACCCAGTACTAGCTTTAAAGTCAACATATAATGAAAAATTTTTTTGAAAGAGTAGCAGTAACACCACCCTCACATCATTGTTTCCAAATCCTGTTGGTTATGTATTACAGATGACTCCTAGTAAGTTTGCTTACTTATTACTTTCAGGGTTTCTGTGCTGGGAAAATGGGTTGCAAAAGAGACTGTGGGTATCATGACCTCATCATTCATATTCAAAAGAAGATCAGCAAGATTACCAAAGTGCATTACTTTGTAAAATTATAACCCCGGGAAGTAATAAGATTCAATTACATTTTTTTGGCAAAGTTCTTTTTAAGAAAGTATCTGTCTCATGGCTGTAGTTTATTCTTTGTCTTGATCATTGGGTAACAGTTCTCATGAGGATTTTTCATCTTCTCAAACCTTGCAAGAGATAAATCCCTCTTTTCCTGTGGTCCTCTTCAGTCTTTGCATATGTGCATTTTCTGAAGTGTTAACTGTTAACAGTTGTGCCTAAGAAGTCTAAATTCCTTACACAGCCTCAGTGCTTTATAATGCTGGAAAACAAATGCAGACTGTGCAAGGAGCTTTCCTCCCCTTTGCTCTGCAGAAGATCTGAAATACCACACTGAACAAGAATATTCCAATCATTGGAGCAAATTGATGTATCCTGTGGGCTGAAGTTGTCTAAAATTCAAAGCAGCTACCTCTGTGCATTCTTGCACAAAACCCATTGCATCTATTGTTAATGGTGGAAAAATCAAATGGCAGATAAGCAGAGGATGCTGAAATGTGTTTGCTGATTCTCTGAATTCTCACTTTAAAGGTCAGGAGATTACAACAACAGGTTAAATTCACTCCTACAAACCACAAACAAGAATGGAGTAGTTTGTAAGTCATTACAGAGAGCTGAATTTATTTACTGTGTCAGTGTGATCTTTGTAAATGAATGATAGAGGACAATACTGCAGGAATCACGTTTATTCTGTAAAATAATTTTAAAGCACGATTTAAGATCTTTTTATTCTGCTTCTCATTTACTTTCTTTTCAATGCTTTTTTCAACTTTTGCCATCCTTGTTTTGAGAACATAAACGTCCAGAGGGCTCTTATTTTCTCTTGGGCTTTTATCTGTGGTGGTAATAGTACATACTGTTCAAGGAAGGTGTGGTTAATACGATGCAGTATATTGGGGCAGAATAAGACAAGCTATCTTATGTTTTATTTTGGAAGACAGAACTAAAAACCCCATGTCTATAATTCTGGGTGATAAAATCCCATAGGAGCTGAATGGTATGATGTTTCTGCACAGGTTTTTTCCTCATGTCAGTTTAAAAGGGTTTCCCCTGCTACAGAATCTCAAAGGAATTTACAGTTGTTCTTTTAAGTAAGTGTTTATGCTGCTCAACAATTTGGACTGTCCATCATGACTCACTTTGGAGCCTGCTCTGCCTGCCTGACTTGTATTTCTAGGTGCAAGGATTTGAGGTTGCCAGAAAGAATATTTCTGTGAGCAACAAGCAGAAATGATGCGTTGGACATGGACTTCATGGAGCTTTCAATGTTTTTAGAAAGGGAAGTGTTAACACTGAATAGATGACGTTAACACCACCAGCAAGAAAGAAAAAAAAAAGAGCTCTGAAAGCTGTATTGACTAAATCTTCTAACAATGCTTGCAATTCTCCTATATCCTGCTCTGTTTTTGTATGGATTTTTCATAGCACAGACAGACGTTACCCACAGTGTGATTCAGTGTCTGTTTCTAGCCACGCTCTTGCACGATTTTAACCTGATTTCACGGGAGGAACAGAGAATGAAACACCGTAGCTCATGGTTGTCAGCAGTGAAAAATAGCCAGGAATCAGACAAACAGCTTCATTGCTGAGATTATTTCCGGGATGAAAACTCGTCCAACAGCTGTTTGCTTTGGCCACTACTCAGATCCCTTTTTTTCCCATTAAACACAAAAAAAAAAAAAAAAAAGAAAAGAGGTTTGTTTTTTTTTAAGATGTGGGCTGGTTATTTATGTAGTCAGGAAGAGGTCTCTGCTTCCAGTGTTGTGGTCTCTGAGCTGTTTTGACAGTTGGAGTACGGGGAGGTTTCCTCTCTTCTCTCTCTCCTTTTCTCCCATCCTTCATTCACTTAATGCACAGACCTGGAATGCTGTAGGAAGAAGAGAAAGCGAATTTATGAGTTCTTTAATCCCAGACAGGCAGCTCTGTGGCAGTTACCTTCGAGAAAAGTTCACGCCCCAAAGGAGCGTTTAGTCTTACAGAGCCACTGACTCACTGAGCCGTGCGTGTGAGTGGCTGCGAGGGAGAAGGGCAGAGATGAAGGAAAAATTCTGCTTCCTTGTGAAACTCGCAGTATTATTGTTTTAAGACTTTTCGAAAAGATGACTTCTACTTTTGTTTAAAAGCATTTGCTCTGAAATTGCTGAAGCTGGAGCCTACCAGACTGAGGTCAGGAGCATTTTCTTTGGCAGAAAGAAGATACTTTTATAGAAGCCATGCCTGTGCTTGGGGTTGCCTCCAAGCTGAGGCAGCCAGCCGTAGGGTCAAAGCCTGTCCACACTGCCCTCCCGATACCCAACCTTGGCCCCACCGGCTCACAGAAGTACTCACCAAAGTCCTTGGAGCTTACTGGGGCTGAGAGCTCGATGCTTTCTTGTCAGCTTACCTTAAAGTCAACCTGTGATTTTGGAGAGAGGAAAACGCTTCAAGGAAAAACCCAGGAGATCGAAGATAGCAAGGTTAGTTGTAAACTTTACCTGTGGAACTCAATTATAAAAAAAACCCCTTTATTTGCTTTAAAAAAAAACTCTGATAGAAACTTTCTGCATGCAGAACTTGGGGGTAAATGAGTAAATAGACTTTTGCTGTCATCACTGAACTCCCATAGCAGCCTTGAAATTTGTTTTGCTCAGTGCTGCTGTCTGAATAAATATTCTGTTTTTAAATGTTAGTGTTACTCACTTCACAGATGAATTTTGATAAGGATCAGTAGAATCATAAGGAGAGAAAAATCATTCTGGCACCCAGTAAACAGAGTATTAAAAAAAAAAAAATCTTGGCAGCTTTATGTTATATTATGAAATTTAAAAAGAGATCTCACGCCCACACCTATTCCCACAGGGAGGCTCTTTTAAAATAAAAACATGCAATTGATTTTCTTTTCAATTTTCAAATGATCTGGCCATTCTTGCTGCAGAACTGCTGAACCAGAAAAACAGCTTCTCAGTGAACAGTACTGGTGCTTTTCTCTTCTGCAAAATATCTTCTTCCTAGCCCCTATATAGCCGAAATTCATTGTGATTAAAAAAAAAAATATTATCTCAAGTAGGATGCCACAATACTTTTTAGACTGCTTAGGGTTTTTTTTCCTTTTGGAAGGGGATTATTTTTGAGTCCTAATTAACTTTTAGAAACACTTCTGCTTGGTTTTTAACTAGGCTTTCTGTTGTAGTTGAAAACATTTTTCATGCTTTGTACATGAGTACTGAGTCCCTTCTTGTCAGCAGCATATATTTCTGTGGGTCTTTCAGCCAGTACATTATGCCTGCATGTGTGGCTTACACAGCTTCAGCAAGCTGTGAGGCTACTTCCTCTTCCTTTTCTAGTACTCTTGGTTTGTGGAACTGATTACCACCCTGGAATTGAACATATATTTTTAATTGTATCTTAGTTTGAGAGCACTTATATGTCATTAGAATTCTTACAGTGGCAAGATGCACATATATGTACTTGTTTTTTCTTTGTTTTTAGTTACTGTGTTAATTCAATCTTAGTGAAGAAAGTTGGTTTTGTGGTTAAAGCATAGGATTGGGATTCTGAACATTTGGTTTCCTTTTTAAACTTTGCCACATATTTACACATGAGATTTTGGTCATGCCACTTAACTTTTCCCTTGGAGTTTTCTGTGTCCCATTTTCCCATCTCCCAGAAATGATGCATTGGTGGAATCAGACATTCTATACAGAAATGTAAATAAAGGAGCAAACTGTTCATCTCTTGATAACTACAAGTGATGAACAGCCTGTTTCTAGAATGTGAGTATGAAGATAATATAAGTCTGAAGATAATAATTTTTCAACACAATGCAATTTCTGCTTGTTTAATTTTTTAATAAAATAATTTTTGCTTGTTTTTTAATGCTGTTCCTTAATGGATAGACCATGGAAAGTAAATTAGACTAGCAAATACTATTTTCCATGAAAAAGCAAAAGGTTATGTTGGCTGCTGAGAATTGTTTCTTGTTTACTTAAAAAAGTGTGGAGAAAGATATAAAGCAATTTGCCTTCAGTATTTAAACCCCTTGGGAGCTATTAGTAATTAGTGTGAGACCAACTGGGAGTGATAGCCTTCCAAGGCATCTGGTCCTGAACTCTGCTGAACTTCTAGTGAGTAAAATAACAGCCTGGATGGACACAAACTGTGACACCAATTTGCCATTTCATTGGTTTGACAATACCTGTCATCTCAGAGACTTTTTTTTTAAAGAACAAAAAGCAAACCAACTTCCCAAAAACAATGTACCAGCCTTGACATCCTTCTCTATCTATGTTCTCAGTGGAGGCTGCTGAGCAGTGTTAGAAGATGATCCATAAAGAGTAAGAGCAGGCTGTGCACATGATGGTATTAAAACTTCCCCCAGCCACCTGAATTTATAGAAGTGCTGAACATTCAAAAAGTCACTAATTTCTGAAGCCTTTCTGTGTTACCCCCTTTTAAGTCTGACATTCCCATTAAAGCTTAGTGGCAGCCCTTTACTCAATTTTCTTCCTGGCACATTTTTTGAAAGATGCTCTTTTGTTCACCTTCTAAGCAAGTTTCATGAACTCTTTCTGCCAAAGGGGTTTGGACTGTAAGGTGGATTGATATTTATGATTATGAAATTATTTTAATTTTTTTCATACTAGTACTCTTCAAAGGATCAGCCTAAAAGTATTAATGCTGTTTTCTTTATCAGTGATGGAGATCCATGCCACCTGGGTAGCCTCAGAAGTGTGTGTAGGTTATTTAAACAGTAGTTCTAAGCAGAGATCTGATGGAACTGTTAGAGTTAATGTCTCTTCAGGTTTGCTGAGCAGATGCAAGTTCTGCATTCCAGGTTGTGTTGTCCCAAAGCTTGACCATTTGTAAGTGCTGATTTCAATAGACCTTTTGCTAGCAAACACGTTAATCCATGTGATATCTCTGTGTGACTGTTGTATGCAACGCTGTACATTGGGACTGTGTAACTATAAAAATGGTCAGATAAAAGGTTTTTCAATCAAAATGTAGTGAATATGTAGTCTGGGTTTCCAACTGAGAGTAAAGTCTTTCTTACATATTTCTTCTTGGCTTATGTTATATATATCATTACATATATGGCATCACTGATTTTTGAGGGGAAAAAATAAGGATCTCTATATGCAAAAGAGAATGGAACATATAAATTCATCATCTGGTTAACTTTGGCTCTTGTTTGCTGAAAGCATTGCCTTTGGCCTTTCTTGTTTTGGTGTTCTACGTCTGCTGCACTGCAGGTCCCAGGTTTTCTCATCCCGTCTGCAAGGCACTTAGATTGACACGTGTGGTCACTGTGATGTATCTATTGAGCACTTAGAATTCTAAAATAAATTTGGGCTATACATGTCAATACAATAGGTCATCGCCACACAGCTGTTTCCTCTATGAACTTCACTCTCACCAAACCTGATTGTTTGAGAATTTTGTCGCTTGTGTTGGCGTTCTCACAAGGCCAAGGCTGGTTGGGAATATAGCAGCAAACATCAGTTCTCTTCTCCCTTGCTGTTTCTCTCATCTCACGTGGTTTTGTTGCACTTGCATGTGTAGTCTTGGTTGTTTTCTTGTTTGCGGACATGATGAAGTTTGAGGTTTAATAAAAGTGATATTGTCATAGAAACTGTGGTAGAAATAGTTTGAGGTGATTATGTTTACTTTTTTCCTTAATTGAATAGAGCTTGGTTAAGCTTACGAAAGCAAATAATAAGTTGCTAATGATTTAAATTATTCTGTGTGTAGTTTATTCAAATGCACTTTTGTTCAAGATTTTCATAATTTGTGCTTTGGTATCCAAGTCTCATACAACAGGTCAATCTGCTTTCTTGCTAAACCCACTAATGTTTAGGCTGACTGCATAAACACTTTATGCTGTGAATAGTCATGCAAAATATTTGAACACAAGTATTCAGAGCACATTCTTTTTCCCTGAGTATCATATAGAGAAAAGTTTGTTCCTATATATGTACACAGGAACAGAATCCAGCTGCTGGATTCATGAGGTGAAATGCTGGCTGTCTTTGAAGCAGATGAAGTTTTGCTGTTCAGCTGGACCAAAGAGTGTTTTTATGCAAAACCATGTCTGAAAACACCAGTATATTTTCTAATATTTTTCTAACTGTGGGTATAGTATTATTTGTATTTCTCTACCGCCACTTTTATTCTGCTTGCAAAATTATTCATCAGATCATGGTAGGTAACTTTTTGCTTTTGAGACACTAAACAGTAACAAAGTGAAAAAATATCCCTTGATATTGTAGAAAGGTAAATTAAGCAATGACTTAAAAGTATAGGAATGAAGAAAGAATTTATTTGCAAGACCAACTTATTTGGTCACTGAATCCTATCTCAGCATTATATTATTTTAAGGGTGGGTGTTGAGAGGCTGGGGCCAGACTGTTCAGTTGTGCCTAAAACAGGGCAAGGATCAAAGGGCACAAACTGAAGCACAGGAATTTCCACTGAATTTCAAGAAAACTTTTTTTTTTGCTTTGAGGATGACAGAACACTGGAACAGGCTAACTAGAGAAGTTGTGAAGTCTTCTCCTCTGGAGACACTCAAAACCTTTTATAGGTGCAATCCTGTGCAACCTGTTCTTGGTGAAACTGCTTTAGTAGGGGGGTTGGACTACAGGGTCTCCCTTCAGTGACTCTGTAATATTGACCTGGAGCAAAATGCAGCTGTGTTTTACTCCAGGTCACCTGAAAATGTGATTGATTTCAGCTACTCACACACATTTGCTGGTTCAGGCACAAGTGTGTTGCCAGGAGTCCTTTCCAGCACACAGATGTGCAGCTGCTGGGAGTCAGCAACCCCTGCTAGGCCCACTGGTCTTCTGGTCTGGCTTCCTCGGACTGATCCTTGCAGTGCTCTGCTTTGTGTTCCCAAAGTTTTCCTCCCATCATTAGACTTCCTTCTTTCAAGAACCCTGCGCCTCATTTATGCTTCTAAAATGAATGCTCTCTTAGATTAATCTGATACATTAATTGTAGTGTTTTGGTTGTGTGACTTGGATGATAAGATTTTAGCCTTCTTTCTGAGTTAATTAGTTCCTTTACTGTTGTATTTTCTAATTTCTTTGGGGGTTTTTTGTTTTCAGTTTCTCTTTGTTCATGTTGTCTGTCTGCTGCTGTCTTCTTTATCTGCTTCTTCCTTCATGTTGGCAGACATCTTTACAGGGTACTGAATATGACTTATTTTTCTCTGTATCCCCTATTTGAGTCTTCCTGTCTTGCCTGCAGCATTTTTCATATCAGTGTTCATTATCAAAAAGTGCTAGTCAGCCTCCCCAGCTGATCCAGTACACATATGTAAACCTAAAATTCAATTTTTATACAGGAAGATCTTAGGGGAGCTCTGGAAATTGATCTTCTGCAAGGCCTTCTGGAAGAAATTACAAAGAATACTATGAGTCCAGCTGAATAAAGAGACACAGCTAACTTCTCTAGAGCACAGAAATCAGAACAATTAAGCTGGGGAAGTAGTCCCCAGTAAATCAGCAGTGCTACCTGGGAGCATGTCCAACAGAGAGTGGGGTCCAAAACACTTGGTTGTAGCAAGTACTTGTTGTTAAAGTAATCTAAAATAAATGTCAGTGTGACAAAACCAAGCTAAATACTTTGATCTGATTAGGCAGAAGCATGTGCTGAAGCTGTTGAAGTGACTCTTAAGGTCCATTTAATTTGGCATCTTACCATTGCATCTCAGTTTTACTCTGATGCCCTCCAGTGCCATTCAGCCAGCCCTTTTGCACTAGGTCATTCAGATGCTCATGGAAACCTCTCATTTTTCCCTCATCAATTTTAAGTAGTTTGTCAGTGGTGTGATAAATCCTGCCTGTCACAAGACACCAGACTTGGAGAACTTTTCATATAGACAGATCTCAAGACAAACATTTTTGTTTTTCATACATGGGTGGGGCTCCTGTTCACGTCAAGGGAGTGCTGTGCACATTGGAATACCAGATGTGCGCCATAAATGACTTCCATATCTCTGCCTTTCCTCAGCTAACCCTTCCACACCACTTACTTAGGTTTCATGTGACCCTTTCCCACCATTCCCCAAATCTCTCCAAAGCAAGGCATCTGTTGCAATCACACATCTCTTTGACTTTTCAATTTCTTGGATGCATTTTTGTCTGGTCTCTGAGGGCCAAGCTCCACAGAGTTTCTTGACAGACTGAGTCTAGGGAACATAAATAAATGAGTTTCTTTCCCCATTTTGTCATACCCTTCCTTTTCTCAGCACTAGTGCCCTGGAGGTATCTGCCTTGTGGGTTGGCAAGAAAAGAGGCTGCTCATTGTGCCGAGTGTTTCATTTGCAGCACTACAGCCAAGGCAACAGAAAGGCAGATTCTGGCTGCTTCTGCTGCTCTATCTTCTCCCCAAAGTGACCACTGGTGATGGGAAGCCAGCAGTGTTTCAAAAGCACTGAACTGTCTGCCAAAAATTTCAGTCAGCACTGTGGACACCTGGGACTATGTGTGTTTAAAATTCACACAGCCCCAGTGAAGCCAGGACAGCTGGCAGGAGTTCAGATTGTCAGCAATTTCAGCTTCTTGTCTAGTGCTCTGAATTATTTCTTTATCAAACAGATAACACTGTCTTTAATGTGCTTTATGTATCCAGGACTATCTGTCTTTGCTATTTTATAACTGATTTAAGAGCTTCATTCTGTATGAGCTTGGACTAAATTTAACAATTACATGTTTATTGTCTAATCATCTGTATCAAGCACATTTTCATAGAGTTAAGATAAATGTAAAGTAACACAATATCAACTCTTAAATCTCTTGTATTTGTGAACAAATTGTATTGAATGTGGGTTGAATGATGTTTCTCATCAGTAATTTTTAATTGGGATTGTGGATAGGAGGGTATTCATCAACTTGAGCTTAAGAATTCTGCCTAAATTTCTACTGCTTTGATGTTATTTTTCTTGCAAAATAAGAACACAGAACTCAACTTACTTCCTATCAATTGGTGTGTTGTGAGCTGGTATTGCACATCATCAGAAAACAATCACGCTTACCCTTCTGTGTTGCATTTGTGCCTGGAGAAGGTGCTTGGGGATTTTCTGACCAAACAACTATTCAATAAAAAATCCTTTCCTCAAAAATGGGAGTGTGTCTGCAGGATGATGCACTGTGAATACACCAGCAGAAGCAACCCAGTAACATTTGCTTGGTGCAGCCCTCTTGCAGTCCCCTGGGATCATCTGTTCTTCAAAACCACAAATGAAGCTAAGTGGTCTCCACCTTCAGATAAAAATTATGGGCTTCTATTGTACCCCAGGAGGTTCTAGTTAGGCTTTCATAAAACTTCCCAGCCATAATAGTAGTTAAACAGAGAAACTTTGCTTGTGGAAAATACAGTATCTCCATCACTGGAAAACCCAATGTATACACTTGCCAGTCATGGTATTGTTAGCAGTGATTCTTCCTTGTGCAAGGAATTTGTGACAACCTTGATGGTCTTCTCATTCTATTCTGTCTTTCCTTGGTTCAGCTAACTTCAGGAGCATGGTAATGAAAGCATGCTTCCCTGGGACTGAGCTGACAGCACTGTGGCCCAGGGTGATAGAGATATGTATGGACTCTCTTTGGAGACAGATTTACTTCCTCAGAAAAAGTGCCATTGTGCAGTGTGGGTGTTGGTGCTTCCAGGGGCATTGCCCTGAAATATTGCTGTTAAATTTCCCAAAAGCACTGGTAGGGTGTTCATGGAGCCCAGCAAGCTAGTGGCTTGCTTGGAAACACTCATTTCCCCGGCATATCAAGTATTGGAGTGTCCTCATGCCTCAAGAGCCTGAGAGACAGTGGAGTGACCCTTGAAGACTCAGTTCTTTACAGCAAGGAACATAGAGGCCCTATGAACTTAAAAATCCTTAATTTAAAATCCCTTCAGGAGCACTATAGTGAATATTTCTTCTAGCTGCATTTCATATGAGGTTCCTAGAAGATGGGAGCATCCCAAACTGCCCATCAGAGTGAAGGGTACCACTAAGATTAGGGAGTTTGGTTACACTGAAAAGCATTTCTTCTCTCAAATAAAAATAATGTTCTTTCTTTGGATTTTTCTGTTTATTTCAACCATATCTCGATCCTAGAAGTTTTTACTAGATTGATGTCCTGTTGTGACAGGTAGTGTGCATGTGTGCAAAAGTCAGTCCAGCCCTGTAAAATTTATGGCTCTATTACAGGGACTGTGGGAGAAAGGGAAAAACATAATCCCCAGAGTGCAGAGGGAAGGGAGAGATTAAAGAGAAAATGGATGATTTTCTCACACTCAGGCTGGGATTTTGTGGCAGGACTAGGAATTTCAAGTCATATATATCTCAAGTCCCAATCTCCACATCATAGCCACAAGCCTCTCCTTTGTCTGTTCTAAGGGATCAGTTGAGAATGAAACATCCAAATAATGAGTTATTTTTCCTGCTTGCCTCATAAGGACAGTTTTGGCTTTGTCATCATTTTAATGTCAGAAAGTGTGGGCCCAGCTTTGAGCTGGAAGTGGAATTTTACTCTAGTAGACATATTCTCTTGATTTTGATGTATCCAACCAGCATAGACTAGCACAGTTTGTTAAAGATGCTGAATATTTTCTGCCCTTTGTGAAGCAGTATAACACTCATCAACAGTCCTGTGTGTAATGATGTTGATAGGCTGCTGACTTGTTAAATATGATGTGGAAAATCTAAGGATTTGTGAAGCAGGCCTGTTTTAAAGAAAAATGGCTTTTTGGGTCCTAATTTCTGCCTTTGAGTACACTGCCTAGCTTCCTTTTTGCAGAAACTTGTATTTAGTAAATACTAACAGCATGAATTACAAATGAGAGCTGCTAATTTTTTTGACTAAGTGTCCATTCTAGTGGTCTAGGGCCACTGTCTCTTTCTGTCTAGTATACTGGACTATTTGTTGAGTCACACAGTTTTTCTTGCAGTTACTTAGAGGGCACGCAAAGAGCAGTTCATTTAAATCAGCTCTGTGTTTCACTCTGACCTGATTCACAGGATGTGGTCTTGGAGGAAGCCCATGCCTTAACAATAGCCTTTTGACAAGTGAGGGTGTTTGGGGATTAAGCTGGAAGAGGAGGAAGCATATATCTATTCTCAAACCTAGCAGTGGACTATTTTGTGTGAATCTTCACTTGCCCATGATGTTTTTAAGGTCACAAACCTTCCTTTTTGTTTTTACTGGCAAGAGGATGTTGGCTGAAAGATAGCATAACTCCTTTAAAATTCAGAAAAAGAATGCAGAGTGTTTTGTCTGGTAAATGTGAAGGGATAATTCCCTCATGTAAGATGTGCAGATTTCTGATGGCTCTTGTGTATGTTCTGTGTAAACCAAGCTGAAAGAACTTGGAAAATAAGCAAATCAAAGAGAAGCATAATTTTGAAGTGGTTAGAGCTGGATCATAATATTTCTGGATATATAAACTGAGAAGGTGCCAGCCACTAAATGTACTAACTCTGCATAAAACATGAGAGAATTTGACCAAGTATAATATTAGTATTGTCCTAACCTACTTTCAGCAGGACATTTGGTCTGACTTATCTTTTTAGTTATATTTTTCCTTGTAAACCTTCCTTTCCTGCTCTGCCCTTCTGATCTTAATTCAGCAGAAAGCATTTCATCCTTTAATATATCTCTCAACAGTTGATCAAAATATTTTTTTCAGGTGAAACTTTCCAATTGCAGCAAATTTGAAAACAGATTGGAACAAAAATAGTTGTTGAGCTCTCTCTGTTGTGGTTTTTTTTTTTTTTTCAAATTATCTCTCTATGACAGTTTTAACACCTGGCTTTGTATCTTGTTGATGTTGTGTTAAACTCCAAAAGATCTGGCAGTGAAAACTTCCTGTTGTGCATCAGGATTTGAATTACAGGGCATGAGTAAAACCATCACAGCTTAGTAATGAGCATGGCCATGCACAGAAAGATGACTTCCTAGCAAGTGTTCTAAAGCATTTGACCACTTTCATTAATCAGGAAAGGCTGCATGGCTCATACGTGATTTAGGGGTGAGTAAGACATAAGTCAGGGTGCAGGATTTTTACTCACCGCTCCAACAATGAGATTTCCTGGCAGCACATCTATGCAGTAAACAAGTTGGTTTCTTTTTTTGGGGGGGGAGTATTTTTGTTTTGGTTTGGTTTTTGTTTTTCAGGCTCTCTTTTCGTAAGCTGTCTCTATAGTGGAAATAAATAGGCATTAAATAAGAATGTGAAATAACAAATAAAAGTTCAAAAGGAGTTTAGAAATTTTCTCAGCTGAGCAGTCCGCCTGCTTTCGTCATTGCTGGCCAGCTCACCGGCCTTAGACAGAGGGCTGGAAGGAAGAACTGAAGGAATCTGTTTCTCATGAAGGAGAAACACAAATCTGAAAGCTGGAGAGCTGCAGGTTCAGATTTTCCTTTGAAATGCTTCTGAGAGGGAGTAAGGCTGAGTGGCTCACATGGGAATTCACAATCTATTTTCATTTCTGGTTACTATCAAGTACCTCCTTGAAATCAGCTCATATGTGAAATGGTAATAATGAATGGGTTTTTTCAGAGTGAAGCTGTTCCTTGGCTAACTATTAATTGATTATCATTTTTTTAAAATACTGAAGAAATAATCTAATTAGCTACTTTTTAAAGTGTTATTTAGTTACTTTAAATTATCATAGAAAAATTATTTTTTTTGGCCCTAATCTGCTACTGATGTTTTCAGTTTCCTGTCTGTCAGGGTAATAATTCATCCATTCTTTTTTCTTGTTTGCAATAGGAAAATAGAAGTAGAAGGCATTTTACATACAACATGCATTTTTTTCCTGTGTAACCTTGTGATCCTGACAAATTAAGGAGAGAATAACAGCATCTTTGATGTTTCATTTACCTTGCTGCAGTATCACTCTGAAAACTGGTATGGTTCTATAATATTAGCTGAAACCTAAGAAATAGGTTGCCCCACAAAGAAACTATTGTAGTGATTGACAGTCAAGAACTCTGTTCACAGGTGATGCCATCTCCAGATGTGTGGGGGAGGTTAATGCAGTCAAATTTGCAGGTCTTTCACATCCACACTTCTCTTATGCAAGAACAAGTTTTCTCCAGCTGGGTGTTGGGAATGGGTTGGTGTTTGTGTTACCCATGAACAAGAGCAAAGCAACCCTCCCCATCTGTGACAGCTATGTCAGTCACAGCCTGAAGGGCTTTGGGTTGGAAGATAAGCTATTAGCACAAGGGAGTGGGGAATAAAAGAAAAATGTGTGGAAATGAAAACAAGGCTTTTTCCCAGGGCCCCACCAAGTCAGTGCAGGATTTTTTCTGAGTTATTCAGCCTTATTTGTGGATATGATACAGAGATGTAGGGTACTGAGGGGAGCTGATTAAGCAAAGTTTCAGGAAAGGGAGCATGCAAATCTCAATACACTGAGTACTGGTGTGTTGAATTGAATAGTGTCATTCAATAAAATCATTTAAAGGTGATTGGGCAAAAGGAAAATAATATTATACAGGAGATTCAGATCAGCAAGATAGATACCTTATAATTCAGACCTCCTAAAAGCAAGGGGATTATGGACATATTTCCATCTATGGAAAATATCTTCCCTTTTCCCTGGACAATTAATAATCTAAATTATTTGAGTAAAGTTGCAAGATTTTATTTTGACATACTTATAAAAATGCTAGCAAAGACAGAGTGAAAGTAGTCACATTTCAGTCTAAAGGATGAAATTTCACTTCGCATTAATTTTTTTATTTTGTATGACAATAAAGTCAGTATTTTCAAAAATAATTTTTCCTCAGATGTATATTTGTCTTTAAAGGTCTCAGCAGCCTTTGCACAGAGTTGCACAAGATTCATAACACCATTTCAATATAAAAAGTTATTTTGTCCTAATTAATAAAGAGAAATATTACATATATTAATCAAGCCATAAAGCAGTGTCATATCCAAATACTGTTCTTTTGGAAGGTATGGATGAATTTTGGTTCCTGCCATATTGTAATTCTGTATTTGTAATTTAGTCCATTTCTCATAAAATTCTGCACGGATGCAGTAGTTAACCTGAACTGAAGGTTGAGTAGAGGCTTTTTACAATGTATGACTCCTGCCTCCATTTCAAAGCAACAATCCACTTTGGATCATTTTGGAAAAGTCTGGGGTATAACTTCACATAGATCCACCATGAGGCAAAGTGTAATTTATTGATAGTTCCAGAGCTGCTTGGTAAGATTCATGTGGATTTATCACTAGCTGTGTGATTATATAAGTTTTTTTCTTTTTATTGCTGAAGCATTTTAACAAATATTCAAGTAGAGCCTTAGATACAAAAAAAAAAAAAAAAAAAAAAGGAAATTCTAAGGGCAACAGCACTCTTCTACAACTACCTTTGGTTTTCTTATTTAGACTTTGGGAATGATGATATTTCAACTAATATTTGATTCAATTCCAGTTGGATATTTTAGGACTGTGTAAGGCAACATTACTATAAAGTGCCTTTTCTTTGAGATCCACACAGTGTCTTCCTTTGAGTGCAGCTTGGGTGTTTTGTCCTTAGCAGTTAAGCTCTATGGAACAGCTATCTAACTAATAATTTTTGTGCTCATATGATTAATTTTATTCTGCAGCTGCTTTTAGGATACTTTCAAATGTGTTTCAGTGTGGCAAGCATTGGTTTGCCCCAACATTTTTGGAGTAGCAGGATACAGCTTGGATATGACTCAAAGTGTTAAACCAGCAATTCATGGAATAGATTAGAACAGCTCCTCTAGAGCCACCATGAGATTTAATTTTTTAGAACATAGATAATAATTGTAGCCTTAGCATTTTGGCACCAGCAGTGAATCCTGTGTAGGGTGAAACCACTATACATATTCAGCCTATGGTTCAAGTTAAATACAGATGGGTATTTGTGCTCATAGATGGGTATTTGTGCTCATATACAGATACCTGTTAACATTTATCTATGTATTTACAAAAGTTAAAAGTGTAGTCTATACATTTGTTTTAATAATGTGGAAGGTGGTTTAGAGATGCATACATGGATGTAACACATGTGCACATATATCTACATATACACTATATGTCATATATGTTCACTTTTTGGTAAAGAAAGGATAGAATTTTGAAAGAAAGGATAGAATTACTGCTTATAGTAATGTGCAAAAAAGTGAGATGCAGAACATGACTTTTTTGCTCGTCATTAATTGTAGCATTAACTGATATGTTCAATACTGAAACAAGAGGCAAACCCAGCAGAAGCACTGATTCCCTGTGCTGCTTAGGCCATGTGTGTCAGTCTGTGTACCCTGAGCACTCAGCAGCAGCTCAGCAGCCCACGCTCCCAGTGACAGGCCAGGGTCTGGCAGGTGCTGCTCTACTCTGTCCCTCCACTATTCCTCTCTCAGGCTGCATTACCCCCTCCAGCTCCTCTGGGGTGTGAATCTGCCTCTGCAATGTTGAGGAGACTGATGGAGAAATGGTAAATAAATTCTTTAACTTACTGAGTGTCAGTTTCCAAACAGACTAGATTCTCTTACCCTTTATTTGAATGCTTCTGCAGCTCTCTCACCATCTCTGTGATGTCTTCCAGGAAGATGTCCGTTGTTTGCTCCATCACTTTGAACTCTTCATTCTAGACACATGACAAAATAATCCTTCTGAAATTAGAACTTGCTGTGTTCTTTAAATCAGTGGGGATTTTTCTGTTTGCTTAGTGGAGTGAGAACATCAAACCATTTTGTTGTGGTTAAACAATTTACAACCTCTTATATTTTCACAAGGTAAGATTTTCAAGCCGTGCTTTTGTGCCTCATTTTTGGGAATGTTGGGCTATGTTTTTAATCCTGTGATGTTTTATGTCAGCTGACTGATGTTTTCTGATAATCAATAATCTGAGATTTTTATTCAGGGAAATCATGCACTTAAAGAGAGAAAAAAAATACAGAATAAAATAAAACTCTATCCTTTTAATATTTTAAAAATTCAATCTGTTTAGATGACCTATGGAATTTGGTTAATTAAAAATTCCCAAATATTTAGGTTATCCTTGTTGCTGAAGTTTTTGGACATTTAGATATTTCTTATAAGTGATACCCTGTTATGTTTTTGAGCAAAAATTTAAGAACTATGATTGGTATGTCACTGCCTTTAATTTCCTTGTATGGTACAGTATGCAGTTCATGTCCATTTTATGCACTCTATAGCCAAACTGGAGTATGCAGAAACAGTATAAGGAAAGGGTAATCAATCTGTGTGAAAACTCTGAGGAAATACTGATAAGTAAAACAGCTCATAAATTCTGCAGAGAGAATTGTTCACATTCATGGCTCTAAAGATTAAAATTGAGGCTCCTTCTGCCCCACCCATGAATGACTGCTGGCAGTCGAAATGTGGTCAGTAAAAATGCACTCACAATCTTTACTCCCAATCCATGTCAGCTTTCTCTGTCTTATTCTGTGTATCAGAAGAGTTCAGTCTATACAGGACCATTGTCCTAAAATGCTGTATGTGTTTAAGGAAATCTTTCTTTCTGAGTTCAGTAATATTAGGTCCTGATAGCTGAATGTTGCTGTTAAGTCAGGACTAAGTGTGTGTGGTTAATGGTCAGTATGAATAGAATATGTGGAGCACAGGCAAGAGGCTCTTTAGGACTGCTTTTTCCTGTCTGCAAATAGCTTGGGACCAATGGAAAATATTAGGAAAGTTCAACAGAGTCCTAGTAGTTTTTTACTGCATCATAGATCACTGAAGTTCAGAATCAACAAAGAGTGGGGAGCACAGAACAAAAATTGTTTGAAGAAAATTGTTAATTCTGTCTCGTAATTTTTGTATTTATTGAGAATTAGAACCCTAATAATATATTTGTCAGTTTAAGAATGGATGGAAGTCCTGCTGAAATTTGAGGACTCTCTACAACTACCTGAAAGGATGCTGCAGCTAGGTGGGAGTCAGCATCTTCTCCCAGGAAACCAGCAACAGGACAAAAGGACAGAGTCTCCAGCTGTGCCAGGGAAAGTTCAGGATAGCCATCAGGAAGTATTTCTTCACTGAAAGCATGGTTAAACAGGGTAGATGGTGGATTTACTGCCCCTGGAAGTGTTCAAGAAACAGCTCGGCGTGGCACTTAGTGCTGTGGTTTAGTTGGGATGGTGGTGTTTGGTCAAAGGTTGCACTCCATGATCATGGAGGTCTTTTCCACCTGAAAGATCCTGTGATTCTAGGAGGCTCCAGTCAGAGCTGAATTCATCTTACCTCATTAAAGCCAGTGAAAAGGTTGGCACCTAGGCTGAGCTCCTACTCTATCCAGATGGCAGAGATAAATACTTCTTGAGGGCAAATCCTTCATTTTTTCCGAGTTTTTTATGTAAATGTAGAATGGCTCAGCCTCTGGCAGTTTGTGCATCTATTGCTTAATTAAGGGGAGATGAACCATCCAATTTAAGGTAAACACTTGATTTTCTGTGTCTGAAATTAGCTGAGATAAATCTTACCTGTAGTACAGAACTTCTATTTTTGAAGTTCTTTTCAGGCATTTACTAATGTTATCATTATTATGACAGATTGTACAATTGTGTTTCAAAGTACATTATTTAAATCTTTTGAGGCTACTTTGCAAGCTAGTGGAGACATGGTCCTCATAAGGGTGATGGATCTGGACATGCTTTTATCAGAGGGACATCCTCTTTTTGATTCTTAAAAGAGATTAGAAATATGAAGATATGGAAAGTCCCTGAGAAGAGGTGATGAGAAGAAATAGGCAAGCAAAAATAATATTCAAAAAGAGCCATTGCATGGGAGATGGAGGTATCAGGTTTCATTTTGATATATTCTCACAGCTTTCTGCTTAATGCTGCAGAGATTGTAGAGATAATGAAATGGATCATTAACCAGAAACACTGTAATTAATCAGTTTACTGAATGTATGGCAATCCAGCTGTGTATATAAAGACAAGTCTGATGTGTGCACACACAAGGAGAAATATTCAATGAGTTGGTGGGCAGTCAACTTGAACATGTGAATGTACACATGTATACTTGCACACATGTTGAAAGTTCTCTACTATCTCTGCAGAATCTCATTCAGATATACAAAGCATCTGCATTCATCTGCCAGCATTAGAAGTCCTCCTTCTTCACTTGCTGTCACAGTCTGAGGAGAAGGGTGGCATCAATCTAGAAGCTACTCAAATACTTAAAGAGACAGAATCTGAAGACAAGTAATTCAGCCAGTATAAAAATGAGATGGATGCTCATAAATGTGTTCTCAGCCTTACAGAGTATTGCATACATCATTTTAAGTAAGTTTTTCTTGAGGATTACCACCTCCCTTGTGAATTATTTTTCTTCTTGTTAGGAGCTGAATGGCATTGCTATAACTGCTACAGCCATTGCTTATGGGAAAGGATATCATTAAGGAATTGTGGTTTCTGCTTAACAACTTGAAATAAGCAGGAAAGCTTATAGCAAGTGACAGGGCTACATGCAGGCTTAATCAAGTTGGATGTGTGCTCTGCAAAGGGTGCTGCTCGTTGGCTGTAGTTGCTGAAATCTCTCTGGTAAATCCCCATGAGCTGTAATCTACTTTGCCTGGCAAACTGTCATGAAGCAGAAATGTTTGGAAAGCATTGGAACTGTCACCTGTCTAACCAGTCTGCTTATTTTCATTTTGGACGTCGTGCTTGCTGTCTTCACTAGAGGGAACATGCAGTTTGGTCTGAGTGTGCCCTGCAGGTGTGTGTTGTTCCTGCCAATTTGGTTGTTGCCATTTGTATTTCAAACCAGGCAGTCCTGAGAACACAGATGCAGAGCCTTATACCAGTGTAAGGAAGAGAAGACATCAGTCAAATTGATGATGATATCTTGAAAAATAGGCATCAAAAGGTAGCTAAATGCCTGCCATTCAATACTATAAACATTTTGATGTGTAAGTGTTAAAGGTGTATGGGAAATGGTTAGATTAAAGGGGTGAGTGGCTTTTGCATCTGAGGGCTTAAGGTCTTTACAAAGCACAGAAACTAATTTCCTTTCAAAATTTTGAAGTTGGACAATCTAATATTTGAGGCTCACTAGATACATATAAAAATCATTCCTCTTCATCCAAAGCACTGCTGATCATGCTAAAGAGAATGCCTAATACTGTGTTAGTTTTCTCATGTCTCTTCCATTATGTTAGAAGTGAAAATAAAACATTAACTCAGAGAAAAATAATTAATCAAGTTGTTAATATTTTTATCTTCTTTGGAATCAGTTTTAAACAACCAAGTTATTTTAAATTGTAGCAGGCTGAACTTAGTCCTTTTTACAATTTCTCTGAAAATGTTTGATTGCTTTTGGGAAACTGATGATGGTTTTCACTTTTGTCCACTGTGGCAGCTGTGGTACAACTACTGTAGAGCACAGCCTATTCTTCAAGGACTGCAGTGCTTATTGTTAAAGGGCTCCAGTTCTTGTTTTCTGTTCTTGTATTGTACCTGCTTCCAGGGTATTTCATAATAGATCTTCCAAGCTATCTTTTTAAGGCTGAGGAAGCTATATTCTTTAGCTTCATGATAATAAATTTGAGAGTGTGTCAGAAAATAAATATGGCATACTGTAGACAAAAGTTCAATTTAAAAAACAACCTTTTTTCTTCTACCATCTTATGACTCAAAAACTATTAAATCCAAGCACTTAAATGACAGGATTGGTGATACTAGATGCTATACAAGTGGAATAGTGACCTAAATTCCATTTGCATCGTTTATGATGTAAAATTGCCTCAAATTAGTGAGGAGAGAATGAAGCAACTCACAGATACATAAAATTTTTATCTGTGTTTATGTTAGAACACAAATGTTTATATGTTGAACTTCTTTTGGCCCTGCTGTAGTATGCTAACTTATTTCTTGTCAAATACCTCAGCAGAAATCACTCTTTGGAAGAGGCAGTCAGAGTCCTAGAGAGTTTCAGTGCCCTGGGGATGGGGTGAAAACAGAGTGTATGTTTGGGTGAAAACTGGAGGAGTGAGGAGCAAGGCTCTGCTGTTGCTCTGGAGACAGAGGAGCAGTGTTAGCAGTTGGATAGCTATGTAAGGGCTGTGTCTGTTTGAAAGAGCCTGAAGTTAAAGACTAGAAAATTGAACTCAACTCAAGTGAATCGAAGGAAGGATGTTCAGAGAAATGGACAAAAAAATCTCCACAGCTGTCTCTTCTGTTTGGCATGTCCTAATTGCTGTGATTGTTTTTTATGCAGTGCTTTGATGATTAGGGGAATCTTTTCTAAACAAAGTACACATTGAGGCTGATATTGCAAAGTTATCTGAAACTGTTTGTATGAAAATGGCTGCAACACAAATGCCACAGTCATTGCATTCACTTGCTTGTTCAGGCAGCCTTTACTTTCTCATTGAAAGAGAGCTTTTTTCCTAACTCCACAGGAGGGTAAGAAGCAAAGAAAGCAGAAAACTAATAATAGGTTCTTCTGTCTTATTTGTCCTGTGTCTGTCACTGTGCTTAGAACTAGCATGTCCTTCCTACATTTTGCTTGCAAGGCTCAAACTCATCCCTCAAAAAGGATTTTAAGGAGGGGTGAGTAGGGAGGGAGGTGGGGATCCTCAGGGGACAGGATGGGATTACCAGCTACAGAGGGTTGTACAATGCTCAACACAAAAGGCTGACTCAGTCTCTGCCATGACAAGGTTCATAGACACAGTCCAGCAAGTTTTCTGTGTTCTGATTTCTATGCACTGACTCCAGGTGCATTTAGGTTCCCTCACTTTCTACATTACTACTTAGAGACCTTATGACCTTAATCCTGGAAAATGCAGGGTATTTGAAATGTAGGTATTTCTAAAGGAAATTACAACTTGACTCTTATCTGATTGTTTACAAGAACTGAAATTCAACAAAGGCAAATGCAGCATCCTGGTCCCTGGAAGAATAACCCCAGGGACCAGCACAGATTGAGGGCTGACCTGCTGGAAAGCTGCTCTGCAGGGAAGGACCTGGGGGCTCTGGTGCACAACAAGCTCTTCATGAGCCAGCAGTGCCCTTGTGGACAAGAAGGCCAATGGTGTCCTGGGGTGCATTAGGAAGAGCATTGCCTGCAGATCAAGGGAGTTGATCCTGCTCCTCTACTCAGTCCTAGTGAGGTGAGACTGGAGTGCTCTGTCCAGTTCTGGGCTCCTCAGTGCAGGAGAGACATGGAGCTCCTGGAGCAGGTCCAGTGAAAAGCAGCAAAGATGATGAAGGGACTGGAGCATCTCTCTTATGAAGAAGGGCTCTCCCATCTCTCTTATGGGAGAGCTGGGCCTCTTCTGCCTCCAGAAGAGATGGCTTGTATACATTACCTCATCAATGTATACAAGTAACTGAAGGCAGGGTGTCAAGAGGAGGTTCCCAGGCTCTTCTCAGTGGTGCCCAGCAATAGGACAAGAGGCAATGGGCAGAAACTGAAGCACAGGAAGTTTCACCTGAATATGAAGATGAACATATTTACTGTGTGAGTGACTGAGCACTGGAACAGATTGCCCAGAGAGGATGAGTAGTCTTCCTCACTGGAGGTATTCTAGAATTGTGTGGATGCAGTCCTGCACCATGTGCTCTAAGGATGACCCTGCTTGAGCAGGGGGATTGGACCAGATAAAACCCACTGTGGTCCCTTCAAACCTGACCCATTCTGTGATTCTGTGAAGAGTAAATCTACCCATTTATTGGAGTGTTTTACTCTTCTGTAGCTTACCTAATTAGAGTCACAATTTATCTAAGCAGTGAGGTAAATACCTTTTGTTAATTCTTCTCCTCTGTTTCTTAAAAACATTCTTATCCAAGGTTGTCTCAGAAATATACTATAAATCATCTTTCAGAATTTACCACTAAAAAAATCCAACAACATTACATTGGATGGTGTTTTAGGAAATGGATAAAACTTGGTAAATTTTGCCCAGTTAAGGACAGGTGCTGTAAAATGCAGAGTAATGAAACTTTTCTATCAAGAATACTGTACTCAGCTGCTCTAGTCTTTGTAGGTGGATGCTCTTTCTGATTCCTCATTTGCCCATGCACAAAGGAAGCAGATTGTGGTGCCATCTCTTCTGCTCTGGAAAAAAAATTAGATGGGGTGGTTCCTGAAGCACCTCAGTGAGCTCTTGGCTTGATTGGAGAGGAACAGCACCAGATGAGTCATCCTCCACCCCTGCCTTCAGTAAGGGACTGAGTATTTCCCTTACTCAATCCTCTCAGCCCTTGTTAGGCTATTCCTGCTGAGCAGAGCTGTGGGAAGTGTTGTCAGCATGGACTTCTCTCTAGGAAGCTCTGATTCTGGAGGACTATGAATGCTGTCAGTTATAGCAGATTTCCCTTCCTGAAGCTAGTGAAAATTTCACCAGCAGTCTAATTTGTATCTCTGGGGTCCTTAACAGGAAAAGTGGCTGATTGCAGTGTTTTAAGTCTGTGTCATACCTGACTGGTATGTAAGCAGTCATTGGTTCTCTGCTGATACTGCTGCAGCAGCATCATGCTGCTTCCAAAACTGGATATCGTTTCATGTACCTTTTTTTTTTTTTTTTTTTGGTTTTCAATCCCAGAGATACATTTTAGAATATTCATTAATCTGCCTATACATGTTAAAGCTGTAATACCTACATGAACACTGCTGAGCTAAATAGGCAAAGTCCAGCTTTGAGGGGCAGCTATTCAATTTTGAACCTAAAAATACAAGCTTCAGTTGTTCAGTTGTACAGTTCCTGCATTTGAATACAGCAGCATTATGCAAGAAGACAAAAAAACAAAATAACATTAACTGTTTGGCATATTTTATAGCAATTCAGTTGAAGAAGAAGAATTTATGGTCAAAATATTAGAAGCAGCTGTGGATACCTTAGGCAGGTTTGAAAATTTAAGAGAAATGCATATGGCTTTAAAAGGGAGCAGGGTGTAGTGTTGGCATTGGCTCATACAATTTTTGAATGGCAGGGAACATGATATTTCAGTAAGTCTTAGTCAAACTGTTCTAATTAGCCCACAAAAGAAAAAAGACCTTATGAACTGAAAACATCTTGCACTGCATGGGTAAACTTGATCAGTTTAGTCTGAATTATTTGGCTTCAGTCTACATGTCTCATTTGATGTTTGTTGGCCTTTGTACAACTGCAGAAGAGTCATGTAGGAGAGAGGGGCTGGAAGCACTGTAGACTGTTCTTTTCAGAGACATTTGTCCCTCAGATTTGTATACTTGAGCCAGAAAGTTCAGGGTAATGCTATGAAAAATAGTGCTTCTTGAAGCATAGCCATATTTATCTGGCATTAATTCATATACAGTGGATACAACACTGGCACAATTACAAAAAAGGAACTGATTACAAAAGTGTATGGAGTGGTGATTTTAATAGGGTCACAGTTTATTAAAATCATAGCAAACAGAAAAGGAAAACTCTTTAGAAGTATTTTCTTATTTCTCTTCCTTCCAACCTCTCTTCTATATGTATTAATCTATTACTCTCTACTGTTTTTTTAATTTTAAATCCATGGAGAAAAAAATATAATATCCTTAAATGTTTCATCTTTTTAAGGCTCTTCAGCCATCATAAAATCAAAAGGTCACTCTAGCACACTGTTTTCATTTGTGTCACATAGATGGAGGCAAGTTCTGAAAGATTAAAATTAATAGTATTTAAAATGCTATCAGTTGTCCTTCCTCAGAAAGCATTTGCTGTATGTGTAAAATCTATTCAGAAATACTCTGAATATTACCTAGCTGATTCCAGCTTTTCTATCTTTTTAGGGCCTAATTTAAATTACTGGTGAACAGAGGCCAAAAGTCAAATATATATATACACATGCATAAATGCATTTTTGATCTAGAGAGGACTTTGGATGTCTGCGAGTGCACAGACACTGTTTGACCTGAACTCTTCTGACATTAGCCACCTGTTGCAAAGGCCATAGGACTCATAAAGTAGAGCTGCAGAAGTATTCTGCTCATTTTTCTTTCAAGACAGCAAAGCATTGCAGCCAATTTTTGAAAATTGAGCGGGAAACAGAAAGGAGGCAATAAAAAAATCCCTCTGGAGATATGGAGTGTTTTTCCTCATGGTTGTTTATGGTACTCTCAAAGGTATAGTTGTGCTCTACAGAAAGGAGTAAAACTGCATTACTCAAAGCCCTTAAAAAAAATTGCTGTTTGGACTCCATCCAAAAATCTACTGCTAATTCCAGGTAGATCAGTTTTTATCAAATACTCAAAAGAGAAACTGTGTCTGAAATGATTTTAAAGTAAATCTCCAAATCATAATATAATTCACTCTTAATTCCGAAATGTATTTATATTTACTGAAGATTTAAATTTTTTTCTTTATTTTTTTCCTTTTTCCAGTCTTTCTGGTGTTTTCTCAGTAGACATTTGGTATACTTGCGAGGGTTTTTAAACTTGGCTTTCTGTAACTCAGCTTTCTGTAACTCTTAAGGGGCTTTTCCAGATGTTGGATGCTCATTAAAATGAATTCTGTTCTAGTTCAAAAGTCTTTGGAGAAGCACTGAGTAAGGCAACAGTCCATTGATTCTCTCATATTAGGCTCAGTGTTGGGTTCATTTCATGGACTTAAGTTCAGCAAGTAAAAATGTGCAGCTGTTAGTTCATTTCTCAACAGTGTTTTTGGCCAAAGAAGACTTCTATGTACTATTGCAGTGACTTAGAGGTTTTTTGGGTTTTTTTTTTGTTTGTTTGTTTGTTTTGTTTTTTTGTTTTTTTTTTTTTTTGTGGTAATGGATGCTCCTTGCTTCCTTTGATCATTGTTGTGTGAATCTGATGCACCAATGATGAATTGCTTTAAAATACACACTGACAAAATTGAGGTTTCTGCCGTTGGTTAGGGAAGCTAGAAACAACAACATGACCAGACTTTGCTGAGTCTTCTGAGTAATTTCAGCATGTTTAGATTGGCTTTTTTTTATGATTTGGAGAAGAAAAAAGGAGAACAAGAGTCAACTTGAAAATTCCTTTTAAGAGCAGGGTAATCCTGCATAAAGTCAGAACACATTACAATGGAAGGAAGTAAAATCAAGAACACAGAGGCTCTATTCCACTTCCTTTGCTTTTTATACCGGCACATAGTAACTTAATAGACTGTACTAGAGAAGTTGATAGGGGAAACATCTTTTTTCTTTTCCTAGGGAAGACAATTTTTTTTTTCAGATGTGACTGCTAACTGCAGCCTTATTTTTTACCTAACACACTTGAGTTTCTCAGGTGTGTTATTTATGGATTAATAAATTGCTTAGCCCAATAAATGTCTTTATTTTTAACTTAAACACTTCTTTTCCATCTTTTGAAACAAATTGATTCTTATTGTCTTGGTGAGATTGTGTTAATGCCAAGGGAATTGTCCCTTTTAAAACATTTCATTTCAAAAATATTTCTAGTGTGTAGGGAATAACATGAGTTATTTATAATTAGTACTCAGGTAGTTTTAATGCCAGTTTTAAGTATTCCCCCTGCAAAAATTACAGATTGTTGATTTGCCCGTGAAGTTTGTTTTAATCTCATTGTTCCACTGCCATCAAAAGAAAAACCCAGTTCATGTTAGAGCTCTTGCCATCAAATGGTAATTAAAGATTTCCTTTATGCCCAATAACTGAATTTAATATGGCTGCTCACATGACTTTACAGACTCTACTAACACATCCGTTATGGTAACAATTGTAAATTGGATAGTGTAATATTCAGCCTATCTGATACCTTAATTGTTTTAGTATGCTAAATCTTACTACATTAGATATTCTTTACTTTTGGCCTGCTTTTACTGAATTGAAAAGCTTTGGGTTTTCTTATAGGGAAAAAAATGCAAAAATTTTTGATGCAAAATATATAAGATGCTTCTGGCTGGCTGAGTGCAGGCAGCATTTGAGGACACTTTTAAAGGCCTGTATGTCAGAAATCTAGTTGGAATATGTACAGAAGGAAAAGAAATTATTGAGCTGAAAACATTTATACTTAAACTAATATACAAAGAAAGTATGGGAAAGGCACCTAAAATTAAGAAATTTAGCTTTCAGATTGAAAACATGGTTTGAAAATAGCTTTCCTACAGCTTACCCCATTTTCATGGTTTAATGGAAAAGTTTTGTCATTACTCTGTGAAATCTATAGCAGATTCTTAAGGCATCCCTACAAATAAGGCCAGTATTCATTAGCCCTGAAAATTTCTAAACATTTATCTACATGAATAATGACCACAATGCTAATTACCACTAATCCAAGGATTGGGATTTATATTTCATTGCTATCATGTGATAACATCAGGCACACATTTTTCACTGTAACCTAAATGTAAGGAATAAAAACCACCAGCTTATTTCACAGTAACTGGTTCTTGTTCCCGACCTTAATTACCAATATTATATTGGTTTTACCATGGCACACAGGAGGACAGGAATCACTGTTACTGTGTGTAACTGTCACCAATATCAAAGACATTTTTGCAGCAACTTCAGGGGGGCCAGATTAAAGCAGATGTGAGATAAGGCAAAATTCACACCAAACCTGTCATCACTTTGAGCTGAGTATTTTATCTGTGAGTACATCTGGGATCCATGCATATCCTAGGACAGAATATAGTCCTTTATTTCTTTGCCAGAAATTAAGGATTTGAAAGTCCCATTGGCCTCATGGTTGTTATTTATTCTAATGAAACTATCCCAGCACTTAAAGAATTTATTTATAACATATATTAGGAGTTGTCTTTCTTCTTCAGAAGACTGCACATGTGCACAACAGCAGTCTTATGGTGGTTGGCAGGTATCCTTGCCTCACTCAAGCATCAAACTGTTGAGTTTTTTTCCCTGAAATTCCTGCACAGGAGAAGATTATACTCATGGTCACCATCTGGTTGGCCACGTTCTTTTATTTTCAAATGGCAGGGAAATCTGTATCAAGTGCACAAGAGAAGGCTTTGAGACCTGCTTTGACTGTACTGATTTGTTGTGTGCAGGTCTGTTTCCAGTCATCATATCTTTTAAAAAAAGTTTACTGCTTGTATTTGATAACCTGTAACATCTTTATGTATTAGACTTGAGCATGAGGATACATATTATAGATGTGCTCATAAGATGTAATTTCCTTGCAGACTAAAATTTTTAGAAAACTTTCTTCTCTTCTTTGGGCAAAGAATTATTTTCTGATAAATATTAGGGTAAAACATTCATATTGTTCCTGTATGCTTCCTTCACAGGGTCTTTTGGTGACACCTGTGTTCTTCTGCACTTAGCAGGGTCTAATACTGAAATTTGTGCTCCTAAGGTGTTTCTTGTCAGCAAAATGGGCAGGATCCTTTAATCAGCACACAACTTTCATCGGCCACATGTATTCTTTATGGCATCTATTACTCCTCAGTAATCACTGTGGAATTATACCATTTTTTCTAAAAGTTTCCCCTCTGTGATTTTACCTCTCAGATTGACTTAAACTTATCAAAAAGGTATTTTCACTTCCTTTGATGTCAATGTATGGCATCCACATCGAGCATAGGATATGATTCAGCTTACTGCTGTACCTTTCCATGATTCTCTGCTTTCAGTCTTATGGAGAGAGAGAGGGAACATGGCTCTGCACTCATGACCTCTGCGTGTACATCAGGAAACTGAGCAGCTCTATAAGGTTTTGGTGTACATGATCAAAGTACTGCAAACCCTGTAAGCATAATAACTCATCATTCTGCCTAAAAGACTTTGGAGCTAAGTCTTTTCCCATTCCTCTGGAATAAAACTTTAGAATAAAAGAATAAAACTTTATTCCTAACAATTTCTGCATGCCTTCCTCTTGAACAGAAGGAAAACTGCGGATTTCACAGAGATTGCCATTGCAGAAAATTAGAAGGGTTGATAGTCTTTGATGCCCATAGTAGCCTTGGGATGGAGCAGTAAAACAGATTCTCATTACTTCATGCTAAGTTAAAAGATGGTGCACCTCACCACAGATGGAAAGAAGGATGATCTTAGCAGACATCAGCTCTTCCAGAGTTCCTGTGTGCTTATGACGTGATTCCCTCCTCTCTGCCACCCACTCACATCTGTTTAAAAATTTGGTATTATTTCATATATCAGCACAACTCCAGAGACAACTCAGAGCTTCCCTTCATGATGTCTTGTGAGCTAGAAGGAGTTGCTTTGACACCTCTTATACTTGCTCCCTATTCAACAACAAATAAAAGAGGCCTCAGTAAAGGTTTGTCTGTTTATCTGTTTTTGTCTGTTCCCTACTGAAGCCCTCTGAGGAAGCTGACATTGATCCTGGAGCTGAAGCTAGTTTCTGGTCACTAATCCTAATTTCGACTTTGTAAAAAAGACTCTCTGAAAGGCAGCATGAGGCACCATTGTGTATTGTCAATAGCATAGTGATGAGGTCTAAAACAAGAGAGATGGTGAGCTTTGGGTTCAGTCTAGGTGTCTCTCTTAAGTATTTCCTCATAGATAAATAGTGTTTCAATTTCAACCAGTTTAATTTTACTGTCTTTTCCTTTACATGAGAAAGGATATTACCCTGACAGTTGCAAAAACCCACTGAAAACACTCAGTGTTGTCATTCAACCAAATTATAATTTATTAAAAGTGTGGAAGAAATGAAACACAGCTTAAATGCAAAAACATGATTACTGATACTTAGATTTAAGTTCCTGTGCTTCTGTTTTCTTTTTAGCCACAAATGATACTGAAATATGGACAGTCCTACTCTTGAATGGCCTTCATTCTCCTCATAGGTGGGCAGGGGAAAACACAGTGTAACAGGCACCACCTGGTTCTGTTAAATCTTCTATTAATGTCTGTCATTACAGAATTTGTTCAAATATAACATCTGAGGAATGTATGGTTTTGACCACTTTGATCAACTGGCATTTTCTGAGTAATATGTACCACTTCTGTCTTGATGTTGTAGATACAGAAAGAGGATCCTTATAAATGGCCTCATCTGTTTATTTGAGGACATTTCTGCTATCTATAGGGGATTATGTATAAAACCACTCATGTATGATGTTATTTTTAAAACTAAGAGGTCTGTTTGATTTTAACGGGGCTCTGCTGATACCCAAGAAATTTTATTAAGCAATTTTATTAACCAAACCCATTTTTATTAAGCAATTTTATTAACCAAACCCATTTTTATCTCCTCATGTGTTTTATATCTTTCAAGTCTAAATGTATTTAATGTCAGGTTCTCATCAGCACATAAACAAATCAGAAAGGCAAGTACTAAAGGTTAAATAATTTTCTGAAGAGCTACCCTTGAAAACACATTCATATTTTTGTAGATTGCTCAGTGCCTCTTTGAGAAAGTAACCTAATATTAGGCAAAAGGATTTTACAAATGTTGGCTTAGGAAACTCCCTTGAAATTACTGAAATAGTTTTGCTAATTATGCTTTTAACTACAAGATCCTACTGGATGTCTGGTGTGTAGTCAAAGTTATGAAGAAAGAGCAAAATGGTTTCATTCCTAAAATTAAATAGTGTTGTTTTCAATAACATTTATTTCAAATGTACATGTTGGCCAAGTAGTTTCATAATCAGCCTATGAACTACACATCTCCCAAAGGCCACCTCTCATCCACACATTACTTTGAATATTTCCTGAAGTCATGTGCAATGCATAAGGCATTAGTGCTTTTCCACCTGCATTTTCTGGACAATGATTAGAGTATCTCCTGCTTTGGTAAACATTCAAGTATGGCTGCTATTCTCCTTTTGACTCCTCTTAAACTCAGTCTTGAGCTAGCACAAGTATTTTAGTAGTATGTAGACAAATAGATCAGAAATCACAGGCTTCTACCAGAAGTTAAATAAAAAGTATGACTTAATCTGGATCTGTTTCCTAGTACTGTTCACAGACTCTTGTAACAGGAGATGAAGGGAGGAGTAAGCAGTGGGTGTAGGAAGTGGATAGGACTTTCACAGCAGTTGTCAATTTATATCAGTTTTAAAACATACCTTAGAATAAGACTCAATAGCCTCAGATTAAAATAATAGCACCTGACATAAATAGGGGAGGCTTTTTAAAGTTTGTATTTACGTCTTTGATGGATAGGAAACTCTTATTTGAAAGTACTGTGATCACTTAATATCATTCCAGTTAATATCATTCCACTTAATATCATTCCAGTTATTTCCTACATTTATCTAGAATAATTGGAAGATCATCTGCTGATCAGAAAATCTGAACCTGAATGAAGCATTAGATTTATATAAAATAAAGCCATGGAACTGGGAAGTTGTATGTAAGAAATAAATGAGAAAAGAATTCTACAGATGATGTAGGATATTGAGTATTGCAAGCTTTTTATAAAATGCCAGATGAAATTACAGCTCTAAAAGGTCTGGAGTTAATTTTATCTGTGCTAATTTACATATCAACAGAACTACATAACCAAAATAACCTTTTTTTTTTTTTTCCTCCTATTACAACAAACTGTAGTTGAACCTGTGCTGGGTCTTAGGAGTTAAGAATAAATTTTCCTGTGGACATGAGATATTGAAATTAGCATTCATAAAGTTTTGTACATTTATGTAGTTTTGTAGGAAGATCTGTAAACAAAGAAGGAATGTTAAATTCTGCTTTAAATAAGAAACATAATGATGCTTCAAAGGAAAAACACACATAATTGGAAGGAAGGAAACATTTAGTTGACTGAAAATTTCTTTTAAATTAGTGCCTAACAATGAAAAACAGGTATATATGTATATATGTTTGGGAGAAATGAAGGTAGTTATTTCTGATCATTAAGAGCAAGTCAGCTATTTCCTTAGCTAATCAAATTTATCTCTCTTTTATATTATTTTTTTTATGGGATCTACTAAGCAGATTTAGGAAACAAGTAATCCTTTTGAAATTTTATTGCTAAATCAAGATGAGATATTTCCAAAGACAATCTAATTATTATTATTGTTAATATTATGTTTTATTATTGTCTGACCAGAGGTCAGCTTGTTTTCTTCTGCTCTACCCCAGGTTTCTCTTATTATTGTCCCTATGATGAATTATTCAAGAAATTCACTTCCTTCAGTTTGTCTTTCACTCCATACCTCTTTTCCACCTTAAAATCTTCTGTTGCTTCTGAAATATTCTCTGGCTGCATCCTTTATCACATCTCCTCCATTGTTTACATCCCTTTTGTCTTGTCACACCTTTCTCCTTCACCTTCGTGGTGTGCCTGATTGTGGAAGAAAAACAGAAGGGTGTTGATGGGGTGTTGAGGAGAATAAGGCATTTCTGATTCTGTAAGAGCTTTTTAATTTCCCTAGCATGTCAGTCATAGGAGGAGAATTAAACCATCTTGGAAGTAATTTTAGAAATACAAGAGAGACAGAGAGAGTACTGTGAACTTTGGCTTGTTCAGATTTTTCCTCTTTGAGTTAATTTGGAAGGTGGGCTAGTCAGTTGGCACATACTACCTTTTTGTTAAAATAATTGAAACATTCTATTCAACTCTTCATCACAGACAGTAACTGCATGATAAATACCTTATGCAACAAAACATTTTTCACTTAAGCATGTAACTCTTATAAGCATAAAGAGTTTTGAACCACAAAATAATAATTATGGTCTGTAATCTTCATAAAAATGTAAAGAATATGCACTGTGAAGAGGAAATATCATTAAATTATGTATCAACATAATTTTTGAACTCATATGTGTTTTTACACTGCGGTAAAAATAATGCAAAAGATGTATGTGGGGTTTGGATCTAGAATGTAGTTACTTTATTTTGTTACAGCTGTGATTAGAAGTTATGGAATGGAGAGAAGAACTGCCTTGAAAAGGAGCAGAATAAATTAGAGAGTCTGTCAAATGCAGAACTCTTTTTCCAGGAGGCGAAAGATACTCTATGGAAGGGGAATTAATCCCATTCAGTGGCCAGACAAAGAGAGGCATTGGAAAAAGAAGACATCTGTTGATGAAGTAGAACATAGATTGGCAAGAGATGAAGTGAGATGACTGAAGGAAAACTTTTTAAACATCTCAGAGGAACATATTTTAAATGATATTTTGGAATGGAACAGACTAAAGATTGTAATGCATTTTGATCTGAATATAGAAAGATGACGCCAAATTAGGAAAAAAAATAACATTCTGTGGTGGAATTATATATTAAGGAATAAATTTATTCTAGATGAACAGTGGAAAAGAGTATATAGTTTTTTTCAAAAGCAGGCATGTGATTGTGGAAGTGAAAACTGAACAAGATTCTGATTGTAAGATAAAGACCCATGCTCTGAGCCCCATGCAGAAGGCATTTGAAGAATCTCCTTGATTAGAAATGCTGACTAACAGTGGCAAAATTTCTAGCTGCTGGGACAATGGTTCTTGATACATTAAGCCAATATGAGCTGATCCATCTTGATATGTGGGAAGTTGAATAAAGAAATGTGTTTACAACCTCTTTGAGATTATATTCATGTAAATAAAGGACTTGATCTTAAGAGCAGTCCTGAAAGCAGTTTAGAGGTAGAAACAAAGAATGCAGTAGTTAAAGCTAAAAGATACTATATTAACAGTGAGATCACAAATTCACAAATTGGATCAACCCCCAGGGATTTAGGAAAACAAGCCAAACAATTTTGCCTCACTTGCTAGCCAGTGGCAGGTACACTTTATTTTTTCCTCAAAGAACCTAAGTGCCTAAGTGAAAAATTCTGTTAGTCTGGGTGCCTCAGAGAGGCTCCCTGTGGTCAAACTGAAAAACTATGTCCCTGTTTTATTCATGGGGCTTTTGGGGATTTGCTAGTCCCCAGAAGGTTTTATTCTTTGACTAAACTCCAATCACATCTCTTATTTTGTTTCAAGCCATTGTAGAAGGAGGATGTGTTTACTTTGTGCTTAACAGTTGAATATTGTACCTAAATTTTCTACCCACAGCAAGAAACAGAAGACATGAACTTTAGGCTTTTCTCAACTGAATTCACAGGTCCCCAATTTCCTTTAAGAGTGTTCTATTCACTTCCTTCTGAAAGCATTCAGAAAAAAAATGTTTCTATTCTGTAAGTGAATAAGAATAATTCTTTTTAGAATAATTCTTTCAGCCTGTAGGGTCAAGTTTGAGGTAAATTGAATGTTATTAGATTACTTGATGAGAAGGTTAACAAAAGGAAGAGACAAGTTCCCCACCAGGCTGCATCTATGGCCTGAGCAATGAGAGTGAGATGGCTGCTGCAACTTGCAGAGCATAGACCTCAAAAGGAGCTATAATTAACCACTGGGGACTATTCAAAGTACAGCTGGTGATTAATTAAAAGGTAAAGAAAACCCATTGCCTTTATTTATGCTCCCTACAGTATGTAGAAGGGAAATAAGTTTATTTGAATTTCAGTGTGATATGATCCTCAGGTTCCTATTACTTTACTTCTGCAGAGGATGAAACATGTTCCTATGGAGTGAATATATTAAATAGGTCCCCAGTATAATGTGTCTATGGAGAAATAGAGAAATAGGTCTCTGAAAGCCAGATACATGAAAAAACAGGATAAGGGCCCTTAAACAGTGCTCCTTGTGAAAGCTGGCTTTGCACAGTAAAAGTGAAGAGGCAGACCACCAATGAACAACTCGATTTATAGATTTATAGCAAACATTACTTCTGCGGGATTAGATGACGTGACAATTTTTATAATACTCAAACCTTTTTAAGAAAATATAGAAAAGAACCACTTTTTCTGTGAGAACAGGAATTTCCACAACCAAATCCTTCATTTTCTGTTTTATTTTCCAAAAGAACAAAATGGATTTAATATTAGAAATATGTTCGCTCTGGATCCAATTTCAGTCTCGGCCACACTCTCTAAATAAAAATCTATAATCCAACTGACCACTCTCACAAAGTTCCCTCTAATGTATCTGTAAATGAAAATATGTGTGCTAGAACAGACTGCATAAGTTTAACTAAATTGGCTTGGAACACACATATTTTAGCTAAGTGAGTGCAGGATTTTGTGCAGACAATGTCTATATCACCTGCCTATGTGCTCTGTTTTAGTTAGGAAATATAAGAATGGAATGTCTGTGGGGGGAGAAGAAAATGCAGTTATAATCAGTTATTAAAGGGTTTTTAATGCAAGCCACATTATGGAGGGAATAGCTACCAGTTTTCAATTGGCTAGTATGTAGGTTACTGTAAATCTGTAAACTTTGTTAGTGATTTTTGAAAAAACAAATCCCTTTCTTGCTGGGAAATATTTTTCCACATTAATAGGAAGAATAAAAAGAAATATCCATTGAGATAAACAGAAAATAATCTTTGAATGTTTAACACCATAATTTAGATCCTTTCAAGAAAAAAAAGGAAAGAATGAAAATGGGGTAGCACAAGCACATTCGAAGGACAGAATTTGGCTGATGGGACATTACACAAAGTGGCTTGCTGAAATAAAAACTACATAAGCATCATCATCATTATTATAGTAACACACATTTGAATTTTAGGAATTATTTGAAATTACTAAAAACAAAACACCAACTAAAAAATAATGCTGTTCAATAACAGACATATTATCTGCAAATTTACATGAGGCATATATTTTGAATTTAATTCTTCCAAGTTGTGTGTCATTTGCCTTTGAGATATTGGTGTGGTTTTGTTTATTTTGGGTTTTTAATATAAATTATGCATTATATTATATTTACTTATAAGTTTTACAATAAATTCTTATTTAAATGTTCAAAATTTAGAATTGATTGAAAGGGTGAATTTAACCATTAAGAACTGTCATGGTAGAATCAAGAATCAGGAAAGAATCAGGTGAAAGCCTTTGAGTGCCACATCTTTGTAACTCATGTGGCACCTGGGCAATTTCAGACCAAGAAGGAGCTGCTGTGTGTCTGGTTGTGCTGTACAACACCATAAATAACCTGGTGTCCGTAGTATTGATAATTACCAAGATCTAGGGGACTGGTGTGAGAGCTGTTGGCAGAACTGCACTTCCTTCCACCACTGGCAAATAAAGAACACAAGAGAGATGAAACTAAATAAATAGCTGTTCTTTTCCCTGCTTGATGAGTTGATCCTATACCAGAAATCTCCATGACAGTGCAAAGTGTTGGAGACAGGAGGAGAGGAAGGTGTCATGAGCTCTGCTAATGGAAAAAAGGGTCATGTGAGCAGGAGGGCTGTTGATGAATAAAATCTTGCAATATGTTTTTGTGGTCCTAAGGGGAAATTCTTGTAGTTGGTCTTTCTAGAAAAAGGCTGGGTACTTCAGAGTAATGTTTGGTAACTAAGTACACTGTTATTTTTATGTAACAAAAAAAGATTAGATTATAGAAAGAGAGCTTCCCCAGAGGTTGATTTTCTGTTCATTTCAGCGCCCAGCAGATGCCAGCATCAATCCTCATCTTGGTTGCATTCACTGAAATCCTGAATACTTTTATTTTAAAAGTCAGGCATACAGAGCTGCCAAAGCCTAACATCTCTTTTATTTCCTCTCATAGGTTATAGTGCTATAGACCCATTCATCAGGCTAAACTTTATTTATTTTCTGAGACTTAAGTCAATGCATCTCACTCCACATTCCAAGTCATAGTTGATAGTGACTTGTGGAAGGGAATAGGTGTCTGCTGATGATTCAGAATTTTAAAAAATGGATAGGTCAGTGAATACTCCTACATGATTCATACTGTTCTTTCAGGATTGCAAGAGTGCTTGCCACACTTGAAAGGAAGATCAGAGGCTTGGAATGGAAAAAGCTTTGAATATTTATTTCAAAGATACTGGCACAGAGATAGCAAATTGCAACTACAAGTCTCTAACTGCAGTCTTCCTTTCACAGAGCTCTCTCCTTGCTAATAACACCCTGGTTTTAAAAAGTGTTTGAACCTTGGATGCCTAATGGAATGTCCCTACTTGGACCACACCTGTTGTTAATATTGTGCTTGAAATAGACAACATTGATGCGAATTAATGTCTAATCCAAAAAAAAATATTCTTCAAGAATATTTGTTATTGTTTTTTCAAAAAAAATGTTTTTTCTGTTCTTCATGCCTACTCTCTTTATCAGTGCCAGGGATAAACACTGACTAACTCTGCTGGAAACACAGACCCCCAACAGAAACACCAATGTAGATCACTGCTATCTCTCCCTGTTTGGAGTCTGAGCTGCATGTGTTATTTCACATACTATTCCCCAAAGCCAAGGCTTGCAGGAATGCACCATGGCTGTTTACAACAGCACAATGTTGCAAATAAGATAGGTAAAAATAATTTTTCCAATAAATTACACACAAAAATGCTGAAGAATGTTTGTACTATTAAAAAAATATTGCAAAACCTCTTTCTTTGAGGAAATGAAAAGGCTGGGGCCAAGCCAAAATATCTGGTGTTGTCCTGATGTGTATTGTATCACTACATTCATTTCTTCAAATGATAATGAAATTTATTGTGGTAATTTAAATTATTAACATGCAAAGAAGTTTGAAACCTATTCACCATTTACTGGCTTTTTGCAGTTAGAGCTGTACTTCACTCTCATGCAGAGGAAATGCATGAAAATAGAGGTAGCCTCTAGCAATGCATTGGAAGGACAGTTCATAAAACTTTGGTTGTGCCTTTGCATAGTGGGGAAGTTGATCCTAGGCAAAAGCTATGATTTTATTACACTGAAAATAGGCTGATTATTTGTAGAATCCTGCTAGATAATTATTCAAATGAGACAACATTTGTAAGTGCTAACAGCTGCCAAAAAGTATTTGCAGTTCAAATTGCAGTTATGAGTGTGCAGCTAAAATCTGGAAGTAATGTTTAAGTTCATCTCTGTAAGTGATGAGAAAAGCTCACAGCATTTTACAAAAGACAATAGAAATACTAAGAGGACAAGATTTGGGGTTTTAAATTTTTTTATTCCATTTGAATAAAAGTTTTGTTTTAATTAAAAGGGTAGGTAAATTGGAGTAAAGAAATTCTGTTTATTAATTCTATGCCATTTTTAGTGCACTATGGATGACAGATGAGTTCTGCTCTGAACTGGATGAAAAAGTTACCAAGAACTTTTTTATACATCCTATATGAAGAAGTGGCTTATCCAAGTTGAATATTTCATTGAAATTTTATCTAAATCTCTCCCTTAAGTAAGACATTAATTCATTTTTAAATCTGAATGTGTAATCAGGACTCATAAGTACATCTATAGGCTGATTTGTGTTGAAAAATCCACTAAGAGAGAAAATTGAAAGTGTGCACAAAAAAGAGCAGTAAAGATTCTTAGTGAACATGGGAAAAGACCCTTCAGTTTGCTCTTAGTAAAACATCTTGATGGGTAGATTTTGTCAGGTAAAGAATTTTTTCCACAGAAGATGGAAAGGATTGTCAGGCCAGGAAAAATAAAAAATGTGTCTTCAGCAGGGTGATTGAAATCTTTCAGCCTAACATCTCTTGATATCTCAGCCTTCAGTATCTTAAATTTACCAGATGTCTCTTGGTGTTACATTGGAGCCCACTGTGAACATGACTTCTGGCACTGGAGCAAGCCCAGGCTGCCCAACTGCCTGCCATGAGTCAAAGATTAAAAGCTGAACAGAAGAGCCTGTGTCCTGCCCCATGTAGGCATTCCCACCAGTCAAAAGCTCTGAAACACACATTTTGCATTTTTAATGTGAGTGGATTGACCACTTTTGGTGAGGGGTCGTTTTAAATAAAAAGGTGTGAAATTTGGCATTCATCCTCTTGTAAGAGTCTGAGGATTTCACATAGCAGAGAGCAAGAGTCTGAAGTTTCAGGCTGAAATCACTAGACTATGGGCAAATGTAGCATGAGGTTGCTCATCTATTGTTTTTTAATTACTTCACTGCCAATAATGGAAGCTTGGGAAGAATATCTCACTGAGTTTGGTTTTTTATTGGAAAAGGTGGGCCCTGAATTCCAGTCCTGCTTTAAGGCCTGTTTACTTACTGTCGCTTTAATGGACAAGTTAAAGAAATACTGGGGAAATGAACATATAAATGATGTCAACACACCAACTACAGAAGTAAACACCATCTTTGCCACCTCACATGTGCCACAGAAATGTAAACCATAATTCACAAATTGTATGAGAAAAATCCTCAAGAAAATGGAGCCTTCTCTGAGCCTTTTACCTGAGTCTCAGTCTTTGAACATGCTAAGCACTGAAGTATTTCTTTAGGTATTTGTATCTCCAGTATGTGGAGACTGGTTTTTGTTCATGCCTATTTTTTCACAGGCACTGTGTAAGCAGCCTAGGTGACTCAGAAAGATTTATGGATTCTTCTTTTTAGTATAATGTTTAAAGTTAGGCAATTAAATATCTGATTTCTTGTACCTTTTTCATTTAACAGAACTGTTCTGCTTTGTTAGGGTGCTCTATCTCAGCTTGATCACTTCAAAGATGCTCTTTTATGAGATGGAAAATATTTAAACTTCCTTGCATGAATCAGTACATATTGCTGACTCTATGAAAAATGCTTGGGAGACCAGGAGACATGATGTTCCTACTTAATCCAGAAAACTAGGTCATTGAGAAACAAAAAATATTTATGGTTATACATGGTGTGGAAAGAGAGGTACGGCAGATGCCTGTAGTGGGATATGATGTGGAAAAATAGGTGCAGCAGATTTTCCCTTTGTAACTGTGGAGGTGATTCCTGGAAAGTCTGCATCAGTTTCAGCTAGAGGCCACCCAGCTTCCCTAATGAGTCAAAACTCTTGTGAGCAAAACAGCCTAGGCTGTTCTAATAGAGCTTTTTTTTTTTTTTTGCTAATGAGTCTTTACTATCATGTTCTCTTTTCTCCTCACTCCAATTTATCAGGGTTGAATTGAGTTGCTGTGATCACTGAAGGGAAAAAGAAGGATAATTTGATGCCTAGTGTTCCAGGTTAAATCAACTAATGCATATTAATGACTTCATGCTTCTGTAATCAAGCTAATAGTGACCTCAGACCCTGCTAGGTACTGCAAAGCCAACTAAAACAGAGCTCTAATAATTTTGTAGACAAAGTGGAGTTTCACATAATGTAGGAATTCCATTTGGCACCTATCCATTTTGATGAATTTTGCTGAAGAATGAGGAAGAACACAGTATTTCTAATAAGAATGTTTAGTTGATGAGTTTTCTTGCAATCTCTTTTTTTTTAAAAAAAAGCATTAAGGATTCTTATATGCTTTAAATTATCTTCCTGTATTTGAAGAATTCTCAGAGAACATTTTAAGGAAAATCTCTCCAAAACATGTCTGAAAGAGGAAAAATAGCTTAAAAAAAGGAAAATCAGAAACTAAGATTAGGAATTTAAATGGATTTAATGGGAAACAGTAACTAATGAAAAGTCAAACTAATGTGAGCATCATAGAGACTTTTATTTCTAGGTGGATGTAATTCAGTTTAAGTCCAGATCAGTCATAACTGGCTGTGTTAGGCCTGTGTAGGATAAGTGTGTGGTCTTGCATGTGAACAGATGTTGATATTCCAGCAGTCTACCCTACAACTGCAACTAATTAATACCATGCTGGAGAACAGAGTGAGGAGGCAGTGACTGAGATAACTTAGAGACTAAACTGTCCTCTGACCCAAGAGATGACTTTGCCTGTGGCAGCTGACATAGTCATCATTAAGGAACTTGCTATCCTCTGTATCAGATGCATGCTCTGGATAAACAGAGAAATTACACATTTTTAGCTTCCAGAGGCCTTTAATGGTTGTTCAACTTGTATAAAAGTGGATATGTAAAAATGTTCAACCCCAGTGTCCTTGTCTTTTTTCCATGCCACAGTGTTGATGGTAATGATTTGCATAGTTAAAGTAGTGAGCCAGATCTTGTAAAGGCAATTAATTATAAATCCTTATTTGTAATGATGGTAAGGAAAGTCCCATAGATACTTTACCTGAATTTAAATTTATGTTACTTTTTCAAACCACATATGTCTACAGAGAGGTGGAAACTGCAGCACCTTAATAGAGATCCCTTTGTATCCAGAGACATTAAATGATGAAACTATATGGCTGGAGTACCTGCTCTTTTAGGGAATACCTTACAGTCTTGTGAAAGATTTCAATGTGGAGGATTTAAGGTGCTTGACTAAATCACTTGTGTTCAGTTCCATACAGTTACTCCCAAATTTTGGACCCATTTCCAAAAGCAGTAGCTGTGTAGGTTAACACACAGATAGCAGTTCATTGTCCTGCCAGTGTATTAAATTTCAGCTGGCTTGTTGGAATCTGAGGTAATCTGTGACATTTTCAAGATGGTGAAGAGGTCTGCATAAATTTTGTATTTGTGCAGTGAGATGCTGTCTGCCAGTGGAAAGCAGATGTGTGATAGAAGAGGAGCTGACTTTCTGTGTTAGATTAGAAGTTACAGGCTTCTTCCCACTTGGGCCACTGATTGTCTTAAGCAAAAGTGATTAATGATTGCCTGTCTCAGAGCTGTCAGAATAAGGTATGTAATTATAACTCCGTAAGACAGCAAATGTATGCAGGCATAAAGAAACTGTGGAAGTTTTTTAAAAATAGTTAGGACTATTAAGTGACTGTCTGAAATCTTCTTGGACAACCTCTGTTTTGAGGACAGGATTTTCAAAACAATTTGGAAAATTTTGGTCATTGCATGTAAATGATGCTAAAAAACTATAAAGTTACTATCTCGAGCATTATTTGATTTGATCTGTAAACACGCCAACACTTATTTCCTTCAGCTTTGAAATGTTTCTTCAGTCATTACAGTAATGACAGAATAGGTCCTCAAGTCTCTCCTTTTGCCCATTGTAAGTGTATCTCTTAGCATTTTTTTTTTCCTCCCCTGACCATTTGGGGAAAAATTGCTTACCTCTGTGTGAGCATGCTTTGCTCTTTCACATTGATAGTGACTAAAGATACATATAAAAACTGAAATGAAGATTTAAAGTGTGGTCTGGGTCCAGCACTTCCATTGATGACCCACCATGAGGTCCTTGTGTGAAACCCCAACAATTTGTGCAGTGCTGGCTGGTCATCAGCAGTGGCTTTTAGGTCCTGTGACAAAGTACTTCAGAAAATAGTAAACAATGTAACCTTTTTAATGCTCTAAATGGAAAAGGAGAAAGTTCTCAAGTGGTGAATTTCTTTGTTAAGACCTGAACCACATTTGCTGTGCAGGACCATTTAAAATACTGCTGGAAATACTTCACTGCCAAACAGGAGGAACTGGGACAGCCATGAATTGACAATCTTATCTTTAAACATTGCTCTCCTAGTACCATTTTCTTTATCCATTTAAGTTTTCAGGAAGAGCAGGGAACCATAACCACAGGAATCCTCATGCATTCTTTGATGCAAATCATGACAGTAAAAGCATTTTAAGATTTAATATGCACAAAAGCATCATCTTTTCTGTGTGCTTAAAGGTTCAACCAAGTTATAAAATGGATTTAGCTATCCAGTGCAGGAGGGTGCTCACAGTTGTTATTTCTATTGCAAGCTATCAGGAAGTCAGAAGCCTAAAGTTTTCACAGATGCCTAAAGCTCCTTTTTAAAGTGTGTGTATAAAGATGAAGTCAATTTTAGTAGATCTGTGACCCTGAAGGCTTGTTAAATTATAAACCTTAGGTGAAATCAGTGCTATAATAAACATATAGTCAGAATACTGTATCATATTTAACAGTGCAAAAATAATAGCTCATTTCAAATGGCAATGGTATACCTTACCAAAAACTGATAATAATGGACATAGGGATTCAAGAATGCTGGTTTTATGGTAGGTCCATCTGTAAAGCCATCTCATAGAAAAAATTATTTTCAAAACCCTGCAAAATACATTTTGGATTTTCAGATTGCCATTACTACTTCTCATATCAGATTTTATAACTTTGTTATAAAATACGTGCTGAGCTGTTTTACTGAAGCTGGATCTGAAACTGTAAGTCTGGGTCAGTGCCATACACCTGGCTTCTGTGTTATTATAATCTGAGCTTTGAGATGGAAACCAGCTGAGTATCATGTTTTAGGGTGCATCACTGTTTACATGGCATATGTTTATTAACTAGCTTTTGGTATTTCTTTCAGAATATCAAATCAAGCCCACGGATCAACAGAAGTCAGTGACTTAAACCACTTTTGTCTTACCCAAAGCTCATTAAAATCCTTGAAAAAATTCTCATTGATTTCAGGGTGCATGGAAATAGTGATGTTTAACTAAGCATTGAGCAAACCTCTACTATTGTGTTTCGGAGACATCTAGATTGTTGCAAGCAGTTATACATGGGAGATGGTTTTGCCTTTCAGTGCAAATTGTTGTTTGGCTTTAAAAAAGAGAGGAGGTTTTGGTTTTTTTTAAATGCTCTGGGTCACCACAGCACGATAGCTAAAGGGTCCTTGAGATTCAAAAATAACTTATGGCAGTTGCTGGGGTTAAGCAACAAAATGGGTTTGATTGTACATAGTTAGTCATCTGTTGGGTTACATCCCATCCTTTCCAACAGAGGAGCCAGAGAGAGAACAATTGGGTGGAAAAGATATAAACAAAAGAGTTAGAGATGGCCCTGAGGCATCCCCATTTAAATGGTGTGTGCATTTTGGATACACATAGATGCTGTTCCCTCTTGCTTGTGTGCATTCATTATGCTGCACTTCACAACATTTACTCAAGTATGTTGACTACATGTTACCATGCAAGGATCAGGACAGGAAAGGTAAAATCTTTGTCACTTCCAGTTGTTAATCTGTCTACAGAAGTTTCATTAACTACTACTGTTAGCTGGTTTTGATTTGATTTTTCTCTCTTTTTAGAAAATAATAATACCAACATGCAAGCAAAGCAGAGGTCGTATATCTTCACCCAGTTTAACTGGAAAGATGTGGCTTAAAGCTTACACACAATAGTCACTGTACAGTGAAAGCCTGTATTTAAATATGTGCCAATGAAGATTGAGCATATGTATAAGCCTAACTATTTAAATGTTATTCACAGGATTGTCTGCTACTTACAATGTTGTGTTTTCCTTTTCCTTACTAATACATTCTTTGCTGGTGTTAATCTGAAAATCCTTTGAAGACATAAGGTTTTATTCACCAGCAATTTAGACTCTGTTGTTGAGACCCCTGACCTTGCTTCAGAGTGAAGTCTGAAGCTAGGAAGACCAACAGTAAATAAATAACATCGTCCCAAAATACTGTTTAATGATAAAGCTAAGCAGAATCATGTTTGTTAATAAAGAGGACATTTTCCTGCTCCCTCTTCATCTGCTGCCTCCTTTCCTGCTCAAGACCACATGTTCTCTTCTTCTGCCTATGGCCAGCACTGATGCTGGATTGATTCAGCTTGCCCACCTTTTCACTAATCATTTCTCTCTGGTTGTCAAGCTGGTTTCTGCTGTATTAAAATTCATTTGTTCAGCAAGGTGGGTGATGGCTATCCAATTTTGGAGAAGACACATGGTGGCAATAGGGTTACAGGATTAGGTGACAGATGAATAGAACAGGACATAATTCTGTACATTATCATGGGACAGAAGCCTTGATGTTTCCTCATACATCTTTGCGGCTTAAAAGCCACAGTTTCATTTCTTACATGTAATGTTCTTTATTTGCTATATAAACTAAAGGAAAATGAGGAATTCCTTCCCTACATCTCATATCCATTTTTGATGTAAGCCATCTACACGTTCTTTGGTAATTCTTACTTTCATTTTTCTTTTTTTATCTGCATCACTATAAGTACTTAATATTAGTTTATTGTAGCAGTATTGAGTGTAATTTTCTTTCTAAGAGAAGACAAAGAGAATTTGAAAAAATATAAGTATTTTAGTAACTTAGAGTAGGCTTTCAGCTTGATTGTAAAAGGGGAAATATTAATGGGCTGTGAGTATAAGAGTTACCCTGCATAAGCTCATATAGGCAGCTTGGAGTACCAAGAGTGCTGCAGTATTTTTTCCATGGTAGAGTTTGATGATGGTTGAAAAATTCATAGTAAAATGGTCTTTCTAGGACCCAGCTGAGAAGCAAAAGAGGTAAGAACATTTGCGAATAAGCCAGTTTCTGCTGGCGTAGGTTTGCTGACCACTTGGAGGTGATACAAAGGGAACTTGTATCTGAAGCTACAGATACTGCTGGAAGCTTAACATCAGCAAGGAGCCCAGAAGTGCTCCTAAATCAGGTCTGAATTGACAAGTTTCACTGTGACCATAAATAATTTTGAATGTGCTTCCTTTCCCTCCTCCTTGCTCAGCTGATCTTGCGATGCAATGGAGAATTCTTCAAACAAGTGTGTGACTCACAGAATAAGTGTTCTTTTGCTGTGACTTGAGCTCATGTTATGTGATTAGTGCACACAGATATTGCAAATGTATAGCAGCTGTTAGAATTCATCTCCATGTGATGCCTTAACCTAAGCCCTTTAAGTTGGCAAATGGTTCCATTTGGATTTTTATTTATGTTAAAACTCCCCACTTGCCCCAGGTTTCAGAAGAGTTTAAAACATTTCAATTATCAAATTACTCCATGTTATGAAGTAAATCATGTTCCTTGTCTAAAGTTTCCATCTTTGTACTCTACTTTTTGTAACTTTTCCTTTGGAGCCTATTATATGTTTTTATATGATTGTATCCAAAGATCATGTGTGGGAAGAGGTTATCAGTTGAGATATTTGTATGTCTGTAAAGTGAATTCAATGTCTCTAGATTAATTTTTTTTTCTTATCATTTTCTCTCAGTGTTTTAATCTGCTTTTAATATTTTTATTTAATTTGTTTGGCTTGGGATGTTCTTGAGATATTAACAGAACATGGTGATTCTGTAGTTTCACATTTCTTTCTGCATTGTGTATGACAACTAGAGCAATGCACAAGTCTTATCTCTGAGCTCACTTGGATATACTGATAATTTAATGACTAAGTAATCCAACTTTGGAAGTTACTAATAAGCAGTTATTTCTGTATTTCAAGACTATGCCAGAGTATTGTTGAGAGAGAATAATCAAGCACAGATTTATTTTACTTTTTTGTGCAGAATGAAAAGCCACGTCCTTTTGCTCTTCAGATGCTGTATAAAATGCTGACTATGAGTCTTTCTATTCCAAAACAGCATTTTTATCACTTCCTTGTACTTTCCATCAATTATAGTTTATGTTTTATGTTCCTCTCCTCCTTTTACATAGTATCTATAGGTGCTGTCATCAAAATACCCATTTAATGCCATACAGATAAATTAAACCTTCATGCCAAATCTTCCTTGCCAGCTCTTCTTCTTCCCCTTTTGTGTTTTCCTTGGGAAAAACATTTGTCATTCTTTTTCTCCCAGGTACATTTTATAGATCATATGGTATAGTTACAGTATATTGCACTTTCATTTGTGAGAAAACTTTCTAATGAATATCTAAATATCAGTAGGTATTGGTTGATGGTCATATTATAACAATTAACAATGTACTTGGTGGTTGCATGTGAAATTTTGTTGTTTGAGCCTCAGAGGACTAAGTGCTTAACTGCAGTTTTAAAAATCTTAATGAGCAGCAGAAAGTGTAATGGTTTAGAAAGGAGGATGCTAAAACAATAAGCACAAGGTGACTCATTGCTCTTAAATCACCTTAAAATTAAAAATGGTGAATACTGGAACACTGCATGTCCAGTAGTCAGTGAATGAATTAAAGGAAAGAACATAGGGCATTGAGGTTTTTTTTCAATTTTCATCACAGTACTACCTGCAATATGCAGTAATGGATAAGTCTGTACACAATATTTTCTTGATAGATTTTCTTCAACATAGCCCTATTTCTAATGCTGCCCAAAATTATGCCCCTGCACATATTGTATTTGTGGATATTAAAAAAATGTGTGTGAAGACTGGTTTTACCCTTTCCCTTAAGGATTGCTTTTTAATTACTAACAGAAATTATACAGCTGTTAATATTTTTATTATACAACTGTGAAGAATTACATGGGAGCTGCATTGCTAAAATTGCAACAGCACGCAGTCTTCTTCCTGTTACATCATTGTAAACACGGAGCACAGATTTTAAGAAGTTAGCTTCAGCTGCAAACCCATGTACGTGCAGAATACAGGTACTCTTATTTTAAAAAATCACAAATGAAGAGTGTCATTGTATATGATCTCCCTAAACTAGCTGGCCACAAAAGAACAATGAAAACAAATTTAATTCAGGAAATACACAGTCCCCTTTTTCTGCTGAACAAATAAAGCATTTCATTGACTTCCATATGGTTTTGTGGTTCCCCTTCCCCCCTTACTTTCATATAAAAGAAGATGGCTTTTATGGAATTTCCGGGTTTATTGCTGCATTTTTAAAAACTGAAAAGCAATTATTACGAAGGAAAAAGCAAAACAGGAAAGCAGATCCGAATACTCTGAGCCTGAGTGTTGGTGGCCCTATTTGAATGAAAACAAACCCCAAACCTTCCTGTGGCCACAATCTCATGCCTGCTTTTGCTTGAGCATTGTTTAAACTTTGAGGTTACTGTGAGTATTGTAAAGCAAATGATGCCAAAAGTGAAATGACAGCGTGTTTTTCTCTGGAAAAAGATTGGTCCCAACCGTCATTAGAATCTCCCCATCCCTTGTCAGTGAGTTACTGGCACAGAGTAGCTGACACTGCATTAAGATCCTAGCAGGCTTCACATCAGATAACAAATGGCTTTAGTGGCTTCCCCAGTAATGACCAAACTCATCTAACATATTTATTGGGGTTTTGCAAACTGTTATTTCTGCCCTCTTGTGCTTTCACAAGTTTAAAGTGTATACTTGCCCAGTTCTGCTTCCTTTTCCAGTCTTCATCCCTTCTCCTTAAGGGTGACTTTTACCCCCTCGGGCCAATATGTTCATCTGAAGTTCCCACACAGACCTTTACAATGTTTTAGTTGCCCACAATATGTTTCTTCAGGTAGTGTTTGATGCTGCAGGTAATCTACATTCAGAGAAAAAAATCAGAAATTGCAGTACCTTTCATATAACTGGGGGACACTTTTTATTGTGGGTGTTTTCTTTATGAAAACAATAAATATTTTGAGAAAGGAGCCTTTCTGAGAAGGCTGCTTCACTTAGGCAATTGTTTTCATTTATAGGCCTATTTTATAGCTGGTTGAGAAACCTGAAGAAATATGGGTTGTGGTCTGCTGGGACTAACAGAAAATTATAACTTGCATTTTGGATGGGAAAAAAACAGCACACCCTGCATGTTAAATGCTTAAAATAATTAATAAAATAATCTTGCTGAACTATGGATTATACTTTGGGACTGTGGTACTCCATTTCTGAGTGCCATAATGTCCATGCCAGAGACCCCATTGCAAAGGGGGGTGCAGTTACCTCCAGCTCAGAGGGATGGGCTGGGGCCTCTGCTGAGCCTGCCCAGCAGCTTCAGGGTGCTTCTGCCACATCTGGCTTCTGACTCAAGGGCTTATTTATTATTGTTCTCCCTTCCAGCCAGCTAATTAGCACACTGGACCGTTGGTATGTTGTGGATTTTGATTCTGACCCCGTGTCTTTTTCCAGCAGAGGATTTGTAACTGCAAACAGATGATGCACACACTGCAGTTAAATAGTCAGGTCTTGGAGGTGAGACATCTGATCATGCAGGCTGACTGAGGTTCTGCACACAATTGTCCTATGGTGGGATCAGGTGTTTCTGAGAGACTTTCTGAAAGGCTGGAGTCTCTCACTGACTTTACAGTTTGGTGATACCCACCCTTTGAAGCAGACTGCAGAAAGGAGACAAGAACCCTGTCATCTGTCTCTTTATTTCCTGAGAGGAGATAGTCGACCTTCCCCATACACGCCATAAAACCTCCCAAGAGAAATAAAGCTGAAGTAATGCTGCTGAGCAAATTCTCAGAGTAATTTTGGGATGTAGCATCTAGGGCTCAGTGAAATTCTGTGCCCTTCTACCAGATATATCAAAATGGATGGATGGATGGATGATGGATATCTCTGTTCATCACAAGGCCCTGTTTTCAGCTCTTTATAGCTTTTAAAAGTTTGAATACATGGGCTAATACTTTTAAGGCAAGTATTTGTTTTAGGCAGAAGTTTTAGAAGAATAGCAATCAAATTCCATTTCACTTATTTAAAAGAATGAAGATGGAGATAGGCACTATGGTGCTGGATACAATGAGGAGAGTCTTATGACTGTTTCACTGTGAAGCTATGACAACTCTGTTTTGGAGCAGTTTTGGCAAGGGAATTCTGGAGGGTCAGCAAAATGCTTTTCACTCCTTCCCTGTGAAAAATCCTCTGCTATTTGAGCAGGATGTGAGCGCTGGAAAGTCTCAGTTCACACAAGCTTTCTAAACTTGGAGATTAGAAAATAAACTACCCATAATTATACTTGTGCTGAATGCACTCCAGTGCTTGGGCTTACTTTTCCAGCAACCAGAGGTCACTGTAACACTGGACATGGGCACTGAGAAAATTAAGGTTCTGCCCTGAGCAACAGGATTTACCTTCCTCAGGGCTGGTTGGCATTTGGGGGAAACAGCGTCAATGAAATAATAAATGTCAAATGAAATAATAAAGAGGCTGTGGTTTAGAGCACAAATCTGTTGAGAAGAGAAGCCAAATTTATGAGAAATCTGGGGCTAAAGAAATGGGTAAGTGATAAAAAAAAAGGGTCTTGAAACTTGGGTGAAAAGTCAGGAGTGCTGCCAGTGAGAATTAGGTTATAATGTTGATCTTAGCCATTTATAGTAGGGTCATACCAGGAGTGGAAAAGGAAGCAGTCAAAACTAAGTTTTGAGAACCTTACTTTGGCAGAATTGTCCTCAGAGCCCATGATATTTGGGTAAACTAGGAAATTTCTAAGCATCCTTATTATTGAACTAGAGACTGAACTGTAAAGAACAAGAAGGCAGTCTGAGGCACAAAATACTGGGAATGCATTAGCTGTGGCTCCCCATGGTGCCTGGCTTCTGTCACCTGGGCATCACAGGACTTAGAAGTCTTCCAGTTTGCTTTCCAGAGCACTGCTGCTCTGGAAAGTGCCCCTGTCCCTGCTCCTGGGGGTTGCCCCTCCTCGCCTGTAAGGCACAGGACCCTTCTTTATACCATCAATGGAGTTTCTCTGCCAAGGTGGTAAGAACATTCTGAAATTAAACAAGAAGAACAAGCAGATTTTTCTGAACACCAGATTGAGGTGTTCACCTAGCTAGGCCTTTGTAGGATTCTTCTTAGTCATGTTGCTTTTAAAATTTGTAAACAATGTAAACAATGGGTAAATAATGCCATTTTAAAAAAATCATTGTACAGATAACTTTTCAGTGGCTTCAGGCATAGTCTTGACACTGTTTCCTAATTAAATATAGTTCTGGTTCACCCAGCTATTTCTCTGCTAACACACAAAATATTCCAGTGCTTCACAGTTTGGCCACACATTCATAATGCTCAAAACATCATAAAACTTTTCTCCTTTGCATAGTAACTGCCTTCACTTGTGAATGGTCAGTACATCCAGCTGTAGAGACCGACCTCTAATGCCAAATATTGAGAGCAGAACATGTGCACACTTTCTTTACTACCTTGCTGTACTGCAGCTCCTGTTTATTTTCCCCTCAGAAAAGGTAGATGTTGATTTTGAACAGCAAAGTATTTTGACTACTACGTTTATGCTGGTGCAAAAGTCATGGATAATTTGCCTTTCAGTTAACCTCATTCACTGTGTGAATATTGCAAACATTTTCTTTTGTGAACTGTGCATTTGCAAGAGGATCTTGAGGCCCCTGTTGGGATTCATTTGGATCTGCATGTAGATAGTAGTGATTCAGAAGAGTGTAAAAATAGGGTAGCTCACAGAGCTGTCTCTGCATGAAACACCACTGGGATTGTGTCTTGTAAGGAAGGGGGTGGAGTTGCAGAGAAATAAAAGCTCCCTTATGGCTATTTAAATCACAGTTTTTGCCCTATTCTTAATTTACTTTCTAAATGCCCCTTTCTACTGTCTGGTGTCTAACACTTGCTGAAGAGTGGGTGTGATTAATTTTTCTTCTTGCTTTGCATTTTTCTTTCTCCTCTGCTCTTTACACACATTTCTCTCACTTCATTGCCCAGGGCCCCACCTCCACTTCCCACCTCCTACCTGCTGGAGGAAAAGAGGATCCAGTTTTCACAGTTTTCTGTCTATTAGCAGAAAGTCACAAGTACCAGTCACAGCATGTCTCTTAATTCAGAACTATGGAAGAGCTACAAGGATGAACAGCTACTTTGGAGGGAAGGGAGGCGCTTAGAAGGACAAATTAGTGAAAGAATTTAGGTGTTTCTGAAGCAGTTTCTTTCAGGCAGCCATTCTCCAGGCAATTTGAGCTCTTGCATTCACAAAATAATTCATCCTAAAAATTCATTTAAGAAAGAAGGAGATGATGTGATTTTGTTTTTTGGTTTTTTTTTTTGTTTTGTTATTTTGGGGTTTTTTGGGTTTTTTTTGTTTTTTTGGTTTTTTTTTTTTTTTTTTTATTTTTTTTGTTTGTTTGTTTTTTTTGTTGAGAAACAGCTTCACTGGTGGTGATTTCTCAGATGGTGTATCAGCTAGTCACTTAGATCCGGGACAGGCATCACTGCTATGGAAGAGGATTTTCTCAGAATGCAGCAGCTTCACAAATTTCTGTTTCAGGAAGCTTACTGTTGTTCTTTTGCCTTTTCCTCCTTGCCTTTGTGGCATTGGATCAATAGAGTGTTCAGCAGAATTCCAGTGTGTTACTTTTTGGTGGCAGACTAAAATAAGATATATTTTTAATTAGATGACATACTGATGTGAATAAAATCCTGTTCTAGCTTCAACTGTCAATATTTTCAAACAATAATTAAACTACTTTCAGGGCCAAGCCTCACATGATATGAGAATTTTTAGAGTGAAATTTCAGAAGATGAGTAGCATGGTTGTAAAAAATCTGGGCAGTCCTTCTCAAATGGGCAAAACATCATGTAAATAGCGTTGAAAATTAATCCAAAAGAAGTGAGGCAAAATATTAATTAGATTGGGTGGATCATTTGAGAAGAATTATGTGCTAAAGAATACATGATGGTTATTCTAGTGAGAAATAGAAAAAATGTAAGTAGAGCCTCTTAACTAGGAATATGTTATACACTTAATTTCCAAAAAAACAGGTATGAAGTAGGCTTCTTCCAATATCAACACAGACCTAAAGGAGGACTTTTTGGACTGTGCAGAAAAGAAGATATAAACCATTTGGCTTTTCCTTATATTCATCATATTAACATTGAAAGCTGCCTCCTTAGCAGGCCAAGTGAGCTATTGAGTCTTGTCTGAGCCTGTATGACCTGAGTCTTAAAACACATTGAGTGTAATGCCTAAAGTGAACCTGATGCTCAGTGTGCTGGTGATGTGTAGAGAATGTTGTCTACTCTAGTCACACATGTTAGTGTCCCATGCATGCCCAAATGTCCTTGGCAAGGCAGACACTCCATCCCAGTGAGCTGACTCAGTACTTCCACACCTTGTTGCTCTTTGACCTGTGCATTAGTATTTGTGCACCAGCAGAGCATGAAGATATCCCAGCTGGAGGCCAGGATTCACTCCCTGAGGGACAGGACATTTACCCTTCAAGAGTATTTCCAGGGTAATAGAGTTTATTAGAGTGTACTAGCACTTCCAGAGTGGGCTTGTCTGGTTCTCCTAAAGATGTCTTTTTCTGTCAGTCTGCAGTGTCCTCTCTTGTAGATGGCTCTTACACTATCTAAAGCAAGAAATACTTTTTTATTCCTTATTTATGTAGTTGCATTGAAAATCCTGGGCTGTAGGAGGACTTCTTGATGCTGTAGTACTTTAATTAGTAACATACACAGCACTTGGTTCAGCTGCTCTAGAATATTTTTGAATCCCTGCAATGGGGGAGTGTTATAGTTTAAATCATTACAGCTGCTGTTGTTTCTGAAATGCATTTCGGGAGCAGTGCAGTAGTTGAAACTCTCTAGATGTTCCTCTTCATTAGTGGTGCTGCACTGGCTCTAAGAGCCATTTGGGGAGTGTAACAGGTGCCAAAAAATAAAGGACCTGGTGGTGGAATTACAGAGATTGGGCAGACTCCAAGGAGAGAGAGGTAATATTTTTTTTTTTTTGGTGTTAATTTCACATATTAGAAATAGTCTTAGTTTCATTAACAATTTTCCTTACTAAGCTGAGATACTTTGGGCTGTCACTTGTTCTTCTTTGGGAGACACAATACCAATTTTTTCTTTTTGTCATAACTTTGAAAATCGTGATTTGCACTACAATATACTGAGGAAAGAACTTGAAGTTCATGTAAGACTGTATAAGCTGGCAGAAAAGAAATAATGTAATCAGCACCAAATGTGTTTTCTCCAATGTCAGTTATTTTTCCAGTGATTCTAGCATATGTTCCTGAAGTTTTACTTTGAAAATAGGATGCAACTACATCCCAAATGCTGTGAGCTTCCCCCAGGCTGTGTTTGCTGCTTTGCTCCCTCCCCAGCACCTCTCCTTATTCTGTCAGCTCAGTGCATCTGAGGGGCTCCCTAAGTAGAGCTGGCAAGCTGCTCTCACTGGAGCTCAGGCTTTTCTTTTTCCTTCAGCTTCCACACAAATAAAATGAATGATACACCTCCATGCTGAAAAGGTGCAGGCTGTTCCTGGGAGAGCATGGACAAGCTGAGTGCATTCAGATGGTCCACAGGTTTCCAAGCAGAGGATATGGGTCCTGCCCTTAAATTAAAGCTGTTTTCCTGCCAGTTTAAGTGCTGTTAGTGATGAGAAAGGCTCAGGAGTTTTGTAGCAGCAGCAGCTGCTTAAGGAGATGTGTCTTTTCAGCTGTGTGAGGAATCTCCAAGAGTCAGGAGCTGATGGATGCAGTGTGGAGGCTTTTGGGACAAATGGCTGATAGGATGAGGGTCAGAGTGGGCTAAAAGCACATACAGAATGTTATTAGTTTGCTCCAACCAACATCTGGCCTGCTTTGAGAGGTGTTTGAATGCAGCTATTGTAAAAAACAGGACTAATTTTTTCATCAAAAACACATTCCTGGCATAGTGGCCTAGTTTCCTCCCCCTATTCTGATTTATTTTCTTACTGAACTGTGAAGTTGGTGGTGTGGGTGGGACAAGAAGTTGCTTTTCTTACCCATGACCACATGCTATTTTCAATTTATTTTTTTTCAATTTCAGTTTATTCATTTTGGTTTTCTCTCCTTAGTTGACAGATGTTCTGATAATATTACAGTTCCATGAGTTCAAGTTAAGTGAAAGTCAAAAAGTATTTCTAGAGGGTCTAGTATTTCTAGAGCAGGATTTTTAGCTCAGTCTTTGCTGCAGTTCTTTGGATTTCCATCATATTTTGAGAGAATAGGAATATCAAATTTCACCTGTTATTACCTGTACAGCACGTATTTCCTCATAACCAATTAAAATTTTTTTTTTCTGTATTTGAATGTGCCATGGTATTTGAGACTTGCAAGCATCATACACTGTATACTTTGGCAGTAAGATAAACAGGTAGACCTGTGAACAAGTTCAAAGACTGAAGCAGGATTTTTAGTTGGTAGACCAGCCAGCCAGCTTGTAGTTTTTCTCACTTTTTTCCCAGAATTTTTCCCTGGAAAATTTTCATGATCCCACATGAAAATTCCCTTATTACTATCCTATGGAATAGTAATAAGGAATACAGAAAAGTCAAAACAGACTTGGGCCTGCCTCTGCCTCATGGCAAAACATTCTTCCCTGTTAGCTGATAGCAACTGCACATGTAAGCCAGGAAAGATTTTTGAAACAGAAAACTTTAAATAGACTATACTGATTATCAGACTGTTTTTACTTCCTTGCAAGACTGTTGAATTCCTATCACCAATATGCAAATATGAAATATATTTCCTGTTATACACACTCTTGTGATATTTCAGAGTAAGAGGTCAGGTGATTTTATAGTGATCCTTTCATGATGTGAGTCTGATTTCTTGCTTCACATTCTGATCTGGTTTGGGACAGTTTTTTCTTTCTCTGGCTGCTCTGTATTCTTATTGACTTTTTCCAAGCAGAGAATCAGATGCTATTCTAAATTTTAACATCATCTGAAAGATTCTAGTTTGCAGGATGTCCTGGGAGGTTTGTAATAGATTTCCTCATATGCTATTTATGTTCTTTTATTGATTCTTTAAGCCTTGTGCAAAAAAGTTGATGATCTCATTTTATACTTGTTTTGATGTGATGGAAAAGAAAGGTTTCACATTGAAAATAAAATAGATTTTTTAACAGGATGTCATGAATTATATCTGGATTGATTAAGTTGCAAGAGCAAATACATGCTGTTGGCTGTTTAGAATACACTGTGGCTCTGGTCTGCTTATGGATGCCACATATTTTGTTGACATAAAGCTTTTCTTGAAAGAGTTCCTTTAGAGTTAATAAGCATTTGTAACCACCTGAGACTTTGAAGTGCAAATGATTTGACCAAAAGTGCCCTTGAAGCAATAGTGAATGAGAAGGTGGAGACAGTCAGGAGAATGAGAGTTTGGCAACAAGTTGAGAGTCTGGAATTGCTGCTGTAGAGGGCATGCCAATGATTTTAAAGGAAAATTGAGGATAGTAAATGTTCAGCTGCCCATCAACAAAAGTCAGAAGAAAGTTACTTGTTGGTTTGTCTTGGGATAGTAGTGCCATTATTTCCTGCAGTCTGAAATGCTTTAGTGGTCAGTGTAAGTGGACATCAACACAGCCTACCTCTCCTTGGCTGTAAGCAATCCAATATAGTTCTCACTCCATGTGAAACACCCTGCAAATGAAATTACAAACAGAGTCCAGTTTTTACCAAAAACCTTTCCAAATTCTTTCTGCCAAAAATCCAAGTCAAGAAAAGACACCACTCCCAGAACCCTCTAGGCTGCTGCTTAACAGTGGCTTTTATCATACTCCTTCCTGTTTTCACTTTAGTCATTTGACTCTTTCAAGAAACAACCACAAATTGTATGTTGTTTTCTTTTACACAGTGTAACAAACAAACTGTGAGAATCCTACAATTCCTGTTTGTCTCCAAAGGTAGTAATTTTTAAATGCTCTTTTCAGATTTTCCTTTTGTAAATAAAATATGTGCCTAGAAACAAATGGTCTAGGGCACCAGGCTGAGAACAGTTCTCTCACTAAATTATTGATTTGTTCAAAAAGTTGACGTGGATATTAGAATTGATGGCAGCTTATCACACTGATAATTTCCTTCCCTTTCTCTCACCAAGGATTTACATTAAAATAAAGCTCACCAGCAGCTGTAGTTCTGTATGTGTGGACTGTGGAACTCAAAACACCACATCAAAGTATGACCCTTTTCCTCAGTATTTTCCCCTAGTGCCAGACTCCTGATATTGCCTTGTTGTATAGGCAGGTGAGTAATGATAGTTTAGGTCATTTTAGGTCAGACCTGGCAGGATTCAGGGCAGGTGGGATGGCTGTCATTCAGTGAGGGTCCTGGTGGGGGATGCTCAGTCCGGTGGGCCAGGGAGAACTGTGACTGCTGGTAGGTGTGGTACAGCAGCTGTCACTTGGGACAGCTTCAGACCCTTCATTCTTGAGAACTGTAGGGCAATTTAGTCAGCTGGAACGAGGTGAAGAGCTTTTAAGGCTACTTTAATTGGTGCCAAAATATTGGCCTGACACAGAGCTGGGCTCAGGATCAGAGGAGAATGAAAGCAATTCCTTGTGTTCATCTGTATGTGCTCTATATATGCCATATAAATGTATTAATAGTGCTTGACATATTCATATTTTTACATTGAAAGGATGGATAGCTCTATAGTAAATTACTGCTGTTACTTTATTTCCCATATGCAGGTTTTTTTTATTTCCATAGATGGAATAAGCTGAATTTTCTAGAAGCAGTTGACTGCATTTCTATGCTCTATCAATTTATTAGGCAGCTGCTTAGATATACATTCTCACTTCTCTCCCCATATCACCTCCTCCAGTAAGATAAACCCCCAAACAGAGGTTTTGCCACATTATGAAATCCTGTTCTTAACACAATTTTCTGTATTTTTATTTCTGGCCTTCAGTTCCTACTCAATGCATGATCACTTGTTTGAATGTGTGATCAGCTTGTTTGTAGCCTTATATGTGCCAGGCCTGGGATTCTTTCTGATTCTGCAGGTAGAAAAGCAAAAAGGGGACAGTGAGACAGAGATACAGGTGTTCATCCATATCCATATTCCAGGAGTGTGACCCTCCTGGAATATTTGCATCTCCACAAGCTCCTGCTTTGCAAATTCCTGCTGTCCCTTTGCAGGAACAAGTCAGTACTGAACAGATGTACTCCATTCAGTCTTGCTCTGGTAGAAATCACCAGATAAATTAGCAAATATTTTACTTAAACTGTGAGGAAGAGTGTCTGCTGTGCACTTTTTCTACACACCCTCCTATTCCACTTTCTCAACCAGATGCTCCAGAGTCAACCACAAAATTAGAGTTTAAAGATAGTCATGCACTACATGGGGGATTAGTCTCACTAGCTTTTGTCCTCTAAAAAATAGGAATCTTACTCCAGAAAGGAATTAGTTCTTCTTGCATTAGGCTCCCATCCTGCTTGGGTTAAATTGCTTCACAGCTTCTTGTGTCTCTCAGTACTGACTGTCAATGGAGCTTAGATGCCTACCTCAGGCTAGATGCCTGCATTCTGGAGGAAACAGATATTTCTTGAACACCACCAACTTTAAGTGATCACCCATGATTATTTTCATATCAGACAAACTGGTATGGAATATGCACATAAGTATAAATAAGTCAAACATGCAGTTATAACCAAATATGCAAAAATCAGAAATATTGCAGCACAGTTATGCAAGGTTATTATATATTATTTGATATATACTGCTGCAGTTAGTTGGTGCATTTATTGCTGGGAGCGCCTCAGATGTGGGAGCAGCAGAGATCACAGATCTGAGCTGGGAGTGTGGGCCACTGTTGGATGCAGCCCTGCTTTTCCACAGGTCTCTTCCTGTGTGAATTCCTGCTGTTGGTGCTGTCCTGCACCCTCTGTGTCACTGAGCTGTGGCATGAGTGACTGCCATGGTGTGGGGGTGGCAGGTGACACTCCTTCTCCACCAGGATTAGTCACAGCACGTCCTGCTCTTCCTGACTCACCCAGTGGCCTCGGTGCCACCCCCTGTCCTGAGAGCTCCCTTCTCAGGCTTTGCTGTGCTTCTGGCTTCTCCTGCCTGCCTTGAACTGGTTTTTGATGCCTGGAAAAGAATACAGTGTTAAAGAGAGCACTTCATTCCACATGAGAAAGGATTATGGCAGAACAAAGTTTTGAATGGCATTGGTGAAGCAGCTGATCCAGCATAGAAACAAGGCAGCTTGCTAAGGATCTGCAGACAAGACAGAGCATCAGATACTCATTAGTACCATAATTACAATAAGCTGTGATGAACTCTTCACTTTGCTCAGCAGTGCCAAGGGGGGATGTGGTTGGTTGGTTTGTTTGTTTAGCTCCAGGCCCTACTTCTTACCCTAAATGCAACAAATCTTCTGTTTATATGTTGTCTTTAGTGGAGATATTTCTGCTTTCTTATGGTACAGGTTGGGGGAGGCCAAACCCCAGAAACTGTGATGAAAGATTCAGCTGAAAACAGATGAATGTGCTTTAATTCCTTTGTGAGGAGAATAATGTGGGGTTTTTTGGCTTTTTTTTTTTTTTTTTTTTTTTTTTTTTTTGCACCAGTATATGCTGCAGTTGGATATTCTTGAGGGAAGTGAAGATCTTGCCTGTACCTGATGTCATGACATTGGGTGTCCTGCTAGTAAACAGATTGACTGAAGCACATTCCTAACCCTTTGTCTGGAATAGCTAGTAAAAAAGTTCAGATTTTAGTAGGCTATTCCTGGCTGAAGGAAGAAAAGAAAAATTTTAAAATCCCATTTTCTACTTTACATGAACTTAGGACAACTTTCTGTATTAAGAGGTAAAATATCTAAATAATCCAGGCCAATCTCCTTGCCTACATCCCAAGATTATTTTAGCCACAATCTTAACATGAAATGTTTGCTTATTCTGCACATTGATACTATACAGGTTATTCTGTGATTTTGGTTTCTTTTCCTGCAGTGATTTTTCTCACCCTGGGTTTTGTCTCTGCTTCTTCTAGTCAGCTCATTTTTCTTTGTTCATCATCTCAACAAAAACAATTTTCAAAGTGTCATTCTGACAAATTTATCTGAATCCCTGGAAACCTTACAATTGCCTTTGCTCACAGCAAAACTCCATGCTTAGCTGTTTCTTACAGATATACCTTATCTCTTAATTTAGATATAACTTCACAGAGACAAAACATATCAACCTGCTCTCTTAAGGGAAAAAGCAGTAATGAAAAATATGAAATAGAATATTTTATGGAAGGATATCTTCTTTCCTAATTGTTTTCCTCCTTAGTTCTCAATATTTGATGTTGTATGAAATATTCCCTCCTTATCTTAAGATTTACAGCACAACATACAGCAGACCTCCATGAACCAGTGGACTGTTTTTAAGGCATCTGTGAAAAAGTGAAAAAGCAGTTGAAAAAGTGCTTGCTGTAAGTCAGTTTATATTGCTTTACAGAAGATTAAACAGTACTGCAGGAAAATGTTTTGAGCCACTCAGGTTCTGGATTCAAGGTAGAACCATATACAAGGTTTGTTAAGAGTATAACAAGAAGTGATGGCAAAAAGGATTTTTCATTCAAAAATGGGAGAAATAATTATATGGAAATATTTTCTGTCTTTGCCCTCTTCAGGCTGAGAGCAATTTACTCTTCCCAAAGATGAGTGTAGAGAGTAAGATTAAAAGGCATCTTAAAGCTTAAAAATGATGGTGCTAGAAATCAGGAGCATCAGTAGGAGCTTGTAGGAACAGAAAGACAAAAATAGGATAAACACTCCTTTGAAAGGTTGCTGCTTTAAAGGGACAGAGCACTTTCAATCAGCTTATGCAGGAGAGGTGGATACAGATGTCCTGCATCTCCTGGATCTGCATGAACTACTTTGGAGTTTAAGAGAACATTTCTACTTCAAGGAGCCCAATTGCAGGCTTGGAAAGGACTAGGCCATGCTGTGTCTGTCATGGCTCTCTAAAAACTCCACAGTCACAGTGACAGGAGAAAAGATGCCAGTTCCTTCCAGCCAGGAACAGAGAACAGACTCAAGTGACTTTATAAATGCTTTCAAGGAACATTGGAAACAGGCAATGGGGGAAAAAAAGCCCCTGTTTGTTGCTTTAAGCCTTTGCTCTGCCTCCTGACTTCAAGTGAATAAATACATGAAGTTTGTTTAGAAGTGTTTGGGTTTCCCTGCAAATTCTGATTCTGACAGCTTTCCACAAAGAAGGTTCACTCGTGCCAAAGACAGATGGTCTGGTCAGTTGAAAAAACAACATAAGAAGCTGAGCATGCCACAGCTACTTTGAGGTGTTTGCACTGCCTGTTCCCATGAAGGGCAGCAAGAGAGGTTTGTACATAGCTGAGGATTTGCACAATTCTACAAGTTGTGCTTCAACATCATGACTTCCCTAATTTTTTTTGCTTCTCTTCACATGGCTTTGCTGTTCATTTAGTTGTTAGATTCTTCATAAACTCTGCTTGCATAGTGTGTATTCAGTGGCTGAAATATATATAGCTAAAACTATTACATAATTACCATACTATCTACCTGTGGCTTTAAGACATTTTCTCAATTCTTGGCTTTCTTCCTGTGTCTTTGGGGTCAATCCATCCAAATGCACACTGTAGGTTTTATGGTTTTGTACTAAAAAAAAAGAAAAAGTTACCTAGTTACTGCTGAAGGATATGGGTGATCCTCTCATGTGAACTGGAATGCCCAAAAAACTTTTGTTTATTTTGTTTATAAATTTCGTTTTGCAAAGAATGGACAATATGCAAATACATGTGCATGCTTATTGTTTTTAAATAACCTTTGCTCCCCATCAGGAACATTCAGATGGGTTGCCCACTCTATGGGCAGTTTGTTGGTTGAGCATCCTTTCAAAGCTGATTATGCAGAATTGTCCTGTGCCCTCTGTATCACTGGAGCTGTTGTGTGATTGGAATTTGGAGTGTGCTGACACAGTTAATGGAAATACATTGTTCTTAAGAAAATTATTTACAGAAACTAATATCACTATGAGCATTTTAAATACCATTTTTAGGGTATAATATTTTTGATTGTTTACAATACAAGACAGTTTATCATTTGTATGCTAAAATACATATTTTACTGCAGTATTTTCATTTTAGAGTGTTCCTTGGGGATTCAAATCCTGAAGCTTGTTTGACATGTAACAAAGTCACCTATTTTGCACTGTGGTATAAACTGTTGCTGATAAGAGAATGCTTCTGTGGATTAGAAATTGAAGGCCTATCAATCTACACAATACATTTATACATTTATATATATATATATATATATATATATATATATATATATATATATATCTATATATAGATTATAAATATAAATATATTATATTTTTTATGATATAGTATTATGGTGAGATACATTTAATCTATTTAGCTGAGATGGGATTTTTTTTTACTTTAAAACCACAGCCTAGAGAATCCATTTGCCCACTTTCATTCTTCTTTAATGCATGGAACATCTTTTTTCGGTCAAAGGGACACAGATGAAACTTAAGTAGTTCAGCAGACTCCAGATCAGAGCTTGAGACTTAAAAGAGTTTTACTGCTGTTACTCAAGAATAATTATTAGGCAGATAATGCCAATACCGTTATAACCTGTAACAAGATAATGACAGTAACATAAAATGAAGCATTGGTGTAAGTATGGGATTTTATTCCTGGTAGTGAAGTAGCATTAAACTGTCCAGGGAAGGTGAGAACAAAGCCATCTGGTGCAATGTTTGAGAAGCCTCTCTGTGGGACTGAACAACTTGAGAGATATACCAGTTTCATAAAATTTCAAACTTGACTTTCCACTCCAAGTTCCCAAATGTTAAAAAAATGCATTAGGGTTCTTTATGTTCTCAGTAAGTTCCTCCAAAGCATTTGTCCTTACATTTACATCAAAATGAGAGATATTCAGCAAATGCTATTAAAAATCCACAATCCTCTGTTATCAGGGACCTTCAAGAGCAACTATAAGAATTTAAGGAAAAACTTGTTTTAAGGACTATTCTAGTACGTATTTATGCACTAAATAATGTAGGAAATGGTTGGACTTTTAACAAAGGATATCCTTTGTACAGTAATTCCTGAAATATGATCTTCCCTCCTCCCCCAAAGAATTTATGTTCCTATGACCTATCTCACTTGCATTTTAGGTGTCTATATCCATCACTCTCGTCCTCAGAACTCCCACTCAGCAGCTGTCAGTTTTGGCAGTGCTCATGTTCCGTCCATAGCCATTGCAGGTTTTTACATTAAGGATCTGCACAGACATGAAATTGTACCTCTGAGAATGCTCAGAAGCTGTGCTGGCTTCACAAAGTCAAGCACCTTGCCAGCAAGGTTTATTTAAAGGGCAGGTGAAATAAGCACCTGCCTACTTTAACAAAATTAAGAGCTGGAGAAAAAATAACCTTGCCAGCATTTCAGAATTAAATATTTATTATTCATCAGCAATAAGTATTTCCTTAAAAAAAAAAAAAAAAAAAAAAAGCTAGCACATGTAATTTATCTTTTTTCTTATGTTGTCAATGAGTTAGGAGGTTTATGGGACAAGGTCCAAAAAAACCCTTTTTTTCCTGTTGAAAAAAGTAGATTAAATGGAGGGGTGTCAACAGAAGTCCCCAAAGTAATACTTCATATCCCATCCCAATGAATGATTGAACAGCTGTGTGGGCTCTCCTGGAGTGCCAGCCTTCTCAGAGCTACCTGAGGAGCGAGCTACTTGTTCCTTTAGTGCTCTGCAGCACCACAGTCCAAGAAAAGAACTGAGCCTGACGTGGGATGGGACCCAGGGTGGCAGGCAGCTGTGTCAGGGACTCATTTGAGAGGAGACACGATGCTTCTTTCGCTGCATCATTTCCCTTTCTTACTTACATTAGTAGGGCAAGATACAAAAAGGCTCTTGGAAGGAATGGCTGGAGCACAATCGCCTCTGTCCAAAATAAATGCTGTAATCTCTAGCCAGCAGAGTTATTTGTTTGTGTTTTCAGTGAGCCCCTTTCTTCCTCATCTGCTTCCTGCTCACAACTTCCCAAATCTTGAATTATTTTCTCTTTAGTGGTGTGGCTGCAGTGAGAGTATCCCCTTCCTAATCCTTTACAGAAGCCTTTAGTCCCAAGGGGTGAATGTGTGGGAGGTGGAAGATATGGATTTAATTAAATTTACAGGCAGTGGCCCTTTAAAGTGAGTTAGTCAGTTCTTATCCTTCATTTCTAGTCTGTCATCCAAGAGACATGGTATCACCAGAATGTGTATTTGAAAAGAAAATATAGGACGGTGAATGAAGAGTTGCAGATGTGGAAAGCAGTCCCCTGAGGAAGAGGGCCCTGTGTATGGGCAGTCATCGGGACCCAGAGAACAAGCCTCAAACACTAAAGCACCATTTTGTCTCACAAAAGAAGGGGGTTTCATTGTCCTCTGAGGTAAACCATGGATGAAAAAATGTTGAGTCATGGATCATATATCTTTGGGGCTGTTTTGGATGGTGCTGTGTTCCTACAGAAGGGTGTAGGAGAATCAAAATCTGGTAGAATATGTTCATGGGAGACTGCAGACTGAACAGTGAACAAAAACCCCCTTGCCCTGCCCTAAGGTCCTCCCTCTGAGTGACACTGCCTCTTCTCATGCAAGGTGCAGCCAAAGCATGCACTAGAGGCATTTAGGCACCTTTTATGATAGAAAGGAAGGATGTTCAGGGCATTTCTAGCAGGAAGCTAGAACCTTTTCCTTTGCATTGTAGGATCCTTCCAAATCAGGCTGTGTTACAGAAGGTGTACATGAGACACATCTTTCATTAAGAAACAAGAAAGATTAGAACATTGATTCCCATATGAGATGAAAAATCTTCTGTTGTCGTAACTATGATAAGATTATTTTCTCCTCTTCATTGTTTAAGAATATTGACTGACAGAATTTGCTTCATACATAAAATTAATTGCCCTGAATGATTGCAAATTTAAGTGTTACTATAATTAGAATTGGTAGGTATTTGTTGTGGGCAGTGCTTTCAGTGCTGATCTGAGGAAAAAAAGGAAGCGTCCTGAAGTGGTATCCCTATTGTACCAAGCTGCATTTTAAGTCTTTCAAGTCTTTGAAACACTTCATTTCTTGAGCTGAAGAGATGTGAGTATAGGCAGTCATCTGTGTAAGCATAATTTCAGTTTCCTGAGCTTCAGATGGATAGCAAAAGGCAAAGCAGTTGCACACTCGACCATTACAACTCTCACATTCCCCACTAAAGCCCATTTTAACAGATTCATGACAGTAAGAATCTCAGATCACAGCATTTCAAATCATTAGCTTACTCAACATTATTGTGTTACCTATAACACCTTAGTGGTGTTCTGAATATGTACAGGACCATAATTGATATTAAAATCATAGAGTTGGTGAAAAACAACTTTTAAGCATCAAGGCACAGAGAAAAATTACCCAGGAGTTAAAATATCTTATTATAAAATATGTATCTCAGAAAGAAATGTATTTTGTTTAGTTTGATTTGTAAAACTGTTCTTCCTCATAAGAGCAAACTAGAAAATTTAAATTAGTTTTCTAAGCCTTAAAAAGTGCTGAAGACTCTATATTTAAAATTGGTTATGGCTTTACTTGCTTCTGTTTTCTCACAAGAGAACAAACGTGTGTCTTAATATTTTTGTGTTTTTATATATCAGAAATTTGCCTTTCCACACTTAAAAAGAAGTGCTGGCAAAGAGGGTTGTTTTGATCCCTGGGCCAAGTTCTTTAATGCCAAATTGCAGTGTGGAAAGAATCTCCCTGTCCAAGTTATAAATCCTTAAAATGAGCTTTGATGGAAAATCTGGAGTAGTTTCACAGTGGAATCTTCTCAGCTCCATGTGAGGAGCCCCATTGCTGATTTGCAGAGGCAGGTGTTCACCCAGAAATGGTCTGTTTTATAGCAAGACTGGCTTTTTGCTTGTGAACAGAAGAAGAAGCAACAAAGCAATAATGTTTTTGTTCTCAAAATTATTTCATGCTTTCTATTAAGATTGTAGAAGTCTTGTCCTTTCATCTGTGGTGTTATACTGGTGAGCCATAAAGGAAACCTATTCAAATTCAGTTAAATTTTCCTTTTACAGAAAACTGAACTCTGTTTACTGTGTGTTTCTTTATTAAAGTGAATGCAGGACTGGTCATGAAACTTATCTTGGCAGTGACAAGACATATATGAGACTGAGATTAACACAAATTGTGTTTCTGTTATCCTGGATACCAAGAAAACTAAAGCATGGTTTTCTTGAAGCACTTTATTATTTTTTTTTTTTCTTTTGTATGAAGGGGATTTTTGAGAGAGCCCAAGTGATAGGAGACTGCCTTTAGAATCACACTGCTTATCTGAACTAAAATGTTGACACCTTATTAGCAGTGTCTTTAGGTGTAACTCATGCTCACTGGGTAATCCTGGTCTTTCTCACTGTAATAAAATTATCCCACTACATTAGTTTAAATCAATGTTTTATGTTAAAGCTGCATTGAATATTATGCCTAGTATTTTATTTTACCTTCACTACATGCATGCTGAAATGAATTTTAAATTATATATATATATATATATATATATGTATCTAGATATAGATATATAGATATATGTATATATCCATATCTATATCTAAGAAATAGTTCCAAAGTTGTATGAACAAATATAAAAGTCTCAAGGTCGACTGCTTTGGAGGATTGCTTTGTGTGGGTCGCACTTAATATTGTCTCCTGATAATTCAGGAAGCTCTAGGCCAGTGTTAGTAACTGTGGTGCTGTTGCTCCCTTGGCAAGCACCACTTCCCCACAACACAAGCCTGTAGAGAAGCAGCTGTCTGTCCAGGCTCCCTGCAGCTTCAGGATGAAGATCTGGCTCCTTCCAGTGGCATTTTATTGCTATTGCACAAGAGTGAAGCCAGTAAATAAAACAAGATGATTAAACTGTAAAGCAAATCAGTAGGATTCTTTTCAAAGTATGAACAAGTGAATTTATTCTATAAAGTGTTGGATTTTTATCTGGGCCAATATACAAATTACTCAGTAAACCTTATACATACACACACAGATACACATTCAAAGAACCTTATACTGTTACCTTCCATCTGGCACAGAAACATCAAAAGTATTGCTCATGTGCCATTGGTGAGTATTGGTCTAAAACATATGTGTTAAATAAATTCTGAGTTGGAGTTTGGGAAGAAATGAGTAGAAAGGGAGCACAGTAAGCCAGTACTAATGTTACTTCAGTCACTCGATCACAAACTGCAAGTGGAACTTGGAAATATAAAACAGCCCCCTTAAAGTTGGGTAAGTCATCTAAAGCTTGCCAGTGATTGTTCAAAAGTATTGTTTCTACCAATTTTCTTAGCTGGGATTAGTGGAGTTTTGTTTAATTGTGTTTTTATCTGTAAACCTCTGAGTAGTGTTGATGGATACACGCTGCTATTTACAAAATAGAATTGTACTACAGGGATTCTGACATTTTGGTTAATTGGCATGTATCCCTCTAAGTGGTTTCTATTCCTTAACTCATAATTGTTCTCATTTGCTCAGTGGGATTCAGAAACAGGGTTGGTGGAATGTCATTTAATACTCATTTCATTTTGTTAAATAAAGTGCATTGGTTTCCATCTTGCCTATAAATTAAGTCATTTAAATTTCATTTTCTGGCTATATATTTTTAATTGTGTAAATATTTTTCTTTCTCATGTAATTTGCTTAATGTTACAAAATGTGCCACCCCCAGACCCTAGATTTACTTCATAGCAAATGAATTGCAGAGTATTTTCTATAGCCAATTAAATCAAGACATAAATCAAATGGTTGATCTGTCTCTTATGGCAGTCTAAATGTGAACTATTGTTTTCAAAGTTAGGCTTTTTACTTGCTAAGTGGAGGACTGAAACTAATAAATTATTCTTCTGCATCCCAGAGGCATATCCTTCAACAAGAAAATATTTAAAAGGTCAGATCCTGCCTTCCAGTTGAGATTTCCTTAATGTATAGGCAGTGGGAAGGAGAAAGGCATCTCTTTGTAATCTGATTTCCTCACCCTAATCTAACAGTAATCAATGTGTTGCCCAGCTTCTCTTTATAAATACAAACTGCTTCAGGGGCACTCTAACACATGCTTTGCTACCCACAATTTATTAGCCAAGAACAGCTAAGTCGAAATAAAGTTGTGGTCGTGCCCTCTCCTCTGGCAAATCCTCTTCACAGGGACTCTGGGACTGTTACTCAGGCTCTGCTGGGTGTTCAGCATCCAGGCTAGGCCACACACTGGACAACCTCCCAGGAAATAGATATACAGCATTTACAGCTCATTTTGTAACATACTGGGCAACAACAGAAACAACTCATCAATCTCATCTTTTTCAAAGGCAATTTGAAAAAGTGTCCATGGGTGAAAAGTTCTAAGTGTTATCAACTATCAGTTGTTTCCAATGGAAACATTTTAAGTAGAGTGAAAACATTACACTAGAAGTCACATAACCCTTTTATAAAGTTAACAGTGCCATATTTCCATTTTGGCTGACTGTTAATATTCTAGTCTTGGGGCTATTTAATAGTTTCATTTTCCTTTACTCTATTTTTCATAAAGAAAAATAATTATGAAATGTGCTGTTATAATCCAAACATAGAATAAGGGACAGTCTCTCTCTGCTCTGCTGAGAAGTAGCATTGTGCATTGCTGTGGAATATTGCAACCCAGGTACATTGCTAGCAGCTTTTTTTTTTTTTTTTTTTTTAAGATAAATTTTCCTTTCATTTGTCTAAGTATTATTTGCTACAAAATAAACACTTAAGAAAAATGTGTGAGAAGCTTGCTCTTGCCTACAGATTCCTTTTGGGAAGTGGAGTTGTTAGAAAGCCTCCCCAGCCCCAAAGGTGCTTATGATAGTGAGCATTGGAGGACAACATTTCAAGTCTGCCATGCAAATGAATGGGGATACAATTGTCTTTGTTTGTCTTTGCAGAATATTTTAAAGGACAAGTGATAAAAGCTGGATTCTGTCTGTTCATTCCACATATCTTTTTCATTTAGTGGAAGAATATTTAAATATTTTTGAAAATTAACCTCTGCTCCTAAATGGCATGGTCTGTCAAGGTCTTATTGTACCTCAGTTGGCAGCAAGTGCTGTTCTCCCTGAGCTGCAGCTCTGGTACATAAGGGAGGGACAGAGGTATGTGGAAAGCCATCTTCTCAACAGCAACAGGGGATGATTTCAAGAGCTGAGAGTCGACATTCTGTAGCAAACAAAAAAACAAACAGAAATTCAGGAAGGATCCAAATTCTTGTAATATGCTATATAAAAGTACCTTTATATACTATATAAAAGTACCTGATAAAATAGCTCACAAAAGAAGTTATTTTCCACTCAGAATATATGAAATATAGTCCCAGCTGCTTGCCCTTGAGTGAGCTACATCAAAAAGCAGAACCCTATGCCTCAGTTTCCTCATATCTACAGAAATAATAAATAGAAGGAGTGATCTCATTTATGCCTGGAAAGCATGCTGAGCTGGTCTAGTGAGAGACACTGATGAAGTGTCATGCATTATTATTGCATTAGGCTGACTGCACTTTTGAAACCCATCTGACATTTCCCACTTGGCCTCGATGGTGGGCGGTAATGTTTCTGTATTAAAGAGGATGCTTTATATCACTGCCTGATGTACATTACATGGTTCCTGATTAAACATTTTCTAAAAAGGCAGTAACCTGTGAGATCCTCTCCCTTTCTCACTTCATTAAGCTACCATGCTACAAAGTGTTCTGCTTCATTACAGATCCTGCCAAGCAGCTCTACTGTGCTCCTTGTAGCTACATGTGAAGTATCGAGGTGAAGTTCATAACTATATTTGGGTATCAGGGTTTATTTCCTCTACTCTGTTGAAGGGGAGCATGACAAGCAGCTGAGGAATGCTAGGGGAAACCGTCATTAGCATGAGCAGCCTGTGCCAGGGCTCGGGCTGCCCTGCTGAATCCCGTTTGTGCTGTGAGCACTTAAATCACCAGGCTCTGGCATGGGGCTGGGACCACACAAACACAGGAGGGTCAGATCTGCTCCGTTAGCGCGCTCCTGAGAGCGGCGCTGCGCACGGCAGACAGCGGCTGTCACCGGTAACAGGGGCTGTCCCTTGTGCTGCCAGCTGTCACAGGTGACAGTGTCTGTCCCCTGCACTGCCGGGTGTCACAGGTGACAGTGTCTGTCCCCTGTGCTGCCGGCTGTCACAGGTAACAGCGGCTGTCCCCTATGCTGCCAGCTGTCACAGGTAACAGTGTCTGTCCCCTATGCTCCCAGCTGTCACAGGTAACAGTGGCTGTCCCCTATGCTCCCAGCTGTCACAGGTTACAGTGGCTGTCCCCTATGCTGCCAGCTGTCACAGGTTACAGTGGCTGTCCCCTGTGCTGCCAGCTGTCACAGGTGACAGGGGCTGTCCCCTGCACTGCCAGCTGTCACAGGTAACAGTGTCTGTCCCCTGCGCTCCCAGCTGTCACAGGTAACAGCGTCTGTCCCCTGTGCTCCCAGCTGTCACAGGTAACAGTGGCTGTCCCCTATGCTCCCAGCTGTCACAGGTGACAGCGGCTGTGCCCTGCGCTGCCGGCTGTGCTGGAGTGAGCTGTCCCGGTCGGCCGTGCCCGAGGGGCGGCGGGCAGGAATTGAGTCAGTCCGCAGCCCGGCGCGGTGCGTGGCTGTGGCTCGGGGTTACTGGAGCAGTGGAGAGCGGAGGAAGTGTTGCAACAGCTCACACTCATGTCTGTGCTTCTCTCTGAAACAGCCTCGTTACAGAACACTCTAAGATAAGAGGATTTGGGGAAGCATTGCTGCCGAATTAGTGCAAGATGTGGTGGCCTATCGCTAGCTCTGAGAAGAGGGAGAGCATGCACAGCTACTCCTCAGAGCTGCTCTGCACCCAGTGGAAGGGAAGCACTCATGAAAAGGAGACTTGCATGAAGTTACTGATTTTTGATCTGTTCTGAGTTTTCTCCCGTGATTACTGAGTGTTGTGAATGATGAAGCACACCGGAGCTTTATATTTTCCCAAGGATTTAAAGATAAAACTTATGAGGTGCATTGATACTTGAAAACTGTGAAGGGGAGAGTATTTCTCATTACTTTTACATGAGAGAATTTAGTGTAAAAAGATTATAGTGGCATGTGTGCATTCTTAGAATTTCATGTGTCTCTCTTCATGCTTTTCATTTTTTTACAAGACTCCTGACCGACTGGGTCCCAGAAGAATGACATGAATGAGAAAGGCATCCTAGGGGGAAGGGGTTGGAAACAGAAGCAAGTGGAAAGAGAGGAAATAAAGTATGACATTCCACTGCCAATTGGGTGTTGGTTTGCTATATTGTCTCCACCAATAAATCTCTGCCTTCTTGATTTTTTTGTAATACATCTGAAGTGAAAAATCTTCTCTTTGAACACAGGCTCCTCCCAGTACTGTTTTTGTACCATTGCATGACTATTAAATGCTGACCATCAGAAAAATTTTGGTGTGATGTGGATAATCAGCCTTTCTTACAAAATGCTGTTTGCATTCTTTATGCTTATCACTTTTAAATTAATGAAAAAAGAAAATTATGAAGGGGTGGATGGATCAGTGAAGTCCATTCTTTGAATACTAGACACTTGCAAAGCAGCTGCTATGTTGAAATTTCCTTGTCTGCTGAGAGGGAGAATAGTTCAAATTGTAGTCAGAATTAGGACTGATACACCCAATTCTGTGAGGGTGTGACAAATGAAAAAGGAAATGCCTGGTATTTTTATTTGTAATATAAAACTAACCTATAATAATACTAGTGGTATTAAATTTTGTATGTTCCAGTGGATCAGTTTCATTGGAATACAGAAAATAGTTCTGCTTATATTAATAGAGAGTATTTTTGAAACACTACTTAAAAAGTATGACTGAAGTTGAAATACTAGTAGTAGGGAATATATGATGCTATGGGTGTGGTATGTGTCTTTTATCATCATGGTTTCATATTATTTTAAATATGTGTTCATACAATATTTATGGGGACTCCATATGATTATATGGCTGAAGAAGCACTTTCTTAGCTACATTTTGCTTTAAAAACCAAATAAATTAATGGAGTCTTTTATGTTACTCGGCTGTAACAGAAAAAAAAAAGAATATCAATCAGTCAAAACACTGATTTCAGTCAGTGAAAGCAGAGGAGATTCAAGTGGACTCCTGGGTGCAGCAGGGAGATTCAGGGTCCCATTCAGCAGCAGCATCCTTTGACTTTCAGAGAGCTGAATGCACTTCTACAGTTTAATTCTGTGGAGTTATTTGAAGTTCTAAAGCTGTCAAGAAATCTATGAAAAATCAGCTGGTGATCCTCCTGCAAGAATTTGGGAAGAAATAGCGTAGACCAAACACGTTCTATTATTCTCTCTTTTAATAATGAGGGAGAAAATCTGTGGCTCTGTGCTCAGGTAGCAAACAAGTCCTTAGCAGGTGAGCATGGACTAAGTGGTGATATTTTTGTGGGGTGGAAAGCAGATAATTGTTCTCTGAGTTAGGCTCTGGACTGGGAATTGCATCTGTTTTCCCACCCTGGCTCTCCCACAGATTTCCTTGATGAAATAAGCAAGTTGTTAATGGCTTTGGCCTCTGTTTTTCTCTTCACAAAATGGGATTCTGACCCCTTCCTCTCCCAAGGGCCTGTGAGGTTAAATAAAAGGATGTTTATAAAGTAAGCTTATGGTTTTGGGTTTTTTTTTTTTATGAAAAAGGTGCAGTTTCAACATTTTCAAACAATATTCTCTGCAGAGGAAGGCTCTTGGTTATTACATTTACTCACATGGTGGTGCTATCATACATATGTGCTTTCTCTTAATGTTATCATCCCACAGCAGTGGGAGGCTTGGGAGGTTTTGTACAAGTCCTCTTTTCTGGAATGAGGAAAGAGGTCACAGACACCCTGCAAAAGGGAGCCAGGGCTGGCTGCCAAAGGCCACAGATACCCTCCTGTTGTGTGACACCCCCTGCCAACCTCCACTTCTATAAGCTCCTTCTCTATGCTGGGACACCCCAGTAAGGTGTGAGATGCTCTTGGGGTGACTCCTCCTTCAGTGCAGAGGGGAAGGTGTCCCACTTATCCCACCCTAAATAAGCCTGGCTCTGCTTGTGTGTGTGCTGTAGGTGCTACCAAATGCTCTGTGTGCATACACACCTAGTGAAACGCCTCCAACCTCTCTCTTCATGCCCCTCTCCTCCCTTATTTTGCGGGATGTAATTCAGCTGGTCCTTTTCAACCTTTTGTTTACAACTGCCATTTTTGTGCTGCCAGTTGCTATGTATTTGGTGCTGCTCAGTCTCACTGTTCCTCCCTCCTCTTTAGGCAAAGAAAGGGCACAGCATATCTCCAGAATACATGTGCTCTAATGCCAGTGACACAACTACTGTGCATCTGGTGCTCTCAGTCTCCTCTGGGCACATTGGAGCGCTTTGCACTGTAGGCAAGGGGTAAATGACCTGTCCCTGGGCAGTGGGACACAGTGATTGCTGCATAAAGTGTTACAGAAGCGTCACCAGGTGCAGAAACACCAGTGACAACCCAATTAATCCTTACTCAAACACAGGCACATGTCTCTTCTATCACTTTCTCTTAGGCAGCCCCAAAGTATGAATGCTGTTGGCAGGGCATGTGTGGAGGTAGAAATGTGGTGGGAGGTGGAGTTTTGGTAGATGTGATTGATTTACGACAGGAGTTTCCTTTACAGTCATAAGGGGAATTTTGCTTGGTCACAGCAAGTTTGAACCCTCTTGAAACAGCCTGAATCATTTGAAGCTAAAATAAATCAGAGAATGGCAGGGGGAGGGGCATGACCGTTAGGGAGAAAAAAAAGTCAAAAAACACATTAAAATTGTTTCCCTTAGTGCTGACTTCTTAAATGGGAATGTGTTCCAGAATAGTTCTGCTATGTAAGCCAACATTTGTTTTAAGACTTTTTATTGTCTTTTTTCCTCTCTTCCCCTTGCCCTCCCTCTCTGCTCTGCAGATTTACACAGACTGGGCTAACCACTACCTAGCAAAATCTGGCCACAAGCGGTTGATCAAGGATTTGCAACAGGACATTGCAGATGGAGTTCTGCTAGCAGAAATCATCCAGATCATCGGTAAGACCAGGGCTGAGGGAAGCACTGTGAGCTGACTCCTTGCGTGGGGGAATATATAATTCAAGTTGAATGTATTTAACAATAAGATGGACCCTGAATAATACAATTTGACTGGGTCCATATGTCTCTGATATTTGTGTGGTTCATCCTTGTCTTAATTAAAAAATATGTTTATGTGAGCATGTTTGGAAGTGTCTGTTTAACCATACTTTAAATGGCCAGAACTGTATCTTACACACTTTGAATTGTCAGAAATGAATGCTCCATTAAACCATATGTCTCCCATGTGTGCATTTTGTTAGCTGGAGTGGCTCATACTTTCTGGGATGCCTTGAAACTGTATCCTGACCCTGCAAAGACAATTGTGGAAGATTTCATGTCAGCAGTTATTTTGCAGGGGCTGAAGAATTAGCAGCGACCTCCTTCGCACTTCCCCCTTTGCATGATTTGGCATATGGAAGCAACTGCTGCTAACAAGAGTGTTGTTACTGTACGACTGAGCTTTACTTAGAAAAGAGCTCTCTGTCAACAAAACCCTCTGCATTTTATTGCTGTGCCTTTTCTGCTTTTCTTCAGGGGTTTTTCCTGTGTTGATTTTTAGGTTTTTGGGTTTGAGTTTTATTCTCTCTTTTTTTTTTTTTTTTTTTTTTTTTTTTACCAGGGGTTGGAAAGGAAACTTTTATCTCATTGTTTACTTTTGCTTTTCCCCTCACTGTTTTTGTTTAGCAAATGAAAAGGTTGAAGATATCAATGGCTGTCCACGGAGCCAGTCTCAAATGGTAAGAATAAAATATATTTTTAGTTTGTGTTGGCACCACTCCACCTTCCTAAAATGCTTTTTATTAAGGATTTATATAAAATAATAATATTCTGTTCCATTTTTACCATAAAGTCCTAATTCTCATACAGGTTCCTGATACCTATTTTCCACACATGCCTAATGCTTTTAATTTTGTTTCTCTGCTAACTTTGGATCTTGAGATAACCTGTCAGCAAAACTTCATCACTTCTAATTAATCCAGAATTGCCTTATCAGACCTGTTCTTCTGTGGATCCAAATAATTTCATTTAGCTTCATTCTAAGGACAGTGAATCCAAGAGTAAATTATTAAGTGGAGTCTTTCTGTCTGGAAAACTGGTTTGAAAAACAACACTTGCCAAATTATTTTTAAAATATAAATAGCCTTTTGAATTGTCCACTGTGAAGTCCAGTTTGGTGAACTGACTCCAAGGCTTTCAGAAATAGCACTTTAGTCATATAGCTCTCTGAGCTATAGCTGGCAGCTGTCTAAGGACTTTTTAATACACTCAGACAAGAAGCATTTAGTGACTGTGATTCATATGGAGTCCTATTAATATTTTACTGTGTTTATGGCTAGTCAGCTACATTTAATAAGAAGGAACCTCCTTAGAATACTGTGAAAGTGAGAGACACAAAATCTGAGCCTTAGTAAAATCACCATGCATTTATTGAATCGTTTGCAATCCAAGTCATGTTCTCCCATGCTGAGATCTTTGCCTTTCTGTTCACATTCAAATAAGATATAAATAAGGTGCGTAATTGTGTAGCTGGCAAGGATTTTGGTGTATAGTGATTTGGTTGAACTTGCATAATAGTAAACTGCTGAAACTGGGTTTAAAAATGGAAATGAAACAGAAAAGTGCATTTTCTCAGTGCATTTTTAAAGGTGGAAGGTGTTTGCAGCTTTTTTCTGCAAAGTGTCAAAAGGGAAGGGGAAAATTTTTGAGTACTAGTGTCGTGAATAACGGGGTCTTTTGCTTCTTATTGTTCAAAAAATGTGCAGGTTTAGAATAAGTTTTTTCTCTGACTTTCAGGCTATTTGAAACAGTCCATAGAAAGAATACACACAATTTTCCTAATAATAGTTGTTATTTTAATTACTCATATTACAGCAGCACCTAGTGGCCCTGGCTGAGAACTTTGGGAACTCCAGCGTGGAACTCTAATATTACACACACCGATCAAGAGATAATCACTCTCTACTTCAATCATGTTAAAACTTGCCATTCCAGGCAGGCAAGACAAACAAGGAGGCACAAAAGCACAGGGAAAGGGTGTCATTTTCCAAGGTTATGTAAATGGTTAGTGGCCATCTAGGGCTGCTTAGGGACCCACCACTCTGTTGTCTATCGAGCTTCCTTTCCATGACAGAGAGATGAGCTGCAGAGAGAACTATCTACTCTAGCAATGTTTGCATCTCCAGAACAACCTTGGTGTATGTTCCCTGTTGCATTTTTATGTGGAAAAGGGATTCTTGATTTCATCTCTAGTTCCATGCAGCTGTGGAGGAAACGTGGTCAGTGCATGCCCATGCTGCAGTGGTACGTGTGGCTCTCCTTGTGTCCGTCTTTCTCCTCCCATAAGCCCATGCCACAGCTCAGCCAGGCCAAAGAACATGTCCCAGGTGCTCTGGGTGTCAAACCAGGTGCTTTCAAAGCTGCTGTGCATAGCCATGCTTCAGTGTTTGCACAGTGACTAAAGTGTCACATTTAGCCACTTTAACTTCATTGCAATGTATTTATTTATCTGTCCTTTGACGGATCTCTTTACTGAGTTGTTTTACCTCTATAGACTGATCAGATTATTCTCCTGACTTTTCACATTCCAGTTCTATACTGCTGATTTCTTAACTGAGTTAGGAAATTTAAAATGTACTGAAGTTAAAATCATTTAAACTTGTCAGTTTTTCTCTCAGAGAGCCCAGGTTTTGAGCCTCTTCTCCATTTGTAGCCTTTGGGCTCTGCACTGGTTTAACCTAGCCAAAGGCACAATTTTACCATATTTTCAGGTAATTTTCCTCAGCAGTGCTCAATTTTGCTACCCTGCTCAGTGAATTGTAAGGCATTTCTCTTCTCCTTATAGCAGTGGACTCTTGAGGTGTTTGTGATATGCAGGGGAGAAAAAAATACAACAGGGGTCAAAACTAGTTTACATGATGTATGTTTGTCATGCACCAGTATCTAGCAATATGTCCTGTCAGTACATGCTAGAACATCAGCCATCAAACCAGCAACAGTCAAATACTCCAATAACATTTGTTAGCCTTCATTCACTGCTTTAATTAAAAACTTTCTAGTTAATAAATCTCAAGAATCCCACTACCCTCTTCTTGAACATATGTTTTCATAATCCTTGCTCTCATAACTTGCAATTAAAGGGAAATGTTTCCCTATTCATCTGCCATTTTATACCCTTTCCAGGAGGCCTTTGATACGCATTTTCAGGAGGTCTAAGATATTTTATTATTAGCTTTAAAAAAGCTAGGGAGCACTGACATGGATTTTCTGCTGTTGGAAATTCTTGATACTCTCTGTGGATGATATTGATACCACCTCATAATTAATCACTACCAATATTCCCAAAGTCTGTTCCACTCATCATTTGATTGTCCTCTTGCCAATGGCATCATCTTTCAAGTGAATGATGCCAATGGCATAATCTTTCAATTGAGGCATCTCAATTCAGCTGTTACTGAATTTAAATTGTAAACATATTTTAAATGCATATAAAATGCTTAGTTTTTCTTTAGTTAGTTTTATTGCAATGTCTTGTGCACTATGCTCATTTTGGCATTGATGTATAAATACTTACAGACAAATTAAATTGACTCCATAGGTCCAAGTTCATAACAACTAAAAACCAGTGAAGCCCAGCAGCACACAGCTTCTGCATAGTTAGCTTTACCAGAATTCATTATCTTCACCCATTTGATGTTGCACACAGAACCTGAGTATCTGAGATGTACTGGGGGATAAACTACTTCATATTCAAATCTCAGAAGCTTTAAATAAATCAAGTTAGTAAGAAAATTGGGGAGGTTTGCTTGTTTGCTGGGTCAGTCTACTGTGGAGAAAAGATTTTAGCATTTCTTATGCATTGTTTTCATAACTATAATGAGGCTTTAAAGCTCTGTGTATTACAGCATATGTCTGTCCAGAGTGTCATGTAGGGTCTTGCCTATTTTTTCCTTACTGACATGCTTCCATAAGAGCAATACAGAACTTCTATTTTTCTATCATCTCTTTGAATCCCTTCAATGGAAAATAATGCCACATGAATTTTTATCTTTTCCTTGTATGAATTATTCCATAAGTTTGTCAATTAAGGATATTTCATATCATCTTTATTTTAAAAAGATGCTATGAAATTTAACAGGATTTCAAGGGTTTACTTTTTGATAAAATCTAAAGATAATTCCTTTCTGCTTCTTTATAACCCATTTGTTTCTTTAATTTCTGTTTTAAGTTTCCCCATCATTAGAGAAAATTAGATAGCCTTCTGAGTAGAAAATACATTATAAAGCTTTTATCTAATTGTTCAGAGAGAAAGCTTTCAGGTTTGGGTTTATTTTCCTCCTGAACAAATGATATATATAATGGAAAATCTCCAGTGTTTCAGCTTTTAACACATCACATCAAACATACAATAAATCTGAATGAACTGAAAATCCTTTAATGGTGAGATTTTCAGTTTTGTCCCTAGTGTCTTTTAAAAAACTCATGTTTCTGTTCTTTCCTCACATAGTTTACAGCATAAATTGTAAAATAAATTCAAAGTTAACAAAAATTTTTAGTTTATTGCACTTCAAGTTAATTTTCCCTTCAGAGATCAATGTTGCCTTAATAGGTGTTTTTGAGGATTAGCTGCTGCTACTTTCCACAAGAAATATCTCTGCCAATACCCATCTAGGTACAAAAGCATCCTTAATTTTTGTTGGTATCAGGGGCTTTCTCATAGTTAGATAGTGCTGGAGAGACCTTTCTTACTAAAGACTTTCCTAGTGTTTTTGTATGCACTTCATGAAGACTGTTTTTTATTTTGTCAGCCTGATCTTTGGCACACTTTTCTACCAGTTTATACAACCAGAGGTATGCATCAAAGATAATTTTATGATTTAGAATATAGATGTGCTGCAGTCCCACAGAGAAAGTTGAGTTCACTAAAAATAGAGGTCATGTTCATCCTGGAAATCAAGGAGCAGAGAAAAGGTGTTGGAGCCATAGAACAGTACCACATTGATAAGAATCTTCAGTAAAAAGCTTTAGTTATCAGAGCTAGCACCAATTTTGGGTGACCAGCAGCATATCTGATATAGGTGGGAATTAGTGTGACTATGTTTAGAACTAATAAGATAATTTCTGCAACATAGTTCTTGATTTCATTAATAAGAGGTTAATAATATTAAAATGTAATGCCAAAAATATTGCTTTATTTTATGAGAATGAAGAAAAGTTGTGTACGTTAACAAGAGGAAGGTAACAAGAGTGGGTGAATCAGTCTCTGCTTAGCCAGGGAGCTTTTTCTGTGACAGAGAAAGTTAAAGTGTGTGAAGCCTAAAGACAGACACAGAATGCTGTGTGTATGCTGGTAGACATTGCTTTGTAATTTATTGTGCTAGATGTGCTCTGTAGTGCTCCTGTAGTCCCGCAGAAGCCCATGGTGGCTCCATCTCTGCTGATAGGCTTGGGTTGTCCTCTGAAGGAGGACAAGGTTGCAAGAGGATGGGGTTCATGCAGATCTCTTCTTTACAAGGAATCAGGCTGTGAACAGGATAAATGGGTATGTGCCATGTGTCCTTCAGGCTTCCTCTGGCACGGATGTGCTGGGCAGCACTGTGAGGTAGCACCCGTCCATGTCCAGCAATGTCAGTATCCAGGGATGGGAACATCAGCATGATCCTGTGTCTAAAAATTGTTCATGGAAAACAGGATAATTGTGTATAAAGAATTGGTTTCTACTAAAGAGGGTTCTACTAAGGTTCATGAATTCCATGTGAAAATGTGTGTGCTATGGTTGTGTGTAGCTCTTTGAGGAACAGGAAGCCTGAAAATGTCATCCCTATGCTCACTGTCAAGTGGGCCCACATGTGAGCTCTTCCTGCCCGCACAGTTTTGAACTGCATAAGAATTTCCTGGCTTTGCTAGGGCAGTTGTTAGTGAGATTGGCTGTATGGATTCAAGATATACTTTCTGTGCTTTGGAGCAGCTTCAGGTGAGCCTTCCACGCAACAGATTGAAATATACAAAGAAATTTGGCTGAGTGAAGAAATATGGTCCCTTGGGAAGCTGGGAATTCAATCTGAGTTTTGAAAACTAACCCCAGCTCCTTGAACATGTGGGCCAGTTTCTTCCTGCAGTTTCACCTATAGGACTCCTTTTGACATCTGTATGACCCCCTTTTTTTTAAATTCAGACCATGTTGACTATACTTTTGTGCAGCCTCAAGCCAGATTGTTGTCCAGCTGGGAATGACATGAGGACATTTTGCCCTCAGTGTAGATGAGCCTGTCCCCAAAAGTTAGCAAGCTCCCATTAATTGCATTACTTCCTTGGACTTTTTAATTGGTGGCAGAAGCATTATGATCCCCATTCCCTGGGAAAATTAGGTCATGGTAGTACACATCTTGTGTGTTCTTTGGTGTCCTGCCTCACAAGGATTTACTTACCTGTTAATTACATGTTTCTGAATTCAGCTCTTGTGGTTTGGCAGAATTAAGTCTCATGCAATAAAAATTTTATGGGGGCAGCTGTTTTATGGGTTAAATACACATTAGAGCCGCAGTGGTGACAAACACTTCTTTTCACAATCTGTTCTCTCCTGTCTTGCAACACTGGCAGCTCTGTGTGGAAGAGCAGACAAGGCTGATATAGCTCCATTATGAAAGGATATGAGCAGATGTTTTTCTGTGAGGGAAATGACACTCCTCAACCTGATTCATATTCAGATTTCCCATTTTCAAGTATATATTTTTGCTTAACTAGCTGTGCTTTGTGAGTTTCTTCACTAGGTAGGTGATTTACATTAAACTTTTAACCTTTCTGGGATTCCCAGAACCCAAGGGCCCAATACTGTCACAGCCAGGAGCATGTCCTAACTAGCCTTCTGAAGGTCCTTTCTTAGACAAGTCCTCTCATTTCCTGGGTAGGTTCAGGGTGTGAGCTTCTTTTTAGGAATTAATCCCATTCCCACATCCTTCCCCAGTGATTGTCCTCAGCTGTTTGAGGGAAGACTTTCCCTCAAACAGATGTTTGACACATCCAGACACTTGCAATCCACTGTTCAGTGTGTAATGCACAAGATGGCTTCAGAGCATTTGTAACTTGTTTGGTGTTCAGTGAATGCTGAAGCCAGCTATCACTGGTCTCCCATATTCCAAACTCTTGAATCATGAATGATGAGTGCAGGACAAAATTTTAGAAGCTGAACTTCAGTATTGGAGTTTCCTTCTTTGTTTTAGACATCAACAAAGCCATCTTATAAACTTGTGTATTCCTTGCAGGGGGCTCATGTCTTTTTTATGTAATCCTCTATGCCAGAGAAATTTAAAAATTCCCTGGCAAAAAAAGCAATGCATGTACATGGTACAAGTACAGTGAAAATATGCAAATAGATAATGCAAACTGAAGGATAGTTATGGGAAGTAATTTCTTTACTAATCTTCATTGGTGTAGACCTTGAAATTTATTTTTTTGTTTGCAGTTGAAATTAACTTGACATAATGGCTAGAGTAAAAATGAAAATGAGTGTATCAAGACTAGAGATATATGTAACCTCAAAAGAAAAAAGATAAAGGGAATAATGAGGGTTTATATAAGAATACATTTTGGGAATAATTGTGACTACATGAATGGAGAGATTAAAAAAAGGAAAGAGAATTTCTCTAAGGGCATGGTTAAAGGTGTTAATGCTGGTTGAATCTCAAGGATGCAGATGTTTGAATTCTTGTTTCAAGTTTTGTTGATAAGAGATAATTAATGTTATTAACACAGCCAGTTTGAGTAAGATGAGAGGCAAACTGGTTCAGCATAGATCTGAAAGAGGAGGAATTCCAAGTGCTTTTGTAAACAAACCCTAAAATTTCCAGGAACTGAAGAAATTTAAGAGAAAATATAGATGGGATGACAGCTGGACAGACAGAGTAACAGATACCTTTTTGTGGTAGACCAAACATATTTTTACTCTGAGAGAACAAGGAAGCTGAGGAAAGGATGGAAGAGCTGCTGGAAATGTGAGACTTGCAGAGAATAAAGAATGGAACCCTTCATTCATCTTGCCTAAAGAATGTTACTGTCTTAGAAAGGCAGGGGAGGAAAAGGCAACAAAATAATCTCTTTTTTGGATATGGTTTGATTCTAATTTGACCTCTTGTGAGACCTCTTTATTTTACCCTGAAACAAGCAGTTCTCTTTACATTTAGAACATTACATTTGAGAACATTAGAAGGACCACAAGATTTATAACAATCCCTCTTCACAGAATAGCTCAGAGTTGCTCAGTTATCAGGCACTGAGATTCACATTCCCCTGAGTCACTCACATTTGACTGTCTGAAGCCATAAAAGAAAATGCTGCAGGAACACATCCTGAGTGTTATTTCACTAGGTTAGAAGTCCATTATTCATGAAGGATAAATCGTGCACTGTTATTAGCCTTTTTGCTTATTCTTACAAATCCCTTGTGTTTTTACTGGGTGGAATCATAAGAGAATAACTCATCTAGATGTTAATGAAATAATCATGTAATGAAAAGAACATATATTGTGATGAATACTTATACAGTCTCCAGGAAATCTACTGAGTCATTAGGTTATAGTTGAGTTTGCTTGGTTAGGACTGGAATTAGGGGTTTTGCACACTTTGCTTCTGTAGACCAAGACTACAGAAACACTAAAAGATCCTTTTGTTCCTTAAAGTCACCTGTTTTCCCTCAAACACTGCCTTCTCTTCCCTCTCCCCCCTGCAGTTCCTTGAAACCCACCTCTCCTCAATCTCAGTCTGGAATGTGCCACTTGAGCCCCTGAGATACGACCATCTCACCCATCTATCTCTTCTCACCATTCCTCAGCTTTGTTTGTCAGGAATGAAATTCAATCAGAAACTTGGCTGAAACTGTATTGGGAGGACATACAGAGATTAAATGTTGCAGTATGTTGGAAAACTAATGAGTGATGTACACTTTGAAGTATTTATCATTTGAAGAGATTCAGTATACAGTGTCTCCATTTCACCCATCTGTAATTAGCTTTCCATGCTCTTCAATTTTTAGTTGGGTTTTTTTTATGTGTGTGGGTTTTTTTTTTGTTTTTTTTTCCCCCTCAAAAATATCATATGAACATTCCCTGGAGTTTTGGAATAGAACAAATATATGTTAGTAATGCATGTGCTTAGACAAAGAGGTAAGGAATAAATGGCCTTGAAACCTCCATTAATAGCAATATTCTGAAAAGTCTAAACATAAACATGCAGTTAAATACATACACACAAATTGACTATGACATCCATTTTAGAAAGCACCTGTGGTTATAAGACATTAACAGATTTTTCCCAGATAGCAGTAGCAATTTACAGTAAATATGTCTGCTTCATGGTGGTTATATTTTTATCATCTTCTATAGGGAGAGTATGTTATAAATACCAGGAATGTCTAGAATGTTTACTGGATTTAAAAATAGACAAGAAAGTGCGTGATATTTAGCTGAACACCAAAAATGCATATTTAAGCTGAACAAGAAAATAAACAATGTATCTGAAGTGGTTTTATTTTACAGTACAACCAAACAAGGCTTTCTGGTAATGTTGAGATTTTGTCAGCTTCCTAGATTTTTTCAAATGTCTGATTATTTTGGAACAGTGGCAAAATGCCAGTTCTCTTATAGTTATAGTTGAGGACTTCTATTTAAATATTTTCCAACCACCCCCACTTCTGCTTAGACTTTTGTCATTTTGAGTGCTGTATGTTATTTAGAGAAGGTTATTGTTCTATATCTGTGGAGCTTTGATTTTCCACAGAGAGGTAGGCTTTTCACAAAAGAACATTTCTTAACATTGAGGTGAAGTACCCAGGCCTTTCATTCATCCTTCTTCCTAAAATAATCTGCCACTGCCTCTCCTGACAGTGGAGAATTCTGAAGCTTCAGTAAGATGCAGTCTCTTGAGAAACTCTGTGTTTTAGTGTGTGGCTCACACACATGGCCATGCATCTCTGTAAAGTAGCTTGTGCAGTTCTGATTGAACTTTCAATGATTTTATTCACTTTCAAAGGTATTTAAGCCCCCCTACCTCTCGTTTGTGAATTAAAGTTTGTGGGAGCTTTTAAGTTCTTGGAATTTCTGCATTATCTGGATATCTGTGGAATCATGAGATGGCCACTCTTCTACAGATTGGCCAGAACTAATATCTCTGTTCCTTAGGTTGAGTCCAGATTAGGTTTAGAAAAGAACTACTGGACAGATTTTTGAGAATTAAGCATTAATGTCTGCAAACAATAAATGAGGGCACATACCAAGTAGGAGCATCGTCAGCTTTTACTTGGTTGGGCTGGGAAATGCAACTATTGGGAAGATGTTTTAATGGAGACACAGGAATTGTGCAACTGTCCATAAAATGCTGACTGTGGTGTAATGTGTAAAGCAGCAGAGGGTGCCAGAAAGCAGCAAGTTGTGGCTTCCATTGTAATTAAAGGAATTAGCAATGTTAGGGTGGATCAGGGTTTGTATTGTGAGTTTAGCTGCAGAAGGGAAGAAAGAAGACACCCTTCTTGTAATTTTAACCACTTATGTATGTTTAAAATTAAAATAAATGCTGTCCAACAAACGATCAAGCTCTTGGAGGTATTGTGTGGTTTATTATGCCTAGGTGACAGTGCTGGTCACTCAGTCATCTTTTAGCCACTCTGCATACCTGCTATTTAAAACTTTGGTCTTACAGCAAAGAGGCTGCAAGACATGAGGCTAATAAAGTGACACAGAATGCCCTAGCAACCTCGTTGTTAATTACAGACTAATGTGGCAACAAAACTTATCCTGTCTTACCCTTATGACATACATTAGAAAGTCTTGACATCCTTTCCCTGCTCTCCTGTTAGAAAGTAAAATATCAAAATTTGTTACCTCAAAAAGTTTGGTTTTTGGCAGTATCACATTACTTGCAGAAAGTAATACAATTTACAGTGTTAGAAAAGGAAGAGAAGGAATGAAAGTAGGTGCCTATTAAAACTACTGTGATCTGTCCAGATGTATTTTCTCACTCTGCCCTTGATCTTTGCCGGAACAGAAGCTGCCTGGATCTGCTGCAGCTTAGTGTGAGCTGCTTTCATGGAAAAAATGCCAAATCTGCTTGATTTTACAGTGTCTTTTACATACTCACAATTTTGGAGTTCCTTGACCTTTATGCACACTAACCCTCCTAACCTTGTGCTTTTCTTTGCCCTTAATTTTATTCCAGGAACAAACTCTTCTTTGAACCCTGCTGCAAATCCCTTCCACTTACAGCCTCTCCCCAAAGTGCTACTGCTGGCACATGTGACCAGCAGGCAGCAGTGGTCCAGCAGGTCAATATTCCCTCCCTGAGAATGACAATGTGAGGGTGACTTAAAAAGAACAACTGATCCTGGAATTTTTTCCTTCATTCTCCTCCTCTTACCCCAATATCTAAAGGTACAATGTTAGGGAGTCAGAATGTGCTTCCTTGCCTGCTCTTTCAGTATATATTTATCCACTACTGTTGTAACCACCGTATTTTCTGTGAAATGTCAAAATGAAACATGCTGTATTTGTCAGAAAATGTCTCATGTCCTCCACAATCATGTCCGCAGCCATGGGACCAGATGAAAAGTAGTCATGGATTTTTCACTCATTGAAATAACTGCTCTGGCAGCCTTCTCCTGCTGTCAAGAGCCCATGGGTCTGACCACTCTGAAGTGGCACCACATAGCATGAGGCACCTGAAATTCAGAATTAGTAAAAATTTAGACAAACTTTGAACTGAACTTAAATACTGATGTTAACTCAAAATATAGACTTTATTACAGCTGGTGATCCTATTATAGCCAATGCTGTTAAGGTACAGATGGGTAAATTGGCTTAAATTAACTGTAGAACAAGCAAGTTATCACATAGACTGCTTATTTCAACAGCATTAACTAATCCCTTTTCATGTAAAGGCATTTGATCAAGTGAATAAAATATTAAGACAATCTCCTTATTTTATTTTAATGTAACTTGTCTGTTTAAATCCACCACAACCTGAAATTTAATACATAAATAGTTAGAATACAGTACAACCATTTTTGTTTCAGCAGAAATAAATAGTAAAAGTATAAATATAGTAGTCTCTTTGGCAGTATCTGATGTGCAGGAATTATTTAAAACACTCCTAGTCTGAGGAGTCTGCTGACCATATGATCAACAGATGACCACATGACATAAATCAGGGGTATACTTATTTAGAATTGAACTTATTTTAAGTTGGCCCAGTGTCTGGATATGTATTAGTCTGGGTAGGGTTCATTTTCAGTGTCTGTCCAAGATTTTTTTTTTTTTTTTTGGGACAAGGTTATAGTCACTCTCACAAACTGCTCAGAAGTATTTTTTGCCTTTTTGATTGTTTATGTCAACTTAAAGCACTTGTTTACCTATGCAGTTCCAAGCAACTCTTTCAGGTGGCATTCTGGACCAACACCAAACCCCCAAAGATCTGAAAGATGAATCTGAAAGTCTTCCTGAAAGTGAAATATATTTGTATTTAACCTTGTAGCTTTTGGCAGTCTTTAATTCTACAACAATTAGATTATATTTTGTTTAGGCTTGTATTGGCAGCTAATTAGAAGGTTGTTTGAATTATTCATACCTCTTGATTCTTCAGTGATTCTTTGGAATTACAATGGGACTGTACAAATGGCTTTTTCCTCTAGGGCAAAAAAGCACCACAAGAAATTTCTTTGTCCCTTGGTTTCCATACTTAAGAACTGAGACCTATTTGCATGTAATAGTTCATGTTAATTTGTTTTTTGATAAATAGTAGTTCATGGAGTTAGATAGTTATAGTCTTCTGTATTCTATTTGTACACAGAACTAACTAACCAGCATCCCAGCCCTGTGAGCTGTTTGGCCTGTCACACAGATTTTCTCAGTAATTCCTCCCAATAACAACTTTAAATTAGGTATTTGTTGTTTTTCTTTTGTTAAGAGCTCTTACTTCGTTCATGGGCAGATCAGCAGTAACACTCCAGGGTAAACACATGTGCAAGGCTGTTTTCACAGTTCTTGTGTATATAAAGCTTCTATTTAGATTTCTTGGCATAAACAGTTTTGAAAGATTTAGATTGTTGCATCGTATGAATTAATGTATTTGAAGATATGTGCCCCCTCTAAAGCCCCTCTAAAATGCTTTTTTTTTTTTCAAGTAATACTGGCAGTATTTTGGAACTTTAAAACACTTGGATGACTATTTAAAAAATTGTTTCCTCCTACACTTTACACTTCATTGGCTACAATTGTAAGTGATGTTACAACAAGCCCTAAGTGCTTGTTAAGGCTTCATTTTATAGGCTTGAGCACTTCTGATATTTCTCTTATAGCATTTGCTGAGAAGTCAAGAAAAAAAAATCTGACCCTGTTGAGCTTACAAGCAGATATCCTACTGCCTTCTCTGGTTCCAGGTGATTTTATTGACCAATAATCTAGACCCAAGATCTTGTGAAAATGTGGAAAATTCTTACCATAGTTGAGTTCTTACCAAATGAGAAAAGGGCAGAGATAAGCAAGCAGGAAAGCTGTTTAGAAGCATGGCATGAAAGCATATACACCATTGCCTCAAATTCCCATGTATGCCAAACAGAGTTTGAAATGCAATGCTCAGGTACGCTAGCAAAAGTGAAAGCCTGAATGTGAGCCTCTTGTATTATCCCTGTGGGTTTTAAAGACCTGAATGGTTTAACCTGAATGGTTTTAATAACCTGTGATGTCAATTCACCATCAGGTTTTCTTGTCTTTTTTCTCTAGGGCTTAGATCAATTTGAGTACGTAATATGAAAACTAAACATAGAGGAAAACTAGTAACTTATGTTCTCTAATGCATATTTTCCCAAGGAATTTAATTTCCAGCCAGAGGACCAGCCACATAACCTAACCTTAGTCCTACAGAAAACTCTAGACTGTGCTTTTAGAGAGTGCTAGCAACAAGTATTTTTTACTCCTTTTCATTTGATGAGCTCAATATTCTACAAACATTGTATGTTCTATAAATTCCATAACTATTCCCAGGCTAGCATGAAAAATATATCTAATTTAAAAAAATCCCTAGAATGTTTATAAAATCAAAAGGCCAGATGGATAGGAGCAAACTGTCAGTGTCTCTCCTGCACAAGCTGTAGCATTATAACTTCTGGTGCAGTCAAGAGGGAGGGTTCAGAAAGCACGCAGTGCATCTGGATGGATTCCAGTGGCAAAGTTCAAGAGATGAAGCGAAATGCCTCGTAGTTTACTTGTTTACTTATTTTTTAAAAGATTAATCCCGTCACTGCTTGTACTGCCCTCATTTCTAAAAGCTGCTTTTTTGAATGAGCTGAATGAAGTTGCTATGCATTAAGTAGTGTAGCAGGAGAGAACTGGAATTCTTTCAAAGGTTTAATTAAATCTAATAAATGAAGAGTCTGTTGTAGACTCTCTTTTGACCTAATGGAGAGAAGCTCCTCTGTTTTAAAGAAACGTGCTTTTTCACACTGCACTCCAGTTTTCAGAAGTTGTCAAGTTCCATAAATATTTATAGACTGGTACCTTGCTGACTCAGAAGTGTTGCATAGTTTAAAAAAAAAAAAAAAAAGAAAAAAGGCTCACTAGAGTAGAGCATTGCTTTAAGAAACACGGTGTTTAAACACACAGTTCTTTTTATCGTTGCCTTAAAAAAAGATCTTCCCAGGGTAGTATTTATCTTCAATTTTGTGTTCTTAGTGCATGTGTAAGGCTCTTTCATGGTGGGGTGGCCTTAGGCCTACAGAGATGAGTCTTGATGTAGCAAGTTATTTGCCGACACTGGAAAAGAATTTTGCCCTGTCTTTTCTTTTGATCCATTCTGCTGTGCAGCCATAAGCTTTCTAAGAAATTTGTGCAATGTATTGAAACACATCCATGGTTTTCTGAGTTCAAACCCAACACTATATTCCAATCAAAAATCCAAGACTTTCTTCTGACAATTTCTATTACGGTAGCACAAAAGCATTTCAGAAATTACCATTGCTGTATTTTGTGCTTTACAATGTCTGCTGCAGAGATTGCTATATAAAAATGGGGAGAGTAAATGCACACAAGCCAAGAAACAGAAAGAAAGGTCACACCATTATCACACCATTCTCATTTTGGTGTTTGTGGATAGAGCTTTTTTTGTGTTAAATGAAAATCATAGGCAGATGTTTATAATGATCTGTTTGGCCATCTAAAAATTATGATTAGGGTAGTTTTTAATTTAGAGTAAATTATTCATTAACTTGCTGATGTGTACAGACAGAAACAAACAGACTGTATTCTGTATTTGCCATTACAGAAATTATTTCACATTCACTTGAAGATTTCCAAGCACCAAGTGAGGAGCTAGGTGAAAAATTTGCAGCACTTATTATTGCTTTGGTGTTCCTGACAGGGCTGACAGTAATTTATGCCAGAAGGGATCCAATTCCCACTGTACCACTTTCTTAAAAACAATACACACCCCAGCTTATGCTTTGACCTCAGTAGTGACCTCATACATTCTTTTATCAGCAGGTCAGTACATATGTCTGTTGAATTCTCCAAGTACTTGAGAAGTTAATTTGTTTTCACATTTCTGATTTTACTGATCATATTTCATGTTTGGACTGCATGTTGGAAGAATCTGATGTGCTTGTTTCTTAATATCTGTTGGAAAAGGAAGTGGAAGCTATTTCAGTTTTAAATAAGATTGTCATTTTTTCCTTAAAAAAAAACCTAATAATTAAATAATGCCAGTATCATTTCCTAAAAATTTTTGCCTGGGAGGCCTTCTACATACCAGTAGTTATTATTCTCTAAGGTAAAATTCTCCCCAGATGCCTCCAGTAAATCAGTTTTTAATTTGCATGTATGGTCTCTTCTTGCAAAGTCAATGCTTAGTTTGGAACAGTGTTCTGGAATGAAGCTGCATGGTTCACTGATAGATATTTTTATTAAGTGCTCCTTAAATTATTCTATTGCAAATAATGAGGAATTTGCTACAAAAGAGTTAAGCTGAAAGTGTCTGCATGTCAGTGTATTCTGCTTAGCCCCCTAAAATGTGTCATGATTTTGACAGAAATATGGAATGTGCCTTATTCTAGGCCACGTGCAACAGCAAGTCGGCAGAATGCACGAAGCATCTCCCAGAGGACTGTTAACACCTGTTTTGTCTGGGTGGGTTTTCTAATTTACACCACCCAGGGAAACTTGACATTACCTTCCAGTGTAGTCACAAGAGGGGATTCCAGTCAGCTGCCACGGTAGGAGCTTATAGGAAACAAATTACCAAAAAATAAATAAAATCATTTTTGAGAGCTTGTTTATCTCCCAGTTTTCTCTTTCTTCAAATTTCCCCATTTCTGCGAGGGAAACTGAGAATTTATGGCAAATTTCACTCAGTCTCAGCAGTCTGTGGCCAAGGGAACTGTGTAACATGCAGCCTGCCACACAAGCATCTTCCATAGAAACTGCAAATTTAAAGCTAAAGAGCTTCCTCAGAAGAGTCATTATAAGTTTTGCGTTACTCTGGGCCACATTTCTTCCCATTGCATTTACTTTCAGATTTGGGAGAATTTGTGTGTATTCTCTGCTCTTCAAAGTGTCCTTATTATGTATTATTAGTAAAAAAAGAAAATTATTACATAGTAATACTTTGTACACTTTCTTCACAAGGAATTTTGGTGGAAATAAACAAGTTTTAAACAGTCTTGCTTAAAATTAAAAATCTGTAATTAATTTAGTATGAACACATTTATGTGTTAATAAGGACATACAACTGTGAATATGGAAGACACTAGAAAGAAGAACTCTTTCTGTCACTTGTGTTTAAACTAGTTTAAACTGCACTATATATATATATATATATATATATATATATAAAAATAATCAGCTTGCTTGTGATAGTTCAATTATAATACTTGCAAAATGAGCTCATATGAGTCTACTTCACATAGAAAGAGTAGAAACCCTACTCTTAAGTTTAAAGAAGGATCCTCCCTTTTAGAACACCTATGAATCAGCTATTGGGGATAACATGCAACATTGCAGTGTAGTGAAAATGGCACTACAGTTTTGCATGTAAAATTTCTTGATAGCTTTTCAAAGACAGCAGGTAAATCAACAGTGTCAAATGGAGGGGAGTGCGTGGCATAGAAGGGGTTTCTTATAATGATTAAGGTTATTGATTGGTACTTTTACAAATAATTGGAATAAATCTTACCATGTGTTATAACAAATAAATCATAATTGCATAATTTTTATGGATTAGATACATTTTATCCCACAGGACATATACAAATATGAAGACATTATGGTCTTTTTATATTTTAATTAGTTTACCAGTTACACATTTTTCAAAAGAGATGAACAGAATTTCAGATGTGCTAACATCTGTCTTACAGTGAAACACAGGGAAATCTCACTACTGGATATTGTTTAAGCAATCATTTAGGAATCACCTTGACTCCCAAACAGTGTTGAATGTGCAGCCTTTGAAGAATGGATAGGCAGGTGGATAAGGACATTGGACTGGGTAATCCATTTTTGTACACCAATATTTATCTGGATGGTGCTTGTGACCACCCAGACCATCCAGACCAGAGTTACTCCTCTTCAAAGTAAGTCAGCTGTCAAAAGTGTATTTCTCAGTCTTAAAAAATCATAGTGCATACAGATATGTACAAAGCAAGCATGCTCATGATTAGTGAGCAACGTATTCTGTTATGACAGAAATGGAGCAAGTTCTTGACTTGTTTGTTTATTTTTTGGTGAAGGAAGTATTTGACATATGTCCATTTGTACATATTGAAAAAAGGTTAAATGTGCTCTGGCCTAGTTTATGAAGCCTGGTTTGTCAAGCCTGGTTTGATAAATAATCTGAATGATAAAACTGAGGTTAAAACCACGGCACTATAGAACAGCCAACATTTTTCATTTTGTATTTCTCTGTGGTAACTTTTTAGCTATTCGTTTTAAAGACTGGCAGACATAAATACAAACTAGTGAAACTGGCTGGGAAGAAAACCCATAAGGAACAAAATTACAAAGCAAACCGAAAATCTGGGTGTTTCCCACGCAACGAGTGAGTTGTCAACAGGTCACAATGTGTGCAGTGGATGAGTCATTTAAGAACAGAAAGTGAAATAAACTTGTCCTTTTAAATCTCTGAGAGCACCTATGGGCATAGCAGGTTGTGAAAGTTTATACATTTGGCCAAAGAATACTCTGTTTAGGTAGTGTGTGTATGAGGATTAACCATGTATTAGTGAGAGTGTACATGACCAATTCTCTTACTGCTCTTAGACATAGGAAAATCAGAGTTTCGGCCATTTCCACCTTGAAATACTTTTTAGTGTCTTCCAGAGCATTCTGTATGGCTAAATCTATATGGAAAGTTTAGTTCTCTTACCAGCTCCAACGTGTACATATAAAATGATGTTATTTACTTATGAAGATATCTTGGTTGCTTTCCTGAACCTCTGATCTTTCTAGAGCCTGCAACTGAGATCAGTTTACTGGCATTTCACCTTCTGAGTAAGCAACCAGATCTCAAAAGCTCGTGCATCTCCTTACATGAATGATTGCTGTTAAAATCAGACAATAGTACCTGCTTTTACATTCATTTAAAGTTAATAATCTTATGCAACGTGAATTGTAAATATTTAGAGTTCTGGTTACTAGCTGTGACTCCTGAATTTTGTTTGATTTTGATTCTATTAGTGCTCTAGAACTTGAAAGAGAAGGAGATGTGCAACAGCAATAATATATTTTCTAATTCTGCATTCATTTAAATCCTCCACAAATTGTATTAGTAATGAATATCCATGCAAAAGGAAGATTCAAATGTATGTCTCTAAACTCAGGTTAGTTCTCTGGGGACATTTAGGAAGAAACGTGCTGGTAAAGTGTATTTGAAATACAGTTCTTGTGACACACACAATCTTCTACCATAACATCAATTTCAAAAGAGTGCTATTTATTATTTGCAATTAAAAAGAAAAAAATGCATCAAATACTGAAGAGTTTTGTGGAGTTTCTGTTCTCTGGAAAGTGAGTATGTATGTGATTCTCTGGATTTCTGTAGAATATTATTTCCATGGATGTCCTTAATCAACCATCAGCAACATTACAAAACTTCTACAGGGAAAATCCTTTGCCAAATTTTATCTGGAAGCTGGGTCACGAATCAGAATGTCAAAACACACACACAGAACTGTGGAAGATAGCACTGAATGAAGTGCTAAGAGAAATTATTGTTTGACTTTTGCTGCCAAAATAATCAAGAACATTTAAGAGCTTGTATGTATAGAAACTCTATGTGGTTATAATAGTTTGTTGTTTTTATAAAGGTGTTCCATTTTTCAGGAAGAGTCCAGCTCAAAGTAGGCAAACAGTAAATAACTTGTGTGTCTATGTGTTCTTGTAGACTATAGTGCCATAAACTTAAAAGAGAGAGTTAGTCAAAGCAAGATATTTTTTGAGCTTCTTGTACACACAGAGAAACATAATGCTGTGTTAGTCATAATTACATGTCTTATGAACATCCCACAACTAAATTTTTTTTTGCGTGTGAAGAAAGTGTCTTTCGGACAAAGGAGATGAAAGCTAATCTTGGCAACAGCAGAAATAATAGGAATAAATAGACATATTCTATGTGCTGAATCACTGGTGAGTACATCCCACAAATGAGCTCTTCCTGTAAGTCAGCTGGCTATTAAGTACTACGTCTATGCAAGTCCCCCAGTCTGATTAAGTGATTTAGTTCTGATGATAAATTTCAAATAGCTTTCACTCAAAAGCAGGTTACCCACAACTACACAATATCAAATGTGGCAGCATATTTCCAATGTATCTTTGTGTGCTACCTAATCTATTAATGTTATCACAGCTGTGACATTTCTCTTTATTTCTACACTATCATATGAACTGTATCCCCTTATATATCAGTGTAAAAATATATTGGAGAGGTGCTTTTTTCATGATGCTATGTGTAAGAATACCACCAAAAGGATCAGATTTATAAAGAAAGCTTAATATATTGTAAGCATAACCTATCAGCTTAAATAAAAAAAAGTATCAAATAGTTATTTACCTCATGATACCCACAAATTAATTCCTAAATTATCATAATCTTCGCCAAGTATATCTTTACCCACAATGCTGGAGTTTTGATAAGGACGTGATTATGTTTCCAAATTAGGTTTTTGTTGCCTCTGAAAAGCAATTTCATGTAGTGCTGATTGACTTTCAGCATGGTTAATTGAATAGCTAAGTGGCAAATATCTACATGGCAATGAAGGTTTATTACTTTGTTAATTATTTAACGTATTTATAGTTGTTAAAGTTTTTAGTATTGAAGTTCTGTTATTAAATGTGCTACATTTATTCCACTCTTTGGAATCTTTAATAAAAAATAAGTGCCTTGGGAAAAAAAAATCATGGATTGAGAGTGATAGATAACTATATCAGCAGCAACAGTTTGATCTTGGCAACATGTACCTGTACAAACAGATTTGCAAATTTGAGACTCTTCTCTGTAGTGATATGTAAGATTTGGAGTCAATCTATATATCCTGAATTCTGTACTCTAATGAGAAATATCATCTGCTCTAGTACCTTGTAGTTCTCATGATGCAACTCACTATAATGATAAACACAATCTCTGCTATAAGCTAGTTCTTTTTGCAAGCAAAATTCACTACAGAATTGTGGTCATATGTAAGGTACAAAATTTGTCTGGTGTCTGTGTTGTGTTACACCACAAAATCTTCAACCAGAGATATATGAGCAGCACAATTCTACACACACAGTGTCAGCTCTAGGAGGAGTTTATCCCAGTGAACAACTACTTATATAAACACGGACTTCAGGAATTTAAACCACTCTTGATTGAAACAGTACTGAGGAATGGAAGCTGCTTGAAATCTCTTGGAACTTTTGTAATTGCAAAATTACTCTCATCTGTGAGTGAGTTTGGAGAAAAAGTGTTTGGGGCTGCTTGGGTTTGAGTTCAAAGAATAACTGTGGTTTTCCAGGGCAAGAAGTAGGTAATTAAAGCAATATTTAGAGACATACTGAGAGCTTCAAAATGGGACAATTTTAAGGCTAACGTTTTCTAGACTAGAGTGGAAAGAAAGTGAAAATAACCCAAAAATGTATTAATGCATGTCTCATTGAATCCCCTAAGAGTTTCTGAGAGTTGTACAGTAACTGCAGTTATTATCAGAGAACTGACTGCAAGAGTTGTTTTCTGACATTTTCAGGATATTCTGGGCCTGTGAGTTGCCACACCAAACTTGCTCAATTCACAAGTCAAAACAAGACTTTATTATAAGGGTAACAGTGCAACCCCAGTCTATTGTCTGAAAGTTGGCCACTGCTGTTGCTTCATTCACCCCTACCAAAGGGGTGACTTTGGACTCAGGGCTTCTGTTACACTTCTCTTGGTGAACTCTGAAGCCAAACAGAATTTGCTTTGTAGTTCTGCAGCATACTGAGTCATTGGTGCTAGTGGTAATGATGCATTTTTTTCTGAGTTTAAGAAACATGACTTCAAAGACACATGCTGTAAAAGTAAACACGTAAATTAACCAGGTGCTGTTTCTATAGGATATTATTCACTAAATGTATATGAAGGCTTAGGTAGTAGGCTTATTATTCACTATTATTTGGTATTGCAGATAGATATTGAGATGTTTTTGCATTAGGGCTTAAATATTCTCCAGTGAACGGAGATTTTGTCATATCTGTGGTCTCCTGAACTACTGCAGAGGGAACATGTCCTGGAATAATATTTCCTGACACATATTTTAGTTTAATCAAGTAATTATCAAAAATTACTTGATTAAAATAGAATATTTGTTAGGAAATATTATTCCAGTTATTTCAAGATGGATGCTACTGGTGTAATGTAGTGATTTTTTTTTTCCCCTCCCTTTGGCTTCTAGTACTTACAGAGCAGAATTTCCCATCTTTAAAGCAATTGATACTGCATTATGGTTGATTTGAAAGTCCAAAGAAACAATGAGTTATGCAGCTAATAGCCCACCAAATCTTCATTTCTTTTCAATTTTTCAGAGCACAGGAATTTCCATTCAATGTTTTTTCTTACGTAGTTGACATTATTTAAAGGTTGAGTAGAAATATTCTCTTCATGTGCACAATTTTCCCAATGGATTCAGGTGTTTGGTTGAACGTCAGGGCTGAGCCAGCCCAGTGCCTTGCCACTGCCACCAGGAGTGGCACCATCCACCTTGTCCCTCCTTCCCACCTCCCCTTTCCTCTCCCAAGCCACGCTTTACCCAGGCTGGGACACGCCCTCCCCTCTGCTGGCTCCTGTGCTTCTCTGCCTGCACGGGAAACTGGAATGACTGAAATCCCTTTGCCTTTTTGCTGGGTGAGTTCCCTGCACAGAGCCAGCTCCTGGTGCCCGCTGAGAAGCACTGAAGCCCAGCAGCAGCAGGGCCCTCACATCTGGGAGGAAGAGGAGGTGAGGAAGAATCAGATCTTCCTATTTTAACCACTGCCAGCTTGCAACTGATTTAGCTGTGTCACGTCTCTATGTATTAACAAAATTACCTAGGTAATTTGGGGTTTTTTTTGTGGTGTAAAACTACATAAACATTTAAGAAAATGACAGTTAATGCCTGGGTTGCTGTGCTGGACCAGAGCTGGAGTAATCCCATTGATTTTAGGATGGTTATTCCATATTCTAAGCTGTGCAAATTGGTGACACCCACCATAAACTGATTTATGAAAACTTTATGGTGGACCCCAAATTTTTTGTAAATTTCATTAATTTAATTGCAGACTTCAAGTTTTGGTTTTCTTTTGTAATTGACTCAGTAAAAAAATTGTTTATCATTCACTGTAAATGTTACTATGCCCTTGAAATCAAGGTTTCAAAAGACTTCTAAAAATGTGTTTAATAGTGTATTGACCTTTATTGTCCTTGAAGAGCAAATCTGAATATTTTTCAGGTATTTACAAATTTTTACATTTATACCCATGGATCAAGACATTCTGTAGACTTGTCATACATATTTCTAGGGTCAGTAGTAAAAAAAGAATATTTATATCCTATTAGCTACTGCCATTTCCAGAGAACAATGGCAGAACTCCAATATAGAAAGATGACAGTCATTAAAGACTTTCCTAGGTGAGAAAAGATACTGCCAAGGACCAAGTAGCTTTCTTTCAAGGAGTGAATATACCCCTTCTGTTTTGATGGTTGAAAATCATTGACATGAGACTTTGTAAAATGTCTAACCATTCAAATAAAATAACTGCATGGACTTGAGTTACTGCAACTTTATGTTTTTAATGTTGAATATTCTTTACTTTATTATAAAATTCTCCAGTGATAATTGGCATTTAAAATATATTGTTCAAATTTTGTTTTATTTTTGTGGTCCTAATTGCCTTGAAATAAGTGCATCAACCTAAAATAGTATTTTAAAATCAAACCTGTTGAAGCCACTTGAAACATAACACCTCTCAATACTTATTTTTTCTGTTTTCCTATCAGCATATTTATCGACAAAGACAGTAGTTTTTATGTTTATGGCTGATTATTCCTTCAGAGGTCCTGAAAGAACTGGGGTAATCAGCTGAGGATGGTGACTCAAGAACATTTTGGAGCACCCTGTCTCCATCATCTATTAGACACATGAAAGCAGTCTGATTCTGTGATTATTCATTTTAGAGGCAAAAGTTCTATTCTTTTATTGATCAGTAGCCTAAAAGGATACACTTTTGTACCTAAAGCTCTCTGTGGTAGCTGTAGATTTCTTCTGAATCACCAAGAGAAGGCAGCACCACGTTCTTCACTAAGCAAAAACTCTTCTGAGGAGCATAAGCAATAAATAAATTAAATTTATTTATTGTATTTTTTGAGGGAAAGAAATTAGAGGAACAACCACTAAAGAGAGTGATATCATTTTCACAGAATCCCACATCATCCCAAGCAAGTACTTTTGCTTACACTGTTTTTGCTTACATTTTTAGTAAATTAAGCTGCTCACATCTGCAGGCATATATTCAGTGTCCAGTTCTCTATGGGTGCTTTCACTGCTGCTTGTTTGTAGCATACAAAATCCAGTTTTATGTTAACTAGGTGGGTTGCTGAGTTGCCAGCATGCCATTCTGGATTGGGCATTTGTGAATTGTTTTTAAGCACCAAAGCAGACAATGGAAGCTTTATCTCGATTCCCCAATTAGCAGTAATCATTCTTGCTAAACTTTGATAAAGAGCTGTAGTATGCAATGAATGTAAAGTATTCATTCCTGAGCAGGGTTTTTTTTTGTTGGTTTTTTTTCTTCCCCTCTCCCAACATTTCAGTGTTTGTAAAATAGTCTTATCCTGCTTGTTATTTCTATTCATGTTGCAGATTGAGAATGTTGATGTCTGCCTTAGCTTTCTGGCAGCCAGAGGCGTAAATGTCCAAGGTCTTTCTGCAGAAGGTAAGAGAAACAAATCATCAGAACAAATAACAAAATTTTAATCTGAAAGCTGAATTTCTTAACACAAATCACTTGCACCTAAATACCGAGCTCCAGCTGTCTTGAACAGCATGCAAATATAGATTAATGATAACAAGTGAGAGAGTTTCCTTTTAATTTTCCCTTGAAATTCAACCAAGAAATGCAATGTTCATGAAGCTTGAGACAATGTTTTAAACCAACAGTTTTTCAACGGTATTAATCTTTTAATGTTATCTCCAAAATATTAGATAGGCACAGAACTTCCCAAGCATACTTTGTTTTTTTTTAACTTGTTCATATATTTGATTCAAAACAGCAAACAAGAACATAAGAATCTTGCTCAGTTAAATAAACCCAGGGAAGACTATTTGTTTCAGCAAATTTATTGTTAGTAGTAATGCTGTCCAGATGAGTCTGAAAATTATAGTATTCCTTTGATGTCTCCTATTAAGTCAAAGAGTGAATGTTTTTGCTGCTTCAATTATTCTGCTGTATTAGTCACCTTAAATGATTGCCTAATGTCGTTGCAACTAGATTAATAAATATAATAAATAAAAACCATTAAAATACCAGTTGTCTTAATTATTACATACTATTGCTTTGTTTATGTAAGAGGCAAGTGAATTAATAAAATGAATATGTCTTTGTCCTGGTGCAAATTAAGCAGTTCTGCAAGGTGCTGCACACCTTCAAAATCCCTTTGACCTCTATGGCACCTGAAGGTAACAGGTCCAGAGATGCACCCCTGTATTTTTATTTTGCTCATAGCACAACTAAAAGCTGGAAGGAATTTTTTTTTTTTTTTTTCCAGAGATGGTAATTTCAGTTGAATTCTAAAAGATTCTTGGAGAAAAAATGCTAACCACTATTTTATTTTTAAATTAACTCAGAATTGTTGTCTTTTGCCGTCTGAAACTATCTAGGATTTTAAACATGCAACACAGACATGATATGTACTGTCTATTCACCTTGATTGTCAAATTGTGAAAAGCTCCCAAGTGATTTAGGAGAACCTTTGTGTCCACTTGTAGATGTCCTGTTGCCAGAGAATACTGAAAGTTTGCATGCTCTCATTCCCCTCAAAGCTATTTAGAACCAGAATTTCTAGAGCACCCTAGTTTTATTTTGATATCAAGTATGAATTAATGGTGTGAATAGCATGAATTTATTTTATGAGGATACTCATCATTTTTTAGTGCATTGACATGGTATGTGATACATTTTCTGTACTTTTTAAAATCTGAATCTTCCTGCATTCTGCAGTGCCTTTATTCCTACTTTTGCTTTGCTTTGGAAAATATTTTTCATAGGATATATGCCTCAATTGTGTGGCTTTAAATTCACATACTACTAAAAGCAATGCTACCACATAGGACTAAGTCCAAGGATTATGATTTAAAATGCTCTTTATTCTTCAAAATAAAATTTTAACATTTAATGCTGAAGTAAGATTAAAATGAATTCTGCTGTTACATAGTTGGTCATGAATCTGGAGTAAATCCACCACTATCTTCATAATGATACTCTTCAAAGTACTGCAGAGGTGTGATTTCCTTAAATATACCATTTTTACTGTGTGTAATCCTGAGTATTACAGTTTTTTAGGGGGAGAAGAAATTGAGTTTCTTGTAATAAGCTTTGTTAAACGCATCTTATTACTACTGGGTCATTTGTTTTTGATCTGAGAGGTTGTGGAACAATAAACCATTAGCTTAACAAGTTTGGAAGATCTCACAACCAGTTCATGACCTCATTTTGACAATTGAACAAAGAGGTCTAGAAAAAAGTAATTTTCAAATCTTGGCTGCCAAATATCTGCTTGAGAGCCCAGTTGATAAATAATTATCCTGTTGCTACAAAGAAAAACAATCTCCTCCTTTTCCTAGTATATGTTTAGTACACATTAAAAGTTTCTGGATTTTTTGCTTGTGAGAAACATTCTAACTATAAGTCTATTAAAATTAGGAAAGAAAAAGTTACTGATATCATCCTTCCCTAAAGATAGTAACGAAAATATTAACACAAAATGTTAAGATTGAAAAATGTTGAGTGAGATTTAACAAAGGATTCTTCTTCTGAGCACCAAGTGATGCAAATTTATTAGAATAAATAAACTGGTGTCATGTACTGGCAGTGTTCTCAAATCAGAGCCACTTAAAATGGATAGTTATATGGTTATTTTGAGGGTGTACTTAGGATAATTTTAAATACAAATTTTCTGTATTCCTTGACAATGATCTTCCTTGAAACCAACATGACTGCAAAAGTCATATTGCCTAAAAAGTTTACTAGTTCTGGGAAAGTTCTACATATCTCTCGTGGTCTCATTGCTAATCAAAGATCCTGCAGCATCTTCACAGAGGAGATAAATAAGTATGGCTGCTTGGAACAAATTTGCATCTTGAAAAGTATCTTCCAGTTTTTGGTTTCCTTTTGAATAACAGGTTATGAGCATAAAAGCTGCAGTGTTTATTAGTATATGTATTAACATTTCACCTAATCCTATTGAAAGAAAATTAATATGGTTTAAGAGACATGAAAATGACAGTAATATTTTATAAGTTCCACTTGAAAATTTGCCTAGGAAAGCTGTGCAGCACACACAGTTCAGCATTTTGATTTGCAGGGAAGGCAGGAAGGTTGTGGCATTGCATGTCAGGTTGCAAGTCCATAGGTCTAATAAAAACCTTTCCCAAGGTGGCCAGTGCCAAAGAAAATTAATTATGAGGTTATGAACAGACCTACATGCTGCAGATAATTTCATTAAAGTCTTCTGAGGTTTCTTTTTGACGCTGAGATCCTTTATCAGCAAAGAATGACAACATCCTTGTAAAATCTTCATCTCAGGCTGGGAAAAAGCTAAAAAAGTAATGGGAGTCACAGGGATGCTACTGGGGTTCACCAGAATTGTATTCAGGTAGCTGTTTAGCCTCATCAAGGCTGTGCAGGTTTTGTTTTCATTATCAGTAATAGCAGTGTAAAATAGAAAGATACAAAATTATGTCATGTGAAAGTTCAAAGATGTGATCATGAGCATTACAGTGACCTTTCTTAAAAACAACCTTCCATTTATTTTCTTCTCTCAAGTTTCCTGCACACATCTGTATGAATGGATAGGTGCTCACTAACAAGAACCATTGCTATGCAATCTTTTTGATTTTTCCAGAACTCACTGTTCATTACCAATGTGCACAGAATTTGCTCCAAAAGCAAAAAGAGTAATTTAAAGGGATGAGGTTTGAAGGGATGTATATTTAAGACTAGAAAGAATTCAGATTTTTCTGAATGAGCTTTTCCTTAATTAGAATATTTGTACTTTGTTGGGACAGGACATTTCAGAAATATGTCTGATTTAAGGTTGGATATACTCATGTTTATGACCATGCAAATGGCTCATCATGAAGACATTGTAGAGACAGATGTTTATTGCAACACTGACACATAAAAACCCATAAGTTATAGTAAAAAATATACTATCAGTGACACCTAAAATGCCTCTTATATTACAGGTAAATTAAGAGATGTAAGACATACACATGTATAGCTATAGGTATGTACAGACATACTCTAGTATGACTTTTACAAAACTGAAGTCTAAAACCCAAGTGTTTTCACTTCCTTTTCTCTTTTGTTTTTTTAATAGAAATAAGGAATGGAAATTTGAAAGCCATTTTAGGGCTGTTTTTCAGTTTGTCTCGGTACAAACAGCAGCAACATCATCAGCAACAGTACTACCAGTCTTTGGTGGAGCTACAACAACAGGTCCCTTCAACTCCAGCTGAAATCAGCCAGTCTAAAACACACCAAGATATGCAGTCAAGGTAGGTTAAAAAGTTATTTTTCTCAGGTGTAAAGGTTTTTCATTTTTCTGTTTGAAAAAGACAAAATTTTGTTTAAAAAATAGGCTATTTAATTTTTTTAGCTGTTTACACAGTGGTTTCAATGTGTTTTTTGATGGTAAGCTCACATTTCTTGGGAGTAAAGTTAGAGTAAGAGCAGAGAACATTACCAATTAGTTTTAGTTCCAATTTTAATTAATTGTAAGCCTTTCTTTTACTTTATTATTGATATTTCTGCACACTGCACAGTAAGAGACTGCTACCACACCATGTGGCTAGTATACTGGTTATTTTCATGTTTTCTTCACATTCCCAGTTCCACATGTAAATGAAAAATTTCCAATAATCAACAAAATAGATGGGGAAAAGGCACAATTAATACTTTCATTTATTATGAAAGTATTATTAAAGTGTTATTTATATAATTCTATATGTTATAAATAAAGTGTTATTTTTATCCCTGCACATTCTCGTTTTTGAAGGCCTATTTCTACTTGAATGGTTTGTACAAGGGAAAAGAAACAGTCTAAATCTAGTTATTTCTTTTAAGAGGGCAGTTTTTATTAAGTTTTAAGAAAACAAAGCACTCATTGGTACCCAATAATTGTTGAATTACGTTGCTTTCTGACTGTATCTGAAAACATTTTTGAAGGTAGTTGCTTGAAGGCCACTATAGAAGAATGAGCTTGAAACAGAAATATCTGGTTCACTGGGAAGAATATTAACAATGTATATTTTATTGAGAAAGTTTAAAAAAAAGTCAACTGTGAATCTTCATGAAGAGTTTTGTCTGTTGCTTTTTGGGTTCAGTGCTTGTTCCATATTTTATAACCTTGTTCAAAACACTTTTGTGGCCTTACTGAACAACTGCATGTTGCGAGTGTGGTAAGTCAATGATCTAGATTGGATTAAAAGTATCAGACTAATATATTGAGATTCTGGTTCTTAATTCCATTGATATATAAATTACACTTTATGCAATGTATATAATATATACATTGTATACAATGTATATAATAACAATATATATAATCAACATATTTCTTCTTCGATGGACCAAGACACTTCATCCTGATAGAAATCTGTATCTTGGAACTAGAAGTGTTTTAAAAATATGTTTTGGAGGGAAGTGTTGCTAATAACATGTTAATTACCTCATTTGATGCAAAAATTAAGATCCATGTGTTTGGCTGCTGCATTATGAAGTGAAGTGCTTTTATTTTCTCTTCTACTGAAAATTAATGTCTCTGAAGGTTTTCCCTGTGAAGTATACTGTTAACATGTAATCTAGGAAATTATGGTGGGGTCCCAGAAGAGTCTGACCATTCTCAGCATTTTCCAAACCTGAATTTCTGCTTTTTGGAGGATATTTAATACTGCATAAGAGACAATAACTTATTGTTATTCAGGAATTAAGTGCTCACAGCTTTAATCAGGGGAATTAAGAACTTAGCCAGCTTCCTATAAATACCTTTGGTTACTGTTTTTTGGTTTTATTAAGTGAAAGAACTGAAACATTTCCTGATTTTATAATTTATCCATGGTGATTTTTTAATAATAAAAAAAAAAATTACAGTGTTCTTTGTACATCATGACTATTGCAAGAGTTTGCCCAAAAAAGCCTGGATAAAGCAGGTTTTTTACTGTTTGGATGGTGGTGATTCCACATGGTAGGCAAAGAGATGCTGAATCTTTTATTAAGCTTCCCATTATAATTCCTTGAGATCTCATGTTCCTTCTGCACTTTTTTATCCTCTTCTATTTTGCTATGTTAAAACGTGCTTCATTAAGAAGAAGGGAAATTATTCCATGTCCCAGATGCTACACATTTTTGATTTTGTATAGTGACATCTAAGCCTGGTGTAAAAAAATTTCAGCTTCTATCAGTGTGCTTTAAACCTTCCACTTTAATCTAGGAGTTTAAAATAATTTAATTCTTTGATTAAATTCCTGTTCATAGCTAGGTTTCAGATGTAAAATATTTCTATGTAAAAAATTACCAGACCAAGATTGATGACATCTTTCTTATTTCTTATCTGTAAATTGAAAGCAAATTCTTTTCTATTTGCTTTCACATGCAGAGAAGTTTGATGCTTGTTACCGTAATGTCTGTATTGCCTAAGGGAGTATGGTTTCTTCTATCCATATATTTTTCATGTAGGTCTTTAAGGATAAAGAAAGGTGCCTACCAAAAAATTTCTCCTATATGAAAATTTTCTATCTTCTACTATAAATTTAAATACATCTAGTATAATATGAGCTGCTAGCAAAACAAGGAGCCCTGGAACTTAGAAATAAACAGAAATACAATTTTTTAATACTAATTTTCTTTTTTTATTTGTAAATTTTAAAGTAATATAAATAAATTATCATAAAATAATATTTCCTTTCCTAAGAAAAATGACTACATGTGAAAACAAGTTTTCCACTAATAGATGAGCATATATAAACATACACTGATGTGAATTCTCTCTGGTGGACTTACCAACATTTCTTTTCAAAGCAGCCATTTATTTCAATTTATTTTTTCCTAATAAAATAAATATTTTGAAATATTAATTAAAAATATTTTCCAAACACCTTTCTAGTTTAAAGATGCTAATGAGTAAATAAAAACTTCTTTTTAGAAAGAAGCCAAAATATGAATTAAGAAGGAAAAGATTACTTTGGTGAGATCCATCTTGCCTCTTGCTCACTTTTTGCTGTCTGTAATGTGGACAGGTAGCTTACATAATTCCTCAAATGGATTTCTGTGATTCTTTTCATGTAAGGAATCTAATTATTGTCTCAGCAATAATTAGAAATGCAACCAAGGTAACTGAGCTGGGGGAAGCTCATGATTTAGAAGGTCCTTAGGAACTCACATGACTGCTCTATGGGACACTTAAGATCTTTAGATATTTTTGGCAAAAAGTAGTTTCATACAGATACTGAAACCTACACATTTCACTGTATGGAGAATTTTGGAAGGGGATAAAATCTGAACTATATATTACAGTACATTCTTCTTGCTGTCCATATGAAATTAACTCAATTGATAATCTAACTGCTGTCAAGCAAAAATTGAGTAATTTTACTTTTTTTCTGAAGTGCTGTGGATAAAACCAGCTGGTTTATCCTTTCATAGTAAGTGTTTATCTTTATGGCTATATATTATTACACAATTATTGTGCAGGTATGCCTTTTTTTATTACAGTTTTGCAGTTCTGAATATGGTTTTAAAAATTCCTAATTCTTTTTGTTTTCTAACATTTGTAACATAACTATGGAAAAGTTTGGTATGCAGAAGCCCTAAGGCAGAAAATCCCTTACGGTGTGTATTTTTGAAAAAATATTTGGCAAATGCACATAACAGAAAATAGTTTCCATTAAATTGACCTGTGGTCTTTTATTACCTAGAAATTGTTATTGCAGGAATTATTGAACTGTTTTTGAAAGGAACAAGAATTATCTTATTATTATGGCTGAAGCCAGATAATCAATGTAGCTGCTAACACCTGAATGGGACATTTGTATTTTTTCAATAATGGCTAAATGCTTCAAGCTTAATTTGAGTAAATTTTCAGGGGAATTGTGAAAACCATCTTCTTACACCATGGGTACTTTATTTTACTGGAAGACTCACACATATTTACTTTGCATATTGACCTGAGAAATAAAGATGTCTTTTGATATCCATGTGTTTGTATGTGCACCTACATGTAAGCAAAAGCAAAATATATACAATGAAAAAGGTGGGTGCTTCTTATAGACTTTATACATTTTCTTAAATCTTCAGTAATCAGTCACATTTCATGTTGTACTTTAAGTATTTGAAACTATATCTTAGTTTATATTAATAACTGAGGTTATTTTAGGTTACAATATTCTATAAGAAAAGTTATCTTCTTCATTGCTTCCAGCTAATGTATACTAAGCATATTGTGTAATGTCAACTTTATTTCCTAGGAGGTAAAAAGCTGTTGTGTTTTCTTTAGTAAACAAATAAGAGAAGGTCATGCCCTTTTCTTTTTCCAAGAGAAATACAGATTATACATGGGAGAACGAAAATTCTTCTGAGAAGTCACACTGAAAATGGACAGATAACAGAGGTTACTGAAGACCAAGAAAGTTTTGTCTTTGTATGTGCAGGGCTAGCATCTCACTCTCCTAATTTAAAAGACTAGTCCTGCTGGTGATGATGGTGGTGATGGTAGTGGTGATGGTACTCATCCCCATTTCCAGGTTATGATGTCCTCAGTAATGAGCAATGTCTGTGATCATTACTGTGTCTGAACATTTCCACGTGCCACTGAAGACAAGATTCTTTATACAGTGTTTGAGCCCTTTGCCAACAAAAACTGAAACAGCCACCAAATTATATTAGGTCTCTACAGGTTTCATACTCAGGTTGTTTTGCTAAGGTAAACAAACAGAAGCCCTGGGGGAAGGTTATAATCAGAATATCACAAGACTGGCTGGGTTAGATTTGTGCAGTAATGGGGAATTCAGGAGACTGATGCAGGAGGCTACTTGTCCTCATGTGACCAGGAGACAACACAGACAGGAATGTAATTAAACCAATTTCTGGAGGAACCTCTCTTTCCTAAGTGTAAAGTTTGCATGGGAGGATAATGAATCTTCTTTCACAGGCTCCTTTCAAAGTTATCCAAAATCCAGTCAGTGTGGCAATACTTTAACATTCCTGTTCCCACATAAACTGTTTGTGACCAATGTCAGAATTGTGAAAGTTGTGCATACAGAAGGCAAGCAAGATTCTTCTTAAAGAGTATTATTTGCCTATCTAGTCCTATGGCAACAGCAGCATTTCAAATTAAATGTAAAAGGAAGGAAGGGAGTTGATTCATGGTAAGTGAAATTGCCTTGCAAAAAGCATACTTTTTTTATGGAAGATCATAATTTTGTAATTATAAAAACTCTGAAATTATTAGACTGTTAGTGAAAAATTCTGCAGTAAATAAATAGTAACCAAAGGTAAAGAGTAGTTTTAGATGTGATTTCTGATTTGTTTTTACCCTAAAATTTCCTGTATTCTTCCATGACTAACTGAGGGAATGGAATATTTCGAAATCTGAAGTTGGCACTTCACTCTTTCCTTATGAGTTTATTGCAGCTCTGAGGTTTATTTTTAAAAATACAGTGCCGGTGGCCTTATTTATATCTGTCAGTACTGATAGATGATAACAATGGCTACATTATATTTTTATGCTTTGCTTTGCTAGTGGATTCCATTATCAGAGCAAAACATCTACAGTGATGATCTTTCAACCACCCAGACACTAAGAGAAAACACATGTGGATGAAAGAAGTTCTGTCTCATTTACATATTAGACAGTAACTGGTTGCAGTAAGCTGTCAGAAAAATTCCCCTAGACGGACAAACTATTTTATCATGTACAGGAATGATGAGCACAGCTTGAGGTCCAGATGGATTTTGTTAAATTTGTTATATTAAAAGTGCACCCTGGTTTTCCTGAGCATATAAACAAAGTTAGGTAGCTGATTTCTGCAGGCAGTTGCATATATAACTACTGCAAGGAACAGGGTTTCATGTTGCTTGCTGCTCAGAAGTACTAGAGAAGAAATTCATTTACAGTAATGAAAATGTAGTGCTTCTGGTTATGAATTGAAATAGATCCATGTCAGAATAGTGGGAATCTGCATAGCAATCTTGATTACATCACTCTGTTTAGAAAAAGGCCTTCATTTAAATATTAATTAAGGTTAAAAAAATATTAATGTTCTGAAGGTTTAAAATATGGTTACAGCAGTCTACACCAAGTGTGTTGCACTGACATAGGCTGGAAAATGGAAGATGTACATAGCTGTGTGTGTTTCTTGGTTAATATATAGGAAAGGGATGAAACAAGTCCCTTGGCTGTCCTGAGCTCATGCCTTTGCTAGTCACTTGGTTTTGCTGAAAGGAAAGTGGCAGGTAGTTCCTGCTTTTCCCACTGTGGAATCATTACCGAATCACTGATTCTGAAGAGAAGAAAAATTTAAAAAATACTTAGTTCTTCTTTCTGTTCTCTTTTTGCTAGTAAGGGTCTAAGTGCTATTAATCTAATTTGATGTATTTTTATATGTCTGGGAGATAATGCAGAATGAGCTGCTTTGTGTGATTGTTCCAGGATCTGCAGGAAGCTGTCCTTTAGGTATTTAGTTTTATTTTAACCTTTTATTTTACCTTGCAAATCAGCTGTGGCTCCATTTTGTTCTGCTCCCCAAAGATGCAATCATTACAGCCCTCAAGGTTCCAAATCACAGAAACTTCGGAAAGGAAGTTCTTTCATCATATTTGTCCTGAAGCCCAAGCAAACAAAGCATTTAGTGTGTCTCAGTGGCAAATGACAAGCCTGTCCAATAACCCTCACACAGAAAAGATAGAACAAAGCATTAGTAAGAAGGTATTTTTCACATACATCTTCCATGTAACCCATCCTCTTTAAGAAGATATCTAATAACATTTCTTCAGCTTAAAATAACGGGGGAAAGGGTGTTTCAAAGTGACATTCAGCTTCTTTTCTATAGTTATAATACACCACTCTAACTGACTATTGCATGCTTAGAGAGAAAATAAAAAATGTAAATTAAAAAGCATTTTTAGTCTCTCAATAGCATTTCAGATTTTTTTAAACTGTTCATCCTCTATTGACCATTTCCCCACCAGTCCATCATAAACTGCTTGAATCTTTTACCTTCTTAGCTATTTCTGTGGGCTGGATCCTTCAAACTTGTCTTTCACTTACTGGTATCTCCCCTTGTTTGTTGCACAGTTTTTTCTCCTTGCAAAGCACCTGATTTATGTCTGAACACTTTCTTTAGGAACCTGTGGCATGCAGTTACCCTGGGTTCACCTGTTTATAAAGTACCTCTATTCAAGAACATTAATTTTTTCCTGCCTCTTCTGCTGTTTGCAGTTCAAAATGTAACTATCATCTTTGCTCATTATCTGTTCTTACAGTTTTCAAAAGAGTGTTTTAAATCAGTTTAAATTCTCATTTTGTACATTTCTGATATTCTCATTGTCTGGCCTGTGTCACCCTTGGCACTCATTACTTTTTATATGTCAGTTTTGATGCACTTTGGCCATAATTTTCACTGTTGCTAATCCAGATCATGTAGAATTTAATAGGAAGTGTTCCATTCAACCTTGTAGCACTTGAATCCAATCTTTTATATATTTGCTTCTGAAGGAATAGAAGCTTTATAATTAAGTTATTTTCCCTTCAGGCATTTTTTGTTGCTCTACCCTCACATTCTACTGAGGTTCATTAGATCTTCTCATTCTCTGAAAATGAAATCTGATGTAAATTTCCATACATTTATTACTTTCCAGGAACTGCCATCAATTTAATTCTGACACCTTCTGAACATTGGAGGTTTCCTATAATTATTTGTATGTGGCAAATGAAATTTCAATACATGTAAAGTGCAAGGATAGCCATATTTAATTAGCACTCCTATTATGAAGCAAAATATTCTTTCTTTGTTCCTGTTTATTCCTTAATAAATTCCTTCATACCAATGGGTGACCCAGTCTTTTCCTTGCATTTTTACATTCATTTAAGTCATAGTTTTATATTTGTAATTCCTTTTTTTTCTTCTGTCAGTCCTTTTTACATCTATTATATCTTATTGTTTTCACAGACTGTGCAACAAATTTGATATTCTACATATGGTGATTTTCCAGGTGTCAGTTAATGAAATAACATTATAGTTAGAAGCTGCTGTGAAGGAGATGACTTTGTCTCTTTTTTTACCAAAAAATCTCTAAAATAAAAATCCATATGAATTCCAAAGAAGCCCAGGCAGCACTGTTTGGCAGTCATTGCCTGTGGAAAATAGATTAAATAGAAGTGAAAATAAAAGGGGTTTTTTATATTTCTAATTCACCAGACTTACAGGAATTTGTGTTTTGAAAATACTTAAGGGAAAATAGCTGAACTGCTGATAGAATCTTTTGTATTTTCTTTATGTTATAAAGCTCTTTACCATTTTAAAGTCACTGGGGAGACTGAACAAAATGCTTACAAATGTATTTTACTACTGTCAATAGAAACAGTTAACCATGTGATAATTTTTTGACTGATGCATGTTTATAGCAATCCAAACTGTATATTAGGATGTGTTACGAATGTGGACTTTCTGGAAATCTATGCAAAGATTCAAGAGATAATTAGCATAGATTTGGAGAAGTAAAAACATCAGCATTTCTGTCACCTCCATTTCCATTTCCTCTAGGAAAAAACTTTATTACAGTTTTATTGTATCGAACTGTGAAGTAGAATGGTGGCATATGATTCTGTGTAGGTGCTCTGATATAATTCTGTTCTAGTATAAGATCATAAATGGTATGGAGATAAGGTCATAAAATTGTGCAGTTGTTCCTTAAGGGCCTAATCCTAGTTCTGGCACCACACTGTAATCCACTTGTCTAATTTGTTCAGAAAAAAATAGAGAGGTTCAAAAGATGGCATTTTAGGTGTGCTACAGGTTAGGTTAAGCACATTAGTGAAGTAGCACAGTGTCCCAAACCACAACACATCTAGTTACTGCCAGATATCCGTTTTGTTTCTTTAAAGTTGTGGTTCATGTACTCCTTCATTAAATTCCACAAAATACCTGTACTACAATACTGGGACCAAAGCAGAAAAGATATGGTCACTGTGTAATCTTTCCTATTAAAAGTCTTCGTATTCTGCAGGAACATAAATATTGATGCAAAACTGGGTTATCTGCATTTTGGTTTATGAGTTGTGAACAATAGGAAAATATTGAAAACATAATTTTCCTTGTACCTTCAAGCATGAATCATTTGGAGACAGACTGCTTGACTAAGATGCCAGAAGTTCAAAGAGCGGAAAGGAGAAAAATCCAAATAATTTAGAACAGATGACAGGGTATGAGCTAGAACTGCCTGAGCCACAGACATTTCCTCTTATGAATAAAAAAAAAAGTGTATTTATGTATTAAATATATTTTTATCTATTTATATTTATTTTTATATTTACCTCTATCTGTAGATAATATACCTCTATCTATAAAATACACGTTCATAAATAAAATTTATATAAATGTTTAATGTTTAGTTATCTATGAATAAACAAATAGGTATAGGTATAGATATGTGTAGTTATATAAATATATACACATGGATATGGCTATACATTAGTTCACCAAGGCTGGACTAAAAAGGGAAAAGAAATGTCTGAAAAATTTTGTTTGTACAGAAAATCAAGGGTTTTTTTGGTTTCTTCCTCATTGTTCCTTGAAAGTACATTTGGGGATTCACGGATCTTCTACCTGCCCAAGCTGTTTGGCAGGGTGAGGGCTTGGAAACTTTTGTTTCCTGCAGCATCTTTCCAGGCACACTTGGAATTTGGAGTCAGGTATACCTTAGAATGTTATCTCTAGTGCTTTTCAACCAGTAGGACTGTGAGCAGCCAAATAGGAAAAAAAATAAAGAAAGATTTTTTGGTTTCATTTAATAAAAAAAAAAAAATTAAAAAATAGGTGCACAGGGCAACTGAGACCTTCTGGGCAAATTTTTACTTGCATTAAAAAAGCATTCTTTTTAAACTAGTCTTTTCCAAAGAATTGTTCTAATACAAAAGTCTTGAACAGCTCTGGAGTGCATTCAGACTAGAGACTAAATGCACTTTGTAAGATCAAGAGCATATAAAAATTCAAGTATGCCAGTAAGGAAGAAAGAGTTTGATTATGCTCTACAAAACCTTTCCCCTTTTTCTAATTTCAACATAGTGCATAGTTGGCATTTTAGAACCACCCTGTGACTCCTAACATTTCAGGAAAATGACAGCGTGATGTAACATGATCCTGTTGATCCTTTGGAGGACTTAATAAAAAGTATATGATATTCAGGGTGTCACTGCATGAGTTACTTTTTGAAGATGGACGTTAAAATATATTTAGCTTGATTCATGCTCTTTTCAGGTTTATAGAAGTTTCATCCTTCAGCTTTATGAGTTAACACACTTTCAAGGGTCTGCTTTTTTCTGACATATTGTATGGAAACAAGATAGAGTTTCTGGTAGTTTAGTCCTGTGTCAAACAATCTGTTGCCTTCCTTCTGCATAGAATCATAGAATGATTTAGGTTGGAAAAGACCTCTAAGTTCATCAGGTCCAACTGCTACCCAGCACTGCCAAGTCCAACACTAGAACCTATCCCAAGTGCCACATAAAGTCATTTAATATTGTAGCCTACATTGATTTCCTAGTCTCTTCTACACCTTTTAGGACCATTTTGTAACTGTGCTATGCCTGCAAGTGAATGGCCCCTATCAGCTCCCCATCCTGATGGAACATGGTGCTCAGGTCCTGACTGTGCTGCACAGCCATGTCGTACCATGCTGAGCCCTGGTTCCTGCAGCCACTCAGCACAATACAGACCTGGGGCTCTCCATCAGCACCTCGGGCTCAGCAACACCACTGTCCTTTCTTTTCAGCTGCCTCTGCGCTGAACTGCCTTTCTGGGCAGTCTCAGGATGTTTATTCCATTTTCTCACAGCAAATGAGATTTCCCAATTGTCACCATTTCATATCTGCTGTGTTGACTGGTGTTTCCCTGGTTTGTAAAACAAAATATTGATGACTTCCACCAGGAAGACAGAGTCCGTATTATTTTGGCAGAGTCCAGATTATTTCTAATATTTCAGATGCCTATTTGCCATTTTACCTGTTTTGGACAGCATTTACTTCACTTCCCCTATGTGTTATATGTTCAGATCCATTTACTGCTTTATTGCAGACACACACTTACTATATCATGGTGTGGATTTTTAAGCATTAAAAATAACTGTTTTAAGAAAAGCAGGTTTCTTTTCCTCACTGACAGTTACCCAGTAGGAGAGAGGGCAGTATGTAAGTATTTGTTCATATATTTAGAAGAGTGGGTAGGCTAAAGTCTAGTCTGAAACAGCATGGCAGTTCACATCCATGAAAGAGAGGGCAGCAACTGGGAGATGCATCCATGGAAAGCTTTCATGGGCTCAGCACACCCAGAGCTAATTGACAAGGAAAACCTAAAGTCATTAGAACTTGATGCACCTGCTTTATGACTTAAATTCTCTTTTTGCCTTTATCTTTTCACATTACTTTGGAAAATAAATTAAATCAGTCACAGTGGAAATCATGCTTTACAAATCATGTTTTACTGAGGTTGATACTTTCATCAATGCCTGTCAAGCCTGTCTGGAAAGTTTGAAAGTAGTCTACAGGCTGATGTTTCATGAATTTGCCAGTGGATAGAGTCCCAAGTAACAGCCACAGAAGGGAAGCATTCTAGCAAGCATTATCAGATAGGTATTTTATGTATTTATTGCTCTTAAAAGTATGTGGGCTAGTTTGTCAACACTGAGATTAAGGGTTTTGATCTTTCAGTTTACTCTTGAATGTATTGAGGTAGAAATACTATGATACACTAAGGCACTGCAACTTACTCACTCTTTTTTCCCATCTTACTTTCTGTGTTGATTGTACTGTGTATCATTTCACCTTTTGCAGCATAAATGCACAAAGGTTTTATTTGACAACAATTTTTCTTACAAATCTCTTATTTTAGTCAATTCAGATAAATAGTGATTCATTTCTAGATTCCTTCATTTTAAGTATATTGTAAAAAAGAAACATAAGAGAAAGATCTCATCAAAAGATGGACTATTATGCCAGGCATAAATGTAGCAAATTCAGTAAAACAACCTATGTCACATTTGCATCATAAGTCCAGCCATTATTAAGAAATATAGCTGTAAGTGAAATATGATTCAATGTTGTAAAAACTAGATAGATAAAAATACATAAAGTGTGATTATTATGAAATTATTTTGGTATTGTTATAAGTAATATATTATATTGTTATAAGTAATATATTATAAGTGATATTATATACTATAATATCCACAGAAGCTATGGTCATATAAAATAGCAATTTTTCAGCATTACTCTGAAGATATATGTCAGAGATTTGAATGCCGCTTTTACATATTGAATGATTCCTTTCTGCCCTCTTAAGACTGAAGTACTCTTCTTACTTTTATATTCATCATATGCAAATGTGACTTTTTTTTATTTTTTTGGCAAGGAACAGAGGCAGCACTGAACCATTTGTTGAGGTTTAATTTAGTAAAGTAGCAATAATCTCACATCTCATTCCAGTCTCACACTGTCCCATGGTTTGTGCCTTCTTCTCACCCCTTTTCAGCACTGCAGTGCTAAGGAAGGGAACACCTTTCTTACCTGACAGCTTCTCCCATCTGGTTTACTCTCAGGTCTGGCTGCTTCAGTGGACTGGCAGAAATTGCTTAACACTGTTCTGGTAGACTCAACACCACCAGGTGCTTCTTAAAAGTGCTCCTAGTCTATAAAGCTGAGACTAGAGCACTGTGGTTTCTGCTGCTACTCAGAAGAATTGCTGGAGGATGCAGAACTCTGAGAAACAGAATAAATCTGTGACTATCAGTGTTTCTGCTTCCTTAGTTGTCCATGACTTCCCAAACAATTCAAGGAATTTGATGATGTGATTGCACCTGGCTTAGGCACCTCTCTACAGCCTTAGACTGTGTGGAATGCCAAAGGTTGCACCTGTCTGTGAAACTGAAATTACCTAACAGAAAGCTCTACCTAACAGAAAGCTCTACCTTGGCCATACATTTGACATATCTCCTATGCAAATGTCTAAAAGATTAGAGGAAATAATTTGCTATCTTTTGACACCCAGGTTGTTGGGTGTCAAAAGCAACATACAGCTTTTAGCCCTATAGCACAGTATGTTTTCTGTTGCAGAAATGCTACTTGGATGCCTTAACAGACAAAGGTGCACTTTGCTATGAATTCCACAGTGAGTCTAAGCACATGCCAAGACTTTCTTAATGCAGCCTCTGCTTCATTACCTGGGTCATTGCATACATGACCTGTGCTGTAACAGTAATAAAATTTGTGACAGGGTGCTTCTTCCATACAGCCCTACTGTCAGGAGGGTCACCTTGCTTTAGTGGGATTTTTTCTGAGTCCACATTGAATTTGGTATAGCAAATCTGTTCCTAAGAGCCCTACTGTGAATCCAGTCAGGTGGCTGAGGAGACCAGTAGGAGTGTATTTGTGCTTAGTGCATTTCATGGGAAAAAAAAAGCAGCACAGTGTATGGAAGTTCACATTCTGTGTGAATTGAGCTATACTTCAGGAATTCAGTCACTGTGGAAATTTGCTCATTTTTTCTATTGATAAGATAATTTCTAGCAAATGAGACATTTTATAACAATATCCATTATTTCATAACCTGTTCATTGCATCTCATAAAAATCTGCATGTTTACATTGTTTCATATTGTTGCCAGTTAATTTGCATTTTTTATCCATGTTCGATTTGCATTCATTAACTCATCATTTGCTGGTAAGTGTGTTCTTTCTATACATATTCAAAAAAATTCTTTAATTCAATTTCTCTGTTTCTTCTCATACAGTCTCACAGCCAGATATGCAACTCAGTCTAATCACAGTGGAATTGCAACCAGTCAAAAAAAGGCTTCTAGGTCAGTTAAATATCTCTAATTTATTGCTTGTTAGTGATACTCAAGCAAGTATATGCCCATTGATATTTTATCCTTTGGACTTAAGCAGACTCTAAACAATGTGCAATTTTTGTTATGTGAGCAAGCTTTGGAATGATGAGCTTTGCCACAGAAAAGCCTTTATTCTTTGGCTTTTGGCCAACTGGCTGATTTCTACTATATATTAGCAATATTTCTGGTTGTTATGTATCCTGCATCTTTGTATTCTGCATGTAACATATTGGATGTGAAGGATTAGTTGGTGATTTTAGTGCTCTGTACTTTCTGGCTCAATTCCTGACTTTAGTCATGAGTGAAAAGAAGTTTTGGAGTCCGCCCCAGTTCCCACTAGAGGTTTTGCATGTATAGCTAACCCACCTGAAAGTCTGAGTTCACAGAGTCAAGTTTACACAGAAGCAAAATAGAGCAGAACAAAAGAATGACTTCCAAGACTTCTGCTCCATCAAGAGTTGCCTGCACACAGTCCCCATGAATGAGAGGCTTTGTTTTGGCAGTGAATTTGACAGAGCTGTGTGTAGGAACTGACTTGTTTCAGATTTTGTCAGTACTTTTAGTCTGTCATTTCCACGAGCACTAAAATCTACAAACCAGATTATAGAAGAAAGAAGCTGAGGTCTAAAGCTTACTCTTTTTTCTAGCTTTTTTTTTTTTTATTTGAGGGGGGATAATTAATGTGTTCATTAATTATACCTTTGCTCTGCAGTTCATTGGTGAGACCAATGAACTCTAAGTTGCCCAATCTCCAATAAAGATTGCATTTTGCAGTATAGAACACTAACACAATGTGTGTTGCTGGTGATAAGTTGAAATGAGCTATACCACAGTCCAGTTGCTTTGCACCTGCGTTTATAGGTCTTCGTTTTCCTTATTGCTGATGCTCCTGTCTTGTCCACATTCAACCTGTCAAAGTTAACAGTCTTACTGTCTAATACTTTAAATCTGTGGCAGTGTTTCCGAAGCCTGTTCAGAGGTATGTGACTTGTCCCTTATTTGTTATGCTCTTCTTTGCATTTCCTTAGCTGCTTAACATGATTCTGCAAGAGCAATTTAAAACCTGAATTCAATTAAGAAAGTCAGCAGATGAGGTAAACTGGAAAGTGTGTAGAGAAAATGACCTCATATATAATGTGCTTATTGTGGCAAGTTCTTGAATTCTGGCATGCAGAATATACACAGAACTATTTTGTATTTTAACAGAACAGATGAGTTGCTAGTGTTGCACATGCCTTTTCATTGCTTTTGTCATTACCTTTGACAAATGGTCTCAGGACTCTTACTGCCTGTCAAATTAAGGTAATGAGAAGGAGCAAATGGATTTTTAAGTTTGTTTTAGTGCATTCTTCAGGGAACAGAAGATCACTCGAATTCACGGGTCATGGTAAAGGTTAGCACGCGCAGCGCTGCAGAGCGGAGACAGTCTGCTCCGGGCTCGGCACCGAGACTAGCAGAGCAGGCTGGCAGCCAGAACCAGCCCTGAAAATAACCAGTGCATTAGTTCTCTCAGGTTTAAACTGGTAAAGAACGAGACTATGGAGTTGTTTACATATGTTTGCAAATGAAAATGAAATTATTTGAACATTTATGTGTGCTAGTGCATTAAACAAACAAAAAAAGTTTGAAAAAATCAAATGTTTCGTACTTTTTTGTAATGTGATTTTTTTTCCTTCCTTCTAATGATGCTCTTTCATAATAAAGTGAAACAGAATTTGATAACTCTGGTGAAATTTTCACTGCCATTATTAAAATCATTCCAAGAAGCAAGAAGCAGAAGTGAGATGCTCTTCTATGGCAAAAGCTTAAAACTGATTTGAGCAATTAATTTTATCTAAGTGATAACAAAACTAGAAAGCAGTGGGATGCCCACAAAGGTGCTTCAGAAAGTTTGGAGTAGGCACGTATTAAGGAATCTTACAGCACAAAACAAATTTAAAATATGCAGGCTTACACATGCCAGAAACAGCTAGAATCTACATTTTTTTCCTTAGTATAGCCACATAGTAAGGTTCAGATGGTGGCAGCAAATCCTAAGAAATGAACTGTATAGTCTACATTATATACTTCTATGGAAAAGATATAAATGCATCTGTATCATCTAGATAAAAAAAGTATTTACAATATTTTTCATTTAAAATAGTAAGGAGGAAGTATTTTAGTCAATAGCTTTCTGAAAAATAACTGAAGAAGATAGCTAAAAAGGCAGCTTTTATGCTAAACACAACTGTGAAAAATTTAATAGAGTAAGAGATACAAAATATTTCTTATCTATGTATTGATGTTCTTGTTAATCTATTTCTTTGATATTTCCTCTACAAAAAGTGACATATAAGTAAAGGTTCATGTTGCACTTTAATATTTGTTAGGGTGAATCTGTTTTAGCAATGTTAATGGCAAATGCAAAGCATCTTCTTACATGTCTTGTGACTCTAGAAAGCATCTTCTTCCCTTTTGTGTGCATAAGGATAAGTTTAAATTTTCATTTGTGGAGTCTAACTAATTTGAATCCTCCTGTTTGTTGTTGCTTCCTGAATTCATTTGGTTTAGTTGGTTTAAAACTGTGATCTGATATTTGCACACTGTCTCCGCTATATGTTGTATTACATAAAATTAACAGATTTCTCACTGGTTCCTCACTGATTTTCTCACTATTTCAGGCTTCCAGGACCCTCAAGGGTGCCAGCTGCAGGCAGCAGTACCAAAGTCCAGGGAGCTTCCAATTTAAATCGGAGAAGTCAGAGCTTTAACAGCATTGACAAAAACAAGCCTCCACAATATGCAAACGGAAATGAAAAAGGTAAGGGATTAAAGTTACTAAGATTACACTCCCAGTAACACATAAAAAGAGAAATAAAAAAAAAAAAAAAGAATCTTCCACGAGGATCAAAGAAGAGAATGTAGTATTTAGGCTTGGTAAGGAATACCTACGGGAATTGGGCCTGAATTAGGACTTGTGTTTCAGTTGGGATTTAAGTTCAGATTGAAAAACTTTCCAGATGTTATAATCATATTTTATCAATCTTTGATGAAAATATCACAGGGTGACTTTATAAAAGTAAAAGTTAATCCATATTGGATGCCTGCAATTTTATTCCATATAAAAGTCTTCTCTTACCCCAAGGAATACTGCCATCATTTTCAGGGAAAAATGATGGCATCTTAGCCTCTAATGGAGAAGAATCAGAACATTATATTTGCATCAAAATGTCACATGTATCTATTCTTTCAGAACCTGACCTAGTGTGTTTAATACTGAATAAAGGATTGCAAGTGAAATGAAATTTTGCAGGGATTTGGAGCAGCCATTGTGACAATGAGCTGAACACCCTGGGTCTTTCCGTTTCTCTCACCCTGACTCTGTTTTCCTGGAAAATGTGCCTCTTCAGGCTTTATCTCAGAAAGAATAATGCAGAAATGCAGCTTTCTGAGTTGTGTAACTAATCCATCCCCTTCCTCCCCTTCTTTTTCCCTTTGTGTAATGAACAGCATTTTATTCATATCTCTGGGTTAGAAGCGAGTTGAAAATGATACAATATACATAGTACCCGTTTGCATCCTTGGGGTCTGTGGGAGGAACAAGTATGCAATGAATGTTCTTCATCCAAGCAACAGGCAGCTATCCAGATTTTTTTTACAAAACTCTGATGACCATGCTTTGCCCCTAGCTGTATCTGAAGATATAAAACCATCCTTTCAATAGTTATTCCTTTATTTTACTATCAGGATAGAATGTTTCACGTAGTTCAGTAGTGGGTTTTATTTTATCAAGGAGTTGTTTGTGTCAAGACATCCAAACTAAAACTAGAACAAGATCAGTGTGAAAACTGAGCACACACTGTATAATTCACAAATACAATAGTGAAGTTATGAAGCAGGAGATGTGGCTACTTGAGTGAAGGTATGTACAGCAGTTTAGGTTTTAGAATTGCTTCATAATGTTGACATGTTTGCTACTGAAATAAGTGAGAATGAAATGATTCAAGGCGAGACATGAATGTAGATAATAATATTCTTAGCTCATTACTTGGAAACTGTCTTTTGACTGCTAAGGCTTGCATTGCATTGTACATTTATGGGACTTTTTGCATGATGTATTTCTTTACTTCCCCATTTTTTACAGCAGAGAATGAGAACCTTGATGAGGTTTTTACTGAAGTCAGTGCTTGCAAGAGAATATGGGGTGTATTTTTTTGTAAAGTCAATCAATTCATTTTACAGAAAAAGAACTAATGGTGCATATCTAGGGACTACTGTTTTTGATATGTTTCCATGTGTTTTTTTTTTTTCCTATCAAAACAGCAGAATGTATGAAAAAACATTAATTTTACATGATAATCAAAGATAAATTCAAGGTTTTTTTAGGGTATAAAGCAGAAGTTCATTAGAGAAAATGACTGCTGTGAATGCAAGGGTAGCAAAGTGAAATTCTTTCATAATGTCCTGAAAGAACAAAAGAACCTGCATTTGAGTATGCTGAGAGAGTAACAGAGAAACAACCATGACATTCTATATTTTAAACTTATACTTATTAGTATAACATTAGTTACTATAGTGACTAATTTTTGAATATTACCATGAGATTTCCAGGTACTTTTTTGATATTTTTAAAAGTATTTTAGGTTGTTCTGTAACTTGAGATTTTTGAAGAATTTGTTTAGAAACAAACTACAACCTTTACAATAGTAATAATATAAAATTATACAAAACCCATCTTTTTAAAAAAATACTGCTACCATACAGTAAGAAACTGATTGTTTTCCTACAGTGCAGCACAAATAATAGACCTTATATTTAATTTTTACTTCTGATGCAGATGCTTGGAGCAAGATAATTTTACCAGCTTTTTTTGAATACATGCACAGTCCATATACCCTAATTTCTAAAACAAAGAGATGACTTGTGCTAATTATATGTTTGTTCGATATTGGGACTATCAAACCTCTTCAAGGACAGACCACTGTTGTTCTGTTCCCTGCTGTACACCTTCCTGTATGTGCAATAAGGAAACCTCAGAAAATATATACACCATAAGATATTTTGTTTTAAATCCAGTTATAAGTAGCACTTGTAATCCATTCCTGCATAACACGGTCCCCCATTCACAGTGGGGAATGGATATGTAGTCACAGAGTTGAAGGAGACCTGAAGGTGATCCAAAAGAAGTGATAAAATACTAAATACTTTTATTAGGTATTCCATTATTTAGTCTCTCATTAATATGATCTCCTTTGGACATTGCTTAGGGAGAAGTTGAACTCAGTAAGAAACCTGGCTCCCCTGAGCAAATGCAGGTTTGGTGAAGCAGAGCAGTTCTAACCGACGGACCCGATCTATTGTGTCACACCAGCAACTGTGTATAGATCTGGTTAAGTCTGAAACACAAAATGCACCAGGACATTAAACAAACCATTAACTGAAACTTGTTTGTGGAGCTTTAGCACAATGCTTTTTTTTTTTTTTTTTTTTTTTTTCCTGGACTTTGCAGCTTACGGATCAATTTCAAAGAACATGCATGCTTTTCAGACATGTCACATTTATCTCCCTCTGATTTAATAACATAAAGATAAAAATAAAATGAGGAAAATTTAACTATTTAAGTGAAGAAATTATTCAGCTTGCTAATAAGGTAGAAAAACAGTGCATTTTGAATACAGCAGAGAAATAATGTTATAATTCACACATTTTTAAAACAAGTCTTTATCCCTTAGATCTTAGAAATAGTCTATTGGAACACTGATTAAGTTCTCTATGTCATGGAGTTCTATTTCCACCTTTTCAATATAATTTAGTGATATAAAATGGTGTTTCTGTTTTCTCCAAACTCAGTTTTAACAGTATTTGGTTATTTTGCCCATATGAACTCTGAGAAGCTCTGCCCTGGAACTCAATGGTGTGATGATGCTGGTGCAAATTGTTCATCTCTGGCCAGTATGTACATCTATAGCTAGTTTGTGTGTGTTTCTTCTGGTGCCACTGTTTTTCCAGTTATCCCTGGTGGTGTTCTCCTCTTGTGCTGATAAGGGGTAGCTACTTTCTCATGGACAGCTACAAAGGGAGAGTTGAACAAGCTGAATTATTTTAATCTCACTAGATAGACTTCCCATTCCTTCAAACATTCTTCTAGCAACCCTTTGCAACTCACATTTTCTACTAACCTTTTTTATAGTGACTGGCTAAAAGTGGATAATCTGGACACTTGCCTGCTACAGAATATTTAGATTATCATGAGTAATTTTGCTGCAGTGAGGAGCTGTTGTTAAGAGGTTGTCTTCTCCAGCAGCACAGAGCACAGTTAAGGTCACAGATGAGAAGACAAAGGAGGTTGTCTAAGTACTGGGCACAAGTGCAACTCTTCACATGTCCTTTATTTGTTCAACAGCCTATGAAAAGTGGATTTGAAATGGGTCAATCATCATGGTCTTGCTGTGTTATGATAGAAGTTTTTCTTTTTGCATTAAGCATCTGAGGATGTTGTGCTCCTGCTGTGCTTTTACAGTGGAGGTTGAGCTCTGAAGCTCTGAGCTCTCAAGCAGAATGCAAAACTGTTTTCACCAGAATCTGACTTGCATCTCAGGAATAAGGGGTTAAGCCCAAAACAGAGACTGACTTCTTGTAAAACTCAGTTTACAGAAATAACAAATCCTTTTCATAGGCTGGGTTTCAAAATCACCACAAGGTGGGGACAGGTTTCATGTAATGAGCAGCTAAAGCCAAGCCCAATTGAACACACAGAAAGCAGTTAATTGTGTGCAGCTTCAAGTAATGCATTTGTGCTGGAGATGGGGGGGAATAGACCTTTTAATTCCACATCTTTAAACATACAGACACGTTGTCACATTTCTTGAGGGCTTTCAGTTCACATTCCTTGCAGGAATATTAAGGATGCCCTTTAAATTGAAGATTAATGACAAGCTGAAATTGTCTGTAATTTTTTGTTGCTGTTTATGATTTGTGACATAGGGATCAGATAAATATCAGTGGGTCCAGGAACCTGTATTTTTTTGCTATATATGTAGCAGAGCAAGCTGCTGTTGAAACAGTAAATACTCTTCTTTTTTACATTTTTCCCTCAATGAGTTCAATATTATACAGCTGGAAATATTGCAAGACAGGCATTCTTTTTAATCAGAACACTTTTTTTACACTTTTTTTTTTTGGTAGTAAAACTGATAGCCTGAAGCCATAAATATGTAACATAACTAATACAACAGAACGTCGTGGCATCACGCTGTTCACAGATTGTTACATGTATTCTGCATTAGCTTTGCATATTCTTATGGTGAATTGTTCTTCTGCAAAACTATTGGAATAGCTTAAGACTCCAGTTCTCCTGTGTATTTAGGGCTAGCTTAGTGCAAGGCAAGATGTGTGCAAGTGCACACCCACTTTTGAGTTATCTGCCCTGTGGATGATTCCTGGTATAAATTATATTAAAAAAAAAAGCCTGAGGGCTGCAGTAATTTTCAACAGCTGTGGTTGGCCCCAGGCTCTCTTACAGCATCTGAGGCTCACTAGACAAGAGCAGGGGCCCAGCCATAATTCCTGCCTTGTTCCCAAGGGATCAGCTATGCTGCTGCCCACCAAAGGTGCTCCATGGTGCAAGCTGGAGCCTGGGAAATATGCTGTAAGTAAGCCTGTCACAAAAAATACTCTGAAGCAAGCTTTACCTGTTAAAGTTTTCTTGCTTAGAGCAAGACTTGGCAGAGCTGAATGAAACCTTCTGTGAAGGTGGAATGAGCTCATCTACAGAATCACAGAATGTGTCAGGTTGGAAGGAACCACAGTGAGTTGTCTGATCCAACCCCCCTGCTCAAGCAGGGTCCTCTCACAACACATTGAACATGAGTTCATCCACATGGTTTTTTAGTATCTCCAGTGAGGGAGACTTCATAACCTCTCTGGGCAATCTGTTCCAGTTCCCAGTCACTCACACAGTAAAGGAGTTCTTCCACATATTCAGGTAGAACTTCCTGTGCATCAGGGTCTTCCTGTTGTCTCTTACCTGATTGCTGACACCACTGAGAAAAGCCTGGCTTCACACCCTCCCTCTAGACACTTGCATACATTGGTGAGGTCCCCTCTCAGTTATCTTTTCTGGAGGCTGAATTGGCCCAACTCTCCCAGCCTATACTTGAAGGAGAGGTTTTCCAGTCCCTTCATCATCTTTGTCACCCATGTAGCACTGTGGCATTTGCATACCAGGCTGAGATGTACACAAAAAAACAGCTGGGCAGATGGAATTATGTAGCATCTACTAAGGTGGAGGTGGTTTGCTAGTGGAACTAGTTACTAAAAGAGTTAAGCAAGTAAAAATTTTACTTGTTATCATATTACTTTTATTCAGACTATTTTATAATATTTTTCAATTAGGACTTCTTAATGCTATTCAGAGCAGTAAATTTTGCTATGTTTTCATTCTCTTTGTTAAAGAAAAAACCACTTAACTTTCAGTATTCTCAAAATTCTGCCTCCCCTGAATGTATTAGCAGACTTAAGGCTTCCAGATGGGTAGTTGAATATTTACTTGAGGTTTAGGGCTGAGACTGCAAAAATGAAAGTGATGCATAACTTCATACTCTGTGCTGAAGGGGTAACTGTCCTCAGCATTCTCATCTATGATATTATTCAGACAGGGGGACCCCAAGGTATAACACACTATGTGTGTATGCAAGGCATCAAGATCTCTTCTTGTCATAACATAAACTATATTTGAATTGTATGTTTCATGGGCTTTTTGTAGTACAGAATTCAATATACTATAGACCAGCTTACATCTAATTCCCCAACAGTCCCAATACTGAATGGCACAGCGAGATGCATCCACTAAAAGAGCATATGTCAGCTGCTGAAATAGCTGTGTACCACATGATTTGATTGCTATTACCACTTCATTTCTCTGGTGTTTCAGAGTGGTGGTGTGTATATACTCAGATATGTCTTGGGAATCTGAACTTCATACAGAAGAGCTTAACCCTTTCATGCATTGGTTTGTTTCATTTAATAAGGCTAGATGATGAAAATCATAGCTGTTGATTGGTATAGTTGGATTATTGCAGAAGAAGCCTTGTTGGATTATAGTTGGATTATTGCAGAATTCATTCTGAAGAGCCCCTGAAGTTCCTGGATGATGCAAATGTAGTGAATGTGCCAGAGCCTTCTTTGCCCACCTGAGTTCAGAGCCAAACCAGCTACCATTGCAGATGATGTATCGCTGTAACTTTCAAGTAGTGACACTGGTGAAATTGCTGATAAAATTTTTTCCTACCTTTGAAAGTGTACTGGGATAAGTTCCTAAAGTGAGCTGCTAAATATTGTTAACAGTACATTGTTAAAAAATGTATTGCTACCAGCCTTTTTCACTTTTATGACTACTGATTTTTTTGCATTTAATTTCAGTATTACTAAGTCCTTCTCCTCTTGCCCAAAACCTTAGCTTTCTAGCACATATTTTCCTTTCACCAAACATCAGACCCCTCTTTGTCCAGCTTTGTTTTTCTTTCATAATTGTAGCATTCTTTTATTTTCTTCATCAGTGTTTTGTTCTGAACAAGTGATTGGAAAAATAAAAGATTTAAAGAATTAAAAATAAAATCCTAACTTGGAAGACTTGATTGGCATAATGAAATTGTTGTAACAAAGGTGTTTCTGAGGCTTTCTTGGATTTGTGGAAATATCAAACACTGTGATAATGGAGGGAAGAAAGGCATATTCCATTAGCATCCTTCATGTTCCATGCACATATAGATTATTTTTATTTTAGATCACACATAAATGTGTTTTAAATGCCAGGGAACAACACCCTCAAGCATGAGATGGGAGAGTAACTATACCACTATGGTTTTTTTCTGTGTTTTAAGCAGATTCACCAAAAGGCCCTCACCCCTCTTCAGGCATGAATGGAAATGTGCAGCATCCCACCAGCACCGGGCAGCAGCAGGTCTCTGCCATACCCTCTCCAAGTGCCAGCAAGCCTTGGCGCAGCAAATCCATGAATGTCAAACACAGCGCGACCTCTACCATGCTGTCTGTGAAGCAGCCCAGTCCTGCAACCTCCCCTACTCCTACTTCAGACAGGCTCAAGCCACCCCCTTCTGAAGGTGTGAAGCCCCCTTCATCTGGACAAAAATCTATGCTGGAAAAATTCAAGCTGGTTAATGCTAGGACTGCTCTGAGACCTCCTCTGTCACTGAGCTCAGGACCCAGTGACAGTGGGAGAGAGGATGACAACTTTTCAGAGTGTGGTGAAATGGATGTCTTAGGTGGTGGGGTGAACAGCGGCGGCTCCACAAGTAGCAGTCCCAAAGTATCACCCAAGTTAACCCCCCCGAAAGCTGGCAGCAAAAATCTCAGCAATAAAAAGTCTTTGCTACAGCCAAAGGACAAAGAGGAAAAGAACAGGGACAAAAACAAAGTTTGCACTGAGAAAGCGGTCAAGGAAGAGAAGGATCAGGTCATTGAATCATCTACAAAGAAGAGCTCAAAAATTGCAAGCTTAATCCCAAAGGGGAGCAAGACAACAGCAGCCAAGAAAGAAAGTTTAATATCATCTTCTAGTGGGATCCCAAAACCTGGATCAAAGGTGCCAACAGCAAAGCAGAGCACTTCCTCCTCATGCACAGGGAGCAAGGAGGTTGAAAAACTGAGGACTACAAAAGGAAACCAGTCCCAGTCAACACCAAAATCTCAGCTTAGTGAGAAGGCTTCTCCTTCCTCTGGTCTTGCTTCTTCTGAAGGGAAAGAACCAAGTGCTGCTCTCACCCCAGGATCCTCCGTCGGTCTGTCAGCCTCGATGGCTGCAGGCAGTGGCCAAGGCACAGGAAATGGTGCAGTCCAGCTTCCTCAGCAACAGCAATACAGCCACCCCAACACTGCCACCGTAGCTCCTTTCATTTATAGGTAAGATCACGGAGAAAATTGGGGTTTGTGCTTCCAATTAAGCAAGAGAGCCAAAATGGATAAAGTAATGGTGGATCATGCTGTTATCCCCCAGTTTCTGTCACAGCATCATGCCAATGTTTCTCTAATATAATTTTTTATTAATTGTTACTCTATAAATAATTTCTTACAATAACTCTGAGTCTTTACCTTGTACAAAAGCAATCCACTGCAAATATTTGCTATTTAACATTCAGGGTGTTTTGATTAGAAATACAGACCATGTGGTACATTCTCTGTGCTGCTTTTGAAAGGTCACAGCTGAGTCAGGTTTCTAGTGTGAATATTCTTGTTTGCATTCTAAGAACCTCATCATCTATTTGCTGATATTCAATAATATTTGGTTAGAACTCACTATTCTTTTAAAAGATCTTAAAATAAACTCCTGGTGTTTTCAGAATGTGTAACATTACTAGTAGATATTTGAAGAAAAAACATATACAAACTTCTGCAAGTATTCAAAAATATTTCAACAGTTTGTGTAGACAGAAAAGGTTGCTGTTTGCAGTTCTTTTCCTGTTTAGTTTTCTGCATGAAATAGGTGTAGATGAACTCCCTGCAGACAGTTAATTTTTACAGGCAATAGTAACTCTTCAGAGGGCCAAGGCTCTGGAAAAGAAGAACGAACAGTCAAATGTATCAACGTTTCTCCAAATTTATTTTGCTATATGATAGAGCAGTGGAAGAGAAGCTGGGATATTTATTGTTGTGCAACTCAGAAGACAGAAAAGGGGTAGAAAGATTGGCAGGCTGATGTGAATAATATTTTCAGTTGTCAGCTGTTGGAGGTTTTTAGCTACAGTTTTGGGTAAATTTAAGATCTGATAAAACGACAAATACATTATTAAGGAAAATATACTGCCAGTTTTCGTTAGTGACTAGTACTCTGGATAGTCTTGGCTAAAGATTAAAGAGGTGATGAAGTAGGCTCTGAGGAAGTATATATATCATAACACACAACTAAACATAGCTTCAAAACCAATCTGGATGACTGATAAATTCAAAAAATCATATGGGAGGAAACAAAGGCTCAGTATGGGTTATTTTATTCTAATATGCAGTGGAGCCTCTGGAGTTTCAATTCTATGTATCACTGGATGCACTTAATACGCATGTGACAGTCTGGAATAACTTTAGTGATAGAGGGAATTTCAAGGGTGGTACATGGGACAGCCTACATATGTGTTAGGGTGCATATACAAGGAGAGAGAAAAAGGAGCTATGCTTTGCCTTCAGATGTGTGTGCTGCTCCATGGCTATTTTGCTGCATGTTGATGCCATTTCATTGCATGATGGAGATGTCTTAGTTTTATTTTAAGCTTTGCCTTGAAGCAGTATGTATTTTGAATTTTAAAGGGTGATAGAAGCGTGCAGCTTCCAGTAATATTCCTTATTAATAATTGTCTCTTTGCTTCAAACAAACAGCAAAGGAGTATTTGAAGTTGAATCTCAGATGAAAATAAAATTTTCAGAGCCAGTGTCTGATCTCAAAATGCCATAAACTCAGAGTAAAAGACTGACTTTGATGAGATTGCTTCAATATGTATCTCTCAAATTGAGTGCAAAATCTGACTAAGAAATACACAGTAACTAAATTTCTTTACAATCTCGAGGGGTTTGTAATACTGCACAATGATTTAATAGAAAAATTATAAATATAACCAAGGATAAAATACCCACAATTTCAAAGTCTGCCTATTTATTTCTGTGGATATACAGTAAGTGGAAATGAGCAAGACCTGGGGTACTATACTTATATTTTTTGTTCTTCAACATAATTGTTTTCAATGCAGTTACCACAATTAATACACAGAATTTTCAGGTGAGCTTTCTAACAGCTTTATATAAGTTAGCAAACAATGATTACCATTTAGACTAACAGGGTTTTCCCAGCTACAAGGAATATCTAAGCTCTGTGAGTTTGTACTTCAGTCCTTGTTAAAAATTTCAATAAAATTTAGTAAAAATACAGAGTTATCCAGAGTTCTGCAGAATCTTGTAATAAACTTGTGTCATCTATTTAGACCATTAGCACAAGCATAAGTAAGCTAGTGCTTTCTTGATTTGTTGATGATACTTGCAGATACCATGTATTTTGAAATATTTTTTTTGTTTACCAAGAGGATATTACTGTAGATTACTGTGAGGAAAATTAGGTATTCTGAGGAGTTTCCTAGAGACTGACATGTATTTACCTTAAGTAAGTAATGCAAACCCATAATAGTTATTAACAATCATGTTTTCAAGAAGTCTGTATTTTTATTAATGGACTGCTTTAGTGGGAGGTTCTCAAGTGGCATATTGCACTATTCAGCTTTGCAGTCTTGGTGCTTTGCCCTATTTGATACCACATGGTATTTTTATTCCTCCTAAACGCCTGACATCGAAATTCATATGGGATTAAAACTTCTCTTCAAACATTAGCAGTAACATTAGTCTATCTTGTGTTTGAGATTATCTAAACAAGTATCATTTAAATTCCTCCATTCTGCCAGAAAGTGATTCTTTATTTTCAAAGGTGGCTGTGAATGTACTCTTTACAGTCCCCTATGTGTCCCCTCTGAAGCTGACTGCAGTCTCCCACTGATGTAAGACTGAAGAAGATGTAATTTATTTGCCAGAAAGCTTGATAAGACAGATACAGTAGGAAGGTTTAGGAGACTGTATAATTGTTTGAAGTACACCAGCTGCTACTTAAAATTACACGTTCTTCTAGTTAGACAGAATTGTAGGAGACTGGAAATTGTACCATTTTCCCAAGTCCCTTAACTTGTATTGAAATTGGCCTTAGAATTTAGCTGTCTTCCTAGTAGTACTTAAATTTCAAATGGAGAACAGTAACACAGAAGTTTAGCACTTACTAGGCTACAGTACAAACAAGAGGAAAAAGGTACATTTAATGTACATTAATGACAAAAAAAGAAATCCTGCTGAATTTCAGTAGGAGAACATTGGGTTGTTCCTGGATGCATGTACTGCACTTCAGCTTTATTTTATTAACTCCTCCAGTAACCACTGTAGGGGCTTAGTAAGTCTCTCTCCCATGGCTGAGATGCAGAATCTAAAGCTCTCAAATCCCAGGGCTTTTGTTGCTCAGGAATTGCTTACTGCCCAAAATGCTGAAAGTTTAGAAATTGCTGCCGAGAATTTGCTGACCACTCATCATCCCAAGCTACACTTCTATGTTGTGCGTTGCCTAAATTTCCATTTTTCAGCTAAGTTTTAGTTTGATGATGGCAACATCTGGAAGATGTTTCAGCAGTGTCTGAATTGCAGTTTTGCAGAGATATTCTCTCAGTGCTGGACTACAAATACCAGTTTGACACTTCTTTTGAGTAACAAACTGGCAACTTCAGCTACCTAATATGTTGGTGTAGAGAAGATGTTGCCAGACTCTTCTCTGAAAGGCAGGGTGAAAGGATAAGAGGCAACAGATACGTGTTACAGCAGCGAAGGTGCTGATTGAAAGTTAAAAAAATATGGTTTTAGTTTGAGGACGGTGAAATACTTGGTGCAGGCTGTGGACCAAAGTTATGGAATCTCTGTCCCTGGGCATGTCCAGGACCCAAAAAATCAAGGCTCTGAGCAATTTAATGGTACCAGACCCTCTTTAAGAAAGTCATTAGACCAGATGGCCCCTAGAGCATCTTTCTGATCTCAGTTACTTTATGATTATGTAAGGACTAAAGTATTTAACAGATAGGGCAGAAAAAGGGCATATCAATGTAATAAATAAACAAGGTACTGGTTACTAAAAATTTCTTCCCAACTCCTTTACTACGTGGTGATGAGTGCAATTGTTTTACTAGGCCATAGTCTTAAAGGTGAGCAGGAGTTTCAGAGCAGTGACAGATGGAAAAGAGGATATATCTGGTTGTATCTCTGGAAGTACAGTGACATTCAATTCCAGATGCCTGTTCAGGATGTTTTTGCACAGGCTTAGGGAAAAAATTATACTACTTTTCAAGGATCCTGCAACCATAACATGTAAAGGGTTTCTTGTAAAGGGTTTCATATTGATGTCCTGTTTTAAAGACCAGAAGCTACTTCTGTGTCACTGATTGTGGAGCTGAAACTAAGTTTACAGAAAAAAAACATTCTGTTAGTTAATTGTTTTTGTTAATAATAGATTATACTGCTAAACATACTTTCTTCAGTAAAGTGAGGACTCAAAGTCTTACTGCAGTGCTTTATTGATTCCTGTTATTTGCATTGCTGCTGTGAAAATAAAGCAACAGTCACTACCAAAGTTTTGCAGTCATAAGTAGTGCTAAAGATTGCCGCTCACCAGTTTTAGTTGTAACAAATACGTGGTCTGTAGACATATCCTCCCATTTTTCCCTGATAGATTTTCAAGTAATTGTGCAAGAAAAGTTTCCGTTGTAGAGGTGTTAGTTTAAGAGATGGGAGGAAGCATGATAAGTGAGGAAATCATTATAAACATGTATTTGGTTAATTCAGTCCTTTGACTGAAAAAGATGTTTTCCTTCTCTTTGTTTTCTCTTTTTAAGTACGTGAGGGAATAATCCCATCCCTTCCTTCTCTTTTGTGAGTCTATACCGAATCAACTCTTTCTGGTTTTGTGTTTGTTGTTTTTTGGGTTTTTGGGTTTTTTCCCCAGAAGGGTTTATTCTTCCCCATGAGCATCCTAGTAGCCCTTCCTTGCATCTGTTCCCCATTTAACTCACAGTTCTTGAACATGGGTGATCGAAATGCTCATATTGCAGACGTGGTCCTGCCAGTCTGTTACACTGACAGTGATACACATTCAAGACAGCTGCATCCCAGGGAGCTGTTGGAAAAACGCCATCATATTCATCTGATATTTTTTAGAATGTCAACTAAAAAGCAAACAAATCTTTGATGTTATCTATGTTTATCTAAGGTTGGCTGTTTTGTAAGAGACAGGAAATGACTGATGTGTTAGAGACCACTTATTAAGTAGCATTTCAAATTCTGTTCTTAATTACCCTGTACAGGCTCATTTTAATCAGAATGAATAAGCTTGTGCAGGTCTGACTGAAAGAACGATTTGTCCCATTAAGTGAGTTTGCTACTCTTACAAAATAGGTAGCATGTAACTCAGTGGGTTGGAGATAAATATATTCTTTGATTGCCATGATTGAAATAGATTGTCCTGTTTTCATGAAGGTTGCCTAAGTTAACCTCCACTGTAGATGCACAGCACTGGAAGAAATATCACTGGGCTGGCTTTGACTAAACTGAAATTCTTTTCCCTTTTTTCAAATCAAGAGAGATGTAAGAAATTAATTCTTTTTAAGGCAGTGGGCCGTGAGTAGGTGGAGGATAGAGGGTCATTCATTTAGGCTGGTGTGCAAGGCTAATGAGAAGATCACTTAATTTGCTGTTTACTTGCTTTGAGCTTAATCTGTGCTGCAGTCCTGCAGCAATTACTTGAGTTGTTTATAGGAATAATGTGTCCCACTGAAAGACATTAAAGCCAGAATTATACAAGACAAACCTCACCATTTCATTTCCTTTTTTTTTTTTTTAATTAGAAGAGGCATTTATATTCTTGGGCCAATGTATCACAACCCATAATGGGCCCACAGCAATGCACCTTGAAGTTTTAGGTAGCCAGTGTGTACCTGGGCCTCCTTGTTCCCCAAGAGCCCCAAAATCCTACATCATTTTACTTGGAAGTCTTTCACCCCTAGTCTAGTCTTTCACCATTCTCAGTATCTGGGCTAAGCTCAGCTCCAGAGGAAATCAAGGCCTTGGCCATCCTGCATGAAAAGGCAGGACTGGTGTGTAAGTGCTGGCAGCCAGCAGCCCCCTGGAGATCTCATGGAAAAAGAGCTGTTTGTGAGTGACCTGTTCCCTCCCTGCAGTCCTCCAGCACAGCTACCCAAGGGCTGGTGCTATCCAGTCCATCTGTACCACAACAAATAACCTGATGTCTCAAGCAAGCAGAACTTAGGTTGCTGTGAAATCCATAGTCCTAGATGAGATTTCTGTTGTTTCTCAGAAAATTAAAATTTTGATGATTTAAAGCCCTTTGGAAAAGCAAGTGAGCCTGTGGAGTTCCAGAGTGTGTTCACTGCAGAGGGATAGAGTGCGCTCTTTTTTTACTTAAGAGACTCTCCTCTCAAGCATCAAATGTAAAACTACATTCAAGGTTGGCAGGACATAGCTAACCTTGCAACATGTTCTGTGTTTCCAGTAGTGTGTGAAAGACAAGAACCAAAAATAGTTTTTTATAGAGCAGTTCTCTGTTTCCAGTATCTCAAAAGTGCAGAAATTGGTAAGAAAACTGTGCATCTGATCAGGCATAATATCTGTTTGTATTTCTGAGTTGGATGATTCTAATCAATGGGTTCCACCATGTCAGTACTTGTGTCAGTACATGTGCTGCTCTTTGTGCACTTATCTGTTTCCTCATCTAGTGTTATGAATTACTGAACAAATTCATTCAGTAAATGTAAAGAAAATATTAACTGGAAATTTATTTCATAAAATAAGTTGCTATAAAATTATTTTGAGAGATAAGTCACTGTTTTTATGAGTTTTATTTATAAAATACAAATACATCACAAAGTTAAATGTTTCTCTGAAGTGTAGTCGGTCATTGGAAACACTTTATGGTTAATTTTGAAAATTGAACTAAAAATGTCACACTTTGAAATTAGAATATAAATATTTCACTAGTCTTTTAATAAATCAGAAGAGTGACTGCTATTCATGTCAGGAAAGCTGGAAGAGCTTAAGCTCTAAGTGAAGATATTTTAAAATTTTATTTCAAAAAGTGGCTATTATATTTTTAGATGTTTTTTACTGTTTACACATGGTGGTACATGTTGCTGTTTGATGACATCACAGTTCAGCAGTTCCAGGGTAAAGTGGATTCTACAGCTGTTCTGTAAGAGGCAATAAGTGTGTGAGATATTTTATTTCTTTTATTGTTTTTTATTACAATCAGTGTGCTCATGTATTTCTTGCTATTTACCTTCATATAACAGAAAGTAACTGTATTAAGTGAGGGGTTACCATTATAATTTATCATTCATATGCACAGAAATATACCCTCAAAGCAAATATGAGCTATTTAGTAGGAAGTTAATTGAAAAACTTGTATTATCCCATTCCCCAGGGTCTTATAAGGGGTATTATCAAAAGAAGCTGCACATAGATTTAAATATCTGGGCCAAGTTTCCATCCAGCCTTGCATAAGCTTTTTCCCACATGGCCTTTCTCATTTAATATTTCATCAATTACAAGTTTTTATTTCCTTTATGTATGTGTAGCTGGACTTTAAATTACCATAATAAGAATGTGACAAAAATTATATTTTTACCCTATAGTGATATGAATCTAGATGGAGCTGCAAGTAGCACTTTTTTTCCATGAACACATGAATGACAGATAATAATAATCAATCTTCTTGCTTGATTTCAGAACTCTCTCAGAAAATGACAGTACCTCTTTACCACCTGCTGACTCCTGTACCAGTCCTACTAAAATGGATTTTTCGTTTAGTAAGACCGCCAAACAGTGCCTAGAGGAGATATCTGGTGAGTAACAATGAGTCAGGAGAAGACTGTGAACTTCTTTATTTACATCTGTTTCTTACCAGGAACTTTGTGATGGGTTGAAATAATACTTCTGACCTCTAATCATGAGGGGTATTAAATACACAGAAAATTCAAGTCATGCATATTTAGTGCTTTAAATCCACTGTTACCTATTTGAACTTGTTCCTTCTGTTGAAATACCCTCTTTATCATTTTGCAAAAACTGAGCTTTGACAATCTTGGGTTTCAAGTAATTGTTGTGTCATTTAATCATACTGAATGTTCCAAGAGGAGCAGTGGAAAGTTGACTTCAGAAAGTTTAACACTATCATTTAATAACATCCAATTAAATCATAACATCCGAACTGAGACATAAATTACATAATAGACATGTTCCTTTTAGAAATTAAACTGTATTCAGAAAACAATCAAGTCCTTACTATTGTACCTGACCTGAAACCTGCTGCTAGAGCTAAGCTGCTAAAGATTGTGTTACAAGAAATTCCTTGTAAACATGGATTAAAGTCCTTACTAGGTTGCAAAGCTGAAGGGATGGGGTATTTTAGTCATATTGGAATAATTCCTTTGAAGTAAACAGAACCATGCTGAGTTACATCAGCATTGGATCTGGCCACGACTCTGCCCATCGATGCAAAAAGCAAAATGTGCCACACTTCACTTTCTCAGAAGGACTGAACTGCACTGCAGGGTTGTGTACAAGTTGTTCCAAAGAGACTCTGCAAGAGCTGTTACTTGGGGGTTTAGGGGTTTTTTTTTGCTGTTGCTTTGGGTTTTTGTTTTTTTTCCATTAGCATCCTTAATCTTATAACTTTACAAAAATTAAAGGTGATATCTTGTCTCACTGGTTTTACCTATAGTTTTGCTCTTTTACCACAAATTGTCAACATTTAAATGGATTAGTCATGAGTCTTGTTTCTTCTCACACAGGATATAACTCACTTAAAGCACTAATTTGATACATCAGTCTAAAATTATCTCTCCACCAGAAGGGAAATCAGATGCCCAAGATTTATGGGGACTGTCTTGACATTTAGCTGACTCCTACTGAAATAGGTTTTGTCCTGGTTTGTCTCAGTCCCTTTGAAAGTTTTCTGACGTCCTTTATTTGCACAGCCAGGTTCTGTGATAAATATGTCACTCTGAAACGTGGTGTAATGTTCTTTGGAGGTGATGCATACCTGCTAAAATATAAAAGTATTTTTAATTACTGCAAAAATTGGACTCCTTGGTCTAATAGATATAAAGAGTTTAATTGAAACGCTTACCACAAATCAAGAGATGCTTCAAGGAATCATCCAGAGATAAGCCAGAAAAACCCCAAATAATTCAATACTTGCTGAAATGATCAAACAGAATATCATGTCTGATGACCTTTTCTACTGTTCTGAACAGAAACTAAACAGCATCAAAAAGAAGAATATGACATAAAGAAAACTAGACATCAGAGATATTCCTAGTGTGATAATTTAGACTCTGGCATAAGCCATTGATTGGCATAACAGGCTGTAAAGGAGAACCACTGGGAAAATGTGGTCAGTGATTTTCTGTGTGCAAAGGGAAACAGAGGTGTGTCACCTGTATTTAACTGTTGGCAGCAAAAGGAATAAATGGATCAAGTACTATATTTGCTGAATAATTAATTTCCTGCGTGGATGACCTATCACCAAGTCATTGGTGATCCTGTTGTTAGATCTGCATGGACTGTCATGTGACAGTTGCTCAGAGGACTATCCCATGATGGATCAGCTGTGAGAAAGGACATTTCAACTCTTTTACTAAAGAGCATCTTTATTCTGATATGATCAAGGAATTACGCTAGTAGTAGCAAAGAGATAGCAAGAGTAATTTCCATGGTCTGGTCACTTATTTTCAGGGTATTAAGCAATGAATCAAGTTTCTTTGATATTATCTTTTTCCTGAAATTTTCAACTCTTGCTGTGGGTGGGCATCCTTTTTATATTACCTTGATCTTTTGAACCTCGGTAGCCACCACCCTAGCACAATGTGTTTGTGAACAGTAAGGATCAGTAAGGATAAGGCAGAAAATTGAACATCTGTGGAAATCCCTAAACAGCTTGGAGAAGTGTGTTCATAAAGTGCTGTCCCACATGTATTGTGTTTCTGCTTCATTGATCATTATTTTTCAAGTGCCAGATATTTAGAACTAAGGCTGACATCCTCAGGACTAGAATATTTTAGCCAACATTGTTGTATAAACAGTTTCTCTACTTTCTGAATATTTACACATTCCTGTTTTTTATTGCTTCTTGGCTCAAGATTACTACTCCTATTACCAGCTAAGCTGTTCATATCAGAGCTTCTAATTCACTTTGGAGCTATATCAGCCAACTGAACCCAAACTAATGCTTTAAGCCTGTCTAGTTCAAGACTTCTCCATAATAAAGACAAAAGTTGAATGCAGAAAAAATAATCTTAAAATTATTTAGGAGTGGTTGGCCAGGCACCATTCTCCTGGTGTAATCCAGGAACCAAACCTAAGTTAATTTCCTTGCTGTAGTGGTGAAAAGTCATGGCTCTGCTTTCTGTGTCCAGCAAGGCAGTTCACATCCCTTAGCTACTGTCTAAACAGTGGTGATGGGAAAGTAGAAAGTAAAGCAAGACTCTGTAGAGGGAGTTTTCAGCTCTCTTCTGCTCTGTCTTCCTCCTGCAAGGCAGCTGGTTACCTTTATAGCCTCTCCTGTCTTCCAGCTCAGGGCTGGTGAAAGGACAGCGAGTTTGCTGTCCACTGCTTTGCAAGGGATTTCTTGGTTTTACCTGCACAGCTATGAGAAGAGAATAGTGCTGGAAGGCAAGGGAGATGGGGAGGCTGGTGTAGGCACAGACACAGAAGTGTGGCTTGTGGATGTCATGATCAACTGGACACCCTCTTTATCTTTATATTATCACCAATAAGCTGCTGCTCTTGGTGAAGATATACATGGCTTATGCCTAAAACCAGTTCTGCATCTTGGTAGAGGTATTGTAAATCTGTTCCCATGTCTCTGCTGGGAATTTATTCTAGGTGTGATCTGAAGTGCTTCAGACTTTTGTCTGCTTTTTTTTCCCCTTTGAAGATTCCACAGCTCAGCCAGAGCAGCCCCAAGTGTTTCCACAGTGCACATGGTGATCAGCACTAGAGTACACCTAGAGCAGTTTTAAGTCTTCCTGCACACCTTGAATCCCCTCTGTGCACAGCTCCAATGATGCATGTACTCCCTCTGAATGAGCCCTGTTTGTAGGCATGAGACACCTGAGGAGTAGTTTGGTGTGTTCTGTGTGTGGTAGGCTTGTTGCTCATGCGGCACACAGGTGTGCAGACCTCTGTCCAGGAAATCCCAGACAGAATCTAAATCCCCTAAATAAGGAACAATTCTGCATTCAAATATGAAAACAATTTCTTGCATGTAGTTTTTATACCATTTGCCTCAACAAGACAACTTAGTATATATCCACTCAGTTTCCACAAAACTGGAATATACCTTTATAAACAGGATTATAAAATTATAATGACAATAAAGGCTAATAAAGTAATCCAAGTTGATTGTTGATATTCATGGTATGGCTGGGAACAAGTTGTTCAGACTTTCTTACTAACTATTTCTTCTTAAAGTAGCTGTGACATTTATCACTTTCTGCAGCAGGTTTATTGGAGAAGGATGTCAGCAAGTTAATTAGTTAATAATCCATTGTAAATGTAAATGTCTGTAAACCACAAAGTATTATTTTATGAAATCACTGATAACATTTGGCTTTCACAAGTGCTGGCATTTTCTAAGAGCTTAATGCAAAGTGTTTGATTAAGTAATTATTCATGAATTTATAAATATTGACTAATTATCTAAAATCTGAGGGATGAAGCAGAAATCAAACAGTACTATTAAAAGTTATAGGCCTATCTTAATGGCAGTATTAGCATAAAAACATTCAAATTTAAATATTTTATGTTTATTGTGCTTAATTTTTTGTTCTCTGAAAGAAATAATTAATACATGCAGGAATAGTTTACTTTTTTTTAAAGTAAGCTTAGCTGAAGAGATTCATAATTGAATGCATTTCCAGATCTATTACATAATTCATTTGTAGGGTTCTAAACCATCCACTGAGACTTCAAAGAAAGTCTTATCTGACAGCAAAATTTGCCCAAAGATTATTAGTTCTTAAAATAATTTTTGCAATTTCTTTTATAAAAAAGACTGTAAAAATAATATAGTGTGTTACACTGACTGTGATAGACTGAGGAAGTTCCCTAATATGTTCTTGATGTAAACATATTCCTGCTTGGTGGGTGGAGAACACACGGAATTGCAAGGTAGTTGGGGATCAATGCTGTCATGACATTTGTTCTCCTCTAGTCTCCTATACTTTCTTCTTGCCATAGAAAGATGTATTTTTTGGTTGCTATATGTAAACATTTTTAAATGGAGGGCTGAGCTTTAGAAAGTACTTTCTGAAGAAACAAACCTAAGAATTTTCCATATTGCAATTTTATGTTTTGGCAAATGACACCCTGCAGAGAGATGTGGTAGAGTTCAAGGATAAATTCAGTGTTGTTTCTGCTGAGTACTTGGCCTAAGATAAATAAGTGTCCACTGTATCTGGGGATGATCACAATGGCCTGTCAACCATGTGAGGCAATGGGATTAATGGGAGAAAAGTTCATATAACTCTATAATTAGGAGATGTAGTAACATGTCTGTACACAGGGAGGCTGAATGAAGGGTGTGTGATTAGCCTGAGTACCTCTGTAGAAAAGCATTGGTCCCATGGGGTTTTCAGTGTATTTTGAAGTGAGGCAGACAAATGCTGCAGCTGCCAGCTACCCTCTCATGGCTCTCACACAGTCCAGGTGTCGTTCCCTTTGCAGTTTGATGGTCTGTGGCCTGTGTGCTCTGAAGCTGGGCTGCAATGAACAGCTCAGCTGGGAGCAGTAACAGGTCAGCAGAGACACTGAGGCCCATGGGTGGCCAAGGACACAGCTGTGTCACTACCAGACAGCCTGGAGAGGTGTGGCACCTATTGACAGCACCGTATGGGATGTGAGGTTTGGTGTGGCTCATTGGGTGAACATTTTTCATCCCCTGCCATAACTTTTTCTGCTCCCAGCTGGAAAGAGCACTGACTGTACCTGTCCAGTTCTGCAGGCTTGTATTTGGTCTCTGGTGTTGGAGCTGAGCACCTGTGCCATGCCCTGCTTCCCTAGCAGAGCAGCGCTGAGCACGAGGGGTGCCCTGAGGCCAGCTGCAGCTCTGCAGTGCAGGCTGCTGCAGCTCTGCAGTGCAGGCTGCTGCATGTGACCGTGCACACTGGGAGCCTGGAAGGAGGCAGAGCAGGTCCACATCTGCCTACAGCTTACCATGGAGACAAGTCACTGCCTGCAGGTCTTGGGGTGTGAAAGGGCAGGTGGAGAAGTTATCAATGGATTTGAAATGCCAGGGAGAGATTCAGACTTGCTCTTTCTGGTAGGAAAAGAGCCTGTTCTTTTGATTCCAAGACAATCACCAAGAGAAATTTGGCATCACAGAGCCAAATCACAGAATCACAGTCTGATTTGGTCTGGAAGGGACCCTAAACGATCATCAAGTCCAGCTCTTAAGTGAATGCCCCACATATAGACTGGATCCATGACCTTGCCATTATTAGCATTCTCCTCTGACCAACTGAGCTAAAAATCATTATCCTTCCTGTTAATTCAAATTATAGCAATGGAGAACACTGTACCAATTTGAGTATAAATTTAGGATATAAAACCAAGTAATGCAAAAAGAGTGAGACTACCCTTCTTTTTTTGAAATTTTCTATTGTCAGTACTTCCCTGTGAGGACTTTCTAGCCACCACAGCTTAATCAGGTATGTTGGACAGTCTGGGACAGCCATGGTACAGTCAGTGCACACCAACACTGGAGTGTGCAGGCAGTGCTGGTATTCTGTGACAACACCAGCACCACAGCACCTCTGAGACACCACTGGCATCCACACCTCACCTGCTCTGCTGCAGGCTGGCACCAGCACATTCATAAAACCCTTCCAAGAGCCCATATGTCACTGCAGCTGGCAGACCCTGGAGTAAACACAGCAGTCCTGTCTTTTGTTTCCATGCTGAAAAAGTGATGGGCGTTTAATATTTGGGATAGTTTTGTACTCAGACAGACAGAACCATTCCTCTTGTCTCCTCTTTGACTGTGTGTTCTGGGTGGGGATGGGAGTGGTACCTCCTCGTGATGTGGAACATGGCTTTCTTGGAATTCTGGTGCTTTAATATGGAAAACCACCATTACTTTGGACTACTGATTTTTTTTTTCTGAGTTTTTCTGTGTTTCTGAGAGTTATCTAGGAAGAAATGTACCTTTCCTTTGAAATTTCCAAGAATTTTCCTCTGTGTATCTTCAAAAACTGTAAACTGAACCAGTGAAAGGCAGGAAATACACACTGAGGATTCTGCTAACATCTGTTTATTCATACAGGAAATCTGCAAACAGCTTGTAGTTCTTAGAGTGGCATTTTTAAAGGTTATTTTTCTGTCAAGGTTTTTCAGATAGAGACTTGATATGAGCATATTTTCACACTGACGAAAGCAGTTTATTTTTATACAGCAATTTTATTATTTGTAGATTTCTGTATAATGTTTTATGAAATTAATTTCCCCTAGATAAAAAAGTTTCTGTCTCAAAATTATAATTCTTTCAGGTATTTTTTTGTTCATCTGTCCATTTCTGGGACTAATATCTTTTTCTTTGTGAGAAAAGATGTACATTTTAGCACTACATTTAAGTCTTCTTTCTCCCTGGATAATAAATTTAAAAATAGCATTCAAAATTGCTGAACTTAGTTCTGACACAAGACCAATTTGCTTTATAAATAAAATTACTCCTCCTCTAATAGGTTTTCTTCAGAATATTGTGAAACAATGATTTTTTTACAGATTTTATAATTCTTTACTTGCCTCTGAATCTCACAGAGGTGCAAAAAGGGCAGCTTTCTAAGGAGAAAGAAATTAAATATTTCCTTTTATGAATCATTTTACCAGACAAATACTGTTGTGTTCCGTGTCTTGTCTTATGATATTAGATTACATTTTTTATATTTAGAGCCTTGCAATTTCTGCTAAGACTGAAGGTCTTTTTGCAAGTCTGCTTTTAGCTTCCTGCATAGGGAGTAACAGTGATATGGAAGAAATAGTTTTTCATCCTTACCTTTCGGGAAGAAAAATAGGATTTGACCATGAGCTAGATCTGTTACTGTAGCATCCCATTCAGGTGGAGCTGTGTCTGGAAACCTGTGGCACAGTAAACTGGGCAGAGGCTTCTGTGTCTCCGGTTTAATTCACCAGGATGTTTGCTGCCATGGCAGCCAGCAGCATTCACTGCAGTAGCAGAGAAGAGTCATATATCTGGGAATGCAGGTTGAATACTAAAATGCAAGGAGGCTTGTGCTTCAGTGGTTAATTTTGGCTCTTTATTGAGCTCTGACGTGGAGGCTGTACTTGCAGTTCTGTGTCAGCCCATCTGAAGTGAAGAGCTGTGCACTAGGATCAGTCATGAGCTGGTGAGAGGGAGGGAAAAGCCCGAGACAGTACTTGTGCCTACTTTGGATTTCAGAAGGCAGCAGCTGTAGAAAGAGATGCAGGCCCGCCGCTCCGATGAGACCGGTGATTGGATGGAGAGGGGAAAACACAGTTGGCTTTTGGGATTACTTCTGTGCTGGAGCAGAGTGTTTGATCAACTCTCTTCTGCTTGAGAGAAATCGAAGTGAAAATGACTGTAAGTGCTGCGGATTAATGTGACGGACGAGAAGTGGCTGAGCAGAGACAGCAGCGTCATTTTAAAGAAGATGACTGTGCCTGTCTAGCCCCTTCCAGCAGGCAGAGTGAAAGCACGTGGGAGCTGTGCTTTCACTGCCAGTGCAAGCGTCTGCTACCTGGGGTGTGCGGCGATGCGGGGAGCAGCGCCCGCAGCTTCCAGGGGATTGAGCTGCTGTCCCTCTCAGAAACATGAAATCTAACTGAGGTGAGACCCAGCCGGAAAGATGCAGCGATCTGCTGAATTGTCAGTGTTTAAAGGCACGGAGGTTAGAGCAGGGTGTGTTCGTCTTCAGAAGCAGAAGTCTCTAACCAATCTCACGCTCATCAGTGAAGGGGAGAAGAGGCGATACTCATACAGGGAGAACTGGTTTGGAAACGCCTCCAAGTGCAGCCAGAGTTACCAACAGCGGCGTGCAGAAGCCGGGTGCAGGGGCTCCCTGTCCAAGGCATTCTCGCAGTCAGTGCACTCCCTCTGCCACTCCAGCTTCACCACAACCCAAGCCTTTCAGGGGATACCCCCTGCTGGAAGCAGGACATCCAGGAGGTCAGGAGACCAGTGTACAGGTGAAGGCTTTCAGACTGACAATGAGGAGAGCAAAAAATCCGATGATGAAAATGCATCCTGCACATCCCATTTCCCCAGCAGGACCTGGGCAGAAGAAGAGGAGGAAGGGTGCCTGCGTGAAGGGACTGCACATCTGGATGAAGATGTCATAATAACAATGCTGGGTGACCTAGAACAGGTCCTTTATACTGATATTTTAGGTAAGTTAACTTTGGCTTGACATCAGGAAGGGCAGAAGGAGACCCAAGTCTTAGCACATATCTGCTCAGAGCAGATTTTTGATCTTGACAGTGATTTCCCAAGACAGAACTGGGTTTATTTGCAGTAATATGCAAAAATAGTGTCTAGCCATTCCTTCTTTGTTTCCTTACTATGACCTCTTAAGACAGTGTGGAATGAAGATAAATATCTAAATTGCTTGTGATGGGTGCAGGGGCAGCAGCAGCCTGTGAATAACTGAACATAGTTTGCTTAGCTTTTTGAAAAATAACGTGAAATATTTTACTGCTATTAGTTTATTGTTCAATAAATATATTTTACTGGCATTTTTCTCATTGATTTGAAATTGCTATCTTGAATCCAAGTTTTGGGTGAGACAAAACACGTCTCAGCCTTCCTACAAACTGACCTGCAGTATTTCTTCCCCCTTCTCTAGCCCTCCTGCAGATAACTGCACCCCTACATGTGGAATTGTGAGTGCCAGAGTTTCAGTGTAGCTTAAATAGCCACTTTTCTTATATCTGTGCACGCCAGTGAGTATTTGAAGTCCACAGCCATAGGTGCTTCAAAGGCTGCTGTGTTACTTTTCATCTCTCAGCCCTTTAAGAGTGCTCAAAGTGTTGATTTCCAAAGCTTTGTTCTTCAGTCAGTTAAATGCTTGAAGAGGCTGCTTGCTTTTCCAAGGTTATATGCCATGTGTCTAGCCTGGAGCTTCTTTCTGGTAGATACATTAGCCCTGATTGTGTTTAAACATTAGGGACAAAATTTTTGCTGTGTATATAGTGTAAAGGTTGTTATTTCAAAAGAAGAAAGAAATAGGAATTCTCTTTGTATGCATACCTTTTATTATTAGACTGTACCAGTAGGTTAAGAGGGCTTCTGCTAGAGATCAAAAGCTTGCTGACACAGAAGACCGAGCTCAAACCTGCCTCTGCTCCTCTTCAGCTGTCTGTCACTGACAAATCCCTGCTCTCTTGTAAGCCTCAGTTTCCCTGCTTGCAGGGTAAAACTGGTACTTTCCTTTCTGAATTGAGTTAATATCTCACAGTGGACAATTCTCTTGAGAAACGTTTGTTATTTGTAAATCCTGTCATTCAAATCAGACAATTGATGGAATTGTTACTCTCCCATTTGCTTTGGGCTGTGGTTACATGTGCAGAAGAACAGAAATTAGTATGAACAGTATTATTGAATGTAAATATGAGGGAGCTTCAGAAATGTGAATGTAAAATCTGACCTGGGTATCTAGTGATTTCTGTAAAATGTCTATTTTGATTTCCTGTGAATGTATCTCACACTGTGTAAGAAATCAATGTATTTTCCAGAAATTTACTGAGGGAATAATGTTTCACTGTTTATAGGCAAAAAATTTGGGGACAATCTTTTGGAATATTCATGTTTAATACAAATGATGAAGCTATAAATGATTGGAGATAATGGCCTTTCTTCTAAGAGAAACAGAATTTTGACAGAAAGTTTCAGGTTACCCCAGTTTTAGTCTTATCCCAGTCTCCCCATGTGTGAAACAGAATGGTTTTTTCTCAGTGTACAAACCAGAATCACTTGAGATAACAAGACCAAGAGCTTTTCTGATACGGTCCTGATGTGTTAGGTCCTTTTCTGATATGTTAGGTCCTGCAAATATGACCAGACTCTGTGATGAGTGGGCCATATTATAAGAAACAAAGTACCCAGTGGAGTCTGGGGTGCCTTTGAACCCAATCCTGATGCAATAAGCACCACAGTGTCTCCACTAGCAGGCACAGTGTAGCTAGTTTTCAGAAGAATTAACATATTCATCATCCCTATAGTCCTCTTTACAGGAGGAGACTTGATGTGGATGGGGAGTCAGTGCTGTCATGAAAACATGGGATCTTCTACTCAGTACAGAAAATTTCTTCACTGTCAACAATTTATACTTCCTGACTTGTTCATCCATGGCACAGCAGGATTCCAGTGACATTTAGAGAATGATGGAAAGAAAAAAGAACTATTCCTTTCAAATCACTCTAGCAGTTAGTGTGAAATTTTTTCAAAATAGTACTTTGTAGTATTTTAATATAATGAAATTTCAGTTTTAACTTTTTTTAAGTTAAAACTGGTGGAAATTATCTGCTGTGTCACTGAGAGATCAAAAGATATTAGATTTAAAGCTTATTACTGTTATTCTATCCTCTGCAGGATAGAATAACAGTAATTATATGGTATAATTTGTCTGAAAGCAAAGTATTCTGTACTGGGAAAATCTATCTTGGCAGATTGCCATATATGTACCTTTTTTATTTAATGTATTGCAATTATACCTCAAGGCTTTGTTATGCCATTTACTGTGCAATACATATTAAAAAAGACAGCTGCTGTCATTTTTGCTGCAAGAATTTGCAATGTTAACATACAGCAAAGGACAACTGACAAGGATAAACAAGGAAGGAAAAGGGCAACATCATTCTAAAATATGAATTGTATTCAGTTCCTCAAATAAATATAAAGTATTGCTTTGCCTTTAATTCTGCCTGCACAGACCCCAGAATTTGTCTTTCTGTGTTAAATAGAAGATTTTCCTGTACCAACAAGCTACTCTTTCACCTCTGGTTCAAGGCAGGGCAGGTAACATTTCCTGGATCTTCCCTACATAGGTATTGTGGCAGGAATATAAAGTGCTCCTGGAAGTCAATTTGCCTGCATTTGGCAGGGCAGGGGAGGCAAAGGGCAGTGGCTGAGGAACTGAGTGCACCACAGACAACTAGCTGGAGGCAGGCATGGACAGTGTGCCTGGAAGTTGGCTGGGCTTTAAAAAGCAGTCTGAGTCTAACAGGACCTAAATGCCTTCAGCTTAGCCTGGCCATGAGCCATTTTGCCTCACAGGAATCTCCAGGGTGGTACAGAAACTTCTGCAAAGAGCTGCTGGGACCCATGAGTGCATTGACTGCCAGTGCTTTAGCAAACACACCTAGCTTGAAACACAGAACAGTTGTAAATCATTTCAGTGACTGACTGCAGACATTTGTGTCCTGCCAGACACTACATGTAAAAATGTACTCAGGTAGTTTATGTTATGAAACTAAATGTGTGAGCAGACATGACCTTGGGGTGTGGCTTGAGAAGAGAGAGTTTGGCAGCAGTGCAGGGCCTGTATCCCAACTTCATTTTTCCATCCCGCCCAGGAGTTGATGCCACTGTCAGTTCCATGGTGCCAAACCAGACGTTTACAGACCTTGGCATCATTAAAGCACTGAAGAATTTTTTGTGAGTGATGAAATAAGCAAACATAATTTCCCGAAGGACCGTTTGGCTGCAGTGAAGAGGACAAAAGACACAACCAGGGCAGGGTAGAGGAGAAACCCTCAAAATGGCTTTGCTGTGAAAGCTGGTTTGACATTAAGCCACAACTGCAGGTTTTGTTGGCTCGTTAAATGCATCACTTGCTTATTGAGGAGAAATTAAAGCTTATATGTAATTTATCTGAAATAATTTATTTCCATTTAATGTCAGAGGTTGAGATTTTTCTTAGCAGCCTACAGAGTGTTTGGGCAATAGGACCTGACTGCAGAAGGTCTGGGAGGTATGATGTGAAAATTTGTAATTGATAGAGTCAAAAAGGAATTAATTGCACTTCAAGTTCAGCATTTTACATGTAACTCTAATACTCATGCTTCTTGCCAGCCTTCTTACAAGATACAGGACATGATCAGAAGTAGAACACTAGCCTTGAACAAATCAGAGGCTTTTGTCATAGAATTTCTTTTGAAATTCTCTTGTTGTTCAAAAGTAAAATGAATTAAACTTCTTTGATCTATGAATTTCCTAGAAAACCTGCATTTCTGGTTTTTTGTGTATGACCACTGGAGGCTCCTTTGAGGTTTATGATCTTTCTCTTTTGTAACATATCATATATAACATCTCTTCTTTTTAAATTTATTTTTAATTGTATGAAGTAAACCTTGTTCCAGGTGAAGTTCTGAAAGTTTCATTATCTGGGATATGAGACTAGCTTTTCACAATGGATCCTGAAGGTTGTTGAAACATCTAACTGTATAAATGATGTGTGTGCTCAGAGTGTTCAGATTTGTATCCCAAGAAACATATTTTATTTTATCCCATATGAGGAATAATATCCTTCTTCAGAAAAGCATTGCAGTCTAGGAAAGATGCTTTATTAAGTGCCTTACTTAAGAAGTACTTTGAAATAGCCTGTGTTAATGTTAAGGGAATGCTGAAGAGTTGTATTAAGAGTCATCCCACTTTTTTCTGGGATGGCAGATCACAGATTTACTGTGGCTTTTTTCCTACTGAGTTATGTAAAATGTCAAGGACTAAAAAGGGACTTTATAATGTATCAAGTGGTCTGGGGCTGCATCCTGCCTTGATTACAGAGGATAACAATCCCAACAATGTAAATCAGAGTTTCATTAATAGATTTGGGCCTGCCTTAACAGGAATACTTTGGTGGGGTTTTTTTACACACCACGTGTTATTTATGACCATCTATGTGTTTTATTAATGAAAGGATGAAGTTTTATTTTTTAAAATATTAAAAGATACTTACAATCATAGGTATACATTCTCAGCTGGATACATGTGTGCACTTTATTCAGCCTTATAAACTCACAGGCTAAAGCGTATGCTTTATTGATTTTACTGTTTTCTTCCAGGGGAAGACCCTGAAACAAGAAGAATGAGAACTGTCAAGAACATTGCAGACCTGAGACAGAATTTGGAAGAAACCATGTCCAGCCTTAGAGGGACCCAGATAAGCCACAGGTATACCAGTTTTGTGTAGACTACTAAAAATATGGACCATTGGAGAGTATCACTAGTTGCTGAATGAATGAGGGACTTGCAAGGGAAAATGAGCTATGACACTAAACTGCCTTAGCAACTTACATGTGACTTTAATATATTATATTGTCAAAATGTCTTATACAATCATTCATAAAGACAGTTATTGTTTCATACACATTTATTTAGAAGCTGATAAAATTTATTTTAGGTAATTTTATAAATAGATGTTGGGGATGAGATCATATGCAAGGAAAAATCTAAATGTGAAAAATAAATATGTCAGCAATGAGAAAAAGACACACTGGTGTAGTATTTCAGTTATGAGATCTCCAGGTGTTTTTTTCCTCTCCTTCCTTTTCTTCCCACATGAGCTCCCTTTTAATTTTGTTACAGATAAACCACTGCCTTCTGATTTGTCCCTGGGGTCTCTGCTAATTTTGTAACACACAAAACATGTCTCAAGCATTCCATGTATGTGATTATGTTCAGTCACACACTCGTATGGTGGAATTTCCACCAAAATAGTTTTACCACAGCATCTTCAATCACATGCACAGATTAGTAAAACCTCTAGGGTCAATATTCTCTTGTTCTAATCTTGGTTATGATACTGGGTGCTTGGCACCATTCCCACAAGTAGAGGTTATAGAATCATGGAACCCTTAAATTGTTTAGTTTGGAAAAGACCCAAAAGATCACCAAGTCCAACAATTAGCCCAGCACTGCCAAGTCCACCAATAAACCCTGTCCCAAAGTGCCACATCTACAAGTCTTGTAGACACTTCCAGTAATGGTGACTCCACCTCTTCCCTGGGCAGCCTGTTCCAGTGCTTGGCAACCCTATCCATGAAGAAACCTTTCCTCATATCTACTGTAAACCTTCGCTGTTACAACTTGAAGCCATTTCCTCTGTTCCTATCAGTTGTTATCTAGGGGTAGAGTCCAATCCCCCTCTGACTGCAACCTCCTTTCAAGCAGTTGTAGAGAGTGATAAGGTCTCTCCTGAGGCCACTCCCTCAGCCACTCCTCATCAGACTTGTGCTCCAGACTCTTCACCACCTCCACTGCCCTTCTCTGGACACATTCCAGCACCTCAATGTCTTTCTTGTGCTGAGGAGCCCAGAACTGGACACAGGATTTGAGGTGTGGCCTCACCAGTGCCGAGTAGAGGGGGATAACAATTTCCCTGCTCCTGCTGGCCACACCATTGCTGATCCAGGCCAGGATGCCATTGGCCTTCTCGGCCACCTGGAGACACACTAGCTCATGTTCAGCCACTGTCACCAGCACCCCAAGCTCTTTTTTTGCTGGGCTGCTTTCCAGCCACTCTGTCCCCAGCCTGTAGCACTGCACTGTGGGGTTTTTGGGATGCATGAGTAGGACCTGGTTCTTGGCTTTGTTGAACCTCACACAATTGGCCTCAGCCTATTGATCCAGTCTGTCCAGACCCCTCTGCAGAGCCTTCCTGCCCTCCAGCAGATCAGCAGTCTTGCCCAACTTTCTGTCGTCAGCAAAGTGACTGAGGGGGCACTCAATTCCCTCATCCAGGTCATTTGTAAGGATACTAAACAGGACTGGCCTCAGTACAGAGGGCATACACAAGCATATCGGTGCATATGGTGAAACCACATAGAGACAGAGAATTTTTGAAAACAAATATACTTTCCTCCAGCATTCACTTTTCTTGATTTCTCAGGAACATAGAAATCACCCTGCACTGACTTCTCCATTCTGTTTGGCAGCACATTGGAGACAACTTTTGACAGCACTGTGACAACAGAGGTGAATGGGAGAAGCATCCCAAGCTTATCCAGCCGATCGACCCCTGTGACTTGGAGACTGGGGCAGGCCAGTCCTCGGCTGCAGGCGGGAGATGCCCCATCCTTGGGTGCTGGTTATCCTCGCAGCAGCGCCAGCCGCTTCATACACACTGACCCTTCTCGCTTCATGTACACCACCCCGCTCCGCCGCGCTGCTGTCTCTCGCCTTGGAAATATCTCACAGATTGACATGAGTGAGAAGGGAACTGCTGATTTGGACATATCCTCTGAAGCTGACGTTGGTGGCTACATGAGTGATGGAGACATTCTCGGGAAAAGCCTGAGGGCTGATGACATCAACAGTGGGTAAGCAGCACTTTTTCCCCATTTGAACTAATGCATGATTGGTAGGAGTAGAAGGATTTTTCTAAAAATTTTGGCACACAAGCAGAAGTTGCATTATAGTTGGAAAATGTAAATATACACATACATATTAAAAAAAAAAAGCTTCAAATCTGCCAGTGATACTCTCGGCTGCCTTCAAATCCTGTTCTTCTCCTTTAACACCAAATTTAGTTTGCTGTGAACTTTGAGTTCCAACATTGCTTACCAGAAAATTCTAGTTGTCCTGTGAGCCATCATTTTGCATTGCTTTCCCTGGGCTGAGTCTTCTTTTGGTGTTTTTATGTTTTGTTTGAGATGGCAGGTGTGGCATTGCACGCAGCTGATGAAAAGCAGTTGTTGACGGCACTGACTTCCTGTTTCCACTTCAGATTTTGTCTAGCATAGTCACTGTGATGGACCTTTATTGTAGGTCTTCAGCTGTGCATATCATTTGAGCAGCAGTAATATCTTTTCATTAAAGACCAGACCAGTTACTCTTTTAGTGTAACCAGGAGGAAGAATCACAATTTTTATTTTTGTTTGCTCAATCAGATTGGGTACTTGATTATAAGGAAAATCAAGAATACGCTGCATTCCTTGATTTTCAAATTCAACAATTCTTATATCAGTCTAGGAGCACAAGTCACTTCAGTCCTGTGTGTGTTAGAGCTCCTAGAACATCGTTAAAAAAGAACAGCCATGTTACAGTTTTACTCATATTTAAATTACTGTTCAGTACTGCTGTTGGCACTCCAAGGCTGCTTGCTGACTGATGTAACACTATGTTAAATAGAAGTTCCATGGAGTACCTGGTCATGTCACACCACACTGCTCCACTCTATAATTTTAGAATTCTTGCTGTCAATCTAATCTCTTAGTTTGAAGCATAGCTATGATTAGAGAATAGTGGGGGACGAAATTGAATATGATACATTCCTAAAGGGAAATCTAAGTCTGTGATCTAAGCTCTCTAGAGTAGTGTCTCATCTCAAGCACCATCCAAAGATAAATCTCTAGAAAAAGCATCATTTTAAAGAAGGCATATTCCTATGTCTCCCTGGTCGACTTTTTCAATGATCTGTGTATAGAGCACTGCTGACAACATTGTCCACAACACATCATTAATGACTGTCAAGTAGGATGCCATATTTATATGTGCTAGAAAAGAGAAAATACATAAGGAAAAATGATACTTTAATGTCTGAGGACGTCTTATCATAAAGGAAATATTAATGCTGTCTTCAACAGATGCATGGTTTTATTCAAAATTTTAAAAAAGGGAATCCTTTGCAGTGCCTCATGAGTTGCATTAATTAGCTTATCACATTAAAGGGTGAATATAGTCATCTTATGTGACTTTTCTTTGCATCTGTAATAAGGATAACTCAATCGATAGTAAGTTGCTCTGTGCTCAGTTAACATTTTGAGGTGCAGTAAATGTTAAGAACAAGTTGATAAGCTCTGAAATTTCAGGATTCACTGAGGCATGTAAAGTCTTATCTCCTTTATGCCTCTTCCATTATCAGTTTAATTACTTTAAACACTTGGGGAAAAAATGCAGCAGTAATTAGAAATTAGTGCGAGGAAGACCTCTTGCACTTCTCAAGTCTATCCTTACTTATGCTGGAAAAAAATTCATATAGTCTGGATTGCTTTCAAGCCACAGCTAAATTTAATATGCAATACTAGAGCTGTAGAATCTACTGTATAATTCACTGCTAGCTAAATAATCTGTCAAAAAATTCTGAATTTTGTCTTTGATAAAAAGATGAATATAATATGTAAATGTGACTGGTAATTTACCTTTGAAAACAAATGTGAAGTTACCTTCTCCAAACTCCAGACACCAAGGCTTCAGAAACACTTTGCCAAACTGCCGTCCAAATCTCAGCCATGCTTTAAACGCCTCAGAATTTTGTTGAAAATAATCAAAGGAACCCTTTGTGTTTTATTGCCCTTGAGGTTGCCTTCACCCACAGTGCCACCCAGGACACACTGCCCTCTCACACTGGAGCTACCACACACGGCTCCACTCCTGCAGCTTTGCTCTCAAGGCCTGCCCCTGTTCAGCCTCCCCCAGCCACAGGGATGGAGGCAGAAGCAGGTGCTCCCAGACTCCCAGAACTAGCCCTCAGGTCTCTATCACACATGATTTCAATTAAATCTGCTTCCTCTCCACAGGGAGAGGGCCAACAGAACAGCTGGAGTAGCAGCAGTGTGTGTGCGTGCTTTGCTTTGTGCCTGGGATTCTCTGTAATTACTGAAGTTAAATGTTTGTGAGCTTGCACACATACTTAGACTGAAAGGTGTATTTATGTGGCACCATTTTGTGGATCAAGAAGAGCTTGTGTTAAAGACTGAATCATGAGTAAACTCTGGGAGATCATTTTAGCCATCACCCTAACATTAGGACTACCCCTATTTCAGGAAGTCTGTACTTTGAATAGGTTCAGTGAGGTACAGAATTTTTTTCTGAATATGTGTGCTTCTGTGTTCAGTGCCATTTGTGTGCGTGGTCCTTCAAAAATAAATTTATGCTAACTTAGTTGGAAAATTAAAGTTATCAGAAAATATAAAAGGAAAACAGAAAGAACAAGAGCCAAAGAGGGAGGACAGTTTAACTAAAGGTCCTTTGAGAACATAATGGAGAAGTCCTGTGGGTAAGACAGGCTGGTGATGCTGCTCCATTATAAGGGCCAAGACATCTCAGAGAGACAACCAAACTGTAGGTAGATATTCCAGAAATTATTACTGGTACTTTTAATTCATAAACTTTTAATGGTTCTCTAGTGAGTAAACAGCACTATACTCACTGTTTCATTCATTAGACGTGCATTATAATGTGGTGAGGATCAAGTTAAAGGAACACACATTAAAAATATTCTTAAATATCATTGTAAGGTCTTCAGTGAATACCTTTTTCATATCTGAATAATTGCATAGCAAGGAATATGAATTTGGGTTCCTAATATCTGTTTGGATAAATGCAACTTATTTTTTTTTTAAGCTGGAGTGATTTTTTTCTTGCACCTGGTGCTATGTTTTGGCAAAACCACAGTATTTAAAATGTGCTTTTGAACATACTTGAGGGCTTCAGTCTGAAAATATTTTAGTAAAAGAGATTGGCCTGTAAGCCATCAGAGAAAAAGGCAAATGATCCCAGAAAACAGGCAGATACCCAATCTCCCTGTGCCAGGCACATAAAGTGGGAATATTTAGTATAAGTCCCCCATCGAATAAGACAACCTGTACCTCAAACATTTGAATTTCACAGACCATTAACTTTAAAGTGAAACACGTTGCCAGATGGCTGCATTTCCCACTGATTGACCACAAATTTATTTTCAGGTACATGACAGATGGAGGACTCAACCTATATACAAGAAGTCTGAACCGAATACCAGACCTTGCTGCTTCTCGAGACGTCATCCAGAGAGGGGTTCATGACGTGACTGTGGATGCTGACAGGTAACAGTGCTTTGCTAAGTAAAAACCTGTCTGAGCTCTATAAATATTTTGCATCCTTCATACTTAGTAAATATGATATAAGGAAGAGGAAGCAAGCTTCTGAGGCTACAAGTTTTCTGAGCACCCAAAATAGAAAATACCACAATGAGTGGGGGGAAAGAGCAAATTTCTCACATGGGAACGAGACTCAGGAAGAATTTTTTGTTGTAGATGTAAGAGAAAATATTAAGAAGCCCTTATTTGCAATCTTAAACTTCTGAAATGATTGGGGCATGATTTTTAGAGGTTGCCTTATCAGTTGATGAGCAAAGGGAAAATTCATATGGTCTCTAGGCAGCAGACAGATTGTGTGTGCCTGGTGACATGGTTCAAAACACATTTGGATTTGGCTGGAGCTAGAACAATGGTCGTGTCCCCCTGTTTTGCCCTTTGCAAGTACCAGAAGAAGGCAATACCAGCAAGTAGTGAGAAGTGAGAATTGGGGTTCTATCCCATTGTTTGTACAGTGTGAAAAAACAAACTCCAACTTGCCCTTATATATGGGTGTCAGAATAAAAAACATGCTCCCACTATTATGTCTGTTCCTTTTCCTCAAGCTTAAAGTAGATTCATATTGGTGGCTTGTATCTACATCTGAGAAATAAAAATTCATAACCCAGCTTTTGCAGAGCTTGGAGCTGTCAGCTCTGAGGTTTTGGTCAGACCATCACAGAGATAAGGAACAGCTGTGAAATTTGGCAGTCTAAAATGTTATGTGGTCGATTGAGTGCCCTTGTTTTAAAATAACGTTTCTTTTGGGGAAAAAAATATATTCAGTCACAAAGGGGGCAAAGGGGGAAAAGATTCATGATTCTGGTTTTATAAACCTGTCAAATCAGTTGAAAAATTTCTAGGATATTTACCTAGGTATGATATAATTTTTACTTTTCACATTTTCTGCTGAAAATATGCCTGTGGCGCAAGTCAGGAATAGTCTGCATTGGTCAAACAGTGTCAGCAATGCATCAGAGTAAAGGACATCATTTTCATCTAGGAAAAAAGTTACTTAAGAAAGAAGGTTGCTTTATCTGACAGCAGAGCATTTGTTGGCCTTGCAGAAAACCCCTATTTTAGATAGAAATTCAAATGAACACAGAAAGCTTCTTGGGAATGCAAGCACTGACATGATGCAAAGACCAGAGAAGGTGTGCAGTAGGCGTGTAAGGAAATAATTTGGATAGAACTCAGGTAGTAACAGAAGGAAGAAATGAGATGTGGGCAGGAGAGACTTTTGTGGAGCTCTGTATGTGAGAACAGGAACCTTATGCTCAAAGTGAGAGAGAGGGTGGAAAATTTAGAGGCTGGCAGTCATGTAATTAGAGAATGTCACTAGTGCCCACGTTTTTGTATGTGTCTCTTTTTTCCCTTGGGAGTGAAGTTATTAGAGCTCTTCCCACCATGCAATATTCACACCCAGGTTTCAAACCACGCAGATTTCTCCTGGGGAAAAAAAAAAAAGGTCCAAAATAAGGGATTTTTTTACTTTTTCTTAGTATTCCTCAAGTTCTAGATGCCACTCAAACACTGGATGTTTATTTGTCTTTATGTAGGTATTTGTTTGTTCTGTAGAGTGTGCTGGTTCATACATATTTTGCAGACTCTATCACGTACAAACATGAAATAGAACTTCAACTAATGACTGCTTTCCCTTACACCAAGAAAGAAAGCTGTATTCCTGTGTTCTTCTAAACCCTCTAAATGAGGCTTAATGGAACATACTGTGTTAATATTTAATTGAAAGGTTTGTCATAATGCACAGGCATAAGGTATTTAAGTTATGGCTATTCAGACAATTTCTGGCATTCCCTGACCTTTCAATACTTTACTTTTACAAACTTAATTGTTCTTTGTGGACATAAGGGGGAGGTTTTTTACATATAAGTGCATGCTATTCCTTGAAAAAGCAAAAGTTGTTTAGGAAGTGGGAAATGTAAATAATTTTATGAGTTCTGATGATAATAAAACACATGCTTACCATGGTTGCAAAAAAACCTGTGGTGGGTAGAAAAATATGGTTTATGATGATCTTCAAGAATGTTGGCCACATTTATGATGTGAAATCAGGGGGAAAAAAGCAGTAGAGATTGCTGAGACTTCAGCAGGGTAAGCTTCATTCCTTCACAACAGTGTAAGTACCTAAGATTGCATCTGATCTCCCACAGCCTTTTGCAACATATTTGGTCTACTCTGAACAAAAAATAATGGGGTTTGTGTCACAGCTTCAAGGTATGCCTTGCCATTGGGATGATGAACTTCTGTGCAAGAGGATTATTTTCCCCACTGTCATCCCAGTAGGACATATGCATTTTCTCTGTGGTATCATTACTATAAGCCTTTTTCATAATTGGCATGATCTGCCCTTGTCTTTCTGTTGTAAAGGACTCTGCTGGCATCTTTTTTTGGGCAGAAAATAAATTATATGCTGCAAATATCGGGAGCAAGCAGGAGAGGAGTTTTGGTATTTTCCCCATTACTAGAGGCAGCAACTTTTGCTGACAGCAATCCCATGTTCATGAAAACTCAATTTGGGTTTTTTTCTGACAACTTAAATTATATCTTCTGCTTATATTTTAAAACTTTTTCTCCTTGTGAGCTCTTTAGAGATGTGGACTGATATCTCTAAGGGTGATACTGGTTTTGGTAAATTTATACTTTCAGACTGATTCTCATATCCTGGATCATGTAAAAGGACAGGAAGGTTCCCCAGTGTGATAATGCTAAATCGTTTCAGAGAGCACCTGTATCTTCACATCTTTCCAAAAAGCAAAGGATTGAAGGATCTCCATGTTGGAAACCTAGCCTGAGAGAGCTCATCCCCATAATAACATTGCATTGCTCTTTGAACTTCATAAAAGTTAAATTCACAAAGTCAACATAAGTGAAGGCTTAAGAGTTGCTTTCATAAAGCACAGCTTGCATAAAGAACACTGGTGCAGAAAGTATTACAGCAAACTTGCTTGTTCTGGTGAAGGGATTGTAAAACCAGAAAGGACACTGGCAGCATCAGATGTCAACAGTTGTTTCATTAAGTGTTGTTTTTTTGTTTGCTTGTGGGTTTTTTTTGGTTGGTCTTGTTTGTTTTTTATTTTTTTAATTGGACTTTTTTTTTTTTTTACAAAAAATGCATATTCCTTCCAGTTTACCTTGTTTCAGTTACCATAAGAAATTAATCAGAGAGGAAGATGAATTTTCTTTATCAGGTATAACATGGGATATGGCTAAGAGAGTTCTCAGTGGTATTATATTACATTTCATTTATTGTCCTGTCTGCTTCCTCTACGCTCTAGCATTTGCCTTCTGGGACTTGGAGAGGGAGCATTTGAGAAACATTCTTGGATTTCAAAGCCTTTTTCAAAGTAAGATGAGCCAAAAGAGATTAGATATAAGCACAGAGAATGAATTATGTTCTTCGGAAGAATAAGGTTTGTTGCAATGTAGATTGTAATGTTTCCAAACCACCCTGTGATGTTCATGAAAACTGTTAAGGAAGTTTAAAGAAAGCCCTATTAAAAGGGGATATAGCTCCACTGAGTTCAAACATCGTCCTTCTACTCCCTATACATTCAGAACTTAGTGCAGTGTGTCATAAGCCACAGCTTCTTCACCTTCATGAATCAACACAGGTTGTACAATCACTTTCCCCTCACATCCCTTGAATGCAGCATTCTTGCTCTTTCACCTTTTTTTGGATGAAACCCAAAGCTTTAAAGTTTATGCTGCTTAATGTACTTCTATCATGACCCACTTCAGCTACTTTGCTGTTGCATTGAATCTGAGCCTCTTATGCATAAGGAATCTCCCAAATGCTTCCACCATCTGCCACATGTGCAGAAGATTTGGCACTTATCTCAGACTAGCTCAGGCTGGCCTGGTTGTTCTCAGCCAAACCATAATCACCATAATACATTATTAATTATAATAAAATAATTCCAGATTTTGCCTTTAGTTTATTAGTTAACTTCCTGCCTGAATGACTATAAGTCTTCTTCTGGTGTTTGTCTGAGTAGATGAGCCTTGAGTTGGAATACTGTGCATTTGAAAAAGGAACTTTTCTAGAGTTTAATGTGCATTGAACTGGGAGCTCTGTTTCATAGAGTTGGTCGTATCAGAAAAGGCTGAGACATCATGAACAGTAACTTGAAATCCAAATATAATACAATGCCTGTTCTCATACTATACAGTTCTAGAAGCACATTGAAATTTCTGCTGTCATTTGGAATTTGCCCCACTGTGTGTATACCCCAAAGGGGCATACTTTACTTTTTGCCTTTCTATCAGATGAATCTGTGTGATGTTTTTTCATCACTGTACTGATACTGTGCTTTCTGCTGTGTGTCTCTGCAGTTTGGTATTGATGTGACCGTTTTTCTGCCAAGTTGCAACTATTACCTGCTTCATTTTGCTGCTTCTGGTTGCAGAACAAGATTTACTATGGGTAAAGGAAATGTTTATGCCAGAGTATTGAGCTATGCACTGTGTGCACACATTCAGCTATCTACCCTTTCCTTTGCCAACAATCCAGGTCTCTCCAACACTGGGTACCTGTGTCTATGGAAATAAATACAAATATCCATCCCACAGATATGAAATAATAAATAATAAAACACAGAAACAAATTTGCCTTCTTCTTGCTCTCTAAGGCGTTCGTGGGCAAAACTGAGTTTTGGTGTAAAACTTCACTGTGTAGGGAAGCTTCCAATATCTTTGCATCTGCCTTCACCACTCAGTATGCCTGTGACACATTGTGTTCACAATCTAAAAAAGTCATTGTAGGTCTTAAAGTCAGCATGGTTCATATAGTTGTGTGATCTGCTATCATTCTCTTGGTTGAGATTTTATAGTATTAGTAAGTTCTTAGGATGTTGGAAAAATTTTAAGTATCTATACCTCACTGTTTTTGCAGTTACTGTTCAAATTCCTATAGAAGCCGTAATTATAGAATCTCTCTTGTGAAGCAATTTACATTTTAAAGAGTTTTTACTATTATTGTTCTCTCCTATACTTTTAATCTTCTCTAATTTCTTTTCACAGCTGTTGCTGTTAACATTTCCCACCATTTACTTTTTTATTATGCTCAAATGTTCCTGCATCTTCATAGTCTCTGGTGTAAATCTTTCCTTATCTTGGCATCTGCTAGGCTATCAACTAAGTTACTAGTTAGTAGTATCTAATTCAGTGTGTATCTTGGCTTTTATTGTTTCTCCAAAGTATGGATGCTAAATTTAAGTACCTAAAGCATAAATATGTGTGAATCCATGCATGAAGGGCAGAGTAATTGTGTCAAAAGGAGCACTCCTGGAGTTTTGGCTCATTATGTTGTTAAGTATTTAGAATTCTTTGAGGATGAATTCCTTATTTTCAAAAGCATAATGAGAAATAAATTTTTCAGTAATACAATTTTGTACAGCATTATTAATTTAGAAAGAATGTTATTTGAATTAGTACGATTTGTTTCTGGTCATGCTTTCAAAAGTCAGGATTTGAGCAACATAAAATAGGCAAAGTAACTGGACTATGATCTAATTTTGTGAGGTTCACCCTTCCTTATTCACTTTAAACACCTACTGTAATTGCCCATAGAACCACAAACCAAAACATGGAAACATTTCCCAGCTGTGTGGTTTTAGGTTCAGATACTAAACTAATATCAGTGACATAAACAAACTGCATTGTTAGCATGCTGTCATTAGTACATTAAACTGTCATGATCCTGCAACATCATGTCTGCAGACACATTTTTTTGCACCCAGCTTACATAAGAAGATCACGCTCAGAAAAGGCAAATGTGAATGGCAGAGGTTTACCTTAGAACAAGCCCAGGCTGCAAATGACAAATTAAGTTTTCTCTTTCTGAAATTTTTATTAAGTGGAAGAAAGAGAGACAACTACTTTCAGTTTAGATTAAAAAGAAATCATTAGAAATAAGTGTTTAAACTTTTGCAGGAATACAAGACAAATGCATTCTCTAAATGAGCTGAACATATGGTTTGCTGCAGGTTTATTGAACCAAAGGCTGGCTCTTTACAGATGACAAATATAATATTTTCATAAATGTACTTGTGAAAAGTGGATGGTGTGGAGCTAGGTATTAATGACATGCAGTCACATGGCATTTCTGCTTATTTCAAAATTTGGTTTAATGCTTTAAAGGTATTTGAAGTGAGGCAGGACTTTATCTTTTTTTACCAGATTTCTAATTCTTGACTTCAGGCAAAGTGTAGATGGTTTATTTTGATTGCAATCTACTTCTGAAGAGAGTATCAATCTATTTAATAAAAGCTTTCTAAGACTCAACTTACAGTTTCAGCAGCAGCAGCATTTTGGTCCACCACTGTACTTCATTATTGCTAGCAAAGACTACTGTACTGCCTCTGTGTTAGAATAAAACATGGGTAGTATGATTTAAATCCTTAACCAAAATACCCCAGGCTCAAATATAAAATTCAAGAACTTGAATCTCCCATGTGATACCTACTTGAGTCCTGGAGTCAAGAAACAAATTAATTTCTTTAAAATGTCTCGATTAATTTGATGGCTGGAGGAAACAAATATTGTCATTTTATTCTCCTGCCTGGCTATTTTTTAAAAAATCATATTGAAATTTGTAATAAAATAGCTGCAATTGATATTAAAGTTCTAACATTACCAAGCACATGGTGTTTTAGACAGAAGCCTCATAAAACTGGATATAAAAATATGGATTTTGATGATTTATTACAGGAGATAAAGCAGCTCATGATTGCTAAGCTGTCTTTTGTTCTAAATTGCCTGAGAGATACTTCTTTCTTAGTTAAGTCAGTTCTTAAAGAACTGCTTTTATAATAGTTGCATTCCAGACTGAGGTATTGCCTGCTTGTCAAACTAAGTATATGAATTATAAGAACATTCCAATAACCCTTTCATGGAAAACAATTAATTTGTAACACTATAAAAATCCTTTGCCTTGGATTCATTAGGTATAAGTTTACTTCAAATAAAATATGATTTCAGCAACTTCAGCAGACCTCTAGAACAATGAGAAATAGATAAAAATGGAGAGCCCCATCAGGGTGGGCTTTTCACACTCAGGAGATGTCATAAGGAAGGGGGTAAATGTACTGTTGTTTTGTACACCTGCACTTTCTCCTAGTTGTCAGGTGGAAAAAAATAGTTAAGTGAAAGGAAGAATGAATTTAATTTAAACTAAACATCTAAAGTGTGAGTGCACTTTGCTGCTCAGGCTGTGGTGCTGCTTCCAGTGCACAAGAGAGAAATTGAAAAGTTTTGAATCTTTCCTTTGCAACGTGCTGCTCTTGCAGCAGAGCAGGGCTACTCTGTCCTGGGCCTGCAGGAAAGCAGTGATGTTCAATACATTTTGGAACTGAAATTGCATAGCTAGATAACTTTATCATTCGTGGTTAAAGATAGCTGGAATCCAGATGGAAACTGGTTATGGGTTATCTGTGATTAAATAAAATGAAAAGAAGGATGTCTCTAAAGCTGTGCAGGTTAAAAAACATGGGAGCCTTTTATTTTCCTTGACAGAGAAATAGACTTTGAACACTGTAGGCTGGCTGAAGAGTGAGTTCAAAGGGAGAGAGCATGAAGGGAAAGCTGGGAAGAACACCACGTGGCTGACAACCTGCCAGCCAGTGTGTAGAATACCCTGTGCTGCAGGCTGCCTGCTGCAGAGCACAGCATGTGTTAACCTTCCCTTTTGGAATAGAAAAAAATCCCTCCATTTGCTATATCAACATTTTACTTATAAATCTTAATGATGTCACCTCTGAGTCTTCTTTTGATGGAGAGAGAAAAAGACAAGCCTCCCTCATCAATCTGCTCTCCAAGTGCTGTTGTGGAGGCTTCCTGCCCCTCCTGAGCCCCTTGGGACAACCTCAGCTCCACACAGGGAAATGTTTGGTGCAGCAGTATGCTAGGAGTTTGTTTTCTTTTGATGTTACAGCACTAATCTCATCTGTATCTAATTGTTAAAATATTGTCTTCAAAGATTTCCTTTGTAAACAAAAGATTGTCATAACAATTTAAGCAGGATCAGATGTGTAAATTTAGAGGGGAACCCTCAATGAATTCTACAAAAGTTTTTTTGGAAAAGGATACAATATACTTATAATTCAAACCTGCTTATGAACTGAATAATCTAAAATAATAAAAAAATACATTATTTGAAGGAAATTTTAAAACCAGATTTACCTAACTAAATTTACCTGAATAAAAAATAAACTTTTAATCAGTTTCCTATGTGCATTAGCTTTAATTTCTGATGTGCTAAATTTTCCCTTTTATTCGTTTTGAATGCATTGCACTCTGGTATGTTTCATACTGCAGAATAGAATGTAAAATGGCTGCTAACCATATCAGCTGCTGTGAATGTAAATTAGTAATAACAAAAATTGCTTTACTGCAGTTTAAATACATGTGTTGTGTTAGAAATAATTGCATTGCCCTGGGAAGTACAATGACTGTTAAAACAGGTGTTTGTCATTCCTCAAAGTGCTTTATCTAGGAAAAAATCTTACTGATATAATTTAGTGTCTTCTATGTTTAAATACCCAACAGTTTTTGATCAGACACTAGGTAAACTGATTTAAAAGTGAAATTAGGATATTTCAAATGATAGGATTTCAACCAGTTTCTGGAAAAGAAACTACAGAGTAAGAAAACATAAAGGTATGTATTGCATATCCTCTGACAGTTTATCAGTGAACAGATTCATACTGATAGCCAGGACATAAAAGCTGAATTTTTTGATTCCAACTGGAAATGCACACACAATTTTAACATCATTGTGAACTTCAGGAACAAGATATGAAGAATAAAGGTACTTCATATTTTTGAATCAAACCTAGATCTTTCTCTAAGATTATAATTTACTGATTTAAATACTAAAGTAGACAAAATTTAAGAAGTGCTCCATGTATGGGTGACTAGATGACATGTAATGCTTTCTGAGAAGCCAGAGATCAGCAAAGGTGTATAATCTTCATGATTCATGAACCACCATCTGGAAGCCCATATCTCTATTGATTGTACTGGGGACATTGCTAGACATAAAGCTTTTGGGTTATGTTAAGATAAAATATAACTGTTTTGAAAAATTTTTTTAAAAGATTATTTTTTTTCTTTTAATTTTAAATAAAATAAATTCTAGTACATCATTGCAGTGAAGTGACAGCCTGTCACCCAGGGATCGTTCTTTAGTGGAAGGAGTTATCTTTCAAAAGCTTTAAAAATGATTTTCCTAAAATGGAGTCTTTCTCTATACATCAAAGTTATTGAAAGAGAAATCAGCATGGTTTTTTAAGGCTGAAGAAGTATTCTTTTTCCTCTTTGAGTTAAAATCATTCCCCTTCATGAAAAGAGTTGACTCAGTGTGGCACTTACAACCCACACGTTCTGATGCATAGTAAATAACTGAATTGCTCTGCTTTACAAATCTTTTTCCTTTGTTCAGTGCACAAAGAAATTTATGATTCCATCTTTAGTACATCTTTCTTTCTAATCATTTAAATTAATGATACCAGCCATACTCTTGAGAAATGGATTAATATCAAGTGGATAAACTCAATGCTAAATCATGTAGGAAAAAAATTTCATGTATTAAAAATAATAGTTGTTGACAACAATAATTTAGAGCCTTCCAGATAAATTTTGAAACTTAATATCCTAAAAGATTTTCAACATCTTTCCCTAAACAACTTATTTTCCATAAAATTTCCACTTATTTTCTTTTGAAATGCATCTGTTGGATTGGAAATGTTGGAAACTTTAAGTTGAGCAGGCTTGTGTGTGTATGTGTCATTCCAGCAAGCCACTGAATTGTAGAGCAGTGGTAAATGAGCCCCAATAACTCTGAATCCATCTCTGCAGCATTCCATGTGGGCAGTAAGAACAGCCTACGTCACAGAAAATTGATGATAGATAGTTTCTTAATTTTGGATTGCTGCCTTGGTATTATTGCTCCTTGGTGATGACTTGTCTGATTCTTGGACTTACTGCAGCTATTTGGTCCACATCAGCACAAAGGCAATAAATACTGAAGGTAGCTGGTCAGCAATGCCACATGTAATTTTGGTCCTGGGTCTGTAGTGGGTTTGAATAATGCTTACTGAGGTACCCATAACTATTTCCTTGACAAGTGCTCCTTTCCTTTAGCCAGACACGACTCAGCTACAAGGGAGAACTGAATGATGTGATATTTGCTATCTGAAACCTGCAAGGAAATTCTCCTTTTTCTGCTACCACCTTCCTGTATTTGAGTAGCAGCTTTGTTCCTGGTATTTGCAAGGAGAAGCTGGGATAAAAGCTTGAGATAAATCCTAAGAAGACTAATCCAACTTAAGTGTCTCACATCTGGTTTTATAGGAGTTTTATTTGAATACCTGAGCCAGGTTATCAAGAATTAACTACTGTCTAAAAAGAAAAAAAATAGGAAAATTTAAGCAAAATAAATGAAAACCATTTGATTAAAAAATGAGAATTGTAAGTAACCTAATAATGTCAGGATGGCTTGCACTATGAAGGTTGAAAAACTGTAAATAAAAATAAATTTTCAGAGGACAGTGCTAAATCTTTACATGTTTACTATTCATCTTTTAGGCAAACAGAAATGCTCCTGAGTGAACTTTACACAACTGAATCTTTCCCAGTTAATTCATTTTTATTTCACCTTTGAATGTTTTTCCAAAATACTGTTTGCAGAAGTGTGCCATAATGTAGAAATTATGCCAAACATGTCATCAGGTCTTTCTGAATGGCACATGATTAGATTCAAGAGCTGAATGCTTAAGCTGTAGATTTAGCAAATTGCATTCTCTTTTCATTTGACCCTAGAGAATTTTCTCAAGAGAAATTTTTGGATTAATGTACATGTCATAGAAAGCCATATCTATTTAAGGAGACTCAGTTAGACATGAATGTTTCTCTCCTTTCCTGTCTTTTTCTATTTCTGATAGGAAAATAAACCCCATTATGTTGAACAGCTATGACTTTAGATGATGTGGAACAGTCTGATGAGAATATTGTGGGTCTCTAAAGTATTTAAACAGCCTAACTTTTTCTATATATATTTTACTGCTCAGTCCCAGTGAAAAAGATAAAACAGTGAAACTGCTCCTACACTTTCTCTCCAGCACATACCCTACATGCAATACAGTATTTGTCATTCAGAGATTTCCAAAAAGGTTGTTATTAGCACGCTCTAAATACTCTTTACACATCACCAAAATTATTTCATGCTTTCCTTAGCAGCTCTTCAGGCTGAGTTTATGTTACAAGGGCAGTCAGAAAGTTATCTGCTGGCTGGGCTAAACCAGGAGCAGGAAGCTTCCAGAGAGACAGCAGGGAAGGGCCTTCATCATGTAGAGGATGCAAACTGTGTTACTAATTGTGTATCAAAGCAGAATTATCATACATCTCCAAACACCTCAAGGTCCTCTAAAGAGACTGCTGGAGCTGTGCATGAAAGATATCAGAGGGGTACTGAGGAGACTGCTGTTCTCAGCAGTGTTCATAGCATGACCAGCAGTATCTGTGCCTCTGTGGCTGCCCTTCTGCTCTGGTTAGTGTGCCAGCAACATTAGACCCTGCAATATCATCATTCAAATCAACTGGGATGTTCTCAAATTATTTTATAGGCAAATGTCACCGACATGTTTTATGAAAAATCCTTTCCTTAGGATTTTTCCCCTCCTGAGAAGTTGAGAAGCCTCAAGAAGAAACTGTAAACAATTCTTATCTGCTGCTGTGGAATGCAACAGGGGGAATCTGTGATTGGCCTCGTCAGGCTGTTTCCAATTACGGGCCAATCACAGATCACCTGTCCAGACAGTCTCGGTCAGAGACAAGACTTTGTTACTCCTTCCTTTTCTATTCTTAGCTTAGCCTTCTGATGAAATCCTTTCCTCTATTCTTTTAGTATAGTTTTAATATATTATCTATCATTAAATAATAAATCAAGCTTTCTGATACATAGAGTCAACTTTCTCATCTCTTCCCTCATCCTGAGACCCTTGTAGACAATACCACAGGCAAATACATATTTTGTGTCTGGCTTCAGCATATTTTGAGATACTCTGACTTATTTTAGAGAAACATGGTTGGACTTTTGCTGCAGAGAATGTTGGCCAGGTGCAGAGAGAGCCCTAAGCATCCCTGCAGTGCTGCTGGCAGTTCAGAGGGTCCCATGAGCTCAGCAGAGGTGGGGTGGCTCCCTGAGATTCATGCCTCAGCACTTGCCAGTTGCTGTGTGTAGCCAAGTGATTGCAGAAGAGCTCTTTGTCTTTGTGATGCACTCAATTACAAAAAACATTGCATTAATTGCCAGTTATCCCCAGACTGTGAAAATCCAGACGTGGCCTGGAGGCATCAATGGATTCTGTGCACAGTTGGGATGGATGGGGATTTAACCTGCAGTAGCTGAGTATGTTAAATTCCAATAAAGTGCATGAGGAGAACTGTATTAACTCTAGATAAATCACTGCTTGTTGTGTCAGGAATGGAAAGACATTTTATCACAAGAGTACTTGAGAGTAATATCCTATAGCGGCAAAAAATTTACTGATAGTATTTCTTTGTGCTACAGTTTCAAAGTTTCTTTGATACATTTTTAGCTGCTCATGCAAGCCCTAGGAATCAGCTGGCTTCTTATTCTAATCAGAGAAAGATCTCATGAAGCTAATATCAGAGGCTCTGTAAAAATGTATGGCAGCAACAGTTTTTAAGAAAAAATACATGATTGAAGGTGTGGTGTGTAATAAGTTGCAGTCTTTATACATCAATTCACTTTAGGTTGCTCTATCTTTCCATTGGTTAAAAAAGGGAAACACATTTTTGGTTTCCCAATATATTTTCATTTTTGTGTTCTTAAAGGACTTATTTTTGGCAGAGAAAAAAACCATTTTGGACAAGAACATATAGAATGCACATTCGTGCATTTCCTGAAAGCTAGTATTTTGTTGATGTTTCTCTATGAAGCTCTTCCATCTGCTATCTTTCTGTAAATTCCAAGAGAAATCTCAGATTTATTTTTTTTTAGTTGCCACTGGTAAAGCAAGGATTTCTTAAGTAAAAACTTTTGGCAGAGTTTTAATTTTTTCTTGTTGAAGACGGATTTTTTAAAATAAGCAGCTACCTCAGTTATTTCTGAATCACTGTTAATTTAAAGTTAGATCCCCTTCCTTAATGGGTTTCTCTTCCTAGTGCTAGTTTTTTCTTCTGATATTTTTATAAAAGCCTTCTGTATTCCCATTTGGGTAGCATTACTTCATGATACTTCTTCTCTGGTGTTATCTCTTGCCTGCAAGACTTGTCTGAAGCCATATTACTCATTGGTTTCCTCCCCATTTTTCTTTTACAAGAGAGGGCTTTTTTAATCTTCAACCTTTTAACTCACTTTGGTAATTTCTATTTCCTTGCATTTTTCCTTTTGAAGCAGTATTGAATTCCATTACACCTCCTGGGGTGTCTTTTAAGTTTGACCAGCTTTCCTGTATTCCAGCAGTTGTGTTCTTTGGGTTTTTTCAGATTTCCAGCTAACTTCATGCTTATTCTCATCATCTGTTGGTTTGGTTTGCTTGTTTGTTTGACCAAAGAAAAATATACCAAGCTCTTTCCTCTAGTTGCACCTTTCTAGGATAGACTATAATTCAAAATAGACTCTCCATGTTAATAGGTATTTGATTCTATTAGTTACTCAGCAATTAGCTATAGGCTTTTCTATAGTGATCCTCTCTTTTAAATGTATTGCCACAGTGGTTTTGATGGTGAGATTTTAGGTCACTGATGGTTCCATTTTGAAATGTCACTATATTTTCTGTCCTTTTCTGTCTCTGCAGTAAATATAGAACCTGCTTTTGCTCTTCACTTACATTTATGAAGATGATAACTGTTTGTTTTCCAGATTGGTTTTGTTGTCTCACATTTTTTTTCCCAGTGTATCAATTTTCAGTAGCTCTGACCTCTTCCAGCTTATCTTTCAATCTCTTCTAATATGAGAGTAAACTTTAGTGATAAACACTGGCTGGGCTTTGGGAGAGAGGAACAGTAATCAGGAATGAGAAAGAACTGCAAAAGGCTGTTGTCAGTATTCAATTTGGAAAAAAGTCTTTGACATACTGCTGCTGCTGGGGAGCATTCAAAGAATTATTTCAGCTTTTGCAAAGTGGGTGGTAACAAACATGACAGCCAAGAAGTCTGGAGTGTGAGACGAGGACGAAGTTTCCAAAGATGGCAGAGACTTAATTAATTGCAACAGACTTTAAATGTTTTGCTGTGTGCAGCTATATTTTTATTTCATCTGTCACCTGCTAGCCTGCTCTCCAACTTGAATATTACATCTATTAATGTAGGAAGTGAAGAAAGTATTTCATTGTAATGGGGAGCTTTTAAGTTGGGCTCTCTCTTGCCCTACATAGTGAAGCCATTTATGGCCACCTTCCATCTTTGTTAGTGACTCACCCCTGAAGCTTAGTAGTCTAACTGGAGTAATTAATAGGCTAAAAGAGATGTCCTATATTGCTGGTGTGTCTTCATCAATACTTCTGGCGGATAAAGGGGTTTTAAAATTTGTTTTGGTTGGTGCTTGGGGTTGTTATTTTTGTGTGTATGCACAGCCAATAGTAGCCCTGCTTTTTTTGTCTTTTCTGGCTTTAACTCAAGATGACGTTTATGGGAGATGAGAGAGCTTCAGGATGCTGGGGTGTGATCCTGGGTGATTGGCTCCTGTTTGGCAGTGATTTACTAAAGCAGCTTGCCTTATCTCCCTGACTGTGATCCTGGTACATTTACTGCTATAAACACAGATAGCCAGAGGTCCCATTACCTTCTCAGCAAAAGTTTGTTGTGTCATAGACTCAATCATTCAAAGCCTAAGAGTTATTTAATTTTTAATAAGAAACATTGATAAGTTCCAACTAAGCTGTGGAAGCAATCAGCCATTTTGTATGCATATTGCCATTTTTATAATTTAAATGCAAAGTCTGCTTTGCTTTTCTCAGACAAAATAGCATATGTTTTATAGAATTTTTGGAAAAGGATGAATGTGCTCTGGGTTCCAGCCAGGCTCTTTGTATTATGTGCAGGTGCTTTGGGACTTTAATAATTAGAGGATCTAATAAAAGAATCAGAGGATAAGCCAGGAAAATTACTACAACGTGAGTTCTCTCTGTCATTACAAAAACCAATCTTTCCTGTTTCACCTAATATAAAATTGGAGACTTACAGGTGTATTTCAGCCCAAACTTACAGCAAAAACATTTTAGAATTGATGAAATCATTAAATCGTTATTAAGTAGCCTCTATTTCAAGCTGCCTGGATTTAATTCCTTTACCTTGAAAAATAAACACCAAAATCCCAAACCAAATAGTAAGCTATAATTGGACAGGCAAGCAGGGCAAAGGTCTGAAGTTCCTGGCTTAAACTATGTCACCTACTGTTTTTAAATTGTCATAGTACAGTAAATCTACATGGACTGTACATGTTTCTGTTTCCCTAGACTGACTGAAGAAATGGGTATGCTTTTTGTTGTAGGCAAGTTTTCAGAAGGCAAAATCGTGACTTTTTTCTTTACCATGTCCACCCCTAAGTCACACAAGATTTAAACAACCTCAAAATGTTGCTTTTCTGTTCTGCAGAAAACCAATCTCTGCAAATCACCAATCACAACTTATATTTGTATCAGCATACCTATGCCTAGGTGTGTCCTGCCTGCAGGTGCTGGTCCAAGTGGTGTGAGCATGTGCTCCTGGTACACACCCATGAGTCAGTGTCTCTCTGTGTGTGTACAGTGAGGGATCAGGTTCTCCATGGGGGAAGAGGTGGTGTTCACAAGCTGTGCTGCCTCTTCCTGCTGTCACCATCTGTGCTGGCTCTTTGTCTAAAGCTGGTTGACTTTGAATGTCACCCTGAAAACGGATAGGTGTTAAAAACTAAGAGGGTGTGACCTTAAGTGGTTGGCAATGACACAGCATGATAAGTTTTTAGCTCTTGAAGGATAAAGTATAAGGCTTGTTTTAGGAAGGTAACACATAAATAATGACCCTATGAGCCAAGGAGAAAAAAAGGCAATGAAAATGTTCTCCTAGTGATTATAGATATGCACTCCAAGTGATTACAGATAGACTAAAATTGTTCATCAAAGAATTTTGTGAAGATGCATTAGGTTCCAGAAGCTATTTTGTCTCTTCCGGTCTGATGAACTAGATAATTAAAAATTTACTCTGACAGTGTCATTTGGGCCTGCTAATTATTTACCAATTTCTGCTTGACAGCATAGTGCTGTATATTAGACCTAATTTACATTATCTCTTGCTGTATATTTCAGAAGTAGAAATGAGCAAGCAGAATATGCTGATATTTTCCTTTTGTTACAATTACAAAGGAAGGAAATATTCTATTATCACTCTGCCATCCCCAGTTTTAAGAAGCATACAATATTTAAAATTTTTATCTACATGTAAAAACATTCCCTAATGCTCCGAACATCCCAGTGCTGATGTATTTTGAAATCAGGGAAACAAAGGAAAAAGAGCTATTCTTGTCTTAAAAATTGTAGTTCTAAGTCTACTGGTTTTGCAAACTGGCTATCAACCCTTTTAATCCTCCAGAGTTTAGTTTTCTAAAGTCATATACCCATTTTTCCTCAGAAGTATCCATACATTACCTGTGCTTTTTTTTCTGCACTGTAAGAATGTATTTTTTTCATTAACTGTGATAGATCTGCTCTTTACACCCTTACATCTCATTTTATTGATTAGGCAAACAAATTCTGTCTGGCTCCTTCATCTTCTTCTTTGCTCAGTTTTTGCATGTGGTCACCACTGATGTTTCTATGCTTATGCTGGCTGTTTTCTCATCCTCTCATGTCCTAAACACTATGGAAATTATAAATATTCTGGGGCAAATAGTTTAGTTGCATGTTGCTCCATTGTGCAGGGAACATATTCAACTAAAATATTTGAGTATTATTTCTAGAGGATACCATAATACATCTTATGATAATCATTAGTAAAGATCATCTAAAACCGCCCCTACAAAGTTAGCAATTCAGCCATTATTCAAATTCAGTCAAAAACATCACCTAATGTTATTCCTTAATGATTCAGTCATGCTGGGCGTTGTTCCTTTTCAGCAGAATCCTTCCTTAAAATGGCATGCCTAAAATAGATGGAAAAATTCATGAAAAGATAAATTGAGGGTGTTTTGTACTGAGATAGTAGGGCTGTGAAATTAGAGATTTGGATTGGAAAGCCCCTTTGTTTCACCGTGTAGTCTAATTCAGGACTGTTGCTAAATAATTATATTTGGCTGTTCTCACTTGACTATTCTATTTCCCATAATAAAGATTTTGTGTTATGCCCAGAGCATCTTGTTAAATTCACTCTTCTCACTGGGCTGGGTTTTTATATAGGTTTTTTTCAAATACAGTAACATAAAATACTAAAATAAAAATTAGCAATAAATGCTGGAAGGCAATAAATTGCAAGGAATATCTGTGAGAGCACTGTCAGAAAAGAAGTCAGAGCATAAAAGGCAAAAAAGCAAAGCAAAGCAAAATAATATTAAAGCCAGGAAGTCAATAATATAATGATCACAATGTAATAAAAAAGTAATAGATTTCATAATCTTACTAATAGTGCATTAAAAAAGAGGCTTTTATCAGACAGTTATGTTTATGTCCATTTTGATAAAGTATTTATTGATTTTCTGCAAGGCAGTGGTTGATTATAAAGGTAAAATTAGCACTTTGTAACAATGACAGAGAGAAATGTTCCTTGATGACTTCATAATCCGACGTATCTGGACAAAAAGAATCCTAGCATTTTGAAAGGAAAATCAGGGAAACACTTAAAAAGGATACTCAGTGAATTCTGGAAGACAGGAAGTTGGTGTTAGTTAATTTAAGAAAATAAATGCAGAACCACGCAATGGGGATACGACCCACAGGGAATCAAGAAGTCATTGTTCAGTAATCCTGGTTCTTTATGCAATAAATTCAAGTGTCTGTTATTTACATAATCCTCACACAAGAGGAAGGCCTGCTGTATTTGACAAACAGCCGCGATGCAATGAAAGAGAAAATGCCAAACATATTTTTGCTTCCTGTAGTGCTACTCCCTTGTATTTGCTTTAGATTTTGGGAAAAAGCTGTTTTATGAAGCTTTCAATACCATCTCTCACTGATGGTTGATTTCTGCTATAAAACAAAGGAGGCCTCCCAGACTTGGTACATGAGAACTCAGAATAAGCTCATTATCTAATCAAGAAGAGGAGTTTCCTGGCTTACTTGGTGGTGTTCTATAACTGTGTGCACACTGTAGGTGGTCTACCTATTAAATGCTATCCCCCAGAGCAGGTTGTAATAAACAGTTTGTTAGACAAAGTGGTAAACCAAAATGAGATTTAGCAATTTAAAAACTCTTTTTGGCACATAAACCACAAAGAAACAGGAGAATTATGGTATTTCACAGTGATTGTTCTCACTGGGGTCATTTTTAATATTCATGGCTCTGTTAATATATTACTAAGTTAATGGAAATATTAATAGGATAATGAAAAAAATTCTCTATAGTAACAAAAAAAATGGTTAAAGAAGTTCTCATCCATCAAATATCTGAATATCAAAATAAATTAGAGAAATTCACAGTAAACTGATTAGAAAACAGTGAGAATGAAGTTAGGTAAAATAATTCAACCTAGATCAAAATAAGATACATTTTCCAGAATGCTGTTTTCGGATTCCATTTTTCTGCAGGCAATTTCTTGAAAATAACTGCAGTTACTTCTGTAAAATCTTTTATTTTAATCAATATTTTTTACAGCAGTTGAGATTAGGTTGTTCATTGTAGTGACAACAATGTCGATGAACTCATTTGGCTTTAATGATTTGATTCTGGCAGCAGCTACTAATTCTGCTCACCCCCATACGTAAGGTTTTTGTACAAAGGTTAAAGATAGAGGAGACTCCTGGGATGGCTGACAGGGTGGATTAGTGCTGCTGAGCCCTGCAGGAAAAGGTCACCACTGCAGTTCACAAAGGAGGGTTGTCACTGGGGGAGGTGAAGTCACAACTAGCCTACAAAAAGAGCTTTGGGTTTGGGTGAATTAGTCACTGGCAGGAATACGTAGGATTTGGTTGTTCTCTCCTGCTTATCTTTGCTTTTGCCTATCAACACTGCTTCTAATCTTCACTGCCAGGCAGCCATCATGTCAATGGGACTGTTAGCTGTTCTTTCTCTCTCCTCCCAATATTATTTGTTTGTGTCATTTCCAAATAGAGCATACTGAGCCAGCACAGCACTGCTGGGTGAGCAAGGGGAAATAAAAGCCCTTTTTCTACTGGCGTAGGTTTTCAAGTTTATGGGAAATTCCTCTTGGGTTATAATTTATTTTTGAAGTTGCATACAGCATTCTGCTCTCATCTATATCTCACTGAGAATTCATGCTCAATCCTAATAATGTCTGTGTCCCACTTTCAGTAGGGGAGTAACTGAAGATCTCATTACTTAGGACTTTCCATGATTAGTGGTTGGGATGTAGGTTCTGGGCAGATTCATAGGACTGTGCAGCATGTCGTGGCCTTAGGAGACAATTTCTCAGTTGCACAAGGTAATCTTGGCTATGAAATATGGCTTGCTAGGAAAAAGATGGCTCAGCTGTTCACCCTGAAATGTCACACCATTTCAAAGCTTATCTTTCACAGTGCTGCATGTTGTCAACTTACTAGGCTGTACATTGAAGCCTACATACCCAGAATGAGAATATTATACATATAATATATAATGTACGGCAGTGCATGAGAAAGCGGCAGTTTGCAAAATGAAGCCTGAATTATAAGAAATAAGAAGTGATTGCCAGCTTTGGATTTGCCTTTAATGCTACCAAGCTACAGTGAGATGAAGGCTGCTATCTGAATTTGGTGAACTGTTGGCCTGGTCTCACTTAGGAGGACTAATTTTTTTCAATACTGGATTTCTCCATCTGGGAGGTGGAGAATTTTTTTTCTTACACCAGCTCCATGATATGCTCTCTCATCAGTCATTCAGAATGTTCAGGTTTTGGGGGTTTTTACTGACCCTGTATACTCCAGTTATATTGCACTATGTTGCAATGTAAAGGTAAACTTTCTTATTTTCAGGGGAGCAATTTCAAATCACAGTAGATGCTCCTTCCCAATCCCAAATGTGAACTACAGTGTGGAGAGTAACCTGTTAAAAGACATGGCACAAAGTTCCACTGATTTTAATGAGATTACAGAGAAAAGATGTGGTCTGGAAAATGCAATTTAGTGTTTGTAATTGTCAGTTGTCACTCAGCAAAAAGTGCCTAGGATGGATTAAAAAGGCAGAGGAAACCAAATGGCTAGTTTGAAGAGCTTTAAGCCAGTGAGTTTAGTTTTGGAAATGAATATTCATCAGACCTTATTCCCTAAAATAATCATCAAACACAACCTTTCTTTGGAAAGCTGTCAAGTTTGACGAACCATGCATTAAGAATCTGACTCAGAAATTATTAACTTTCAAATGGAAGGATCTTTTCAAGCAGCATTAAGCGGGGCATTTTAGCATTTCTCATTAAATTTTCTTGAGTTTTTGTGAAGTTCATTGATTTCAGAGAAATAAAAAGCATCAGTGTATAAAAGATGAAGACTCAGTACTCAGGAGTAAACCAACTCCTCCCCCTTCAAACTTTAGAAGTAAAAAGAGGCTGAGAAATTAATTCAGATAATTTAAAGCGGCCAAATAATCTGTCTCATATTTAGGAAGAATAGATAGAAACAAAGAAGTAAAAGGAGACCTTTCTGCTTTCTCTGCTCAGATGCATTATTTGCCATAATTTTAGGCAGATTGTCTGCCAACAGACTGGAGGGTGTGCAGTAGCTGGGGAAATCAGCCATTTGGTTGTGTCCTTAAATGCTTAAGTGCCACAGTTTTAGATTAAATCTGTGGTTGAGAATTTTGATCTCTACCTAAATCCTATGTGTCATAAAGAAAAATGATGTTACATAATATCAAGAAATTTGTGTTTTGAATCACTCAGAAGTAAGTGCTGAAAATCCCTTACATTACAGTTTTAATAGCAAAGGCAATCTCCATTCTCTAAGGAAAGTCTTAAGAAAATGCCAATCCTAGGGGAAGGATATTTAGGGATCATTTATACCTTAGAACATAAAGGGCTTTTATTTTTACACTAATATTAAAAATGTATATTTGCATTATCCTTATTAATGTCTAATTCTTTCAAAAAGGCTTGTTAGTGGGTGTTTTTAAAAATTTGTCATATTGGTTTATATCTCAGTTTGTTTCATTTCTGCCCCAAGAGACTTCTGCTTTTATGCGTGTCTGAACTAAGGGATTTTAAAATAAATTACTTTCAACAATTGAACTATAAATAAAATAGTGAAAATGTCCTTCAGACAAACTCTGGTAAAAGTTTTTATACCATAAAAAGCAAGCAAACAAAAGGCCAAAAACTTGTTAGAAAAACCTAAACTGAATAATTTCATAAGACAAAAGGCAAATAAACAAAGAAAGAAGTAACACTAGATGTCAGAATTATTTTTTGCTAACACATAAATATCTTGACTTCTACTGACAGACTATTTTGATAGTGGAAAAGAATAAAGATATAATGAGATGGACTCACATGCTGCACAATCAACAGGAGAGCCCTTAATAGCTTGTTTATTTTCCAAGGATGCACGCTCTAGCATTCCCAAGTGTAAGCCATCACATTTGACAGATTTGAGAATGACCAGAGGCCTGAACCAGCAGCTTGCCATGTTCAAATCTGCCAAATGCTTTTAATAGCAGAGTAACAGCAAAAAAAAGTGGGGGCTCAGTGCCATGTCAGTCTTGGGAGGCTCCTAGGCTTTGCTGTGCTGCAGATAGGCAATGCCTGACTCATATTTTAATAGGAGGAGGAAGGAGTAAATTTACAGTTTTTCAGAGAGAAACTTTACAAAGTGAATGAAAATCCAATGGAGTCTTCTTGTTGGTCACGAGAAGTAATCCTGTGATGTTTTAATATTCCGTAACAACCAGATTTTCTTTGCTTTATATGGGAGCATCTGCCAAGAGCTGGACAAGTCTGTCTGCAGCCATGGACAAGTCTTTCTGCAGCCAAGGACAAGTCAAGTCTGTTTGCAGATGACTGGAGCTGGCTTCCAGCTGGAGCTTTGATTTGGCACTCTCGTTTTTACTCGTCACCAGCATTAATTACAGTGACATTTTGGCTTTGTGCCTAGATTTCTGTAGAATGAATCTGAGGCCAAAAGCAAGTGTGTGCTTAAGCCAGTGCATGTATCAGGTGTCTCAGCAGGGAAAGAGAAGTTATACCAAGGGGGGGGAAGGCCACATGCAGAGCTTTGCTGTTGAACACAGAGTACCCAATGGCCACTTGGCTTTTGAACAGTGCGCATATATTGTCTCCAACATCCAGTTTTCATATTGCTATTAAAAATTAATCTTAACCCATTTAACTGTCACACTCAAAACAATTATCTGTATTTAAGTGTCTAGCAATCAGAACATTAGAATGGTAATATTTGAAAAAGACATGATTTTCACATGGGTTTCCTTTAGATGCAGTGGCAGTGTTAGAGGTGTCAGTTGAAAACCAGAGATTTGAATGAAGGATAAGAGAGCAACCATCTTCATTAAGGCAGTGAGTTAGCAAAAAGTGAAGATCAGAGGTCCTCTGACTGTTCTCTCTGGTGTTCTCCTCGTTTGGAAAAAGCCACAAAAACTAGCAAGGCAAGAGAAGAATGGCCTCTGTGATACCACTGCCTCTTTGCCTTTTCATCAACTGAAGCAATACAGCCAAGAAAAGGGAGTTGTGTTTTTTCAGGATTTTCTTCTGCTCTACTGCAAAAGAAAATGGTACTCATCATTCATTGTTCTAGAAATTTAATACTAAAATAAATGTAGATTTTCTCATAGTTGGTCCTATCTCTTATGTTTTAGCACAATAGTCCAAATAGTTACCCAGTATAAGATAGGTACCCCATAACTCAAATTTTAGTTTTTCAAAACCTTTTTAGGATGTTTTGAGTTTTGTATTTATGCCAGTAATTCTGTGTCTTTCCTGGAAAATGAACTTATGAGGAGATTACATATGGAAATGGGGATTTCTTATCAGAAGAAAGCTAGATGTTATAAGCATGGATTATTTGTAGAAGAGCTATCATATCAGTAGTAGTACGTATTTTACGTGCTGGGGATTTTAAAAGGTAAGTTTACAGTGAAGTTTTTAGCCTGCCATAGCCTGTTCTCACTACTGCAATACCCTCTGCCCTTTAATTTCCACTGCTCTGATAATTTTATGCGGTCTGTCAGAGAGCAAAAATTATCTGAATTTTAGGTTAAATGGGAGGGAACAGGGCAATTTCAGGTGAAAAGTAAGTAAACAAAGTACTTGAGTAAGGTAAAGACAACTTACTTTCTTTGCTGGAATTGCATGGGAGGGTTTTTGCTGCAGGCCCTGTGCTGCTGTCTGCAGTGCCCTTTGTCTGGCTTTATGTGCCCAGGGTAGGTCAATTCTCCAAACTCCACTCCCTGCTAATGTCTAGAGCTCTGACCTTTGTAGGTGACATTCACCCTTTTTTTCATGCAGGATTTGAGCTTGGTGTCCCTCTCTACTGTAATCCATCATATTTCCACAATCTCTCGCTGTCTGGTCTTTTGTTGCCTTTCTTGCATCCTAATTCTTTCTGCAACATTGCAGATGAGAATTTTAATTCTCAGTTCTCCTAGCTGGTGGTAAAGAGGATTCTAGTCCTTTATGTTCTCTTTCTGCAGGCTACAGGCTTCATGCCTATCCTTCATGGTTTGTTTTTTGGTTTGTTGGGGTTTTTTTTTTGTTTCTTTTTTGTTTTGTATTTTTTTTTTAATGTGGAGAAACTGAACTGAAAGAATAGTGAGTATGCATTCTCTTTTTTTCTTTTCTTTGTGATTTTAGATCCACTTCCCCACTTTCACAGCTAGGCTGGGGTTGGGGTCTTTTAGGTGGTAATAATAAATACTGAACTTAGTCTTTATATTACTAAAGTTACTTAAAAATTCACACAGCTGCAAGGATAGCTTGTAGGATAGCTTAAAATGTGTCTTGCTTATGAGCCCAATGGAGTCATCATCATTTTGGAGGACATTTAGACTGGCTCTGAGATGAGGTGCCCAATGCAGCAAAGTGAGTTGCCTGGAGAGATCCTGCCCCTGGTGCCCAGCAGGATGCAGTGAGACTGACAGAGCACATATGCCTTGACAGACAGTAAAGATCTATCAAGTGCCAAAATCTCCTCCCCTACGGTCTCTGTCTGCTGCTACCATTCCTCAAGCACGTGTGTGTGGCCGTGGAGGGCTGGGGAGGACCAACCAGAGGACTTTTGTCTCTGTTATTCACTTCTTTGGTCCCATCACAAAATTCTTTATCTTCCCCTTTCTGTTGACCTCAGTGCACTTCCCACTCTTCCAGATTCCATTAAAAACATCCAGAACTGAATTCCTTAAATTTTTTTTAGGTTTTGATATGTTAGGGATGTAAATCCACCCAGACAGTTATTTACATGTCTGCAGGGAGATCAGGCATTATTTTTCTGCTGCTGAAAATGTTTACAGGCAGAAATGTGTCCCCTTTTAAAAACCTGCCTTTCACACCACAGCTACAAGCTGTGTCAAAAGCATCTTGAATCCATGAGCACCATTATTCTCTTTCAGTCAATCTGGCAATAATAGTAATTTCAGTACTTTCATCCCCAGGAAAGGGAGAACTCATGGTGAGATACATTAGTGCAGCCACCTTTTCAGCTGATAAGGGTTCCTGTAATGTCCTGTTTCTCGGAAATTTGATCTAAAAATAGCCAAGGGAATTATTCTGTTATCCAGAAGAAGGACTGCAACTTTCTGAATGGTTTGGGTTCATCATTTTTTGAAGAAAATTTTTTAGAAAACAGAAGGTAGCAATGCCTCCAAGAAGTATCTGTCACTGTACTAGCAAGAATACCAAAATATTTTGTATGCATAAAAATTGGTTATTGCTTTTTGGTTGTGTATCTTTAGAGATTTGATCAAAATATGTAATTTCTTTTTAAAGGAGTTTTACGTATTTTGGCTCTGGTTTTGCATTCAATTTTGAGGGTTTGTTTTTGTTTTTGGTTTGGGTTTTTTTTTAGTTTGTTACAAGAGAAATTCAACTTTGTTTCATTTAAGAATAAAGAAATTACATTTGAAAATTTTGGGTTCCATTTTTTGTTATCCTTTATTATTTCATTATATATACATTTTTTCATATGATTAATATATGTTATAATATTTCATTGAAGATGCTCTAAATTTACTAAAAATTAGTTTTATTCTATGTTAAATCATTTCCACGATGATTTGAAATATCAAATGAAATACACTGAAGCATCTGAAAGCTAAGATACAAAAAGAACATTTGTAGTGTCTTATTACAACTGTTTTCTCTGTGCAAGAAAATTATGTCTAATTGCAGTACCACTAAGTATAGATTGACTGAAATTTAAAAATTAATTCCTAAGATATTCTGGTTTTTGAGAAATAATTTTTTTTTGAATTTTGCAAGATGATTGATTTTCTGTTAAAAAATAATGTACTGTCAACTATATTTTATTTGAAAATTTCCACCTATTTTTATATCCCCACAGCTCCGTGAATGTTTACTCTTTTATAGTGCAGAAACCTAAGCAGTTTATCTGGCCTATAACTTACTCCCAAATCCCTGCCTTCTCCAGACTCTTAAAAATTGGATAAGGATTAGGTTGAAACCTCAAGTAACAGTTCCATACGTTAGCTCCTATCCTCATTGGCAAAATGATAAACACATGGCAGAGGGACTTTTTAGGAGATGATGAGACCAAGGATTGGGTACCACTGGCATATGGAATAAAGAAATATGTTGGAAAATGTCTGATGATAGAATAAATGACAGCTGTGATCTCTGAGCATAATTAAATTACTATCACTGTCAGTGACTGCTGTTAACAACCATGTGAAAAGCATGTCATGTAACATAAGGTGCAAATTAATAGCGTTTAGATTTGCTGCAAAAACCTGGCACAAGTCAGGATTAAAGATAACATTAAACCCTTCAACCACAATTTATCTTAAACTAAGCAGTGTCAATAATATGAATTCCAAGATAGCCCTTTAATGCAGAGCAAAAAAATCTTGAATATTTGAGATACTGAAAAAATATCAAATAAGTGCTTGGAGGGCTAAACCTCTGTAAATAAGTCAGATTCTGAAATCAGTATTTTCTAAACTCAGCACCCTGGAGCTTGTGAGTGAAAAGGCTAGAGGGTCTTGAAAATCTCTAAATCTCAAACCTGAATAAAAATGTTCCATGAACCTATTTACTAAGAAGAGACTAAAGATACACCTGAATTGTATTGAGCTTTTGGTTTTGCTACTTTCTAAGCAGTCTGATTTTATGTATAGAATTGTGAATGTCTGATACATTTAATTCATATTGCACATTTCCTCTCAGAAATACATCTGCTTTGCCTCTGTCTTCATGTGGCTGTGTATTCACTTGAGAATTAGGAAATATAATTTTTTCACCTTTATATTTTTTTGCAAATTTTTGCCAGAATCAGCCAGTAGTTTTGTCCAGGCAGCAGTGATGAGCAGGACTGTGAAGGCCAGATGCACAGGGAGTGTGACCACTGAAGCCTTTAGTCCCTACTGATGCTGAAAATCAGGTCATGCAGATGCAGGTTTCTGCTAAAGCTGTACCCTGAGTCATGACTCAGCAAAATCTGGGAAAGAAGCAAGAGGAGTGAGATGCAATCCTGGCAAACAAAACCAAGAAAAGAAGGACCCCTTTGTTCTGCTTAACTTGCCCTTTGCCAGACAGGCTGTTGTCATGATGCTGACTGCAAGCAGGTAATCCTATTAGGCTTCAGGAAATAGGCTTACCTTGTTATCTGAAAATATTTGGGTGGATCAAGCTCTCAAAGAGGTTAAAGGGGGAAGATTTTTATTAAGAAGTTCTTCAGGCCTTGAACTAGCACCATTTCCCATAGTCACAACTTGTTGCTAAACTCAACAAACCAGCATCTCCTCTTGAGACCTGCAGGGAGAAAATACTTTGCACAAGACTATGTGTGAGGAAGCCCACTGCCCCCCCAGACTGAACTCACTTTGCTCTTTCAGAGGCTATGTTTTCCCAACATTCTCATGTGTTTAGGGATGCATCCTGCAGCTGGAATGCTCTACTTGGAAGGCAGTGCAAGGCTGCCAACTCTGGAACCCTGTTATTGTAAGAAGTTTATTAGGGAGTGCTGCAATTAGGTAACAGGGATAGGAGGGGATCAACTCTGTGTTGTTGCTGCCTGCACTTGTAAAGGATGATTTTAAAAATCCCAGTGAAGTTACAAATGGAATATAAAAATTCTGGTTTAGTCTTTGTCTGCCCCATATTCCTATTCTAAGGAAATGACATTGTGGGGTACCAAATATTCGTCACAAGCCAAAACCACTCCAAATTTTCCTGTACTGCAGCAGGAAAGCTGTATAAAACTGCTGAATTTAAGACTTGCTTCATCATGGAGATTTATAGAATGAGTATCATGACCAGAATGAAGACAGATTTACTTATTCTGCTAACATAGTTATGGACACTGTTTTTTTCAGACTGAGTTTAATCAGGTGCAGACAAGAAAAATAAATCCCTGCTTCTGCTCATAAGCCAAAAAAAGGCAGGTAGTTCTAGGAACAAAGATGCTTAAGCGTGAGAGACTTTACACAGCAGAGGAGGTTAGCAGTAAATCAGGACTTCAACATTGGGCAAACAATTACTGGGAATAGTTCTCCTCTGAGCAATCATCAGGATGATCTGTTTGGTTTCTTAATATGCTGTAGAGACAAAGTTGAGTAAAGAGGTTTGATATTTCAATGCCTCCCTCCCATCTGAAGCAGTTGACTGCCAGTTTGCAAAGGTAAATGCCAAATTCTGCTTATCTCGTGGTTTTTAAGGAGCTGGTTTTGGTATGATTTTTCTTTGACTATAAATGCAGATACCATGAGATACTCTGTGTTGGGGAATTTCATTTATCTTTTCAATTTTGGGGATGGGAATTGGCCATATCCAAAGTGAAGAATGAGATTTTTACTTCATGAAGGGATGAGGTAACAAGAAGTAATAGGGCTTTTCAACTTCTTAAGAACTGCATAGGCAGTTTGTTTTTTGTTTATTTATGCTCATTCAACTAATGGTAATTAACTTGTCTGAATCTGAATTTGAAAAATGTAAAGATCTCTTGCATCCTGTGTGTAAAATACTTAACAAACAGCAGTGGGAAGATAATTCCATCAAAAGATTTTCTCCCTTTGTTTGTTATGATATTGTCAACAGCTCTAGATGGAATTACTTTCTTACATCTTGCTTCAGCCCATATATTACTATTTTCCAAAGATTTTTCAAAATATAATTAAAAATGGATGCTGTTTATGTGCCTCATGTCAAAAAAAAAAAAACAACCCTGTACATTCCAGAAATAAAATATCTTCCTAGATGGATATTTATTGTTTTATTCACTTGCCTAAATTTTATTTTACAAAATTCCTTCTTCTGGTTGTTTATACATTCTGTTAGGAATTTAGAGCTAGGTAATGACTTTCTGCTGTCCCTATCATGTCAGATTAAGCGTTGCATTCAGAAATAAGTGGAAACCAGAAGGGGTTCTGGCAAAGACATATTCAGATCCTGTGGTGTGGTTATGCAGGTTTTGCAAGGTATGTATAATTATCTTAAGGAATGTAAATCTTCCACTAGTTCATTTTTTTTTTTCCCTGCTGGGTCTAAAACCAAATTATTTCTTAAGGTACTTATGAAATGCTTGGAAGAATATGGAAATTAACTGACCTTGCAAAAATGCATTTTTCTTTAATTGTTCTCATGGGCTAGCTGTATTTCCTGTAGCAGGCTATAATTTTCTAATTGGATCTTCTTATAAAATAGATTTCTAACCTGAAAAAAAAAATCCTTGCAAAGTGATACTGCATTAAAGCAGATGCATAAATGCATTCCTATTCTTTTTAACTCTAAAAAATTTTACTTTGAATAGGCTGAGTGCATCCATTTTGAAATATACATGGGATGGTTTTCTACCTTAAAGACCTCAAAGTAATTTAGGATTAAGGCTTCAGCAGTCACCTTGTTTCGGTATGACAGGTGATGCATTACACTTGCTGAGGAAAAAGCAGTGAAGTATGAGTCCATCTGGCTATGTTTTCATTTAGCTATGAGCACAGAATAGCTGTAGGGAAATTTATGGCTCCTGCAAGTTTCTAGTTTGATTCAGGGCCTGGACTTTGGCTCTCGCAGTCTGTGGAATGAAGGAAAGTATTGATTTTACAAACTCTGTGCCCTCTTGAGTCTGTCTGTGAAGGGTCAGCGTAGCTGTTCATGAATAATGAGCAGCTGAGATCACAGTAGAAGATTTAAAAAGGATTAATTCATGTTGAATTGAACTTTGAAGGAGAAATTTAGCCAGCTGATATATTGGCATGTTAGTGAGGAGTTGCTTTAAGTAAAACTGTCCAATTATTTTCTTATCTCTTCCTCTTAATGAGCTAAGATGACATTTCTGTTCTCAAAAGTCAATTATGGAAGTAGCTATAAAATCTTTATATTCAGCTGAATCGTGCCTTGCTCTCCTGAAACATGACCTGAAATATGGGTGTCAGGGAAGAGTTCATGGCAGCAGCCCAGAATGCATGCTAATATTGGCTCCACTGGTGTGCTGTAGAGAAGTAATGACCACCTGCATGGAGTGTGTAGTGGAGGCTGATTTTTGCATTTTGCTCCCTGTTTTATGGATTTTGTGTGTAGAAGGAGCTTAAACACTATCTTCCTCTTGCAGGGCTTAACTTGTGTGAGTAAAGTAAAGGTGTACTAAGTTCAAACTTTCTACTGTGAGCATATAGTTTAAATCCTTTACTTTGCTGTTACCTCTCCAGTCTTTCCTGCTTACCCTTTGGATGTACCTGCCTTTGTCTGTTGACTCCCTAGGGGATTAAATGCAGACCCTTCATTTCCTAGCACACATTTAATGTAGATGCCTCGCACATCACTGACACCAAATGTCTCACACCACCCTAGCTGTTCACCTCACAGGCACCTAAATCCAGGGATTTGGTATTTTTAGAACACTGTAATTTAAATAGGTATCACTGTAACTGAGGATGTCCAAGTCCTATCCACAGTAGGCAACTGTACTAGCATCTTATTTGGTAAACCTGGAAGTGTGCTATACTAATCAAAGAAATTCCTGGTGTTTCCCATACATCTGCTCTTTCTATGAAAATTGCATAATGACCTCGAGTAGCTCTAAGAAAGGGACAGGGAGAGCTGCATCCTCTATGGATTCATTGACATTAAACAATGAGCTGTGTGCAGGCAAAGAAAGGGGCAACACCTTACTGCTCACCACTGATCTGTTTTTAGGAGGGATTTGTAGATCCTCAAACATTCAGAAGCCAAGTTTTGGGTTAGCTCTGAATGTTCCTCTTGTGCCATGATCTCGGTTGTTTTGTTTGTCCTCCAAGACCATTCCCCCCAGCAGGAGAAATACACCTGGGCACCACCCTGCTTGTACCTGCCAGTGATAGTGGGGCCCTGGGAAAATGTCAAGATACACTCTGAAATGTTAAGCTTTGCGTTGTACCTACGTAAGTGGTATGATAAATGATATAATTGTTAGATGTGATGATTGTTTAGTAATTAAAAATAATTATTGTATAATCATAAGAAGGATCATGAGAAACTGTATGTTCCTAATCTAAGGAGGCTATGCTTGGCTAAAATCTATGTATACAATTGAACAATACAAGTTTAATAATTAACATTAAAGTTATATAATGGTAGAATATGAAAAAGATGTTCACCCCGAACCCATGTCGGAGTCAGATTTGGGTTTGTACCCCTGACACCCAGAGCTCTTCAATAAAAGCACCTGCATACAATCATTTCTCGTGATTATGTGTTCCTGAACACTAACACCATAACAATGAGGGATTTAGAAGTGTTTAAAATGGCTTCACAGTTTGAAAGCCCAAAGTTACTATAAAAAGCAAGTAAAGGTTGTTTTGCTAAATGGGTTCAGATTCCTTGAATCACAAACCCATACAAAGGTCCCTGGGGATATGTGAGTTCCATTGGCATTAGCAAGAATGTGACTAAGGGTTTCTCATTCCTAATCAAGTATGTGTATCTACTGCTGTGGTCTAAAGCTCTTCGTCTGCAGTGCAAACATGTGACAAATACAGTGCTGCTTTTCATTCAGCTACAAACCTCCCCAGAAAGAACAGTTATTCTGATTAAATGAGTTCTTTAAGAGGAAAGATTTTGGTTTTGTTTTCTAGAGCTGTATATTTGAAAGCTGTAGCTCCTGCTTCTGCTTGCAAAAATGGGTAATGAAAACAATGCAAGCAGCTTGTGCAAGGACCGAGTACATTGAAGGAACCATAATTTTCTGGCATTCATGACAGCACATTGATTGGAGTCTTGCTGTGTCTGATGATCTTCTTGTGAAAAGCTTCTTTATTTGCATATGAGGCACTTTGGCTGGAGGTGGTCTCAGAAATTAATGAAGTATGCCAATATTCAAACAAATTCCAGGCACCGACCCAGCTTAACAGTGTGATGAACTTCAATAAGCTGGCAAGTTTAAGGGCTTGTAGGAAAATGCTGAAAGTAGAAACAGGAAGGGTGGGTGAAACAATGATCACGTCTAAGTGCTCTGTCATGTCTTTCTGCAAGTAGTCTGCTTTGATTTTCTGAAACAAGTACTTTGAAAGGAGAATATTTTAGGTATCCTTGGAACTAGTACAGACTGTTGATACCACTTCCTCTCACCCCATACCTTCATAATTCATTGCTCTCCTAATCCAGTACATTTTACTTTCAGGCATCATGCAAAAATTTAGAAAAAATGTGTTGCATATTATCTGCAGGTCCTCATTGTGTAGGCAACAGTCAAATTGCATCTTTGCCCTAGAGCTCTATTGCTTGCCTGCCTGATGTATGAAATAATGTCCTATATTGTATAGAATATTCCTCATTTGGTTCATATACTTCAGTGTGGGAACTCAAAAAAAACCCCAGATGCTTGTGGAAAGCAAATGAAAAAGTTTCCTGAGCACAGCTGAGTGCAATTTATCTTTCCATTTGAGGATACTTGTTGGGATGTGTTTGTAGTCTTTGTGCAGCACTACACACTGATGTTAAGCACCATGCTCTGCCTTCAGACACCTTGCTATTTCCAGAACATTATGTGGTAGGGAGGTCAATGAGGGGATTATTATGAGGAGATCTTATCAGTACTAGCACACACTAATGAAAGTGAGACAAAGAGTGATAGTGGAGACTAACCAGCTGTGTAGATAGTAAGTTGTGGATTTCTCAACTTTATGGAGTTTTTGATACGGTCAAGGAGTCGAAATGTTGCTTGAAGCATTTGGAGCAATTTGTGAAGAACTGGAATGCGTGCAATATTCATAGCCACCTTTGCCAGTTAGTGACAATGTCTTGCATCAAAACAGGCAAGAATTGTTCAGATTTGAAAGGTGCAAGCTAGAATTAGGGGATGAGCTTTAGCTAGTTCAAAATTATCTCATTGGCATAACTAGTACATGAAAGGAAAACAAATCTAAGCAGAAAGCATACTGGCAAAGTTACTGCAAAGAGTCTCAGGAAAGTCAGAGGGCATGAGGTATGTTTTTGGATGAAAGCTGTAACACAGTGACCATCATTTTAACCATTTGTGCATGTATTTGTTTTACAGATGTAAAGCTGAGGTACAGCAATAGTAAGGCCAAAAAAAGAGGTGCTGGGTTTTTTGTGCAATATGAGTTGATTTAGTAACCTAAATTTTAAGGTATCCCTGCAGCAAAACGTAGGTTCAAAGCACGTATTTCCATTCATTTCATCTTTGTAAGCCTAATGCAAAGCATTAAAGTAAATTAGAAGCTCTTTATTGTGTCTGATTTATTTAAAAATGTTGGCTAAAGCAGTCACCTTGCAGATTTCAGGGAGTCTGGTACACCAGAGACTTCAGTCATGCTTCATACAGTCCCTTTTGTTAGAGAACTTTCAACTTCTTTGAATGAAGACAGAAGGCATCTTTCCTTAATGCAAAATTCGGATTCATCCCTAAAGCAGACCTCTTACAAGCATTAAATTAATTAAGCATTTCTAGTGCAAAAAAATAGGGTTGTGTTATCAAACACTGTGGTGTTACATGCATTCACAATGAGAGCAGTGACTGCTGGGCTGCTGGCTTGTTCTCTGTTTGCTGATTTGAACCCAGACAAAGCAGAATTAGCTAAGCTGCTGAAAATAAAAATATGTCAGGTACACGCAAGCAGTGATTTTGAAGACACTTAAGAATTATCCAGATTTAAGATTTCTCTTAGAAAATAGCAAAATTCATATTCTTAATGACAAGGCTGTGTCTTGCTGACTACCTTGCTGGATATCAAGATTCCTCTTGAAATCCTCTTGGGATCCAGGGGTTTATCAAATAAAAATTTTCAGAACTTGTCAAAACAATGCACTTTTCTGTTAGCTTCAGTCTCCCAGATAGGTGAACACCATTTGCTGACCTTTTCTTTTAAAGAAATCAGCCTGAGTCTGACACCAAGAAAAACAAAGTAAATTCTATCTACATTTTTAGTTAAAATGTGGTTTTTAACAGCAAACTGGTTTAAAGCATTAATGAGCAGCAGTTCTAACCTGACCTGTTATAGACTCTGTAGAATGCATGAAAAAGATAAAAGTAAATGAAAAAAAAATAAAAAAAGAAAGATGAATCTCAGCCAGCATAATAAAATATAAATGAATATTTTTTTGATGAAGGGTAGAAGGAACAAGAACTAAAATTAAAGTTTGTTGCAGAGTTCCACAAATGGGTTTTCAGTCTCGAAGTGATGCACAATAATTTTATCAGATATTTTTGTTATGATTTTACTAGTTTTAACAGATATCTTAATATGAATCATCAAGATTTTTTTTCCAAAATAAAAACAAGGCATTTTCATTATCAAAAACATACATTCTTGTCTGATAGCAGCTCTACTATCTAAATTTGGGGAAAGAGGTCTATAAAAACGGAAACAGTAAATACTGAAATACAAAAATTTAGCTGCATGAGCAAGTTAAAACAACTCTGGATAATACATTAAAATACATAAAAACAACAATCTTCATTGCCAAAGGGGTAGCTGATATGGTCTGTTCTGTTGGAGTTTTTGGGTTTTACTGTGTCTTTTCAAAAGGCTGGTATAAAGCATTGTGTCAAGTAGGCATCAGTTTCTGTAACAGTCCTTAGAGTATGCTAGAAAGAAAGTGGGTTCTGATATTCCTGGGTTTTGTAGGCGTACTGAATATTGCCAGAAATTTTGGTGTATGAGAACCCCCAAATTTATGAAACATCTCAAGCACCTATCATAAGAGGAAAAAAAAAATCCAGGCAAATACAGTGATGACTCTGAAAGGTCAGTAGCAGAGGTTTCAGAATGATCTTCTGTACAACTTAGAAAATGGCCATGAGTGTTCCCCAAACCCACTAACAATCCACTGGTGTGGGTTATCACACTGGAGTGTGATGGCTGTGAAACACCACAGAGAAGCCATAAAACAGAACACAGTCACAGTAATATTTGCCAGAAAACTTCAGCTGTAGAGAACATAGTTTTATTTTGTGAATCAGCTGAACTGGTCCAGAATTTAGAAAATGTAAATTCTCTTACAGAGAAAAAGGAGCACGAAATGAAGTATAAAAAATTAAAATAGAGCATAATAACAATGGGACATGGGGAAAGAGGATGAAATTTTATCCCCAGGGTCTATGGTAGACTCAGAAAAAGGATGGTCAAATATTATTTGACATGAATATCATACATTAAAAGCTCCTGTTCCTTCAGGAAGTATCTAATATATATTCTTTTGGATTTGGTTTATGATCTTTTTATTTTCCTCTTTTTTAAAGAGCAGCTTTTAATGAGGTAATACTACCTTTTCTGCAACATAATCCCATTTACATTATTTATGTTTTTATCCATCCTTAAGGTTCTCAGTCTTAACACTGTTCTAAAGGTATATTCCTATGTGGTACACAGTGTTTAACTAATGGCTTTTTATCATCAGTGAAATTATTCATCACATTAAATAGTGAAAAACACAGAAGGCCTAAATGACTAGTGCTTCAGAGATGGTTCTTAGATGAATGTGGACAGCCTATTATGTATGACATTATAGTTTCATTATTAAATCATTCATGTGTTTATCTCCTGGAAATGTAGCAGAAGACACATTTATTTGTAGTCATTGTACTCAGTGGTGGAAAGTGCAGCACTGTAATAAACTCCTGCCCTCTGAAATATGTTTATCTTGTCACTGAGCTGGCTTACTAATGTGATGTTCTACCTTTTGCAGAAGAAAGGTAATGCTTGCTGCAGTTGCTATGATACAAGACTAGTGCACTGAACTTTCCAGTGCATCTGCACACATTTTGTTCCATGCAGTTCCCATCACTGCTGCAGTCTCCCAAAACTCCAAATGTAAAATAAGGACTCACAGATATTTTTCTTATTTGCACTGAATGACCAGTCAGTCAATAGCACTGAGCTGTAATTTAACTAGGGGATTGAATTACATATTTTTTTCTAAAAATCATTTTAACAGGCTACAGCAAAACAGTTTGGGACTTTATCAACAGGTGTCAACACCTAGCTTTGTCTTGCTAGAAGTTATATATCTAGAAGAGGCTTGATCAACCCTGTCCTCTCTAAGAGAGGAAAAGAAAAAAGAGGCACCTTCCATGGACAGTTTATCCCACAAGCCTAAGACATTTTAAGCCTGAATGAAATACCTCCTGGGGGAGGCTGCTTTTAATACTGGTTAGAGAGGACAACTAGGTAACTTAAATTAAAGGAGATACCTAACTTTTATATACCTAACATTATAGGAGATAAATCCCTTTGAAAGTTATAAGATGAATTTTTCTTCAAAATTTTGGCCTGTGAATAAACCAAAACCAGATGAACAGATGGAGATGTAGCAAAATACTGGAAGTATAATGCTGTATATGGCAATAAAATAAAAGTCAGAATGTAATGCCATAGAGGATCAATTCTGTAGAGAGAAGTCTGAGAAATACAGTTCAACCTGCCTTCTGTGCAAAAACAAGGCTTTTGTGAGAGTTGGTAGTGATATTTCTGAAAGAGAAGCCTCTCTCTTAGTTGCATCCTTTGCCTCAATCTCCTGAAGCAAAACAATTGACAGACTGTGTTCCTTCAGAGATCTATAATTATTCTCTGTCAGCTCCAGTGACTGCATTCTCAGAGATTCCTATTTTGATGACATTGCACCAGCTAGACAGATCCTGAAGACAAGAAAATAAAACTTTTGAAAATACTAACTTCTTGCTGACAGTAGATTAGTCTGCAGAAAAGATACTCCTTTTATTTTTATGTAGCCTGGCAATTCATCAGGTCTTCTCTAAGATATCAATAATTTTTGAGACTAGCAATATCAGGTAAGCTTAATGGATTTCCCTGGCAGTGTAATGAATGTGATTGCAATGAAGCATGAAAAGAACTTTTTTAATGGCTTACACTTAGATCTGATGGTAATTTTTTTAAGGACACCTGCATCTTTCATTAGTTGAACAAGCAACCACTTGACTGAGAGTGAATAATTAATTTTAAAGTCTGAAGAACAATATTCATTGTACCTTAGGAAATATTACTGAAAAGTTTCTGGTGAATCACTTGAAAAATAAGTAATCACATCTATTGATTTTGAGATGCCTTCTGCCTATTGAGACACAGTATGTAAAGTAGATGTGCTCCTTTTTCTGCAGCTGGGATGACAGCAGCTCGGTTAGCAGTGGCCTCAGTGACACTCTTGACAACCTCAGCACAGATGATATGAATACCACCTCATCTGTCAGCTCTTATTCCAATATAACAGCCTCTTCAAGGAAGAACACTCATGCCCAGGTGAGTAGCTTTATTGCCATTTGTTGCAACACCCCCATGTAGCATTGAAGAAGGTTGGTATCAATGCCTCTAAACAAATGAAGTATTCATATCTTACAGAATCCTCTATTACACCTGAATGCAAGAAGCTATAGACTCTATTGACCCAACCCTGGGCTGTGAGCTAACACTCCAAATTCCCTGCTCCCAGGATACCTGTCACTGCTGAAGGTGCTGGCTGGTGACACCCAGCTCTGCTCACCCTGGGGCAGCAGCCCAGGTCCCAGCCCCTGCTGCATCCTAACCCAAAGCAAATGCAATATGATTGGATCTGTGATCATGGATTTTTACTCACTTCAGCTCATTTGGAGTATCTCTTTCAACAGATAGCACAATAAAAAATAACATTTTTTTTGCTTTTTATGACTTAAACACATTAAGGAAGAAGTATACAGGCTTTGCTGTCCTTTGAAATGGCAGAGATTGTCTTCTCCCCACTTAGGTCAGGATGAAAATGTCAATGCAAGGTGACAATGCATAGTGTCAAAACAGTGTTGTTAATAGCATACAGCCAAAAACTATATACATCATACATATATCTGTCTGTGTATGTATGTGTATGTGTCTGGTGGCAGGTATCCAAGCATTTCTTACCAGCTCCCCTCAAAATTGCAAGTAACAGAGAAGTCAATATGGAATCCTTGCAGGACTTGGTTTCCTCTAAAAAAGAAAAAAAACTAGAAAAATTTGTCTCAATAGGAAAGTATTCTCTGAAAGTATTCTCTGCCATGTCATCTCCTGTTCACTAGTAGGGAACTTTGAGACTGAACACTCAGCACAGGGGAAGAGTGGCTGCCTCCAGTGATTTGATGTCAAGTATGGAGGACACAAGACTGACACTTCTGATTCCATTTAGACTCCTGCAGGCAGCCAGTGTCTGCAATTCAGTGGTCTGTTTTGTCAGTGTAGACTTCAGCAGACTCTGTGAGCAGGAGAAAAACACATATTTGTTATTTCCCCCAGACAACAGGGAAATATAGTTACTTTTGGAATGAAAATCACTTTAATCTCCAACAGGACAGATACCAGACCAATGCTGTATTCATGCAAAGGTAATCACTCAAATGCTAACATTCTTCAGCCCTTACCATTGCCTTTCCCACTCCATCAGGGACTTCCATGGTTTTTAACTGGGGATCAGCCTCTTCCCTTTCACATCAACAATGATGGCCAGCTGATTCTGGCTTGCTTGTTCCACTGCATAGTCATCAGGACTGGGAAATCCCAAGCTGACTTTTTAACTCTGTGGGGTTTTCTTTTCCATTTGGATTATCTCATGTTCTAGCTGCCCTGTAATAAGCCACTGTTTTATTTGCAAATTGTTCAGTGATAGACAGAGATACAATGAATCTTCAAATTTTAGTTTTATTCCAGAGTTTGTTTATATTATGAAAACTAGGAAAATACCTTTATCAGGTATGCCTTTACCAAGCACATTAAGCAGAACTCACTGTATTCCATGCTAGCTGGCAATCTCAGTCAGAAGCTGAGATGAACAGAATACTGATTTTGAATGCTTTTTTTCAAGTTTTAGATAAACTGCAACACAGAGATCCCTTTCTCAGTCCTTTGAAGTGATTGGAGCAGTAAAGGCTGGCTATAGACTGAGACAGAAATTGCATATTTTGTTGTTGTTTTCTTATTACAGGTATCATAATGGTGAAGAGAGGCTTTTAGAAAGTATTGTACTACTCTTTTTGGCTTTTTAATTAAGCAGTTTGCTTTAAAAATGTGTGACTGTATGTTTACAGCCATTCATTTATGGTAAAATGTCTGTAAGCATGTTGTTACACATTACACGCTGTAACAATAACTTCAATAAAACTTGCTTTTGAATGACCCTGCAATATTTTTGTACATATTTTTGCTTGGGCTTTCTTCCCATTAATCCTTACCCATAAAATCTGTGTTAGCATGTCCAAAGCACATACATAATTATGCCAATGTAGAGAGCTTTTGCCTTTTGTACACCTCAGCTGACAAATATGTAAACAGGAACTGATTATTCTGTCGGTCCTGTAATCAGTATTAATCCTCCTTATGGCAGCAGTGCCTAGGACACAGCCACAGAGGGGTCTCTGTGGTGAAGGAGCTGTGACAGCACAGGATAACTAACAGCCTGTCCCTCAATGAGATCCTTTTTGCAGCCCCTCTTAGGCTGATGATACCTGAGAGCAGCACCATATTTTTGCTGTTAAAGAGGGGCAGAGGCAAGCAGGAGTGGTGAGAGTGTGATGTGCAAATAAGGCTTCAGACTGAGGTCAGGAGGCTGCAGAAAAGCACAGAAGGAGGGGTTACACCCAACAGCCTGTCAGCACAAAGAACACCAGTCCTGTCAAACACAGAGGCCAGGGTCAGTCTCTGTTTCTGTTTAAGCCACTTTCACAGCTTCTGCATTGTCTTGTTGGGCTGCTCCTTAGCACTCCCTTATCAGCATGCCTTAGGGAAAGCAGATGCCACAGGGGCGTTAGGTGCTCACTGGTGTATCCACCACGTGGCTCTGAGTTTTAGAGGGAGCATGAGCCCAGCTGGTCGCCTTCACACCACGGATGAGTAGTGCTGGCATAAGCCCCTCTTCTGCTCTCTTAGCTGATACAGCTAGAGAGAGTTTCTTGTTGGACAGAATTCATTTATGTGGAGACAGACCAGTAGAAAAGCCATCAGCTGTAGCACAAATATTTTTGGGGAAGATGCTATCCTTGCTCATTGGTAGCACAATTTACTCTGTTCTGCTGGAGAAATATTCCTAATCCAGTCACTGGAAGTCTTGGGTAGGAAAAGGCAAGAAGCCAGACTGAGGTGATTTTAGTAGTGTATTCAGGAATTTGCTCAAGCTTTTAATAAAACCTCTCAGCACAGCGATTCACTTCTGAAATTCAGACTGAATTGAGGAACAATAGGTATCACCACTGATGACTAGAGTGAATTACCTTTCACTTTATTAAAGTTTATCTATAAAGGAAAGGGATTAAATCTTTTGCAAATAAAAGCGAAATATCATCCCCGAATGGCTATATTTTGTATGGTTTTAAACTTTTGGAATCAGGATACTAATGTTTTGGAAGGAAAGTTTCTGTGGCCCTTGCTGCAAATAGGCCAAATTCTCCTCCCCTACTATGATTTAAGAAATCAGCAAATAACAGAGATGCTGGGACTGACCCTTTCTCATGCGAATCTCTTGTAGCTGAAGACAGACTCAGAGAAGCGCTCGGTTACAGACAGTGAAACTTGGGGCAGCACTGAAGAGCTGAAGAAGCCAGAGGAAGACTTTGACAGCAGCGTGGACAGCAGTGGCAAGTGGAAAGGCCTTCCCTCGGGGCTGTCTGAAGAGTCAGAGAAGGGGGGGCAGAAAACATCTCTGTCTGTATCACAGACCGGATCTTGGAGGAGAGGCATGACTGCACAAGTAGGAACAACTCAGCCCAGGCACAAAGCAGGAACAAGTGCACTCAAGACCCCAGGTAGGAAACTTCTGTAGTTCAGATTACAGCGGTCTTAGAATGATTGATGGATGTTATAGATGTATGCACACTATATGCATATTGTTTGCTCCTCCCATAAAGGACTGCAAGCTCAGATTTTAATATTAAAATAGCGTTTTCATTTCTATACCTGTTAGTTTGCTACATAATAATGATAATTTATTAAGTACACATGGGTTCATCCATAACAAAAAGTGTGATTGCATTTTGTTGTGCTATCATCTGTGTATGTCAATGTCTATTAATTCTTAGAAGTATTTTTGGAATCATCTGTGCCTTATCCTTATTCTCTAGAAAAACTTACCTTTGATAATTCAACATATTGATAGAAATGGCCAAATATTATAAGCCGAATCAACAAGATTTAATATTCAAAGGAGGGTACTCCAAATGATACTTTTAGTTATTTCTGATCTAAAGCTGAATTATCACATTTCACATACTATGAGTGTTCTACAGACCACTGTTAAATGATAAAAACTTGTTAAACAAAAAGTCTTTTTACACACTTTCAGTGCTAAATGCCCCTCCTACCTAATTTTGGAAGGCCTCCTAGAAGTAGTAACCACTTCTGCAATCTAGTTTTGAAGCAAAAACTACAAAGCTAGTGAAAGAGACACTTATTAATACCATCTAATCCTAATCCATCATTTTACTAAGGAAATGTGTATTCTCAGTGGAACATTTTCTGACAAAAACAGTGCTTGCTTCAACCCCTATTGGTAAAGGCAACAAGCAAAGATCTCAGAATAAGTTCCTGCCCTTTGTGAACCCCTTTTCTTTCTTTGTAATTTGGAACTGCTAAAGACTTATCAGTCTCTGGTCTGTGAGACCCCTGAGGAGCACTGCCATGGTGATCATATGGATACAGAAATTATATCCCTCTAGTTAAAAATGGAGATACTAAAATGTTTGCTGAACACCAGGCTAAGCTTTCCAGATCTATTTTGTTCAAGGTAATCATGCAGCCACTGTGAAACAAAGAATTGAGGCCTTAACTACTGATGAGCTGTGTATTTGCTGGGTCAGAGTCTGATCTATATCATGGTATGTGCATCCGTTTGTGTAGCATAAAATGTGAGCTGGATAAAAACATGAGTGGAGTTAGTTCTGCTTTGCAGGTGTCACTCTATATTGCATTTTAGTTTCTTAAAAGAAATTAGGTCATCCACCTCCAAAGCTTCCACAATTACTTCAAGAGTAAATTAAAAACTTTGGTATGTTTTAGGAGTTATTAGTGGTATACAAAAGATGCTTAGAGAGAAATTGGAATTGAAATGGAAGTTTTTATCTATTTTTTAAAACAGGAAGAGAGTATTTTCTGGTATAGCAGAACATCTTCAACCTTCCTGCATGTAACAATAAAATTTTAAAAAATATGGAAGAAGTGTGTAAATATAGTTAAATAGACACAAGCCTAGACAGGACTGAAGAAAACCCCTCAAAAAAATCAAAAATCTTGAGAAGTCATCAAGGATACAACAAAGACTAATTAACTTGTTTAATTGATATTGTTATAGATCAAGACAATTCATTCCATAACATAATCTCTCCCTGATAATTTTGTGTGACTAAAACCAGAACAAACTTAGTCACATGCTAAAAAAATGTAACCAATGAAAACAATAGAACTCTGTAAGTAACACTAATTTCAACACACATAATTGATGTCATACTTCAGGAAATTATTACATGTGATGTTCTATTTCCAAGTAATATTTCTTTCATATAGAAATCTTGTTAAAAGAAAAAAAAATTAGTCCAAATTCCTTATAGTTCATTAAAGATAATTTTCTACAACTACATTTTCCACCTATATATGAAACTCGAAGTTCTCACAGGAATTTCAAGCTTTTAATACTTTAAGCTTACCTGTAATGTGTCATACCGGCTACGGATAGCTGATGGGAGACTAAAGACCAAACTGGTCCATTCCCTTAGGGGAATTCTATTTGTGTATTTTTCATTTTGAAAGTGTAATCATACAGTGTTGAAATTGGATATTTAGACATTGCAGCTTAAACACAAGTGACCTTTTCAAATATGCTTTTACTTAGGAAAAACCGATGATGCAAAAGCTTCAGAAAAAGTGAAAACTCCGCTGAAAGGAGCCTCCATACAGCGATCCCCATCAGATGCAGGGAAAAGCAGCGGTGATGAAGGGAAAAAGCCTCCCTCTGGCATTGGGAGATCAACTGCTACAGGGTCATTTGGATTCAAGAAGTCTGGGTTGGGATCTTCTACCATAATCACCACAAGTGGAGCGACCATCACAAGCGGGTCAGCAACGCTAGGAAAAATGCCAAAATCTTCAGCCATCAGCGGGAAATCCAATGCAGGGAGGAAGACGAGCTTAGACGGTTCCCAAAACCAGGACGACGGCGTCCTGCACGTGAGCTCCAAGACAACTCTGCAGTACCGGAGTCTGCCTCGCCCGTCGAAATCCAGCGGCAGCGGGATCCCGGGCCGGGGCGGCCACCGCTCCAGCACCAGCAGCATCGACTCCAACGTCAGCAGCAAATCTGCGGGTGCTGCTGCCACCAAACTGCGAGAGCCAAGCAAGATTGGGTCCGGGAGGTCCAGCCCCGTCACCATCAACCAGACGGACAAGGAAAAAGAGAAAGTGGCCGTGTCAGATTCTGAAAGCGTCTCACTGTCCAGCTCCCCTAAATCCAGCCCGACTTCGGCAAGCGCCTCTGGCACACCAGGACTTAGACAGCCAGGATCCAAATACCCAGATATTGCTTCCCCCACATTTCGAAGGTTAGTGCATTTCTATGACTCCCTGAAGTTGCAATATATAAACCAAGGATTTTCAGTATGTTGAATTACTGTGCAAAAAAGCCTTTTCAGGGAATATCTTGCCACAAACAAATCAAGTACAGGAAAATAAAAGGGCAGTATTTTTTTCATACAACACAGTGATTCCTTTGAGATTTGAAGACCTTCACAGACCTGAAATGGCTGCTCCCTGAGGTTTAAGTATTTTAGGTACATCCCCATAACCATATTTTGAAATTTAGAAGGTGGACTCACTGATCCTTATGGGTCCCTTCCTACTCAAGATATTCTATGATTCTAAGTTCAGCCACATGTGCAGTTTCTTCTCAGTTCCGTGGTAAACCCCCAAAGGGAAGAAGGACCCTATGTTCAGGCACATTCTCTTAATGGAATAGGCATTGTCATATTCTGGATGGAGAACTTAAGAGCTCTTTAAATTATAGAGTTAGATTTGCTTTCCCATTGTTGGCAGCTCCAGCTACAAACACTTCATTATCTTAGCAGCTTCGTTACATTTTTCGACACAAGCATTGGCAAGGCTAAATATCAATTGTAAATGCTCTATTGTAACATTTCTGGAAGTATAAATCTGGACGAGTGCTCCATGAATTGGGATGGAGCCCTTTTGCTGCTGGAGAAAAAGCCAATAGTGCCCTCTTGTGCCCACTTACCAAATCAGCATCTCTAGGCAGCTGGGGAGCTGCTGCTGAGTTTTGTGGGCTTGGTAAAATGTAAAATGGGTTCTTATGTTATTAGACATGCTTTACATCATGAAAAGTTTTTCATTTATTTACCTTTAATTTATAAGCTACATTAACTGCAGCTTAAAATATCTCCAGAAATGCATTAAAACATCACATGAACTTTTATTTCCAATTTTAGAGGACTTGAAGTCTATTTTTTCATCATCACTATAGAATTTTCATATCTAGAATTGCTGGAAGATATTATGTGACATACACTCTTATCGTTCCTGCCCTTGGAGACAAACTGAGCCCATTTAGCCATGGTGCGGTTTATTCTGTCTGAGTGGTTACTACATGACTGATGACCACATGACCATCTGTGCAAAAAAACAACCAGAGGGGAATTTTGCACAAATACTTAGATGTTTATTGAACTATGAAGGATTTTGCAAGTGTTTGTTGCAATCATTTAAGCAGATTTGAGAGGTGAGGAGTTTAAAAGCTAATGATTTGGGAATGCTTAATTACTGAATTTGGGTGAAAGTGTAATCTGTTTATGAACTAAGAAGACAAAAATGTGATTATTTTTCCTCTCTCTGGGAGGGTCTGTGCAAAGAGCACATCTGAATAGGAGTGAGTAGAGCTGTTACTAAAGAAACAAACCATGATTATTGTGGTACGGTTAAGTGAATTTAAATTTGTGCTGCGATTGATCAACTAGGTAGGCGTGGTTTTGGTGGCAGTAATTAAAAATGTGTAGTTTGGCTCTTAGGATGTTGCTCCATGAATGTTTAATGCGGCTATCAGTTTCTCTAAAGCTATTTGTTTTACATTTAGGTTGTTTGGTGCCAAGGCAAGTGGTAAAGCTGCCTCTGCACCCAGTACTGAAGGTGTGAAACCCACATCGGCAATGCCCAGCCCTAGTACCACATTGGCACGGCAAGGCAGCCTGGAATCGCCATCCTCGGGCACAGGCAGCATGGGCAGTGCAGGTGGGCAAAGTGGTAGCAGCAGCCCCCTCTTCAGTAAACCTTCGGACTTAAATGCAGATGTTGTAAGCTTAAGTCACTCCCTGGCTTCCAGTCCTGCCTCAGTGCACTCTTTCACATCAGGTGGTCTTGTGTGGGCTGCAAACCTGAGCAGCTCTTCAGCGGGCAGTAAGGACACACCAAGTTACCAGTCCATGACTAGCCTCCACACCAGTTCCGAGTCTATTGACCTCCCTCTTAGCCATCATGGCTCTCTCTCTGGACTGACAACAAGCACTCAGGAGGTTCAGAGCCTGCTCATGAGGACTGGAAGCGTCAGATCTACTCTTTCGGAAAGGTGAGCTTGCCTATAGATACAGTGACCACAAAATAAGTGAGAGGCAAAAGGACAGGAGCCAAAAAAATGAACCCTCCACCTTTTTTGCTAAAGGGACGCTGTTTAATTAGCAGCTTAGTCCTTTATGTAATAAAAGGAAGGAAGAAAAGAGAGCTGAAAGGCATTGTAGTGTGGAATCAACTGCCTTTTAAGGTTTTACAAGCACTTTTTATATCTCGAGATTCTTTTGGGATCCCCTTGTTCTGAAGACAATGAGAGAAAAGGGGGAAAATTGTCTAACTAAAGGCAAGTGTAAACAGCCAAGAGGCACATAATGATTCCTGCAGCAGGATCCACCTGCTGTCCCAGCATTTGGCAGTTCCAAAGCAAGCAAACCTCCAGCTGTGGGACCCCCACTTTTCTCTTCCCATTAGCTGAAAACACAGGCAGAGCTGGTGTGTCCTGGTCTTCAGCTGACCAGTCTTGCCTTAAAATACTCAGTCTTGACAAGTTTCTTCTTACATGGTAATCATTACACAGATCCTTCCTGAAGTGCAGCTTCACTGGCAGGGAGGCAGTTTACAAGATGAGATCCTTGCTATATGGTCAGTCCTGGCAAGTGCCCAGAACAGACAAAGAAATGCAAGAAAATGTTTTTCTGTTTGCTCTATTAAAGAATTTTTTGATATGCAGACGTTTTGCCATTTAAGTCACATTATAAAAGGTGTGACCAGCCTGGCACAGCTGAACCAAGATTTTTTTCTTTTTTTGTCTTCTTTTTCTTTTTTCTTTGTTTTTTTTTCTTTTTGAAACATTTATTTAGCTTTGGCAGGAGAGAAAAAAATAATCTTTGCTAGGAACTAAGTAACTTCTTCTTCCCATAAAAATGTTCAGGATTTGACAGTGAAACTCTTATCTCACATGGGGACTGTAAAATCAAATTAAATATTTCATTAGCCTTTGATTAAAAAAATAAAATTTTACTGAATCAGTCAAAAGTATTTTAAACTAAATTACTTTTTAACATCCCAAGTATTTTAAGGAGAAAAGACCTTTAACATACAACATCAGGGTTTTTTTGCCCTTTATATAAACTCAGAGATTTTTTGATACCCATCCTTTGTATAGAAGGAATTCACTTTCAGTAAGCCAGCATTTAAAAAATCCTCAGAATCAAAACCTTGAGAAATCTAGATGGAAACTTTTCATAAGTGTTGCATTCATAAGTATTACTATATCAGCAAAAATTCACACCTCATACTATTATACAAATTATGGTACGATTATATTATAATGTATTATTTTAATAATTAGAATACATATATATGTACCAATATTACATACACTACCAATATGTAGTATTGTTAAGAGTAGTTATAAATACACTGATACCAGAGCAATTTGTAGTTTGCACCATAACTTTAATTTTTTAATTAGATATTTGAATTTGTGTGCTATGAACACACAGTGACAATATTTCTTAAAAGGTCAGTTATTAATACTAAGCTTACAAAATCCTTCACTGCCACATATATGGATGGTGAGGTCAATAGAATGATGTGGACCAGTATGAATTCATGCCAAAAATTATATTGATACGCAGGATCTTAAAAATCATGTTTCAAAAATTAATGGCTTGGCAGAAGTTTCTGAGCAACCCCCACTGCTAATACTTTATGTATTTGTTCAGTGACTAAATTTCAGTGGTTCCAAATACTTTGCCGTTGGCAATATTTTTAAGTTTCAGATGAGCCCATATGGGGATGTTGTGATTGAGTCCAGAGAGAGCCATTGTTCATGTTGAAATGGCCTCAAAACAAATGAATGTACCTTAAGCAAATGGTGTCATTTCTTGAATTATAGCCCCAAGAGGGTTTTTGCGGTTTGATTTTCTGAAAGGTCTGATACAAATGCTGGGTTTCTAAACTCTTTTATACATGAAAACTTACTTGTAGCAAAGTATTTTTTCACAACAAAAGCATTGATTTGCAACGTTGGAGACAGATATGCTTGGCAGCACATTATGTCCTATTTTCTTTGTAATCTCATATTTGAAATGCCTTTGATTATACTAATTATAGCATGGCATAGCATAAAAATTATCTGCAAGGAGGTTTTTTCTTTTTCTTCAGTCACCCTAAAGCTTGCAAAAGGCTGAATCAGCAGTCCTTATAATCAGATGTACTAATATAAAGTAGGGACAAAATCAGAAAGACCAGTGTGCACAATGAGGTACAACTAGCAAGCAACATAAAGTCTATGCAGAGAAAATGCAGGAAAAACTGAAAGAGAGGAGAGAGCTAATGATAGATGATATTAAAAGAAACTTTTTTTTTTTTTCATTGAAGCATTAGCTGTAATTTGATGGATAAGTATTAGTAATGGGAAGCATACTAAGAGGAAATGAAATGGTTGAAGATATCTTTGGTTTAGTGGTCCTGATGAACTTTTCATTTCCCTGCTTCAGACAGAGCCTGGAAACCTGCAGTCATTAGAACTGGAGAAAAATTTTCAAAGGCTCTCTGCTGAGGAAAGAATAAGGAGGAGAGCTGGGATGGAGAGCAAGGGGATTATGGGAAGGCCAATTTGCCTGGAAAAATACAGAAGACATTAAACAAAAATAGGTTAATTAACAAATAACATGAGATTAGTCATTAACAGCCTTTTCAATAATAAAGGCTAAATTAATTCATTTGCAGGAAAATATGGTCCCTGAATGGCAGAAAAGTAGTAAATGCAATAAAAATCCTGAATTTACTAAAGCTTTAAGTGCTATTCCTGATAACATTTTCATAAGCAAATGGAGAAAATAAAAGTGCTAATTGGTAAAGAGTTACTGAAGATGAGTGACCAAAGGCTGATTAGTCTGAAGAGATATAACAGGGCAGGATATATTTGCATATACAAAATATTATATATGCATTACATATAACATATGTATTACATATACAAATATATTTGCATGGGTACAAAATGGAAAAGAGTGGGGCTGTCTTGCAGAACATGTGTACAGAGCTGTAGTGCTGTGCTGGGACAAAGCATTTTGAAAATGAAACTGTTGCATATGAGTTTTACAAAGTAGATATCCCATTATACTTGAGACTTTGGAATGTCAAGTTTTAGGAAGAAACAGCTGGAAAGAAAAAGGAAAATGAGAACAAGATCTCAGAGTACATCTACGTTTTCTTTGAAGGAAAATAGCCCTTGACTGCCTCCAAAAAAAGAGTCACCTTTCATGAAGACAGTAAATCTGCAAGGTCTCTGCTATTTTTGCCCCTCTGTCCCTCCAGGGATGCTCAGATGTTGCCCACATTTTCAGGCTGCCCACTGAGTGGTGGTGTGGCATCAAGGCAGAGCTCCCTGACAGCTCCTGGAGTGCAGTGTCAGAGCTTGCTCTAGCCAAAATCTGTAGCATTCAGTGAGATTCTGTTGCAATGTAACAACCAGAAAACAGACTCAGTAAAAGCAAGCAAAAATTTTTTTTTTCAGAAGGAAGGCAGTTTTTGCATCTCTCTTAGGCCTTCTGCTGGTTTTGCACTAGCAGTATTTAGAAAAGTCTAATTCTACTGTCATAGCAGTGTAGCTCCCTGTATGGGAGGACACTTGTATTTTACCTTACAGCAATTTGGAGGGGTTAAAATGATCAGGCAGGCACTTATCCTTTAAAATAAAAACATCTTCTGGGGTTAATTGAAAATATTACTGCTTTAGTTGTAAGATTTTCCAGGTGGACACATCACCAGTAGTTCTTTCAAACCCTTAATTGCTGTTGAGCATTGCAAATTTGTAACTTTCTTCTGCTTAATCCGAAGGACACAGCAAGGAAGGCATAAAAATGCAGAAATATAGAAAAAAAAATGGGATGATCAGCAGTAATCTGCATTTTAGGATCTGCATTTTAAGATTAGCAGAGTGGAAGTAGTTATTAGTTACATGACTGGCTTTCTGTAGTTTGCTTTTAAAGAATGCTTAGTTTTGAGTGATATGAAAGTGCATTGAAATCCACTTAAGCCCTTCCAGACTTTCAATTATTTTAAATTATCATAATCGATAGCTGTGGTTTTAAGGTGAGAAACAGTGCATCATGTATCAGATTTTCTTATATGCCTAGACTTTGTAGAAACTAATTTGTAAGACCCATATCAGCTTGGCCCAGCCTGTCATGGAGCTCTCTAGTTGTTTCTTAGCTTGCAATAATTTGTTTTATTCCCTAACAGCTCTGAAGGAGTGAGATGTAGCTCAAGGATATTCTGCTAGGGCCCTTTCCTGAGATAACCTCATCACCCAGGGCAGGTAGAAAATGAGGAATGTAAGGCTTCCTGTAATTTCCCTCATAGCAGTTGCAGTCAGTTTCAGCAGTGTAAAATGAAAGAGAATGAGATACAGTGAGCTTGATAACTTCAGCCTATGTCTTCATTCATCTTTTTGCAAGATTGCTTTTTTCAGTTTACATGGCAAAGGAAAATATCAGGAATATGATTATATTCTCATCCTCACTTTATATTGCTCTTTGTCCATGTATGCATTGCTTTTTTCAAGAAAGGACTGTCTTTATTATTATTATCAACTTTAGAGATGTGAGGTAAATTAACTTCTATTTGCCAAAAGTCCAGTTTCTGTGGAAGCAATGAACCCAGCTTTTGGTGGATGAATGATTTCAGATATAAAGATATGAAATCAGATATTAAAAAGATAAGGGCAGTTTCTGGTCTGAAGTAATAGTTACTTACTAAGCATAGAAACTATCCTTAATGGTTTCATGTAATTATCTAAAATCTAGGAGCATCTTTGTAAGCATTATTATTTTTTAAATGACACACATTGAGCATTTGCTACACTCACTTTAATGCAGTTGCAATAACTCCATGTTTATGCTGAGGAATATTAATCCCTATTGCATTTGATCATCTGAATTCAAAAGATTTTTGGAAAATCCTGTGGTCACTCTTAACCTGCTCATACAACTGGCAATACCTTTTGGCTTGTGCATTGGTTTAAAGGACAACTGCTTCCTTTGTTTTTAGAAAATGTGCTATAGATTACTTTTAAATACATATATCTCCAAGTCAAAGTTCTGTTGGAAAATACATTTTTCATTTGGACTTTTAAGTGTTTGCATAAGAAGCTGGTGTTATCATCATGCTTATTCATCTTGAAATTTAGAGGTGCATAAAGGTAAATATAGGCATATCAAGGCCTCATTTTTAGCTGTGAAGGAAAAAAAAAAGTGTATAATTCTTTCAAATTTATGTTTTCTTTTTGCCAGCTATTCTAGATCCTATTAGTTATGTTGGGAGCAAAATGTTGGAAATACTGTACAGTACAAAATGTTGTCCTCTGTCTGACATGGGACTACTCCCACATGGACCATAATAACTGGGCCTGCACTAAAATACTGCTGATTTTCTCCTTCCATTTCCTTTCTCCAAATGCAGAACAAGGCCCTTTATTTAACTAGTAGCTGTCTGTAAAATTTCCTTGTGGTAAGAATAGTTTGCTTCCATTTGCCCAACTCCTGATAGTAACCCCTGATTGTCCATGCCAACAGTGTTTTCACTGCCTTTATCTGCTAGGATCAAGGATACATCACCCACAGCACAACAGGAAAAAAACATCTTGTCTGTAGGGTAGTAAGGGTCCTAAGTTACTGCTGCTCTCAGAGGTGTGATTATGATATGTAACACAGAAGCTTTCAAAAGCCATTTTGCCATTTAATCCATATGGTGACACTAAGCTATGTTCCAAAGGGAGAGAACCTTGCAATACTTCTTTGATGATAACTAGTTCAAACCACACCAACCAGAGACCAATTTACCAAGACTTTATGATGGAATGCTGAAATGACACTTTGGGGCTAGTGGGTGCTCTTCTAGTGATGGGGTTTAAAGAGGAAAACTCCATCCATGTATTTTGGGTAACCAGCCACTCTGACACTGTGTGCAGGAAAATGGAACAACATCGCTCTGGTGCCACTTTTCATTGTCCCCACCATCGCCTTACTGTGTGAGCCCCTCAACAACAGAAAGCCAAGTGTCTGAATCTTTAGGACATATTTCTACATGCAGAGCTGTCATTTGGCTTCTGGCAAAGCCATGCTGCCTCTTAGCAGGTGCCACAGCCTTCATTTATTTTGGAAATCTATTGCCTTATCATAAGCAACTGTGTAAAATAAAGATTCATACTGTGACCATATGATTCTCACACAGATTGCAGAGCAAAGCTGTAGAAAGGTTAGAAATGGTAAAGAAGCACTTCTTTCGGATTTGGACAGTCTCCAAATTATTATTGACCCAGCCCAGAGCATGTCTAGATGAAAAACGGATGTGCAGCGGTCCATGTCCTGTGGTTCCTTCCAATGACTAAAGGATTTATTATGAAAGTTATATTAAAAGGCATTAAGTGACCTTCTGTTATTCACACAAACCTAGAGCTTTAAAATTTGTAATTCTGAACAGTCCTGTTTACTGTATGTCCTTAGGGATTTTTTTTGTTTTAACAGCATGCAGCTTGACAGAAATACACTACCCAAAAAGGGATTAAGGTATATATTTTTTTTTTTTATTAAGATATATATTTTTTTTGAGCATGACTGCTGCTTCTCGATTTTCCTGTAACCTTTTCTATGCTGCCTCTATTTTTCCTTCTCCTTTTGTTGATCATGATTACAACAGAGTTCTTGGAATTTCAATTTAAACCAGAAAATGTAAATTTTAACAATGGACTTTTTCTTTCTGTGTCTGCCAAGGAATAAATCTTTTTTCAAGATACACCACGGAAAATAAATACTATTAGGGATCATTTCCTTATGGAATGAATCTTAAAAGGCATTGAATTCTGGAGAGCTAAAAGAGACAGAACAATATACTTATGCAATTCAATTGGACTAATTTTTGGAAACATTATGGAGAAAAAAAGGTTTTAGAGGTGGATCTGACTTTGGACTCATGCAAACACTCATGCAATTTGAACTGGAGAGTTATTGAAGGGTAGGGCTAGAAAATATTAATTTTACTACCCAAGGTTTGTAAGTATAAAATGTGTGTTGCTCCATACAGTTTTCTTAGTCCTTATCCATCAATACAGAGTCCAGCTTTGCTACTAACTCTTCACTAAATTCTGTCTTCATCAGAGGAAACAGAATTTATCCACCCTTTTCTCTCATCCATGGTGAAAAGAGCAGATTATTAGGTAACTTGTCTAGTCTCATGAGGCATGGAAGCCCATCTCCCCAATCCAGGAAGAAGATTTGGCAAGCAAGGAGATATGTGCATGCACACAGACACTGCAGCTTTCCAATAACTGAGATTGCACCATTAAATGCCATTAGTTATGAATAAATATTTGTGAAATTTTAGGATAGTGCTAAGCTATTGTCACTATAATGCACCTTCTGACCTCTTGCACTAGCTGTTCCTTAATAAGAATTTTGTCAAATTTTCTATCATCACAGAACAATCCCTTTGGATTTGGAGAGAATGGAGAAGGTGGAAGACATTAAAGGCACAATGGGGACCCTGCAGGGATACTATGGGATGTTCAAAGTTTGTGGCTGTACAGCTGTAATGGTGGCTGAAAGCGAATTGGAGTGGGAATAGTGCTTTTAGGCATATAAGAATGAGCAGTTAGCCCAGGAAAAAAAGTCAGTTTGGTTTAATGTGAAGAGATGCCAGTCCAAAACTCAGATCCTGAGTTCTTGTTTTGCCATCTTTCCAATCTGATAACCACTCAGTAACTCTGTGCTCTACCACAATTATAGGCAAAGATCATAGCTGTATTTTTGAAAGGAGAAAGGAAGTAAATATTTAATGAGGACAAGATGGTTTACTGCTGTAAAATATTGTACAAAACCCCAAGCGCAACACAAGAACTTGCATGTTCATTTAATCCTCTCTCTAAGCAGAAACACTTGTGCCTCACAAGCCTGAAGCCAGAATATCAAAAGCCCTTTGTGCTCTGCTGTTTTGGGGAACACTGATGGCTCATGACAGTAGCAGAGAAGGTGTTCATTTCTCAGCAGGATATTGTCTGAATGAAGCATTTCATTGAAAAAAAAATCTCTTGATTAAGACCCACACTGTCTGCACAATTTAATGTTTAGTCAGTGCCAGAATTACCCTTCTTCCAGCTCAGCCAAGGCTGGACCAGTAGTGAATTACCAGCTCTCCCTCTTGGCCCACATGTCACATTGCACTTCTTTTATTGGTTTATGATAGGAAGCAGTTGATTTATTATTTGATTGCCAAACTTCTTCCTTCCAGAGAACTTGTTTCAGCTAATTGTTTATTTTTCCTGTCCCTTTCCCTCCCCTGAGTTTGGGGCAGGACACAATGTCAGGTAGCATTCAGAGCAGCAGACCTAGTGCAAATGAGCATGAATAGCTGTCATTACCAATGCAAACTCCTTTTTCAGAGTTGTTGGTCTGTTTCACTCCTGTTGTCTAATCAATTGCCCACATGATGTGTGACAGATGTCATTGTGCAAGTGGCCACTAACGTTCTTTGGCTTCTATTCTGCCCGTTCCCCATCCTAACCATACAGCTTCCAAGCTTTTGCATCAACCTGTACACTTCCTATAGCTTTGAAGTCCTTTTCAGTCAGCTCAGTTGTCTGTCTGCTATGGTTTATCATCCTGTCTCTTCAATAGAAGGGAATGCTGTTTGGGGAGGGGGATGAAGAGTAAGGGGGATTCAAGTCCTGTATGTTTTCAATGTAACCCAGTGGTAAATTCTACCTAGTTAAAATCTCTGGTGATAATCACTTGACTGGACTTGACGTTTTCCCAGGGATTTGTTCTGTGTAACTGGTGAAGGGTATTTATGTGACAGCTGTTTCTTTCTAAGACATCACCTTGTCATTGTCTTGAGCATGCCAGCTGTGGTTTTTCAGATACACACCATCATCCCGGCAGACAAGTCAGGAGGAAGGCAAGGAATGGCTGCGCTCCCACTCAACTGGAGGCCTGCAAGACACTGGCAGTCAGTCCCCACTTGTTTCTCCTTCAGCTATGTCTTCATCTGCAACTGGAAAATATCACTTTTCCAATCTGGGTAAATGCTGTTTCCCTTCACTCTTTCTCCCCCTCTGTAACAGAACCATAAAATTCAGCTGTACATATTTCTTACTCTGCCAGACAAGGTAGTTTATTCTTCACATCACCATCACCACCATATTGTTGTACCTCACTAATGAGGGGAAACTCACAGTGGGGTTAATGAAGTGGGTCGGGTGCGACTTATTTTGCACAGAGGAAAAAAAGTAGCACGGATTCTTTATGACTTGACCAAGGAGATAAATTTTGAGGGAGACCTGGAAATTAGCTTCTAGTTTAAAGTTATTCATCTTTTAGGTTTCACAGTCATTGGATTCTTTCCAGTGGTTTTGGTGAATGTCAGAAACTAAACACTGCGTTTTGCCTACATAGAGGTTTACTTTGAGATAGACCTTTTCAATGTGTTTCAGTAGCTGGCCCTGGCTGTAACTGCACTGGGCCCAATCCAAACCTAACCTTGAATGCAATATAGTATTTTGGGATGTGAGTGACATTGCAGTTTTACTTGATTATGAACCAAAGTTTACATTTGGTTCTTCTTAATTTTGTTTCAAATTAATCCAACACAAGTTTATTTTTATAGTATTATTTCTTTCTTTAATTCCGAATAAAACCCACTTATGTCCACTGTACTTGACACACACTAAGGTTCACAATGAGCTTTTTATGATTTAGGCCCCTAGTAAGGAATTACTAGCATCCTTTGAAGAATTAAGACTTCTATCTCTCTGTCACAGCTTATGGGATCTATAGGTTATGATCACTCAAAAGAAATTTGATCAGACATACACATGTTAGTCTTTAATACGTACAGGAAAAGAAGGTGAGCTAAGCTACATTTAAAAATGAAGTTGGATCCTTGCTAAACAAGCCACTGCTTTGGAATTTCCTCCTGTAGTTTTAGAGACAGTTTTTTCTGTGTCACAGTTCTAAGCAGTGTTTTTTCACTATATTATTTTCTGTTTACAATAATCTCATTTTCTTTTTGTTCATAGTTCTTGTGAACTCACAATAGAGAGAAATAAGATCATGGGGTTTAAAATTTATTTTTTCATTGTCCTTTGCTTTATTTCAGTTTTCATAGCCTTATGGTATAATTTGCTCTCACAACACAACTGTTCTTGTAGTTTATAACTTAGGACACATCTTGGATGATCTAAACTAAAAGTCCAAATACTGAGGCTGAATTTGGCTTGACAGTTAGCTTATTCTTCTAGACACTGAGGTTGTGTGGTCCAGGGCAACCATAGGTATTCCTTCCTACTGGCAAAGGAGCTTTGTGAAAGCTTAAAGTAGGTTCATCAACGCTGTTCTTGATTTCAACCGTGTCTGACTACCCCTGTTTATTAGGATGGGATTCAACTGAGGCCTTTGCATGAATATTTAACCTAATATAGTGGTAGGTGCTCCTGAAAATCAAAGGATAAATATCTCATATATGCAAATAAACTTTGGCCTTAACAGCAGTCATTAATACCGATGAAATATGAAATACAGGTACTGATTTATTAGAGGAGCTGCTCATAAAAATACTTATGACCTCTTATTCCTTTTTAACTTTTGAATCGCCCCCATTGATTTTCTGTGGGCTGCCAAAGGATGTTCAGACACCAGTGTTAGTGTTACCATGTGTTTTATAGGATTAATGTCATCCAGCTCCTTTGAAGCCATCTGCTCCACCTTTTTGTTGAAGCTTTAAATGTAGGAATAGAAGTCTTCCATTATCTCAACAGCATGAAGTCCACCTAACCGTGCTAGTCCTACATTACAATTTTGTGCAGAAGCAAAATTCACTTAATGGAAATATGCTTCATTAATAAAGCTCTTTATTCCAGTGAGTCCAACCAACCTGTCACAGTTTAACCTCCCTGGACCCAGCATGATGCGTTCAAACAGCATCCCTGCACAAGACACTTCTTTTGATCTCTACGATGACTCCCAGCTGTGTGGCAGTGCTACGTCCTTAGAAGAGAGACCACGAGCAATCAGTCATTCAGGTTCATTCAGGGACAGCATGGAAGAAGGTAAGACTGAGTAATTACTTAGATTGGCAACACATCCCAAAGTAGATGTCCAAAGCATTGTAAAATTTTAATATATTTCTTCTGCGCCCTGCACCACAGAAACTTAAATGATTCTGTGAAGCTTTTATTGATCCTGTTGAGTTGGAGTCACAAGCCTTTCTTATCCTGAAACATGGAAGGTATTACTTTCACCCAGTAATAAGCAATGCTGTATGTATCTCATACATGTACAAATCCTTTGTGAGAAATTTTGGAGGAAAGGAAGCCATTCTTGGAAAATTATTCTTTTTTCCTCTAAATGCAAAATGTCTGAACGTACCTTGACAACTGTGTTTCTCTGCTTTCTTAGTCCTACTTCTGTGCTTCCTTTTTATTCCCCAAACACCAGTGCTGCTTAACATCTCCTTTCTTTTGTAGTCATTTAAACTCCCCACTTTCCTACAGCCTCCTGCAGCAAACGCCATGTGAATTTCTTTATTGAAATTCTGTAATTTGAACTGACCTCACTACTTCATGCAGATTATTACTGTCTGCTTTCTTTAATGCTATCTTCAACATCTGGAACTTGGTGAATATTTTTTGTTTGGTTTTGGGTTTTGCTCTTTTTTCATCCACAGAGAACCTGACAACTCCTAATTAAATGCACTGTAACATTTTCTTCTGACTAACATTTCTGGTAAATCTGATTATTTGCAGAATTCCCATGACTGCAAAGTCCTTAAACCCTTTAATTAACAAAAAAGACAACTGAATTTCCATGGATTTCATTCTATAACGCTCATCTTGCTTACTGCTAAGTGATTACAATGTAAATCATCTTTATAATAAATTAGAAAAGTCTTGCCTTAGCCCCAAAGGTCATAGTTACAAGATAAAGGGGAAAAATGCCCTAGATAAAACAGCAGACAAACAATACTTCTACTTTCTGATTCCTTTACTGTATTTTAGATGATATATCAGGCAGACATCTGGGTATGTAATACTAGCAGCAGGGTGCAGGACAACTCAAGCTGTGAGTTGTCAGCGCAGAGAGGATGGCTGACTGCACAGAAGAATACTACATAATTCAAGGACAGAGCTGACTACAGACCCTTTGCTGAGGAGCAGAATTATCAAAGGAAACACTGGAAGAATAATAGAGAAAACAAAGCAATTAATGCATAGAAAAAGAGGTGTTAAATGTAGAATTTCAGTAATGGGCCACCAGTGGGTTTGATGAAAGCTTTTTCATTAGTTCTGTTTCATATCCAGCTGGAGTGGATAACTGTGATCAACCTGAGTAAATGAAAGTCAATGCAGCAGCAATAAACAGTTTTCAGCAGTTTATGATCATTAGAGATTAGCATTAAACGATGCTGTTAGAAGGTCAGATATTTTGAGATAGGAACTCTGAGGAAGGTTAAAGTGACACAAGTGAGGTAATGCATGGAGCCACTCATAGGTGTATGAGTGCAGAATGGCAGTTCAGCTCAGACATTTAAAGCAGAGACTGAAAATCAAGCATGCTTTGGAAGCCACACCTTTCCAATGGCCAGTGCACCATATTTCTATAGATACAAAACTAGACTTAAAGTCCATTTGGCTAATCCAAGTATTCTTGTAGTGTCTGTTTTTTGCAGACAGATAGCTATTAAAGCAAAATACTTCTTTTTATCAAACCCTGGCAAATGGTAAATATTTTTTTAAATCTTGTAAAACAAAAAATACAAAGAGGTAATGAAATAAATTATCTTCTTTGAAGTTATCTGTGGGTATAGCCTTCCTCAGGAGAGTCATCAGAAGCAGAAGGGGCAATATTTTTTACAGTTTTAGTCTTTATTTGCCATTTCCAGGTAGGCCAGGACCCCATTTCTTAAAGTGCAGCCCTGCAACATTCACTCAATGCTCTTGAGGCTGACTCCACTGAGGACTAAGGGAAATATGTCACTACCCCTCACAGTTACCCCTTCCCATGGATTACAACCTCACAGGTCAGCCCTTCTGAGGAAAGCTTGGGAGCACACCCCACAGAACATGAACTGTTTTCCAAAGCACAAACTCTTACCAAAATAATTTGCTCAGCTTAGGACAGGTGTATAAACAGCTCGATTTCTGGTTTCTCTGAAGAGTGTATTTATCAAGTGATTTCTTGTCAAAGCAACTAAAGTGATGCTTGGTTTGCTGATAATAATACAAAATATCATTGCTCACTCACCTGCCCCATATACAGGAGAATGTTTTTTTCTGTAGAGGACAATCTTTCTAAATGCAGGGAAATCTATCAATAGCTATTCTATATTGATAGCTCATAATTGCTTTTTGTGGAAAATTGGTGCTCATTTTAAAAATTTGTTTGCTTATTGAGCTACATGGGGGAAGTTTTATGCTTTCAGCAATATTTCATGTTATTTTCCTTTTCTTAAAGTACATGGGTCCTCATTATCACTTGTCTCCAGCACATCCTCTCTCTACTCTACGGTGAGTATTGACATTTTAGAAAAAAGTTCTGCCTGCCTTTGTTCTTGTTCGTTGTTCTTGAAAGTTTCAATACTTTGAGATCTAAGAGAATTAGAATTCTACTGCAGTAAAGTAGGAATGTTTATTTTCAGCTTTGTACTACTGCATATTATTTTAGAAAACGTTATTTTCACCTTTTTATGTGAATTGCTTATTAGTGTTTAAAATCATACAGTATACATTTTGAAAGTTAAAAAGAAGGTGAGAGTCTAAGAGTGTCTCTCTTATGGGGGTCCTTATGCTACTGTAGTTGACCATTTTAAGTCATTTTGCTTGCCTTCCGCTAGTGCATAATTTAGAAAATTATTTATATCCTGGCCTTGTTTGAGGTAAACTACTTGAAAACCTCAAGATTGCCTTAGGGTAAGGGAGATGTAATTTGGAGTTTAAGTGTCTACTGATTTTTCTTGCAAGTGGCAGCATTTAAATGTTATTTACAAAGAAAAGAGAATAACTTTCTAAAATTTTAATCTTCATTAGTTAGATTAATTAGATTGAGTAATACCTGTTTCTATCTCCAGAATTTGTTCTGGGATTGATTTTTTCCCTCTATTTTATTGTTTGGTTTGTTTGTGGTTTGTTGTTTTTTTAATTTGATGGGGGATTTTTAATATATTTTGCATCATTTATTGCTTTGGTTGTTCTACTAACAAGAAATCTTCCATAGGGAAGAGTTGAGCATGCTTGGACAATCCCTTGCTGATACACAGCAGGGAGTTGCTTTGCAACCTCCTCACTAACTACAGTTAAAGGGCTGAGTAAGCCCTTTTCACAGGAGAGCAGCCCCCTTACCTGCTTTCATCCCATGCATTCATCCACAGTGTGTGTCCTCTCCCTATGTCCAGCTCTTGAATAGTGTCAGCTGACATTCCAGAGATGGACTCCTCCACCCAGAGGCAGTTCTTGCCCAGGAATACCAAGCTCCTGCAGTTTGGTGCATTTGTAGGATGTGGTAGCTCTGTATCAAAGCTAAACTCCTGTTCTCTTGGGAAGTATGTTGTATCCATGCACAATGGTGCCTCTCCTAGCTCTGTTTGATCATAAAAAGGTTCTTTCAAGGGCATATTTAAAACATCAAGTACACAGGCCTTATGTTTTTACAGGCCTTAAACTGCAAGTTGCAAGTCATTCCAGTCCAGACCAGTCCTGAAATATTTGGAAGCAGGAGAGGGGAGGTGAAGGTGGGAGGGAGGTGTAGAATGTATATGCAGGCTGGCTACATGAGGCATAACTTACAGTCAGAGTTAAGTTAAGCTTCTTGCTCATGTTTTGGTGGTTGAAAAAAATCTTTAGAACTATTTCCTTGTCTATGGGACATTACCATCATTTTGCATGGGAAGGTGTGACAAAAATTATACCTCAAGCTTTGATGTCAAAGTTTAGAAGAATGTTATTAAACTAATAGATGAAAAAAATCAAGCTGGAAAGAGACACAGGATGCTTTCAGCACCCAGTAAGTGAGTAACTCTGAAATATCTGTGTTCTGATGATGTGTAATGTAGCAAGAATTTGCTAATACTTACTATTTATATAACCTTTTATATTTCAACAGAGTATCTTGGAAATATTAACTAAACCCCATGATATTGAAGAGTGGTATTTTCCCTGCAAAATAAACTTTAAACTGTTTACCCAGGTTCATACTAAAAATATCTTCTGACTGTGAATTCACATTACAGCTGAGCCCCACTCCTTAAGTAATGGATTATGTAGGCAAGATAATGGAAACTGCAGAAAAATCTGAAAAGGGCCAGAAATAAATTGGTATAAATAGTTACTATGATTGACTTTTAGCAAAGATTTTTGACCTGAATTTCTTCTGCTTGAGCCCTCTTTGAAAATGGTTTAAACTTTCCAGCAGTTAATCAAAAGATGATGCACAAGTGGAGTAGGAACCTGAAAAGTTTACCATTCAGTATCACATCAGTTGAGTGAAGAGAGCAATGGGATAGCTTCACAGGGTTATCTCAATTAAAGGTATTTATTAGATTTCTCAAGCATTGTATTAAGCCTTAGTGCTAGTGGTTTTTGTGACCTGATCACTGGAGAAATTCAATCAAAATACTAAATGAAGATCAAGACCTTCATGTATAATTACCAGGGGATAATTGAAAGTCTTCAAGTTATTCTCTGAAGATTGTTTCTTTGGGAATTAGAATATGAGATTCAGAAGAGATGTTTCATTATTTTCTGCCATTGAACAAGTCCAATGACACAGTAGTTCTGCATTCAGTACTCTTTTCTGTATATATTGGCTTTCTTGACTTGCTTTTGGGTTGTCAGGACTTAACAGGCATAGACTGGAAATCTAGAGATATTGTAGAGATATTCATGTACAGAGACCTCAGTTTTGTTTCACAGAAAAATATACCATGTGAGCAGACATAGTAAACTGATTCAGTTTTGGCAGTGAACTCATTTAACCCATAATTTGAAAAAATTATGATAGGTTGTCTCCTGTTTCAGTCTCCTCCTGCTCAGTAGGTGAAACACTTAAATTTTCCCATATTTAGTTAATTGCCAATTTCCCGCACTGGCTCTCAGCATTAGCTGCACTTTGACTCCCTGGGCTTCATTGATTGTGCTAGGCTGTGCTCAGAGGAGTTCTATACGGACATGTCATTTGCACCTTAATGTTCTAAGACTTCAAAAAAAGAAAAATAATCCTTGCAAGGGTGAGATGTGTGCTTATAATGCAGAAGTAGAGTGAGAAAAAGAATTTTTTCCTTTTAGATTCTATTGCGACAATGGCTGAGTCCTGGGTTACAATGGTGTGAGCATAAACTTAAGTAAAAACTACTGAGATGCCTTTGGTTGTCAGATTCTATTTTTTTAAAGCTGGTCCAAAATCCTGGTCTTTCTCATTCATTTACTTCCTTCACTGCCCACAAAATCTGACTTGTGAGAGCCACCTCCCTGAATTTGGGGAGAGGCAACGCTTCCTTGTGCATTGAGGGAGTTGCCTGGCAAGGACACGTAGCAATGCCTTCATCAGCAGGTTTGGTGCTCCAAGGACAAGGACCATGTCCCCACATGGCAGTTTTAGGAAAAAGTTACCAACTCTAATCTTTGTTTTTCTTGTCACAGAAAAAAATCATAAGGGGGAATTGACACCTCAATCCTTTTGTGACCCTCCATGCACTACATATTTGATGTAATAATGGGAATAGAATAAAATTTTCTTTCTGTAGGCAGATCTCCTTTTTGTAAACATAGAAAGTCAGTGTATCACATTGGTGATGGGGGAAAAAATCATTATACTAAATCATCCTCACCTAGCAATGTGTCAGGTATTAGAGTAGTTTCAGCCAAAAGCATTTCTAAGTGTTGCCAAGGTAAATATCATAGCATCACAGTATGTTTAGTGACTGCTAACAGATAAGCATGTATGGAAAAAGGCATTTTCCAGATGTCTTCTTCCCTTATGCAAGATAAAGCAAAAAAACCATTTCTGTTATAAAACATTAAAATCCTGACAACAAAATTAATGGCTCAAATTCAGCTATACTGATTTGTAATAACACAGTATAGGACAGACAGTCCTATGCCAGAAAACTTTTGAAGTGCCTTTACCTTGGGTTTTCTTGGTGTTTCTAATGTTTTTTACAGATAATTGCTTACCTACATTTTCCTTCTACTGCTTGCTATTCTTTTCCAGATAATGTAGACTGCTTCTCTGAACATGGGCCACTTCAGACCATGGGGTGGATTAGTTTCCAGTACATTAACTGATTCTTATTTTATGTTATGAAAGGGTTCCTTTCTTCTGGCATGCCATTCTATTCCATTAGAATCCCACTGAAGCAAGATTTATCTGTCTACCAAATGTTTCCTGAATAGGACTGATCCAATGCTTAGAAATTGAATGACTTTCAAAGGTCTGCCTTGCAGTGGTTTAGTTTCTTAGCTTGTTGAAAAAAGCTGCTGAGTAAAAAGTTTCAGTATATGACACAATACATTGCAATATGGAAAATACTTAAATTATCAAATAATATTAACAAGTTTAATTGAAAACAACTTTAACATGCCTTGATAGCCCTTCATATTTTGGTCAGTACTCAGTATAGAAGAAAATTACATTAAAATGCAAGTTCCCCTCCCCTTTCCCAATGTTTTACAGGTATGCTGTCAACTTCTCTTATCAGAGACTACATATTATCATATTAGGAACATGTCTTGGTATGCAGTAAAACAAATATAAATGCAGGAGCCCTAATAATCATTGCAGCATAAACATTTTTTTTGTGTCAGACTAAGGCTCATGCAGTGTGAGCATAGAAAGTTTTTGTTTGTATCTTAGAACTGTAGCTGCAGTTTCTGCAGATCTGGTCCTGCTCTCCCTCTTTTCACCATTTCATTTTGTCAGTATGCTGGCAGGCTCTTTGGGGTTTCAGCTGGAGCTTTGCCAAGCAAGTTGAAAAGAGTTCCATATATTGTTTTTACTGGATACCTTCCTGAAATGTAATGGATGCGTGAAGCTATTCATTTCACTCCAGTGTGGCTGGCTTTTATGTTCTACTACTATCACAATTATGTTGCACACTGATTCCAAGCCATTTCTTCTTTGTTTTCTTCCAGGCAGAAGAAAAGGCACATTCAGAGGTAAGAACTTCTCTTCATTTTTATACTTCTGTATTGCCTTACATTATTTAATAGTTTATTGTTTACCTGCTTTAAAACTGCATAGTTGGTGGGGAAAATACGCCCTGTGTCTTTGCATCACCTTTGAAGAAGTACTGGTGAAAATCTGGCGCAGCTTTTAGTGTGCTAGAAGGTGTTTTCTTAGCATTGTGCTGAAGAAAGCCTCCTGGCTGTCATTCTGAAAAGATGAAAAGAATCAGTAAGAACTGGGCATTGAGTGGAGGAGTTGAGATAGGTCTGATTTCAGACTTAATACCACTCTGTGCAGGATCTAAGGAATTGTGCAATTCAAGGTAAGGTGCTGCCTTTCAGGAGGAAAAATACTTCAAATGATTGCTTTGAACTTCTCTCCCTCACATTTTGAATTATATTAAATTTCTGAAACTGACCACTTTGATGGATTTCTGAGCAATGCAGATTGATTTCAGATATAAATCAAATTTGACATGGAAAATAGCTTCTTTCTCCTCACAGTGTATAAGAATGGGTGACAAGCCAGGGTCAGCAGCTGGATACAATTACAGCCTTTCTCAAAATGAAGTCCTGGTTGTATTAAAAGGGCACCAAAGAGTAGCTGCAATAAAATACAGCACCAAGGGGTGCATTTCCACTTCACAGAGCTACATGACTTCCGACTCCTGCATTTTTGCTGCTCCTATTTTTACTATTCTAATCAAAGAAAAAGTCAACAAAAAGATATTTTGAGGAAATTGAACAAATAAACATATCCTTCCCTCCTTGGTGCAGTATATTTCAATATAATTTCATCTAAGCTCACATCTCATCTCTTTAAGTTAAAACAAAGGAGCTAAAGAGGCATGTTATAGCTCAGTAGTGTAAGCTCCAGTTCCTTATTTTACTGCCTTTTATGTAGGTCAGAATATAGAAAATAAACAACATTTCTTTCCTGTGTATTTCTACATGATGTTTTCTCAGTATCTGGGTCTGCTTGAGATGCTCTGCAGATGTTGAACAGCACTTCATGAGACCTTCCTTTGTGAATTTGCAAGAACATGATGAAAGTGTAGCTTAAGCTGAAATGTCAAATAATTGCATTTAAAAACCCAAGAGAAAGCTTGGAAAAATAAAAGAGTCAGTCCAGGGTGGAGAACCGCTCGATAATCTGCCCCTGTTGCACTGAGCTAGTGTAAATGACTGAGCTATTTTTGCATTATAGAAGTACAGAAACATGTTCACATTGCTTGTGCAGTATTTCTTGTTGGTTTTCATGGGAGTCATAAAAATAAAGTACTGCAATGGTCTTTACTAGTGACTGTAAATGTTCCCTTTCCTAGGCTGGTTTTGCCCATTTTACTTCTCTTGTCTGGAATAATTTACGTCTGAATATGAAAGGCTCTTCAAAGTGAAGCTCCATGCTGTGCTTGGAGTTTAAATACAGTGCCCAGAAGTCCCTATAAGATCTCAAATAGGGTTAAATCAGCTTAAAATGATGTGCAGGGTTCATGTTAGTTATCTATCCCAGCTGAAACGGAAACAGATATTTTTCTTAAGGATTCTGTTTTTCATTAAAGGATAAAAGAGTCTTGAGTTATTTGCACGTCAACAAGAACATTTAAAACTGCATTTATTTTTTTTAAGTTGGCAAGCAAGTTTTTGAATACTGTGTAAGATTTAAAGAAGTTGCATGTTTGAATTTCAGAGACTGTAAGAATCATGTGTTAGAGAAAAAAAATACTACTTTACCTCACCTAATTTTAGACGAAAATGAAGAAAAATTTTGCATCTGATGTAGCCATCAAAGCCTTCTTCATGCCAAGGCAGCATGAGAGTACATTTTTCACGTTATCTTAGTCTAATGTAGACATTCAACATATGCTGGTTGAATCATGCCTACAGTCAGGCACAGTGAACCTCACCTGGATGCATTCTTGTTTCAAAACCTCAGACCACATCCAGGGTGGCTCTCCTTGATTGCACCCAGCATATGTTTGGGACTTGTGGGATTTGGTAAAAACCCATGACATTTCCCTTGCAAAAAAGGGTAATACATAAAAATTAATTAAGCATTTGCCCATGTGTGCTTCCTTTACTGGAATCCTGGACCAGTTAAGTGCTAGAAAACAGTTGGAGCAACACTGAGATACAACTTTTAACAATTTGTATTTCTGGATAGTTCTGAGATTAAAATCTGAAGCTAAGACTGTGAACATATTGGTTGTGTCTCAAGAAAACATACAAAATAACCACAACAAAACCATTGCTGAAATACTGACAGCAGTCTGTTGTTTCTCTAGCAAATTCAGAAACTACGGAGAGAGCTGGTTGCATCACAGGAGAAAGTTGCTACCCTTACTTCTCAACTTTCAGCAAATGTAAGTATTTTTGCTTGTGATGATAAGTAGTATCAACAAATACATTATCAATTGCTCTTACTCAAAACATAGTCTTGGAGACATTTACTATTTATTTATTTAGTTTTTGGGTTTTTTTTTCAAGTTAATGACTTCATTGAATTTCCATATTGTCCCAGCTTCAAGAAAAACTGATCTTGTGGAAATGGAAAGTAGACAGTCGAAATTGAGAGTTTCCACCCTTAAATGTGACAGTCCTATCCTGTTCAGTTTCACCCTTTTCTCAGAATCAATTATAAAAATGGCCAAAAGTAAGGAAGACACAACCAAAGAAAGACATGATTTGCATATTCTGGAATGGAATTCATTCAAATTTAATTTCACTAAGACAAACCCTACAAAATGCAGTCAGGTGTGAAGGGAAGCACAGTCTACAAGTGCATATAGGATTTATATGCTACAAAAGCAGTGCTGATTTATAGCTAATTAAAACTGGGCTGTTTCACAGAGAGCTTCCTGGTGTTCCTTCCAATTAACATATATTGGTAACATGAGTTATGGAATGTGTTCTCTGAAAATAATGGCAGATATGGAATGTGAGCCACAATCCTGTCTGGTTGATGTGGTTTCAGGTGAAGTTACTGAACAATCTGGTATTGTGATTTTTAAATGCAGTTCAGACCATAATTATTGTTATTATTGTGAGGGAAATCTGAGATGCAGTTAGAAGAATGTATCATTTTGCAGTTCAAGAAAGCACTTTCCTGATATCTTGGGCAGCCCATGGAGTGCCTTTCTTTGCAGTGGATGTGTCCTGAATATTTAGATTTATAAATAAGTGCTGATTTTAAAGAAATTATTTCATGTTGTGAGAAAATAATTTCTAGCTCTGTTAAAGCTGCTTGTTTGTGTGTGACTTCCACACATGAAAATGTGGAAAAGCTGTGCTTAGCACTTTCTTCTCTGTTCAGATGGCTGCAGAGCACCTGTGGGTATTTCTATATCTGTAGCAGTGTAGGTTGTCAGACTCCTCTGAGTACTGGGAATGAACTAGTTAATCAGATGATGTGGGACATTGCAATGTTTGTAAATTCAAAATCTCGATTCTGGGTTGTTTTTTTTCATTTGAGAATGTATAGCTAGAATAGCCAGCCAATATCTATACTGGGTTTGGGGCTCCTTCATTCACGTGTTTTAGACACTGACCTTCATCTTTACCAGTTTGGGCAGTTCTTCATTCATCTATCCTGAGAGCAACAAACTAAAACCCACACTGAGAGGAGAGAAGAGCTGAAGTAGCATGCTTTGGGAAGGTGTGTTTGCTAGTGAGTCTGTTGTTCTCTGCAGGGCCATTTTCTTTCCACAACAAATGCAGAGGTGCAGCAGCCCTGCTTGGAAGTGGGGAGCACAGGAAGGTGATTCCTGGCTGGACTTGTGACACAGCACAATCACAGACTGCCCACATTTACTCTGAATGCCCTGGTGTTATCCAGAGGAGTTGTCTTGATTCCAGCAAGCCCCTAATTTAGTGAAAGGTGTGTCTGCCCAGAGTCAGAAGTTGGACTAGATGATCATTAAAGGTCCCTCCCAAACAAAACCTTTTCATTATTCTAAATAGAGATGTCATATCAGTTAAACTAAATTGTTTGCCTTTGGTGGGCTTGTGTTCAGTGCCTGTTCCAGGTGATAACTCAGGTCCCTGGTAGCACTCCACTCTGCAGGTAGAAAAACAGTTTTCCCTTCCCTCTTTCCACTGGCTCAGAACAGAAACACCAGCAGATTCTTTCTAACTGCTGTGTTGAAAGGGAGAGTTGAAAGATTACTCAGACTCCATCACTTTTCAGTCAATCCAGAAATGCTGCAGACTGTAATACAGCAACAAGTGCAATAATACCAGAGCATTCTCTGCAGCTGAGGAAATTAAGCCATTGTTTGTTTGTTTGGACAAACTGTGTCCAATCTCTCCTCAGTCTAATTTAGAAGTCCTTCACTATACCTCTGACTTTCCAATATGACTTTCTATTAAATAAACACCATACAGGATGGTTTCTAATAACATTACTTATTCCAGTCAAATTGTCAAAGCCAGCTCCATGCTATGATTAGATTTGATCCATAATTCAAAGAAACTGAGTTAAGTTGAAAATGGTTATTTGGGCTTGGTTTTTACTCAAACTAAATCAGCTGCATGGGTAAGAAATAAATTTGGGTTGGTCTGTATAAATCAGACTGGATTGTTGGGGATCTGTTCCTATATGCTGCCTCTGGGCTTCTGAACAGCTAGCAAGAATGATTTTTTATGGATCTAACTGCGAGGACTTCATTTTCAATAGAATGGCTAAAAATATGTGCATAGACATATTTTTTTTTCTTATCCAGAACTACCACATTTGGTTAATTTAATCATGTTCTTTTGACTGTTACACACCTTCTAATCCATCTCCATGGAAATATTCTTTAAACTCTAAACCTATAAGCAACCCTAAGGCTGACCCATTTTGCACATGCATTTTTTAAATGATACAAGAGAAATCTTTCCTCTTGCCAAATCCCCAACATGTAGAAATTCCTTCAAAATTAAATTTTTCAGGAGCACGAAATGTAGAGGCTTCAAAATCCCTAGGCATGAACGAAATTATATTCACAATGAATACCATCTTTAAAGAAAAGTAGATATTACTAGATATTGGAAGTAAATATTTTTGGCAGGATGTTCTCATGAGATACATACTTTACAAAACCAAAAAATTGAGAAGTATTTTACAATAAACCTGGTCCTGAGTTCATTTTCTTCTGTTTCTGGTACAGAACTTTTTAAGTATTAACACAACACTTCCACATGAATCCAAACAATCAAAAGAGACTGCTTAAATGTTTTAGCACTCCTTCTGTCAGTCCTTCAAGCACTTTATGAGAAGAAATTCTACAAAGTATCTCCTAAACATCAGAAATAAAATCCAGGTTGAAAGTGGAGAGTATATTCAACTATTTAATTGTGATGGAGCCACTGAAATTTAGTTACTTACAGAGCTGGTGTTTAAATGTCAGATATTAAGTACTTTTCATGAAAATTCTGAGGGTTATTAACAAATAATTGATTTAACTTGGCAAACTTACGGAAAACCTAGATGGCTTTCTAGATTTCATGAACTTGCACTGCCTTAGCAAGGCGTTCCTTTCATGTATTCATTTAATATTTATTTTGTAGTCTAAGAGACATATTTCACCAGTCACTGCCTTTTAAAGAAGGGGTATTCCTAATCAAAAAATCTGGAATTTTTTTCTCAGAGAAGAAATCAAATCTCTACATGGATAATACTACTGTGGCCCTCATTTTGAGTCATGTTTGCTCATCAGTAAGGCTAAAACTTGAACCAACATAAAGTTTGCTAGAGTAAAGTTTGGTCACTGCCTGTCTTCTCTGTCAAGACATCCATCTCTGGCAGAGAACTGTATGAACAGGCTGTCTTTTGTGATGCTTTTGCTAACCAGAAAAATGCTCAATCCTTTCTGATGCTTTTGCTACAAATGCATTCCTCTTAGCGTTACTCCTTAGTGTTAGTTCTGAGCCTCTCCTAATTTCCATACCTTCACTGTCTGAAAATAGGCAGCACTTTTTCCCTTGCTGTGGTCTGGAGAAGGAAAGTGTTAGTAGCCAGAAATCTTGTTCCTTCAAAGTTCCATCTTGATGTGAATTTGTTGTTAGCATTTCCCTTTGTAGGACTGAGCAAAAGTATTGTACACTGTGAAAAAAAGAGCACCTTATTCAGCTCATTTCAACACTATTTGTGCCTTTCTTTGCTTCTCCACAGAGGACTACTGGTGACATTTGTATATAAGTCATTAAAAGACAAGCAGGTTGAAATTTAACCTATTTAATAAAGCCTTTGCTTGATACATTATTTTATACCAAAATCTATCAACTGGAAGCATTTCTCAGGTATTATTGAAAACACTGCTAAAAATTTTCCTATTTGGTTTGATTTGTTGTTCAGTTTTCATTGGCTGGACTCAAGTACTATGCTTGACTTCAGCAGTTTATTTCATTTGATTAACCCCAAAGGGCCAAAGTGTTTTGCCTGCATAAGATTTAATTCAAGCTGGGTCCAGCTGTCGTTTGGATGCTTAATTTACAAATTTTCTCTGAGATTCTTGCTTTACCCCTGGCATCTGTCTCAGTGTGGCTGAAGGGTAAATCTCAATACTAATTCAGAAAGGGCCTTTTTTTCAGTGCAGAAAATGTCCAACCAGCAGACTCCGTATGTGACTGACAAGGGCTCAAATTCCAGTGAGCAGCCTGACCAAGCCAGTTCAGAGGGACTTTGATCAGAGCTTTGTACTGTATAAAGCTGAAGGGTGCATGCTTGCAAACTGTAGTAGAGCCAGGATGCCAGTAGAAAGCAGAGGGGGTTTGCTGGCTAATGCTCTTGTTTGGCCAGCTCTGAACCACTATCCTACAGCCAAGCCACAAGATGCTGGCAGGCAGCAAACAGAAAAGGTCACCAGATCTACAGCTGCTGCTTGCAATCAGCCCGATCTCTTCTGGCCTTTCACACCTCCTTCCATTCAGCCATGTCAGGTGGGAGGAACTTTATTTATTTACCTTTGTTTCATAAATCTGGATGCCACAGGTCAAATCCCAAAGCGCGTTGGAAGGCAGATGTTTCATATGTGAATGTCATGTTCAGGATAGGCTCTAAACCTGAGAGCTGAGGTATTTGGGGTTTGCCTGGCTGGGACAGTTTGCTAAAGAAATGTTTAAAATCAAATCTGTCGTCTTAGCAGTGAAGTCATACCCTAATCATACATCTCTTTGACTATTTCCAGTGGGCATTTCATATGTTAATAGAAGTCAAAATTTAAAGTTAACTCATACGTGAAGGATATCTACAGATTAAGAGTTGTATATCTATGTGTCTAATATGTATGTCATGTTAATGGGGGATATATTTTGCTGCAAGCATAGTTCAAGAAATGCCCAGTTACTTAGCTCTTAATTCCAGGATGTCTTTTTTTTCAAGTACAAATAATGCATTCAGATTTGAAGATGTATTTTTACTTTAGAATGAGCTTTATATAAAGCACATGTAATATTCAGGCTACTCTTTGAAGTATTGCAATGATGTGTTGTACACCATAAATGAAACTTCTGAATCTAACGCAGAGATTTCTAAGGTGTGAGAGACTGGCTGTATCTTAAAAAAGAAAAACAAAGTAATAACTCCTGAATATTTTTACAAGAATGAAAGAATGGAAAATTTTAGATAAATTAAATCATCTTCAGAAACGGAGGATTAACAATCCAATCAAAATAAATTACCAAATTTTTAAGTGTAAAAAAAGTTTCTAATTAGAATCTTTAATTTCTGATGAACATTTTTAGAGCCACAGATACTTCTTTCTCTTTGCTTTAATTGTTTTATGAATTATTCTGCATTTAACTGTTTAAATGTGAAACCTGATCTCAAATGGAAATACAGACATATACCTATGTTTTATGTATACTTTAACACACATATAAGTATACCAATAATTTAGCCTTTTTCAAATTACATTTTCTTATTTTATTGTATAATATTTCTATAGGGAAAATCTGCCTAAGTTTTCAAGTCATAGCTCCTAGACAGCTGAAGAAATGAATATTAGCTAGCATGGAGAAACACAGAATACTTTATTACTCTGAATATAAACCAATGCTTCAGTAGAAGAATGCTATCTTGTAATAAACATTTAAAGTAATGAACAAGGCAATTAAAAGGTTTTCTTCTTGAATAGTTTTTGGTGAATGGAACTTTGAATGATATTCCTTTATTATTAGGAAATCAAGAGCTAACGGTCTTTATTTGAAATGAGTTGGAAAAAATGCATCATCTTGATCCAATTACATTTATGAGGCAAAAAGTTTGGTATAATATTCCAAGAAGGTAATGTTCTCTGTCACAGGGTGAATTTTAGTAAGAACCCTTGTAACACGGCTGTCTTTTGCTAAAGGCTGTCAGAAAATAACAGTTTCAGTGACCTTTGATGACATTTTTAATGCTGGTTTTTAGTACTTAATTTTTCCTGTAAGTTCTTTGTTGTCTATTCATGTACAATACAGGATGAATCTGTAGCTATGGAATAGGAAAATACTTTACACAAGTATGCCTAGTTTGGTACCAAAGTACTGTGGTTATTACAATCTAATTGCTAGAAAAGGACAGAAGCAATGCATAATTTAACAAATTATTCCTCTTTCAAGCCCTCAGTCCCCACTGTAATTCTCAGAGTAAAACAGAACCATGGGCCATCAGCCAAGCCATAGATTTTTTATGAGGCACGCAACAGTGAGCTCCATTAGTTTCCTGTTAAAAAAAATAGTAATGAAGAGACATTTGGCTAAAATTCTGTAGTAGTGCATCAATTTTGTCTCTGATAGTGTTCTGGGTCTGTGGTCATCATCTTTGGAAATAAAACACTGTAGATGAATCTGGATTTTTTAACATGTAGCTAATTAATAAAGTTAAAAGTAAGTTTAAAAACCAGTTATTTTTATTTTCTCAAAGGAATAGAGTAGTAAAAACAACTAAAGGCTGTAATATTGATTGACAGGTTTCCAGGTTAATTTTATCAAAGATTATAACTTCAAGAATGTGGCCTAGGTTTTAAATGTTAAAATAGGAATATATACAATTACTAGTTAATCCTTAAGAGATTGTATATTTGTCCAGCCTCATGTTGATCTGGAGTTAGTCCTTGTGGTATGTGTCCTTTACCACAAAAGTTATCCCAAAGATATCCTTGCAGATGCAGAAAGCAGGTCAATTGACCACTACACCTGTAAGTAATTGTGTATCTAAGTATAAAAATAGCGTAGCTTACAAGGAATAAACTTATAGTAAGTTTATTAAAAATAAAATAAGAGGCTTTCAGGATGCCTAAATATTTATAGCAATCCAAAATTATGTACAAGACACAAAAGTCACTCATCAGTGTAACAGCTCTGAAGCGGAGATGAAGAAGTAGCCCGCTATTATACATATGGTAATCTTCTTCTGTTTGAGGGATAATATACAGAGCAAGGTGGCAAGAAGCCTTTTTCCCTCTCCTAAAATGCAGAACAAAATCCTTTTTGGACCATGTCTTTTCTTGATTATACCTCAGATTCCCTACAACCACATATGTCCAACAATTTCAACTATACTTGTAAAAGCATGCAAATCTGCAACTGAAAAATTTGCCAGGCATTGTGTGTGCCTGAACTGCTATAATGAAAACTAAATTTCCTCCCTGAGGAAGCTCAGTTAATCCATTTGTGAATATAAAAATGGTGAGTTTGAGTTATATTTCCACATGCCAATGTTTGGAGACTTTGTCTATCACCACTTTTGAGATGGTAATGAGAAAATAAGCATTTCCTTATGCTTTCACTATTTGATGTTGGGAGAGAAGTGGATGGGATTATATGGACTTCCTAAAAAATTAAATCTTTGCTTTCCCTCGGCTGTACTTTCCCTGGCTTAGCTTATTGGGATTTTTATGACCACTTGCTCTTCTTTGCCCTACAAATCTCATTGCCAACTAGAGCTGATGAAGTATAATTTGTATAAATTTAGCTTGCAAGCAAAGTAGGATGCTGGTTGTTTAAAAACTAAAAAAGAAAAAGAAGGTTTATTTATTTTTTAATATTTTGGTCTCTTTCAACTTTATTGCTTTTTATACTGAGAAGTAAGACTTTCAGTTTGCAGGATTTTATTTTGTTTTATATATATATTTGCACACATTATAAATGTTATTTTTATATTTTACAAAATATATTTTATACACACACAGACAAATATGAGCAATATAATATTAGTAGACTAAGCAATGATATTTTAAAAGACTAACTGTGATATTTTTTGTTTAAGGCTCCGGATTTTTCTGAAGTGTTTTATTTCTGAAGTTAAAATTTGCTTTTCAAGATAAAGTGCTTGAATTCCTGTTTTGAAGCGTCCAGTAATTGAAAATAATTGCTCTTGGACTTCTCCTTGGGAGCAGACTTCTTTTGGTTAATACATCAGTAAACTTAAAGCCAGGCATTAAATCCATAATTCATTTCCAGGCAGAGATACCTGACCTAATCTCACTGGGGGCTAAATAAGCCTGAGGAACACTGGGTTCATTTGGCTGATTCATCTATCCAACTTAGCTTAGTCTGAGCTTGAACTGATATTAAAGAGCTGTTGAAAATGTGCTTGAAGGAAAAACATACTTTTAAAAATCAGATAGATCTGGGAAAATTGCCCTATGTTGTCTTTCTTTCACAGGCTCATCTAGTAGCAGCTTTCGAAAAAAGCTTGGGAAATATGACAGGCCGATTGCAAAGTCTAACAATGACAGCTGAACAAAAGGTAGGTTTGTCAAAGAGGATGCTTTACTTTAGAAAATAGCGAGAAAATTATGTTAGAGTTTTGTCTAAAAAAGACTGAAAGGAAAAAGGGACATCTATGGCAATAAGACATATTTTTCTTTAATAGTTGCTGCGATCAATTTTTCATTAATGTCCAGCAGCATGTAGATAAAACCATGCAGCAGCAGGTCTACACAGACAGTGTCATAAAATAGTTTGACAATAAAATCTTTCATTTCCAGAATTCAGTGAAAACATGCATGACTTTAGGTTTGCTCCATACTGAAAGATCCTGTAACAAAAACTTATGCTGCAGTGCTTCATTCTGCCCTCCCAGCACAACCAGAACAACAGAATTTCAGGAAACAAAGACGTTTAAGTAGAGAAAAATAGCTTCATTGAGAACATTAACAAAGGTTAGGCATCCTATCCATAAGTAAACAGTTTGGGTCTTCACTTTTTTGCTGTGCAAGTTGTCTCATGGAAGAAAAAAATACTCTAAACCTGGTACAAAAATTTAATGTGAGTCCTTTTACCAAGCTCAGGATTAGGAGGCTGCTTAGCACCTTCCAGAATTGAACTTCTGCAACTTTCTACCCCTATGAATTTTGAACAATGTCCTATTAATAGAAAGGCCTCCTTGACCCAAACTGTGAAAGAATCTGTTTATCTGTGAGCTGCTAGTGACCACTGGAGTCTGTAACTGTCTACAAAAATAACATTTCAGAGTCTGGTTGAGCACCAACAGATGAAATGTGGCAAGACTCATTATGAACTGGACAGAAAATATCTGTACTGTTTGCTTTTGTTTCATCTTATGGGGGGAAAGAAAAACAACACAGTCACAACAGAATTTTCTTAATACCAGAACTTTTAACTATTTTACAAAGTATAAATCCATCAGAAAGTTTTCTTTCCAGAAGGAGTTAAGCAGTGACATTGAAACAGATCATCTCCAAGTTTCTTTCCCAAAAGATTTAGAACTTATTCTTTTCCTTCTCTTCTTTTGCTATTCTTGAGTTTAAATTCCTTTAACCCTTATTATATAGGAAGGAGACTGGAAGGACAGGGAGTAATAAATAAAAAATGCTTTAAAAGCAATAATAAAATATATTTTCTAATAAAAATCAGCTGAGCATTCTAATGCAGAACTTCCTGTATTCAAGTGGAGTAATTTTACTTCTACTTTTTATTAAACAGGGGCTTCTTAATTAAATTAGTATTTACCAAATTAAATCTTTTTAATTCATCCATTAAACAGTAGCCTCACATATTAAAGGATGTACTTCAAATTATTTCATTGTCTTTTGCAATAAAGTCATTGAGCTTTCCTTAATTTTATATTTAATAGTCAATTGAGACCCTTTTTAGATTAGTCCTTATTAAAATGTTTTCTTCTTAAAAATAGCATGATTGCTTTATATGAAGTAAATGACAAATAATATGTTAGTTAACTTCATATCTTTGGAGAGAAAGTATGCATTCTTTTTATTGTTGCCCTTATGATCACACAAACAGTCCCATGATCTTTAATTTGAAGACTCTTCTCTCGCAATTTTTTTCTTTTAGCTTAGATAAACATTGTTCTTTTGCCATTATTTTGATCTCTCTTTGCTCTTCCCACAGGAATCTGAGCTTATAGAGCTAAGGGAAACCATTGAAATGCTGAAAGCTCAGAATTCTGCTGCACAAGCTGCTATTCAAGGAGCCTTGAACGGCCCTGATCATACCCACAAAGGTACGGGTTTGTCATTATCAAAATAAATGCACAAGTTCTCCCCAGGAAAATAAAAAGCTAAGTCACTACTTTTCTGTTGTTTGGGAACTCTTTTGCAAGGCAAAGCACATACTGAAGTGAATGGCAGGCATACTTGTGGTATTTCCAGAGCTGGAAACCTTGCCCAAGTTTCCAGTCTGCAAAAGTTCCCGGAGCTTTATCTTAGAGCCGGGTGGCCAGGAATTGATTGAGAGTTAACCGTGTCCCTGCCACTGACTAATGAAATACACCTAAGGCAAGTGAAGTCTTATGGTATAGCATGGTTATAGCTTGGGAATACAGTCAGAGTTATAGCTTTGTAAACTGGTGTTGTCATTGGTTAGAGACAGACTGACAACATTTCAGCTCCTTCAGGAAGTGCTAAATCAGTGCAGGAAAGCAAGTTTTAAATTCCAGATGTGAAATTAATTTGTCATTGCTGTTAGGCCGATACTGCATGATAAATATGTACTTCAAAAGTGCCTGCAGATAAGCAACAGCAAAAGAATTACTTGGAAAAAAAAAAAGCACAGTATTCATTCCTGAGAGTTGTTATTGATCTCTCATTAGAGAGGTCATTATTTAGGTGTTTGCCTTAAGGTCATTTCACTGCATGATTTGAGTGTAGCAAAGCAAATTTCTAGGAAGTAGAAAATAATCTAAAAAGTAATTTCCCTTGGTATTAGCAGGCATGTTCTGCAAGAATAATTTCCAGTGATTAAGTTATAGTTATCAGAGACTTTTAAAAAATTGAAACTCAGAAGCTGCACCAACCATTTTTAATATTCTCCTCTTCCTGGTTATTTTGTTTCATTCATTTTTAATGAACTCCTCTCTGTTTCTTTCCATCAGGGTATATTAGAAGGTAGCATCTGAACATTGATTAGGGCTGCTACAAGTTGAGCAGTGCCTACACTCCTCAGAACTGCAGTACATGTGGCACTGAAATGTTGAGTAATCCATGTGCTCAGTTCTGAGGATACACTTGCATAGATTGCTGTGAAGGGTCATTGCCATCAGGGCAAGAACAGCCTAGTTTGGAGAAGCCCCTAAGTATTGGACTGATTGTATGCACCCCCCTCGGTCCCTATTTGGTTTCTCACAGGCTTCAATAGCTTGAATCTGAGCCACTGCAAGCATCAGTGCCATTTATGTTCATTTAGGCTGCCTTTGAGGAGGCAGATGCTACATAAATATTAGAATTATAATTATTATTATTATATTGAAACAGATTTCACAGTAACTTCTTCTCTTCAGATTTGCGTATAAGGCGGCAACATTCTTCAGAAAGTGTTTCCAGTATCAACAGCGCTACGAGTCATTCCAGCATTGGCAGTGGTAATGATGCTGATTCCAAAAAAAAGAAAAAGAAAAACTGGGTGAGTGCTCAGCAGGTTTAAGCCTCTGTTTTAACTATTATGTCATTTCCTAGTGTCTGAGTAACATAATGGTCCATTTCATCTGCAATGTTCTTGTGGGGCCAGATGGATATCAAGAAATCCATGTGTATCCATACTGTGACACTACCAGCAAACTAAAAATTATTGAATATCAGCAGGGTTTTATTTGCATAAGTCAAAGTAATTAAAATAAACAAAATTACAACAACAAGAAAACAACAACAACAACATAAATTTAAAATAGCTGTTGTGACCAAAAATCACCTCTGGGCCACATTGAAACCCTGTTTGATTTTTCTTCAGTTGGAGTTTGGTTCAAAACCTTGACTCAAATATATTACCCAGCTATGGAGGGAGTTGAAATCAGTTAAGAAATCTCACTTAAAAATACTATAGTGTTTAAAGCAATTAAGATGTTGCTCAGTTGGAACATACAAATACCACATACTGCTAAAGATTTAATTAAGTACTTTCAGTAAAAATCAGAAAATATGTTTTTATTTTTTAAAAAATATTATCTGCATAAACATTTGTTTTAAAATGCTGATGAGCCTTCATTCCCTTGATTTGTAATTCCACACTCTTTCATGTTTCTGCAAGGTGAACTCTAGAGGAAGTGAGGTGAATATAAACCATGGAAAAGTTGGCATGCATCTATAAAAAACCCTATCTTGGCATGATTGCTATTTATTTTGGCAGTAGGCTTTTATACCTTCTAAAACCAGATTATCCTGTATGTCTTCTCAGTTTGTCCTTATTCATTTTAATCTCAAAGTTTAGGCTATAGAAAGGGGGAGTGTAGCCAAAATCCATTTCTTTCTCCTCAGACATCATGAGCTGGAAAGGACTTAAATATTGTTTCTCATTAAGATCAGTGGTCACACTCCCCATTCTCCAATTTTACCATGAGAAAAATGTGTTTGAAGTCCTCATTTTTTCATTGAGGAACCAGCTGGTCGTTGTGTTCTGTACAGTTTTGACCAGAACAACTCTCTGAAAATAAAAATAAAACCGGTATTTTTCCTAAGATGAGTAAGTTCTGTATTTAGACAAAGGTATGAACAAATGAGATAGTTAAATTTAACTGCAGACAAAACTGTTGTCATCTTGGCTTCTGAAATAAATGGCTCTTTGGCTATTCTGTCCCTTTTCAATATTGGATACAAGCTTCTAGAGGGAAAAGGCAATGCTTGTATGTTCAGAGATCTTGCCACTCTAAAGGAATCTGCAACAAACAGTATATACCTTTCAGCTAACATTCTTCTCAATAGTACAACAAAGCAAACCTCATGTTCCCACTTAGATCCTCTTGATTGTCATCCAAATCATAGCATTTGCATAGTTTGACCATTCAAAGTTTTAATGGGGAAAATAAATTTGCAAACCCTGTAAATTGGACTTGTCTTTTGATTTAAGCATTTAGTTCTGCCTGTACCTAGACGCAAAGTGGTTATTTAAAGCCACCCCTTGAAGGGAATGCCATGGGAATGGGATTCCACTGGGGCTTAATGGCTTTAAATGAGCACCCCTCCCCAACAGCTGTACCACTCAGTCCTGCACTTTTCCCATACCATTACTTCTGCACTGCGCTGGATTAATAAAGTCAAAACAAAGCACTGTATCATGTTTTTAGAGATACTGTGTTGCATATGTTAATACCTTGCTTCTGCATACTGACCTCAGGCAGTGGCTAGGATGGCATCTGCAAACTAACTCTTCAAAACATGAGCTGGACACAAAGTGCTGTGATGAGGAAAATAATCTTGCTCTGTATTTGTTTTGCAGCTAAGAAGCTCTTTCAAACAGGCCTTTGGAAAGAAAAAGTCCACCAAACCTCCTTCCTCACATTCAGACATAGAAGAGCTGACAGATTCCTCCCTTCCTTCCTCACCTAAATTGCCCCACAGCTCAGGAGAGTGTGCAACAACTTCAATGAAACCATCACAGTCAGCATCTGCGTAAGTGTCTCTCTTGGCAGATGGGGTGGGCTGGGAAGCAGACCCCCTCCAGCGTGGCTGTTTGCAGCTCAGAAACCACTGTCAACAGCTGTGATCTTCTTATCCTGAGCTCCACCCATTTGCCAGATTTCTCATGAGCTTCACCATTTACATACTGGTTCTGCAGCAGGGCTTTATTCATAATCTTTCATCCTTTCACAGATTTCACCCAAAATCACCTAGCCATACAAACTTCCAAAGCTTATTTTGTGCTCTCCCTGCACCATTAGCAACTTTGTCGTATCCACTTAGCAAAGACCAAATGCTAACGTTTCCTTGTTACCTTTTTTCAGAACATTCTAAAAATATAAAATTCTAAAATATTTTTTATAGTGTACTCATTCCTCCTGTTATTACTTTATCTACTTTGTAGCTAGTGATGTATATAATTTTTACTCTATTTCTCCTCTTTTATCAGCTTGGATGCTCTTACTCATATCCCTCTGCTTTTTTTTTCATTCTGTTAAACTCATAACTCTTTCTAATACAGGGTAATCCACCTCTTTGAACCAAAAAATGTCTACTACTGATGCTAGCTTTACTTTCCTTCTCCTAATTAAGAATAATCAGGTCATAATTGCTTTTTCTTAAGGCACCCAAAGAATTCCAGTCTCATGACTGTTTTATTAGATAATAAATGGAATATGCATGGAAATAAAATTTCATTTCCTATTTGCTTAGCATAGGAAGGTATGGACACATCACAGAAAGAGCTGTACCCTAATATTCAGGAAAAAAATCCTAGTGTATGTCTTTCTTAATCTTTAATCACATTTAAAATATTTGTGCATGTTTTGAATTATATTCATTATTTTTCTTCCTCTATTTCACATGTATTTTATTTGCCATGAACTTCATCTTCCCTTTGCTTACGATTTCTTCATATATTTTGTTGATGGAGTCTGGAGTTCTAAACCGTTCCCTTTACTTTCTTCCAATTGCATCTGTGTAATACATGTGTGTGCAGGTCATCTCTAGTCTGGGCATCAAAGAAAAGGCAAAACGGTCGCGTGGTCTACAAGCATAGATCCCGGTAAAACTGAGTGTGGGGCATGGAGTTGTATACCCAGCTGCTGACCTGAAGAGTGCTGCATCTTCTTTCCCAAAATGCATTTGCATGCATTTGGCAATTAAATGCTGACCTTTGTTTCTTTTTTACTTTTTTTATTTAATATTAGCAGCAATAATCACAATAATAATACTTATTGTCATAAAATATTTTTTCATATTGAATTTTTTCTGAAAATATTAACTATTTATAGTCACAGTAATAAAGAACAAATAACATTTACTGAATTGACTGGAAATATTGCTTAATGTAACAATGAAGCCAAAGTTCAGTGTTTTATTTTCTACTGTAGGTTCTGATGATGATACAAAGAGGCAAAACAGTCTGACAGGAGAGCTGGACAGTTGTGGGTCCCTGAGACAGTCACGTTTCAATCTTTTCTTACACTATAATGGTTTCTTCCCTTAAAATAAATGCTTATGAAAACTAACCACATGGTAATCCAGTCTTTAAGGGCAAAAAACCAAAAACCAACCCACATGATTTCATAGATCATACATTACAAAATGACAGGCTATAAGCAAAACATAAACCATCACAAATCAAAACCATTACAGATCAAAATCTTCTAGACTATTAATTCAAGGACTGTCCCTTTGTGTAATATTAATAGCAGAGAAAAATATTGATGCCTAACAAATAATAAATATCAGCAGTACAGTTTAATCAGCACACTTCACTTCTGACTACTGTTGCATAGAGAAATCATAAACTTTGCACCAAAGAAATTATGTGAGTATAAAATCCAATTAAAACCAATGGATGCTAGACACTCAAAGATACCTGAAAAGTAGTTAAGAATTTGTTTTTCACTATAGAGAGCTAAACTAAAAAGCTATAAAGCAATCTGATCACTTCTTTTGGAGGAGGCTTTTTTTTTCCTTTTTTAATTTGCAGTTTGATCGTTTTCATGTTTCTTTGATAAGTTTCTTTCTTCACTCATAGGTTTCACCAGCAGCAAGCATTTTTCTGTTCTTTGATATTTAATAATGACACTGCTTTGGGGAGAGAACATTCCTTTAATCTCCCACTTGTTTCCTGCTCCTCTTTAGGATCTGTGAGTGCACAGAGGCAGAGGCTGAAATTATTCTTCAGCTAAAAAGCGAGCTGAGGGAGAAGGAGCTCAAATTAACAGATATTCGTCTGGAAGCCCTCAGCTCTGCTCACCATCTGGATCAGATCCGGGAAGCCATGAACCGCATGCAGGTCAGTGCAGTAGCTGAAGTGATGACAGAGATGTACACCAAAGGTATGACCGGTGGGTTTCCTCTCCCAGGACTTTGTCACAGGCACCAAAAAACTGTCAATACAAAGTAAATTGCTGGATTGACTGTACTTCTGAAGGATGGGTATGATAAGTGTTCACCTTATAATAAAGACATTCTTACATGTATATTAATAGCTAAAATGTGTTTAGGAGATATGGAAGAAGACATAATCCCTGCCCAAAGGATATTTATTATCTCAAGCCTATAACTGGAGTTAGCAACATGACAGAGAAGCAGATCAAAAAGTGATTTCTACAGCGTTTTAAATCCTTGAGCCATGGAGGGGGGCAGGATGTTATGTGCATACTCTTTCATCATTTCTGATTCCTAATTCAGTCATGGCTTGCCAAGGCAAAGAATGTAAAATTGAACTAATTACTGTATCCAGCATCATACAATTTTGCTAAATTTTTTTGTTACATTGCCCCAATTCCTTTGTGAACACATTTTTTCATTAGAAGGTTTTCCCTTTCATGAGGCTGAAAGGATGCAAAAAGAATGGCAACGTTCTTCAGTAGAGCACAGAGTTTTATGGGTCTCAATTCTGTTGCATACATGCAAATGGCCAGTACCATGGTGGGTGCCCAAAAGTACCTGTAATATCCACACATTGGGACATAAATCTTTCAGTGGAACTGGGCCCTTCTGGAATGGCAGCTAAGATACCTATGCCAGCCCTGAAGGCACTGTAAATCTGTGTAAATCTGGGGGAACAGAATCAAGGCCGTGGGCTGATGATTCAGGTTGAGACAGATTTGGTACATTTAAAAGTCTAGGAATGAGCTGTATGATAAACTTCTGTTGTAGTCAATAGAGTTTTAATCCTGTAGTAGTGAGGGCTAAAGAGCTATCCTAAAATTTCCCCGAGATAGGTACAGAAGGTGAAATGGAACTCCTTGAGCATAGGCACTTCTTACCATTTGAACCAGCCTCAAGTATTTGCAGCTGCCCAGGACATAAAAGTTTAGCATTCTTCCATGGAAGACCATGTTTGTCATGCCACTGGAAACCCACATTTGCACAGCTGAATCCAGCCCAGTGTCGTGCCAGCAGAACTGCTCTGTGTTGGCTGCTTAGGTCAGGTGCACCTTTAGGCACCTTTCTGTAGATGCCTACAGCACCTGATTTCATAACTTCAGAAATGGAGTGCTTGATGTCTTTTCTAGATCTCTTTGTTTACACAATGCCTGTATCAGTCTCAGCCAGATCTTTAAACATCTATGGTACCTGCCATCCTCCCAGGTGCTCACACCACTACGTGCAAACACTACTGTGGGATATTTGGCTGAAGTTCAGTTAGAGGGAAGACTTATCAAGAACTGGTCCATAAATATGGTTTCATTTGTCCAGACATAAGTAAGGCATTGATCACAAGGCACTGAAAGGTTTTAAGGAACTGTGAGGAATAGAATGCAGTTACTTGCAGTGGTGGAGAAAAGGATGTGAAGGCTTGTCATCTGATGACATTCTCATACTGGGAGATGAGTGCCTGAGTCAGGTAAACTCCCCAGAGGGAGGGGTCTGCTGTGGGCACTGTCTCCAAAGTCTGAACTTCCTCAAACCTGGGCAGAGAAATGGGGATACTTCCTCAAACCTTCAGAAATGGGGGAACTTCCTCAAACCTTCAGAAATGGGGATAACCAGTAACAGCATCTCAACTGCTTGAGATGCTGTTACTGGTTATCCCCATTTCTGAAGTTCACCCAAAAAAACAGGCAGCCACCTTGCAGTTGCCAAACTGATATTTTAGAGGATTGATGAGTAGTGGTAAGGGGAAAAAATAGGAGTGGTGGAAGTGATACATGAATATTTTTAGATTCAAAGCACCTTAAAAACCTAAAGCTCAGGTGAATTGTAGACTGCTAAGAGCTATGTAATTAATCAGCTTAATTTGCAGAGTGGCTCCTGATTTGAACCCTGGACGAAACTGATACACCCATCTATTACCTTCTGTTACTGTTATGCTGGTTTGCCCCTTCCCTTTCACTGTCTTCTCACATGTGTGTATGTGATCTAATCTTTTTGTAGCTGTAGCCAGGGTTTTTTATGATGCTATCTATCCCTTATGTTTTTACTTGTATAATATAGCTGTTCAGCCTCCATTTAAAAAGTAATACTTTTAGCAGGGTGATGTGAATGTAGAAATAAATTTGATGCGCAGATCCATCTGCATAAGCAGTTGCTTTGTAGTGCACTTTGTGAAGCAACTGGTAGCTAGATTTAGATGGTACCAGGCTGTTCTCAGGCTAAGTCTTCATTTTATTATTGTACATTCAGTAATGACTTGGCAGCACAGAGGATTTAGCTAAAAAATTCCAGTTGTTCTGATTCATCTGTTTTCATCAGAGAGAGTTTGCTCACTGCTATGTTAACAATCCTGTGTCTGAATGATCCAAAAGTCCTATTTGATAGCAAGAAGGGTTATGAAACTGTTAAACTATCAATTTCTAATTTTTCATTTTTAATTTAATTTCTCTGTGAAGTTACTGCTTAAATTTTATATTCAATGGCAGTAATAATTTTCTTTGACTTTAGAATCATTGATACATCCAGTAACTTGCCTAACTAACCATTACCTTAGGTACTTGACAATAGAAAGTAGCTGAAAAAAATGGGGGATAGCTGGGGAAATTCTAACCACACTCACCTTATGGTCAATTGTGCAATAAACACAAAAGCTTGAAGCTTATGTTGTTTAGGATCTATCTTGAGGCAAAATCTAAAATAAGGTTATTGGGGGCTTTCCCTTCATTTAAGAAGTAAAGGCAATCCAGTTTTCACTGTATTCTATCTCTGTTGTGAAAGTGGTAAACCAGTTACCTGGGTCAGGGGAACAGCATCACCAGACTAGCCACCAACATTGGTATTCCAAAAGAATAACCTCCTGTGCTTTGGTGTTGATTTCTTTTGTCTGTAGAATGAGATTGAGATACTGAAAGCTGAGAATGATCGCTTAAAGGCAGAGACTGGAAATACGGGAAAGCCTGCCCGGCCGCCATCAGAGTCATCAAGCAGCACATCATCCTCTTCATCACGGCAGTCACTAGGACTTTCTCTGAACAATTTAAACATCACAGAAGCTGTTACATCAGGTAAACATGCTTTGGGCACGTGCCTGCCTCGGCAGTTGGCAAGAATTTTTCAGCCCTTTAATGGGCCCCACAGGAGAAGCATGACTGGAAATTAAAACCCTTCATATCATTCAGGTATACATTCAGCATACATTCAGTAACAGAAGAGGGAGAATGCTGGTGGTAATGTGGAAATGAAGCTTTTAGAAGCCCCTGAACAGCAGTAAGAGACTGTTCATTATGTTTGCTTTGCTCCTAGCTGTGACACTCTCTGCCTTTGTAGTTTACAATACTCTTTGGCCATCCAGTTTACAATTTATTTGAAAAGAACTATCTGTTGAAATATACGTGACACCTGTATATTCTCTTGCCCATATGGGATAAGTATGAGTATAGTATGTGAAACTTTCTTCTTTTTGTTTACAGGTCTTTGATCATTCAGTTAGCTCCCTTAACTTGACTTCATATTTCCAGCTAAGGCAGAAGGTGGTCTCAGCTTTATCCTTTATATTTTTTTAATTTGGCCCAGCGAGCTGGCCTATGTTGGACCAAATCACCATTTATCATAGAAGCCAAACCCCTCCTGATCAATTAGGCACTCTCATTGTCTTCTGTGAATAAAGGAAAGCAAGCAGAAGTTTGGTCCACATCCTGAACATTAACATTGGATTATTTTCCATGCCATGGAACTTATGATAATAAGCCTTCTACATTTGTTTTGATAATGTAGCCAAGAAACAGAAGTGCTGTCTCTAACATTAGAACCAGGAGTAAAGCAGGAGCAGAGCAGCACTCATTAGCATAGACGCCACAGAAATTATAATGCAGTCTCTGGAAGCAATAAAAGTGTGGCTAATAATTGTGGAAAGAGTCTAGGCAAGAGTACAGCTGGAAATATGCCAAACTGACTGTAATTTGAATTGGCAGTTACTCATATTATCTTGCCAGTCATTGATTACACGGATATTTGAACATTTTTTCTGGTTAATATCAGATTTTGTATGAAAATTGGTATTTTTTTTAATTTACATTACAGCCCTTTGAAGGGTTTAACTTTTAGCATGGAGGATCCTGAACTAGGCCTCAGCATGCAATGAGCTGTTGCAAAAGCAGGGAGAAAAAATTTAACTGCTCACAGATCCACGCATATTAAAAACAAACAAAAACAAAAAAAAAAATTAACATAATTTTTTTTTGCAATATGGTGGTTATAGAATGTCTCTCATGAGTAGCAGCCATTAGCACTTTGTTGCTTGGCACTAACTCTGTCTAGATACAGGAATAAGCACATGGGAAGGAAGGTCTGAAGAAAAGGAGTGGGAACTAGATGAGAATACAATGGGTGAAGAGGAATGGGGGAAAGAAAAGGGAAGGTAAAAGATAAGATAAAAGAATGAAAATAAATAAAATTAGGATGAAGTGTTCAGCAAAATAATAGAAATAATTAAAGCTGGAAGAAAAAAAAGAGGAAGGGGAAGAGGAAAACAGGGCAAGGAAAGAAGGAGAGCAGGATGACTGGGAGAAGTGGTTGGATTTGATGATCCTAAGGATGTTTCCAGCCTAAATGATTCCAATATTTTGTAAACTTTATATAATTTTCTGTGATATTGTTCTAAATGTTTTTCTCACATGCAAAGTAATTACTTTTCATTATAAAAAATTAAAGATATGAGTGCCTAATGAGGAGTGGAGAATTTAATTTGATTATGAATCTGGAATTTTTGATCATTGTGATGATCATTTTGTTATCATGCCAGAGAACTTGGAAGGGTAAACGCTTCCCACCATGTCCTGTGGGACTTCTGAGACAGCTGGAGTACCACTGAACAAAAGTCCCTGAGAATATGGGGAGTTAATCATGATGAGGATTAAGCTGACAGAATTGAGTGGTTTGGCCCTTCATATTATAAAAATACCATTGCACTTTCTGGGAGCAATGTCTCCAATCAACCATGGTCATCTGGAAGTGACCTAGCCATCCACTGTCTCTTCCTAAGGTGTGATGATAGCCTCCAGATCAGTGTGAGTGGCAGCCTGGGAAGGGAAGTGGTGCTCAGAGACACCCCGACTTCAGTCACTCACTGGAGTGAAAGGAGCCAACAAGGACCACTACAAGACTGGCCCAGAGTGCCAGAGCTCTGACAAGAATTGAACTGAAGTAACCATAGCATGCCTAAAGAGCAGACCTGGCAGGGGGTGATTAAAACAATTAGTACCACCATGGAATTAGAGGCCCTTGGGCATCTTCTTAGCCCCTGGTATCAGTGATAGAGAGAGCTCTTAGAAAGCGGAATTTGTTCTTTTGCTACAGAGTGGTTCCTCTTTCCTAAAGACTTAAAGAAGAATGAATTTGAAGGGCTACATAAGGGTCATTTAGAGATTGAAAAATTTCACAGGGGTATCATGTCATAATTTGCCTTCTGACAAGCTATGACATTATCAAAGCTCTTAGGTTTGCTCAAAGGTTTGTCAAATATGCCAAAACACAAGTGAAGTGAAACATTCAGTGGTGACACAGAAAATCTGTCGGCCTGGAATAAAGCAAGCATAGATTTATTAAAACTCACCAAAAAAAATTTAAATTCTTTGTTCAATGAATTAAAAAAAAAAAAAACCAACAAACCAAAATGTTTTTAAAAAAAAACAAAAACAAAGCAACAGCAGAATCTACATTCTAGATCTTGATGTAAGTTATCAAACTTTTAACATGAAACCTTATTTTTAATACATTAATTGAAATTATATTCATAAGCCTTGTTTGGTTTTCCTTTGAACAAGTGACTGAATCTTACTGGGACCTCATTTAATTTGGATGAAATCTGACCTTGTGCTGACTATGTCATGAAGTCAATGTTTTTCACACTAAGAACAAACAGGGCTTAGGTTAGTGGATTCCTGTGCTGGCCTTTGAAGAAAATGCAAATCCATAATCTCATCTAATTTTATAGTTAGTTTAAAGGTAACAGTAAAATCTCAGAGAGAACTTCTAGAAGAAAGCAGCAGTTTTATCACTTGCAATAAAGCTGTAGGTCCAGCCTTTAATAGAAATATATCTGCTTCCTCATTTTGGGAGTTAATGAAGTGGTAGAAACAGAGGTGTAGAGCAGATCAAAATCTTTCTTCACCTCCAATAAAACGAAGCCTTTCCTTAGAGAAATGGCTGAAAATAGAGTCACATATTCTGGAGGAATCCAGAGTGGGGGTGAAAAGGACTCCATCTATGCCATATGTACAGAAGGCAAAGGAATCATCTGGAAAGTGAAATTAAATGCTATTTAACTTAACAGCAAATATATAAATGCAATGATTTCTTGTTTTCTCTTCATACAACATTCTAAAAAGCACAAATGAGTGCCCAAAGACATAAATTTGATTTAGTTTTTAAACAATATTACTTTGTGAACATACTGTAATTTTGAGACAGTTCCAAGAGGGAAAGCAAAGACAAGACTATAATGCAAGATTTTATTTATTTGTGGATTCTCTATCTGTTTCTACATGATTAAAACTCTTAATATGCCTGCAAAAATTGACAACTTGTAACTTTTTGTTAGACCTCCAACAGAAATAGTGAATTAGGAATAAGCACAGAATGCAACAATTCCAAGTTGTTATCATGGCAGCCTTTCTTTCTAAACAAATTTTTAACTTTTAAATCCTTTGTAGAAACATTGAACTGATGATGTGAACATAATTTATGTGATTTTTCAGACTGATCACTTCCCTTCTTTTAATGTAGATATTTTGCTGGATGACGTCACTGATGGAGCACTGCACAAAGAAGGTCATAGTGTCAAAATTTTAGTCACCATAAACAAAGGCTATAGTCAGGCCAAGGTAAGTGCATTACCCAGAGCAGCATTATGGCTTAAGCAAATGCTGGAATATAGTAGGTCAAATTTTTTTCAATATTTTAAGGCAGGAACTGAAGGTAAATATCCCATAGATTGCAGCTCTCTTCTGTCATCCATAATCAATACAGTTATGGAAAACTCCATAGGCTAATGCCATATGGCCTCTCTCTGCCTTTGTGGTGGCTTAGACACTGCTAATTCTTAGTTTAACTAGTATTAGATATCCTGGGACTTGCTGTCTCTGTTTTTAAGTCATTGTAAATTAGATCTATGCATTGGTCTCCTTAGGGTACAACTGTGAATTTGCTGCTGAAAAATTGTATTGTCATGTTTTCATGTTCTCTGTTATAAAAAATTTCAAATACAGTGCAACCTTTATTTTTAGTCATCTTTTTAAGATCACAGATGCAATCAAAGAGCAGAACAAAATTCCCTTCTTTATAAAGATGTATCAAAGCAATGTAATCTGTACCTACTTCTGGCACAGAGATTATAACCAAAGTTGTAAACTCTCATTCTAAATAATAATCTTATTTTTCATTAGGAAAACTATGAATTTTCACAGAAAACTAATTAGCACCATTTTTTCCAATAAAATCTCTCTTTGCAGGATCAAAAGCCACATGCATACCTGATAGGATCAATTGGAGTCAGTGGAAAAACAAAATGGGATGTTTTAGATGGTGTAATCAGACGTCTCTTTAAGGTAAGACACTGAAAAATTGGCTTAAGTATTATTACAATTTTCTTTTTCACTTTAGAAAATTTCTGCATTCTTTGAGTTGTCTTGCCAAGTTTTTGTTCTGGTTTGAGGTTTTTTTGATATATAGCTAACACCAACTACTATTAAGCTTTATTCTCAAGGTCGCAGTTCTTTTTTTTACGACTGTAGGCAGTTTTCCAAATAGTTCTCATTCAATAAATAGTTTTATGCCTTATGTTTTCATATAATTTCAGGAGTATATTTTTCGAGTGGATCCAACTACTAGCCTGGGTTTAAGCTCTGACTGCATTGCTAGCTACTGTATAGGGGATGTAACTAGAGCCCATAGCCTAGAAGTGCCTGAACTGCTGCCTTGCGGATATCTGGTTGGAGATAATAACGTCATCACTGTGAACCTGAAAGGTAAAACCTGAAGAATACTTCTGCAGACACCATAGAGTTCTACACTACAGTTCCCTATCCTTTTATGTTTATTTTTCTTACACTTGACCTTTCAGTATTGTCTCTAGTTTGAGGGCACATTTATCACAAACTGCCTGTAAGACATTGCATAGTATCTATCACAGCCTTTTGAGGGAAGTCTAAGAATATCTGTCCTCCCCTGCCTGACTGCCAAATCACAACAAAATACAGATTTCTAAACAGTGGCAAAAATCCAACCCAAAAATAGAGATTACAATGAGAAATACTTATGCTTTATTCAGTTCCACAGGAAAAATTCTATACATTTCAAAATCTCTAGGGATTTGCTATTGGAGGGTAGAGGGGACCTTCAGGAGGACTTTATATACATTGATGTGACAACTGGTAGCCGCCCTCGTGGCTGTCACTTTGACCTTTTTTTTGTCATCGTTGCCAGTAATGTCTGAAACATATCTTTGCCTCACTGAGCCTTCTCTTCACATTTACTCTCATTGCATCTCTCCCATTCATCTCAACTCACCACTGCTGTTTAATTTTTTTGTGGAAGGATGCCAGTATTTCTACAGTAAAGCAGGGATTTGATTTAGAAGATTTTATTTAAGAGGTATCTTACTTTGCTTTGGGCATAGCACTGATGCCATCAGGTGCTGGAGCAAATAACTACTTTAGCAAGGATAAGACAGACCATTTTTCTTTTCTTTTCTTTTCTCCCCAGGAGTAGAAGAAAACAGTTTGGACAGTTTTGTGTTTGACACATTAATTCCTAAGCCGATTACCCAACGGTACTTTAATTTACTGATGGAGCATCGCAGAATTATTCTGTCGGGACCCAGTGGCACAGGGAAGACCTATTTAGCTAACAGGCTGGCTGAATATGTTATTACTAAATCTGGCAGAAAAAAAACTGAGGATGCAATTGCAACTTTTAACATAGATCACAAGTCAAGTAAGGTAAGTTACAGCTGCAAACATAATCTATTGCCCAGTTTGTAGAACAGATTCCATTAATGGGTCAACTCTTCTGCTGTTCAGTTAGCATTTCTTCCTACAAGAATTTGGTGTCCAGTCCTGGTGATAGACAGGGACCAGATCTCTGTTATAAACAAACCATTGAGGCACTGTCAAGGAAGTCTCAATTTTTTCCCTCTTGAAGAAACCCACTTTAAGTATAGATGCAGAGTCCAACTCCTTTGTAAATTAAATTTTTGAAGTGTCTGTAATTCCTTTATCAGAAGGTTTGCTATATAGTAATAGTAGTGTATCTTTTTTATGATGATAACATCAGCCTTTGTTAGCAAAGATTTCAAAGGGCTGATTTGAAATTACTGTCTTGGGCTCAGTTTCTTCATCAGCCCTGGGGAGATACAACTGTCGTGATTTCTGGTCAGGAAGCTGACCGTACTGAAACTGCCTCACACATCATGTCACATTCCCAGTGATTTACATAGCTCAGATTATCAGGTTTCTGGCAGGGCTACTGTGCTAGCCACAGATAATGCTATTCACCTGGCTGTCCTGAATTGAGTGCACTCCTTACTTGGTTCCTGGGGGGACAAAAATGAAAGGGTTTGTCCGGAGCTTTCTGATTTTCACAGAACATAAAGAATGCTAACGTAAGAAGGGAGAACATACAGATCCCAAAGGGGCAAAAGGACCATTCTGGCAAAAATAACTGCTTTTCACTGACTTTGTACAGAGGATTTGTGGTGCCATTTACTTTGGCAGAGAATGTGTTTGTGTTCTATTGTTATACCATGCACATCTCTAAAGAAAATTGTCCCACAAAAGAGCAAGCTTTTGGATTTCTAGTAAATTGCTTGGTCTGTGTGTTTCACTGTTGTTGATGTTTCACTGCTGCTTTTGGGATTGGATTGGTTGGGGTTTTTTTACCATTTTTCTTTACTTCTATCAAAATTCATGTATAATTTTTTGAGTTTGTAATAAAATTTAAAAAAAAAAGAAAAAGCAACATTGTCAAATACCAAGGGTGTTTGAATAACATAGATGGTACTATTCCATGGAAGAAACCTATAATGTTCCCTGAGAGACACCTGATCATAAAAAGGCAAAGAAAAATCTTTCTTGAAATAAAAAAGGTGCATGTTCCCATGAAAGAAGAAAAGATTCAGCTATGCCTGATCCAGAAAATAAAATGGCAGTGGGAACTCTGCCCATGATACTAAGCATTTCCAACCCTGACAAAATTAGATACCTCTAGAGATACTGCCATAGAACTTGACTAGCCCAAATTCTCAAGAGCAACTGTTGACAAAAATATGAAATGTTGGGATTGTAGAAAGTTGTCTTTTACTGCTGCACTAAACAGCAGCCAGACAGCTGACAGGAAAGAACTTACACACCAAATTTTATTATGAGGTGTGATAAAGCATCTCCAAGAAGGCAGGCAGATTTTCAGTGAGAGTGCTGAAAGGAGATATCTAAAGGAGCAGTTCATACACCAAAATTGTGTGACAGTGTGGTGGGGTTTTGATATATAAATGTGGCACTCATAAGAATGAAGGTCCAAAAATTATTATGAGCATCTCAGCCCACTGGAAATGGCATATTTCATTGCAATGTATTTTCCTCCTGATAAAAGATATTTTATCAGCAAATTTCTAAGGAATGTATCCCCCAAATCACAATGCTTCAGTCATTTGCCTTGTGTTTAGCACCTTTGTTTTTTCCTAGCATGAGGCTTTAATGCTGCCCTGTGCAAACAGGATGTTTTCCTGCATGTGCAGATCCAGCTGAGTGATCCACAGGAGGAAAACTCTTTATCAGTCATTTTATCTTTCTGATTTTTTTTTTCCAGTGAAAATATATTTATGGTCTAATTGATTAATCTCTTCTGGGCTTGGGGCTTTTTTTGTGATTTTGTTTTTGGTTTTTTTTTTATTAATTCTGCTGAAGGATCTGCGACAATATCTGGCAAATTTAGCTGAGCAGTGCAGTGCTGACAACAATGGTGCTGACCTCCCTGTCGTCATAATTCTCGATAACCTCCACCACATCAGTTCACTAAGTGACATCTTCAATGGTTTCCTCAACTGTAAATATAATAAATGGTAGGTAGCACCTTTTCTCTCTCCTTGCACACAGATTTTTACAATTAAAACAGTAAAAGCTGCTGTTTATTTTGCAAAATAAAATGTCCAGTGAAAACTTAGGCTCCCATAAGCCATCTGCAAGGCTGTTAAGTGCTTCAATAATTTTAACCCCCTTCAGCCAAGAAGGTAGCTGTCTCCTTCACTTCATTCACATTACTTCCATGCTTCTCAGTGAGATGTGAATGCACCGCAAGACTTAAGAATGTGCTTGAATGCTTGACTGTATTATAGTGTTATCCTTTGCACCCTGTCAGATCACACAAGCTCATTAGTACCATAAGAACAGCTTACACATTGCTATAGGGGAATTTGGGATAAACCATGCCATACAGGAGCAGCTTTGAGTCTAGCAGATTTGCCCTTCCCACAGTTTTCCTGCGGCAGTGCAGAAGTAGAAAGTTGGCTGACTGTCCTTCATTCTCAAGCAAGAGTAAAAATAACATTTTCTAGAACATTTACTGCCTAAAACATTGGTTATTTCTGCTGTAGAAGTGATGTCATAGGGACTTCCCTTCCTAAAATCATTGCATGCAATGATTTGCTGGCTCATCTCATCCATGATGAGATGGCTTTTGAAATTAAAAAGCTAAACGTACTGCCAAATTATGAATTACATTAAGACAGGATTTATTTATTTATTTATTTATTCATTACAGATGGGCACTAGTAAACTAATATGTGCAAGAGGGAAATCATACAGGAATAAACTTTTTAAAAAGGGTACCTTAGAAATAGTTTAAATGTATGGCTAGAGTAACCCAGACTCTTTTGAAATTGGCCTAGTACAGATAAAAAGATGGAATATATTCTGAATATTTGAATGAATTCTCCCTCAAAAAATCCTACTGCTTTTATATTTCCAGTCCCTATATTATTGGAACCATGAACCAAGGAGTTTCTTCTTCACCAAATCTGGAGATGCATCACAATTTCAGGTACATTCACTGTATTTACTGTGGCCATGTTTGCTCAGCTCCCTGCTTCTCAGCCCAGTTCTTTGACAAATATTGATCTTGTTTCTCATCACAGTAAAGCATTTCAGTTTCTCTCCTCTATTGATGGGTCTCTGAATGGTGTTGGGGAGTGGCAGAAGAAATAAGACACTGTCTGGCACCTCTAACAAGTTGCTGAAGATGATTGCATTCCTACATTACTTTTGTTTTCAGCAGTGTCTTGAATTCCTGCTGGAACATGAAATGGCTGTGATGAAAAAATGAGCAGAAATGAGGTTCCTTGGAGCAGTGCTATACTTGCTGAATAATGACACTATGACATTACTTTCATCTGTATGTTGGAGAGGAAATAATGTATTTGCTGTTCATTGCTGATGACATTTCTCTCTTCTACCCAGGTGGGTGCTGTGTGCTAATCACACAGAGCCTGTTAAAGGTTTCTTAGGAAGATATCTGAGAAGGAAACTGATTGAAATGGAAATAGAAAAGAGCATACGCAATAATGAACTTATGAAAATCATTGACTGGATCCCCAAAACATGGCATCATCTCAACAGCTTCCTAGAAACACACAGCTCTTCAGATGTAACCATTGGTGAGTCCACTGCTGGAATGGTTTGAAATAAGGATGCAGGCTGAACATTTCAAGGGGTTTGTGAAGATTATGTTATTATTTGTTTAAGTTTCCATGTCTCAATGGGAAGTACAACATAGGTGTGGGGAATTTGTCTAGTTGTCAGCAAGATTTAAAATAAAATTGAAAGTTTATTGAGAGATTATATATAATTTCCTGGTAGTTCTTTGTTGCTAAATACTTTCAAGTAAAATATCACTATTTTTAAAACTAAATTAAAAAAAAAATACCCTGATAGTAACTTTCCTAAGTTTAATTATTTTTTTCCTGCTTTCACACTGCAGTATAATTACAGCAATAAAACCCCTTGGACCTGAGGTCTTTTAATGGAATAACTATGTTAGCAAAGATGTCAGCTTTCACATAGCTCTGCCATAAAACTTGTAAGTGTTCATCAGGCCCTAAAATTGGACTAAGTGGCACCAGTTCATTTTTAATAACAGGAGACTGTTACCTCCTTTAATGTAGTCCTGTTTTAGTATTCTCTGGACTTGAGCTTGTTCTGGTACTGCTCTTTTAATTTCAGAAGATTATTTTAAGTGTGTTTCCTAGTTATACCTTTTTAATACACAACTTGACCTCTCAGGTCCCCGCCTCTTCCTCCCCTGCCCTATGGATGTTGATGGCTCCAGAGTGTGGTTCACAGACCTTTGGAACTATTCCCTGGTTCCCTATCTTCTGGAAGCTGTGAGAGAAGGACTCCAGGTATGTAATTTGTTTCCTAGAAATTTTTTAAATTGATGAAATGCTTTCTCCAAGCTGTTTTTAAACAAACAGTGCATCCTGTTGTAAATGCTGTTGCATTTGCACGAGGAAAATCTTTGGATGGGTTATAGGAGGCAGACTCAAATTCCTTTTGGTTTGCTCTTACTCTGGTGTATAATTTAGCTTTGTCTGCTCCAGCACTGACATATCTTGTATTTTATGAAGAGGGTTTCTTCTCTATGACTGGAGGAAGGTGGGTCTTTTCCATTGTTTAAAGAGTTCCCAGCATGGTTAAATACAGCTCAGATTGTCTCCCGGAGTCAAGGCAATCTCAGCCTACCCCTGAATGGAACAGTTAATGAGCTTTACACTGGTGCCAGAAAATAGCTCCTACCACCTACATGCACATGTAGGCACCTAAGAGATATATAATTTCTGGCCGTGAACACTTCCAGGGATGGGGCATCCACAACTTTTCTGGGCAGATTTTTCCAGTGCCTCACCACCTGTACTGTAAAGAATTTCTTCCTAACATCTTACCTAATTCTCTCCTGTCTTATTTTAAAACAATTCTCCCTAACACTATCTGCCCGCATTAAAATGTTGTTCCCCCTCATTTTTATAAGCCCCCTGGAAGGTTGCAATGAGGTCTTCACCAGGAGAAAAACTCTCCAGGTTATACCAGAAGAGGTTAGGATTTTGGATAATTTCACATCTTTGGAGGAAACCTAAATATTTACATTAATCCAGTCTCTCTTTTTTTTTTTTTCCTATTTCCCCACCCCCCCCAGTGTTTAATTGGCTTTCTCCCTTTCTTTTTTTTTCTTTTTTTTTTTTTTTTTTTGTTTGTTTTGTTTTTTTTTGTTTATGCACAGCAATTCTATATCCTCTAAAAACATGCTTTGTGGAAAGGCATTTTTTCCCACACATGACACCAATAGTATTACTGCATAGTGCAGGGGGGATTGCTATGGGCTAGGCAAAGAACTGTGTAAGCAGCTGAAGTTTCTTTATCACCTGTATTGACACAGTGACATACTGATGCAGTGGAGGTTTAGAATCTTGCCTGTTGAATATCTCATCAGCTTTCCTAAAACTGCTTATCTCTCTGGGAATTACAGTGTTTATGCCTTGTGCAGAATACTGCCAAACATTTGATAGAACAGCCACAGTGAGATTAACGCTTGTTTAGACCAGCTATAAAAATGCAGTGGTATTCTTCATGCTCATATTTTCCCAAGCATACAGGGTAACTGCTTAAATGAAAACTTCAGTTATGCAGCAGAAGATGGCAGCATATAAAAGAAAATATGTTTGTTTCATGAACTGTACTAATTTTTAGCTGCTTTGGATGGCTTCCATAGAATAAAGTTATTAATAATAAACAGAAATGTTAATATCATATAATTAAGTGTTTCTGGAACCAAAGATGGATAAAAACTGCCTTTCTGGTCAGGTACTTTGCAAACTCACTTGTCAGACTTAGGATTTACAAGCCTTGCTCTAGATTCCAGAGAAGATTTAGTCGCTGTTAATCTCAGATGAAGGGAAGTTCTAAAGCCTGGAGTTAGCCTGCTACCTCTGAGAAACATTTCTCTTTACAAATCCCTTTTGTAGCAGCCTAGCCTCAGTGCAGGGCAGAAAAAAACTGAGTATCTCTATGGCTAACACAAGGAACTTGGCTCCCTAACCTGAAGCTCTGCATTCAGCAAGTGCCTGGCAGCAGGTGTTGCAGTGATAAGCACAACCCATCCTTCTGCCTTTATCCCCTGCTATACTCCCTCTAGGAGTGCAGCCCACCTATATCCTGCGTGGGTGCATGCCCTGCCAGTAGCATGGTGTTTCTTGGATTGTGGGAAACTGTTTGAGGCAGGAGAAATTGCAAAAAGCCCTGGTGGATGGCTCCCCATCCACCCCATCATTGCTACAGCTAAAGGAAATCTTTAAAGCAGCTGCCAAGGGGCTCTCAGTTAACATGCTGCTTGTGAACAGCAATACAGAGAGGGGTGAATTTTAGTGAGGATGCTACCAGATCTCCTAAAATTACAATATTCTCATTCTTCCTCTGTCCTCCCTCCAGAGTCATAAGCGTTTTATGTTTCATAGTGAGGAAAAATATATCCCGTGTGAAGTTCTTCTCTTAACGTTCTGAAAGTTATCACATTTAGGATGTGGACAGATGTCTGCTTCAGCATCTCATTTTTCTAGGAGAAGTGAACAATCTGTACTTCTAATTCACTTCGAACAAAATCCAATTGACTTGAATGCTTTTGATAGGTCTGTGTTAATTTCCCTGATATGCAGGGAAATTAACTTAAGCAAAATACTTAGAGGTCTCATTTCACATTGTATCAAGCACTTGCTGTTGTCTACAAGTGTCACTAGTTATGGAGCATTTCCCAACTTGCAGCCACTCTATGTATTGAAAGATCATTAGTGGAGAAGATCTGATCTCCTTAAGGTCTTATTTTACCTGAGTACTGAGAACATCTGAAAGCAAATCTCTTTCTAAAATTCTTTTGATGTTTGTGATGACTTTTTTTTTTTTCCTGCTGTAACAACTGGTACTGAAAAATCTGTAAAATCCTTACCTGTGTTATATCCATAATGTAGATGTACGGTAAGAGGGCCCCCTGGGAGGATCCCTCCAAGTGGGTAGCTGACACCTATCCATGGAGCTCTGCAACTCTACAGCATGAGTGGCCATCACTACTGCAGTTAAGGCCTGAAGATGTTGGTTATGAAGGTTATGCATCAGCAAAAGAAGGAACAACCTCTAAGCACGTTCCGCAGACTGATACAGACGGGGATCCCTTGGTAAGGTTCAGACTTTTGGGAAGAGGCTTTTCAGTATGCACTTTACTCTCACTTGTTAAACTGTACACTGTGCAGTAAAAAAGTACTGTGCACCTATTCCAGAATAGGCTTTTAAAATGAATCCTCCTGTAATCTATGAAAACATTGAAAATGAAAAGAAGCAGGAGGGCATGTATCACCAACACATTAATTTGGCCTTACATTGTTTGTATTTCCCATCTGCCCAGATGTATCTGGTACCCTGTATCAGGTCTTCATCACTGTATTGTTTGGGAGCCACTCTTCAGCAGCTTATTAATCAATTTTATCATGAAAACATCTTTCTTCATCAGACAGTTTTGCATCTACATTATACAAATGAAGGACTGCAATATTCACATTATCTAACTTACCTATTGTTGAGAATTTAGTGAAAATAGAAATTATCCATCCTTCTATTTCTCATGATATTTCAAGTTAACTGATGATTGTGTAATAGTCTTAATGCAGAGGAATGCAAGTGTGGTGGCATTAAATGATAAGAAGTTGATTTCCCTCAATGCCACTTATTGTTTTATTTAAATATGATCCCAGACATTCAGGTTTACCATTGCCTCCTCTGATAATGGGCTATTAAAATGCATATGTTGAACTGCTATTCTTGTGTAGTGATTTCTCTGTGGACTGCCTTTACCACAATTCAAAATACCATTTTAGAGAACTGTATTTCTAGAATAGACAGCCCTTGGAAAAGGGAATTTCTCAGAGTAAAATTCACTTAACTGTGTTAAGAAAATGGTCCCTCAGCCTTAGTGTTTCATGTTCAAAAACAGTGTCCTGAAGAAGTGTAGAAGATCATCTTATTTGAATTTCTCTTCCATTCCATAAGCTTCCAGGTGATATTTTGGCCCTGTGATTTGAGCTTCCAGTGAGTGTGTTGGACAGGCTTCCAGCACAGCATAATCTCCGTTATGGTGAAGACTCAGGCTGTGGGCAGCCTGAGTTCAGTTTCCACTCAGCCCTGCTCCCTGCACACTGTGGTCAGCATTTGTGTCTGAGTAAATATCAGAAGCTTGAAAGTTGTGACTGGAGGGTTTGCCCCCACCTCCAGTGGAGCTCATGGGTGGACAGACCCTGCCCTTGTGGAAACAGAGCACATCTCATGCAGGATATATTGAACACCCACTGCAGGTATCCTGTGTTCACAAGCATGGCTATGTGTTAAAGCTTCAGCAAAGCTGTGCAAAAATGTTGAACACTGTTCAGTGCCTAGAGAAACTTCACCGTGCGAGTTGGAAGCATAGAGATGTAAGGATTTCTGAACAAACTGGAAATTGGGACTTAAAACACAAACTGCTAGGAATAGATCTTTGGCTTTGGTTTTTCTTTGCCTGCTTTTTGTAATGACAGTGTATTTGTTCTTGAAAAACACTGAAGTACTGTCGACATTGCTTGCAATCCTTAGCATGCTGGCAGAAGTGGATGCTTTATAAATAAAATCCTGACCATTATATAGTCAGCCATCAAGCATCCAAGTAATTTTCTGGATCTTAATGCTGCTATTTGATTATTTTCAGATGGTTTTCAGGTACCAGTAATCCCTAAATTATGGTGGGCTCAGTTCTCCTGGGTAGGAGGATCTGTTGCTGTTTTGCTCCTGAGGGCAGCTCCCCAACAGCAGATGAGACTCACTTATGAAGCAGCTGGCATCAGTTCACCCCTCTCTCATTCCCTCCCCATCCTTCTCTTGTAGAGGGGGTATGTTACTGTGATTATGCTTTCAGTTGCTTTTCCAGTGTAATGCATCTACACCATCCAAAAATTATCTGGAAGCTTGACTGTCTCCAACTATGTCCAGCTGAGATATGGCTTCCTTCCTCTGCCGGTGTTGCAGCTGCAGCTGGCCTCACCCCTGAATTAAAGAGAGTTGTCAGGCAGCTCCATTTGTGTCCCTCTTTGGACCTTTAAACTTCTATTTAAAAACCAGAAGGCAATGAAAAGAGTGCCAGTAGGAGCTGCTAACACCCTGCCCTTTCTGAAATCCTTTTGTACGGTCCCTCCTCTAGGTACAAGCACACCTCATACAGCAGGGGAGCTTAATTAAATTTTAACAGGGTCGCTGCAGTTTTAAATGAGATGAGATTATGTAAACATTGCTTTCTTCTTTCAGATGAATATGCTAATGAGGCTTCAAGAGGCAGCCAACTATTCGAGCGCACAGAGCTGTGACAGTGATAGCACCAGCCACCATGACGACATTTTGGATTCATCCCTTGAATCAACTCTCTGAAAGGGACAAATCTTGCTGTGGGATGATGGTAAAATCTGTTTCCACTAGACCACTGCCAGTATTAAAGCAGCACACCGAGGTCTCTCAGTAAGAACGGTGTGTTGTAGGGAGGCAGGAGACCTAACTCTGCAAAGTCAGGAAGAAAAATTGAAGTGGAAAGCTTGAATTAGTTTAATTTCAAGGCATTTCAATACCTATGGAGCCGAGTGAGACTCCATTTGTCAACTGGAAAGTGCCCTAGACCAAGGGCATCTGAGCAGATTGCACACGTGTTAGCCAAACTGGAATATTTTTTTTTCCCTTATCCTCTTTCTCTCTCTCTGTCTCTCTGTGTTTCTCTGTACGAGTTTACAGCGAAACTTCTTTGGATTTTTTTTTCCTTTAGTTTATCCTGAGGTGCTGCATGAACAATGCAGCCTTCTGATTATCTTCTAACCTCTGTTGTGCCACATGGTGCTGGTCACAGGACGGCAGTGGTGTTTGTGCTATACACTGCTGCCCATTCCAAAATGAGTAAAAGATGATAGTAACTCAGAAAGCACAAACAGTATTGTGCAATCACCAGAAAACATGACTGTGATATGCTGGATAAGTGCCAATTTAATTCTAACTGCCATGGTCACGGTGATGCGCTCCATAAAGTTTTTAGTACACAAGTCACAGATTTTATAAAGTTATTTTTACCACAAGGGTCTTTTTTAACCGCCTGCCCACTCCTTAACAACAGTTTTCTACCAATTACTAACCAACACTGATTAAAGGCTTTTTAGGGCTTCATTTGTTTGAGCCTTTTCAGTGAAAGAAGGAACATTTCTTATGGTGCTGTCTCACTGCCTTAAAACAGATTTCTAGAACAGTTTTACAGTTGGTTTAATTCATAAACCATTGGTAATTTACACTGTTTTTTTCTTCATTTACTAATGAGAAAACATCAGTTAACATAGTAGCCTCATATCTGTATATCATGATTTTTTAAAGTAATGGATAAGAGAAAGAACAGTTGCTATATAATATTTTTATCTTGTGAATAGATTTCTCTGCCTACCCTCAGAAGTACACAAGGAACCCAAACCCACTTTCACTGCCACTTAAATGCTGACAAAATCGGCTCAAATCCATTTGGTCCCATGGAATGGAATTTTTGGGAGGATAGATGTTTTGAGTATTTATCCAGCAGAGCTGGATGCACTTGATGCAGCATGAGCACAAATATATGGGTTTGTTTTTTTTTTTTTTTCCTTTTTCTAGTTTCAGCATGTTGTTTTGATTGCTATAGTTGTACATGAAGAATTCAGCATAAAAGAACACTGAAGCAGTGATGTCCACTGTGGAAGAGGAAGAGTTTATACTGTAAAAGTGGGTTGGTTTTGCACAGTCTACTGGGTGGGTATTGTAAATATAGAGAAAAAGAAAAAAAAAAAAAGAAAAAAAAAGCCTTGCACAAATCAAATCAAAAGCAAACAAACAAAATATTGTATTTTATTCTGTTGGTGTTAAGAGATGTTTCACTTGCTGAGATTTCCTGTATGTTGCAAACAAATACAGAATGCAAAACCTAAAAGCTGTTATTACCTGGTGTGTTTGTCCTGTACTTACAGCTGTTACGACTATGCAGGAGCTATCAGTGCCGCAGTTCGCACGTTTCAATATCTGTATGAAACCAATACATGTTGGGGGGAAGAGTCTGGAAATGTTTGAAGTTCATATGACAGGGCAGGCTACAGCCAGACTGCATCCGGACTGCTCAGAGTAACTGGAAAACACTCTTTTACCACCAGAGCCATGGTTAAAATGGGTGCACGTGAACAGGAAGGTACCTAAGGGCTCTGGCATTGTGTAGTCACGTACTGTACACCTCCGTGGATGTTACCTTCGGCATGTGTATCTGGTGCTATTCACTCCTCGTGGCCACCCCGTGGCCACCTGCTGTAACTTAAAGAAATCAATGCAGTTTCCAAATGGCACTGAGCTGCATCGCTGAATCTAGAGGTTCCTACACGGTGCTATTGCCCTAATAAAACTCTGAATTTATGCACGTAGGATTCAGTCTGACCAACATCGTGCCCCCCAAACCTGGATCCATTTCTGATGCAAAATGTCAGTTCATACACCTTGACTGACTCAAAGAACTAAAGCAAAGCTGCTCTTTTTTGTACCTGTGCTCTGAGCAAACCTGCAGATCTTTTCCTGCCATATTTAGCTCACAAACACACAATATTACGTATACAAAACTTCCTGCAATACATCTCAGTGAGTCCACCTAGTTTACAACTCAGAAATTGTTTGTGAAACATTTGTCTGTACACATTTTATATTTTGTACATTTTTGATGTAACATATCTTGTAAATAGACAGAAACAGTGAAATAAATCATCTGAAAATTTTTGTAGTCTTTGTAAAACCCTAATAATAAGTATTTGGTGTCATCGGACTTAACTGGATGATGTATTTTCTATTGGTTTATTGTTCCTCTAGCTTGTAAACCAGCTTGCGTATATTTTTTTTTTTTGCAGGTGTGCACACTGTATCTGTCTAAATTATTACTTTGCCATTAAAGTGGAATTATTTATTGAGAACACGGTCTGATGTCTTTGCAGTCAGGACTACTTAACAGATATTATTTCAAATATATGAATGTGAAAACAAAATGACATACTGAAGGATGTGATTTTTCTGTATTCAGCACAACTGATGTCTGTAGAAACAAAATTAAGTACTGCTTCCAGTTTCAGTGATTCAGGATTTTTGAATGGCTGTTTCCTTAGTGGGAACAGGTTATGCCATTCAGAAACAACTTCACAATCTCCCCATTCTCAGGATTATTTTAAAATACAGGCCTATTTGTTTTAGTGACAAAAAATCTGTCCAAAACCAGTGAAGTATAATGCCTTATTCTGAAACTCAAAGAACTTAGAACTACTCATCAGCACGTATACACCAATATTATTTGATAGAATTCAAAAGAAAGTATAATTGTCTTACTTACCTAACCATAGACTTTGAGGCTGGAAGAGATCATTATGCTCCTACAAGTTGCAGCACCTCAGCTGTAAGTCTCAGCAGCTGGTCTGTAATTTCTCCTGGAAGTACAAAATCCCAGGAAAGACCTTTAGACATATCCATGCAGAGTAGAAGATTCATAACCTCATTAAAGATGTGCATAATTATTCACTGTGAGGTTTGGATTTCTGAAAGGCTTTATTTGCAGTTAAATCTTACATATCAATTTTTCAAGAGAATAATATCCCATACTGTCCTTTGGTATGCCCTTTCTTCTTATACTAAAAAGCACGTCACAATCAAAACCCTCTTTTACAATAGTCTTCTTTGCTTGTCTTTTTCATAAGTCAGGCGACTTGCTCATTCCTAGCTTTTCACAATAAGCCATGGCTTTCAGGCCTCAACATGTTTATTGCAGGACTTTATGACTGTGTGGTTTATCAGATAGTCCACTCTGAAGTGTGGATATAGGAATTGCACATAGCATTCCTGTCATGGTTTTACATTTGCAATAAACAGAGCTAATATCACCTTCCCACTCCCACTTCATATTTTCCCTGCTTAGGCTTCAGGGCTGACATTCACTCTCTAATTGCATCATCCCACTGCAAACTCATGTTCAGTTAATTATCTACCAAGACCCTGACTTCTTTTCATGTTCTATCATTTTGAAATACTTAGTCCAATCCTGTCTATATAAACTATGCTCTTTCTTTCTCAGATATGTGAGTGCAAATTTATCTGTATTAAAACAGGATATTAAAATCAGCCCACCCCACTAAATTATTGATTCTCTACAGTTATCATCTGTCTAATTTACAACTTCAGCAGCTTCCTTAATTTCCAAAACCTGCATTGTCATTTTACTATGTCTTTCAGTTTGTACATAAAGGTAATAAGGTATGTTTTGGCAAGAGCAGAGCCCTGTTCAATCCTGGTAGGACCTTCCATGAAGTTTTCCTGTTTACAGCTACATTGTTTACAGCTACTCTTGCCATGGGCATATTTGTATTTCAGTTAATATGGATATAAGCATACAAAGTCACAGGTATATTATATTACAGGAAATACATGATGAATTACATGGCTTCTCCATCAGTGTAGGTCTCCAAGGATGGCTTAGATTCCTTTCTGTTGAAAATTACATATGTAGAGATTATCTTCCACAGAAAAAGGACTAGACTAGGGTGATCTCAGTGTGCCTTTCCTTTAATTCAGTGCTGCAGTCTTTGCACATTGTCTAGCTGCCATTACTTAAGGGAAAAAGAATGAAATTTAATTGTTAAATTCATTTTGTGTCTCCTGTCTTGACATATCTACATATTAACCTTCATTTGGAGACCTGCTTGGTGAATGCCCAGGTTCCCATGACAGGAATGGGATAGTGCAGCCCTAGAAAGAAGTGTTTTTAGCAAAGTACTTGAGACATTGCTCTTGCTTACAAGAACTCATTTTTTATGCTATCATTAACTAACTACAGTGTTTCTCAGCATGTGCTTTTTCTTGATAACTGAATAATGTCACACAAATTAAATGCTACCACTAAGTTTGGCAATGGAAGAGCTCCAGATGCACTGTCATGGAAGAAATGTAATTCTGGTAATAATACTAGTAGCAGAAAATAGAATCTGTCATGAAAGATAAATTAACTAATGCCAAGGCCATGTGACCTTGCCTTTATACACTAAACTGCACTTACTATTCTTTGTTCAATTGCAGCCTTAAACAAATGCTGATAAATAGCAATGAGAGAGCACACTGAATAATTATGTCTTCAGTAAAAAATTTCATCAATGAAATAATGTTTCACCTTTGTTCGTGCATTTACTTGTTTTTGTAAGATTAGATTATACAATTTAGGAAAATTATATGAATCTTGACAATTAAACACCAAACCTGGAAGAAAAGACACCTGGTAACAAAATAAAGCATTTATGTGGTGACACATGGCCAGCACTAATAATTTTATCCTGCCATATATGGATGGCTCTGACAGAGCAAAGAAGCAGAAAAAATACCTGTTACCTGTACAATGAAAGCCCAAGGACTTAGTGAATGAAAAAGTCATTTAAGTTAGTGAGCTGTATTTTAGCACTGATAATTCAACACCCCTAAATACGTTGTGCTGCACTCTGCAAGTGCAGTGAAAAGACACACACAGTCTGAAAAGAGACTCTTCAGTGCAGGTAAGCTGTTCCACTCGTGCAGGCCACATGCCAGAAAGACATATGGCTTCTGTACAGCAGTTCCTGAGCTACCAGACACAGTTTGTTGGCAGAATGAATAATTTAGCTCCATCATTACCACACTCTTCATGTTACTGCCATGATCTTTGGCATTCTCTGTCCCTGCTTTTCCGGGTCAAGCTAGTGGCACTGCTTTGAACTATTAGTGCTGACTCTCGATTGTGGCTGTGCAAAGTCACACTGGAGGCAGAATTTTCATCTTAACTAACATTACAATGTAAATGTATTTTTCATCTAAAGGAATAAGAAACATAAAAGCTATATAAGGAAACCTTTTTGTCTCATTAGTAATTACTCATTACTACTTAATATCTTTGTGTTACTGCTTTTGTACATTCAATGTGTCTCAAATACTCTAGAAGTAGTGTTCTTGTAAAAACAAATTTTGTTTCCAAGTATAAAATTATACTGCTTGTTTGAGAGCTGGTTATTATCTTGTATCAATCTACCAGCCTGTTTAACAAACTACATCCACACACAGTAAATTTCATTTCTAGCTTAAGGGTCTCTGGGGTTAAATAACATGTTTAGTCTTGCCATGTATTCTGAGTAAGTCATGTTCTTTAATTTCTGTCCTGAATATAGGGTTAAGCATGTGAAGTGCTTCCCTAATTTCAACCTCAGTGCCTGCAATTTATTCCTCCATAAACCATCATCTTCAGAGAATAAGATGGTCAGCCAACTGCTTCAAGATTCAGCTGAACATTGTAGTAACTGTACAGAGTATTACAATCAAGACTTATAATGTAATTGCATCCTTAGGCACAGTATTCAGTAGTTTGCCATTTTGCCAGTTGTGGTGTTGAATAAAACCTGCAGACCATGTTGGCAATCAGAATGGAGGGAGGCCTCCTCTTTTTCTGGAGTGGAGCAGCTGCTGGCAATAAAGCTTAACTGCCTATTTTTAGCTACAAGACAACAGAGAGGCTGCTCCACCTAGAGAAAGACAGACAAGCTATAGCAAAATGTTACAGGGCATGCTGGAAGAAGTGGTTTTTATGGAAAAAGATATCACTGTCATTCAGCTGTTACCAGTCCTTGATAAGGCAGGTAATTTTTTTAACTAATTAAAACATTTTCTTACCAGGCGTCAAAGATATTAGCAAGGGAGAGGTCTGAACCAAGCAGTACTCAAAATGTAAAATATAAGACTGAAATTCAGTGTGAACTTTAGAACAAATATCCAGTCTTTAAGGGCTGTTATATTGAAGCTCTCTGCCTAATTCTGGGGGACATAGTATGATGCACGGAAATTTCACCTGTGTCCATATAATCCTCCATATTTGCTCAGTTATGCTGAGTTCTGTTCTTGTCCTTCCTTTGAAGGAGCAGGATAAATAGAAAAAAAAAAGAGTTCTGGTTCATTTGCCTATTTATATCTATGAATTCTCTCCCCTCAGTTTTATTAGCAGACATGCTGAGCATTAGACCACAGCTGGTCAGGAGGTTTCCATCTAACAAGGCTGTCCTTTGAAGCCAAAATGGTGCACCAAAGAATGTCAGAGTAAATAGACTCTGGATGTACCACTACCAGAGAATATTTTTGTCCTTGTTTCCTGCCAGCTCCCCAGGCAGATACTTCTGAACTGAAATGAGAGATCTGCTGCTCTGGTGAAGTTTTGTTCAGGATCCAGAGCACGAAGCTTCTTGCTACAGAGACAAAGATGCCTGTTGCAGGAATTCAGGCTCTCACTCCCCTGGAAGCTCCAACAGCCCAAGTGGATAGGGTATCCTGGCTTCCCTCACTATGAATACCCCCACTACCCCCAGCTCCCATGGAGAAACATGTCCTAAAGTTGATGATGCTCTGATCTGTTCCATGCAACATGAGCAAAACCACCAATTCCTTCTAGAATGAAAGAATGGAGAATTTCTTCTCAGTGGAATATTTTAGATAAGCTTTTACTGAAATTATTTCCAACACATACACATAGAGGATGTTACTCTAGAGGTAATTTCTATATGGATCCAGCTTTTTGTTAATACAGGGTCCTTAGCAGTCTGTTTAGACTGCACTGGCAATGGTAACTTTGTTGAGGCAGACTTTGCAACTTGCTCTGAGGACTGCCATTTCCAAAGAAAGGAAGGCATTTTGTCAGAGAACTCCATAGCATCAAGGTTTTAGCCTTTTTTTTTTTTTTCTGCTTGGATTCTTTCATAGATAGAAAACATTTCCTGTCACTTTCACAGGTTCTTTTCCTCTCTCAGCATTTTGTTCACTCCCCTCTCTGCCCTTATGCCATTTAGCACATCCCTTCTTTTTCTTTTGCCTTTCTTGTACGTGTTCCTCTTCTCTCTGCTGTTCCTGCTGACACTCAGTTTGGCTCCCCTTCTCTGCCTGACACATTTCACTTGTCCATCTCCTCACTCCCCAGAAGGCTGCTGGCTGCTCAGAGTGTGCAAGGACAGCATCCTGTCCTTTTCTGGCTCTGAATGCTGAGCATATGCTGTCACAGCTGAGCAGAGTGTGGCAATCACAATCCAGCCAGCAACATCCCCTCCCAGACTCTGCCTGAGTGCTGACTCCTCTGCCAGTGCCATGGCAAGACCCACTGCAGCAGCAGGAGAGGTCAGCAGCCTCTGGGAAGCCCTGTACCTTACCCATGGTAATAACTTTGCAGTGAAAAAGCTGAATGACTTGCAAGGTCGTGGCCCCTCAGTATTCTGAGCTGCCATCCATTTCTCTATACCCTCATCTCTGCTGACTCAGGAATATTAAGTTCAAAAGCAACCTTTTACTGCTTTTAGTACTCTGCCAAAACTAAATAGCTCATACTTTGTAGCCTAGAGGAGGACTGTGGGACGTAAGCTGGGAGACACAGAGTTATCTAGGATACAGGACAGTGGGAGCAGAGGATCCAAAGTTATTCTTCTGCTCTCAAAGTGAGTCTTTACAAAAGAGGTTTTATTCTCTTTCTTTATGGCTGGCTAAAGGAAAAGAAGGATATCAGCACTACCACTCCTGTGATCCAGAAATGTGAATTTTTGTTGTAAAAAATGGTAGAATTTTTCAATTTCAGAAATTACAAGCAAAAATATCTCATCTTGAAAGTGAAGCAAAGTCTCATTGGTAATTTGAAAGAAAATTAGAAATAGTCATGTTACTATAGTGATATTTGTTAAGTAGTCATTAGCTCTAGGCAAACAGAAAATATTTTACCATGGTTGTCACAGGAGTTATAATGATCAGGTAATATTATTTAATACTTTCTTAGTGATTTTGGAGCCTCATGTTGAAGCACTTTACAAAGATTGGGATGAGCATTATTGTTAAGGACTGAATGGGAAGGAAATCTCATTAACAGCAGCAGGGTGCAGATGACAACATAGCCCAGCTTCATGCAAGGACTGTGTGTCAAGGTGCTGCCAATGAAGAAAGCTCTGGAAGTGATTGGCACTCCTACTGTCTATCACCCCTTATTTCAGAGGGTATCATATATAATATGCAGCTTTAGAACATTTTATGGATTTTATAGTGCAAGATACTGCTTTCAGTATATGAAAAAGAAGACTCTGGGAAAGCCTTTTAGACCCACATAGTTGTCCCTATGAGCAACTAAACTAATGTTTAGTATGAAACATTTTGTTGCCTGTGATAACATATTCAATCACATGTGCACATATGGAGAAGGAGAAGGGGAAAATTAATCATTGGATTTGGAGATTTTATAAATGGGAATTTCACAGGGCTATTGATGTTACTTAGCTGGTGAAGGAGACTGAATTCTATTTTCAGTTGTGGCTCATGATTACCTGAGAAGGCTTAATATTATCCCTTGATGGTTTTTTAATTTATGGTAGTTTGTGACAGGTTTCCTCAAAATTTCTATGCTCAGGGTTCAATGAGAAAAGATAAGCATTTCTGCTCAGAGTCACAGCAGCATTTACGTCTCTAAATTCAAAAATTTCAGATCTCCCAGTTAGCTGGACTTGGAGGCCTCCACAGCCCAGTAGGGCAGGGATTTCCTGTGTGCCTTTGGGAAGCAGAGAAGATTAATCACATCCCATACTGTGATCTAATGTTACATCAGCAAATGAGATTTCCAGGCAACTGCTAGACATGTGGGTTTGGATCCCATATTTCTAGTTTGATAACTGTAATTTAGATGTAACTCATTTACAGACTAGTCTAGTCCAGCCAAAAGACCCCATTTCATTAGGACACAGTTAGGCAGACATTCTGGCAGCAGCTTCTGAAACTCCATTAAACATGCTCAGCCTAGCTTTTCTCAGGAGATGGCAGCAGTAGCATTCCTGAATTGGCTGCAACCATTTACTTTGAGTGGCATGAGGTGTAAAGCAACAGTTAGGTGGGAAAAACCTCTTGCCCCTGAAAAATCCTCCCTGCAGCCATGTGGAGCATTATGCTTAGAAACACAGACCCGTGGGTGTTTTGTGCATGAGAGTGATGCTGAAGGGGTGCAGATAAAGAAATATTGGTGAGCTGGGCCTTACCTGAATGTTTCATATGTAGCCCAAATCAAGTCTTTCACTTTTTGAGCCATCCAAAGAAGGCACTTTAAGCAATGCTGTGGCAGGGTAACACCATTGCACTGCTCCCAACTTACCTACAAACGTCCCCTCTGTCAACACAGCAGAGGGCTGAAGAAGGAGGGTGAGTTGACTGACAATGCATGTACATGCTGGTGAGCAGGATTTCACTTTGCCATGGGAGATGAAGATGAGGCAAGGGAGAAAAGACAAGATAGGCATGACATGACAGAAGAAGGCAAGAAGCAGAGAAGGCTGTTTTATATTTTAATCCATATGGGTTTTTTTTCCTGATGCTGTATTGAGTGCACCTGAGCACTTAAATACCATGACAAACAACTTTCATGTCTTGTTTGTACTATAATCCTTCCCCCAGGGGGAGAAGCAGGGGCAGAACATTTTGTTTTCTGAAGACATTTTCATTTGCTTTTCTTTAAATCCACATGCTGCTGTGAGCCTGGAGTGGTCAGAGGTGGGTCTCTGGCAGTAGCAGGTGAGGAACTTGCTTTCAGTGCAATGCTCCCTATGGGGCATGCATGGGCAGGATCCACCCTGCTCACAGAGATCCTTTGCACCAAATGCACAGAGAGGGGGAGGACTCTCTTCCACTCAGATGTACAGAGTGAGATTTCTATTAATATGTCTTGGGCACAACTTCACTAGTATTTTTATGATAGCAACGTGTTTAGTTTTCTTTCAAATGCTGTGAAAAGCTTGTATGCAGCTCAGAGAGGTTTGCTATGCATGCAGCATCCTGACTTGCAGACAAACATAGCTGTTTTACTCCATATTACCTGGAATTTTCTAGGGCTGTGAACTTCACACTCAGATATATCACAGAGCCTCAGCCCAGCTGGCAGGTGACAAAAGCAAGAATAACCATTCCTTTAACCATTGCCCTGCCCTTGCCCTCTGCTGTTCACCAGTTGTAGTCTGCATTCCATTTCAGCCTGCCACTTTCCATCAGGGCTTTGATCACACCCAAGTATGAGATGGTATTGATGGCAATGATATAGTTATCTGTGACAAAAGATGAGATGTATGTATTTTTCAAGTCTGGTTGCACATGAGTCCAGACTTCTTATTCTTGGTTAGAAAAAAAACCAAAAAAAAAAAAAAAAAACAAATGTTCTCTAATTATTAATGTAATGGCTGCTCAAAATAAGAAAAAGAAAAAACAAGCAAACAAACAAAAAACCTCAAAACAAACAAAGAAAAAAATGACTGACAAGACCATAATGCTGTGCTTTTTTCCTACTTAGTTAATCTAGGAATACCACATAGGGAAACAAGTTTTCCTACACAAAGATGATAACTTGTCTCAGATCCATAGTTAGACCCTCCATCCATTTTTTCCATCTTGAATAGGCTGTAGGGTGCTCCTAACCTCAGCAGTGTCTGAGTGTCTGATTAATGCCCAAATACTCAGTGACCCTTGAAGCTGCTTGAGTGCATCATCTGTGGTTAGATATTTAACAGGAGTTGTTGTCATTATTTTTACTAACCCAAACAATGAATGTTGCACATCCCAAGCCTTCTGACACATAAACAGCCTTCTTCTGCCTGATGCTTACAGAGGGTGGAAAGGGTAGGTTTTGTGTAGGCTCCAACAGGAAACCTGTAGATTTTAGGTATGCTTATGACCTTAAAAGGAAAAAAAAAAAAAAAAGATGAGGAGAAAGGAGTTGCAGATAAGCCACATTTGCTTTAAAGTGGAGAAATAATGCATCACAGTTATTTATCCATGTCCTTGGATAAATAACTGAATAAGAAAGTTAACTAACTAACTGAATAAGAAAGAAAAACTGAGTTTCTTCAGGTTTCCAAACCAAGAAAGGGTTTCTCCCTTTTTTCTCAAAGCTCCTAGAAGAGACAGGTCATAAGAAGGACAAGGCAGGTGACTTTTGAGGAAATAAAGTTAATGTGTTTTCTAAAATTATTTATCTTACCCCTGTCCAGAGCAGGCATGTCAAGAGCTGGAGTTGATACATGAAGTTTATGTGACAGGAGAAGAATTATCATTTAAGAAGGCCATAGCCAAGGCTGTGATAGCATTTATCTGTAGGCCAGAAGAAACAGGAGAGACTACAGAAGAAGAGGTATTTTGTTGGAGCAGCAGGTTTTATCTAAAAACTCAGCTGTGTTTCTGTACCTCCTTTCATACCACACCCTTCTGATTTCAAATGGTTAATGGTGTGGTGAGGTGAGTGGTTTCTGTTTTGTTGTTTCTAGGTGGCACAGCTGATCTTGTCTGGATCTAGTTCTCTGAAGCTGAGAAACAGGTTATTAACAGTGAGAAACAGTGGTAGAGGAAGGGTTTTGAGAGAATACTTTACAGAAACATGAAATATTTGCTACAAAAGAACTACTCTCAATCGTCAGAATATTTTGCATTCTTTTTTGTCTTTGAAAGTAAAAACTGAGCAAGGGGACAAAATGTGTCCTCTTCCCACTAAAATGGTAGATTGTAAGACAAAAAAATCTGGGTAGGAATCAAAACGAAAATAGTGAAACACTGGAAGAGCTTGCTCAGGTGTTCTAAACCTGAAAGAATATGACCACAAGCAGCCTGTTCCAAGTTGAACATGATTTGAGCAAGGAGTCGGGCAATGTAACCTACAGAAGTCAACTCCAGCTTTAGTTATTCTGTGATTCTCATAAAGGATCAGGAAAGAACAATGTCCATAAAAAGTGACTTTATTTACTAAAATGAAACACTGCATGTAACTGCAGCCAACTGCAATTCTGCTCTAAAGAGAGCCAGAAGGGCAAGTAACAATTGCTTTGTACATTTCTTTTCAATATCTCTTCACTGCATTCCGGCAGGAAGAACTCAGAGAATATTATCTTCTGAACTGAAGTTTTGCATCCTCTTTAATCAATCATCTGTGCCTCAGGCACCCCCTTCTTCTTTACCAAATTTTCAGCTTTGTTACAAGATGTGCTGATTGCTTCACATTGGGAGACTTAGAGATACTCCTTGATTATTTTAAGGTGTGGGAGGTGGATCAGTGAATTCTAATGGAAATGTTCAACACTGAGTTCATTATGGGCCTTAAATTTACTGAGTGTGATAGACAGGAGCCTGAGAGCCTTACAGGCTTGTGCTCTGGTAATGCTCTGCATCTAGGAGGGGCAGCATTTAGAACCATATCACTGTTTATTGGGGTTATTCCTGAGGTGGAAATGATGGAAACAGTCATAGGTAATAGCATTACTTGGTTTGTAATGTCTGGAGGTGGTCACCTCCAGAATATGGATGTGATAAGATTTTCAGAGGATTTGGGAAAAAGATAAGGCACATAATGGCAAATTAAACATGACTTAGGAAACAGAAGTATTTCAGTCTTTACTAAGCACATGGAATTATTCATATACTTGCTAGGTATATTAATGGTACAGCTTGACCATCTGTGAAAAATCTCTGCATACTTCACAGTGGTGAAGGCATGTGGATTGCTGGGAATTCTGAAAAATGGAATCTAAAGTAACACTGGGGTTATTATATGAAAAAATACTTTATGTTCAGCTGGTATGCTGATGATCCCCATTCAAAATGATTGTAGAAGAAGAAAATTATTAACAGTATGTGAGTGAAGATGAATAGCCAGGGAATTCTTGGAAAATAAAAGATCAGTTAAAGTATTATAAGCCATGAACAATAATACAGGATGAATGCTTTTCATTTCCTGTTTCTGTGCTACAAGTGAGGAAGGAGAAGGACAACCAGTGAACCAAATTACGAGTTAACAACCTGGCACTGTTGGCAGGCAGGATGCATTAGACAAACACAGCTGGGCAAAGGATATCTGCCACCAGAGTCCAAGGGTCAGGATAAAGAAACAGCAATGTGCCTCACAAAAGGGAGGTTCCCATCAGGCCCACAAACATTTATTGTGAACTGCTGAAACACAGTCCCTACCAAGAATACACATTTAGCTGAGCACTGGGCTCTGTGTCCTTTTACTGCTTGTACTGTTTCTCTGTGAGTATAGCAAAGCACATCTCCTAAACAGCCCTGGGATGATGTCTGGCACAACAAGGAAGGCAAATCCTGCATGCTTCCAGTCTCCTCTTGCTCTGATGTTATTCTTCTGCTTTTTTGGCATGGTTTATTTAAAGGGGGGGAGAAAGAGAGACATTGAAAACACAAAGGCAGCCAGGACTCACACCACCTGTTTTCCCCTGGTGCTTTTGTGTAGTGTTTGACAGGGTAGACTTTGGCAACAGAATTGCACATTCATTGACAAGACAGGTGGTTTTAGCCACAGCCTTCAACTTTGTTTAGCTGTTATCATAGAAAATCAGATTTGCTATGACTTTGTGCTTGTAACGCTACAGCAGTTCACCTTAATTAGACACAGAAACTAACTTTGAAATCTCTGTTGTCCTTCTGGATAGAAAGATCAGCCAAAAGTCTTGTGCCTGTGTTAAGCATTTGAGATTTTGGTCTGCTAGTTTGTCTAGTGAGGACATGAAGATGTGCTGCAAGCAGAACTGACAGAGTGCTGACAGGATTGTTAAAAAATCACAAATAAGGAACAACAACAAAATTGTGGTGACACTTTACTTGCATTTGGCACAAACTAATAATTTTAAGGAACATTTTTCATTTATTTGACCTATTTAAGCATTCTTCCCCCTCTGCAGAAGTGTTTCATTTTTCAGAAATCTCTTTCTCAAGCATGTACTCATAAACTCTGACTATGCCATCTTTTAACCTTGCTCATCAAATAAATTCTGAGACTCTTCTTCAAAAACTGGGCTTTTTTTACTCTGTTACACCATCTCATGGTTCCTTCCTGACCCAATTCTTATTTACAAGCCTCCCTTTTGAAGTCTGAGCTTAGGAACTGGGCAATCTGTTCCAGGCAATGTCATTCATATCACCTTCTAAATCCTTAAAATTTACCCTGGTCATTATTACCTGGTGGGTGCTGCTCCCGTTCAAAAGTTTTTGACCATGTGTAGAATTATTCTTCTGGAAGGGTCTGGAATTATTCAGTTTGCCCTATTTACTCCTTTTTAAATTAGCAGAATTGCTCAAGTAGTCTAAGGTTGCTAAAAAAAAATTCTGTGATCGCTTTTCACTTTTGAGAAGTCCTTGCATTATTTTTGTATTCTGCATTTTGCACTTTGCTTCTATTGAATTCTTGCTATTTAACAAAATTCTAAAGCACTCTGGGAGAGAAAGTATGTTATCACTGTTTATGACAGAATTTTACTATTTGCTCTCTTTTCTTTCTTTGGATAAATGTAGTTCTGTACTTTGCCTTGTATCTATGATTATTGGCAATTTTATCTTACCTGTTAATTCTTGGAATTTTCTTTGTTCAGGCTCTGCTTTATGGATTTATAATCAAGTAATATTTTTTTGCAACAGGTTACTTCTTCTTTTGCCTTACTTCTCAGTGTTTCTCAATTCCTTGTTTCTGATTCATATAATTCAAACTATCAGACAGGTCTTATCTTCTGAATGTGTCTATAATAGACATACCAGAAGACAAATATTTCTAATGTAAATTTAAATGTTGACATAAGTGTACACACACCTAGACACATAAATAAAGGCTTTATTTTTCATGTTTTTTTCACCTTCACTCTTAACCATCTTTGTTTTCAATCCATTATTATTTTCATCTGGGTAGAAGAGTTACGGTTTTTGATGTACTCAAATTTCCAGTCATGTTCACATAGTTCTGTCAAATTACTTTTACAAATGGTTCATTTCCCCAATTTATTTTTTTAGTTTCAAGAACACCTCATCATCAAGAAAATTTTTATTCCTCATTCTGTTTGCAAAAAGCCTAAGTAAATGTCATGATTTTATGTGTGCTATGTGATCACATCTGCACAGTCACAAAGATCACAGCAAGGCTCTTCCTGTGCTGTCAGCGTGCCACAGGTCAGTCCTGGATTCTGGCCCTGTGATCCAAACCCTACTTGTCTGTCAAGATGAGGCCCCATATAAAGTTCCTTTGTGTTGAGTGAGCATACCTGACTTTAGACATAAGCATACAAATGTAAGTCAGTATTGGCAGTGCCATGCAGAACAAAAGTTCTCATGATGATGCAGTTTTCCCTCATTTCTCTCAGCTCATAGTAGATATGTAAGATGCAATATTCTCTTATCTGCTCTGGGTTTTTTTTTTATTTTTTTTATTTTTATTTCTGAGCCTGTCAAATTCTTAACCTTCAGCCCACTTAACTGACCTGAAATTGAATCTATCCAATAGCTGGTCATGTCAAAGTTTCCATGACATCTCAGTAATAGTTTTAAGGTGAAGTGTATGACCTTTAATGAGCAATTCTTATTACTTGTGTTCATTAATCAGGTTTCTTATATTCTTATTACTTGTGCTCATTAATCAGGTTCCTTATATTGCTTTATATGCAATTAGAGGGTTTTTGTTCCCCACATGCTTTCTTATCTAGATTAATTTTGATTGCAAACCTTATTCTTGCACTCAGTTCCTCCTCTCATCTTTTCTCTTTCTTCTCAATGCCTTCTGATTTGTTTATCTGGGCTGTCCCCACAAAGCTTTCATTGCACTGACATAGATTCCACCCAAATCATACAATCCCTTTATCTTGCGAAAGGCTAACAACAGGCTCTAGCAGAAGAGAGATCAGTCTTATAACAACTAACTTGCAAGAACAAAGCAGCCAAAAAATTTAATCTTGTTCTTCAGGTACTAGTGACAGATGAAAAAACCAGGAAAACCTCCTGGCTGTGTTCTACCTTCACCTCAATTCTGAGTTTCTCTAGAGCAGTCTATGGGCCACGAAGGTGCTATGGGGCAGCATCCTTGGGCCACCACCTTCAGTGTATCCTCATTACACATTTCACAAGTCTGTTGAATCTCCAAGTACACTAGAGGCTACAATAACATAGAAATACCCAGTCAACCTTAAATGAACTCACTTGACATTACAGTGGCCATAGCCCTAAAACTGTAATTTACTGAAGAAGCAGGGATAATTAACTCACTTTGACTCCTTTACTGCTTGCTCCCCTGCTGCCAAGACTCAAGCAAGCCTGACCTTTTCTTTCTTCTTCTTCTATCTTTTTTTTTTTTTTTTTTTTTTTTTTTGCATCACTTCTGAAAACCAGTTCTGATACTGAAATACCTCACTGCAGACCTGCCAGTAGCTGTACTTAGAGAGTGACACCTTGTGTCTCTGCCTCAGGGAGATAGCACACCATCTGCTGTCTCGTCCTTTACAGGATGTTCTCTCAATTCCATTTGGGGGAGAAGGCATCACACCAAACTCCATTCTGATCTGCAAACTTGTTTCAAACATTATATCCTTGAACAAGAGATTGGCCTAAACTTTTGTTTGAAATCTTTATTTTAACCCAACACTGACAACTGACTATTGTTTCTTGAACCTTGATTGATTTTTTCACCTGAAATTTATGAAAGAAAGGTAAACAACAAAAAATCATCCAAATCCAAACCATAAACCTCCTATCACAGCTGAATTCAAAACAGGCTGGACTGTTTTGGACCAGTCTGTGTGACTCTTGGATAGATGGCATCTTTTTTATAGATTTACTTAGTTTTCCTATAGCTGAGGATTGTGCACCTCTGTCTTCCTTCCCTCTTTCTTCACAGTAGCTTTTCTTCCTTCTTAGCCAACTGTCATCTACAATAGCAGCCACAGTTGTCAAGTCTACAGCCTAGTGATCTGACATCAAATTCTCCCATTTTCCTCTATGTTGGCAAGAATGCAGCCATTCTTCCCTACCTCCCTGTCCTGGTCCTCAGCTTCTAATTTCCATTGGCTATGAGTCATAAATCTCTCTTTCCCATTCCTCAGTAGCTGGCTCTTTCTCATTTGAAATTTTGTCTTCTCTTAAATTACTCATCTCTACTTCTTGGTCTAATTTATCACTCTTCTGGAACAGCCATCATTTTGCATTTTATACACAGGATGTTTCTTCTGGCCTGTGGTTGGGAAAACCCCAGCTCATCCATTATCAGAAATAACCACTGTTGTTTATGACTTCTGAACTCCTTGGAGAATCTAACTGCTAAACATAATTCCAAAGTAAATATTTGAAAATATATAGTACATCAGCATGGGTTTAGATATAAACTGAAGACCTCATCTCTGGGTGTGATGAAGAATCTACTCTTTTGTTCTGTTTTTATAATTCATCAGATGCAATATCTAAAATTAGCCAGTGGCTGTTTGTAGAGGAAAAAATACTGGATTAGATAATATCACTGAATTGTAATGTAAGGAAATTTTTGAGCTCCTTGTGAAATACCTTAACCTTGACAAGTCATTATATGCCAAAATATTTTGAAGAGGTTCCAAATGAAATGAAGAACAAACATAACTGCTACCTTTTTAGTCTCCCTGTCTACAACAGTAAGAAGTAATGGTAAATATGGAAAACATTTTCTTGATATAGAGAGGTAGATAGAAATCATCAGCTATTTCTGTGTCCTTATAAATGCTCTTATGTTATTTCCAATTTGCATAATTTTATTATTATACTACAGCCTGAAATTAATAATCAGATGAAGGAGAAAAGTCTTCTTAATAAGTATATTGTTGATGGGACAAGAATAAATCCTTGAGGATGAGAAAAAAAAGCACTGTAAAAATACAAAAGAACACAATATAGTTAAATATTCAAATCAGTAGAACTACAGGAAGAGTCAGGTGAGGTAAGTAAATAGCAGCCAGGATTTAAACTCCCTGTTGTACTTCTTCGTATTGCAAAAGCATAATAGCACTGATGTGGAACAGGGCTGCCCAGGCTTACAAGCTCTGAAGATCCACCACTCATAAAATTTTAATAACCTTTATTACATGCAGCTTTTCAGAGATAAAGAGCCTGGCTGTAAAATTACAAACAGTCTTTGTGGAGTAAAGGCTAAAATTGCAGAACAGCATCTGGACTATGATGAGCTTGAAGAAAATGCACATGCTTGCTTCAGAATTAATCAGGCAACACTGTAAAAATTTTGGCTTTCAATATAAATTAATTGAGGGAGAGAAGGTTGTTGGGTTTTGCTTCATAGCACTCTTCACAAACCTGATTCCTGCCACGACTCCCTTTGAAGTACAGAGGTGTTGCTATTAAAGCCAATGTCCTATGTTAGTACTCTAAACCAGCTTCTACTTCAATTATTCATATATATTTCATATAAATTGTACAGACATTCTTCAGGATAGTTTCTTACCCATTTCCTTCATTATATATGTGTATGTATATATATACATATTCGTAGATCTTCAGAGCAATATTTTAGCCCAATTCTTTGTGGTACACATATCTTCATGTCTTCAGAAGTAAGAATTTAGAAAAACAGTTGCAGCAATGAAGGCATTGATCAGAAAAAACTGATTTTGGGGCAAGAGGGAAGGCCCTTGGTCACGTAGAGGTCATACAGGAGGCAAAGTTGAAAGAGAAAACAGAAAAGAATGGAAGAAGAATGGAAGCCAGAAAGAAGCAGGGATACCGGTGAGGAAATTAGGATGCACAAAGAAGATGGTAAAGGACAGACCTCCACTGAAGATGCATTCAAATTCCAAGGGAGAGCCTAGTCCCACCAAGAACGTGCTTGACAGCAGAGAGCCTGTAGGGGAAAGGAGAACTGAAGCTGCTGCCTGAGAGGACGGTGTTCGCTGGAGGCTCGCGGCAGAATGTCTGTTGGCAGACATCAAGTCTGCCCCAGCACTAGAAAAGATTAGCCAAATGTAATCACTTGCCTTTGGTACCAATTCACTGCCTTTCTGAGAGGGCCTGCCCTTCTCTTTCTGTCCTGCAGCTTTCAGCATCCTGAAAATATGTATGCTGCTCTCCATTATGTAAAAAGCTTTTTTTTTTTTTTCCCTGTTCAGACTCCTACAGCATGCCAGGTGGCATGGAAGGCAGAACAGTTGCACAAAATACCCTTTTTACATCAGACAGCATTTAAATAGTGCTGTTCATAGAGTGTGGCCCTGTTCCCACTGAAGTCAGTGGGTGCTACTGAGCAAAGCTACCACAACGAGTTTAGGCCTTATGCTTTTGAGGCACTGTCCCATTATAGCCCACACCTCAAATAGCATCTTCCCTCTAACAAACAAGCAGGGATGGATGGGAGCAAGCTGCTTCCCTGGCTGTTTCCTGCAGCACTATTTTGTACTCACCGTCTGCCCACCCATCTGTTCAATCTCTCTTACAAAAACTGAAAACGTTCCTGCTTTTTAAATGGGTGAAAAATGCCTCAGAAGAAGAATGACTACTGTGAGATCTCCATGAAATGACTACTAGGCTTTTCCCAATTAAAGGAGATAAAACCTGGAAATTAAGAACGTTTTTATTTGTTGAAGGTTATGGTCTTTTTTGAGAAATTTGTGAAAGCAGCATATTTTTTCAAGGGTTTAGCAAAAAGCCAGCTATCGACTCTGGTGCCACTCAGTCCCCATTTATGGATTCATGGCTGATATTGAAGTGTTTGACAGAACAAAAGTGCTGGCTGATGTTTCTGGGAGCCTTTGCCTGTAGAGTGAACCACAAAGCTCCAACCTGAGTTCATAGGTTTTCAGGAATATCCCCACAAATACTGGGAAGCCACCAGCCCTGGGAGCACTTCACAGCCAAGCTCCAGATGATGGCACCATCAGTCTCTGGTTAGTTCTTGTCCTCTGCAGACCTGGTTTTAGTCACAGATAAAATTTTGGAACTTGTGGCTAGCCCTTGGCTCACTGCTACTTTGAGGATGGCAGGCTGGTCTGATTCGTGAAACAAGATCAAGGGAATCAGAGCTGTTGACATGGGGGACCCTTCCCAGAATCCCAGGTGCCTGTAGAGGCAATCCTCACTTGGGAGTGGCAGGGCTTGGTGCTGACCCAGGCTGATGTCTGGTCTCTGTACTGTCAGAGGCTGCCTCTCTTACAAGGGGACCACTCCTTGCAGGTGTCATAGAAAAGCATCCTTAGGAAAGTCGAGTGATCCTCTCTCAAGAGGTCCTTCTGTATGACCATGGTCCTTCTGTAAACTGAGCAAGAAAGGCTTTTGGGTCAGAAAAGAGGAAAAAGATTTTCTAAAGCAACCAAATAAGAAGGCCATTAGGAAGCTTCTTGGAATAATTAGGTAAGGCTACTTGAAGTTTTGCCATGGCTCAGAGAGGCACATTGAGCTGGCAAAGAGTCAGCAATACTCCTAGAGCAGAAAGGAATTTGCTTGCTTTTAGACACAGTTATAGAGATCACCCTTAAATCATCTAGACTCCAAACCTCAGCCCTTACTGCTGGCTTTGCAAGTGGCTGGGGAGTGATTTTTCCAACATAGAATAGAAAACTCTAGAAGGAATTAGGTCTGGCTGTGCATGGGGAGTGGCTCATTTTGTTTTATAGCCTTTAAGTTTTGCTTTTCTGGTAATTAAATAATTTTATTCATGAGTTTTCAGGAAGGGCAAAGAACAGATAGACTGAAGATCCTTGCTGTGACAGGAGGGAGCACTGCTGTTGGGGCTACCTTGGCTTTTGCACAGATGAAGGTGGGTGGGCATGAAAAATTGCATGTATGATTACAGACACAGCTGGAAAACAGCCTCTAGAAATCCCATATTTCAGAGCTGTATTTGCCTTCCTATAAAAGTAGCCAAGTTCAAGCAATGTCTGTCTCATATGGGAGCTTTATAATGTTCTAGTCTTAGACAGGGAGCTAAGGACAGCTGTTCATCATTTAACAGAGAAAAAGATACTTCTTGTTTGCCAGAGTAGGCTGGTGCTGAATTTCATCTCCTCTTGACTTCTTATAAATCTAAGACAGCTCAGCACCCTGGCTGTTTCTCATGTAGTGAGTAATGCCTTGTTTCATTGAAATCAAGGTTTATGAAGGAGTCTCTTTCCCATTTGAGGCTTATGACTTCAGCTCTTATCTGTAGAAAAAGAATCATGCACAACACAGGAATGCATTTTAGCTTGAATTACAGAATGCAGAGTCAGATTCCAATGAAAACTAAGTAACTTGGATTTGGGATATTTTAAAACATTAGTTTCAAATCAAACAGTTGACTATCTTTTCTGCACAGAGGGTATCTTGCTGCATTGAAGAATAGGATTATCAGCAGACAGTGTGCACTTCAAAGACTATTCTCTTCCACTAGGCTTGTCTCCAATTAGAAAAATAAATATTACAAACTGCTGAGCAGCTTCATGAGCAGGAAAGGATTCAGACATGTTTCTAGCTGAGAGAATATTTTCTACAGTAAAATTTGGAGTGCAACAATATTGAGTACTGCCTCTGGAACAAATGGTGCCAATATTCATCTTGAAAGATCAATCCAATAACAATTACTCTCATTTTGTGCCATTTATAGACTACGAGTCCCACTCTGCAATGCTTCACAGTGCTGCAGGTCAGAAGACAGCTTGCAGGATGTTGAGTATTGGCAACTGTAGTCTGTGCATGATGAAGCTCCATATTAAAAGTTTTTACAAAAGACCTGTTTTCTGCTGGCAGACTGCAATATTTCTGACAGATTCTAACCCACACTTTGCCTAAAAAAGCAGTCTTCTGGTCCTTAGTTAAAGGAGAATATACTTCTGCAATTTGAAATAATAGTGTTTCGCAGGTGACGGGATAATTTGTATTTTTATAAAATTATTTTCTTGTTAGGGAAGCAAAAAGAGATTGACTAAGGCAGACTGCCTAAAACTAACTTCATGTGAGGAGCTGGTGGAATACATGGTGCAGTCAAATATATTTTTTATTTCCTAAGCCCAAATATCTCTGCATTTCAATCTTAGCTTAAAGAAAGCACAGCTGATCAAAAGAGGCTCCGAATACTAGAATAACAGGGGAAAACAGGGGGAATTTGAGGAATCAGAGCTTGCTTTGGTGTTTCTGATTGGTATTTATATTCTGAAGTCAGAGTGTTCCCAATATTTCTGTGGTAGGTGGCAAGGCTGGTGTGTGCCAGCCAGAGCAGGATGCTGAGGCCAGTGCTTGTGCCACCCCTGCTCTTCCCAGAAGTGTGTAAAACTACTGCTCATATCCAAGTCCTACATGGCCTTGTAATCTTTAGATGTTGGAGCTCAGCAGTCACTACAGACCTGGAGCTTTGGCGCTTCAGTCCCAGACTCTGAAGTGTGTTGTGGGTTAAATGAGATCTTGTGCTATGTGGCTAAGACTGAAATTGACATTGTCAGCACTGCAAGGCTGCAGCCACCGTCCATCTCCAGTAGATATAAATGTACATGCAGAAAGTAGTAAAGGAAATCTTAATGTGCATGAAGGTAAAAAAAAATAATAAAATTAGCTGGAAGTCTTTAAAGAAAGAAGATAGATAACATAAGGATAGAAGCTCCCTACTCCCAGAGCAAATAACAAGTTTTCAAGAAGGTTTTCTTTTCTCCTGTGTTGGCAGCCACTTTGTTAGGTAATTGCTCTGTTCCAGCCAAATGATACTACTAAACAGCTTCTGGAGATTGTCTGTTGCTTATTAGGGCAGAGATATTGTCCTTTTTATAAGAGTTGCAGGAAAAATAATAGGAAACTTCTAACATTCTCTCTCTCTTCTGCTGTGCATACTTTTGGGACTTAGAAATCAGTTTTGCAGATGAGAAGTGTATCTAGTACAAGCAGGTGCACTAGAGATGTATTTATTTCACTCTGGAAGCGAAGATCTCATTAATTTAACTTTGCTATCAAGGTGGAATTTCTCTATTAAGAATGCAGAGAATGGAAGATGCAGTGAAGTAGTTTTCTTCTATACTAGGGGACTATGCAAGTAAGAAACTTAAGTGTTTCTTCTCCTTCACACTGCTCTGCTGCTGTAATTGTGATGGAGGAGTACAGTCTATCTTTTTCCCCAGACTCTCTGAGGGGTTTTATAGAAAGCATGTAGTATGGAGGGGGACAATCTATACGGTGTGCTTGCCAAGTCAAAATGAAAGCACAAAACAAGTTGCAGCTTTTTGAAACAACCTCCTAATAACTCCACAGCACAGTGGAGGGAGGCAGTCCAGTGTCTCTTGCAAGACTATTTTAATCAGCTGGCCCAAATACCAATGTAAATCTCTACCAATTTCCCAGCAATCTTGTTTAAATGCAAGCAGTGCTTAGTTTGCTCAGCAGAACATTTTAGAAGACCACAGGGTGAGGCAGATCTGTCACTTTCTTGCAGTTATGACAAAGTTTGGTAGAGTAGTGTGGGACCCTGACAAGATGCTGAGAGTGCCAGATGTTATTAGGCTCCTGATCCATCCCTGAAAATGCATTAGGGCAGCATTTCCTTCACTGCAGCAAAGCACTGGCATCACAGTATGGATTCAGCTGGTCAGGGTATCTCTGAGATTTTTTTTCCTCTTTATTCAAGGTCAAATCCTGAGTCATCATATAATGCATGTTGTTGTAATCTTCCCTGATCTGGTCCTCTGAGAATATTTTTTATAAAATGTGTGTGGTAGAACACGGTCAGTGGCTTCTCAACATGGTTTCTAAACTGAAGAGTTAGGGATTTGGTAGGGCAAAAGAGCTCACCTTTATCTTTGTGTATATTTTTTTTTCCTGAAAATGAAAGGCATTTTCTTCATCCTAATGTAGAAAACCAGCCAAAGAAACTTTCTTCTAAGGAGAGGTCAATAAAGTTCTGATATTAACATTAATCTGGGTACCACTGCCTCCTTTTATAGAAATAGTTTTTCTAGAGAGCGATTTATCTCATCCAAAGAAAGACAACTAACGTAGGTCAAATGAATTGCTCTCTTGAGGCATCTATTCTTCTTCCTTGACTACAAAGAGATCTTGAAATGAGTAACACTGGTGCCTGAAAGTGAAACATGGAAGCCAGGGTTGGTGAATCCCACTTGGAGCAGGGAGACAGAGAAGCTCCATGGGGGAAAGTGTGCTGGACCTCATCAGGAGACAGAACTCAACTCACAGTGTATATGCTCAGTGTATATACTATTAACATTTATTTTATGCTATTGTTTGACATGCTAGTGACTCCTTAATATTAAATCTTCTTGTCTCTGGCTTTACGGTGCCTGCAACTTTTCTCTCTACATTCTCCGATGATCGCTTCCTTTTCTGTTTTGATTTTTTCCCCTCCCTCACTCTTCCTTCATTAGGTTTCTCCTGACAATCTTTTTCTCTCAACCACTTACAGACAAGGACCCTCTAGGTGTCTATGCATAACTGCATGAGCTCAGAGATCATCCTATGATGAAGAGCTTTAAGGAGTTGTAATTGCACAAAGAATGTGGGGGTTGAGGACTGTCCTTGGAAATGTCCTTTGCATTACTGTAGTGCTCCTGTATAAAACACCAGCTTTTTTTATTCCTTTTCTGACTCTGGGTTTTGTATCCTATTTTTCTGTCAAAGGCAACTATGCTAGCTTCCTGCTTCTGCAGATGGAAGCAGCTGCCTGGGAAACTGGCAGAGCCCACTCTGAGCCATGGAGAAGCCAAGTCTGTTCAGCAGGGAGGCCAAAGAGACTGCTGCAGGCAGGAGGTTTTCAGACCTGAGACTATTTAAGCAAGTCACTCAGGGATAGATGTTTCTCGTTTACTATAACAACTTCTCTGAAAGACCTTTAGGTAGTGAAACCTTTTTGGAATTTCACTTACAAGGTCACAGTACTTACTGGAATGCCCATTCCACATGAATCATGGGTTTTGAGCATTCATGGCACACATTCTGGGAACATCTTCCACAAGGTCATCTCTCTTTTTAAAGCAATCTCTTCTAATACCCTGAAAAACTAATAGTATTATAATTTATATTCTTTGCCTTAAGGTTTTTTCACCCTTCCCAGAACCCCTTACTTAGGACAAACTGGAATGCAGCACTTTCCCCATAGAACAGCAGGGGGAAAAAAAAAAAAAGAGACAGAGAAAAGGTCTTATGCTCTCTGTTACACATTTGTAGAAGCATTCTGTATAAGTCCTTTAAATGGATGATAGTTGTATTAAGTCTTAATTAGGTCTGCCTCCTAACAGGTAATAGTCATGAGAGAGATAGATCCTAGATCCTTCTGTGTGTAAATTGCTGTCATTCCATTGACCACCACTGGGCTTCACAAACTCAAACAATCTGAGAATTGGGTCTGTGAGGTCTCCCTGAATCTTCAGAGCTCATTGTAAATGGATCCCACTGTACCTGAGACTGGCATTAAGGAGGTATAAATCATTTGTTTTAGTGAGAACAACATCTTTATTGTTTTCAGCTTTTGCTTTCTCTGTTATTCCCCAGTCTGTTAGCTTGAGTTTTAGGGTTTTTTCTTGTCTCTTTGTTCAGTGGCATTAATTTTGCTTATTAGCAAAAGTTGTGCTGGAAGACGTTAACATAAGGAGAATTTTCTTATGCATAACATAGTTTTATTATTTGATGCTGATGAAAACAATTTATTATTGTTTATTTCCACTGCATTAGCTCTTACAACCTTAATTAGGTCAGGGCCCCACTGTACTAGATGGGGGTGCCATAAAAGAGAGTCCCTGAAGCAGAAGACCTAAACTGTAGAGATAAGAAACAGCTACTGAAAGAAACGAAAGAACAGGGAGGACATGAAAAGGTCTAGATAGGCATGAAAAACAGACTCTAATTTCTATCTGCACAATTCCTGGGTGTATTAAGCCAATCAGTAGCAATGATAGCACCTCTGTTATTTGCTTTTCCAGTACAGCTAGGCTGAACAGAATTTGAATTTCAGAGCACTGCATACTAATTGTGTTTGTATTACCCACTTGCCTTTTTCTCCTTTTTTTTTAATGCTTTTTCTCCTTTTTTTTTTTTAATGCTTTAGACCTTGTATTAATTAAAGCTTTGCAGTAGATAGGGTTGTTTGGCCTGTACAAACCTGACTTAAAATATCAGCCTCTTTCACAGCATCAAGGAAGCCATGGCCAATTGCTTGGATAATGACCTGCAGAGCAAGGCCCTCCCACCATTATGGTGCAGAACTTGATCCTTTTCCCTTCTGAGAGACACCAATGGATTGAAAGCAGCCAGTCCAAAGCCCTCATTCCTCAAAGGCACCTTCTGTGACTGGAGTGTCACTGCAATATAGTTGCTCCCTCTGCAGTACACCATTGTTTTAGTGAATGCAAAAAGTACAGTTTTAAAAACAGCATAGTAATGGAGAGATGGGCAGGAATCTACATTTGCTGGATTGTTTAATTCCTTAAATCTTACTTGAAGACACGGCGAAACTAGACTGTACATAATTAACCCTGGTTTAACAAGCAGGAAGATTTATCCAGAATCTCGACTCATTTTCACTAATGCCGCCTGCTATTTCCATTATTTATTTCAATAACCAACATAATTCACACAGCCAACTTTCCTGCTACCCATTTTCCTCATCATTAACCTCACAGACTCATATTCTGCATGTTTCTGAAAGCAAAATTATTGAGGTCCAGAGCTTAAGAGGTCAGTATCTAGTCCAGCAATGTTCTGAAAGAAATAACAAGCAAGTATAAGAATTAGCGCTGCGAAACATATTTGCTATTATCTCTTTGGTAAACCAGAAGGTCACAAAGGAAATGTGGTACCTCATATACAAGAATACTAAGGTCAAAATTGTTTTAGGGTGGCAAAGAGGCATGAACTAACTGAGCTGCAGCTCCATGATTTTGCGTCTCAGCTAGCAGTCATAATCAACATGATCTGTCCAAACTTGTGCTGTACTCTGTACAGCTGTGCTCTGACATTTTCCAACTGGCCTTCCTTACAAAGGTCCCCCAGCCCAGTTTGCATATAGATTACCTTCTCATACACATTTAAAACTGAACTGCATCTCAGGGGACAACGTACTGGAAAAAAAATTTAGTTCTTGTACATGTAAAATACAGCTCCGGTGAATCTTTTTGTCCTTTCTGTCAGTAGAGGTTTTTAGCAGGGTTGTGTATAAATGGCTGTGTCTCTCAACAGAGTTTTTGGTAGCAGGGAATTCTTTATGGAGTTTCTATTTACTGGGGTGTAACATCTACTGATGTTAATGCTTCAAAGGATAGGAAGATTTCTTGGCTGAAAAGCAAGCATCTTCATTTTAGGTTTTGACACAGCAGGAGATCTATGGCAGCAAGAAAGTGAAGGAAGGATGCTCTTTGTACATAATTAACTGAATCACCCAGGCAGATATCTCTATAACTGGAGTTGCTGCAAAACCAAATTTTTATTGGGTTTTCACTTTGTCTATAGTTCAATTTTTATTTTTTCTGATGCTGCAGAATCCAGAATTCGCATATTTCCAACTTGAAAAAGCTTCAGAAAGTAAACTGATTTATTTCCTGACCTCTGCAAAACAAGATTTTTTTCATTCTTAGATACTTTTAGTAATTGTAGGTCATGCATACTTTTGAACTGAAATTAATTGTTGTGCTTCAAGATCTACAACTTCTAGAAATACAGGTATATGTTTAGGCATTTTAAAATGTGACATTTTTTCTTCCTAGAAATAGGCCAATAGTCCATTTATATTTCCATTCAGCAGCTTTTTTCTCTGATATCTTCTGTCTTCAATCTTTGAGAATACTTCTAGAAATATCAGCAAATTCTTACAAAAGGAATACTTACTACAATCTCATACCATAGGAAAGAGATAAATATAAGATAAAAACCCCTACAGTCCTAAAATCAAATTACCAAATCTTGAGTTTCCTTAGATTGGATACATTTTTCATCTTAAAGGAAGGGAAAAAAATCTTGCCTTACTTCTTGGAATTGTGGTACACCTTAACCTCACATTTAATCTAGCTCTAGTGCCTTACAGCAGCAGGTTCTTATCCATGTGCAAAACAGGAAGAGGAAAAAAGTCTGCTTGGGAACAGATTTTGTGAAGTATGCTAAGAAAAGCCTTGCAGTTCCCCTGGATTAAGAATTGCTCTGAATACCCAAAGTCATTCTAATTTTATTCCCAGTTTCAATATCCAATGCAGCTGGACTCCATTTGTATTTCTTGCATTCTTGCATACAATCTAAAATGCCCCTAGGAGAATCAATACTCTATCTCAGAAGTAATTCACACAGATAGATACTATCCCATTTATTTATTTTTCAGATCATTCAAATGTGCAGCATCAGTATTATCAACTCTGTGTGGACATAAATGCTTTGAATTCATGCTTGAATGGTAACCATGGTCATTAACATGCCATATTATTTGGCTGCAACAGTGGGGTTATAGCAGAAAATCACTGATAAGTGGTATTAGGGCAGAATTCATTATCAGAAGATCCAGGAGTTGAATAGTGAGTGGATGATTTTAATAACAATAATAACAAAAAACTATCCCCTCAAAAGTTCCAGTTATAATGATAATAAAAAACCATCCCCTCATGAGTGCTGAGCTACTTCAGTGTCATTGTGCTTCTCAGGTATCAGCCCCTGGATGACTGTTCCAGAGTGCACTTGCTGTGTGGAAAGGAACATCCATTTGTCTGCTAAACTGTACATGCAGCAGTCCCCCTTCCACTAAGGTTTTGTAAATTCTGGAGTTTGCTCACAGGAGTTTTCACTGTACCAATTCATCACATGGTTATGAGATAGGCCATAAAAATACTCAGAAATATCCTGGGTTGGATGTTAAGATCTAGTGACTGGTTCTGCTTTCAAAATACACGTTGGGCACATGAGGGTTTGACCAACAAGTCAATTTGGATCATGTACACTTACCAGAAGACAAACATCATTTGGTGGTGCCAGAACAAATTCCACCTTGGTTAGATTTTCTCTTTTCTTCCTCATTTTAGCCTTTTATCTGCCAGTATAAAAGTAATGCTCCTAGTCTTTCAAGCTTTATTATTTAGCAAAGGCTTAAGAGGAAATTAGAACCTGGCCTCTTGTTTGGAGAGTGATCAAGACTTACTTCTTTCTCACCTAGTTACAGCCATTTTAAGAGCATTTTGTCTCAGTGTTCAGAGATTTAGTCAACACACAGAGAAATGAAAAAGCAGGGGGTTTTAATAACTTTTCTCTGACCTTCAAGAAGGATTTAGAATATCCAGTTGTCCCCAAAAAGTCAAATGAAGGCTCAGGGACAAATTCCAGCACAAAAGCAGGGTTATGTGTTGAGATTAAACTACTACAAACATTAAAGACTGTGTGAAAAAAAGCTCTGTATAAAAAAAAAAATTAAAAAAAAAAAAGAAGTTGATAAAACTTCTGATAAAATAACACAATTCCTCTGAAAAAATAACACAATTCTTCTGCAGGTTTTCATTAGGTATTTACATGCATATACCTGCTTTTCAGCCCTTTGTGAGAGAAAGCTGGTGAGCTTCAAGGCAATTCCCTTTGTGGAACACTGACTTTTCCCACTCTCCAGGACCTTTACCTAATGGAGGAACTTGTCTTCCTCTGAGGAGAGAATACCATCACTCCATTAGGAGTGAAGTCAAACAATTGATATAGGCTTGGCATTTTAGACTGTGAGTAATCTTAATGGGTCAAGTTGCCACATGTGGGCTTTTACTAGCTTTTCCTGAGGCAGTAACCCTCCTGGATGTGGGAAATTCTCTGGAAATATGTTCTCCCCCTTTAATTGTAAAACAAACAGTGAATTAAACAGTTTCATGCTGTGTAGCAAAATGGTAGGAACTGTACTGTTAAATCATAAAAATCTTGCTTTCAGCAGGGAACAGGGTACAGTCAGGGGCTGCTAGGAAGCTGAACTGCTGGCAGATGAAGCTGCTGATGGGGTTGAGGAGTTGGACTCATAGGAGCTCTGCCTTAAGATTTTGTTGGCAGTGTGGGTGCTGGCCAAGCTTTGCTGGACCCTCTTCTGTAATGACAATTTTAAAGTGACATCAGGGATGAATAAACAAGTAGTCCTGCAATAAGAATTCTTGCTATTTTTGTGCTCAATGAGAGACTGTGCATGTGAAGTACCTGCATGTGTTTAATTAGTAAATCTTTTTCTCCTCCTTTGAGGGAAGCTCTGTTCTGGAGCAGGACAAGCAATGTGAGCAATGCACCCAGCCCCTATTTGCTTCCTCTTCTTTTTATCCTTTTTCTTTTTTTCCTTTTCTTTAGGCCAAGGAATGGTTAAATGGCATGTACCTTAAACACAGCACATTTATAGAACAGTGACCTTAAGAGCTTTAAATGACTACAATGTTTAATGTGAAGGAAAAGAATACCACAGATCAGTGGAAATGTCAGCAGTACTTTTAATGAATCAAGTTTGTTTTAATCGATAGCCAAGTCTTCTTTCTGTTGCCCTGAGATTGTCATGCTTTGCAAAGAGATAATAGCAAATGTCATGCTCTGGAAAAGCAGTGACTTGGTTGCTATAAATCAACAGAAGCATTGTTCTACTGGATGTGACACATGAGAGACAGAAGTGCTGTCTTTCCAAGAAATCATTGTTTCCATACCCCGTGTAGAAATGGGGTTTGAGGAGTGCTGCTCAGAGCCTCAGCACTCTGTATCCAGATGGACTCTTCAATAGCATAGTGAAAAGTGGGAAAATTCTCATAGGATACCACTGAATCTGAGTGGAGAACTACCTGAATTATTCACACATAAAATTCTTTTTGTTTGTAGTCTGTACCATGAGTTTTGAAGTCCAGTTGAGAGTTTAGCTCACATAAGAGCTGAGACATAAACTTGCTCCTTTTTTACATTCAGATGAAACAAGAAACTGCAGAACCACACCACAGGGTTTTCCATACAGGCAGCTGAAGGCCATCTCTATGGGAAAACCTCTTTGCCTTTTCAGGGATTTTTTGTTGTTGTGGTAGTTTGGGTTTTGGTTCTTTTTTCTCCCTAGCCTTTACAAGAATATCTGTAACTTGTTCTATATCTTGTTGGCTTGTTCATTTGCTTGCTTGTTTTATAGGTCATTCTGTCATGCTTTTCTGGGGTGTACTTAGGAGTAAGAGCCTGTAAATTTTATGACCAAGCAAAGAGATATCTGTCTTCATAAACTCCATCCATCTCTAGCCCTGCCAGTGATACAAATGAGAGAAGGGGCCTGTCGCCTATTTCAACACAAGAATTCATTACTTTAATGCCCAAAGAGGGCAAAAGTATGCCAAAGTATAAAATATATTTATTTTGGACCTCGAGACTAGGACCATTTGGATTTTACATTTGCTTTCTCAACCTTGACTTTATACCCCTGCAGTTTATGTAGTAGTATAGAATTTGAACAGTCAGCACCTGTCTAGGTTTGTGCTCCAGAAGCTTTATCAACTTTATAAACCCTTGGAGTGTGTTCCTCTCAATGCCATAATTTCATGCTCTTTGTTTAAACCTTACAGGTGTGTTGTTTGACCAGTAGGGAAGCAGCAAACTGCTTGCTGGTGGTTGGCTTTCTATCTCTGCTCCCACTAGTCACAACATTTCTTTCATCTTCTGCTTAGGACAGTGCTCCAGCATAATTACCCCTTATCCACCTCTTTCCTGCCTGAAACCTTTTTAAGAAAACTTTACCTCATGCCTTACTGTCACATATTTCTGAAACTAGCAACTTTTCTGCCTGGCAGCTCATTCCTGAATTTACACCAGTTCTATTCAAGCCCAAAAAAAAATATATATGTAATCCTATCAGGACTCAAAACTTACAGATGGAGGGTGGAAAAAGCCCAGAGTACAGTAAGGCAAAATAGTATCAGTATGCACCAGACTGCTGTTATTCCCTAGGAAACAGGCCAATTGTTTGAACTTCTTGACAACTTCCTCAAATCTCTCTGCATATGCCTTTGATTTTCCAGGTTAGTTTGTACTTACACCAACACCAAAATTCTCAGAGTAAGGGGAAGCCTGGGACTGAGAGAGGCTGGCTGAGAATCAACTTCTTGTCTGTGCTGTACCAAGGTCTGAAATGCTCACTTTTAAACATAGATCTATTTGATGGCAATTTTCTTCCTTTGTTGTCTTTCAAAGATAGCTTGTGTTTCACTGCAGTGGAAGGATAAAAAGCACAAGGCAATGCAGTTCTTGCTGGCCTACTTCCTTATGTGTAAGACTGGCATCAGTTCTGGGGTGGGAAAACATTCCCTTAAAATTCTGCATGCAACACCCAGACTCCACCAGACTGCAATTTTTGCATCCTTGTTGGCTAGCAGGCAGACACTAGTGACATTGTCTTGACTTGCCATGACTAGTCTTCTCCTAGGTTAGGACCTAGGAGAAGAAATTGTTGTTATGGTGGTTTTCTGATCAGTGTGTATATTGCACTAAATAGGAATCATTTTGGGAGGTTCATTACACAGATAAATTTATAAGAATCTAGACAGGAAAAAAAGCAGAATCATATTGCTACGTTGAAAGAACAAAGAACTTTAATTCCTACATTGTATAGAGAGATTGACGAATTTGAAGAGAAAAAACCACAGTAGTTTGAATTTCACTGGAAAATGTACAGAACCTCCTGACTGAGTGGACAGGGCTTTTTTATTTGGCTTGTGTCACAAAGGCTGTTAAATTTAGAGGCATCTTTGATGTTATGAGAGTATGGGTTATGAGTTATGAGAATAACTACCAAATTGTTGGCCAAATCGTGACTTCTCCTTCTGCCTTGCTCTGATTGACAAGCACTCTGGGGTGCTACCTAAGGCTTGGTTCTTTGGGAGGTGGGGGTGAAGCATTCTTGTTCACAGACCTCCTTGGTCTTCATAATCCCAAAGTGGCTTATAGACATCTTTTCCTGACAGTTTCATCACCTGGGTGAGACAGGCTTGTGCTGTCATACTTCTTTTCCTTAGTTTTTTTCTTCACATTACTCATTAATTATATATACCACATAATAAAAAATCTGGCTTCCCTGCACACTTGAAAAGAGCTGGAAGAGTACTGAAGTAAGAAAAAACAAATTACAAGTGCTCTATGAAAGGATAGGCGTGCTGAGGTGCCCCCTGTGATATAATTCCTTTTGGATGAACTAGATGTTTTGCTGCATGCATTCTCTCTGAGCGTGACCTCTGAATAGCTTTTTCTGTCAGCAGGTCCCATCATGTTTATTTTAAACTCTATTAAGCGTTTTGGGAAAGATAAGAAATGTATTTTCACTAAGCATAATACAGAGAGACTTGCTTAAGGCAAAGAAAATATAATGTTACTGCAATATGCAAAACTGGACCACAAGACTGCAGTTGAGTTACCATCCTGAAGTGAAACAGGGGACTGAGAAAGAGAAAATGTTGCTTTCTGAACATCAGCAAATTGGCACATTCCATGAAAGGTAAGAGGCACAGGTACTGCTTAGAGTCATCTTCTTAGGAAGGGGGCTACATTCCTCAGGCAGTTATGTACTCATCTATGTCAGTACCTTTCTATCCAACCTTAGATTTTCTTAGATGTTCAGACTCAGATCAGGCAAAAAAGTGATGTTCTGGTTTGAATATTAAGCACTGTATAACAGTATTCAGAATATTAAGCAATATACAAGAAGTTTTCTGGGATGCTATTGGTGGACCACCAGGAAATAAATGAGTTTTCTAGAAAAGATTAACTTCTGATGCCATTTCACAGGGAAGTCTGGCAAACCATCATCAGTAGCTTTGACTCATTTTCCCTCAGTCTAAATGAGCTGGTTGACCCATTCTATGGTTAACAGCATTCATAGTTTGTCCTAATCATTTCTGACCAAACCTTGTGTTCTTCACACACCTGCAGAGGCTGCTTACCTCCTTCCCTAACTTCTTGCAACTCTGCTGCAGACAAGCTTCACAGGTTTATTCACAAAGCATCTCTGGGTTGAGAAAGAGGAGCAGCATGCTGAAATAATAGAGTTCAGTTAAACAACACATAAAAATCACTTACCAATAATACCCATTCTCCCCAAAAGACCCTTCTTGCTTTTAAGCATATTTGCATGCTTGTAAACTTGCAGATCCACACAAATTCCCTAGAAAGTGAGTAGGAAGGTCAGAATACCCAGAGGCATGAGGCTGGAATTACATCTGGCTTTGAGATGTGGCTTCTACTGACTAACAGGACAGTTGCTGACATTTGAATTGTGGTGGCTGAACATACCAGATCTGCAGAAGAAGTGGTTTTGCCTGCATGCCAGTGTTGCTACAGCTCCTGGCAGCAGTTGTAAGGTGAAACTGAGCCAGTGGAACAGTCTAATGTTGCTAATACTGCTTAAAACCATTGAAAGAATCAGCTTTTACTGCTGCTTGGTTTCTTTTTTATCACTTGATTGTGATTGGATCACTGAGTGCACTCTCAGGAATGTAGATGAAATCGTACAGCAGGCAGAATAAAGGACCCTCTCAGTGGAGGATGTATAATGAATTGTAAAATGTACATATAATAAACTACAAAAACATATGCAGGCATATTTAGGAAAATAATAATCTTTAAATCATCCAAATTATGTCAGTTATTTGTAGGACCTAACACTTGATGCAAGCCAGAACATGCTTTTGAGGCTTGCTTCTAGTTTGCTCTCATGACAGCATCATTATTTATCATCCCTGTCTTTCCCTGTATGTTTGAGATGCTGTAGACTCCATATACAGGTCAATTAAATGTGCCCAGGAACATTTGTGGGCTGGGAGGCACAGACCTGGGAAATTTTCTCTGAGCCTGCTGCCTGTGGGAGTGTTCCATGGAGGAAACACAGAAGCATCCAAGACAGGCTTGGTAATTGCTGGGAATAGTGATAATTTTTCAGGCCAAAATATTCCAAGGAAATATTATAACAGGTTTAATAATGTGTTAGCAACTGATTTTCTGCATTTTCCTAAGTACTTTGATTTACCAGTATACCTTCAGCTGCTTTTACTGATAGAGTTAAATTTGCTCTTCACACATCACAAGCATATTTTGTAATCTTTTACAGAGGCTATGGAGTATGTGAATATACTCCTCACTTCATTTTAATTTAGCAATTCACCTTAAATTGAGAGATAATTTTTTGGTTTTTCCAAATCCATTATTGGGTTTAGTACCTTTTTAATTATGTCATGTTTAATGATAGAAAAAAAAATTGTAAAACAAATGTTTCTTGTGTTTTCTTCCTCTCTACTCCTCTTCAGTACCAAAACATCTTTGTTGCTTGAAGAAGAGCTTGTATGTCCCTTGTATGATAGAGAGATTGAGTCTTATGTGTACACAGATATTTCCTTTTCTCTCTCTACTTAAACTAAGACAGAGCTGTTTACAATCATCAGATGTAGAAATCTGAAGAAAGACCAAAGGGGATAAAATCAGCCAGTTAATGCTGTTTGCTGATGCTTACTAGATCATTATGTATTTGCCCAAGTTATTTATCTCACTGATGGTACCCTAATGGAGAAGTTAATATTCATTTCCCTGTTTGGCAAATGGCAAATCACAAAAATTTGTTTTATAAGATATATATTACATTCCTGTGGTACCTCTCAAAAGGGTGGTGTCATTTGATGTGCTGTATGGGATAGAGGAAAAACAAAGAAAAGGTATTAATCTTTTTTTTTGGTAGGAGATAACAGGAGAGCAGACTTGTCCATATCAGAGCTATGAGGCTCCTTTGCTCCCAGCAGTGCTCCAGTGGCTTCCTGATCTTGGAAACCTTGCAGGGACCTTTCCTGTGCTTCAGTCTGTGTGGAAGTACTGCTAATGGTAATTCTCAGCAAAGCAGGGGATGTATCTGCTATTATGATCCAAGAATAAAGCCCCAACGTTTTAATTATATACAAATACATTTGAAGAGTTATCAGAAGTGTAAGGTTGCTGCAATAAGGTGAGCAGAAGAGATTTGGTCTGTCTATCCATTTGCCAGGGCTGTCACTTCTGATTTACTGTACCTGGAGCCTAGAGCACTGAATCTTTGCAGCCATCAAGGTCTTCAATAAGGCTCATATCTCCTTGCCCTTTGCCATACACAAAAGTTAAGAAGAACAAAAATCCCCTCCAAAATGAAAACAAAATTTTCACAGTGGGGAATATCCTGATACTACTATCAGCCCATCCTTTTACAAGTAAAACTGCCACCTTAAATAAATGTAGTATAACAAATGTGTGCATTTAGTAATAAGCCCTTTAGAATGCAGGACTAGAAAGGGTTATTTGAGCTGAAAATGTACATTTCCATTATTCACAGAACCATCTTTCCAGATTAAGGGTCCTATCTCTGGTGTAGATTTATAGAATTGCATAGAACTATGGTTTATGTTACTTAAATATCCAGTAAAATATTTGTGCTCATAGAAAGACTTATTTTGTTTGGAGCAGAACACACTATATTTCTGATATGTCACCCTTTATAAGAGTGCCTTTTGAAAGAATTAATAAGCCCCATCTTCCTAAAAAGGAAATACATTGAAAAGCAGCAGGGTATTTTCCAAGCAACCTAAATACTACAGCAATACTATCAAATTTCTAAAACACATGATCCATAATGAGGGGCAACAACAGTTTCATGCTGTCATGGCAACGGGAAATCTTAGGGTTGCAAATCCATAATTTGAAAAGATTATTTTGAGAGAGCAAAGGGGTTTTATACTGCAGCTGCAGCCATAGTAGACACAATATATTGTTGCTGGCTACTTCACCAGCAGTATATACCTATTTTTTAAATTTGTGCTGCTTTTCATGGTCTTTAAGCCTCATTTATGTGTGTGATGTTGTTTTCTTAAAGGATTTGTTTTTCTTTTATTTCACTGTGAAGTTTTCATTAATCTGATTTCATGCTAGTTTATAATCTGCTTTTATGAGAAGTCTGGGGGTGTGGCCACATATTTATTTTGTAATAGCAAATTCAGTTCTTTGAAGCAGCATGTTATTTTTTGCCAGAAGTATTTTTTTTTTAATTTAATGTGTATTATCTCAGAATTATAGATACCTAGGCAATGCTCCCTTTTGTAAAATACACTTTACTCCAAGAACTGCTGATTGCTACATAGGCGTTGGTGTTGATTTGGGGTTTTTTATCCTCCAAAGATTGGTAAGAAGTAAGCAAGGAATAACAAGGAGTAACAAGGAGCAACAGGGATTTAGGGGTTTTTTCTCTGTAACAGTTACCCTGTGATTCCAGCAGCTTGACTCTCCCACTGTTTGCTTTTTTTAATGTTGAGTAGCCATAGCATTAATCATATAATATGTGGACTGCAAAATGTTGTCTTTTACTGTGATCAGTTACAAAATTCCTATAATCTTCTGGGGAGCTGGGATTTTAAAGTAAAAGGATATTCTGTTCTGAGGAAAGGAGGCATGAACAAATTATGTAATGCCTCTCCTGATCTAAGATGCAAGATTGCTCTGCTTAGTCACGTGGAAGAGAATGTCTCCGCTTCCTAAATTTGTCCTTAGATAGCAATCATGGAGGAGGAGCCCTATCTGAGTAGATGTACCTTGTTAGCTCATTTCATAAGGCTGAAGGGAATTCCTGGATACGTGCCATCATAAAAAATTGTGTCACACAGTTAATGAAGCTTTATCCTAATGCTACACAAGTTGTTTGCCTCTTGATTACTCATACTGAAAGGCCATTCCTGTAAATATTCCTAGCTTCCAGCCTAAACTGAGTCACGCCACATACCCATTTGTTCTCATGTTAGTGTTGTTCCTTAGATTTAATAGGCCTTCTCTCCTTCTGCTGTCAGCCTCTAAAGCATTTAGAGAGAAAAATCATGTCTTCTCTCAAACTTCATGTTGAGAGCTGAGCTCCTTATTTGCCCTGGCATTTCTTTCCTGCATTTCTTCCCTTTTGAATTCAACAAGGAAGGCAGACCACTGCATTTCACAGGATAACCAGTGCTACCCTGGGCCCACATGGCAGAACTTACATAAAATCTCCAGATCCACTTTGTTCCCAAATAATTTTTTTTTATTTTATACATCACAAAGTGGGATTAACTTCTTGAGTGGTTGTATCTTTATCACCTCCTAGGATTTGATTTCTTACACTGAAGTGTTATTATGAGTAGAAATGAAAACAAATAAATCTTACCAATGACAAAACTCCTAATAAATATGAACAGAAGTTGTGACCACACTTTAATCAATAGGTACTAATGAGAATATTCTTATGTATTCTATGCAGTGCATCACATGAGATCTTAATAATATGAAATGTTCAGTTGCCTCAAAATCCCAATATGGACATAGTATAGACCTGAAGATCAAAGTTAGGCTCACTGGAGGACTATTCTACATGGTTGTCTGAAGATAAACCTCTAAATTTATGGAACACAGGTTTTTCTAAAGATGAATAAAATTCATTTGTATCTCTCTTCAAACTGGATCCCATATGCACCTCAAATATCTGTGTATGTTAGGAAATAATGATTTTGTATTTCGAAGAGGTAAGACTGAGCTAGAAGACGACACCTATGTTTGCAAAGCTCAAAGTCTTAGCAAGGACTCACAGTAAAACTGATATAATAAATATTGCTATAAGATGGTTACTGACTAGAGGATAGATAGGGATTTATCTTTTTAAGTTCTTATCTAGAACAGCACATAGAGAATACAGAACAGACGTGGCTTGAGTTTATCTTACTCATTTCACAGTGCTGTGAAAAGTTATAAATTCACTCTTGAGACTCCAGGGCTTTTGCAGAGCTAGACTGAGGTTTGCATTAGTGCACACATCCTGAGGCTTTGCTCCCTTGGCGTCGCTCTAGTCATAAGATCCACACAGAGCCACAAACTCATTTGGGCTGAAAATTATGCTGGATGTCTCCTAGACAAACTTCCTGGGTAAAGTGGGGTCAGCACCGAACTTGGCATTGGCTTTTTCCACAGCCCTGGGCCACTTATTCCCATGCTTAGTTTTCCTTATTGAGGTTTTTATTTTTCTATATTTCAAGTCAGAAGCTCCCATTTTGTGACCACTGTTGTTATTCTTTCATCGTGCACCACCATTTGTTTCTGTCTTGCTGGTAGCCACCTCACAGGTACCAGGGGCAGCTATCAGGTCCCCCTGAAGCTGTCTTTTCTCCAGACTGAACATTTCCCCCTTCCTCACAGGGCAAGTGCTCCAATCCCCAACCATCCCTGTAGCCCTGATAATCTGATGAAAATATTGATTAAAATGGCTTTACTTCTTCACAAGGAGTTATTATAAGAACTGCAGAGTGTCTGTGTGATCGTGATTGCTGAGTAACTGGTTATTGAATAGTATTTAAAAATACTGAAATGCAAATACCAAATTGATCCTGGAATGAAGGGGACTGGGGTGATTTCAGTGAACTGAAAAATGCTGTCACATTGGTTAAGAAATAAGTGGTCTATCAGTGACTCATTTCTGAAACCTGTTAAAAAAATCCCACATGGGTACACTGCAGCAAAATTTAAGATACCTGTTTCTGGCTAAGTATCCTACTGCTCACAGGAGATCCCTGGTTATTTCCCCCTCTCTGAAGAGAAGCTTTGTGCAAACCTTAAGTGCAAGTGGACCAAGGGCTGGACCAAGACCCTGGATTCTGTATCCTTCTCCCTGAAGAAAAGCAGGAGTGTCACATAAAGTATAAGGAGTGTCAGTAACACTGGTTCTGATGTCAGACTCCAGATTCCCCTTTGCTTGTCCTTTTTTGCAGCTCAGTGTTTCAAGCTGTGAGAACTCAGCTGCTTGTCTCTTCTGCTCCTTCAAAGCCCTGCTCCTGTGGCTGTTCAGTTCTGTGTGTGGAAGCAAAGCTTTGAAATCGATTCTGTGTGACCACGGCATCCAAGTAATGAGTATTTAAAAAGAAGATATGAGAGCACTGGGGAAAAGGAGAAAAGGATGGGCTGAGGAGGGAAATATTCATCTGTTTGAAATGTCAAGGCTTAAAATACTGCTCCCAAGGAATTTCAGGGAGCTTTGAGCCCATCAGGAGCTGCCTGCTTGTCCTGCTTCAGGCATTTTGTCATCAGAGAGCTATGGCCTGCTTAGAATGGGGACATTTTTTCCTTTTCTCTGTGCTTGAATGCTCCATAGCACTGCTTGTTTGGAAATCCTGATTTATTTACTTTAAATTATTTAAATATTAATACAATAGTATACAATCCTGAGTGTATGTTTGTCAAGTTGAACCTAAACTTACGTGGACTCTTGAACAGATGAGATGTTCACACATCTGATGGGTACACATAGACTTTGGCATATTGAAAAAGTATCTTTCCCTCTGGCTATAAAAAAGTTTTGATGCCCCCTCCCGAATTTTCTGATGAATGCATTGTGTGTTATTCCTTATGGCTTGTACCATTGAAATTACTGCAATTTAATTAAAACAATTAATATTCATGTTGTAATAAATAGTAGGACTGATTTTGTGAGCAAAATTGGTTGAAAATACTCTTTGTGCATACAAATGGTTTAATTTAAATAAACATTATAATTAATGCCTTATAGCATAAATCAGGAAATGTTTTCAGAGGTCTGTGTTGTGTAGCACTTTTGAAAGACAAAGCTCCAGGCACTTGCAGACATGCAAAGAAACAGGGATGAGGGGACAAACAATACAGCCATTGTACTCTTTTCTCAGATATAATCTTCCAAGACACATATAATCTCAATTAAAAGGAAAATACAGGAATGAAAGGAAGGTAAATAAGGAAGACTGAAAGACATAAATCACATTGCTGTGACAAAAGAGATTTGATTGAAGTTCTTGTGAGGAGGTGCTGAGTTTGAATCCTCTCACTTGTCACCGTTTCATTACGTTATTTTTAGCGAGAAGCTCCATATAAAGCCTTTGCTGGATGACAAAAGTCACTGTCTTCCTGCAGATCTATAATTCTAAGCTATCAGGTGTGGAAAAACAACTGACATGCACAAGGACATCCTGTCACTGCACCAAGGTGGGAGAGCACTTTGAATATTAGTGCTGTCCTGTGACTTCTCCATAAAGGTCATGTTGGCAACATCAAAATTTTTCCCACTTAAATAAAGCTTCATCTACAATATTTTTTGTTTGAAAGCATTCATCTTCATTAAAATTATTAGTAAATAGCATTTGGACTTGGGGGAGGAGCAGGTGAATCTTTTTTCAGGAGCATTCCATCCTCCTGCCTTTCATTAACAGGGCTTTCTGCTGGCCTGATTTCCCATTGAAGCAGAGATGCTCTGCAGAGATGATTCTCTTTGCTCTGTGCTGGTTTCCTCCACAGTAATACAACTCCTTTTTGCATGTGGGAGATACTTTTCTTAAAATCTCTCAAGTTGGCCATTCCAGTTGTGGCCTATTATCTTTCTTCTTCTTCCCTTCCCTGCCCATTTGCTTATTCCTCCATTTCTCTTGCATCATGCTTAGACTTTCAGAGCAGACTGGATTGGACCCACGCTGTGTGCCCACACTGTTGCTCTAGAATCATTTAGCCACCATTCAAAATACAGAAGGAATATTGTGGCTTTTTTCAAGTAGATATTTCCACTACATCAGAATAAGCCCTAAAATGTCAAAGCTGGAGTAAAGAATAAATACTGTTATACTGCAAGAATCTAGAAGGTATCCCTTTTTCCCAGGAACCTGAAACACCTGTACCCTGATCAGATACTGATTATACCCAGAAGTTTTTCCTAAGTTGCAAGCAGCAGGGATGTAGAGAATTTGTTCCTACTGCTGTGTGAGCTCTCCTGTGGGCAGAGGCTGCAGAGTACTGAGCTAGGGGAATTATCTTCCCCATATTGAGATTGTGTTGGTCTTCAACCAAAATTGAAAATTTTAAGAATCAAGATACAAACAATTAAAAGTCAGCCTAATCTGCAGTCTAACAATTAGAATATTCAAATTGGGAACAGGCTAGGCTTCTGCTCCTTCCAGTTTGGTTATTATCTAACAGTAAAAGGTTGTGTTTGTTAAATAGAAGACAGAAATCCTGACTAGCTCATGGTCTCTGCCTCTTTTGAGAAGAGGTATAAATAAGCCTTGCATCAGGGTAGACAGAGAGTGTTATGCCCAAATTTTTACATACAGTTACCTACTCATCAGTCCAGGAGATGGAATTTCAACTGGATGCTTTGCTGAGAAAATCACAAAAGTGGCCATATCTTTATTCTGCTTCATTATTATTTAGATTGAGAATCTGTTTTCCTATGTAGAAAGACAATATTTTCTAAATACGCAACAAATATTGTAAAATATTTTTACCTGCAAATGCAAAAGGGATTGTAGAAGTATCCCCATAAAAGTGCATACATTAGGCATGACGGCAACTAAATAATTATGGATTAACAACAAATTATATTTCAAAGCCTATTCATTCATCTTTCCAGGAGTTTTATTGATTCTGGGTCTTATTTGACTTATTAGTGATATTTTCTGTTTAATTGTAGTCCACTGATTTTAACCCTTATTAAAAAACAATTCTTGCATTGTGAAACATTTTCTGTTTTTCAAGCTAGTACTCTTGTGTGATGATAAACGTGTCATGAGGATGGGGCATTTGAGGGCAACAGTTTAGAGAACTGGAATGCAGACACAGAAGCAAAGTATAGAAGAATGCACAGGTAGCAAGAGAAAACTTTGGAGTTAGCACAGAAAGGGATTCATTTCCTAAGAAGTTGCTCATTAAGAAGCCTGTAAGGTTTTAACGCTTGAAGGGTTGTGAAGTAATTTTTTGGTTGTGGTTCTTCTCTCAAGGCAAAGCCTATTTTTAAACCATCACTGTGATATTACTAATAGATTCCATTTAGAAGGAAGGCCAAATCAAAATATCATACTTCTTTCAGAAAATTCTGATGCATTTCCTCATTTGTATTTTGTCTCATAGGGAAATTTATTAGCCCAAGGAGAACTGCCAAGGTTTCATTTATGTGAATTGTTCTTTTTTTTCACTTCAGTAAAGTGGCTTAGTAAAACCCAGTAAATTGCTATCTAGTTTTTTATCTTTATCTTTTTGCAGTATTCAGTTTCCAGTTGTACTTCTGAAAGTGTTTATTGCAGAAACCGACTGCAATAGGTTTCTGTCATGGTTGCAGTTCAGGCTTAACTGGAATTACATTGTCTCTTCAGTACCAAAGGAACCTCTGTTCTTGGTCTTGTACAGTATAAAAGGTGTTTAGTGAGAGAAAGAAAGTAATTTCAACTATCATCATACAAAAGTGCTTATGTGGATGTCCTGGAAAACTCTTTTGGCTGTTAACCACACCAGCTTCAAAGTAGTTGCTTGATTTTTGCCCACTTTATCAGCGAAATACATAAAATCTGTTGTATATGAATCAAAGTGAAGATCCTGCATTGGCAGAAGCTGAAGCACAGGAAGATCCTCCTGAATACGATGAAGAATTCCTTTCCTTTGCAGACAGCTGAGCACTGGCACAGACTGCCCAGAGAGATTGTAGAGTCTCCCTCGCTGCAGATATTCAAGAATCATGTGGACACAGTCCTGTGCCATGCATGGGCTCTAGAGTGAAGCTGCTTGAGCAGGTTGGGCCAGCTGACCCTCCTCTGTGTGCCACCCTTTGTACAGTGAGGGAATCAGACAGCGGGCAGCGCGTTCCAAACATTTCTCTGCAGGAGTGGATGCAAGAGGCAAATTAAAAATTAAGCCAAATATGCTGACTTGGTTTGTAAGAATCAGGAGCAGAACAGGAAAGTAAAACCCAAGTGACAATATCTGAGGAAGAAAAGAGCTGAGCACTTGAAGCAGTGAGTTAGTGGTACTATTTGAGAAGACATTAACCAAAGAGGAGGAAACAGGCATCAAAGGTGTAACATACAGACAAAATCGATTGGGTGCTCCCCACAGATCAGATAAGCTCATCTCATTAGCCCAATTTCTTTGTAGTAGCAGCAGTGAAGGCCCTGGCAGTGAGAATAAAGGTTAATATTTCTGGAAAGCTGGAGCACTGAACTTCCTCCTCTCCAGAAGAGGGAGATTAGCGTGGCTTGATGCAATCTTGTAAACCTCTGAGTGCCAGGATAACCTATTCTAAGTACTTGTCACAGCTCCAGCAGCCATCTCTGTGGAACCTCTGCCCCAAAGCACTAGCCAGGGTGGTTGCAGCAGCACTCACTCTTTGTTCTAACCATTTGCCTGAAGTGGCCTCTGACTTACCAGCTCCCCACTGCCCTCAAGGGAAAATTTACTCATGATCTGGAGTCTGAGGGACTACTCCAGATCCCATGAGAGTCAACAGTTTCTCAAATCCCTTCTTCATTCATCAACTATGTAATGTTGTCCACTCTACTAGGTTCACTGAAACTTTTCTCCAACATCCACTTATTGATCTTTCAGAAATTCTTGCTTTCAGGCTTTCCTTCAGTCACTTTCTGCTGTGGGAAGGAAGCACTGAAAAGGAGGAGGCTAGCCATTGATTTGTTTAAATCAATTGCTCTGGGTTTTGCAATGCTTCTCTTCTGAAGTCTTTCTTTTTTCTTCATACCTTTCACCTTTGGTAACACCAGGTTTTGAATTTTCCTGTTCTTATATAAAACTTTGTGTAGGAGTCCTTTACTTTCCTGGAGATCATGACTTTGTCCTACTTCTTTCTAAAGAGTGAAAGTCCCCATTAATTTTTCCTAATTTTCCTAATTCCAGAATTTTCCATTTGCTTGAGACTCACAGTTTTATTTATTAACCACAGATACATCTGTTGTATTAGTGATTTTACTGAAATGTTACAAAAATGGTCTAGTAAACATTGAGATTATATTACACTGAGAAGGTAATAACAAAAATTGTTGGAGCACTTAAACTAAGCACAATGGAAGTAATATAGACATTATGGATGAAGTGATTGTTTTTCTTGTTATGTTATTTTTTTAAGCTCTACTCTTAACACTTTCATATGCCTCCTAGGATTTCAGAGGGCTTATTCAAAATCTCTTTTTATACAGTTACCAGTTTTTTCCATAAAAAGCAGCATTAATATCTCAGTATAATTTAAAATAGTTTGACTATTGCAATTATAACCATATAACAGTGTAATGTGCTATATAACAAACAATTACATAACTGTTAAGAACATGATAAGACAATTGGGTTTCTAAAGACAAAGACATTGACTTGATTTCAGTGTTATTTAAGTATTTGATTTCTGTCTGAAAACAACAACGTTCCATTAGTTCTTAGTGGACTCTACTATTATAGAAGAGTTAAAAAAACATTTCTTTTAGAGGGCAGAGGATTTATTGATTTGCAGTGACTCTCAGAGGTTTGCATGTTGTGCCCAGGTGTGAATGTTTCCTCTCTAAGGAAAGCCTCTGTATTGCCCTATGATCCCTCTTGTGTGAAGAGAAGATTGCCTGAAAGCCTTTAGTCTAGAAGTACTTTCCTACTCCAGGTGTTTCATACTTGGAACTCAGTGATGGAGCAAGGGATGAGGAAGGGCATCTAGAAATGGGTTATCATGTTTTTGTGTGTGTGTAGATGCTGAATTTGATAGCTGTGTTAGTAGAGTTATGTATAAAGTACCTAAGGGAAATCCCTGTCTGGTTTTATCCTGGTAATGCAGGACATCAGTCCACCACAGCAATTTTGTTAAAATAAGGGTCATTGTGGTATCCCATGCTGTGATTCATTAAGGGAAAGATGGGGAGGGTGAAAAGAAAGGAACACATTAATTCTTACTTATCACTTATCCATGGACAGTGATCTCTTACAATGAGGCACGTGTCTTGATATTAAGTTCTATTCCTTCTTCATCAAGCAATTTATTTATTAATTCACCTCCTCCTGGAACCCTGTGCTACTATCCAGCAAATACTAAGCAAGTAAAACTGTTGGCTCTTTGTAGACTCCCATTATATTAGATTGGTTTCAGATATTCCAATTGTGAGATGTGGCAAATGAAAGGTGACTATTAGCATTGAATTTGCATTTTAATTAGTGGATAATTAGTGTTCTTTTGTGTTTGTATTAATGCATTTAGAAAATAACTTACAGGTGATAATTAGAGAAAATGCATTTGTTCCATTTTTATCTAGCTCTCTATAAAAAATCAAAGGGATTTTTACAGCAAAAAGTGAACTAGAAGGAATCATTCATATTTAATTCTCTTCTTATCGTTGTCATGTTCAATTCCATTCATTAAACAATAGCTCTTAAGCTCTGTCTTTAACACTACTTTTTCCCATTGTAAAGCTGCTTCACTCCTGTGATGGTTTGAAATCTTTTCTTATTTCAAGTCTAAATGTATTCATGACTGCTTTATAATCATTTATTCCTGTGCCAGTACTGCCTCTGAGTTAAAGAAGTTCCAGTGTCTCTGCATTTACTCTTTCTTCCCCCACCCTACATATTATTACACAGAAGTCTTATCCACCCTCCTCATTTTTATAGTCTAGCTCAGCAGGCCAAGTTCTGCTAGTCTCTTCCAACAGCTCAAGTCTTTAATTCTCTGCCAGTCCAGGAAAAGTATACTGCTTCTGCTCCATCTGCAGCATTTCCACTGTGAGTCAGGTATTTTGAACATATGGAAATGAAAACATCTGTCTTGCAGATGAGGTCCTGGTAGGAAAATGTATGTGAAGCATAGAGAAAAACTGAAGACTGTAGTACATCCATCTCATGCTGATTTTTTAACCAGGATATCTTGGGTTTTGTGTCGGTGTAAATTACAGGTTAAAATTTTCCTGCATCATTTTTCTTATATCTCTATAGATATATCTCCATAGTTTTAAAGACACTGGAGGACTCTTTGAGGACCAGCACATCTTTTTGTTGATATGTTGTGTCCTGTTTGTCTTTTCTTGCCTTGTTTGCAAGCTGTCATGGCAAATTGATTAATTCAGATGCCTTGCTTCTACCTCAGATCTGATGCTTTCACTTCCACTCCCTCTAGGAGCCCATAACATTTTTTCCTAGGACAAAAAAAAAATGCTTTGACAGAGGCTTCTTAATGAAATGGTTGTGACTCAAACAAAAAGCTGCTTTGTCTGTGTTATTCATTTTACTTCACGTCTCATTATATCATTAATGCAGGTTACATGACACACTTTTACCTACATTTCTTTGTTTCCAAAAGAGATTGAGTCCTTGGGCTCTCCTCCTTCTCTTCCACTCAGTTTTATTCACCTCTGCAACACCACTCCTTATATTCTAAATCAGTGGCTAGAGTTGCTCCTTGCAATAGTATCCTGGGAGCCCTCCCAGACCCAGTTAGCTTGCAGGACTAGCTACAGCCATTTAATTTACACCACTGTCTCTCTGGGCACTGATCTCACCCATATGGGTACCTTCTGCTCTTTTCAGCTCTTTTCTGTTCTTCTCTCATTAGAAGTCTGAATCAAAACCCAGGGCTCCTCCTTCCCTAGCTGAAGGGAGTGATAATAACAGCGACATAAAATGAGAACTAGGCACAAGCACAGATGGAAATTTGCTGTAAGAATAACCATTGTGATTAATCTGCATTTCAAATCTGTGTGTCCCCCCCCATCCCCTGTCATTTCCCTCCCCCTACTCCTGTGGCAAAGTCACCAAAAGGTTGCAGGTTACACGCTGATGTTTTACTTTTCTATACATTTATACTATTGTAACAAAATGGTGATCAATAGCTCAGTTACAAAATAGTTTGGAGGGGAGGAGAAGGTTTGGCTGCCCGTGAGCCAGACAGCTCATCTCACGCAATGAGGCTGAACAACTTCTGTTTGATGATCGTCACGCTTGGGTGAAGTGGAGCAGGGAGGGAATAAATGTCTTTCAAATTAGATTGCAAAACTACAGGGCCAAAATGCTGCCTTGAATTTTTAACCAGACGAAGATCTGGTTAACTAGAATTATGGCTTTATTTAATTTGATAGCTACTTCTCTAATTTACACTTAAATTACTATGGTCCAGGCCTTTTTGAGAGGGGTCTGTTCTGGAGCTGGTTTTGTCTGCACAGTCCTCCACAGGTACCACCAAGGACAGTTTTGCCTGCTGCCTCTTCTTCTCCCAGCTTTCAGGGAATGCAGTTATCTCTGCACAAGCCAGGAGCAGGGGGTCTCTGGCAACATCTGAATTCATGCACAGCATCCTAAGACAGTTAATTCTGAGATGTTCTCAGGCACTTGCAGTGTCAGATTCTTCAAATGGGTCAAATTCACTGTCAGGATAGACTGTGCCAAAATTTTAGAGGCAAGCAGGAGGGCCCTCAAAGGTCAGGGTAGGTATAACCACTGGATTTTAACAGAAAGGCTTCCTTACTGGGTTATGGATTGACAGCCCAAAGGCTTTACAAGAGTTCTGTTTGCTTTAGCAAAGTTTAAAAATGCACTCAAATTCATTGTTTAAGTAGCACCTCTCAGATTCAGACAATAAAACTAAATAAGAAGAATCTAAGGCAAATCTCACAAACTTTGCTTCCAAATTTTGCTTCCAACTTTGCTTCCAAAATGCTGCTATCTTATTTCTCCTTATTTCTCAGATGGTAGCACCAGTTAATTTGCTTCTGCTGCTATTTTAACCAATGAATTACAAATGTGTTTACTTTTCACAGTAACTTTGGCTGGATACATCACACTTGCTTTCGACTGAGCAAAGTCAATGCCGCATTGTCAGTCAGTTTACACAAATCTTTTCGTCATCAAAATTTATACTGTGATCTCAATTGTCAATGGATTACTAGTGTGATATGTGGAAATATTCTCATGGTAAAAGTCAGGCATCTCTTCAGAGTGGCAACGAAACCTTTTGTTTAGAAGCCTAAGTAATACTGTGACTTTGCTGATTTATGCCATTTAACAGGCTGGCCCTCCAGTATTAGCCCAAGGGGACAGTAAAATTCTTCAGAATAGCTTTAATTTAGAGGCAATGTTCCTGTCTTCCTGCAGTTACCCTCCAAAGGAAAGTGATTGACTTGTATTTGTTGTGATTTCTCTGTCAGGAAAAAAACCAGGTAAATGGTGCTGCCTCTGCCATCAGCAAGAGGTGTCGGGAGCAGCGTAATGGAACAACAGACAACCTGTTATGGCCCTCCTGGGTACCTGGAGGAAATCAGTTCAGCTCCTACCACCAGAGAAAGATTTAGGGTAAAAGAATCAATTTACCCCACACAACTTAGGCTTCAAAAGAATAAAGCTGTCCTTTCCAAGTCCTTAGCTGATTGCAGCGGACAGGAGAAATGAGGTGTCACTAATCCTCTTGTTGCTTTCCCTGGCTGCTTGAGTACAGATCTCTTTTAAAAAGGCCTCCTGCAGGCAGCTCTCTGGCAGGTGAGTCTGTCTGCAGTGGGGCTCTGTACTGTACCCATGTAACAGGGCAGTGGTCAACTTCAAGGTCTTTAAATGTTAGGTTTTCAAAAGAAAACATCCTTTCAGTTTCAGGATAAAAGTCTCTAAATGCCTTGTTTAGTTGGGTTTCAGCTTAAATAATAATTAACACTAGACTTGGTAGTGGGACCTTGAATTCTATTATTTTTTTCCACAGCTTTCGTAAACTTCACAGTCTAAGGAAGACTTAATCCTTAGCTAGATTTGCCACTTTATTGCTGTTGTTTGGGCAAAATGCCATCATGCAACTGAAAATTGCTAGGGTAGCATAAGCTCAGACAGTCTTACAAATAGTAGATGTAGCAGGAGCACCTGCAAATTCCTTTGCTTTTCAGAGTGGTTGAACCCAGTGGACTGGTGTGCACACTGAGGATAATGTGCATCCCTGCATGCAGATCTGTGCCTTTCCTCATGCCTTGCTTCACCTTCATCAGAAAGTTGTCTTTAAGAGGCATCTTGGCTGAACTTGTCTCTGCTGGGACAGCCACAAAAGATCTGAGCCACTGGGAGCAGGAGGTGGAGGTGTATTGTGCATATGAGCAGGACTGGTCACTGCAGAGACAGCATCCAGCTCGTGGAGGAAGGCATTTTAACAAAGCTAGGCCAGTTCTTTCCTGCAGGCTCCCACTGTGGAGCAAGATCATGACCCTTGTTCTTTTTCAAGCAGACATATTTTCAATTAAAGCTGCCTTCTTAACAAAAAGGGTACATATTATAAAGGGCAGGCTGGGACATGTGATGGCTCCTCCAGGCTTTTTCCCTGAAGTGTAGCTGGAACAATGGCCTCAGGCAAGGCTGCTTACTAGAACGGGAGAAAACTTTCTCTTGCTACCTTTCAAGAAAAGGCAAAGGTGGAAGGGCATTTTTTCCTCTGAGAGTTGGGTTTTTTTCCTCTTTATAGATACCCCCTGTTACTGTTCAGCCAGCATTAGTGTGTCCATTACAAACCTCTTTGTGTGAAACATCCCATCTATGTTATATGGTTTCTTAAAAGAAAATCACATATAATTTATAAATGGGATAAATTTTTGGTTTGGAAAAAAAAAATCATCCTACACAAAAACTAAGCAAACAGAGAAGCTGTAACATATCCTTCCACGTGGTGTCCCAGTGATATCTGTTGCACATCCCCTATTGATCCAGTTACTGGGTCACCACAGCTCTGGCCTCATCAGCTCTTGAGTCTTGCTTGGTCTGAACAGCCTGCAGGGTTGGCTCCTTTCATGACCAAACTGTCATACTTACTGGGAAGGCCTGAAGGTAACCCTCAATAAATTTTTCCTAAGAAAACCCTTGTGTTTCCTTGTTTCTTTCTTTGTTTCCTTCATATTTTTAATGAGTTCCATTTTATTCAGAGTAGTGGCTTCTCTGAATTCTTTAAAGAGTCACCAAGGTGCTGGTAGAGAGATGCACAGAATCATCCACTTTGCTCTCAGTATGCAGATCTTGACACAGCAGCAAATGACAAAAGAGCAGATGTAGAGTATCTGGCCAAAGGGCTGTCCAACCCCAGATGCTGTCCCTGACATTTGTGAGATGCTGATACTTGTCTTCATGCTCTTCTGTTGTCCACTCTCCACCTATTTCCACATCCCTCCTGGGACAGGGAAAAAAGTCCAGCTACCATCTTCTCACCTTCCCTGCTTCTCTGGGGGCTCTTTTGCTTCTCTGTGATACTTTCTGCTTCCATTTCCTGAAGTCCTTTAACAGCTCCTTTACTGCAGCTGTGTAAAACTGACAGTGCTTTAAGCCTAGGTCCTATGGGTGTGCTTTATAGGTGCAGCTGTTTATAGCTGTGACTTGGTTTCACTACTCCACTGAGTTTTGAACCTATTCCACAACCAGTCACCTTCCTCAGGAAAGGTACACAGTGAGCTGGATTTAGCTCCATTTAGCTCTGAAGGAATACCCTGCACATATCCCTTCCATATTTTCCTAATAAAGAGTTCAGTGTTCATGTAATTCAGATGAAATATCGCACCCCACCCGTGATTTGCCACCTTTACTGGTCCCTCATTTTCTGAACAAACATGACTCCCAGCAAGAGAGTGTCACGTCAAAGACCCTGGAAGTCACTTGCAAGACTTACAAGTGTCTTAGAAGATGCTGCCTTGCCAAGACTGGTGCTCAGATGCAAAAGCATAGGTGTGTGGAAGATGAACAGAACTAACAGACTATGAATGCTTTGACTACAATTCAAAACAGAAATTATCTAAAATGTAATATTTTTTTTTTAAAAAGGTATCTTCCTTTTACTGTGTTTTTGAGAGTCTAGCAATATCTCATATTATGGAGCAAAGGAGATAAGAGAACAAGTTCTCTGCTATAAAACAATAAGGAAGTAGATATGTAACTAATCCTTGAGATACAATCCCTGAGACATAACATGGCTTATTCTTTCATAGTGGTTATAGGGGAGCAACAGTTGTATGGATTATGAATAACACATATAACACATGCACTGATGCTCCCAGAGTTTGCTTCTCGTCTCCAGGAGGAAATGCCCTTCCACTCTGCAAAACTGCAGCAGCTCAAGAGCTGTGCTACCATTGACTGTTAGCAAGCTTTCAATACAGTTAAGAGGTAAAAATGCTGTCAAACATAAATGAATGTTGTGATTCTGCCAGGCTGAGGTACTTAAAATCTTCTTTGCCTCAGTTTTCAACAATGAGGCAGGTTGACCTCAGGACATCTGGCCTCCTGGGCTGGTAGATGGGGACAGGCAGCAGAATAACCCTGCTGTAATCCAGGAGGAAGCAGTTCATGACCTGCTGTGCCACTTAGATGCTGGCAAGTCTATGGGACCAGATGGGATCCATCCAACAAAGCAGCTGGTAGAAGAGCTCACCAAGGTGCTCTCCATCATTTCTCGTCAGTCCTGGCTCACTGGGGAGGTCCCAGATGACTGGAAGCTGCCCAATGTGATGCACATCCATAGGAAGGGCTGGAAGGAGGAAAGAACAAACTACAGGTCTGTCAGCCTGACCTTGGTGCCCAGCAAAGAACAGATCTTCTTGAGTTGGCAAGGTGGTGTAAGGTCATTGGTTGGATTTGATGATCTCAAAGGTCTTTTCCACCTTAGCTCATTCTGTGATAAACGAATTTAATATCTGTATTTAAATCAAGCAGTTCTTCCAGTCCTGATTAGATCAGTGTCTGGCTGGTCACTCTGCCATATTTTGGGGATGGCCTGTGTAATTTAAAGGAAAATACAGATTTGAAAGCATGTTCTAATTTCCCCCTTCTCCAGATTTTTCTTTTTCAATATTCATTATTTTTTTTCCTTTTGAGTCCTTGATTCCCATAAAACACACGACACAAGCTTGTTTTGTATTATCGAGTACGTTGGTGGTTGGGCATTTTTGGTTTGGTTTGGGGTTTTTCTGTTGGATTTTTTCTTATTCCTTCTCAGGTGTTAAAAACCTTCATAGCATGTAGTCCACACGTTGGTTTGTAGTCCATCCTAAAGCGATTCTAGCATGGAGCTTTCATAATAAGTTGCGCTCACTGAGTGGAAACAATAACTTTAAAGTACCAGTGGGGGAAAAAATGTATAATTTTTTTCCATGTGGATTGCCCTCAGTAAATAATGATGGTTAGAATTGTTTTAAAGTACTAATATAAAACTCAGCCATGTATCAACCACTTCCGTTGGTGCTACTGCAGAAGCAAAATAAGTTCAACAGACAAGAAGGAATTATCTTAGAGAGATTTACAGGCCACAGAAAAACTAAAAGCTCTAAGGACTTGTATGCCCATGCTTTTAAGTTTTGCCAAGTGTAGAACAGACTATATTGAATGATGTACCCATACACCTGTTTTGTTTGGGGTTTTTTTGTAAATCTAGTAATGCTAATTTTTCTAGTGCACATCACTGTTTTCTTTGTGAAGCTCTTCACAGCAGCTTTTAACTCCCAGCTCTGTGCTTTAATAACAAAACCATCTGGCAGAGTTTTTCAGACTTGCCTCTAGGGGCTGAAAGACCATTTTTTCCATTATAATTCATGAGATCTGGGTGTCCAAAACCCCTGGGCAGTTTTGAATACATCACCTGCATCTTTTGGGGTTCAGAAGTGCTTTGAGACTTTCAGGCAGAAAAGCTATTAAGCTGACCTGAGATGATAGGATGCTGTCCAGTATTAATGCTCGATACTACTTTCTGTGCAAAGTGACAAAAGCTTGCTCTGTTGTACCTGAGAGGCAGTGTTGTTGTCTTGGTTAAGAGTGAACAAAGCTCTTGAAGACCTTATCAAGTACATGTATTTTTATTCTGGAAATATTGATCTGAAGCCCAGAAAGATTTATTTTTTTGTCCATATAAAAGCAACATTTTTAATGCCTCACATTAGAGCAAAATTAGGCGCTTAGAAAAGTACATAAAATTCTGGCAAGCTTCAGTAGCAGCCACTATCTTTGGTATGATAAATGTGCAAAAATTTGCTTCAAAATGCTATGCACAAAGGGTGGCCAGCTTTAATGTCTGGTTCCAAAACCTTCATATGATCCCAGCCAACAAAACCCCTTCCATATTTACAGAAGAGATGAGAAAAGAGGGCAGGCAGTTGCTCCTAGTCATCTTGCAGACTGGATTTCAGCTGTGAGGGCAGACTTTAAATGTCCCTTCTTCATAATTTCTGGCAGCCGAGGGCTTGGAGACTCCCACAGCTGGAACATCTGGACCCAGTTATGCTGGGGAGTCACATTTGAATTGAACTGGTCACTTCACTCTTAAGCAAATTGCTAAATAGATTGACAGCCTAAATGGTTGACACCAAATTATTTCTGTTCTGTGAGTAACTAAAGCCTGTCTGATGGCAGATGTATTATATAAACATAAGCGGGTCCTCGGCATTTATTATGAAACATTTCTCCATGAAAACTGTGTAAAAATAAAAGTTTCTAAGGCAGAATTAAAAATGTATTCTATCTACTGCAGGAGAATCCTTTCAGCAGAGGTAAGATAGATGGGCTTACTAAAATAGCAAATGATATAAAAAGAAAGTGGCTTCAAGCAGAGGGCAGTTATTTTCTGTTAAATGGCAAATAAAAAGTAAGTAGTGAGTCAGTTCAAATGATGTTTGGGGTAATCTATTTGGGTGTGCTTATATAATCTATTTTAAGATTAGAATCTACCTAAAAATCTCTGTACTCTGCCCTAAGAGTCTTGTTCAGTTTTATGTTGCTTCGGGCTTATAACAAAGGTTCCTTCTGTATGTTTTACAGCAAAAACTGGATTTTTGTTATAACTCATGAACTGTCAGAATTTTCATGCAATAGTTTTCTGGACTTACACACGATACCTCAGATATGACTCAGTTATTAGATTTGTAAGCTGCATGTGGGAGGATGTGGTTCTATGCTCAGTGTAAGCAGATATGTATCTTGTACTAGCTCTCAAAATAGCAATTTTGACTGCAGGATCTCAATTTTCCCTTGTGCCAGTGTTCACAGGGATCCGATCTGGCTGAAAATTAACCTTCAAGTCAGAAAATTAAAAATAAAAAGCATGTGCAAATTTTTCAGCAAGGTCAATTTGCTTGGCTGAGCCAACTCAATGGAAGCACAAGGTTAAGGGCAGAGAGGGAAGAGGGATCACCCTTCTGGCCCCTGTGTGCTCTCAGGTCAGCTTATACTTCTAACATCATCACACTCGATATCAACACACATATACAGAAAACATACAGGCAATTCAAGATATCAGAAGCAGCTGGCTACCTGCCAGCATATAATAATTCTTGATAAATCACATTGCTGACTGTTGAATCTAGAGGGGGTTGTGTGTTTTTGCGGTTGTGGGTTTTCTTTAAGACTGGCAGTTCTATATTCTACATGGATTTTAGGCAAGATCAGAGAAATAATTAGCTATGTAAGTACGTACAGAAATTTCTCTCTTCGTGAAACAGAAGGAAATCCTGACAGACCTAGATGAGATGGAAGAAAGGACAGCAATTTTCCCAGGAATAAGACACATGTTTCAGAATAAATGCTGTGAGTAAAGAAAATGACAGTAGACTCAGTAGGATGTCAAAAGATATGGGTATGGTAATGTCTGCATTGGTATTTGTTGTGAATTTCAAAGACTGCAGACTCACCTCCAGAACAGTTTATTAGCTGGGCTCAGCAAATCTCTTCTTCCTTTGTTTGCTGGTATAAGTGAGCAAAAAGGGAATAATACTGTAATTCAAGGAATTATAGGGAATTCATTGCCGAGCATTTTCACCATGTAGACAGTTGTTAAATGATACAAACATTAAAAAGGCAAGACCCCACTTATGCTTGTGGAAGGGTAGAACCTTTGTATTGAAGGGAAAAATAATGTAAACCTATTTGAGAGCAATAATCCAAGAGGGGATTGTTGATTCATGTATACTGTAAGAAAATCATTGTGAGCTACTGCAAGCTTCTATTTATTTTTCCATGTTTCCACCACCACCCCCCTCCTGAGACAGTAACTGTGACTGAAATATTGTTTTTCCATCCCCAGGTGGCAGTGCTGCCTTCCAAGATAATAACGCTCTGTAGCTCTGGGAGAGAAATGCTGCTGGTCTCTGGCTGTCTTATGTGCCATGTTTCTTTGTTTCAAGGGAAATATGCTACAAATTCTCATGTAACAAGACTGGGGTAATCGGGATGGGCTTTCTCATCCCAGTTTGACACAGCAGCCATCTTCTGTTAGAGGCACTGACCAGACTGCAGCCTATTCACCAGAAATGATGTCTGTGGCTACCAGTCACTAATTCTGTGGAACTTTAATTGTCCAGTTTCAAATACCTTCTAGTGGACTAGAGAAGAAATAAGTGTGATGGCCATTTTGGCTCTTAAAGGTGCTGTAGAAGCAGACTGCACATACTAATCCTGGTTCACAAGCCTTTGGCACCTGGCCTAATCCTGCTTCCACTTTCCTCACTGGCACAATCCTTGCAGTCCTCAATGGGGCAGGCACTGAGCAGCTTTGTTGGTGCTACATCAGGCTGGTAAATCTCACACTTGCCCCACTGTGCCTTTCTCTGCACAATTCCATGGTCCCTTCAGTTACCTGGAGCAAGAACCAAGCTGTTACTCCACCCTGGGCTACCCCCACTGAGGTGTATCAACAACACACCTTTGCTGGGCAATCTGTAATGCTTGTAACTTTATCCTAAATATGAAATACACCTGTATCAGAATAAAGAAACCTGGTGCATAGGGATGGCTGCCAGCTCCAGTGGGTATTGAAAAGATGATGAGCAGCTCTCAGGCCCTCTAGAGAACCCAGGAGGGCCAGACCTGATGTCTTGGAAAGTGAAGATTTTCAGCAATTGAAAATCCAACTGAATTCTCTAGCATGTTCTCATCTATTTCAAACTGATGAGCAAGGTCCTTCCAGGTTGGGAGAGTATGATCTTTTTCAAAGATCTACACTTCCACTGCAGCTGTTTTGAGGGTAGCAGGCAGGAAGCTGAAAAAGAACCTGTTCTTTTCCTTCACTGGAGACATTTGTGTGTGTCAAGCCCTCTCTAAAAATTTCTGCTACTTCTTGAATATCCTAAATCCCAGATGGCACTAAAATACACTTCAAGGTAATTCTCTGACCCCCTACCCTGGCTACCTTGTTTGTGGTCTACAATTCAGCCAGGAGAGGCTTTTTCCCACCTTTCCTGACAACATACACACAGAGCCAGTAAGGAAAGATTAAATGCAATCAGAGCTGGGATGTGCATTGTCCTTCCCCTGGACATTGTCCTCCTCTGCCCTGGCAAGCCCAGGGCAGAGGAGGACAAGGGGGCTCCCCAGGACATAGTTGAGCAGGGAGGAAGAAGGGGAGGACAGCAGCAACTGCACGACAGCAGCCTGCCACAGAGGCTTCATCTGGAGGTGGTGCTGCTCTGTGCTGCTCTTTAATTGGAGCAAGCAGTAAATATAACCTGGCCTTCCCAGTTAATAGGATAAGAGAAATGCAGATTTAGTTCAGAGCTGCCACTGTGTTTTTAATGCTGCTTGGGTCACAGCTTCCATCCTCAAGGCTTCCTTTATCCTCTTTTATTCCCTTTGATTTTCTGCATAGGAAAAAAACCCTCTTTGTTTTTCAGGAAGGAAATATTTACTATCCTTTTCCAGGTTTCTCTAATTCTTCCCTTCTCACCCCAAATTCCTGTTATGTCCAGAGCCATGTTTTCCAACTCATCACCTCCATGCCCACCTCTTTCACTGACCTCAGAAATTAATAACCCACCCTACCTAAAATGAAGATATATCAAACTTAAATTGTGCACTCTCAGAGCTCTGCCACAGCTGGAATTTCTCTATTCTTCTCTTCTAGCTGTCTAAGAGATCTTAGAGAAAAATTTTAAATGTTAAAACTAAAAAAAACCCTTAAAATAAAATCCATAAGCAATTTTTTTTTCTACTGGAAGTGCTCAGCCTTCTTGCCTATTGAGAAGACCAGGACCTCCTTATCACTATGCCACACACATAGGCCAACAAATGAACATATCTGTAAATAAAATGCAATAGACATAGCCTTTGGAACAGAGGGGAAGAAGCTATCTTTCAAAATGTAGGCTGAATTTTGTGCTATTTTCTCAATCAAAATCCCTCTCCTTCTGAAAAACATGAGCAAAGATGAAAGAGACAGTTTGTTTTAAAAGCTGTATTATCAAACCCCTAAAATATATTTTTTTCCTCCTGAAGTCTGCATACCCAGAAAAGAGGGAAAAGGAACTCAGTAATCTCAGCCATTTAAAGGCACATCTGCTCATCCCCAGAATTTTATTTCAGCTGTCACCAATTCACCTGAAATGATTATATGAGAAGCCAAGCTTATCAACTCCAGTTTCTTATTTCCAGTGATTACAGCACTTTGCAAGTCTGATGGTTTTTGCCTGCAGAATATGGCAGACTGAAATATAATATTGGTTTATTTTTTAAATAACCAGATTTCTCAGTTCAAAAGAAAACCAACACAAAATATAAACAGTATTACTGCTGCTTCAGAATAAAGATACTTCCATTTGCTAGAATAAGTTTACTGCCAAATCGATGACTTTTCCATAGCTAGAACATATTTTTCATTTAAATGTTAAATATGTAAAGTTTACTGAAAACAGAGATATTTTATCTGAAATTAAAAAACCCAGAACAGCCTTCTTCCCTCTAAATAGAAGAGAAAATTTGTAACTGCTTTTTATAATTTCCTTTATATATGTACTGAAAAATTACATTTGACACAACTTGAAAATAGAATCTGCCTTTTTTTTCCCCAATGTATTAAACTGGAAGACAGTAGCAAAATTTGTTGCTATGGTTGGATTAAATCACCCTTACATTAATATTATATATCTTTCACTGTTAATAAACAATGTAAAAAGTAAGAACATTTGGTATCTTCTCCTTAAGACCAAGATGGTACAACACTTCCTGGGATACAGCCATCCCTGGCATACTTGCAGGGCACGTGTGGATAAAGGGATATGGTTAAGGGTTTTTCCTTCTTCTGCAGGGAAATATGTGTGAGAAAAAGGCATTGAAGAGTCTATGAAATAATGAAATTAAAAGTAATTAAAAGAAAATGAAACATTATGGAATTTAGGAGAAAGGGCTAAGTAAAAAGAGGCTGTGAATTTGTTCAGGTACAAATTGTTTTCTTATTTTGCCTATGGAACCCTAATTAGAAATACACAGGTTGCATAGGAGAGTTGTCAGTCTAATCTTAGATTTCCCTTTGACCAAAATCCTCTATCTAGCTGCATGGGTCAAAAAGGGCAGCTGCATTAGAGAGCTTAGTTGGCAGAACTTGGTTAAATGTCTGTTTTCTGACAAATCTGTGTTTTAAAAAGAGAAGTGACTCAGAGACGTGGGACAGGAAGGCTGTGCACCTCAACTGGCAGCAGCTTAACTCTCTAAATCCTCCCAGAAAAGGTGAACTTCTAAGGAATATTTGTTTTGATTCTGTGTCATGTCTTGTGAATTTGCACACTATTGGGACAAAGGGCAGTAGAATCTTCCTGGTTTGAGTAGGAAGGAATTTGTTGCAGGTCTCCTTTCATAACATGGCATAACTGGGAGTTCTCTCACTTCTGGTTTTGTCTTTCTGCCATCACCTACTATGCAGCTGGAGCAGGAATTTCATTCCAGACATTTTAATTGCAGTGTTCGTTAAGACTGCTAATAGATATGACCCACTGCAGGGGCACTTGGTGTTTCAAAGAGATCTTTCTCTGTCTTGCAAACTGGCAGATTTTGTTTTCCTTACTCATATGAAAGTACCCAATTCAGCTGGTGAGCAGCCACACTGATTTGCCTGAGTGAGCCGGAGGGGGCCAGCCCCAGAATTCCCAAGTCTGAGCCAGCCTGGCCCCCATACCAGGAGGAAAGATCACCCTGCAACCCGGATTGCTTCTCAGCCAGATATTGTCATTTTCTATTCACTGTCATATTTTTATTTATTTACTCACAAGCACTATCCAGGATATTCAACCTGGAGCAGATTCTGACATTCTGAAGCCCCAATTACCAGTCTAACAGGGAAGCCTACATTAATTGTCAGTAAGACAGTGAGACTATTATTGAAGTAACTGTTGGCAACCAACCTAAATGCCTGTTATCAGCAAGGGAGAAAGCCTGCCAACTTTATGCTAAAGAGAGTTTTTACACAGAGTGGGGTTTTGATTTGGGAAATTAAATCAAAGTGCAGCGGGTATTTCCAAAAAGAGTTATTATGAAGGGATACTAAAAAGGAAGATGAAGCCAAGAGAATGAGAAAGAAAAAGATGCTTGGGACATTTTTCTCTGGATGCATAATTTGGTTTGAGGGAAACAGAAGATGGGAAAATGAAAAGAGAAGTTGTCTTTTTATGCACTAGGAGCTGGAGACAGGTTGCTGGGAGTAGTCTAGGAGCACTCCTACTGCTTCTAAAATTTCTCAGGGGTTTGATCATTCTGCTCGCTCAGGTTTAAAGATGCTGGCGCCTTTGTGGGAATGAAGGAATGTTTCCAAAGAATGGACATTCAGAGCTGGTTTTATTTCTATTTTTTTGCCTAATTTCATGGGGCATTATCACAGACAGCCCAGGATTTAACTGCACAAATTTCCTGTTGCAAAGATCCTTGTTTTCATTTGCTCTGCACTTGGGACACATTGAAATCATGTGCTTTTACTGTTTAACTCTACACTTAAGCTATTCAGGGTTTATGTAGTCCCATAGACCTTTCTGAAATAATTTTTATTGTGTTTGCCTGTGTCAGTGAGGGAGATAAACCTGTTGGGTGAACAAACCACCTAATGGCACCTGTTAATGTCACATGAAGAAAAATTTGCCATGAAATCACATACCACCTTGTAGCCTGCTTCCTGTGAAGCACTGGACATAACTTAGGGCAAAACTCCTAACCCCAGGTGTTTGTACCACGCAATCTTGTCATGTATTTGTACCCACTCCTAAGTTTTATGAAAGTAAATTGCCTAAATCAGCTTCCATCCAGCACACTTCATTAGAAGTTAATGTTCAATCATAACTCTCAGAGTTCCAAGGGAAAGGAATCCAGGATAACTTGAAAGATGATCCCAATTTGATATTGACTACCAAATATTGTGGTGGGCTCTGACCTACATGACAGGTGTTTCTCAGAAATTATCTAATAAACCACCACTAAATAACATGGAAAAGTAAAATACATAGATTGCCGTGGAGAGCGACCAGTCAGCTCATTTCTGTTATGGTTGCAATGCTTTCTTCTGGAGAAGATGTTGGAGAGATCTCTTGGTGCCAATGGATATTTCCACTCACTAAGGCCAGCTCAGTTGTTTGAAGATGTTTATTCTGCTGGGAAATTTATGTTGATGTGCACTCTCTGATGCTTTAGCTCATTCTGGTAAGAAGATCTTGGGACAGAGTTGACAGGAGATAGCAAAAATACTTCCCAGATAAAGTGACAAAACTTCTTTTTAGAAACTCATGGGTTTTGCCCCTCTTACAAAAGTTTTTTAAAAATAGACAGTCTTTAGAAAATTCAATTGAAAAAGAATATTTCTCTGTCAGATTCATGGAAGCAGCTGCAGTGGGATGTAAGTGCTGAGTTTGGTGTACAGGTATTGACCATCAAGATGACAGTATTGATGTTGAACTGAAGTGCTTTTTCTTGGAATGTTCTGTGTGAGAATCTATATGGGCTTTGAAGCCCTAGTCACACCACCAAAATTCTTCAGTAAACCACTCCTTTTTCCCACAGAAACAAGAGCATCTGATTCTATTAGTATTTTTCTGTAATGAAGGATCTAATTTTTTCTTTCCTGATTATTCAGGGTCTTGCCCAATACAAATTCAAAAGCTAGTACAACTCTGTTATTTTCTTTGTTACTGCTTCAGTTCTCTAAAGGTAGTTTTAACTTTCTTGATTGCCTTCCCTGCTGTACAATCTAGCACTGAAGTATGATAGCAACTATCACTTGATCTATTTCTGTGCTCCTAATCTGAAAAATAATACTAATTTAATTTATGAACAAATGTTTACTAATTTTGCTTGGCTTTCATGATTTGGATTGTGAAGTCAGGTTTTTCTGGTGTTGAAATTCACAGTGTGGTTTTCAGCCATGCACTGTAATATGGTCTTTCCTTTTTCCATAATGACACAGTTCAGTACTGTTTATTATGCCAAAGATTGCAGAAAATTTCTTCTTCCTGTGTCTGCTGGGGCATCTTGGTTAATGCTCATTATGGACCTGTACCAAGCCCTCACAAAGTAAAAGGCAGCATTCCCCTTGGAGGAGTCTGACTTTGGATCAACCTCTCAAACTCCATTTTGGTTTCAAATGGCTTCTCCTTCCCCAACCCTCCCACATCTTTGCAATGCATTGAGGGAAGGAAAAAAGCTAACACTGTTGCAATATCCTTTGCTCATTTGAAAGCAATGCTATTAGAAGGAAATAAATGTGATATTGTGTACTCCCTTATAATAGCCATGGGTAAAATTATGCTGCATTGGTTATTGTTCTTTACATATATTACCAATTGAAAAGGAAATGGAGTTAGAATTAATGGACCCATTTGTAAAAACATGATTTTAATATTAATATGCAGGGTAAATCAGTTGGCAAGAGCAGAAATAAATTAGTGAGTGTCTCAAACACAGTATTTTACTAGAGACTAACTGCACAGATGCTGAAAATACAAGCCTGTAGTTAAACCAGTGTGTGGGGAGGCTTCTCTTAGAGTTTGGGAGAATATCAAAGTGTGGATTCCCCACAGTACACTCCTATTGTCCAAAAGCTACAGGTGTTGCCAGGAGATTATTAGTGTTTTCTGAGAAAAGGCACTCTGCAAAGGAAGGAGCTGGTGGAAGAAACAACCTTCCCCATTTCCTTCTGTGGCTGCTGATGGCTGCTGGGCTCACACTGCAGCTGCAGGACATTCTAGATTGATTTTTCATTTGGAAAATAACCACAGGGGGTCGATTGGCTGCTTTTTTTTTGCTTTTTTTTTTGCTTCTTTTTTTTTTTTTTTTTTTTTTTTCTTTCTTTTTTTTTGGTAGGCTCAGGCAGAGTTGTTACAACCAGGGAGCACACAGGTTGACTTCCTCATACTGCCACTGTAGGAGCAGGGACCACAAGCAGAAAGCAGTTATGTGCAATCTCTTAGGACAAAACCCTGTCCCTAGTTAAAAGGTAAAGCTTTGGAGAGCTCAGTAGGAATCTTAGAAGTTTTGGTAGTCAGTTAACCTCGTCTATAAATTATTCCTCCAAAAACATTCAATTTGTGATCTTTCATAACAAGGTTGAAAGTAATATTTTTGTGCATCGAGCCCAAATTTCTTCTAATTATATTAATTATCTTCCAGGCAATTAGTTTTTGGGAAAAGAAAAGTCACCCATCATAACCCCATATCCTTGTTTTGTAATCTCCTTCATTTCATCTGATTCTTAAAAAAAAAAAAACCAAAAAAGTGATAGTTTTGCTGGCCTATTTCAGAGCTGATTTTAAATTACCTTACTGAGACAAAGCTATCAATCTCTTAATCAGGAGAAACTGCAGATCAATCCAAAGCTTTCTTTTCTTATATAACAAGAAAGGGCAATTTTCCTAAAATCAAGGAATACTCTTGGACATGGTCTTTCCTTGTTTATGTGAAACACTCTATTTTTTTTTCCTTTTATCCATTCATCAAGATTTTCAAATGTAACATATAACAACGTTAGAAAAACATTAGAAAATAAAATGAAAATCCCTGAAATGTTATATTCTGCATCTGAATTATAAGAATCCAATGAAAACACAACATTAAAGCACTGTTTGCAGGAAGAAATTGTCATGACTTTGACAAAAAAAAACAAAAACAACTTTGGCTTTTAAAGCTTTAATCAAGTAATTTGTGAGAGTAAGAGCTCTGTACTGCTGAGTTGTTTTCAGAGCATTTATCACAGGTGTTTCACTTGTGTTCAGCACATCCTGATTCTAATCTTAATACTCTTAACAATAGTAGGGCAGCTTTTGAGAACAAGCAGACTGGCTCTCTTAGTTATTATGTACTGCATTTTTACACCAGCATTATTTATTTGGGATTTTAAAACCTTTTCCAACATCCATTTCACCTAAAAACTAGCTCCATCCACATAGGGGGAGTCTTCTTCATCACTAAGTTGTACAAAGAGAGACATTCATGGAGAAATCTAAGATTTGGGCCAGTTCCTTCAAATGTGAGCAATGATCAGTGTGCTGGACAGCAATCATTTGAAGGAGCATTCCTATTCGGGGTGCTCACCACTTGGGGTCTTCTCATCCAGTTGACCAGCATCTGGGCTGTACTGTGGCCTTAAATCATGATGTCCTATAAACAGCAGCAGAAATAACCCAGAGTTCTCTAATTAGCCTCATTAATTCATTACTGGTGAGAGCTCCTGGCTTCACTGGTCCTATGATGGATTGCAGCAAACGCAGTGAGCATCCCAAGCCAAAGGCGAGGGCATGTAAGAGCAATGTCCATGAGATGATCTTCAGATCCAGCAGTGAATATTTCTGTTTAAGTACCTAATATTTTTTTAAGTACTCCAGATCATTTTTCTTCCAATGATTATGCTTTTACTCTGTGATAAATAAGACTCTGCCTGAGGATACCAGAGGGCATGCAGCACTAGAATAATATCTTTGCAACATATTTTGAGTGGAGATCACACCATTTCTAGCTCACCATATGGCTTAGTGCAGCTGTCCTAGCATTAAAATGACCTTCTTCATTACATAAAGGTCACAGATGCAGAATTCAACATTTTGTAACCCTTGGCAGGGGTACAGGCTATGCAGGGAGTACACCTGTTGTCCTGCCTGCAGTTCAGAACACCATCACCCATTAACTGATTAAAAAAAAGGAATTGAAATTTAGCTTGAATTGCTGTAGATACCACCAGTTAATAAATGTAGATGTTATTAAACAGTTTAAAGTGCTGAGAATAGGAATGCTAACATACTAGCATCAACTTCTTTATAGGTTTTTCTTTGTCATCCCTAGTAAGCAGGACTTTTACATCCTTCTTTACTCAACCTGGTAATATTCTCCTCTTTAAGAAAAGAGAATCTAGAAAGGAAGCCAAGGCAATGACCCGTCACCGACATGTTTTATGAAAAATCCTTTACTTAGGATTTTTCCCCTCCTGAGAGCTGAGAGGCCTCAGGAACAAACTGTAAACAATTCTTATCTGCTTCTGTGGAATGCAACAGGGGGAATCTGTGATTGGCCCCGTCAGACTGTTTGCAATTAAGAGCCAACGACAGTTCACCTGTCTCGGTCTGGGAGAAGACCTTTGTTTACATTCCTTTTCTATTCTTTGCTTAGCATGGTAGTGAAATCCTTCTCTCTATTCTTTTAGTATAGTTTTTATATATTATATATCCTATAATAATAAATCAAGCCTTCTGACACATGGAGTCAACTTTGTCATCTCTTCCCTCATCCTGGGACCCCTGTGAACGAGGTAACAATGACCAGGTGTTTCTGTAGATAAAACAGTCAAATTTTTCTTCACTCCAAAAGAAGTTTTATGCATATTAATAGTGGAGGGGAGGGAATGTCCAGTTTTAACCATTTCCCCCTGCCTTATCCTGCAGAAGATGCTCTGCTAATGAAGAGTTGAACTGGATTTCCCTGCCAGCAGAAAAACCTTGGAGTGCTCCTCAGCGTGTTTCTCCTGCTGCTTCATGCTGCTTGAGTCAGGCAGCATTTTGAACAAGACAGAGCACTCAGCCTCTTGACTTAATCAGGATTGTGAAGGTCAATAAAGGGCACAGATAACCACTAAAACACACTTCTCCCAGAGGAGTGATCAGCAACATTGTCTTTTGATGGTTATCACAAGAGAAAAAACATTCTGTAGTTTGCTTGCACCTGTGAAGAGGTGCTAGATAGAATTATTCTAAATTCCAAATCTATTATTCTAAATCCTAAATTTAGCATATTCTAAAAAAATACATTGAATCAAACTGACTTGAATTGAATCAAACAGAACTACTATTTCAGCTGGAAGGGACCTACGACTTGTCCAGCTGCCTGACCACCTCAGACTTACCAACAGATCAAGCAGGGTTTTAAGGACATTGTCCAAATGCCTCCTAAATATTGATAGGTTTGGGGAATCAACCATCTCTGTAGGAAGCCTGTTTCAGTGTGTGACTATCCTTTCAGTAAATAAATGTAAATTGGGCTTGATATGTTCTTTCCAGCTAACCATCCAAAAGTACTTTGAGGCAGCCTCTTCAAATTCAGTACTCCTTTAGGAGGGATTTCATCAGCACAATGCTAATATATTTAGGAATATCTCAAAATCACTATCTCTCAGCCAGTTTCAGTGCAGAATATCACTCATAGTATTTCTGCCTGCTCTGTGTGTCTTCCTTAGCAAAGAGCTTTCATAAAAGATACTGATTTAGTTTGTTTGGGATGTAACCAGAAAATGCTCCCTGACTACCTACCTGGACTTGGAACACCAAATGTAGGAGGTATTTCATTACAAAGGGACTCCAATCATTGATCTTGGATTTGACATTTTTTCTAATAATTAATATAAAAATCCTAAAGCATTTTTAAAAATTGACACAAATAACACCCCAAACCAAACAAGCACCCTAAGGCTGTATTTTATTCCCACAGGTAATGGACAAAAAGTGTTAAGAAGGCACTGAAGGTAAAGTACATGATGCTCAGGGAGATTGGCACAGCATTATGAAGCATCTAATTTCAGCTACCAAAGGGCCTCATATTGATTTTTTTTTCATTCTCTCTGTGTTCTTTTATAGAGACTTCAAATAGAGTCTTTATTTTGCTCTTAGGAAAACCACATTTCTTGGAGGGCAATGTGGGAGAGGGAAAAGAATAGCTCTTTCTGCTTGAAAAATAGCAGCCTACTTAGCACTTACCAGAGGATTAGACACTCTAATGTTCTGAGAAGCACCTTTTCAGGGACGTGGAGGGAAGATGGATGCCTTGAGAAATTATTGAAATCCATGCAGGTTGCTGAGTGTTTTCTCATTTGTGCATTGTGAGAGACAGATCCAGATTCTAGCCACCACTCTTGGAGCTACAAAATATAAACTAAGGGCAAAGAACATGGAGCAATTCAGAAATACCTCTATTTGTAAGTCATAATTGTAATTATTGAAAAGGTTGTTATACAGAAAATATTCTCTCTTCAGGGCTGCCCCAGCAGCTAGAATATGACTCCTTGATGTTCAAACAGGGAATATGGAAAACTCCACTTATGATCCAGGTCTGAATGATTGAAAGATCAACTCTTCATTCAGTCAATTATTTCTGACAGTTCAGGAAATTCTAAATCTTTTCAAGATCAAAGGAAGCTATACTTGCAGCACCAATACCTGATTTTATTCCTTTTTTTTCAGAAGGGTTGGCATTCTAAAGTAAAATATGTTAATTTTCTTAGAGGTACATAGCACTTACTAACATATAAATTTTACATCAGCATGAGGATGGGAGAGAACTCACCTTTCCTCACTTTTCCCTGATTGGTTTTTGGAGAGGCTTTAATCAGAGTCCCTCCAAACTTTTGTTTCCTCCACGCCTACCTAACAGCTGGGTAAGTATCACACTTTGTGCAGTCACACACTTGTTTACAGTTGTTCCTTGCAGTCTGGTTCAGAGATTTTAAATGGCCAGAGATCCCAGCAGACCTATAGCTTGGGATCCCTGACAAATTCCTTGTTCTTTCTCTTTTTAGGACAATGTTAAACTGTTGGAATTTCAGCCGAGGAAAAGAAAAATACTGTAAAAATACTCTTGCTGCTTCTCATGTTTGGCACTGTAACAGACCAAAATATGAGCCACCCAAATGACAGTTTTAGAGAAAGGGGAGGGAAGGAAGGACAGCAAAAAAATTCCCATGGCTCAAACAACTTTCCTTTCCCCCCCCTCCCTCCCCCCATGGTATCTGACAGAATTAATAATCCAGCAGGAAATTAAACCTATACACCTGACAAAGAACTGCTTAGATGTGATGTGTGATTATAGATGACTCATTCCCATTCTAGAAGACTGGTCTCCTTTAAAGATTCCAGAAAGCTCTGTTTTCTTTAATTATTTTTTTTCCCCAAAAGACATTTTACATCTTCATTTTCTAAATACGATCTATAGATAGGGTTTATTTCATACAAAATAGGAAACATAACAAACTTCTTTTAATTCTATTTCTTAGATAGTCAAGTGATTATGAATTTATATGCCAGGTTTTTAAATTAAAAATATATTAATACCCTGTTTTCCAAGCCTGTGGAAAGAATTGCTTCCTAGGTCCCTGTGAAATGTATTTTTAAACGTGTGTGGAGATAGCTGGACATTACTGGAAAAAAAAAATTAATGTAATGATACTATTAGGCAACCAAATAGAACTTAACCCTTACATGGCAGCTCTTGCTTAAAAGTCTCCAGTGCCTTCACAACGACTGAAATGATTATTTTTGATAACACCTCTAAGATGCAGAGAACAGCTGCACAATGAGTACTCAGTTAAGGATGGAATCACCAGAGGTGATTACCTCCGGTGCAGAGAACCACCACTAGCTAAATTCTTCATCAATAATAAACAGTTCAAGCAGTAACTTCATTTCTATCACTGAAAATGTCAAGGGATCTGAGTTTTCAGCATGTTGTTCTGAGCTGGAATTCATCCAAGACATCCAGGTTAAGAGGCAAAGTGCGACTTACAGAAAAATTACTGTGAGTGTTACATGATCAAAAAGAGGGCACATCCCAACAGTAGGCCCCATCAAAGGATTAGACCTGCAGCATCAGGGTGCTCTTTAATAAACCCCTATCAGAGTATTGACTCAGTACAGACTTAAAAGGAAGACTGCAGCCTAGTGAATCACCAGCACTGTTTAGTGCAGACTGAGCGTAATGTCACTTCACTTGAAGGATTTGACATGATGAGAACACAGTGGTGAGATGTACAGCCTACAACTACCAAGGACTTGTGCTTTCAGGAAACACATTTAAAATATTGTACTAAATTTACAAGGACTATATTCAAGTCAGTGCTGTACTGGGCAACCATTACCATGGTAAGTGGTGCACCTATAGGACTAAGAAGACCCTGCACACATTACTGTGAGATGATGTTATTAACTGCTTATAACATTAAACCACTTGAATGGTCAAGAACAGTGGGCTTTTTCTGCTCAGGTGAATCATTCATTTGATTTTGAAAGTTTAAGATTTTTCCAGGATCAACATTACTAACAAAAGAATAATTTTTCCACATTAAAAGGTAAGGTGTTTGTCTGAGAAACTCTCTGTTATATCCTATTCCCTATTTGTTATTGATTTCTCACTTCTAATAGTAATTAGTCCATATTTTTGTTCTTTTTAGTATCCTTTTCCTCTAGTAGGGCTTTTATTACACATATAAACCTGTGCTGCCTAGAGCTGTTCAAACCTCCTGCAGATACTCCCACCACTGCCTGGTTATCTGACCGGGGTTTCCAGGTGCCAGCTCCTGGAACAAGGCTCAGGGGTGATGCCCAGGTGGCTCTGAGCTCAGGAGGCCCCTGGATCTGACACTCACTCCTGGATCATCTCAGTCACTGCTGCTGCCACCTCACAGGCTATTGTTTTAAAAGATAGAGTATCTTGCTATTTTTGTAGAGTCAAAACTACCTATTTTTTAAGTGGTAACTGATAAATCTGATAGCAAAATTCTGACATGTTCCAGCAAATGGGCTGGACAGCCTTTTTCCTTGTCCAAGGAAAACCTTTCATCTGCTGGCCCTTGTGAGTTTTGTTAGAAAAGAGCTTTTCTCCTTTTCATGAGAAGACGTTGGACCAAAACACAGATGGGTGAGGAACTGGAGACAGGAGATGTACAGAAGAGAAGACAGAGCAGAGGACACTAGTGAGAGCTAGAACTGGGAACAGTTAATTTGAAACAGTAAATCTGTAAGAGAAAGAAAACAAGAGTGGGGAGTTACCTTGGAAAGGAGGGATTAAGGAATGAAAAATCAGGCAGGCTGTGTTCAGTGACAATAATGAATGGAGAGCATCTTAGGCATGATGACAGAGGTAAGCAGTGGAGAGAAAGGATGAAAAGTGGTAGGCAAGGTTCAAGAACTGGGGAGATGAACATTAGTATAATAAAACTTCCTGAAATGTCAGCTCTTGATGCAGCTCAGTAGAAATTCATCCCTTAGATTTTAAAGGTTTTTTCTCCCCCTCAAACTTGCCTAAGTAAGGCTTTGCTCAAAGCTTGGTAAGACAGCTAAGATATAAACTCAGATTCTAGGAAATGACAGAACCAAGAGTGACTGTTTCTGTCAGATTTTATCTGATTTGGGCATTTTTTTTCTTATGTTGCAATGAATGGCTTATATTAAATCTGGGCAGTTATCTAGGGGGAGAGAAGCAAATCCAAATCTATTAAAAAGAAAAGGAGAAGCTGAAATAGAAAGATCAAAGGAGAGGGAGATCAGCTGGAATGGTTGCCAAGTTTTAGAGCCTTTTCTGAGCTTTATTGCTGGTCACAACTTAGCCCAGTCCAATAAAGATTGAAAGTAATGGAAGTGATAGTCTTCTGCTGGCATAGGAAATGCTTCAAGTTTTGATAGAAAGCAAAGTATAATTTTCTTGTTTTGACAGAAAAAAAGAGCTCTGAAAACAAATTCTATGGGTGTGGAATATGAGTTTTGTTGTTGACAGCTGGGGCACTGTGATTGCCATATGGTGAGAGCAGAAGTATAGACACCACAAAAGGTTTTAGCACCCTGGAAACACCTTCCAGAGGGAAAATGATGGATCCAGTGACCCCTACTGGAAGGCTACAGGTGACTTCCCAGAGTCTTGATACCAGTACCTGACACTACTGCAGGATAACTGCAAACCCCTTTCATGCACTACTCAGAAGTTGCTGAAGTAGGATCCTTGGTTTATTTATTTGACCAAACAAAAGGAATAAACCAGTCTGCTTTGCTAAAGCCCTTCTTAAATTTGCAGTAGGTTTGCTTGTAGCAACTGAGGAGATTTACAGATGCATACAAAAAACCAATATCTGACAGCAAATTCCTCCCTCTAGTATCATCACCATTGCTGGGATACCTTTCAGCATCCTTAGGGAGAACATGTCTTACCAGTCCTTCACTTGCTCAGCTCAGCCCTCTGATGTGGTTGGTGATTCGTCTCTTTTTGTTCTTCTTGAAGAGCCTGTCTCTTTGATGACATTCTTTGATGTTCCTGTTTAAGATTCAAAGATACTGCCTTTTTCTACCATAAAAAAAGAAAGTCTTAAAGCAAAGCAGAGGTCATAGTAATAAATAGAGTTCATAAAATCAAACAAAATTAATTAAGATTGTATCACCAGATTCTTCATAGTTTCTAGGGCAATGAAAATCACAGATAGCTGACGGATTTTTCTGTATATATTTTTGAATTTAGGTTTGAGATTTTTTTTTTGTTCTGCTGTATGTTTACACAATTTAGATAAAGCACAAATTATTGCAGTTTCTATGAATCATTTCAGATGTCCTTCATGGATTTATTACACTCATTATGACCATAGTTTCAACTCTTTCAGATGTTGCTTACCTTACTGAAAGACATTATCCCTGCTATTGAGAGCATTTGTTTACAGGGAGAAGAGGTCTTCTAATAATGTCATCCATCTTTTTTCTCCTTAAGAATTCCTCCAAATCATTTCTTTCTGGTTCCTGGAGGATTTGCCCAAACTCTGCAGTGGCACAACAGTGACAAAATAATCATAAATAGATACCCCCAGAACGTGCAATTTCTTTCATTGGGCAGATATGGACAGTTATGGACAGGAAAAAGTCCTTTCCTTCTAATGCAATGAATTTTCCACTGTGGCAGTGCTTTCAGGCGTAGGAAGGTGCAGTTCTTAAGGACTGAAATGGCCTCTGTGCAGAGCAGGGTGTCATTCACTGCCCTGGCTGTTGGGCTTATTCCCTCTCTGTTATTCCTAACTGGTGTCATAGATTGTCACTTTTGAATTTTAAAGCAATGAAATATGCCATTAATATAATAGACTCCCTGATTTGCACAAGTTCAGATGATCAGAAAATTCGTTCCCCAGTAGGGATTTTTAAACTGTAATGAGGAATTTAAAAAACCTCACTGCATGTCAAGCAGACTGCCAGATTTTCCTAAGCTCTTTCACTTCTAAGGTAGGAAAGGGCAGAGAGACCAGCTGTTAATGGAAATTATAGAGGAGAGCTAGAACTTTGTCCAGCAGAACTTTTTGGGCTCTACACAGGCCAGTGAGCTGTAAACAAGTTTTAAAAATGCATGCTTGGGAAGGACTATATGTGTCTTATGTTGCTGTATATAATTTCCTCAGAAGGCACCAAATTAGGAGTTCAACCATTCTGACTGGTATTATGACAGTTTGGACAATGATCTAGGCAAGGATACTCAAGCAATTTCCAGAACAATATGATTGTATATAGAAATTTTGTGGTTAGAGTGACTAATAGTGAAATTAGACTCGTGATTTTTCACAGCAGAAAAACCCCAGATCTTCCAAAAAGCATCAGAAAGTGGAAATTTCTTCTCTGAGGAGTCTGACACAATTTTGTGGGGTGTTGAGAACATATTAACTATAAGCCATAGTTCTATTCAGAGCCTCACTCTATAAATGACACTGCAACTGCCTTGCTCAGGAGAAAAGAAAGTGAAGATTTGTAATTTGTGCTGTAGGATTCACTGAAGAGAGTGGGATATAACAAGCAAGCCTCAGCTTGCCCATTACTTGGGGAAATGAAATATCTATTTAAGGCAAATTCTTTGTGGCATGTAAATTTTAAAGTTCAGCCTAGTTCTCAAACAGTAGAGATTGAATATGTATAAGTAATTGGCCACTGTTACACCATGATATTTACCCTCATAAAGCTGTTATTGCAGTGATGTCTCTGCTTGTCACCTTCCAGGATGTATCTTTGAGGATTTGGCTGGGAATGTATCTTTGAGGATTTTGGTGCAGTATGGAGAGTATGAGACAAGTCCTGTACCTTCCCCAGCTCAAGAAGACTCTAAGGATGATCTGGGGCATTCAAGATCAGCAGGGCAGGTAAAGAAAGTCACTGAGGTTCAGCTGAGTACTGGAAATCCCCCCCTCTACCTGTTCATCAGGTAAATGAGGGAATAGGGGAAATGAGAAATGGGGCACACTGAGATCTGAGTGTCAAGGGCAGATGATAAAACAGACAGAGGAAGAGATGGTGTCCATTCTCTACCCATGCCTTGGTGAATGATTTGGAGTGCAGCTACCACCATCCACAGCCCTGCACCCACAGGGTAAGCCCAACCCAGTGACACTGGAAAAGTGCCTTTAGATGAGCCATAACCCAAAACTCACAGCTGATAACAGCCAGTTGCAAACAACTTCACCTACAGGTATCAATAGATTAGATAAATATTCTCTGCTACATGACACAGTTAAGAGAGTTACAGAGAATGCGGTCTGGGCAAAAGAACAGGGAATGTGAACGGCAATCTGCAGATAGACATAGGGAGGAGGGGCCTGGGAGAAGAAAGAGTGAAAAAGATTTGCACTGGGCTAATACTTTTGGCCTTTCAAACCCCTCACCTCTCCCTGTTGTCTTTACTGCTGGCACACATGGTTTGATAGATTCTCCAGCTAAATTATCAGTGCTGCTTTCCACTGGTTTTATTTGTGCTTATTTTTCAGCCTGAATATGTACTTTTAAGATGGTCTCTGCAACACTGAGAAGCACTTTGTGAAACAAGTTGCATGAGCACCCACCAACATGGAGGCAGTTAATTTCCTACTTCTTAGACCTGGGTCTGAGGGGCAAGAATAATGAAGCACAATAGGGTGAAAGCAAATGAAAGAAAAGCAAGCAAATCTGTAAGTAGAGCTTCTTGGGGTGGCTTAGAAATACAGCTTTTAAGGTAGAACAATAATTACAGCGAATTTTCACTTAGACTGTATTTCTGTTAGTTTTGTGCCAAATTGTGCAATTTTTCTGGCATTGACACAAAAAGGGAGCACCTGCATCTGCTTCAAAAATCTGAACATTCTTGTCTTAAAAATAAAGCCTTCAGACAGCAAGGCACTTCTCTATCACACATGCTGTTTTCCTTTATTAATTTACAACCTGGATCACAAAAGGAATTTTGGTATTTGTTTGTTTGAGGATGTTTTCCTTCCCAGTGGCTTTTGGAACTTGAAGGTAGAAAATCCTTAGGTAGGGATATACTTTATTCTTGAGTAGTGAAATTGCATTCAATTTTGAGTGATGTGAAAGTTATTTATAATAATTAATTGCCTTCAGTAATGTGCCTTGATTGGGAAGATTCTTCAGTGTGTTAAAGCTAATGTCTAAAAATGTTCCACAGAAGATTGCTCACTAGTTTGATCAGCATCTCTTGCACCAGTTGCATCACCTACTGTGTCCTAAAATATCTCTGGACTCAAAATATATCACCAGTGCCACTGTCTCATTTGTATGGGCCATGCCCCCCACTCCCTCATATCTGCTGGGAGGAGAAAAATACACAGAGCTGGTTCCAGCCCCACCCCTGTGGTGAGATGATGAGGAAAACCACCATGGGGAGTTTCCAGATTCCTCACTTCTCTATGTATGGGTGTCAAGTGCAGGAGAAGTCCCAAATGACTATTTGTTGGACTTGATTCTTCTGCACCATCCTTGGAGAAACAGACTTCTCCTTTATCAGCTGCTTACCAGCAGACATGCTGTAAGATGTCTGTTCTGGAAGCATGCAGTCCAAACACTCCTCACACTAAATCCTGGGTTTGCTATGAAAGGTTACACCATACCTAAACTGAAAGGCCAAACTTCTGAAATATAGGATGTTTCTGTAATTAGCTTGTCTGTATAATCTTAATTTACATACAAATTTGTATGGACAGCTACAGTTCATAATGAAACTTTCACTACAGGAGCTAGGTCTTGGTAAAAATACATTCTGCATGCAGAGGAGGCAGAGCTGAGGATTTCCAGGCAACCATGGAAAAGGCATTTTCCAACCTATTAATCTTCAAATCCTGTGGACCTGCCAGGATTGCTGATGTAGATGCAGAAATCCCTAGGCAGTATAGAATAGTGGAGGGTAAACATAAAGCTGCTCATCACAGAAGAATTTCAAAAAGACTTGAGGCTGCTCACCCAAAAAAACAAGACTGTTGGCAATACTAAGTCAGACCAGCCATGATGTGTGTAGCTGCATCTTGAAAACCTCAAATAAATGGATGGAAATTTCAGAGTTTACCTGCACAGCCTGACAAGGCTACACTGCAAAGGTATTCTTCCTACTGAAAAGTCTTTCCTTAAATCCCCCTTGGTTTTTTTTCTCCTCTTCAAGTAGTTGTTTCCTGTTTTTAGACCAAGCCTAAGACTCTTTGGCAGTCTCAGTATTTCAGGATCTCTCAGTATTTCCTTATGGTCCAGTAGGTTGTCCAAAACTTGATTCACTTTTTTGCATGAAGCCTCCCAAGCTCCAGGCAGATAGGAAAAGCAACTTCCTCATCTCTTTTAGGGAGCTCCTTTCAACAACAGGGTGATTTTCATTTTACCTTATTCACAGGGAGAGAGAGTATTCAAGCTAGAGTCCAACAATAATCTTATTTTCAGCCAGATAACTATGAATTTTTCAATCACATATGAGCTTATACTATTCCAAGAGCAGAAGTGTGTTTGTCTCCTTGTTGGACATCATGAAGTTTCTGTTTTACCAGTTCTCTGGTTTATAAAAATTCCTGTGGGTTCAAATAACTCCTTCTAATTTAGCATCATTCATAAATTTGCAGGTGTTGCATCCTAGGTCATCACCTAGGTCATTGATTAAGACATCCAACAGTGAGAAAGTGCCACCATTAGTCTGCTCTGCTCATTGCTGGCCACCAAGCAGATGCTGAGCTGCTCATTGATAAATTTTAAGCCCAGAGGTACTGGCTCAATTTTTTTACTCAATTTTTAATCCATCTAAACAAAATTTCTTCCAGTCCGCAATTCCTCATCTGCCAGCTGGCAGAGTATGGAGTCAAAAGCTTTCCTAATGGTGAGATACATGACATCCACAAACCTCACTTTGTTGTAGGAGGCACCCAGGTTTGCTGAACATCATTTGTCCCTGGTAAATCTGGGGACTGCTGATTTAAACGGTAAAGTTTTTGTTCTTCACAACAATGCTTATTAATGAATCCCAAAAAGACAGGCTGTGAGATTTTTCCAAGGTCTGAGGTGAGCCTGGCTGACCTGTAGGTCCCTGGACCCTTCCTCTTGTCATTTTTAGAAATGGCACCCAGTGCCACTGTGAAATCCATCCAGGGAAATGTGTGTTTTCTCTATGAGGGACAGGGTATCCTGGAACTGTTTTGCCATGACAGAAGGGTCTGAGCCTGGGAAAGCACCATGATTATGGCAGCATACAGTGAGCTCTTGCTGCTCCTTGAAAATTTGGAGGAGGCTGTGTACCTCTCATGCCAGGCCATGCCCATATGTGCAGAGGTATTTATCCCAGCTGACTGTGTAATTTGTGTGCAGTCATACCAGTTTTTGGCTTCTCACTTAGACACCTGAATTAGGAGGACAACTTACCACATACACAATAATTTCTCTACTAAATAATCCAGAACTCTCATTTTAATCAACATTTTAGCTCAACTTTATTCTGTGTTTTTCCCTCTTGGGGGTATAATGATAATAAAGGCATCTGACTCAGTCCCCTGAGTTAAGAAATTGCTCCCTTAGGCAGTGTGACTCGTCCTACTGAGTTCAACTGGAAATTTATTTTGTTGCATAAAATAGAAAAATATGATTCATACACTGTTAATACTCAGCTGCATGTTTGCAATTTGAGCATTTAATGAATTTCAGTTCCACAAATTAATTGCCAGTTTAGCCTGAAAATGTTTTAGAGGTCCTTGGGAATAAGAAGAAACACAATTGTGTTCTCTCATCTGCAAGGATCAGCACATGACCTCTGCAGCTAAGACTGTCTTAAGAAAAATGTTTTTTTCTATTTAGAATAGCAATCACCAAGCCAGGAAAACCATTCTCTAAGAGAGGTCGCATGCTAAGGGTGCTTTTGCTAATTATTTCTGGGCATTAATGCAAAGGAAATAATTCAAATTTCATCCAAAGTAATTGACTCTCTACTTGAAAACAGTCACAGGATCATAAAGTTTTGAAAATAATAAGGGCCTTTTAAAAGACTTCTTTAGGAAAACATTTGAAGATTAATTGTTTTAGGGGTAGTTGCACTTGGAATTACCTTATTAGTTGTGGTCTTCAATTTTACATCTAGTGCATTGTGAAAAACTTTCGGCCCACCAGAGGCTTCCTGCAATGCAGGCAGGCACTGAACTGCTCATCCTTGATCCCCTGGATAAGTGGCAGGATGGGGAATATCTACACAGAGAGCACAAGCAGCAGCAGCAGCAGCAGCAGTCTGTGTTTTGGAAAAGCTGTGTTTCAAGACCGAGAACGTTGAAAGAACAAACTCAGGTATCCTCTCCCCCTGGATTTATTTGTTCCTAAACCTCAGCCTTAAGAGCTTCCTTCTGCCCTGTAGATGATACTGCTGCAAGTGGTAACAAATGTGAAATGAGATTTTTGGAGAGGGTTACTGAAAGGCCAAATGAAAGCTTTGGGAGAAGCTCTGTGAGGCTTTGTACTTCCCAGGTTTGTGACTCTGGACCCCGTTAACAGAAACACAGGAAAAAATCCATCCCAGCATGGATGCCACTGGAATGGTGTTAATTGAGGGCATGGATCATGAAAATATTGCCAGCTTTTGTCACTTGTAACAAGTTGTTGATTTATATGGGAAATGAGAGCTACAAAGGTGTGTTTGTGGATAAGTATTCATGTTTCTCTCTCTCTATAAAGGGCTGAGAATAGAGGTGAAAAAGCCAAGAAATGAGAAGAATACAAAAGATACCGACACATCAAGTGAATATTATCTTGTTCAGTAAGTGACATGCTAATTTCCTCTTTGAGCATACTTACTGTGGCCCTGCTGAAGTTTATTATCAAGTAAATTAAACTGGAGCCTTTGGTATCTCAGTCAGTCCACAGAATAAATGCATTTCATTATTTTTTTTTTAAATAGAAAAGAAAATTGATTTTATTTTCAAAAAAATAGTCAGGTGGAGTGATGCATGCTTTCTGTACTGTATTTTAGGTGCTTTATCATGCAATTTCCCATCTCTGCATGAAGTTGCTTAGAAGCTAAAGAAAAATAGCAAAAAAAATTAGAAATTCCAATTTCTTAAAAGCTTGTCACTTTGACTGTACATGAAATGTCTCTTTAAATGAAGTGAAGTGATGGGTGAAGGATGAAATATGCTAACTTTGCCCCATGTCTCTGAGCTAGTCCTGAAGATAAAGTTCTGCTTTACTCACGGCACTCATATCAAAAGCATACAGTAAAGTGTTCACAAAACTGTCATCCAAGCTTTGCTTCTGTGTATGAGACTTCATTAAAGAGTGAAAACAAATGTGCCTTCAATTCCAAAGGAACACTGAGAATTCATGGTCTTTATGCAAAAGAATTGCATTTTTAAATATGTCCTAAAGTCAGAAAACCAAAAGACCTAGATCTTCAAACCAACAATCATGATTGGTCCCTTGAAGTTGGGCTGCAAGGCATGTGTTGTTGTCTTGGTAATGTATATCTGTATTTCTCAGAGTTCCTCAAGTAATTGTATTTTTGTTAACTTGTTTGGATTTCATTTGAAGTAGTTAGAGTAATGTATGCTAGGGAAGACAGAAGAAGGTTTGGCATAGAGGAGATGTCAGTTATTGAGCTCTTGTGACATTCAATCTTCTTTATCCTTTCTAAATCTGCCATTAACAGGTTACAATGAACTTGACTCCCTAAAATCTATAAAATCTCAGTAATTTCTTAAAATCAAATTGCTTTTCAAACTCCTCAGTAGGCTATGCAAGATAATTTCTCTGAAAAATAATTTAAATAGTCCTTGAAAACAAAATGATTAAGCCTTTGCTGGGTAGTGGTTTGGGGGTTTTGTGTTGTTTTGGTTTCCTTTATTTTTCCCAAAAATGTAATATTTCCTTAGAAGTAAGGAAACTTTTCTGCTGCCGTTGCTGAACTGACTGATGGCTCTGTGTGGGTGTTGCTTATTGTGGTTATGCAAAAGAAATCATGAGTCACAAGCAAGTGGAAGAAAGCAGTTGATGTAGGCACTGCCACCAGCCCTGGAAGTGGCAGAGTGCTACAGGCATGGGGAGAGCTGCAGTTCTCTCCCATTTTGGCTCCTCATTTTTCCTGCAGTGTTGCATTTGACAGGTCATTTAAATGGTGAAGAGAATGGCTAAAAAACAGAAAGAGGAGCTGGGACTGAACTGGGCAAATATACAAAAATAGGATGGATCAGGCAAAAGCAAGAAACAGAAATGGAGAAGTACACTAGTAATGATAAAAGAATTATAGCGAAATTTGATTAGGGACAAGTTTATTACAGCCCCCACACCTAAAGCATGATTTGCCCCCCTGTGATGAAGGAAAATGTTTTCCCTGCTCCTTTTCATTTAAGTGAGACAAACAGGATCAGCAGCAAAGCTGCCTTTGGAACAAGTTTCTCATTCCACTAATCCATCAGCGTTATCTCTTGAGCTGCTCCCTTCTCCTGTGAGCCTGCAGCAGATGTAGTTGCATTGCAAAAAACACCATGGAAATCACTTTCCAAGTCATTTCAGTCAGTACCATGAGATTACTTAAACAATGCTGTGCTGACCACCTGCCCTGAGTCCAAGACCCTCCACCTGAGACCCTCCTCTGAGCCTCTCCCTCCATTCTGACTCATGATCAGTGAAGTACCAGCTACAGGAGGTGTCAACACAAGACAGAGAAGAATTGCCAAAACCCCAGGAAAAATTTAAAAATGAGCAGCCAGGTGTGTGCTGTCAAAATAAAAGGCAATAGGGTTAGAAGAGGAAATAGTAACACATGAATCTCGTGGTCATAGAGATTTATAAGTAAAAAATAAGTGGCCAAAAAAAGTATTACTCTCCCAGTTGTTTCATGAAGATATAAAATGAATAAACAAATAAACAAGAGATTTGACGGTGCTATGACTTTGGTGATGAACTTAAATGTTACAAATGTGGCTGTCCTAGGACATGTGAAGATCCTCAGCATTGTAAAAGGATGTAGCAATCCTCTGTTTCTCAGTTAATCCACCAAGAAATCATGCCTCAACACAAGTTTCCTTCAACACTTCTGATCTTGCTGTGGAACAGAAGGTAATGATTACAGTGTGGCTTTGTTTATCAGTTCTAGGCCTGGATACCAGGGATCCAGAAACCTAACAGAAGCAATGGTATTGATTCATTACAGTACCTTAAAGAAATCAATCACCTTCTAGATGCTGGTTTCTATCTCTGTTTGTTGTGAGGATTCAGCAACAGTTGTGTTTATCCCTCTGCACCATCATCTGATAGCATTGATTGGGAATGGTGATGCTACCTGACATTACTACAAAAATATTTAGGTGTCATTTTTTTGTCATTGCAAGAAATATGAGTTTTCATGGATAGAATTATCTCAGATTTTGTATTCAAATCCATCAAGGGTTTTTTATTTATTAAGAAAGTAGCATTGGCATATATACAGCCAAAGTTTAGTTAAAAAATGGAGAGGGAAAAAACCCTCTTTGGTGCAAAAATCAATTGAGTAGAGTGTTGTCAGAAACAATCCCAAGACCAAGGTTTTGGTTCTGCAGTGCCTGTGGCTAGCTCCTGCTCCAAGCAGTAACTAATAGCTTGCAGTTTGGCCTTGTTTTTCTGGGAGAGCAGAATTGTGCTTAAAGCAAATCTGAACTAGAAGGAAGAGGCATTAAGACACTGAAGCACATCCCTGAACCTCAGGTAACAAATGCCAGCCCGTGTCTGTGAAACACATTAAAGTAGCTTCAGGGCTGCTGTCACTCAGGCTGTCTGCCTGCTCCAGAAGTGCCATTAGGGCTGCTGGAGAGAAGATGAATGGAGTGACTCTTCAGCAGTTTCTGGTGACTTGGCTTTGGAGGAGTGGCATGGCACAGAAGTAACCACAGCTCTTTTAGGACGTGGTGGCAAGTTGGTTGCATATTAAACCAGTAAAAACTGGAAACTGAGGCTTTTCATCAGGCTGAGAGTTTGAATGCTCTCGCTGGATTTTGTTTTAACAAAAGTGCCAGTGTCCACAGACTTTCCCATTTGAATATTCCTGAAAATATTCCTTTACCCTTCAAAGAAACGACAGACTAGCTGCCAGATTGAACTCTCTTTTGTGATGAAATACGTGCCACCAACTCCTTTCTGTCACTAAAATCTTTAGATTTACTAATTGGTGCCCTTCAGGGCTGTTAGGTGAGGAGCTGATGGTCAGAGTATGAATTCTTTCCATGACATCTTGTTCAGACAGCTAGTCAAGAAGATCAAAGTGTGTCCTGTGTAATACTCTGCAAGAGCAACACCTGTTCAAAAAACATTGGTCTTACAGTTTTCTGACAGCACTTTTATTCATGAAATTATCCTCCTAATTAGTGCCAAAAGCAGAGGTCTGCTATTAACAGTAGGCTGGTGCAGAGCCCAGAAGGCAGGGTACTCAGCATGCTTTGGGCAGGCTCACTTTCTCTTCTTGAATGTTTCCTTTAATCCTCCAAACCTCTGCAAAGCCAGGTTTTCCTTTTTACTGCAAATGGATTATTTTGAGGTAAATATGTGCTAGAAAATTGAAGCATTTTAATGCCCACACCCACCAGACTAATTTTTATGGCATGGCAATGTTTGACAGATAGAAAAGCTGTTGCGTTTTCCTAAGAACTTAAGAAATGAAAGGAAATAAGCTTATAAAAAATTGTCTCTGAAACTCCAGGCTGCTTCTGAGACTGACAACATAGAGAGTGCTCTGTGCTGAAAGACACTAAATTCTGGGAAAACAGGTATATGAAAATCAGTAAGGAATAAAGGCAAAACTAATGCAGCATTTCAGCCTCTTCTTTTCAATCCATAAATGTTTCCGTTTATATACTTATTTATGTAGGTGGTGATCTCCTATAGTTTTCACAAATTGACACACAGAACATTGCTATGCAGATGGGACAAATAACTATGATTACTAGCAACAGAAGTGATTAAAACCTTAAACATTACAGGGCAAATAATATTTTGTCCACCCTTGCATGTATCTGGGTACTAAATATACATGTATATACTGTAAGCAAAAATAATAATTCAGTAATCTACAGTCTTATATAACAGTCTTCATAGTTTAGTGATTTCTGCATGCAGGCTTTGCCACACATCTTGCACCATGGTTTGTTTCTTCATCTCTTCAGGCTGTGTTTCCACCATTCCAAATGTGCAGGAGCAGATAGAGTTCTAATCTGTCAGGTTCTTCTTTTTCTTTTCTCTGTCCTCTGTGAATTAACATTCCAGGCAAGTATCTTTGTAACAAACAAAAAATGTAAGGAAAGGTAACCTGAATGTGGTGCAATTCAATTCTTGTCACAAAAAGAAAAAACATTTACTTTTCCTTCTTGTTTTTCAATCATATTTAAAAAGCAGTGATAATCATCCACAATGGATTTTAATGTGTCTCTGTTCCCAGATTCATAAATAAGAATTTATAATGCAAAAGTTGTTACAAGGTATAGTTATCTCAGATACATGGTCCTAAACAACAGCACATTAATTAGCAGTACTGAAAAATGCATCAGACAGATATTTTAAGTTTTTTGCAAAATTTTGCTCCTAACGTCCCTGAAGTGGCTCAATACCTTCATCAGTAAAGCAAACATTGACCCAAAATTTCATGGATGTGTGATCTATGGAAGTCATTTTTTTGAACATGAATAATTAAATATTACATAAGCCATTAATTGTCAGGGATGTTTAGTTTGGTTTTTTTTCCAGTAAAAAAGCCTTAGAAATTTTAAATTTCCTTCTCGAGAGTTGATATTAGTTGCTAGAAAGACTGTTGCATGGAGACCTAGAATGTCTGATGAGCAGCTATGTCCAAACCACAACTGAAACACTTATCTTGTGTGGGGAGCTGATGTCTGAACAGCCCCCTTCTGCTTCAGAGGTTGGGTTTTGACATTATAAATGGCGCTTATTTTTTGCAGCCACCATCTTTCAGTCTCCAGAGTTAACAACCAACCCTCCCGGGCATATTTGTAGGGAAACAAGGCATTCAGAGTCATTCTTTGTTCATTTGAAAATGAAATGAATTAGGCAATGTGCCCTACATGTTTGTCACAAAGGCTACTATTATTGCTATTTAACCAATGGCTGTCATTTACTGAAATACTGAAACACATATTTAATTTTAATGTTACTGTCACATCTGAATTGATAAGTTAGGTATGCAAATTTGATTTCAAACGAGAAATTAAGTGGCTAATCAGCTGATCATTGCACTCATAGTATGCCATTTGCATTTTTGGTTTTATATTGTTATTTATCTTTGACTGCTGGGTTGTTTTACTCTCACAGCACGTTATTTAATCCAACGGCCACTTTTCTTGTTATATTTAATTAAAACTTATGAAGAAAAAAGTTACAAGGGAAATAAAATTATTTTTTTTAAATTAGCCTGGCATGTACCTTACAGAGGTAGGAACAATGCTAGATAAACATGCCTGTGCATATAAGATAACACATATACACCTTCATCACACAGGCCATTCTGTTGAACTAGAATTTTGTATTTTCCACTGAGTGCTAAATTTATATGAATGGGATAGAACAAATCAAAGACAGTAACTACTTGATTTTTTTTATTTTTTCAGCATTTGTGCTTTGGATTGGTTTCCATTGTTTTGAGCATCCATCGCACTGCCAAGCTACCAGCTGGTCCATTGAACTGATGACAGGTTACTCCTGAAGCGTGTTAGGGGAGGTTTTTCTTATATCTGGTTCTCTAGTTTGATCTTCAAAATCCAGTCCTCAGATGATTATTCTCTGTGGAAAGCATCAGCAGAATTTTTTCCCCTGTAACTTGTTATTTTTTTGTACTGTAGATGAATTTGGAAGAATGTTAAGAAAAAATTTTAAGGCTCTTATAATCCACTAACTTCCTTTTTTAAAGAGGGAGACCAGGGTAGAGAAAGTTTGCAGGGGATATACACTGTCAGAACTATCTTTTTGCCTGGAAACTCCAGTAGTTATTGGCTTGGAGGCAAATTTTACATTTATTGAGGAGAAACTTCTTTATACATGAAAACCCACACATACTTGATAAGTCAATGTAGACAGATCACACATTTTGAAATTCCAGAATATAAATGTCCTGAAAATGTCATTTTCTCTGAATGTGGAGAGGAAGGAGATATCTTCCTGCCATTGCAGCTCTGGGCTGCAGTGACTGTACATGGTCTACACCCCCACAGTGGATGAGTTGTGTGCTTTTCCAGTTCTCTTCCTGTCCCTTGATCCAGCAGTTTGCAAAAAACTAACTCGATATTATGCACAGGGAACAAGGCAGAGCTGAGGCAAAGACACTGGAAAGATGCATGGCAAACAAAGGGAGAAACTCAGACTGTGAGTTGGACTGGGGTACAAAATTGGGAATTTGGCATGGAGCTTGTGTCAGAGACTTTTAAATGTTTTCAGGCCAGGAAGACCTGAACCTCTGAGATTAAGACCAGGAACCTCTGAGAGTAACCAATGGTCTTGATCTCTTAAGCAGCTTGCACAGTGATGTAGAAACTGGTGAAATTTGAAAAAAAAGGATAGATGAGTCTGAAAAGAAGCTTCAGCACCAGCAGGACTGCACAAACTTCTTAGGCAGTGGTAGTGGGGAGCAAAGCCAAAGGAGGTACCTGGAACAGATACAGAGTTTAGAAGACAACTGAATACCTAGTGAGACAAGAAAAAATATAATCCAGCTTCCAGAAAGGGAAAATGAGACTAGTTAACAAGACTACTGGGCGAGAGAGGAGGTAATGCAGCAGTGAGTGGGCAGCAGTGCAGAAAAGTAGAGGAGGGCTGGTTATGCAAAAGAACTGGAGTAGGATGAGAAATTAACTACTTTTCTGGGACGAATGAAGGGAGAGGATGTGTCTTAGGAGCAATTAGGAGTAGAGCAGAGGCATTTTAGGAGCATGGGCACACTGAATTAAGTTTGGAGAAGGTGGGGAACAAAACATTGAAGTCTGTTCCCGGTAAATCACACTTTTCTACGGAGCCTGGCACTGGACCTTAGATCCAGGGCCTCTTACATACAACAGTATGCTATTGTTTCCAATAAAGGCCAGGTGCCCATGAATTTGCAGCAGATGTCAGCCATGTCAGTTTTCTCAATTTAGACATGATAATAATGAGGATACAGCAGTTTGATATCCTTTAGGTGTGATTGCACCTGCTCAGAGACCCAGGAAGGGCTCAATTCATACCAACACCTCTGCCACCAGATTAGGGTTAAATAAAAGCTCATGTGTTACAACATACGACATTATATAAATACACTGCCATGTGTTCTACACCAGTGTCTAGAATATCTCCTTACATGTGGGAAACAGCTGTAATTATTAAACCAGAAGCTGTACTGTAATGACTGTATTAAATGGCACTCTTTGGCATAAAGACAAACTCAGTGATTTCTGCTGACTCTTCTCCATTCTGACTAAAACAGTTAAAATATCCAGTTGAAGTAGCATCAGAACTTATTCCCCAGGTTTTGCACCTACTGCCCATAGGTGCATGTCCATGAACAGCCGTCTGTTAAGTCTGAGGCTTTTTCTGCTTCTCTGGTCCAACAAATACATGTCTATTTCACACAAGGGGAAATAGGTTCCACTGAGTGTTTGTGAATAAGTAAGTCTGTAAGTAAGTCTGTGAATAAGAATTCTGCTCTTAGATATTGTGGAGGGAACGTGAGGTTATAGAAACCTAAAAATGGACTGGGTCCAGCACATGGAGCCTGGGGTGTTGGTCTATCCAGCTTTAAACCATTACTTTGCTTGGCACTGATACTCAGTGCTTTCATCCCTTGCCTTCCAGAGCCTGACCTGGCACATGTGCTTTGATTTCCAGGAGTACCATATGAACTTCACTATAACTGATGCAGCAGCAGCTACACTTGGGGTGGATATGGTAGTGAATGAGTCTGACTATTTTGAACCTTTAGGCTCTGGGGTTCAGACTGAGCACCCAAACATTGTGAGGGCTCTATGCCTGAGCTCTTTGGCTGTCAGAGAGAATTAACACCACTCCTGACAATGCCTAAGGCTGCCCTGTGCATAGTATTTTGAAGAGCACCAGAGAAAAAACTTTAAGGAGATTAAACTTCAGAAGGGTTCATTTTATGTGTAGTGACTGAATTCAAAACCTAAAAATGAGGAGAAGAAAAACAGTCACAGTCAGCTCATTAGGTGGGGGGGGAAGAGTATCTAACTGTTAAATTGGATATCATCTTGAGATATGCATGATATTGAGCACTTTAGCATTATTTCTTAATTTCCAAATTTTAGAGTGTTAGATGTCATTATCTGTTAATATAATTCTGTATTTTATTTTTTTTTATATGACTTATAATCTGACAGATGGTAAGATCTTTATTTCCTCAGAATGCTATCTAGTAGTTTTTGGAATATATGCCTAAGGGAAATGTTGGTTATTTTCAATGGTTGTGCAAGTCAAAACAGTAGCAAACAATATAATGCAAAGGACAATTCTATAGTGATAAGTCAGAGGACCGTATGACTTCATAGGGCTTTTTCTGTTTGTGCTTTGTGTGGTTTTGGAAAAGGGAGTTAGCTTTTCTCTGTGTTATCCTGCTGCTCAGCCTCAGGGAAAGACTGGACTTGGACAGGATAAATTAATTTTCATTTGGACTGTGTCTCTCTCCCTTTCTCCCAGCATCACATTTGAAGCTGCTGTGTTGTGTGATCAAAAGGCATGTGATGCAGAAGGGCAGTCAGCCCTGCTACCATCAGCACAACTGTGTACAATACAGATGGTACTAGGGATTATGGAGATACTATCTGACCAGTAAAGAGAAGAAATTACCCAGTCTTTAATAAAATGGTTGTATCAATGGGAGTGGAAAAACATTTGATCAGTGTAGGCAAGGTAACACTTAGTAAAAAGCTTAAGGATTAACTTCTAAACTCTAGGTGATGTGGAGAAAGAAAAAAGGAAAATGTTTACCTTCTGAAATCAAATGCATTTTCTTTCCAGGGCACCAGACTTAGCACACAAAAAAATCTTCCTTTGGCTAACATGCACTGCCTAACTCCAGAAATAGTGCCAAGTCAGTCAGAGAGAATCAGCCTTCCCAAAGTTAGACCCTGCCTTCTTATTGTCTTTGGAGTTAAGCAATGAAATCGAGAGCATCTCAATTTGTATGATTGGTATTTTTTCCCTTCCCCTTCCCCTTCCCTTTCCCCTTCCCCTTCCCTCTCTCTCCACCTTCAATTGCAACATCCTTTCAGTTGTTGTCTCTCTGTATCATGTGTCTGGACTGTTTTTCCTGCTGTAAACTCAGAACATTCATGTTTTGGTCCAGTTGGCAGGACTGCTGATACATGAACTGTTCTCAGTCCTCCTGATGTGCCTGGAGCTGCCTGAAGGAAAACAGTGTTCCTGTATGAACAGGGTAACTAGCAAGGGATAATCTCGGCAAAAATAATTTCTATTAGCATTGTGAAATTTGACATGATTTCTTTGATTACCTGTTCTAGAAATAATGTATTTCTTGACTGCAGAAATGTCTGTAATACCTACTCCAGTTAAATTTTGGAAAACATTTATTATTCTGATGCTGTTTTCAGGTGCTCGTAGCTTTATGGAAGCATTCAAATTTCATTTTTCAACCCTGCTTAGCTAATGACAGCTAAAGACACAATGCTTTCTGCTGGTAATCATGTAGAGGGATGTGGTATTGGGGAGAACACAATGTTCTACAACTTGAGAAGAAAAGTAGGAGCTTTGATCACTTTAATTTAATAGACTCAGACTATTAATTCTTCTCCTTTACTAAAGAAGAAATACCCTGCATATTAGGACTAGGTATCTACTACTTGGCTAATGACAGATCATGAGTCTAATTGTCCTAACCACATCTCCATTGTTGTGCTCTGTCTTACAACAGCATAAAACTTGTCTATACAAAAGCAGTGTCACAAAGATGAACCTAATGAAGCAATAATATCGCTTTTTATTCTAGAAAGTCTCCACAGTCTCCAAAAAAAGCTGCCTTGTGGCTTTCATTATTCCTTCATCCCATGGCACACTGTTGTCCAGCCTTTGTCTTCAAACTTCTCTCTGCCATGTAGAAGAAATACATATATCTGCTATGTCCTTTCTTCAGCTTCCTGAAGCTGGAAGGGAGGACAGGAAACAGTTCCTCCTTCATGGACCAGACAAAGATGTGTTTACCATGGATGATACCACTCAGCTCTGCAGGACTCAAAAGACCATTTGTATTGTAATTGCAAAATTAAGTTTATCAGGGAATTCAACTGAGTGGCTGAGAACTCCTTTTGAAATTGTCTATTGTGTGGCTTTGAACAGCTCACATGTTCTTTTCAATCCAGAAGAAAAATGTCTATAAACCCTCTGCAAACTTCTTTTAATACTGCAGCTGATAACAAAGAAATCTGTGCAAGAGAGAAACACACTTCTGCAATTGTCCCAAAACAGTATTCTGTTCAACAGTCTAGTTCAGTCTGCTCTGTATCAAGTTACTTTGGAGGCTTCCTGATCCAACAAAACCTGAACCAGTCGCACCTTAAATGCTGTCTTGTTGTTTAACAAGTGCCACCCTTGGTCAAGGGAACAAGTTTCTCCTGTACAAGGTAACATTAAATGAATTTGAAAAATCACCTGCCACTTGTGTTTGTGGGAAAAATCTATGAGAGCTTTGTCATGGTCAGCAGGGAAGATTAATGGCAGCCGGGACTTGAGTCAATCAGTGTTGAAACACACCAAGCCAATTAAATATATGGAAACATTTAACAGAGCCTGTGTCAATAAATACAGATGAATATTAATGCAGACCTGCAAGATTTGGAGTGGGGGGAAATAAAGGAGTGTAAAGAACAGAAAATGCTCAGATGGGAAGAGTTTCACTACATTTCCGCTGCTGATCACCCAGAAGGATTTGGCACTGGAAGGAAAACTGTGCTAGGACTTGTACAGATAAGCTGGAGCTGTATTATTTTTCCATAAAATATCTACTTTACCTTTCTCTTCTATTTTTCAGCTGTAATCTTCACATAGCTTTTACATGTTTTGGGTTTGTGTTGTTTGTATTATTGACTCGTAATAGAGAACACACATGAATTTTTGTGTTTAATTACATGACCAAGGCAAAGTTCATGATTGGATTTTGAAATGTACAGCACCACAGGATAATTAATATAAATCTGGGCCCTGCCTTTTCCCCAGGTCAGTTCTTCAGTGGGTGGCAATTCCTTCTAGCTGCATTTAATAAGACCATCCTTGTGACTCTGGAAGTTTCTCTGGACTAGTTAACTTTCTGAATTTTCCCAGAGACCTTGTTTATAACGTAAGACAAGGTTGTTGATTATGGCAGGAATCTTAGAACTGCAATTAGGCAGCTCTTAAGAGAAGTTTAGGTTTAACTAATGGCATAGATGTACCTTTTAAGAGCATGAGAAAGTACTGGGCAGTGCTTGAAGGGGTTCTGGCTGTGACAATGGGGAGAACTGTGGTGAAATACCAAGACTGAGGATTAGTAAGTGGCCACAGAGATATTAAAATTCCTATATCGAAGAAAGCAGTGCTCAAAAACAATTTATAGTCTCGTGTGCTGGAGGAAAGAATATGTTATTCAGATTGGAATTTTGCAGAACTTTGGAAAAAAATTAATGATTATAAAAATCACAGGGTAATTTTGTCTTTCAAATGACTGAAAAGGGGAATTCATATTCTGAATAAGGAATGGAATACCTTGTGTCTTTCTCCTCTGCTTCCTGGCCACAGCATTAATAAATAGATGTACACACACACAGAGAAGATTTTGAAAATATATGAAATTTTCTTAAGAACTTGATTTCTGCATGGCAACCAGTTATCTTTGGGGTGCAGCTTTCTTTCATAAGGGAACACTGCTGGAAGGGCTCTAAACAAGACTCCTTCTATAGAATACTAATTGAATTCAAGTGTCTTTCTGAGCTGGGATGTGCCCCTGAAAGACAGGAGAAACAAAACAGAGCATCATGCAGTCAAATTCACCTTGCTCTATCTCAGCTTCAGTAAGTAGGTGGATGGTATGAGATGTTCTTCTCCCTGCTAAGGGGAATTGTTCAGCTGAGTGAGAGCAGACAGGAAAGCAAGCAAACAAACCACCAGCAGCAACCACAACAATGAAAACTGCTCCTTCCAATTACAGACTGAACAAAAAATGGACCAAAATTTACTCTCTGCACCTTATGTAGCTGCTTTTAAAATTGTATATTGTACATTAACATAATTTGGACCAGTTTGAAATTTCATTTCTGTTTTTCAGTTCTAAGAGGCACCTTTTTATTGCTTTATAATGACAAGAACATCAAAATGTTAAATATTTTTAGAAGTTAAGTAGGAAAATAAGTTTGCCTGCTGCCTTCCTCTCTTTCCCAGGAGGGCAATGAAGCACCTGCATATAAATAAAAACATAGCTTTGACCAGTTGTCAGGGAGAGGGGGAAATATCCAATACTTAGTAAAGCAATAGGTTTTAAAATTAAAATCTAGTGTGAAAGCAATAAGAAAAACAGCTATGGCAAAAAAAAAATGGTACAAAGGCAACCACATTGTCTATTGAATTTTGATCCCTTATTTTACCCTTAGGACTCTTGAATTGGCCTACTGTAGCTTGAAAACACTACAAAAATGAACATAACAATTCTTTTGGTTTTAGACACCCTTTAATTTTCAGGCGAGGTAGGTTTTATCAAGGTAACCATTCAGACAGAATATAAATATGTTCTTAATCCTGTTGTGAAAATCACTGCAGAAATGTGCTGGTTCTTTCTCCTATTTTTGCTGTGTTTCACAGAGCTAATATATTATATTGGCATGAATACTTGAACACATCATTTTAACTAGAGGAATTCTGAAACTTCAACTTTTCTGGCATATTCAAAACATGCAAAATATTCCTTAAAAGGACAAGACAGCAAAAAGTTTCTCTTTACTATCTCTCCTTTGGCACATTAGATTTGTATTTTGTTTTGTAACTTGTATGTGTAGTCATCTGTGTGATGACTCCTGAAACGAGAAAAAGAATTAAAAGAAGTCCCTTTTCAGCCAGTCCTCAGGTCTGTGCCTTCCCTGACTACTCACAACATCAAAGAAGACCCAATTTAAATTAAGAGGCTCTAATAATCTCTTGAGACTTTTCCTAATAATTGCATCCATATGTAGGAAGAGGAGGAATTTATAGGTAATTCTCTATGCTTCATACCAGATTAGAATGGATGGGAATGTCGACTGGTTTTTGTGAAAAAAAAAAAAAACCCTTAAATGTCCATCTGTCAATTAAGAGAATTCCTCAGGAAGTGGAAGTGAACAGCTGAGAGTATATCTGTTAAATTATGAGAGAATTATGGAATTACTTGGTTTGGAAGGGATTTTAAATATCTAATTCCAAATGCCCTGTCATGGGGGTACAGTTTCACTATAATTGCCTAGTTTTACAGTTTCATGCTATAGATTTTCATTACTCATTCCCAACTGCAGATGAACTTAAACTGCATAATTCTTAGTGCTTTATTAGAGTGTCTAGATGGTGAAGGGTGGTTCATACCAAGAGAGACTTGCAGTTGCTATCAATTTCTTTGCACTATTGAATTGTTTGCTTAAAAGAAGATAAAACCTCATGTTCACCCTACCTGATAGTACAGAATAAGTGAGGATGTTTTTCTGTTATGGCTGAAAGGACCCCTGCTCTGGGGCCTGCTGGGAATAATGGAGTTTTGTTGGCTCAGCATGGTGTGTCCATTTAAGACACTGGGATGGGAATTTCACTCAGACTATTATTAGACCTCCTGTCTTCCCAAAATCTCAAACAAAAACTGAGCCAAACCAGTAGGAAAATGGATAACTCATGGTCATATTGATAGTCAAGAATTTTTAATTTTAGAGCAGGGTCAAGCACCCAAGCCACATTTTTAAATGTTTTGTGCTTGCTCAAATGCAACTGGATTATCAAAATAAGGTTCTTAGTTAAGCTTTGTAACAGCCCAAGCAGTTTCATCCGATCAGGATATGAGAGGAGTTCCTTCAAAGCACTCAAAAAATAAGCCCAGTTTCCTGATCCCCAACATCATGTGGTGCAGAGTAGAGGTATCCCAGTGGCTTCCTGCAGCAAGTGGCAGTAAATTATTTTTCTGTTCATTACCATATTAAATGAGAATAGTTTTTTATTCTCCTATTCAGAGACACTTTGCTGGATCATTCAGTATAATTAGTAAAAATACACTATTTTAGCAGAACATAGCTGACTAATTTCCTAGCTTAGAAGACACAGGTGTGTGAGGATAAAAGCTTTCTTTGTCTGAATAAACAGAAAATGTCTCATAGCTTTTCAAATAACTCCCTTTAAAAGAATCTAGGTAAATGAAGACAGAAGTACCTGTTCAATATTTATTCACTGAAAAGCAGAGAGATTTCTGCTCTGTCTTGTTTTTGAAACAATGTTCCTAGTATGATGGTAATGAGCCTAATGAATTGTCACTGGAGATGAATTTGGTCCTGGTATCTCTGTTTTCACCTGCCAGAAAAAAAATGTTTTTAATCTAAGTCTACATATTAATCACTCACAGACAAGGAGACAAGTCCTGGAAAAATTCTGTCTTCTTTATATGGACTTTCTAATTCAGCTTGTTATGTAATGAGTGGAAAGGAAAGTCAAGATCACTCAATTTTTGTTAAGACTTTGAATCAGTTCCACAGATTTTATCTGGTTTACCCCCAAACTCAAGAGTTTCTCGTTGGAGTCATTGTCTGAGAAAATGCATAATTTTAAAGTATATTTGGAGCATGGAAAAAGAAAAAAACACCTTGGAAATTTATTATCTGACTTGTTTACAAATGGTTTCTTTAAAAGAAAATTAGGTAACTTTTAAATATCTTGAATACTATGACTTTCAGATTGGTGAGAAAAGTGCTGTATTCATGCTCTGCCTAGGCAGGCAAGATACTCCTGCCAGCACTGACAGTGGCCCTGCAGTGTCTGGGCAAAGGGCCTGGGATCTCTGGGCTGGCAGTGGCCAGGGAGGGGCTCTGGAGGCAAGGCTGTGCCCTCCAGCCCTCCCTGCACCCAACCTTCTGGCATATCTGACAGGCTCCAGCTCCCTGTGCCCAGATTAGAGGGAAATATGTGACTTTAAAAAGCAGTCTCTTCTGTCTACATTTACCATGGCCTAAGATTTTTCTTGGAAAATATGCAACATCCACAGTCTCATGGTTTCCAAATTCAGTATTGATAGCATGCATCTCCTGGAGAGCTTTAATTTAAGACTAATTCTGCCAGGTAGCCTAATTTGGAAGTTAGATTAAAGAGATCTTTCTTTAATCAGTAACATTTCTCTCATTAATGAAAACTTGTCTTTATCAGATGCATTGACTTACAGACCCAGTGGAAATTATTTGTTGTTTTGGCTTGCTCTAAAAACATCACATTATATAACACAGGTTTCAAGGTACTGCCATTTTGAAAGTGTTGTATTTTTGTGATTTCTTTTTTCAAAGAGAGGTTGGTTTCTCTTCCCTCACCACAATGGAATGATTGGTGGGCTGGCATGAAAGAATCGTGAGCTGCATACATCAGGGCTACTTAAGTCAACTTAAAGTCCTTCAAACCTCAGCTGATAATTAGAAATGAGTGTATAGGCAGGGTCCTCAAATCCTGATTAGAAGTCACTTAAAATAATTACAGAAGGAATGAATGCAATTTGAAATATTCTCACCCTGGTAGGCTAATCCTTGTTGGTGAGCAGAAATCTCCATAAAATATGCTTGAATTTGATAATGTAAAATTTCAGAATATGTGTTTAAAAAAAGAGTCATTGCTCAGATATACAAAATAGCCCCAAGCAGACCAAAATAAATGTCAGCAGTAAGTTAACAGTCATATAATGTTTAACATTAGGTGTTATGTTCTCTATTACACTACACAGAATTGCTATTATTACATTGTCTTAAGCAGTGGAAACATTACTTTGATAAACAAGCTATATTTAGGCATAACTGCCCTAACTTTTTTATCATTCATGACATTCACTTGCAAAACACCCATGTGATTTCATTATGTGAGTTTATTTGCACCCTCATCCCTTCATATTTTAACCTGAATTTTCCCCCACGTATGCAATTATTTCCTCCTTTTTCTTTTCCTGTTTTGATTTCTGCATTTGTGAGACACTGATTGAGAATCACAGCTGTTTGGGAACAAGGCTAAAAATATCTGCTTGGGCCCACTGTAAAGCTTGAGGACTGCTTTTATTTTTGGAGACCCCTTGTATTTCCCAAAAATCTTCTGAACAGTAACATACACATTATGGAGTACTGCTGTCATCTCAAGGCAGCCTTCCACAAAGTATTGACCATTAGTGCCCTGTCTGTCCTACTGCATCACTCAAATGATTCATCAGGAGCCAAGAAGGAACAGTTTGATTTTGCTGGCTAGTACACCATCATCATTAATGTATTTGCTGAGATTTAAATTCAAAGCCAGGTATTGCAGGGATTTCAGATAATACAATGTGATTAAAAGCTTTTGTGTCTTCATCAAGAGCTGTAGTTTAAGCCATATATATCCTACATCTTCCTTTTATGACTGGTTTTTAGGGTATTTTGTTGATTCCCACTTGCTCTTGCTTAGAATTCACATTGCCCTGGGAATAGATTTGCAGCTTTGTCCTGATCTTGTCATTGTGTAGATGGCAGAGCAGTACTGCAATGATATTTTACTTTCATAGTAAACCTGTTTTCACTTCTTCTCCAAGTCTGTGACCTATCAGGATTTCTAAAGGAAAAAAGAAAAATATAAAATTGAGTAACACTTTCTCTTCCTGCCAAGAGAAATGAGAGCAGCAACTTACATTAATGCTCCTACTGAATTTTATTTTTAAAAATTATGTAGCACAGAATGAGAAGAGAACTTCTTCTGGAGAGATATCCATCCCAGTAGATAGATGTTCATGCTCCTTTCCAGCAGGACTGTGTCTGTCTGATGGACCCACATACACACCTCTTGTCACAGCTGTTTCCTGTCAGCTTTCTGCTGACCCATCTTGGTTTTGTGGAACAGGAGGCCAGGAAAGCATTGGCAGGGTTGCCTGCATATGTCCAGAACTTCCTTAAGGATTTTAAATATGTGCATTTTGCTAACCCAAGAGCCAAAGTCACCCTCAGAAACCTGCAGCCTGAGGATGTCAGAGCGCAGTTTTGCATCTTCCATTCTGGGGAGTGTCCACAGAGAGTGACTGTGAAAAGCTGTGGCTTTGAGCTGGTGGCCCTCCTTGTGCCTTTATGTTTTCCAGGAAAGTGGAGTCACCATCCCTGGATGTGTTTTAAAAACCACAGGACATGGCACTTAGTGCTATGGTTTAGTTGACATGGTGTTTTTTTCCTCAAGGTTTGCACATGATCATATTGGAGGTCTTTCCCAATCTACATGATTTTATGGTTCTGTGATGTGAGAAGCAAACATTTCTGATCATTTAACTCACTTATGGAGAACTCTAGGTCAATCCAGTGAAGGAGTACACAAGAAAATGTTAATTCTTTATTTAGGGTTTATTTAAGCTTAGATAGGTTTATAACAATTTTTATAATAAAACAAAAATTACAGGAACAGTAAAACATGCCAATTTCAGGATATTTTATCAGGAACTTCTCACCATGCATAAACTAGTTTTAATTCATATATCTTCTTGATCTCAATAGAGGAAAAACATTCCTTGGCTGAATGAGGAAAGGTTACTTTTTAGGGGAACAAATTAGAAATGTGTGTGTTTAGTGGAAGAGTGTGTTGACTATACATTTATGGACCTTTACATCACTTAAATACATTTCCTGTCCTTGAAAATATAGATGCTCAAAAGTTCTTTGTAGAGTGTGTCATAAAAGACAGTGGTCAAACAGGAGTGACACATGGGGGCTGAAGCTCTTAGCAATATTTATTTTACATTTTTAAAAAGACATTTAATTTGCAGTTAATCTCTGGCATCTTTTTTCTTTTGAGATTGCTTTGAGAAAATGGGGGAAGATAAACTTCATATGAAGTTATGACTGTATTTTAAAAATTATGTAGAATTTTGTGAATTTTTCAGAATATTCTGATTATTTATTCTGCATACTACCTTAGTTTGAAAATCTCAAGATGAAATATCTTTTTTTCCTCTATTTTCTGAAGCTGTCTACTTCTAGGAAATCCATGCTGATGTTGTGCATAGAAGGATGATACAACAGGAAGTATTTTCATTCTTGGTTTGTTACAGAAACGAGTTTGAATTTCTTTTAAAGATTGATTATAAACATGCACAAAAATGCACTCTATTCCAACAAAATATTGACATCAAATTGTGAGATTAATTTTATTTTTTTCTTCCCTCAGCTTAAGGGGTATAGTAAGTACTAAGGTGATCTTTCATAGAGCACAGCACCTCAGTTTAATGGGCATATGGCATACGGTCAGCTTAGGAAAATTGTCATTCTTACACTGTTTCTTTGCCAAAACATTGCTATTGAATTTCAGAAATACTAATTTAGAGTTTTAAATACAGAATGTCAAGAATATATTGGAGGAAGACTTGTTGATGAAGCTTTTATATGGTATTTGTTATAGCTTAGAATCCTCAAATATCACTTTTGCTGCTGAGCCAGCTTTTAAACCAAACCCCACAGTGTTGGATAGATTATGCAATTCCCAGTGGAGCAATAATGAGGCAGAGAGGGAAAAAAGTCCCTGTGTCACTCTGTGCCCAGCTTCTGCATCTGACCCTCCATTTAGGGCCTCACACAGAGTGTACCTGGCTTACTTTCAAGCCTTTACACAAACACATTTTCTGCAAAAGGCTTCAGTCTTGCTGGCTCCACTGTAGATTCCTAACACCAATTGACACCTATAACATGAACAAACTGGACATGATGTTCATTGGGTGGCTTCAGTTGTTCCTGCCAGCAGGAGGACACCATCAGAGTGTGGCCACACAAATGCACTTAATGTCTGCACAAACCCTCACCTCCAGCCTGGGAACATCTTTGGTGGTAAAGTGAGAAGCAGTACCAGGAGACAATCCTTTCAAATATCTAACCCTGTCAGGGAATATTTTCTTTCTAACAGAAACTGTTTCCACTTGGCAAGGCACTTTTGGAGCTTTTCTCATGACCAGGGGAAGGTACAATTGCTAAGGTGAACTATTCAGGCGTCTCCTGACCCACAGCTGGGGCCACCTCAGCAGCCACAACTGCAGACCCTTCTTTTGCACAAGGTGTGACACCATCCTGCATGTGGCAGGCCAGAGCAGCTCTGCATGCACAAGGAGAGAGCTCCAGGCCAGGGGTTTCAGACCTGCTGTCTCCACAAGGCTGTTTGGCCTCTGCTCTGGTGCTGCTCACTGCATCTCCCTCTGTCCACAGATCGGTTTTCCACCCTGATGCTTGCAAAGGACATGGCAAAAATGTTATGGCTCTTTTCCTTGAGGTCTGGGTAAGAACAATTGTAGGAGTCTTTCTTCCTCCACTTTTGAGTCCTGAGACCCTAATCTACACCCATGTCATTTCATTCCTGACTTATTTAAACATATAACATACATATTTAAACATATGACCTGCACTTGGCAGAAATGAAAGTTTTGATCTGAGACAAGGAACATGTTTTGAATGTTGTGTATTACAGGCAGGGATCACCACATATGAAGAGTGCTTCACAATTAAAGACATTGCAGCCCCCCATGATATTACATGCTCTAATAGAGGAAAGATCCATAAAAAAAAATTCTGAAAAATTGAAAAATCCTATTTGCTATGCACAGTTGGATTTTAATATATGCTCAGGTGTCTATGAAAATTAATGAAATGTCTGTTTGAGAGCTGGAAATATATTTTTAGATAATATTCTAATATGAGTGTGTGAAGATAAAGTACATACCATGTAGCTGAATAAATAGAAAAGTCTGCTGCACTTACTTTCCAAGCATGCATGCAAATAATTGCATTGAAGTGGAGCTGTATTCAGACCAGCTGAGAATTAATACCATGTTTAGCAGGATGCATGGGAAAATGGATACACTGCTTCACCTGTGAAATGTATTCTTATTTCCATATGGGCTAAAATTATGAGGAATTACTGAAAGAGATTTCAGCACCTTCTGTTTGGTACAGTGTGATGATAGTGTGCTAATGGAAATCAAACAGTATGAGTTGAAAGTAGCTGTAATCTTCATGCCTGTTGACAATTGTAAAATCTCTGACATTAACTGTAATGTCATTCAGGATGGAGCTTAAGACATTGGTGGGCACATGGAGGAAAGGGGAATTAAATCTTATTTTCTTTGGAAAACTGCATATAATCCTGTGCTTTGTCTTTCATGCTTTCTCTCACATTAAAAAGAAATCTCAACATTTTTATTACAATTACTAGTCATATTAATAGTAGTAGCAGTAGTAGTTGTAGTAGCAGCCACCAATTTCATCTATATTTGGCAGAAAACTGAAGCTATCACCATTATTTAACTTCATCAAGTCTTAAGGAGCTGTGACAGTGTTGTAGCAGGCCCAGTAAAGAAAGGCTAATGTTAGCTCACCAAGCAATGCTTGGACTAATAAAGAGCCTCCATATGCTTTGGTATTTCTTGTACCTTCTAACACAACAATCACCCACAGGGCACTGACCTGTAGGAAGGCAGATCATTTGGTTTGGTGGCTGCTGAACTAGTTTTTTAGTTCACAGGGGATGTTGCTCAAAAATTAAATCCCAAACTGTCAGTAGAAATATTGCATTTTTGCAATATGTTGAGAAATGGCTGGGTGTTTATTTTATTTTATTTTATTTTATTTTAAACAGTGTATTCATAAGTGACTGGTTGAACAATATGCACAACACTTCCTTTCTTTCCTAAGAGATGAAACTGAGTTTCCACCTATTTCTTTTCTGTTTGAAGCTCTAACACTGGTTCTGTGGTTAAAATTCTATTTCAAATACTGATATACAGAGCTATTCCCATGAAATTCAGCATTAGGAGTGTCAGGGAGAGAAATGGTGAGGAATACAAGATGTTAAGCTAAACTCTTGCTAAGCAGGGTGAGTCTTTAACAGTCTCCAAAAGCGGGTAGTTGAACTTTAAAGGTTGTGTATGCTTCAGCAGGCAAAAGCTGTGCTTCAGCAAACCTTAGACTAAGTGGCACTAATGCTAAATGCACACTGCCCACTTCTGTAAAAAGAGCAGTGAAAAAAACCCTCAAAATCACACTTGCTCAAGGATTTAGGAAAAAAGGTTAATTGTGGGAGGATGAGATTTAAGCATCATATAAATAAGAGCAGTTTTCTGAGGAAACTTGAATATCCTTAAAAAATGGAATTGTCACAGAGGAATCAATAAGTCTTAAAACAAGAAAGGACCCCATTGCAATATCTCATTGATAAGACATTGTGGCTCTATGATACCTTTATTATTAGGGAATTTCTATGATGAATCAGGTACATTAATGAAAATTACTTCAGTATCATTTTCTCTTTTATGTCTCACAGGAATTGACTCACAATGATAATTAAATACATGTACTCAATGAAAAAAAGTAGGTAAAACCAGAACGATATTCCAGATACATTAAATATTACCCAGTTTTAATAGGAATGCATTTAGCAGCATATGAACCTCATTTACTATGAAGTGTAAGAAGATCTGCAGGTACAGCATTTGGGATTCTTGACAATATCAAGCAATCGTACTTGTAAATCAAGATACTTTTCCTCTCAGTATTCTTTACAAGAAGAACTTTTCAAGAGATGCTGTTTTGATATTTATTTCAGCATTTTTAGAACAAAGCCCCAGGTTGTGAAATCCTATGTCTGTCACTGGCTTTCTCCTCAAATTGACAGCCAGTGCATCTTTTCAACAAGTCTCAGATAGTTTATAGTTATCTGGCCATGTTAAAGATTTAATGTTTGCCTTTCTCAAGGGAAGATAGTTTGCTACATCTTGCTCTCCTGCAGACTCTCTGTACATCCTTTCTCCTGACAAATGGAGCTAGTGGTATGCTAAGGTTTCAGCCCTGCTGCCCATTTATTTTCAGATAAACAGAAGCAGTTTACCTGATGGCCAGAAAATGTACACCACTCAGCTTTGTCAGAAGGAAGATGTGACAGTCAAAAGAACTGCAGTGGCTACAGAAGTGTATGCTGTCCTTGGCCATGTGAATTCATGGATCTCCCTTCCATGCTTGTTTTGATAAGTTTAGCACAATTCAGGTCCTATATGTGATGTGGGGCCATAAGACTATTCCTACAGTGTTCAGCTGCTAGCACTTTGTTAGAAATTCACTTACAGTTTCTGTTAGTTAGCATCTTTCTTTCATGTCTGTACTGCTGGAAACCCTGAGGCATAGGCCTAAGGCAAAATAATACGCTATCCTTGCTGGAATTAGGAAAGTGAGAATCTCCCAGGTGAAGATAGGTTCTGTTTCCTTCCTTTTTTATCTTTTAGTTTTGTTCTTTGGTCCAATGTCAGTACACTGTGGAACATGACTAGTATTCAGGTGAAACACCCCCCATCTTCCTGCATTGTTTTTTCCCATTCTTTTTGTTTTGTTTCTTCTATTCATTTTGTTTCCTTCTTTAAATCTTCCTTAAGAGGCTTTCAGAAATCCTTTTAGTTTGACTCAGTTTGAAATATAAATAGCAGGCAGATCACTGTCCCAAATATCATCTGTGAGACTCTCTTTAGCACTTAAACAGCATCCTGTATGTGCCTGGCACCGGCACAGAGAGAAGAGTCTCTGCAGACTAAGCTGATTTAGACACACGTCATGAGACCAGCATGGCAGTAATTGCTAGTTTATACAATGAAGAGCTCCTATCTGGTAGTGAAGGAGAAAATTTTGTGGAAATTCCTATGGAGTAGATCTTAATATAGGTCATGTATATTTTTACTGTGTTACAAGTTAACTCCTTAATGACTCCTGCAGTAACACTTTTGTCTGGCTGTACCCAAAGATCAGAATTTCCCAGAGGGAAAGGTCTGCATCACCATTAAAGTACTTATGGCATCTACCAGACCTTTTGTGTAAAGATTTTTAAGAAGAAGAAAATGGACCAATTTATTTGCTGTGGGTTTAGCACATTTCACCCCTGCTTCTGTTCTATGGCATGTCTTAATTTACCAAAAATACTACCTGGAGGATAACCTGTGGACTCTTATCTCACTTATACTTCTGCATGGTTCAAGATGAGGTCACCACCTGTCTTGGAGCTGTAAATCCTGGCCTAGAAGCTCAACCTGTTTGTGTCAGTATTTAGTTTATCTATGCAGCTATGGAAAGATTATATGTAGAACTGATAGCATTCAGGAGGTATTTTTATCAAAAATAAATGGTTGAAATATCACTGACAAATTTTACAACCAGGTAAAGTTTCCATCAAATTTCTGCTTTAGCAAGAGATTTAAATTTTAAAAGTCCTCTAACAATGTTTTCTAACAATGCAGTAATGTGTTAGACTTCTTAATTCAATTTAATTATATTGCATCATCTATATAACAAAATCGCACGTGGAAAAAGTTCTACTTTTTAATGTCTTTGAGTAGGAGTGTCTATTTTGGTTGTGTGCTTCTAAAGAAATGTCTTAAGTTGCAAATGCAAGATGTGTGTATTCTATTGCCATCTGTTAGAGGTGGGGCAGTTATCTGCTGTTAATGGGCCACCTGTTAAAAACCAGGTGGGGCAGTTTTCTTAATCTCTTCCATGACCGATCCTCCCGCCAGGGAGATATCTTCTGTTGATGGGTCACTGAGTCTCACTGCATGACTGATAAAATTACATAACCCTACTCTGACAAGCTCCTCCCAGGGGGAGGAGCCAAGCATTCCTAACTGGATATAATCTGAGATTTGGAATACCACAGGCAGCCTTTTCCCAGTGGATTTCCAGGCCCATCTACATCACCACTGGACCTTCAGAGGAAAGCTACACCCTTCTCCCAGATCACTGCTTCAACAGAACTACATCTGTCACTCCAGGAGGACTGCCATTTAATCAGACTACTACCAACACCCTGACCAACAGGGTGTCAGGATGTATTCTGATTCTGTCAGTCTTGATTTGTATTACTGCATTTTTAAAATTTTTATTTTTCCTAATAAATAGCTAGTATTCCTACTCCCATACCTTTGCCAGAGAGCCCTTTAATTTCAAAATTATAATAATTCAGAAAGAGGGAGGTTACATTTTCCATTTCAAGAGAGGCTCCTGCCTTCCTTAGCAGACACCTGTCTTTTCAAACCAAGACAAGAAAATCACCTGTCTTTCAGTCAAATTTTTGAACTGTTGAAGATATCCCCATTAATATGGTTTGATTTGATTAGACTTCAGTTTAAAATAGAATAATAAATTACTTGTTTCAAGAGAGGCTTGAAAAATATCATTTTTCTGTTCCTTTGTGATATCAGCAAGCCATGTTCAGCTGCCTGAAACACTTTGTGGGAGTAAAGTTTGAGTTTTGCTGAAAATCCTGAAGATTTTCAGCAAAACTCAAGATCCTTGAGTACAAACTGAAGATCCTTGAGTACAGGAAGAGATAGGAAATGTAGGCACAATGCTCCCAAATTGGCAGCTGTTCACTTCCACAATAGTTCGGTCCATTCAGCTCTTCATCTTTCAGTGTAGGAGATACATTTGCTCTCAATTTTCTGATGGTCACACTGAAGTACTTGCATGAAGATTTATTATGTTGGTAAAAAAAGAGGTGACTTTCTTTTCATTTTATCTGCAGGTAAAACAAACGTTGATTTTTAAATTTTCTTTCTTCATGTCATGTTTTGTCCTCAAAATTTGGAAGTTGATTTTTTATGTAGCATTTTGACTTCTCTTAAAGGATGTTATGCTTAAATGAGCCTTATCATTCCAGTGACTATATCTTTAAACAGAGGTGTAAGGAAGAGATACCGCAGCACCTTTGAATTTTAGAAATGTACTATATGCTACAGTTCACAGAAAAAATGTAAGTGTACTATCTGCTAGAAGCCATTTAAATCATAGAACTTTATTAAAAGTGTTCTTTTTTCTAATCATGATGCAGTGCATCACATATATAGTTTTTTATCAGTATTAATGTTTGCTACAAGCAGGTGAAGTGAGAAAACATATAAATAAAGTGGCATAAAGTAGGATTAAGTGGAATCACTCCTCAAGGATTATCAGAGCACCTTATATCTCACAGAGCCTTATATCATCATATCATGTGGAAACAGCTTTTATTTTATGAGATTCTTTTTAATTTCTAACCCTTGCCCGCCTTCATTACAGCAGACTTTTTTGCTTGATATTAGTATTTTAACCACTTAGTAGCTTAAATTTATCCATTTAGCCTTACGAGGCATTCAACTTCATACTTTTTTTAAAACATAATTTAACTATTAACCATTACACCACAGTTTCATTTTTACATTTAAATCACATTTTCAATTTTCTTGCCAATTCATGTAAATTAGTAAAGGTCTTTAAACATGACATGTTATTTTTTTCTCTTTGCACTGATGTCCGTTAAATGGGCCTTTTAACAGCAAGGTGTTGTGATGTGTCCTGCATGTTGAAGATGAAAAATGCAGGAAGGTACTTAGAAGATCATCTGGAAGAAGTATCAAATATCTGTCAATGCATATACCATTTTTGATTGAATAAGTTTTGGCCAAGACAAGCGGTTTTTCATTGTGGACTCTTATCTCACTTATACTTCTTGGTGCTGTCTTGGTGTCTAAGCAGGAGAATATCAAACCCATTTATTTGTCTGGGTCTGTGACATTAAAAACCAGTTGTGTCTACTAAAAAAGTGTTGAGATATAGTTGATAATAGTTGGAGCTGGTTAAGCAGAGGCTTGCAAGGTAACCATCTGCCCAGCATGGTAGAGAACTCTCAAACTGCATCGTCAAGGTAAATCTTAGTTTATCCAAGACTTATCACAGCTGAAGTCTAGATATAATGGAAGTGCTCTATGCAATACATCATAATGGTTTATCTTTGTACTCAATGGTCTAATATGCATTTGGCTGAGAGTAGGAAAATAAATCAAGGCTGTATGTCTCTATACCGGGTCACTATCCTGAGTTCAAAGTGCTCCTTTCTGATGGAAGATTCTGATCCTTAAAGAACCATCCATCTCTCCAAAGGTAAGATCAGTTGCCAAAAATATGATTTCAAAAAAAAGTCCAATGCTGCCTTTTCCCTACAAAATCTCTTGGCTTTCTTACCACTTCTTACAGGTAATTTCCAGCGCCCTCTCTCCAAATGCCCAGCCTAAGGCCTTGCTTTGCATTTATGAGATTTTTTTTCCTTCTATGCCTTCTCAGAGCAATGAAGACAAGTTATGAGGACTGTCTAGATTGAAATGTTCAATTGTTGAAGCATTAGGAAGCTTCCTAATGCTATTTGCATTAGGAAGCTTCCACCTGGTCAAGCTCTGTCCAGCATGATAAACAAAGACAATTACAATGTCAGTGTTTTCTAAATAGCCACTTTTGCAGAAAATGGCTTTCCTTTTATCTAATAAAACTGCAATTGAATGTAATTTTGTTCTTTTAAGTAAACGGTTCTCTAAAAGAGATACAATTACAAAATCACAACTCAATCTGTAAAAAGACAATGCTTAACAGGTTCCAAAAGTAGATCCCGGATTATCTTTTGAGCTCTTCAAAACAGTCTTTCAAGTCCCACTGCTTAATAACAGCTGATAGTTGCATTCTTTGTACATGAACTTAGTCCTTTAAGATTTGCAGCATAAGACAGCCATCTTGTCTTCTTTTGTTGTTAGTGGAAAACAGAGGGACTGAATTGCCTTATGGCTGCTCCTGACTACCGATAAAACTTAGGCAACGATCTATGACTGGCCAGTACATTTTTTATCTTTCACTAAAAGAGACTTTATAAAATCAGTCCTATGTGTAAAGTTACCATCCTCTGGTGAATCTTGGGAAGAATCCAGCTGTTTCTCCAACCCCTAGAAAACTCCAGAGTCTCTCCAGCTGATTTCTTTCTTTGCTGAAAGAAGACTTTAGTCCAGTCCTGTGGACTTCATAGCCATTCACTCTCCTTGTTAGTTCCTACTCAGATCATATGAATCTTTATTAAAGGGCTACACAACTCACCAGGAAATTAATTGAAAGTTTCTCTCTGATTTCACAAGGCTCTGAACTAAATCTTTTTGCTTGCATTGTAGCCCTATAGGATTTTTCTAGTCTTCTCTCTTTTCTAGTAGACTCTCTAAACTTGATGATCAGCTCCTGATTCAAACAGCTGCCAAATATCCTGCTGGGCACTAAGTAACTGCTGCTAATTTCCCATTGCATAGATAATGAAGCCTGACATACATACAACACAGCACATGAGATTCAATTTCTGCTTTCTAAACTATACTAAATGGAGACATTAACTCTAAATTCACAGTTTATTTTCTTTGATTTCTGAGTAGATAGAGCTAAAAGCTACCACAAATCCTTCATGTGTATCTTATGCACACCTGATTTCTCCCATATTCCATTAGTAATAAGAGCATTCAAGAGTGTTATTGTAATTCACAAACATGTGCTCCGTGCCAAAATACTTTTTTGCCCACATGTTGTAATGTTTGTTAGTGGCACGGTATAAGAGTCTGGGGAGAAAAAGCACTTCAAGGCACAGGATCTGCTCTTGTTGCAAGAACAGATATGGGGTACTTGTATGAACAAGACTGGAGAATTGCCTGCCACAACTTTTCTCATTGTGCTGCTGTTTCAACGACTTGAGAGCCCAGATCTGTTTTGTGCAATGGCTCTGCTGTCATTTCTCGGGAGGTACAATAGGAAGCTGTCACCTGCCTCGTGGAGCTCCCAGTTACTCTGTCACGTAGCCAATGCCAGTGTTTCCCACATGAGTCTGGGTTGCTATTCCAATGCTTCTCTCTGCTGCCTTCATGACAGATGGTGCACAGCTCTGCAGCGGCCACAGCCAAAAGTAACTCGTGGAGGTGTGATTCTACCATAAAGATTTTCCAGCATTGCTGCTCAGAAAAACTCCAGTGACAGGGAGTGACAGTTAAAAATTCTATTATGTACCTAGAAGCATTTATTCACCCCTCACTGAACACAGAGATGGAGGTACCAGTGTGCCTATTAGTGCCAATTTGCATTACCTGAGCATCATGAATTTCTGCTGCATCAAAGCTAACATGTTGCACTCTGGCTTGCCAAGCTGGGATGGGGAACAGCTATAATGTTGTGGAGTCTTTAACAGTCGTTGGAAGCACACTCATCTGAGAAGCTGCACGGTCAGGTAATGGGCTAACAGCGAGGGCTTGTCACTTGGGGCCAGTGGACAAGAGCAAGAGCAGTGCAGCTGGGTGGGCTGTGTGAGTCTGGTGGCAGCACCTCTAGCACAATCTCCTGGCCTTTGCCTGCTCATGGCTGGCTCACAGCTGACTTAGGAACGTACACAAGCATCACACGACAAATGCGGAAGAGCCCTGTCTGATACTCAGCCTGCAGAAAGCCCAGATTTAAGGCAGTCTTGAGAAAAGAGAAGATGGTGCAGTGCAGAGACTAAAAGTATTATATGAGTTCTTAGGAAGAATAAAAAAGACTGTAGCATAGGAGCAATTAATTGAAGCAAGAGAGATTTCTTTTTAAAATGGCTACCTATTCCCCAAGAAATTTAGGCTACAAGTAGATCTACTGGAAGGAGCCAGTAAAGGAGAACAACACTTTTAATACACACTCCTTTAAAAATAACACCGAAATAGAACTTCTGGGGAAAAAATTAACATGTATCTCACCTCAGTGAACTAATAGTGATAATGACCATTATAAAGTTAGGTCTACAAAGGCGTACTTGGGCCTCTTTGGATACTGTAAACATTTAGGCTCCTCAGGAGCCTAAACAGGATTTGAATAGGATGTCTGTTAGGATAACTGGCAGTCATACCCTAAAATAATGTAGGATAGCAACCTATGGCATTTGCATTAAAACATCTTAGAGCTGAAGGCAGGTTTTGAATTTTCAGAGTCAGCTCAGTTAAGTCAATAAATTGACTTTAACTCTCCTCCTTTCTCATCCTGGCTCTAGCTGGCTTCACTTCCCCACTGATGTTCTTCACTTCTGTGATTTCTCAACTTGAGGCAGTATGATTGCTTGTTGACAGTGAGTGTACCATATAATGTGTGTACCTCTAAATTGCTTTCAAGGTGATAATTCTTTCTAATAAGCTTTGGGACAGTGCTCAGCATGTTCAATGTTTCTATTCTTTTTCTACGGAATTAAAAACCATTGCAAATATTTTTTCCCTTGTTTAAACCTTCTTACCCCTAATCAGCTGGAAGAGGGAGAGGACTTATGCTACAGGTGCACAATTCTGAGCACAGCTGTCTCTCCTGACTGTTTATGAAGGCTTGTCAGAGAAAACAAGACCACTGCCAACCTAGCTTGTAACAGGAAAATATGTCTTCACTGATTATTATTTTTGTTTGGGTCTTATTCCTCTGTAAAATAAAAATGCAGATGTAGAGCTCTATGAGTTGGCAGTGGTGCCCCATAGGTCTTGTCACAGTAAATTAAAAGAAAACAGATATTTGCTAATTTGTGGTTAGAAAAAAATTAAAATTAAAAAAAGGCATTAAAGTGATAGTCCCTTCAGAAGTCTGGCAACAACAGGGAAAAACAACTTCACAGCCTGATGTTGTTGCAGCTTGGCAGTCAAATGGGTTTGTGTAGGCTGCTGTTGGCAGCAGTTTTCATTAGCTTAGGGCCTCCGTTCTGGAAAGATAGAGCTGAGCTGCCAAACACAGATGTCCAGTCTGTGCAAGCAGGACTCACTTGTACACTGCCCTGCTGAGCAGCCCCCTTGAGCATCTCCCATCTGCCTGCCTTTAAGAGCAACTCTCTTATCATTATGACGTCTTCCTTAAATATCTGGGCTTTAATTTATATGTTTGCTTTAAGCTAAATTTCCTGCTATGCTAAAATAACCATTTATAATCATGGCAGAACTTCTCAGCAAGGAGAACTGAGTCACATTTCTGCATAAACTTTGAATAAATGCCACCATCACTACAAACTGCTGATTGGAATAGGGCATTGTTTAAATTATCAGTAGTGTTTATGCTTCACCTAGTAAGCGAATATACAAAGCTAATACAGGATCACTGTAATGTTTACTGATAGCCTTTGGTATATCCCACAAAGGAGAGGAAACTTGCAGAAAAAGAAATCAGCACAACTATGGATCAGATTATTGCTATCCTCCTGGTGCATCTGGTCCCATGACTGCAATAAGATTGGAAGGATTTAGCTCTTTTTTTCTGACTCCCTGAAAAGAAATATGACATTATGAATTCTTCCCTGAGAGACAAAATAGAAGGAATTAATCACATCCCCACAACAAGAGAATTATTTTCAATTAACTGCTGTTACTATAAAATACTTTAAAACATTTTTAGAAAAAAGCATTCTTATTGATGTACTGATTATACTTCAGCAAACACTTTCTATGCAATGTTTTAAAAAGTAGATCTTTTCAGAACTCTGGAGATTAACCTTGTGAAGATTCAGAATTTTTCAGGATCCAGAAAGACTCCTAGATTAACTGTGTATAACAAATAATGTGTAGCTTTAGTATCTTCCTCTTACAAAACTTTTCTCAACATCTCTGTACTAAGACAAATTTTTCAGTGCAGCTAGCATTTGGACTGGAAGGAAAGATTTTGGAACTTTAAGGCATAAACTTTCAGGATGCAGTGATGTTTAGTCTGTTACTGTATATGGCCCAACAATGTGGGTTTTTTACTCTGTACATGAGAGTTTGAGGGCTCTCCAGAAAATAAAACTTATTTGCTATTTTATTGTCAGTGTCTCCTGAGAAGGAAGCTTTATTCAATCAATAGAAGAAAAGTTCTCTACCGTACCTTACCATGCTGGCAGCAATGTTTTAAGAAAACAACTAGATCAAAACCTTAGGTGATAAAAATTAATTTGTGTGAGCAAGAAATTGCCCCCATTGTGCAGCTAAGGAGCTTTACTCTGGCAGTTCTTTGTTTTGCTTCTGAATTGTGGTGGGTTTTTTGAAGTTTGGAGGGGGTGGGTTGGTTGGTTATATTGGAGTCCATTTTTTTGTAGCTCTGCACCTTGATGTGGCATAGCCAGTTCAGCACAGCCCAGTACTTTGAGTGACACAGCTGAGGACTTTTCCTGGCACTGTCCTAAGTGTTTCATTTGTGACTCTAAACTCAATGTGGCTATGTCAAGGTTAAGACCAGGGAAACAAATATGTCATATGTCCATCTCCTGTCTCTGCATTATTTAAATAGCAGTGGAATTCTGTCTCCATTTTCTTCCTCTCTGGCTTAACTGGTATGTATTTAGCCCTTCTAATATTTCCATAAGTCTTTTTTGCAAGTGAATTATCACTTTTGTTTAGCTACCCTGGATTTCTTTCAATCTGTCACTGTCTCTTGTGTAATGAGATGTCCAGAACTGCTGCAGGTGTAGTTGTATTTATTGCCCTACATAGATGAAATACCTTCTGTAGATTGAATGCTATTAAAAAAGCTGTGGACTTTCTGCTGTCAAACTGCATTGCAAAAGAATTTCTTGATTGCCTCAACATTATGCCTAGGTCTATTTCTGTGTGCTCAACAGTGAGATGTTAATTTTGATTTTTTTTTTTTTTTTTAATTATTAATGGAAACAACTGAAGAAACATAGTCTTTTCACCCCCATAGAAGTCTGAGGCAGCTAAACAGGTTGGTGAGGTTAAGTAAGATGTGCCCAGTATGAAATTTGCAAAAATTAAGTTACAGCCTAAGTGACATGGAAGTGGACTCAAGAGAAGGTGAACGTGATTCTGTGAAAGAAAGACAGTTCAGTCCATGGTCACACCTTCTGGTACATATAAATGACAAATGCAACTCCTTCTTGAATTGACTCATTGTGTAGAAGGCAGAACTAATGCAGAGATAACTTGTATATTAGGCATGCCTTACATAAGGCAAGCAGAGGCATTTCTCTGACATTAAGAAGTGCACATTAAAAGATCTGAAGGAGTAGCGGTCAAAAAATTGCAGTCAAGAATGCTATTTTTCTCTCAGAAAATATGACATCTTTAAAATTCAGCAGTTCCCTTGATGTCTGTCAACGTGTCTGTTTATTTTGAGGAAGAAAAAGATGAAATGTTGCTTTTTGGTAAGGTCAAAACCTTTCCTTTTCAAGCACACCTGGAATGCTTTGATTGTTTCAAGACTCATATTCTTACTTTGCAAATAAAATAAATGTGTAGATCAGTATGCTCTAAAATTGATAGCATATTTACATTTATTTACTTTAATAGACTAATCAAAAGAAATCTATTTAGGGTTGTCTAAAACACACACTTCAGCTGATGCTGCTGGCTCTATGATTAAAAATGTCATTAAGAAGATTTTATTTCTCTTTACTATTAGAACACCATTTTGAGGGTATAGAAATAGGATATTGGATATTGAGCTACCTTTGAAACACTGAACATAGTGTACAAGGTCAACATGACAAAAAGCTAGGTTAGGTCACACAGATGCAAGAACACAATCCCAGATACCAATATCAGTACACAAGCTGGGCTCATCTCTTCTATTTCAAACATCAGCTGAGATAATTCAGCATAATAGGGACAAGTTTTATAGTAACTCTTTTATTGCAATCTTCCTTCAGAGCTAGTGACATATGTAAAATCAAAGCTCCATTGAAGAGTGAAGCTCTGCCTATGACTTTAACCTCTGTCTTTGTTAGAACTTTGTACAAGACCAAATGAGTCAGCAACCTCCTGTTCTTTGTGGACAGATTCTGAGAGAAGTTTTGAAGAATTTTCCTCTAAGGAGGTTCATTTACATCTAATGAAAACATATGGTTTTGGCAGCACCAATCTCTAAGGAATGCAGTCAACCTTTCTTTTATTTTCCTCCTTTAGAAAGTAACAGTGTAAGTACTGAGCTCACTACCAGTAAATCACCAAGTAGCATGAAGTATTCCAAATGTAATCATAACTATCCTCACTTGAAGAAGGCTTGGAATGATGTGAATCATAACTGCACTTCATAACAAAGATAATATTGTGAAAATGTTCCTATTCAGAAGCAATGAGTCATGCTACAATGACCGTCCCTTAATCATTCTGACTAAACAGAGATCAACATTTATAACCGAATGTGTTGCATTTTGAAATATTTTGGAGAGAGAAATATGGCAAAGTATAAGATGTTGCAAAAGCTACCACTGGATATTAATTCATGTGACCTAAAAGCTACTAGTTTTACTTGCAAAGACTGTGGTCAGTGAGGTGTGAAAGGCACTTACTACTTAAAAAAATGCCTTGAAAACATTTTTCAGTATCCGGAATAATCCACTTGACCTTTTAACACATTGTCTATGTTCTTTTCACAGGAGATTAATGCACGATAAATGCTTGGTATAGTTGAGAATAAAAACAGCATGGATGATCTCAAAAGGAAAATTTTGTTTTTTCCCTTAATGTAACTTAGTAGCCAAAATAATATTAAGTAAGTTTGCCAATGTCAATAAATTGGGAGGAGCTGTCGATTCCGTTGAGAAGAGAGAGGCCCTACAGAGAGACCTTGACAAATCAGAGAGATGGGCAATGACCAACCAGCCAACCATGTGAAGTTTAACACGGAAAAGTGCCAGAGTCTGCACTTGGGATGAGGCAACCCTGGTTGTGTGCATAGACTGAGAAATGAGAGGCCAGAGCAGCATGACAAAAGGGACCAGGAGGTCCTGGTCAATGTCAAGTTGAACCTGAGTCAGCAGTGCCCTGGCAGCCAGGAGGGGCAACCCTGTCCTGGGGTTCATCAGGCCCAGCATCCATCACCAGCCGGGCAAGGGACGGGATTGTCTCACTCTGCTCTGAACTGGGGCAGCCTCACCTTTAATATTGTGTGGAGTTTTGGTCACCACCATATAAGAAAGATGTTAAAGTATTAGAGAGTGCCTAAAGGAGAACACGAAGAATGAAGGTGAAGGGCTTTGAGGTAAATCAGTGTGAGGAGTGCTGAGGACACTTGATTTGTTCAGCAGGAGATTGAGGGGACACTTCACTGCACTTTTCAACATACTCACAAGGGGTGGAAGGGCAGGTAGTGACCTCTTCACTCTCATGGCCAGTGATAAGATTCAATTAAATGGCCTGAAGTATCGATAAAGCAGGGCACCCCTGACGTCTGGGAGAGGAATGATGAGGAGGACTCCATAATATTGGAGGAGGGCTAATTAATTACTTTATTATTCTATACTATATTACATTATATTACATGGAGTCTGCACCAAGCACTCAACTGCCCAGAATCTTGTGACTGTCAGCTGACAGTCCCGACACACACACATGGATTCAATTGGTCAGTGAATCAAAACAATCACACCAGAATCCAATCACCAATTCCCTTCAGGTAAACAATCTTCCACAATGCGTTCCACTTGTGAGCAGCAACTGAGAAAAGAATTGTTTTTTTCTTTCTCTGATGTTCAGAGAATGTGAATTCCAGAAAATACCCTTGGGAAGTTGTTCCTTGCTTTTCTCTGAGAAGAGAAATGTGGCTACACCTGAAGTTGTTTCAGGGGAGGTTTAGGTTAAATAAAAGGAAAAGGCTTTTCACGAAGGGGGGGTTTGAGCACTTGCAACTGTGCTAAGTAGTCAAGGCACCAAGCCTGTCTGAGTTCAAGAAGCATTTGAATCATTCTTTTTAGGCACATGACTCCTGGGCTGTCCTGTGCAGGGCCAGGATTTGTAACTCATTAATTTTGTGGGTGCCTTCCAACTCAGCATATTCTATGATTCTATGACTTTTCTATACTTTTGGCTTTTTTCTAACTGTTGATAGAAACCTATTATGGAGCGGCAGCTTGCTATCAAATGTCCCTTTAAAGGACTGGTTGATAATATCATATCTAAGGACCTTGCATTCCTCTTGGTCTAGTACAGATTAAATATCTTCTCCTTAAAAACTCACAAAATAGAATTAAAAAAAAAAAATCAAGTTTCAAAGTAAAAATCTCAAGCCCATTTTTTCTTCCCTACAGACAAATAATGAATAGCCCCCGTTGTAACAGCAACTTGTGGTGTCCTGGGCAGTGTTAGAAGTGTTACCAGTGGGTCAAGGGAGATTATCCTTTTGCTATACTTAACATTGGTGAAGTTGCACTTGGAGTTCTGTGCTCATTGCTGAGCTCCCCAATGCATGTGAGACTTGGACATAGTGCAAGGAGTCAAGTGCATCCCCACTAGGAAGATTAATATACTCAAACTGGAGCATCTCTCATAACAGGAAAGGCTGAGAGTATGAACCATTCAGGCTGGAGAAGAGAAAACTCATAAGGATTTTCTCAATGTCTGTAAATATCTGAAGGGAAGGTATACAGAAGAAGAAGAAGAAGCCAGGCTCTTTTCAGTGGTGGCAAGGGACAGGACCAGAACAAAGGTCCTGTCAATGGGCACAAAGTGAAATACAGGAGTTTTCTTGTGAGGGTGGCCAAGTACTGGCACAGGTTGCCCAGAGATGTTGTGGAGGTATTCATCTTTGGAGGTACTTAAAAGTTATCTGGACATGTTCTTGGACAAAGGGTTGTTGGTGTCCCTCCTTGAGCAAGGGTGTTGGACCAGATGGCCTCCACAGGTCCTTTCAAACCTCAACCATTCTGTGACTCTGTGATCTCTTCTAACTGAGTATCTGAGTATTGGTGATGATGATCAGAATTGGTAGTGATTGAGTGAAATAAGAAGAGCTGAATTCCATTCTAAATTTATATTCAATCACTAATAAGCTTCATAAACTTTGGAGAGTTATTTTTTTCCTGAACTCTGCTGTTCCTGTACATCTGACACAACTTCTGCACACAATGCTTTCAAACTTCTGGCTTAGGCCATGTATTTCCCTTTTGACTATGGTGAATCTTCTGCAGAGCTATTTATAATTTACTGTTCACCTCCAAGTTCTTTTACTGATATCATATCCATCTGGTGGTGCTATGATGATACCATTATGTCTCCTGCTGAACACTACTCTCTTGCTTCTTTGTAGCATCCTGTCTGTATCCATCCTTTGAGGCAGGGAACATCTGGTTTTTATACACTGATTAACCTTGAATGGAGACTCTAGGGCTCTCAGGTAATACAAATAGATGATGACGATAGCAATATGATGTGAGGCTCCAGCCTAGCATATTGATTTCACCTAAATATGAATATCAACTTTTGGAATAAAATCTGGCGCTTCAAAATCTGTTTTTAAACTGTTAAACATTTCCCTGGAACAATTGTTTCATCTTTGCTTTTCTAGCTAATCCAAAATTGAGATTTTGAATAATTTCCTGTTCAGATAGCACTGTAATTTATGCCTAGTGGATGGAATTAAAGAACACTTTCTATAGGGAAGTGAAGCACAAAAATATTTTAATAGATTGTGAGAGGAAAGTTTTGTAAACACATGAAAAACATGCCTATTGGAGCACAGAGAGCCTCTGAGCTTTTTTATTTTTCCTTCAATAAATATAAGAACAATGACTTTGTTTTTACACAAAGATGTCATCAAAACCATTCTACACAATTGTGCAGGCCTTCTATCCTTGAATAAAATATGGTGGAATGAAGTCAATAAAGGAATCAAAGTTTAAAACATCAATAAATTAATAAGGGTTTTTAAGAGCAAAGGAGGTTATGTGCTTTTGGAGAATATCAATTCTAAAAGTCGAGGAGACAACACATTTTTAATCATTATTTTTCTCACTGATTTTGTTGGGCCTTTCTTACTCTAGATGTAACAACTTTAGATCCCTACTGAAAGCAAACGGAAAAATTTGGACAATGCCAAAGGTGAACTTGGGAAAAAAAACTAAAACTGACCACAGCTGGATAAATCCTCTTCCTTAGTGTTAATTCTAAAGACAGTTTAAGCACTGCACAGTGCATTCCCTTTCTAGAAAGAGGTCTAGATCATTGTATAGTAGGACTGTAATAGGAAACTTGGTTCCTAACTTCGGTCTTAGTGAGACAACCTATTCAAATTTTACATTTGTACAATCTCCTGCTATCAGGGAAAAATGAAGAGTGTTAATGATGTGGAAGAACAAGACAGCTAGCACTACTGCTGGTTGCTGTTTTCTCACTGTACAAGAAAACAGATACTGGTTTTGTCTTCTCCATAGCATAAAATCCTTTCTGCTTGGGGTCATAGCCAGGCCCGGCAGCCAGCACACTCTCATGTGTTGTAACAGCACATCTGGCTGTGCCACCACCTACTCCCACCCATCCATAGGACCTGTTAGAACAGCTCTGCATTTTCAGCAGGGCAATATATCCTGGGACAGGTGGGCTTCCCGGTACATGGAATAGCCAAGATGCCCCTCTGAAAACAGGAAGCTGGAAACCAGCCCCTTTCAATGGGAGGAGTTTAGGCAGCTCAGCTGGATGGAATGAGCACACTGGCTCTCTGTGAGAGGTTTATGCAGCTAGTTGTATATCCAGAAGAGGAAGGTCTGCCTTGGTTTAGTGGCTGCTAACAGTGGAGGAAGTCTGCCTTGAAAGTGGTTTTTGTGTCAATTGTATGTGGTGGATTGACTCCAGCTGGATGTCTGGTGCCCACCAAAGTTGCTCTACCCCTTTCCTCCTCAGCTGGACAGGGGAGAGAAAATATAATTAAAGGCTTCTGGACTGAGAAAAGGACAGGAAGAGACTTTTCATCCTCACCATCATAGGCAAAACAGCTTGGGGAAATTAATCTATTCCAATCAAATCAGAGTAGGGTAACAAAAACAAAAACTAAATCTTAAACTGTCCACTCCTCCCTTCTTCCCAGGTTTAACCTCAGTCCAGATTTTGTCTATCTCCTTCTCCCCAGTGGAGCAGGGGAATGAGGAATCAGGGCTGTGGTCAACACATCACACATTGTCTCTGCTGATCTTTCCTTTTCAGGGGGAGGACTCCTCACACTCTTCTCCTGCTCCAGTGTGGGGTCCCTCCAACAGGAGACAGTCCTTCACAAATTTCTCTTCCTTCTCATAGGATATAGCTCTTCACAAACTGCTCCAGCACGGTCCCTCCCTCAGGGTGCAGTCCTTCAGGAGCACACTGCTCCAGAGTGGGTCCTCCATGGGGTCACCAGTCCTGCCAGGAAATCTGCTCAGTATGGGATCCTCTCTCCCTGGGGCCACAGCTCCTGCCAGGACCCTGCTCTAGCACAGGTTTCCCACAGGGTCACCACCCCCTTCAGGCCTCCACCTGCTCCAGTGTGGGGTCCTCCACAGGCTGCAGGTGGATCTCTGTTCCTCCATGGACCTCCATGGGCTGCAGGGTCACATCCTCCCCACCATGGGCTGCACCACAGGCTGCAGGGAAATCTCTGCTCTGGACACTGAACACCTCCTGCCCCTCCTTCTGCCCTGACCTTGGTGTCTGCAGAGCTGACTCTCCCACACATTCTCACTCCTCTCTCTGGATGCTGTTCCAGAAGTTCCCCCCTTTCTTAGATCCCAGAGGTACTACCACAACTGCTGATGGGCCCAGCCTTGGCCAGCAGCAGGTCCATCCTGGAGCTGGCTGGAATTGGCTTTGTTGCCCAAGGGGGAATCTTCTGGGAGTTTCCCAGAGAAGCCAGCCCTGCAGGTCCCTCATTACCAAAACCTTGTCACACAGGAGCTCTTGCAGCAGACACAGGGCCAGCTCTGGATGCCTGCCTGCCTCACCCGGGTCCTGCAGGCACCGTGGGGCAGGAGCCTGCCACGGCTGAGGAGGCAGGAATGTCTCCCAGCACTCCTGGCACACTGAGACCAACAGAGGCAGCCTAGGGGGAGACTGGGAATGCCATCAGTAACTCTGATAGCAAGGTTAGACAATGGTGACTGGCACCCAAAGCAAACCAGAAACAGATGCAAACCAGCCCAGCCAAATTATCAGGTGTTTAACTCCATGTTCCCTGTGCTCTGTGAAGTGGTGGCTGTGGCTCCAGTGTTAGCTGGTCACCTGGAAAGTGTTTGTCTTTGCTAGAAGATCAGTGTACAGCATGCCTACAGGAAACAAAAATTGAGAGTTATAAGTCATCAAGACAGGTGTTATTTTCTGACAGGAATATAGTGATCTAGTTTATTTACAGCCAGTCATAACAGCAAAAGAGCAGAACATAAATCTTCAAAAGGGCATCAAAGGTAGAAAGACAACTGTGGAAGAACATACATGCCAGGAGAAAGGAAAGCATTAGAGACTGAGATTATTCTTGCCTTATTTATCCCTACATATTTTAGATACATTATTAATTAAAATGATATGTGTGTGATGGAATGTCTTTTGTTCTGCAGATGGGTTGTGAGGAAATGGAAAGTCTGAACCTTCTTGGTGTAGATATGCTGTCGCAAAATTGAACATATAGGAAAAAAATAATTGTGGACAAAACAGTCAGCAAGGATCACACAGTTCAGTAAAAGATGGCCCAAATCCAAACTCCTTTTAAGTGTTTGTATCACTGCTTTTGTTTTGTACCCCTGCTGGCTATCATCTAGGTTATACACCACCTGAATTCATAGAGATGAAAATCCCCCTTAAAAGTCAATCAGACTTTTCATTATATGAGTTATGCATCAAAAATAGATTAAATAAAATAGAATGTCCATGAACATATCCTATCTTCCTTTCATCTAATCACAGAAGTAATGACTCATTTTTATGACACAGATGATATTGATACATCAATAAACTATAACTTCTGGTTCTTAATTTTGATTCTTAATCCAATTAATTAATTTTTTTTAATAGTTATATATTCTATTCATGGTTACCATGGAGAGTGAAAGTACACAGTGTAATATCAGTTCTGAATCTGTTAATATGAAATTATCAGTTTGGTTATGTTTCAGCTATTTTACCAGTAATAACTATGAAAATGAAGAGAACCATGATGTTTACATGACCATTATGTGCTGTTAACCATAAATGATATGGCAGCCATGTGATTTCTTGACATTTATTAGGAGGTTCTGTTCAATATCATAAAGAATTTGTAACCCAAAAATGAAAAAAACCTATTTGTATCCAGAACACTCTCATCCACTATGTTAAGAATGTTTCTTATCTCTTTGTACCTGGTCTCAGCCAGGACTCAGTCTGTCAGAATGTTTTTATCCCTTTGCTCTGCAAAGAGACCACATTGCTGCAAAAGAACTGTTTTTCACAGACAAGTGAATCCAAACTTTTCATCCTTCACAGTGCTCAAAAGTTGCCATTGTTGGAAAGGAGGTCATCCCTGCCATTTGCACAATATCATGGTGGCTTTTCAAGTTGCAGCAGGTGACTGAATTTTCCCTGTCCTGTGAAGACCAAACAGCTGCTGATGGGCTCTTATAAATCTGAACTACAGGTGTAAATGAATTATTAACAATTAGATACCAAATAGAATACCTATTGGCAAAGAATTTTTTTGGTTTTGTCTTGAAAAATGTGCATTTGTATTCCATCAGGTTGGTGCAAAATTTGCTGAAGTGATTTTCTTTGCTTTTGCATATCTGTTTTTAAGGGGAGTCTCTCTTTAAGAGAATCTGTGACCTTGAAAGTTTGAAATACACACAGATAAATGAGTAAAGGAAATTAAACCCTTGCAAAAAGGAAATGGAAAAGCTTATCAAGTATCTGTCCAATTTTGAATACTAGACTTTTTTATCAATAGTCAATGAAGAAGTTACAAACATCTAAGAGAGCCACTGACAGCTATTTATATTTATATACAGATCTATGGGAACTGTAATAATTCTAAATATATCATGAACTAATCCTTTTCAAGCTGCAATTTCATGCACATTCCAGGACATTCTACTCCAAGGAGCAATTCATCCATAGGGAAAGCAGAATATATTTCATAAGGTAAAGTTGCAGTTATGGTGCCCCTGTGGTTTTCTCCCTTCCCCCTTTAGACAGGAATATGCTACAGAAAGCAGCTAGGTAGGGCCAATGTGATTTCCCACAGAAAAGTATTTCTCATGGATGTCAAGATAACAGCTGCTACTATCAGCACTCATGAAGTGAGATCAGAGGACTCTCAGGATATACTTGCAATCTATTTTGAATGCATGTGTTTTTAGGGTTTTGTCTGTTTTTCTTTTTAATGTACTATTATATATATTATCTAGATATATAATTATAATATTTTAATATTTTAAAATAAGAATTTCACTCAAGTAATATTTGTCTTTATCTTCCTCTTATGAGGAAAAGAAGTTGCTACAGTAACATTATTTCTACATCTTTGGTTTTATTTTTTTACATAATACTCCTTTAAAATTTTTAACATCATATTTTTCTTATATTGACTTGGATACAGGCACATCTTATGACTTTTCACAGCTTTTAGATGACAAAATCCCTCTACATTTTCTGCCTCTCATAGAATCAAACCTCATCCTCCTAAGCAGCAGGAATGACAGTCTTCAGAGCAAAGAGTTGAATATTGTTAAACTTGTAGCCATGAAAATTGATTCTATAATGCATTGCAAAATTACATCATCTTCTATGGCATTGTGGGCCATCTTTAAATTTTATACAGACAGACAAGATAGAAAGTCACGTGATGAGTGAAAAGATTCAGTAAAATATGCCAAGGAAATTGCTTAGATTTAAATATGAGTGTTCACAAAAAGAGAGGGGATGTGTTACATCAGTCAGTGATTTACTTCTCAGTAGATTTGAGAGTGATTATCTTCTTTTATGAAGAAGCATTAAATCCACCAAAAATCAAATTTCTTAAATGGCTTGGCAGTAACTTGCAAGGGGAAATATTGCACGCAATTTCACTTGGTGGATAAAACACGGGGCTCAAAGTTAAATTATATGAGGGAGCATCCATAGATATTCTGGACATTAGGTGAAATTCAGTAACAGACAGTGTTCATAAAAACTCAAGTAACAGCCTAACTTCCAACTCTGGAAAAAAAGAAAATGAAAAAAAATTAAAGTGGGAAAAAGCCCAAAGTTTAATTATTTTCATATACAAAAGTAAATGTCAGTTTGAGGGAAATTGAAAACTCATCTTGAAATTCTTTTTTCCATTACTCACATATTGATAGAAGTAGCACAGTCTGATTTGCTTCTGTCAGGTTAAAAAAACAAAACAAAACACTAAATCCCAGATTTAAAGAAAGAAAAAATCTCCATAACTATGAAAGTAAAGCAGGAAAAACATAGTTGTTCTTTCCTGATCCAGACTGGCCTTGCAGTACCAGTAGTTTCAACATTTTTCTGCAGTGTTTTGTGAGCAACTTTCACATGACATAAGTGATAGAAAACATTTGTGAAAGGGTACTGCATAAATGATTTCCCACATGATTTTCTGCTACTTCATGGGTTACAAAATCAAATATCCATAGCTTTCTGTCATACTGCAGTGAAATAAGCATAAGAAGCACCCCATTTGTCTCAGTTCTTGACCAACCTTAAAAATAAAAAGGTAGTGTTTGCATTGTTTTGCATACAAACAAGGACAACCACACAGCAATGCAAAAAGATCCTTTGGTGTTTCTCAGCTTGGGATTTTGACTCAGAAATTACTAGGGCTTTAATTGCTGACAATTTCATGTTTTCAATTTAAAATAAAAATCAGAGTTCTACATAGTCCATGTTGGTTTACAAACTGACTACTGCCTTGGAGCCTTCATCAGTATATGTTATCAATCTCTTTGCTGTAGTGCTTGCAGGAGTTAAAACTGGAGGCTAGCTAAACACATTGGTTTACACCACTTTATTTACGTTTCTTTATGCTTCATATGCTTCCATAGAGCTTCACAGCAATCATCCATTTCCCATCTGCTTATCTGAGAAGCAGAAGGTTCAAAAATACCAATACATACCAGACATACAAATCATTATTACCGGCTTTGTCTGGCAGTCTTAAAAATGGTAACGTTCAGGTGCATACAAATCATCTGTTGTGTTTACAGAGAAGTAAACTCTTGCTAAACAAGATTTTTAAAGCTGTTTTTCTTAAAACCAGGGCTTCAAGAAGTCTTTGGGACATTGGGAATTTCCAGTTTGCCATCTGATACAATACAGAAAATTACTTTCTACAGACACACACATACATACACACATGCACACAATTTAAAATAGCTTCTTAAAATGTAAGTTCAAGTTAGAAGTAAACACCCTAAATTACTTCAAATGTATGACACTTAGTAGAAATTCAGTAAAATAAAATAAAAGACAGAGAAATGGTAGAGTGCACATACAATTCCATCATTAACCTTCAGTGCTGTAGGGTTTACTTCATTCTGTAATGCACCAAAGAAATCCCAAAGCCAAAACAACAACAACAAAACCCCTATATTACTCTTGAGCCAGAAGAAACTTCTCCAAATTTAAGAAAAGATTACTGAAAAAAATCTCATAACGTGCACGATGTGCAGAAAAAAGTTTATGAGAATTAATCTCATGGCTAATGCTAACTCCATCTGATAGTGCTTGGAATTGACAGAAAGAAGAGATATTGAAACAAATCAAAATGAGTTTATGCTTATATTAATTATGGGCTGCTTTCTCTACCTTTTTTTTCTTGAAGCCATGAGTAACTCAGAAAACTGATCCCAAATACGGCTATTTCCTAAAATGACACTGACTTGACATTGGAAAAAAAAAAATTAGTCTGATTTCTTACCTTACTGAGGTGCTGGCTGTCAGATTCATTCATTCTTCAATCATGGGATTATATGAAAAACTGCTATCTATAAATTGACTAGGTGTTTGAAAGCACCTGAATCTTCTAGATCTATCAAGCTTCCTTGGGAGTCCAATAATTTTACCCTGAGGCAAGAAAAAAATGTAACAATTTTTCCTCTCCCTGAATTTAAATTTACATTAGGCCAAAGAATGCTCTAAAAATGAGTCTTCTTCAGGGCTGATCCTTCTTGTTTTGCTGTGGGTCAAGGCATTCTGTCCTGCTTTCTCTGAACTGAAACTGTCACATATTGGCTGAATTAAAGGCTCTGTAAAGCTACAGGGCAAAATCTACTGAGATTCAGAATGTTTGTTTGAAATATTATTTCCACAACTGCAGCTTAACCTAGGCTAGGAAAAAAAAAAGTCATATTTGGGAGTTTATTGAAAGCAAAGCAAAGAAAAACAAAAAACAGCTTATTGCTCTTCTACCCTTCTACCTGCAAACACAAGTTTGACAAGGAAAAGTCAGCTCAGGGAAGAGAAAGAAGACTCCTTTTTACAGGTAGACTGACAGGTCTGTCACTCTATTTCCCCTCTTTGCATCTATCAAATCAGACACCCTTGGAAAGCATTTTAGGTTGCCTCGTGATGGAGGGAGTTTCCAAATGTTTCAACTTCAGGTTTATTTGAGAAGAATGTACTGGAATTAGACCCACTGTCTCTTTCTCTGTTCTTTAGTCAAGTACTGTCTCTTTCTCTGTTCTTTTTGTTTTTCCACCTTCACAAATGAAAAAGTTCATAAGGTTTGGGGTGTTTTGTGGTTTCATTTTACATTGCAACTCCATCCTGAAATCCTGCACAGGTTGGAGCACACATCTCTGGAATGATATACTAAGAGCAGCGTCATTCTTTCAATATTTAAAATTAAAAAAAAAAAAAAAACACAAAAAGGCCCCACAAGATCAGTTTAGGAAAGAGAACACCTCTGATTTATGAAAATCGTACACACATATAAGCAGTATGTCTGACTTACTGTATTCAGAAACTTTATGGAAAGCTCTCAGATTGTAAGAAAAGCAGAGTCTGAAATTAGCATGGGTGTATTTAGCTTAGCTTTATCTCCAGACTGGCAGATAGCTGCCTGTGAAAAGGTTTTAAGTAAAGTTCTTGATTGTGGGTCACTCCTCAGTGGATAAATCACAGAAGCAGGCACAGATAAGGCACATGATTGGCTCTTCTCCTGCTGAGGAGAGACTGCATTAAGTTAGACTAATGAATACTGAATCATTTTCTCATCCTCAGGGTGGACACCCCTGTCAGGGCTGAGTCACTGTGCAAGCAGTATGCTGAAGATTTAAAATGCAGCAGCCTCTAGTGCTGGTGACAGATGGATATAAACTTTGGGCATGACACACACTCATTTCTGGGCCTTCACAAGCCACGGGTACAAAAATACAAGAAAATAAAAGACAAACTGTGATAAAAGTCCCCCATTTGAGCATACTTGAGCAAAGTGTAAAGTGGACACTTCTTCACGGCCTTTTCAAATCACCAAAAGGACTCTCCTCTAGGGTAGTCAAAGGTGGATACTTTGTTCCAAGGTTACTTTGCTGCTTTTTTTTTCTTTCCAGAAGACTGCAGAACCCCCTGCAATAAGCAATGTGTTACCTCTGCATAATGAAGCTGCATCTTTTACATTTTCTGCTGAAAACTTCTGATGTACTCACCACTTTACCTAGTCAGTTGGAGGTATTACAGGTACAGCTGGAGGAACATTTTGATTTTGTCACTTGCATTTTAAATAGAAATAGGTGGTCCTGTTTGAGAGAGAGAAGATAAAAGAGTAAGTTCAGCAGTGCCCAACACTGAAGGAAAGGACTGATTGAATGAGTATTATTAGACTCTGGGTGAGAAATCACACAATATTTTCCAACTTGGCTGAGAGATAATGTCTAATGGGCTTGACTTTGCCCTGGATTGTGATTTCTATTTGTACAATCCTGGTGTTGGGCACAGGCAGCTACTCGCAAGGCTTGCAAGTAGGGAATTTTGGTGAGCTCCCAAAGGCCTTTCATGGCAATCAGTGACCAGCTTGGGACCAGCCCAGAAAACATGCTGGCTCATGTTTGACAGGGGGACTTTCATGAAGGGCCAACTGCTTGCTTTAAAAAGTTGCCTTCTGTCGAGCCTTTCAGAAAAACTTTGCATAACCCTGTGATTTATTTCTCTGTGGTGAACCCTCATTAGTCAAGACAGGAAAATAATGCTGCCTTGGCACAGAGCACCCACAGAATATATCCTCTAAGGAATGCTATTCATAAGAGAAAAAAGGATAATGAAACTTCATAATATACATGCATGATTTCTTCTAGCTACTCTGTCAAACTGTAGCCTATGGAAACCTAAATTGGAAAGCTGCTTAGGAAAGGAATCGTGTGGCCAAGGGTGGCTATGAATAGTCACCAGCAGAATAGCTTTATGAAAACAGTAGCTCTAATACTTGCATGCTCTTCTATGTCATTTAAAGCATTGCTGTTCATTGTAGAAAATGGCACTTTTAAGCTGACCTTCTGTTTTACCATTAGGGAAGCTAATGCTCACATTGCAAGGGGAAAGCTGGGTGGTTGTTTTTCATTATGGTATGTGCCACAAATAAGCATGTCAGGAAGGTCTGAAATTTCATCTCATCCAAATCGATTAGTGTTAATGTTTTTCTCATTATGATTTCATCAGGATTAATTAACGGGATCTGTGAATAATATGCTGCACATATTTGATATGCAAAACCAAACCAACTGTACAATTTATGTTTCCTTGCAGAAACATAAATTGTAGACTAATGCAGCTCACCTTCCTGAGCCATGAAGTGCCCTGGATGTCAGTGAAGTCTGTGCTAGCAGGTGCTGACAGCTCTGCCCTGCCCAGCCAGTCCAGAAGGCAATAGACTCATTTCCTTACCAGCTCAGGAGGTCCAATACATGTTTAAATTACCTTGGTACAAATATGTCTTGGCTATTGCATTTAAAAATAGCTCAGGGTAAACTTATGGAACGTCCAATATTTTTTTTCAGACTCATCCAGTGGTCACTCAGAGCACTCTGTATCTGACTGGCATGATTCATCAGTAAGTATACACAGCAGACACAGGAGTGGGCTGCTTATAATTTTCAGGAAAGTGCTCATAAACAGCAGAGAAAAATTGCTGTTGATGGCAATGGTAGTCTCCAATTAACCCCTCTCTAGATAAATATCTGAATTTTTAGAGAAGCCATTTTTAAGTGTCTTTTGTAAAAATTTATTTTCTTGGCAGATCAGAGGATAAAGATTTTTTGTCCTTTGTACCTTTTTTTAAAACATGACAAACCATCTTTACAGGCAATAAGATCTTGATATACTTTATATTTTGAGGCACAGAAGCAAAATAGTGCAAATCTGTTTTCTGATTTCACTGGTCTTGGCACTGGCTCCTGGATATATACATCTTAATTTCTTTCCCTCAGATGTGGTATTTGATTTAAGTGTTTGTGAAAACTACTAATCTGACAGTCCTGTTGACTGAAGTCTTCCATTTATTCATCTATTAACTACAAAGTTCAAGTTTCCCTTTCAAATTAAAGGGCCTCAATCCGTGTTGGCCAAATCACCTCGAGGGAGGAATAATTTAGATTCCAACCACACTCTTACCCCATCCTCACTCTTGCAAATGCCAGCAAGAAGCCAATCTGTGCCAGCTGTTGCATATTTCTAATGGACACACTTGTCTATAGAGAATAATGTGATCAGGTAACTTCAAAAAGATAAAAATTTCGGGTTACTACCAGTCTGGGCTTGGCTTGAACTGATACTCCAGGAGCAAATTATAGTCTCCTATTACCAGTCCAGATACACTCTGCATTTTCTTTGGGGCTCTAAGAAGTATCTTAATGAAAGTAGACCTTTTTTTAAAATATATTTACTAAGAATTCTGTGAACCATTTGAGTTTCAGTCTATATTAACTGCATTGAGCTGTGGTTTATAGGTAAGGAAAAGCAACCTGTTATATCTGGTATACATTAACCAAAACAGTGTCAGGTTTTGAAACAGTTTGCATTAAATCTGCACCTATACAGTGCAGAAAGAATCCAGAAAGAAGTTGAAGTTTGCTCAAATAAATCCTTTTTCAGGTAGCTGAGAAGGAGTTTTTCACTGATTATTTCCCCCACTTTCTCATAGTCTCAAAAAAGGCATAAATAAAGATAGATTGATTCCAAAGTAACAGAAGGACCAACATAGAGATGATGAACATATTCCAGTCTTGGGCATTATGGGAGAAAGCCAAAACTTCCAGGTTCTCATTTTTCCACAAGACAGCCAGTTATGACACTTTAATATATAAGGCATAGATATGCCAGAGGGGGAGCAAAGAGGAGATCCTTTCCTATCTGTTGTTTCAGCTTGATTGCTTTGGTGCCACACATGCTACTGGCACTGTACTGTAGCAGCTAATGAAGAGCCTCACTGTCTTGGGGAGAAATTAGAGAGAGATGTAGATTCTCCAGAAGCTGTGTAAAGCTTCCCATTTGTGCTGTTGCCACCGGTTTGGGATGGAAAGGAACTTGGTTAGGACTTCAGCATGCTGTACGTGGCACACTTGGTTCTTGGTGTGTGCCACAGAGGGTGCTGAGCTTACCATTCATGTCATAAAGGCATGTTTCTGGATTATTGATTTCTCCAGTGTTTTGCACTACTTCAAGTGCCCTGAAAACCCACTGGACTGTTTTTTTCTGATGGAGGAAGTATGAGTGCTGCTAGTGTGGGCTCTAGTGAGGGACTGAGAAGGCAAGTGGGACAGATGCTCTCAGGGGCAGTGGGGATGCATGTGCTATATAGCTGAAGCCTTGGCAACTGCTGCCAGTGCTGTCAAATATATTGACCAGACTGCAAATTCCATCCAGACTGCCATGTCAAACAAGAGACCTTATCCTATTGAACTTGAATTGTGAACTTGGAAAAGAACTCACAGTAGATGAGACAGAAAAGTTAAATGCCTACATGCCTTTTCCTGTTTCAACTTCCCACCATCCTCTGCTGTCCAAGGTGGTTTTATTGGCTTCTTGGGGTGTTTTGTTAAGGAACTGATCAAAATCCTCCAAGTTTTACTTAGGCAGAATTTTTCTTCCACATCTTATTCCCTTTCTGTCTTTTTTCCTGTCTAGAACAACAAGCCTTAAGCCCTTGAAAAAAATCTTGACAAACAACCCCGTGTTCTGCTTTGCCAGCTGACTGATGGATTAGTTACAGGTACCCTTGCCTAGGCTGCCTCTTCTGCAGAGCTGCCAACAGCACTTCCATACGAATGACTGATCACCAGCACTCACACTCTTCTTCTGTTAGACCTGTATCACTTTCTCCCTCTACACAGATGAAGATACCTGGTAAGACAAAAACTTCAATCAATTTACGGTTTGGAGCCTGTCAGGTACAACGTGAGTCTGCAGTATTAAACTCACAGGAGTTGAAACAGATATAGGAAAAACCTAGCACTTGCTAGCCAAGTGCAAATAGCTAGTCCTGTAATGATCTGAGAAATCTAAGTCTCTCAGCTGGAATCCATCTATTTTTCCCTTGTGTTAAGGCCTTTGGGTTTATTATAGTGGTATTTTAGTCTACTAGTAGACTGAAAGCAATATGAGACATAGCCATTACATTCTGGAGGGAAATTTTGTACATTGTAAGGATGCTGAAAGCTTTTTTCTTCCTAAAAGGCAGGAGGAATTAGACTTGCCTATTCCCCAATCTGCAGTGCTTTTCTGAGAATTTTGAATTCTACTAACCTCTCAGGACAAAAAACTGACTAATTCCTAGCTGTATCCTAAGACTTGTCTCCAGTCTGTAGAAGGAAAATTTTCACTGTGTAAATCTCTTTTTCTCTGCAGTAGGGTTGCACTACAGGCTAAACAGAGAAAACCCAGTGTCTTTTGTCCCTTTCTCTTTCCAGGAAGGCACATTGGGGTGTTCAGGCAGCTATTTAAATTAATTTTGCTTGAGAGCCTTATGCCATATGAGTGGCTCCCACACAAAAGAAGAAGAAACAAGAAATAAAGAGAAGTTGGATGTGGAGAAATTGTAGCCCCTAAGCCACTCTTGTCACCAGAGTTTTCCAGGAGGGCAAAGATGCAGCCCAGGCAGGAACTCAGCCATACCTTGCACCAGTGACTGCATCCCTGAGTGCTGCTTTGACAGTTTCCCTTTAGGTTTCTCTTTTTTTTAATCTGGGAGAACCCTACAAACTAAGGCAAATATCTTAACTGGAGAAAGAGAAAATGCAGATAGAGCATGCATGCAAATAGAATGAAGAACCATAGGAAATATTCCAGAAAATATTAGGAGGTTATGTTTAGGATAGTTGCAGCTAGACTAGACAGCCTGTTAATGCCATTGGGAGAGTGTGGTTTGGAGCAGGCATTTCCAGATATTCATAAAAGATTGAGAAGCCTTGGGAGGTCAACAAATAGCTTTGTGGATTATCAGATCCCATTGTCCAGTTTAGCATTTCTGGCTTCTATTATAGTGCATATGACCCTTATAGCCACCTACATCCACCATGATCCTCAAAGCCTGCGGCAACTCACTAAAAAGCCAGCATGCAATATGGGACCCTTTGGTTTATGATTTATATATTTCCAGCTCAGCTTCAAATTTTGCAAAAGAAGGCTTCTCAGCATGCATCAATAAGAGATTAATCTTACATCCATCCCAAAAATAACTGCTCATAGTTTTTCTTGTTTGTCAGCAACTGCATTTTTATTCTCAGCAAGTAACTTCCTTTATGCGTATGATGTGCAGATAGTCATTCTTTCACCTTTAGATCCTGTGGTAGGCAGATTGAGTAAGCAGTGCTCCTTTCAATGTGCAAAGCACTCTGCCAAAGGCCATTTCATTTCTTAAAAGAAGCTGGATCCATTTACTTAGATTCTGTTTTATTGTGCCCAACCCTCTTGGTGTTACAACACAAAAACCTAATGGACAGTTAAGGTTGTGCAGAGTCATTAGAAAAGTCAGATTAAATCTTGATTTTTGCCAGACGTAGGTGACTGGAGGTCAGGTACTGCAATTTTTAATTTTACAACTATTAACACTGAGTTTGGAAAAGGATAGGTAATTTATTTCTCTTTTGTTAAAGCATGGGTAAATATATTCATGTCACTAAAACATTTGCATTATTAAAGTATTTGAATGAACACGAATAAATTACTAATCTGAAAGGCTGTAATTATTTTTGCTCAGACAAGAATAAATAACTTTTTTTGCAGCATCTTTAGACTTGGATGATCCTTTTGCCTTTGTGTATTTGTAAACTCATATACCAGTTGAGTCACCTGGATCGAAGCCACTTTTAATAAGACATAGAAAAAATAAAGTACATTTTCTGTCAGCCTCTTCTGCTGGAACTACAAAAATAATTGCACTTGATTTTACTTCTTTGGAAAAAAAGGAACAAAATAAAACAAAGCCAAAAAAAAAAAAAAACCCACCCAAAACACCACACTAACCTTCAATTTATTTGGAAAAAACAAAATGCTGTTAACCATCTTCACTGACCTTTCTCTTAGCTGACAGTTGGTTGTGACAGACAAAGCTGAGTAATCAGCCAGCTGTGGTAAAAAACAAAGCCATGTACCTGATGCAGTCTGATTCTAAGCTATAATTTGTGATACCTATGGATTCCTTAGGAATGCTTCAACATTTTGAATATTTTGTCTTTCTGTCCAGACACTGAAAAAAAATTCAAGACTATTTATTCACAGAAAATATCTATTTCATTTCTGAATATACAGAGTTGGATTTAAAAGCAGTCTTGTTCCCTGTTTTTCCTCTAAACTTTTCCTTTCTAGTTTTGGGAATTCCAGATATCTCCATTGTCGAACATTTTCTCTAGAATAAGAGGTAGCAGACTAACATTTGAAGGAACTGACATGAAAAAAGACTGACTTTCATTTTAGATGTCTTTCTTGCCAAAACAAAAAAAAAAAAAAAAGAGAAGAAACACTAGTTGAAACACGGGAAATTATGATTAGGTGCTAGGAACAAAAAATTCACAGTGAGGCTGCCCTGCAACAACTTGTCAAGAGATGTTGCTTTATCTCCACCCTTGGAGATATTCAAAACTCAGCAGCACATGGCCCTGAGCGAGTTGATGTAAGTTGTCCTTGCTTTTGAAGAAGCAGCAGGAGCTGAATAAGGTGACCTCTGGAAATCTCTTCCAACTTGAATGATTCTGTAGTTCAGAGCCTACCACATGACAACAAAGTGCTGCCTACAATCTTTGTCAGTTCTCAAATTTTAGATTCAAGATATAATTATCTTTCCTGGTGCATAGATTGCTTTGAATTTTAGAGCAAGAAATATTACATATATTCATGCCACTGTCTTTATAAAACAAACCTCCAATCATTTGTTCCTTGGAAAATTGTTCTTCATGTAGCAAGTTCTTATTCAAGCAGGAACAATCCCATAAAAGTTTTTAAATTATGTTTTGGTGGAATGTTAGGATTAGATTGTGCTGGCAAACAGAGCTTATAAATGAAATATTCTTCTTTAAATTTAATGAATGCTTCATGACAAGTATATTCCACATATTATGTATAAATATATGTATTACATATGAAATTAATTTAGTGATAACTATTTTGAAAATTAAGAGGTCTTTGGAAATCCAAGCAATGATAATGGAACAACTGTTCATGATTTCCTGTGACATGCAGTGAAAGAATCAAAATTGGTCTGGAGGAGTTAAATGTGCTCACCATACTTTGCATAAATGGTTTGTACCTGCTGAAATGCCTCAGCAATTGAACAAACAAACATAGATAAAGATCTCATTTGAAGCATACTTTTATCTGGGATTTTTTTTTTACCTTCTCTGCTGTTTTTCAGAGTTGTTCCACTTAGTATATTGGAAATATCCAATTTGGTTTTACCGTCATTTGATAAGGAAATCACTAATGATGGGATGGCAAAGGAGGGTGAAATGAGAAATATACCCCTCAATATTTAGTTTGTCTCCCACTTTTACTTGGTTAGCAAAGTTTCCTCTAGAAAAGGCAGAATGAAAAAAAACCATGAAGTCTGACTGAATTTAACATCAAATAGTTGATGATAAATAGTTCCACTCTGCCTTCCCTTCTGACTTATATTTTATTAAGTATAATGTTAAGCAAAAGGTATAAATAATGTATTACTGGAGGCATCCTCATCCATGACTTAATGATACTAAAGATAGACTTCCCATCTTTCCACACATTTTTAAAAAGAAGACATAGAGCTTCTGAGAAGAAAGAAGGAGGAAAGAAAGAAAAGGAAAGGAAAAGGAAAGGAAAGGAAAGGAAGAAAGGAAAAGGAAAGGAAAGGAAAAGGAAAAGGAAAAGGAAGGAAAAGGAAAGGAAAAGGAAAAGGAAAAGGAAATTTCAGGTTCTGAGCAGCAGCAGCACATCTATTGTTACTAGTTTAACCAATTTCAGGGATGACATAATCTCCCAATTTTAGGGAGAACATGGATTAGTAGAGCTAGTATACATAATCACTAATGACTGCTCGTGCTTTTTCATGAGAGTCAACACTACCAAAGACATACCTGTGAGAACCAGGTCTACTGCACATCAATCCTTCACAGGAGAGAGAAAGACATATTGCTAAGATTCTCCTATTTCCAACAGGGAAGGTGGTGCAGTGGAAGTAATGGGACATGGTAGTCCTGTGCAGTGGCAGTCTGTGATCCTTGTTTCCCATTCATGCTTTAGGAGATTTTTCCTATTTGGGAATAAGATACAGAAGACTGCTATAGGAAAAACACTTGTGCTGACCTTATCCTTACTCCATAGCATGAAAGTAAAAGAGAATTTCAAGCAGCATGGATTGTCATAAAATCATGCCTCTCCTGAGGGCAAGCCAGGAACTTAGGAATTATCCCAGCATCCAGATTTGTTAAGAAAGAGAAGACATTAGTCATTTATTATTTTCTAAATGACTGATAATTTAAACCACATTCTCTCCAGCACTTGTCCAAACCAGTGACTAAATTACATCACCCATCACAGCTCTTGGTTGTATTTCAAAGGCAACTGCTCCACTAGGAAGGTGAAAAGACAACTGAAATAATACGATTTGTCATCAAAATAAAATGTGATACAATTTAAGTTTATTGCTACTCAGGGAATTCTATTTCAGTATTCTACCCTTTTTGTCCAAAAGTGAGATAAACTAGTGAGCATTGACGCTTCTGGTCAGAAATTTTCAGTTATTATACAACTGGAATATAAGTGTTGTTCATACAAGACAGAAGTAAAATATATTCCTTCTAGACAAAAGACCATTAGCCTTAAAACTTTCATTACTTCTTCTATCCTGAAGATAAAAGCTTGTATTCTTTTTCAAGAAAAAAAGCCTTGAGCCTCTAGCAAAAGATGCACAGCCTCCTCTCAGTATTGAAACTTTAAAGATTGCCTCAGTTGAGGCTTTAAGCTGCTTTTGGTGCCTCTGTGCAGTATTAAGCGTATTTCCAAAGGTCAATTAAGTGGTTGATAAAGTTATAAAATATCAGCTTTTTGTGGTAGTGGCACTCAGTACTAGCTGCTCCCATTAGTACAGATCCACTCTACACACTTGCCAGAGACCACAGCTCAGGCTTTGAGGGTCTATTGCTTTTGAGTATAAAGTTACAGAGCAGATTGATGGTGTCTCTGCAAAGAATAACTGAGCTGAGATAAGCTCAATTAGTCACTGTAAGAAATCATAGGAAACAGAAGGAGATGAGTCTGAAGCAAGCTAAGGTGCTTTCTTATCTTTGACACTTCACTCAGACTTTCCACAAGATGTCTACAAAGCCAAAAGATAAAACAAATTAACTTGACTCAAAACCAGAAAGTATACTGTGGTTTCTGCAGTAAGGAATGTTTTTTCAAGACTCAGTAATGGCTCTCCACTTCCCCAGTTTCCTGGAGTCTAGCATGCATAACTCCTTGCTTTTTTAAAACAATATTATTTAAACTAGATGTTTTATAGAAACAAAAACCAATGGGAAAACATATTTTCATAAAATGCCACTCACTGGACAGAGGTGGATCCCAAAAGACAGAACCGATGTCACATTAGAACAGCGGGCAGAAAAAGAATTGTCATGTAAGCAAAATAATCAAAAAGGTAATAATCAAAATAATAAAAAAATCAGGAGGTATCAAAGAATAAATCCTTATAAATACTTAATTGTTCCTTATTTTCACAGAAGCAATTCATTTTTTCCTTTCACAGAAGCAAAGCTTTTTCATCACTGAATACTCTGTTGGCAGCTCAAAGCACTGCAAATCTTGAATAAATCCCAAGACCAACTTCCATGTTTTCTGCTCTAAACCATGATGACAGAGATAACAGCCCAGCTGATTCCTCCCTGATCATGCCCCAGTTCAGAGCAACATAAATTTGGAATAGTTCAGTTGAAGGTAAAGAAGTTATTTTAAATTTATACTGTAGTAAGACAGAACAAGCCCTGATTCACAATGGAAAGATCAGATAATGTCATATATTGAATACAGACATAAATGCAAGGCTTCATTTACTGAGAAGTGAATAAAAAAAGTATTTAATATATTGTTTAACTACCAATTAATCAATTTGTTTAATGTTCTGTCCATTGATAAATAATATTTGCATTGACAGCAATTGTACTTCTTGGTGCCTGCTCTGTACTGCTGTGATAACTATTATTTCAAAACAAAAGTCAATCTTTTTACCTCTTTTGAGAGATACAATCCATCACATGAATTATGGATTTTATTTAGAATTATGGATTTTATTTATACTGAAATCCATTGGAAAATCTACTGTGGCCTTCAGTGAGCTTTAGATCAGTCTTTTGAACAGATCAGGATTCTTGTGGAAAATAATAGCAGGAAACCTTGTAATTAAATCAAAACAGACAAAGCTTGTGCACAGAGGGTTTATTTGAAGGAATCACAAAATCTCAGAATAGATGATGCTGGAAGAGACCTCTGGAGGTCATCTAGTCCACTCCCCTTGCTCAGGGAAGGGTCAATTACAATTTGTTTCTCCAGGGTCATGCAGGAACATAACTCTATTTCTTTACTTTTAAATGAACAACTTTCCCAATTTACTTTTTTCTTGCGCAAAACTCTGTAGTACATCTTACTCTGTAATTATTGGATCATTCTGGAAAATCTTTTGCAGCCTCTTGTCAAGAGAGTGGAATCCTGTTGTGCATTTTACATTTAGTATTACAATTTATTTTTTCACTGAATAGGTCATCAGGATTTGAAGTTTTAATGTAATTTTGTGAATTATTGTAATTATTTGTAATTTTGACCTTTTTATGGCTCCATATTTTGATTGCAAAGCACTACACTTCTTTAGTGTGAGCCAGTGAGACTGCAATCAATGGAGAAAAGACTTAAATAGAACTAATATAAAATGGATACCTTTGAAGGGTAGGTAGATAAATACCTTCAAAATTGTCAAGATCTATCAGAAATGTACCACTCTGAGTCTCTTGGCTATCAGATGTCACTTTTGAGCCTCAATGAAGATGGGATGCTAAATAGCCACCTATGTTTCTATACAGATCACATCCAATTCTTGTCCCACTGCTTTTAAGTTAATATTTTCAGAGATTGTTGTGCCCATAATCACTTCTAGAACTGCTCTACTGAATATTTTCACCATTTGCCCAGAAGTTTATTAGCTGGCATCCCACAACATCCATGTTCTCATGACTCTGCTTAATTTTTTTTTTTACATTGGGAACAGTACAGCAATTAGCTGCAAACGAGACCAATTACAAGTGATTGATGGATGTTGTCTGAATACATGATACTGGTTGTTGATGAGAGTTATATATTTATTAAAATCACAGCTTCTCTTACTGTTTATTACTAGCTGATTATCAGTTAGAGTAGCCTTTGTGTTTTTATGTCTTCTGGTCACAGCAAAGCCAGATATACAGGGAGCAAGGGGCTGGAAAGGGCAAATCTCCAGGGTTACTGCCTGCTTAATGAGGGTGTTTTCCTTAGATCAGGAAAATAGGGGGTACAAAAAAAAAAGTATTTTTTTTTTGTACCCCCTATTTTTTTTTTTTTGTAAAAAAAAGACAGGATTTTAATGTTAGTCTAATCTGAATCCTCATCTTACATTTTCACATAGAAAGAGATAGAGGGATATTTGTTTCACAGGTTGTATTTGATTTCTTCTGTTCCTTTATTCTGATAAGGTCCCTAATTCAAACACATTGCTAACTTTCACAAATTTAAAGTGATTGCAATGTTTTCTATAAGTATATTCTCATATACTATAATGGAAAAATTAAAATTATAATATATTTTTGGCAACTATTTAGTGTGGTTTGTTGAATGAAAATTTCATGTATGTTTTCAAAAGGATCTTATTTAAATTCCAAATATCAAAACATATCAGTTTGAACTGTATAAAATGAAAAAGTATTATTTTAGAGAGACAGAGCTCATGAAACTCTTTTCAGGAGGACCAACCCTGTCCTGGGGCCATCAGGTACAACATCACCAGCCAGAGAGTATTGTCCTGCTCTGCTCTGGGCTGGAGTGACCTCACCTGGAGTGCTGGGAGCAGTTCCAGGTGCCACAATGTAATAAAGACATGGAGCTCTTCCAGAGCTCCCAGAAGGATGCAGTGAAGGTGGTGAGAGGTCTGGAGGGGAAGCTGAATGAGGAGGGGCTGAGGTCACTTGGTCTGTTCAGCCTGGAGGAGGCTGAGGGAAGCTGCCATCACAGCAACAACTTCCTCATGAGGGGGACAGGAGGGGCTGGCACTGATCTCTTCTCTGTGGTGACCAGTGACAGGACCTGAGGGAATGGCCTGAAGTCGCTTTAGGAGAGGTTTATGTTGGATATAAGGAAAAGGTTCCTCACTGAGGGTGGTTGGGCACTGGAACAGGTTTCCCAGGGCAGTGGTCACAGCACCAAGCCTGACAGAGTTCAAGAAGAGTTTGAACAACACTCTCAGGAACCTAAGTGTGATCCTTGGGGACGGTCCCATGCAGGGTCAGGAGCTGGAATCAATGATTTTTATAGCTCCCTTCCAATTCAGCATATTCTGTGACTCTGTGATTTGTGTCTTTTATATTACTGAAACATTTCTGAATCTCTTAGATTACTCAATTTTTTGTGGTGGGAAGAAGAAAGGAACTGGCAAAGAACAGTGATTGACAGTGACCTGGAGGCAGTGAGGGACATAGCCCATCTGATCTTCCCTAAAATGATGTTTCAGATTTCACAGCTTACACTGAGAAAGCTCTGCTATCAATCAGTGATCTCGTTAGCAGTTGCAGTGGGCAGGCTAAATAATGATGCTGCTTTGCATAGATTTGGGGGATGAGTAGGAGATGGATATAACATAATTAAACTATTGTAAGGTCTTAGATTTGGACTGTTACTTCTAAAACTGTTGGTAGCTATGTCTAGTCAATCAAAAACTATGGCTATGGTGGCTATGTCAGTTTAATCAAAACTAATAAATATGCATGGATTTACTTTGCATCAGTTAATTTTGGAGCACAATGCCAAATACATCTCTGTTAAACGCTGCTTTTGGAAGTATGTGCTGGGAATTCAGGTAAAGAGCACTTCCTACAGACTTTAATTCCCTGGCCTGAATGGGAACTCTGTCACCTAGGAAGAGCTTCCCAGTCTGTATTTTGCTGGGTGCCATCACAGTGGCTCAAGCCTTGAGCATCCATGCTAGAGTGAAATCACCACTGCAGGGATGACAGGAAGGGGTCTGGGGATACATATTGCTGTTGTCAGGGGTATCATAATGCCTCAGGAGGTTGCTACTTAGAACTGATTTGTCAGCAGGTCAGTCTTCTTACCTCAGTAGACACAGGGCTACAGCCAGCTGACTTGCTCTGACTGTTTTTCAACTTTTAAACTTTTTTATGTTAGACTGCAGGGCTAAACAAATTATATTGAGTGGATTTAAAATTTCCTTGCATCTTTTAAAAGCATGCAGACTTTGCAATTTGCACATCCATTAAATGGAAGCTATGCCAGTTTCTAGGAAAAATAAACACAGAGTCACAAAATATTTTGCATTGGAAAGGATCCACAAGATTCATTAAAATCCATCTCCTGGCCCTGCACACGACAGCCCCAATAATCACAACACGTGCCTGAGAGTGTTGTTCAAATGTGCATTTAAAAGTCATTATCTCCAAACACACACATTAAAAGAGCACATACCCAAGGTTCAGCAAGGAGTACAGCATGGAATATGTCAATATTCCTGTTACAAATCACCAGCTTCAGGGACTTCATTGTATTATGCCCAAGACTGAGTTTGTCAGTGTGGTGGTATTTTTCCAGATGGCACAGGGATAATTAAATGAGATATTTTTTAGAGGGAAGAATAAGGAAAAAAATAAAAAACAAAACATAAATAAATAAATAAAAGATTACACTTTTCAGTTAGTGAGTCACTGATAACAGGCCAATATTCCTACCTAGCTCCATCTAAGCTAGAGAGGTTTAATCTTTGTAGTCCTAAGGCTAGGATCAAGGACTCTGAGCAACTGACTTAGAAAACACCAAGGAAGTTGAACCAGTTGTTTGCAATTGCTTGAGGGGAATCTCAGACATAGAAGGTGCCAGCAAATGCTTCAGGAAGGATTCTCTCTTTCCCCCTGAGTCCCTGGAATTAATGAAATTCATCAAAGCTTGCAAAGGAGGATGCAAATTAGGGGAAAAGATGATAAAAAGGGCCTGTGGCTCCTGCACAAGCAAATAACACGTGCTGGTATCTAAATTGATGGAAAAGTCACAAACTGTGTTCACCAAACACAACAGAGATAACAGTAAATGTCACTTCTGTTAGTTACCACAGTGCCTGCCTTTTTGATTAACCCAGTGCCTGTTGTTTTTTCACAGACACTTGATTGTTCTAGCTGCTTGGCAATCTAGTCCCCTTAAGATTTTCCATTATGTTGTCTCAGCTGTATTTTGTGCATTAGAGCTCTTATACAAAAATACTGACTGCAGAGCAACTCATGGCTAAGGAAAGTGAAACACACAGCTGAAATGGACTTACAAAAATCTGCCATGTTTCATCACAAACCTGCGACATATTGTACCCAGAGTTTTCCAACACATAGAAATGTTAGCTGTACTGGACAAAAGGGTTATGATAAAACTCTAAAGAATTTCATGTGCATCCAGTGTGTTATAATGCTTTTTATCAAGTAATTTGGAATAGCAGGCAGCCTACCAGCAAAATAACTGTGTCAAGCTTAAAGGTGACTCCTTAGAGCTGCCAGAGGAATGTGCCAAGGACCCAGATGTCACTAGGAATATTTCTATCAAGAGCTGATTGGTCCTGTTTGGTGGCTGCCACCAAACAAGAGAAGGAATGGGATAATGTATCATCCTATTTTTCTGAGGCTAGCAGTCTCTGCAGCAATCTACTGAAATTCTTCTGCCATTTGAAGTAAATATTTTAATGTCTTTTCACTTTCTTCCAGGCTTAAACGTGTTTCTGTGAGTCAGGAAGTGAAGTTTCTAGCACTTAAAAAATAAAGTGGTTGTTTATTATTGGTCACTACTGCTGTACATTCTCAGCCCTTAGTGCCACAGTTTGAGTGGCAGTGTTCAAGGCAAGGTTGGAGCAATCTGGTCTAGTGAAAGGTGTCCCTACCCATGGCAAGGGGGTTGGAACTATTTATTCTTTAAGGACCCCTCCAACACAAACCATTTTGATACTATGAAATGAAACTCTATTCTGGATATGTTCTAATCTTGTGGCTTAGAAACTCTTTGATTGTCCATGAGGATGAAATAAGTAGACTTTGGAGCCTTTAGGGAATTAAGCTCTACTACAACCATCTGGCATTCAGAAACACCCAAAGTCACAGTGCCAGTGTCCAAAGAAGGTCTGCTCTATTCACTGTCTGGGTTTTAGTCAGTCACAAGGCAACACAAGTACATTCTGGAAGGCATTGAACTATTTTTAATCTGTGATACCCCATTCTGATACAGTAATATTAATTCCATGGGCAGTTATATTATGTTTATCTTTATTTTTTAAGGGCTACCCTTCACTCCAGCACTATAAATAAGTTTAACTCAAATTTTATTCACCTGGAGAGCAGGCCAGTCCTACACATTACTTTAGAGTAAAGCCTGAGCTGATATACTCATATAGTGCATAGTAACTCTGGCTTGTTATTCAACCTTAGAAAGCTTTTGTGCTTCTGAAGCACCCATGGGTTAGATCCAGTGAACAAATCAAAAAAACATTCCTACACTTTCAGTTAAACTGGGGTCAGGAAACAGAGGTCTGAGTCCATCTGAATCCAGGTATTCTTCTACCTCCCAACCTGGTTTCCTTCAGAGATCCTGTTCAGGATTGGACTGAGGGCTGCCACACTCAAGATGAGAAGCCAGATGTAATGGGAGAGCTTCTGAGCAGGACTCAATTGCTTTCTAAGTGAAAAAAATCACCTAGGACATAGCTACCCACTTTTGTCTCGATCTCTGCCACGCTGCTCTGTTGCTCCAAATGCAGTTTAACATTCTGTGACAAATAGCTTCAAAAGTGGGCACTCAAATTTTGCTGTTCTGCCACTTCAAATATTGGTATAATGTGTTTTTCCTCCTCTGCCACATGCAGGCTTGCCTAATCACAGTCCAGTATTTACCATGCAAGATGAACTTTGGACTTCCTCAACTATGGACTCAACTAAAACTAAGCAAGAAACTGCAAACATTAATTTAACTATATTTCCCTAAACTGCAAAAGCACCCTTTTTGCTACATTCACTTTTATGCAGTAGGCAAGAAGAGGGTTTGGCTGTTTTGTATCCAGAGCACATAAGAAAAACAGTAAGATTACACAGCAATTGGATAAATGGGATATTTATAACCCTGAGTTTTTATTTCTAATGTATTGACAGATTCTGCCCATTTGAACTGAATGTCTCATAAGTCACCCTGTGGAAGACAGCCTGCTATTGGAACCAGCCTCTGACACCAGATCAGCCCTCTGGGTTGTCAAGTCTTTATGTAGAAAGAGAAAGCAAAGTATTTCTAGAAGGCAGCTGTTATGTTGGATTGGGCCTTAGATTCCAAGGCCATGAAGAACAAGTGGGTTAGGCCCAGGTCTTTGACCTTAGGTTGATTACAGATCAAGGCCTTAGGATGCCACAGGAATTCTCTCTTTACATCCAGAGAGAGATAATTTCCTCCCCAGTATGAATCTGGAAATTTGTGTTCTTTGTTTCGTTGAGAGATTTCAACTTTCAGTATTTTGATCAAGAAGGAAAGGATGGAGTGACCAGCAAAGGTATTGGCCAGTGTTGTGAATGATCAAAGAAAATGACACAGCAGCTGGCATTTCATGTAGGACCAGAAGAGTTCTCACATTATGTGAGATCCCATCCAGCATCCCTGAGTACGTAACTGGTCAGATGAACAATTGCTCTCCTCTGTCTTTCAGGCCTGAATGGTGATTTTTAAAAAGCTGGTAGATTGGTAACTTTTATTGTGAAACAATTACAATTTGTCATGTGTGAAGTCAAATTGCTGGAGAAACAAACCCAAGAGATCAGTCTATTTTCCTTCCTGAAAATTTCCTCTGTGTCCCCTTTCCCCCCCCAGGATGTCACGTCTCATGATCATTGGTGAGTCTGTGAAAATGCACTCTACTGTGTTCCTGGGGCTGTCTCATGCTTCTCTGCCTCTAATGCTATCAGACCTGTGGGGTTTTTTTCTATAACTAAAATACAAAGTGACTAAATTTGAAGCATCACAAGACTTAAAAGGTAGGAAAGTACATTGTAATGCCCATAGAGCTGGGGTCTTTTGACCTATACATCATCTGTTGTCTGCCTTGAAGGTTTTTAGTCCTGTGGTTATCAGGGACTGAAGCATAAGCATCTGTAGCTTCCTTCCTCTCTCTGTTAGCTCTCTGTTGAAGAAAACAAGGAGAGTTATTTATGCTATCTTCTTCAAATTTAAAAGAAAAATCCAAGACCTGCATGAACTTTAGCTGAGAGCTAACAGGGAAAAGAATATGGCCTTAATATCTTTCTTTAAGTGTAAACACAGATATTTTTGAATAAAGAAAAAAAGCCAGTAGTTCTGAGTCACCTTTTTTTCTTAAATTGATGTAATTTCAGCTGGCCTTCTGAGGAGAGAAAGGATAAGGGAAAATAAGTGGAATAAACATAAGATGCAGAAAAAACATAAGCATCAGAAATTCATAAATTCATTTACCATAAGTATTTTCCATTAAGTTTTTGCTGTTCTTTGTTTTAGGGTTTATATTACCATATTTCATATTTCAATGATTTTGAAGTATTTTTTTTTTCCTAAGTGATGCTATGACTTTTCTATATGCAATTAAACATATGTTGTTTAAAACTCACTAGAACACATTTTTTACCAGTTAAGCATTACTCAGATCGTTTTATCATAAAACTCTGTTCTCAAAAGACCACCTCATTCTAAGGTTACTAAAATGAAAGCAAAAGCCCTTGCACATTAAGAGTCTTTTTTTCCAAAAGATTTCCATTTTCTTCTGCAGACCTGCCGCTTTACTTGCCAGTTGTATCATGAAAAGCTGTGCTTATAGCAGACCTATTGTAGAGTGAAAAGAGAAAATGCTTTGCTACAAGGCAGTAGCTAATTCACTATTCTTCAGGGACTGATATTCATCTATCCTTCAATAAAAGCTAATGGTTAAATAGACCCAATGCACTCAGCTAATCTAGGAAGAAGCTGATGGCTGGGGGTTGGGATTCAAAGTTCATGCTGAAGTGCTATTCCTGAAGACAAAGATATTCCTACATTTGCCTTAGAAAAAAATGACAATACTAAAAATATCACATGGCTTTCACTCTCAAATACATATTTTTATGAAACAAAACCTATGGCATGTGAAAAAGTTAAATTTTATTAATTTTTAACCATGCATCGCTTTTATAAATTTTTCTTTTTAAGGGATGTGAATATTTAAACAAAGGGATTACATTTTAAATAACCTTCTGTCTAGTCTTTTTGCTACTTGAATTCCAACACCCTTAAGAAGATTCAATGATTTTTTTTCATGAAAAGCAATTTTTGCAAAGCCCTCCCAGAAGGAAGGGAGATGACAACACCACATTTCTCTCTGTATAACTACCATCCTAGTTAAAGGTACTGCTGTGCTGTGCATATCAAACAGTCCAGTGCAAGAAGGAAAGCTCACTTGAGACATCAACAATGAAAACAAAAGCTCACAACCAACACAGCAGACAACACAAGGACAGGGGAAATTTTTATAAGCAAGGTTATAACTTAAAATATGGTGTATATATTCTGAACAACTGCTGTAGCAGTTGTGTATGAGTGCAGGTATGTCATTGCTTTTAATAGATAACCTGAGATTATTTTATCTGTGCTGCAGGAAATTTAAATTAGCCATACTGTGGCTAATCCAGAAAACAAAATGACCTGAATATATAGATGTGCAGTTTAACTGCAGGATTTCGGTCACAAAAGGCCTTATGCTGGTATCCCTGAAAACAGTGGCAATGCTCTCCCTGATTTCACCAGAAACATGACAGAATAGTAATTAGGAGCACAACTGAAACCAGGGGCTGAAGTCCCAATTTCAGGACCTTCTCACGGTGCAGATGATGAAATGCGATGCACTGCAGCAAAACGTCACACCCCTGTACATTGGTGGATTGCTGGAAGAACATCTGTGTTTGCTCAGAAACACAGAGCCACAACTGGACACATGCCTGCTAAGAGGGTTTCAAGACTTGTGTCTTTTCCACAAACTCAATACTGCCGATATTTTTTCTCTTCTTGCATTTTTCTTCTCCTTTATCAGTTAAAAAATATCAGCCTGCATGCATATCCTTCATTACACAGAGCTTTGGGGACTTTCTCAGTGCTGGTACTGTAATCCCTCTTTTAAAGGATATTTGTTGGTAGGGTGTCATCTTTCTATCTGAGGCCAGACTGTATCCCTCTTGCTGCAGAGAGCACTACTACTATGTCAACAGCTCTTCTTTTCCTTCAGCATGCATCAGTGAAGAAATCTGGGGAGAAATACAGTCTAGAAATAAGGTGAAAACTATTCATTTGTCTCACAAAACTGAGGAAAGGGAAACCTCTGTGATCTGCATACTGGCACCAAATAGATTGAGCTACTCAAGGGTTTAGGGATGGAATAAAGATGCTCACCTAGCAGATCTCACTTGTTATTTTTGTGCAGATGTCTCAGTCCTTGCTCCTGTTGAATTGGTATCATAGTAGCTCAGAAGTGCAAGGTAATAGGGAGTCCAAGTAGCCAGTGCTGGAGACATATCTGAGATAATGAATCAAATGGATGGAGGACAGAAATTTTAATGAGCTGTTCAAAAACTCTCAGATTATTAAGTAAACTCATGGTATTTTCAACACATATGAAAGGTGCAATTTGATATCTGAGATAAATTTTCCATATATTATTGCCTTCATCTGAAAGCTATCTGAAAATCTCTTTATTATAGTAATCTGTTAAAACAAATCTAGCTAAAATAATCTGAGAGATATTTAATTTTAGATTTTCATATACTGCAATTAAATAAGAAAGACAGATATTTGACATTCATAAATAAGTCAAGCACAGTTTTGGACATCATAAAACTGACCCAGAAATAATTTTTTTCAGTCAATTTTTGTAATATGGTAGGCTATTTTTTAATTTGTTTGGCTACTGAATTTTGATAAAAGTAGATTTGGTTGAGCAGTTCAGAGGTACCCCCAGCAGTGACAGGTAGTCACTGGGCAGTGTAGTCCAGGGATGCTACCACTAAGGGTGTGGATGGAACCTGGCTGTTTCTACTGCCATCTCTTGAAAAATAAGTCAGAAGAGGCACAGCACCTGGATCCTGTCAATGCAGGATGAGATGGTGTCTAACTGTGTGACTGCATTTACATTCTTAATGCTCCTGGCTCTGGCAGGATGATACACCAGGAAATGAAGACTGTGAATTCATTACAGCCTGTCTCTCATTCTGTCACTGCAACACACTGACACGTGTTTCTAACCCTGTCATTGACAAGTTTGGTCCCTTAATACTTTCCTACTGCACATTACTTTTCAATTAGTTATTTATTCCATAACAATCTTCCATTCTGTTACAGCTTGCTTAGTGGGTGTTGTTCTGGCCAAGACTGTAGCAGGAGCACTGTCACACCCAGCAGGGGCAATTGGGAGAACCAGCTTTCTGCTTCAACCTGCTGAAAAACACTTTCCAACAAGAAAGTTTTCAAACTTGTCAGAAGCAAAATATCTTCTCCTTCAGTTTGTTAACATTCAGCAAGTCAATTCCTTTGAGTCTGCTGGTGAGACAGACTTGTTTAAAGAGTAATCACTGAGGGCTGTGACTGATCTGTATCACACAGTTAGCAATTTACGAGTACATGCCATTTCATTTTCTCAGGGTGTCATTTCTTTGCTAAATTTAAGCGACACTGAAAAATTAAAATATTTGGAGGGTTCTCTGACTCTGTCTTTTCAATCAATTATACTGAGTGATTACAAGTGGAAAGGCCTGGGTCATTCAAATGTACTGTTTTCCACTGAAGAAACACTGCAAAATGCAGATGAGGCATTTGATATAAGACAAAGGGATCACAGCTATCATGAAAAACAGAACTAGGAGTACAAAATAGTCAATATATGAGGAGAATACATGGTAAAAAAATTATTTCTCAACATAAATACGTATTACATTTCTTTTTGCCTCTTCTGCTTTTCTAGAAACAGCCTCCTCTGCTTTTTAAATGTCATCCATATTTATCAGACTGCATGGTTCTTGACATTTAGGATTTTTTTCATCAAACTGTAACTGAAGCTTTGACAAAGGGTACTAATTATCAAGGGACTAGATTTTTTTCCTTTTCCCCCCTTTTTGAAGGAGCAGCAGGCTGTAGAGAAAATCTGAATTGTCAGATACTTTTAATACTCCTATAGCAGTCTCTCTGTCCTTACTGTGAAATATAGCTAGAAATAAGAATTTAAGTGTTCGCTGAAGCATGTAGAAAATGCAATTGGAACTTGATTTTTTAAATGACAGACGTCATTAGATTATTTACTTCAGTAAAAAATGTTTCCACCTAATAGAACTATGTATAATCCCTACTGAAGGAAATTTTACTAATATTTTAAAATTTAGTAACTGATTATTCACCAATGATGATTTAATCGACTATGGGGTGCATAACTTGTTCAATGTCACAATATGGTGACTAAAAAATTGAAGCATGAAAAATTGAGAAAATTCTCAGTTACTGCATTAAAAAGAAAAAAAAAAAAGTACACTGTGCTGCTTATCAACCAAAGTTGTTCCTGCTAGAAATAATCTATTTTCTTGTCCTTATTGGTAGTAAAGGCATATTGGACCCTGATCAGAAAGATGATAGCTTTTCACAAACCCCTTTTTTGAGCCTGCAAATGAAGCCTAATGTAAGTGTATAGATATACATCTGAAATCTAGTATTCATCCATTTTCAGTTGCCTAGCAATGGCACAACTGCAAAGGAAAGAACAGTATGTGGTGAGTACTACATGGTTTTTTTTGTTATCGATAACTTTGTGTCCATATATGTCTTCATTATGATCTTGCCTGCCATCACATATAAATTATTTGATTTCCTTGACTTGTCAAACACAAGCCACTTAGTTTGAAGTGAGATTTTTAAGTAAGAAAAAATACCAAATATTCCCATTACAAAATCAATTTTAATTAGGTTACAATATCACAGCCTGCTTTGAATACTGGCTCCATGCATTCAGCTGTGTTAATAGCAATGCTTAGGTCAGATTATCTGAACAAGTTTTATAAAAATTCAAGGCTAAACACAATTTTCATGTGTGGCTCAGCCTTGTTTTAATGTCATTAATTGCAAATTGACACACTGTCTTTGCCTACTGTTTATCTAACCACAGCAGAAGAGAAGAATAAGGCCAGTTCTAGTAAATCCTCAGGGATGGCCACTGCCAAGGTTGTTACATCAGAAAAGAAATAGAGATCTTGGTAATCTTAAAACTCAGCACCTTCTACACAGTCAACTTTACTTCTCCAGTCTTTACTTCTACAGTCACCACTTTTTATCCTGCACATAATCCCTATCAGTGTTTTCATGTTACAATTTTTAAATAATTGGACATTTAGGACACAGAAAGGAAAAGAAATAATTATAGTTCTACCCCTGAAAAAAATGCACAATAGACACTTCTGCCTAGCTCTGCATAATTTACAACTTACAGTTTTCTCCCTGAGACACAATGCATCATACTGACCTAAAGCAAACAAACAAAAAAGAAGAAAAAACTCTCTCTGACTTCACTTTTTTCATACATTAATGAAAACAAAGGCATTCTTGGCAATACTGTGCCTCTTATTGATTAGTGTCTCCAAAAGCATAGAATATTGATTGACACTGATTTATGTCTTACAGCTCCACATCAGTTTGGTATTCCTTTCCTCTTTTTGGTTTATCTACCTCAGCATCAACTCACAGAAACTCTCTGGACTTCAGTGGATCAAGATAAACCAGAAAGGTTTAAGGATGCAACGAGGTGCAGTACTATGCAGGATATGCTTCTGCTGGACTCGGCTCTTTCCAGGTTATGGGTTTCAAGTATTGCAGAATGTATGGCCAAAAAAAAATTGTTGTTCTGTACAGAATGAATTTCTCACTGGCTATTTTCCATGTGGGGTGGTGAAAAGGATGATCTGATCCTTCTTCCCTCATAGAAAATGTCATCCTCCTTCTTGAAGTTTCTGATGACTAGAAAACCAAGAAATTGCCTTTCCTACTCTCAGCAATTCTAGTATTCCAGTATATAGCTGTTTGAGATATTTTCATGTCAGTCATTTGATTGAAGGAACCACTGAAGTTTTTTGCTGTTGTATCAAGTTCTGAAGGCACTTTTGCCTCAAGGGCTGAAGGCATGCAAATTTCAGCAGGATTTCACTCACTTGTGCTCCGCATGTGCGTACAGATAGATAATTCAGGAGCAGACCAAAATGAAAGCAAGACTGCAGAAGTTACAGAGATGAACAGGCAAACTTTTCCTGCACAGAGGAGAGTCCTTGAGGGCTTCAAGAGAAAAGCTCTTGATTATCATGTTCTGCAGGTTTTCCCACCTGTGTTTGGCTTTCCAGCCTCTTTCATTGCTGGGCATGGAGGTTTTTTTTCCTCCATTATTTAAGTGGTTGTTATGAATTTGCTACTTCACCATTTCACTCAGAGCAGTTGTAAAATGTTACCTGTGATTGAAGAAAAAATCAACTAATTATCCTGATCATAAAAAATGTCTATTTTACTTATGCTGTGGGAGGACTTTCACATATGGCCAATTTACCCAACCTTGTACAAATGCTGTATCCAGGTGTGCCAGCTGAGACAAGCATCCTTTGGTTTCTGCAATCCCTTAGATTCTGAAAACTTTTGATTATTTTTGCTGGCAGACAGAGTGCAGAAATTTCATGGTGGAGTATAAACAGCCTTAAGGAAATAGAATATTTGAGGGATGGTGTACATAGGAGAAAAGAGAGAAGTAAGTAGAATTAAAATGTAGCAGACCCCCTGAGAGAAATTATTGCCTGGCAATTTAGAGTAATTTCCATTTTTAAGTAGTCCTTGTGAGGAAAAGCAAGAGTCATTTTCAGTCTAGCATTTGAATACTGAACTAATGAAGAAATGGCAGCTCTGCAGTGGCTTCGGCAGAGATCCAAGTGTTTTTTCCAGAGAGACCCTATTCTGCTCCATATTTAAACTACATTTGTCTTAGAACTGCTGGAGTCTATTTTAAGGTAAACAAAGATCTCATTCAGCCTTGTGATATTTTCAAGTTCCACCAAGAAGCAGTGACAGTATGAAGGGATCAAAACTATTACACTCTAGTGAACAACAGCTTCGGGGAAAAGGACATGGGTAAACAGACGTGGGACGTTAAAGCCAGGAACGCATACACCACCAACACTCTGGCCTGTGTGCCATGTCAAACTATCTCTGAATCTCCTACAAAAGGCACCTAAGCATGCCCAAGGAGGGTGTGGGGGGCTGAGAGAATCATCTGCTCTAAACTGGCTGGCTGGCAGAAGCGAGGAGTGACCCGTGTGCCTCTGAACAACTTCCCACACCTCAGACCTCTTGTGGCACTCCGATTGCTGGCACGAGGTCCTGGTCTGTGCCTATGCATTCCTGTCTTTTGCTTTGAAGCACCTGAAAAGAAGTGGCCCACAGAGCAGTGTATTTACAGACTGACAGCAGGAGGATATGTTGGATGCTGTGAGGCCTGACAGGAGGTTAAGAGAAGACAGTACACTTGGCAGGGCAAGGTTTGCAAATCTACAGAAAGTGGACATGCCACAAGCTATCAGAGCCACACTCAGGCTCCGTGTCTTGGATTCACTCTAGAGACAACCCAAGAGGCCAGAGGAGCCTTTCTTCTGCAATGTGGTTCATCAGGACCCAGCAACAAACCAAGAAACTGGGTTACAGGACAGCACAAATAAAAAATAGGTCACACACCTCACTGGCTGAGGGCACCCTAATATTCTGTTTGAACAGAAAGATGTTTGCATCACTCAGATGTCTATATTTTTAACCTATAAAGCTGAGTGACACGACGCTGTCCTGGGTTGTCCATGCTTTGGGCTGATGCAGTAGGAATACTACGCTCCTGTTACAGGCACGGATTCTAGACCTAGGGAAAACAAGGATAAATTTTTAAAAATTGATTTAAGGTCTTTATTCCTATGGAATTTTGCTAGAAAAATCTCTGACTTGAGTAGCATGTGTGTATTCACACAGCATTTGGTGGCAGAAGAAAGGAAGATTTTGTGACTTTTGAATGCCAAGATAATATCCCTACCACCTGTAAAATACCTGTAATATCCCTACCAGCTGTAAAAGCTGTGTACCAGAATGAGGTCACTAATCTATTGGCCCAGGATGGACTTGCAGCACCTATTTAGTCAAGCAAGTCAATAATCAGCTCATTTCTTTCCTTCTTCTGAAACATTTAAATTAATTATTTTGTTTAATAAAGATGTTAAGTATCTTCCTACTTTTAAGACACAGAAATTCCTTATTTTTTTAGAAGCATCATTTTTAAAGAGCACTGAAAAATTGAAAGTATTTTGTTACTTCTATAAATGAAAGACAGCTTGAGAATTTGGATTTTGTTTGGAAGGTATATTTTAAAACTAAATTTAATCCAGGCAACCACAAAGCAAATCTGCAATGTGCAGCCAGTGCATAGCCAAACAGTAATTTTGTGAGGTTTGGCACAAAATGCAGTAAAAAGAAGCTTTTCTGGAGACTGCCAGCATCTCCAAATCCCTTTTAAAAGCCTAACAAAATAGCTTCCTTTTCTATTCTTATTCTTTCAATCAAAAGAAAAAAAAACCCGTTTCCACGTGCTGTGTGAGCTACTGTTCCTATTTTAATCGCAGGGATGGGAATGTAGGGCAGCCTTACTGTTGCAGCCAGTGTATATAAAATCACACTTCTGTGGCAGGACCACACTAGACATTAAAAAAAGGCAGGGATGTCCAATCCAAGCAAGGCTGAGTGGAGCTGTTTTGCCTGGCAGTGCATGTTTATTTAGCTGGTAAGAGGCTATGGATCTAGAGCAGGGCAACTAAAATTATTAAAGATAGAGCAGTTGCCTACATAAAGAGACAACTACAACTCTCAGTTGGGAGAAGGAAAAACTGGAGGGGGTGCTTTGGTTTAAGGCCAGCTGGAAATTAAGAATCACACAGTCATTTGCCCAATCCCCTTCTTCCCCACAACGTAGTGGAATGGGGAGGAGAATCAAAGTAAAACTGGTAGGCTGAGAGAAGAACAGTTTAATAGAGAAAGCAAAATGTGCACACACAAGCAAAGAAAAACAATAACAATAAAAAAATGTACCACCTCTCATGGACAAGGAGGTGTTCAGCCATCTCCAGGAGAGCACGGCCCCATCAAGTGTGACACTGACCTGGTAAGAGAAACCCCATCAATCCAAATGTCCCTCGCTTCCTCTTTCTTTCCCCAACTTTGTCTACCTTGCATGATGCCATAAAGTCTGAATTATCCCTTTGGTCAGTTGGGGTCACATGTCCAGGGTGTGTCCTTTCAACCTCCCAGGCACCCTGTTCTGCTCGCCAGTGCAGCAGTAGAAAAAGCAGAAATCACTTTGGCTCTGTGGAAGCCCTCCTCAGAAATAACAAAAAAAAATCTCTTATTATCAACTCTGTTGATTCAGCACAAATCCAAAACATGGTCCCAATGCCAGCCACTGTGAAGACAATTAATTCTACCCCAGCCAAAACCAGCACAGGGGGCTATGGTGAAAACATGAAGGTGCTGGTGAGTGAAATTAATACAGTCTATTGTTCAACAAATTCTGTGGGACAAGAACTAGATACCAGCCAATGAAACTTAGAAAATCAGTAGAAGAGTATTGGCATCATCATGTTCACCAAGGGATTAATGGTCAATTCATGCTCCAAAAATCAATACATAGATACTAAAGGGAGATGGTCATGGATGTATCCTCTAGCAACATGCATCCAGTGATTGTGGATGCTGGGAGACATCTGAGAGAAATGGCCAGGGTTGCTCTTCCAGTGCCAGACAGAGGAGAGGGCTAGACAGAGCACTGTTGTGATGCACAGTGTTTCTTATGCTCACACTGAAGGACATACAGGCTCTAGTGTCACTGAAGTGTACCCACACCACGCTCTGTCACATGGTACAGATGTGGGATTTTTTTATAGAAACAAAAAAATACAACTATGAACTGGATTCAACAGATGCATGCAAGGGATTTCTGTGTACCAGTTTCTGAGCAGAATGACAGAACTGCCCCTTTGCAGGGGCTAGCCAAAACATGAGTTGGCCTGGCTTCAAAGAGACTGACCACACGTAATACACCATGGAAAGACTGATTTTTGCCCTAAAGAAACTAAACCCAAACTGCAATTTGATCTTGTCTTTTTTTGTACAGAGGGCACATTACCAGTTTCACAGGTTGCTATCGAATGAATCTATGACCTGTGTTAACCCTGAGGTAAGAATTCAAATAGAGCTTTCTGATGCCATTCCTGCTGCCTGTGAGAGGCTGTGAGAAAGGCAGTTAATTTGTAGGAGTACATGTTCAGTAGTTTTGGATCTGGCTACATTATTACTGAATTATTAATATTTTCTGTAAATTTATTGGGAATTTTGGGTATTACGTAATACCATAACTTAAGTAAGGTTTACTAAGATCCACCTAAGTGGCACTCCTGAGAGTTTAGACCATAACTTTTTTCATTCCTCATTTTCTCCTATCTGTAAAATGGAGACTCCACACCTTGCAGAACATTTGCTGTTATTAATGTTTATTCAGTGCTCAGGAAAAAAAGCACCATACAAAGGTAAGATATTACTGCTTTTATAAAACTTCGAGGACTTGAATTTTTTTTTTTTTTTTAATTCCCATTTGACCTTTCAAAGGGGTGAAAGCTAAACTTTCTCCTTTTCCTAAATATCATTTCAGGTCTTATGATTTAAAACCTTTAGCATCTTTGCTTTAGCATTAGTCACCATTAATGGCTAAAGCACATACATCGTATCTGATATTTTGAAATTGAGGACTAGACATTTTAAAAACAATGATGGCTAGGAAACAGACATGCTTTAGCCATACTTTATTGGACCACAGAACTTACAGTAACTGGATTTTAAAACAGTCATTTCAGTAAACTCTTGTGGTGTGTAGTAATTCAAGAGCAACACCTTCCTACCTTATCATTTCTTGTGCTCACCCTCTCTTTTCTCAAGGAACCAGCTGACTGACACGACAAATCCTTGCAGTTAGATAGGAAGCCCTGGATATGGCTGTAGGTGTAGGCAGTACCTGACCACTCTCATACCTCAACAATGACACAGCAGTTTCCCCCCCAAAAAAGCACCCTTACAGAAGACACCATCTCCTAAGAAAATACAGTATAAATTTTAGGCTACAGCTTCAGCAGATGCAATTATGAATAACTGCAACCAGTTAAATTTTTTTTATACTATGTTGCTTGAAGATAAGTGTTTATCTGGCTGTGCAGAAGTTCAGTTGTCAATCATGAATTAGATAAGCAGAATGTTTAAGCCTATCACATCTCTTTTATAAAGTAATGATATGATGACAGTAAAGAAACTAGCACAAACAGTTCTGATATCGTAAGACAACTGCAATAAAGTTTGATACATCAGCATGACCATTTTTAACAGACTGCTTAACATGACAATTTTTTATATAAGTAAAACGTGGATTTCAGGAATGCATTTCTGGCTGTGCAAATTTTTAATGATCTGTAAAATCACATTCAGCCACATAAATTATTCATATATTTGTATACAAAGAACCAATTCTGGAAAATATATTTAAATACATTTCAAGAAGCACTTTGTTGATAGCAAAATATGGATATTATTTTTAGATGAACTGACAGTCTGATTTTATTGCCCATTGTAAGAAAAATGCAAGGTGACATTGTCTTCTGAAAGAAATTTTAACATAAAGGTTATTATTCAAACTTATAGTCAATATATAGGAGAACTTCCTTCTTCAGGAGTCTTCACCTGCATAAAAGTCACTCTATCTTGCCATTAGAACTCATTGACAAATGTTTTTAATTTATGTTCAGTGTAATGGAACAACTCTGTAATTTCTTCCTGTGTGGACAGTTATTGCCACTTAGGAGTTTTAAGTCACATTTAACCTTGGACAATACTGATTTTTCCTTTTGATGGTCCCTGGACCAAGAAATTACAGCTTGGTTGCATTCAGCAGTTTTGTCTTTAGTGCCCATCTTCTTCTTGGTTCATTTATGCATTTTCTAAGGTGTATTTTCTCAATATAAGCTTATTTAATAAAGGAAATGGACGATTTCTATTTATTGCTCTAATGTTTTAAGTATCTTTGAATTTCTCTGTAATTTTTCCATGCTGTCATCTTTGTCAGTGCTAAAATAATGTATTTGGCCATACAGTCTCATATTTGGCCCCTAACCTTTCATATCCATCAAGAATATAAATGCATCATAAAGCTTCTCTCTGTTACAGCATTTCACCCCTTTTATTTGTAAGCTGTTGGACTTTGTTGGTGTCTTAGGGCATTCTTTTTCCCACAGAGTGGTAACATCTTTCAGAGGGGGGAAAAATGTGTATATAAGGAAAACAGTCCTGAAAGGACAACCTCAGGCATCACCCTAATAAGGCTCAGAGAGTAACTAGCAAGGCTGAGCATTCAGCAGGTTTTAAAAGTAGTGTGCTAAAAACAATAGTAATCCAGACTGGACCTTACAAAAGTGAGAAAACTTCAGTGGTTTCAGACATATATGTATACCTGGAGATATTCAGACTATTATGTACTCCTCCAGCCAGAGCTATTGAAATGTTGAGAATTCTCTGTAATACAGATGAAATAGTTTTATCTGGAAGCAATCTTGACATATGTTTTGAAGTTTAGAAGAAAGTAAGAAATCAGTTAACAAAGGATGAAGTACTTCTTATTGAAATGAAGTTATTTCCCCATTTAAATGTCCCAGTTCCATAATAGAGAAACTACAGAATGCTTCTGAACTTCTGCTGCTGCTTCTGTTGCTTTAAAAAAAAATCAATTAAGAGATATTTAAATAAAAGGACTGACCATAAACAAGAATGTTTTACTAATAGGGTTTTTTTACTATTCAGCTAACAGAAAATGAGGAAGAAAAACAAATTAAAATAACAACGAAAATAAAGGAGAAAAAATAAGAAAAAAAAAAGAAAGAAAAAAGGAATACCATGTACAGAAGAACATTCTGTAAGAAAAATAAAATTGGTAGCTATTGTTTGGCAGACACGTCCTGGAGAAGATGACTACTCAACAGCATTGTAATGCTGCTGTTTAGTCATATGTCCAAGACTGCTCATTAGCATTCCCAAGCATGCATCAATTTGAAAGTGTCTTTCTTTCAACTCGTCAGTATGGAAGCCCCAAAGTGCACTTTATTTGTATAATAGGTTCTTTCAAGATGTTCAAAATCAGTTTTGGCTCTTCTGGTTATATTCAAGTGACATCCACTCAGAAGGGGAAAAAAAGTTTCTTCTTGCTAAATAATAAAAGCCTAGAGTGCAAAGAAATAATGTGTTCTGAACACATTGCTTTAAGCAGTGACAAGAAATACATGGTATTCCCAGAGACTGAATCTGATTCCCAAGTTCAGCAGATATCCCCAAAAGAACACCTGTGTATAATATTAGTCTGCTTGCCAGAATATGTTTTTACATTATTAGTATATTTATCAGCTAAACATGCAATAAATCTAGAGACTGATGAGTCCAGTTTCATTCAGAGTACAAGATTAACTTTTTAAAATTTTCTGCTCTAACGGGGGCAGCACAAACCTCCTTCCTTCCCCAACTCACCCAGTAAATATTAGTAGTGCAAAGGAATTGGGCTCTGGGAGGAGAAAATTCAATGTATGTTTTGATAAGCTATATTTGTACCTCACTTCTTCTGTTGAGCTGTGTTCAGGTGCTATGTGTTGTCATTCATTTTACATCATATTTTTCTTAGGAGCTAGGAGAGAGTTGATACCTATTTACAAGCCAGACAGAGTCTCTCTCATAAGACAATATATCAGAGAATCATAGAGTTACCTGAGCTGGAAAGAAACAGGTTAAAGACCACCTAGTTCCAACCCTCCTACCACACAGGCAGGGACACCTTCCTCTAGACCAAGTTGCTCAAAGACTCCTCAAATTCAAACTACAGCACCTGAACACAAATCTCCTCCCTTTGGTGTGAGTAACCCAACTGCTAGCAGCTTTCTGGCAGATATCTCATCATGTGTTCCGAGAAAAAGAAGTTTGTGGATGTGAAATTTAATAAAATCATAAGGCACTGAAGGAACAGTAAATATAAGGTTTCTGTAGCATGTAAACTGCAACTGTAACCAGCAGGGGCTTTAAGTTGCACTTTATAAGGCACATTCACAGCTATTACTGCCTAATTTGCCTTTACTCAACTGGTTAAAGGCATTTTTAAAACAGAGCAGAATTTGTTCCTTTCCATCCCAGACTGCTGTAAAACTGAGCAGCAATACTTATATACCTACCAGGGCTGTGACAAGGATTCGCTAATTCGATATAGATTGGTTTTCAAACGGGGTGACTCAACCACTTCTCAGTCTCTCTGCACCTGCCCTGCAGCACCTTCTTCCCTGATTCTCTCTTCAGGGCTTTGGTGAAACAGCCAAGAAGGACTGTCAGAGATCTTGCTGTGCTTTACACTGAAAACTGTTTCATATCAGTTATTACATCACTTAGTACTGGCATATCAATAAGCAGGGAACATGCTTAGAGCTGGCATCTAACAACATACGTTGCATGAGGCCGAAGATCTGAAAAAGCCTGCAGACAACAGGAGCCTGCCTGCAGCTTCTCAGTTTCTTCTTGGAGAGTTTGGGATGGGCTTTTCATCCAACCCTGTATTCCCATGCTGTCCTCTAGCCTCTTGGAACATTCTCTTACTCCTGATGCATATTGCAACAGCTTTTCCAGAGGAATGTGAAGCTACATGCAAGACGTCCTACTCCTGTAGAGTGTAAGAAGAATTTTTAAAAAATGGCTGGTGAAATCTCCATTACTTGGAAGAGAGAAAAGGAAATCTCAGTGAGGAAACCCTTTGTAGGCAAGTTTAAAATGCATGGTTTCATCTACTTCCAGCAAATTTATTCTCATGTATGTCAGTTATTCATTTCAAAGTTTAATTGGACATTGGGTAATACTTTCCTGACTTAGAGAAGAGAAAAAACTAGTTATTTCCACGCTTTAGACATATGCAAAGGTATTTTCTCTCAAAGGTTGATACAAGAGGAAATAATTCCTACAGTTTCAGAATTGCACCATTTGTGCAGTTGTGAATCATTCCTGCCTTTAACACTTGACAGCATGTAAAGTAGATGGACTGGTTTTTTGCTCACATTCACTACATATCTGCTTCCCCCTGACAATACAATTTTGGCTTCATAATAAATCCCTGCTGCAAATCATCTTAAGAATTCTTGTCCCATAATTCACCCAATGCTTTTTGACCTTGTTAACTACAGATTTTAGAGTAGGAGACTGAAATAAATGTCAGTCTTGCTGATGTGGCCTTATTGTTTTTTTTCCCAAGAAGACAGCTTAATATGCTTAGACCACTGGAAGTGGCAATGCTCTGTGAATTTCAAGAACCATAATTAATTTATTTTAGTAATGAAAAGCAAAACAGAGTGTGACAATAACTTTTTTTCTCTATGCTAATGAAGCACTAAAATCTGTAATGAAACACTGTTAAATATGAAAGGAGGAAGCCAGAAATGCATGTTACTGTAATTTGGTGCCCATTAGATTGTCATTGCTGAGCCTGATCTTCAAAAACCCCAGTGTGCTGACCTGGCAACAATGAAGGGAAGTATGTTTTTTACTTCATTGCTGCCAAACTTTAAAAAATGTATTTTGTACCTAGATAAGTAACTTAATCAAAGTCCTGCTTTTTTTCCTGCTGAAGGCAATACGCAATTGCTATTATCAAAAAGAGCCAGAAGGTGCCATAGTAAAAACTTTTTAGCAATTGGACTTGAATGACAATAGGTAAGGAGTCAAACATGAAATCAGACTTTTTGATTCTTTTCTGTATGCATTAACAAAATAAAATACTATAGGGGAAAATATTTTTCTTATTTATTCATCTTTTTTTCTTAATGGAAATAGAGGATATAAAGAGAAAAGTTGAGATCTTGGAAGGCTTATAGGTACCTTGTGCCTTTAGTACTGAAATGTCCTACAAGAATCATGAACTACACTGGAGACAATACTTGAAAAACAGCCATAACCATAAAAGAATGCTGCATAGGATTTTGCTAATGAGAAATTGGGTAAGGTTGAAAACACTTGGGACACTTGCAGAAGGATAGAAATTGAAAATCCAACTATATAATCACAGTACAAGCCTGCTGATGCTGACGTTGCCTGCATCAGAAACCTCCAGAAAAAACCCTAAGGCTGTCGCTGAATTTTATGGAGAGTAAGATTATGAATAAATATTCCTATTTGTAGGAGTTTGTAGGTGGTTTTGATTCACAGTGAATGCTGGAGACAGAACACGTGAAGCAAAGCAAGGAAGAAGTCCTCCCCTTCGTGCTGTGTGAGATCAGAGCTACCAAGGACCCTCTTTGGTCTTCTCACATTCATACCAATTTCCAGACATGATGCCGAGCTGAACATCTGAGATTTCAGTAGTTCTGAAGGATTTAAGAGATTCTAAATTAGTTAATACCTGGCAAGGTATCTTTCTCCTTTTTGGAAGCAATTTCATGTGATTCTAAGCTGTCATTTCTTAAGTGAAAGTGATTCATGATGCATTGAAATGGAATTTAAAATAATTTTTTTCTGAATTCAATGCTTGTGAGAGCAAATGACGTAAGTGAGGCATGATGCAAACAGAAGTAAAACAGAGCAAACTGTCCCAGTAAGTTCTGGCTATACTCCTTGTCCTGAAAAACAAAATTCTGTAGCATTAGCCTTAAGTTTCTCATTAATAAATCCACACTATCTGCATTTGCTCAGGCTACAGGAAAAAAGAGGTATTCAGTCTTTACATTCAGTCTCTTTAATCAGCTTAAACCTGTTTTTTCCTGTTCTATTTGCGTCAGTGAATTCAGAGGCACTGAGTTACCAGAATTGATTTTAAAATAGATTTCAATTAAACCATGTAATTTATGACTTTAGAAAAGGCATACTTGGCTCAACATGCAAGTGCACTGGCACACAGCTTTTTTTCAAGACATATGACAGGCATGTTAAACATCTAACCTTAAGGTGCAAACATTCCCTCTACTTTTCTGCCAGTAACTTTCCAGAGATAGAGCTGCAGCAGCACTATTTGATCCTATGTAATTCCTGAAGTTCATTTTACCCTCCCTAGTGGTTTTTGGGTAGGCCTGTGATGCTTAAAAGGACTCTCCTCTCACGCCATAGACAATTATTATTCTGTATTCTAGGTATAAGAGCAGGCATGTTCTGCATCTGATTTAGGCAGTATTGCTTCAATAGTCACAAGGAAATAAGGGATAGTTTCCTGGTTATCACAAGGAAATAATGATGGTGGTTCATAACTTCGAATTTTTATCTTGAGGCTTATAATGCAGCTTTATTTATTTGGAATTATACAGAGTTTATATGAGGCTCTTCAAATTTGCAGCTACTCTTAGCATGGAAAAACACAACTTTTCTCCTGTGTGAAATAAATGGTGACAACATGTAATTTTCTTCTTTGCAGTCCTCACCATAATTTTCTTCCTTTCAAGCAACACTTATTCCCATAAAACCTCCATTTGTCTTGTCACTGTCTTTCTACTTGTATCTTACTGTTGTATGGCAAAACACCCTAATGGTTTGGAGAGGTACAGTTCACAAGTTGCTTTTTACATGAAGTAACTATTTCCCAAGAAAGCATTATGGGGATAATTCACTGAAGCACTTCAGTTTCAGTAATCAAAAGAATATTTCCACTGAAAATGTACTCAGTGTTAATTCAAACATTACTACCCATGCTCCTTTTGGCAGATGAACCTTCTCTTCTAATTGAAGTGCTAGTAAGAATATATATAGTTGCACATATATGGCCACATATAACTATATTATTTCTGTTATACTGCCAAAAAATGACCTACTTCTAGGGATAACAATGGTTTCAGGTCAGGCTATTTCAGTTCCAAGGCTGAAAGAAGGAAAGAATGAACTTCATGCAGGCAGCTGTATTGTCAGCAGCTCTGGCCAAGGACAGTCAGTCATGGAGACAGCAGAGGGAACAATGCAGGGAGAGGGGGAGAGGGGAGAATGTGTTATGGCTAACAACAACCATGGGAGGGATCTCCCTTTTTGGGAGATCAGGTGATACTAGGAAAGGTGTTCTGACTTTAGCCTGGGACCTAGCTGGACCCTTAGTCCTTTCTTTCCTACTTCATGCAACCACACTTTACCTTTAAAAACAAACACAAGCTTTCTGCTCACTTTAAGTCTCCAGAGACTTTGACTTCCTCACCATCTTTGTCTGTGCCCCTCCCACACCCTCTGTGTGTCTGTGATGCTTTTGGCTGTTGCTTTTCACAAGTGTCCCACTGGTAGTGTTTCTCCTGGTCCCAGCAGCCAAATTGAGAGGCAACAGGTTCAAATTTTAGCAGGGCTCACAGAGGAGAACTATTCTCTTTTGCACATGTTGTTGAATTAGGCAGGGGGATTTGTTGCTATGGCTCTTTTTCATCATACTTATCTTTAGTCCCTTCCTCTCTCCTCGTCTCCCTTAGCAGCTTATATTTCCTTGTTTTATCAAGCCACTTGTTATCATTGGATGACACTCCTAACAGGCTTCTATACAGGATCATATCTTCATGATGTAGAAGTGGAACACAGCAGTGGCCAATAAAAATAGAGTAGATGACTCGTTTTGAGATAATATTCCTTTGTTAGAAGAAGCAGACAAGCACTATTGCTTCTTTCAAGCAAAAGGAGAGGGTCTTCAGCCTAAAGAAAATGAACTGATAGAAGGAAACTGGGCTGATTTATTCTTGCTTAGTCATAGGCTGTCTTGCTTTCAGTGTGCCTGCAAAAAAGCCATACAGTTTGAAAGGATGCACAACAAATTATTCTCTAAACAGAAAAGTAGCCCATTAGGTTTAAAAACATATTGCAATACTTTAGATATTCAAGAAAAATAGTCCTTCAAGTCCTTCAAGTTGTTTACTAATTTTAAAAATCATTATTTGGGTAGTTACTAAGGATGTGCTTCAAGAAATGAAAGGTTTTTTTGTTTTCTTGAAATTTCAATCACACCTAAACTTTGTTTACTAGAACCTATATGATTCAAGTGCATTGCAGATACATTTTCTTCCTGGACTTCTGCTCTAGTCTTGGTATGGAAGGTTACAAAAATATTTCATTTCATGCTTCTGCTATGTCAGTATTAGCTAATTTTGGCAACTCCATAATTATCAGTGGGAGACATTAATTTAGAGCCCTGCAGGCATTTCCCAGAGCATTAAAGGTTCTGTTAAAAATATGTCTGGGACTTCAGTGTACGGAGATCATATCTTCAAAACTGCACACTACCAAAGGTTTTCTCTTAAAAGTCCACATCTAATTAAAGAGTATTGGTTGTAGGACAAATGTATATGGACACTATTGCTTTTAATGAAAAAAACCAACACAACATAAGGTTCAAATTTGGAGGCAGGGAGGGGGAGACACTTTAGCCTTCAAAGCAATAAGGAAAAGAAATATTCTACATGTTGTTTATTAACATGAACTGTGAAAACAAACAGAAATAAGACTGGAAATTGTTAAATGCAGAACCAGTCAATAGCAAGATAATGACCCAACACAGTGAAGAAAGATTGATTTTTGTCCCTCCATCACACTGAGGCTTAAGTTTATTTGCTAACATAGTGATTGGACAACAGGTGGAATCTAGCAAGTATGATTCACAAGAAAGCAGTGTTTAGATAGAAAAACACCATATAATTTAGATTATGGTGTAAACATCCAGTCTTTCTGCATTAATCCACCCAGGGATTATGCCACAACAGAAATTGTGATTGCAAATAAAGAATTTTGTTCCATCCATAATCAGACCCTTAGAAAACACAGAAAAAAACCTTCTCCCTCCCAGTTTGAAAATATTATGAACTATAGGAAATTGAGAACAGAGGTGGTGCTTCAAGACCTGTGACAGTTCCTACTTCAGTGGTTTTGCAGGAACAGTGAAGTAGTTTGGATGCAAGATTCTTCATATAACTCAAGTCTGCCTCACATCATGAGATATCTTTGATTGCTAATAGCTCTCTCACTGAAAATCGTGTCAGGGCATTTCTGGTTAGAGATTACCAAGAGGGAAGTTTATGATCAGTATTCAGACATTTTGAGACTAATAATTTGTTGTTTTCAATGAGGTTGTATTTGCTAGACAGATTATGAAACTACAGCTGTGCCTGTCTCTTCCATAGCAACCAACAGACAGTTCCCCACCTTTCCCAAAAGACTCCTCAAGCTGATCACACTCACAAAAGGCAAAATTCAATACTATACCAGCAATCTTGATTTGGTAGCCAGGAGTTTGGATGCAATGTGTGCCATCAATGTGGGAGATGGCAACATCTTGCTTTGGTTCATTTCTCATTGTAATAAAAGCAAAATGAAATTTGCCAAATTTTCAAACAAACCTTTCAAAGAAACATTAAGGAACATAATTGTTGATTAAACTTTCTTCTTGCTTGAATGTAAAATTCATCCTGGGGAAACCTAGGCATTTAGCAAAAGCCAGCCACAAAGTGGCTGTGATTGTTCTTTTCTGTTGTCGTAAGATTGGATTAAAATAAGACCTGGAACACAAAGCCTTCCTGAAGCTTCATTTTGAAGAATTGGCTTCTCACTCATGATTCACAGGAGAGTTAGTATTTCTTTTTTAGGCTGTGTTATACATGCAAGTGAGAGCTTTGAAAAAACAGTAATAATGCATTTTCTTCTGACAAACTCTGGAAGTTTATAAGAAGGGATCATATCAGGACTCTGCAAATTTGAATCCAGTTTGCATCCTATAAAATAGCAGTACTTCATCTCTTATGATGCTTTACTGCTTTGTATTGCTGGTATGAACTGATTTGTTGAGGAGAGTGTTTAAGGAGAACCATTTGGTGTAACCGTAAAGAGAAATGTGTTCTCTGTGAACTGGGAACACGAACAACTTGAAGAGAGAATAATACAACCAGAAAAGGCAAAAACCTGAGAATGATTAAGACAATTATGAATATTCTCTCCCCAAAGAAACTGCAAAAAGCAGCAGCATCTTTACATATAATTACTTTTACATTATTGTGGCATCTACTATCAAAGGAGCTATTTTCTCTTAAAAACTGTGAAGAGAAATTTCTTTGTCTGCCACTGAAAAGACAGCTTCTGTCTGAATATTCTGTTGGAAGTGTCTTCTACCTGATAATTCTTAAGATAAGAGAAAATTGTGTAACTAAATACTAAAACTGTGAGAAAATTTAACTTTGACAGTGCAGGTGCTGATGGATGAATATTAAAGGACATTATGTTTACAAATTAATGAAAAATAATTGTTTACAGCTGATGCCAAGATCATATACCGAATATGCAGCAAAGAATGCTTTAGAGACTATGCTTTGTAATATCTTTGTTACATGAAATTCAAAATGATAAAGCCTCTTCAACATTTTTTTTATCAGCTTAGGTAGACCTCAGGAGGCAGATGCCTCCTTGAATATATGGAGATCCTGAGAAGAGTCCTCAAGAGAGTTCTCTGTCTACGTGGTACCTGGAAAGGTATTTTTGCAATTAGACTTTTGGAACTAGCATGTGCATGTTCAGGTGCAAATGCATGTTCTCCAAGGGTGACACAACCCAGGAAAGAGAAGAAACTTCCAGTGATAATGGTATGCTTTCACAATCTGCTTCTTAGGTGTCAGTCATGACCATTTATGATGTCAGGAATCTGAGAGACAAAGTAATGGCCAAGTAATGAGCTAATGAGAACTCCTGGCCAAAGCAGCACTCTGATAAAGCACTGCAGTAAGGGGAGGGCCAGCAAGATGGTCAGGGGGCTGGAGCACATGGTGAACAAGGAGAGGCTTAGAGAGCTGGTCTGTTCAGCCCAGAGAAGGTGGCCATGGAAGGACATTATGACTGCATGCACCAAGTTAATAGGAGGGTGTAGATAAGATGGAGACAGACTTTTTTGGAGCTACACGATGAAAGGGAAAGGAATGAATGAAAATTCCAGCAAGCAAAACTGTGGTTAGATATTAAAAAAAAAGCTTTTCACAGTAATAGCAGTCAAACACTGAGAGATACTCCCCAGAGGGACTATAGAATCTGCATCCTTGGAGGTGCTCAAACTCAGCTGGGACAAGGGCCAGATTAACCCAATGAGTGGGACATTGAACAAAACAGCCTCTAGAAGTCCTTTTCACTCTAAACTATTTTATAGTTGTATTACTGCATAAATTACTCAAGGGCTGAAACTGACATGAGATGCAAATTTTTTTTTTGAAAGAATGTTGTATGCATATGTATACATGGTTCTTAACTATGTAATGTTCAGACTTAAAACCCTAACTTAGAATTCTAAAACTTACTGACAGTGACAAATTCATGGCTTTCAAATTTGCTGGAAAAATCCTCTTTCCTTGTGGAAACAGACTTGAACCATGAAAATTTGTTAAAATTGGAATTATTTCTAGATAGGTAAAAACTGCAATTAATTTTAGTGGTACAAGCAGAAAAAAAATGAACTGAGGTAGAAAGCCAAAGATGTATTGAATTGCATGGAAGCTGATAATTAGTTTCCAACAAAAAAAACCCTGAAGCTTGTCACAATTGAATTACAGTAGAAAGACACAGATGAGAGAAAGCAGCACAATATGCTAATTGAAATTATATTTTAGTAAAATTTCTCTTAAACTAAAGTACTTCTTCATTCTTCTCATGCAATTTATCTGTGACTACTAAAAAACAATCACTCAGGTTTGACATGACTGTGGTCAACTCTTCTACCAAACCTGTTTAGTACATGACAGTACCTCTTAACTCTGAGTAATACACATTCCTGCCAGGAAATCTACTCTAAAAGCAAAACAGCACTAGCAAATGCCAGTGGTTAGTGGTAGTATCCTATCCTTGGTAATGCAGTTCAGAGCTGCAGCAGCTCAAAATTAATTCCTTCTGCCTGCACAAGGATTGGAAATGAAACAACTTTGTTTAGGAACATCCAAATATTTTATTTCAGTTTTATCATTTTTTCAGTCTTTTTCAAGTGTTTGGGTATTCAGTCTCGGTTTAAGATACATCCAAAAACCACACACAGTAAAATTTAGGATTTTAGGTGTTAATAGAGGCAGTTCCCTTATAATCAGCAGTCAGTTAAACAAACATTTATCCTGCACAAGAAAAATTACAAATTAGCATCCCGATTCTGAACAGTAAAATAATGTTAGTGCAGGAGGGCTATTTCCCTCTCAGCCTCAAACCTCTATCCCAAAATAAAGGTATTTTTGAGGGTTTCTTTTCTGTAACTGCCATTTAGAAAAAATTTAAGTAACATAAAAATGAGTCAATTTCTATAGAAATGGTCTTCCTATTATTGAATCAGGCCAGTATCTGAGTGATTCGTGAACAGCAGGTTGTAACTCAATAAGTAGTTCATGCATCTCTGATCTCTGAGTTGAGAAAATTTGAAGGGAAGAAAAAAGGAGAAGAAAGAAACCCCTTCCCCACAGGACTTAAAAAACACTCTGTCCATGATAAATAGTACCTAATTTACTTGAAAGCAGTTAACATGTGCTCAGTTCCTTAGCTATTTGGTGCTCACTTACAGCAATAGTTGGGCACCAGTGATGCATTATGCTAGGCACTGTATAAATCCATAACAAAAGGACAGATAACCAGTAGCTTTGAGAAATTTGCTGCACAAACCAGTTGTGAAAGGAATTAATTGACATCTGGGAGTATTGTAAACAAGCCAACAGTTTTTCTTCCACGAGGTAAAATGCACTGGAAAAAAGCTGCCTCATGCAGGAACCTTTAAATTCATCCCAAAGATGTTTATTTTTGTAAGACCTAAGTTCCTGACCCCAAGGTCAGGAAAAGTGCCCTTTATTTCTCTTCTCTTTCCACAAGGCGTCTGTCAGCTTGTGTAGGTAGGTATGCACTACACATATGCACACACAGAGAAACATATGCTCGTGTGCATTATGAGCATTTCCAGGTTCACCTTAAAAATACCTTCTAGTTACAATGCTGAGAAAAAGACCATTATTCTAACGTTCCCACAGGGTGATTTTAGGAAGACTGTGAAACAGTTGTAATTAGCTGGAGCTTAAAATAAGCAAATGGAGGAAGAAAATTTGTACTGCAGTTTAGTTCAGTGTGCAGAATGAGCCCAGACAGCTACAGCATCCTGATTTGCAGGAGAGTGATACTGATTTTCCAGGCAACAAAAATACTCTGTCCAACTTTCTGCACTGCCCTTTAGTTCTTACTCTCCCACCAGTCAAGTTAAATTGAAAAGAACGACAGTTGAAGAGGGTAGGTGGAGAGAATACTGCTGGAGCAAATGGTGCAGCTCAAATTCTCATTCTATTCCCATCTTTTGACTGGATATATGCATATCTTTTCAAAATAAAAAGTCATCTTTCTAGAGCACCTGATTGCTTTTAACATATTTTTTTTTCTGTCTGCTTTCATCTACCTTTCTTGGATCAAACATAAATGTGAATCCATCTCTTTATCTGGCACAGAGAGCTCCTACTAATACTTCATCAAGATAAAAAATACTATAAAAGCCAAAACACATTTTCCATATTATTCTTGTAACCTCAGTAAATCTAAAGTACAGTCCCGTTAGAATATCAAGAAAAATGAGATTTTTTTTTTCCAGATCATTCTGTAACTATTCTTGCTGCAGGGGCAGTTGAAATTTTGGAACATATGTGTTTTGCTGAATAAGGACAATAATGGTGCTGCTAGTACTGATGTGATTCTAAAAGTTGGTGACAGAGTGTGGTTAGTGAATAAAAATTGATAGGATAAAAGAGGCCATGTAACAGAGACTTTATGTAAAATGAAAAGTAAATACCATCTGGAAAATCACTGGGTTTCTGCCCATTTCAGTTTCTGCCTTCTGTAAGACAAAATCACATCAACAAATGACAGAAGTCTGCAAAAGTTCACTGTATATTTGCAGTTTCATAGAAAACAGAGGTGATGCAATATTATCTTCTACCTTGTAAAATCATTGTGTTGCCTTACTGACCATTGCTATATGTAAGTGCATTAGCTGGTAATCATTACAAGAGCTCCCCAGGGTATCTGATAATTTGTCTGGAAAGAGGTCACTTTACACACCAGTGAGACCTCTTTTTAATGTTTTCTGGCTATCTGCATGGTGAGAGTTTCAGCTGACTAGTTCAGGTTCAGGTGAGGTACAAATTCAACTGCTCACCAAAAAAGTAGAAAAGGCTCTTTCTAATGTCTCCAAGGCCCACCAAGTAGATGGCTGCCAAAAGACCTGTACTGGATACAGCCTGCAGCCATAAATCTGGGGAATAGCAGCATTATCCTATGTGAAGGTGGGTGTTATAACTTCTGCTCTGGGTCAGAAAGACCCACAAACCAGCAGGGAAACCGAGAGAGAAGAATTCTGAGAGGCCATAGAAATGCTCATCTAGGAAGGCCCCAGGACTGGAACTGTGAATGATCTCCTCCAAGGAAGTTCTGACTCAACTTTGCTGTGAAGATATATGTAAATAGAAATTAATCTACACCAAGCGTGAAGAACTGAAGATTTTTTTCTTTTGGTCAAAAATTTCTGTACTGCTCACAGAAAAGCTCAGGCATCTTCATGACTGGATTGAAAACTGCACTTAGAGGCTCTGACAAAGCCCTTTTAGAGCAGAAGGGGCAAAAGCCTGAGCAGTATGGCAGTGTCACATCCTCATCCCCAGGTCAGTGCAGGTGACTTTCCCTGAAAGAAACACCTAGCAGAATACAATTTCATAAAGACATGCTTTTGCAGAGTTGTCAAAGTTTTGTATATACACATTTTCTATTTTTGATGCCCAACTCCCAATATTTTTCTTGTAAGAGATGGAATGAGTTAGGCTATTTATTTTCAGCCATGACTTTTGTCACATTACACTGACAATAAAATTGAGTTTGTAAAGATATTAACTTACCCCAAACACAAGCTGTAGTTGCTAAATATTTGACTGCAATGGGCAGTTTTGAAACAAGAACAAACTTGTTTAGGACCAGAAGAAAGAATATTGTAGTGAGATGTGTAATATATCTCTGTGGTAGCCTGACAAACTTAAGTTCGAAAGATTCTTGCTCAAGAGAGCTGACCAGTAAGTATTTTGATTTTTGTGGGGGCACTGGTGTCCCTGTTTTATTATCTGTTATTACAGATCCACTGAAATAAATTGCCTGTTTGAAGGATCAGGATCTAAACCTAACAAAATATATGGGGGAAAAAAAAAAAGAAGGTATGTATAACAGAAAAAAAATTTCAACAAATTTCAGTAACATTTATCTTCTTAGACTGAGGTTATTGGGAACATGATCACTATGTTAAAGTAGCAAATTATAAAGAAGGATGGACTGGTGTTCAAGAGATGGGAGGCTCTGCCTGAGCACTGTTGGCTGAGGGATCAGGCAACAGCAGGGAGCACAAGATGTGTCCACGAGCAGTGTTGCTCAAAATCTGAAAAGTGACGATGGAGTGAATGTCAATCACTTACATGAAAAGCTATAGCCCATTTTCCTTATCATATTCACAAAAAAACACGTGGAAACTTCCTATTTTGCAGTCTCCAAGTCCAACCTTATTATACAGGGAGTGTCACAGTGAATAAATCAGAACTGTTTAAAACCCCGTAGGCTGTAGGCTGTTCGCACAACTCAAGGCCACCTGTTCTTGGTTCTGGTGCCTTCCTGTGACTTGCTGTAAACACAGCATTCCCAAGGTCAGCATGTAAGCCTTGGCAGCATGGCTGCCCTCACTTCCATGCAGTCAGAGTCAGATTACATTGCTGCTCACACAGTGGCCTTACAGGCCCTCCATGAATAAATGTTCTCTGCAGACAGCAGCTCTACATTCTGAGAGAGCACATTTATAAAGCAGTCACTTATTCCACACTTATTTCTATGTAAGAATATATAATCAAGGAGAGAAAGTCAAACAGTGGTGCAGTTTAAAAGCTGCAGCAAGAATCTGTACCACAGGCAACAGCAAGGCAGCCTCTCCACTTAGGGTTCTGAATGCTTTGTTGTAAACATATAACATAGGACAGGGATGGAGCATGTCTATTAAATGCACTGCCAACAAGCAGGGCAAGAATCCACTTAGTTCTTAACAAATGAACTCCTGTCACTGGAACTAACTGCAGCAAAGATAGATTTTTAGGCTATGTTTTCACTGAAGAGCTGACACAACAGAGTGGTCATACCCACAGACTATGCCTCCAGCAGAACAGAATTATTGTGCAACCAGCTCAACTTAAAAACATGCTTAAAGAAAATGTTTTTCTGTATAATTCCACTCAGACCCGAGTTCTTATAACGTGGTTCTCAGAGAGACAAAGAAGCAGGGGCCTACCTACACTAACCTTTTTGTTTGCAGAACATCAGATTTCACTTGTTTGTGCTAGTTCATATATTGTGATGTGCATATGGACTCCCTGAGCTCTTTGTGATGCTCCCAAGGCAGGAGCATCAGCAAGAAGATCCTGGTGAAATAAGACATTGCTTTCTTCATGAGCAGCTGAGCTCATCTGTCACCTGAAACAGACAGCTGAAACTCTCTGTGAAGGTGGTCTGAAGCTATGAAAAAGAGATCTCACAGGTGTGCTAATAAAAGTGATCTTCTCCAGCTGACATGATTAGCATCTAGGGGACCTAAAGAGGAGGGTTTGATCTGTAAAATAGCTACAGCAGGTAAAGTTTGGTAATGTGTAAGGAAAAACTGGGAGTGCATTTAAATCTAACCTTAGAATTCCATAGTAAATGGTAAAGATTTAAGTACTGTTAGCAGAGGCTCCACCAGTGAATGCCCTTACTGCCTTGCCAAAACACCTTACCAAGCTTTTTCTTGTTCAGGCTGATCTGATATGAATGCTGGGTTCCCGTGCATATGTTATGGGCTTTCTTGGCACTGTAAAGCTGGCAAGTGGATTCAGTCAGATTCATCAGCACAATCCTTCTGACTCCAGAGCATCTGGATACTGTGGGCAGACTGTTCAAAGAACGTGTAAACTACTTATGCATCAAACAGAAGCAATATCCGTGCCAGTTTAGCATGTGGGTTTTGAAATGCAAATTAAAAGGTTGAAGATGGGCTTCTGAAGCATCCTGGTGAAGGCAAAGGTATCTAAAAGAGATCTCCTTGTCAAGTGATCCAAACAGTCATTCTAGCAACCAGTTTGTGTAGTCCTGAAGGGTCCATAGAGCATGGGAAGGCTGTTCTAGATCCTTCTCCATCCACTCCACAACAGTTTGGCTTTTTTACCAGCAGAAACTTTTAACATATTGCTGGTGCCATTCATTATTGAAATCTTCAGAGAAATACAGACCCGTGGACAAATTGGTAAAGAACTTCTGCACTCTACTGCTGTTCCCCATTGCCACCCATGTCCTTCTGCGTTGGACAAGTCTTTTTATTCCCTTGCAGTTTAGCTTTTGATGGCTCACCTGCTGAACCTCACCCACAATTTTACATTTGACTCAGTTATTCGGTGCTTCACCTCTTAAGGTAGGTAAGACCTGTGTTGATTTGTTGAGAACATACACTACCAGTCTACTTTTGGTAACTTCCTGTGATATTTAACAAATATTCTCTAACCCCTAATGTTTCTGATGAGCTCTGCTTCACCATTTGTTATCTTATATACAGACAAAAGAGCAAGTTTGCACATGTCTGTATCACATTTATTCTCCATTGAAAAATATCACTGCTACTTTTTCTATTCTCCAACCACATAGCAATAGTTCTTACTGAAAAGATTTGTTAAAAATACACAGTAGTGACTTTTTAAGCTCACAATGGCATTTCTATCAAAATTGGTGGAAAGTATCTACACCCATTTTCTTTGCATTAACCTCTAGCTTTGCCCTGCCAGCTCATATCAGAGTTCAGTTTTTAAAAGCAAAAGATTCCTAGTGCTAGTAAAGGCATGATGCCAAAGCCCATATTTTCCTCCTACTGTATGGAACCCTGGGTATTTCTGTTCTCTTTTTACTTGTATTGATGGAGAACCTTTTATTATTTAGATATATTTCTCAAATCCTTTCATGTCCCTGCCCTTTTTGACCTCTTAAGTGTTTCTTTCTCAATCAAGCCTTATTCCTCTCTGAATAGGCTTTCTCCTAGTTCCAAGTGTCCTTCATGAAGTAGTCAGCCAGCCAGCAGAACTGTAGCCTGCAGGTTTTTTAACCCCTGTGTTGTTTGTAATATAAATCCTAGACACTTTTATATCCATTGACTGGAGGGAATTTAAATCTTCCTTTACATGTGAGTCCTGGTGTCCTCAATGTGACTTTTAATACTGAGAAATATCTTCAGTTTATCAAAGTTTATCCAAGTTTCTCCTCTGGAGAGGGAATACATTTTGTAATAAAATTTTCTTTATCTTTCAAAGCAATTTTTTTCATCTGTGAGTACAAGATGAATCATGTCTTTATCATACAACCCAAGGTTATTTCCCATGGTCAGCTTTTCTGTAACAGCCGTGCTGCTCTGCAGTGCCAACCCTCAAAGCTCCAACTCTTGATTCATGAACAGCTTGACCACCAAAATTAAGGAATCTTTAATAAGCAATCAACTTTGTCCTGAAAGATTTGGCATTGCAAATCCCTGTCTTGCAGATTGATCAGCAGTGTGCTTTAATGCTGAGAGGAACCATGAAATAAGAGGAATGACTCAGCCATCAGATTTAGGAACTCCTCTGTTCTCATTTGTTGGAGCTTTTTAGTTCTAATAATGTACCACAGATTAGGCATTTTGTTGTCAGAAAGAGAATGCATAAGGTGTTGACTTTTTTACTGTCTGTACTGGCTTCAAAGCTGAAAATTACTGTTTTTAGAGCTTTATAACTATTTCAGCTTTTCAATACCCAAATTGGAATTTTTCCTCTCTTTGTAAGAGACAAGATTTTAAATAAAATCAATGAATTGTTGTTATTATTTGCAACATGGCTGGATAAAATATTTCCAAAAATTGTGTTGAAAACCTTTATTTTATAAAGGCATACTGTTTTGAACACATGGTTCAAAATAATGATTTAGATTATTAACAAAAACTTTTTACTTTGTATTTGCGAATTTTCATGAGAATATCACAAATCTACAAAATTTCAATTAACCTTAGTTCATATACTTTCAGCACCTATTGCTTTGTGTGAACACATGTGGTAAACAAGGGGTAAGGAAACACTCAGTTTTAATTAAATATAAAATTAGTAATTTAATTAAATATAAAATGTGCTCCTCACCCAGTCATCTCAGAAAATCTCAGTGAGACTAATGTAATATACCTTTTAACTCTGCAGTTACTTGCTAATTCTCAATACAGCAACATCTACCTACTCCTCCCTGTATAATGCAGGCAGCACAGGTAAGTTATGAATTAATCATTAATAATATGAGGTAATTTTTTTCCCTACTGAAAAAATGTCTCTATAAACTGCATGTAAAAGGTTACTGAATCTGATTCTTCATTACTTTCATTCGTGTAGATGTTCAAAACAGATGCAAAGTCAGAAACCTATCCAATTAACATTTAGTATTCCCTTTGTGCTCTCTGAGTAGTTGATCACAAGACACAAGGATTTGGATAACTTGGGTTGTACAAGGTAGGGACAAGTTGAAAAGGTATTTTCTTCATTGCTGAGAGTGAAGAGAAGGGAGAGCCCATTAGTTAAAAACCAAAGAGTTCTTAGAAAGATTTGTGGTTAATGGCTGACAAATAGTACCCTATCTATTATTTCCATTTTTGCAACTGGGTTGTAATTATTTTTAAAAGCAAAAAGAAAATGAAAACTGAAAATTAAAAAAAGCATCTTTATCAAACATCAGATAATCCTTTTCTTGAAGGAAAGGTCTATTACTGTGACTGTCAACCCTGATTTCTCCCTGTTTTTCTATCAGGCAAAAATCCCAGTCAGTGTCAGCCTAACTGTTTGCAGCTCTCCTCCCATTCCCTCATGACCAGGCCTGCTGTGCAGTACTAGAGCTGAAAGTAATCAGTTTAGCACATGAATATGATTTGATTATTTTTGTTTTACATAGGCTATAAACCTGTCCAATCTGTTTTAAAAATCTTTTCAGTGTTCAATTCGCTTAGCTTTTGCTGATTGAATTCCCTGCCTGAAATATATTAAGCAACTGGGGTTAAAGGAGGGTAGTCATCTTTATTTTTTCACTTTTAAATGCAAAGCTCTGTTACTTTCTTGAAATAATTCTTCATTACAAATACAAGGATTCGGTACAGAGGTTCCCATTAGCACTGTATCTGAGATTTTTAATCGTGTACCAACCTAATATGACTTTAGTGGATTTTGTATGTGATATTATCCTTCTTTGCACTTCAGTCATGGTCTCCTGCTGGCTGGCACTGGTGAACAGGCTACAGGCAGCAGCTGCTGGTTTGACAGCCAGTTCTGCTCAAGGAGATGGTAACTGCAGGGCAATGCATGCCCAATAAAACAAGCTAAAATTGTCAGGGGATCCCTAAAAGAGACCCTGCTATGCTGAAAAAGAGTCAATCTCTAAATAAACTCCAAAAGGTTTCTAGCAGTCAGGATGCAAGTGCAAGTAGTCTTCCTTTGGAAGTTTACATAATCATTTAATTTAATCCTTCCCGTGGTGTTTCCCAGCCACTGCTTTATTTCTGTGATCATAATCTGCTAGGACAAATGTCAGGAAATATGAGTCTACAAAGTGATGTGAATCTTGTTCCCTATCGGAGATGTGACTATGAGCATTATCTTCATGATCTTTTCTTTCTCATGTATTCGTTTCTGCTCAGTGTTTTCCAGTCTCTGATGACAGAGAAAAGCAATGACTTTCAAGCTTAAAAACAAAGTTATAGTATTGCAACCCTGGTGATGAGTGTACTTTAGCTTGCATTTCAAAGTGGAGAAAAGCCACAGTAGCATGGATATAACCCCTAAGGTTTATTATTATGTGGTATTTACAACAAACCATGGCTTTTGGCTTCCATGTTTTCTTGTACTTGCTGCAGCTCCATCATGGCATGTGTGATGAGACCTGCTTGTATGTTTCTGTTTCACAGCAGTCAAACATGGCCATTTCTTGCCTTTCAGTAGCTTTACAGAATTATGAGCTTTATGAACTATAGTGAATTTAAAAAAAAAGGTTTTCAAAACAATAAATTTATGCCATGGAGTACACAGAAATATATACACATATAAAAAAGAATATTCATCCATCATTTAATGCTAACTATAAATACAGAAATTACCATCAAATAATATTTGGACATTGATAATTTCTGATTCATTTAAACTTTGCATTTACTAATTTAAAAATAGAGAGAAAGAGAGAGAAACTAAGAAGCATTCCATCACTGTGGAAGCATGTATTTTATATCCATTTGACATCTCATGTGATTACAATGCACAGTTGAGGTTGTTACACTATAGAGAAAATAATGGTAGAATGTAGAAGACAGTGAACCAAACAAGAAAATGTTTTGCTACTGCTAATATTTTGGTGTCTATTGGGTAAAGAGTTTTTCTCTTGACAGTGAAGTCCTAGCTTGCTTTTAATTAATGTTGTATTACTCTTTTTAATAATAGCATCTATTTAAGATATCATTAATACCAACATCTATTGAAGAGACTAAGTCTTAGCATTAATTTAATGGGAGCATTAAACAGCATCCATTATATATTCCCAGTTAAATTAGCATGATGCTTTTTAATGGATGTTTTAATAGACATTATTAACCAGAATATTATAAAATTAAAACAGAACTCAATGGGTTCTTTGAGTTCCTGTTGTAATTCTCTGTGAAGCCACTGATTCTGAAAAATAACAGTGTATGTATTTTTAATTTAATTTAATGGCATTTGGCAAGAGCTACAACACGCACATGCTTTTATATGGCACAAGATAAATATTCATTGAATTAAGACATGGCTGTTTTAAAACCTATCTTACATTTTGATCCTGTAGGTCAAATTCTTTAATAAAGGGTTCTTTGTAAACATCTGTATACAAAGAGCCACAGTTACACTTTTTTTTGCTACCTGAAGCATGTTTAATTTCCTGCTGAAATCATATCTGAAAATAATTGCGAGTCAACATTTCTTTAGAGAAAGAAACATTCTTTTGATAAACTACTATTCTCTTATTTTTCAAAAACACCCTCATTTTCTCTTGTTTATTTGTGAAATTACACAGTGAGTGTTAAGAGTAAGTCTTAATTCCAACTTTTTCACCAGTTTCCAAGTGCAAAGGTGTAAAACTCCACAGCTCACAGATCTGCCTGTTAAGCTCTCATTTCAGTCAGCAGACATTTAGTACACAGTCAGCAGAATCTGAACCTTCTCCTTATTGATTTTCTGATTGTGAGCCACATTCCTGAAAGTATATATTTTATCCACAGTAGACATTATTGTTCCCATCAATGAAGAAGGTCATTGGTCGTTATCTTTCCATTTCAGCAGCAATTATGATCAATTCCCATTTTCTGTACTGGTCTTCATTAAGCTGTGGGAATGTGGTAGACACCTGTCATACATCAAAAAACTTTAGAGAAAAGTTGCTTGTATAATCATTTAGTTGACATTTTGAATATGTCATTAACTTTGACATTTGGGTGAACCTTTTTCTAGAAATCTCTGAGTCCTATACAACCAACCCTCCACAAATTATTGTTTAACACCCCAGAGGTAGCCAAGAACTTTCAGCTAAATTTCTCAAATCACCAGTAGTTTCTTTGAAATCCTCATGGTCTTACTCAAATACAAATTCGTCATTTCATGCAACAGAACGCTGGCAGACCTAATAGGAACTTCCCATTGGACTTCTTTGAGGATATGAACCCAACTTTCACTGAAGGACTAAGCAAATACCTTCCCATCTCTCAGACGTGTCAGGAAGTGCAAATGAAAACCTTTGCTTTTTCCACAGCTCTCTTGCTACCTGCCTATATCCATCTGGCACTTGGAGATAAGGTCATGCACAAATGGTGTTTCCAGGTTGATCTGTGTGCATTTAGAAGATACATGCAATCACTAAACTAGGAACAAAGCTATGAAGGTGCATCCTGAAGGTGGCAAAGCAAACATACAGATTGAAAAAACAAAGGGTTTTGTTGTGCTTTCTAAACACTCAGCCTTTTAAAGGTATGTCTTAAACTAACGTGTCTAAAATAATCTTTTGATAAATGGGAGGAATATTTTTCCTGTAACAGTGAACTTTACACTGAATTCTCTAATGTTGTGAAGAGAAGCTTCTTTTGAAAGAACTTGCCTGGAGGCTCTTTCAAGAAAAGAAGATGCTTTTATTTATAATCTCCAGAATTCCCAAAATGCGGTGGTGTACAAAGACACTTGAAAGAAGATTTTATAATAATATGGGAAAAAATATGTGAATTCCTGCTGTGCTGAGCTGGTTTGGTTATACTGTAAAGCCCTTAAAAGCTGAGTTTAATATGTCTTTTGGGAGAAAAAGGAAACTTGAAATAGGCCTTCATAACAGGCCTATATGAGTAAGGAAGAGACTGGTTACTACATGTGCCAGTTTGCCTTGCTTTTTCTTCCAGTTTGGATGAAAATAGCTCATACTTGTAAATCCAGGGTGAGAATGAAGTAAACACAAGAGTTCAATACTTCAAATAGATGTCGAACTCCTAAATTTCCATTTACCAGCCTTTTCCCTTAAGAAAAGAAAAACTGCTTCAGGCAAGTTCTGCTGCTCCTATTATCTGGGCACAAATCTCTCCTCTTATTTTCCAGCCTTGGACTAGGGAATGGAGGGTTGGGCTGTTACTAGGCTAGGCATCAAGGGGGAATGGGGAACCTCAGTTACCTCTCCATGTTTCCTGCCTTTATCTCTGGACAAGACAGAACATCTCTGCAGTGCCAGAGAGAGTGGCAGCCCAGGACTTCACAGGAGTGCCAGCTGGAGTGTCAAAAGTTCTTTTTAGATAGTCACTTACTAGAAAGGAATGGGTCTATTGAAACTGAGTCTGTTCCTGGAACTGCCACATGGCTCAGGACAGGAAGGGGACCATGGGAGGCTGGGTACCAGGGTATCCTCTGTGTAGCATGGAAGAAGCTAAATCTCTCCTATTCAAGACTTCATTTAATGAAAAACATTTGTTGGATAATGGATGCTGGCTTCTTGGCTTGTTGAGCAGGATACTTGCCTGAAATGCAGATGACCTAGATCCAATTTTCTGTTCCAATTCCAGTTCCAAATTAGATGCAACAGGGACTTGAACTTGCAGCCTCAATTCCCAAGAGAGTGCCACTAACTTAAAACCTAGTCGCTAGAAAAGCTCCTGGGATTTTTTTAAATTTTAATTTTGTTACAGAGATTCAGATTTGGAGCTCATAATTGCTTTCAGCTGTAGTTTCACTGAAACAAATACATTCCTATAGAATTTGATTAAAACAGATCAGCATTTTCTGCCAACATCAATGAATCAAGAATATTTTGGGGAGCTACACTAACGAAAAATTGTTTCAAAGAAGGAAAATGGGAAGGGTAAAAGAGGAGAATGGCATGGGATCAGAGATAAAGGTAGATAAGCCAAAATAAAGTCCTATTAGGAAAGAAAACAAAAACTTCCCTTTTAAAATATTTCTAGAGCATTCTTGGTTGAATACCTGTCCTGCTTACAAGGCCAATAGACTTTCTGCTCACCAGTGAACACCTGATCAGAGAAGGAGCTGTTTATTAATTCACTGAGTTATCAAAGTCAGGTTCCATCTGGAAAACAGCATTTACAGCCAAAAATCCATCAGAGCCCAGTTTAGGCTCAAGACCCTTGATGTCTGTTGTAGCCCGCAAAGCTTTCTCTTCTAGCTTGTTCCTAATCTTCTTATTCTTACACTTTCTGATGTATATTTCTATAAGCACCCTTTTGTTTTCTATACTTCCAGCATTCCTTTTAATTGCACTGAGATTTTTTAGTCCAGAAGTTTCAAAATCATTCATTAAGGAGAGATACCTCCAGCTCTGATCCTTTGAGTATAAATGTACTGATGCATTTTCTTTCCTTAGAAAGAACAATTTAATCTTTTGTGCAAATCATCTACATAGAGGGAAGAATTTTGCATTCTAGTAGTCTCAAAGTGAAAGAGGTTAAATTTGTTAATGAGATAATATAATTTGGTTACAGTGAAGAAGGACAATACTTGGAAAATAGTAAGAGCTTTTTCAATCTCTCCCACATTATTCACATACAAAACAGTATAAATGTTTAATATTGCCTGTTTTCCAGCTCAACTCATAGGTAACTTGTGACAAAGGGAAATGATGGAAATTGCAAAGATTAGGCAAATGGTTAAGAGCCATTACAGATAGATGCAAACCCAAGGATATGAAAATACCTATAGTCCTGTCAACTGTATTTTACAGATTCTGTGCAGACCACTTAGAAATGCATGAATTCTAGACCAAATGAATGTCATGAGAATCCAAACAGTTGGGGACACAAGAACAGGTTGCTGAACTGGAGAAGAAAACCTCAAACCAGGGAAAGCACCAGAGCTCTAAACCACTGAAAAGCAGTCACATTTACTGAAATATAACAGGAAAGGTATAGAAGAAAATCTTAACAGATTTTTTCTTGAGAGAAACATAAAAACTGGCCTTCTGGCATTCAACTGAGTTTAATAATTAATCTTTGTAATAAAGCAATACTGCTACTTCAGCATATGCCAAAATACGTGGCCCACTTATACCAAAAGACTTTTTGTTCATCCTTCCTTTCTGATAATGATTTGTTATAAGTTCAACTAACATCAATTCTTATGTATTGGTATTGTGACTAGATTGATGAGGATTTGAGAATCTTTAGTACTGCAAATATTTAAAAAGAAATCCAAATCCTAAAAGACTGGCTTGAAAATTAAATTTAGAAAAATACATGAATTTGGGGATTGCACTTTGTCTGTGTTATTTGACACTTGGGTGCTGGTTTTTCAAGCTTTACTGCATAATGTTTTTAAGCTAGCTGCAAATGTAAAACAAGTGAAAAAACAAATCTGAAATGTTCACAAAATCCCAGTGCTGAGTAGAGCTGAGAAGAGTGCTCAATGCCAAGAGAAAATGAGTTGTCTGAAGCAGAATTTCAGAATTTTTGTTTCTATTAGATGGTTTACTATGAGAAAATTACAATACCAATGTCTACTGGTTCTGTAAAACGTTCATTTGAAATATTACCAATTAATGAAATGTGGTATATTAATTTGGAATGAAGTTTAAACTGCATGACTCCTGTCATGTTGCATCCTTCCACATTATTTGTTCAAAAAACAGATTGTTTCCTGCAATGATAGATGTTTTGGGGGCACTCATTATTAAACTGGCTTACAAATTTTGACCTGAAAAGGAACACATCTGCATTCTGTAAATATATATGTAATTACCTGAATTCCAGCTACGTTATGTTGGTTCTGCTGTTTCTTTTCCTGATTAGAAAGAGAAAGATCTGCTTTTAAAACAAGCAGATGGACTTTCAAACTGCAAGCTTGAATGAATCATTGAAAGAACAAAAATGGTAGAAGAGAAGATTGAAATTGTGGTGGAATCAAAAACAAGAATATGCAGAACTGACATCAGAAATTATAGATGCCAATGCAAAACAATTATGCTAAATGTGTTCTAGTGCTATAACATCACAAGCATTTTAATAACAGGAAACATCTGAGAGTTTGTTTATAAGCAGGATGCTATGTGGTTCTAGTCCATGTGGGAAATACTGAGAGGTGCTGGCACAGGTTTCACACAAATCACTTTTTAAAACTTTTAAAAACCTCTCCTGATTGGTATTCCTGTTCCATCTGCCATGGCAGACACAGTCTGAAGAGGTCACAGCCCGGATGGGAATGTGATCTCTCAGTCAAGACCCTGGGTAATGGATGGGTTTAGGCTCACTTTCTCAGGCCCAGAAGCAGGAGAACAGTTTATGACCTGGAGCCCTACCTACACTGTTCAAAAAGAACCTCAATAAAAACTGTGTTAGTCAGGGCATCCTAGCACAGACACAGCTATAATATGGTAATCTGAATTTACAGAGTCTGCAGTGTCCTCCTCCCCATCCCTACCATCTTGTATTTCCAGCACAGTTCCACTGGGAATCTGTCTGCAGATTGGCTATCTTTCTTCAACTAAGCAGAGACTGAGCATCAATAAAAGCACCTTGGATCTCTGTTCTTAGGTAGATTTGACACTGTGGAAAACTGTGGCTCTGTTTCCCACTGCACAACGACCTTTCTCAGAGCACACATCTCTGGTTTTTGGCAGGTTTCAAATCTGCCTTAGTTTTAACAGCAAACTGGTTCTGCCAACCTGAATCCTTGAGATGTGCAAACAAGTGAAACCACTTTCAGAAATAGATAGCTTTTGGCTGCTACAAGCAGCGGTTTTGCGCCCATCGACATCTGAGCTTCTTCAAATTTTTTTTAAAAGCTGTAAGTTTTATTTAAAGCAAATTATGATAATATATAAAAATTACATTATATTTTTACTATAAGCATTGGGTTAAAACTGAATAATGCATTGACAGGTATCTGTCAAGGGATACCAAAAATATAGAGGCAATTTTTAGAGAGAAACCAGAGATTCAGCAGCTCCTGAGCAGCCATACACTCAATATATTCAGCAGCATCTGAGTAGCCAGGCTGACATTAAATTAGGCTGCTAGAATAGGATGTTCCAAGCAAAGGGCCAGCATTCTTGGGGTCAATGCCATCAAGTGAATAGGCAAAGAATCAGAAGAAAATTAGGGCATTTAACTGAGAGGTTTGAATTTGAGAGGATAGAATAGTCAAAGATCAAACTAGCTTTATACTCCTAAATTAGTTCTAATTGGAGAAATGTGGGTTCTATTAAATCTGCCTTGAGACCAGTAAAATGTCCAAATGGAAAACAATTAGAACATGTCCCAAAACTGTCAGTCATCTTATGAGCAGTGGATTTTTGAGGAGTTTCATATTGCAAAATTTAGGCCAAATAATGCAATCTGTATATAGCAAGTCAGGTGTAGAAAGTCTAGTTCAAATGCAATTTAAATATTACAAACAGGGAAGGAAAAATAGGGGAAGAACTTTAGAGAACTTGGAGTAAAATGATACAGCAAAATACAAACAAGACATGGAAAGGAAAATAATATAAAAAAGGCAAACAGAACCCCTGTACTACCATACCCAAACATTTCTCTTACACTAGGAAGAATAAAGGCCAGAAAATATCAGAATGACCTTTATTTAAGCCATTAAACCTACATTTAGATGCCAATAGAAAATGGATGTTCAGTTTTGATCATAGGCATTCTCAGACTTCAGATTACCTGTGCTCTTTCACTAAGAGTACCATTTTAGAAATTCTAAGTCACAAAAGTCCCATATTTCTGTTATATAAGTGGAAAGATCTTAGTACACCATTATAAGCTTAAATGTATGTCAGTGCAATTTATTACATGATTCAAATCAGAATGTACTTTTGGAAACCTTCCCAAAAGTTTACATTAGTGGATTCTTACTCTTCTACTTTAGGACTGTAACATTATACAATGCATTGGAGGCTGAAGGCACAGAGCAAAGAAAAGGTTTAATTACAGTTCCTGTGTAGAAGCTGCAAATATATGGCAAGGATAAAGAAGACAAGATAAGAAATCAAAAACGAAAAAAAAAATAGTGATGAGAAAATCACCTTAGAAATGACATCCTGAGGCAGAGGATATTGATGATGAATAGTAATAATATTCAGTCTCAGATAGTGCTGATGGTTCCAGCAAGAGCTGCAGAGATTATCATTGTATTAGTCACTTTTCTGTGGCTTATTAGGAGAATTTCAGTTCAGTCAACTCTCCAGTTCTGGCTCAAGTGTTATGACCTGAAGGCAAAGATTACTCTGCTATACTTTCTATCATGAAAAAAATGGATTAGATATATTTTTTTAATTAGAAGAATAAACACACATAATTTTCTGTAGAAAAATTATTATAGGAAGAATTGTTACTGAAACTGTATTAAAAATGTAGTTCTTACTGTGAAAGTGAAAGAATTTTGCATATTTTCAGGGTGCTTCAGGGTATTCCAGCAACCCTTGAAGTTAAAAAGAATAATATCAGAAAGAGCCTTTTTCATCTTTTTCCAGACAGTACAAACCCCAATTCCAAAACAAACTTTAAACTCACTCTCCATGCCAAGAGAAGAGTCTCTTAATTGCTACTCTAGTTTTACTACTACTAGAGTAGCCTCACTGTAAAATTTACTATATCCTTTATTGCTACAGTATATATCTTTAATACAATACTATTACAGCTATACTAGCTTTGCTAATTTATTTATTGTTTTATTTTACTTTATACACCGTTTCTGGTTTATTTTAGAAAATACACTGATTATTTTACTTTTATATTAATTAATTTCATTTCTAATACTGCTATATTAGCATTTCTGCTTTATACCAGCTTTATTGCTGCTATATAGGGCTTCCTACTGCTGAAATAGAGGTAAGTATATAAGTTATCATAGGGCTTACAACACCTAATTGTAGAAAACATAAGTACCATTATCCCATCTTGGTGTGACTGTGCATGACTGCTTGGGAAGGAAGTCTCTAATGTATAATGAGAGGGCTCAAAAAGTAAGCAAGGAAAAAGTCCTGAGATATGTACCCCAAGGCTTCATTTGAATGTGAATGAACATGAAAAGCTGAAGTAAAAATCCAGAGCTACGTGAAGTGTTGTATAAGTATACCTGATATACTTTGCAAAGAAGATTAATAGACTAAGTCTGTATTTGGTGCACACTTGAGCTGCATCCACAGTGCTGCAGTCTGCAGATTGTCTCCCAGATTGGTTTCCCCTCAATACAATATCTTCTTAGTGGTTATAGATAATTATAGGCCATTATTTTGCATTTATTGACCCTCAGTTTCTGTTTCAAACAATGCTGTAACTGTCCCAAATACAGGGGCAGGTCTCTCCTTCCCAAAGCCCATAGAGCATTATGACAATATAAATCTGCTCTGCAGACATCCTGCAAGTGAGTGGTCATTCATTTCCACTCTTCCACATTAAAAACAAGGACAAAATCTTTTAAGCAAATCCTAACCTCCTACCAGGATAGACTGGGCCATAGCTGCATGAGGGCAATCTGTTCTTTCCTGTCTGGAAACTTTGGACAAATGAAATTAATTTCAGATAGTGGAAAAACATTCATCTCCAGGCCTGGAACAGCTTAAAGCAGATTTTCAGGATGACAGTGAATTTCAGGACAAGAATAATTGCATTTGCCAAGTGTTTGGTACACCTCTCTGAAGCTCCAGATCTTAGAAGGATGTCATTACCCTTTCAAGCTTAGTCACTCCTGATCATTAGTTTGAGCTAGGAGAATCTAGTGTCAAGATCATAAATGTGCTCACAGACCTCACGTTTATGGAGGATTTCAGAAGAAATCCTCACATAATGGAATGATTTCAGAAGAATCCCTATACTCCTCCCACAGGAGCTTCCCCAACTTTTTAAAGTAATAAATGGTGTTCATGTGACCAGTAGACCACCACCCTAGGAGACACAGCTCTCTACCAGGAGTGACAGCTGTGGCCCCTCAGGCTGGTTCATGGACTCCCTGACACCAAATTCATGAAGGAGGTGTGGGAAGCTGACCCATTTTGGCTGATTCTGACCAAGGATGGACATGCATGTGCACAGCCTTTCAATTTCTCAATGTATAGCTGTGCTTCTGAGTCATGGACGTGAATCAGCAGTATGGGGTTGCAGCAAAAGTGGCCAACTACATTCTTGGCAGTGTCAGCAAGAGAAGACCCAGGAGGTCAAAGCAAGAAATCTATCTGCTTATTCAGTACTTGTAAAACCACATCTGGTGCATTATGAGGAGGTCTTGAGGGCCACCTACACGACTTGAAACCCTTCATCCTTCATGGCACTCAGAACTTGACTGAACAAAGCCCTGAGGAACTTGTCCTATCAGGATCTGCTTTGAGCATGTGGGTTTTGCTCAAAGATGACCCCTAAAAGTCTCTCATAACCTCAGTTACTTTATAGATACATGACTATATGTCATTAGCAGCAAACCTTCGTGGCCATGAAATTTAGCATGTGAAGGCATCAAATCTTTTTTTCTCACAGAACTCTCTAACCAGCACCAGAAATAGGAACAGAACAACCTCAAATGGAGCTTTTGTATACTACAAATACAGTTCTCTGTAGTCTGGCATTACAGCCTCCTTTCTGGAGGTTCTGGAGGTCCTTCCAGAAAGGTACACAGATTTCTGAGATCCTTGTAAGCTGACATCAGATATATGATAGCATCTGCAGTGGAGTGAGACAAAATATGCCAAAAGCATCAGCTAGTCCCTGTACACAGCTCTGAGATGCCTTTCTAGGACAGCCACTGAATGTGTTCACCAACATACAGGCAGTACAGAAAGTCAGGGGACTATGCATCCATGGCAAAAACTGGGAGTGTAAAAACCCCACAACACTGAAATACTCCAAACAGGCCTGGTCAGAGAATTTTTCATGTTCTGATCATCACTGGAGGGCTGGTGTGGTTTTTCAGGGCAGGTCTGCTGACAACAGATTGAGCCTGCCCAGCTTTGTACACAGGTGAATCTGTTGCCACTGCACCTGCAGCCATCTATCACAGGTCAGCTTGCAGAGTACAGTGTGCCACAATGAATGAGACATTAGATTGTAATTAAACTGGCAATTATATAAATAACTTTGGCACATAACCTTTTTTCCTCAAAAGAAAACCATCAAGGATTTTTTAGAAGTGACTGCAGGAAAAAAAAATCAAAAAAGTTCTATTTAAATAAGAGTAGAATGGATAGAAAACTAATATAAATCTCCTGGAAAAAGTCAAATGTAAATATTTTTATGAACCCTTGTATGATGGAAATGGCATGACTGGTTTCCTTAATTAAAAAAAACCCCAAAAGTTAGGTCAGAGATAAAGCTTAGTAATTTTCAGAAGAAAAGCCAAGCTGAAGAGGAAGCTAATAAAAAAAACCAGGTCTTAGCATTGAAGAGGTCTTTTTAAACTTAGGATGAATGATTGATGCTCTAAAAAGTCCCTGAGGTTATTCTGCAGATACCTTTGTATTTATGAGGGAATAATGATGATAATGCCTTTCTGTGATCATGGTGGGAAAGTGTAGGCCATAGATTCCAGCAGAAGGGAGAAAGGAAAGAATGAAGGAGTCCACTGGAAGTCCCAGAATAACTTAATCTAGGCTCTCATCTTCAGAAAGAACATTTTAATTTAGAGTTCCAACATCAAAGACCATATGAAATCACCATTTCTTTGAAAATCCACACTAAAGGACAAGGAGATATTAGCCAAAAATCCTTAAACTAATTAGTACCAAATACTCCTTTGGGCTGAACTTCTCCCTAGGATCAAATTACTGAGCTCAAGTTAGCAAGCTCTTAGTCCAATCTCAGTGTGGGCAAAGGGGAGCTTCCAGTGATGAGAACCTTTCTTATCCCCATCATAAATTGCTTTTTAGTCTGTTTTTATTCTTTTCTTTTCCTGTTTTTTTTTTTTATTATTATTATTTAATTTTGGTTTTATCCAGGAAGCAACATTCCTTAGTAGTTACTTCTGTTCACATACAAACAAGAATGAAAACCAAACCAATGACTTAATGACCTACCTTTCCACTCCACAGCAAGGAACCACTTTGTTACTGTACCTCATCATCTGTCATAATTCTGACTGCAGACTTCACCTCCATCCCTAACAGAAAAGAACCAATCCTGGCTCTTGCAGAAATGCATCTAACATCAGGCAGAAGAGGATGACTGTGACTGTTCAGACCATTTCACAGTGGACTGGCAATGTTATGTTAACCCAAAATATATTCTCAGAGGAACAGAAAGGACTGAGAGGAAGGTAAAAAGACTGGCAAGAGAAGAGACCAAAGGCAGAAAGCCTAGGAAGGTGACAGGGGATTCTCAATACAGATTTATGAACAGCTAGGGAAGATGACCTTGCCCCAGACTAAGTAGGAACTATTGAGTGAAGAAGAAACTATGTCCCCAGAGTGCAACTGGAGTTTCTGTTACCTTAAAATTTCGTATTTAAATTCAGCACTTGAATTAAAATTATGCATTGCTACATTAACTTCTTTAGGACTTGGAGCAGTTTGATTTATACAAGGTAACAGTTGTGAAAACTGTGCTTTTAAGACAGCAAGTCTTACTACAGATTTATACCTAACTGTGAAGAGAATTAGGTTCACTGGGTAGGATTTATTTTTCTTTGCCTAAATTTTTTAAAACCAAGAAAGGCCTTCTTTTCACTAACATATTGTAATGAATAAAAATTCAGCTTTGACCTGGATAAATATCTATCAAGGTTTGCAGAAGAGACATTACTATTGACCTTATCATCTTAACAACCCAGTTGGAGAGCTCTATTTCCTTCTAATTTATACTCACACAATTTGAAGGCTATGGCATATGCTCTAGAAAAAGCAATAAGGCAAACAAAACAATTCTTTTAGTTTGTAAACAAAATGATGTTTCTGACAGACAGAGTTGCCAGAGTAAATGCTAGCTTACCATATTGTATACTGGCTGAGATAGTGCTATGAGGAAAGCAAAATTCAAAAATCTTTTCTACTAATTATATTAATGAAGCATACCTTTCAGTTCATTTATCTATGTGGTTTGCAAGCTTTTAGGCTTAATAAAAGTCTAGACATCAGAATTTCTGTAAGAGAAGTAAATGCATTCATTAAACAGAAAATATTATGAAATAATGATTACTTTAGAGAAAAATAGTACACTTTCTTGATTTGGCATTTTTAAATTCAAATACTAAGGTAGTTTTACTTTGAATGAAATGACAATGTGAGCTAAATGAAAACAAACTCCCTTGAGAATTATTTATTTAGAATCATGCTACTAATATTCAGAAGTATTTTCTGAAATTTAAAATATATTAATTAGTTCTTTAGTAATTATATCCCATTTTTAATTCACCTGGAAGTTCTTGCCCTACTCTGCATAGTTAGATGGTAGAACTTACCATGCTTTCTGGCTGGGCTGGCTTCCTGGGCCATTTTTGCTGTATGTCTGCTGCAAAGTGAAGGTTTCATGGACATCTCAAATTAGAGACACGAAGTCTAGGAAGCCTGAAGCCTTAAGATTTTACCTCTATTTCAGTGTTATAGTCCAATACTTATATTATTCACTCTCACTGCACTCTCAGGTTTGGGTGAATATAAGCATATTTTGCACTTAGAAGTCAATTCATTTGAGTCTCTCCATACAGAGTGATGCTTAATTTGTATTGGAGACATGGAATGTGCTCTCTTATGCACATTGTGATAATCACTCATACTGATTTGAAAAAACATTGTTTAAATCTCGACCCTCCCTTCAGAGGTAACACTGACTGCCATTACACAGATCTTCCACCTGCTTTGCAAGGTCACTCCTCAAAATTAAATTAGAAATGACATTTTACATTCTTTTTATTACACAGTCATCCATGTGATGCATATACTAACTGTGGATTAGAAATTTTACATGGAGGAAGTCATAAGGTAAGGAGATTGATAATATCTGGGTGTTCTGAAAGCTAAGAGTTCAGTAGTTTGTCATTTATATAATAGATTTTGCCTGGAAAGAGAACTGGGACTTCAGTCCCGCTCATCTTACCTTCAGTGAAAAAACTTTTTTTTCTGGAGTACCATCCTGAGAAGCTCTTTGGCAAAAAGTGACTTTCAAAGAGGGGAGGGGGATTAGGGATGCAGATCTGACAACCCAAAAGAGAATCCCTGAACTAGGGGCACCATCTACAGGGGAACAGACTGACACAGACTCAGATCACTTCACACATTACACAGCTGACATCTGTGCAAAGCATATGCAAGTTGGTTTGGCTACACTTGAACACCCCCTCAGAGTACTTCTGTTTTCATTTTCATTTCTGCTGCCACAGTGTCCAGGAGCCCTGGGCACAAAGCAGGAGCTCTCAGTGTCAGCTGCTATACAAATGCAGACTAAAAGAGACCATCTCTGCCTAATCAACTTAGAAGCAGCAGCAGATGTGTACAGATCAAACAGAAGAAAACAATGAAATCAGATGACAAGCTGAGACAAACATCAGTGAATGGACTAACAAGTTCTTTGATTTTACCCTTTGATTTTTAGCTATGATTAAAACCACAAACCCCCAACATTTATTCTCCACTCCCTCTACCCAAATGGCAATCACATACATTTTTAGAAAAATCATCTTCAAAGATGATTTGCTTCATGTTACACTTCCATTAGTTGTGTATAGTTGAATAGTTAGTCCAGTATTTATTAATTTTACTGAAGGTTAATTGTCACTTTGGGATGCAGCTTTCTCTCTCTGCTTTCATGTCTTTCATTCTAAGTGCATCATCACCACTCAGTAGGTATTATGTAAACTTTACTGAAACCAAGAGTGTGACAACAGAACACCAAAATGGGATTCCAAGTGTTTAATTCTCAGCTATACAGACCAGCCCTTTGATTCCCAGTCAACTGGAAAAAACACCAAAACAATCAAGAACAGACCTTTAATATGTTAGAAGAAATTTCAGAAACATGTTCATTAACTAGTGCAATCACAGCCTAATTTTAAAAGACGTTCCATTTCCCTAAGCAAAACCCAATTCCTTTATCTTCCCATAAAAGAACTTCTCTAAAAACTAAAAACTTGAGGATGGAAAAGACAAAATCAAAGCATAAACAGGAGTAAATTACATGATAACGAAGAACAAAATAAAAGCATTTTTCTGTTAAAGACAGGGATCTGCAAACTTGTGCAACACAAAGCCAGTTCAGTTAGTTTACAGATCTACCTGGCAAGTAAATAAACATGCCACAAGTTTTATTTACTTATTTACCTGCCAGTGATTTGCTCTCATTATTTACCTGACTACCCACCTTGTACATCTATTTGTGGCACTTGTGATACTTGGTCATATGAAGGGTGACCTACAATAGGAAAAAAAGTCAAAGACCCAATTGCTTTTTTTATGTGTAACAACTGCTGCTGCTCCTGAATTAGCCTCAGTTCAGTGACTGCCATTCTAGCATCTGCTCTTTATATGCCATAAAACTTGCCAGGATAGGCCCAAAAATATTGGTTTCATTGGCTTTGGCCCAGGTTTCCTCTTTCTTGATGGATTAAACAGGAGTCTTTCATTTTCAAAATCTAGTTTTTATGGCTCATATTGCTTTCGAATATTGAGGTTATATCTTGAAGTCACAATATACAGAAAGTAAAAAATAAAAAAAGACAAAGACAAACAAGGAATAATTTCTGGTCCTGATTTTTATTCAATTTTTTATCTGATACTCCTGTATCTTTGGGTCAAAGTCTAAAACAAAAACAGGACATATGAAGAATATAATGGAGTCTAGTTCTTCATTTGTATGTAGTAGGATTCCTGATGGAACTTCTAAATGGCTGACAGTCTTTAAAATTATCTTCTGATGCATTAAAACACATTAAAAATGTTAAAATGCCAAACAAAACAACAAAATAGGGCTTAGAATAGAATTTCTTCTGGATTTTGCATGTATCTTCTTTTTTCTCTTAATAGCATCCTTTCTGATTCCCTAAACACAACTGTGGAAGAGTTAACAATAACAAATACAGTGATCTATGTTTCATGATTTTAGAGGCTAGCATTTGGCTACCACTCCAAGCATTCATAAAATGGCTCCTATGCTCTTCTAGAGCATCCTTGTCCATTCAGGATATGTCATTCCTCAAGCCTCACAACTTCCTTTGGTATAATTAAGATAATGACTGCATAGTAACTACCCATTTCCTTCAAAATGCAGTAGTGAAATAAACATTGCAGGACTGAAAACCTCTTTTTGTATGAATAAACCTTTGAACTTGAAAGAAACTGAAGGAAGCAACTTTTGCAGCAATTCTTTCATTGCAAACAACCAAGCTCAGAAAATAATAGGCAAAAACTCTCCCAGCTGCTACAACAGCTGGTTTGGGGGGCTTTTTTTCTTTGTTTGGTTTTTTTTTTAGACACAGCAGAATAATTATGTGTGGGCTACCAAGGAGTGCAAAAGGGATGGTATACTCTTCAGGACTACTACAAGATAGCATTTCTGTTCCTTGCTGTCTGTACACTAAGGAAGGGCCATTGGGCTTCAGTGATGTTTCTTGTCTTTGTTCAAATACTAAGACAGCATATGATGTGTCATGCCTTGTGAATGTCAGACTCCCACAGACTTCTGGCTGTGTGGCTGTTAGGAACTCAGCATCAAGTCCTCATAATTACTAGCACTGAAATGTGTGGGTTTTTTAACTGACCAGATATATGATCCTGGAGAAAATAATCCTTGATATCTATAGTATTGGGACAGAGAAAACAGCAACCCTTTTAAATCACACAGGGTAATCTGAACACAGGTGACACTTGTGCATATGCAGTTTAAATTATGGTTGTTCCTCCTGTCCGTAGCTCAGTAAAAGCTTTGCAATGTAATTTGTTTTGCATTTGCTTTCCTTCTCTCCTCTCATGATCTAATGTACCCATACAAGAAAAATTGATATTCTGACTAACAGATTTAAGAACAAATGTGATCAGAAAAACTGAACTGGAAAAGGGCTGTGAATTTTAGAGTCAAATCCCAGCACGAAAGTATGGATGGGGAATGGCAGAAAACAGTTCTGTTGAAGGCACAATAAGTCACCTACGAGATGTGCCTGGGGCTGCTTGACTTTCTCAGTTACCTGCTGACGATGGCATACGGGCTCATCTCTTTGCCAACATCTGCTACCTACATTAAGATGTACTTTAGGTGAATTTCACTCTCAGTGTAATAACAGAAACCAACTAAATGGTTGTGAAATATATTACTACTATCTCAAGTTTTCTTAGAACAACTGTAATCCGGCAGGATCATGTACAGTAAGTGCATCAAACCTGGGCTACAACCTGTATGTTCAGTACCCTGTAACCAACTAAAGGTTATGGGAAACACTTACAGAAATACCACCCTGTTACGTTTCCAATTGTGCAGGTAAAATTGTTTTCCTCCTCTTTGAGGAATATTGCTTGTTATCCTCTTTGAGGGTATAAATGCAGCAGCAATATATGCTGAGGAACAAAGAACTTTAGTCTGTTGTGTTTTTAAAAGCTGGGCTTACGTCTAAATCTATTTCCATTTCCCCCTGGAACCTGAGCAACTTTTTATGTTATATTAAACATGAGACAAATAGGGTAGATCTAATTAAAAGTTGAAGAAATGTGCTTCCCTTAATTGAATTTGTTACAGTTACATTTTGCAGACCAATGTTAATCAAAGCTCCAGTTCAGAGTGGATGGATCAAGGGAATTAGGTTAACCCTCGCACGTCCTTACCTGAACACGCGATACAGTCTGCTCTCGCCTAAGCCACAGAAGCCAATTACGACTCCCCGCTCGGTCGCGACTGCCCGGCGCGGGCTGCCCGGGGCGGCGGCAGAGGGGGGACTGCGCACCGCAGGCTCGCTAACAGTGCCAACTACGCCTGCCGGGGGTCGCCGCCGCCCCGCCACCTACGGGCGAGGGCCACCGCCGCGCCTCGCCCGGGGCACCCGGCTCGCCCGACGGCCGCTGGGCTTGCGGCACAGCGCCTCGAGCCGCCCGGCGGCAGCCCCGCGGCGGCCCGGGGATGCCAGCCTTGCCCACCGCGCGCGGGGATACCCCTCCTCATCCTCCCCATCCTCATCCTCATCCTTCTACCCCGCCCGTCGCCGCCCGGCCCCGCCCGACGGGGCGGACAGGGACCCGCGGCCGCGGGATGGGCGAGGCCGGCGCGGCGGCTCCACCCTCGGTGGGCGCCGGGCGATTGGCCGCGGGAGCGCGTCTCCCCGCCCCGCAGCCAATGAGGGCGGCGGGCCGGGGGTGATGGGCTGCCTCTCGCGGGAGGGATTCCTGGAGACGCTGCAGTGTGGCGGCGCTCCCGGCGCCGCGCAGCCCCCGTGCCGCCTCCGCCGCCCCGCCTGCCTCCCCTCGCCTTGCCCTGCCCGCCGGCGGCCGCCACCGCCGCCGAAACTTAACGCCCGGCGCGCCGCCAGCCCGCCGAGCGCAGGGGGCCGGGGCAGCCTGCCTGCCGTGCCGGGGGCGGTCCGCCCGCGCCCCGCCGCGCACCGCAGCCTCGCCCCGGGAGCTGCCGCCGTGGGGAGAGGCTGAAGGACGGAGCCGGCTGCGCCCGCCCCGGTTGCCAGGTAAGGCAGCGCTCCGGGGCCGCCCGCAGCCGCGCCCGGGCGGCGTCGCCTCGGGCGGGGGGGGCTGCCCGCTGCGCGGGCGGGGGAGCGCACATGCTCCGGGGGCGGCTGTAACGCCGCCTGCCCGCCGGCTCTGCCCGCACTGCCGGGGGGCGGGGGGGCGGGGGCCCGCCCCCGGGGCGCTCCCGGCGGGGGTGGGGGCGTTTACGGGAGGGGCGACACAGACAAAGGGGACGCCCGCGCCCCCCCCCAACCCCCCCGCCCTCCTTGCTCCCCTCCCCCGCGGAGCTCCGCCGTCGCCCCCCGCCCCGGCTGCAGGAGAGGGGAGCCGTCCGCTCCGCATCCCTCCATCCCTCCCCGCCGCTGCCCGGAGCCGGTGCCGAGGCGGCCGCCGGGCCAACTTGTTTCTCCGGGTGTCACCTGGCCGCTGCCACCGCCGTGCCCCCGCCCTCGGCAGGGTGGTCTGTCCCGACGGTCGCCCCGGCGGAGGGCGGCGGGGCGCGGCGATGTGCCCCGCCCCGGCGCTGCTCTCCCCTCCGGACCGCAGGACAACGGCTAATCGTTTATGTATCAATTCACAAAAGGCTTTCCCTCATTACTTAGAAAGGCTGTCAGGCTAATGTGTTTTCTTTCCATGCAATTTCATCTTCTCTGACATTGTTTCCTTCATACCGAGTACCACTTGCCCTGCTTTGCTTTGGGTGCGTTCTGTTCAGTTTCCTGGCTGCACACGGTATGGGTAGGGGATCAGCGCTCTGTTTAAAAGTTAATTTTGCTTATCAAACTCTACTAGGTACAGTAGTGAGAAAGTGACAAAGAATGGTAATATTTATTTTGTTTCTAGCCTTCTGAAATAAAGATATCAAACGACTGCTAGCTTCTGGTAGTCAGTATAGTAAATAAATTAAATGTAGTCATTGGAATGAGCCTTTATGGCACTTTCAACAATCTGTAATTCAATCATCTCTGATACAAGCTGCCTTTTGCTATTATTCATCAGACCCAGTTGAGTGATTTCTGTCAGATGGGAAGTGGTAGAGAGAAATCTCTAGGTAGATGTAACTGAAAAGCTTTCCAAGTAGAGTCCTAAATGAGCACAGAAAAGCACTTGGCCACAATCTCAAGACAGATGTTGGCATCCAAATAAATAATTTCTTTTGATTGTCTGGGGGATGTCAAGTTTTATTTTCCTTATTTAATAGCCATTTGCGTGTGAAGAAGTAGCTCTGTCTTTATTACCTTGTAAACTCAATGCAAAATGTTGTAGTGCGATAATATTTCACTGTCTCTGAAACAATATTTTCTGTACAAAGGTCAGTAGAGTAGTTTTAGATACGCATACATGTTGTAGATGACAAGTAGAGTCCTAATCTGCAGCGGTGATATTGATCCTGGAGCTGCTGTGCAGTGTGCCATCCATGTTGCATGTTAATCTGTTACACGGTGTTTAAATTGCTTTATTGTCTGAGAGAGTTAGTTCATCCTGAGAAAGGGAAGGTGGTACTTGCAGACCCGAGGGGGGTTTTCTTTCCCTGATGACTTGACATCTAGAGTTACAAATGGGCAGTTGTTCTAGGAGTGTCCCTGAAAAAGGGAGGGGGAAGCTTTTGGGTACAAGGACAAGTAGGCTGTGAACTAATTTGCTTTGTGAGGATGTGAAATGACATCTCCTGCCATGCTTAAAAAAACCTGCTCAGGAAAAGCATAAGGAGATTGCACATGTGTCTAGAATAGTATTTTCTTGTCTGTCTTGGAAACAAATGACCTGATTTTATGTCTTGAGTCAAATATATATCTTTTTTTGTTCCAAGCTTTTTGGGTTTTTAGTTCTATTAGTAGGGTCTGAGGGAAATATACTTTAGTGTGGTGTATTACTTGGCTGGTGGTATAGTTACTCATAATTTGCATGCATACAATTCATAAATTGAGACTATATAGCTTAAAAAACATAGTGTAGGCAGCTTGAGTGAGAAGAGATAATTTCAAAAAGAACCACAGGGCATAAGATAATGACATACTGTAGGAAATAATCATACTCCTGCACTTGCAAAAGCATGAAATGTTCCAGTGTAGCCATTTCATACAAGCCAAATTTTCCTTCACATTAAGAGCGTCTAAGTGAGCCTTATTAATGTTTGATGCGAAAGATGCTAAATCCATTTTGAGGGTTGATACTGGAATTTAAAGAGGTAGCTCACAGTCTAACAGCAGTTCTAATACTTCCTTAAAACAAATGTGAAAAATCATCAGTTACCATATATGCCATAGGAGTACAAGTGGGATATAGCCTCCTGTGTGACACTGATGGGCAAGAAACCCTTTAGAACCACACAGAACAGTGTTTGATTTAACAATCTGCAATGTTTTCCTGCCTTAATCATAACTTAAATCAGATGTAAGAGATGACCAAGAAGATGCTCAGTGTTGGTTAGTGTAGCGAAGGTGTGAGATAAGGGAAGGTTCTGTTTGTCAGAAACCTAGGGGAAAAAAAAAAAAATCTATATTCTTCCAGCTAGCATAGAGACACCGGAAACATAAAATCAATTTTTATGGTCTTTTGGCAGGGTTGGCTGTAATAAGTAAAAAGAAGGAGCAGCTTAGTGTCTTGGCAGAAGTTTTTAAGCCACTCAGCTGTACAGAACTCAGTTAATTGATGTTTCCTTACATGAAAATGAAGCTTCTGTTTAGCAGATTGTTGTCTTTTCCTGTCCATTCAGCAGACTGAGCACAATTTAAAAAATATTTGTATGTAGTTTTATATTTGCATGCATGTTTAAGCACACAGATAAACTCTTTAGTGGGAACTGCTTTCTGAATAAAGGGTGCACGCTACCTCGTATTACATGCTGTGGAAGAGACATTAAAGTTTGTGACACAAATGAAAAGGACAAAAAAATATTTCTGCATATCTGGAAGAAAAGCATGGAGGAACTATTATGCATGGATACCATGATCTTCTTCCCTCTGCTGGTGATGCCTGTATAAATATGCAGTTTGACAAAGAGAAATAATTCATCGTTTGATTTTACTTTGATTCTCTATAGATTGTTTGTTTTAGACATAACTCTGTATCTAGGAAAAAAACTTAATGAGAAAGACAGATAAGGGAGCAAACTATTAATTTGTGTTTACTGCTGACATTTCCTAAAGATACTCGAGGTTAAAATAAAAGCATTTGCCAGACTAAGTAAACAAAGCATTAGGTTAACAAATATTTTCAGGATGGTTATGTACAAATGTCATCTTTGCTAGAGCAGGCTCTACTCTTCTCTCATACACCCCAGTAAAAGTGGGGGTGGTTTTACTGTTACGTCTTTTACAGAAATAGCAGACACCAAAGCAGAATGCAGTTGGAGGAGGACAACTGACAAGGGTTTTTCATGATTTCTCCTGGTGATAGGCTGAGAGCAGGCTACAGGCAATCTCTTTCAGGGACTGCATGGATTAGCTGAGCGATTTGTGCAGCAGCAGGTGGAAAAAATTTTCTTGTTTAAATAAAAAAAAAAGAAGTAAAAATATTTACTAGTACTAATTTTTTCTTTGAGTCTTGTAATGACTGAAAGCTGGAAGGGAACTGTAATAAGAATGCCTCCTTATGTACTACTTTTGATAAATGTCTAACCAGTATGTTTTAGAGGCTTTTCTCTTCTGTTGTTTTCCCCAAGTGGCTAAAGGAGGAGCACATGAATGGCTTATGAGAGAGCTGACCATTTTTCTTAACCTGTTTTCTTATCACTGCCTGTCTGGAGGTATTTCCCTGAAACAGAAGGCACTGAACACTTCTCCCTCTCCATACTAGAGGGAGTGGTGTTGCTATCTTCTAAATTCTCAGAGAATTGCAAACTCGGGATGCCACTTCTCTTTTCTAGATGTCCCTAAATAGGCTCAGAGAAATCTATCAGAACACGAAATAAATCTGGAATGTTTCCTGTGCAGTGGAGTTATCTCATAAGCTTCTAATGTCCATAATATCTTTTTCAATTGAGAAAATTTAACAATTTTTAAAACAGTCATGAGAAATTATCCAAATAATTAATCATCTCTGAATTATTATAGTTACATAAAAATTCCAGGAAAATAAAATTTTATTTAGGAGTGGCTAAACCTAATTTGGTTCATTTAAGGATGCTGTCTGTAAGGTTCCTGGACACTATTCAGGATTTATGGCCAAATGTATTCTGGTAGCTTTAATAATGTAGCCATAGCTATAATGACTAGGTAGCACAGTGCCTCAAAGCTGCTCAGTGATGTTTTAAGGAATTGATTTAAGTGATTAAAAATCCATTTACAAGTTCTGTTTTGTACCTTTATCTTAAGGGTATCGTTTCTCTGTAATCATGTGGTTGAAAAATCAGTGTAGCAGTTGCAAATGGGAAAGCTGGTAACCATTCCTCAGCTTGGCTCAGAGACATGAGTGTACCCATGAACTCTCACGTCCATGTGTTTAAATAACTATGTAGATAGTGCAGTAAAAAGTAACTGGCGTGCTTTTGTGCAAAGCACTATGGAAATAAAGTTTCTTTGACATACAGCTTATCTGGTTCAGGGTAACAGTCTTGCTTTTCCCAGAAAATATGTCTCTGTACAGATGAACACTTGATCCAACTCTTATTTGAAAAACTTAATGACCACTAGTAGCATGTCAGGGTGGTTTTTTTTTTTGTTTGTTTGGTTTTTTTGTTTGTTTGGTTTTTTTTAATTTATTTTGGTGTTGGGGTTTTTTTTTTTTTTTGTTTATTTGGTTGGTTTGGATTATTTGTGGTTGGGTTTTTTGTTTTTTTTTTTGTTCTGTTTGTTTGTTTCTACTTCTTTCTAAAGCTATGGACAGCATTTCTTTATAAACATTTATTTCTAGGATAAAGTATTACAGTTGAGAGGAATTCTTAAAGTATGTGATGATACAGATGGAGATGGGAGGGGTTGTATTTTTAAATTTTTTACAAGATAAAGTGATAAGGAAAACTTAATGGTATGATGTGTTGATAAAAGACACAATATACTGGCAAATAGTTGAGGGTTAAAGAAAGATAGTGTAATACATATGTAATACATACATAGTGTAAAGAAAGATAGTGTAATACATAATCAAAAGAGTTTTGAAACTTTTTTTTTGAGTTAAAAAAGGGCTCTTTGTGTTTCTTGTTGATAATGTAAGTTTTGTGTTTTGAATTTAGTAAGGCATTTTATTTAGTTCAGGGTGATGTTCTAGTTGTAAAAATAATACTGTAGAACAGCACTATTGTCTATGTGAACAGAATTTTTTTTCCCATGTAATAAATTGCAGAACAGATAGTGTATGGGGAATTGCCATCTCCATTATTCCAATTCTTTTCATTACCTTTGACAATGATCTGGAATAAAATACAAAATCCATATTCATGAGAATACTTCTGGGTTTTTTTGTGCCAATTTTAATAAAGTTGGAAAAAGTGCTGTTATAGACTGGTTTCATTTGCTTCCTCATTCTACATCTGAATGTGTTTTAACAAAGTGCACTGTAATACTTTTGGCTACTTCCAGTAAAAGAAAAAAAAAGTGATTTCCCCCCCCCTAAAATACTGGTTCTGAGAAGGATTAGGGATTGCAGCCAGGCAATGTGATCTGCTCTTATTTCAAAGAGAAAAGAAGTTGTATGCACTGTAAACTCTGACTGGAGTGTTGAGAGTAGGAGAGGTGCCTAACTCAGAAAGGATGCTGGACTAGAATTAGTTTGGAGGGAGAGCTTGAGTTGTCTCTACTGAGATGTGTCTAGTCTGTTTCCTAATGGGACTTCTAAAAGCTTAATGTTCTCTTTGCAAAGCTGGAGATGCTGAAAGGCTCCTTGATCCCCACACAGTGAAAATAGCAGTATTAAGTTGTGCCCTGATACACAGAGGTTCACTCATCAACCTGGCTGGGCACTCAGGGTACAAGAGCCCAGACTGGAGATGAGGTATCAGTGTTTTGTCCATCAGGGTAACAAGTGTATGAACCACCTTGCTGAGCAGATGACACCTTTCTACTTAAAGACTGTAGATTAGTATTTTCTTTTCTTTTAACTAGACCAGGTACCAGTTCTAGATTTGATGAAATTGCTGGATTTGTGTTAATCCTTGAGAACGGAGAAGGTAATCGCCTGTCCTTTTGACCTAAAAATCACCAACCCATTGAACTTGCTGCTATTAACTCCTATTGTGTCTCTTGGATTAAACAGCATTTGTTGTAAAAGATGTGACACGTAGCATAGTGTGAAGAGGTTCTGTCTGAACTTCCCTTAAGCTGCCCTTGTATGTTATAATCCTATTTCATCCGTTGTAACTGACGAGAAGTTTTGTTTATTTATCTAACTAGTGTTCCTCTTTGGGATCTGATTTAAAGCCCCTTGAAGTTGCTAACTCTTCTTTCCATTTATTTTGTTCCTCTGATGTATCCTAAAACTATAAACTATGGTTATTAGTAGGTACTTCACTTAAAAAGAGAATTCCTGCTACTCTGAGATGTGGGAGTGCCAGTGCCCTGTGTTTTATTGTTATGGCCAGGATTTGTGTAAATAGTCTTTAGCTTCCAGATGCCCATCATCAGTGAGATGATACCAGAAGGAGGTGGCAAACCTTGTGGCTGGCATCTGAACCAGGGAATCCTGTCGTGATTCTGCTTTGAACCAGGACAAACTTGTCTTGATTAGCATCTTCCATGTCCTCTCCAGGATTTGGGTAGTTGGTTGGTGGCATTGGTAAGAAAACAGGTGTCTCCAGTGAGAGGGCTGCCTTTGAGAGTGCGCTCCCCCTGAACTGCCAAAGATGTCCTTGAGTAGTCCAGCTGAGGGTAGGAGGCAGATATGTTTTTTGACTGCAAATGGAGTATTGGTTGAATTGCAGGACTTCTAAATCCTGAAATGAAAGTTTCTGTATTTTCTGACAACCCAAATATTTAATTAAAGATCTGTCTGTTATACTCTTGCATTTGATAACTCTATCTGGGATATACTAATATTTCATTATGAAAAGCCTGACAGCGGGTGCCTTTCTTTTTGAAATTTTTTTATTTCTTTATGTTTTTTTCATATGCTAATAACAAGCAGTTACCTTGCACTAGCTCATCATTTTTGACTTTCTTACTTCATGCTTTGTTAGCTTACTCAGCTGCTAGTTAGAGCAGAGAAACACCAGGCAATATCCAGGTGACCTTGACAGAGGTCACGTAGTTCTTTGTGATGTGCTTTAGCTGTGTAAGGCCTTTGCTGCTTTTATCTTGTATATTTGCTTTATTTATGTAAATCTTGCATGAGAGGATTGATCTGTTTGGGGTTTTTATTACTGTGTATTTACAGGTTTTTGGGTTTTTTTTTTAGCATACTGAGAAAATGCTGTTAATGAAAAATTAAAGTAAAATCCATCTGGGACAAAACCACCCAAAGTCACATGCTATAGTTTTTTTCTTGCATTTGTCATTTTCAAAATATATGTCTGCTTTTAATAATGGGCTTACTTTAATATTTGATATGCAAATATTTGCTTTATAAATTGTACACTGGCTTATAATTGTGAGGTGTTTACTCAAAATCAATTATTCTTTATAAATACTGATGAAAGTTGTGTTACAGGTGAGCAAGGCATAAAACTTGCTATGGAAATAAGCATTTTGGAAGAATAATAGTACTTAATATTTTATCTTTATATCAAGCAGCTAGAGCTCAGATTTTTGAATTCAACACAGTTTATTCCTGTACTGTCAATTAGATTCTAAAGCAAAAACCAGCTAAATGTCCATTAAAGGTGATGAACCAGTCTTCTGCAGGCATAGGAGGCACTGTCTGCACTGTTACTTAAGGATTCAAGTAAAACCCAAAAGCTAGAACTTTTTTCTGCCTTTTTAGATATTTGCATTGAAATTTAGCTCTTAGAATGTCTATGTGCTTCAGCTACTTTTAAAACAACATATGAATTCAGTGGTGTTTACTGATGTCACAGAGCAATTCTAAATTATTTACTGGAAGGCGTCAGCACCTGCCATTCCCTAGTCTGTGGTGTCACTGTGGCTTCTTCCACTCAGTTCTATGACTCTTTCTGTGATGAAGAAAAGTAATCTTTCTGGGGAGGTAAAAATCCAACCTCTTGGTGTAGTTTGCAGTGTTGGCTTTGGGGGTTTCAAGTAGGTAAATGTGTAAGTCTGAAAGGATAAACTCAAGGGTGGACAAAAGGTCATAGGTGGATGTAATGAGTACTGAGCCTAGTTGAGATTGTTATAGTTAACAAATTGTTTAAGGTTTTGTCTTCCAGTAAGCCAAATATTGGCCTTTTCATGGGTCCTTTTGGGATAAGTGTATTGATCACTCTGAATACTTTAGGGATTACGCTGATGAAGTAATAAAAAAATTTATTCTCAAACTGTGAAAAATATCAGCTCAGCCTGTCTTACTTATAGCTGTAGTGCTGTTGAGATACTTACAGGTAGTTGCTTAGAGGTAATTGTATTGAATAAATTCTAGGTATAAAGTTTGAGATTGTATAGTAAATAGTGTAGAACTGTGCTTACCTTAAGCTGTAGTACTTAAAAAAAAAAAGAGTAGGGGAATGTACTGAAACTTTTTCACTCCTAAAGACCATCATCAAGTTTATTGATTGTGGTTAGTCCAGTCAAGCTGTTGTCCCATTATAACTGGCTATATGAGTTTTCTGTACTTATGTGTAGCAAGATTAGGAGGAACTAGAAGTGAGGTGTGTGATGGAGAGGCTCTGTGTTGTTCCATGATGGTCAAACAGGTCTGCCCCTGTCGCTGCAGAGATGAAGATGATCTACACAAACTCTGCCTAGCAGAGATAGAACTAAACCTTAGCTGGCTGGTATCAGCAGGTTAGTGCCTAAGACTAACATGTAATAAGCATGTTCACCACGTGGGACAGCACCCTTGTACATGTGGATGCAGCATGTACAATTGCTGTGAGTTTTAGTAGTAGTAAATACATGTGAGTTTTTCCCTAGATAAGGCACAGAAAGAGAGTCTGAAATGAACACGTGCTAAAATTTCTCCTGTTACAAAACTGCTGCTTCAGGCCATGTTGCTTTTTCCATTGGACTTGGTCTAATATTGCTCTTCCAATTCTGGCTCACATATACCATATATATGGTATATATATACCATATATAACCATATATGGTTATATATGGCATATATGGTTATATACCATAACAAATACCTTGTTAATGTATTTCTAGTGAATCATGGTTTTTTTAGACGAGCAGAACTATGTCCCAGAAATACAGTTATATTTTTTTTCCCTTCAAAGCACTTTTATAGTTGAGTTGGAAGACTGCATGCAAAGTCACTTATTGTCACCATCACTTCAAATAGCTAGTTAGGCTTTTTTAAACCTGTTTTTGTAGGCTGCTTGCTTGCCTGGATACATGGGAAAAATCAAAAGCAAACATCCTAATGTGTGGTGGCCATGTTCCTTCTCTCTTTTTTTTTTTTTGTTTTGTTTTGTTTTATGTTATTTTTATGTATGGATGCTCTGTTAACACATGAATTCCAAATGTGGGTTGTAACCGGCGACAGCTGTTTCATCAGGAGCCGCTTCATGTTTGCAAGGAGCAGTGTTTGCTCTGCAGTCTCTTTAGAACAGGGCCTGACATGCCTTGTAATGTGTTTATACTTCACCTAGCATAATAGGATCCAGATCTTTGAATGGGGACATGGGCTATTGTGCCAAAAAAACCCCAACGACCTAGCCCAAATGTTGGAAAAACTGCCATCTTTTAAGGCCCCCAGAGATCAATAAACAGCTCTCTGCTGCAGCCATCAACCCTCTCCTTCAAAGGGATTTCAATTGAATCATGGAAACTTCAGACCTGTGACTGTGAGCACTTGTCTGTTAGGCATTCTGCCAGATATAAGTATATTTTGCTGGTCATTGGGTACTGTTCATACTAGGGGATTTGGACATCCAGTTTGGAGCTCTATTCAGAAACTATGCTGAGTTACTCTTTAAAACCTCTTTACCTTCACCCTGGCATAAATGATAATTTTTTCAGTTTTAAATAGAAGAAAGTGTCCTGTTTCCCAGTAATCATGATTTGCTTTCTTTCAGTTGAAAACTAGGTAAGCTGTTTGACTTGCTACTGAACAAAGCTATTGTATGTATAATGCCATGCTCACAACTGGGATTTGAATTATTTACAGGTGGGATGGTACAAAGGACCTGGATTTTAGCCTTCTGTGTCCAGGAGGGAATTTATCTGACATAAAGAAGATAAACTAGTTTCAGCTCCAGTAATACTTAAAAGACTAGCAATTTCATACCAGAAAGCAGTTTCTATTGTAAAGGAATTAGCAAAATTCTGCTACAGCAGCTTCCCCAGTACAGGAGCCAGTTTATCTGTCCAGAGGTTCATGTAATTATGTGAGATTTCTGCTCAATGAGAGGCTGATACAGGAGAACACCTAGTACTACTCTGATATGTGATAACTTAAATGGGCAAAACAAATACAAAGTCAAAACCATAGCTGCCCATGAAATCTTCATGTCTACATTCAAAACAGGCTGAGATCTTAGGAACAGCTTTTTCTGAAGTGTGCAAGTCTGTACACATCAGACAGTCATTTATATAACGTAGGCGCCAATCAAAGTAACATCCTATTGGTGTGTTCAAACATAAATCCCATATGACAGATGGGGATCAATGGCAGAGGGGGATTAAGGATAGGATTCATCTCATTTAAGTTTAAATACCTTCAGAAGGTGATTCATTTGACCTACCTTAGGCGTCTGTCTTGGTGTAAGATGGGCTGCTGTCTGCAGGTGAGATGGACTGCTCTCTGGAGCTATCTGTTCCATTCCAGTGACTGTAAGAAGTCTGGGAGTACTGGATGAGACTTTGCCAGCCAATTTATAGACACCTGACATGGGACATTGGAATTCTAAGTAATGTGTCTAAGGCCTTATTGGGGGAGCCTGTGGCAGTGCTGGGAGTTGAGTCTCAAGTTTTCTGGTCCCAAGTTAATGCAGCTAATCACAGTATGTGTTTCTGCAGAATCTTACAGTGCAAAAGAAGCACTAAGAATAAACTTTGTATCTCAGAGTCCTAATAGCAGTGCAAAGTTGACTATCAGCCCCACAGAAAGATGGGTATCTTGTCAGTAAAACTGTAGATAAAGGTCCTTTGTATTGGGAGTGGCAATAATTTATGGGCAGTTTGAAGTCTGACTTGTCCAGTCAGGGCTTCCCTGAGAGAAAATGCTTTATATTACTGTGAATCACAAGCATTATGACATCCGATGCTTCCTGAAGCCGGAATATGAAAGCTGATATGGGGAGTGATAGTGGCTCCAGCAGGCTTTGGATCTTGCCTGAAGCATGCAGGGAGCCAGTGAGGTGTGCACAAGTGGTGGCACACTGGGCAAAGTGGGAGAATTACCTCTCCTCTGGTCATCTGGTCAGTAAAGCTTCCAGTGGAGAGAAGAAAAGCAGCAGTTCAGGTGTTGCTTGTGTATATTTTCCCTCTCTGAACCTGCAGTAATTTTTGCACCTGAATGAGTTTAAGAGATTGTAGAGTAAGTGCTTTTAGAGGTTAGCTTGGTTCTTCCCTGCTTGCTTCCCTGCACATACCCAACCCATCCCTTCCTCCTTAACCTAATTCAAGGCTGCAGTTTTAGTGTAGTTTGTAAGTGAGATGAGATCATATTTTCTGAGCTGTAAGGCAAGATCTGTTTAAACAGCTTTGTGTAGTTGATATGAAGAAATATTCTCAAATGACCCTGTCCCAGCTGTGAACCAGAATTTCCTAGTAATATGTGACCCTCTTTAATTCATGGCAGCACATGTCTTTACGTGGGAATATACTGTGATTTTTAAAGCTTCAGGATGTAAATGTCAAGATTTGGTTTTTTTTCTTCATTCAATTGCTGTAGTAAAAAGAAGGGAACAAAATGTGCTATAATAAGCTAAAAGAAAAGCTGGCAATGTCAGGAGTAAAATAGGGTGTGTGTTCTAAGTTTATGTAATTTCTTCTTCTAAAAACTGGAAATTGGCCACTGGTTTCCTAGTGCTGTGTACAGTAAAAATTGTATCTTCATGTTGGATCTAAAGTAAAATCAGAATGGTCTAGAAAGAAAAATCCAGTACTCTGAAAAATTATATTACAGCAAAATGGTTGTCTTGTTCACACAGATCATGAGAATTTCTCATTCTGTTCCAGCCTCCTTTCAGCAGCTAAACATGATGATTTTCCAGCTAAATGAACCTTTATAAGCTAGACATCAACTATGTATAAATGCAGAACAGTATGTCTAAAACCTGTCATGCTGTCAGAGTACAACTGTTTTCTCCACAAATATGGAAATTGTCACTTATCTGCATTCTCTCCTTGCCCTATTTCTCCTCCATATGTTGATATTCACCCATGTGAAAGAGGCCAATTATAGTTTGGCCGTTGTATAAATAATGCAGAAGTTGTCAGTGGCAGAGAAAAAATTGTGTTAGAAGACTGAGGGATTGAATAAGGAAAGAAAAGCACCTATTAATGAAGGTAGTGATCTCTGTTTCTGTATCACTTAATGTCAAAAAAGGTATTTAAACCTCCCCCCCCCGCCCAAGTTTTAGGAGCTATAATCCTTAATCTGAGGACTGTTTTTAATAATAAAATCCTGGTTGAATTTTCAGTCAGAATGTTTTGTTCTGCAGTATTTTACCTTTTGGCTTTTTTCCCCAGGCTCTCCAGGAAGCAGGCAATGGGTCTTTCCCCTTGGCAGGGACTGGTGCTAAACAGCACCTGAACTGGAGGGATACCCCAGGACCGTGTGGAGGCTCACAGGGAGCGGATGTCTCTTCCCCCAGCTTTGCGGAAAACATTTGGAAAACACAGTGCAATCTGGAGTCAGGCTACCTTGAAAGTAAATTAATTAGGCTCATTAAAGGTGAGGTCACAAACTTCAGAGCAGCTGGGGCTGATTCTCAGTAGCTGCTGCTGGTAGAGCCAGCGCCTGTGCCTGTGCTGGGGCAAGGCTGGCGTGGGGCTGCTGTGAGCTTGGCCAAGCTAAATAGCGCATTGTTAGCGCGGCTTTCCTGCACGGTGCTCACGGCCTGATCCCATTTGATGTACACAATTTGCTTAGCTTCTTGTCTCCTTCCTCCAGCTGCTCTTTCTCGAGTATTATAGAGGCTGTTGTGGTCTTAAATTTTGTAGTATTTAAGCATCTACTCACAAGGTCTCCCTGACCGGACAGCAGCCTTCAGCGAAACCTGCTGGGCTGCAAGGCTGCTGGATCTGCAGTGCCTGGGACTGAGGCACCAGCCCCAGAACCATGTGCTAGCCCTTGCCTCCTCGTTTCCCATGGTGATGATTTTAATGTAACTGAAAAGGATAGTTACAGAAGGAGATAAAGAAAAACCCTCATCTTTTGTGAGTCTTAAAACAGGAGTAGTAAGGAGGAAAGCAAGTAAGCAAGTGCGTCCTTTTTTCCTTTTTTTTTCTTTTTTTTTTTTTTTTTTTTTACGTTTGGTTTTTTTGAGGAGATTGCAATTTTTTTGATCAGAAAGCTGCAATTTGCCTCGTTAGCTTTGCTCTTTCATGATTGAGCTGTTTGTTTCCAGATGGCTCCTATGTATGCAGGGACAGGGACACACACTGCCCAATCTGTTCAGCTGCCGGCCGTGCATCAAACAGCCCAAGGTGCTGGACACGCTGACTCACTTGGAGCAGTTGGGCAGCCCCTCCTGCAGCAGTTACTCTGCTGCTTTAATTTCCAGATAGGAAGGGTTTGAAGCAACATCCTTTCTGTGGAAAGGAGAGATTTCAAGGTTCAGAAACTGATAGGTAAAACTGCAGCCTCCTATCACCTTTTTAATGAAATTGAATTTATCAGTTTCTAAATGTGTCTGCTGTACCAAAGCACTTTGAACTTTTTTATTCCGGGTGTTGGTTTTGGTAAGCTATTTCTCTTATCCATTCTGCTATAGCTGAGTTCTTAGTGAGTGTAATATCAGGTATGTCAGGTGAAGTATGTAAACAATTATGGTTTTTTTCACATTTGACAAAAGTATTCACTAGAGAACAGAGATGGTGTGTGAAAATTCAAAGTTAGCACCATATGTTTACAGGTACAATGTCAATCTTGCAGCAACCTTAAGCAACACTTGCTTATTTTTTGGATTTTTTTGGGGGTTTTTTTGGAGCACCAAATGCAATTCTTTGGTTGATTTGACTATGGCTATTAGAATTTGAATTTAAACAGTTTTGCACGTTCTTCTTCCCTTACACATGCCTTTCTCTTCTGTGCATTTTAAAACTGAGGGGAGAAGGATAGGAAATGTAATTTAAAACAGATACTGCAATAAGCTCTGGTTAGGAGCCAAACAACACTTGATGTACTGTAAAGGCTAGAGAGGTGACCTGTATATAATCAAAAAGTAACTGTCATTAATGCAGTAGACGAAGTGATTAGGTATCACCCTGTTGAAACTATGTTTATGCCTGATTTAATGAGTTAATCAACTGTTCTTCAGTTGTTAGAGTCTGGATTTCTGAGTGTTTCTGTTGTATTTTCCCAGAAACCACAGTGGTGGTTGGGTAAGTTCCCATGGTAAGATGCTCATTCTGTGCAGCGCTATGTGCATGTGAATTGCTGAGCATCTGGAAATCCTCTGACATTAAAGTGATCTGTACAAGTGAAAGTGTACTCCTAGCTAAAATAAAAACTTCTGAAATTGAAGCATGAGATACCACATAAAAAATGAGTACTGTGTATATAGATTTAATTTTTCCTGGAATGTTTCCTTGAAGCCTTTCATCAGGTTGTTTGCATAAGAGAAACACAGCATATATGAGCTGAGAATCTCTTCAGACAACACATTATTGATATGTTCTCTGAGAATAGTATCACAGAATCGTTTAGGTTGAAAGAGGTCCTTAAGATCATTGAGTCCAACCAATAAAGATTGTGAAGGTGTACCAGGGAGATAAGGTGAATTTTATGAGCTATTTCAAATAGCTTATGAAAAGTGCATCATTTTCTGGTAAGGTTTGTATTGGGTTGTTTGTTTGTGTGTGGGGTTGTTTAGTTTTTGTGTATATGTGGTTTCTTTGGTTGGTTGGTTCCTCACTCTCTCCTCCCAGCTCTTCCAAACATTTAAACAGTTACAGTTGCAGGGACTGCTTTAGTCAAAGCAATGCTATTGAACCCTAGGAGTTCCTATTATGGTTAATCAGCAAATGTGAGGTCTTCTGTAACCTCAATCACCTGGTTGTTATTGCAGCAAGACTTTGTCTTGAGACTTTTGTAGGGTTTAAATTTTCCAAAATTTATTTCGAAACTATCACCTGGAAATCAAAGTTGTTCTTACCTCTGCTGTATTACAGCAGTGTTTAAAAATAACTCTAAGTGTGTACGTTCAGACGGCTATCACATCAGTGTCTGCAAAAGGAAGTATAAATCCCACATGGAAAACATGAGTGCATGATCTAGGCACTCCAGAGAAGGTTGGTTTTTTCAGACCCCTTAATGCTGAATGCTAATGAAATAAAGCTTTTAGAAAAAAAATTCTAAGTAGCCTTATTTTTTTGTTCAACAGCCGAAAACCAATCATTGCTCAAATAATTTTTGACACTGAATAAAGTATTCATAAGTTCACTTTAGACATATCAGTCTTTGTCAGAATGAATAGTCTTTTTTAATTCTGCATATTATAAAAAAAGAATATAACCCTGTGAATTGTTCTTGTCCATACTTGTGAAGAACAGCATTGTAAAACTTCCAAATTCCAATTATGCAAGTTATAGGCCCTTAAGATTATCCTTATTGTGGAACAGAATGTCTTAATGCTTTCTGTTGACATCTTAACAAAAACTGGGTATACTAAAAGTGTAAGTAGTTCATATTTTAGGAATGTCAAGACAGGGTGGTTTTTTCCTTTTTTTTCCCCTTTTTGAAAAAATGTTTTGCCTTCATGACCTGATTTCATTGTAGCATTCATAGAAATGGACAATTGTTAGGGTTGAGTTGAGGGAAGGTTTCAAGCTGCAAGAGAATTTTGGGGTGATATAGAAATGTGACACAGAATATTTTTACATGGATAGTTTTCAGTACTGTTTTAGTTCTCAGTACATAATATTTTTTAGAAGGAAAAACATCAGTTATGCTGACCATAGCAGTAGTCGCACAATGTATGAGGAGTTCAAAGGTTGCTTTTTGCACCAAGAAGTAGAGCTATCCAGGAGTTCCCTTTTCTGGTAAAAGATGGTGACATATTATTCTGTTCAATTTTAGGTTCTGCTTCATTGGTTTTTAAACAGATCTACTTGGAACATATGCCCAAACTCAAGATATGGTCAATGTGCTACCACAATTATTTCATTGTTGGAGAGCTTTCTTTGCCAGAAAAAGACATCTAAGACAAATGCTACAGTGACAAACAGCTTGAAATTCACTACAATGGATACTGAAAAAATTAATATAGTAAGAATGTAACAGTGTCAATATTACACATACTTAACAATTGTGCTGGCTTAAGCTGGCAGGTCTGGAAACACCACTCAGATCCCTTCTCACTTTCTTTCCCAGTAGAATGGGGAGAGAACTGGAGGGAAGAGCACAGGAAGTAAAATTCAGGGGCTGAGATGAAGGCATTTTGGCAGTACAGAAATAGAAGGAAAAACAGTAATAATGATACAAGAATTTGAATATGCAAAGCAAGTGATGTACAGTGCAATTGCCATATGTGGTACCTAGTGACTGATGCTCATTCTGAGTATCCAAGCAATGGGGCCAGCTTTCCTCTCAGTTTACATACTGAGCTTGCCATCATATGGTATGGAATATCTCAGTGGTCAGCTGGGGTCATCTGTCCTGGCTGTCTTCTCCCAGCTTCTAGTGGCCCCCAGCCTCCTTGCTTTGGGGTGGTATGAGAAGCAGGAAAGATCCCTGACTTAGTGTAAACCCTGCTCAGACACAGCTGAAACATCAATCAACATGTTCACAACATTATTTTCTGAAATCCAAACCACAGCACTATACCAGCTGCTATAAAGAAAATCAAAGCCAAAGCAAGGACACAATCCTGTCCATCTTAAGCATATATGAGGGGCAATACTTGACAAATCTCTCCTAGGTTTTGGGATGAAGGGCAAAATTATTACTGTTTAAGCAGGTCAGGATTTGTAAATGACCAGTTCCACCAGCAGTGCCCAGCTTGAAGCACATTTGGAAGTGTCTTGTTTTCAGCAGGTGCTGGGCATGCATGCTGCTAAAATCAGGCTTAATTCATGCTTGGCCCAAAGGCAAATTTTATTCATCTGTTACAGAAACTATGTGATAGAGGCACTTTGACCACATGGCTGGTGTGGCTGTGGAGATCACTGCCTGATCGAAAGCCTGATCCTGCTTGTAGACCTTTCTTCCCAGTCTGGGATGTGCTGGGTACTGGTCAGATGCCTTTCACATAAGATCTTTGAGATGAGCATAGCTGTACTATGTAATGTGATTACTAGGTAAACCACACTTTTCTAGACCAGTCCAGTAGCTTTTAGCATTTTTTGACTGTGAGGGTTTCTGCTTATTCCCTATCACACAACACTGTTGAATAAAGGTGAATAACATGCTCACAATACATGCTTTGCAGTCAGGGTGCCTATGTCTTCTGTCCTTGTAATTTTGTCTTCTTTCACTCTTGTAGTTGATTTGTACTTCAGTTAGTATTTAGTAGTCTCATGTATGATACTTTGATTCTGCAAACCTGAATGAATTTCCATGTTTCCTCAGGAACAAATGAAACACTAAGTGCATGGTGGCATAAAACGTTACGAAGAGATTTCTGTTGAGTACCTTTCAGTGCCCTGCTGTTTATATGATCACTTAATGGGATCCAGTGAGACCAGTCATTAGGCATTTTTTCTTAAGGTCTTGGAAGCAGCATACCTGCTGGCACATCCAAACAGATTTCTGAAAACTGTACAAAATCTCAGCAGAAGTCTCTTGCTGCTGCTTTATTTCTTAATCTAACTGCATTTATGGTACTGTGAGTCCCAGATATATAAGTAATGATGTTGCTTCTTCAGCTGAGCTGGATGTGCGCATGCGACTGTGTAGGTCTGCGTGCAGTATGCACGCCTCTGCCAATTAGGATGTTTCCAGCCTGGCATGGTTGTGTTTTCCCTGGCCTTGGGCATGTCTTTGATATTATTAGGAACTTGGACATTGCCTCACATTCTGTCATACTGTATTTGTGGGATAAAGTTTGGGGATGCTAAATGTCATTTAGCTAGGATACTTCGGCAGTGACCTTGAGGTATTGTCTTGGGTAGCTACACTGAGCATTATGCATGCAAACAGCCTCTCCAGTCCTTCAGAGTGAAGCCTTTGATTATAAACTTCCTGTGGATGTGCAGTCTTGAGGGTGAGTATCAAAATATGTGCATGCAAATAACATGTACAAGTACTGGGTGTTTTATATCCTTAGGGATAGCATGAACATGTGCAGCTGTTTTCTTCAAGCTGCCTATGTTAGCTGTCCATCAGTTAAATTAGAATAAAAAAAAGACTGGAATGAAGAATAAAAATGCTTCAGAGGAGCTAAATTAATTATTTTGTGCAGACAAGATGTTCTTTTAATAAAATACAATAAAATGACATGTAAGGAAGTAGCCAAAAGCTTACAAACTGATGATTGTAATGCCAGTGTCTAGCAGCAATAAAACAAATAAGCCTATGAAGAGTTATCCCATCACCTGGTTTGTTTGGGTTTTTTTTCCAAACACAGATTTCCAAGATTTTCACATTGGCATGTGCTGAAGTCTTTTTTTTTTGACAACTCTGTGGGTGGAGCTTTGGGGGTGGAGGGTTAGATTTCAAAGGCAAGAATACTGGAAAATTCTGGGCAATAACTATGTAACAAACTCTCATTCTCTACCTGTTCTTGAAACAAAGATAGGTTCTTAGGCTTTTGTTCCTAGTTGCAGCAAGCACATTTCATAAAACAGCTCCAAAGATTTAAGTAACAGCTTCCATTAATAGTGAAAAATTTAAATTAATAACTCATAATAGTTGAAGAAAACAAAACTCCAATCAAACAGCCAACATTTTTTGAGTTTTTTTTCTTTTTACCTCCCCCTGATAGAATTCTGGTCCATAAGTACATAGCAATGGCTACTGAAGGTAGCCATTGGTTTTCAGCAATCAAATAGCAAAATACTCAGACAGTTAATGGCTGAAGAGTTTTTGTTTGTCTAACCTTGTGCTCAGTTTACTTATCTAGTATCCTCAAAGAATCTTCAACACTGTGGTGCTGGAAAATCATAATTATTTTGCCATTAGGCAAGATAATTTATAATACTTTATTTTGCACAGGAACCTTAATGCCATGTACAAGTTGTGCATCTCAGATTTTCCAAAAGCTGGAATGGTAGCTCTTCAATGCTGCAAGATGCTGTAAAGATATTTTTTCTGTGGTGCTACCATCTAGCTCCTGTGTTTAAGCAGCCTGCAAGCACTCTCAAGGACTTGGGTTTCAGCAGTCCCATGCCCTCTTCTGAAAATAAGTGTGCATGTATCATTCCCATAAAGATACCTCTGTCTGCTTTCTTTCCCTTAAGAAGGGAAAATATATTGGTAAATATTCCTCATACAGTGATTGGTTCCTTCAAATCCATCCTCTCTCAGAAGGGGTTGAGAATGAAGTTAATTGGCTTTTCAGTCTTGTTATTAGGATTGGTCCTTTATTTTTTTCTGTTTTTAGGATACTGAATAAAATACATAAATGGTCACTATTTCTTTGGTTAATAATGAACATGGAAAAAAGGCTTTTGCTTCCTCATCTGACCATGTTTATGGAGTAAATATATTGCCTACAATTGACCACTGCAGATGCTCAAAACCTCCCCCTGGTATACCCTCAGGAGATAGGAAAATGAATCTTAATGTGTGTGTTCCAAAAGTGCATATTGAAGCAGTTTTAATGAAGAAATCAAAAGATATTAGTCTAGAAGACTGAGCAAGCAAAACAAACAAAAAAAACCCCTGTTTTACCTGTTTTTTCCTGTAAAGGATAAACCTCACTAGAAGCATCTCTAAGACTTGGCAGTTTCAGCATTTAGATCAAAGGAGAGAGCTGTCGGAATTATTGAAGAATGCCAAAGTAAATTGAAGTGGGATTTAAGATGAACTTTTGGAATTGCAGTGTGAATGAGAAATGGTTGGATTAAAGTTGTTTCCTGTTTTCTCTTCAGAAAAAAAAAGGCATTATTGGTCTATATTTATTTTAATAAAGCTTGGATGCTTTAGCCAATGCAAGTCTATCAAATAGTATTAAAAAAAAAGTGGTAAAACTGTGGAGTATCATAATTTAGCAGTCAGCAGTTTTGGTGGCATGTTTTTTCTTGTTGTGTTGCTCATAATTTGAGATGTTTGATATCTGGCTTTGCTGTCTAGTTTTTATGAGTTTCTCAAATGCGACAGATTTAATGAATCTCTCTAGATCATGCATTAAAAAGAAATATGTCTAATGTGTCCACGACCTTGCATGACATGAAAGAAGTAAAAAAAGTGTTCACAAGACTCATGATAATGCAGGTTCACAAATTTCTAAAAGCAGAATATAGCACTGCTGTATCACTGAGTGTCTGAAATGTTCCGTTTAACAAATACATGATTTGAACTTCCCACCTCAGTTTCTTGCTGTTAAGAATTTGTTCTGAGCAGTTTCTTTCCAAGAAAACTTCACAAAAACAGGTCAATATAGGGAATAGAGTTAGTGTAAATGTTTCAGGAATAGAATTAGCGCAGATATTTTAGGAGTATAGAAATTAATGTCAGTGGTATGTTTTTAATCAAAATAATAGAATTTTCATCTGGTTTTGTGAACTTCTGAAGTGGGACATACAAGTCAGTCTCTCTAAGATCTAGTTGAGAAGATTTGAAGTAATGCATTTAAAATAATGAACCTTCTATATCAACATCTAGCAAGGCAAATGTAGCTTCCCACCTTGGATTCTGTGTGTTGCTTCATGGTAACAAAACAATGTTATTCAGATGCTATAGTAGAAAGGAGAACTGGAAATGGTTGTTGGAGACAAACCTGAAACACTGCAAGAGGGAGGGAAGAAGTTGTTAAGTAAGTGTGCTGTTAGTTTATGGCATTGATTAGCAGGATGTTGTTGTTTCTTGAGCTGGGTAAAAAGAGTATTATACATGAGCAGATAAAGGACCCCTGAGCCTGAGGAACAGGAGTTCAGAGTGTAGATATTCTGGAGTGGCACCTGAACCAGCACTGGTGCTTCTCACAGCTATGGGAACGTGCAGGTCTGGAGAACAGGATGCAGTGGTGTGTCATGGTGAGTGAGGGAGTCTGCACATGATGTGGCAACCAGGAGCACATCTTTACCTGAGGTACCACTCAGCAGGGGTGTAAAAGCTGCAATGCTGTAAGAATTATTATGCTGAAATGTAGGCAAAGTGAAGAAGTTAGTACTGAAACAGGTTTTTTTTTTTTCATCATTATTACCTGTACAGATTTAAAAAATCCTGATATAGTATCAACTTTGGGTTTTGTGGTCTGACATATTTGTAAGGTGATTTGGAATTTGACGTCTTCTGGTTTTGTCTTTGGAAAGAGCAATTTCAACTGACTTATCCAAACAGCATCTCTGGGACTTAGATGGATAGTTTAAACAATTTTAAAATATGCATTCATGTATAACAAATGTAGAAATATACCTACAGTCATTACATTGTTTTTTTAATTATATTTATTCATTTATTGGTCATTATTGATGTATTCCTCCTTGTTTCTAGAAGTTGGTGTGTAGTACCACATGGAGAAAGTCCAACTGATTTTTCAATAATTCCTTAGCTACTTTAGGGATACTTATCATAGTATTCAAGAAACGTAAATTAGACCTCAAATATGAAGCTGGCAGAAAATTTTATTTTTCAGATTACTTTTAATGTTTATGTGTTTATTTGTTTGTTTGTTTTATTTGAGAATTAGAAACTCAATTACATGGTGAAAAGTCATGTACATAGTCTTGATTCATGGAGTTTTAAGTCTTTCAGGGGAAAAAGTCCCCAACTAAATATTACAATTACTGTGCTGTTGTTTGAATGTGAAACATATGTAGAATAGTATCATTTATAAGTGCAGGAATAAAGTTATAATTGATGCTTTTTCTAACCCCAAATATAAGTGCAAGGAATAAAACCAAATTGATTTTTCAGACTAGCCAGCTGCTCTTTCTGCCTGTTACTCCAGTGGCATACAACTCGGGGCTATATGACTGAAATATGTCACAGGAGGGTTTCAGCTGCAGAGAGTTCAATTAATAGGTGTCACTGGGTTGGTGTGTGCTCCCACAGCTGCATATAAATCTGTTTGTGATTCTAATGCTCAGTAATGACTTCATGGTTTTGTCACTGCCACCTACTCTCTGGCAAGCTCTGCAGAAAGTGTGGCATCTGTGCACATAAAAAAGAGTGCTACCTGATTTGTTTTTCTTGATGTGATAGGTTCTAATTGAATAGCAACTCCTGGAAATGTTATACTGACTTATATAGTAATTGCTTTTTTTAAGTGAAAGTGCTATCCATTTGTTCTGGTAGGTTTGTATATAAAACTGAGATTGGGCTCTAGATACTTACAGCATTTTGGCTTTGGAAGTCTTTGCTGTGAATTGTCAATGAATGAAAGTTGAAGTAGTTATTTTAGTAGAAAAGTTATTTTAATATGGCTCATTAATTAGTATGATATTAGTAATAATTTGGAAGTATTTCTATAAAATGTATCCAGCAAGACTGAATTTGCTTACTTTGCTCCATGAACTCAATGGCAAAGCAAACCATGCCCAGAGGGTGAGAGCTATTAAAATAGGTAACAGCCAGCAAAATAGGTTATAGCCACTCTGTCTTATATTTTGTATATTGATTGTTTCAGGATCTGATGTCCCATTAGCAGAGCAGTGAGCCCTGGGTATGGAAGCTGCACATCCCATTTCTCCTCCCTGCAGCTGCCCAGACACTGTGTAGAGGGAGCCTCTCCATGTTCTTCAGGGGATGGTACCAACCCAGAGGCAGATGCCATTAATGGAGGTGAGAAGTTGTAGGGAAGAGGTGAAATGCCTGGTCAAAGGTGTTACAGCTTGGAGAGAGCGAATGTGAGTCAGGGAAATAGGAAGGAAGAGTGATCTGGGAGCAGGTGATGGAAAGGAAGGGATTGAGGCCCTCCTCTGCTTCATTTACTACAGACTTTCCTATTACTGCAGTAAATGAAGCTGGAATTCTACTGGCAGTCTTCTTCACTACATAACTTAAATTAATCCCCAGAGCATTCTGTGCACTAAATGATGCAGGATACTGTGGAGAAAAATAGTGGAGCTTTAAAGATTGTTTTGCACTAGGGGGTCAAGTTAACTTTGTACCAACAGCCTTACTTCTGGCTTCTCTTAACTTCAGAGTGCTTATCTTAGCAACCATAGCATTATTTTAATCTAAGTTTTAGCGGGGGGGGAAGAGGGATTAGGGGCCAGGAGGGTTGTGATAGATATAGACAAATTACATGCACAACTGTAGAGCATGCAGGAAACATTCAACTGGATGTATTCCCATGGAAGTACAACTTTTCTTGACCTCATTGTGTCATTGATTTGAGGAAACAGTTTTCCTACTGCTTAATCATTGTTATTTTCAAAATAGCATGAAAAGATGTACAGACAGAAACCTAGGAAGGGGTTTTCTTAAAGGACTCGTAGAAGGGAGATACCTGCAAAATAGCTGTTACAGTTGCCAGGAAAATTATTTACAAATCCTAGCACATCCCTTCAGTAGTCTCATCTTTCTTATGTAAACAGTCATTGCTTCCATGTGTGCTGACCCACCTAGCAGTCTCAAAGCGAGGGCTCTTTGTGAATTATTTAATAGTTGGATTACAAATATTAATCATAATGAGGACTGAAGCATTTTCTTAGAACACTTTTTGAATCTCTAGCTTTGTTTGCAGGTCTCTTAATGCAGCCTGGGACTGTAACTAATAGATGTGCGTGAAGAAAAACATTTCACTCTGCAGCCTTTTCCACCCACATCTTCAGGGTTGCCAGAAATCCTATCTGTCAGCTAAAATGATGGTAAAGTTCTGCACAGCTCTAATCCAAATTTGACAGAGAATAGGATTAGCAGAAGCTGTTCAAATGTGATAAAATAAATGAATAAAAATGAGTTGAAGAGGAAAGCATGATATTAGTGAAACATGACCCAATTATATATGTAAAAAATACACTCAACAAAATAGGTCAGAAGTATTGACTAGACACATTTACATACTGTTTTGAATGTGGAGTCTCTGGCTAGCCATAATAGTATTATATAAGAATTTGATACCTATGTATATTTATCTATTATTAACTCCCAAAAATGTATGTAATTGAAGTGAGACACTGGAATCTGACTGTTTTCTAGAACATGAAACTACATAAGCCAGGATCTCAGGTTCCTGCATCGATGCAGACTTCACATTGTTTCTTTTTTATCTTTTACAACTCTGACAATAAAAAATAAATAGGTAATTTATATAAATTGAGAAAATTAAGTTATTAATATTAAACTACCTAAAGTGCAACCAAAATAAGAATAAAGTTAATTATATAAATAATAAATTCCCCCAGAAGGAAGCTTCAATAGTACTTCCAGAATAATAAAAATAAAGTAGGCAGAGCTTCCTAAACAGTAATGTAACTCTTAACTTCAGATTTTATTGTGCATATTTTTTATACTGAGAAAATGTTAATTTAATTTGCTAAATTAAAGAGGCAACATGCACATCTTAAAATTTGAAGCTGATATCCATTTCTTGAAATATTGGGAAATGGTATAGTTGGCTCTTCTCTTTCTCTAACGATAATAAAAGAAATACTGGTCTAAAAAGAAATGATGTTCAGATTAAATGTAGCTGTTTATTTTTGGTTCCCTTATTTGGAAACCTTATTATTTGTGTATTTGGTTCTCTTATCATATGAGTGACCCACCTCTATATGTTGATTAGAAAAGTCTAATTTTTGTAAAATTAAAATGTCTTGATGTATTTTTAGGTAACCAGAACTACTACCATTAATTGAAGAACATAGTAAATTAGAAATGTATAAGGCATTTTCTGGGATTTGTTTCAAAATCTGTTCTTACTTTCTTTGTCCTATAAATAAAAGTAGTCTGAGGATCAGTGTCTTTAAAATAGCCATTGAACTTCAAGTCAGAGTTAGTTGAACAAGCAAGTGACCTCTTAGTGCATAGTGAAGCTAGTTGAAAATGGTCTTTAAATCCTGCTTTATCTTTAGCTTAAGATAGCTCACAATTAGAGGCTGGGTTAACTCTTTCCTCAAGAAAGGTGAGGGCAGACAAGAGAGCAGTGAAGGTGAGAACAGCAGTGAGAAGGAAATTTATTCTGTCAGTCTGCTGAAAACTGAGCAACATGGATTGCTGTTATATAGATAATTCTTATTTATTGTACAGAGGTTTAAAATATTAGTACTAGATAATTCCTGTTTTCTAAACAAATCAAAAAGAACTTGCAATACAGAAGAAGAATGTGCTCTAGTTTCATGGGTGACTATTCAGAATAACTAGCTGTGCCTGAAAAATCAGTCTTTTATGTTAAAATAGGTTTTTATAGCTTAATTCTGAATTTGTGTCATTGAAAGTACTTTACCCAATAGGACAAATCTATAGGAATTAATTTTCCTGTCCACTGGAAATCCAGGGGCTACTAATGAGTGGTCTTTTTCTGGTGTGAATTTAGTCAGCTGTAGAGAATTCTAGCAGGTAGGTGTCATATGGTTTGATTGTTAATAGATGTCACACCAAATACATGAAATGGACATTTTGAATTTACTTCCCCCAGCTATACCAGGATTGGTATGTATTTGTCCAATGGCAGGATTTGTCTCCCAAAAGGTAATGAGCTGTGTAGTAAATTGTGTCTTTTTTCTATGAATGTGTCTAGAAGGACATGTCCTCCATCACAGCAGAGGGAGTGCCAACCTACAATATCTCAGCTTATGCTGCTGTCAAACTGTCCCTCCTCCCATTTTCCCATGACATAGTGGTTCTGCCCCCACTTATGCCATTTCTTGCTCTTGTATGAGCAGAGGGTAAGTCAGTTCAAGGAACTGAGCCAACAGAAAGTGGATCTAGGAGAAGAACAATAGTAATTATTTTGGCTGGCTGATGGAGTTGCTCCTAACCTACTCATTTAAGCTTGAGTGCCAGTGCAAAAGAAGAAGTGTGACCACCTGGACAAGAGTATAGAGAGGGGAAAGAGTCTGGAAGCCTTCATTTAGCTGCTTCTAGGGGGCTGTATAATAAGTAGTAACTTTGTAGATGATTTGAGGGACTAATAGCAGTCAGGATTGATTTTTTTATGTTAGATGGTTGCGGTGGGAAGGGAGAAGATTGTTTCTTCTTCTTGCCAGTCTGCATTTAACTGTTTCTACTAGAACAGAGTGTGCTTATTCTTTCCTTGCTATATCCTGTCTGTCAATGAGTTGATTTGGTACTTGTCTCAAAGGAAGTATTTTGCATTACATTTGAGATATCATGCTCTCCTAGTTTGGCATTCTCAGATATATTCCCCTGTGTTACTGCATCTGTAAAGAATCTTGACTGTTTGTTTGGTGGTGATGTTTTTCTGTTGTTTTGGGCTTATTTTTTGGGGGGGGGGGTGGGGGGGTGCATCTTTAGTCATTCTTCCCAGTACAGTACATAATAAATTATTGCATCAGAACATTCATGTGTAGAAGTGCAGATTATGTAATATTCCCTTCTGAGTATTTCTGATCCAGGCGTTTGTGTAGGACACAAGGCAGCTGAGCACTTGATGGTGCAAAATGCTAATTTGTAAGGAAGCTCCAGATGTTATGCCTTCATAGAGTTCCTTGTAAACCAAACTGCATAATCAGTAACAGGGAGGAAAAGAGGAAAATATTACCTGTGCACTCTCAAATGTCACTTTGTAAAGTTCCTGATTTCAGGTGACTAATAATGAGTGTGCTCACAGAGCATAAAGGCCGAAATCACCTCTGTCTGCTGGTCACTCATTTGCTTCAGTAGTTAGGTGAAAACTGTGACTCTTGGCTTTGGTCCAATGTACAACAGACGAAATGGCCTGGATAAATAGCTTTGTATCAACAAATTTACAGTGTCCAGTCTTTGTTCTCAGAAAAAAAGCCTTGTATAGGACATTCATTTATTTTTACCTTGTTCTGCAAATATTAAATGTTTGTTTAGCTAGGCACATTGACAACATTTAGTGACCTTCTTAGCAGAAGCTCTACCATGTGTATGTTTTAGCTGGACTTGAAATACAGCTCATGAATAATTGTTAGTGAACAGGCCTAAAATCAATGGAAGTTGGGTTTGTAGAGGACTTTTGCATCAGAGCCTGAAAGTTCAGCAATTAACACTTTCTCATCTTTGCATTTATGTTGCATGTGCCCCTTACCAGTGGGATCAGGACCTCCTCTGCACTTGGTCCTCTGTGTTTAGACCTTTATTAGTCAGGATGTTGGAAAGTTGCATTTCCAAATTGTGTTAGTTATTGAGCCCATCTTTTTGGGACTTGCCATTACAGAAAAGGAGCAAGGTAACTGAGAAGCAGAGGGCACAGAAGAGGGACCTGAGTAAGGTTACAGGGGAATGAATAACTCTAAATTACTCTGGAAGATTGCTTTTTTTTTTTTTTTTTTTCCCTTTGACAGGGGAAGTACAGAAATTTTGTTTCTAGTGATGACACTAGAAGTCATTGTTTTGAAACTACTGAACTGGATCAACATACCTGGTTTTGCTTCACTTGGGGAAAACTGTAATTTATAGATCTCATCATGGATATCTCAAAATAATTGAGCATTCTTTATAGTAATGTGTTGCACTTACAGTTTTATTTGGGATTTTATATGACATCTGAGAACCTGATACACACTGTAGTCTTCACACCCCAGCTTCAATGTGTGACCTCTTCTCTCCATCCGTGTCATGAGATGCCAACTCATGTCAGGGTCAGACCCACTGGTAAATGTGGTTTTGTGTTTGAGTGAGACACTCAAGATCTGTTGCTGCTTATTTAATTCTTGTTTAACTGGGATTTTGAAAATCATCTGCTGAATTCCTTGCAGGGCTGCAAACAGACTTCTTATTTAAAATTTTTTCTGCTTAGACTTATCTGAGTGTTGAAAGGATTTAAAAAATACAGTGACATAAACCTTACAAATACTGATCAGAGCAAGCAGGTGTTATTATCCATGTTTAACAGATGGCTAATCTTAGAATATGTGCTTGTTTCATCTTTACTAGCACTACAGAGAGCTTTGCTAGTACTGAGTAACTCTTGCCTGCTGAAACTGGGAATGGGGCTCCCATCTTCAGCAGCTATTCATCTGAAGCCAAAGTTTAACTGTTGAACATCTCCCTTCACTATCATTTATACCAAAATTTAAAGTGAGGTGCTTCACTATTCAATAAACTTCTAAAAAATCTTGAATTACTGAATAAAAACTATTACAGTTTTCTGCAGTGATTTATTTATGATTATGATTATTATTTTTTAGGTCTTCTTAAAACTTTTAAAACCTCACAGATCCAAAGATCCTCTGACTTAAAAAAAAAGTCTCCCAGTAATTTATTAAACTTAAGTGCTATTTTGATTTAGGCAAACACCTTGTGTTCTCAGAAATAAACTTTGATAAGGTTGCCTGTCAAAAGCTGTGACAGAACTAGTGGATGTCTGGCAGTGAAAGAACTATGTTAAATAAAATCTAAATCATGTTCCTAAATCATGTAACAGGAAAATAGGAATAGGAGCATCTTTTGAGGAAGAGCCATTTCAGGTATTCCACAGCCTTGCTTATTTTTTTACATGGCTCGTTTTCCTATTCTATTAAAGATGTAGGTACTGCTTGATGTTTAGAGTTTGAAGGAGGGGAGAATAGGAATGTGCCTCGAGCATGTGTGGCATGGTGTTAATTTTTGGGTTTTTTTTTTTTTTTTTTCTGTGTGTTCAGTCCCCACTCATAAGCATTTTGATGCTGAATGTTTCTTCCCCATCATGAAGGAAATGTAAAAACCTGGAGGGGTAGAAAGAAAGTAATTGGTCTTTGCAAAACTAAAAAAGCTCCTGTGTGATGTCACATAGGCCAAGGCATGGGAGAGGATTGAAAAGAGATTGTGGCTTTGCTTAGTCTGTATAGCTTGTGGTGTTTTGTGCTATCATAGTGCCTTTTATCTCATAGAATGTTTGACTGAATGCCTGCGTTGAGCGTGATTCTTAATAGAAAGCACCGAATGTTTATCTTGCACTCTTTGGACAGTGAATCTCAGAAAACTGGTGAGAACTGGTGGCAGTGATCGATTTATGACTAGGATCCTTCTTTATTTCATATTTGGGTAAACAAAAAGTATTGACATTATTGAAGATTTTCCCCTTCAGGCATGGGAGGGAACAGGCGCTGTAAATCACACTGAAGCTGGGTCGTGCTTGTGCAAGAACACAGTTTTTTACCCAGTGATGAAATGAAGGTGACTTGTGGGTTGGGATAGACACCTCCTCGTCATACCAAGTGACCTGTTGGTGAGTGCCTTCACAGGAGGCCAATTCATCTTTGCCTTGAGAGGGAAACATGCAGAGGCAGCAGAAGACTTGGTGTCCAAGTACTGCATGGATTCTATTCCATGAACTTACACCTAGTACTTAGTGATTTTTTTAAAAAAAATTATTTCACTAATGTTTTAAAATTTATGATGCATTTTTAAGAATACTGTAGGATGCAGAAATTATTAAAGTTAAAACTTCCTTCCCTGTCCATAACCTGTTTTTCCTTTTATTCCTTTATGTTTGCAGCAGTACCAGGCTGAGAGAGTACACTTTAACATTTGGAAGTATACATGGGATTTTCAAACAGCCTTATTCTCTTATGTCCTCTAATTCCTTTTTTTTTGCTTTTCATTAGGTCATTTCCATCTTGTTCTTCAGTAAAATGGGTTTGTTAAAGCATCGTTAATAACGATGCTATTAATGCTGCTTGTTTAAATATTTTGTTCTGCTCACACTTGGCCAAAACAGATTGTAGGAAGAAATACTAATTAGAAACATCTAATCACCATCCCTACTTTTGCCTTCTGTCAAAGGGAGACAGAGATCAAGCAAAAACAGAATGATGTCTTTGCTGCCTTTGAAGTCCTAGGAGGTTTGGTTGCAAGGTTCCACTGAAGAAGTGTGTGGTATTATACCTGGTGTCAGTTATCAGCTCTTACTACATGTTAAACTTGACTGAAGGCTAATTTATGCACACTGATAGTTAGGCTCAGAGAGCGGATTTTAGCTCAAAGAGTAATGGTTAAAATTTCAATAGAGCAGTGGTTCTGCTCATTTGGCCTGCTGGTGACATTTACTCATGGTGACTATAACATCTGGGGCTAAGTGTTGTTTAAGCAAGTGTGTGTATTTGATTGGAATTACAAAGAATCAGCACTGTAGCTGCTGAGGTCTGTAGCTCCACTGGAAACTTTTGGGGCTTTTTATAAATGCAAAATTGCTCACCTTTGGATCAGACTGAAGCAGGGTCTGTATTATTCAAGGCTAAAAGAGAAGCAGCTTTCCTCTAAAGCCTCAGCTTCTCTGAATGAAGAAGATCATACAGAATGTCATAGTCATTTCCATACAAAGAGGCAATGCCTGAGCAGCCCCAGAGTAGGTACCAAAAAGTCTGCAGCCAGTGCTGTAACTGAAGGAAAGTGATGGAATGACCCTACTTCAGACAGCAGTTACCAGGCTCAGTGCGGCTGCTGTTGTCTCCAACAGTGCTACCCCTTCAGGGTGAAAATCCTTGGAACAGGATGGCTGCTGTTTGAAATATAACGTGGCTTGCAGATAGGTTACCAATGCCATGTGTACCTGTAAGACTGCAGTTTCATTCTCTCAGGTTTTCAGTGCAGCCTTGAAGAACGAAAGGATGGTTATGGTCTATTGCTTAATAAATCCTCAGACAGAGCTAGAGCTTAACTCCATCTTGAAGTCGTATGAGTCAGCGCAATTCTGGGCTATGCTTGGAGATCCTTGAATATTCTCCCTGTGAGAATAAGATATGTCATGACACAGTCTCCTCTCAGATGATCCCTGATATTTTAATGTGAATGGTAAGGAGGGTTGGTCAAGTTTCACCTAGTGAAACTTTATGATCTGTTTAATGAAAATTCTTTATCAAGAAGGTCATGTTGGTGATCACTCAAACTTTCATTTAACAAAAATCAAATTATAAATAAAAACCTTTGCAATTACTTTGTTTTAAAATCAAAACTGATTTATTTGATGTAAAGGAATGTTTTTTGGCAACATAAATTAGCTTTTATTCTTAAGCTTGAGTTGTCTTGCAGTGTCAGTTAAAATAATTTTGTAAGTTCCAATTTAAGTATCATATAAACATTTAAGAAGCACAAGGGTTAGTTTTGGTGCAAAACTTTTATACTGCTACTGCCATGCTTTGCTGAAGTAATTAAGATGATCAGAATAGGAACTACTTTAAACTGTGTATAAAATAATCAAAAGCATATGCCTAATTTTTTAATGAAAAGTAATAAAATTATGTCTCATTTTATTTGTCAACATCTTCACAGAGCTTTCACTTTACCTAGGATGGCTAGCATGTTTTAGGGTCCATCTTATTTTATGATTTTAACTTCCTATTTGAAATCTTGCATTTTTAAGAAAGTTACTGATGAAAATAATCTTCTGACAATATTGGTTCATCTGGCTTTTACTTCTAGGTGAGTGTTTGAAAATTGCAATCAACTTGTTTAAATAGAAAAAAGCTCCGCAAAACCAAAAACTAAACACACACAAAAAAGCAAACAAGAAAAAAACAAAAATTATAAAAACCAAAAAAAAAAAAACAAGCCAAAGAAAACATTTCAAAAGCACAGAGATCAGCAGGATATTAATATCTGTGGATGGTAAGCAATCAACTTGGAGAAGTAAAAAATGCACCAGAGAGCTTCTTTATGGCAGAGAAGGAAATCCTACAACAAAACACTTGATATGCGCACCCCACAATGCTACCCAAAATGTGTTATAAAATCTAAGCATCTTTTCTAATCTTTCTGCCCAAGGCTAATTTTTATTTGGAAGGCATAATAAAGTAGCAGAATAATTAAAACTTACAGTACAAAAGATGAAGCAATGCAGAATTCTAGATTAGTTCCGGTTGTTCCAATTTCAACATCAATAACCCGAAATAACTGTTCTGAATAACTCTGAAAATCATATTTGAATTATCCAGTGAGAGAGACATTGAACTAGAGATAATTCTGGTTACTGTGTTTCAGTAGGGTTCAGAATGCTAATGCTGTGGTTTGCAATAGGATGCCAGAGCAGGTGTAGTGATGCTGAGGTGCCTGTTCAGCTGCTTGCATGTGCAGTCATGTCTGGTTTTTTCCTTTATTAGACAAAAAGTTTTTATTCATGAATTTATACCAATCAAGAAGTAGATTTTAAATCAATTATGCCATCTACAGAATTGGTTGTAATTATGAAGAACATTAATCAACAGTTCTGATGTGTCTGATTAGTAATTTCTAATCATAAGCAAAGAGGAAAACACAATTGTATTGTAAGTAAAAGTAATTGAACTCTGTACTCTGTATAGTGTTCAAATGTGTGCCAAGAGGCAGTCAGTGTGGCCTAGGCTAGTTGGTCAGAGATGAAAACAATACGTTGGTTTGTCCAGGTTTGAAATTAACTAGGCATGTAAGGGTGTCTCTCAATCAGCCCACCTGTTTGTGCTACTTCATTATTGTCCAGTCTTCCATGTTGTATGGTCAGCACCAAAATAATCTCCTGCATGTGTATGAACAGATTTCTTGCTTTCTTGCATTTATTGTTTTTTCCAGTAAAAGCTAAAACCCAGCAATCAAATCAACCCTAAACTTTGTCTCCTCTGGTTTACATATCTAGTTGGGGTCACCTTGGTCTCACCTCTCTCCCCCTTTGTAATAAGTTTGCCTTCCCTGACCTGGGGCAAGGGGAAAAAATCTCTTTTTTGATATGTTGGTAGACTTGCTACAAAGTATATACAGAGAATAATTTTACTCACCTCTAGTTAAAATAGCTGCTCTTCTTTGTTTTTTTCACTTGGTAATGTTGTCACATTAAAATGTGGTTGTAAAATAACATAGGGAGGCCCTTATAAAGATGGTGACATTCACCAAAGTCAGGACAAGTAGGTAAACAATGTCCATGTCTTGACCAAAACAAGCATCAGAGTGCTTGGGGTAAACAAATGTCAATATGCCTAACAAATTTGATCACAGTCTATGTGCATGACATATTTTGGAATATTGTAGGGCAATTTTGGCAACTACCTTGGGTGAGCTCCTTCACTAAGTTTAGACAGAAGGGGAATATGCATGGCCAGTGCTATGAAAAAGCCTTGGTACTCAGTTACAGTGCTTCATGACTTTGTAGTAGGAAAATTATCTCAGATATATAGTTTGATTTGGCATAAGACTAAGTTATGTTTCTTTCTTAAAAGGATGTGTTACTTTGTAAGTTGAATCTTCTCTTCCCCTCAGCCTTTTATATAAACACTATTTCCTTAGCACTTTACCTAGTGCTCTTCAGGTTCAAAACCCTTTACACAAATTATTGTAATTAGTTCTCACATTTCCTCCGAGAGAGGTAAGTAAATATCATTATCCTCCTTTTTACAGGTGGGGACTCTCATCTGGAGAGGTTAAGTAACTTGCCTAAGGCCACAAGGGGGAATATTGTCATTGCTAGTCCTGAAAACTCGAGAGCTGTTACCTTAGTCCTTTACTTCATTTGCTAGATGACAACTCAAGTTGTTAATGGTTATTTCTGTGTTATAGAAACTTGTTCTGTGATTTTACTCCTGAGTCTTAGGAATAATTTGAGGAAAGAAGAGTTTGGATTTTCTTTAGTCAGATTTATAGTATAGTAATACAGCCTCCTTCAACAGAAATGCCAGGTGACTTTCCTGCTATGCCTGTAATTAAGTAGAAAAGGCAGTAGGCAATGCCCATTACAGTTTTCCATGCTGTGCTGCCCAGTCCACAGAGACTTTGTCAGTTCAGGTCATGTTATGCCTGCGGCTCTGCTTTTTGGAGAGCTGAATTTTGTTGGAGATGCTGAATGTGCAGCCTGTAGAGTTTTTTCCAAGCTGTATGTTGGACCTCAGGAAAATACAGATACTGATTGTGTGTGCTTCTGTAGAGAACTCTTTTCTTACATAAAGAACATTCAGAAGCAGGCATCTGTGGGTTGTTATTCAAGTAATTCAAAGTACTATATGCCTTTTACTGTGTTTTGCAGACTGTTGTATTGAATGTCTGAAAAAGAATAAATTCTTGTCTCTTGGTCTTATCCCCAACTAGAGGATGTTTAAGGAATTGAGTCTACTTTTGGACTTTTCCTGTGTCTTAAACTTTGAGGAAAGGTTAGTCACAATGCAAAGAATTCAAGGAATTTAGAGGACTACTCAATATTGTATTTTGAAAGGATAATGAATGGAAAAGAATGGGAAGGAATAGTGATATTTTAGAAATATATTGCTTGTTTCTTAACAGCTATACCATGAAAAATGGAATTGTAGCCCAGATATGTAGTATGTATATAATGTTAATAACTAGTATCTTTTAGATCCACTCACTGTTAGACTGTGCTAACATTTGCACAGTGGTACAGTGCAGGAAGTGGTACAGTGAGACTCAAGTTAGCAATAAGTGGGGAAATGGGTGAATGCTTGCAGGTTTCCTGTCACACAAGAAGTGATGGAGGACAAATGGGAGAGGGGAGGTTTTTAAAGGAAGGTTGTCCAAGTGGTAGCTGCAATGATTAAGATAAGAACTCAAACTCAGGATGGAGCTCGTGCTCTCTTGCTCAGTCAGACCTTTCATTTGTTAACTTGAATTATTGTGAGGTTTTCTGTCATCTCCTTGTTTCATAGGGACAGGTGTGGAAGCTGATTGATTTATCCACAAACACAGAAGCACCTGTATTTTTTTGGTATTTCATAGATGGTGTGGGATTTCTCTGTAGGCTGTTGGGTGCTACACAAGAGCCATGAGAGCTTGGTATCCCACTTCTGGAAGATGCTTGATGTACTGAAGGGTATCAAACTCAAGTTTGATAGCACCACATGCCTCAGTGGGGCTTCTCTGATGTTGTATTCTGAGTCCTGTAAATCACTTAACAGGTTACAGGGCTCTTTCTCAGCTGCCTCTCACAGACATTTATACCAGAATGGAAAGATGAAAAGGTGGAAGGATCCCAAGCAAGAGAGTGACATAAGACGCTTTATGAGTCCAAATGAAGGAAAAAATACTGAATGTTTTGCCAGACATTCTGGGAGCTATGTGCTCAGCATATGTGCAGCAAGAGATTTGATCAGCTACCACTGGGGTGGCAAAATTAGTCATCAGTGGAAGTGTTAGGTAATTTTTCATGCTAATGATTAAACTAACTGGAGTCTTCACAGAAACTCAGGGCATAAAGCTTGAATAATTAAATTGTCATTTTCTAGCATGCTATTCCACCTTCCTTCCAGATACACATACTCCCTTTTATATTGAGTTATGGATTATTTTGTCTGTAAATTCAACCAAAATCTCTCCAGGAAGAATCAAATCACATAAACTGTTTGTAATATGTGTTGTCAAAATAATCTTTTTTTTGAGTGTCCTACTCTTTGGTTTTGAAACCTATGCATCTATTTAAATATGATTTGAAAGGGTTTTATTCTATTAGCTAGGCTGAAAATGTTGGTCCTTTTTGTTTTTTCACAATACGAATACTGGGCTATCTTCAAGTATTTGTGTAACCCAGAAATAAATACTTTCTCTGTCACTGGATTTCAGTAATTAAAAGAATTAACTATACAAAATAACAGTTTAAATTTCTCCACTTACCCACTCTAAAGTCGCCAAGGTTTGCTTGCTTTTGAAACATCATCTAGAAATCTTGTTAGTAAAACTTGATATCATTGTTCTCTGTTGCTGTGAACTGTGGGTATCCTCCACTTTTGCTTTGCTGTGGTGGCTGCTAAATGACATCACTGCAAGCAATTCAGGATTTCAATTTCCTTCTTTTTTTTCTTTTGCAAACTCTTGAGCAATATTTAGATGATGAATATGTCTCACAAAAAAAAGCACAAAGATTTGTGTGTTGGTGATGAACAGGTAGGTGTGATTTCATGTTCTCTGACTTGACCCTCCTTCTTTTCTGGCTCCATGTCATCAATGGCAGCAGAATCAGCAGTGTAAGCCTCATGCCTCCTGCAGTCATGATATCTCAACTATTCAAAATCTATGAAATTGATTTTGTTAGAATTTTGAAACTTTATATATGACCACCTGTGTTACTCCTATGTGTCTTCAACAGCATGCAGTAGAAGGACTGGGCTGCTGGAAATATAAAGGAGAAGATAAAACACATATGTGATAAAAGCAAAGATTGTTTAGATAAATGTTGAAAGGAACATTTTGGAAACCTCTAATCAAATGCAGGCTATTTTTTTTTTTTAACAGAAAAGAGAATTTAGTATAGTTGTTGTCTAAATCCTGTTGTCAAATCCTGTTGTCTACCTGTTTTGGGCTTCTTGCAGGCAGGTAGGAAGGCCTCATGATTAGAAAAGCAAACACCACTCTGCCCAATTCCCCATCAGGAGCAGAAACAGGAGCCAGAGAAAAAGATCCCCAATACTGATTGTACCACGACCAGGAGTCCTTGATAATGGATCCATAGGTTAAATCAGAGCAAAGGATAAGCTAAGATTGGAAGTCAGGAGCAAACACTGGCATAGTGAATAAGGGAGTGAATAAGCCAGTAAACTCATCCTGCTGCTCAGATGTTTTCCATGTGGCTGCCTGCTAACTCCTTGGGGTAGGATCTCTTCTTGCAGAAGTAGTCACAACTGTGACAGCTGATTTGCCCCCAGACAGCCAGTGATTCATTGTTGTCCATGTGTGGTCTCTAAAAGTCATGATGTCGGAAGAAATTATTACAGGATTGCAGAAGGCAACTTCAGTGCAAAACCCCCTTTTTGGGTTGCTGTGCAAAATCCTGAACAAGTGCTTGGAAACAAACAATTTCAAATGTCATTCTTTCTAAAGCAAATAGTATCTCAGGACAAATACACAGGGAGAATAACAGGACAAAGTGGTGAACAATCATGTTGCCATTTTCAGTACTTTATTTACTTCTCACCAAAGAATTAATTTCCCTGTCCTGTTCAATGCTCAAAACAGTTCTCAAGTAGTCCTTTCTCTTCCTGAAATCTGTGGTACTGCTTTGTTATTCTAACTTGAGTAATAGCAACAATCTGGCATTGAATTTTAATAGAATGCAAGTTATATGGAGAGGGATTTTAATCAGTCTGTAGTGTCTAGATTCTCTTGGCAGGGTGATGATTGCATCCTTCCAGGTAATGTTTACTTGAATTGTAGCACATAAATAAATGGCAAGCTGACCTGACTGCACTTACTAGAATCATCTTCCTTTTTGTCAAAGTTGCTTCATTTTAGTGTGATTATTAACTGTTCAACTCACATTAGGTGCAGAGATGCACACTTCTTCTGTCACCTTACTTCAGAGCAAAAAATACCTCTTTTTATTTGCATATGCAGGAATTCTGGGCTGGGCAGGCACTTCTTAGACTGTAAGGACCAGTGCAGTTACTTGTATAGATGGTGTGAGTCTTTCCCTGGCTTTTAATGAGAGATTGATCCAACTTCAAAATAATCATTGTGAAAGGAAAACAAAACAATTGAAAAATAGTGAGGTATTATGTAATATATACTAAACTTACAAAAATGAATCATGTAGCAACAAAAGTGGGTGCTATGATTACTAGTTTTGACAAGGAAATTGCTGTTGCCAGGAAGAGTCTAATTACATGAACAGCTCTAATAAATAAGCATGAAACTTCCTTTCCCCTTTTTCTGATAGGATGGGGGAGTGAGGTTTCAAGTTGGAGATAGAAAATAAATAATCCTATAAATAATACTCTTCAGTTTTCTTTTATAAAAACTTAATTTGATGTGAATTAGAGATGAAGTTATATCTGCTGCAGGAATGATAATCTGTGATACTGTTGAATGATAATTACACTACTGATGACATTAAAGAGTTTATCATTTGATACAGCCCTGCCTGGTAAAACTACAACTTGTAACACGTGCTAAATTAAGGTTTTAGTTGCATAGGGAAAGGGAGAGACAGCTTTTGCAGTGCCTTGTTCCATAGCATTTTACTTCAACATAAAAATTTTTAGAGGACAGTGATTTCTTTTCAAGTGAAATACAGAAATTTGAATTAAGCTTAATTCAAGTATGTAAATGGTGACAAGCTGTTTAAAAAATGTAGTTATATCTGTAAGCTAAACATAAGCTCTTACTAAAATGAGAAAATATTACTTTTTAAGTAAAATGTGTGGGTTTTTAACAGAAAGAGAGAACATGGAGCAGCATACCACTATATCTGGATAAAAGTGAAAATACATTCTTCCAGTCCTAAAGTACAGTTCACCTTTTATTGTGATGGGTAAGCTAGAGACCATTTTGCAGAACTGGGGTGCAAACCTATGTTGATCTCAGCTGTTCTCACAATTTAGCACACGTCTGCAGGATAAAATTACAGCAAAAATTAATGTAAAAGCTGTGAAGTCAGGCACTAAAACCTAGGCAGTGCTGACTACTATATTGCCCAGGCATCTTTATTTCCATTGTCTTCATGTATTAGGATAGGTTTCTTTCATACAGGAATAGAAGAAGCATTTGTTTCTTGATCAATGTCTGTAGTCTCCAGAGATTATTCTCAGTCTTCTTGCAATCCTCAGTCTTGTCTACTGCCCATTATGTTGTCCAGCTGAAATGGAGGAATGAAAGCTTGATATAAAATTAAAGACTCACAAGAAAGCTAAATTAAGGTCATATCTTGCTTGGTACTCTCTACATGGTACCAGTAAAATGCAAAACATTATTGATATGCATGTTGGAGGAAGTGGATTTGGAGTTCATAGTGTTATTAGTTTTGTGCCAGCCTTCTCTAGTAAGAATAACAGGTCAGATTTAGGATCAGCCACTGCTAGCAACTTTTAATAGCTTCAGCCCAACCAAATTTGCATGTATTTTCATGGGTCAGCGCTTTTGACTTCTTTCCCATATTCTCCCATCTTTTAAACAAAACAAGTGGACTGGAAAGAGTGTGGAGGAGGGAAGTGAGAGAATACCAGCACATAGAACATTACATATTTATGCCTCAGCTTAGTTTTTGAAACTCAGTATTTCAATATACAAGCTAGTCGTGTCTCCCACCCCCTCCTCTGAAGACTGACAAAGTAGGAGATGAAGCATGGGTTATTTTAGCCCCATTGTTCAGTCTGCCAGAGCTGTAAGCAACTAAACAATGACTGTGTACTTAAAAAAACATTAGTTAAGCATAATGTGGGTGTTATGAGCTCTGTGATAAAATAAGATGAACCATATTTTAATATGGTTAATCAGCTAGATACCAGCAAACCTGGATACCAGTTGAGGAACCTGTTACTCCTAAGAATGAATGTTAAAAGGAAACCACCACCACAGGTCCATCTGGGCTGATCCTAAAATAATATGGTTTAAGGAGAAAAAGGAAATTAAATGTCAGGTATGATTATTTTGGAAGTAATGGAAAATTGTTTATGTGACCTTATAAGCCATTTAATAATCAGCAAGACTAGAGAACAGTAAATGTGTTTATTGATGCAACAGTAGTAATTTAGTTTCAACACACCTTATTTAGGGTCTGATTCGTGGTGCACTAAGGTGGAAACTTTCAGTAACTCATATGGAACAATCTGTAATACTTGAGGCAGACTTAATTTGGGTGTAGCCTTTCCAGTGTTATTTCTTAAAGGAAAAGATTACTTTAATGCCAGTGTGCACATTTTTCATTTTTCAGATGCGAAGGAGAGAATTGGTTTTAGATGGCTGGTTCTTAATCAGATGCAAAATGTAGTTGAACTTTATTGCACCAGATAAGCAAAACAGCAAATATTAAAGATTTGTGAAGAGTCAGTGTCAGGAACATTAGCACTGACAAGTCTTGTCTTGTTTCTGGCCAATCTGCAAATCTAACCTGACAAAGAAACGCATAAACCACAAAGCTCCAAGGTCTGGAGCATTCCTGCCAGATAGAAAAAGGACAGTGAGGAAAAGAAACCAAGAAGAGAGAAAAAAACAGGCCTTATTTACACATCTTAATGAGATGGAGATTACACAGTTCTGTGAAAATAAAGAAATACACTGTTCTAAAAGAAAAAACTTCTCTAGGTTTGCTTTCATTCATATTTTTTTCTTCAGAGGAATGCTGTTGGCAATGATTTGAAAGCCATGCTCTTGAAAAAAGACTAGCTGAATCTTTGGCTCCCTCTTAACAGTGGTGGGAACACATAGGTCACTTTGCCTAGAATATTTCTGAATTTGGAAAGCTGTGAAATTTCTTACTATAACATGAGTACAAAACCGTTAAGTTCACTTGAAAAAGACAAACCCAAACCCACAAACTGAAACCACTCACAAAACACTGGTTCGGGAAGAAACAGATAGTCCTACTGTTGTGGCAAGCCCTTGCAGTCCAAGGGTCTTGGTCTAGCCTTGAAATGATTTTGGCCAGCTAGGCAAAATTAAGATAAATTAATTGATCTCAGGCCATTAGCTCCGAACTTTGGAAAAGTAGGTCTCCAGGTAAGAAATTCAGACCTTCGTACATTTCAGTTATGTATAGAGGAGATGAAATTGGTTACGGTCTGTAGCTGGGGCTGTTCTCAAAAAGAGCTGTTCTCAAAAAATATTTCTAGACAACATAATCCACCTGGACTATGAAATGCAACAGCATCTGTGATTTCTGATAATAATGCTTTTTTCTGTAGACCATAACACATTGGTGTTGACATTTAAGTATTGCTCATCAAAGATGTTTCACAGCTTGAAGGAGAGGAAAATTTTCTCTTCCTCAGCACATCATGATTCTTTTTTTCTGAAAAGGCCTGAGCAGCACCAGCAGCAGAAGGGTCACTGAAGGATGACTGTTTCAGGATGGCTTTCCCCCCTGTCTGTCATTTTCTGTTTAAGTTCTGCAGCTGCTCTGTTCTTTTTTACTAGTTGGCCCCTGTTGCCCCTTCAGGTTCCCTCTCAGTGATGACTCTTCCCACTGTCCCTCATTGTCATTTGAAAGGCTGGTGCTAGCAGTTGGAGCACTTCATGCAGATATGGCTGCTGTTCCTAGGAGAGGCTGTAATTCCAGCAAGGAGAGGAGAGAGTGTAAGACCCCAGTAAAGCTGCCCACCACAGCACCACTGGCAATCTCCATTTGGCACAGCACTCCAGCATATCTTTGCACTCCACAAGGTGTTTTGGAAGGCCCAGAGACTGGCTCATTATCTTTCTGCACTCATGTGACCTCATACAAGTACTTCATTCAGAGATACTGGCTAAGAAAATACAGTAGTTTTTTTTTGGTCCCTGTCTCTTTGGTTGTGGTCAATATTTGTCACAGAATTTTGACTCCATAATTGGTAGGGTTTGCCAAGATCTGATTTCCTCAACCTATCAATGTTGCTTTTATGTCTTTTGATAAAGGAATTTTTAGCCTGGCTGTAATATAGTTCACTCAGGGAATGAATGCATCATTAATTAACCTCACTTACTAGCTGGGACATTTTAGGTTGACGTCAGATATGGTCACTACACTGTGCACAGTGGAAGGATGCTGCCTCTCTGAAATACTCCTCAAGAAAAACAAACAGTAGTCAAATGACCTCATGTTATTTCTCTTGCATCTCATAATGAGTTACATGGACTGACCATTTACTGTGAGTTGCTGCATTTATAAGCTCGTTATAAAGTTAACAACTCACTGACATCTGCAACTCCACTTGATTTCCTCAGTGCAGGCATAGGAAATCTTTAGAGATTACCTGTAGCATTGTTTTGTTATGTACATGGAACTCAAACTGTTTTTCCCAAGCTAGCAGTTCAGTATTGTGGGAACATCCCCAAGGCAGTGTCTGTTGGAATTACTAATAAAATTACATCCTTATATTTATTTGCTTTTAACCAGAGGATATTTTTCAAGCCTGTAGTAAACAGGAGGCATAAAAGAATATTTTTTAGTCTCTGTGACAATATTTTTTGTCTTGTGGCCAAAAAGTTTTTATCTCCCTCTTGTTACAAAAGCTTCACATAAGCAAGTAGAATCATAGAACAGCTCAGTTGGAATGGACCCATCAGAATCATCAAATGCACCTCCTGTTTCACCACAAGGATGACACCATGTACCTAATTACACTGTCCAAATACTTCTTGCAATCTTTCAGGCTTGGTGGTGTGACCACTTCCCTGGGGACCCTGTTCCAGTGGTTAACCACCCTCTGGGTGAAAAGCTTTTTCCTGATATCCAGCCTAAACCTCCCCTGCCGTGGCTTCATGCCATTCCCCTGAATTCTATCAGTGGTCTTGGAAGAGAAGAGATCAGTACCTTCCCCTCCTTCTCCCCCTGTAGGGATGTTGAAGACTACGATGAGGTCTTCCCCCAGTCTCCTCCATGCTGAAGAAAGAAAATCCTTCAGCTGCTCCCCTCCAGACCCTTCATTATGCTTGTGGCCCTCCTTTGGATGCTCTCGAATAGTTTAATGTCTTTCTTATATTGTGACACCCTGTGCACGGGACTTGAGGTGAGACTGTCCCAGTGCAGAGCAGAGCAGGACAATCCCCTCCCTTGCCTGGCTGGTGATGCTGTGCCTGATGTGCCTCAGGACAGGGTTAGCTCTCCTGGCTGCCAGGGCAATGCTGAGTCGTGTTCCACTTTCCATCGACCAGGACCCCCAGGTCTCTTTCTGCAGTGCTTCTCCCCAGACTCTTGCTCCCCAGTCTGTGCCCCATCCCCAGAGCAGAATCTGGAACTTGCTCTTGTTCAGCTTCATACAATTGGTAATAAAAGAAACTGGTATGGCTAAGGCCTCATTTTGCTGAAAAAACAATAGTTTGAGGTCTGGTTGCACAGAGTTGTCAGCGATCCTAACGTAATTTACACTAAGGCTGCACTTGTGAAGAACTGTCAACAACGGTATATTCAAATATGCAGAGTAAATTAACTGTTTGGGATTCTTTTTATTCTGCATTTGTTTTGTTGTGCATGTGTCCCACAGATTCTTCCACCAGGAATATAAAGTACTGGGGCACAAATATCAATCTGTCAGGAAGAGATTCAGTTAATCCAGACCTACCTCCCCTCACTGCAGCAGAGCTGCAGTTTTGTGTGTTCCCAGCTGACTGGCAGAGCTTTTTCTAAGCCCAGAAAAGCATTTTACAGCATGAGCATCTGTAAGCCGTGACTTCTGGCATGTGTCAGTAGCAGACACGTCACACGATGCAGACATTCTGTGTATGCTCAGACCACTTCCTCCCCTGAGCAGGTGAGCCTTTTGGTGGAGTATCATATCACCATGTAGGAAAGGGGAAGGTTCATGAAAGGATGTACATGTTTCTCCAGGAGCAATTTCTGGAGAAAGTGGCTAGGTAGAGTTAGAGCAATAAAAGCTATATTTTCTTTTTTTGTTAAAACATACAACTTCTGCTTCAAGTATTTTCATTGTCTTGTGACTCTTTAACTCCTGGCAGGCAGTCACAGTAACAAATAGCAGTTGTCAGCCTATTCATTTCCAGACATGGTCAGGTAAAATTTATAGGTCTGAATTAAGATGTCTTGTAAAGCTTTAAGCTTTTGACAATTTAATGCTGAGAGGAGTAAGTAGACAGTCTCAGGAAACTTGAGGGATTTTCAGAAGATGGCAGCTCTGCTGTTCTTATTGATGGATTCACTAAAGCTGTTTAGTAAAATGATGCTAAATTTTGAGTAACAACATTGGAAGGTGCATGGGTGAGATCTGTATTTCTGATCTTCTACTAGGTTCTTTCATTTGGAAGAAACCACGAACTTTTTGCGTTTTTTTTACTGTTTGAAAATGTGGAATTAGCAGGTAAACCCTAACAGTGTGGTATCTGTCTTTATTAGATCCATAAGGGTTTCTTTGCTAATCTCCCCGATTTTTTTATACATTATCTGTCTCCTTTGATTCAGAAACCTACATGAATAGGGTTGGTTTGGGTTTTTTTATTTAAAAGCACTTAAGGCCTTAAATTAAGTATGCACTAGAGGGAGGCCATTTTATAAATGCTTAATTTATAAATGTGCTTTTTTTTCAGTTAGCACAATAAACCTGGAATGGTAAGAGCTTTGTGTGAAAAAAGCCCCAAGCAAAACAAACCTCTGTTTTTTACTATGAGCTGGAAAGATAACTGTAATAATTTCCTTGGAAAAAAACCTTTTTTTGATTAGCTGAGTAATACTGAGTCTCTGCCACTTTTGCAAAACAAACCTTCTTATTGCTAATATGTTATCTTACCAAGGGATTGTCAGAATCATCTGTATTATGATCTTAAAACTTTGCCAAAGTTGGCATGCACAACTCTTGTTCAGGTGTTATATTCATTATTTTGCTAATGGGAAAACTCTAGGAGATTGAGTCTAGGCTTAAGGAGATAAACTCCTCTGTGATCCTTACTTCCAGGCTGGAAAAGTCAAAGGCCTCATGATTCGCCTTTGTGATTTACACCAAGCTACTTCATGAACATGTTGCAGGGTAGAAAATCCTATGGACCTTGCTTGAAAATCTGGAATTCTCCAGGTTGAGTCAGGGAAGGGATGTGAATTCCTCCTTCTAGTTCATACTGCTCTGTGAAAAGAGCCAGGAGAAGTACCCAGGACAGAAAGGGCCACAGCTTAAGGATTGTCTCCAAGTAGTTGGCATGAGCTGTGTGAGAGTTAAAGGGCGAGGTGAGGCTGCCGTGTGTTCCTAACGCACCCTGTTGTGTCTAGGTACCGCAGCCCATATGGCCTTCTCTCAGGAGCAGTGGGAACAGTGGGAGAGCCTGCTGCCATATGTTCCACTGTACCTAGTCACTGGCAGGAAGTTAAGGACAATGTGGCAGCTCTAACTTATAATTTCCTTTTATTGGTGTGTGTCTCAGCTTTAATGTCTTGATTTGCATAAGTTTAAATAACTATGTAAATTACAGCTTCGAAACTGACATATGGTATTTTATGTGCACATCTATCCTCTGATGTATACTTAAGGAATACAACACTTTGACTAATAGAGCCCAAATGCTGCACTAGAGACATGTTGCCTGCTTCTAGTGTTCCTGTATTTTATGCCTGAAAGAAAGAAAAAAACTCATTTTATTCCAGGACAGTTACATTATGTAGGAGGCTGTTGAGTCTATCTGGAATTCAGACTGAGCACAGTATAGCACAAACAGTTTGTCTCTTCAGGGACTAATGTTTTTCAGAAGTCCAATTATTTAGACTTTTCAAAGTCCTGATGAAACTAAAAATTTCCAATGCCTGAGCTTTTGAGGTGGTTTTTGGTGTAAAATAAATCTTGTGGTGCAATTTTTAGTTCTCTTTTTCACACTTGTGAGATTACAGTAGAAACCAATATTAATTTGTGCTATAATACTGCTTACAGTTTTTTCCTGTGCTATGACAAGCTGTAGTAAGGTGTGTTCCACAAGGTTTAGTTGATGTGACTGCCTTGCTGCCTTTATTCTTTTTTAAATGGCAGTTTACGATATTTAAGGTCCAGAGGACAGTTTGTGCTGCATAACATCATCCAGTTACCTTTTTACTTGTGTGTGTTATACTCAACCAGTATCAAGCACAGCTTACAAACAGGAAGCTAGTACACAGAACAGTTATATTCTCATGCTATAGCATTTAATACTTTTACATGTATTATGCTGTTATTCACTTTGCTATTTCATCTCCTAACAAAGCAGATCGTGAGTACCTTCTTATGCAGTCAGAGGAATGATGAAGGAAGCTTTTACAACTGACATCATTGCAGATGTCAGAGTTTGCCAAGTCTTGGTCTGTGCTCCTACCGCTGATCCTGTGTAGGCTCTGAGACAATGCAAGCTGCTTCTCTTTACTGTGCTGCCCAGTCAGTTTCAAAGCCACAAGAGATATTTGGTAGAATCCCATAGACCATAACGAAACTAGGCACTGTGTGGGAATGTCCCTTGGCATCTTCACAGGTTTGGCATTCTGCAGGCCAGGAAGCCATGCAGTCTATCACTGTTACTGCACAACAGCTCTTCTGGACCAGCTGAATACCAGTTCTTCACCTGTCCTTTGCAGCGTGTGCATGGACCTGCTCCTTTATTCTTGGCTACCTGGAGAACATGAGCTCAATAGCTGGGTGTGAAATACATGTAACATGTCTAATAAATATTTATAAAATATATGAAAGAAGAAGTGAAAGGTAGATTATGCTAGATATTTGTGTTACTAAAATTTCATTGCAGGGCTTCTTCTCCCTTTCTCCTCACCTTCTTCCTGTTCTCCCTTCATCCAGCAAACTTGCTGTGTATTCTGAGATTCTCAGCTGCCTAGGAATTTTACATTTCTGTAACTCTTGATTACATCCATCTTCCTGATTAATTTCCTTCTTGAAGTCCTTCAGGAGATCAATGCAGATTGGTATTTTCTCCTAAAACTTGTCTTTTTCCTTAATCACTGTATTTCTTAACTACAATAAAGGTCCTTCTCTTCCTTCACAGACATAAATGACTGTTTGTTAGACACATGATGCTTTCTGTATTGATTCAACAGTTACCAATTCATCAGCTTGATGAGAGATAATAGTCTCCCCATATCTCCTTTTGGAGACTTAGAAGAGGATTCCAGGCAATTCATTTCAAGCAACAGGAAATGTTTCTGTTCATCGTCTTACTTGATCTTTCTATCCTATTCCCAGTGCTTAAATTGAGATGGAATGGAACTGACCAAGAACTGGTTCAGCCTGCCTGAGGAGCAAGTGTACTTAGTGCAGCAATGAGTGTATATTGTTTCTAATTGAGAGACAGGGTGACAATAATTTGTGGCTTTGGGCTAACACTGCATTTACAACGACTGACACCCTAGGTCTTCATTCACAGGATACCATGGCACTGGGCTAAGGGCAAAGAAAGGGGCAAGGAAAGTATCTTGTATTCTTCCTTATATTAGCTGTAATGTTCTTTGCTAAGTGGGTCCAGAACTTGCTTAAAAGTGTAGAGTGGAACAAATATGTACTTGTCTATCAATAGAAAGTGGCTCTTTGCCCATGGCTGATATGCTCTTAAGTTCCATAACAATCCCAGATAGGCAACAACCAGTAAATGAAAGACAGGCTGTAGTAAACATTGCAGTTTGTTTGTAAGATAAGAATTTTGCTTTGGGTAACTGTGGTTATTTAATCCAGTAAACATTGCTATATTTTCATTCACCTTCATAAAATGGTTTAGGTATACTTGGAGTTTCCCTGAGTATGGGTGGCAGTGTGGTATTTATGTGCAAAATTTAATCTGACTTTTATTTGTCATAAAACCTTCCCACTTTCTATACAATACTGCAATTGTGTTATAAGAAGGGGCCTATGAAAAAAGGATGGTTGATAAGTTTTACAATAAGAGTACCAAAATGTTTCATGTCAGCAAAGCAATTTGTGAGCATAAATATTGAGCACCAAAATACTAATATTTTCTTCAAATTCATACTATTGTAGCTGACAATAGAGATTGATCCAGCTTTGGTTTATTTTCCAAAGTCCGTTGGAGGGGGTTTATTTTGAAAGGTGGTGGCTGTTTAGTACTTGTAGTTTATGAGGAGCTGAGGTGTCTTAGTTGATCTGAGAACATATACTCAGAAATTGTAATAAACTTGAATTCTTCATAGAGACCCTTCTGTGAATTGTGTTTTAAGTAAGCATACATTTTTAATTATTTTAAATCCAGATTATAACAACAGCATCAAGTCAATAATAAATGATTGTTGTTCTATCTTTAGGTATTGTAACATGATTCATTATATATATATTCAACATATAACTTTCTGATGTCATATGATAAAACACTTAATTTTTTTTTTTTTATCAAGTTTTATGATCTGTTCGTTTACCAGGCTGATAATGAATTTAGTTACAGTCCCAGCTCTGCCAGTAGGAGGTGCTGACCCTGGGAAAATTATTTACCATCTCCATTTGAGCTGTTGACAAAGTGGTGCTGCTCTCCCTGGTAAAATGCTTTGGGATTGACTGATCAGTGGCACTGGAGGGTGAATTGCTGCTGGTTATGAGTCAACCCGTGTTTCTACCTCTTATGATTAGTAGGTAGTGTAGCAAAGGGTATATTTCAAATATGCACCTGTTTGGTTTTTTTCTTCTATTTGACTCAAATTTCATTATGGTAAAACATTAGAGTCAAGTGATATAGTACTGGCATTAGGATAAACAAAGTCTGGTAGGTTAAGCCTGCACTCATCTAAATTGTGATCAAAATGATGCATCATTCTGTTACACATCACCTGGATGGTTTCTTTTCTTGCCCACCATCATTAAATGAGTTTTTACTTTGCATTAGTAAGAAGGAGAGGGCAAAAATACTCTGGTTAGCTTTCATTCATGTTAATAAAAATATTTCTTTCATGAAAACCAAAGTGATCACTAGCCAGTTAGATAAGGAAACACAGAGAAGTTTCCTCACCCTACCTTGATGGGCAAGGTCCATTACATTGCAGGAATGCCAGCTGCCAGAGATGGATATGTAAGTAGTTCAGAAATCTGGCTTCACACATTCCTCCACATCCCTGACCTACTTAAAGCAACCTCACTGGAATGTAAGTAACTGGGTTGTTGACAAGCAGATGTCTTTTCATCCTTTTGATGCAGTGAATATCCACATTGGTTCCTTGCATGCAAGATGGGCAATTTTACCTAGGTTGTAGCTTCTACATTGCAGTGTAACCTGTTCTTTAGTAATTTCACTGTTTTTTACTGTTACCTTTAAAATGAGCAGAACACTTTGATTAGGAACAAGCTTGATTAGCTCTGCCCATTATGAAGCAATCAAATGCTTTTAATTACTTCCATGATTATGTTTGTTTGATAATATTCTTTCAGTCTGAGGCTTTAATTGCTTCTAATTTTTCTAGAATTATCAGTTGAATGAATCTTTCCACTCACCAGTCTCTTTGTGCTTTTGTATAAATTTCTGAAGTGTGTTTGTGCTATGACTTGTATGTATGTCTAAGTTAATATTTTTTTAATAGCACCAGGCTCTCCTATTATCTTTCCTTGACAAGAATCATAGACGTATGCACTGTAAAAACCACCTGTGAGACTGCAGTGACCCTCTTTGTATCAACTGTTTATTGAAGATCCCTCATCTAGCATATGCTGCTGGAAAAGCTCTAGCTCATGTTTTTCTTTCTGTCCTCCAGGGGAAAACTCCCTTATGGAGCAACCTTCCTTTCTAGTTTGGAAGCTAATGACTTGCTTGTAAACATCACAGTCCTTACCAGTATCACTAAGAAGGAAAAGCCCTGGAATTTATCCAGGTGTAAGACTGTGACCTTAGCTTCCTATTTATTGCAGCCTTGGAGTCAACTCAAAGGGTACCACAAGGAAATGAAAACCCAAAGACCCTAACTGGTGAATTTCCACTGTTTTTTCACCATGCTCTGTAAAGATGTCATATCTCTATTTTGAAGGGACTGAGAAAACAAATTCACCCAACTGAGAGCTGAGAAAACAGATGTGGCTTCTCTGGTCTTTTGATTGGTTTTTTAAGGAGACACGGGTGTAATAATTCAAAATTGCTTCAGGTCTTCAAGTTAGATACCTTAGAAAGGGAAATTTGAATCAATTTTTTGCCAGAGCTAGTTACATCTTGAATGCTCAGCCAGTTACGTGTAGTAAGAAGTACTGAATATAAAGGCCTCCCTGTATTTTAGGAGAAATGTACCAAAAGTATTGTCTTGGTTTAAGACAATTTAGAGGGGTGGACACTCTAAAATTATTTACATCCCCTTTAAGTTTCAGCCACTCTCTTTCCACCGATAAGGAATGGATACAAGCAGATATAAGTAGAAAAAATAACAGTTTACTAAGAAGTGAATCAGCAACAGGGGAAAAAAACCCAGTAAGAAATCCCTACAAAATTGCTGAATTTCACAAGCCTCATGGGAACAAAGAGTCACCCAGATTGTCAGGGTCTTTATTGCCCCCCTCCAAGGCGGCCCCTGCCACACGCATCTGTGTGTTAGGAGACTTGGGAAAATGGCGGCTGACCCCACACACAAAATGGCGCCCACCACAAAATGGCACCCACCACAAAATGGCACCCACCACAAAATGGCGCCCACCACAAAATGGTGACTGCATCGCTTGGGGGACAAAGGGAAAATGGTGTCACCTCTCTTCCTTAAAATGGTGCTCCCCAGTTGACCATGTGGTCTGGAAAACAAACAGGGAAAAGATGGCAGACAAGAAGAACGCTTGCAGGAAGGTGAGAGCTTACGGAGCAGTTTTAGTCGCAGATGAGGACTTGTCCCGGTGCGTGTGTCACTTTCTCCTGCCGCTGCAGGGATGCCACAGGTGTTGGTGCTAATGCCATCCTTGCTGCAGGTGTGTGTGGGGGGGAGGTCCCAGGCCCAGGGGCCAGCCCAAGCTTTGCTGCCGATGGGATTTGCAGAGTTCATTCTAAAAACAGTTTCTAATTGAAAATGCAGCTTTTCCGAGTGTTGCAAGCGCAGGAAGCCCCCCAAAGCAGGGCCTGCACCTTGGCAGGTGCTGCGGGTGGAAGAGCGGGTTGGCTTGGGTGCTCCAGTCCTTCCACGCGATCGGCACCTCCCGACTGCCGCACAATTCCAGTTCTGGCCGGGCTGGGTCTTAAAAAACAGCGACCATTTTTGGGCACAGATGGATATGGAATGCAGTAACATTTTGGGTTATCTAGGGCAAGTATATGTTAGGTTTTTTTCAGATTGTATTGTGTTTTTACATAAGAGGCTAGTTTGTGAGGGCTGGACTCATTTGGTAACACAGGTGCACTCTGCTCCGTACATACACATAAATTCATATGCTTCCCTTTTCCCTTGCATCTTAAATAGCTGGGCAGGATTGAACTGTTGATGTTTGCCTTTCTGAGACCAGGTTTGAGGTCTGCTATATCAATGTTAGGTATTTGAGTGTGGTCAGTAAGATGCAGCCATATTCTCTTCCTCACTGTAGCAGCAGAGAGGTATTCCCATTCCCTTTGTTTTCCCTGCAGTGCACCTGTACAAAAATTACACTTATAGGAGGTTTTACTCTGTTGTATTTTTGTACACAATAAAATGTGGGGGTTTTGTTTTCTTGTAGAGATTTGATGAAGAACTTAAGTGAAAGATGAAAGCACCTATTCATAAGATCTCAAGTATTAGTGTAAAGTCTTTCAGACTTCAGTGCACTCCCCTTTGAGATTTGACCTATCAAGATCTAATAAAATGTGCAGTGTTCAGAATTATTCTGCCACATTTAGAGTTTCTGCTATTCTCTGAAGATGCAGAAGGATTCTAGTAGAATTTCTTTCTATGCTTGTTTTAGTCTACTAATGGAGTGACAAGTAATACTTAATTTCTTTAAATAAGTGTTATAACTACCAGCATTTGCTTCAAGTGGGCCCGGATTAGTTGTTAGGGTTTATTTTAACTCACTGAATTTCATCTGGGACTAATTCTGAGAGTGATTCAGGAAAATTTCTGTTGTCAGTGGTTGCACACGGATCCCATTTTGGATGTAACAGCACAAATGCCAGTAGAAGGACCATTAAGTGTTCTTTCCACCACCATAAGAGACACAGAAAACCAACCACAGCTAATGTTAAGGGGGCAAGGGGAGATGAATGATGCATTCCTGTATTCATACACACATATAAAAATACTGAAAGAAAGATACAGTCAAGACACAAAACAGCTACAAAATTCCATTAATAGACGTGTTAAAATACATTCATTTCCTACTGTTGTTGCAAGGGCACTTGATCCGTTCTAGAAAGAGAAGAGTTTGAGGAGGCAGACTGAATTGCAGAAGTATAAGGTGCAAAAAACCAAGGATTGTCCTGGCATTATCTCTCTCCATTGCAAGGCACAATACCACTGTAGGTTAGTAATTAAATAAAAAAATGCGTGGTCTAGGTGCTGAGTCTCAGTCACAAAACTGATGTGATTTTTGTGTAATCTATAGGGTATCATCATACTGCTGTGCTTAATCAAACTCCACAAAAAGAGTGATTAGTTCCAGAAATTCCAATTTTTTACTGTAATTGTTTACCAAGAGCTAAAATCAGTTCTAACAGTGGAAGTGGTGGAAAATATGTAAAGATGATGTCAAACATCAGTGCTGGGAAAAGAACGGAGTATAAGTAAGGCAGAAAGAAATATTCCTGTGTGGTAAAAGGATGGAAAGAGAAAAGAGGAAGAAATCAGGGATGGTTAAGCAAAATGGATGGAGTGTGTTGATGATCAACACTCTCCTAAAAGCAAAAGAGAGCAGTCAGTTTCTTTCTTTTGGATTGGACAGAACTGGAATGCAAAGTTGCCCTCAAACCACTATTAAGCAGACATCAAAGCTTGCTGCTTTTTTTTTTTTTCCCATTTTCTTCTGTGCTTTTTTTTTTTCTTGTTGTTGACAATATTGCTTTTTAAAAATTTCTCAGATAAAATAGAAGCACTTTGTACATTTGGCTTATGTAACTTTTCTACTGGGATTTTTCCAGTTAGACATAACGTTTTGGTAGAGGGCAAGTGGATGTGTTCGTTTCATGAAAATTTATTGGCAGGGAGGAAATAAAGACAAAATGGTGCCTCTTGTGGCCAAAAGTAAGGACTTTCAGTGCTCTTGGAATTAATTGAGTGTAAGTTCACTGACTCAAGGAGACTTGATGGCTTCCTTGAGACTTGGAGACACGAAGCGAGTGTTAATGGTGGGTAAGCACTCTCCTACCTGTGCCTTGCCAAGACTGTGTTGATGATGGGATTGGGAGGGGGGGAAAAAGGCAGGTAAAACACTGGCAGCAGCAAAACTGGCAATGAACACAAGGTATTAAATCATTACTGGGACTTGGAATATGATTAGGGAAAGTTAATGGAAAACAAAGCCACTGTGCCAAATGACTGTTGCTGGGTTAAAGGAGGCTAATTTGCAACACTGTAATGAAATTAGGCCTTCTGCCTTTGTTTCTGACACTGAACAGTGTTTAAAAAGACAACAAAAAAGTATGGGTTGTGCATTTATGGGCCCTCAAGTTCTCTACTGGATTTGGAAGCTGGAATGGTGCTGCCAAGGTGGAGTGGCAGTGCTTTCTGGGGTCCTTTGGAAAGTGACTGGCAATAGACAGGTCTGTAAGATGGACACTGAACCCATCAACCAAGAACTGCTCATACAACAGAGGAATTGTAAGGACATTTTGTTGTCTGTCTCCTACCTTTTAAAGAGAAATAATTTCCAAGAGCTATCAGCTCTTTCAGCAAAAATCAGAGGGGTAGACATTTCACCACCTTCTTAAGAAGTCTCTTTAGGCTTAGACTTCAATTTAGCTGGCCATTAGAAAGTTAATCCTAACTGGAGGTCTACATCTGCATGGCTGGAATTTAAATCCGTTGCTGGATCTGCTGTCCTGGGTGAAGGGAGAAGACCTTTTATCTCTCTCCTTTTTGTTGGGAATGGTGTAATCTTCTTGCAATGAAGTCTTGATCTTTAAACTAACTAAATCCTCCTTATCAATAATATTTTTTTGCAATTTCTTTGGGAGAGAGGGAGGGTTGTTTTGGGGTGGGATTTTTGCTATCTTCTGGAAACAGTGGGTAGAATTAAACTTAAATTTTGAATATCTGCAGTTGCAGCCATCAGACTCTGATTTAGCATCTGTTCTTAGAGAAGAGAAGCATTACTTTCTAAAGTTAGTTAACCTAAAGCAGATAGAGGAACTAAGCTAAATGAACCATCTTCTGTATTTATTCCTTTGTGACTGTAAAAAGAACCTAAAGTGCAGATGTCAATGCTGTTTACTTTTTAATTTCTGCTCTTTAACACCCTTCTGTCCTATTTACAAAACTCCCAAGGAGTATTTTAGCTTTTTTGTTTGTTGGCTTATTTAATAGTTTCATTAAATGAGTAATATTTTAGATTGCTTTTTCAATTTATGTAAGTAGCAGAAGCAACAAAAGCCAGCCTTTTCAACATGAGTCACTGGAGTGCCAGGAATTTAATATTCATATATAATATACTTTGTTGAAATACAGAGCAAGTACAAATTAGTATTGTAATTAATCATATCTCTGTTAAGACTTGTAACTAAAATGGTAACAGTATGTACAATTTCATCTATTATTGAGCTTACCTAATATATAATATTCCTCAGATTTAAAGATGCTCCCTTAACCATAATTTTCCATCTTCAAAAATATTGAAATGGCCTAAATGTTCTAAACAGTGTAAATATTTTATTAAACTTTTATTAAACAGAGGGAGGTGTTGAAGTAGAGTAACTCTTTTGCAGCTTCTTTAAAAGGTGAATCACTTGACCCAATGTGCATTGTTTAAGACATTTCATCTTGTTCACGTGGGTGGGTGGGTGCTTCTGGCTCATCCCATGGCAGATGGGCTGTTTGCCTGCTACATTATACAGCAAATAGGTGTGGATTCTTCTCCTCTTGGATTCCAGGTAATCAGATTTTGGGATGGGAGTTGTGTATACGGGCTGAGGACACTTTTTCAGCTGATGTTTAGATATTGTTGCATTTTTTATTAATAGATTCCAGACAGCAGGTGTGAGTTTTGCTTAGCAAAGATCTGTGGATTCCAGGGATGGATATCTGGGTGAGATTTATGCATACATATTACATGAGAGAACATGCTGCTCTTTTTTTCTGTTTCTGTACAAAAATGGGTGTTAGAACAAGAATGACAGCCAGAGTGGATTATAGCTCTGCTGGAACAATGCCAGAAACTCAGTAAACTCCATGTAACTCTGTATTTATCATACTTCTTTGCCTTTTAAATGGGGGCTTTTGAGTTCTAACTGTGACCTTACCCTATAGGCTATTGCCTAGGCAACATTCCCCCTCAGAAATTACCACAAAAAATTACTTCGTGTCACAAGCACATTCTTTGCATAATTCTATTTATATTCTCACTCAAATAGCATACATTTTAGGTTTTATGTGTATCCCTCACGCTGAAGGTGGCATAGTATCATTTGCATTAGGGGGCTGATTCTCTCCTTCATTATATCAGCTAGCGCACATGGAAAAAATTATGATTTTAGACTCATACAGAGCCACTCAAGGCTTTCTAGTACTTAGATTAAAATGGTATTTCCTGTCTAAAGATGGAGGGCCTGTGCCCTTGTGCTGGTCAGGAGGGTGTGGAGGAAAGAGCGGAGTTCAAACACCTCGTGGGAGTCCCCTTTGCCAGGGAGGTGGGAGAAGAGGGCATCCTGCCAGCTGCTCCAGCTGCTCTACAGTCCTTCCCAGTTCATCACCTGAGCCTCCCAGGGGAAGCAGGATAACTTTCCAGGCAGAGGAGGCATTTTCTGGCTGAGGTCAGCTCTGGTTGAGTTGCTCAAGGCTGTCTGAGAGCGCTGCTGTGGGTTCTTGTAAAGGGCCCTACCAGTTCATGGCACTGGGCTGCACACTTCTCTCTGCCACCCTGGCACCATCTAAAGATGCCAGAGAGGATTGTCACCTGAGACATTGACCACTGCTAGACACGTGCACTTACCACCTTCTTACATGTAATTGCTCTAGAAATAGATATTTAAGTACAGGTTTGCTGTACATAATGAAATGCTAAACACTGGCAATTAACATGGCTGCTTCCTATTTGTGATGTGCAGGGACACAGAATTGTATAGGTGACTGATGTTTTTCCAGATACAAAATATTCCTCTTACAAAATGAGTTATTTTAATTTATATTTCCCTGCAGTTATCAATGGCATCAATTAGGTAGGTAAGTACAGTTTTTGGAAGGTTACATAGATTATGAAGCAACTGCATGCATTTTTATGTAAGTTTACTTCATTAAATTCAAAATGTGTGTGGATTCATGTCCTACAGCAAATTTTTATTGGGATTTAATTTAGCATTTCAGGCATTTCACAATTCAATATCTCGCTTTCTACATATGTATATTTAATATGTATAATTTTGATCTGCTGCTATCAAATAAGCTGAATTAGTAAAAGGCAACACAGTGTTCAAATAATGTTGCTTGATGAATACTTTAAAGCCTATAGAAAATACAGTGGAAATACTTAAATTCTCATTAAAATCTGTCTGTTTTACTCAGTATTTTGCACAGTAATACACACTAAAGCCCATTATTAGGTAATTTCTTGGGCAGTTTTCACAGTGATAACATGGTTATCTATCTTTTATCTAGAGATACTTCACTCTAAAACATACTCTAAGAAAAAAAAGGGTTTAATTAACAAATCCAGTAGTATTAATTTTAAACCCAGTTGAAGCACTAAGCCAGAAAACAAGAGGGTATGCATTTAAATAGTATCTCTCCAGTAAAAAATGCTGTTCACTGAGCTCATCTGCCACATTAGTTTTTTTTAAATGGAGGATCATACTTCTTCCTTGGGATCTGAATTGCTGTATCAGTGTTTCATTTCCTGAGTAGTAGAGGTTTGGACCAGGTTACCTCTAATCTGTATCATCATATATTTTGGTCTGTTGGAGGGCTCTGCTAACACTAGGGGTCTTCACAGGAGTAAAGCACAAAAATGCAGGTTTCTTCCTTGGAATGGAACAAATTGTTTTATTTGAAAACCCCTAGTAATGCTTAAAGTATGGTAAGTTCTGTTGAGGCCTTCAAGGATCTTTTAGTTTAGCATGTTCAGCTGGTGCTTCCTCAATGGGGTATCACACCAACACCCTCCTTATTTGTATCCATGTATGTTTGAGGACTTGCATCTGAACTTGATTTTCTCCCTCCCTGTTTTAAACTGAATGTCAGATACTGGGAAAATCTGATTTAAAAGGTATTGTTTTTTTAAAAACTGTTGAAGTGTTGCAAAATGTAATGACATGGATTATCAGTCTAGATGTTTCATTATAGTTTTGTGTCATCCTGGGGGTTTTGTCCATTCCTTATTATGTTTCTGTATCCTTGACTTGATGTGTAGAATGCTCTCAGGTTTTGCTTCCTTGGTGGATGTATCTGAACTAAGCATTACATGTAATTTTGTTAACTGTATTTGATTTGTGCTTATAATAGTATGAAAACTACCAAATAGTAAAATAGCCTCTTCTGCAAAACAGAGTATTCTAAAAAACAGAGGTACTACCTTTTTTTAAAGCACCCTCCGTGTCTTTAGATTATACTCTCCACAAAGTCACGCATTCAGTAAACGCTTTGTGTTTTCCTGAGGTTAATGCCCATATTAAAAAAAAGTGCTGATAGCAATCTAATTGTTCATGCCATGGGGTGAGAGTCATTGCAGAGGAGAAGGATTCTCTTTGGGGCGTTGGGGAGGCCTCAGTGAGCATCACCAGCCACCTCTGGGCAGCGCCTCCGGCAGCAGTTGCTCGCGGAGCTGCACACTCGCAGCGGCGAGGGAACAGCTGCTGCCTTTGTGTGCTTTTGCAGCTCCCTTAACAAATGGCTGATTAGAAATTGAGCAAAAAATGATACTCAGCACAAAACAGGAAGGTGTCTTGTGCTTCTGGAGTGTGCACGTGACATGGTGAGAGGAAAAGGAGATGCAGCAGGAGGAAACATTGTTTCCCTAGAGTGATCTGGCTTTTCAGCGCTGTGGAAAATGAGTCTTGTTTTGTATCATGGAAAGTCAGGTGCTGGAATTCATCAGGGCGGGGCAGCAGGGGAAAGAGAAAAATCAAGATGTGTAACTGTGTGTCTGAGACACTGTTTTGGGGCTGTGAATTGGTTTAATGGACAGAAATGTCCCTTTAAAATGTCTAATTCCTTCTGTCATGTGAAGATACTCTGAGGTGAGCAGCAGTAGCTCAACTTGGAGGTTTGTTGCAAGTTCAGTGTAAATGATGCACATCAAATTAATTGCTAGAGAGCTAACGGTGATGGTATGGATTTTTCCCCAAGCATTGCTCTAAGTACTCATCAGTTCCAGCTAAATTTCAAGGAAACCATGGTGGCAGATGCCTCCATTTGGTGATGAATGGCAACCCATGTGAATTTACAGGGAAGAGGAGAGGATGTGGTCAATGAAAGAGCTGCTTTTGGCATAGGTCTCCTCTGTATTAATCCACCTGGGTAGCAGATCTGCCTGTAGGCAAGGGAAAGAACAGAAGGTACATCCTGAGAGGTGTGAAGAAAAGCACCCTTGCTTATAAGAAGTAGGGATTGCTGTCATACATTATTGGGTCACCTCATGCCATCATCTTTCCCTGTCCATTCCTCCTGGAAATGGCAACAATACTTACCTTTACCATGGAGATGCTGTGATGACTGCATTAAGAAGAAAATTTAGATTTGTTTGGAAATATAATGGAAATGTACAGGCCTGTAATTAGTTGAAGAGGTTTTTTGCTTTGAATTATTGGCCCTAGCATACATAGTCAGTGGGGGCCCATTTGTGTTTCAGCTACAACTGCCTCCTGATGCTGAGTTAACAGCACTTTTTAAATACAAAATAAATTGTTGGCACCTGATGCTAGTTCAGAATTAACATTATTTTAAAAGCCCTGGTAAAGTGATCCTGACTGCTCAGGCTTATTTTGTGGCATTCCAGGTATTGAAGAAAGCAGAGCAAGCGTGGAGAATGGGTTTGCACCCCCTCTCTCCTGCCACCCTCTTGTGCATATGAGAGACCTTCCTCAAAAGCCAGAGCTCAGTAGGAACACAGTCCAGACTGTTTACAATGAGAGAACACCTCAATTCAAACAGCTGTCAGGGAGCAGGTATTAATCATGCCAATATTCAGCAAGCCATGTGTGAGAGCTTTCTTGTTCCTTTGAGCTTAATATGGATAAAGCCAGTAAAGAAAGAGAAAATGGAAAAGGTGGCTTCACTGATAAGAAAACCTACCATAAACTTTGAATTAGTGACAGTGTGTACCAGATTTGCCTGTGAAGTGTTTCATTAGTATTGTGTACTGCCTCTACTGCATGTTAGCTTTCTGCTGACATGTCACCTAAGATAACAACATCATCTATTTAAAAGGCTCAGGAAAGAGACAAATTAGTTTCCTAGTGTCCTAAGAAAAATGTGAGCACTAAATACATTCACAGTGTTTCCACACTCAGTGGAAATTGTTCTGTGTTTGTGCTTTACACATTTTTCTTAGTAAAACAAAAAAAAGCCCCCAAATTATTTTTTTCCTCAGATCATGTGACAGACTGGATCAGGGAGATAAATCCCATTCAGGAGATGAAGCAATATACAATAACATTATGGGACCAGCTGCTCTCTTTGTATAATTTGCTGCATGGACTGCATTTGCAGAGCCCAACAAGGTCGAAACCAATTAGCTAATTAGAACGTGCCAGAAATAAGATAGAACACTTAAGTGACAGCAGAAGTAACTGCAGTTCTCCAGTCATTTTGCTCAGCAATTCTAATCTAAAGATTTATATGGAAAACAATGAGCAGTATATTGTGCCTAAGATTATATTTATCCAACAGCTATTTTTTTAAACTTAAGAGATCCTTATGTTGCAATACCAACAAGTACAAATTCTGCAGATAAAATGGCAGATTTTAATAAATGGAACAGCTGAGTATTGATCTAAGCGCTACATAAAAGTTGCTACATAAAAACTGAATGTTTTAATAGGTTTACAATAACAAGATAGGGTTTTTTAAAAAAGTAATATATCATTTAAATGTAAATTTGTGGTTCAAATTATCAAAGTGGTTTTTTAAATCATTCTACATTTCTAGGGGTATAGGATCAGAGTCATATATTGCCCTTGCAAGCAAGATTGCTGGTGATGAGATGTGAATTACCTGGAAGGTAACATTCAGAGCAAATACTAAAAAAATAAATAAACAGGATGTGGATTCTGGAGGGGTTGATGTTTTAAATATACGGGCTGTACTTTTCAGCTCTCAAATAAGCTCATGAAAGCTATAATTTATCAAATTCTCTCTAGGCTGATGCAGAAAAAGCCCAAGGGTGGCAAAGAAATTAGGAATGATGGTAGGCTTAGTGCGTAGGGTCTGCAGAAGCACAGCAGCACGTCCCATGACACCACTGAAATCCGTGGGTGCGGGACAAATCGTACCTTGGGTAGGAGAAGTGAAGGCAGCCGAGTGCAAACAGAGGCATTTATAGCTCTTCCTTCCCAGGCACTGCAGTGACCTCAGTGTGGCTGCTGATACCTACCCTGGAGCCCTGCTAGAGCAGAACATCTTTCATGAAGCTCAGTGCACCTATCTAGGCAAGGCTCTCTCTAGGATGGATGTTTCTGTAAGCCAAGTCCAAATAGTTCCTGTAAGTTCTGTGGTAAAGGAGGGAGAGCAGTATTTTATTTAGGTGAAGCTGAGGCTGAGTTGAAGACACTGAGCTCTATTCTTTCATCCCCTAACATGTGTAACTGCTGTGTGACACTGCTGTTAGGAAGTATTGGGAAATAACTGGAATAAGTGGCATACAGAAAGAGGTGGCACAATTGTGAATACCTGCTTGTGTAGGGCAGTGCTGGAGACAGTATACTTGTGTACACTGTCACAGATAATTGTTTTCTGAATTAAGTTGTTTGTACATAGTTGTTTACTCTTTGCTTTTTGTTTGTGTAGCAATAGTGGATCTCTGATGTTGCTGTTAATGTTACCTTTCCTTGTTTACATTTTGCTAGGGTTGAACGAGGCTCTAACTATCGCTGATGGTAACATTTTTTCATCATCTATTTACTTTTTGTATAGGTGAGTTTTTATTACTTTTTTTTAAACAAGCTTCAAATAACTTACAAATAAAATAAACAACTTTTGCAGTAGGCAACTGATAGAAAATGAATTTGCTGACTAGTTTTTGGGGAAACTTACAGCTTTTTCAGTCAGGTCCCTGGAGCTGTGAGCGGTGTGAGCTGGTCAATGGTCCATCAGTATTGCAATACCAAATGTATATAAAATGGGAAAATGTACTGTGGTCATGGCCCAGAGGCTGAGCTGGGGACAGTTAGCCAGGATGCCATTAAGTCAGCAGCTGGATTACTAATTTAGCTTTGAAAGCTTCTTCTCTAGTTTCTCCTACAATGGCTTTCCTGGTCAGTTCTTGACTCTTCTTTTGGTTCAATAAAAAGTCCTGAACTTGTTGTGAAAGAACTGCCAAGGTCTCATTGACTCTTACTCTTCTTGGCTTCTCAGTCATTTCTGTTAAAAAAAATGAAAAGGTTACTGTCCTTTAAATATCCCTTCACAAGGGTCTGAGAACTGTGAGAACTGAGCTGTCTAAATTCATGTATCTGGTTAGAAAAGCCTCTTTCTTTATGAAAAATAAATAGTTGACTTCTGTCAGTTCTTACCTCCTCAGGAAAAAATTGCACATGTGAGCCTGTTTTGGAAAGTGGCTGTTAATGAAAGAGTGGTACAGTGATGCAGTGGTGTTACAAAGTTCTTCTGTCCCCTCCATTCAGAGTTCATCAACTAACAGCATCTCTTATACTACATCTGAATAGTTACATAAAAAACAGCAGAACAAAATTACCATGCCTGCAAAATTATTCTTTAATCTATTAGAAATGTAGATACATTGAGATGAGGGTAAGGTATAGATTTGTGATCTCAGAAATGGAATTCCTCATGGCTGGTGCTGGACAGTCTTTTTCCTATGTATTTTGACTTATATAAGGTAGAGTTGATATTCAAGTATATGAAAATGTCACTTAACAGTTCAGTAATAAAATGTAGTTGAAGTGGAAAGGTCACAAGTATCTCAGGGGCATGAAATAGTGAATTCCACAAAAAAGTTAGGTAGATTGCTTTAATTAGCACATTTAGTCTGTGGAAAAATGGTGTATGATTCTGTAAACTGAAGACTCATATTCTGTTATCCTCCGTTTATCATACATAGCTTCTCCTGAGAAATGGTAGCTGCTGTTTAAGGAATTTTGAAAACATAAGATAGATAGGGATCTCCTTGGCTGCCAACTCCAGCTCCTTACTGTTTCAAGCCCTTCATATTGACCCATGTATGCTTGTAAGGCACAGTGCAAGAACGTGCAGTTCTGGGAAAGGGATGGGAGATGCATCCATTTTTTCTGTTACTGGTTCCCACTGGTTTAATGTTTAGGGGTTTTTTTTTAAATTTATTTTTTTTATTTGCAGCCTGACTTTATTCATGGCCACCTTATATTTATTTATTTGTTCTTATGCCAGCTGTGCCTCCTAGACGGAATAATTTTTCCTTCCTTTCACTATTCAGTTCCCTGGCATATTTTCTCTTGACTTTCATTTCACCAGACCAGATATGCTTAAGCATTTTCAGTCTCTTTTTGTCAGATAGATTTTCCATTTCTCTGATCATGTTGGCACCTCTTTTCTGCACATCTTCCAATTTAAGCTTATCATTCTGTAACATGAGTGAACAGGGTTCTGTGGCAATTTAGAGATAGCAATGATTAGATTTTGCCCATATTGGTATTTCCTTCTCTCCTGAAAAATCTTGTTTGATGCAGCTTAGAGTTGCATTGTCCATATAACACTAACAGCTCATACTTAAATCCTATGACTTATCCTTTTCCACCTCTGTCATTTTCAACTGATGAAATTCTGGCTTATGGAAGAAATGATTTTATTAGTCCTTAGGGGATGGCCTTGCCATTTATATGCTAGATTTTTATTTCACTGGTGTTGTGTTCTCAAGGTCACCCAGTTCTTTGCATACAAATATCCCATTGCTCCTTGGTATTGGTTATCTCCCCAAAAAAGAATTACCAGGATAGGTAATTCATTCAATATAGTACTGACACTTTGGTTAAAGTAGTTACAAAAATAATAAGATTTCTCCCAAGACTGGTCATTGAGGAACTCTCTTAATAGCTTCCCTCTAGCCTGAAACTTTCTAACAGTAACCACTTTCATTTGCCCTTTAGTTACTTACTGACCTAATATTTCTGATATTAATCCTAATTTTATGTCAAATGAGTAATGATTTCCCATGTTGCATGATATGAAAAATGCTTATCTGAACTTCTGATATATGAGGTCTCTCACATTTCCAGTGTCTAATAATCCCCAGAACCTTGAAGATAGCTGCTGAATTGATACAGTGTGATCTGCCTACTCATCCTCCCTTGACCTGCATGTCTTTAAATTAAATACATCTACTCTGAAAACTTCCTTTGAAAAAACAGACATTTTTGAAAAGCTTTCCAACCATCTGATGCTCTAATTGCTTTCTCGTCTCTCCTACTTTCCGGCCCTACACTATTCTACTCTCTTCTGTACCTATAGGACAAGATAATGATCCTGCTACCTGAAATATCCTCTTCCTGTTCTTTCTGACTTTGGGCTAGGAATTGTTCTGTCGCCCTCAGCTTAATCTTCTTGAGCTTTTCTTCTAGTTTTATAATTAACTGATCATTTATATTTTTTTACTCCTGTTATACATCTTCATCCCTGCATTCAATATTTTCACCCTAATCTTAAAATCTGTACCATCTTCACTACATTTTAATACCTTTCTCATTTTTCTTCTTGGTATTTTTTTAATATAGGTGAAAAATGCTTCACTATTTGTTCTCATGTACAGATATATTTATTGCTAATCCCAGCCCATGTACGTACATATAGTTTTTTTTGAAGAGCAAATATTTTTGAGTAATAAAACATCTTTGAACTAAACAGCAGAGCTCTCTAGATCTTAATCCTTAATTCCATACACAAAACTTTATAGTAACTTTTTGCCTACAATACATTGGCTTAGCCAGGTATTCGAAGGAGCAGCATAATTTATTTGCTCAGGTTTTAGTCGAGCCTATCCTATGCAAATAAAAATATAGTTTTCACATTTCATATTACAATGTGTTAGAAGAACACATGAACTTCTCTTTTTTGTGTTAAGTCGACTTGGTGTTCAGATTAAGTGTGGTTTTGGAAGACTGAAAGGAGGAAATGGAGAATATCAGTCAAGTGGTAGTTGGGAGGCAAGTTGAATGGGTGAGATTAATAAGGATGAAATGAAGCACTCTAGAGTGAAAACTTTGAAGTTGGACACAGAGAGCAGAAATGAATGCAAAAGGAGAAGAGAGGAAAAGAAAAAAGCCATAAGGAAGGCCATCACTAATCAGGCACTGTCTGTACAAGGGAAGCAAGAGCCAAGAGGGTCATGGGGTTTAGCTTTTTTACTAGGGTAGAACTCAGTTTGCTGCTATGAGAAAAAGGGTGACTGCAATTACCCACCAAAGCAGTGAGAAAGATGAGGGGAGAAAAGGAAGAGGAAAAAGATTTTGAGCCTTGTGGAGAAAGACGTTCACTGGAGGCAACCACAGCTTCAATGATACAGTGAAATAGAAGTCTAATATAAAGTAAGACAGTGTATACTAATGTACTCTAATAATTTATTCTCCTCAGAGCACACAGTGACAGTGAATGGTTCTGGACATGTTTGGGTTAAGTGAAAAAGATGAAAGGTAAAAAACTGACAGATCAAATTAAACAATTATTATTTACTTTTTATTGATTTACCCAACACAAATATTAGAGTAACTTCTGCTAAATTTGTTGACCTCCTTTCTCTGTAGGATATAATTGATAGGGGGATGTTTTTTGCCTTTTGGAAGGAACATAGTGTCTTTCAAACCTATGAATAATTAAGGTACTCCATAATGTGTTGCATTGCTTGCAGATACTGGGCCACTAAGCTGATTCAGCTTGGTGTTCAAATGAACACCAAATTCTGATTTTCATAATTCAGTACTAAAAAAATTTCCAGCTCCTTTTTTATGGATTTTGATAGTAGGTGCTGTAATCATAGTGTAAAAGTCTTCTATATTGATTTAATAATACAGAGGAAAATCCAGAACTTCTTGCCTTAAAGGATCATAGGGTTGCTTTAGAGGTTTCCTGCTTTTTTCCCCTTTTAAAATTTTTACTATTATTATTGTTATTGTTGTTGTTGTTTTCTTTTATTTTGGTGAACAGTGTTGCATAATTACATTTGCAAGGCCAGGAAAGCGATCGTGAAGGGTCATGGATCATTTGTGTAGCTGAAAGCTGTGCAGGTGTGTGTGTGCCCACATTTGCCAAATTTCTGTTGAATCACATCTTCTACAGGAGAGTAGGATGTGTTTTAGAACAGAGGTGGCCATGCTTTCACAAAACTTTTCTGGCCCAGCTTTTCTGGTTGGGTTGCCTTGTTGTGAAACTTAGAAGAGTCCTTAGGTTGTTCAGGACTGCATACTGTAAGGAGTCTGTCATGGTGCATCTTCATCCTCATTGAAGTACCAGCTCATTCCTCCCAGAAAAAGTGTCAGAGCTGTGTTGGATGAAACCTTCAAAACAGAAGCTTAACTCTTGTGCTTGTTGGAGAATATCATGGAGCTCCCAGCAGCTCTTGCTAGCTCTAACACCTAGTCAGGAAATGTAGATCCATCATTTGTGATGTTTGGTGTATATAATGACCAAAGATGCAGTGGCATAGGAGTTCAGTTTAAGACAAGAGGCAGCAGATGAATGTAACAGTGAAAGGGGGAGCAAGTCCCAGGAAACAGATTTGAAAATATAAAGTCAGTTTTGATCATAGCCAGAATTACACAGCTCATTTCTGCAGCCTTTGTGCTGAATAAGGTTTGGCCAGGCTAGTAGTGTACTACTGACTGTTTTAATATTTACTGTTCCTTGCAGATACTATGTTTGGAGGCTCTAAATAGAGTCAGGAACCACTGTTTGGGTTTTTTTGAATTTTGGTGGCCTCTGCAGTCTGAGAGAATTTAGGAAATGTAAACTTTGGGGTTTTGTTTTTTCCTCAGAAGTTTCATTTGTAACAAAAAATAACTAATGAACACTGTGCCACAGAATCTGTTAATAGAAAAACTTGCTTTCAGAATATATTCTCTGTAAGTGATTTGTTGTTCTCATAATTTTAAGTATTTATAAAGGATTCCTTTTAAGGGTTAGTTAAGTTATATGGAGGGAAAAAATTTAACTAGCAAATAAGTACCCAGAGGAACAATAACAGCATCTAAGAAGCTGTGTTGTGGTAATAGAAAGGTTTATAGCTGTATTGGTCTGTATGGGAGTCTTACGTAAGCCTCACAAATCACTGAGATACTAGATTATGTTGAAGGGATGAAGATGCCTACTGACTGCATTTTCAGCTGCATCAGTAGTTAAGTTGGTGCTAAGGAATTATACAGATGTTTCAGTGATTTAAAGGAACAGAATAAAAGTGCACTTTTATGTCAATGGCATGCCAGTTTAATGAGTAATTTTAAGAATGGTTGTAAAGAAACAGTATGCAACAAAGTAAATTCTCTTCATTTAGCTTTAACAAGTAATTAAAACATTTCCATAAGTGCTATTTATGGAAAAACCTGTTAAAAAACAGTTGAAAACAGTAGCTTGTATTATTCTGTTATATTGAAAGACAATAAAGAATGTTATTCAATTTTTCTGTTTTCAACTAAAATGCTATTGAATTTTCATACATGATCATTTTGCTTTTTTACTCTTCCCATCTGTCTATTTCACCTTAAAGTTTTAAAGAGCTATTTTTTTCCAGAAATAATTGGGTCATTTTTAATTGCTGTCAGCAATTTGTTAGTCAGAGTAAAGCTTACTCTAGTTCCAGTCATGGATTTGTGAAAGCTTCCAGTATTAACTGCTGCAAAGAGCTTTTGTGGCAGCACACTACCCTCCTCTCCAGCCCAGCTCACTGGACATCCTCATCCCCTGCTATTTAAATGAAGGTGGAACATCCTGCCCTGAGATGTTACATTCTTGTTATACTATTTTTTTTCTGAGCATGGTATTCAAAGAATAGACAAACCCATGCCAAAATAGTGATGATGGTTATTGGTATATCCAAAACTGCAGATGTATCTTACATTTATAAATCCTTATTTTCAGGAGTTTATTGATGCATATTAGAATAGCCATATCAGAAGGGGTTTGTGTTTTCAAATGGATCCATTTCAAAGTAAGGTCTACACAAACACAGCGTTGTGATTAGATAACATGTCACTGCTCTGCATTTTGTTAGTTTGTTTTTCTACTGCCTCGATAATTATTGTGGTGAGATGATCTCATTATTTACTGACATTCTGTAGGATCACACCAGTAATTCACCTGAAATGACTGTCTGCAGTCTTACAGGGTCTTACTGCTGAGGCTTTTCCAATGCTAATATAGGTCATAATTAATCAATAGTGATTGTGCAAAACATAAAACATTTATATGATCTTCATAACTGGCACCTAAATTCTCCACCAGAGACAGCCTGAAATAGTAGCAGAGCTTGTCCTTGCATCTCTCTGTTGTAGCTGGTACTGTTTGATGTGCTGGCATGCTTGCCCTAAATAGTCTCTGAGGTGAGTTGTTTGGATGTCTCATTTCTACTGAATATAGCTTTGAATACTCCTGTAGCACATAAAAGAATAGAATACCAAAAGAAATTCTAAATAGTATACAGCAAAATATGAAATTTTATTCTTTTCTGCTACTCTTATAGAAGCAGCTCTTTAATGTGTCGATTAGTATTATTTCTTGAAATACCATCTTGAGGAGTTAATAAAGAAAAAGCTTTGTGTGATTATTGAAAGACTGGTGGCTTACTTCTGTGTTCCACAGCCTTAAGCTTCTTCTAATGTTAGGAACAAGCACATTTGTTTTCTCATCTGTTTGTTTTTGTCTTCATACCCTTATTAGGGTGGGAGTTTTTAACTTACATTCTTAGTTCCATCATTTTTACTATATTTCTGCTTGATAGGCATTACAGTAGATTTTCCAACTGAAAAAGGACTTTAAAGTGGCAATTTACTTAAAGTAACTTGGCACTGTGTCCTGATTCTCCAATACCAATGTCAGTATTTGTTTAAACTCTTTAGTTTATTGCTATAATGTTTTTCTTTCTTTTTGACTGCATATTTGCACAATAACCAGCATGCTAGGACTCCATCTTAATTAAATCTCAGGACTGAGCTGAAAAAAGAGTGAGTATTTATTATCTGGGAAAAATGTGGAAAGGAAGGAACTGAGATCCAATAAACACATGTAAAATGAAGTAAGCATTACCCTCCTCACTCTTGTTCACCCAAAAATCAACCCACCAAAACCTAGAGGAACAGTTAAAAAATTTGTTTAGGTCCTTAATTCTTCAAATGCACATGGGAGACCAATTGTTAGCAAATTCAGTGGTGTTTTTTAAGGCAGCACTAACACAATACTGTGTCTACAAAAGGTGATCCATGCAATTAATTTGTAATACTTCCTTAGGAGCACATAAAAAAGTGAAATCACATGAAGGTGAGGGAAAGCTTTGCTCTACCATAAACATTATATTGCATTCTGTTGTACAAAGGTAATAATCTAAAACTGTATGCATGCCAGGAGGAATAACTCTGCAATTGCAAAACCTGGAGATGAAGCTGATTTTGTTACCTGAGATATTTGGGGTTATTTTCTAAAAGATAGAGCTAATACATTTTTCATACCCTCATTTAAATGTTTCTTTATTGCTTTGAGTGCTAAATTTTGATGTTTACCTTTTGGAAAATGAGATTTCTGATTGACATTATTAAGGATATTGTTAAGAAGTACTGGAAGTATTGGGGGTGACCAGTTAAACATGGTAGGTTTTGCTGAAATGACTGATTATAATAGATGCTTGACTCCCATGAAGGTTGCTGGGAGTAAGGTGCTTACTTATTTAGATGCTTTTATAATCTGCATTAGGTGCTTTTGTGCATCTTTAGACATGCAAATACCTCATCTGCTGGGCTAAACAAAGAAGTGTATGCACTTGGCAGCATTTACAATGGCAGAAGTCAGGTATGCTTTGCCTTGAATCAGTGGGCTCTGTTCATTTATGCCTCTGTCTGAAGATACTCTAGATGTAATCAGTTTGGTTGCCAGCTGACAAAAAAAAAATTCAAATGAGGAATTATTCAGGAGGACAAATAAATGTATTTTGGAAATCAGGAGACAAAAACTAAAATTACTTCCATATGACACAAAGCTGACATATCTGGGTTAGTTTCATATATAACAATATCTGGTGCTAAATACTTGACTCAGAAATAGAAAATTGAAATCACACAATAGACAGCTCCTCTGTTTGGCATCAATTCCATAATACAATAGAACTTATCATTTGTAAGCTTGTCTAGTTTTCAGTAGAAGACTGAGAACAGTTTGATCTGTCCTGATACATCAAACAATATGGCGTGGGTGGTTTAAAAACAAAACAGTTAATCAAGCAAAATATTACTTAAAATACCTTATGATTCATCAACCAGTCTATGCACACTGTCAGTTTTGCCTTTCTGGGCAATTATTTATAGACTACTTAAATAGCCTGGACAGCATGTGGAACTGCCGAGAATAATATTGTGCTATGAATTACTTCTTCACTTTGTTTCAGTTCAATATGGACTGACAACATGACAGTGAGTCAAGAAAACTGCTGCTTTCTTGAATGCAATGCAGTACAACATGGAAATTAAGTTTTGCCTCAGTATTGGTTTTTTATGTTTAAATATTCCTGAAGTAAACTATGAAATAGTGTGAGAAACACAATTACTTACTTAATCTTATTTAATCATATTTCTACTTCTTTTTACATATGTACTATCACAAACTTTAGAAGTTGCATTTCTATCAGTAAGGGTCACTACTAAGTTCTTACCTGCATGATCCCCATTCAAGCACAAAGCACCAACTTGGAATCATGAACAGACAATATGATGGAGATGTTCCTTAGTGGACTGAATGCTAGTTGAATTTTTTAGGGAAATCAAAGAACTGGATGAAGTATGAGAACACTAAGAAGTGTCAAATACATCAGGAGTGTCAAGAACTGGACAGGCTTTGACAGGCAGTAAATTAAGGGAAAGGAATTAGAGAAATTAGGAAGGAAAAAAAAAAGAGGGAAAAGAGGATAATGCAATTATGGACATGAGGTATTTATAAAGTATATTATATACTATCTGGACCAAAGACAGTTGAGTAATTTTTCTTGTGCTGCACTTTGGAAAGTGGAACAGCAAGGAGATGGAAATGAGGCTCGTGGCATCAGAGTGACATCTGGTTTGAGGACTGTGTCCTCAGTAGTCACATTTAGACTGCATGAGTTGTGCTTTTGGGTGTCCTGGTTTTTTGGTCATCAGTGTCTGGAAACCAGGGTGGAAATGGTAAGGGAAAGAAAATGAGGGAAGGTCACTGTGTGCAGTTCAATGTCATGCTGGCTAACTTGAGCCATGAACTGTGACTGAGTATCTGTATGGAGTCTGGGTCAGATGGAGCTAACTTCCTTCACCACAGCTCACACGCTGCTGATTTGGGTTAGTGACTAAAACAGGGGTGGTAACACACCAGGGTTTTCCAGGGTTTTAGCTATTGCAGAGCAGCACCTGTACAACAAAAAGGCCTTTTCTAATTTTGTCTGTAGCAAGTAGGCTGGGGGTGGGTGTGCAAGAGCTTGGGAGGGAACGCAGGCAGGACAAGTGACCCACATTGACCAGAGGGGTGTTCTGTGCCTTAGAATGTCACACTCAGTGATAAAAGCTGCAGGCTGGCCTATCCAAAGTACTTGTTGCTTGGAGGCTGTTTGAGTGCTGGGATGCTGGCAGGAGGGCCTTTGCTTCACTTGTGTATTTTTGCCCTATTTTTTCCCTTTACTTTTTAAATTGGCTTTGATTCAAGCCATGTGTTTTTCCTTGCTTCTGTGATTCAAATTCTCCCCTCCATGCTTGGAGGTAGTGTGAATGGGTGGCTGGTGGGAACTTAGTTTTTGGCCAGGGACAACCCACCACAGTATCTGAAACTTCAGTGTCCTTCTGAATCCTATTGTTCAGAGATAGTCAGAAAGATGCCAGCTAGAAATGAAGCAGTAATGTCAGTTAATCCATAGTTTTAAAATAATAGTTGATTGAAAAATTAAAAACAAAAGAAAAAAGTAATATTAATAGAAATATTTCACAGAAACTGATTATTTCAATGGCCATTTGGAGGTTTTGGACATTTTTATGGCATTGTGTTGTTACTTTTCTGTTAGGTAAAGTTATCTGTATCACTTAATATTCTGTTGGAGATTCTCAGTAAGCAGTTGTTTTTGTGATAAATTACTTCATACCTTTTAAGCCTGATGATCTAATATTGACAAACTTTGGGAAATCTGTAGAAAACTAGGTAGACCTTTCCATGTTTTTCAGAATGTCTTGTTAAGATGCAAACTAAAAGACTTTAAAACTGTGATTCACCTCCACCTTTATAAAGGCACTACAAACTAGTTTCCTCTGCTGTTAAGTGACAGGCACTTCCTTATAATTAACAAAGTAGTACCTCAAACACAAATGAAAATTATTAAAAATGCTATCTTTACTACAGCCTGGTTATTCTGGACTGATGGATTGGTTATTAACACATTTTTGTTCATAAATCTACATGCATATAATATATGTGAAAGGTAACAATAAAAGATGCAGATTGAAAAATATGTGGGCCTGGCACTCTTTCCTCTACCAAGGCAGAATTTACTGTGCTATGCATTTGTTTGTCTGAACTAATTATAAAATCTCATGTGTGTTGTAATTTTTATCATTCTTGATACAAACCTGCTTTTACTGTTGTGAGTTGGATGCAATGTTCCCATGTTTTCCTGTTTCCAAATAAGTGCAACTCTAAAATCTTGCCATCTAAGCTGTGTTGCCCAGTTGGGCAGTAGGAACTCCAACCTTAAAATACAAAGGGTTCCCACTCTTAAACAATACTTTGTTGTAATTTACCATAATTTGACTGCTTTATGTGTGCACCTGTTCATGGTTAGGGCGTAGATTCTGACAAAGAAGCTTCCTGGAAAGTGGATGATAAAGAGGTGATGATGAACTTGTCATTTGTTCTAAATGCAAACAACAATTTTCAAGGGAGCTAATTAAAATCTTTATCTGATCCCTAGTTGAGAGAGAGCTCTGCCTGGGTGTATGTGATAAGTTCATGCTGTTAGAGATTTCTAATTTGATTGGGGTTTTTTTTCCCCTGATTTTATGAGTACAGCTTTTTTTTTATGTTCATAAGTCTTTGCCAGAGGAAATGGCAATCTTCCTTTAAATGTTGTGGTTGGGAAACAATGCTTGGCAAGTGGATTTTGATTTTCTTTTTCTTTGTGTATGTGAGAAAAATGTCAACTCAACTCATCAGAGCTGTTTGGAGAGGAAAATGCTTCTTTCCGATCTTATTGGCTAATGAACTTTTTTTGAAGAGAGTTGAACCTGAGGTAGTTTACAGGATTTTGATAAAGTGTAAGCTTCTGTTTACCAGAGCTTTGTGAAGTTTATTTTGTCATCTTAAAAGGACATGCTGAATTTTCTAGATACAGAGGGGCATACTGTACATCAGCTTGATGCTGGCAAAGAACATTAAACTCTTAATATGGCATTAGAAGTTGTCAGCTGGTCACATTAGTTGACTTTAATAATTGCTAGTTGAGCAAGTCCAGAGATCTGGAAGACAGAACATCAAAAACTTGCCCTTTGTTGTCAACTTGTTAATTGTATATCTTCAGTTATTTTCGTTTGTGGCATGAAAAAACCCAATTGTTCTTTCTGTGGAGAGTTCTGTATGAGATATTTTGTTTGATATCTTTCATAAATTAAAGGTTATGCTGATAGTTTAAGCTGGAAGTCGTTCTTTAGTAGCAAGTAAATGAATTGATTGGTGTGGAATTAGAGATCATGAATTTAGTGCGGTACGAGAGGTCAGAATAAGAGTTTGAGGGTAGGAGCTGGCACAGTATAAGGAAATGTAATTTTTTTACTCTGTAGTGCACTATTGATTCTTACCTTTAATTGCATACTTCAGCATTTAGCATTCATGTGGAAGAAAAATGTTTACAGCAAAGCAAGATGTCTGTCACTGGCTGCTTTTGCTATAGTAAAAAAAATAATGTTAATGAGCAATGAAGCAAAAGCAGAAAGAATGTTACTAAGTAGCATCATGCATAAGTGAAGTGGAAGCAGGAGTGTGTTATTTACCCAGAATTTCAAATGGGAACCAATAAAGTAGGGTGCTGGTAGAAATAATCTTTTTGTCTTCTTGTCATTTAAGTGCAGACCAAAGTCTGTATTTGCCTATTTGTATTGTGTGCTGGTTTTGATTGGAAAGTAGAAAAATGGACCAGAATTTCCTTCACTAATTTTGTTTAATTTTAATAGATAAACAAAAATTTCAGTCCAAATTATTCTGGAAAAAAATATCCTCAAAAGGAAGGTGAAAAAATATACCACTGAGAGAAGAGAGACCAAAAAACACATATAAGCTTGAATATTGACATCTGAGACAGGCACATTTTTTTTTAAAGTTGCCAACACAAAGATGTTGGCTGCATGTCACCAAGGTAATTTTTTTATAAATGTCTAGCTGTGTTTACCATATGGATACCTGAAACAACACACGGGGAAAGAAAACAGTTGCAAGTTGCAGTTACCAGATCAGACAGTTCTAAGTCTGTGTGTTCACATGACTCTGTACTGCACTCACTTTGTCTTCTGCTCTTGCTTTACCAGATAAAATTAATAAAAATTTGGAATTTTAATAAAAATTCCTCCTAGGTTTTAGACCATCATGTTGGATTCTGTGTTTACGCTTGTCTGCCTTACACTTACCCATGCCATGTAAGGAAAGAAAATTGATCTAACATTTTAGTAGTAGTAGCAGTAATATTACTACTACTACTACTACTAATAATAATAATAATAATGATAATTTTTCTCCTTCACTATTCTGAATAACAGGAACCACTACTAATGAATTAATAATCATGGACATACTCAGTTTAAGCCATACAAATTTCAGTACAAGTGAGCTTACTTACAGCACTAAGGACTAGTGGGTGATGCAGATGTGTCATGCAGTGGTTTTGACTAATTCCTGGAATATGATGGTGTCCATTTTTTTACCTTTGATTAGGCAAAAGTATAAAAAAAATCAGATTATCTCATTGAAATAAAAGAATGGTTCCAAAAATTCAGACCAGGGATTCTCTTAGCCTTGGTCTAGAGTGTTAAGCATCTTATCACCAATAAGCCATAGCAGATTTCCAGAGAAAAGAAGAATAGAGTGAGAGTGCATAACACATCTCTAGAAAATTTCCAGCCTCTAACTTTCAGCTCAAGGGATTTCCTAAACCCGGTGTGATATCACCAGCTCTCAATGAATCTCTTTTCTAAATTTATGTTAAGTTTCTCCATAAAACTAAAATTTTAAATTTTTTTTAAATTTTAAAATTTTCTTGTACCCCCTAATATGTTTCAGGCAGTTTCATAGATTTTTCACCTGTTGGGCGGAGAACTGCTTTCTTCTGTTTGTTTTGCACTTGGCTCTTACCAGCTTCCTTTAAAGTTGCTGGTTATCCTATATACATTATGCCATACCTAAAATGATACAAAGGTAGAGTTTGAGTCCTCTCTCTCTCAGGAGAAAAAAATACCATCAGAGGTCCCTGAAAAAAGAAAAAGGAAATACTACTACTGTCTTCCAGAACTAAAAGAAGTTTGTGGTTTTGTGAGTTTTGGTCCTTTTTTATTTTCTTGCCTGAATAATGATGCTCCATGGAATTATGCGGTCTCTTTCTATGTTTCTAAATATTCTGAACTTCCAAAAAAGAGAGACCAGTGCACATAATGGAAAGATACTTTTTTAAAACTAACTGAAGGGATTAAAGAATGTGTATTTTGTACCTCAACATTTTGTGTTGGTAATAGAAGTATTTTGCACTACTAAATTGTGTTAAGAGCGCTGACTGTTAGGATCATGTAATAGTCAAATTTGTGTTATGTGGGCTACAGCTGTAGCATTGTCATAATCAGTGAAGCAGACTACTATACTTATTGACAGGAGCAGAAAAATCAATTAAATAGTTTTCTTCTGAACATTGGTTATAATTACTTTGTTGACAAGACACCTTTATATTGCAATCTGAGGTAGTATCTGTGCTTCCTTTCAAAACATCACATAAAGTTTTCTAGTGAAAAAAAATCTCAGTCAGAAAAAAGACATCTGCAGGCATTTTATCCCAGTCCTTTGTGGTGGAAATGGCAGCAGGATGACTTTTTAAATTTGCTCAATTTTATACTTTTTCTCTCTGAATCTGCTTGTTCTTTATAACATAACTGCAGGCAAGCCCATAAGTTTGCAGATGTAAATAGCCAGTGTCAGAATGTGTTTCAGGCAGAGCAGAGCTATACCTTCACCTGAATACCACTCAAGGTGAGGCTGTCTGCTAACCCTCATTGTACTCATGTTACAGAAATGAACAGTTAATCTTTTCTGTGGACAGATTTGGTTTTTTCCCAGAAAGCAATGAGAGCAAGCTCAATATATCTTCATCTTCCAGTATTTCTGGTAGCATCCTTTATAAGTTGCTCATTGACCTTTCTTGATAAGAAAGCCTTTTCCTACCATTTTTTTTTTTTTTTTAATACCAGCTGCCTCCTTTCTCTCTCTCTTACTGCGTTTCCCTCCAGATGTTCATACTACTAAGGAGGTGTCTGAGAACCAGGCTGTTGATGACGAACTAAATCATTAAGAATACCACAAGCTTGAGTATCTTTTTATGCAACTAAAAAAGCAAGGCACAGCAAAACAAACAACTCCGACCCCCAGCCTCCATTTTGTTTGTGTTATTCTCCACAGATAACACATAAAGGTTTTCCACAGACAGTATTTGTATTCTGGCAAGCTCTCTCTTGTGATCTGTAGACCACCAGAGTGCTGACAGATGCAGTGTTATACAGAAATGCAAAAATTATATTTGTGTTTCTGTATGTATCCTGCAAAACCCCAAAATATTCAGATCTGTCCCTGCTACTCTGTTCCAGCTCGCTCAAGCCATCTGCTTGGTTTTCCTGCTGCATTTGGTCTCATTAGTCATGTTCACATGTACTTCAGGCTGCTTAATTTCATTATGCAAAGTATTATGCACTGTTCGTCCAATAAGTGAGAGAATTCATCTATTCTGCTCCCTAAGAGACTTGTAAAAAGAAGTTTTAAATCTCTAAGAAAACCTAAAAATTCTTGTTGAAACATTGTTCATGCTTCATTGTTACCTATATTAAAATGCACTAAAACTTACTCGATAGATTTATCTGTCTTTTCCTGACTCCCAAATGTTAACTTGTGTCTCCTTAGAAATATTTGCATCTAACTAGGATTTTTCAACACAGTTAAGATCTCAACATAAAACTCCATGTCATATTCAAAAGTTTCCTTTTTTGGCAGATTTAGGTCTTCTGCCTAGCAGTGAGATTGCCAATTCTGACAGAATGCGTTTGTGGTCATGCCTGTGAATATTCACTAGAATTAGCAAAATCATAAGCCTTTTGAAAAGGAAAAGAATTCACAGAGGAAAGAGGGATCTGTTAATAAAACAAAGATGAAAAATATCCATTTGCAGTCATTACTAAGTGTGCTCTGGCTTCTCAGAACTCCGGGGGCTGACTGTGATAAACTCTAGCATGCCTATCACCCAATGGACTTTTTGTTGCAAGATGAAAAAGATCTAAAAGGAGTTTCCTGTATCGGCATTTGGTACTCCCCCACGTGTTATCCCAGACAGAGCTCTGCCAGGACCCCAGTGGGCAGAAGAGTACCAGAAAACTGGTCAGCCTTGAGCTGAGGGGGGAATGGCTGAGGCTTGATGGGCAAAGGCAGTGGATTAGTGGTCAACCTGGATAATGAGAAAGGGCATAAAAATTGGACATGGAATGGGAAACTGGGACTGACTAAACAAAAAGAGTCAGAATTGGCGGGGAGCTCTAGAGAAGACAGATTTAATAAGGAATTGGATATCTGGACAGCAGATGTAGAGCTGCCAACATAACTGCCAGTAGTATCAGCCAGTAATCCGAGCTCGAGAGAACTGGGAATGCTTGACAAATGATCCAGAAAGGCAGGAAAATGGAATTCAGTGGGAGTTGCCTGGGATATATAGGAACATACAATTGTGCTACATGCTTGAGGGAGAAAAAAGGACGTGGAGAGGAAATAAGGATCTATTATTTGGTGTATAAAATCAGTGGATATTTTTATCTTAAAGAAATTTCATAATGAAAATAATTATTTTATTTTAAGGATCTGCTCCATAAAGTACATGAATTCTAGAGAATTCATGTACAGGAGGTGGTAAACCCCTTAAATTCCTTGAAAAAACAACCTAAGCACTGAATAAGCATCACTCCCCACAAAAAATTGTGACTCAAAGACTTTCATAAAGCCTCAGAAATAGAATGAATTAAACTTTGAGTGCTTGACAGTGATGTTTTTTTATTAATGTTGTGGTTTGCATCTAATGAGTTTAATTTCACTTTGTTGTTTTGATAAATAAAGATATTCTATCCAGAGAGCCACAAGCTACAAAATAATTGTTGACTGTGAAAGTCAGAACATTTTTAACCAGCTTTTCCTGATAGTTATTTCATTAAAACCCTAGGTCCTGGCATAATTCAAAGGCTTTAGTCTTTCTTTCCTTTTCTGATAGAAAAGACACATTATGTGGAGCTGTAAATTCTTGTACCCCCAGACTCTGGTGACTCTAAATTCAATGCAATGCGTTTGCTGATATGGACTTTATTCCCTAAAAATTTTTATTCCCTAAAAATTAGAAGGCAAGTAATACGTATATACATTTACAGAAAATTCCATCATTTTTACAATATTGATTTCTTGGTGCTTAACTAACGAAAAATGAAAGCTTCTTAAGTATTTAAAATTACTTTAACTATTTTTGTATTTAATTCAGTGCTTTTGTTGTGTAAAAAATATCTTTATTTGTAATTTTATAGTTTTAAATATTGTCAAGTCCAACAAAATTAAATACTGATAGTGCTTCCTCCTAAGGAAAATATTCAGAAGTTCTGCATATAAGATATGGGGACTGGGGACAGGCTTTATGGGGTGTGATTCAGGTACTGGGTAAGGATTCAAGGCATTTTATACTGAGAAGGATCCTTGAACCAGACTCGTGTGACTTTGAGCATATTGTTTAATATTTGTGTACCTTAGCTTTTATCTGTAGAACAAATATATTGATATAGCTTTACTCCTGTTCTTTAGTGTCTGAGGTATTTGATTTATAAAAATCTTAAAGATGTCTAACAGTCTTGTTCAAACAACTTCCATTACAGTGAGCATTCAGTCTTAACTAGAGCTTCTAGTTATAGCTGTGGGGGAAAATTCATGTGAACACCTTTAATTTAGCAGAATATGAGACTTTATAGAAGGCAAATAGAAGAGCAGAGAAGGAAAAGAAAATATATATAGTATAGTCAGAATAGTTCTGGGAAATTGTTTTGAGTCTAAGATTGAATTGATGATGTCACTTTTGCTCCTTAATCCAAACTTTTCTGAAATTGTCTTTTTGTGTATAGAAATTAAAAAATGTTCAAGTGTAAATCCATGTCTTTCCAGGGTCATGTGAATTCACTGAGGATCCTAAGTTAAGGAATCTTGTGGGTTACAGCAGTAGAAAGACATGATATGCACTTTACTTAGCTCACTGAGGAAATCTACAGAAATGCATAATACTGGAGCACACTAAGCAAACAGTCCAAATCAGTCCGTGATGAAGAAATTTTGTTCACATATTTTTCTTCTGTGTCTCTTAATAGTCTGATTAAATCTCATGATAATCAGCTATGGGCAATCAGCTGAAAGCAGTGAACAAACCAAGTACACTTAAAAGAGTTTTTAGGCAGCAGTTATTCATGGGCAAAGATGGAAAATATAGCATTCTAGGTACTGGTAAGTGTTTACATTAAATGTCTTTTCTTTTAAAGGGAGAAAAGGAATAATTATCTGAACGGTGAAGAAGAAGACCCTTCATTCAAGATTCCCCTGTGAACCCTGCATTGATGCCAATCATATAAGGTATTTTAAACAAACAAGATTCTGTTACCTTCTATAACCTATTAAATGTCACTTTCCAAGAATTAAAATGGGGATAGTAAATAAATTAATCACTTTTTCCGATGCACATTTTGTTCGATTAATGAACACGTAATTTTGTGGTAATACATGATATTTCATTCTGACATTAAAGATTAAAAAAAATCCCGTTGATTTGCATTTCTTGTTGAGACAGTAGTTGTATTCTTTGCCTTCTTTCCCCATTAATTTATGTTTTATCAAATCCCAAGCTGTCATGGTTCATTATCCATAGATGATCTTGAGCAGCCTTGCATCACAAAAAAATATGCTGTGGCATCTGCCATTGTGCACCACTAAACAGATCACTTCTGAGTATGGTTTGTCTTTGATTAGTACATTCAGCAGTGTGTGTCCTTATATTTTTGCCTGTGAGTATCTTATGCAATGTAGCTGCATATAGAAAAGCACTGTGATTTTTCAGGTTGCAGATAGAATGTCTGCTGTGCCTTTTTAGCTGATGAGTTCCATTTGAGTTAATGCTTGTACACCTCAGTCTCCACCAGGCAGTCCCATTGCTTCTGTAGTCATTTCATAAAATTCAATATCAGTGATGGAGACAGCACAGTGAAATTAGGAGGTGTGATTATAGTATCAGGCTTGTATTGTAGACTCTTTTCTGATTTTGGGAGCCAAAAATTAAATTCATGTCATAATTGTATTAACAGCGTAATAACATCCAGATATAAATATATTTAATATAGAAGTCTTTATTTCCTGCAGGGTACTTACATTGGTAAAGAGCCTCTTCATTTTTAAAAGGCAGGAGTTAGACTTAATAATCCTGATGGGTCCCTTCCAATTCAGCTTATTCTGTGATTCTATCAAAAATATTTAATCTTATGATTCCCCTGAATCTGTTCCTGTTCCACCAAAACTTGAAAATAAGTTTTGATTGAAGTAGTAGTGTGTTCATCACAGTGATAAAATTAATTTCCATCTCTGTTCACTATCTTGCATATCTCAGTTACAGGCAGTTTCTTTTGAGAATATGAAATACTGTCTTTTGAATGTGTCTGGGAGTAAGTCACCAATGTTGTAACTCAGACTAATTTAAATGAAAGCAAGTGTTTTGGGATTTGAAAGTTGAATTTCCATTTGAACAATAGCTTCAAGGACTTGCATGCACACTTGACTGTCTTGTGCCCTGAAGAGTATTGCTACTAAAGAGATGATCCACATAGACCTGGGAGCTACAGTGAGGTTCTCAGGAATGTGAAATAGAATAAAATTGTCTGTAAAGTAAATATAAAGTGGAAAAGCAAATTAAAGCAAAAATAGAATATGAATGAACCTAGGAGAATTTTTTAAAAAAATCTATACCGGTAACTTCAGATTGCAGCAAAACCTGAGGATCTGATGCACAAATCTCAACATGAAATGCTTCTTAATTTGTCACCAGTCAGAGGCTTTATTTGGTAGGTCCACTAGTGTGCTGATGTCTATATAATATACTACGAATTGGGTTAAAGGGTCTGTAATAAGCAGAGCCAGTAGGAAATGCCTTCTGAGACTTTTTAAATATTAGGAAGTGTTTAGTGAAATACAAAAAATTTGGAAATTAAGTGTTACAAGGAGGCTTCCTACTTAAAAATACCATTATGCTGTCAGAAACATTCCTTTACGTGTTTTAGATGCAATTTCTCTTTACTACTACTTTTCATTTAGAAGTATTTATGGTGTGTAGATTTTGGTATTTTTTTGCTTTGGAGGTATTTATTGCTTGATAGTGACAGGGATGAAAGCAGTTCTCCTCTCACAGGAACTATTACTTCCAGTGTAGTTGCTTTGAACATTCTAAAAAGGCAGAATAGTGCTCAGGCCAGCTAAGGGAATATCCACAGAGCACAGAGAAAGGCTGTAAATAGTACAGATCCAGAATCAGAAGGCCCCAGACCAACCAGTCTCAATGGTCTGACCCATTTAAATTCAAGATACCATGCTAGTTGATAGCAAAACTCTCATGAGTTCTTCCCATTTTCCTGCCCTAGAAGTGTTTCGTTTCTAGCCCATTTGTGAAAAACAAGAAGCCCTGGAATCCTAGGACTGTGCAAGAAATAAGGACTAAGGTATTGTTGCAATGAACACTTAAATTATAGGCAAACAAAAGTTGATAGACTGTAAACCTTTTTCTAAAAATAAAAGTAAAAAAAAATTTAAAAATTTTTTACCTCCTTTTTTGCTGAACTAACTCTTCACTTAATTTCTCTTTTGAGACCCAGCTTTTCACTGATCAATTAAAGTCCCTAGGCTGTAGATGGATACATCTTGCCTCCTTTAATCATTGTCATCTTAAAGGTAAATCATTAATCAACAGTGAAAACAGAATCTTACATAGATCTATGGTGTGTGCATCCGTTAAAAATAGGGAGAACAATAAATGCAAAAATTACTTTAATCAATGTGTTGAAATTAAGCTCTTTATAACCTCCTCAGCTGAAAGTAAATTCAACTATTTTATACTGGCAACGTAGGCTGCAAGGAGATTTATGGGCTTGGATGATTCAGATTGAATCAGATACAATGAAGACTTCTTTGGGGAAAACAAAATTTCACAAAGTAATACAGTCAAGTTCTGATCTTACTCTTCCTGAAAGAAAGAGAATAAAACTGCTGGTGCAGAAACAAGTATCTTTCTTCCCACCGTGCTGCACTTACTGTGTTACAGTCTAAACCAGCAGCAGTTATACATAAGCTGTTAAACAACATGAGAACAATCAAACAGTTGGCTCACTGAGCCAGAGGTGGTACTGGGAGCCCTTGCTGTTTATCCCAGTCAATCTCAGCATCAGTAATGGTCAGAAACCAGACACTCATCTCCTGCATATGTTTATGTGGTGGGGGGAACATGCCTTTTCTTTCCTTTTTGACAGGCAAAAAAATAAACTAAAATTACGTGGGGAAATAGTAGTTTTATGGGCAAAGTGTGCACCTACAAGTGCACACCATATCTTGGAAAAGAATTGTGGCTTTTAACTGGCTGGATAAAAGCCCCACTAGATTACTATAGGACAAAGCCAAGAAGCTGGGAAAACTCAGAATGGTTTTGAATTGACAGGGCAGTTAGAGTTAATGACTTGGACACAAAGGAACACTAAATAAGTTTGCTGACAACATCAAATTGGGAGGAGCTGTCAACTCCCTGGAGAGCAGAGAGGCCCTACAGAGAGACCTTAACCAATCACCAATCATATGAAGTTTAACAAGAGCAAGTGCTGGATTCTGTACCTGGGATGGGGCAACCCTTGATGTAAGGGCAGACAAAGGGGAATGAGATGTTGGAGAGCAGTGCCATGGAAAGGGACCTGGGGGATCTTGGTCAGGGGCAAGTTGCAGTGAAGTCAGCAGTTCCCTGGCAGCCAGGAGGGCCAACCCTGCCCTGAGGTGCAGTAGGCACAGCATCACCAGCTGGGCAAGGGAGGGGATTGTCCCACTGTGCTTTGCACTGGGACAGCCTCATCTCAAGTGCTGGGAGCAGTTTTGGGTGCCACAATATAAAAAAGACATGAAGCGATTAATGAGCATCCACAGGAGGGCTACAGGGGTGGAAAAGGGTCCAGAGGGGAAACCATATGAGGTCACTTGGTTCTCCTGGAGTAGAAGAGACTGAGGGGAGGCCTCAGTGTGGTTTTCAATATCCTCATTGAAAGGGAAAGAGGAGCAGCAGGTATCCATCTCTTCACTCTCATGACCAGTGACAGGACCCAAACAAATGCCTGAAATTGTGTGAGGGAAGGTTTAGGTTTATCTGGAAAAAGTTTTTCAACCAGATGGTGGTTGAGCACTGGAACAAGTTCCCCAGGGAAGTAGTCACACCACCAAGCCTGACAGAGTTGCAGAAGCATTTGGAAAATGCTTTTTAGGCACATGGTGGGATTCTTGGGGCCACGAGTCAGACCCTTCCAACTCGAGTTGGATCCCTTCCAACTCAGGATATTCTATGTTTCTGTGAGTAAATTATTTTAAGATTTTAGGTGTAGGGCAAAATAAATGGTGAAGTGGACAGGGTATTTTTTCATGGACTGAGTTTTGTTACAGATAACTACTGCAGGAGGTCATGCACATTTGTTAAATGATTGACCTTGTCATTTGTCACAGAGGGGATACCAGATTAGTAGACCATAAATTTAGATTGGTTCAGAAAGTCCTCTGGTCCCATCACAGGTTTGGTCAAGCAATGTTGAAAAAAATTTGTGACAAATTGCCTCAAAAAAACCCCAGCAGGGTATTTCTTACTATCTTTACATCTGAATAAATCAGAATGGACATTTTAAGAAACCCTAGTGTGAAGCTAGGGGAACAGCTATGATCCCAACTCTCACAAGCATAGTCTTTTTCTGAGGCACGCTGAAATCATGAGCCTGAAGCCCTCCAAGGGTATAGTTGCAGGATACTGTGTTTGCTGGAAGTGGTGATCTTTTGCTCCCTTTTTGTTCCAGCACTAAAAATGAACAGTAGTTTTCAGCCAGATAAGCCTTATTGCTGCCTCACAAGAAAATAGTGCAGTGATGTGCATGTGAAAAGTAGGGCAGGATCTCTTCTCTTTTGGCAGTAGCAAAGCCTTAAATCAGTTCAAGCAGCTTTTGAAACCACTCCAGAACTTTGAGCCTTCACAGAAGGTGGCTGTGGGCATCAGGTGGTGGAACCAGCATATACTTTCTGTGTGGCAGGTGTTGCTCAGCTCACTGTCAGCAAGTGTGCTTTGCATTGTAATAAGTAATGAACTTTGGTCACTTTTGTATAGTTGGACTACCTGAATTGTAAACTTCAGTTCCCAAATTTTATTCCCAACAGCAGTGGGCTGACCTCAGCTGGCTGCCAGGCTCCCACCCAGCCCCTCTCTCACTCCATGTGTCTCAAGATGAGGGCAGGGACTTCACTTGCCTTAACAGACAAAACAGGCTCATCTTGAGGGAGATTAACTTAATTTATTGCTGATTAAAATAGATTGGTATGGTGGGAAACAGGGACAAAACCTAAAACACCTTCTCCCCTTGTTCTTCTCAAATTCACTCCTTCATTCCCAACCCTTTTGCTTGCCCCCACTGAGCAGCACAGATTGGTGGGAAGTGAGTTTTGTGGCCAGTTTATAACACCTGATCCCTGTCATTCACTCCTCATCCTTTTCTCCTTGTCCAATATGGGGACCTCCAGAGGCTGCAGGGGAACTTGCATGATCATGGTCCCCATTATGGGCTGCAGGGGAATCTGCTCCAGCCCCTGGGGCTCCTCTTGCTCCTCTCACCTTGGTGTGCACAGGGCTGTTTCTCACACTTTCCCTTCTCACTTCTCAATGCTGGTGGTTTTGCACTGTCATAAGTGCTTTTGCACCATCTTAAATACATTTTCCAGAGGTGTTCCTAGGGGGTTTTGTCCCCACCTCAGCTGTGGGGCTCAGCTGTGCTCTGTGGTGGGTGCAGTGGGGGCATCTGGAATGCTGTGACCAGCCCTGGGCAGACCCTGCCTCTCCTCCCAGTGCCCTTCAGCCTCTGCTGTGAGTGCCAGGACAGAGGTGCCCCAAACACCACCAGTGTCTCTCAAACAGTTTGAGCAGCCAGAGAAAGTAAAGATCATTTTCTCAGCATAGGCTGGAAGACTTGAGGGTCTTTATTCTAACCTCATCTCACAGCAAGTGAGCAGGTTTTGTGTGTAACCCTTTGTATGTGGCATTAAAATGAAAAAATAATAAAATTACATTTCTTTCCTTAAAATATTAAAAAATACTTGATTTCTGTATCACTGTGAATCCAATTTTTTTATGTCCTGCTTGTGCAGAACATGCCAGAGAACAGACCCAGCCCATGCTGGGACAGGGTGGGGGCACCCAGATCTTCAGTTGGAGCCATGCAGAGCTGCTGTGTCCTTTCTAGTGCCTGCTCTGCTTTTGGGGCTTCCTGTTCTCTGCACCCTTGGTTAGGGCACTGTCCTGAGATAAATGCTTCCTCTGCTGTCCTCCCACTTTTTCTTTGCTAAACTGGGTGAATACAGATTCCTACTTTATTATCTGTGATTCTGTCTGTTGGTGTCAGGATGGTGGTGGCCCAACCAGAGGGATGCTTTGTCCTTTGCTGTATGACAAACTGCTTGGAGCTGTTGGCACAAACAGCTGGTTTGTTTTGTTCTCACATTAAAAGAAGAGCGATATGAAACCTTGTATATTTTAAAAATACAAATTCTTATCTGTGTCTGACAGATCTCATCACTGTGAGAAGTCCAAAATTTGTGATTCTCTATAAAATTTAATTATCTGGCACTTTCCAACAACAGCTTGTCTGCCACTGACATGTAGAATTTCATTTTGTTCAAACATCTTTTGTGTGTCTTCTTGATATTGATAACAGGGACTTGTAGTAATGCTTATCTCTTTTTGATTCTGAAAATGTAATAAAGAAGAAAAATACAAAGTAATAGCTGCATACATTAGTTAGGCAGACATCCATCAAATCTTTGTATCAGACTTAGCTCTTCAGATATCTCAAGAAACAGAGACTATGAAAGCAGCTGTAGGGTGGCAAACATGCTGACAAAACCAAATAAATCATTGCCAACACAGAAAATGAACCAAGACAGGCTTTTCTTGTTCATTGATGACTTTCTTTCTTCCCTTTTCCACTTAGTTTTCTGAACAAATTGTTACTTACTAATTAGCATTAGTAATAGCAACAATTAACCATAATTGGTCTCTTTGTAGCTACCATAAGTGAACTCTTCAACATATCTGAATCTTGGGTCCATTCCCCAAATTCTGAGGGGTGTGAGTAAGGTAGGAAGTCACTGAAAAGTGGGAAAATTGTCTTAATAACATGTTGTATACAGATAAGAGTAGTCATTTATTAAAAAACATGGAATCACAAACACATACAACATCATCTCATCAGTAAAAGAAATCCATCATTAAAGAACTAGGAATATAAATACGTGCAACTGTAGGCATAACTCTTGCTTTGTGGTTTCCAGTTTAAATGACTGAAAAGAGTGGATATTTATATGTAAACATATTTATATACATAACTTTGCTCTGTACTTGTGGATAATAAAGTGGACAGATGTACATATTGGCAATATTTGGGACATATTACAGAAAAACAGGAAAATGTGATGATATTGTTCAGTATCTGCAGAGGTCTGTTTGCACAATGTTTGTTTGAAAGACACCTTTTTTTGACATATATTTCTTGATTGTAAATGGCTGTATTTGCACAATGATTCTGCAATGAGGCTTTGAGTTTGTAACCCTTGTTCTGAGCAGCCAGATTCATTGCTAACTGAAGACTGAATGCAGAATCCAGTATGTTTCCCTGGCAGGGTATCTGATTTGCTGAGAAGTACAGTGGCATTCTGCTTTATATTGTGGGAAAATTAAAAGTATTTTTAGCTTTCTGATAGGCTGTAAATAAGCTTTGATAGCAGTAAACAAGTATCAGCTATGCTGTGTGACACAGAGCTGTGTGCATGGTGTGGCCTGCGCAGATAGAAGCCAAGATTTCCTGAGCTCGTCACATGATTCTTTAAAAGCTTGTGTTAAAGAAAAACAAGGTGGGAGCAGCTGTTTGAAAACTGATGATCAAAACACAGGTGAGGAAGATATATACTGACTGATGAGGGATTTTATATTATCCCTAGGCAGATAAAATCAAATTGAGTAACTAAGGCTGTTGTATTTCAGTTCCCACACCAGATCCTTTGACTCAGCTATTGTGGATTGTCAGCATGGAACTCCTAGCAAAGCACATGAGGCTAGAACTAAAATAAAAGCTGTAAAACAAACAGCTGTCACTCTTCACATACCCTGTGCCAGGTCCAAGAGAGAACACATCATGCACGCTGCCCAGTGCTTCTTTCATGTATGCATGCATGAGGATGGATAGGTGGATCAGTTATGGAGAGTGTAAACACAGCCAGCAGGTGGGACAATCAAGGACATCTGGTATATTGGCTTTTGTAAGTAAGATTTAAAGTCTGCTGGAATAGTACTAAAAAAGTTACAGAGGGAGCAGGTGGAGATAGGAGAGAGAGCTTCCATCCTGTCACACTGTTACCTCCCTCTCTGTGTTAGGAACAAATGGCTGAAGTGAAATGGGATCTCCTTCCATTTTGTGATTCTGAATGCTATTAAAAAAATATTATTGTGGAGAAATTGCCTACATTAAGGTAGAGAATGCAGCTCTACTTTTCAGGGACAGAGGAAGAAACAGAAGGAAGCACATGGGCATCCTTAGAATAGGTGATTATTTTGGCAGGGAAGATGCAAGCTAGCTTTAGTGAATTTTTGTGAAAGACAGCTGTTGTTTTTTTTGTGTGACATCAGAAGTCTAACCTGTATCAATTAGAATTTCTTTGTACTGCAGCAAATAACAACAGTTAAATAAGAGTGATAAATTGTTTCAGCACAAACTAGTTGTATGTGAAGGGCGTTGGCTGCAAAATTTCAATCCACTGCTGCAAAACTGTGCATAATGCATATGCAAGGCTAGGCTGGACATGCTTGTAAGCTCAAACTAATTTTGTAGGTAAATGCTTTGCAGCACAGTAATGTACACTTTTTAAAAATCTTTCCAGTCTCTCCACTGCTGTGTGTTCTGGTGCTTCTTCTTTCACTAGCAGCCAAATAGTTATTTCTAGATTAAAATATTCCCTGTATGTGCTGCTGAAAGATGGATAGTTTCAGACCATACTGTAGCAAACAGTGTTTTAACATGCCCATTTTACTGTTGTTTGTAAATGGCATGAAAGCAACCAACCTTGCAAGTTTCTGTCCTGTCTTTATGTGGAGAATGTTACGTAATAAATGTGAGAAACATACATTCATATACATTCATGCTGTAGGTCTATAATACAGCCTTGTGCTTGTGACTGCTCAGGTATGTTTGCTCTTGAGCAGCGCATATATAATGCCAACCCATCAGTTATTCAGTCAGTTTGGTGTCTGGGAGTCAGCTAGTTCAGATACATTGTTTGTAAATAGGATGGACATGAAAAACATCATTTTGAGTTGGGTAATTGTTGCATTAACTTTTTCATCCTGCTCTATTGCGTGTCTGTATAAGACTTCACTCACTATTGTGTATTAGCAATGTCCAGTTTGACACCATTTGCAAACTCCTTTTCATGCTGTTTTGTCAGCAGTGATGTAGGGTATGCTATTAATCCAGCTTTTATAAAAAAATTTTTATTTGAGATCAAAAATTATCAGTGGCACGGTAGCAGTGGTACAGTGGATAAACTGGTTTCAGTAAAATGTAAGCCAGTTTGAACATTTTGTCCATGGAAGTTTTGAAGAAGTAAAATGTTAGAGCCTAGAGGTGTGTATGTGTTAAGGCCACATTCTGCTATTCAGAGGATCACCTCCTCCCAGCTGGGTTGTGGTAGCAGAAGTCAGCCACCCTTCCTGGCCTTTCATACCACATTTTGAGAAGTACAGGTGTCTGGTGAGGGATCTTCTACATAACCCATATCTAAAGGTTTTCTTTTGAATTATAAATTACCTGATGGTGTATTTTTTGGATTGCAGACTCTTTAGGGGGGGAGGATGTTTTACTTGTATGTGAGCAGTTTCCAGTGAAATACAGGAGTTCCTCTCTCTTTTTGGATACAGGTTAGCAGTGGTTGGTTGTGTTTCCCATAAGCACCACAGTCAGCCCTTCTGATCTGTCCTGGGGTTTACAGAGAAGGATATGTGTCTACATTTTGTTGCACAAAAGCATCCAAAATAAGTTTTCTTAATCAAATTCAGGTCTTGTATACAGATGTTATTAAAGGATGACACCTTGAAAGAAAGATTTTATTCCACCTGAGAATTGTTGAGATAACTTTGTATGTTTGGTTATGTTGATTTTAGTGGAACAATTTGTGAGTTAATATGCTAGCCAAACACTAGTCACTGTCAGCAACTAATGGACTCAGTGCTTGGCTAGGACTGGAGATAAATCTGAATCTAGTTAAAATTACAACATGATGTTCATTAGCTTCAGCAAGGGTAATTTCTGAGACAAAGTGTTGTTATCACCCAACATGTTAAATAAGCAGTTGGACTAAGCAGATGGTGGGCAGAGATCAATGACTTTCCATTAAACTATAGGTAATTTCTCAGTAGGAAATCACTTACATTCCCAAAAGGGGTCATCTACCAAATTTCTTATACTGGCTTAAAATTGTAAGAAATCTCCTGCTCAAGTGTTCGTGCTCTAGAAACATGAAGAGGCACAAAACCTTACAGACATTTTGAAGAGTGATCCTATATATTCTGGAATACCTCAGCTCTTCACTGTGCTGGGTGCTGCATATGGATGGGTCTCAGCTTTACACTGAAGTTTGGCACTAACTTATTTGTATGATGAAAGTCTCTCAGTATCACAGCAAAACTCTATTGCAAAATAGCACCCTTGCATATAGTATTGTATAGGAGATTGACTGCTTGATATATTTATGTCTGCTTACATAGGATTTTGTGGGAATAAGGTGTAATGGTTAAGGATGTAGATATGGAGACGCTACTTGGCCCTTTTGATTAATTGTTTTATAAAATCTTTATATAACTTGAGAAAAAAAATCCATCCTCTTTACTTTTCATTTAGCCATATCATGTTTTATTTTCAGATTGAAAGCAGAGACATCAAAGTTGAAAGTTATTTTCTCAACATTTTCAGTTTAGTTGTTTCATGATTTCCATGCTGGTTTGTTTTTTGTTTTTGCTTTTTTATTATTTATCCTAAACATGATTTAGCAGTTCCTGGTGGTACTTCTGCTAATCTTTGATGTAACAGTGGATTGCAGTGAGATGACTTGATGAGGGATGGGTTTCTGTCTTGAACCTCCTGATAAATGGTATCTTGCCTGAGTACATTATGTTCATTTGACTTAGCCTGGTTTTTGATTTACCACAATACATTGGTGTTAAAAAACTCTTTGACATTTCAGGAGCTTGTTGATTGGCACATCAGTTGTGTCCTTGAAGACAGTTTTTCCTATCTGAAGAGCAGGATGGAGGGCTGGAGGTGGTTATACTTTCTGCCCTTCAGTTTTTCTATCTAGCCATCACAGGAGTGTGGAACTGGATAAGACTTTCTGAATTTTTAAACACAAATGGTTGTTTATGTCTGTGAACATTCCTGTCTTGATTTGATAGTATCTTTTGCTACCCAACACAGTAATTTAGAGAAAAACAGCCAAAAGTGTTTTGACATAATGAGATATGAATGAGGGGTAAGGAAAAGTAGATTATTATAATAGATAAATAATAGATCATTATTCTTACCTGAGGCTTCTTATATCTCTGTGTATGATAGGTATAGATGGATCTGGACAGTGCCTCTGCATGTTGGCACTGCTTTCTGACAACCAATTTCTAGTCTGCTTCACTTGTAAATACTAATGAAAAATATATAATTGTGAATTGCTATATTTTAAAATTAAAAAGGAATAAAGACTAACCTGAGGATGACAATTTAATTTTTTCTCTCATTAAGTGAAATTTACCTTATAAAAATTTTTCTTTTTTATGATTTGGGTTTCTTGTTTTGCTTTTTTTTAACCAAAATATGATTGGCTTGAGGTTTTTCTTGGGTTTTTTCTTTTTTTCTTTTTTTTTTTTTTTTTGAGGGGAGAGACTTTTATTCCTTTTTCCCTGTAGAGACAAAACTGTTGACTTTTTTTGGCAAAGCCTTACTGAGCCTTCCTTATCTCTTGAGTTTTGTTGCAGTACCAAATACACTCGTGAAACAAGCAGATGCAAAAACATCCATGAATTAATTCAGGCTGGTGTTAGAAGGTTGCTTATGTTGAAGTATCATTAACTTACAAATTAAATTTCATATTCAAGTTGCCTGTAGACTGGGCTCCAATTGCATCAACCTTCCAGATACCATGTACTTATGTTCACAGGGAATGCACTTTAAACCAGTCTCTGGATTAGGGTTTTGCAGCCAAACACCTGAGAAGTCTATGTGTAATGCTTTTATTACAAAATTACCTGATTTGTTTCATTGCTATATGATGTTGAGATGGAAAAATTATTTTAGCTAATGTGAATTAGTGTCTCTGATTTCCTGAAATGTGGTTCTTTTAAAAAATTGTATTAATATGGTTATGTTGGGATTAATGAAGATGTTTGGGAGCAGCTTGAAAAAAGTTACAAATGAGCACAGAAACAGAAATTATGATTTTGGTAAGACTGTTCAATGTATAATGAAGAAAAATGATCTGAGGAATAAATCAGGAGAGACAAGAAGTGAGCAAGAGTTGAGGAGAAGGCAAGAAGATTATGATTACCAAGAAATAAAGAAGTTAGGAGTGGATAGTATTTTTCACTTTGAAGGGATAAAGTTCTCTATGTTTGATTTTGTGAAGAAGGGAGAATTTTGGTGAAGGGCAAGAGTTTAAACATATCCTGAGCTACTGCAGGATTTTTTTTCTATTAATAAAGCTAAGCACTGAAGAATAGATATGGGTAAGGATTTAGAGAAGTCAAAGTTTTTCTGGGCTAGCTATATTAAGTTTGAGCTACTGTCAGGCCACTTAAGAGTAATGAAATTGGAAAGGAAGTTAAACATGCATAAAAGGGAGCTGGCTGGTTGTATAAAAGAGATGAACCGTTGACTCAGAAATTACAGCTGAATCCAGGCATAATGTTCACCAGAGGTAACATTAAAAGTTAGGAGAATCTGGTAAAAAAGGGAAAAGAACCTATAAGACAAAAACTGGATGAGTGAAAACTAAACTACAGGCCCACAGAGTCTGAAATAGATATTAAGAAAAGGAGTAATGTGGAAGGCTCTGGAGGTGTTAGGATGGCAAGATTTAAGACTTGGAAAAGAGTTGATCAGTATAGTAGAAAACACTGATAAGGAAAGAAGAGAACATGTATTTTACAAGGAGTCTGTAAAATTCTGTTTAAAAATGCTTCTGAAAGATAAGGGATGAAGATGGCACTGTGCTATGAACAGTAAGATGGCAAATGGAAGTGAAGATCCTTTTGTTTGGAATGTGTATGGACCAGTAATCTCAGTGTGGCAGAGTAACAGGTTATTGATGAACTGAGTGCAATAAAAGGAATGGATGGAGTCAGATAGTGTAAGGATGGTAGTGCAATTATCAAGAAATAGTGGAGCAAGAGGAAGATGCTTAATAAATACAAAAAGAAATGAAAGAAGAAGTAAGCCTATTAATTTTCTTTCCGTTAAAAGCCTGAGATACCAAACATGTACAAGTAGGCATGGTGTGGTAGAGCCAACTCCATTGAGGTGCCTGTGGACAGATGCAGCCACTTAACAGCTGCCAAATAGTAGCACAGAGGATTTTAGCAGCTGTGAGTCCCCTTAACAGTCTTTTCACTGCCTTCATGTGTTCCATTGCTTCTTAATGCAACACAGAGAAGCATCATCTTTTTTTCCTCTGGTATATTACTTCCTTGTCCATCTTCCTATTTTAATTCTGCTGCATTTATAATCTGTGCAGTACTATTTCAGGTTCACTGGTACCTCCTATGATCATTTTATTCTTCTTTCAAATACTGAACAGATTCAGAAGTCTTGAAGCCTTTCATCAAAAAATAACCTTTTAATCTCCAGATAAGCTTTCCAGGTCTCCCTGCTAAAGAATTTAAATATCCTTGACTCTAGTGTCCTGAACTGCTAGTGACATTTTAAGACTGGTATCTGAGATGTGTCAGCAGCTTGCAGCACATTTTGGAGTTGTTTAGTCTTTATTTTAGAAACACAAAGTCAACCATCTTATTTTTAAATTTAGTTACCAGATTTCTATTTTCTTTGCTCCAGAAGTAGTGGTATCTGACTATCTCAAGTACCAAAACACACTGCATGTCAAAGTTATCTATTTCTACAAAGGGGTAGAACATCCTGATAGCTGCCTGGAAAAAACTAGCTAAAATTAACTAAAACTACCTACCTAGATTATATTTACAACATGAGATTAAACATCATGATGTTACTGAAAATTTTAACACCTGGATCCATTATAACTGCTAAATGAATATGCCTTTGGGAAACATTTGTCTTCAGAGAAAGAAATGTTTTGAGCATGAAGAAAAGTGGTCTGTATCAAATGTTGAACAGTTCAGTATGTCAGAAGACATTTTCTTGTAACAGACATATTTAATTTTTGAAATTATACTGGCCCATAACTTACAGAATTTTTGGTTGTAAGTTCATTACAGTTTTGGTTGTGATTTCTGTTTATTGAATGCTGCTACACATATCTCTTTTGCCATTGTTTCAACTTGCAGAAGAAACAAGTTTCATCCAATAAATTTGGTCTTCTCTCGCATCTTGTGTTATAGAAGCTGGCCTTTGTCGCATTTTTACCCACTGGGAAGATAAATGGCTAAGTCATTTTTATCATTTTCATTTATCATTTTTATTGCAAAGATGAAAACCAGGAGGAGTTACGTATAGCCTCTGACACAAAGATTTTGTTAAATGGAACCATTATTTTTCTTGGTTTATAAATAATCTCTGTGTTTATGCACCTTAGCCCATAGTAGGCTATTCAAATAGCACACAAATCTGTGCAGATCACCACTGCTGCTGTTTGCTGTGTCACTTGAAACCTGAAACACAGATCTGTGTTAGCCTTGGTTTACTTTTATGAAGTGTAAACACTTCCTGTTTTAAGTTTCAGGCTGCTATCTTCTCAACATTTTCCTGTGGCAGTATTTTCTGAATGTTATTCTGATTTACAGATTGTATTCACAAATTTTATTTTATCTATTATAGACAATTGGTAATGTATGAATGAGAATTATAGAAATGTTCTGTTGCATTAGAGTGTTCTAAACCCGAGCCTATGCTAAGGAAGGGGTTTTATCAGCTAGTAGTAATGAGGTTCATGGGAAACTAATTTGTACAGGAGGAACAGCAGCAATTTTAATATCTTATTTTCCCATTTATTATTACCTAGGATATTTTATTTAAAACACATACGTTAAATCAGGAAATATGAACTTCTTTCTTCAACATGCTCAATACTCTTCAAGTATTCTTGTTACTGCACAAGTTGGCTGACAACCATGTCAAACAGGTAGTGCATATCATCAAGCACCTCTGTACAAGCTTTGTGCTACTGTCTGTGCTGGTAACCTGTACATTACTGATTATGAGGTAGACTTTTACCTGGGATTTAAAATGTGGTAGTAGGCTTTGGGTTTTAGATTTGTCTCGTTGTGTTTTTCCACAGAACATCCATTTGACCTTTAAACAGTTTTGCCCATAGTTAAACAGATGTAATCTTCAGCTATTTCTTGCAGTGTCTATAATCATAATGCTGTGCAAAATGGCAATTCCATTTACTGTAATTTGTGATATATTAGGCCTAATTTTAAAGTAAAGTACATTTTTCAAAATCAGAATCACTTCAAATGTCAGCCAACAATAGCAGTGACAGGATCGTGGGCCTATGACTACTTATACATTATTAGTTAAAAAAGACATTTCTAAAATGAATGAGTATTTGAGAAGGTGCTGAACTTGAAGGCTAAGAGTTTTTATTTTAGGAAAAAAAAGAGTAGAAGAGTAAAGAGTACTATAAAAACTTTACTAAAAAAAGAAAGAGTAAAACTACTGAATGTCTCTTCTTTCTCAGAAATATAAAATATAAAAAAAGTTCCCATGCAGCCTTTCCCTTATAGTTTTCAAAAGATTTCCTTCCCCTTTGTAGAGCACATCTTGTCTACTCTACAATTTAGTGTCATGTTTCCATTAACTACTAAATTCCCAAGCTGTTGTTTCTTCCTGCTCCCCAAATTAGCTTTCACTTGTTCTCTTCCATTTTAACATGTAGTGCTTTTTTTCATACGCTAATATTAAGGCCCTAGAGAAGAACTTTTTCATTTGTCTTTTGAAACATTCCTCAAGTTTGGTTGAAATACATTCTGTTAAAACTACCTTTTGACTGCTTCCTTCTGGTGAAAGAAGGGGAAGTTCACCAAACCCACTCAGTGTTCCCAGCCAAAATTTGTCTACGCTGTGCTTGCAGTCAATGGTCCTAATACATAAAAGCACTTTCAAGACTCCAATGAATGTGACTTCTATATAGAATCTGATTTAGTGTCAAAGACACAATTTTTACCTGGTCTAGACCCAAAAAAAAAAAAGACTTGGCACAGGCAGAATGCTGTGGTTAAAGTGAAAGCCCAAGTATTTTAAATTAGTAGTTTTCATTGTCATTTTTTTGAGTTTCATTCATTTTCATTTAATATTTTGATTCATCTCATTTTTGGAATTTGTAAGAATAATAGCTTCAAGTTTACCCTAAAAATAAGATCTGATGCAAAACTTGTAGACATCTTGGAAGCAAAATTTTGAATTTTCTGTTTTCTTAGAGTTTCACAATATATATTCAAAATTTTTATCAAACTATTTTGGGTATCCATAGAGTAAAAATGGAGTCTTCTGGAGCTCAAACTTAATGGAATTTCCAGTCCTTCAATCTTGATTCTTTTTCTTTTGGTTTTGCCAAAATTTTCCATGGTGTTAGACTACTTTTTAAGAGCTTTTATGGTAGGCTTTTGTGATGTGAAACATCCAGCAGGAGAGCTGCATAGGGATACACTGAGACTGCCCAGGAGCTGCTGAAACAGTTTAGTCTAGTGAATTCTCCATGGTTTCTTTCTGCTTAGTGTCCACTCCATGACTTTGGTAAAATTGTGCTTTTCTTTTCTGCTCCTCTTCCAGGTGGACACAGAATTCTACCCAAATTCATGACAGGTGAAATACCAGCTTTTATCTCTCAGCTTTGTCAACTGCAGCTCACAGTAGCAGTTCAGATGTATAGGAAAAAATCCATTGCAACTTTTGAACAGCTCAAACTTCAAACTCTGGTTGTGATACATATGTATCTTCCAGCTTTAAAAAAAAGAGAATGGCTTTTTATGAGCTGCTTTTACCATGTAAACTTTTTCTCCAAGACCTTCATTTTCTTGATTGTGGGTGTGAAATTCTGATGGCATATTAGTAATTTAGTGTGACAGATGGATTAACTAGAGGGCAAAACTTTTCTAGGTGATTAACTAGGGGTACAATATTTTTAAGCTTTCAGCTGCTTGACTTTGTACCTTTGACAAAGCTACAAAGCTACAATATTCAGCCATTGCTGAAAATTTGTTTAACCTGTCCATGTCAGTCTATAAGCAATTTTGTGTGTTGATTGAGTAATCTACATATTAGACTAAGAGCTTCCTATTATTCTTACTGATCTACAAAATCTAGTCTCCTCAAGGTAACTGATAAATAACTTAAATTGAATGAGTAGCTAATTTAAGTCCAGTTGTTCATTAGATGGATAGGTAAAAGACTTACTGGAGCCTGCAGTAACAGTTTATCAACATAAACATTGTAAATCAAAGCATGTTACCTGTGTCTGACAGAAGCCCTATATCTGCATAAACAACCTGATGAATACTTACAGAATGCTGTAGTGCTATCTCCAAGCAAACAAAGTACATTTCCTTAAGCAACTTTCTCCTTGCATTGCTGCAGACACAGAATGCTACAAAGAATACAGAAAGATTGACTCTCTTTATTTGTATAAATATTTTTTCTTTTTCTGTTGCTCATTTTAGGAGCAACTTTTCTACATAGGCATAAATAAAATAGTGTTTTCTACCAATTACCTTAAAATTGCTTTAGAATTCCACACTTCACTTTGTAGTGACACTTGCACTCTGAGCTGCTGCAAAATATCATTTTGGGAAACAAATCCCATGTCAGTTTACATGGCAGCAGAGTAAATACTACATTCATAGCTCATATGGAATCTGACAGTTGAAAACTAAAACAAATTACTTCGAAGGTCAGCTCTCTTCTTCATTGACCTTGATGTTATTAATGTTTGTATCCTGGAATGTAAATGAAACACATTTCCAAGGTCCTTCTCCATCAAAATAAATTAACAGCTTTTTAATTTACCTATTTATGAACTCTGGTTATTTTCAAACATGTAATTTTAATCTACCAAAATCAATTTAACCAGGGACAAGGCTAGGATGTGACTCATTTGCTTTATGCCAGTGGGTAGCATTGCGCTGCTAAAGGAAGACTTTCTGACAGATTTGTGTACCCAAGAACCTTCTTGGTGTTTCCAGTTGACAGAATTTCCACAGCAGCTAATGTCCAAGCGTGGAACCCAGTGTGTGAAAAAAAGATCTCATTTTTGGGAGATGTAGGCATTTTTCATATTTTAAACTGCTGGGACTATTCCTTCCAATAATTCCTCCTTTAATAGCAAGAGATTCTTTATTTCTGCTGTAGTGCTGCTTTGTAACAATAAGAATGACCCAAATTATGAAATGTAGATAGTTGTAGAAATAAAAAAGTGGCAAGATAAAGACCTGTTCTTTGATTGCCAGTACAATAAGAAACAGTTACATGAAGTCAGTACAGAATCAAACTATGATATCTGTTCTTACTGCTTGTATTACAGAGAGCAAGTTGAAAGGGATTGAGTAATACTGAGATGGAATGCAGTCAGCACGTATTGGAAAGAGCTTTTAGACATCCAATTAGGAAAACTATTCTTGTCTTTACCTTGTTCTCTTCCATCTTTCATGGCAGTGAGCTGGAAATCTGGCCTGAAAAAAACATAATTTCTATGTTTGGCATCATAATTCAAGCTTTCCTTTTGTACACTGAGTATACAAATAACAGCAAAATACAGTTCAGTCCAGGGTTGAACTGTAACTTCACTAAAAGGTGCAAAAATGCCAAGAAAAAGTTTGCTTTCATTTTTTTGGAATGCAGCATCAACAAAATTGGAGATTATGTGTTGCAAGATCTGCATTCTTACCTGGAGTCCAACTCCTGGCCCTGCACAGGATACCCCAAGAATCACACCATGTCCTTTTCTTAAGCAAATTTTTGAAAAAGAACACTGTAAGTCTCCTAGATGGAAAGCAGGAATGAATATAAATGCAAGTGCTATTGAACTCAAGCAAAGAAAATAGAGTGATACTTCAGGATGGCTTGAGACCAATGAATATGAGCTGTGCTTGATTTTAAGACATGATATTATGATCCCACCATGTCCCTCAGTGAAAAACTGGTTAATGTGCAGCCTGCTTTGGGTCCTTCACTTCTCATTTTGAAGGTCCAGCAAAAACCAGGTACATTTCTTGGTGGGTTTGGCTTGGTTTCCTACCACATACTGTGTGTTGTGGAAAAGATAGAAATGTTTGTGTTGTCTCTGTTACACAGGATCAGAATAATGAGAACATCACCTCTAACTACAGAACTGTGTTCTCAGACTGAAAAATGCACCACCCTGTTAGTTCTGCCTCTCACATCTTTGTGTAGTATCCTCTGCAGCCTGTTGGCCTGCTCTGATCATGAAAAATTGCAGGTTGTTTATAATCTTTGTTTCCAGGGTAGATAGTAGTTACATGGAGCTACCAACTTCAGTCTCAAAGTGTCATGTCTGCTAAAGGAATTTCATGCTTTCAGATAGTAGTGTCATTAGGGTGATAAAAACTTGTTATCTGTGCTAAAATCTATTTGATTAAAAAAAAAAAAAACAAACCACCAAGCAAACAAAAACACTCCAAAAACCAAGCATGTATTAATATATATATACACTGTGATTTTCAAAAGGTCTAGTGCTTCAGAACCACTTTCTTTTCCATGTCCAAATATAAACCAGCATTTCTTTTTCTGTTGCAGAAAGGTGCTTAATATTCTGGAATCAGCCATTTTAAAACTATTTCTACCAAACTCTGAGAAATTCAAAATCACTTGTCATCACTTGTGCTTACTGCATGAATAAGTGAAGCACTTGCAGGGATAATAATAAGTATGAATTGCAAACACTTCTGGCTTTGAAGGTTGATGCCACTGACAAGAAGTCTCTCATGTATGAGCTATGAAGCATCCACACTTTTACATTGCAGTAGCCAAGATGTATATTCAGTAGTATAGTCATGGGAAAAAGGTACTGGGAGTGTAGTAATTGCATCATTCTTGCTTTGTGCTTGAAAACAGTTAGTCAGAAAACCAGAAGAGAACAGGAGGTCAAGGAGCAAGGAGAATTAAGCTGAAGGAAATAATGGGGGGAGGAGTTGGGAGCTGGACAGAAGAGTCAAAAAGAACTGCATTTTTTAGCATTGTCAGAGGATGAAAGTTGGACACAAAGTGTTATGGAATAGATAAAGGAATAGAGTTTAAGAACTGACTTAGGACCAGGAGGAGGAAGGCAAATAGAAGAAATGAAGATTGGAAGGAGATCAAAAAGACCCAAAGGGAAGCATGAAAGCTGTTGGATCTGTTTGAAGAAGTTGCTATGTCACATGTCAGGAGAAGAGGTGGAGATGGAGAGAACACCACATGCAAGGAGAAGGTGTGATAATCATTAGACCCAGAAAATAATGGTTTCTTAGCCAGGACAAGAACTGAGCTGAAAGAGGACAGAACAGATTCGTAGTGAAAGGAATTGATTTGGTTCCAGGTTTTCACCCAAAGGCATTTGGACTGAACAGAAATAGGAAATGCAGTTTGGAGGTTGTAGGTCAGAAGAAGAATGGACGATGGGGGGGAATTGAAAAATACATGTTCATTGAGCTGAAAATAGGTCTGTATTGTTTTAAAAGGAATCTCATATTTCATGAAATTCATCAGCTTCATCCTGACCTCAAAACATAAATCTTCTGTTAAAACTTACCTAGCAGAGAACTAGTAGGCAATTTACTTTTTGCATAGTACAGGATGTCTTTTCAGTCCCTGAGCAGTGTTGTCAGTGCTATAAATGCATCTATTTAAAAAGCATTTATTATCAAATAATAAAATCAAAGTAGAAATAGCTTTCAAAAAATCCACCAAATCAACTAAATAAAAACAAAAATTTTTTCTATGTTAATGTTTACGAAGTTCTATTTCTTGAAAATTAAGGAAATTGATAGCTAAAAGAGAGCATAAATCTTTCCTTTTTTATTTTTTTGTCATTATACTGTGTAACGTGCAAGGCTAAGGAGCCAAACTAAATGGAAGTTTGAACAATTAATAGCTGTGAGGAGGATGGTTATTATCTTATGCACTGTGTTCTTGCTATAGCAGTGGCTAAGGTTCAGCATTTTTGTCCAGCCTTGCTTGTACAAGGGGAACATACAAACCCAAACCAAAAAGACAGTTCTTCTTTCAGTAACTTTCCAGGTTAAAGATTAAAAAGATTAAAGTGAAAGGCACTCCTCAGGCTTTTAAGAGTTATGGTGCTTCTAGTACAGTGGGTAGCTATAGACAATGGAAGCATGCTGGATTGTCTAAAATTATGCCTGCTTTCAAGCCACAGTAAGTTTTATAAAATTTCCATTTAAAAATATTCTCGTGGTATCAGTGTCAGTATTAGAGATGTACTTCCATGCTATAGGAAAAGGCATGCTGAATGAATGGCACAAAGGAGCCATTTGATATTTAATAAATAATTTTCCTAATAAATGTTCTATTTTTAATGCAGTATTTTTTAAATCATTAAAGATTTTTTTTCCCTAGTATCATTTTGCACAACTCATCAAAAGACCCCATTCAATATCAAAATTAGTTACTTGAAGTGTTTTCAGGTTTATGAGTATTTACTTTTCATTAAAGAATGTCTTTTTTACTTAAAAGGGAATGAGAAATTGCTGGATAGCTGAACCAGCCTAACCTTTCCCCCTGTAATAACTGATTTTCCAAATCTGATCTTCCTAAGGTTCAAATGAGTTTTAATGGATTTTGATACTCTCATTCACTTTCTTAGGATAGGGTTAGTTTCTTTCACATTTGGAATCTTTCCTTCTATCTTTAACTTTGCAATAAACATGAAAATTCTTTTCATCTCTTTCACAAATCATCAAGACAACCATAAAGTGGTAGCGTTTGAGAGATAAAAGGTATTTAATGGCAATGAAATTATAGAGTTCTTTAAGTTTGGCTACTAGAGTTCGTCCATACATAAAGAAAGAATTGGCAGGACCTCTCATTTTCTTGATATGCAAATTTAAGTGTAAGAAGCTAAAAGATACATCTATACAAGAATATTTAGCATAGATAAGAAGACTCAAATGTGTTATACCAGTGTTATTTATTTGTCTTTTATAACTTGTGTTCTTCCTGTTAATACATCAGATACTTGGTACTGGTGTGAATTTCAATGACAAAGAACTATCAATAGTTCTCAAAAAAAGTAATATCTCATGGATAAGGATAATTTAGAGGTAAAGGACCCATCAGGGCAATCGAGGATACTGGAATATTCTCTCAAATTTTGTTTTATTTTTAAAAATACACCTGAATTTAATTATGCTTGGTTTGAGAAAGTAAAATATAAAGACTTTTGAAGAAAAGCCCAATTTATTTTTTATTTCAAAAGACAATATTTTTTTCCCTGAAAGTGCAAGATTAATTTCTCCAGGACATTTTGAAATTGAAATTTTGGCGACATAGGATCATTTTTAGTTTCGGAGTTAAATGCTTGTGAAGATGAGTGTCTTCTTACAATTTTAACTTTTTGAAGAGAGAGAAAAAGCATCTCTAAAATAATCTAAAAGCACTTCTTTATGCCTATATTATCATTAGCAACAAACGGATGAGGAATTTTGTTCAATTTGCGATATCAAGGAGTGTAGCCAAAAGTTAGGAATGAAACTGTGATAAGAGGTACCACAACTAATACTGACCAAGTGAACATGTTGTTCAGGTCTGCATGGAAGATGCAGGAGGTGATCCAGCCTCTCTTGCATGCCAGAATTGTAGGGATTTTAGCATATGTTTACCTTTTACTACCGTACTGAAGGTGTGTTGGGATTAATTTTGAAATGATGAGACAACAACATGCCAAAATAATGTGGTTTTTTTGTGTTATAATTATGTCAGATAGTGTAAGAAAATAGTACTTGGGATGCATTGCCTATCTCAGGGCATGCTTTGTCCATGAACAGAATTAAATTAAACTGCAGCCATCAAAACACAAAACTGTAAGCATCCCTGAGTAGAACAACAAAGCTTAATTAAAATCCTGTATTTTTATGGTTGATTTATTGTCAGAAGCCATCTGGGCCTTTTCCACCAAATTTTACTGTTATGTCTCACTTGTAGCTTGACTGGGAGTGCTGTTCATTGGTTCAGTTACACAAACATATGTTTAAGTACAGAAGTAGTCTCAAAGGTTTTCTGACTACTACAAGTAGTTGACTGTGTGCTTAAACAACTTCCTGACTGTCTTTACCTCTTCACAAGCTATCACTGCTATTCAGGAAATTCAGCAGCTTGCAGGAACATCCTTCTGATCATGTTAAACAGGGTGACTATGAAGTGAATAGGTATTTGTTGATCTGGGGGGAAGCATAAATGTTTAGAGCTGAGTAGTGATTGAAATTAACTTGCCAAACATAAATCTAATAAACCAAACATTTCATGTGCTAGCTCCTTATAAATGAGGAGGATTATTATGTAGGGAAAGAACAAAGAGAGCCAGTGTGAGGCATGAAGGATGCTTTGGAATGCAGTGTTATGGCATATGAACGCTGCATGGATTGGCTTTGCTGACCCATGGTAGAAAATAGTGAAGCGACCTGGTTGCTCTAATTTCCAGTTAAAACAGTATAAAAACTCAAAAAAGCTACATGATTACTGAAGAAGGGCAAAGCTAATACAAACAGCTCTCTTTTCCCTTCCATCCCTCATATAGTGGAAAAAGTTAAAAAGTCCTCCCCCACCATACTAGGCTCTGGGTATTTTCAACCAACAAATTATTTTGTTCTTGCAAAGCCTAATGACATTTGGAGGATCTTGAGCTCTCCTACAACCTTCCGGTCGCTTAGAGATTTGGGTACCTTTTGACTCCTTGTGTGAAAAAATTCAGGTGTTCTGCAATTTGTTGTCATGGCAGAATATTCAAGGCCATTTCAGCCTAGAGGTTTTTCCAGGGTTATCTGTGTTTGCTGAAGACTGAAGTTGTTGCCTAGGGTGATATCTTCCATGTGGTGGGGAAAATAATTTCCTTGTTGTGATACAGTTCCTTGGTAAGTATTGGAAGTCCTTGGACTTTCTCATTTTGTTCTTTGTCATTTCAAAGCAGTATTGATGTCTTAGGCTTGGTTATGAAGGAAATTGTAAAACTACACAGAATCAGCAAAGCCACAGAATAACTTTGCTTTAAAGAAGGTAGGCAGAACTAATCAGGAAGATTAATTAGATGCCTCCCCCCGCAAAAAAAAAAAAACAAAAACAAACAACCAAAAAAATCAGGTCCTCTACTTTTTGTAGTAATCCTACTACTGTAGTTCTCAGAAGTTTTTTTCCATGCTCTACCAAAAAATTCAGGCCAGGTCAGGCTTCAGTCAGTATTGAGGACCAGCTAAAGCCAGCAATCAGTATTATCCCTGGAGTCCACAGAGGTTGAAAAGCTTCCTTCAAGGTTCTTGGCCCAGCTGAACCTGACTCTGTTTTGTCTTGCCTTTTTATCTTCAGGTGGTACATGGCCTTTGCCACCCTGCTTCAAGGGGAAATCCCAACATCTGAGATGGGTTTAGTAGGACTGCCATCTCCAGGGCAGGGTTTGCAGCTGTCTTCCTGCAGAAAACTGTGCTGTGTGCTTTAGTAGATTTAGCTCATGTTTCTCTGCATAGTATTGCCTCCAAATATACTTTGATGTCTAGTCAGTGACTGACAGCTGATAATTTTATTTTTTATTTATTTTTGGCTCCTATGAAATGAGTTAGCCATTTCATTCTGAGTGGAAAAGAATAGGGAGATACTGTCTGTACTGCATAAAATCAGAAGACTCAGACACCAAGGTTTCTGCTGGTGTTTGGAAGACTAGTGTAAGTAAAGTGTTGTATTTAATAAACAGGCCTATGGTACAGAATATGCCAAATCAATATACTCAGCAGGCTTGTAAAAGAGATGTTCATGAACTGCTGCAGAACAGCCTTTTGCCTCCTACCAAGGTAATTATCACTATCAATTACAGTTTCTTTCAATATCTGTTTTAGGTACTTTTTTAAGACTTCAGAAGGCATCTGGGCATAATAAAAGCATAGTATCCAGTTAAAGAATATCTCTAACTCAGTCTCTGTGTGCCATATCCAGGCTGGAATGCACCATCTTCCTTTGTTATTGTCGTGCTGTAATTTCTATAGTGTTTGTTGTTTTTTCAGAATGGTACACTGATCTAACTGAAGGTTTTTGAGCATCTTGGGTGTCAAAGGCCTTGCTGCTTTTGCACAGAGTGTTATAAATCTCTTTACTGCTACCAGGGAGGCATCTAAATTGGGCTCATCTCACATTTCCCCTGTGTAATTCAAGACTCTGTAACCCATTATCTTAGATATGGGTGATCTGTTATAGGGGATCCTTTGATAATATATTTTTTGGATGTAATATCTCATGACACCATATTTTAAATGCTATACATTTGTAAATATTCAGGAACTAAAATAATTACATTTATAATGTGTTGTTTATTCACATCTTCAGTTTTATGCTCATGCTGGTATAACTGCACCTTGTTATCCAAAGTAAATATTTCTGTCTCAACCTTTTAATCATATAGAGAATATAATTCATGTCTGACATAAGCATGGGTATTAACTTAATCCAGTTAGTTATTGTTTGGTGTGCTGTAGTTTGTAACCAAAAATACTCAAGTAAATACAGAAAATTTATATGCAATAGAGTCAGACCTTGATTTTTGGGGAAGCTGGGTAAATAAAGAGGGAATATATGTGTGAGTGGATACAGCTTGACAAAGGCATACATGCCTACCAATATAGATAAATGTTTATGCATAAGATACTGTGATTTCATTTAGGGCTACAAGAAATTCCTTATATTGATATTTGAAATTATGTAACACAGTGAGTGCAACAAGAAAAAAACACACAAAGAGAAATTCATTGTGAAAGGGAAACATGGAACAGTGAAGAATTTAGAATTGTTGCTGAATTTACTTTATTACATTTAAACAATCCAGAAAATACTGTTAACAGTCTTGCAGTCCTTTGGTCCTTCATCTTTGTTTAAACTGCTCCATTTAAGAGCATATTTCAGTTTTGGCTGAGTAATTCCTATGCTGGTGAAAAGATAATACTTTTGGATTTAGTAGGATAAATGTAGTGTTATTAGCAGTGGCAACTGAACGACATTAAATGTATAATGAGACGTTGTTTCTTTGTAATACCACCTTGCCCAGAGAGTCAAATGTGATGAGCAGTTTACAGATGAACAGTAAGAGTCACTTGTAGCTTCAAAGACTTTTTAAAACAATTGGGGAGGGATATTTAGAGAGTGGTACTTTTTTTTCTGTTTATAATGCCTTAGAAAAACAATTTTAAGGTGGTAGGGCCAAAGGAAAATTTCAGCTGTCCTGCAGTGTAAATCTGGAAATCCAGCAAAGTCCCAGAAGTGCAAACATTCAGTCCCCATGGCAAATGGTTTAGCAATGCAAAGGTAAAATACTTAAAAACACTCAGGGTTTTTCTTGATTCTCAACTACTGCAGTTAACATTTTTATAGATGTAAGTTAAGGCTCAGTCCCTGTAGGCTGATCCATTTAAGTGCTGCAGGAAACTTAAATTTGGCAGCTTTCCTGCAAAATACTGCACACTTTAATCCTGCAAGGTCCTTTTTGAGTTCTATATTATTGTATCTGCTTTATTAGTAGAGATAAAAATGGTACCAGAGCAAGTCAGAGACCAATCCAGGATTACATCTCTAGAGTTCTTGACTTCTAACCCTGTCTTAGCTCCACTAATTCCATTCACCTGCACAATAGCAGCATGGTGTTTGCTGGGGGGTAAGGTGGAAAAAAGAAAATAGATATTTAGTTCAAGTAGTCCTCAACTCAACTAATGTAAGATGATTTCAGCTACCTACTTTATTATGCTTTTCCTGGTCCAGGAATAGCTGGACTTTACTGTTTCCCTTAAAATATTTTAGAGCAAAACAAGGGGTTTTTGGTATCCAGCCACTGCTTTCTTTCCCTGTTCTGTCTTGTTATGCTTGTTTCAGATGCTTCCTGTCATTACAGGCCCCCAGCTGGGTAATAATTAGCATTGACTCCATGATTCTCAGAAGGCTGATCAATCACTTTATTATTCCATACTTATTAAGAAACCCATTGCTTCCACCAACAGCCACGATACAGGTGGACCCAACTGGTCCCTCAATCCAAACACCATCACCATTGGCCAATCAAGAACCCACCTTTGGTAACCAAATCTCCATAACACATTCCCTATGCTCACAACAGCAGGTGCAGCAAGTGAAGATAAGAATTGTTTCTCATTCTTTTCTCTGAACTTCTCACAGCCTTTCCCAGCCTGAGGAAGTTATGTGTTGCTCTCTGTGGCCTGAGAGCTGCTGCCACACTTCCCACTCTCTTCAGCTGTTTGGTTTTTTTTAACAGTATCGGTCTGCCTGCCACATTTCTCCAAAATCTACCTCTTAAGACTCCTCTTTGCTTTTCATAGCATCTTCAGTGATCTCTTCCAACGATTTATGATTCACATTTGCAAAGCTAAAAATGAAATCAGATGTATTTTTCAACAAGCTAAGATAAGGGTATTATCTTTAATGGGTATGGAAGATGGCAGCTGAAATACCAAAAATCACATTGGTCTGTTTTCTGTTGTTCTATCTCATTGCAAACTCACATTTTTGAGAGAGCACTGGACAAATTGCAAGACAAGCAGATCTGGAGTTTTTGTCAAGGAAGAATTGCTTTGCAGTTAGGGTAATTTAATCTCTCAGCTTCTTTTTTCACTTATTCTTATGAGTGTGGCAAGATTCAGAATAAAAGTACTTCAAGACAGTTTCTTACTGTATGCTCAGAGGAACTATTTAGGTGCCAAGAATGGCAACTATCAGCTGTGTTAGATGCCCATTTTAGTTTAAGGAGAAGGTGGAGAAGAAGAAGAGAAAGCATATCAGGAATGAACAAATGAAAGCAGGGCCAGAGGAGGAGATACTTGATTTCTTTGTTATTTTCTCCTTTCTCCTACTCTTACTGTTTTCTAATCTCCTGAATTTTCTGATATATGAACAGAGAGCTTTCAGAAAGCTCTCTGTTCATATATCAGAAAAAGAAAATAGTTGACAGAGATGTTGGATTTATTGTTGTACCTGAATGAATCCATGATGTTCTGTTTTAAGCTGTCGAGTTGTTCTGTTCATAAAGGAGCATTTCACATTGCATCCTGAAATCTCAATGTATTATAAAACTTTTAGGAGAATCAGTTTTGCTTAAGAGCCCTTGCTTCAGTTATTCTTGAGACAAGACTGTAATCTTATAGGCAAAGTGCTGATTTTTGTCAAAAGGAAAATATATTGACAGTCAGCTTTGCCTGAGTATGCTAAATTTGCATATTTTATGTCAGTGCAAAGCACAGATTAGAAAATTGTCTGCATACTTCATAAGTGATAGTAGAAATTGATTAATGCAATTGATTCTACCCTGTGCAATGAAGTAGTTAATGGTCATTACAATAATGCCAAAAAGTACCTGTCAGGTTCAGAAAGGGCATCTGCTGATTTGTTGACAGGCAATTTCAAGTTCCCTTTTTACAGAAACTCATATTAAGAGTTTCCTTGAATGAGATGATTTTTAGCAGATATTTCCTTTTTGCCAGATGCTGAAATGAAATTTTAGATACATCATGTGGTGTTTTCTTGATTTGTTTAAAATCCATGCTGAGAGATGCTGTAACAATCATTCTGTGTAGCAGTGTCTATTATGCTGTCCCTTCCTATCTGTGAATGCAGTTATGCTCTCATCTGGCTGCTTATCAAAGCTGCACTTACATTCCCCTTACTGCCCACAGTGTATTTATTCCCTTACATCTGCTTTGTTTAAAAAGCAACAATATTGAAACAAGTTCAGTGGCACCTGCTAGATTCTGCATTGGATTATTCAGCAGAGAACTTCAGCGTGTCAGTGTTAACTAGCTTTCCTCTTTTGGGACGAGTGGCTAGTGTGGCTGTAAATTGAGGGTGGAACTGCAGGAACTGCACGAGGGGACTGGAAATCTCATAACCTAACTGGGGTGTTGCTTCCCTGAGTAAGTCCAGGATAAGTTTGCCTTCTCTAGGCCCCTCCTTAAAACTGTTATACAGCCTATTTTAACTGTGTTCAGTATTAGGTGTTCAGTGGCCAGGCTTCCTTTGTCAGAAAAATAGATGAGGCACAGTTTGGATAATGATGTTTTGTGTTGAGGTAGAGTGTGTCCCTGCCTCAAGATGATTCAGACATTTGTTATGTTTTCTAACTTTCTGCTTCTGCTTTTTCTGGGCCACGGGTAGTACAGATTGCTTTTGTTTCATAGACTTAGCTAATGTGTTTGCAAATTGCAATGAAAGAATCTCAGAAAATTACGCTATACATCAGTTGAGACAGAACAAATGGTTTTTTCCTTCAACTGCTCCAGTGTGCTATTTGAGTGCAAATCAGGAGTTTTTATGAAGTGGCTGAAGTTTGGTCCGAATAAGCTGTATTTCAGAATCTAATAACAAAAAATTAAGCAGGCTTTGTCAAGATGGGTAGGAATATTAAATTAAAGGGTGGTTTATGTTAACACTTGGCCCTACAAAAAGGGAGAAATATTGCTGTGTGGAATACTTAGCTTCATTAGCAAAAGTAGCCCAATTAAAATATTTGTCCATATGGTTTTTTTAAGGATTTCAAATAGACTTTTTTTGAGTTTTCCTTGATTTAGAGATGCTAACATTAAATGTGATACATGAGATGGTAATTACAAGGTAATTATTTAATTTTCACTAAATAGACATTTCCATTAGATTCCTTCTGGCAATGTGTAGCTGAGGAAGTTGATTTTATAGGCAAATACAATATCATGATGTCTTTTCTTTAGTCAAATACGTAAGGAACAATAATGATAACTACCTCTTTTAATGTTCCTAGCCATCTGCACATCAACACTGCACTGTCTGATGTGCTGCTTTTTGATTAGGCTGTCAGATTTGCTGAATGTGGACTTGATGCTTCCTTTTTTTACTGTTATGAAGACTTGCAGTATCACCACTTGTCTTTTATCCTCCTTTTTGTTTATAATATCTTTGCATGTAATCTGCAAGGATTGGCAGTTAAGCTCTTCTGTCGCAGCCCAGAGTGACACCTGTGATTAAAGGGTCTTCCTCAGTTCCCCAGTCTCTAGGTTTCTGCTTGTAGTTTCAAGATGAAAAAGTCATGATGCTTCAGTTCATCTTCAGCTTTGCAAAATCAGGCATGTGCACATAATGGGTAAAGAAAAGCTTTAAGGTACACAGATTGTATCTCTAGAGGATGTTATGTAATAATGAATTTAGACCCAAATAGCAGCAGCTATAGGCTAGTTAAAACTTTCACTGTGCTTCTATAAATGTGGAGATGAACTTTACTGTAGATACCAGCCCAGCCCTGTTAGTTGGCCAGGAAAGGAAGCCAAGGTGGCCAGGTATGATGTTACTGTGTGCCACTAACTCTGGAAATTGGCATGGCTTAGACACACTATACTGGGACACCTGCACTTGGTTAATAGCTCCAATGACCAAATTCTCTCTCTCACACAGCCAGCCAGGCTGGTAGCCATTTATCTCAGGGATATGAGACATTCCTACTGAAAAGTGTAGTTGCTGCCGAGTTGACTTTGCAGCTTCTGAGAATCAAGGAAGCATTTGCAGCTGCAGCCACTTGCATGCACACCTCGTGCTTTCCACAGGCTGTTGTTACGTGTCACTCACTGTTCACTCCTGTCACTATGGTTACACGTTTCTTCAGCAAGTTGTAACCTGGCAAGGAACTCCAGTTTGTGTTGCTCTTGGCATTCACCTATTCTATACACATGCAGTGCATCTGTCCACTATTCTTTTGTTTGGTTTAGTTTATTTGTTGGCCTCTGTGTCTAGGCAGAAGTTAAAATGCTGAAGAACCAGAAAGATCTACTGACTGGTCAACTTATTACTTTTGTATGAGGACCAGTAATACTGGTCAGTGCATCTCTTAGTGGTGCTATATACAGCTCCTTCCAGGAGACAGCCCTGTATGTCACAATGACAGTCACTGAGAAAGTAATGTTCTGGACAGTACTAAATAAGAGACACAATTTTTAATGATTGTTCAAGTTTGGGGTTTTCTTTACTGACTGTAAGGAGGTCTAATATTCTTACATGCTGAGGAAGACAGAGAACATGGTATAAGATGAATTTGTTTTTTTCAAAAGACTTTGTGATGTTTGTAAAACAGTCTCATAATGGTAATCCGTTATTGTCATAAATGTTTCATAGACAAATACCACAGTTGTTTTTTTTACATAAGTAATTTGGAGGCTGAAAACATTTTTTTTTATTTTTAACTAATTGCTCATAATTTTGTCATCCTAATCATCTATCTATAAGGTTATTTCCACCAGGAAAGTATTTCCACCAGTGTTGGTATAAATGCTAAACATAGTAGAGTAATTAGAAATATTTTTTTATGATGAAATACTACATGTTGAAACTGAAACATTTAAAATTTTCATGTATGCTTACTTTATTCAATGATCCTATTATAATGAAGTCTAGTTCCAGTGCAAGTGGTCAGTGCTGTCCAGTTTAATTATTAATTTTGAGTGTTTCATTCTTTGCTCCTGTTGACCACAGAAACGTACAAAATACCATCTCTTCTTGTAAACAAAAAACCAAAAAATCTTCATTTAAATTGGTGTGTTTTCATTCTCTTAGTCTTATCATACTCTTAGTAGTTTGTAGTGTAGCTCAATGAAAAGGAGAAGCCAGCTGTGATCGTGAGAGTAGTGAAATTGCACATGAAGTTTAATAATAGTAGTCTTGGGATATGAAGCACCCAGATTGTTATAAAAAGGTAAAAGGGAGCAGAGAGCAGTTGCTGTGGAGCAAAAGGGCTTGTTGCATGGTGGATGACGAACAATCAACATTAAAATTAATGTGAGAAATCAGGGGTACCAGCTTTGGAAAGTGATGTGCCTCTCTTTATGGGATTTGTTTTGCTGCTTACCAGAAATCTGGGAGGCATGTAGTCCATTACCTCTTGGATTAATACAGGAGGGTGTAGGCAGTGACTTGATTTTATCTGTATTTAGACCTGGTAGATTTTCACATTTTTAAAAATAATTTCCATTAGAAGAAAACAGTGGCATGAATAAAACTTACTGTATAGTGTAGAAAATGTGGGCTGACATTATACCAGTGGTGAGTTATCATCTGTATACATTTTGTGTACATATCCACATGAACTACAGAATAAGTCTGCTTAGAATATTCTCTTTACCTAAAAAGTTACCTTTGAAGGGCTACATTTAAATGGACAAGAAATACTGAAGTTGTTGCCACAGTAGGCCTCTCGAGGGTTATATAGAAAGGGTGTTGGAACAGCTCATCCATAGATTTTGTAGCTTCATTTGCTGAGGTGTTGACACTCACTATCAGATTTTATGGGTGAATTGCTTACCCATATTAGTACATTTTCATAAAGCAGAATAAATAAATAAATAAATCAAACCTCTCACAGCAGAACAAAAAGATCAGCTGTGTTATGTAACATATAATCACTTCCTGCAGTGGATATTGCAGCAGGTTCTCTCGTCCTGTGATAAAAGCAATTAGATTTTGAATCTCCAAACACTGGAATGCACCTCAGTGTGTGTCTGCTCATGTAGAGATATGTTATCTTTCTACAAAGGATTTAGGAGAATGATTAAAAACCTCCATTGTGCTTCTAAATAAGTCTTAGTCTATATCTGTAATAAGCAACCTAAATATGACATCTGAAACCAATTTTGCTAGGAACTATTTTCTTACCATTTCATGTGATCCAAGATGCCTGGTCTAAATAGTGTTGTGAAGCAACTTTTGGAGAACTGTGTTTCTTTTTTCTAAAATGTCTCAGAAAAATAATTGTAACTTTATATCTTATTGTCTAGAAAAGCCTGAAAATATTTGGAATTAAATGTGTTGGAATGCCGTGTTACAGGTGCTGGTTGTTTCAGCTGAAGTCTTGAAAACTTTCACTTAGGAAAATGAAGCTTCACTCTGATGTATGAAGTTTTTATGGCTTTTTATTGTTAATAAATGTTAGAATTCTCACGTGTTCATGTTTGCAATTGGAAAAAAATAAGTTTAATGTAAAGTTTAAAAATTCTACTCTTGTCTAAGAAAATGGCTGAGACATACCCAACATTAACAGAGCAGGAATGGCAAGCTGCACTCTGGGAAAATTCCTTCCAGAGCAGCTCCACAGATACTACATGGCAGATATAGCATGTGGTTGAAGTGTCCCTGCATAGTGTGAACACATCCAGCTTATCCACTTTAATGGTCTGTCATATGCAAAGATTTCCTGGAAGTCTGTGCCACACTTGGTATGCATCCCTATTGCTGGCACTTGTGCCATCCCATTTATAATGTAGGACTACAGTAGCTTCACAGTGAAATGAGTGTTAGTAGAGGAAGATATATATATATATATATATATATATATATAGTCCTGGATAGCTACTAGAGGGTGGAAATGCTGTTGTTGCCCCAAATTCTGATACTCCTTTGGCCGCATAATATTCTTATAACATCTCAAGATGATTCAGATGCCCATTTGTGACTTGTTGTCACTGACTGTATCATCACCATTAATAGGTTTTCTTTCTTGAAAAGAGAATATTTTACTGCCTACTGATTCATATGATTGTTTATTGCTCATGAAGTTCTGAGGCTGACCTAGGCGTGGTTGGTGGAAGTATCAGAGTGGATGACTCTTCTAACATCAAGCTAAGCATAATGATAAAGCAGAAGCTGGAAAAGGCTTTTGATGGGCAACAAGATCTGAATCCACCAGGACTGAGAACCAAAGAAGGTAACACAGCATGTCCTGGGCAGTACTGGTAGGAGAAAGAATCTGAGAATGTGAGAAGCATCATGCAAGCAACTGGGAGAGCAAGGCAGAGACATTTGAGCAGCAGCTGGCACTTACTGAGGGTTAGGGGCTGCTCTTACCACTAACCCTCTTGTGTGAGTTATGTGAAACAGAAACACAGCATGTCTGATGGAGGTGTGTGGTAATAACAAGAGAAAGCTAGGCAGGAGTTGAAACACCTGGTTCTGCTAAGAACTGAAATTCTGAGAAAGTTACAGGGAAGGATCTTTCAACTTTAGGTGGCAGGTAGTTCAAAACAAGTGAACAGAGGCTGAAAAAGCAGCCTCAGTGCTAGTATTGTAGAAGGGACTTCCAGAGAAATTCCACAATGAGCTGAGTCCTTTGCTAAGTCGAGAGCTCTGCAGAGCTGAAAACAGTTCCCCTTTAAAATATATGGATCACAGGGTGGGAATGGCCAGGCCACAGACTGAATGGACAGAGAAAAGCAGGGTGCAAATACTTTAGGTTTTGTCTCTAGTGTCCACAGTGATGCAGCACATGAATTCTGGTAAACTGTATTCTGAAGTACTTAAGTACTTAAGTGTGTTGAGACCTAAAGGCATGCAATCTAGTTAATATCTGTAAACTTAAATGGCTGGTCAAATGACAGCTCTCCTAAATAGCTCCTCTGTCTTTATGTACTGTGTTGAGTAGATGCTCATCTGTATGAATGAGGATGGGAGAATTTCTCCTGCCCTACCAGGAAGTGTGTGGTACAACCACTATCTTCCTTTCATTCTGTGGCTCTGAATTTCTCCCTTGTCTTAGGAAATGACTCTATGCCTTGGTTTTATCTCTTTCATTTTCTGTTTCAATAATTGTTTCCTTTCCATCAGCAAAAGCATCCCTCCACATTTACCCATCTCCACAAATTTGCCCCTGTCCAGGTTTTTCCTTCTCGTTTTGCGTCGATATTGGATCTGGTAACAAACTCCTACAGTCAGTGGTTTGTCATTTCTTGTCTGTGTACAGTGACACCTAGCAGCAGGCACGCACCTGAGAATTGTTTGGGTTTTTTAAAGCCATAGTTTCTTTTAAAACAAGCTGGACTGTCCCAGTCCAAAATTGGCAGAACTGATTTTTGTCTGACACTCGCTGTGTTAATCGTGTTCTGTATAAAGTTTGAGAGGCTTTGCAGTAGTGTTTGGCTTTCCTACCACTATTTGTTCCCTTATCAGACTGTTGATGAAATTTGCAATAAAAATGCCATTAATTACTTCCTCTCTTCTGATTTGCTTATTTGCTAGAGAAGTTTCTATTCGTGGTTTTGATTTACAGAATATCAAAGGCTGCAGAGCCTCCTTACATTCATTGTTCTGCAACTCAGTTGTTTATGCACACTCACCTCTACCATGAAATGTGCACCTCTTTATCAAATAACTTGCCTTTCTGTTTTTACTCCTTAGTACTGTTCTTCATCATTGCCTTAGGCAAGGAGGAAGGATGGTGATGTGAGTGGCAAAAGTGCTGTCACCAAGTATACAATAACTTGGATCAGTGCTATTTTTGGGGAGGAGGGAGGGTGTGTGTGGAGGTATATTTAAAATTAGTTCCTGTTTTGTTATATTACAGGCCTGAATTCAGTCGGTAATGACCTCAATAGTGCCTGTTTTAATGTAATCCCTGCTTGCTGACTGCTGTTCCAAGAATAAAAATTTAAGCCAAAAGATTTAATGAAATCCTTTGGGATTAGTGCTCACTGGGCTGGGGAAATTGCATATCAACTATTCCTCTGTATTCTAGCCATACGGCTTGGTATTTGAATAGGAGGGTGTCCAAGAGAGACAACTCTTGAGTTCATCAATAATTTACATTTTTGTTAGTTACAAACCTGGTATTTGGGATTCTGTTGCCATAGCAATCCATCTGGGCCTGAACGGATAGTGTTTTAAGTGGTGGTTGTATAGAGATTCACAGTGTGTGCTTTAAATCCCTTCTGAAGTAATCCTCAGATCTGTTCTGTGACTTATTTGAGGTTTTGACAAAATCAATGTTACTCACAGTAAAAGTTGATGCTGAGCAAATTAAGCCCATAAAACAGTGAAATATACATATGATTAAGGACTGTAAAGTTCATAATGTATGACAATTTCTGTTTCAATATGTGAAACTATTAATAAATGCCCGCAACTGCATTTTTTTCAAAATACATTTAATTTGTTGCACATTATGCAACTGAAAATTATCCAGACTCTGTACTGGTTATTAGCTAATTTAAACTTCATAATCGAATGTTAGCCTCATTTTTCCAGACATCAGTTCTATGTTTTACAGGATGTCAGTCTATTCATAATGGACTCCTCCACTTTCAATTAATCTGCTTTTCTCTCTTAAATAATTCTATAGCAGAGAATAAAATTTGAAATATCCATTTTCACTTCTAAGACAATTGGGCTTGTGTTTTGAGGATGTGCTGCTAAATTCAGGAGGCTAAACACCAGCTGCTTTTTGTTTGAAGTTTAGTTTATATTTTTTTCATTTTGCCACACAGAATTTCAAGGTAGTTTATTCCAAACCTCCCAGATATGCCACATAAGTGGTTGTCCTCATGTCTGAAAGACAATCAATAAAGTAAACAAACCTGGGCTAAGTTTCAGCTCTGTCAAAATCAAAACCCTCCTGAAACTGATTTCTAGAGCATTTATTCCTTCATGACAAAAATGTTGTCCAGTTGTGCTCTGGAACTGTCACTGAGCCATAATGATGATATATTAGCAGCTCTTTATTACTCCAGAGTACAGAGATTCAGTTTGCAAAATTATTCCTCAGTGTTTGAAAGAAGAGAGGGAAGAATAATACTCAAATAACAGCCATATGCTCTACTAATGAGTGTTTAGCCCATAATCCTAAACAGATAAAAATTGTTTCTTCATGGAGTTTGTAAGAGATCACATAGTTGTTCTTGGTTTTAAAAATAGTAATGGAATGAGAAAACTGCAGATGGCCTAAGATACCTTGAGAAATCTTTTAATTACCATGCAACTTCCCTTTCATCTTTTGTATTACAGTTCACAATGAAAAGTGAAGCATCTAATAAAAGGGGCTTATTTTTGCCATGATTCTGTGATACTAAAAATGTTCTTTGTCACCTATAATAAATGTAAATCCACTCTGTTTCTGTATGAGTTAAGCAAGGGCTTCCTGAGAAAAATTGCAGACTTCCTTCCTTGCAGTGGAGTAGGTTTTCATTTCATGAGCATATATGAATGTATAATCTTAAATACAATGTTTTTGACTGAACTGGTTTTATTTTAGAGCTCCAGTCCTGCCCCAGTTTAATGGGACTGTTTCCATAATTGGTTACCATAAAGGTGACTGGGATCAGAGAGTTTAGAATTAATGAGAAAAGGCTTTGTTGTTCTTACTTTTGCTATCTGTGTGCTAACCGAATCAAAGCTGCAGATCATTTAAATGAGTACATACCCTGAAATGAAATGCCTTAAAGTAGCTTCTGTAGATAACATTTGTTAAATATAGATTATGCTTCAAAGGGATATTGCAAGATGTAGTCACACTTATCAAAATGTGTTTCTGTTGATATTTCCAATGGTTTCATTAGGAAACGTCTTCTCTTGCAAATATTGAAATGAAAACGGAGCCTTGGAAGATACTAGCACTATGACAGATGCTATTTGTAGCTCTGAAAATATAGCTGTCACTGCAGGGGATCTTCTGCACTGAAGACCCTCAGGAGTCCATTACCAAGGGTGAATGAATTAATCTTCCAACACATCTAATAAAAAAATTGCCTGTGTTTAATAGTAAGTGATAGAAACACAGCTGAATTTCTTTTGTAATGTGTTCATCTTCCTCTAGAAATGCAAATATTTCCAGTTTAATTATCTCCTTATATTTTTGCTCTGCAAATCCTTGCAAAGAGTGATATTATTTAGTTTCCTGCACAACTTGAATTTTATTGCTTGGCTCTTACTTATTCCAGATGTCCATTACATTTTTCATATCTATTGGAAACTCAGACTGTGAGCTTCCAAGGATCAGGCAGGCTGTCTCTGTTTGCACTTAATGCAGCACCGCACTTTTTCATAATTTTGCTTAAATTTGCTTCTCTAGTGTACAACCTGTATTTTTATTCAATTATTTACAATTAATAGTATAGTAAACATTTGTCTTTCCATTTTGTTGTTGCCACAGAAGGAAGTAGTGAACCCCCTGAAAGGCTTAGTAATAATATAGCACAGCTTGACACAGACAGCTTAGAGAAACAGGGAAAGATTGAGACAGTGCACCACAGAGCAGGTGTGACTCTGGGTGTTAATTTCTCTAAGGCACTTGCAGCTACCTCTGCTCAAATGCAAGATATTCACAGGGCCCTGAACCAAACCCTGGCTCTGAACCCCAGGAGAAGGTGGAGATTAGAGGCTCTTTTATTGAGCCCTCTTTCTGAGCATTTCTGAATTTCAAATCCCTCCGTTTGGGAAGACTTGACTTGACAGCAAGAGGCAAAGTTTTGGTTGAACCCATTTAGAGATTTTTGAGTGCAGTAGTTCAGATTAGGTCTGTCATGGTCTGTGCCAGAACATTTTATACAGCTGATACAGAGCACGAGGCGAGGTAAGGCCTGCTGAGGCTATGGACAAACGTTGATATTCGATACGAGTTACAAACTGTGGCAATGAAATTAGCCATGTTCTACACCAGCATCTGAATTATTCTAAACCCTTTAGAACAAGATTTCACATCACTGTCCAGCTAACCTTTCATCATTTTAAGCATTCAGCTCCTCACTGATGTCTAGGACATAGCAAAATGGGCTGTTAGATAGAAGAGCTGATCCCTATGTTTCAAAAAAAGTTTAAAATTTATTAACATCAAAATACTGGATGCTTCTGACTAATGTAATATATAGCCCTCAGCTCCAAACAGTTTTTAATTGTTGCTTAACAGGCTCTTTCAGTAGACTCATATGCAGATAAGTGGTGTCTGGGATGTCATAAATATTGACAGAACGATACAGAAAGTAATATTAATTTATTACTAAAATAGAAGGGGAAATTAGATTTTATAATTAGTTATAGTTTGAGTTCTGTATGATTTGGGTCATGAAAGATGGTTTGCTGATTAGAGTGAAATGGTGGATGGAATCATGATTTGCCTTTTTAAAGGCCAGCGTAAATGTTGGTGTGCTGTAGTCTGAGAGTTTCAGATAAGAACATTGTCATTTTCTAGTTGATATAAAATTAAAAATACATCTGTCTATCTTGGCAACTATGTATTTGGCTCAATTTTTTAACTGCATCCAAATTGGTCATCTTCACAATTAATGGCTTCACAGCTTGATTGTGCTTGCCCTTTCACACCAGTGTTGCCCTTATTGTAACCCTTATTGCCCAGCAGTTCCAATTTTCTCCCTTCTCTCAAGCAGCCTTTATTAATGAAAATTGTTAATAGTAAAATCTGCCAAGGCAGTATGCTGTGTTCCTTGCCTTAAAACTCACCTCTGTTGTGATGCTTGTAACCTGACCAAGAAAGACTAAAGCAGCTGGTGTGCTGTGTTCAGTTCTTACTGTACAAATTTCCTGTATGAAACAGCAGGAGTGAGGCATCAAACACCCCTCTGCAGCATATTCCACTCTCCTCCAAAAGTGGTTAGGGAGGCTGTGGTTGTCATTGCAGGCATATGTTTTTTCTTCCTTGGCTCCTCAGTCTAATGGGGTAATTCAGCCAAGATCTAATACACCATGAGAATTTGATTTTGATGAGAGATTTGACAGCCTCAGAAATGTCAAAGCCTGTCACCTTCCTGGAACTGGGGAGGCGTGCAGGTGCCCAGATAAAATTAGGATGCCCAGCATTTAGTCTGAGGTTTCAAGAGGGATTTATTTCCTGAACCTGCAGATTTCTCATCTCTGCTGCTATTGTAGTATCTAAGGCCGAAAACCTGGTTTTTAAGGAAAAGGGTTGATATGAATTTTCTCTGCTGGGTGCTTTGACAAAGACTCAGGGTTTTAAATATTGGAGTAAGCCCAAACTAAGTCTGAAAATGGCAAACTTCTGTAGCACAAATGAAATTAGACAGTTAATTTTAAATGGATGATAAATACATGTATTTGTTTTTCTTACAGGAGTGTGGAGTCCTGAATAAACAAAGAGAAGAGAGTTAAGCACACATTCTCTATTGCAAACAGTAAGTAACCAGCTTATATACTCCAAAGCTAAACATGACTTGCACTTCCTTTTAATTTTTGTATTCTTTCATATTCACAATTCTTCCAACAAGTGCAAGAAATTAGTGTAGGGAACATCTCTGCCTTGTTTCCAACTTAGTTTCATTTCACAGGGGTAGGCTTTTATAAATTCTATAATCATCTCAGGTAAGAGGCCCAGGCAATCCACCCAAAGTGCCTTCATTGTTGCCCATACTGAGAATATTACGGTTTTCTTCTCAGTAAATATACATTGCAACAGAAATTGACAGTAGCCAGCTAAAAACAGTATTACGCCAACATTTGCTCAGACGTGAAATTTTGCAGAAAACCAGATTCACCACCCTAGTCTGATCCTGCTGCCTTGGTGCTGGAGCAAAAGACTTTTGTGGGTTTGTGTTAACCACATAACCACTGGCTGATTGTTCTGAACAGCCCTGGTTATAGCTGTGCTGCGCACTGCACAGTCCAACCAATCTCTGTGCATGGCTGCAGTGGCCTTTGACAACTGCAGCATTATCAAACACCAAGAAATTGTGATCCTTTACAGGGATGAGAGAATGGGCCATGTTTGTGTTGTGGGGGATGTTATTAACATTGTCCCTAGAAAAATATCTTAGGCTGCTTAGGTGAAGTACCAGTCATGACAAAGTAGAACAGAGACATTGCTTCCACTGCCAATCCAATATAGTGTGCCCCAGGAACTGTAGCTGATTATACGGGTGTACCACATTACTGGGTATTAACAGGTGGTGATATCTTCTGAGAACCAGAGCAGGTGGACTTGTGTTATTTCTGTTAACAGTTCCAACAAAACAGTTCCTCTGTGCTAAGTGCCAACAGAACCTTCCTTTTTAGTGTTAGATAATTGTGGACGGTAGGTAGTGTGCAGAGAATATGTGTTCTTTAGCATCATTCTGCTTTCAGAATATACATTTCGCAGTACAAGTTAAGGAATTTTAATTTTATATAATAAATCCCTCTTCATTTAGCCAAACTGGTGTATGTAACAGGTTAGTTTTGAATAGAAATAAATCTTGAATATTTCTTGAGAAATAATAAAAATGATATTCTTTATTGGAAAATCTGAATAGTGTGAAAATCTTAATAGCAAAAAATATTATTATATATATTATATATATATATATATATATATATATATATTAATATATATTATATCTCTGGGCTGACAAGTTTGATGATGGGCTTTAACATGAGAGGAAATGTGTGACATTTCACAAATCCAAGGACAACACCATGCTTGTTTGTGAGCCTGTGTGGTTATTTGTATGCTGTACAGTTACCAGTTGTATGTTACCAGTGGGCATCTTCTAGGAGTATAGCAAATGATACATATGTACCAGAGAATTCTAGAAAACTTCTCAAAAGTCCTACTTATCTTTTTCTTGGATTTTTTTTCAGTTCTTCTTCTATCAGTCATATTTTCCTTTCGTTTTCTCTTCTTTCCCCTGTGGTTCCTGTGGTTTATATTCCCTTTTCTATCACACCTCTTTTTACCCTTTATCTTTCCATTTTTTGCCACATAGTCAGTCTGCTTGAGCTTCACATTTTCTGCTCACATCTCCCACATAGGGCCATCTCCTCTTACTCTTGGCAGAGCTGCATTGCAGAATGTTTCTGATCTTGGGCAAATTTTAAGCTTGCTATTTCTAGTATCAGGTAGAGACTCTGCAGACCAAGAGCGTTATTGCTGTTTTCAGGTCAGAATGCACAGAATAATGCCATATGCTTGTGTCTAAGGAATTCACAAAGGGTTACAATGTAGTGCAATATGGGTCAGGTCTTGCAATTTTATTTGACATGTGGAAAGACAGTGGAACTTTGGAAGTTGTTATTTAATGCATGGGATACCTTTGACCTAATCAATTATGCTTTATACCCTTTGGATCTGAAGTTTTGGCAGCAGGTGACTGGTAGTTACATGAATAAATGCTAGCAATTCCAAGCAATTTGTATAATTCAACTGATCTACACATACAAAAAATCTACAAAGATTTTTTTGTATATATAGACCAGTATATATAGGCTTTTGTATATACAGACCTGCTTGTAGAAAATAAATTTCACTACTGCAGACTCTGGAAGATCTTCTCCCCAGTTGTGTTTCTGTGTCAAGTGGCCAGAGCTCACAGACAGCTCTTTCAAAATAATGTGCATTTATTTGTGTATAGTGAGAAAAAAAATTGGTCAACTATTCTTGGTACTCCTTCACATACAAATTCTGTCTCTTCTGCTGGCAGAATAGGTTGACAGGACCTTTTCATATTATCCATGGTTAATTTTATCAATTGTGGTATTATGATTATCAACTACAAATTATCTAACATATAATGAATATATAATTACAAAAATGAAACTCTGCAGTGGTTATTTAACATTTGTGATGTGAAATTTATTTAACACTCTCCTTGGAATATACATGGGAAATTAGAATAATAAAACAGAAATAAAATTACTCTTACCTCTCATCCATCATCAGTGAATAGCAATGTTACCAGCTTGATCAGGCTGTACATTCTCCCATACAGGGAACTTCATGTGTGGCACCTTTGAGCCTTCTAACAATACCCTTGAGAACCTGTGGTATTCATACACAAAGTAACCAGTCATTCTTTTGGCACTGGGTTTGATAAATTGGAATTGTAGAGTTGTTTCAAAATACCTTTTTTCCTTCAACTTGAATTAAAGTCTATAATTTAAAATATCTGGTGCTTAGAGGCAAAAATGATTGGATTCCCCACATATGGAGAAAATAAAATTAAAATCAATATTGCTCTTATTTTTAAAAGGATAAAATAAAAGTCATAATGTATAGTATATTTTGTGGGGTTTACATGTTTCCAGCTTTATTTTAAATGCAAGGGCCATCATTTCTCTTTGCAAAAGATTGCAGATACCCTTGGAGGAACACAAAAAAATTCTTGCAACACATGTTCAAAAAAAGGTGTCCATTGTCCTCACATGGTCAGCAGCAATCAGATTTCATCTGCCACAAACTTTGGTGTATCAAAGAAGTGGCAAATAATTGATGGCTGGTTAATAAGAGGTTTTTTTGTTACTCTTGTTTGATAAAGGTAATGTGACATAAATTAGGAGATTGCACAAGCACAGTGCTAGAAGAGGAGAGGGATGGCCAGAATCCAGACTGTGCTGTGAGCAGATGAGAGGAGACTTGGCCTGCTGAAAATTATTGTATGGGCAGTTAGATTCCATTATGTGTAGAAGAACTAAATTTGTGTTAGACTTACCATTCGCTCATAAGCTTACAACATTATGCTTGTTTGCCCTAATATCTATTTCAAAAGCTACTGTGTTTTATATTTTACCATTTACAATATTACATATAGAGGTATGTAATGTACCAGAGATGAAGGAGTTAATGAAGGGTTTTTTGGTTTTGGAAGGGTCCATTTTGTAAAAGTTGAATTTATGAGTATTCCAAAAGAAATTAGCCTGTTGTTCATGAATATTCTGTAGTAATCACAATAACCTTCCCTTAGGTTATTATTTCAATTTTTCATGCAGTATAGTAATCTAGAAGCAGCATGGAAGTGCCCTCATTTCTTGTTCTTTGCCATTTTGTCACAGGTTTTGTCATTGCAAATTAAAATTCATGTGCATTTACTGCAGGCTTGGATAAAATTGTTCATTGGAGTGTTTCCATTACCTTAAGTCTTTAATGAGGTCTTCCCCTAAATTAGTTTCACTCCTTTTTTTTCCCCTCACATAGTGAAAATATGAACTTCTGGTAAATTACATAGTAGCGTTTGCATAATGTAAAGGTTGTTTATATTGCTTCTCTTTTGGTTATCATGTCAAGACTATTCAGAGAAGTCTTGTCTCTATGGCTTATATGCTTACAAAATTCTGTGCTGCAAAACTTTATTTTTCTTTTCTTTTTATCATTCCTGTATTACAGACACTGCTTTGTGTCTTTTAATGTGACATCTCTGACATGGATTAAGATTCTGTATTACTTTGAGGTATGCTAGTTATGCAGCCTAATTTTGCAAAATGGCTCTGTAGTTGTAGTTCCCTGGGGCTTCAGTTTAGTTGTCATTTATCATTTTAGCACTGTGATTGATTAGTCTCAACTATTTAATTTATCTGCTGCAGCTTCTAAGCTTTTTATTTAATTGGTAAACACATACCTTTCTAGACACATTTTCAAATGATGTGTTTTCCAGGTGCCCCAGAAGTCATGTAATCATCTTTTTCTCAGCTAGGAATTTAACCATTTGAGCCATTTAATGGCTTCCATAAATATTGCCTGATATTTTGTCCATTACCTGGAGTTTTCGAACTGGAAATCTGTGGTATATTTTCCATTTTCCAATGTTATTGTATATATATTTATTCTGAAGTACTAGTGTATTTACCAGCTGCTTTTTCATCCACCAAAAAACATTTAAAAAGTCATAATCTTTCCTAAGTGTAGGAGCCAAGTGCCTGGGTCGCTGCTGTGGCAGTACATTTTAACCACCTTTGCACATTAGGTTTCAAAAGCAAAATATTAATTAGTGTACTTTTCTTGTTGGAATTTCATAAGCCAGCTTCAGTCAGTAGAGTTAACATCCTTATTCTCCTCCATTGTATACTGTGTTCCTGTACTTTGCTATTTTTAACCATCACATTGAATATCAACTTGGCTATGATTTTAAATCAGAGAAATGTCATTTCCATTTAAAAAAGAGTTGCTTTTTGGCATTAAGTCATACAATGTGTAAACATTGCAGCAGTTCTACACAATTACTGAGGCAACTTTCAAGAAGCTACTATAATGAATTGCTTCTATGATCCACACATCAAAGAAATTTTAATGTCACATTTTCTTTGTTACTGCAGTTTTTATTGTGGCTCTGCGTATTTTTGAATGGGGATGTTGATAATTTGTTTAGGGTTTTTTTTTTTACTTTTAGTTACTGTGAAATATTTGTGATTAAAATCTCTCAATAAGAAGAATTATATTTTGTCATCATAATGCAGCTTTGCTGACGTTGGTAACTGCTATTATGGTCCCGTCTCTAAATACAATCAAACAAAATTAGTAGACATCTGCAGCATTACATGCTTTTGGGGGGCAAATTGGTGTTCCTTTTTTTTCTTTTTTTTTCCCTGTGAGAGCAAGCTTTAATCAGTATTTCCCTTTTGTTTCTAATTCTTAATCTTGTTGTGCAATGGTTAGCTTTGGACACCTACCAAAGTAATTCGGGGTAGGTCACTTGCAGCCCAAATTTCCAATGGGTCTTGGAGACAGCCTGTTCTGTCACTGCTCTTGTCATGACTTATGCTTTGATTAGCAAATAAGAGGATAGACTTTCTTGCAAACTTTGTTTTTTTTTGTTTATGGTACATGAAGCTTAATTCAAGAAATAAGTAATATGGTACAAGTGATTATGAAACATACAGGTTAGGACAACTGCCCTGTATGGAGTTGGTGATCACTAAGGAACATTATTTGGCACTTTTGGGTCATCTCCAAGTATTAATTTTCTCTTTAATTATGATTTTTTTTTTTTCCTTCTTTAAAGTTTCATACTATAAATCTTACTTTGAAGACATCTAGCTGTCATAAACATCTCGTTTTGACTGCTTTCCTTATGTAAATGAAACTGATTCAAGAGTTTATTCAGAAATGAGAAAAGACACATCTTAGACCTGTTTACAATTATATCTCTAAGTTACAACTACATTGACAACACTCATCTGTGAAAATGGGAGGAAAATAGGAAATTCAGTTACTTTTCCATGTAAACGAAAATGTTTTACAAAACCATTAGCACATAAAAATATGTTTTCTGATGTCAGTCTTCTGTGTTTATATTAATATCTGAAGTTCATGAAATGGGCACAGTAGAATTTTTCTTGCAGTAACCAACTTTGAGAACACAGAATTCAAAATGTAATATATTTGGAAAGGCATTATTCCTTGGATTAGGATTTTTGGGTGGAGGGATATCCATTGGAACAGCTAGAAATTAGGAGAGATTTGAGGTGCTCTGGAACATCAAATATCTCAGCAGTGTGTCTGCAGTGTGCTGCTGTTATGCCTTCAGTTTTGCTCTGCAAGCTAAAGAGGCAAAGCCATGGTTTTGCTGTGAGAGGACCCTCTGCACAACAGCTCTGAGAGCAATATTGATTGGTCTCTTTCGTACTAGTGACTCTTGTAGCTGTGCTAATGAATAAAACAGTACTTTGAGCTGAGGGCACAAGTTTTTGAACATGCTGTTCATAAAGCACATTAGGCCATGACATTAGGCCATCTTACCAGTCTCACCAATTACAAAGCTTTAGTCAAGTTACTTAAAATGCTGAGATTCTGTTTTTCCATAAGCTATGTGCTTGGGAGTTTTTCTTGTTAGTGTTCAATTTCTATGACTGCTTTAGTCCCTCCAAAATCTCGAGGTTTAGAAGTGTACTTTTTATTGAAAGATGAGATTTTTAATCAGTTGTGTGGATCCAGGGGCTGAAGCTTCGAAAGATAACTCCCAAACATTGATTGCAAAGTCTGGTGATCCTGTGTAAAATGCATGATAGCCTGAAGGTCTCTGCTAGTACTGAACAGAGGTACACTTTGATCTTTCACGTAATAGGTCTCCCAAAACCTTTTCATTTCTAACAGAAATAGTGCCCAGGCTGCTCTTATACCATAAGCCTATTTCACTCATCCTTATAAGTTGTGATGCCAAGTAAGAGCATTGGTTTTAGGAAGAAGGATGAGAAAAATGGAATAAGATGTCATTTAGACTGTGCAACCTTAAATATTTTTGATGGTATTTGCTCTTAGAGTCATGTCTCAGCGGTTGAATCTTTAGTTTAAATGAAATTATTAACAGAGACAGGGTTTACTTAAAGATCTAATTTTACTTTAGAGATAATGTTTAAGACTTCAAACTGCATTAAGCAATTGGTTAATAAACCACTAGCTATTACACTGTTAATTGTTTTTACTGTAGGTAACAGGGATTCCTTTTGGATAATTACAGACTATTGGGCAAATACACCCAATTAATAGGTAGGTTTTTAAAATGGGCATTACATCTAAACTTAATAATTTTGTTTTTAGACACTTCTTGAGGAGAATAGAATCAGTGTCTTTGGTACTGAAATTTTCAAGGTTTGTTAGTGGAGATAAATTATTTGCTTAAACCCTCTTGAGTAGCTTTCCTTTTCAAAACTGGTATGGTGGCACACAGTAACTTTCTGGTGGGGTTGGAATTCACTCCAGTGGTGAAATTGATAGCATTGTTACTGGTGTGAAAAGAATAAGCTCATACCATCTCAGTATTGCAAAGACCTTGAAGAACTACAGAACTGTGCACTGCTGTTACTTATCTTACTCTTACAGACTCTGAGATTGTTCTGAATATTGATTTGTCCAGCAGTTCAAGCTTCTTAGAAGGTGCCACTGTGTTTGAGAAATGTGTTCATTAGTACCTAATTGTTTTTGATGCATGTTAAAAGAAATTGAGATTATATCTGCTGTTAAATAACTGCCTCAAAAAAACCCATTGTCTTACTTGGTGGTTCCTAATCTTCAAAATATCTGTGTAAGACTATGAATTAGTCCTACAAATATAAAAACAGTTTTTCTTGCTGGCCCTTTTACCAATAAAAGCTCTCCTTGCCTCCCCTATTCATTCTGCTGGGGAAAAACATCAGTCTTTTCAAGCCTGAATAATGAGATGGGGCTAGGTAAAGGAAAGCTCTGGTATAATTATACTAATATACTACTTACTGCTATAGCATATAGCCCCATATTGTTTCTGTTTCTGATTCTCCTTTCATCCTTTGTTCATACTCCCATTTTTCTCCCTTTACTCTCTTCTTTTTGGCAACTCTACCTGAGTCATGTTATCATAGAATGGTTTGGATTGGAAGTGACATTGAAATCATTTAGTTTCAACCTCTCTGTCATGAACAGAGACACCTTCCCTGAGATCAGGTTGCTCTAAAGCCCCATCCAACCTGACCTTGAACACATGCAGGGATGGGGCATCCACAGCCTCTCCAGGCAATTTTTTCCAGTGCCTCACCAGCCTCACAATGAAGAATCTTTGTGGCCCTCCCCTGGATTTGCTTCTTGAATCCTAGTTTCCCTTCTGGAGCTACTTTGATGATACTCTTCTGAAAAACATCCCTCATTACTGAGTGTCACCTAATTTGTTTACTTGCAGTTCCCATAGTTCTTGATCTCCTTCATAATAGGGGTTTCAGAAAGATGAAAACAGGGATAAAACACAACTGACATCTGCTGGAGTACTGTAACTAGGTTGTGGCTGAGTTTGCAAAGAGGGGCTCAAGCTGGAATGGTGCCCATTTATGTCATCAGAAATGTGTCTAGACATAAAGCAGTGGTTTTTATGTGTACTTTCCTTCTTCCCCATGACCAGATATCCTAATGTTGTATTATAGAACAGTGAATGAAGCTGAGGTTTGTACTTTTTCCCTCTGCAAACATTTGTTTCCTTAACATAAGCTCAGAGCATTTTGGGCATCTCTTTATCCCAGTCAGCAAACTGTCTTTGTAGCTTTTGCTGTGGGTATGGGACTATAATGTTCCATTACTTCAAATAGAACTCAGTAAATTTGCTTATAATGATACATGAATACATTATCTTTATGATTTTTTTTTGGTTGTTAAACCCTTAGCTTTGGCATATACTACTTTCTTCAAATTATCTGCCTATAGCAGGCAATGTCTGGTTTGTTTGAAGAGCTTCTGATTTCTGCTGATCAGATTTTTTACTCAGAGCACCAAAGAAACCCATGTTTGTGTGACCTTTCTTCTTGGATGCACATCTGTGTGCTCTCTTGCTTTTTGCTCTGTCTCTTGCTTTTTTCCTCTGCTTTGCTGGAACATTATGTCCTCAGTTGTCAAATCGTTTTCTCTCAGATAAAATTCCAAAGCTAGATTGAAAGAAATCAACCCAGAAACTCTGGCAGATGAATAATTTCTAGAGTGAAGCTGAATTTTGTGAATATTAAATGAAAAAAATGTGTATTATTAAAAAAGTATCGTATTAGGCTTGTGAAGAGAAATCTCTGATACTTGGTATATAAAAAAGGAAATATGATAAGATTATGGAACCTTGAGGGGTTATTTGAATCATCAACTTATTTCTAAAGAGAAAATGAAGCTCTGTTTTATTAATCCTAATTGTCCTTTTATTTGTTGCCATATATTATATCAGGTTTACAACATCTCTTCAGCATGAGCTTCCCAGGAACATCACTAAAGTGCAAATATCAGCCAGCTGAATGCTGCAGATAAAACCTGAAAATAAATACGGATAATTAAGCAAGGTATTGTTTTTCAGAAACTGCACATCCACTTCTGTGTAGCATTAAGAGGAGAGTTTAAAATGGTGTACAGGGTTCAATAAAGTGTTGAACAATCTATTTACTAATAAACTGTTTTTGTGAGTAAATCCATTGGTAAATAAAAGATAAAGAGGCAGTTTATGCATTCTAGACTATTATGAATTGCATGGTAGAAGGGAAGCAGATAACACTAGAACTGTATGACACCCGTGAGTCATTGCTACTTAAAAACATCATGGCTATGAAAATGCATTGAAGTCTTCTCTCAGGATTCTCTAAAATGTTGATTGAGGTAGGAGGGAAGGCGTTTCCATGACCCTTGACACTGTGTTGCCACACTTAATGTGTGCCTTTCAGGAGGTGAATCATCATCAGCCATACATGACTTTTAGCTTTGCCTGTCACTAGATGTATGTTCTGCTTACCAAAACGTTGCTTCCATTGTTTTTTAGCTTAGAAGTACAATATATATGGTGTGACAACTTCTTTAGCAGGAAGTTATGACAACGTAGTTGGGCAATTCATGTAACATCTCGGAACTCATCGGTTTAGAACACGTGGAGCTGTGTCAGTTGATTTTATACTATGGTGCAGCCTGCTGTATGAAAGTTATCTCAGTCTGGGGATATAGAAATGCTTTTAAGGATATAATGTTTATATGTAAGTGTTGTTAAAGTAACTGAAATATAGTTAGCACTTCTTGTGGGAACAAGCAGGAGAAGGAGAACCCTGGGTTTAAGTCACAATTTTTATTGTCACAAACAATCAAACACTCAACTAATCCAAGCAAAAAACACCAAAATTAGAGAACAAGAGTAGCCAGAATGTTTCTAAATAGAAGCATTCATCAGCTGTCACGTTGCTGACTTTTTAAGTTCAGTTATCATATTTGGACTTGGTGTGGTGCCAGTAAAAAGGATTTGCTCATTTATTTTCAAGTTATCAGAATACTTTTTAGGCCACACATAGAAATAGTTATAAAATACAGTAGGCTGACTGGATAAGAAAGAATGGATTAGGTACTTGCAGGGATAATACAAAATAGGAAGGATGAAAGTTCACAGTTGTTTAGATTTAAAAGGAATCTTCATAGGATCTGTATTCATTTAAGATACTTAATAAATGTATTATTACCTCTTACTTCTCTCATTGAGTGAAACTTACTTGGTTGCCTAGAATTTGATGTTACTTGTACCATTGATTTGTCTCAGAAACAGCAAAAGTCTGGAATTGAAGAAATAAGGATAAGTGGTGTTCTTTGGTAAGTTAAGAGTATATGTAGGAAAAGAATACGGCCAAGAAATACATAAAGGCTGAATATTTATTTATTTACATCTGAAAGATGTAAAAAAGGTGTAATGAAAAAGCTATTTGCTATGGTGTGTTAGCTATATTGGTAAAGCAGAGAATGGCAACTCAGAGCTAGAAGAATGAAGGTACAGGTTTTGTCAAAATATTGGTAAGCTCTCTAGATACCCTGATAAAAAATTGCCTCTAGTTAGTTTTCTTGTCGTTGCCTTGACCTTAGTGTATTTTCTGTTGAGCTTCTGTCATTTTCATCCAAAATATGACTAGCCATTCAGAAAGCTTTACATTTTTCTTCTAGACTGTGCCTGGTTTAAAAAAGTGGAACTCTTTGGCAGTGACAAATGTTGCCTGATCTGTAGGCAGCAGTTACTGTAGCCTGAAGTGGTGTTGAACGCTGCCCCAGGTGTTTTCACAGTTAGGTGTCTGTGGTTTATACTGATGCTTGCTCACAGACTAAATGATGTCAAGTGTGTTTTGGATTTTGTGCATGGCTAAAAAACAACTCTAATTCAGTTGGGTTTAGGGAAACTAGTAATGGTACATGCACATCTCCCAGCTTAAGTACCTTTCTAGAGAGCACACTGAAGCAACTTGACTGTGTAAGAGAGTGGGTATTTCTGTGGGTTAGACTCGACATTCTATTTATTTTAGAGAAATATCCTTTTTTTCTTGGTGAGCACAAACTTTTATCTCTCTGAAGGCTTTTTGATAAGAGCTTATCCATGGCTTGGTTGCCTTATCATTTTCTGATGCTGCTGGGTGAGTGGTGCTTCTCTGCTGTGTGACATTTACAGACATTTGCTATTTTTTCCCCTGGAACAATGGGTTGCAATTCAAGACTTTGTTCAAGAAATCTGAAGTTGCTTTGGTTTTGGTTGGAGTTTCTATATATATCTGTATATATTTCTATATATATACTGCTAATTGTTTTATCACCTTATAATAGGATCACCAGTAAAATACTGTACAGTCCTTATACAGTTCATGAGAGTTTACATATTTACTGTAAAGTTAACATGTACTCTTCTCTGATTCACTTGTTTTCCATGGTCATGTATCCCTAGTGCCTTATTAAGTCATAAAAATAAGGTACTCTTCATATTAGTAGTTCTAAAAGTTAATAATTTGCAATCACATACAGAAGTGACAAATGCCTTGAGTGGTGCTCAGCTATACTTCTCATGTGGGGAGAAGTATCCAGCAGATGCTGTGCTATTAAAACAGTGGGATCTGGGGCAAGGGGGTGATCCTATATAGGACATACCTGCTAGCACAGTTTGCAGTGCACTGGAAAAAAATTCTGTCTGGTGGGGAATAGATTTGTGGGAAACATTAAACCCTATTCACTTCTCACAAAACTCAAATTTAATTTTCGAAGGTAGGTTTTTTCTCTCCTTCAGTAGAAAATAGAGCACATTTCTACTGTAGTTAGAAATGTGCTCTCTGTTGCTAATAGCAATGTAGCTATTGTTGGTGCATGTTAGGATGTGATTTCCACCTAGATAAACCTTTCTAATAAAAATGAGTCAGTTCTAAGGGATCTTTCTTCTATTATGGTATGTGGGAGTTTTCCTCTGTGGTTGTTCTGGCACTTTTTTCCCCACTTTTTGCTATTTCTTCATGTTGTGCATCTTACTATTTATATCTTTACATTAAGTGTTTGTTTATTGTGTTTGATTATGCAGATGACTACCAAGGATCTGGTAGTAAGTAAGTAATAGTAAGTATTGTCTAAGCTTAAGTGAGTCTTGAAACTTTTCATCTTGAAAATAGCTACAGAACCAGAGGACCCTGTACTTGAAGAAAGTTGTCTCTCCATTTGTCAGTCTCCACTGTAGGATGGGCACTGCCAAAGCTGTCACACACAGAGCAGGAAGTCAGATGCCCTGGTGTGGTCTGTTTGTGTTTGGCTGTGCACTCGTATCCCACTCAGGGGGTTTCCCTGCACGCCTGGATGTGGAACTCGGTGTTTTCTCTCCTGTGTGCAGTGAGCAGCCCTTGCAGTCAGGACTAGCAAGCAGCTCACCCCAGGTCACAGTAATGCTGCCTTTCAAACTAGCAGCTGTGTGTTACTTAAGGAAAGCAAAGCCCAATAGAGGGCCTTTCCCCAGAGACTGAGCCTATCCAATTCAAAGCACTGTGGGATGCCTTTGAAATATAATTGCTAAAATGGCACCCATTTATTCCAGTAGAGCTGTAAGATACACAGGTAGATTTTTTTTGGCTGTTTAATTAAAGATGCATATCTGAGGTAACCTAGCAAAAGGCCTTTGCCTAATTAACTCCCTGTAGTTCACCATTCTGTCAGTTGCTGACAATTAGTAAATATTTGGTTTCTTTAGGTCTTATTTCTCTATGTGAATGATTTAGATATTTATACCTAAGGAAGAAAAGATTGTTGAAGACATGAAAAAGTTATTTTCCGTGTCTTCAATGATACCTGTTTGGACTTTCCAGGTCACAGTGCAGCTTAACAATGTGAAACTTTGAATTTTCTCCCAATGTGATGTTTTAGCTGCTGACTATAAGAATCAAAACATCTACCATTTTTTCCCCCATACAAATAAGTTAAATTCTGGTGATTCTGTGGTATTCTGGAAGTGACAAAATTGTGGGTTTATTTTTTAAATTTACGAGTATGTTTTTAAAAGTCTGTTTTTGTAGGGCATGTTCAGAGTCTCTTGAAATTGCAATACATAAAAAGGAGTGAATGATGGTCTTTAATAGGAGTGAGAATAATATTTAATAGCCCCATATCAAAAGTCACTATGTAAAGCAGTTGTATTCTGGACTGTGTATAATCATCCCCGTTTCAGTGGGGGTTACAGGCAGCTGTGAAAACTATCAGTTCTTATTGTCTGTGCTGTTATTTTCCATTCTGCAGTAAAAGTAAATTCACTCTTTAGACCTAAATTAATATTTTATGTCAAAGCTTGAGGGACAAAGAAAGGGCTTTTGGGGGGAAATGGTGAAGTTTATATGTATAATGGAGAGCTGCACTAAAGAAGACATTTTGGTTAATGCTGGTTCCCATGGTTACTTGCAAATAATTATGCAATTTTTAAAACACAAAACACTTTTTGCAGTCTTCCAGGCAGATAAGTGCCCAGCAGTTAGTTATAATTAGCCATATAAGAAGTAAATTGTTAAGCCTTGATCTTTGAAATTCATCTTAGCTTACATATGTTATACCTCTATACACTGCATTTGTATTGGCTTCACTAAGAGTAGATTTCCAGGTTAGGCAATCCTGTCTGGCTTGAATAGTCTTAATCTTCAATAATACCAGGTCAATATCATAGTTTGTTATTACCTCCACAACTTTTATAGTAGGCTATGAAAATCTTTAAAGAAAAGTTATTATTTTCTAAAGCAGCATTTATTCTACATTGAAGAGATCTGGTCTTTTCTCTTAGGGCTTTTTTTTTTTCCAATTGTGTACCTAATTTTTTTTAAAACCATTTTAGTCCAGAAACCACAATGATGAAAATGCATCTTTCTGTGAAGTTTGGTCATGAGACCACAGTTCTGTTGCACTTCATTAATAACAAGATAAGCCTGACCTGCCCAAATATTTCTAAATTAACAAAAATACTGGCAGTTTTGCCTTCTTAAGTCCCCTATGTTGCCTGTCTTGGAACTGCACAGTTCATGTCATGGCAGAATTAGGAAAGCATGGCAGATAGCTTAGAACTCACACTGATCACAGTTCTGAACTTCTGCAGTGAAAAGATTTTGACACTTATGTATGAAGAATTTTCAGATGATTCTTACTGTTTAGATATGTGTGAGATCTTTCCATGTTTGCAGCATTATTTTTATGACTTTTCAGAAATAGGTATAACAAGAGATGTCATCTCACATCAGCTTCACTGGTTTCCTATTTCGTCTTTCTTGTCATTTTTCTACCAAGTTCTTTGGTATTGGAACAATAAATCACAAATTATGTCATTATATGTGGTAACATATTCTATTTGACCTTTTAATGTAATTTTATTTCTAAAGTATAAGCACTCAATTTCTTATTAGATCAGCTGCTCTTTTCTCTTTCAGTTTAACACAGAGATCTGGATACACAGTAATTGCTTGCATAGCACTTTGATTGTTTTATTTTGTGATTCGAAGTCTTGGCATGTTAGTTTCTCATTACCATGAGCTGTGATGTTTTTAGGATGATGATAAACCATTAAACAATGAGGATGAGAAAATACTACTTGGTCACAATACTTCTTCCTCATTTTGCACTGAGAGGGAGGCTGGTGTCATATCAGCAGGTGTCTGGCAGAGGAAGGAAGAGAAACATTTTGATTGACTCCAAAGCCTTAGAATCACATAATCATTCATTTTGGAAGGAAACTTGAGAGGTCTTCCAGCCAGGTTTCCTGCTCAAAGCACTCAGCATTTGAGTTTAGACCAGATTGCTTGGCACTTTCTCCAAGCAAGTCTTGAAAGCCTCCAAGATTGGAATTTCTGCAACCCTCTTGCACAAACTGCTTAATTATCCTGTTGTGGAAATGTTGTTTTGTTTTTTTTCACATTAAGTTTGAATCTCCAAGTTTCAGTTTATAATTTTTTCTTGTTCTCCCACAGAACACTTTATGTACAAATAAAAATCATTATGATCCATAAACACAGCTTACCTAAATATTACATGCAATTGGAATAACAAAGTTTGCCCTGTCATGTTTTCACCTAAATTCATATACAAAAAGTACAAATTGAAGTATATAATGTATAAAATTAAAACAGCTTTTAAGGCAAAATCCAGGAATGTTCTCATTATAAAACTTCTAAGGATGGTATTTTAATGTTAAATTTTCCATACTTAACTTTTAAATCTGTTGGCTTAGGCCAGTTTTATCAAGGTCATGTAATTTTCACAAATACATGCTTTTTCCATCTCCAGTGGAAGAGTTCTCTGGCCAAATGTGCACAAGCAGATTCTCAAAATTATGCTTCTCTTACAGCTTTTCAGAGCTGCTGCATTATGAGATCACAACATCTGGGCTGTATTAAGAAAAATATATTTGGATTTGCTATGCAAGCAAAATGAAACTTCTTTATCACCAATAGATCTTTCATCTTTTATCAGTCTGGAAAGCTTCCAGTTTGAAACTCTGGAGAAACAGATGTAAAGCTTACCAGGATTTTAGTCACATTAATGAACTTGAAAGGGGATTAGAGACCTTTCTGTCCTCTCAGTTCTTCAGTTAGGGAATAATACGAGTGACCACACAGAGTTTGAGGGGGGCATACCATACTTTCTTCACCAAAAGTCATCATTTGTTGTGTGTTTTTGTTACTAGAAGTAGCTAGTTCCTTACTGAGTCTTAAATTCAAAAAGCTGAATAAGGTAGCTTCCTAAAAAAAAAAAAAAATCTCTCTTCCTATTCTGTCTTTGTTTTTCTATGTCAGTGTACTCCTCTTGACACCAAATTTTCACTGAGGCATCTATTCCCTTTTAAGAGTTCACTTAATGGGCTTACCCATTTGGACTTCTGTCTTACTTCTATGCTCAGTATTTTCTTCTTCCATCCTATCTTGGTTCTAGTTTCTCATTGCCACTTCCCTTCTCCACATGAAGAGAGCAGCTTACCCATTTTGCCCCTGAAATCGTATGAGCTTAATTTTTCCTGAGCCTAAAAATTAGCTTGCAGAGCTCACTCAGAAAAAGACTGGGGTGTGAAAGGCTGAAACTGCCAAACCCAGTTTGTGTATATGAAATTACACTGCAGTGGACAACAGAAACAACTCCAGAATCCTCCGTGTGTTGATTCAATTTCTTGTCAAACTGAAGCTGAAATGAAATTGAGTTTTTCACCTCAATTCCCTTGCAAAAGCTTGTGCATGTTTACAGAACAGACTTTATTCAGCTAACTAGTTGCTCCCTTGTAAGTGCTTAATGCTCATTCTGTATGTAATTTGTTGCTGGTTTTACCTTGGAAACCAGAGGATTTTGGTGTGGTTGGTTTCCTCTAGGTTTTTTCAGTGAATAATTCCTGTCTTGTACGTATCAGGAAGGCCCAAGCAAGGTGGCAATTCTCTTTTTCAAGTTTGCACACTGAAATTGGTTCAGTTTCAAAAGATTCATGAAGAAACACAGTATTCCTTGAATGAGTGTGCCTGTGATTTGTCATGATGCTGCTTGGATTATTGAAATTATAGATGGCCAAATTAGATGTTTACAGTGAGCTAATGGGTTACAAATAAATGCACTTTTAATGGCTTGAAAAACCTAGCCTTCAGCTTATTATCCATGTGTCAGAAGAAATGAAATAGTAATCTGATGCAGTGGCTGCTTCAGGTGAGAAAACACATGGAGCAGTCTCTAGAATAATCTGAAAACATGAGTTCAGTATTGTCTAAAAATAGTGCAAGTGAAATCTGTGCTGTCATAACCGATTTCATTGTGAATTAGTGTTGTTCTTCATATATGAGTAGCAGCAAAGGAGAAAGGAGGGCTAGTGAGTATATAATGAGTATGAAAAGGTCACCAGTACAGACAAGAAACTAATTTTTTTACAAAATACGCTTTGTGTTGCTGGATTTTTAGATATCCATTCAGAGTTTTGCAGTAACATTGGAAACAGGAGATGCTGGGCCTGGGTCTAACATGTCATAGCAGACTGCATTGTCAAGTGATGTTCTACAGATGATTTAAAGTTTTACAATTTCCTCATATCATGTTTCATTATTCATTTTGTATCCAACCAGTAATGCAAGGACAACTGGGCTTTTAACATAGGAAACAAAACACATTTTCAGTCCTGTGCAAAAAAAAAAAAAATTCTCATACCTACACTTGGAAAAAGATTAAATTTGGATGGTTGGTTGTCCCATTGAGATATGTTTATATAAAATTATGGCTGAAGTGTTGGGGAGGGGAGGAGAGACAGAGAGAGCAATTACTGCACAATTATTTTTCTTTTTTGAAAAGATGTATGTTTGTATTCAATTATTCATCTGTATCTGTACATCTCTGTATATTGATACATGTAAGTTCCTGTCCATGAGAATGAACACTTCCTTAAGTTTATCTTAAAATCCAAATTAATAAGCTGCAGTTAGGCAATGGTGACAATAATGAAAGAAGTAGTTCTTCATGTTTAATTGCCACAAATCAGAGTCTGAAATGGAAATAATTTAACATGAAAAAGGGTCCAACAAGGTTTTTGTGTTCTTTTCATACAAGTTATTAAATCTCATCATGATGTAGTTGTCTTGGTTTTGACCAGGACGGAGTTAATTTTTTGGCAGTAGCCAGAAGGGAGTGTGGCTGTGGGGGGTTGTGAAGTGGACATTTTTCTATGCCACCTCACTTCATTGCTGAGAAGGGAGTAAGGGATTCTTGTTTCTGGGGAGAAAGGTGTTCTTTCCAGTGAGAGAAAATGTGATGGGGAAGAGCTGGTCATATTATAAAGGGCTTTCTCTGTAGTTTCCATGCATTACACCTTTTGTTAATAATAATGTTGCTGTTAGTAGCTTTATCTCATTGCTATTTCCAGTAAATTGTTCTTATCTCAACCCATGATCTATGCCTTTTCTGCTTCCAATGGGAGGGCAAAGTGGTACTGAGTACCAGCGTGGTTTTTTTGGGGCTGCCCGTATGGAGAATATCATTCCTAAACCACCACAGCAGTGTAATTTGAAAAGCATTGTAGATAGCCACACACACTGTCAGACTGAAAACTACAGGTTTTAAATCAAACATTGAAAAATATAGGTTGCTAATAATAAGTAAGTCTTTCCATTGGCCTCAGCATATGCAATTTTAGTCGCATGATCATGTAATAAAATAACTTAAGGCAGAAGGTTCCAGAATAAAAGCAAAATGCAGAATGCTCAGGGAAGCAGCAGATGCTCATGCTTTTGTTTCATCCATGTTGTTTAATGGGATATTCACATGTTCTCTTCACATTTTTCTCTGAAGATGGAACTATTACTGTTTTTCTCTGGACTTTTCTGTGACATTTAATGTTATTATCTATTAAGGGTACTTGGATATGAGAAACTTGCAGCACCCATGTGAAAAAAGGAAAAGGTTTTAGTTCCATTTTACAAAAGGGTCAGTAAGGTACATAATGTACAAGAAGTGTCCATTCATTTTGTGTGTCCAATTAGCACATGACCTTTAACATCTTGATTATTTCAGAATGCTACATTTTTGTAGCACAGAATGCTTTAAAAGCCTCCCTTGGAGGGGCTTCAAATTGAAAGGAGGCAAGACACACTGTTAGCAGATTCCATAGTTATTTGTGGAGAGTGGGAAAGTGCTGAGAAACAGTTCAAAGCCAGATACTGGTGGGGGAGCACTTCTCTATGGCATTGCTCTTTGCTTCTATTTCCACTGCTGCTGCTCTTTGGATTTCTTCCACCTGTAATGGTTCATGTCTTGACACACGGAGTCTTCTATGAATTTTTCATGCTAGCTTGTGTGCTCTTTTCTATACTGTATCTGTCTGCTCCTTCATGCTTCTGTTCCAAGTCACTTTCTGCCCTCTGCCTCTTCATTCTGTCTCCTGGCTCACATTCCTCCTTTGGCTATTGGGCTGGCCTCTAGTTTCCGTCCCTGCTCCCTTTTCCCGTTGTTGGTCCCAAGGCATACAGACCAATACTTGTTGACCAGCCATCCCCATTGGAGAGGATTCATATCCTCATCTGTTCCTTCCTGTGTGACTGAAAGCCAGTCAAGTCTGTGTCATTCTTTTTCCTATTGTCTGGTTACCTGTAATGCTTCATAAGAAAACGTGCTTCTTTTATTCTGAAATTCTGTATGTGGCACTATTACTATGTTTCTTCCTCTACAGTACAAATGCTTGATTCTTCCAGTTCTGGGCTGGAAAAAATTGATTGCAGATGGAAATTTGGTTGATAGGGATGTAGCTGCTGATACTTTGTCTCTCCTGCAAATAGACGAACCAAGGACGTTTTTCCTACAGGCATGTTGATTAGACGGATTTAGACACTTCACAGAAATCAGCACATTTCTGGTGCCAGGCTGATCCCTCTGCCAGTCTGGAAACAGGGGGGAGTAAAGCTTCTTGAAAGATCCATGAGGTTTCTTTTTTTCTCAAAATGCCTTCTTCCCCTAGTACTATATTTTTAATCAATTGGAAGAAGTTACCCAGTGTGTGAATTTCAACAGTTCTGGCACAGCAAACAGACTAAGAAAATAATCAGAACTATTGACAGTTCATAAGAATAGGTCTGGGCTTTTTGCCTATCACATAATATTTAAAATTGCTTTGTATACATTGCTTAATATGACAAAACTCATAAACTGTAGATTGAAAAAAGACATCTTCTACAGTAAACTGCTGAATTTACTTCTTAAAATTGGTATATAAATCATACTTATTCAGCTGGAGGACAAAGCAAGAAAAAAAATTGATAATAAGGTCTAATAGAGGATTTTGTTGAGGTTTAAGTGACTGCCATGAAAGGATAATGAGGTATTTTTGGGCTGTCAATAAGTCACTGTTTACTTCTACTGAAGAACTTAACTTTTTTTTTAATAAACTTGCTTAATATTGTACCATCTTCCTTTCTCAAGAAATTTAGTTAGTATGTTTACAGCAAGCTGTTTTGCTTTTTGATTGTCAGAACCTTGGAAAATATCAAGGTCAAACATAGAATTGCAAATTAATGCAAAAATGTGTTTAATATACTGATAGATGATCTACTCAAATGTTCCTATTTTTACACTTATAATTTTTTAATTGTAAGAAGAGTGAATTTAATGAGCTGAAAATGATAGCTTAGTGTTACTAGTTGGAATTGGAACACTTTACTTGAGTGATATGCAGACTTGCTCATCGAAATCCGCCAATATGGTTCAGTCCAGAACAGGGAAAAAAAGCACCAACCAAGCTAATACTTGACACTTCCAGTCCAGCTGGACTTGACATCCAGCTCAAGAAACAACCGTTCACTGAACATCATAGGGGTATTGAAGGGAGTAAAGAGAACAAGTGAAGAGTAATTTAATATACTGGGTAAAGTAAAAAAGAGAGGATGTTAGAAAAAATAAGTTTAAGCTAGATACCAGGTCTAACATCTTTCTCTAAGAAAAAAATTAGTTTTTTCCTCTTTGTTCTCTAAATGTCCTCTTCAAAATTCACCATTCTGTAGAATAATGTTGTAGAATACTTTCTCTCTCTTTGGCCCCTGCCCAATCCCGCCCTACTCCCCACCCACTCCCCCCCAGTGTTTTAATTAGAATATGTGTTTTATTGAAGTATAAGTGTTTGACTCCATGTCTGTGACTTCTTTCTCCTTTCCATATTTGAAAATACAAGATAAATAAAATATATAGTTAATTATTTGGTTCTCAAGAAAATCTATTATGCTGTCTGTTTGTATAAAAATTGTAAATTATGAGTCTGTAGCAGAACTGAGACATTTTCCTTCATTAATTTTTCAACATAAACCCACAATATTGGTTAGAAGGTTACATGCAGTATATTATCCTACAGTGGTAATTGCATTGAAGACTTGGACAGTATAATGTCAAAGGAGTTATGTGAGTAAATGTAAACAGAAATGAGCTTGGGACTGATTTAGCAAAATATATTTTTGCAATGTACTGACTTAAATCCTTCTAGCAGTGCAAAGGCTGGATGTAGGATGGTGGGAAGTGAAAAAACTGCTGATCCATATAATACAGAATGCTGTGAGGTTAGAAGTTAAGAGAGTCAATGTCAGAGTTTGAACAAAGCTAATAACATTTTGCTCCGTTTATTGGCCACTCCTGCTCTCATCTGTACTCACATTCCTGGGGGAAAGAAAAATAAGTGTTGTGAGCTGTTTGACTTGTCAAAAGAATCGTAACAAATGGAAACCTACACGTTTGATTTAGCAATTTGCTGGGGTGATCTTAGGTTATCATTGATTATGGGCTCTGAAACCAAGGAAAATGAACAGCTCCAAAAAAATCCAAACAGTTAATTAGTGCAGTGCTCTCATTTTCACCTCATGCTTTCTTTTAAACCCTACATCCTGTGTGCTGTATTTGATAGTGGAGCTGGGAGGGAGGACTGTGTGAGAGCATCCTCATGATGAGTGTCCCAAAGCATGGACAGTCCCCAGCTAGCAGACAGAAGGAGGCTGGGCTGTCAGTCACGATCCAGTTTTAAGGTAGAGACAGGATAATTTCAGACAAGATGGAGAACAAAATCACCCACACACAGGTCAGACGTCTTTTCCTTCTTCTCCAAGAAATAATTCACAATTTCAGTTTCTGGGCAGACTTTGTGGTCTCATCCCTCTCCTTCTCTCACTGTTGGGACTGACTTCTTCCATTCAGCCTTTTGTGCCATTTCAGTAGGGGAAGCTGATCAAAAGAGACAACCTTCTCCTGCCATGAACTTAAACAGCTGGGGAGGAAACATCTAGTCAGTCTGTGCATCACTGTAGATGGATGAATTTTAGCAAAGGTCTCTTTTAACAAGTACTGTGAGCCTTTGGTGTCTGCCATCAACCAATGTAGTCAGCAAACATCTGAAGGTCTTTTGGACTGCATCTGGTCATGGTTAAGTTGGATAGATCTGTTAGCTGGAAAGATATGTGGCTATTGAAACTGTGGAAGAAGCCTGGCCCTTCTTGACTTCCACATATATCATTCTCATAATGCATATTCATTCCTACCAATAGTCAGGACAATACTGCTATCAAACTCAGTGCTTTGAGATGTATCTAGTTTTGATTGTTCAGTGTAAGACATTTTAATTCAACCTGCTGTCCAGATGCAGGAACTGTGCTCAGTATTTGCTGGGGCAACAAAAAAAAAAAAAAAAAAAAAAAAAAAAAAGAAAAGTATTGGAAGCACCATCAGAGAAAAGTAAGAGCTTACTGGACATTAAAGTTAAATTTTAAGCTAAGTGCTGGTAATTTTTTTTTTCAATGACATCTTTTTGGTGACCTTGGGCTAATAAATTTCTTTTCACTCCCTTGTTATTTCATCATTTCAAACCTGAAATATGAAGTATAGTTATTGGGAAACCACTGTGGTCATTGCTTTGAAAGCAGGATGCTGACAGTGTAGCTGCTTATAAACTATTTGTGTGTTGCTTTGCCCAGGATTTGAGCAAGCTAGTCACTGAAGCAGAAAAAGCACAGCCAGCGTTGTCAAATATTATTGGTGCAATGTGCCTTTATATGTGCCTGGCTGAGCATCATCAAATGGCATTTGATGTGGTTCTTTCCCAAGGCCATAACGTGCTGCATACAGCAGACTCTCAGTAAAATAATTTTTATATTTTGTATTTATATACACTCAGATATGCATGTGTTTATAACCCATCATAGTGATTTGCATGAATGTGTAAAATATTCCTCCACCTACCCTACTTAATTTTTTCATTTTGTATTAATAAGCCACTTTGAAAAATCATTCACAAAATAGTATTCTTGAGTTAAATAATTCTCAATGCATCTAACTATGATATACAGCAGTCACAAATATGTTTTCTGAAGTAGTAAAAATGGCCTAAAACCAGTGATTTAGCAGCTGTTAAATTATGCAAGTGAAGAATGTTTTTTTCTCAAATTATTTCTTGGATGAAAGCTTTCAGACCTGTAGGGTTTTAGTTTGGTTTGGTTTTTGTGGGGTTTTTTGTTTGTTTTTTTTTTTTTTTTATGAAGAACTGAACTCTTTCTGTTAGCTATAATTATGAGAAAGTATAAACAGCATTTGCGGTTCCTGCCCTCAATGCAAATCCAGCTCCATTATGTAACATGTACACAGAAATCATGGGGAAATGCCACAGTGTAGCTAAGCAGCATAATTTTTGAACAAGTTGATGCTTTAACAGCATTTTTTAAATATTTTTATTACTTTCCTTCCTTGTTAGGATTCTTCTTTTGAATATTCCTTTTGGAATTCAAAAAAATCAGTATTTCAGGGGCTTAGTAACTTAAGATGCCTTAGCTGTACAAATTTGAAATAAAATAAAAATGTTTTCTTCTCATATTTTACTTATTGCACAAGTCTCCTATTCCAGTGAATGATATAAAGAATAAATGTCAGCACTGAGAACAGACATCTGGTATAGGCGAGACAGAATCACCGTGTATTTCTATTATAGCTGAATTTCAGCTAGCCTGGACTTAATAGTGGCATCTTTTCTGCATGCAGGTTTTATTTTTGTGCTCACTTTAGATGGAGACAAAAAGCACATGCCAATCCATATTGAAACGTTTGTGTTTCATTGATTGCTGCCTGCAGGGACTGTCCCGGTAATGACTGTGGAACAACTTGGGGGTGAAAATGATCTCTCTGTCTAGTCTTGTGGGGAATAACTCCCTACAGAGAAGGACAAAATGGTCAAAGCCTCACTGCTGCTTTGCCCTTGACTTGTCTTTTCAGTATGATTTTGTTCACCATACCTCCTGCTTGCTGTTAGCAGAAAACATGGGGTTTTTAGCCCTGGCTTATGAAATTATGGTTTTATTAAATCCTCCTCATTATGTTGTTAACTTGGTAAGAAAAACCTCTGCATTAATTTTTATATCAGATAATAACCTAGACTATTTTGTTAATTCTTCCCAAATCGAATTCCAAGGAAGGAGATATTGTAGTAACTTCTTTTTTTTACTAGCTAGAAATTAGGTTTAGTGAGGCCATCTTGTCAGACTATTGAGGATTAATCACTTTGTCACCTGTTAGCTCAACTGAATTATGAGTTGGTAATCGTAAGTGCACCAATTACTATGTAATATTTTGCCAATGTAATGATTTCTATTTTCAGGTAGTTTCAAGAACACCACTGTTACTTGAGTTTTCTACTTAATTTAATTTCTTCTAAATTCTTCAAAATAATTAATTGTTTCAGTGTTCCTTATCTTCCCTTGAAGCATGAAAGAGGGGGAGAGAAGAATAGGAGAGAGGGAAAATTACATGGCAAGCAAACTGTTCATGAGCTGTTGTCAAATGTACCGAATAAACCAACTGGATCAGAAGCAAGAGGAGAAACCTTCAATCTTTTCCAGTTATAACAGTATTGGAACATTAGTTCTGGCATTAGTTAAAAATGTTTCATATTCTCATCAGAGAACTTAGTGTTCTCTTGAAAACATTTTATATCCTAGTGAGTATTGAAATAGAAATAATTATTCTCTAGTTGGAGCTCACTGTAGTTCAATATTGTTCTAAGGGTGCACATTCAAAGCCTGCTAGTACTCAATTTTTATATACAGTGTTTGTCTAAAGGTGAGGCAATGCATTATCCCTTACAGAACATATCAGGATTTCCAGGCAATCTTTTTTCTAAGGAATATGGCTGTTTTCAACTTTTGTTTTAACAGAAAATCTTGCTTTTTAAATACATCCTCTTAAAAAGTTACTCTTCCTTTCTAGAGGATACGTGTTTTATTTTCATAATTTAACCTTTCTGACTTCAAAAATTGACTTTTTCACACTAAATCCAAGCTTCAAAATTGTATTTTTTTTTTCTTTGAAAATGGTAAATATATTTCCACTGGACATCTTCTGTTACTGGTTTTGGAAGTATCAACCTATGCATGAGAGTTGACATAGTTATTATAAGCTACCTCTGTGACCATAATTCCTGTGCAACTGTATTTTCCAGAAAGTATGGATGGCATAATTTATTTCTTTTAAATTTTTCTCCCTACTCCGGCCCTCCTTTCATCTGCCTGCCTTCAAACCATCACAGCTGTGTCTCTACCAAGAGATGATTTCATTTCCTTTGTTTTCTAATCACTTGAGGGTCAAGCATTCCTAGTGACATGTTCAGAAAATGTAGTGATGTGTCATGTATTACTTCTGAGGGTTTGAAGGAGGTTGACTGTCAGTGCAGACTGAACATTGTTTGATGATAAATAGCAATTCTTTTACGTGAGCTAAGTGGTGGTAACAGTCCTCAGTGGAGAAAGTTGTGGATGAAGCACATTTGTTATCACCCAGGTGGAGAACCACAGCTTGTCAGTGTAGTTCTGATCTTTTTAAAGATTTTGTAATTCTGTGGAGTTCTTCTATTGCTTCCTAAGCTAATATGCATTTTCCTTAGATGGATCTGATTTAAGAAAAACAAGACTTTTCATGATCTCAAAACTGACAACTTTCCTCATACAATTTCAGAGCGTGTGAGCAGCACACTAAGCAAGATGTTCTAGAGAACAAATTTGAATTGGTCCACTACATTAGTATTGATTGTTTTTGTCCTTTCAAGCTTCACTGAATAAATGTGGAAGCAACTGCATGAAGCACAAACCAGAAGCCACTGTCAGTGTAAGTGCATTACTTAGCAGTGGTCTGCTTATGTTTAGCACTTGTTTGATATCCAGACAACAAAAAAATTAAATCAGGGTAAGTATTCAGTGCAGCACAAAGCACGATCTTCAGCAAAAGCCATTTATTTCATGCTGTCAGATATGACCAGAGTATTGAAAATTTCTTGCTTTAACAGTTTAAACATTTTTTCTTTAATTTCATGAAAACAGTTCACCCTACATGACATGTAAAGGAACGTTTTCTACAACCCCTTTCAACTGTTGCCTCCCCTCCAAATCCTTTTGGACTATCTGAAAATTGAAAAATTGCCAAAAACCCTTAACATCATTGCAAATGTTCTGTTTTGAGACTTGGAGGTAATGATTTTTTTCCTGCTCTAGGAAAAAAGCTTAAGTATGTGATTTTCAAATCTGGAAAATACTTGTAATCTTGTCTTTGAAAGTCCATGGAAATCTTAAATAACCACTCACTCAATACTTAATTTTTTTGGACTATAGATGTTATAATTAATATAATAATTTTTTTTTGTGTCTCAAGAAAAAGTTTAGAATGACTAATTTTTTTCTAATTTAATATCATTCATCAAATTTGTTATGATTCTAGAATACCATTTTTCAAATACCTTGCAGAAATACATCATAAATGGAGAAACAGGTTAAAGAGGAATAAACTTTTACTACCTTCTCTACTGATTAACAAATGGTTCCATTACTCATATTTTTGAGTTCCTAATCCTCTTCATGGGTATTAGAATTGTGTTGGGTTTCTGCAAGTACCAAAGAAATATCTCTGTTACAAGAAGTTGTTCTGGACTAAATGGATCCAGAATGTTGTGTTTTGGAAGAAAATCTCGTTTATTCCCAATCTCATAATCAGTACTGCATCCAGCAATGGACTGAAAGAGGCAACCAGGATAAACAACTGTAAGAAGAGATGGCAAGAGAAAGGGTTAAAGACAGTCAGATTTTATAGAGCTAAATCTTTTTAGTTTGGAAATACTTCTCCCTGTACCTTGTACTCCTTGCATGGGGATTAGACTTAGAAGTTTCTTGAGGAAAAAAAACAGCCTGAAGAGAAAATAGCCCCATGGAATATTGAAATTTTACTGTACGGACAGTAGGTGGATTTGTAAAGAGACTAAGAGCAAGTTGACTCAGAAAATCCTCTATCAATTAATCATTTCAAGATATTTAAATCCTGAAACATGTATAAGCACTAAATTGCAGCATCTTATCCAAATCATTAATTTAGCAACTTTGCTTAGGTTAAGCCTGGTTTTGATGAACTGATTTAATATTTCAGTACATATATTTATAGCCATATAACTCAGGCATCCCATTCAAATTTTAAATTATTTTCCACACTTAAAAATCAAATACAAACAGAATTGTCCATAAAGTTACTATAGAAACACGAGATAGTCAATAATAAAGGATTTGGGGGATGCATATTTGAGAGTGAGATACTCTTCAGTTCAATTGAGCTATAGGAAATTGCTTTGATTGAATTTTTTTATGCTTTTATTTCTCATGTATTTATTAAAATAAACAGTAATTAAACAGTAAGCTACTAAAAGTGTTTAAAACATTTCTGATGGAAGAAAAGGATCTAACATCTAATATTAAGCAAATGCTAACTTAGCAAAAAAATTGTCTGAAGGAATCCGTGGCCATTTTAATTATGTGATGACATTCACCTTTACTACTTTTGTAAATTATATTCTGTTTCACAGTAAGGGGTGGGGGAAGGAATAAGGCTGCAACTTTGGGTAGTTAGAAGAAAATTATGTTAGTTTACGTTGGTCTGCCTTGCATTTTTTCAGGAAGTTAGATGAAATTGTGCCATACCAAAGTTACAGTGCTGATTAGAGCTGTTTGTCAGAGGCACATAAAGCTGCTTCTCTGCTGCTCATTACTCAAGGGCTAAAGTTGGACTGCTCATGAGTTTCTGCTATTAGATTTGAACAAGATACTACATGTGGTGGAAAAAGTGCTTTCTAATAAATGGCTGTAACCCACAGTCCTTTGGCACAATACTGATACCCACAATACTTCCTGTAACTGATACTGAGAGTGCTCTCTGTGTATCTTTCACACTGCAAAATCCATTTGGAGTGGAGATCTTCCTCTGTCCTTGTGCTTTCCTTTTGAAGTGAGCAACAGGTGAGTGTGATACTCAGCTCTCATAAAACATGATCCTTCTTTATTTACTTCGAACCCCCACCACTAAAAGGTTTAAGTCACACACATCAAGCTAGTTTTTGAAGTTGGCACTTTGGTGTGTTGATAACTAAATAAAAGATCACCTGGTGGGAGACTTTGATTGCCTGTGAAGGCCAATCAGGAGTCACTGGCAGAGAAAACACTTATTCCAGCAAAGTATTGCTGGTGTAGATATGGTCAAGTAATCACAAAGACCCTCTGAGATGAAAAGAGCCTCCATGCAGGGTTCTGTATTTGTTAGCAGGCATGGGGACAGTGCTTTTGCTATGACTCATCTGCCACTCTGGGACTGCCTTATTCAAAGGATAAAGATGGACTTACTCTTCATCTTACTCAGGTGTTGGCAGGGTAAAAAATGCATTTTTAAATCATGTTTTCCAATATGATCATAGTAATACTTTAAGGAATGATCAGAAGAAGGAAGTAAACATCTTGCCTTCGTTCTTAAAGCAAAGCAAAAAGGTCATGGGCAGAGTAAATGTAGAAGGAAGTCACTGCTGGCAGTTTTGTTCCATAACCACTGAAAACTAAGGTATGTCACCTTTGAATGGTAAATATTTGCATTTTGGAACTCCAACCAAAGTTTCAGATCAGAGGCCTCATATGTTTTGCTCCAAGGTCACAGGAATATGGAATTCTTTTCTTTCTAACCTATGAACAAGTATGTTTTCTCCTGAATAAATAGTATTTCTCTGTCATCTTTGTTCTTTACTGAAATTAAAAGTTAATTAGGTTTCTTATGATGATGCTGTGCTTTCTTTTTATTTTGAGCCTGCTGTAAAAACAGCATTCTGCTTTCATCAGAAATTCAGTAGTTGGGCTGAATTTTAGCTCAGCTACTGCTTAATGAAATTTGGTTACTATTGTATAGGAAGCAAAGCACTCATGAAGGATCAAGTGTCAACTTGTTTAAATACTGTAGAAACTTGAAACAAAAACCACTGTCCCTGTCTGAAATGACTTTATGGTGAAGAGCACATTCCAAACAAATGCTGTTTTAAGTCTTTCAGGAATGTGTAGGGAGACAGTGAACTGACCCCTTCCATGATGGTTTCCAGATCACAGGTAGCATCATGAAAGGGAGAGTGACTAAACTTCTGCCACGTTGCTGCAACACTTTGTAAAGTCATGGGCAGAAAAATGAGACATCATTATGGATCAAGCCTGGCTTGCTGGCAGTTTTGGCAGCCCACACTCTACTGCTGGTGTGGATTTGTAATGTCATGATCTAGACACAAATTATAAATAAATAATGTAGCAGAATTTAGGAGCTTTTTTTTCCCAATCTGTCTTCATTATTTTATTGTTACTTTAGGCCGCAGGTAAGCAATCAAAGCTTAGTTACAGTATTTTCCACAGGACTGCTGCAGTGCTGGAAAGTTACGTATGATTACTGAAATCTACCTTTTTGTATTAAAAAAGGAGCAGGTACAAGAAAGCTGCCATTGCCTGTGGCAATTATTTGTTTGAACTGTCCAGGCGAAAAATTGCCTAGAGACTTCATGGAGATGCTTGCAGATTATGGCAGCCCAAAAGGTGAAGGTGTGAGGTGGAATATCTGAGACATGGTCGCTGTTTCAGTGCCTCTTTGCTGCTGAAGACAGTTTCTTTCCTTGGTGAGAAGACAGATGAAGTGGAAAAATCTATAAAGTATTCTCTATGACACTGTGACTTCTCATTAAAGGGGGGGGTGGTGGTAGGAAACCATTTTTGAGTGCATAAACTCTACACTGCACTCTACTCTGATAGAATGTGAAAAAAGAAGAATATTGTGTGGATTTCAGTTGATTCCCAAAATTTTTTTCCAATTAGCTATTTTTCTCTGGCTTCTGTATTAGTTTCAGAATTATTTGCATAATGTCATTTTCTCTGCTTGGTTTAATAAAAATTAAATATAAGCACAAACTTTAAATTACTTTTGAGGTAATAGTAAAATTTAGTTTGTTCAGAGAGTAAATTACCATATAAAGAAGGGAAATAAAATTGGGAAAAATGTAAATGGGGACACAAAAAATTTGGGCTAGAAGGAAGATACTGTGAAAAGTGAATGCTTTGCATTTAGGTCAGCCTGTTTTAACTTTAAGCTTGTGTCAAAATTCAACCAGCTTTCAGCTACTGCAATGAAATTTTGAAGTTGACTGTTCTGAACTGGAGAAACATTTTTGGTTACATGGATTGACAAAACATTTGTGAAAAACAGTATACAGACACCTAAAATAACAGGCTATCCCTTATTTGAGTTCTGTTATGTAATTTAGTACATAATAAAACTGATAATAACTGAAGTTATCTATTATCTCTAGAGCAACTTTACTATAAACAGCATTAATACTTCTGGTTGTCGTAGCAATACACTTCATTTTTGCACTTTAGATTCAGCTCTAGATGTGAGAATAGCTCATTTTTTTTTTGTTCTCTGCCATCTATCAGCATGTATGTCAGTCAAGCAGGTGATGAACATGTGCCTGCTGGGGGTTATATTTGAGATCATCAACTCATTTCATGTAGGCTTCTAAACAGATGGTTTCTTTTGGTCCCCAGAAAGATAATGTGGATTTGAACTGCTGATACGAGTATGAAAGAATCTGTTTATATATTCCAATCTCCTCATTCTAGCTTCCATCTATGAAAATTTTAAAGGCACAGATTTTATTCTGTATGAATGGAGCATATGAAAAATCACTGCACTGGATTAATAAGTAATTAGTGAAATTTCCTTCAATTAAAACTGAACACACAAGCCTGCAGCCTTGCATATTGAGTGCCTTCTTTAAAGCAGACACCAGAAAGACTTGAGACAGAACTATGATATAAAATTCTACAGCGTACATTACTCTGATATATTTTGAAAATGTTTTCCTTTTTATACCTTTTTTTTCTGAGAGTTCTTTTTAAGGTTTTCTAGGTTGTGTCTTTCACTAGAATTTTTTTCAGTTCCTCAACCTTTTAGCAAATAAGAAAATAGCTTTACATTCAGAACAGAAATATACTGTCTAAATTATTTCTATAATGAAAATGAAACATGAGAGTCATTTCATGGATTTTGGTGAGAGTGAGAAACCTCTTCTTTCCATTATGAATATTTAAGGTACACACTGTGTATTACATTTTTCCCTCTCTCTCCATAAGTGACACAATACACTTGAATCTTACATCTAGTGTTTGACTTGCTGTGGAAAGCCCCTGAAATGCCATGGTCAGGATCTACACACTTAGCATCTATTTTGCTAGATGCAGTGTAGTATAAAGTCATTAGGGATAGATTTAAATAAATTATTTTCTTTCTTTCTTCTTTCTGTCTTCTTTCTTCTTTCCTCTTTCTTCTTCTTTCTTTCGTCTTTCTTTCTTTCTTTCTTTCTTTCTTCTTTCTTCTTTCTTCTTTCTTCTTCTTTATTTTTCTTTCTTCTTTCTTCTTTCTTTCTTTCTTTCTTTCTTTCTTTTTTCTTCTTTCTTTCTTTCTTTCTTTCTTCTTTCTTTCTTTCTTTCTTCTTCTTTCTTTCTTCTTTCTTTTCTTCTTTCTTCTTCATTTTTTTTGTTTTCTCTCTTTCTCTCTCTCTCTCTCTCTCTCTATCTCTCTCTCTCTCTCTTTCTCTTTCTTTCCTGTCTGTCTTCCCATAACATATTGATTCTCCTTAGTCATCCCCAGAAAATATGTTTTTAATGGTGATCACCTCTTTCCTCTACATCTAGCTTTATCCTTCTTACTATTTTCATTTTCCTTTCCCAGAATTCCACAACTAAAGAGTGAAAGGGCTTCAGCTATTCAGTTGTTATTTTTGACGTACTCAAGTAAATTTGACCTTGCAGGCTAGACCTAGCTATCCCGCTTTTCCTGTAGTTATCCTAAAGATTCACATTAGTGAAACACTTATTTTTGTCTCAGAATGGAAGGAAGCAGGAGCTGCTGCTTCCTTAGTTACCTTTAAATATAAATGATGACATGTTAGTTGCTCATGCTTTCTGAATGTCAGTCTAGCTAGTATCACTTGTCTGAATGGTAAGTAAAAGAATATGCTGCTGCCTCCTGTGCAATTCAGGTACCTGAGGTACTTAACAAACAAACATTACTGCTTGTCTTTGGTTTAAATTTCTCTGTATGTCATTGTTAAGCACACTTGATTCTTTGGGATACTACAAGAGGCAGCATGGAGGTGGAGGTACTGCTTCTGTCAATAATTGTAGAGTACTGACAGTTGTAGTTGAGGATGTCTTTAAGCTATCTGTCTTTTTTGAAATGTGTTCTTTCTGGTAAGCTGGTTCATTCCCATAAAAGACATGAACTAGACTTGAGAGTCTTTCCATTAATGAGTTTTCTGGGCTGTGCAGAATAGCTATTAAGATGAAAAAACTGTGACTTGGTACAGTTAAATTAGATTTGTTACTACTCACAAGTGAACTCCCTTGCGGTAGCTGGAGTGAGCTTCTGAAGCAGATGAAGAAAACAGAGCATGAGGCACACAGCAATTTTTCATTGTTATTGCAGGTGACGGATCTAAGCTGGCAGTATGCAGGCATAGGAAGGGCATATAAATTAGAAATAAGAATTTATTCCGACTTTTTCAAAAGCATCAACAGAAGTAAGAAGAAGAATGAACTGCAGTGAGATGTGTGAATGAACATCTTCATCATCTTTAGGTAGCTATCTTTCAATGCCAAAAATAAAAAGAAAAAAACTTACTGGAGAGAAAAGTAGTTTTGCACCTTTGTTCTGCAGCAATTCAAAAACCAAATATGACATTCATGAAAATCTGTACAAACTTGTTGTAGTGCCTAATATCATGTGCATATTGCAGTCATTTTTCATTTTGAAAAGAATGAAATTACTAACAACCATTTGAAGGAAAACATTTTTCACAGTGGACTAGATCTTTCTGTTCTAAGGGTATTCTGAAAATCTTTGCCATTGCATGGTAGATTCAGTTGACACCCTCTGAGATGTGTGACTGCCATGGTAGAGAACTTCCTGGAAAATCTGGGAAACAGTGAATATATGTATCCTCACTTTCTTTAAACTACCTAACTGTTCCTGAAATGAGGCTTCTGTAGCACAAACACTTGCGATATAAATGTGTCATTAGAGCAGAAATAGGTTTGTACAAAGTTAGTCAATGGCTTTCTCATTAATTTTCTTCATTTTAAATGAAGAAAAGGATTTTTCCTCACCTTGTTGTTAACTTTGTACTAGGTAGGCACAGTCATCATGTAGTGAACTGATACAGTAATCACATCATCAAAGACCCGTCTGTTCTGATTAATGCTTCTATGTCCTGAAAAAGATTATAACCCTATCATATAAAGCAGTTTTTTGGTTTTTTTTTTTTTCCATGTTCTTAGTATATTTTTGAGGCAATTTTTCTCAACTTGCTAGTTAGCCCCCTGCTTGTTCCTGAAAAGGTTTTACTTTTCAGTGTATCAGACCTAGACAACAAAGAAATTGTGGCCAAGAAAGTAGGAAAGTTTCCGCACTGCAAGTGTGAAAGAGGAGATATTTTATCATGAATTGAAGCCATTTTCTTCCTTTCTGCAGTGTTGTCCTTTCCTTCTTTTCTTGAATACAAGTATTTTTCCAAACAAAAGGCATAATATCTTTGTTCGTTTGTTTACTGTCATGGTAGGACCTAAAAATTGTAGTTCAGATTGTAACTGCTTCTGATAACAGATGGGATATAAATTTGTCCAAGTGAAGCTGGAAGTTTCACAGTAATAGCAGTAGGAGGAGAAGCACGAGGCTGGTAGCCTGCCCTCCTCAGTGTCCCAGGGCAGCCACAGTCTGCTGGCCACCCTGTCCCTGCCGGGGGCACTCCTGCACCTGGCACACACAGGTTGTGGGGGTGCTGCAGGTAGGGCACTGAGAGCAAAGTGAGGAATGGATTTATTGAACCTGCAGATTACCACCTTTGCCAGAAGGATGGGAAGTTGAAATGGGGATGAAAAGGTTCAAAAGTGGGGTTTTGCCACTTCACAGTCTAATGACTGTGGAAGAGGCCTCAGCAACTAAAGTTACTGGACAAATTTCTTAAACATACATCTCAGAAGCTCAAAATACAGTACAGCCTCAAAGAATAATTAGGCAAAGTTTCTCTGAAGACCTGTGGCTTGAAATCAACATGATGGTTAAGTCTTGTTCTGACTTCTTCTATTAATACAACTTGTCTTAAAATGTGTTCAGTCAATCCATTTTGATTCCATATTTGTATCATCAAATTATACCCCATGTATTGTCACCTGTTGTTTTTTCAGTGCAAATATAAAACAGCCTGATAAGATTAAATAATATCACACTGCTAAGCAACAACTGCTTCCTAAAAACATGAAATAAGAATTGACAATTTCATCAGTTTTCCTGAAGAACTTTTAAACTTGCACTGATATAAGCAATTGGGATTTTTTCTGCCAGATACTTGCAGTGTAGTGTCAGATTGGCTGTTTGTATATACAAAATAGTTTTGCCCATTTTTTTTTTAAAGAACCATAATTCCTTTCCCATTGAATGGCACTGAAACAATATTGCACAATATAAGCAATTAAAAATATTACAGAGGCTGGAAAGCTGCAGTCTAGCACGTAAAGGTCAAATTCTAAAGTTTTTGGTTCACTTTCCTTAGACAAAATTCCTACATCTTTTACTGCAGTTTTCACTTTGCACTTCCTGACTCAAAGTACATGCAGGACAAAATGGATAGAACAGAGAACAGATAACTGTGTGTCTGATCTGGATCTTTGATTGCATGTGGTTGTCAGTGGCCAGGGTAAGCTTCATGTGTAAATAGTGTGAGCATAATGTGGGACTGTTCTGTGTTCTTGATTTACCTTGCCTGGATGCACTGTCATTTCACCTCAAAAATTCTAACCCAATCTGATTAAGTTCTTTTACAGGCAGTATTAATTACTGCTGTGTGTTTCTGAGAGATCTGATTGCACCTTGTCAGGGCAACGTTAGGAGAATGTTCTGACCCTTCTCCAACATCTTCCTTTTCTATAACAGTTACCAGTTCCGCACTTTGCAATGCGTGAAATGTTTTTTTAGCTACTTTGTTTCCATAGATTAGATTTTGTTGCACCACACCACACTCCTGGAGCATGGAGATCAGACAGCAGGGCTGGCTTGACATATTTTAATATGTGAAGCGTGAAGGTGAAAACTGCAGTCAGCAGTGCCAGTCAAATGGATTAATGCTGTTGCTGAAATTGGAAAAAAAATGACTAGGGCAGGGTAAACTGATCATTTGCAGTATATTCTTTTAAATGATTGATCCCTATCCTCTTAATTTTAATGATTGGAGAAATAAGGACTGGGATTCATTTTGTCCGCTTGTAGATGCCTGTTAGTCGGGTGTGTGTTTGCAGTACAGATCTGAGCTGGTTTTACAGCCAGAAGATAGGCAATTAAATCTTATTTTAATTCAACCTCTATTATAGGATAGGATGACTCATCTTCTGAGAGAGCTGTTTCTTGCTGTTGACTGTGAAGGAACATAGTGTCTGTCAATTAAATTAGGGCAGATGAACCTACCATGCAGCTTGCTGTGTACATCTCTTGAAAATATAAGCTATATCTGAAACTCATAGTGCTTAAGGGAATGCAGAAGTAGTTCACAGAAGTGGAAACAGGAAGTCATTTGGTGGAGCTGTATGGTAGTGAATCAATGGTAGTGAATCAAAACTGCTTTATGTTTATTGCTACAGATTTGATTTTTTAATAGTTACCTGGTTTTTCCAGTGAACAGTGTATGTTAGGTTTCTTGTCAGAAAAAAAGGAAGATATTTATCTTCCTGTTAAGCAGATGGTTCACTGAATGGGAATAACACTCTTTTGCTGCATGGATGTATATTATTTTGAAAAAGAACATGGGAATGTATCTGAAAAGTATAAAATTATTTTGCTTGATTCTGACATGTAAAACCCCCATCTAGTGTAAACATTAGCTCATTTGGGTCTTTTGCCAAACCAAACAGAGGTGTTACTTTAGGAAAATAAATCTTAGAAGGAAAAATTACTACAAATTTGCTTGCATGTTTAATGAAGAATAGTACTTAGATAACAGTGATCAATTTTGTAAAAACTGGTGCCCAAGAATTACTTTAGATAATATCCATTTAATGTGTTTTGCAGTGGAGATTTTAAATAAAGATCATTAAAAGTACCTCTAAAACATTACTTTACAGATTTCAGTTAAGGAAGTCTGGCTGCATGATATATGCAATACGACCTTGTTCTTGTTTTTCATGGAAAGCAATTGTGCTGGTTACTGCAAAGCTGTGAGCCTGAGGGGATGGCTTTGTGTCTAAATGAGATCAATATCATAATTGGAGAAAAAACTTTCTACAATATGACATGTCTTAAATTAATCTTTCAAAGTATTTTGTGGGCAGTCAGGGTCCCGAAATAATTTGGTTTCTCAGCCTTTTCTTCTCTTTAGAATTTTGATAAAAGAAATTCATTAAATAATTTTTAAAAAAACTATTAGGAACTGTCTGTGATGTGTGGTAGTAGGAATAAAGAAAGGCAGGATTGCTAGCACTCTGTGAAATCAATCATACTTATATTTTGATTTTTTTTTTCTTATGTCTTCTCAGAGTGATTTTACAATCTCTTTAATTTTAGTTGCTCTTCTCCCTTTGTTGAGCTATCACTGGATTTTTTTTTTTCTGGACATTTTTCTCCTGCCCCTTATCTGCCTTCTCTTTTAAATTTCCTAAACAGATTATGTATCAAGGTGAACTTTTGAACTTAGTGTTCCTCAGCTGATTAGAAAATGGGTATAATAGGGAATATCATTTTTAACAGTGATTTCATGATATTAATTGAATAGCATCTTTCAGCTGGAGATCCCAAAGTCCTTTGTAAGTGCGAGTCAGTATTGTTATTGTTCAAGAAATAATAGAAAAAGTGGAACAGATAAATTTAGGCATGCTCTTTGAAAAATGCTCACTTTTGAAGTAGGGTTCTGAGCCCTTTAGTCACTCCAGTTCTGGGTTGAGCTTTAACAAAGTAACTGCCTTGAAGTTCCCTCTGAACCTACTGATAGCTGGGCTCAGTATGCCTAAAAAAGAGGAAAGAAGGATAGGTAAAAAATAGTCACACATTTAGGGAATGAGCAGATGAACTCAATGCACAGGAAGTCTTCATCTCCCTGATTTGTCTTACCAGGCAACTTTTTCATGGCACTGCTTCCCTCAGATGCTTGAGGGATGAGGATGTCATTAGAATGATGTTTCAGACACTTCTCTTTGCTTTGCCAAGGTAGTTTTCCTCAGGTCCCAAAGAACTTAGGCACACATCCCTACTTTTCTTTAAAGGTGTAATGTAGAAAGGATCTTGTAGAGTTTGATGGATATGAAAAAGAATATGGCTTATAACTGAGCCTTAAACATTTCACTTTTCAAGAAAGAGGTTCACATGATTTAATTAGGAAATCAGATAATGATGTTACTTCTATTGCAGCTGTGATGATGCAATGGATTTTGGGTCCTATAAAAACTGGAAGCAATGCCTCTGCCTATTCAGTTCAGCTTCTGCTGGATCATTCAGAGGTTATTACATTTTAAGTTGAGCCAGAAACAGATACAATTTTTATATTATTTTTTCTGTATTGCAACATAAAGTGCAGTATGATTTTACAGTGCAAAGTATTTATAGCTCCAATAATGATGTCTGTCACTTTATGTTCAGAGCACTCAGACACTTTGCAATGCACCAGTTCCTATAAATCTACCATTTATCACGTTGCAACTTATGAAATACATTTATGTTCTTCCCTGGGTAGATGTGTGTGTATATAAATAACTAAGGCATGCACATCCAGAATCTTTGCAGAAAACTTTATCTTCTGTGTTAGAGTGGAAATTTTGAAGTGATGTATAAGCAAGTCATTTTGTGTAAAAATTTATTTAAATATTTTTGATTCTAAAAATTCTTGTTACTTGAAAAGAGAGACAATTTACAAAGATAGTGGACTAGCTAAAATATTCAGTAATTAAATCTTCTCTTTTCATCCAAGTTGTTTTAGACATTTATTCGTCATTTTTAGGTGACTTGTTCAATGTGAAAAAATCTTTCATTAAATGCTGTTGCTTCTCTTGTCTCTAGCTAATATCTAATAGCAGGCAATTCCTTTTCTTTCCAGATGATGAGAGGAAATACACCTCTAATACTCTTTTAAGCAGAATTTGGATTTGAAGGCATTAATGATTAGAGAATACTTTTTAAAATATGAGATGGTAAACAGGGGGTCTGACCCATGTTCAGTCCTCTGTCATGAGTCTGTCACAGGAGGCATTTTCTTCTAAAGAATAATATTGCAGATACTATTAAATATTCTCTTTAAATTCATACATAATGCATATTATGCTCTTGAATTCATCAGGATATCTGGTGTAGAGAATATACATTGATTTCCTCTGTGTGCTATATGCAGATTTAAGAACCAGATTTAATTTCCTATTTATATCTGGTTTGCTTATTTTGCTTATTTTTATGTGTTTACTTTTGTTTCCAGCCCCTAGCAATGAAGCAGCTCAAGTACTACAAGGGAAATGTTTTAAGATTTGAGCTACATATGAAAATAACCCTATCAAAAAGCCTTTGTGACTAGAAAACATCTAACTGCTGGTCTAATGCAAGATGAAAACTAATTTCACCTGATTAAGAAGCAGATTCAGGGTGCATGTGTTCTGTGTGGATTATTAGTGAATTTCCTGTTGCAAACTTGTCTCAGTGTAATCTATAAGTAGTTAGGGTAATCATTCAAAGGAGATATATCCATAAGTAGTGATAAAACCTTTTTGTTGCTGTTAGTGAAAAGTAAAACTAGTGGAAAATGAAAACATACTTTTAATTTTTCAGCCTGATAGAAAACAACATTAAATATATTCAGGAGTTTCAATCTAATTTGGGGGCAAGATCCCCTATCCATGGGATCACACCATAGTGGATACTCACTTGAAGCTGTGTGCTTCCACAGGTTCATTACTGAGACAGACACTCCTGCCCACCTCTGAAATGGTGCCTTACCCTGTGATTTCACTTCTCCAGACTCCTCACCATGGTTTCACTGTTGTGGCCCAGCTCTGCCCGAGTTTCTTACTGCAGAACACAGACTTGCCCATTCTCAGTGTGTTCCTAGGGCTATATTAGCCAAATGGCTTTCCATTTAATCAACATGCACATAAAAGTATTTGGGCTTGAGAAAATTTGATGGAATCTGTTTTCAAGGTTTAAATTCTTCTATTAAAAAATATTGGGGATTTCTTTATTTTTTTCTTTCAAAAAATATCTTGCAAAAGAATATGTAAGGACATAACTGCTTTAAAGACTTTGTCATGCAGTTAACGTTTCATAAATTCCTGTCTCTTCCTATGCAAACAGAAAAATAAGTTTTGAATATTTTAAGCCAATAAATTAATATAAGATTAAATCTACCTAAAATATGAAAGGAGCAAGCTGCCACCTCTTTGAGTGTTAATCTGCTGGTGATAATACTTCTTTTTTTTACTTTTTTTTTCACAAAATATTCTTAGTCAGAGTAAAATACCCACCCCCCCTAATCTGTCCTGGTGTTGTTTTAACTGCTGGTGGCTGTGGCAATTTCTGAGAGTGTTTGGGGATATCTTTCTGTAGAACATCCCTTCAAAGAAATGATGTGTCAGTCAAAGCCAGATGCACACAGGTGCACCTAGAGAAAGGTGCTTACTCATGTGTTTGCCTCATCACTCACCACTGACAGTCTCATTGTGAGATTAAAAGGTTAGCAGCTTAAAGTTCAAAAAGAGCACATCATCAGATGAATAGACTGGGAACTGGAATAGTTCTCTCAATCTTTATTTTCATATTGTTGCTGATGATTATATTGGCAAGTTTGCTGTTGGTAGTGGTCTGTCACTACATAATAACTAAGGGGGAAAAAATTTAAAGGCAGGCAGTACCATGTCTTGATATTAACTGAATTATAAGTAGTAAAGAAATAGTTAATTCAAGCAGTTTAAGTATTTTTGTATTTGGATAGTATCAATCAACAGGTCTGAAAATATGACTGTGTTGATATGTAAAGTTTGTACATGCTGTGTGTTTGATTTCCAGGGAACACTGAGGTGGTGTGCTTCAAAATGCCTGTACCAGAATAATGCTCTGTTCTTAAATATGCAGCTTTGCTCTTGCATGCATGGGTCTAATGTTGCAACCAGGATAGGAGTCCCTTTTGCTGACAATTTCAGTGAAAATTGAGGGATCTCAGGCTCCATTTAAAATATTTTTGAACACCACATAATCAGCCTATTAAAACTGCTTTTTTCTTTAGAATTATTTTTCCACTATTTCTAATAAACTATTTACCATTTCTATAAAAAAAAATTACAACCTTACCATTCTTGCTGTGCATCCTAGGCCTGATATTAGTCTAAAGTTCTGCCTATTAAATACCCCTACTGCTTGTGAATATCACCAATTCCATATGAAGGTAGTTAATTCCATGGTACTACATCTATCCATAATATAAAAGCTTTATCCTGACTGTTCATGAATTTTGAATTTACATACAGGAAAGATGAGTGGATTTTTATGTAGAGTTATATGTTTTAAGAAATTCTTCCCAGCAGTGTATTACCAGGAGTTTGTTGAGTTTAGAACTGCTTTCTGTGCCTCTGCAACCCCTGTACTTTGCATTTCTCAGTGTTAAAGGCCCCGTATGAGGTATTTTGAACATTCTGTGAAATTCATTTACTTGTCTGTAATTTTGCAATAGATTTACTACCATGCTGCTAGGTAGAATTTCAAAATATTTGCATTTCTTGGTTTTACAGATAATTAGGCAGGAGTTTAGCTCTTGGGAAAGAAGAACATAATGTTTTGCAAACATAGAGAGCTAACACAGAGCTGTCTGACCTTCGGAGTTTTTGCGGAAAAGCTTCTTGGATGCTGATTTTTTTGAGTCTTCTTATTACAATCTTTCCTCTGTCTTAAAAAATACCTTTAATTATGGTTCTCTGGGTAACTCCTGCATGTTATCACTTAGAGATTCATGTTCACGTACATGTTTAGAGTTTTGTAAGTTTGATCTATTTTGGTCCCATTGGGAGGGATACTAAGCAGTAATGGTTCAGGGAGCTTTTTAGAATCGATGGCTGTCACCGACATGTTGTATGAAAAATCCTTTCTTTAGGATTTTTACCACTCCTGAGAAGCTGAGAGGCCTCAGGAACAAACTGTAAACAATTCTTATCTGCTGCTGTGGAATGCAACAGGGGGAATCTGTGATTGGCCTCATCAGGCTGTTTCCAATTACGGGCCAATCACAGTTCACCTGGCCAGACGGTCTCGGTCAGAGACAAGACTTTGTTTTTCATTCCTTTTCTATTCTTAGCTTAGCCTTCTAGTGAAATCCTTTCCTCTATTCTTTTAGTATAGTTTTTATATATTATCTATTATTAAATAATAAATCAAGCTTCTGATACATGGAGTCAACTTTCTCGTCTCTTCCCTCATCCTGGGACCCTTGTGGATAATACCACAGATGGCATTGATTGATTGATTGTTTGATTGATTGAGTCTGTGGCAGTTAAATTGGAGCTGAAGCCAGAAGCCTTCATGAATACTTCTGTATGTGAGGATAAGAAGGTTTCCATACTCATATTGTGTTGTAATTATGCAATTCTTTCTACTCCAACAGTGACTAAAGCTGCTGATGCTGTACAGTACATTGGGGTAACAGGTAGCTAAATACTTTCAAAGGATTGGCAGAAGAACTCTCTAGATTTTTAATATCGATTTTCATTCTAACTTGGAGCACTGGGGATGTTCCAGAAGCTTGTGGGAGTAAAGGTCATACTAAGATTTTTTTTAGTGGCTGAGATAACCTAGGTGATTATAAGCCTGTCAGTCTGACAACAGTCTCAGGCAAAATAATGGAAATAAAGGTGTGGGACTTGAATAATAGAGGATTGAACTCTACTGAGGGAAGCATTATGTCTTACAAGCTCATCCATTAAAATTTAAGACGGCTCAAGGTAAAGAATGAAGGATGCTACACAGGAAAAGCATTTAGGTGCCCTAATGGATAATAATAATGGATATTACAGAAGTTTTTCATCCAGAACAGTAGCCAGGAAGTTTTCACAGAAGGTATGAACAGGGCAATATAGAATAAAACTAAGGAGATCATTTTATCTCTTAGCTCTGTGCAGCTAGAGAATACAAAGCCTAATCTTATTTCCCACTATTCAGCAAGGATGTTGGAAACCTGATGTCCTTAAGAGCCACAATACTTGTTAGAAAATGTTCTTTATGGTGATACATTATCTCAATGAGTTTTACTCAATTCTCTTAGAAAACAAAATCATTACAGGAAGGCTTGAGATTAGTCTATAATTGTGTATGTGGAGAACAGAAAAAATGAAAACTGAAGGCTCTAAAACAGAGCAGACAAACGTGAACAGATTAGCATTTGGAAGTAGGTGACTCATGCCATAAATAATGAACCGTGGTGGCACCTGAACACAGCAATGGTGAATTCTTTAAGGAAGGTAGTTTATAAATCAAAGTCATGATTTTCTAAGACTGAGTCTCTGCTAGAAATAGGAATTCCTTCTGGGAACTCCCAAACCCTCTGTAATAATGCAGGTCAGACTGCCTAGTAACAGTCGTCCCTTCTGGCTTTCCAGTCTGCCTTGGGGTGTCAGCAAAGCAGGTATGGCTTTGAGTGGTGCTGACAGCAGGTCTCAGAACATGCAGGTGAGCTAGAACAGGCCCCTATGGACTCTTGATTGCCTATGGGGAATACCTCCCAGGAATTTGACTCCTGATCACAAGAATAATACTGAAAAGTCATGCCATTTTAGCACTGACAGTAAACACAGTATTTTAATTTCAGCACTTCATTTCAGAGCCAAGAACAAGACAAATAAGAAATTTAAATCTAAGAAGGTCTGCTCACTCATGAAGAGGGTTTTGCAAGTGTCAGTGCCACCTTCTCTAATGCTTGTTCCTTTACTTTAGTTTGGTTTCCTATGGGTAAATATCTCTACAGCTTTGCAGATGATCCCCCATCAAATCTTTCCCCGTACTGTCTAGGGAACACCTGGTAATTTTGCAAGACTCATTTGACATTAGCTTCTCTGTGCACTTATTAGCCTGTGGCTTTAGAATAGGACATTTTCAGTCATTACTATTTACATTACTTCCAGTAATGTTACTGTTAAAAGTTACTAGGAGTTCTTACTGATCAGAATATAACAATAATGTTGAAGAAGTTATGAAGAGCAAAACTGAACACATTTTACTTCTCTCCCAGATATATTTTGATTATCAGAATAAGCATATTTTAGCTGTAATTAAATACTGTAATGTTTTTCCTTTTTAGCCTATAAATATGCTTTTTCTTTGAAAATGAATTTTAAATAGTATGATAGCAAGTATCTGAATAAATCTCTAAAAATCCGTGCAAAATCACAGGAAAATAAAGAACTCACGGCAGCAGTAAGAACAAATTACTTTTTATTGTTCATGGTACAGAGATTTGCCAACATTTTTTTTAAATGAGAGACTTCAACTACAGAGTACATAAATCTCCTCCATTTAAAAAATACTCTTTCATTGTAGTGTTTATTTTGTTTAATTTACCCTGTGAGAAAAATAGATGTGTGCGATGTAATATTTGATTGTGCCTATGGGTTCATTTTTCAGTACTTTCTAAATGAACCAGAATATATTGCAAGGTATAAGTTAGGAATTTTTAGGAATTTTCTTTGCTGTGTCTCCTTTTAAACCTTTGTAGGAATTCTTCAAGTGAACATGATCTCAAAAAGGCTGTGGTGAGTAAATGTGTTAAAGTAATAAAATATTCAAGACTTTTTCAAATTTGTATGGACTTTACTTTTTCACTCACTTTTTTGGCTCTAAAAAAAGAAAGCATAGTTAAATGACTGATAGTGTTAATCTGTCATACTAATTAAAAGGTATTTGAGTAGTCTCCAGATTACTGTTGGCCTGGAGGCAAGAAAATCCATCAGGTGAGCACACTTAATTATCATTCATAGAATTTTACTTTTTATTATCTGAGTTAATTTTTTTAGCAGGTGTAAAGACCTGCTACAATTAGGACTTTGCTCTACTGATGTTACTGGTGTAATGAGAGCATTTTGGCTCTGGTGGCAGGTTGAGGCTCTGCTGAAGCTGAGAGGAGGTGGGAATGTCAGGGGGACTGTAGGAATTTGTGCCACCTGGCCATAATGCCATCACATATGTGCAAGCTGGTGTGAGATTTGCTCTGGCTGTTCTGCTGATACTGACAGGTGGGAGCTATATGAGAGTGAGGAATGTGAAGAGAATTCACACTTGCCCACATCTGGTTGCTTTTCAGCTCTTTATACTTCTGCAGCAGGTGGACCTTATGCTTGGGCAGTTTCTGCATTAATTATAAAAATTGCATATGTAGATGTGTGAGAACATTGGCAGCTTTATCTACTTTCTGTGTTCTCTTTATGGAACATGAACCTAAAGAAAAACGAGCACTGAAGGAAAGGAGAACCTTAAAAAGAACAGAAAACTAAAAGTTAATTCTTAAGAGGAAACTGAGTTTTTTTTACTGTCATTGTTATTACTGAATATTCCCCCCTTGATTTCATGTTTCATGAAGATATATGTATAATTGCACCTTTCAAGCAATTATCTGACTGGTTAAAAAAAAAAAAGTGGAGTATAAACCACTATAAAAATAACTGTAGCATAGTAAAATTGTTCACTCATTACCTTAACCTAGTCTCTGAGTAGCTAACAGATTCTCTGTGCCTCAAAATAGGATGGTATCAGAATTGGATATTTATTGCCTGAGGATGCAAGACTTTCTTCAGGTTCTTTAGATCCTGGTGACTCTGTTGTGAAGGAGACAGATAAAAAGTGCAAAGTGACATTATTTCTGACTCTGCTTTTGTCTTGGTTCCATTTGCTGGTGGTGTTGGTTGAGAGAGAAGAGCTTAGTGGTTTGCTGTTAGGATCACCAGTCACAGCTGCAGGTCTGGCATAGAAACTACAAAACCCGCAATGACCTGCCTTAGCTGAATTGTTTTAGAACACACAGAGCTGTAGGATGTGCTGTGGGGTCCTGTGTTTTCTCTTCAGGCTCTTGGCATTTTTCATTGATGCTCACAAAACTCTGTCCATGTACTCTATGACCAAGCATTTAAGGGGATATAAATGGATATCTCAGATGTATAAAACCTTTGGAAGAGAACAGTATGTTTTCAATGTCTTATGATAGCTCCTGATAAAATATTGAAATCTTTGCCATAGACTACTATTTGAAGCTACTGGAATGGTTGAGAAACCCAGTGTCCAGCAAATATGAAATCAGAACAGTGTTATGGTTAACCACAGAGTTAACCTCTATCAGCACTGTATGAAAAGCCCTTCTCTGAGGTTCTCTGAGTCATCAAGCTGTGGAGGGCCAAGTTCAGTTGTGTCTATAACTGTTGGGGGGCAAATATGGTCAAGTGACTTCATCTCCAGTCTTCTCTTCTTTTTCTGTCTGTAGGAGATGCTGAATGACTTCCTGACTCCACATGATATATATCTATAAATACATGGTACAGAGACTGCTTTGCTCACTTGAGCTACAGTATACTTCACAAAAGAGGCCCTAATTCTTGTGCAAGTAATTAAGAAGTTCTTAATCATATGGCTTATTTGTATTAATTAATTTTTTAAAGTAATTACTGTAGTAAGTAGCTGGTTACTTGAAGTATTATTAAAAATAAGAATATTTGCAAGAAAAGGCTGAAAATAATAAAACAGAGGGAGCAATGTAGGCAAAAATGAGAACAGAAAAGGTTGAACACTGGAATCTATGGTCTGCGTTACATTTTTGATTCGCAGTGGTAGATGTTTTGCTTGAGTGATAGGGAAAGTAATGCACCTGTGCAGTTTGAAACAAAATTCCAACTGTGGTGTGAAAGGGAGCGCCCATCCCAGGGATGAGAAAGAACACACGGCTTTCCTTTCAAACATAGTAGCAGACAGCAACCAGCAGCCTACTCTCTCACACAAAGTGGCCATGTTTCTACACTCCATCACCCCATGGCAAGTCCCAGGGCAGTGTCATGTCATTGTAGCTCCCTGTAACCCAAGTGTCAGCACAGCCTTGGGAGTGCATGGCTCTGTTCCACTTAGTATCTGGCTTCTCACAGCATTTCACTCTCCTTCCTCTCTGAATTAAAAGGGATAAAAGAGACTTCATCAAGTGTCTATCTCATGTTTGTAGGGTGACAGGGTGGTCCAAGCCATTCATCAGTTCTCCTAAAAAGTGATGTGGAATTGCAAGGAATTTCATACATCTAGACAGCCCAGGTTAACTCTGCACAGGTGTCCATGGTGCAGTGGGTGTGGGTGTGTACAGGGCAGGAACCAAGAGTATACAAAATCCTAAGACCTTTTTTACACCATTATGTAGTGTCTCCAGAACAAAAAAGAAGTTATCTCCCCATCCTTGCCTCAGTCAAATGTTTACCAATAGATAAGGAAATTATTAATGTTAGTCAATGTTCTTTGCCCATTTATTTGTCCTTCATTGTTTTTTTTTTGTAGCCTTACAGTTCCCTACCACCAAGATGAGGTGAATCTAGTTTCTCCATCTGTGTGCTCACCAGTTCTCAAAACTCTGGGACTTCCTGTGAGCCAATACATTTTACTAATCTAGGCAATAGATAAAGAAAGAAGATGGGTAGTTTAGAGCTGCTATTTCATAGCAGGAGCCCCTGAATGTTGAGGAGACTGGAGAAAGTTTGTGGAAAGTACCAATAAGCCTTAAATCAGGTCAGTTCCTTACAGCCCTCCCCCCTCCTCCTTTTGATCTTGTATATCCAAAATCATGCCCATTTCTCTGTTGCCTCAGCTTACCTCATGAAAGACATATTCTCTCAATGCAGTGTTTGCCTCTCCATCCATTTTCTTAAATCACAGAGCTTTGGGACTGCCCTCTTAAACACTAGTGGTCAAGACAGGTACCCCAGGAGTCATGTATTTCCTTCCAGCAGTAATGAATTTTTAATTTTTTTTTTATTTGTAACTGAATGCCTGGCAAATTATAAAATCATTTAGAAGACACAGCTGTAGTTTTTACCAGAGATAAATTATTGTTCCTTGTTCTGGTGTCAGCTGTGGGATTGCTAGTTAGTACATTTTTTTGGGTTTGACCATAGGGTGAGTGCTTTGCATGAAAATGAGCTGTGCCTCTTCATTGAAGGAACACACTCAGTGGAGAACTCAGAAGTTCTCTGCTGAGTCCTTACATTGCACTGTACTTTTGTACCCTTGTCTTGCATGCTTTGCTAGTCCTTCAGCTTACATTATTTTTATCCCTATGCATAGGAATGTGTAGTTTCCTGAAGAAAACAATTGACTTTTTACCATTATAAATGACTTTTTTCCATTATAAAGTACCTTGTCTACTGTTCCTTGTTTCTGCATATTCATACCTATGCAAGAGTGTTCAATAAGCATTCATATAAAATACAGGTGAGCTTAAATATGACACAGAGAGAAGAGAATAAAACCAGCCAAAAATGGGCTGATGCTTTACCTCAGTATGTATAATGTGGAATTATGAATTTGCTGAAGATCTATAATAAAATTGGTAATGTGGGGATTTTGTGTCTTTTTTGAGATTAAAATGGTAATATCTCCAAGTTTTTTTACTTAAACAAAAGTTTTGCATAAGAAATGTGTGGACTAAAATCAACTCTGGACTGATACTGTAGTAAACCTCTAGTATAGCTTTTTACTCCAACACAGTTTTGCTAATATGTGTCCTGTTATTATGTAGTAATAATATATTACCTTGCCAGGATAGTTCATTATATTATATAATCTGTATCATAAATTTTAAGTTGTATTTGGATGTGCAGCAGGACCCAGCTGAGCTGGAGACAGGGAATTAGCATATTGTTTCTTGGGGAATGCCCTTGAATGTGCTCCAGTAGCTGTCTTGTGTGAGATGTGAGCAGCATTGTTTGCAGAAAAGGTGAAATTCTCTTTCAAGCAGTGTGCAGTAATCCTGAGTTGCTGTGCTTATTTTAAAACCCCAGGAAAGCCCTTCAGGATCATTTTTCAGTGAGTAGCAAGCAGCAGTGGTGGGCAGGTTTGTCACCTGGGAAGTCAGTGCTAGGTCACTTACAAAGCGTCTTGGTAGAACTTCAGACAGGGTCTGTATGGGAGGCCAGGTCAGAATCTAAACTCAGGTTGTGGCTGAAGGTGCCACCAAGGAATGAAAAGTGAACCAAAGGTCTTTCTCTTGCTTCTGTACAGACATTGAGGGCAGAGTGTGATGTGCTGAGGGAAGACGTGAAATGTAAATGGTCCCAATGTAAATGATCTAAATTTGGCTTTTTCCCCAAGAGTTGTTTTCAGAAGATTATTTCAAATTGAAATACAGATGCGACTGCCAATGTAATGGAATATTAAATGCTTCCAAAAATCAGCCTTGGTGTGACCAACCAAGAAAGACAGGCAGCATGACTTTTTATTAATATCTTATGCCAAAGAACATTGTGCCACTTGCTAAGACGACTGGAACAAAATGTTGCTTTCTGGAACAAAGCTTAGAAATGGAGAAAATTGCAATCAATCAAATACAGCAACATTAGTGAAACTGGGGTGAAAAACCCCACAGAAACCTAGGAATATGACTGTGTAACAATCTTTCATTACTGACCATTCAGCTCATGTGTAACCCCATTGTGTGGTTAGTCTCATTCTCATCACACTTTTAATCAGGACTATTGTGAAAATTAGAATTCCATTGAAATGTCTATGACCTGTTGCATGAGGTCTTTTTTTGTTCAGCACTTTTTTCTATCAATTAAATTTGGGAATGTTTACACTGCATACAGTGAACCATATTTTAATATATTTACTTGTAGTAGTCACATTAGACCAAGAAGGAAGTATAAATTTTTTTTTGTCCTTGGTAATGAAAGATGGCATGCAGCAAAGTTGCAAGGACCACTGGTCCATATCAACATATGCCTTTGTACACCTAGGGCAGATGCAGCCTGGGACGGCAGATTTGGGTGCACGACAAAAAACTAATCATACAGCTTGCCTATACACCTTCTTCTCAGTTGATGAGATCCTTCCCTGCTGAATAAGTTATTTGAAAAATATTTTACTGGAGCTACACATAGATGTTGGATCCTAAACCAAGTTTGCTACATGAATTTTGTAGTAAGTAATATTGTCAGGACCTGTTTATATCCCATGTAAGAATCAGCAGCTGTTTGTGCACTTATACTTTTGTGTGTGTTAAACTGAATAGCTTTTTTTTCTTATCTATTACACTGTCCTGTATGCTGCATTTTCAGGATTTTTTCATGTTAAAAAGCTGGCATCACAGCTGGCAGGAAAAGAAGAGCTGTTATTATATTAAGAATTGCAATAAATAATAATAATTTATTTTACTTTTTATTTTCTTTTTACTGTAATACAGTAACTTTTTACTGATTATGATTTTTCTTAATGAAGAAAACATCTCTACCATTATAATCTCCTTGTGACCTATAGGCTCAGACATAAATCAAAACCATTATTGTTGAAACTGTAGTCATCATTTGGTCTTTTTGCTTTGAAAGTCAAGAGGGCAAAACATCACTTAGCTTTTATCTTTGTCCACAACAAGGTGAACAAGAATCATAAGAGCTGGGAAAACTGAAATTAATCTGATAAGAGAAAACACATCAAGGCTCAGGCTCACAATGTATTTTTTAATCTAGATTTAGTAGATATTAGCAATTCCTAAATGCTTATGTCAATATGGGTCATAGTAATCTAGGAGGAAAAATCACATTTCTAGTAATAGAGATTTTGACAATTGCTGTGGAACAAAGGCTGGTCTCCCCAACACTGGAAGAATCCAAAATAACCATCTTGAATTAACTGTTGTTTACTTGGGGTTTTTTTCTTAAGGTGAATAGGAACAGCTTCTCATGTCATTTTAGTAAGTGTTATTGCATTGATTGCTCATTTTAATTACTCTTTGAAAAGAAGAAAATCATATTGAACTTCTCATTCTTCACCACATAGTATGTAATATACTGTGATATATTTTTCTCTGATTTATGTATGTATAAATCTGGATTTGTTCTATTGAAAACAATGTTATATTTCACTTTATGTCTTCTAGTGGCATTTCTGATGGTAGGATGTGGCCTGAATGTTTTTAGATACAAAATGTAAAAGGAAACTTTAAATAAAGCATCTAGTATTTCTACCCTCACGATCTTCCTTGGTTAAATTAAGTAAAAAGCCAGTGAAGTGTTTGTTTCCTTTAAGTATCTACTTTCATGTCTGTTAAGCTGATTTTGGAAGCATTGAGACCCAGTAAAAGTGCTTGTTTACTTCTTTCTACATTGCACAGAATTCTACAGAAGGTCTTTCTTTTTTGTCCTACAGAATGTTTCTCTCATTTGAAAGTATATTTTTTATTCCTCTTATAATTTTGTTTGCCTGTTCATTGTTGCTGAGTTATGAAGTTGTTACAGTTGGAAAAGACTTGAGTCCCACCATTAACCTGGCATCACCATGTTCTCCAGTAAATTGTGTCCTCAACTGGCACTTCCACGTTTTTTTTTAACATTCCAGGGATGGTGATTTCACCTGTTCCCTGAGCAGCCTGTTCCAATGCTTGACCATCTTTCAGTGAACAAACTTTGTCCTACTCTCCAGCCTAAACTTCACTGGCACACCTTGAGGCAATTTTGTCTGGTTCTGTCACTTGTTATGTGGGAGAGCAGATTGACCCTCTCCCTGGCTACAGCCTCCTTTCAGGTATTTGTAGAAAGCACTGAGCTCCCCCCATGAGCCTCCTTTTCACCAGGATTTATATCTCAGGGAAGTCTTTCAGCTAATTCTTGTGTGCTCCATGTCTCCTAGCTCCAAATCAAAGTGGCTCCAATAATTTCCATCACTTTGTTCATTCTGTTATGAAACAAGAATCCTTGCTTATGGGGAAAGTCTATATTAAAACAACAGTAAGTTTTATTTTATCTGATATCTGTTCTTGTCCATTCACTTTCATATGAACAGTACTTTACTTTGGTCATATACTGTTGTTTGCTTGTAGCTTTGGTCATAAGCTGTGTGTGAAGTGGGTGCATCTGTGTAAAAGTTCAATAAGGCATCCAGTGATTTCCACCATCTCACCAGATGGGACATCAAGTTTTGTGCTGTGTCAGTCTGGTAGTGTAAAACAGATCCATCCATGAAAGTTCAGGAGGAACTTTTGCTTCTTGTTTACAACTTTAGTAGTAAACATAGATTTTTAAGGTATGTTCTGAGTTTTTATTAGGTATATTCTGTTTAAACAAGCATACATTTGTGCACATAGGTACATATTTATAGTTTTATTTGTTTTTTTATATAGTTAGTTATTATTTTGCCTTCAAATATGATAATTACAGCCACAATTTCATTCAGCCTTCTCAGGCATCCATATGTAGTTTAAATATTGTGAGATTCTAGACTTGGTGATGTGAACACTGTGGCACCAAAACAATCAGGTATTCCAGCCATGTATCACTAGTCTGCAGGAACTTCTTAGTATTGCTATATTTATTATTTTATTTTCTGTCTCACTTAATCATCTCCCTAATGATTATGTATAGTGTATTTTTCTCACTTCAAGACCATTAAATCTGAAACAAATTTCTTTTGCATTTTGTATCTATACGTATTGTTTTATATTGAAAGATAAATTTGAAGAAAAGTATAGCAATAAAATTTATCCTTGAAAAATTATTTAATCTCTTTATCTGGCTGAGCTGTAATAAATTACATTATTATTAAAGGTGAATTTTGGAAGAGAGAGGGGAAGTTGGAGGAAAACAGTAAATACTGAAGTAAAATGTATCTCTCTTTGGATTTTTTTATAAGTGGCTTGATGATTATGAATTTTGAAATTTCTTTCCTAACTTAGAAAAACCGAAAGATGAGAGGGTTTTAAAATCTATTTTGAAAGATCATTTGTTGGTTAAACTGAGTCATAAGAACTTATATTTAGCTTTTGGGGGTTTTTTTTTGGTAAATCAGTCAAGCACATTTGGATAAATGATGGAGAACCTGTCTGCTTATGACTAGTACTATTTTATATTAAAGAAGAGCAGCACAATTGTTATTCAAAGTATGACATGCTGTCTAGTGAGATAATGAGATTCAATTGAATATATGCTAAACTTCATCATCTCAGATTTTTTTTTAAAAAATAAATTTAAAAAAAATGACATGAGGTTCAGATGTAAGGCCATAGCATTCAGCAAAAGCAATACAAGACATCAGCATTCTCTGTGTGCTGTGGAAAGGGCAAAAAGAAAAGCTTTTCATGTGGAAAGATCCATGTGAAATTCTTTTTGGTGATGAAGGAGGAGTTAAAATTAACATAAATAATAAAGTGCAGTTGGGTGAGATCAGAAGTCTCAATGCTGCATCTGGGTGCAGGAAAACATAAATCACTGCAGGTATAATTATGAAGGTAATTGCAATGCAGTGTAAGTAGTACCAAAAAATTAAACAAAAAAATTGCAAAGGAAATAAAATCACGAGCAGCCAAAAGACAAAAAGTTTGTGATAAATGGTTCATTTAGACCTGCAGTGCTGTGTGGGCAAAAGTGGATTGCAATCATAGCCATTTCAAAAATGAAAACATAAGAGAAAAGGAAATTGGACAGAAATGGCATGGAAATTACAGCCTTTGATCTGTTTTTGAAGAACCTTTTATGAGACATCATCGTGAGTGGGCAGCAAATTCTTTCCAGTCTCCTCTTAAAGTACTTGTGAAAGCTTGGAGACCATGAGACTGAAATAAACGTTTTAGCATGGATTGTGGGAATGTATCCCTCTCTTTTGACCTTTTTTAGCTTTTATAGGCAGCACAGAATTGCACTGAATGTACAGTGTGATAATATAGAATATATAATATAGGCAATTACATAGAACATCATTTAGCACAGTGATATGGAAAGGAAAGTGTTTTCTCTAGTAGCACTAGGCTTTTATTACTTCCCTGTAAAAATGAGGAATTGTAAGTGGGGATAGACTACATGTTTTTAAAGATTTGTTAGGCAGAAGCACAGATGGGGTTTGCAGCTCTTGTAACTCTGAGGGCTCACTTGATCTGGACTCAGTAAGTCCCGGGTTAAACTTGCCACAAGCTGTGTTGCTGGGGAAGGCTCTCTCTTTTTTTTTTCTTAATACTGCATCATTTTGAACCTCCTGGGTTATCCTGCTGTCTTGGGAGAATTACAGTGTCTCAATGTGAAACTTCAGTGTACATAAAGAGAAAAGAGGTAAATTGTGAACATGAATAACACACTGTAATTTCCATAGTCCAGCACTGCACTAGCTAAAATTAGATTAATCTCTGAGGCTATAAAACAAAGATGATCATAGTCCAGTTCAATCACTAACAAAATATCTGTAAAGCTGCTGTAAAACATTGATGTTATGGATGTATTTGGCAGTACTCCTTATTAAATACCAGTAATTAAAATCAAAATACATTGGGTTAGCTAACTCATTCTGTAAAGCTTTAGAAATCAGCTTTCAGGTAATTGGTCAGATTAGTAACTGTACATAAAATGATTATTGTTGATGAGAAGAAATATGTTACTTCATGATTTGAAGGATCATGAATGCTGTCACATAAAAGAATAAGTGCACTATTTTACATTTCAGTAAACAACAGCTGGATTCTTCCAAGAGTGCTGTTTAAATCAGATTCAAGCTGCCTGAAGCAAAATCCCTATTTATTTCCTTATTTTATTTGACTTGACTGGGTTCTGTTTTCATTAACATTTTCTATCTCAACTTATGAATTAGAAAACCTTTTTATTCAGCAGAACAAGGCAAGTTGTTTTTTAATTTGTGAAATTTGGGATCTTGTTTCATATTTTTTTAAGCTTTGTGTATCGTTATTAAGGTGGAAAATACTCTCCATTATATCCAGATAACGATTATAGGGAACAGTAACAAAATTATTTAAAATGTTTGCTCCTATATAGGCTATTTGATTTTCTATTTCAGACTATTTGATTACTAAATGGGAGGTGGAAACAGAGCTGTAGTTTGCTGTTGGGGTGCTGCTGTTATCATTATTAATCATATAAATAGTTAACGTGTAGCTGTTGTTCACGTCTTAGGCATATTAAAAACGTCATCCACGCCCTGAAGTGTTTGCAATCTAAAATTAGACAAAAGAGGTAACAGATGATAGCAGTCAGCTCTAGGAGTGGGAGTTTTCAGAAGAATATGTTATTGTTTACCTGCTGTCCTTTCACCACTTTCTGTTTGAAATGCTTTCTCTCAGCAGACTGCTGATGTGCTGAGGGTAGCACTGTGCCCCATCCTCCAGAGCATTAATGGAGATGTCAAGCAGGACCAGACCAGTTTTGACCCCTGGGGTACGACCACAAGTGAGCAGACTGTGTTCCACTGATCACTGCTTTCTGTGCCTGGCTCTTTGGGCAGTCTTCAGTCAGCCTCACTGCCTGCTTGTCTAGCTCCTCCTTCATCAGCTTCTCTATGAGCATTTTACAGGAGACAGTGTTAAAAGCCTTGAAGTCAAAGTTGGCAATAGCCACTGCTGTCCTCTCATCTACAAATCCAGGCATTTAATTGTAGGAGGCTGACAGGTTGGTTAAGCAGGATTTCCCTATTCTGACTACTCCCACTTATCTTCTTGTCCTTTATGTGCTTGAAAATAATTTCCAGGAGTACATGCTCTGTCACCTTTGCAGGGATAGAGGTGAGGCTAACAAGTCTATAGTTCCTTGGGTCCTCCTTCCTGCCATTGTTAAAGTTTGAAATGGTGTTTCCTTTCCTCCAGTCTTTGGATGCTTCTCCCAGTTGCCGCAGTGCTTCAAGATTATCAAGAGTAGCGCCTGAGTAGAAATGGCAGCAGGCAGCTCCCTCAGCATTTGTGGGTGTGTGCCATCAGGGACAACAGTATTTCCTGGCCTGATCATCTTCCTCCAAGAGTACATTTTCTTGTTCCAGATTTTCCCAGTGGTGTAGAGGGCCTGGAACTGCAGAAGGACAGTGTTGCTTGTAGAGACTTAGGTGAAGACAGTATCAAGTACCTCAGCCTTTACTATGCCCTGTGTCACCAGGTCTCTTGTCACACTTAGCAGCAGGCTTCCATTTTCCCTAGTCTTCCTTTTGTCATTGCATACTTTTGCAAGTTTTTCTTGCTGTTCTTTGCCAGGTTCAGTTCCAGGTGGGCTTTCACTTTCCTAACTGCATCTCTGCGTGTTCAGCCAGAATCTCTGTATTTCTCCCAAGTGTCCCCTCTCTGGTTTTGACCTCTGCAAGCTTCATTTTTTTTCTGTTTGAGTTTTGCTGGAAGCTCCTTTCTCATCCATGCAAACCTCCTGGCATTTTTTCTGGCTTCCCGTTCACTGGGATGGAGCAGCTGTAGCTCCTGCAGAGCACAGTCCCAGCTCTCACAGGCTCTCCTCAAATGACAGATGCTCCAGTCCTTTTATGGTCTTCCTGTCTGTCCTCTGGGAACAGTATGTCCATGTCTCTCTTGAACTGGGAAGCACAGAACTGGACACAGTACTCCAGTGCTTTTCTTTTCAGGTGGTCATAACAAGGTGTTTAAGTAATGGATGTGGTAAAGAAATTGTGATTAACACATGACTCATAAGGGTAAGTGAAGTAAAGTTTGCAGGAAAGAAAAGAGAATGAAAAAAATCAGTCTGGAAAGTCAGTATTGGAAAGTCAGTGGGATAGAAAGCACAACTAATTGGAAGCAGCAAAATAGAGCAGAAGGATGAGATACATATATTGGGAAGGTGAGTAGGAGGGTGAGGATAAGAGGAAGTAGCTAAAGCTTGATAAAAAGTTAATTGAAGGCAATAGGAAACTTTTATGTTTATTTCAGCAAATTCTTGTTAGGGAACAGGTTGTAGAAGTGGTAGGTTGTTAAAAATAAGATACACCCTGTCTAGACTTCAGATTTCCTAAAGTTCAACTATAACAAGTGCCTCTGTGACTTTGAACCTGATTTCTTGGATTGGTGACTGATCATTGCTTTGGTGGGATGTGCTTGGAAGAGTGACTGAGTCAAATGATCGCTGTTTCAGAAGGATGTTCTGATTTGCAAGGGTGGTTCTTTTAGTGGAATAATCCTCTACCTGATTATAGCTGAAGGAGATTACACAAATGCTCCAAGCAATGAGAATATTACTTTGTCTCTTCAGGACATAGAAGAGCTCTACAAAATGAAGACACCAAACAGAAATTTAACATTTCCATGTCCTCATAGGAAAAATGAAAGCCAAACTTTGATTAACTGCCTAAATTCCACACATTTTTATCCTAAGCCACCAAACTGTTTAGAAACTTAAATGGGTTCAATAAGGGTAGCATGAGGTCTGAGCAGATTTATGAGAAAAGTATCACATATTTTGGTGAGCCCTAAATTCTGGTAGGGCCACCTTTTACCCTTGCTTTCTGGGTAAATACTTGTTTGTTTTTATTTTTAAAGCATTTCCATACATCTAGTCTGTTACTAACTTGAGATTCAGTTCTAATGTGTAAAACACATGCCAGTGATTTAGCTGCTTCTGTAAGCTTCTTCAACCCTAACTCTCCCAAATATGTTTGGATTCCCTATTGAAATTTCCTTTTTAAGAAGTACTGGCTATAGCCATTTCCAGATAGCTAATGAAAAACTTAAACAAAATACAGCACTGTGTTTCAAAACACAACTGTGGTTTTTCTTTTTAGAAATGCTGTGATAAATACCTTTTTGTTAAAATTCACCAACCTCTGGATAATCTTCGGTTTCCAAGTTGGAAAAGCATATTCAATATATATTAAAAAAACCCAAAAGAAATATTTCCAAAATTCTAAGTTTTGAAATGCCACAAGCTCTGGTATATTTAGGAGTTTGTGGAATGTGTCTGAGCAAGTGGCATGTAAGGCCCCCTGTAAACTAGAGAGAGGATAAGAATGAATTCCAAAGCCTAGAAACATTATAATGCTTGGCAATATTCCCTTGGCTTCCTTTCCTTCAATCAGGACTGTTGTTATACTATTTCTGCTGAAACATAATTGCAATCCTGTAAGTACAGATATCCACAGTATCTCCAGTGTAAAAGACTTTCTTCCAGAACAGAACTATATTAGCTGTAATAGGTATTAACATAGCTATCTTAGGATAGCAAGTAATGGGTGAGCAGAAGAGGGTTCACAGATGACAGATTGATAACTAAGGCAATAGTGTTCAGCCAAGGATTTCATATACTTCCATAGGATTATGTGGCAATAGGGAATGAGGTAGATTTCTTGGCCATTTCTCAGTTTCTCATATCTGGGGCTATATGAAAACTTTACAGCTCTTGAATACGAAGTAGGGAATTGCTTTAGTGGTAGCCAAAAATTCATTGTATTTTGTTTGTTTTCTTTTGGGGAGGTGATGGGGTACTGGGGTCAAATCATTCTTTCCCATTCGTACTAGAGTATTGTTTTATGTTAAGGGTTCTTATCTTCTTTTCAAACTTCAAGAAGAAAACATGAAAAATAGCTTTTATTACCCTTCTGTGGTATTTGTAAGGATAGTGAAGGAATAGCTCATAAAAAGACATTTCTCAAGTTTTAACATACTGACTTTTTCATTACCGTAGCAGGTGGTCATTTTCATATAAATGAAACTGGTAAATAGCAACCCAGTTTTTCACATGGATTCAATTACAGTGAATGCTTCCAAACACCAAAGGCATGGAAAAATACCCATTCCTTTTCATTCTCTTTCTAACCAAATAAAATGAATCTTTAAAACTTTTATGTGTATATATATATATATATATATATATATATATATATTTATATGCTGTGGTCAAAATGCAACAATATATAAAATAAGAAATACTGAACTTTATATTTTTACATTTTTCTCCCTTGAGGTTGATACTAAACCTATACATAAAGTAATTTATGCCAAAGGAAATTTTCCTTTTCTGTTTATATGTTTGTGAAAGAGCTTCAGGTTTCTTACAGAAGATTCTTCCTCCTTTAATATTGTCATAAAGCTCACACACCTCCATCTTTTTGGTAAATCATTACTTCAGTGCATGGCATCTCACAAACTTGCCATCACTGAATTCATCTTACCTAATTCTAGATCTGTAAAAGTAAGACATCATATAAATGCATTTAAAAAACAGATAAAATTTTGTAAATTTCCCACTGTATGTGTCTTTTTTTCAATATGTTTTTCTTCCTAGTCTGCTGTAAGATCAAGCTTAGTATCTAAAATCAGGTGAGATAAATACCACTCTCTAAGTCATCAGTGCTCAAAGAGGTTTGGTTAAAATATGAATCTATCTAAGGACTGTTGAAGCTCTATGAAAAAAGGGCAACACACATTAGTAATAATTACTAATTATGTCACTTTCATGTGTATGGAATTTATTACAAAAGTTGATATTATTTTATGGGGTCCAAGAATATTTAAATGAAACATTTCCAAGTACAATGAAATTCATTTTGGAATAGTGATGTAAAATGCTTGAGCAACATTTTAAATAATAATTATTGTGCACAGCTTAGGGGAGAAGTAAATCTTATCTAAGAAGTACAGCTTTTAACCTGCGTGCCACTTAGACCAAAGATGAAATAAACAATGCTTGTGGTGGGATTCCATAGCTGAATGGCATTCAAAGAAATTATTCCTCCCTGATAAGCTTCAAAATACTTTATCTGTGTAGGCAAGTGGGAGCTGTGTCTTGGTTCAATGCTGTAGCTGCTGTCTGCAGCTCATTAGGTTCTGCTGTAGAGAAACAGATAAAATAACATGAATAGTTCACACAAAATTGGGCCATTTAACTGGGGGTCCTTACAACTCTTGACACCTGTCTTTGTGTCCAGCAACCTGCTGACAGACAAAGGCAGTAATTTAAATTCTTGGCATTACAGATCCTGTTAATCACAGCAGATGCAGGCTTCCTCTGTAAATCTGTTCTGTTTATTGTGGGAAAGGATTCTGTATAAGTATGTATTGGTTGTGCTTTGGGAGAAGTGATTCCAGAGATGACTTTTGTCCAATGACAAAAGTCTTGCCACTTAAATTACTCTGCTAAAAACTTCTGAATTCTATCCTAAGCACACTTGCAAGGGTACATACGAATGTTGGCATACATTAAAAAAGGGTTCATGATAACTTACTGATTACTTTGAAATACAGTTTGTGTATTTTTTTAATTACTGTTACTAAGCTCAACTGTTGATGGAAAATATGTGTGCATTAATTAGTACAAGAACTGCTAAGCATATTAAATCAGGCACATTATTTTTGCATATAAATTATATTTCAGAAGAAAGGTTGTTGATCTGGACATAAAAGTGCTAATAGAGATTGTAAAAAAATTATTATAATGAAAAGATATGGAAGTTTATGCAAAAAGGCAGCCTTAGGAGAAGGCATTAGCTTTAAAGAACTTTGCTCTTTCCTCACCCTGTACCATCCTCATCCTATAGATCCCTTTTTTTACCGACATTTATTTGTACTGTTACAAACTCAAGAGATTGCATCTGAGTCCTTCACACTGGCTCTAAATTAAGATTCTGTGATTCCATGCCAGCTGTCTTTGGGGTACAGATTTCCTCTCTTCAGAGGCATGAGTGAGCTTGTTTCAGTGTTTGTGATAGTCAATAATACTTTATTTTGCCATTTGTCATTAAAAACAGAACATGAATATCTATTGTGCTTTTCATTTAAATAACCCACAGACTACTACTTGATCTACAGAGGTAACTGCAACTTTCTCCTACTCCCATAAGGATTTACTCAAAACAAAGCCATGGGCAGTTTTTAATAGGATATTAACACCCTTTCAGATAATTCTTAATTAAGATCTTTCAGATCTTCCTACAGAAGTGTAAAACAGCATTGATTGTCACTAAAGTATCAGTGATTTACATAAACTGTTTTATGAGTGGACATGTCTATATAAAACTAATGGTAAAGGTTTGTATTATTTATATGTATATGTAATTTTCACTTCCAACCACATCTAGACCATTTAACAAATAGCATGTTGCTGTTCCCTTTATGAATATTTTGTCTGTGTTAAGAATTGCTTATTTGTACCCTCTATGCTTATCACATGCTAGTTAAAGATATTTCCTGACTTATTAAAGCTGAGGACACAGAAGGTACCTAAGTGGGAGCCCTTCCATGAAATAATGGTGAGGACCCAAACCTCTCTTCATCTCAAAGAGAGCTCTGTGTGTGCAGCAACTCTGAATATTAAATTGTTCACTTAAGTCCTTGTTCTTTGGAAGTTATTTTGAAAATCAAATTATTTTTAAGATATCAGTTTGCCAGTTCTGAGATACTAATTTAAGGTATCAGTCTAGCAGATTACCAGTTTAATATACCAATTGCCCTTGTGTTTCATAACCAAGTCTACTTAGTGAACATCATGAAATGACAAACTGATGCCTAAATTCAGCTGAGATGTGAAACACTGAAGTCTCCAAAATTCCATATGTGAGAACCATCACTGTATTTTGCTTAAGATGGGGATTATATTAAAAGAGATATTAATTTGCCAAAAAAAGCAAGATTAAAGTTAAGCTATTTTGTATTTCTTAATAGTTTGTTATTTGAAAAACCATTTTAATAAGCAAAATAAATTAATTAAAATACATACTTGTTTTAATATTATCTCAATAATCAGCATTGAGAATTGCCATGAGTTTTAAGAAATTGTACCATACTTGTTTACTTTTTGTTTTCTTTTTGATTAATCATGCCTATTTTCATTTCCTATTGCATATGGTTTTTCAAAACCTGTAAATAATTTAGAGATGTCTTAGATTTAGGAAATTTTGTTTTAAAAATCTGTTAAAGAAAGTGTGCCTGGAAAAGGCACACAGTTATGCACAATAAATTTCTTGCTTTCATGTTAAAATATGATTCAGACAATGGTAGACCACTGACCTTAGTAAAGTACAGGGATTTAGAAGATATTTTAACAAAAAAGTAAGTAGGGGTATGGAATTAATTGAAGCCTACATGGACTTGCCAGATATTGAGCAAACCAGGCTAAATTGCCCATGTTCTTTGATAAGAATCTCAGTAAATTTTATCTATATGGGCTTTCTAGCATTTGTTTTGGAAGTGTATTTAAATATAGGTCTTAGTTTCGTTGTAAATGTGTAAAAAAAGCTGTATGGTGATTAAAAAACTATCAGAAGCAGTAAACACGATGATCTGTATTTAAAGTTACTGACTAGGAAGGAGGTTATTAGTGAGATTGTTGAACGAACACTGGTCTGGGATCAATATTATTCATTTAACAACTGCCCCCAAAAGTCAGAAAACATTAAAGATTTGTTTCTGATACATACTGGAGGGGTTTGGCAGCTTGTAGAAGAAATGCTATATCTAGAGACTGAGAAGAGGATCATTAGAAATTGATCAAGTGTTCAAGTACAAAAGAAAAATAACCAGTCATAAAATATTTCTACCCCATCTGAATTCTCATCTCTTGAAAACAACAAGGAAGAAAAACAAAAATCAGCTTGTGGGTAAGAGGAGATAACATCATGGAAAACTGAAGGAGGAGTTACTGGACAAGACATTCAATAAATGCGGAGATGTGTTAATTTAGAAAAAACAAAGATGAAATTGAATTTGGAATGCTATATAAAGCTCTTGCCATCATTTTTTTTTCATGGACATAATTCCCTATTAAAGCAGGGAAAGAGAAGGGCTATTAAAATGACTGAGGAAGAGTCACAGTTGTCCCTATAAACAAGAGTCAGTACAGGCTGGAAAATTAATTCTAGTAATTCTTAAATGGAAAAGATAACTTTCAAGTAGCTTTTGAATCCTTGTTTCTATGGTCCTTGGTATTCCATATAAGTAGCTATGTTTTCTATGTTCCTTAGCATTCCAAATAAGAAATTATATTATTCCAGCCTTGGCAATTTTTTAATCTTAATTTTGTACCAAATTTCATAAACCCTACATTAAACTTTGTTCAGGTGTCTGTCATTAAGCAGTATATTCATGGCATTTAGTAGCTTGCAAGGGTGCTCACACTGTGATGCACCAAGATGTGCAGCATCTGCTAAACCAGCTTTAGGAAGTACTGACCCATATGAGTACTCATATGAGTTCTCTGTGACAGAACTGAATCAGAAATGCAAGAGTGGCATTTTCACTGCTGGATAATTTGTTTCCTCCTTGCGTTTGTGCAATTTCATTAGTAAAAGATAGCAGTAGAAAATCCCTGTGAGTTCAGTCATACCTTTTCTAGCTGCTGTTTTGCCTAACAGTATTTCAGTATTTTTGTAAGGGACTTGTCAGTACAGAGCTCAGCTAAGTGATAAAAGGGAAATGCTGCATTTCAACTTGTTAGAAAAATACCCTCTATACTAAATAATTTCAGAATAATATTCAGCTACTCTTACATTTTGGAGCCATATTTTGAAGATTTACGTACTTGAGTTTTTTATTTATTTTCGTATTTACATTTAGCTGGGCATCCTACATATTATTTTTTGTTTGAGATTGCTCCAGGACTACAGATGCTATGTGAATCACATTATGAAGCTCTGGAAATGCCAGATATGAGTCAATATTTGTGATGTTTATCTGTGCAACTCAAGCCAAGTCTTGCAGAATGGCAAATACTTCTGAAAAAACATTGAACTTCAGCTGGTATAAAAAGGTTCTATCTATCTGAATCACTTAGGCCTGACTTTGCTGGGGAGGTGCAGCAGGAAGGGTAAAACAGAAACCTAGAAAAATTATTAATTTCACACTGATTATTTGCCTTATTGCCCATCTTCTCTATAGGAAAGGGTCTGCACTTTATTAAATGCTTAACTAAGTTAAAATAGATCTACAAATTCATATGTAATAGCCTAGTAATGTTAACATGCACTTTGTGTGAAATAGGCTGCTCAGATACAGCACTACATTTTCAGCAGATGTTTAAGTCATTATAAATTGCAAATTTGGAAATGACTGCCAATTAAAAAAATTAATTAATCTTTTATACAGACTGTCATTTAGTGTCTGAAGAGTTGCTGGAGGGCTTTTTTTCTGTTTTGAAGAAACTTGGCATACTTGTTTCATCTAATAATTCTTGTCCTAATGTGTGCAGAGGTTTTATTGTCAATGCATTGTTCAGGGTACTAAGTATATATGAATGATTATCTGGCTTTATCTAGACACGCATTCATATCTGATATTTTCCTTCTTGTCTTGAAATTTCATTTCTTCCAATTTTCTAAAATAGCAAATACCAGTTTCAACCCTGAAAAATATTTTTAGAACAATTACTGTTGTAAATCTTTGTAAATTCTTCTTTTCCCTTCTGAACTGGGTCTTATTGTTTGTTCTCCCTCTCCTGTGAGTGCCAAGGCAACTTTATTGAGCTTTCAATGTCATTGAATTTGCAGGCAGCAACTCAGATCTTTTGTGAAGTCAGTGTTTTGGGACTGAAATTGTCATTGTTTTTCTTTGTTGTTGGAAAAAAAAATGTTATGTTCAAAATTTGAAGCCTAAGTCTTTTTTTTGTAGAATAAATAACTATCCTGACATAGTTGGCTGTTTTCACATGTGTCATAAATTTTGTGAGAACAGAGAAATTTGTGTGTTATGAGCTCTCTAATCTGATGCCATATTTAGACTGGCAGAAGGGTTCATGCTTCCAGTGTTGGCTCTTTTAATGGCAGGAAGCAAAACCTTTTATCCTTGATGAAATGGTATCCTGCATCTCTGTATATATAAGGACTTCTTATACTCATTTTCCTCCACTTCACATTACTCTCTAGAGCACTGACTATGGAAAAATCAGCATCACACCCTTGAGTTCTATCTGTGTATTAATGTCTCATTTAAACATTGAACTCATGTTTGCCTCCAGTTATGGAGAAGCTGTGTTGTGCTGCTGGACATTATAGGAAACTGAACTATCAGAGATGCTGAAATATGCTTGTGAGGAAAATGCATCAGGCAGCATTTTAAGGTTTGTCTGTTTGACAGTGCTGCTGATTTTGCCTATTTGTTTTTATCTTCTGGCTTTATTATCAGTATAATGATTTTGTTTTATACTAACTATACTAGCATTGAGAGAGCTACAGATGGCAGCATATTTACTTCTTTTTTTTTTTTTTCCCCAGAGATACTGGAATGGGAAATCTGGGAATAAGCTTTTCCATAATACTGTGTATAAGCCTGTATAAGTCTGTATAAACCTTCAATTTTTATGTCTTTCAGTTTCCCACATACAAACCTGAGCTGATATTTCCCTGCTGCCAGACATGCTATTCTTCCCCTACAGCATGAGAATACTTTTAATTGTTAGGTAAAGGAACTCTGAACATTTATATTTAGAGGGTTGGAGTAGGATAATCCTGCTGATGTAGAGTTTTTATGAAAAGGGAACATTTGATATTTATTCATAACTTATTCATTGCATTTAGATGCAATGCCGGTTTGAGAAAAAAATCTAGCTTGGTTTGGCTCAGCATTTGGGTCATTATATCAGAATATGGAATAACCAGGCCAAATTTAGCTGAGCCTTTGCTTGAGTGTAGTTGGACTACATCAAGTACTGATGCAGTCACTTCTTGATTTGCTTGTTTGCATATAAACATTTAGCTATCCAAGTTCACCTGCTGTAAATATCAATAATCAGAGTTGGCAAGTAAGATAAAGGAATAGAGCTGTTCTTCTGAAATAAAGCTATTCTTGCCGTAAAATGCAAAACATAATATGCAAATTCATTGTGAACTAAACATGTATTCCTCAGAAAAATCCTTACATTTGTTGTTGAAAGTTTGCCTTAGTTTTGGTACACAACCAAAATCAACACCTGAAATTTCAAGAGGAATCACTCTCTGCAAATGAGAAATTCTGTAAGTTGTAACCTTTAAAATACAAGTGTGAAAACCCATTAAATCCATGTAAGAAAATCAAATATAAAAAAAAAAAAAGGCAAGAAGTGTGCTTGAAAATATTTTCAGTCTCCCACAGCACAGTGAAAGGCAGTTATGTCATCTGCCCTTTTATCCTTCCTCATGCCCTGCAAAAACCCTTTCCTTCCCAACAAATGCACATTTTTTTCAGTTCTGCAGCTAGTATCTGCCTGTTGAAAACAGTCAGTGGGGATGTAAGCACTGTTTTGCAAGGGCTGAGGGGCAGTAAAGGGATTTCCAAATGGCAAAGTCACCCCAGCCCCAGCAGAGTGGCCAGGGCATTTTACAGGGCTGTGGCAAATGCACTGACAGGTCTTTCCAATTCTCGCACGTTCCCGGTGCACATCCTAATCACTGGCTGTGGAAGCAGGGACTGGAAATATTTCAAATTTTGCAAAAAAAAAGACTTTGAAGTTCATCAAATTCATCCTGTTATGGAAGGGGAAAAAAAAATCAGCTTGAATTATTTTTGCATAAGAGGAGAATTGCTTCCTGCTCAGCACTAGGCACTTTCAGATTGTGGTCTCAAACACGTACAAACACACTTTCATGGTGTTTAACTGCAGGGCTTGGCTTGGAATCACTTCAGAGGAATACGTGAGCATTCCCATTGGATATTTGAATAACACAGGATTAAGATTTTGTATATGGTGTATATACATGTGTGTATTTTTACAGCCTAAGTTTATAATAAGAATTACTGAAATACATCCTTTTTAAGAACTGCTAGATGTAAAGCTATCTGCAGAATAGAAATAATGCTGATGAATTTTTATGACACGTAACATTTTCCTCTCTTCATTAGTAGAAGGAGCTGGGAGGAGTCTAGTAGAGCAGAGGAGTTGAAAGAGCATTAGAGCTTTGTCAGCTGTCTTTCCCCTGATGGCTTTGAACAGTTTTCTATCCTCAGAGCCACCCCCTGTAATCCTGAGCAATACCTGCAGCAGGATTTTCTGTCTGAACAGAAATGCCTGTGCTATCCTACTTTTTTCTTATACTGTTGTCTGAAAATGTGTACCTGCTATTGAATCTGCTCCTTATTGTCTAATTATATTGTCCAGTGAAACAAGTAAAATATGGCAAGAGTAATTAACAAAAGAAAACAAAATCTTTTTTTTTTTTCCTCAGCCTGCTGGGAACATACACAGAGCCACAGGCTGTAGCTGACCCACTTCTTGATAAATCACACAGCGTAGCTAACACTGAGGCAGCTAATGCCATCTACTGACTAAAATAACACAACCAGTGAGATGGTCAGCCTCAAAAGGAGATTGCAGAGCTGGTAGCATTGAAAATGATCAGAACATTATGTACACCTCTTTGCTTAAATGTAAGTGTAGAAGTTAAACCAGGTTCTTGAGAAATCAGGAGCCATTTGTCTTAAGTTTGTTCTGCAGCAAGAAAGCTAAAATAATCTGGTGTTAGGAAAGCCTTTCAGTAACCTGATTTTCCAAATTGCTCAGTACTTTCTCTTCCATTGTGTTCAGAGAGGTTTGTGTCTTCTCAGATTCTCTGAAAATCCATGGTGATGCTGGTTTGCTAAAGATACTTTATATGCTGAATGTCATTTGAAACATGGTATTCAGTAAATTCAGTAAAAGAATTGCCCTTTCTCATCCCCATTCATTGTTGCAGTGAGTTATATATAAATGATTGTTTTCATCTCAGAGGTGAGACTCAGTTTTTTATTTTTTGTTCTCAATATGAAGACATGATCAGTGTTAAGTATGTTGCTGCTTTATGATACCTGCAAATAACCACTTAACTTAAAATATCTCTTTCTGTGTTTATAATAACGAATTCATGGCTTCAATGTAATATGCAGAGAAATTTGCATTTGGAATAAGTGCCACATTTCCTGCTAAAAATTATTCATTGAGCAAAGTGGATTACATATAAGATACCAGCATTCTCCAGGTTAATAACAGAGAACATTCCCTCTAATAATGAATAGCCATTTTGCACAGTAAAGCAAATCAGTGTGCTCTTTTGAGACAGTTAAATTATAAATCAAAGTCTCACTAAAGCAGACAATGTACTTCAGTATATTCTCAAGTGGGGTGCTGTCCCTTTTACTGGGTCACTTCTGTGTGTGCTGAAATTTCTGAGGCAAAATCCTTTTGATCCTGTGGAACTCAATAGCTTCATAGAAAGAAATGGTGCCTTTCACCCAGAAAAATCCTGACTGGATTAAAGTACTGAATCACTATTTACTGCCCTTATTCTCTGTCTTTTTTTTTCTTTTTTTTTTTTTTTGTACATCAAATATCAAAAGTTCACGTCTAGAATAACAACAACTTTACAGCAAATCTACATTTCCTCTTGTTCCAAAATGGACCTGCATTCTTTACTCATGGTGTCTGAACCTTCACTTCACTCTGTAGCCTTAATACTGAGCCAGTTAAAATTTTAAGGAACTTGCCACAATTTATCCACTTTTATCACCTTTTCAGATGAAAAGAATCTTTAGTTATTTTGAGGAAACAATGAAAAGGAATACTGTGAAGGAGGTGTCATAATGTATTAGGATATGGACTCAAACAGAATCAATTATTAATGTTAATGTTGTTCAGGTCACCTTCCACAGCTTATTTAATTAAAAGAATAAGCTTAATTAATAGAATTCATTCACAAGTTCCACTTTTACATAATTTTACCTTTTTGGGCCAGATTAATTTTCATTCCACCATATGAAATCTGCATGGCATTCTACCAAGTAGTCTTCATTTCTGATTTTAAGTAGCATTTCCCTGACCACCTGCTACATCAGACCAGAATAAGTCTTAGTTTGACCAAAGTCCTTCCATGGTCTAATTACTTACTCTGTCAAATTTATTCTAATATCTCTCATAAGAAACTTAGGTAAAAGTCCTTATATAATATTTAACATTTTAGAAGATGTCTTCCACTACTTCTCTGTGGGCTTCTTTCCATTAGGTCTGTTGTGTACTAGATATTTAAGGACTTATAGAATCTTACAAATCTCAATTTTACTACAGTTTTTTTTGTCTGGTTTGTTTTTATTGCAAAGTCACTGTAGATGAGAACAAGTCCAAAAGACATGGAAATTTTTGTTAAAACATTTTGTACTCATTGTTAAGATTTTTTTACCCCTTGAGATCTAATTACTTTTAAAATTTAAATTACCTGTTCTGGACAGTACACCTCAGCATAAACATGTAGATTAGTGGAATAATAGCAATTGTAAAACTTTCTTTATAGCTTTCAATTGGCTTTGTTTTGTTTTGTTTTCAAAATGCTGTCCATTGTACTGTTTCAGAGGTGTTTACAAAACAGCAAGTCAGTCTTGAGTTTCTCTTTCTATGTCAACCTCTTTTGTTGATCTTGGAATGAGATATCCAACACCTCTGAATAAATAAGGTTTGCATAATTACAGTGTGATTGCAATTTGTCTAGAATATACTAGTTAACTGAGAAATATTTTTTTTCAGGATAATTATTAAATTAATTAAATACTCATATAATTTACTATTATGTGATATTTATGGCAGCTCCAAAATTCTGTATTGTAGTCTTCAGGATGAGATTTCTTGTTTTCAGTTATGTACCATGGACCCAAAGAAAATTTCTCTAGATTTTACTGCTCATTTCCTACCTTTTATGTTGGACCTTTTCTTTTAGAGATTGAGGATGCATTTATTTTGAGGTTTGACAAAGAAATATATCTCTCTACATACATAAATCATAATTTTATATATTTTTACCAAGATACTCTACTTTACTGAAGTTTTCCTAATCAAAAACCATTTTTTTGATACTAATGTACCATATTCTTACTGTTCTTGTGTGAAGGTAAAGTGTTGTCTAATTTTTTCTATGGTTAACATGAAGTTTTGACTTTCTGGCACTGGTGATATTTTTTCCACATTTGTTTACTTAAATACAATAGATTGGAGATAGGGGTAGGGTTTAATTCATTGAACTGGTTATATTGTTGCTTTCTTTGTTTTGGAAAATCATTTGGATTCTCTAGTGGAATTATTTATATTCAGAACATTTTCTGGTCCTCACAGAGGACGTATAGGAGAAAACACAGAAGGTCATTGCAGCATTGTATGTGGTAGACAGCTCGCTGTTGTTTGCCATATCTAGGAATTTTCAGACAGCTCCATTACACACTGTGCAGAATGTACAAGCATGGGTGCTTCATTTGCTGCTATAAACTGGGGTGCTGGTTTCATAAAAAAATGCTTAACATTGTGTGATAATGGCCAGCTGTGAAGGATGAATGAAGATTATGGAAAGAGAATTCATAAAGAAGTTGTATTTATAAATACAACATGAAAGCCCGATTAAAATTGCCTCATAAAATTTGATGGCTTTAAATGAACCTTTGTGCCAAACAAGCCAATCTTCTTGGTTTCTAGAGGCATGCATTAGAGCAGGATTACTTAGTGGCTAGGGGGCACAGAGCAGAAGTGAGTGCCCAGGGATCATACCAGCTAATGGGCAGAATCTGGCAAAAATTTCCCAGTCACTGTGACAGAGCAGAAGCCTTCAATGGGGATGGAAAAGTTACCCATCCCTCAGAGCTGTCCTGCTCACTCTGCTTCTCCTGCTTGCAAGATGGTGCCTGGGTGGTGCTTTCTGGCAAAAAGTAAAAAAAAATGTTTCTTTTTCTCCTTCTTTCACTGTTTAAATATGTAATATTTAAATATGTAAGCCAGCAGATTCAGTAATGTTATGCAAAGTGTGCAAAGCAGAGTCCCCAGGCAGGTGCAAAGGAGAGCCACTTTATTGCAAAACTCAGGCCTTTTAAGCAGCTATCCCATTATCAGCTACATGGTTTTAAATCATAACATAATTCAACCAAGCACCATACACACATGTGTGTGTGAACACACAATGGTTATATAACTTGTTTTTCCTCCTCTAATTCAGCTGTGTCACTTTCCCATAGTCCTTTTCTGCTTAGCTGGAGTAAGAGGCCAGAGACATGATTTTACAAGAGCTTCCCTCTGTAAGGTTTTACCTAAATGCAACACCACAGGAGGGATCAAAACATGACTTCTCACTGGTTAAACTGAAGGATCTGTAGAATGTGTTGTAAGCATGGTGATTAAAATACCAAGACCCCATGAAAGAACCTCAGCATTGTGAACTTTTTATTATTCATTCCTTGTAATTTTTTACTTTATTTCTTGTCACTTTTCATAGGACTTGTGACTCATTCGTTTGTTGCATTTTCCTGTCTAACATATTTTAACTTTTCTACTTAGAATGTTCTCTCACTTTGTTCTCCTCTTGCTTCCCTGATCTCTCTCCTGAATTGCACTCAACAGTCACGCCTCTCTGTCTGCCACCTTCTTCCATGACTATTTTACTACCTCTAGCACTTTTTAAGCTCTTTATCCTATGGTTTTATCCCTTGATATTTACCCCCTCAGGATTTCCTCTCTTTCCCATCATAGGCATTTGTAGATTAGCATTTTCTCTGCAGATTGGTCTGCTTCCCATCATCAGTAATACTGAATTCTCTCTGCAGTAGGAGGAATGGAAGTGGGCAGATGCTAATTCTGTCCTGAGATTGCATCACCTGTAAAGAGGAGAAGGAAACCTGCATCTGAAATCAGCCTAGATTTTTTTATCTAAAAATTGTATATATATTTGCTCATTCATAGGACCTTGCCCATCTGACACAGACTGAGTTCTTTTAACCTGGAAACAGTGAAGTAAACTTGCACAACTCTGTGGATCAGTCATTCTCAGTAACAGCAGTTTTCAGAAGCTTTGTTCTTTCCTCTGTGCTTGCTTTTCAGTGTAATTTGGAGAACATGTTTAAGGTTATCCACACATTCCAATAAGATGTTATGCTCCAGAAAATGAGTACTTCACTTTTAGACTATACCTGTAACAGTTTCCAGTCTATAACACTAGTGCATGACCCTATTTTTTCTGCCATTGTCACTAGGCTGCCCATAATTATATTGATATACTTGAAGATTCCCCATATGTAAAAGACTAAATTGCTGCATCATAATTTGCTACTATGTTTTCCCTTCCATTTACATTTCTTAAAATGCTTTGGAATTTTGTCACAGTGCCTTCATACATATGCATGACCTGCCTCAGCAAAAGACAGAACTCCTTTTTTTAGAACTTATGAAAAATGCATCCAAACTTCAAAGATGAATTAGAAATCAAGATTTCTGATGAGATATTTTGGGAATCAAATCATATGAGATCTCTAGAATGTAGACAATAAAAATGCTACTATTAATGTGTCTTTAGAGAGAGAAACTATCTTGCATAAATCTTGAGAAGTCTTCTTAATTTTTGGGAGATGGGAAATACAAAACATAAGCTGAAATGACTGTTTTGATGCCTACAGTTTGTAGCTTGTGATAGTTTTAATATGATTGCATATTGGTTTTTCCATGCCACATCACTAAAGATGTGAAGTATCTTGAAATAATGTGTGTTCTGTATTTCAGGATTCACTGAAACACAAACCAAAAGAAAATCTGATGTGCTGTCATGATGTTTTAGTTCTGTCAACATGATGTGATGACATAAATAAATTTTAGCATTGAGGTGCTTTATTAATACATATATAATAAACGTGACAATATAATACCCTCTGCTGGAAATGCTTGCTCTGTTAGCAGGTGAAAATCCACTAGGAATTTTTGTGAAGTTGTAAATTTTTTATTAACTCTCAACTCTCACAGATGTACAAGTCTAAAGATTGATGACTTTAATTAGAAATTTAAAATGTTAATTAAATACCACAGGCCACTGCTAATCTATTCTTATTAAATTTTGCAGTATTTTGTATTAAATATATTTTGTCTGACTTCTCAAAAAACCCCAAAGAAACTGCAGTTTCTATTGTGAAACCTGTTTTATGTTTATATGTTTATAACTGAAATAATGGACTACTTAGAGCTATTCGTATAAAGCAAAAAAATTACTGAGTAGAAATTATTCCTAGTTTTGAAACATAAGCATCTTGATATGAACAAGTAGAAACATCAGAATTTCATACTCAAAGGTAGAATTTGCAAGCAATTTTAGTCTTATTCTCCTGGTACCTTTAAGTCCTACATGTTACTTTCCTGTTTTCAAGGGAAAAAGTTGAGGTTGTTAAATTTGTGAGGGTTGTAAAAGCTTTGAACTATGTCCAGTGCTTACAGCTTGTGGAATTAATTTTCACCAGTTTGCTCTTTCAATGATTATGTAGTATGTCACAGAATGTGTCTCTGCTGTGCTAGGAAACTGAACATACCAAAAAAACACTGCTGTGCAGTTTACAAGCTGTACAGCATTACAAAAATGTCAGAATAGATTCTGCTTCCCTTTTTTTCACCACAGATGGGTTTTCTTGGTTAAAAACTGTTCTTCTCTGCACTGGACAGTTACTGTTTGCCTGTCCAGAACTCTGCTCAGTTACAAAATCTGAATTTTAACTGAAGTATGTATTGGATTTTTATGGTTCTCATAGCTGCTCCCCAAACAAGGAAAGTGATTACTTCATACAATAAGAATCCCATTTTTAGCTACTTATATTCTCTTCAAATGGCAGAGCATTTCAATCAGGTCTACCAAAAGCAAACTAAATTTGCTACAGTCTGAATTGTAAGATGTACTCAGAAAATACTGTCTTCAGGCATTGAAAACAAGGACTTGTGATTGAATGGCTAATGTGTGAAGAGATTGTTTTCAGACATTAACTCTTCCTTCTTCCTCTGATTTATATCCCTGTCTTACTCAATAAAAATTACCCAAACCAAACAAAGAAAATATTCCACACCAGGCAATAAAAATTGAAAATTTCATTTGAAGGAAGGGATAATAGGCAGAAAGAGACCCTAGATAGTGACACTTAAAATTACTTCAAAGCATCATGCAGTTCATTCCTGTAGGGTGGAACAAGCAGTTATTCTGACATCAGGAGTGAATTGGGTTGTTTAACTTCTCGGCTTCTTGAACATTATAGCCATTTTAGTATAATTAAATGAAGATGAGTTGGATGACTATTACTTTCCCATGTTTACAGGGCCTAACCATGATTCATGGTTTGTGTATAAAGAATGCAATAGAAATGTAGTAGATCTTGGAATATGGCCAAGTACTGTTTATACAGAATTATAGAGATTTACTATACTAGATTAAATCTATATTCTATATCTAGTATAATATAGGTTAGTATCCATCTGATGTAGTATATATTGTCTGGCAGTATTTAGAATCAAATGCTTCAAACAGGCATGCAAGATATCCATAACCAGCTTGTGGTGTAGTAATCTGTCATGGGAAGTTACTTCCAATCCTTTACTGCTGACAGTTTTATAAATTGACAAAGGAATGACACTTTGGAGAATGAGGGTTGTGAAAGTGGCTTCAAAGAGGGTGGGAGAAGACTGATTAGGTCTCATTACAATTCCCTTCCCAAAGGTTACATCCAGTACATTCTGTTTGCACAAAATACTTTCTTTCAAATACTTTCTCTCTCGTGTCCCAGCATAGAGAGGTTCTTGTGTATTCCTAGAAAGAAAAGAAACTTTTTGGAATATAAACCTGAAAGAATTTACAGAGATCTGTAGTAACAGAAGTTAAAAATCATCCCTGATTCCCTTTCTCAAGATCCAGTTTCCTTTTACTTTATCAGTACTAGCTTCCATTGGAAGTGGTGGGCTCAAAGTATAGTCAATTAAGTTTTGTACAGCATCATTAGGCTGCAAAACACAATTAGATGAACATGCTTGCTAAAAACAGCCCATTGTCTTCTCAGCTATTGTAATGTCTTTTCTTACACAAATCTTTTTACAGTCTTGTGTTCTAACAAGAGCCATTTAAAATTAAAATTTCCATCACTCCTAAGCAGTTGCAACTTATGAAAAGAGACCTGAGAATAATTGGTTGTTATTCACTCCAATGATGCTAAATTCATGTATTTATTTGCTTCTGCTGAAGTGCTGAGCGTTGATGTTGTACTCTGCAAACTGAGCCCCTTCCTTAGCCCATTTAGATAGACACAAAGTATATCAGGATCTATACATGCATTCAAGCAGGTATTCTTCCTGCACCATAAATACCAATCTTTGTTGCTTTTTCGTGTTTGTTGTTGTTCTTCTAAAAGTAAAGTCTCTGCATCAAGGACTGTCTGACAAGTGTGGCTGAACAGCCTGACTGTTCTGTGGCTGCTGACCCATTAGCACCACAGGTGCAGGAAGAACAAGTGCTGAAGAGGAGGTGCAGTTGCTGGTGCAGTCACACTGTCTTCTGAAATTGGGTAATAGAGGCTGGCAAAAACTGTTTCTATCAGAATAACAACATAGCTTGGAAGTTGTGCTGACATGTCTGCTCTGCAGAGATCTGCTGACATAACTATGGCCTGAGTTAGATAAGCAAAATTGAATAAATAGAACAGAGGCAGGAAGGGAGAAGTGATGAGAGGAAGGAGAGTTAAAAGTAAGAAAGGGTTTTGCTGCATAGCAGGAGAATTATGAAGGTGTAGGAGGAGATTTTTCAAAGGCATGAATAGCTAAATCTATTAAGATTGCACAGTGACTGCAGGGATCGAGATACAGATAGAGTGGAAGAATGTAGAGAACAGAAAAATTTCTAGAGAAGGGATCTAGAGAGATTGAATAACGTTGGTTAATGAAGCAGAGAAATGTGATTCTTAGGATAACATGAGTCACACACCAGAATGAAGAAGAGGAGAGTGAAAAACTGCCATGAGCAAGGGAAGGAGGCTAAAACCACCAAACAAGTATAAGAAAAACCCAATGTTAATGCAGGTTGTGCTGGGATATCAGGTGATAAAAAGTGAGTGTAACCTCTCCTGCGTGTAGATGCTCCTTCAATGCACCGCAGTGTGCTGGTTCTGATATCCAGACTGAAGGCCTCTTACAACTGGTCACTGAGGCTGCACATGTACAAAGGTATAAAGGCAGCCCTAAAAACCTTTTAGGCTAGTCAGTATATTTCAACATAATTCAGAACCTTTATGATTGATCAGATTCTCATTTCACAGCAGGTGTCACTTGCCCATTTTGTGCCGGGATGGTTTGTCACAAGGAGTGTGAGTAGGCTTCGGCAAAAAGAAGCAAAGTTCAAATTTGCCTGCTAGAAAAAATTACGTGGAGAAGGAATAAAAGTACCTAACTGTCATGCTTGTAATCCCTGCTGTAAATGCTAGGCAGTAGTTGCCTTTCGTAAGCAGAATATAGATACTCAACCCTACAGTTTCGTGTCTTACAAGTGGTTTTGTAACAAGGCAAAGACTAGATTCAGAATCCACTACTACTAATACTAAAATGAACTAGTAAGTGGCTGTACAGTAAATCTAAAAGTTCTTGATTTGAGCATTGCAAAGGACCCAGTGAAATATATAATGAGCATATAAGTTCTTGTTATGCTAGATAAAAAGGTAGAAATACAAAGGCTTCAGGAGTGTCTTTTGAGAGTTTCAGATGATAACTTCAGTGTTCACCTGGCACAGCTGTAGGTAAGTTCCCTCTGAAGTGAGCTCTGACCAGAGGACTTTGTGCTATAGGGCAGTTCTCAGCTGCACTCCCTCACCTTGTAGATCCCCACTTTTAATTGAGTTCACTCTATCAGCAGGAAAAGCTGCTGTGTTGAGGTGTTCCCACGTCACAGGCAATGTGTATTTCTTGAAGTGTTGTGCCATCAGTTTGCTTGGTGTAGCTGCACTAAGGGGCTACATCACCTCCCTGAGCTTGATTCCTTAAAGTGTCCCCTGCTGATAATAAACTCGTGGCACTGGAATGTGGGATAGGCAGACATCTAGTGAAGCAATCACTGGGCTTCAGTCAGGAATCTGCAAACAGAACGAGTAAGAAATGTAAGAGTGAGAGAAGTAAATACTGCTGAGTTCCAACCTAACTAAAAAAGTGTCTTTACAAAATTTTGACTACTTTCACCTTGTGTGCAGGAAAAGGCATCCCAGTGCTTCAGTCCTCCTGAGCCTTTCCATCTTTTTCTGCTAAAGGTAAAGCCTTCAGCTTGTTCTCATTAACAGCATCCACTGACAGACAAAGCCTGGCTGATATTGCAGTTCTTTGCTCTTTAGCATTTCTTCTACAAGAGCCAACAGTGTTTCAGGGAGACTGCACTCTCCACTTGGGAGAGAGCCACCTGCCACTATATTTTCTTCTCTCCCAGTGGTGTATTTTGGCAGTAGATTTCCTTTGCAGCTGTGACTACAGTTTACATTTGGAGAGTATTGGTTTAGAAAGAGAAGGCATTTAACAAAGATAACAATTATTGTTTTCAAATGGTTGAAAAGGTGATGAAAATTCCAGATATGGCTTATGCCTGTGGATTAAAAACAAATATCACTCCTTGCCATAAATGCTGCTTCTCTCTCCTATTGTGACAGCTGATAATGGCTGAAACACAGTTGCTGCGTTAGCAGGGCTCTCAATAGCAAAGGGCTTTTGGTGGGAACTTCTCAACTTGCCTCCAGGCTTGTTAAATTGTTCAACAAAAAGTGGACTGCCTGTGTGTACAGCATGGAAGCTGTACTTGTTCCTAAGTTCTGAGAGCATGCCTTGGCTTTCATTTATTTAGGTTTTCTGTGAAGTTAAAGCTGTTAGTTTTTTTGTAAAGGGCAGAAGACAAGAAAAAATATGTTATTTAATGTGTGGTAAAACAATTAGATAATAAACTTTTCCATGTTTTACAAACTTGTCTTTCTTTTCTAGGTTTAAATAATTTTCAATTATTATATTTACTTTTTGGCAGCAAAAATATGAACAGAATGAACTTCAAAACTATGTTGAACTAAGCTTTTTTATCTCTTTTTTTGCTACAAATTGCTAGTAAATAATCAAGAATTGCAGGCTTGTAATTAGAGGTTTAGTAGTTGCTGCTTAGTTTAAAATGACCTTGAAAAGGTATTCTGCTTTTCATCTTTCTTTTCTCTTTGCTAATGTACATTCCAGCAGGGCTAATTCCCCCTTTTTTTCTTTCCTCCAAGGGCTTTGTTGAAGTGAAGGCAAAACTGTGACTTTTGTCTCTTCATATTTATGATAATCTTCTTCGTGTCACATTCTTAACACTTTACCGCATCCACTTTCATTCCATTGTGAATGTCCCTTGTGCTCCAAGTCCAATTTTCTGCTTTTACCTCACAGTGCTTAAACTATCCATTCTATTCTGCTCTGTTTTCATTGAGAACCAGCCCTTAGCAGCTAGATAACGGCCTGTTACTGAAGATTTCTTCTTTTCATACACTATAATACATCTTTTCTCTTCCAAAGAGATTTTTGGAGCTCATCAAATGCCCCTGCTACAGAACAATGCATCCGTGTGCTTTCTCTCAAATAGCTTTTCTCTTCACAGAACTTTGAAATGCTGACTTATTTATTACTTTCTTCTGAAGAAAAAGCAAACAATTTCATCAGTCATGTTGAATTCTTTTGTTCTCATTTTTTATAATGTAGGTATAATCCCTGCAAAGCTCTTAGGTGCAAGTTTTTTAGCAGAAGCCAGGATTTTCTTTAATAATTAGTTCTGCATTCATCATAGAGGACCAGGCTCTCACAAGTAGTGCTGGAATTATCATTTGAGTCCAGTCCTGTGTTTACATGCTTTCATGAAGAAGAAATGCCCATGTCACAGAGCAGAAACACATGTACTGAAAGGAGTTTAAAGGTCATGCTGGCCTCCTTACATCCTGCTTCTGTTTGGCTCAGTACCCTCTTCCTTTTCCAGAGCAATTCACTTTGATTTAGAAATTGCAGTGGGCAAAAAATAACCAGCTACCAGAAGATCTAAATGAAGTTTAAATTATCACTTGTTTATCCTGGTTGCTCCTCTTGAGCAGTAAAAGTCTTGAACCTTTTGCTGTTATCATCCTCCTTGTAGGCCAAGTTCACCAGGCAAACGATGGGAAGCACATGACCTTAAAAGATGTGTGCTCTTAGTGCTGAAACTCTCCCCACCTTCAAGTCTGCTCTGTCACACCCAGAAGGCCACAGATCATAGCAGAGGATAATAGCTGAAGTTACATTTTGCAGCTAAATGTTAGATAAAGATGCATAGTTTTATACTAGCTATGATGACCTTAAAAAAAGTGGGAACTGAACACATAACTAATTGTCTCTGTTCTGTGACAACAGATAATCCTACTTTCCTATGCAAATATGATCAATAAGTTTTTTGTTTTCTGTTTTAAATGAATCATGGTTATAGATTAGGGATGTTGACCAATAAATGGTGATAATTCCATATCTGAATATAGAAGTTTACAGTAAACAAATAAAAACTGTAACAGCAGATTGTTTTTTGAGTTATATCAATAAGTCTATACAAAGTAGAACTCTTTGCTTGTTCAGAATTTCTTTCTTTCTCTGTGAATGTTAACTGTATAGCACTTAGTGTACACTCAGCCCTTCTTCTGATGTCTCAGTTGGACAATTAAGTCAAACAGCTAAATCTACAGGAGAACTTAGGATGTGTGACAACATGCTCCAAGGTGTTTAGCTATTAGAGACTTAACTGCAGTAGTAATATCTACTGGGCTGCGTTAAAAATAACATTCCTGTAACCATCCTGTAACCAGTGAGCTGTTCAGAGTGTTCCAAGTGTAATTGCCCATAGTTTAAGTAAAATTTGCTCAAATTTCCATCCACAAACTTGAAAAACTGAATTATCCTACTTAAACATTTTTGATTAACACTTTCCCCTGAAGATGTACTGAATCAGAGGTTTAAAATAAAGAGCACTGTACTGGGTCAGAAGAAAGAAGTGCCCAGAACAAAATTGGGAAAGCCAGCAGTAGCAATAAATCAGCCTTGCCTATTAAGTAGGATTTCTAGCTCCCTCAGGTTGTTTTGGCAATAACACTAACCTTAGTTGCCCTCCTGCAGGAGTAAGTGGCTAATGAGGCAGAATGATCTATCAATCACTGTCTCAGTCAGAATGCTGCTGCAGACTGCTGTCCTCATCTAGGGTAGATCCATCCCTCAGTCTAAAAGGGCAGGATACTCTGGGATGTGCCATCCTGAAAGAGGCATGCAGAAGGGCTGCTTTCAGAATGCAGCCCAGGCATATCAGCTGGCCTCAGTCCACCAAGTTTCTTTCAAACCTGTGCAGAGCCTCCAGGAATATTCATTACGCAGAAGGGCCATAGCGTCAGGCAGAGACACCAGACTGCTTCTGTCATCCTATTTATGAAAGCAGAGCAAATTGGGGTTGTGGGTTAGATTAGAGAATTCCTGATGCTGTGCTTACGAATGCCCATGCTCCTTCCATCCTTGGACTGTGTCACAGCTTCAGAGTAAGCTTCCTGTACAGTATCCGGAGGATGTGAGTACCTCAAAATGGGTTGTAGCAGCCAGCATGCTGAGTGAGAAGCTGTCTAGTCAGCAGGGTGTGCTAAAAACAGAAGTGACTCATAAATCTTGCTTCTCCTCTGAACTGCCTCCAGCATCTTCTTAGAGGTGATGCCAGAAGACAGGCATGCAATTCCTTTTTTGCAACTCTTCCCTTGGAGGTAGCAACTCTGGGTGTGCAAAACCCAAGTGATGGGAACTCACTTACTGAAGGTAACCTTAGGCTTAGTCTGTCATCTGTCTGAGGGAATTCAAAGCTTTCTTATGCAAGCTTTCTCTGGTCTACAGAAGAGAAAGAAATATGACCACACCAAGCATTTCCACGTGCAAAAAAACCCCTAAAAGTTTTAAACCTATGAAAATCCCTAAATTACTATTTATCCTTAACTTTATTTCAACAGCAACAACAAAACCAAGTAGTTTTCTTTTTTATTTTGTTTTTTTGCTTCCTCATCTTAATTCTGGAGTTTTGTTCTCTAGTACTGCTCGTTTGTGGGCTGGATACAACATTCTTGTGGTTGGGATCCTTGCTAAACTGATCATCTGAATAAATAATTGCAGAACAAGCAATAGTTGTACTAACAGCAGAAATCAGTGCTTACACTAATACTTCATAAACTGCCTCATTTTAAGGTTATCAGTTAATAAAAATATTTTGAAAAGGCATCGTTTTAAAAGATGTCTTTCCAAAACACTGTAGGGGGAATGCATGGTTATTAGTCTCAAATTGGGATTTTTTGCTTTCTTTCTTTCAGTAGAAAATGTTTCGTGTTGGAAATTAAATGTCATGTAATTGATTGGTAATTTTCCCTCCTGCTGTGTGCAGAAGGCTATTGGATGATGGTGTAGCATTCTCAATGGGTGGAAAAAGTGACAATCATTATGGGACAATTAGTTTCAATTTTCGCTGTTTTTCTTCCATGTGCTGATAAGATTGTCTTAAAAATCTATGTAGAGTAATTAACCATAAATATCAAGTAACTTTTTTTAGAGAATATTTTAACTTAAGAACCAAATCTAAGTGCAGATGCTACCTCTGTCCCCATGTTCTTCTTTCCTGCACTGGTAACATTCAAGAAAACAGTAATTTTCATGTAGCTGCAATTAACAGAACCTGTCAAAATCAGTCATGATTTTCTTCTCATGATTTTGCATCATTGTTCCTGATTTCAGTACTGCAGTGATGTGGCTGAAGAAAACCCTGAAAAATCTTCTTGACAGCATCACAGCTTATGAAAATTCTGTATTTCCCCCATCTGTTCACAAGAAAAGTCTTGGATTCAAACTGTCATTGTTTGCTTTCTTGCAATAATAGTAGGATATAATTAATGCTCCCCTGGGAGGAATATACCTATGGTATATATTTAGAGAAAGCTGTATTTCTCCTCACATGGGTGCTTTACACATGTCTGATTGAGATCTGTCTGATGACATACTGAGATTTTTTAAAACTAGAAAGAACGTACCTGAAAATTCTGAATCTTGATCATACAGAATTTGCAAAGTTTGATCTACAAAATTCACTCGTGGTATTTTTGCATTAGTACACTTGGGTGATGCATCTAAAGCTTTAATGCCAAATGCCAACTATTTACATTTTTCTAAATGCCATAAACATAATTTTTTCATAGGATCTGAAAAACTAGCTGAACTGCTGCCTTTTCCCACCTACCACCAAGTGATGTAGCCCAAATTTCATGAGCTTACTGTGTGAGCTGTTGGAAGTTCTCAAAGGTCTTTGAAGTTCAGTTTGAGATTGCATTCATGATGCAGATGAGAAATACAATCTTACTGCATTCTCCTTGCTTCCTTAGCTTTATATTACTGCAGATGTAATGGTGAAAAAACATTTGATGATGAAGTTAAATGTGGTACTCATTAAATTCAGCATATATGACTGAACATATGTAGAGAGCAGATCCTTCTCAGGAGAAAGGTGCCATTTTTATATAGGAATCACATTCTGAGGTACCAATTACTTCATGACCTAAGTCAAAGGCTGAACTAATGTGAGAGATAGCCCTGATAACTGCACATCTCAACTCCCCCTGTTTGGTTCCTTAGTGCATGTACCTAATTAATTTTGCTAGCCCCATGGTTACTGACTGCAGAAATTGGGGCATATAAGCAATACTAATAAAAAGTAAAATTCAAAGGGCAAATGGTGAATTTAAGGCTGTGCCAAAGCAAGAATATTAATAACATTTCTCTGCATTATTTTACAATTTCTGTTAGGTTGTTCGTTGTGAATTTTACTTTGTCATAGTTAAAACTCCATGGGACTTCACCAGTTTATAGGCTTTATTGGAGCCATTGATTGGACAAGAGCCACATATGGGAATATAAATTGATCTTATGCAGTGTACACAACAAAAAATGTATTGATGTAAAGGGCTTCATTATTTGTAAGATTACTCTAAAATGATTTTGGAACAGCAAGAACACTCTGTGGGCTGCATTAGAATTTCATACTTAAATTCAGTTGAACACTAATTTTTATATAAATTCTTTTGTCTTACACTGCTGTATAAAGGAAGTCTGGAAATAAATACCAGGGGAGTAGAAATGCAGATTGCAGCTTCAGGAAAAGAGATGCAAGCGTGAAAGATGACAGAATGATCATGTGGGAGGAAATTACTGTAGTTTCTTTCTTTCTTTCCCTTATTTCTATTAATACCTAGCTATTATCAAGGAGCTCAGACATTTTAAAGCAGAAATTGCTATAGTAGATGAAGACAGAGGGTTTAAATTATACATACTGTGAAGCTTTGACAGGTAACCTCACTGCTGCTGAAACATGACAATAACATCAACATCCAGAGACACAGGGTGTCTCTCTATCCCCGTTACCTCTAAATATCAAAGGAAACACATGACTAAGAAATATCACATACTTAGAGGAAAATAAAAGCTTCAGAACATGGTCAGGCATTTATGTAGTGAATCTATGTAAGGAACCCAGTGCTCTTGACTTTGCAATGTGACCTAGAAATGTTTCTCTGTAACTGCTGTGAATTATCTGGCTCCCATGTGCTCTTCTGCATTGCAGGAGCAGAAGTTTGAAGTGCAGTCAAAAAATTATGGCTTTTAGCTGGAAAGAAAATAGTCTCAACTTCACTGGTCTCAGTTAAATTAATTGTGGTCTTATCAACAGTTTAAGGAGTGAGTCTGAAAATACCACCTTGCATAGCTTGGTTCTCCAAAATATAGTAATTAGCTTTTCATAGATTTCATATCAGACTCTGGTGCTTCCTGAAAATTCGAGAAAAGGTTTCTCTTCCACAGGCTTTAGTGTAAAATATTTCAGAGCCTTGTACTTCAAACAATTCTGCCATATTTAAGAGATGAGTGAACTGAAAGAGAAGCCTGCACTTTCTGCTGTGGACTGCAGAATTTGTCTTTCTCCAGTGCTCACGGTGTCCATATCCCTCCCAATAATTTGCAGGTGATTTGCTGTCCCTGGACAAACTGTTTTCTGTGGCATTACATGGTTAGCTTTGAAACATGCTTAGACATGAAATGCTCCATTATAATGATTTCAATTAAATAAAATGTTTTTATTGTATCGGAGAACTGTGAACTATTCTATGCTTATTCTTCATATTTTCTAGATTTATCAGATATACTAAAAAAGTGAAGTAGGCTAAGAAGAGTACACAGAAACTTGGCTATTATTTTGATACAACTCATATTCGAATAATAGGTTTGCAGTATGAATGTTAGACTGGAAATCTGAGAATATATCACTTTCTCATCAGAATTAATTTATATTTGGCCATCAATTTGTTGTCTTTCAGATGTTTTTCTAAAAATATTTGTTCCTATTTTAAGTGAATTCTGGAGCTGACATGGAGCTCATGTCTAATAATGGGAAGATTTGTTTCCTGGTCCAGGAATGTGCTGTAGATAACTGTCAGCCTCCAAACTTAAAGTTTTTGCAAAGTGTCAAAAAATATTTCTGCCAAGCTCTCCTTCTCTTTGCTGCTTTGAGGTTGCAGTACTTCTGCCTAACTTGGTATGTGACTGCTGTTATTCCCCCACACTTGCTTAAACTTTGGCTCAGATGTCTCCCCCTCCATGTGTTGGCATCCTCACCACCCCTGGCTCACCATCTCACAGTTCTGTTTGTCTACAACACTGTGCTCCTCCAGCCTGCTCCTTTGGCAGGACCTGCTGGCATGGGCATTTGTAAAACTGAGCAATAACGTAGTCATAGGCTTTGGGGAAAGATTTTGGTGCTTGTTATTCAGTTCATTCAGCCAGCTGATGTTGCTGTGGTGTTGGTAGCAGGCATTGGAAAGCATTGTTGAAGAGCTGATATACGGATGGCGTCTGGGAGGTGTCAGTCCATGTTTCATAAATGGCAGCAGAAGTGTCTCTTTTCCACTGAAAGAGGTGCAGGGATCTCTTTGGGGCAGGTGGGGATGTTGCTGGGACATGTCTTGTGCCTTGGTAGAAGCACAGAGAGGACACCTGAATTCTGACACCAAGGTTCTTCATCAGAACTTTTTTTTCCCTCATGAACTGTTTGCCTTTCATGTACCTTCTCTAAAGCAGTACTAAATCTGGATTGCATTGTAAACCTTTGTGGTAGTCATGAAAAGGCTGTTTTGATACATCTTTGCCATGCATGACCTTCCATTCTTCTGAAAATGTACTTACAGTCTTATCTTCATAAAAGGCCAAGAAAGTCTCTTTTCTGAGCTTGTCTTTTAAAATAACTGTCCTTTACTGAAGTTACAAAGATAACCTATTTCGTTAGTAGGAAGATGAATGAGCAAAAAATGTATTATTAACATCTCAAAATGCCTAAATCTAAGAAGAGATCCTTTATTGTAGGTACCTTTAAACATTCTGCTAATGATCCCATCTTCTGATTAATTAATTTCCTCAAAAACACTCTAGTGGAATGAGGTGTATTGTCAATGTGGTGCAAACGTTTCTCTGGCAGTACTGCATTCTTACCCAGGGTGTACTGGCACGAAAAGCTAATACTTGCTTTCTCTTTCAGTGCTCAGGTGCTGTAAACAAAAATGATCGAGGGACACAACTGTGAGATTTTTCTTCTTTCTTGGAGAAGTTTTGTTACTACATTGCATCCATTACATTGGATGTGACTGCTGAGCTGAACATATTTTGTATGCTGAAAAGATAAGCTTTCCAGGAAATACCATTTAACAGTATAGATCCCAGTTTACATCTTGAGTACAGTCAATATCTCTACTACAGTTGCACTATTAAACAATGAAAGAATGATGACAATTACTTCTGAAAACTTGATCTACTCGTAGCAACACTATAGTTTTATGCTTTAAATATTTTCACTAATTTTAATTTTTAGTATGGCAAAAAAAAAAAAAGAGAGGCAGTAAAGTAAAAGGACACTTTCCAGAAAATTTCTCATTGAGAGGAAATTGTTTGGTCAATATGGGATGCCTGACCTGTTTACTGTCTCACTGCATGCAGCTTGGATTCAGCAGATAAGAGGAGAAATGAGCAAATAGAAATTGTCTGAAATCCACCAAGTAGAAGGAATGTCGCTGATTTCACACCTATAAGATTATGTATTTAGCAGCTGCTGTGGTACACCTACTGTAATTTAACCACATAGAAACACACCAATTAACTTTCCTGCCCTTTGCCATTTTATTATTTTCTTTTTTTTTTTGTAAGGCCATCATAATTCTCCTCATGATTTTCCAGAAGGTGATACATTGTTCTTGAGTTTTGCTCATTCCAGAAAATCCCCCTTCTTTGTGAATCAGTGTCGACATCCCACAGAGTTCTCATTAATTTTCTGACTATTCAGTTTATTTTTTAAAAAAGTTTAAAATTTCCCATGAGATTAGTCTTCCCAAGTTGTCCACATCTTACTTTGCATATGCCAGAATGTTTGCAGACTGTTACCCTGTAAGCACATTCTTTCAGTGTGATTTCCAGAATCTATTTAATGCTCTGTTCAGTTCATCCATGTCTGAAGTTTTATGCCTCTTTACTCTTCTCCTAAGAGACATTGCTGCTTTACAGTTTTCTTAAGAGGTGTTTTCCAATGGCACTCTCTCCATCAGGATCCATACCAGCACATACTAGGGCAGTCAGCCAATACTTTGTACCTCTATAACAAAATCCCTTGCTTCTTACAACTCTCCAGCATGTATATGTGTATTTCTCAAATGCTTCATTTTCAGAGGAAATTATGTTGAAATTATGTAGAAATTTGAGCTGATAATTCATGCTTGTCACAGTTATTCTTGCATAGGGAGCAGTAAAGCTCGAAGTGCCTGGTCTTCTCAAGGGTTCAGATGGATTTTCAGTCAACCCATACCTCCTTCTGAATAGACAAGCATTACTTTGAAGTATGCCATGTGTTTGTCCATTGTGTCATTTTACATGTCGTACCATGGCTATGTGGCACTACTGGGCAGTGAATGGGCAGTGGTATGCCAAAGAATTGACATGGTCAGAAAATATAGTCTGTGCTACATTTTATAGAAGCATGGAAGTTAAATTATAATTTTCTCTACAATTAAAAATGTACTCTTATGACTGGATGTTGCACATGAAACATACATAGCACTATAAACATTGCAGTGAACGTTGAACTGAAAATCATAGTTGAGTGGAATGACATTTCATTTTTTAACTTACGAGAATTTTTTGCTTGCCACTACCATTCCATAAATGGCAGATAATCTGCTAGTGATTTGTAGATCTTTACCTTCAGTGATGCACTGCAGCATTCAAGTAACCCCCTTTTTTAAAAAAGGCCAGTTAAATCTAATTATTCTGTATTCGCAGTCTCTAATACTACCACAGTGTTTATACCATTATTGTGGAAAGCTGTATGAGAGCTTATCAAAGCTGTCAGGTGTTATAAGCCAGTGGGCACATGCTTTTTGCAGAAAGCTTTTTCTAAGTCAAGATTCCTTTTCAGCCCCTTCACACCTTTTTGAAATATCAGGACAGAGTCATTGGCATGTAAAGGTCAAAGGTTCTGTGGCAAGTCTCAAAACATTTGTGCATGCCTCATTAGACCTAGTGACCTCTAACTGCACTAGGAATCTACTGAGGATTTTCCTGGACATCACAGGAATAGTCTGTTTTGTTGAGCTTTCCTCATTTTGAGTAAATCAAAGTGTAATGCCTCAAATTTGTTCTTCCAATATATTTTCAAAATATAGTTCAAAAACTAGAAGCAAATAAATTACATTTGCCTTAATTTTTAATTAGCTGAAAGTCGTCACTGCAAATTGTGTCTTCCATTGCTAAATAAAATAGTCAACTGCCAGGCCTGAAATAATTAAGCAATATATTCTAATTAAGCAATTTAATTTTGATTTAATTATGATCTACAACTTTCCTTCTGATTTAACTGACATTCATTGACAAAATGCTATAACATAAAACAGCACTGGTGTTTTCAGCTTATGACTCTGAATGTTTTGCTTCATAGTATTTGGCATTCATCAGAGCATATGGAAAAAGTCTCAGTCTGGAATAGCTGGCATTTTATTTGTTACCGAAATTATGTACTACTTGATATTTTTTGGTTGTTTTGTGAGGCAGTTGGGGAAATACAGATATCTGGGCTTGAGCCAAATTTATGAATATTAACTGGAATCCTTTCATTGACATTGGTCTGCTTTTGATAGTGAACTGCTCCCGTGTTGTTGCAGGGACATAGTTAAGACCACGTGCTTATGAAATATTTATAGAGATGTATTGTATACATATTCTGTGTCAACATCAACACGATTTTATGTTAGGCTAGGGACCTGAGAGCAAGGACAGAAGTGATGGGAAGGCAGAGAATACTACTTCATTCACTGCTGCATCAATAAATTAGCTACAAAATATTCACCTAATTGAGCAATACTAACCCCTTATTTTGTTAAAATGTTTTTCATCATACAGCAGTATTGGGGAATGGCTTTTGTATTCCAGACTAGACCTGTGTGCAAACCCCTGTCTAATGATAGGAATGGTGAGGATGATTTCAACAAGTTCATTCTGCCTGCAGTCAGGCCTGTGCCTTCAGGTCTTCATGACTGCAGACTCGTAGAACTGAAGCTGAAGGACAGAAAACCATTTCTCCTCTTGATTTAGTGATTTGAGCACTCTTAGCAACATCCATGAAAATAGCCATGTGAGACAAGAAAGGTCATGATTGATCATATTGCATGCAGTCAGGTGCTCTTATGTCCCTTCAGTTTTGATGTGTGGTGTTTTGTTCCTATGCTGATGTTTAAATTTCTCAGTAAAAGCTCAAAGGCCAAATGTCTTTTGAGGCTGAGAGCCATTGCACACTCAGAGCAATAATGAATGTTTGTTACTTTTCAAACCCTTTCTCCCTCTGTTGTCTGAAATTATTCAGATCAGTGATAGTTATGATGCAGCAGAAAATCTGAACAATGTGTTTTTAAAACCTGAATAAACATTTCAGCTAGCCTTCCTGTGTTGCAGGAATTTCTGTCATATCTTCTCATCTTTATGCCACCAGCCCAAAATTCTTTGCTATGTGACTGTGGTAGGCTGACCCTGACTGGGTGCCAGGTTCCCACCAAAGCTGCTCTATCCCTCCTCTCCTCAGCTGGACAGTGGAGGGAAAATACAACCAAAGGCTCCTGGATCAAGATAAGAACAGAGAGACATCAGTCACCCATTGATGTCACAGTCAAACCAGACCTGAATTAGGGAAATTGGCTTAATTTATTAGCAATAAAAGCAAAGTAGGATATTGAGAAATGAAACCAAATGTGAAACAGCTTCCCCCGCTTCTTGCAGGGCTTAACTTCACTCTGGATTTCCTCAGCAGTGCAGGGGAATGGGGAATGGTGGTTGCAGTCAGTCTGTCACACATTGTCTCTGCCCTCCCTCCTCCTTAGGGGGAGGAATACTCACCCACTTTCTCTGGTCCAGTGTGGGATCCCTCCCTCCACAAACTTCTCTAATTTGAGTCCTTCTCATAGGATATAGCTCTTCACAAACTGCTCCAGCACGGTCCCTCCCTCAGGGTGCAGTCCTTCAGGAGCACACTGCTCCAGAGTGGGTCACCAGTCCTGCCAGGAAATCTGCTCAGTATGGGATCCTCTCTCCCTGGGGCCACAGCTCCTGCCAGGACCCTGCTCCAGCACAGGTTTCCCACAGGGTCACAGCCCCCTTCAGGCCTCCACCTGCTCCAGTGTGGGGTCCTCCACAGGCTGCAGGTGGATCTCTGTTCCTCCATGGACCTCCATGGGCTGCAGGGTCACATCCTGCCTCACCATGGGCTGCACCACAGGCTGCAGGGAAATCTCTGCTTCAGTGCCTGGGGTACCTCCTGCCCCTCCTTCTGCCCTGCCCACAGTGCCAGCACAGCTGCTCCTCTCACATGTTCTCACTCCTCTTTCCCAGGTTCCCAGCAGTATTTTCCCTTCTTAAATCTGTTATCCCAGAGGTGCTGCCACTATTGCTGATGGCTCAACTTGGTCAGCAGTGAGTCCATCCAGGGGCTGGCTGGAATTGGCTCTGTGGGACGTGGGAGAGGCTTCTGGCAGCTTCTCACAGATGCCTGGCCACACACACCCAACACAGTAATATCCACTCAAATAAAGGTTATCCAAAATGCCCATTTAACAACACGAAATTAAAAATATGCTGATGTGGGATTATGCTTGTGACAGCCTCATGGATATTTCAAAATGGCTGCATTTAGACTCCCTACAGATGTTATGTTTTCATGAATACAGTAAGGCATCTGAATAATTTAAGAGAATGTTGTCGGTAGCAAGTGTCACACAAAATAACTGGAAGGAAAATTGTAAATTGTCTTCACTTAGTGAAGATAAAAATGCATGCAAATAAATTTCTATTTAATACACAGTTTTAGATAGGAAACCATAGGTTATTAGTTTGACAGAAAATCACAAAGTGTTTTTATTATGTCCTTATCACCATATTTTTTTATATGTCAAAACTCTGTCCATGATCCACACCTCTAATTCTCACAGAAAAATAATTATGTAAATACCTTGAAATTTTCACATGGGGAGCATTTATTACCCAATTTGCTTATACTTTTCAAACTGAAGAGAAAATGTAAATTTGTATGAGATTTTTATAGGAATTTTGAGGTTTCAAATTTAGCACTTCCAAAATGCAAACCATTGGAAAAGTGCTTTAAGTCATAAAATTATTCTGGCTGAAATTAACCTTTCAAAATACTTTTCTCTCTTGTCTAATAAATATTTTATGAAGAACCTGAAACTATATGCAAATGAAGTAATATTTACCCAGTAAGCATGAGAACCAAGTGATATTCTGCCTATTTATTTATTTCTTGATAAGAGATACATTTCAATTATATTACCTTTTTGATTTTTTGTTGTGTTTTTTTTTTTTATTATTATTCAAACAGCTTACCCAGGAGTTAAAATGGTGAGTGAAAGTCATCACGAGGCCCTGGCAGCACCACCAGCTACCACAGTAGCACCAGCCCCTCCAAGTAATGTCACCGAGCCAGCCAGTCCAGGAGGAGGAGGAGGAGGAAAAGAAGATGCATTTTCTAAGCTAAAAGAGAAGTTCATGAATGAACTGAACAAAATTCCACGTAAGTAAAACTTGATTGATGAAAAAGCTTCTGTTGGCAGACTAGATTTAGTTTGACATTTTCTTCTTTGACATTTATTTAGACAGCATACTAAATGTTTTCTAGTCAAAGCTGGAAAAATCACAAGATTCAACTGGTTTTGTAAGTTCCTCAAAGTTAACTGAAGTAGAAAAAAATAGAGTCCAACTCAATTTTAATTTATGTCTATTCTTGGTATGTCAGATTAGTTTGGTGGGTTTTACTGATGAATTACTGCTGAATCATTAAAACTGAAACTAGAGAACTTCGCTGTGGCTGTGGGACCAATAAGTAAAATGTTTCCTCTCAGTAACATTGAAGGTTTCATGTTTGTGACAAATGTACATGGCCATATTGCCTTAAAGTAATATTTGGCCAGAACTCACACATATTGAGAAAAGAAGGAAAATTGGATCTTTGGAGGTTAGAAAATGTTGAAAGAAATGTGTAAATTGAGTTTTAACAAGAAAACAGATAATACATCTGTAATGTATGAAGATAGCTATGCTTTTCCGGCATAAAAAGAAAAAAAAAAGGAAAAATGAAAAGACAAGACATTGAGGGGAAAACAGTCAGAATTTGAAACATTTGTATTGTAATTGTTTTTCTCTCCATGCTATGTAAATAACGTAGGTGAGACTTTAATGGAAAGAGCCTCTTACTTTTAAACTTTGATTTTAACTTCACAAAGGCATGAATGGCTTCCAGTGTGAGGAACTCTGTAATTGGTAGGTGTATGAAAAGGTTTGTGGATAGAGAGAAACTTGGAATGCCCTGGCTGCATACTCTTTTAAAACCACAACAAAAACTGGTGGAAAGTCCAGTCTGGAGAGTCTTTTCAAGTTGAACTGACTAAAACTTCTATTATGTTTAATGACAGAAAAAAAAAAACCCTGCTGTTACATAATGAAAGTGCTTACTTAGAAAAGTGTATTACGTCATCAGACAAATCTTATTTCTTCTGAAATACAGAAGAAATTATTCTTCTTATTTCTTCTGTTATTTATAAAATAAGATACCTTATGCTGATAGTGACACCAGAATATGTTGCCACCATCTTAGAAATCTGGTCTTTTCCAACATCATGTAGTACTGTTGTCCTGGAGAAATGAACCTAAGGTAGTCACAAATCCCATGCCATTGTCTGCTCTAACTAGAGAGGCTGAAGATGTGATTGGATCTTCCCAGGACCTCTATCAAATGCTGGGGCTATTTAGTGTTGCTTTCTACTACACTGGGGGGCTTTTGCCATTTCAAGAAGAAAGGTGAATGTTCATTGTACTGCAGAGGGGCATGGGACTTGTGTGGCGATGTTTTTGAAATACTGATATGAATTAGTGCCATTGACATGTTTGAGGATTTTATATTCCAAATAACTTCCTTTTGCCCGTTTTTCTCAATAATAAATCCTACAGGAAGGGACCACGTTACACACATCTGTGTGTATTTTTGGTTTACACATCTGTATGTATTTTTCATTTATAAACTAACATAAACACAAAACAAGTACGTTTAATTAAGCTGTCTAAAAGAATACTGGGGATGGGAGGGCAGAGGAGACCTCATTTCCCTGTTGGAAGATTATTGCATTTTCTCACGAGTTGTTCAGTTTATGCCAGTGGGGAGTTTGTCAGCATGGTGTTTTCAGCCTATTACAAAAAAATGTAATTGTGCTAGAAAGGTTTTCAGGACTTACCTCTTACAGCTGGCTGCAGTTTTTTGTTTAGAATCTCTCTTAAAACAGAGCAGAATGTAAATTAGTAGAAACCAAATTGTTTGTACTATTTAAATTGTTTGTACTAACCAAATTCCTTTTTGGGAATTTCTTGCTGTGTGAGAGAGAATAAATATGGTGCATGGGCCCCATTGGGACAGCAGAGGTGCTTGGAAGTCTAAGAACACTCCCAAGACCATGGACCAGGTTTTTCCTCTGGTAGATTCAAACTGAGGACCTGATTTGAGTCCTCCACTTGGCAGTGGAATGTCATAGTCAGCAAGTTCTCTAATTTTTTCAGATGAGGGGCAAGGCTCTTTCATTGTTCTTGTGCTTTATCATTCTCACTTCCAAAGATCTCGTGTTCATCCCCACATAGTTGCATCTGCCTATGATGTCTGCAGATGGAAAATAAGCTGTCATGATGTAATGGATATATATATAATAGGGTAAAGTGTTGTGAAAAAGCTCACCTGCAATCAACTTGGTTTGAGTGCTAAAAAAGCCAAGCCATAGTAGGGCCTACTTTATGTAGTCTTCTCTTTCTGTTTTATCTTAGAAATTATATAGTATCAAATCATGCTTATATTTAAAAAAATAAAAATTACAACATTCTAATCATGGAATACATGATAACAAAAATAAAGGTACATCAAACTACATCCAGCTGAATAAATACCGTTCCTTCCATGTAGCTTAAAATAGAGGATTCATTTTTTTAAGTACTAAGTTTTGTAGAACACACAGATATTAGAAGTTAAATAGTCTAAACATACCAACTAAGTGAAGATATCAGGATTCCCATTAAAAGTTCACTTTGCAAAATTGCAAGATAAAAATCAATTTAAATTATTGCAGTTTAAATTATACTGCTGTTTTCTTCTGTGATGTATGTTCAAGTCTTATTAAAAAATATTAATTTAATAGAATGAGGAAATAAAAGTTGCAAGAAAAAGAAAGGACCTATTTGTATGAGTATACATTTATTTCAAGAACAGTAATGCAGTTCGTAAACCAGGTTAAAATTTTTGTTCATACAAGCAGAAAATCTGGAGGTTTTTTCTTGATTTGTATCTCTTTAAAATAGAGCATGCACCACATTTTGTGACAGGAGAACGTAGGCTTCCAAAAGCACACGCATCATTCAGAATGGCAGTGTCCTAACATACATTTCACTCTGGATAAAGCAAGTAGGATAATTTTATTTCAGTGAGTCATACAATTAAAGTGCAAGAACCCAGTAAGTTACTGAGCCATAACTGTGGGGAATTTTTTTCTTCGTTATGTAAATCCCTGCATTTTGGTTGTGAGTGGCTGATTTGCATAATCACAGTACAGTTGTTTTTCCAGAACTGAACTGTGTATAAATGTCACTCTTACTTAATTGGTTCTTATACTTTCAATCCCTATTTATCTTTAATCTGCAGAATTTTTAATCTGTTTAGCAGAAGGTGAAAAAAGGCACCATCTCTGCTTTTACATTTTGCATTTTATATATAGTAAATCCAGCAACTGAAAAAAGGGGAGAAACAGAGCAGATAAAACAGCACTTACTCTTCTGAAAACAAGACTGTGGTAATGGCAGCAACAGCTTTTGGGTGGAGACTTTAAAGATCAAGATACTGATACTAACCACACACAAATAAAAATTGACATAAATTACCATTAGTTTACTTAATAATTTTAGAATCAAAGTGATGTTTATATGTTTTCTAATGGCACATTCCTGTATGAACAGGAGACCTCATTTTGCCAGTAAACAAGACAGCAAAAATCCAATAAAATTACAGCATGCATCTGATTGAATAATGATGTGCTGTTAATGCTCGTGGTAAAATCTGGAGCAGCTATAATAGCTGATTGCATTGAATCCAGGATAGTGTCATTACCTCTATAATAGAAAGATATTGCATATTTGCTGCCTTACATTGTAATTATATAAAAAGTTACATTTCTATACAAACCCTACTCTGAAATGTTTGGCTGGCTTGCCACTCCATTTGGGCTCAGAAGCTGGTGCTCAAAAGCCCTGAATTTGATTCATCTTGTACAACTGACTGCTAATCCCCCAAAACCAGAAGCTCAAATCTCTGTGATAATTCAGGCTAAAACCTGATATTCTGTGCAGACTTCTCTCACATTCTGTTTCCAGAAAAAATTTTATTTCCCTCTCCTTGGACTAGTGAATAACTGTCAAAACAAAATGGGACTGGAAGCTGTAGAGAGAACTGTAACAAAAAATGTAAAAATAACTGTAAGACTCAGGTCTAGTTTAATTCTAAATAATGTCTTAGCTGACTACCAAGTTGTATTTGTATAATTCAGCAAATAAATTAATAAATAAATTCATTCTGGTTTTATATATTTACCCATTTAAGTCAAAATTTCATCATTCAGCAGTCGTCTTAGACGTATCCCATCATTTCTTTCTCCCTGCTGGTCTCTGCTATTTTGCCCTTCTACCTTTCTTGATTGACCAGCTAAGATGTATTAACAGTGCTTATTGCCCTCTACAAAATGACAGTAAAGTTAATTTCCTAATTTTTAATTCGTACGTGGCATCAAGATTATCTAGGAGTTTTTACCAGATTAAGTCTGTTACTAGAAAACTGAGGATTTTATCCATGGGGTCTTTCTGAAACTTAATTCTTATAAGCTGACAGCTTAATCATTTGCAGAAAATAAATTCATTAGGCTTCTCCTAATGGTTCCTGGAGCACAGGTGTCACTGGTACAGGGAGGAGATGACACATTATTTTCTAAATTCATGCTGATAATAGAATGCTTTCAGATTTAGAAACTGGATTAATATTGTATACATACCATAAAATCAGAATAAAGTTTGCAATAGCTCTGATTTATATTTTAACAGAACATACCAGTGTTAATATCTTAGTTTAGCCAGAAACAATCAGCAAAACAATCAGCAGAGTTCTCATCTTAGGACCAGTCAGACATTGGCAAGCTCCATGTGGGTATCTTGACAAAGAATGTTTGTATGGAGAGATTCAGAGAAGACAAAGAAGTTTCTTGATGTTCAGGGAAGACTGAAGAGCAGTGCTGGAAGAAGTGGGACAGCATGATTTCGTCTTCTTGTCTCCCTTCCTCTCATAAAATCATTTGCAGCTACTTGTGCCAAGCTAATACATACAGCTTTACACTGCAGAAGAAACAGGGAAAATCAGAAGTAAGGATTTATTTTGAAGCACAGAAGTACAAGACAGAGCTATTACAGTACAATATTAGATGGGGGAAAAAAGCTCCATTATTTCTAAATATCGAAATTTAAATGCAAATATCAGATTACTTTGTTTTTTCCCTGAATGCCCCAGTCCCAGAATGTAGATGAGAGCCTAATTTCTTTTTTTTTAATGTTAAATAAAATTTCTAGATCTCCTGCTGATAGAGAAAACTTGAAAATACTGCCCACACACATCCAGAAGACACAAATATCATGAGAAAAACAGTTCAACTCTTGTTATTTTATAAACTCATGGTATGAAAAAGCTGTGATTATTTCTAGGGGTCCAGCAGATTTTGTTTGCTTTAAATGAGGAATCCTGAAAATACAGCTTTTAAGTCCCAAATGTATAAATAGATTCTGAGGGATGGAAAAAAAGAAGTAAAAACTCATGAAGCAGATGAAAATCCTTGTCTGGAAGGAATAGCATGTGGTCTGAGATCCCACTGCGTTTTACTCCATCAGTATTTTAATGATTGATTCTGTCATGTAGAATTTATTTATTTTTTCACATTATTACAGTTTACAATCCATGAGTTATTTTCATATGCCTTCTGATGGGCTTCCCTTAACATGTCCTCTCCTTAAACTTCAGGGTTCATGACAGCTGCCAGTTTGATCCTCCTACAGAACTGAGCGAGGAACCTCAGGCTGTTAGAAGTACAAGCTGCTCGAGCATGACCTAGAAGTGCTGCTGCTGCAGACTGTAGCTGGATCAAGCACTGGCAAGCACACATGCTTGCCAGGAGGTTACATAAAATCATTGGATGGTTTTGGTTGGAAGGGACCTTAAAGATCATGCAGTTGCAATGCCCCAGCTGTGGGCAGGGAAATAATCTCCTCCAGTCAAAGCAAACTCAACCCATGCATCTGATGCACTGATGTCTGAAGGAGTTCCCTGTTCCTACACTGGCCCTTGTCTTGGCTCCTTGGACAAGCCAAGGAGGAAAGCAGAAATCAGAAGAGCAGATTCCTACAGCTTGAACCAGAGCAGCAGCTGCAGCACACTCCATCCCCAGGACAGGGAGAGCCTGTCACAGGCTAAACCCATATCCTCCTCTGCATCACCTTGAGAATGCATTGTCCCAACAGAAAAGAAATGCTCTCTCTAAGCCAGTAGCACACTGGGAAAGTAACCTCAATGTCAAACAGAATTATACATTATTGATTGCTTGTGTCTGTAACACCCTTTTCAGAAACAGCCGCTTGTTTGGGTTGTATATTCTGAAAGACAGCAAAGGAGAAGCAAGTTCTCCTATAAAACACATGATGCTGAAAACATTTCAGCAAATATAAGAAAACAAAAAAAAAACCCAAGTTCAGATTAACTTTTAAAGCCATGGGGATGAAATTCATCTGTAGCAGAAATGGGGGTGAGCACCTGCCTTTGGTTTGGTGATGGCGTTTTAACAATGGGTGTCAGACTGCCCCCAGGGGTCTCCTCTAGCAAATCACTGTGATTATTATTTTATATGTTACAATTACTCTGCTAGGTGTTTTATTGCCCTATAGATATGTCAAGTTGTGCCAGTACCTTATAAGTTGAGTAGAGAATACAATTTACAAGCAGAAAACTGAACATGGTTGCTGGCTTACCTCCAGTTCTGGGAATGTATCTTAAAATTTCATTACTTTGTGTGAGAGAAAGTGCACTAAAATTGTGTTTGTGTTTATCAAAGAAACACAACCTTTGTTTGCCTTTTTCAGACTTACCTACATATAAAGTGCCTACAGAATTACACATTATCAGTTATAATTGTTTCTAATCTTGCTTTAAAAATAAGAGTTCATGGAACATTGGTTCTGAATTTAAAACTGAGAATACATTTAAAGATTGATTCTCAGCAATATACAGCATAAAAGATAAAAGGCACCTATGACTGTGGTTAGTGGGTTTTCTTTTAAAAAGTATGGTTTAAATGTGCAGTGAAAATACAGGAATTGCTGTTAAGGTTTATATTCAATCCTTATCTCAGTTACTTGTGCTTATGCACTGTGGCAAGCTAGAAAATATTCTCTAGCCACTTTTATTCTGAGAAATTGTTGTAAGATGGCACAGCTGAAGAACAAAATGCCATTCTTTGTTGTTATTGTTAACTATTCTCCTTAGATCTGGGAGAGTTTCCTGCTGAGAATTGTCCAAACTAAAGCCTTGTCTGAGGTATTATAAATATATAATAACCCTCCTTTGATCAATATGTTTTTTTACGTGTTTAACATTTTTTGAAAGACACAAGAATACTGATACATGAATTAAAATACCTGGTCATCAGTGCCAAATGCCAAGGTGGGTGAAAAACTAAGGCACTGACCACCAAGAGGAGCTCTCAGGAATACTGTAGGTACACAGCATCCTTTCATACATTCATTTTATCTTTCTTAGTCTTGGCTTTCGTGTCAGGCAAGCTCTTGAATGGTTCTAGATGAGAACATCATTACTGCTTCCAGAACATGCAGCCACTTTGCAAGAGCTATGGAAGTGGCCTCAAATATTCAGAAGAATCTTGGTATGGGAAGACTTTGCTCTGACTTCATAGAAAGATGTAGTGCTGAACTTGAATGACTGCCTCATGAAGGCTGAGTTCCAGCTGGCAGCTGAACAAGCCATCTGCCTACTCCTGTGCAGATTTCAGAATCTGAATCTACTCTTAATTACCAACTTCAGCGAGAGCTCCCTAATTTGCTCACAGCCCCTATATCATCTGGGGGCATGTTTCAGTACTGTAGCTGGCACTCTTTTCCTATTACAGTGAAAGCCACCAAAATGAAAGATGAAGTTTATAATTTCAGATGGGAAAGGCATTTCAACCCACATCTTAAAAAGGAGCTCCAGTAATTATTAGGCTTTCTACACCTAGTTTTTAAGAATCAGACTCTAGAAGTTGAATTTACAGATCTGAGTTAAATGGGTTGATCCTCTTCAGAATGACATAGAAACAGGAGGCCCAGGTTCATCTGGAAGGAAAAACTGGTATATGCAATGGTACTGATCCCACATACTTAGATATCTAGGAAGGCCTCTAGGCTAAGCCCTTTTACCAAAGAGATTCACAGCCTTAGAACACTTTCTCTGGGCTTGGAGACCTGATTTCTCTCGTTTGGAGAGCGATTGTTTCAATCTCTTCTATCAATGTACAGTCTGATGAAAAGTAAGAGAGCTCACTGGACTAGAGGCCTGGCTGAAGGACAGCATATGCATTTTGCTGTGAGATGTCTTTGGACAAAATGAGCAAATAACACCGGGTATTTAAGGCTCCTTGTGCTTAAACAAGTGTTTCACACAAAGGTTGCAGAATATGACAACATGAATCCCACATTTCTGTTTTACCTGTTCCTGTAGGAAAGGCAGATCCAAATTTTCCAGCTTCATCCCTTGGTTTCCTTTAGTCTCAGTAAGACCTGAGCCTAAGGTATTTTAGACTGCAGCCTGAGTGATACTCCTGAGTCTTGGCTGGCAGCTCCTTTATTGACAGTCTGAAGCAGCCACACAAACCATCTATTTGACCCATGGGAGTAGGGGTGTCAGCTCCTTGAAGAGGAAGGGAGGAGGAGTTTGTGAAAGCTGGTGAGCTGCCACTTGGTTTGGAAGTCATTTCCACGCAAGAAGCTTTCTTTCTTCTAGGTCTCTGTCAGGACTGTAACCCATTTAGCTGTACACCAAGGAGGGAGGGAACCTTAGGAGGTCTCTTTTTTCTTTTTTTTTTTTCCTTTTTTTTTTCTTTTTTTGGTTGGGTTTTTTAGTTTTGGTTTGGGTTGGTTTTGGTTTTGTTTTTTTTTTTGTTTGTTTGGTTGGTTGGTTTGGTTTGGGTTGGATTTTTTTTCTGGAGACACTTTGTAGAGAGGAAATGCATTCTTCACATAGTTAACATTTTATGATCCTTTTTTCCTTTACCAGATTTCAATGGATTTTCTATTTTACTTCTGTGTTCTTTCATTTATGTATTTATTAACACTTTCCTCCTAGCCCGAACTCACATGAAAAAATCATCACAAGCAAAATACTTGCTAACCCAGCATTCAGTCTTATATGTTCTTTAGGTATCAAACTCATGTTTCCTCCCAGTATAGGAATATTCCTCCTTTTATCATGTTTCCTAAGACATGAGGACTCAGTTCTCATCAAGCATGTGCTTTAAGCTGGAATGTGGCATTTCAGGTCTCAACCCTGGAGTCAGTTGTTTGTTTGTCTGTCTGTCTGTTCATTATATGCCATAGATTGAAATTTATTTGCAGCATGAGCAAGGGAAGGAGGACAGACAAAGATAAGGCAAGCTGACTATTCATAAATTTCAGCCTAGCATAGCATTTTAGATGACAAGTCAATGATAGCAATCGCTTCATAGGAAGCTATTCCAGAATACCAGTTTCTAAATTTGTTTACCTCATGAAATATTTATTGATGAGTTTTAAGTCTTAGGACAGTGAGGTGGCCAGGACAATGGGAAATAGTATGATGGGTGGAGAGGACCAATGGACAAAAAATACTCCCTGAACTCAGGGTATAGTGATAACATAGCATGAAGGAATGTCAACATCAACCTGACTATTCTGAAACAGCCGTGCATTTATTTTATTTAATAGTGACTGCATACTACAAAAATACTCCTGCACAATGCTCTTCTTGATACAAGTATAGGCATGTAAGAGGAATATGTATAGGAAGAGACAAAATGGAAAAGAGAAACTAATTACAGCAATCTCTTTTCTATTCAGTTAATGCATGAAGTATTTAAACTGTGCAACATCCTTGATTTTCAACATCTAGTTTTTGTTAGGAACCTACTGACAGCTGGCCTTTGATTCTTCAGAATGCACAGATATGTCCAACACCACTACTACTTCTCAGAAAAGTGTCTGGTTTTGTAATGACAAGCATTTTATTCTGTTGAACCAAATATTTATCCTGGTAATTCCTGTTAGAAAAAGAACAGAAAATATATTCTCTTTAAAAACAACCAACCAAACTCCTAAATTGTGTCCCCATTTCATAAAATAATTTGTGATACCAAATCCCTACAGGCATAGCAAAGCTATCTGAAGCCTGCAGTGCAGCACAACTGCAAATTGGTGAACAAATTTTTTCTTGTTTTCAAGTCTTTTTTCTTGACTGACCTGCACCTCTCCTGTAAATAACTTAAAAGACAATAGGATTGCATTCTTACTTGATGGAGCCAGCCAGTAAGAGTAGCATGGGTATGCAGGCTGAGTCCAGGTATTGAAATGCTACACAGCAGGTTTTAGAATCTCAAAAGGTTTAGTCTGGTAAAATATTTAAATGTGTACTAACCTTTAAGCCCCTGAATGATGCATCAAATTAAATTTGTCACACACAAGTGGTTTGGAGGATCAAAATTGTAAATAACATTTCTAATGTGGCCTGTAATTTACCTGATGAACTGCTACACTGATTCTTATTTTAACGTAAATTAATTTTACTTTTGCTGCAGTTATTTTAGTTAAAATACTTATTTTATTAAAAGTTTGTAACTCTACAAGTAATGTAATTTCAGAGACGTGTCACACACACATAGTGGTAGAAGCAAATTTCTTTTCAGACCTTCATAAATACCACTGTAATTATACTGGTGATTTATATATATATATAGTGATTTTAGTGGGCTGCTTGCTGAGAGTTGTACCCACTTTTCACATGGCCTATTATCAAAGCACACATTTTCATGACTGTTGTCAAAAAAAGAGCATTTAGGACAGTTGTTTAGTTTAAATGATCAGTAGAGTGCTACTTTGAGATCATTTGGGAAGGGGACACACACACACACAGAAATTTTCCAATGGAAGCTGTTGGAAGAATGTAATTACCTCACTTGGGACTTGAGCCAATCCAGCAAACATCCAATTTCCACAGATGTGATTGAGGTTGTTTCCATTTAGTTTAATGAGAGTTGGATGGGGCTGTAAGGCATTACAATCTTTTAGGGAAGATCTCAGGGGATCTCTCATCACCAAAAAAACCTGAGGATGTTGGTTTTATGTTTCCCCCAAAGTACTGCAGCCCTTGCATCAGCACGTCACCACTGCTGTTCCCAGCATTACTGGCTCAGGGGGAAGCAGGCCACCATGGTGCCACTTTCTGTGCCTGAGAGGGTCCAGGATAATGGCAGATGATGTTGTTTCGCTTCCTTCTGCATTTAGCTCATCCATGGGTGTTCAGTTGCTCAGTTCAGTTCTTTGGTGGATGTACTAGAGTGCTGTAGCAATGAGCAGGGAGTGCATGTGATGCTTCACCAATTCCTCCCTCCCTTCAGCATTGAGTGGTGCTCATTTCAAATAAGCATTTCAAAGTCAGCAACAGACTGTAACAGGGTTCACAATCTTTTCACTGACTGGACCCCAGGAGTGCTTTGGTCCTTGCAGACAAAATTACAGGATTGCCTCCAATGCTACTGATAGTGCCTCTGTTTGAGCAGACTTGTGTAATCTTCCCCATGGTATCAGGGGAATCAAAGTGCTAGGAGCATACTTTTTATCCATCCTATATGCTAAGATGGATCACTTTTCGTAGATTGGCAGATGCTTCAATGCCTCTGTTTCAAAGTTGATTTTACTTTGGTTTGATTTTTGTCAGAGGTGAAAACAAGCTTTCTTCATAGGACAAAAATAAATAAAAATTTTTGGGGTGTGGCCTTACCATCCACTTCCCAGACATAACTTAATAGACCAAAATTGTCAGGATGTTTTATTACAAAAGTTTGTTACTCATATGACATTGGCATCATGTGAGTTGGGAGCCAGTAGCAGACTGAAGTGTCAGTGAGAAGTCCTGATACAGCAAAGCAATGCTGATATTCCCTGCTTTCCCACAATATTTTATGAGGCAAAGAAAATAAAGGTTTGTACTGACATTTTGTGAGTAGAGGACTGAGAGCTATAAAATATCTCTGATCCTGTCCTGATGCTAGATGAATGTAAAATTGCCTTTTCTAAAAAAAAAGTAATAATCAGTGATTCTTTCTCCAATAAGGTGCAGCATTTGCTTCCACCAGACAGGTGACCATTAATGACAGTCAGTAAATGCCTTCACAGTCTCCACAGCAGTATGTCTGATACTCTGAAAATTACTATTGCAGACCATGTTGACAGGATGGATGACTTGTAAGTATTAGAGGTCACATCTGTGGTCTGAAAGTAAATGATAACCAATTTGTGACTTATATCTCCAGTTCTTCTCAGTCTCTCTCATCTATTGCCTCTTTCCCTTTCTTTTTCCTGGTTCCCTCATCACACAGCACCTTCTCATCTCATTTACACCTCCTGCCTCTCCAGAAAAAAGCACAGTTTTGCCATGGTGACTTCTGTGGAGAATACAGTTACAGGAGGAAGAAGGAGGGTTAAAGCCTCTGAAATGTTTTTTGATGTATGGCTGAGAGACTTAAGGCTTCCTGACAATGCTAGTCTCTGCTCTGTTTTCCAGGCTGTCTGCTACAGAATACTTTTGATGAAAAAGAATGAATGTAAACCAATATTTGTCTAGTTTCCCTCTACTTCACACAAAGCTTGCTAAGAAGGACTGGAAAGCTTTCAGCTAACATTTTAGCAAAGCCAACCTGAATGCTGATGTGTATTTTTTTAGTAGCTTCAGGACTACTGTACAAAAGTTATGAATAAAAACAAATGTACAGAAGTTATAAGGAAAGAACTAGCTATTTTTTTGCTTGAGTCTGAGAGCTCCTGTAAGGGGTAGTTCTTTATTCCTTGAATATGCTGAATGTGCCTGCACTGAACCATGATCTAGAAATCTCACATCCCTGCTCAAGTGTGTTCTAACTGCTGCTAGTTGTCCTACGAGTTGGACAAGAAACATTTGCAGAAGGAGAGACAGAAAGTGTGTTGTGCATGACCCTGGGATGTCAGTGGCAGTCAGCAAAGTCATGTGTGACCTCAGATAAGGATCAACAATTGAGATGAGCCAGGATAAATCACAGCACTGCCAAGTTTAGAGAGAAGCCAAAGGAAAATTGGTTGCAGTGCTGGCTTACAGGAGGTTGTTCCCAGGCAGGAGCTGGCTCAACTTGAAGGCATGTGAGGCCAATTAAATAACTCCTAGCCACTTGGGAGGGGTATATCTGTCAGAGCCTGCTTTCATGAAGGGATAAAAGGGCTATTGATAAAAAAGAATACAGTCTTCATGTTTGCCATAGTCAAAACACTAGGAGTAGAGAGTTATTTAATAAGGTTTATTTTGGGGTGGTATTTTGATCTCTTCAATGGTTTAGTTTTTGGAAACCACTGCAGAGATACTAGATCTCTGAGCCATTGGCAGTGAGGTAAATGGCATTTAGTTTTGCTCCAGGGAAGGATTTATTCTTTCATCAAGTGTCACCTCTCCCATGATGTGCCTGAATAAATATAACTAGCTTCGCTTACATTAGTGGTCTCTCCTGGGACAGCACTGCCTGCATAAATTATTTATGATTTGAGATGTGTTTAATACTAGTCACAGCACAAAAAAATTCTACCTTCTAAGAGCACTGCCTATTGCAGGTGACAGAGATGAAAACTTTATTTTCATTAAAGGACTTTTTTTCACCATAACAATAAAATCTATCAGCCTCTTTTTACCTCTGCCAACTGCACTTCTCATACAGTATAGTCTTCCTGTATGTAGGCACAACTTTGGCTCTGAAGCTCCACTGAAAAGGAATATTAATGAGGACTTCCTTTCCCTCAGCTCAAGGACAGGCATCTCATCACCTGGCTGATCCAGGAGTTTGTGACAAGTCAGATTAGAAACAGTCATCTCAAAATAAGCAGAAGTTTTCTTCCAGTTTCTGGAAACCCTTTTCGAGATTTCTCCCAACAAACCCTGATTTTGCTGTATTGTAGAGTAATGTGCTAATGTCAGCAATCAGAAAGTAAGGCAAATTTTGGCAGATTTCTTTCTGAGATTATTTTGGCAAGACAATATTATTTTGCTTCATTCCTTTGTTATTAAAATTATTGAAAAGGCGGCACAAGGTTAAGATTGAAATTTTTTTAAGTGTGGTGCTCACCAATATAGTTGACTTAAACTCTAGAAGTTAGAAACTTTACATCAGATGTCCTATGTTGTTTTTGAAAATAATCTCTATCTTGCTGTATCTTGTGTCTTTACTGGTTTTACCATATATAAATTACCTTTCTATATTTGTGGTGGCTTAAAACTGTCTGCTGATTTAAAAACAATTTACAGGTGGCTGAGCCCATGATAAAGCCTTCATATAATATTAAAGCAGGTTGTCTTATGAATACTGTACATTGAGTGAACACAAGATAAAAGTGAGATCAAAGTAATACAAGAGTAAAAATAAAGATAATAAATAAAAATAATTAATTATGACTAATTAGTAAACTAAATAATGCATTAAAAGAGTAAAAAAGTAAAAGAGTAAAGTAAAAAAAGTAAATGCAATGAATATCTTTAGTGTGGTGTAATTACAGCTACATCTATGTGCCACACTTCAAAAGCTCCAAATTGCACTGAAATCAAAATATATAAATTTATATTAAAATTATAAATATATATATATATAAATTATAATGTGTTTTAAAATAATAATGTATTTGACAGCTCACTTTCCTTTCCTTAAACAATATGTGATGCCACAATAAAATCACCAAATCAAAGACTCATTTAGTTTGGAAAAGACCTCCAAGACCATCAGGTCCAACCTTGGACCAATCTCCATCTTGTCAACTAAACTACAGCACTAAGTCCCACATTGTTTCTTAAAGACTTCCAGGGGTGGTGACTCCACCACCTCCCTGGGCAGCCCCTTCCAATGCTTGACAGCTCTTTCAGTGAAGAAATTATTCCTGATGTCCTGAACCTCCCCTGGCTCAGCTTGAGGCCATTTCTCATGCCCTGTTCTGGTAACCTGGGAGAAGAGAGCAACCCTTGCCTGGGTACAGCCTCCTTTCAGGTGGGTGGAGAGAGTGACTGGGTCTCCCCTGAGCCTCCTTTCCTCCAGGCTAAACATCCCCAGCTCTGTCAGCTGCTCCTCACAGGGCTTGTGCTCCAGACCCTTCACCAGCCTTGTTGCCCTTCTCTCCAGCATCTCAATGTCTTACTTGACTTGAAGTGAGGGACTCAGAAAAGAACACAGTTCTTGAGGGGTGGCTTCACTGGTGCAGTACATCAAGATACGTTATGAAATGCATCAAGAAAATCTAGATCTCTAATAAAATTTCCCTCATAGAAAGTTAAACGCTCTTTATTTTCAACCTTTCTTCATTTTATATATTTAGGAGAAAAAAGCCTCTTTGTTTTACAAGTCTCTGTTACCCTGAGGCTTTTTAGTGCAGTGCGTGGTGCTGTTAACCTTCAGTGCACACATTCACAGAGGGGAATATTCATTTTGTTGCATGGGCCTCTGTGGCAGCCTGTGCAACACAAACCTCACCTTAATACAGGTTTTGTGTTGTGAAAAATGCCTTATGCAAGCTTCTAAAACAGAGTAAATTTCATGCTGGGATATAGAAAAATACCATGAAAATTACTATTTGATTAGCAATTTCAGTCTGAAAATTAGTTATGACTAAGCAAAGTATCCCTTTTTTATAAATCACCGTGCTTATCTTTCCTAGGTTAAAGGAATGCTGTCACAAACATGCAGTGCTTTTTCCCTGTGTATTAGTAAGTTCACCTCGAGACATAATCCTACAAACATTGTTCAGTATAGTTTTGCTGAAATTAATGTAACTATTTATAAATGAAATTGCTCAAATTGGAGCTCTACTTATCAGACTGCAAAGAAAATTACTTTAATGGGCCATTTTGGAGACTTTTCATCATTTATGATTTCCTTTTCCTGACAGAACCGTCTATGTATGTTTTTTCAAACAGGAGACTCTATTCTCACTATGGGGTTTACTTGTCATATCTACTGCTTTTTTTACTTGGAGGTTGTATTTGCATCCTTGGAGGTAGTGGAACTGCAGTGGGGCTGAAGAAGGAAAGGGGAATGCCAAATGCTGTCACCAATTTTATTTTGCTATAGGAATAGTTGCTAAAGCACTGCCAGGAGTTGAGGAAGAACATGGCTTGCATCTCAGTCTAAACAAGTTTAAAGCCATGTATCTCACCCCACAGAGAGAGAGTGAGCCTGTAGCCTGAAGGTTAGACTGCATGGAGAATGCATCACTCATCTGTCTCACTGAGGGTGGCACAGAAATCCTCCGTGGGAGAGCTGGGGATTCAAAACCACTGTTCTGTGGGAGAAGTGGCTTAGCCTCTGGCTTACATGGGGTAAATAGCTCACTGCTTAGGGCTCCAGCAGAGGAAAGAGAAGTCTTCAGAGCTCTTCTCTCAAGCCCATTTTCATTTTTCACACAGTGAATATTTCATCTGAAATGGTTGGAAGACTCCATTTGCTGACATCTAGGAGAGTGTTATATCCACATACAGGTTTTGTATGCTCTCATTCCATTTATCTATTGTATCACAAAGTGTGGCCTGATATGGAGATTTTCCCAGGAATATAGAACCAAGCCTGTCCCACAGAGTCAAGGACATCTGGAATTCAACATTTTAGGAATATTAATATGGATATTTAACATTTTGGTAATCTGATGAGCATTGAAAAAGGAATAAAGAGGAAAAACTGTAAGATCTGGAGAGCCTCTTTACTCTGCATGGATTGAGATTCCTGCCAAGAACCATACATTTTTCGCTTTGTTTTTCAACAAACATAGTTACTTTAGGTTGTAATAGGTCAAAACAGTTCTCTATTATCTATAATATTAGCTATTTCTTTAAGGTGGGAATGCAGAGTATTTTTTCTACTGCAATACCTTATAGAAATCTGTTGTGATGACAATTTCTCTTCATCAGGGTTTGTCCTCCTTTGACCTTCTTTCCTGTTACTGTAGCTGGTTTAAACATTTTAAGACAGTTTTCCAACATGAGATTTCTTACTGAATTTTTTGAGAGGGGAAGACATTATTTTATTATCTTGTTGCCATTTTAGATCTCAGTGCTAGAATAGCTTATGGTGGAATTTCAGTTGAGAGCAGTAAGTTTTTTTACTGAATGCAATGTCTGTGGAATGTCTATTTGCCAGGGGGAAAAAAAATATTTTAAAAGGAATAGCAAGACAGGACAAAGTTTTGATGATGCCCAACTGCTGTGAACAACTCACATCAGTAATGTAACTCATTTGCAAAAGCAGGTGTCTTTGTGGAATTCTTCCTTAATAAGTGAGGCTAAAGGATGACTTATGGCTTCAAGCTTTTTTCTTTTTTCCAGCTGTATTGTTTTTCATAATGAAAGGACATTGCCTCCATGTGGCCTCCGTTGCTGTTGTATCTATGGATACCTTATCACTGCCTCTCTGAGTGAACAATTCCAAAGGAACCATGGGGAATTTATTTGCTGATTACTCACCTGCTATTAAAGTGGCTCCAAATGAAGTGAAATGGCAGACACACTGGCTCTTGGAAGCTCTGTCCAACTATAAAAGGAAATCTGTGTGTTCTCTGTAATGCTCAAGCGACTTTGCAGAGGCACCATGTTTAATTAGATTAGTTCTAATTAGACTGCAGATGCAAAGTTGCATCTGTGTATCACTATTAGTCTTTTTTGAAGCACTTTCAGCCAATAACAAACCACTATCTCATTTGCATTAATTGAAATGTGTTAACATTTTGCTTGCTGGAATAATCACTATGGTAGAACATATATAACTTAGAGATAAATCTGTTGCTGTCCTGTGGCACCATATGCAGAAAATGAAGTAGCCTAAGAGACAATCATGCAAAGAAAGAAAAAAAGGAAAATACACTGAAAATAATTCACTCTTAAATAAATCTTTCTCAGATTCCATTTATACTTATTTAAATTCCTTTCGAGCACTTAGTTTCCAAGGCAATCTTGCAAGCTTTGGACTTTATTGATTGCTCATCTACCATTAATGTTTATTTTCTTTATCATGTTTTTATTTTAATTTCCTCATGCTTCACAGAACCCATTTTCTTTTGCTGCTTTTCCCTCTCTGTTCCAAGCTTAACTCAGTTCTGAGGAGGCAGATTAATTGTTCATTACTGGTGGTGCTATAGGTTTGAAAGAATGGTTGATGAGCTGTAGCAAAGTTCTTAATAAGAGAGAGATTCTTTAGTTAATGGCAGAATATTTGGCAACCTGGACAGAAATTGGAGGAATTGGCAACCTGGGACAGAAATTCACTGGACAGAAGTCACCAGAAACACAGCCCTTGATTTCAGCAGACTGACTTTTAATTCCAGGAGTGATTGTTTTTCCTAGGCATTCCCTGGCAATCCTTTCTATTTTTTTTTTTCTCTTGCTGGCTAAACCAGAGATTAATCACTTCAAATCCATTTAGAAATGTATTTATATAGAGACAATAACAAGAATTCTGCTGTGTGGTTTTAATGTTAAAATTTGATTATTTTTTTCAGTCTCTGATTAGCAGCAATGAAATTAATCCAGTAAGAAGAATAGGGTTTAATTAAATGATTTTAGTAAGTGAGATGAACTCTTGAAAATGAGGGGATGCAATGGGTTTTAAATAGCAGTAAGAAAATATGTTCATCAAGAGCAGCTTCTAATGTTGGCTGTAAATACTGGAGCAAAATATTACTAGAGTAAAAAATTTATTTTGTAATTAAATGTGTGCCTGTCTCAGGAGAGGACACAGGGTCTGGTGTTAAATTCATTGCTCTTGAGGTTTAGTGGCATTCTTTGTGATCTTTAAGCCTACTGGCTTCCTGTTTTTAAAAAGAACATAACAGTATTCTCTGATTATGCAACTAACAAAGCATTCAGAAAGCAATTCAAAGATAAGCAGTGAACATGGAGTGGTGTCAACCAGAGGACTGTAGATTCAAGTCAAGAATAAAACTTTAGAATCAGACCCTGATGACTGTTTTCTGCAGCAAAATGAAACAAGAATGTCTAATAATTGACTTTAAGACCTCGCATATGGTTCCATTTCCTATTCTCTTCCCAATTACAAGAAGAAGCTGTGACATTTCAGCATTGAGTTTTCAATGTGCCCTTACAGGAATGCTTCACTTAGTGCAAAAAGTCTGCTCTGACATACTTTGTAGGATCAATCTGTGCTGAGCACAGTCAGGGTCGATAGGATGGAGGAAGGGATGCTCTTTCTGTGAGCTGAGCTTGTACAGCTGGATCACATAAGGGATGTAAGTGCCCAGAATGTGTCTGCTTTTCATTTGGGCAGCATAAGGCAAAAGTGACGCCCAATGCAGATAATCAAAGGTGGAGTCTGGTACTGGGAGAGGGAATATGTTTATTTCTGTCATATCCAGGAAGAATGACTGACATAATTTGAGAAAACCTTGCAGCCTGCATTTAGTATTACATGGCTGGCCTTCAGACTCAGCACAGGTGGGAGTCATGGGGTCTCAGAACAATGAAAAGCCTCCCAGGCTGGCTGTCCAGCAACAAGCCAGGTACAAGGATTTAAAATGGAGGGTTTTCATCTGAAATCCCTAACACATGTCTCAGAGCAGCAGACTGGTTCTCCTGCCCACTTAACAGTGGGGAATTAAAATCCCTTTGAAGGACAGATGCCTACAGTCCTTGTTTTGGGTGAATGAGGGTAGGAGTAAAACAAGGCTGGGTCTTCTGATATGAAACTGGTAGCACAGCTCACCACTCTTAATATATATAAACTTTTTATGTTAATCTTATAGTTGAGGTGTTCCTCCAGGAAATGAAAATACTTGATTAAATTCCTTCATCCAGCCAGAAGCTTTAATTTATGACTGCACTTCTAACTCATGCTTAAGTCATGGCATTGTGTAGGAAATAATTCAAACTATAGGCCAAAATCAGAGGGGAGAACATATTTCTGGTTCCAATCATCAGTATTATTGAATTTTAGAATCAGCAGCAATCACCAAATAAAATGCAGAAGTTGATGAAAAGTCTTCTTTTTCATGGTTCCTCTGCTGTCCTTAGCATAGTCATATTCCACCCTCTACTTTACATCATTTTTTTAAAAGGGTGATCATAATAGTAGGTGAGATTTTTAGGGAGAGTTTCTCTCTTAAGAGACATACTGACAGTAGTTGTTTTCACTTGACAAGTCCACCAAAAAAGTATTGGTACAAACTAGCTCTATTAATCCACACTGTACAAGAACATGTAGTGCTGTCCTTCAGGTTGATATGTGAGCTATAAAACAGTCTTTCCCAGGCTTCTTTTAGATCCATACCATCTGAATGTGAAACTAAAACTATCACTTTGAGTTACAGCTACAACACAACACACTCACATGACCCAGCTGAATATAAGACCTAACCAGTGCTCATGTAAACTAATTATTTTGGCTAATTAGCAGAAGGCTAAAGCACAGGATGAAAGAAAACATATTCCAGGTATGCTGAATTACGAACTTCTGACATTGCTACGTGGGCAAAGTGAGTACAGTTCCTCATCTTTAAGGAGTGTACCTTAAAGATGAACAAAAAAAGAAACTGTAGCATGTAGGAACTGTGGATTAAGGCATCAAATGCAGTCTGCCTGTTTGTCATTTCACACATCTAAAATGCTGTGTCTATGCATCAACCATATAATACCAAGGCAATTGCAGTGTACAAACATGAAATTTACAGATCTCTATATGTAAATATGTCCTTGGTTCCTCCAGCTGACCACTTTTCCAAGAAATGCAGATTCACTTGTACAGGTATCTTTTAATGCCCCCCCAAGGGAAGAGTTTAAGTTTCTTCCAGACTGAAGAAGTAAGACAAACTTTAATGCCCAGCATCTGCACTGAGTGTTTTGGAGAGAACTGTGACCTTACAATGGTACAAAATTTCAGTTTATGTATTTATGGAGATCAGAAAAAAAGCCATGGAGTTCTTGTTCTAAAAAGGACAGTCTTCTTATGGAGCATGATTCCAGATTTTATTAGATCTATTAATGAGGTCAAATGATGCTTTTAGACTGGTAGCTAATGTAAACCAAATCTATTTATCACTTTGGCAGTGGTTCCTGCAACAGTGTTAATGATCATTACAGCATTTATGGTTATCCAGTCAGGAATGGTGCTTTTTGTGCAAAAAGACAGAAGTTAGTAATCAATCATCATCATCCTCATCATAATTGTGCTGCTAAATGAGCTTCTGAAAAAGAAAAGCAACATGGGTATTAACCTTAACCATACCTTGAAAATAGATTTTTTTCTGACAAAGGCCACTGCTGATATAAGCTTGCAACCTTGATGGCTTCTTTCAAAATAAAAGAGGTCAAAATACTAGGCAAGGGCTCAACCCGTGTTTAGATTCTTTGCTTCAGTCTTTTAAAATGAAAATGAGTGCATAAAAAGGGAAAGAAAGGTCAAAGCCTGCTTTTTTATTAAATAGCAGGTGAAAACATTTTGTCTGGGGGATTTGAGTTGTATACAGTCTGTGAATAACCAGATTAAATTTCATTTTTCTGTGTTAGCAGTATAAGTGTCTAATAACATGCAGATTCCACAAAACTGTATTTTTATAATATGTATTCTTATACACATCATGGTGATAGCTGTGTGCTGGAACAGAGCAGAGAGCTACAAAATCTCTTGTGTGCATTCGTACCAGTGGTGCTTTCTTGGCAAGGAAGGGATTTGTCTTTTGTGGTGCATTTTTGAGGCAGAGGTGAGGTGTGACACAAGAATGGGTTTGTCTTTCCATCCCAGCACTGGGATGAGCCTTAGGATAGCTGGTCTGTTGGTACCTGTCCTTTTGAAATTTGAGAAACAGGTATAAATATCCCAAGCAGCACCTCTGCTTAATAGATAGAGCTCATGAAAAGATTTTAGTTTGAATGCCTGAGGTGCCAGCCTGGGACCATTGAGTCCTTCAGCACACACCCCCAGGCAGTCTGGCAGACCACACTGTAGAACAGATGGCTCAGCTGTCCTGACTAGCCAGGCACACACCATAAACCAGTGCAGCAGAGCCCACAGCATTATGGCCCCAGTCTCATGAACTGGTGTCATGTCCACGAGCTGAGCAGAATGCCTGCCAGGAATTTCCTGCATACCCCTGCATGATTGATACTGTTGATATACAGTCTGATGTCCCTTGGAAAAATGCAAACATACAATTGCAACCAGCCTGGCTTCTGCAGCAGGGAGCTGAGCCATCCTGAGATGGAATAGCTCAGTCACAGCTCCAGCACCCTGCTCTCCCTCTTTCTATGGCTGATACATGGTCTGAGCTCTTGCCTGTGTATGGTGCACCTCAGGCATTGCTGGCCATGCACCAAGACCACAATTACCTGGCAATCTTAGCATCCACTTTCATTCAGTTTGAGAGGATGCTGAACCAAAAAAGTGCACCTTATTGATGATCCCCATGAACATGTGAGTGGCTCTTGATAATTGTACCTGCAGCACCTAAGGACCAATGTTGGTATTACAGCCAGCCTATGAACAAAAATGGTGAACCGTGTGTGATCTTTCAGTCAGGGTGACTAGGGACAGGGAATTTAATCTCCCACGGAATGTTCAGTGGGAAAGTGCTTGCCATGCAACCATTTGTGCAAAAAAAATAGAGAAGACTATATAGTCTGAATCTGGAGCAAGCTACAAGTGCCTCAATAGCACAGTCAGCTTAGGCACTTCTTTTGGAGGGTTCTGGCAAAGAGAGCCACTTCATTTCCTGTGTCCTGTGTTTCAGGGCCCAGCACAGCCATAAGCTTGGCCAGCAGTGAGATATGGAGCTGCCAAGTTGTGTGGGTGGGTTCTCTCCAGGAAGAGGGCATTCATGTCCTAGGTGGACAGGATCCTAGGAGGATCTTGTTGAGAAGATAGAAGGGCTGTTTAGCAAGGGCCGTGCACAGGGGGGCTCTGTGATGTGCTTGGACCCAGTGGATCTGGCCGTGGGCACATCTGGTGCATTCTTGTAGGCTGATGGTTGGGCAAGGGCACAGCTCTTGTGGGCAGTCAGACCAAGGTGGGCACGTGCCCACTGCACAGGTTTGGGCCCTTCCACTGCAAAGCCTCTCAGGCAAGATTGTCCTTTTATTTCATCTGTGTGCAGTGTCTGATCTGGTGAGGCATTTTTTCTGAGTCAGTGCCTCTGGGCACTACCCACGCACAAATGAATGTCTATTAATAAAGATAATATTTAATGAAAGAATCTTGTGCAAAGTTTTAGCTGCACATTCAAAATAACAGATAAAAAACCACAGATATTTGGTTGATTTTACTGAGCATACACTACTGGCCAGCACAAGGAATATGCTTTTTGAGATACATTCCTGTCACAGAAAGAAATGTGTCTTCTTATATTGTCAATTGCTGCCTACGTACTGCAATTGTACTAACATAATTCTCTCTGGAAGAAGATTGGTTTTGATTTGTTCCTTGACTGTTTTTATAATTGATTTATCAGTACTACAACCATGCAATTAATTTTTGGTAAATCATTCTGGACACTGAAGAAAAAGGTCCCCAGCCTATTAAAAATGGATCTTCCTTACTGTTTACTATACTTAAGTATGTGAATGATGCCTATTGAATATAGTTGAAAAAAAAGAAAAACACCAACAAAGGCTTTTATGTTGGTGTTAATAAATTTTTGAAATTACCTGTTCCCAAAATCCTTAACTGCAGAATGCATCTGTTTCTTTAATGAGTGTAGGATACAATGCATATATATATATATATATATATTACATTCTAGGTTGTACAAGAGTCTTTTTAATCTGTCTTTATCTTACCTTTCAGAGGGAGAAAGAAACAAGTTCTTTACAGGCCTTTTCAAAGGCTGGATAAAAACAGACATAAGAATCTGCTTATTATCTGTTCAAAGTCAATACTATAGATCTCCTGGGCTGTGTAATAGATGGAGGCAAAGGATACAGTTCTAAAGGAAAGGCTGTCGTACCTTTATCAAGAGAATTTGATTGTTTACAAAATAGAGGTACTTTACATTTTTACATTTGACCTGATTTCACATGGAGAGGCTGTACATTCCACTGAGAATTTCACCAATTTTTTTTAATTAGTTGAGAAATTGAAATCTGAGCTGGCAACAAAGCTGAGGAACAGCAGACCTGTTTCTATGGGCAGATTCATCAGTTTGGTATGTGTCAAGAGGGAATTCTGTTTACTCTGTGGTACCCCATAATTCAGTGCTTCATCTGAGTGTGTGGATTCTGGTTACAGTATTGCTGTCTAGGTAATAAAATGGCAATCAGTAATCAGGAGGGAAAAAAAGATTGTTTCTGAAGCTTCAAGTAAGAAGTAGATGCTGAGGTCTGGGCAGAGGGGAGGAGGTGCCCCAGGCACTGGAGCAGAGATTCCCCTGCAGCCCGTGGTGCAGCCCAGGGTGAGGCAGGATGTGACCCTCCAGCCCATGGAGGTCCACAGGAACATAGAGATCCACCTGCAGCCCATGGTGGCAGGGACCCCACGTTGAAGCAAGGGAAAAGTGTGAGGAGTCCTCCCACTGCAGGAGTGTGAAGCAGGGGTAGAGATGTGTGATTGACTGACTGCAAACCTCATTCTCTGTCCCCCTGCATCAGTTAGGAGAAGGAGGAGGTAGAGAATGTTAGCAGAAATGTTGATCCCACAAAGAAGGGAGGGGTGGAGGAAAGGTGTTTTAATATTTGGTTTTATTTCTCATACCTTACTTGATTGGTAATAAATTAAGCTAATTTCCCCAAGCTGAGTCTGTTTTACAACAGTAATGGGTGAGGGATCTTTCCATGTCCTTATCTTGACCCAGGACCTTCAGTGATACTTGCTTTCCTCTGCCCAGCTGAGAAGAGGGGGGATAGAGCAGCTTTGGCAGGCACCTAGAATCTGTCCAGGATTAATGCACCACAGTAGCAGAGCATGACAAATGAAACTCAAATCTCTTTGTTTGTGCTACAGATCTATAATGACAAAATCAAGTTTTAAGGTCCCAAAGGCTTCCACAAGGCTGGAACATTTTCAGAGCAAGACATGTCATTATGTTCTCTGTGCCACAGTAGCTGCCCTACAGATAGTAACTGTTTCACCAGGGTAGGAAGTGCCATGTTCCTGTCCTTCTCAGCAGCATCACTTTTTGTATGAAACATCCATGCAGAAAATCTGAAAGTGGTCTTCTGGCTTGCTGCTTGGGAGGAAGCAGAGAGAAGCAGATGCCCTAAGGGCTGAGCAGGCTCCTGGCACTGCAGTAGCTGAGGTGCCAGTGAGATGTGTTAGAAAGATTGTACCCTTTAGGGAGCCTGATGCTAGGATGCAGGGCACCTCTGATGTGTGCGTGGTTCTGCTGCCTTACACAGCCCATGATATTGATGGTTGGATGTGCTGAAGGGGTTTGTTCTGGCTGTGAGTTGGTGTGGCCTCTGTGCTACCAGGGCCCCAAGCTGAGTGTGCCTGCACCCCAGGGTGGCACTGGGGCTGCCTCCTCTGGTGGAAGCCAAGGTTGCCTTTGCTTGCACCATGTGCATGACATCCTCCAGCCCTTAGCTCCCTACACTGGTGGGTGGGTGACTAGGACCTGCAGTTGACATGAACTTTGCTGTTCTGATGCTCCCACCCTGTATTCTGTGTTCTAACCAAGGTAATTTTATTTTGTATGTGTGTGTCTCTGTGGTATTGTCCACAAGGGTCCCAGGATGAGGGAAGAGACGAGAAAGTCGACTCCATGTATCAGAAGCTTGATTTATTATTATATGATAGATAATATATTAAAACTATACTAAAAGAATAGAGGAAAGGATTTCATCAGAAGGCTAAGCTAAGAATAGAAAAGGAATGAATAACAAAGGCTCGTCTCTGACCGAGACAGTCCGGCCAGGTGAACTGTGATTGGCCCGTAATTGGAAACAGCCTGACGAGGCCAGTCACAGATTCCCCCTGTTGCATTCCACAGCAGCAGATAAGAATTGTTTACAGTTTGTTCCTGAGGCCTCTCAGCTTCTCAGGAGGGGAAAAATCCTAAGGAAAGGATTTTTCATAAAACATGTCGGTGACATGTCTCCACCTGTGAAGTTCAGATTTCTACCTCCTTCATAAGACACTTTGTGATCTACTGGTGAAAATTGCTATATATGAGCAATTTTCTATTGGAGAACTTTCAAGTTAATATTAAGTTAATATTAAATACCAGAAAGAAATAAAGCTGTTTCTTACTTTCGCTGGGAAGTTGATGTACTATTCCAGTATTTGTTATCTTTTAATAGTAGTTATTGTCCTTTAAATCCTAAGCCATTGTGTAATAGCATCCTGTGTTAAGATTGTGTATGTTAGTAGAACACTGGCAAACACAAGAGTTTCTATAAGTTCATCTTGTCATAATTTACAAACCTGTTCCTCTTTTAAAGGACTTTACCCCTGCATAGTATTTTAGAAAAAATATATGCAAATTAGCTCTTTCTTCCTCGGCAGTGGGGTTCATACTTAATGTAGGAATTTATAATATTCATATGTAGTATGCATGAAAAATTCTAGAATGCAAGAAATGTGATTCCACTTTCAAACATTTAAATACATGACTGACTCTGAAGTTCACAGGGCAAACCTGGAAAATGTGATACAATCTACCCAAATGTTCAAAAACTGAAAAGGAGTGTAAGACCAGTGTCCATTGCAAACAGTGAAAGCAAAGACGTATAGGCAAGAAAGAATAAACAAGAAAATCAAGCATACATAAGCATAATTCATTTTTCCATCAGTTTCATTATTTTTGAGGCTTATTCTCTTGATTTTTGAGTCCTGGGATTGATAAATGCGAGTATTTTGTCCCTTTGTAACTTCCAGTTCAGAGTCAGATTTTTTTATTGTTTTATTTTCCTACAGTCTATCAATGGAGGTTAGAAGTTCAATATATTCTATATCACAAGAAAAGTGAAAGGCATTTTTGATGCCTTGGGAGGCCACCTAGAACAGAGGCTAGACAGTGTTAAAGGAATAAAGTAGGTATTTATTAAAGGCCTTCAAAGGATACACCTTGGGCAGTACAAGAGCCTGGCCAAAGCTACACCCAAGATGGACGACGGGTCATGAGTTTTTACACTTTTATAAGTTTTGGTCCATTTACATATTGGGGTTAATTGTCCAATCACAGCTTCAGGTTATGAAGTCCCATCCTCCCGGATTGCTCTTCTCAATTCACTGTTGTTTATAACTTTTGGGCCTGAAGCTGCAATGGTGTTCTTGGTTCTCGGGCTGGAAAAGGATTGTTATGTCTGACTAAACTGTGAGGAGAACTTGCTAACACTTTATATAAAGTTCAGAGTTATATATTAATGCAGTACAGAATCTGGAGAATATGAAAGCTAAAACTTAAGGCATCATTTTAACCACAGAATAGAATAGTTCACATGATGAAAAGCAGTCATCTCACACTTCTACATATTTGTTTGTCATAGTTGAATATTAGCCTCATGGATTATTTTGTCCCTTCTCAAGGAAGTATTTGGCCTCAGCTGTTGTTAGTACATAGTTTTTGAAGAGTACTCAACAAACCTCTCTGGCTTTCAGGTATGGTTGGAGGCTCCAGCCTTCTTTGTCTTTCCAAGCTGCTCAGGGTCCCCCAGCACTGTATCTGGTAATTTCCTAGATCCTGAACTCATTTTTTATTTTAAAAGTTTTGTGGCAACAGATATATGAGTCAATAAGAGTAATCATTCTAAAAATATTACCTCACAGAATCACAAAGTAAACTAGGTTGGAAAAGACCTTTGAGATTGCTGAATCTGACCTGTGACCCAATATTACCTTATCAGCTAAACCATGGCCCTGAGTGCCTCATCAAACCTTTTTTAAACACCTCTAGGGATAGTGACTCAACCACCTCCCTGTGCAGCCCATTCCAATGCTGAAGCACTCTTTCTGTGAATAACTTTTTTCTGATACCTAGCCCTGGTGCAGCTTGAGGCTGTGTCTGCTCATCCTGTCACTGGTCACCTGGGAGAAGAGACCAACCCTTGCCTGGCTACAGCCACCCTGCTGGAGTGGAAAACATCTTTCCCTGCAGTCACCCCTTTCCCTACACTGTTTTCTGTATGAAGTGACCCAGAGGTTTTGCTGGCAAGGGGAACTGTTCTGTCTGTCACACTGGCCAGCATTACAGTCATTCCCAAGGGACATGCTATGCTGTTCCCAAGGGACATGCTATTCCCAAGGAAGCTGGGCTGCTGGTGTCTCCTGTAGGTCATTGTGTGCAGTTTATCCTCTTTCATAGAGGGCAATGGAAGAAATTGCTGTATTTGCTGGAGGAAGTGGGAAGCAGGAGCCTGCAGGAGGGCTGAGAGCTGTGAAAGGGTAAGAGAAGAGCTGACATCTCTGCAGAAGCATGGCACTGCTGGGAAAGGCAGCCAGGTGCCAGAGACCACAGGAGGGACCTTGCTGAGGAGCCATCTGGCCACCAAAGAGGTGGTGCCTTAGTTGAGCTGAAAATGAGCCCAAGAGAGCAGCCCCAAGTGACAATGACAGAGCCAGCAGAGCACAGGGCTGTGCTAACGCTCTTCTGCTTTTATTCTGTCTCATTTAGATTGGGGGTGGAGGGGAATGTGGAGGTTAACAGAGGAGCTGCTGTTTTCATTGTAATATTTATACAGATGAAACCTGACATTTAAGCTTGAAGGCCTTTGAAGGCCAGTCTCTCTGGGGTACTTCCTTCAAGAAGAGATTTCTCAGCAGCTTTACTTCCTCCCTCTGGCTGCTTCACCATCCTCTCTCATCTGGACTCTCCTGTCTTGCTTTCTCTTGCTTTCTCCCCCATGTGTCTCCAGAGATGAGGGGCAGAGGAGCTGATGAGACTGAGCAGTGAGGAAGGGAGGAGACAGGGAGCAAAAAACATTAAAGGGAGGAGCACAGGCAAATAGTTGTGCTCTGCAGGAGGAAGATACAGTGTTGGGTAATTGTGTTTTACTTTGACAGAATGTAACACATGCTGTAAAAGGTGAATTCATGCCAGCAGTAATAAACACAAATGACCTGCAAATTACAATAGTAGGTGTAGCTTTGCCCTCAGGTAAATATCTTAGTTCTTTTATGCATTTTGATTTCCAGTTTTTGACCATACAGTAGGCACATCATAATCTCAAACAGCCCAAGTACCTTGTCTAAATGTGTAGTTGTATCAAGGATTACTGCTAAATTCAGTGTGGGTTTATTTGCAAAGAATGGAAAGTTCAGTCATAGAAATCTTGCATAATCTTGGATGATAATGTCTAAAAAGCTATAGGCAGGGGTATATTCAGACAGTGAACTCACTCTGACCAGTGCACTTCCAGGGACTGTTACTTTTCTGGGGATCTTTCACTGTCAGAACATACCTCTTTTAGCAGACTTAAGGCTTCAGTAACTTCCATAAAATTCACAGAGAGAGTCTTCTGCAACTGCACATGGTCAAAAATAAAGGGGAGAAATATGAACATGAGTGCATTCATTAAGTTATTTAGTAATGGTTCTTTCTAGTGATGGGTTAAAGGTAGCAGTGTGAACTTTAAACAGAAAAAAGAAATGTTGTAGTGAATGTAAGAGAGTAAAAGTAATATTTTGCAAGCATGCTATAAAACAAGAGGTCACACAGAAATATGTCTGGTGTGGAAATGTAGCTATATAAACCTGAATGCTAGTATTTAAATCATCAGTATGTGCAAGTATGTATTTTCACTTTTTGTCTTTCCTGAGTCATTTTACCATGTTTTAGCATTTTCTTTTCTTTGCATTGATCACCTCTGTATTCCTTCTTCTATGGTAGTGGTATTTTTTACCTGGATCCTTGCTTTCAGGACATTTTCTATAAGTAGCTTCTAATGAATGCCAAGTTGATTTCCAGAACATGGTCCCTGGGGAATTTCTATACAAAAAGTCTGCATGTGGCTATATATCTGAAATTTCTTCCCTGATTAGAAGCTTTAAATGCAAAAAGCTAAGAAAAAACTATGGTTTCATAAACTAAAACTGCCAGTGAGCCCATATTCAGGCTACCAGAGCTTTAGATTACGGCAATGTGCTTCCCATGCAGCTATTTGACAGTAGCAGCTTCCTGTTAGGCATCATGCCCCCTCTGAAACATAAGTTATTAGTATTTCTCAATTCCAACATGCTATGGGCCTGAATAATATGGAAGCTGCCATCATCTGATAGTCTTTTGCTGTCACAGTTTAAATGGGGCTGTTTAATTGCTTAATGAGGAATTTTTGGTGAACAGTATTTTTGGTATGGGAGTCTTCACTTTTTAATTCAGCTCTTCTCTTCAATTCTTCATTGACCTTCCTCCTATTTGTGTTCTAAGTTGGTAAAGTTTCTTCTGACATTGCACTCAGAAAGGGAAGAAAATCATTAGGATTAAGGATTTTCTTCTCTTTCCCAGGCCGCAGCACTTTGATGCCATTACACATTTTGTGACTTCCCCCTTAAAGTCTTTCCTCTGCAGTCAGATGTTCTCCAAGGCATTTGATAATTTTAGATCATCTAACGGAAATGTCAGTTTTAGACCCGAGGCCTGTACCTCTCCAAGTATTTTGTGTAAGGCCAAGTAAGGATGACTTTATATAAAGGACAAAATTTGTAGCTCTTAAATTGAATAACTCAGTAATACATCCTTCTCTTAGAATCTAGCAAGCTCAAAGGACCAAGATTTAATGACAGGTTGGGACACAAGCTGTACCTAGTGCAGCTCAGTAGAAGTCAGTGAAATGAAGCAGTCAGTCCTGAGGGCTCGGGGTTTGTAGGGGCAGTGCTTTGGATTAGGTTGGCTCTCATGGGCAAATTACCTTTTGCAGCTGGAGCATCACTAGGTGACCTCTGGGAATGTGTATTCCCACTGTGTCCATTGTGCCCTGACAGATCACTGCAGAACATGAGTACAGGCATGACCTACTGGTATGGTCTGGAGATAAGCATTATAAATAGACTTCTAAGCCCAAATTAAAATGATAATCTAAGAGCATCACAGCTGCTTTTGTGAAATGACCCACAGTATGGGGGTCGCACAACTCTGGCTGGAAGGAAGCAACAGAGAGGGATAAGAGAGCTCACATTTATCTGCATTCATGTCTGACTGTTGTTCAGCACAAGTATGCAAAATTGGTACTCAAAATACCTTGATTCAACACATTGCTAGGGATTACTCCTTTCAGTACCCTGCTATTGCCCAGGAGTAAGCCATGTCTTTCTTTTTCTCTATAACCTCCTTTTGCAAATAGGCTTCATTCCTGCATTTCTCACTAAAGTCCTAGAGCATACTCTGGACTGGATCAATAACACTAATTCAAGACCTTATTTACTAACTGCTACTCAGCAAATCCCCTCTTATAGATTTGTCTTTAAGAGCTTTGTAGAATCACCAAATCACTTAGACATTCATGACAGCTTCTTCAAAATAAGTATTCTGTATTTTCCCAGAGGAGTAGAACAAAGAAAATAGCACTGAAATACCAGAAAGTTTACACAAATATTAATTATCTTTAAACCAATAGCTTTTGCTTGGTCGGGTAGGTAAGTATTGCTTGTTTCAAAGCACCCCCTTGTGCAGGCAGTCGGTAAGACAAGTTGTACAAGAAGCTTCTGGCTCCCTGCCACTTTGAGCTGCGTGGGTCATGATCTGCAAGTCACCCACCCTTCATCTGCCACAGGGCTCTTTTCTTCAATGGTTCATGTCCAGAGACCTCCTGAGGTTTCAAACTCCTGAGTCTGGTCAAACTGGTACAATATAGATGGAGGTAGTCTTCAAACTGTAAGTTTCCACTGTTATCCACTGGTAAAATATAATTCTTTGAAAATCTGGTATAAATGGGTAAAGTCCAGCTGAAATCAATCAATATGGATCTTCAATATGAGCCGCTGCACAAAAAGAAATTTCTTACACTGTTGAAAAGATTTTTATAGATATTAGTCAAAGTTGGTAAACAGCATACTTAAAAATAAAAGGCTGCAGATTTGAGTCTTCCAAATTGACTAGTGACTTCAGTCTGTCCACCTGGAGATGACTTTATAGAAAGGTAGCTTTTGAAACCTTATCTTTTCTGAATTTATGGCACTTCTGGTGCCATCATGAATTGGGGAACACAGGTAGAAAAACTGTCAAAGTCTTTAGTAATTCTAGAAAATTTTGTCAATGTTATGTAAAATGATTAATATTTTAAAAAATTTGTGTCATGCTTTTGAAAGGAAACAAACATCTCTTCAAAGCCAATGATAACTGTATGTTTCACTTGTCTTAAATCTATGATTTACATCCATTGACTGGGCAATCTCTGTCGACAGCAATGTTCAAATGAGCCATTTCCTTGACAGAGATAGTACACTTCTATTGGGAAAAATAATCCATTCCTTTTTGGTTTTGAATTTTGCAGTGGTTTTGTAAATGTCCGGATTTTGTGCTGCCTCATTTTTTTTTACTTTAGTGCTTATGCTTTGTTTAATAAAAAAAGGAAACAGATTTTTTCTGAAGAGGTAAGTAAGGAATTCTGCATAACTTGGTGTCCCAGATATTAATTCAATGATGATTTAATTGCATCACAAGAGCTATTGGTTGAAATTAAATTACAAACAGACGAGAGCAGACAACACATTGTAAAAAATAAGCTGAGGTATCTGCAAGTGTTTCAAATGTTCCCTAAGGTACCCTACATTGTTTATGTTTCAGAGAACCAAGGCAGCAGTGCCAGAATACCACCTGATACAACACTTTCAGCATAAAGGCACTTGAATTCACTACCTACACAAGTTTTTTTCACCTGCAGGATGCATATGTGTTTGTTCTGTTAGTGCCTACATTTCCTGTCTCCTCAACCCATTGATTCTCACAGTTTACCTGCACTTGATGTTCCCCTTCTCTTACCTCACAGAGTGGCATCCTTCTGGCAGAACCCCATCCCATATTGTTGTTACTCCCCATATTCAATCTTCAGGCACTGCTGACAAATCAGTGAAACAAAAAGCTGATAAATTTGCATGTATCATTCATTTCCTTTTCTCATAACTCCCGTGGATTATCTTAGGTACAGTGTTATGTAAATGTTGTTTCACTTGAAGTTTAGAATTTGAGTAGAGCACATATTTCTTGTGAAAGATGATGGTTTACATTTCTGAGTGCTGGGTGAAAAAAAAATGTAAAAGCGTCAGTTGTGCTACAAAATGGTACTACACCAGATTTGAAGACAAAATTAAATACTAATGCATGAAATACAGATTTTTAAATTGTGATAAGTGCAGATCTAATGCAATTTTAACTGCAGAATTGCTGCTGCTGACTTCATAAAATACATCCCATAAACAGCTGCTAATCTGTTCACCATTTGTGTCTTACCATTCATTTGTTTAGTAATCAGTTCTCATTTGTTCTGCATATGGTACAGCTTTCCTTTTATAGCAGCTGCATTTAATGAACAATTGGAGGCACAAAAATATTACAGAAATATTTAACTATTCTCCTACATTTTTATCCATCATTAGGGTAGTTTCAATAAAAGTTAGAAAATGAGTTCATTAAATATAGAGTAAGGAAGGTGTAGATGCTCTGTCATCTTCCTGAACTGGTAATTTGTAGTGGAAGTTCCAGTGACTATGCTTTGCACTCCTCTTAGCTCCTTTAGGCAATTAATTTTCTCTATTTATACCAGCCATTCCCTTTTGTGATTCACTGACGTCAACATGTCAAATTTGATTCACTTTTTGGCTTTGCTCTGTAGCTCTGTATCATATTAGAGACCTTTAGGTAATGTACTGAGTATCTGGCAGACCAACTGAGTGTATTTCAAGATTTTTAGAAAATGACAGTTTACAAGATTTAAGATTTTGTCAGGTGTTCTGCTTAAATGTGGGAATCAGTAGTCATTAAAGCTGATTTGTGTGACGATAATTGCCTTCTGGAGTACTTGTGTTTAAGTGTCATCCTAATTGCTTTTTTCCAAAAATTCTGATCTTTAACAAGAACATTTTATGCTAGTAAGTGTTCTCTTATTTATTCATGCTTCAGCCATGTCCTGCAGCCTGAACTTAATGAAAAAATGTAACACAATCTTTGTTTATAGAACAGTATAGGTGAGAATACAGCAGTGTGCTGAAACTTTATTAGTGTTAAGGGCATGATGCCAGATAGGGCAAATGCCCATGGATTGGACAGCCCTCTGTCCTTGGTCAGTCTTCACTGGTGACCTTGACCTGCAGCTATTGCCAGGGATCTGCGAATCTGTCAAGTGCAGCAGTGGGCAGAGGAAAAGGGCTGTTCATTAGAACTGACTGCTTGGATCAAACACCATTCCAGAAAAGGGAAATTTCCAGTCAGTTCTACCCGATTCAGCCACAATGCCAGGTGGGTTGGGGAGATGATTAAAGAAAGAAATGAGTAATTGCTTAAATGTGCCGAGCATTTTACAGATTGCACAGTGTAAATATTTTAGATATACTCTTTTCAGAATCAAAATAGCTGCAGGTGAGTTTGATATGTGTCACCAGGCTTGTATATAGATAGATGTGTAAAATTTGCTTTGTATGGGCAAGTGCTCAGTTGGGAGAAATATATAAATGATGACAGCATATTTTAGAAAGGATATCAGGTATTTCTGCCAGGCATTTTCATTGAAAAAGGCTTAGCTGTGAGAGAAATGTGCTTGTTTCTAAATTTAACCTTACTAACAGTTTGCCACCTTCTTTTTGTGTGTATGTCTTTTTCTCTTCCAGTGCCACCTTGGGCCTTAATAGCCATAGCCATAGTTGCAGTCCTATTAATCCTCACCTGCTGCTTTTGTCTCTGTAAGAAATGCTTGTTCAAAAAGAAGAACAAGAAGAAGGGAAAGGAGAAGGGAGGGAAGAATGCTATTAACATGAAAGATGTTAAAGATTTAGGGAAAAGCATGAAAGATCAGGTAAAGTAACTCTGCGTTTCTTAAACTCTTGGGTTGCATTTGAAGGTTTCTGTTTGATGTGTCTGGAAAAAGCTGTGCTTGTTGTCTCAGTAGTGGCTCTGTGAAGAGTGGACTGATTGACAACATCTTCTCAGTGGTATCACAAGGGATGAACCTGGGTGTGGCATCACTGATGAAGCTGCCAGCCAATTTCCCTGCTCTGCTAAAAACTCATGAGCAGGCATATAGTGACTCATCCTTAAGGGGCGAGTTTATCAGGGGTGTCCTGCTTGCTTCAAAAATGGAGCAACTGTGTGCAATTTTCACTGTATTTTTTTTCAAGACCAGTGTTTATGTATCTTTATATATCTTACTAGCAGTATTTCTGAGATTACATAATAAAGAAAAGTAGTTATGAACCTAAATTTCTTTTCACACCAAAGTTCAGCTGAGAAGGAAACAATAGTATAGAGGCAAAAATGAGAGTGAGAAGCAAAGGAAAATTATGAAAAAGGAAAACCACAGAGACATTCAACACGGTGATGCTTGGAGAATTCATTTTGTTCTAGAGAGGAGAAGATTAAAGATAACAGGCCATACTTGGAGCTGTAAGTCAACTGAGTAACTTGGAGAAGATTAATATAATGCCCTTTGAGAGCAGCATAATTTTCATAAGGGCAGAAAAGCTTGCCCTTCAGATCTGCTTGGTGGAAGAGAAGCAGAGGTTGCAGGGCTTAATACTAAGGGCCACAGACTCAACTAATACCTTCCTGAGAGAAAACAAAGCTTTTTATTCTTGGGATTTTAGTACTGTTCTTCCTGGAGCAAACAGTTTGGAATAACCAGCAGAATGAGGAAGTAAACACAAAGTATCTGTTTGTCCTCAAAGCTCAGAGATTTCCTAAGCTAAGAAGACAAAGGGCAAGATTTCTCAAAAAGGAAGGACTGAAGAAATTTAGATAATTACTTTGCAAACCCTTATAAGTAGAAGCAAATAACTTTAAAGATACTGCATAGTCAAGTCTGTGTTCCCAAGACACCTGGGAAAGTTGAGCTAGAGAGTACAGGAGCGATTACCCAGTCCAAAAGAGAGAGTAAAAGCATGATCAGGAATAAGGAGATGATTCCACAAGTTGGGATCTAGCATAGAAAAAAGCTGAGCTGCAGGCAGGTTGATCAGAAATACAAGTCAGGGCTGGGAACCCTAGAACTAGGGCCAGCTTGTCAGGGACAAGATCCAAGAAGAGAGTCTGAAAGCACTGTAGCTAAAGAGGCCCATGGCCCAGTCCAGAACAAGTGGTGAAATGCCACTGCTCAGTGAGGGAACAGCCAGCAGTGTGGCTCATCAGCCAGTCTTAAGAGTCCTGGAACAGGTTAGCATGCTTTTCCAGGCACGTAGGGTGTAGTAGGGGAAGAGCAAGATCAGGAAGTGAGGTGAGGGTGAGGAAGCCTTATAAGTCTGATGACCATCTGCAATAGATCACATGAGAGGAGTCCAAAAGGAGCACAGATAAGGGGAGGAAAATAACGGATAAGTGTAGAGCTATCCAAGCTATTTCCAGTTTCAGTTTCAGAGACAAGAGGACAAAGAACAAATGCTGGAGACCCTTACATCCCCATTGCAAGTGGAGTGCTTTAGATACTGCGCTGGTGTGCACTTTTAACCTTGGTTCCTCCTGGAGATGCAGTGCTTTGTGTGCCACACTGGTGTACTGGAGTGTGTGGCACCAACACAAGACAAATTCACACCTGAGAAAAACATCCTTGGTACACAAAATCACAACTTTAGACAGGTATTCCAAGGTTATAAAGATTAGTGAGACTGAGCTCAAGAAATACCAGAGCAGAAATTTTGAGTTCTCCCTTGAAGAAGATATTATGCTGCTGTTTTTTTTACTCTGTATGATAAATGTGACATGAACTCCTTCTCTTAAAGCACTTTGATTTAGCATTCATCCCTGTATTTAGAGACTTTGTTCTGAGGTATTAAGAAATTGTGAGATATTTCCCCTTCAATGTATGGAAAATCAGGTCATCACTTGTTGGTTTATGCTAGGCTACTGTAACCTAGCTCTCCCATTGAACCCAGAATAATTTGGAAGAACTGCTTTGATTATGTTGATGGAAAAATTTCTGGAGAACTTCATTATGTCCTGCTAATGATAATGAACCAAATACTTTGTCATAGGATAAATAATGTGCAATTTGTTTATTGATATTTATGTGGAATTTGTTCCATATCATGTAAGGCCTTTGTTGTATTTACAATGTATTATTAAGTGTTTTTAATTATATTCATTAGGACCTGGATAAATGACCATGGATTCTTGGAAAAAAAGTATCTGAAATTCAAAACTACATCATTTTATTAATATTGAGCTCCATTTGTATATTTTAATGGGAAGATTTTATAAAAAGCTGAATCCTGCATCTTTTGGCTACAAAAAGAGCTCAAACTTTGAAAAGTTGCACAGATAGGTATTTTAAGATGATTCCATTCAAAATACTTGGTATAGTTGTTTAAACCTACATTTGTCTCGATATTTTGGTATTTAACTAGCATGGGTTTTTTTGCACAGTTAAACCTAAGGAGGGTAGATTCACAGTTGATGTAAATGTCAGACTTTTAGTAAGTAGATCACCAACTCTCCAGCTACCTCTCCTCACTGTCTGGGATTTTCAAACCCAGGCTGAAAGATTTTGTAATTAGCATCCTAAATTCATTTCTAGCAGTCTGACAGTGTACAGATTTTAAGTCCTTGGCATTCAGTAACTTTTGCCAACTTGATTCCTAATGCAACATTTTGGCTGTCATTTTTTTCTGTATGATGTGGTTTTTATTCTAACAGTTAATTTTGACTTTCCCATGCAGGTTTTAATATACCTAGCTGAACTCAAGGCAATGCTAAATGTAGCATAGTTCAGTTAAGAGAATTGAAACATTCTAGAGGCTCTGGCATAAAACAGAAAGGAGAGTAATAGGAATGCCTTTTAGCCCTTCAAAGAAGCAAATTGTTAAAAAAGTAATTGAAGAGTAAGATGTAAATCTAATGCCATTATAAAGAGCAACGTATAGTACTAATAATGTTGTCAAAAACTGAAAAACCTACTTCAGTCATTGTTAGGCCTGAACTTGCAAGTGCTAATTACTTCTGCCTTCAGCTAAAAGTGCCCAATGGCAGTTGCTAGTCATGTGGCATCTTGCAGGATCCTAGTTCCCAAGGCACACAAAGTTGGAAGAGAGTGCCATTTGGTAAACTGAAAGCAACAGCTCCTGGAAATAAAATTTTTATCTTAGTCTGGATTTTTTTTTTGAGGAGAACTTTTGAACTACTTCTATTCATGCCTATCCATGCCAAATCATCATAGAGCCATGTAACTTGGCATAGTTGAAGATTCTTTTGAAATAGAGTCACAGTCAGCTCAAAAGTCACACATCGATAGCTAGATATTACAGAAAGGGGAATAAAATTTTTGTCTCTTTTAGAATATTTATTCTTCAAAATATGCACTTCCCTAAACACAATTCAAAAGAGAAATTGTCTTTATATGAAGATTATCAAGAGATGTAGCTGAGGTAGGATGGGAAATGAGTTGAAAATAAAGTTTGGTTTTCAGTCTTGCGACCCATTTCCATTGCAGACAAGGCTTCCTTTTTCAAGTTGAGTATACAGCTCCACCAAAGGCCACTGGGAGGATTAGATTCCTTCTAGGGAAGACAGAATTGTTAATGAATGTACACCTGTAAAAAAGGTCATTTCTCCATGTTTTCTACTACTGTTTGTGTGTGGATGTTTTAATTTTTATTTCTTCCTCCTATGTCCTCCTTGTCAATGTTGTGTCTCATGACTGTTCTGGATTGTCACTTGCGGTAGGTTTATTTTGCTATTTGGACGCACCTAGACTTAAGCTCTCATGCATAGTCTCCTGACAGCTCTGTCTCCTTAGCAGAGATGGACATGTAGTAGCTTTGATACACACATCAAGAGGCTGAACTAAATTGATTGGGTATTTTTTGGTTGCATATATATTTGGGGAGGCTGGAGGAGAGCAGAAGAAAAGAGGTTGTCATTCTTTCTACACTTAAAATATTAAGTCAAACGGTACCAGAAAGCTCAAGTTTAAAATTGATCGGTGCATAAAAATAACTTGCTAATTATATTTCCTTTTTGTATAAATGTCACCATATCAAAAGTAGACAGAAGTAATGTGTATTTTTAATGTCTTAGTTTCTAAGTGTTGCTAAATTGACTGCTACATCATGAAACTTGCTGTGGGCTCTCACATCATCTCAGTACAGTGCTCAGGCATTTAATTCTTAGTGTTCCATACCAAAGCTTTTTAAGTGGTCTTAGTACAGATTTCTGTTGGTGCAACTAGTGACAACTGGCACTAGTGTTTTTGTGAGATTTTCCCATCATGGTTTTCATCTTCATAACTTTCAATCTCTGCTAATGCCCCTGGTAGCTCCCACTACTGTTTTTCTTCAAGGGGGGAAACAAAAGGCCCTGAAGACTCTGTTTCCGAGATAGTGTAATAGCTTCAGATTTATTATGTCTGGATTTAATGTGTTGGTACAGCAAAATTCTTGATTAAGCTCAGCCTGTGGGCTAAGAAAAGGAATAGACATAATCATTCATGAACAGCACCACTGAGAACTTGCTAAGATTTAGCCCTGTAACTTGGATAATAATTGTTGTGATCTGAACATTTGATGAGGTCACAAAGGTTTTGTAGAAAAGGAGATTTAATAATTTCATCAGCTTAAAACACTGTGATTAGTAAAGAATTTTTTTGCTTACAATGTGTATATTGTGTGAAACAGGAGATTTGGTATTAGGTCTATGTTCTACAGCCTGGAGTATGAGTAGTATATTCTTGGCTCTGCTACTGACTTACTGTGACCCTCAGTCAGCCACTTGACTTCTCTGTACATTTGTTTTTCCTTTACATAGGTCTTTCTTTTACATTGGGGTTATGTACTAACTTAATCAGAATATTCTGATTAATGCTCCTCTCTGAATAGCAGGTGTTGTAAAGTGACATGACAGTGAGAGCTGCAATTGCACCCAGATGAGCTCCAACATACGATGTTTTTTTTTTTAAGACTGATTTGCCTTATGATTCTAGCTGTTGATCATCCAGCACTCTTGCCCTCATGTAGACAAAATACTGAAGGAACAAGATTTTTAGTGTTAGGTGCCCTGAAATATTCCAAAGTAGAGTGCGCTGACCTTGCAGCATGAAGATAATAGCCCAAATGAAGTCAGCATAATCCACACTGACATCTAAAGAGCCTGGATTTCATTTGAAGCAACTCAAACCTTTATTGCCAGAAGAAAATCCATGAGGATCTTTCTGAGGGACAGGAGCTCTGTTGCTGGCAGTGGTCTTTTCTTCTGCAGTATTTGGTTACATGCTTGTTTGTTTTCCCAGTTGATTGCCTAAAGAATGGTGAGGTGTTTATTCCACAGTGCTACCACCTATCTTGGTAGCATGCCAGTCCCCATTTTTTGTCATCTTCAGCCCTTGGTGGCGTTAATGCTCGCCATGGCTTATCCACAATGCAGTGAGACATCCTAATTCACACTCAGAAAGATGATGTTCTGCAGAGCCACTGCAGTGGAGAGGGTTAGTCAGAAACACTGGGGATGAGTCTTCATAGAAAACAAGCCCAATAAGTTTACTGTGGCAGTCGAAATGGATTGACTGAGTCTTGTTTGTACATAAATTCAATCTCAGCCTTGACCAGTAGTCCTGCTTTTTCACCTGCCTCAAAGACTACTGTGCAGTGTGCATAAAACTTCCTGAAAAATGTGAATAACATGTTTACGAAGATAAAATGTTATAGATGAGTGTTTGTGTTCTGCAAATATGTTTTCTGTAAAACTCTTTTGAAATTTAGATTTATATTAGATTTCAGAAGCCTGAAAATATGGAAGCAATAGCTGTGAGACACAAGACTGAGTTTATTTGCATTCATGTCTCTTCCTCTCAGTCACTCCTAAGAAAACATAGGACCCTGCTTTGCATGCTTCCTGAGTTTGTTTTCCTCCTATGTTAAACTATTTTTTTCTGTAAAGTAATTAATTTTTTTACTTTTATTGTAACCTACTGTACTGTTAGGGGTACATGAAGATGCAGATCCTGCTCATTCTTTTACATGTCTTGTTTTCTATATTGAAGGTCTTACCACTGGAAGCTTCCATTTTCAAGGATGTTTTTTGCATTTTCTTGATTAACAGAACAAATTGGAGTTCTTTATTCAAGACCAGAGTCTGAAAGCTCCTAATGAGTGGCATTTAGGAAGTATGCAATTAGTCCCTAAATTAAATCAGACTCTCAAGACATTTACCTATATCCACAGACTGTACAGAGAGCTAAACTCCTACACTATGTCTGAAATTAATGGGTATGCATAATCTACAAGAAGAACAGCAGTTCATATTAATGTTTTTAAAACACTAAAATAAAAACTAAATATTTGGGAGTATTTAATAATTTTGTTTCTAAGGAAGGGTATTTACACTTTACAAATTGATAAATAATAAATATGAATAGCAAACAGCCTTAAAACATGAGAATATCAGGTACCTCATAAAGTCCTATTTAGAAGATGGTCAGACCATTATCTTATCTCTTTTTAAGGAACTAAGCCAGTAGAACAGGTCTGTGCCAACTTTTTCTCCAAAGATCAAAGTGGCACTCAGTAAATCATCTCTGGCTGTATTTAGGTTAATTTTCACAATCAAATACACATAGTCCTAATTATATAGTATGACAGATTTTCCAAACACAAATAAATGTAGTACTCTGAGTGGTCCTCCCAGGTCAAGGAGCCAGCTCTGTCCCAAAGCATGCTTCCACCTGGCCCACTGCCATTAATTTGGGGAGGATGGAGAGCAATTGATGGAGCAGCATGCCCTGGCCGAGCAGCCTGAAGCTGCCTCCCACTCGCAGCCTGCTGCTCGGTGCAGGCGAGCGCTGCCTGCCATATGGCAGGGGGGGCAGAGCCAGCAGCGTGCTTGCAGGACTGCCTGCTACTTTTGGTTCACTCACATGGGCCCTGCTTTCAAAGCAGACCCTGACCCACGGGATGAACTTCCAAAATAGGCTCCTGGGTCTGAGATCAGCTTCATCTTTTTTCAGCCTATAAACACTGGCTATAGGGGTTTATAAAACATTAAAAAGAGATTGATTTTTGAGCTTAACAGCTCCAACTTAAATGAATGTGTTCATATTTTACATTGAACACCTGCAGCATTTTCTGTATTTTTCTGTTGCACGAGGTTAAGTTGGTATTTTGGTACCTAAACAATTCAGCAAATGCTTAAGCTGAACAAGATGACCTCATGTCATAGAGCTCCTAAAGAAAGAAAACCTTTTGAATAACCCAACGAAGACCATTTAAAAGCTGGATAACAAGCAAGGGAGTAATCAAGCAAGTCAAGGCATTGCATGCTGAACCCAGCAGGGCTTTTCTCATTGTATTCATCAGTGTGGCCCACTGCTGGTATGTGAGGCCAACATTCTTACAGCAGTAATGGCAAAGTAGATTTCACAATGACCAAAGCCTGGCGCAGCCACTGGAAACCCAGGCGCAACATGCTCTTTAAATTAATTCATGGAGAGAAAGCAGATGCTGAATGAATGAAATGTTGCCTTTCCTTCTGAGGGACTGTGATAGAGAACATGTTACAATTGCAGGCTTGTCTGCTTTGTGATAGGGAACCAGATGGGAATTTTTAAAGGCTTTTGTTTTCTCTTGGGATAAAAATTGGCCAGATCAGAATTATGGTGTTCTTGAATGGGAAAGATAATGATAAGAGGTGTACCACCATTAGTGGATAAGCAGTCATTTCTAGTTGTGGAGGAAAAATTGCCTTTCCAATAAATTCGTTGTTGGACATGGCACAGAACATTCTTGCTACAAAATCTTACTGTTTTCTTTTTCCAGCTCACCAGGCATTGCACCTGCCTGAGGACTGGGCATCATTCAAACATTAAAACAATATTTCCTTCACCATTCCAAAAGAAATGATGGCGGGGCAGGTGGAGATGGAAATCAGAACAGCAGCACACACCGTGCAGCAAACAAACTTACAGGCTGCAGTCAGTATTTTGTTTTGTTTTGCAATGTCTCTCCTTCTTGCTTAATGGTAACTTGTTTCCTTAAAAGTGAGGCTGTAGGCCACCCCATAAACAGAAAGAACCCTAAAACCTCTGTTAATGAAAGCATTTCTTTATATACAAAAGTGAAAGACGCTTTGCATTTTAAATGGTTTGCAACAGAAACTAGTCATTAACAAGATGTGACTCAGCCATGATTGTGGCCTCTGCCTCTCAGTACTCTTGCTCCCCCAGCAGCTTTGTTACATGAGTCTCCTACCACTTTGCTTTCCTGAAGCTTCTGCATATGTGAAATCTGGAGGCAACCAGCAGAGCAACTGCCCTTGCAGACTCTCATTTTCTACACATAGTTTGGGGGGGGATTAAAGTAAAGTTGTTTGAAGCCCCAGAATCTCTTTTGTGGTTCATGGTTGATAGTAGTGGGGCAAGCCTAGTCACAAGGTGCAGGGTTTTGGTGAAACTGAGCTGAAAGCAAGGGATGTTAGCAGTGTTGGGATGCAATGTCACTGGAGAGAGGCTTTTGTCAGCTCAGGGAATGAGAGGGAATAAAAACCCAAGAAGTGTAAAAACCCACTACAGGGTGTGGAGTTTCAAAAGAATTGAAAATTAGGTATTTTCTTTAACATCTCAGAAGAAAAGAGGAGGCTGCAAAACCGCTCTCAATAACATTATGGAAGTGAAGATGCAACCAGCAGATTGAATAGCGGATCTCAAATTGCTGTAATTTAGATCTTTTTGTTGTAAGAACTACTGCAGAGTAGTTCTGATTTCAGTAGACACAGATGTATCACCTTGAAATGTTTGTGCTGGATTAACACTTTCTTGGTACATTCCTACACCTGTTTACATATAAGCCTGTATTTCACATACTTACACGCATTGGAAAGGATGTAGATGTTTTACTGTTGTGTGTTCCTGCATATGTAATGCAGAAATGAACAAACTGCCTGAGTAAAATTCATGGTCAGCTCAAATTAAAAAAGATAAATCCAGTCTCCAGCACAATGTAATTATGCATTTCCATGTTGCATATTTCACCAAAAAAAAAAAAAACATTTAAAATGTCATGAAATTAAAGAAAATGGTAGAGAAGGCAGGGCTTACATTGGTCAGCATCTAAATCCAGTCTTTCTAGTTATGGTTTATCAGTTGCAAAGGCTTGATGAAAAAACTTGCTTATAATTAAAAATGTTTTAATTTTTTATAAAAAATATAAAATACAGCTGCTTATTTTAATTGATCGTAGCAATGCAACAGTAAGATTTACTACAGTGTGGTACAGTATGCTATAAATTGAGGGTTGTAGTAGTATTCCATTAAATATTGATCTTCCAGAGAATCTCAATACAAAATTAAAATCCCTGTGGGGTGTTTCAAGTACTTTGAAGCAAACCAATTCTTCTTCCTCTTTGGAATTCAGTAGCTAAATCAAACATGAGAAACTTCGGTGCTTCTTTTGACTCCCCTTCTTCCTGAAACATTAGCCTCTAGTTTTAAAGCAAATTCCTCTCTTAACAGTAAAAACTATTATTTACAGACTGCTTTAGAGATAATAATTTGTCCTTTTTTTCCTCCCCCCAGTGCCACAAACTTGTCCATCTCCAAACACTATTTCTTTCTCAGTGTTTTTTCTTAGTGGTTCAATGTATCTGAGTCAAGGTCAAGAAGAATCATGTAGCTCCTCAGCTGATGTCAGTAAGGTACAATGTTTTCCATCTCTCATGGAAATAGCTTTCACCTTTCCAGTAGGCTTCTCATCACCTGTGGAGACGTGTTTCTGTACCATACAGTGTTCCCTGCCTGCACTTCAAAACCCCCTTGCAAGAGAGATGTTAGCTTCCCATTATATTTTCTGTAGTCGCAGTAAGACCTTTTTTTACATTGAGCTACCCACTGCTCTGTCATCTCGACTGAACAGCTTTGCAGAAGAGAATGTAGTTTTCCCAGAGAATGTATAGATACATAACTATTGCCTTGATGGACTGTTTACAAATTTCTCTGATTTGGAAATTAGCATATAATGGTCTTTTTGCCTTCTCACTTTCCTCCCCAGGGAATGGCCATAGGATAGTTCCTCTCAAAATCCAGGTCAAAAGCAAGTGGAAAAGCAGAAATTCCAGTACTTGTCCCAGAAACAATAATATACTGGAGGTGTATATCACACTTTTATCATGGAATCCTCTTTTAGGACCATACTGGGATGATTCAGAGCAGTGGATCTTGGAGTTAACATCCCACTCTAACTTCCTGTTTTTTCCTGTTGTTTCCAGGCTCAAATAAACCTGGTTGCTTCAGATGGATTGAGTCACATCTTTTTTTATGAACACAAAACCTTAAGCTTATTTTTATGACCAAAAGCAAGAGTGTTTGGCATAATCATATCGCTCCATATCCTGAAAATCCCATGTATGGTCTGCCAGAGAGCCTGTCAGTTTCCGAGTGTCACATTTCTTGTTGTACCCACAAAAATGTTGTGCTACAGTCAGGGAACTTACTAATAGCTCAGTGATAAAATGTCTCAAACCAAATTTCATTTCAGGCAGTTCAGCCTTTCCAAATAGAAATGGTTGAGTTTAAAAAAATACTATTCTTCCAGTCTCACAGGTGATTCTGTCTATCACTGACCTTTCCCCCCAATCTCATCCAGGTAAAATGTAATTTATGTTTCTAGTAGAGAGTCCATCATTCCACTAACATTCAGGTATTTACACGAGACCCAACTCCTCAGCTCACAAAAATCAAAGCTGTTGGATTGGTTTCATTTGAGCTGTGCCAGCAGAATTTCTAGCTAATTTCAAAAGTAGAGAAATAATTGCTTAGTATCATACAGTTTTGAGTCTGACCTTTTTTATTTAGATCTGCCTTCTGGAGAAGAACATTTTCTACTTCAGAGATGAATCTTCCTTCTTTCCAAACCCACACAACTGTTGCGTGGCCCTCTGTATTCAAAGCTGAGTGAGAATGTTAATGCTTTCATGTTTCTTCTTTCCTAACCACCATCAGCTGTGCACATAGCTACTCTAGCCTTGCTACCTTTTCAGAGAGCTCCAGCAGCAACCTATTGTTAAGAAATGCTGTAGGTTTCCTACAACACAAAAAACCACAATTGCAGAAAAATTACATTGCAAGAAAGAATACATCTTATTCTGGCACTTTGTCTGTGCAAGAAGAAACTTCATACAGAAAGAACCTTCATTCAGATAGGGCTCTTACAGACAAGTATTCTCTTTACTATAACATGCAAATAATTCTGGATGAATGCCTACTATTGACTCTTTATTTTCACAATCTCAACTTTACTTTCACATTTTCCACAATTTTTCATTATTTGTCTCATCACTTTTGTCTATTTTTCACCTCTTATCCAGGAAAAAAATCTGCTAGAATAAGATCTACATAGTTAATTATGGTTCATATGGTTTAATAATTGTATGAATTACCTTTCACACAGTGAAAATACTTCTGCTTTCTGGTACAGGGAAAAAAATACATCATTTAGTATTTTAATTATTTATAAAATCTAAGATAACTGCTGTGTCCTTTAAAAATAGGCTATATGCAATAGACAAAGCTTGCAAGCAGTGCTGTATTTCTTTATTTTTGTGTTTCTTTGTAAGCAAACTAAAATCAACTTTCAATCAATTTGGTTCAGCCAAGCTTTATTGCTAGAATGAATAAAAAGGAAATTGGTCTCGGGAGGGAGGGAAAAGGAGGAACATGCATTTGCTGATGGCATGGTGGAAACTTTGCTTCCATATTCATTCTAAAAAACATGAAAAATGTTTGGCATATGATTGTAGAGAGAGCTCATCCACAGCACATGCTCTTTATCACAGTAGTCCTACAGAAATGTGTTGCCAAATGCAAACAATGCACAGCATGTACAACCAGGTTTGACATTGCCAAGATTCTTAAGTTGAATGAATGCGTGACTTGGCTTATTTAATAGCATGTTTGCCTCCTTGTGCCTCTTTAAGAGCCAGTCTGAGCCCAGAAGAACTATTTCTTCACATCGAGATGATATTTTGTTTCTACTTGCAGGTTTTATAACAATCCTTGCTTGTTATAGTCCAAGGAGCTTTCTTCCTACTTCCATTGCTTGCTTGCTGATTTATAACATCTTATTGAGCAACTCAGAAAGTAGAGATATAAATGAAAAGTGCATATTTGAATTTCTGCTGTTTTGCTTGCTTTTAATGGCTCTAAAATAGATTTGAGGATCGTGTCTATTTTAAACTGCTACCCAACGGTTTGCCTCATTTATGAATATTACATTTCTTCTTTCTAGGCTCTTAAGGATGATGATGCTGAGACTGGGCTGACTGATGGGGAAGAGAAGGAAGAAGCCAAAGAGGTTGAGAAGCTAGGGAAAATACAATATTCTTTGGATTATGACTTCCAGAACAATCAGGTTTGAAACAACCAACCTGTAATATTTTGTTTCTGTGTGTGCAAGTGGAGAATGAAGTAATGCATTTAGCTAAAGTAAATATTTCCTAATTCCATACTACTTGCATGGAGTAAAGGGACAGAAAATTCATTACAGAGGTACTACTAAATTGGTATTGAATGCACTTGGACTTTATATTACACCTTTAATCAAAAACTGAATATCCAGTTTTATCTAATGATTATTAATAGCTTAAATTAAAGCATCACCAATCAATGTCAGTCCACATAAATTATGGAGTTTTCCTGCTGTCACTAAAATGTTCACTTCAGCCTTCAAGTATTTAAAATGTAAGCAAACAGAAATGGGAGGAAAAATAGAAGGGCCTGAAGGTGAGCTGATTCACTGGGTCTTTTAGAAAGTTGGTAAGATTGCTTTCTCTCACTTCATCAAGTGTGTGCTTTGCTGTAATAACTAGCTGCATCAGGTTCTGTTGCTCTCCATGAAAGTACACCTCCCAAAATTCTAGTCTGGAATAAAAGTTCTAACAAATCTGTAAAAAGTTCAAAAAGGTCTGTACCCCAAAAAATCAGGAAGGTTGGACAAGAATTTAAGGACTGATACTCCTTCAGTACTCTGCTCCGAAGCTGGTAAGACTAAACTTTGGCATACTTCAGTTTTCAGAATTAGTAGACACTGTAATGTGTAGGCCTAGAATTGACCAGCTTAACAGGTCTGGCCACATGCTGAACATATTTTATTCCCCTCCCTGTCCTCTTTGCCAGGAATCACTTTTGTGAATTAAATCAATTCACAGCCTCACAATAAAATTCACTGTGCTTAATTTTGGCCCAAAGCACACCAACTCATCTGAGTTCTTCACTTCTACTGTGAATCTCTCAGTAAAATTGAGAACACATATCCTGCATTTCATTTTTTGACAATATCGGTCAAAATCACATCATTCTTTCCTGTTTAGGGAAAGAAATGACTACTGAAGGTAAATCCCAGTTAATTCCTGTTCATCACCTGAACTGCCTTCCATATGTACTTGTGATAAATTCCACATTCATATTCTTTATTTGATGCTGTTCATAGAGCACAGTACTCTTACTTGTTGCAAGGCAAAAACAATAGGAGAAATTAAGAAAAAATTTATTAGCAGGAAGGTATTTATACACACCTATGACCTGGCATAATAAATAGTATTTGCCTGTATTTCAACAATCTTCTGACTACCAGTGCTTGTTTTACAATGCAGGAGCTAAAAAGAGTTCTGAAGCCTTTCAAGACACTGTTGCTAAAGGAGCTTTTCCTCAACTCCCCGTGCAAATTGCCTGGCCATGTGATAAGTCTCACTGATCCCCCTTGAAATCAGTATGAAATCAGTATGAAGTGTAGACCCTTCAGAAGCAGAAGATTTAATGAGGGGGAAGGGAAAAGCTGCAAACGTGTTCTGAAAAATGGAATTCAGTTTTCTTAGACTATGAAAACAAATTTTCTGTGTAAATTTTATTAAAGGGTGTGCTGATTTTATGAGCCATATTTTGCAAAGGAAAATAGGATGGAAGAGCCACAAATCTGTACACCTGTATTGTATTTATTTAAGATAATAAATTATCTGAGTTGTGGATTTCTGTTTTGTTGTGCTGCTCTAAACTATGTAGCAGCTTAAATTTGTCAAAGGATAGATGATGTAAAAGAGTAGGAGAGGGGATTCAGTTGCATTAGTATGGTACAATGGCATAAAATTACACTTCCAAAATTTGGGTAATATACTGCATGGGATTAAGAATACAAGATGACCAATGAACTCTCCAGAGCACTGTGCCTCAGTTTTAGAGAGAGAAATTGTAAAGGAGAATTGAATTGCTTTTCTACTCTGTTAACTAAAAAATCAGAGACTTGTTTTTCACTCTTTGATGTGAAAAACTTGGTGTAGATCCTGAGCCTATTCATGTATTTATGAACTAATGCATCCAGAATAAAAATGAGACACAAAAAAAGCATTTCATACAGCAAAAGGAAAATGTTTCATGGAACCTAAGAGTCCTATAAGTGGGAAAGCATGCAGGCCATGCTTTGAATTTAAAACTGTCCAACTTTTAAGTCCAACTTTGAGGAGTCTCTTAGAAGCTAGAAGTTTCTTTCACAGATTAACTACATTGTTCTGTATTCCAGTTGATAGAGTTCTTGTTTCCAATTTTAAACAATTCACCCATGAGAAGCAAATTGAAGCCCTGATTTAGAAGAAAATATTCTCAGATTTCATTCCCAGTTCCTAATATCTTCAGAATGACCTTGAAACACTTCAATATTTATTTTAGTTTTGTATCTATGAAACAAAATTAAAAGTATTTTCTTTTTCTCATCTGCATTATGCTGATGAGGCCTCATGCAGTCAGGGGTGTCTAGATTACATGACATAACATAACATAACATAACATAACATAACATAACATAACATAACATAACATAACATAACATAACATAACATAACATAGCATAAGCCTTTTTTTATAACACAGAAAACCAGCCAAGACATATATAAGTTCTATCTGTGCTTCAGTCTTATCTTTGAAGTGTATAAGAGATTTAAAAGAAAAAAAATTCAGTTTTGCAATGAGATTACAAATTGTTACTAGGATTTAGTAACCAAAGTTTCATTTTCATGAGATATTTTTTGAAAATGGTGTCCTTAGTTTACTGCCTGGGCCCATTCATGTACATAGCAAGAGAATGTAAATATAAAGACTGCAAGATTCATTTGTTTTCAGTAAAGCTCTGCCTGAGAATTTGCATTTGATTTTATCACTTCATGTGTTTGGCTGGGGGAAGGTTACTTGTTGGGAGTTTAGAATACAAATTTTGTAGTCAAAATTAGACATTCTTGATTGTTTAATAATGTGATTTCTATTCATGGTGCTCAGCATAGAAAAATAATGCACAAGAGGAGAGAGCAATTGAAAGTTATTTGATTGCAGCCTTTAAAAGGATGAAGTCTGTATTTAGCTGTAATCAGCTGCCCTTTGAAAACCTCTTTTCTGCTTTAAAACAGCCTTTGTACAGTCTGCATCTGCCATAATTGGTTTTCTGAAGTCAATAGTGTTGCTTCATTTGCCTTCCTTAAAGGCTGGGGGGTGGCAGGGAGAAGCGAGGGAAGTATAGTTTCTCCTAGACCAGAAATAGAGTCTGCATAAGCATTCCTCTGTTCCAGTATTTCTGTAGATATCTATTTGAAATTTCATTCTGCTGGTTTTTATTCTCTTTTCAGCTTCTGGTTGGGATTATTCAAGCAGCTGAGTTGCCTGCATTAGATATGGGTGGTACATCTGATCCCTATGTGAAAGTCTTCCTGCTGCCTGATAAGAAGAAGAAATATGAGACAAAAGTCCACAGAAAGACCCTTAACCCTGTTTTCAATGAGCAATTTACATTCAAGGTAGTTTTTTTATAACTATTGGTACTTGTTAATTTAACCACTTTGTATCTCATGCTTGGCTATGAGTTTAGATATCTTTGTTAATTGATAACTGCAGCAAAATTATTTTTCATGTTGTGGAAAGCCATGATAGTCAATCTTGCTATATAATACAGAGACACAAAGGTTTGAAAGGCAGAGTTTGGTTTTAGGCACTTTGATTATCCTTACATATGACAATCTGATCCATATTTTATGGCTGGATAAAACGTACAAGAAATTCAGAAAACAGTGACACTTTGACAAATGTCAAGTAAATGTCACTAGACCAATGTTTTCTTTAAATATCTGATTTATGAAATTCAGGATAACATTTCCTGAAATATAAATTAAAACTCAAGGGAAGTAAATGGGTGAAGGACAATATGGCAGATTAATCTTGCTAGACTTCATCATAGTAGTTCTTTGCCATACCATTTTATGTATGAAGAGAAATCCTTTCTCAGGTTTAATAAAATATTAAATATATAAATGTAGGTAAGCCTTACATTACAGTATTTACATTGTTCCAATAGTATCTATTAATAGTGTTTTTCTAAAACTATGGCCAAATTTAAACCCCAGTTAAATAGAATAAAGGAATAGTGTGCAGCATGTTTCACAGGGCTTCTCCTTATATACATTCCTCTGCTGTTACCTCAGGCCTTTCTCTTTGTGCCCAATCTTATAATGACAGCTGCAGTCTGAAAACAGGGACAGTGAAAGACTCAGGCTATGAAATCATTCAATGAGAAAGATATCCCTGTAGGCCACAACTACTACTGCATATATAAGCTTATTTTTTCCTTGAAGATGTTCATAAAAGTAATCTTTTGTGGGGAGTTATTTCAATCTTGAGCTTTTCTAAGAGAGCATTTAAAAGAAAACAGAGTTCTAAATTACGTATTCCCATGCAGCTCACTAAAGCAAAGAAAGAACAAATAATGCTGTCATCTAAGATGAAGACACAAGTTATAAATCAGATTAGCCACTTCTGGACTATAATGTCCACTTGTTGTAAGTCACATCTTCACTATTTAAATTTTATGCTCCAGGATATAGTTTGTTTTCCATGGCAGACCTGACGGAGTGTTTAGGTGCATCTCAATATGGTGCTGATCATCCCCTGTGGTCTGTGGTCTGTACTTGAGAGAAAACCAGCAGAGCATGCCAAGAACTGTCATTGTTCTGAGCACTCCAGTGACCATTTAACTGGAACTGCAACTATAATAACAACTTCCTTGGGAACTCTTGACAGTGTCTCATTTACTTGTGCAGAGCTTTGCTCCTGTGACCCACTTCAGGTGGTGCACAGCTCCTGTTGGCATCCTTCCCATCTCTCTGGCAGTGCTGCCCACCAGGCAGCCCAGGCCTGTGCTGCTGCCTTCTCACAGGGCACAGCTGCTTGCCTTCCTCCCAAAGTACAGCTCATGGGAATGAGTTGACTTGTGTACTGTATCTTGAGCCCTGAAACTTAGTCCTTCCCTTGTTCATTTCTTGTTCCCAGACATCCTTTGTGCTGTTCCAGGGTGCAAGTGTTTGTCAGACTGCAGCTGTCTAAGTTGTATACCCACACTCAGTGCCAAAAGGAACAGAGAAATCCTAGCTACACCAGCACTACACCAGCCTGGCAGAGGGAGGTGTTCCTCCTCAGATCCAAAGTGGGAAGGGTTCATGTCTAGAGTGACACATCTGTGCCAGAAAAACACTCCTGTATACGTGTCCTTTTACCAAGGTCTCACTTGCTTTAAGTCAAGAGACTGATTATGTCAGAGAGCAGGGAGAGGAAGCAGCCTTTCACGAGAGCTGAGGCCATCCTTGGTAGTCCAGAACAAAGCTGGAGACTGAAGCTACTTTAGAAGTAATAAATGAAGGGAACATTTAGAAAGGGACCTAAAGGGAAGGGAGCTAAAATGAGCTTTACTGAGGTCAAGTATGGAAAAGTAAATAATGATGATGTATTCCAAGTGACCAGGATCCATTAAGGGGTATTGTAAACAGAGAAATAAACTTCAGAACATTTTCCTTCTCCTGTTTTCCAGGCTATGTAAAAATAAAACATTGTTTAGAATTTTTCTTTTCACATACCTTTGCCCTTTCTAGCTTTTTAGAAGCTACAGATAATTTAGAGAAAATAGATTTTGCTGTAGTATTTCTTAAGATTTTTTTTGTAGTATTTACGAAGATACACAGCCATGTACCACTGAAACTATTCGGCTCTCAACTTGATAAGCTTATTCTAAATGTTATATAAGATGCTATATAAAGGGAAAATTACTACTTAGTTAGTGTTTTATTAAGTAAGTGGAAGCTGAACAGTAATGAAAGACAACAGTCCTAGGGTTTATAAGCAGACAAGAACATAGAGGTTAACAAGGACAATGGTAATGCAACACTTTCGCTTTCTAATTAATAAAGAAGTATTTACTGAATCCCATGGAAACCATTTATACTTGTAGGATATATTCAGATTGACCAAGTGTTGATACAAATCCAAACAATTCTTAAATCAAACCTTTTCAGCCAGCCACTCAGGTGTAGCTTACCTGAACTGCATGTCTCCATCCTAATATTAAAAATGTGAATCGTAAACATCCAAACCACAGCATCTCTATGAACCACATGAGAACAGCTGGAGAATTAGTCAGAATTTGGCCTTCTGCCACCACAATTTCTAGTCCAACTTTGTGACTTAAAAAGCACGTTAGTGTCTAATATGTGAAAAGTGTAGTATTGAAAAATATGCCTTGGTAAGTAATAGGTATTGGTACTGTAAGAGACAAATCTAGTGTATAATTACTTTGTTTCATATATAGTAAGCCAGTTCTGGTTTTTTCGTAAGTCTGGGAGCTAGCCATCTCTGAGTGATGACAGGTGATTTATTGAGGAAAAAACACCATTGTGTGAAAAGTTCATGTGTCTTCAGTGCAAGTAATTTGGCTTCTTGTTTCGGTTTCATCACCCACAAAATGATTTGAAGTAGAATGAGAAAAACCCAGGAGTGATGAGTGAGCTGCCACGTTGTTCTATTGAGTGCCAGAGCCTTGTCTCAAGAAATACTGCATCTGGTGACTCTGAAACAAATACACCTCATAATTTTCTCTGCAGTTCAATTTACCTGAGATGACAGCTGATAAACCAAAGAAATAGATTTGCATTGTAGTGGACCAATCTTTATTGTCTCAGATGCAGAGTTTGTCATTTCCTTGTCTTTGCAGGTGCCATACTCTGAGCTGGGTGGAAAAACTTTAGTGATGGCAGTTTATGACTTTGATCGTTTCTCCAAACACGATATCATTGGGGAATATAAAGTTGCAATGAACACAGTGGACTTCGGTCATGTCACTGAGGAGTGGAGAGACTTGCAAAGTGCAGAGAAAGAAGAGGTAAGAAAAATCACCTTTTTTTTCCTCCCAGAACACTTTTATCCTCACCTAGGGAAACAGACAAACCAGCAATATTTTTTTTTTTTTTGCCGAGACAGTTCCCATCTGTTATCAGCATTCCTCAGATTTACTTTGCCTGATAAATTTTTGATAAGTATCTTTTCCAATGCTCACTGAATGCGACATTCTTCTCTGCTAATTCAATCAATCTTTTCGATACTTTATGCAACATAATAAAAATGTTTTCATGAGTTTGACATTTTCTTGAATTGCTGAATTTTGGGTGCATAGAATTTGCATTTGATTATAAGTGGTGTGTGTTCAGGTTTCTTGGTGATTCTCGGGGGTTTGCATCTCAAGACATCTTATTGTGCATGATGATAATAGTAGAGTTTCACTGAAATACCTTACAGTTCTATTGAACTGCTATCCAATAATATCCTTTGATTAGAATTGTGAATTTTACAAAAACCTTGGAATGGCATCTTACTCAAATATTTATCACCTTTTTTATTTTCCTCTCATTGTCACCATCCCTTGGATTCATTATTTATTAGGTATAGTGCTACTTGTACACAGGACACTTCTTGAAAATATTTCATCATCAGATTTGGCATCCTGTGAGCTTGTTCATCCTGATACATCCAACTTTTTGCTTATTGTAAGACTATTTTTTCCTCATTTTTACATTATTTTTCCTTCTGATTAATAGACAGTATTTGCCCACTCAGAGTGCATAGCATGCTTTAGTTCTCTGGTGAGAGGAGAAGTAATCATGAGTCTGAGTTTCTCATCATCTCATTCTGCTAATAAAGTGCTTTGGATTCAAATCTTAGTTTCTGTAATTAAAGGGACAATCTCTGACTGAAATCTTTCCTTCTCACAAGTGATGAAAACCTGAGTATTGATTTAGACTAAAAGTGGTGAAAACAATATCAAATGCAGAACCATGCAGCCTTCTCAGGTTTTCAGAAATGGTAGATTTCAGTCTTCCTTTTTCAGTGTTTGTTTTTAAGACTGTATTTTCAGATGGCTTTTTTCAACTAGTTGTTGATTTGAAAGCCACTGCTACATTAAGAGTGTTCTGCATGGCATTTTTTCATAGTGGCAGTATTTGCAGGGCTTTCTTGTTGCAGGTGACATCAGTGCCCTGATAGATTGGACATTTTTCTTCCACTCTTAAATATGAAAATGAAAAAAGAGATAAAGGAAGTTTTCAGTTCAAGGGCTCTGTTCTTTTAAACATCCAGCATACTAGAAAGCTGAAAATGTGAAATTGGAGTGTATTAATCCTTCCAAATTTTATTAAGTAACAAATTGGTCTTTTATTACACTACTATCTGTGCTCTCAAAGTGTTTCATGCTTTTCTGTTTCAAAACACATAAAATAAGCCAAACTATGCAAGAAGGAGTTGTCACTTTGCCTTCATAGTATAACTTTAGGCTTTTAGAACATAAACAATGATATCCCTATATGCAGATAACATGCTACAGATTAGTGTGGGGTTTCATCTGCCCAATTGCATACAAAGTTGCTTCTTAAGTGTTCTAGCTAACATCCACAGTAAGACCTGATGCAGTCACTTTCATAAAATTCATACCCTGCTAATACAATATGATTAAAACCTTGCTTGAAACACGTACTGAGTATGTGAGCTACTTCCAGACATGCATTCCAAGTTGGAAAATACTATTTATTAAAACAGTAGGAGATAATTAAAATAAATAATTCTGGAAGTATTTTGATATTAGAAGAGTATTGCAAGAGCTTTGAATAGTTTGCTGTAGAGATGAAATCTAGGTTGCCCTCACCTTTCTTCAAATTTCAGGTACTATTTATGCAGAAAAACCACTGTTATTTTTATACTTCTTTGATGGGACCTTTTTGAAGTTGCCGCCAAAGCAACTAAAATGCAACTAAAATGGCCGTTTTATTTATAAAGAGCTAGGCAGTATGATGATATGAAAGCATCATGAAAAACTATGCTTAGACCAACTCCTTAAATATTTTTTCATACTACAGGAGGTCTCATGTTTTATTTTTGCATCTCAAGCATGCAGGGTATCCAGTCAATATTACAACTTGGGGTATAAGGAGACATTTTAATCCTAATTTTCTATATACTATGTGTAGCTGGTTTGTAACAGCTCATAAGCTCACTGTACAAATAAAAAGTGATTCTACAAAAACTACTTACTCATTAGACAAGTGCATTTAGTCCAAACTTAATTCTGCTCTATTATGGAACCTCTACTTCTGTCATATATATGTTGAACCAGATTCAAATAATTGCTTAGCCCAATTTGGAAAAGAAATCTCTACCAAGTAGCAGGAGAGGTGCATCTGTCAGCAGTTTGGGAGCTGTGTTTCACATGAAATGTCATGCATATTCCATATTTGATTCGAGTCCTTACCATCTTTGATGTTCCAGTCCCTGCTCCACAGAAAAGATTCCAAGCAAATTCTAGTGTATTTTAAGTGGTAATAAGTAGGGATGGGAGAGATCATATCTGCATAAAGGGATTGTCGTCTGACCCAGCAGATGCTGCAGAATTCATGGCAGATACAGCTGCAACCAAGAAGTACCCTGGTTTCAGAATTAGCAAAAACAGCGCTGTGTGTATGAAGGCTAACATGATTTACCTAGATCATAGACACATGTTTGTCTGTTGGTAGTGATCATGAATATGATATGGTGGTCTGGCTTACTAAAATGACATATTAAAACCTGAGCAACTGTATTTCATCCAAAAGTTTATGACAAATGTAATTCTGTTGCTAGCAAAATATCTTTTGCTGACTATTACACATATTGTAATTGTGTAATGAACTTGTCCTTGAAAAGCACATCTGCATGAGATTTGCAATATTTGAAGAATGACAGGCTTTCTTTCCTTTCTTGCCCTTACAACACTTAGGCAAGTTTGTCAGTTCTCAGCAATCTAGTGCTAACTGCAATTCTAAATATGAAATTAAGTATAAGTTTGAAATTAAGTATAAGTTGCCAAAGTATCCTTAATGTTTTAATTATGACCCCTAGACAAGATGTATACCGAAGTGCATCAGTGGCAGTTGTCACTAGTCACTTTAAAAGAACTATCTAGGTGGCATCAGTCAAAGTGAATATAAAAATCTCAGTTTTAGTTATGTCAGATTCAGTTGGTGCACATCACAGAATTACAACTTAATTACCACTTCAATCATAGGGGGCAAAACAATTTTACAAGCAGTTACTCTTCTTTTTCCTCATAAACCTCCACTGTACATTTTGTCCTTTTTTCTAAATGGGCTTAAAATTGAAAATGGAGGGTGAAGGTTTAATGAAATAATGTAAGCTCCATCTCTCACAGCCTAGTCACTTGAATGACATCTCTCTGACACTGCATTCTCTTCTGGGAAAGGTCTTATTAATATATTTATGTTGGTGAAGTGCTTTGAAGGTACAAGCCTTTGTGTGGAGCATTTGTTATGACTGTGAGAGGGCTTTGGGAATGTGCAATGACTGCTAAATATTGAGGAGGCTACTGCTAATGAGCTGCATACCTTTAATCCTTTTTCCTTGGCTGCTTTTAGATCTGCTGTCCCTGTGTCTAGTAGTCCTTCAGTCTCATTTGACTGAGAGCGTGGGAGGGAGGAGTGGTAGATACTGAAAGGTTATTCACTTTTACCAAGTCTGACATTTAATGGTTTGGGCACAGAGTGTTAAAAAGCAGATCACAGGAGTTTGCTCCTCTCTGTCATCTACCAGATGTCATTGCTATTAACTTTATCTGAGAACACACTGCATCCAATATCTGTTATCACTCCAGTACAGAAGGCCAGACAGACCTCTTCTTTGCTCACAGCGGTGTGAATCATACTGAGAGTCATCTTCTGAATACTTCAGCTGATTTCCCTCCAGACTTTTTGTTATATTGGCACTTAAATTGAAAACCAGTTGTAGCAAACATGCCAAGAAATTTTAGGGAATATAAGGAAGAGCAGAAACAATTCTTTCCCTTGAAAGCAGTGGAGAAGCAGAGTCTTATATCATGAGGAGAAGGATCTTTGTTGACCTGATGGTATCCACCACCAAGAGTTCTGCAGATCTTTCACAACTGCCATCACATGCATGAGACTCCCTGCATTATCTGATCCGGCATCCAGCATGGTTAGGTTACATGATGGATGCATGCTCATACCACAGTGAGTGAGGATGGGTAAATTTTATACAAGGCTTCTGAGTGGGAGGTCTGCTGGAAAACACCACACTCCTATGGGATGCAGAGCCCCCAGGGGGAGAGATGCATGGTGCTGCCTTGGAAAGGGGTGAGAGGGAGGCATTCTGCAGATGGAAAGAGCAGCTCTGTGAACCTTGACTGTGCTGTTTGAGAGGATTGTTCTTTCCTGCCTTATCCAAAAGTTAAAGGTGAAGGAAGGAGGTAGAAAAGTGGGCCTGAAACATGTGTTTAATACCTTGGTGTACTTCATAGAAGTTTGAGACTGTAACAAAGTTACTGAGCCTCCCAGCTCATTGACTCTCTGGAACTGAAACTTGCAGAGATCTAAGAGGAAAGGACATTTTTACAAAAGTCACTGTCAAATTACAGCAGCAAATCACTGTTATTTTCTGTTATAGTTACATGAGCAATGGACAGATGATCTAATAGGCTTTGCCCATCACTGGTAATAACACTTAGTTCTTTTACAGCTTTTCAGATAGCCCAGTGCTTTGTAAAAGAAAGTATCGTTATCCCTATGGAGATGCTGTCAAGAGTGTCAGACAGATTTTAAAATGTGAGATTTCCTTTATTTAGCTGCATGTTAGATTGGAACACTGTGTTTTCTTCAGGATGTTTACATCTTCTCAAGTTCACTTCTTCTTATTCACAATTAAAACTTTAAAATGTTAAATCTAAGGAGCTTTTAGTTTTCAGGTTTTGTGAAGAGTTTATGCAGTAAACAGAGATTGTTGAATGCCTCTTCAACATTGTAAGTGCAGCATCTGTTCTGCCAAGGAACTGAATTTCCTACTGAGACAGGGAACAAAACAGAGGTTCGGAAGTTTCAGAATAAGCAAGCCTGCTGTAAAATTCTTCAGCAGTTAATCAGTTGTTTTTCATCTTGAAATTAAAGATGCTAAAATGACTTTAAAGGTAAAAACAATATGATTCAAGTGGAGCTGTAGGGGTTCTGTTTTCAGTTCATTAGAATTATGCATTTCTTTTCTCACCTTTCATACTCAAAGTGCTGGCAATCCCACTCTATATACCTTTGTTGAGTATTCTCTTTGTAACTCCTTCTCTGGAAGTGATGCCTTAGGAGGTCACTTTCTTGTGTTATAATAAAAATAATGTAATTGGCTTACTTGAAATCAAAAGGGACCTTGTCTCGATTCATCTCAAACTGTCTGGCTTTACAGATATTAAATTCAAATACAGAAGATGGTATAAGAGAAAGAAGCTGAGTGATAGTGTTAAATTCAGGCTCTTCTGGGGCCTTTCTGTTCCTGGACAGTATTCATTCTGAGATCAGAAAAACATGTATTGCTTATTTGCCAGAAACATTCTTATTACCATTTTCCTTCCGTGTGCAGAAGGGCATCCTGAGGTTAAACTGTGCTGAAATAGTAGATCCTACGCTTGGTGCTAAGCATCTAATGACCCATAATACACAAAATAATAATAATGTTTGTTTCAGACAAAGTATATTGCTAAGAACCTTGTAGAAAATTACAAGGCTGAAGGAAGAGTGGGAAATTCCCAGCCTCCACATATTAATGTTGCTGTGTGGGATTTTATTGCAAGCAGAAGATATTTTGAAGTTCAAAGGTACAGCCACATTCAATGACAATTGGAAAGCAGTGTTCTGAATAGTGTTTTTATCGAGTTTTGAGAAAGCTGCTGAAAGGGATCAAACTCATCAGAAGCTAGAGTATGAAGAGATATTTTGGATGGAAACTGCAGAAGGAATTCCTGGAAATACAGATTTAATTATGGAGTACTCCCAATATAAAGCTCTGTAGAGAGCAAATGGAGAGATTGCAAATGGATCTGTAGGACCAGCTGATGAGTGAAAGGGCCACAGAACGTGCTGTATCTGAAATTGTTCAGCATTGTTCTCCAACTGGACTTTTATGTACTTACTTATTTTTCTGACTACCAGCATCAGTGAATGCATAATCCAGAGGCAGAAATGGCCTCACTGGGATTCCAGGCAGAAGCTTTGCAGTAGTCCAGGCTAATACCTTATTTCCCTTTCTCCCCTACATTTCCAAACCAACAGTGACAAAAATCATTATCTGATCACTGTTATAAACCAGGATCAGGAGCTAAGGGAAGCTGTAAAGCAGCTGTATCAAAATACAGTGTCATTAGAAAGACCTTCAGAACAGAGAGCAGCATTTTTACAGAAGGAAGAACAGGTTTCTCAAAGATGACAATAGCATTTTCACTAGAAGGAGGGGATGTATGCTACTCCAATCTTTTTGCTTTGTTGTAGCCACTCCATGTAGAGCTAGAAGATTTTGGTTTCCAGAAACATCAGAGAAAGATTTATTTTTTAAAAGGGGAGACAAAGGTTTAGGAATAGATGTCCAAAAATAAAGCGATTAGCCATTTTCTTTATATTTTTTTTCCTCTATCACCTTTTAAACACTGATTTAAACTATGTCAGAGATTACCATAGTAACCATTTAACCTCTTTTCAGAGCCTGTTGTGTTTCATTTTAGTTCAACAATGAGCTTAAACTGGTATCTGAAGCACTTTGCATTGTACCTGTGGCAGGAATTAGCACAAAATGCCCTAATCACAGTTAGAATCCAGAACATAAGACTGTATGTTCAGTTCAGAGGTATTAGACTTTTACTTAGTTTATGCTAATGTTTCAAAAGGGAGAGTACATGAATTTAGGAAGTATTCCAAGTCTTATTTCTAGGCTAAATGAACGACAGAGATAACTCAGTCCTGCAGTTTCCTGTTCTGTTGTATCATATAATCCAACCTTCTACCAAAGGCCAAAGAAATCCCTCACAGTGGCTGATGTGTTGTTAGTGTGTTACAGGTAACACAGCAGGGTAGGTTTAGTGCACTGGCACTTCTCTCCTCTTCCTTTTCTGTGGCCTTCTGCAGCTTACTTTGTGATTGTCACCATCATAACTAGAGAAGCATTCAGGGGCTGTCTGGCTGGCTTACTCACTAGAGGGATGGAGAGCTACTGTAGTTGTTTTGTCCCTTCCATTAGCAGACTTTTCAGAGTATGATTTTTTTTCTGTAGAGGGCTGGAGTATGATCACTGCAACAGAATTACTACTGCTGTGTCATTAAAGCAGAACACAACTCACTTTGAGTTACCATCATCAGTGTGCTGATGAAAGCCATTTCCAATATCGTTTTGGATCCAGATGTGTTCTGTATGTGCTTCTTGCTGGCCTAAAGCTAGAGTAAAGCATGCACCTGAAACTGAATCCAGTGACATGGAGGTCAAGATGTTTTCCTTGACAATTATGTCTGCAATAACAATTACAGAAACAGTGTCAGAGATAGAAGTTTCCTAACTAGCAGTGAGAGAGTGAGAAGTTGTGTTATTGCTGCTTGGTCAGCCACCTGTGTTTGCCTACAAGAGAATGGAATTGGGAGGTACTGCAACATCCACTAACACTGATAAAGGCAGCTGCATTTGAGAACCCTTCTCTTTGCCTTTCTCTGCTTGTGGCTGACCTCAAGTTCAAATGTCTTCTTCTTAGCCAAAGAGCTTGCCATAAAATTCTGCCTCAAGTCATTCCCTGTACCATTGCTGTTATTGGGTTTACAGCTTGCTTTAGAACATGACACTGCAGCTTTGCAGTGCCGTGTTTGGGTAGAGAGCACTGAGCTTCCCATCGGATGCTTGCTATTAGGTGCTACTTAAATTATTTCTGGTTGCCTGGAATCCAGCTATTTTACCTCTCTTTTTCCATATCTTCTTCAGTAACTGAAAATTTACAGGAGGACCTCTTGTTGATGAGTGGAGCCTCGGCTTCAAAGCTGGCAGCAGCTCATTTTTTTGGTGTGCCCTGAGGTTGGCAGCTGACATCTCCTGTCTGTTAATGCCCAGTCCAGATTTAGGAGTGGATTATGCTGAAAGTGGTTTTACTCACTCAGATTTGCACATTAATTATCAGGACAAACATTAATTTTCTGTGATTTTTTAGAGCAGACAAGTTTTCTATGGCATGTGGGTCATTTATATTAGAAAACATTCAAATTTGCTTTCTGCAAAAAGTCTCCTATTTCAAAAAACCTTTGTTTTCTTTAGAAATAGTGCTAGTTCCGATCAATTAATTTAGACATTTCTCTAAATTAGGTGGTATTATTTGCCCTGAATCTGGAGGACTCCTAGGTCTTCAAGGAACATTTCAAAGAATGTCCTGTAATTGAACTCAGTCTAGGAAACAGGCAGCATCCTGGAGCTAATAGTGTTGTCCCAGTGCCAAGTTGGAAGGAAAGTGGCACAAGGAAACCCCCCTACAAGCTTGAAAATTAGCCCTTGCTTGGTTTTGGAGCAAGGAGCTAGAAACTCTTTGATTCTCAGCCCTCAGCAGTGTTTGTTATAGGCAGCGTTGCACCTCCTCTGGAAAACTCTTAGAGGGCCTTTAAAACCAGAGAGTTTGAAAGTGTCTGATTTTAAGACAGAAGTAGATGAAGAAAATAACACATCCTTTTATAGCTTTGGCAATACTCTGTCTCTCTTTAAAATGTGTACTTTATTTGTTACTTGAATGTTACTGGATTCTACTCTGTGGCTGATTCTTGATATGCCCTTCTTCAGTAGAGTCAAGCAATTTAATACATGATGCTTGCTTTCCTCTACATTACTTACTCACTGTAATCAAGTCAAGTCCAATCCTCTTTTCAGAAAGCTGCAGAAATTATTCTTATATGTTTTTCAAAATCAAGTTTCCATTTTTCCAATAGGAGTCATGACTTTTTACCTTCTTTGTCATTTTCAGCACCTAAAAATAAAAATTATGTACACAAGAGCTGTGTGCCATATACTTTATTTCTTTGCCAGGCAGACAAGTCACAGCCTCTTCTGATCATGTCTACTGTTGATTGTTTTGCACAGCATTGCACTAGCAGTTCATGGTTTGTAGCTTATGACCCTGAATCCTCAGCAGGAGGTATTGCTTTGTAAGATACCTTTTCTGATTCAGAAGATACTTACAAAAAGTCTGGAGTTCTTTGTCTGAGGCTGTAAAAAATTTGCTTTCAGCTGTATGAAAATGTCCTCTCTGTAGGAGAGGTAATTGATTAAGCACTGTCTTTCTGACAAACCTGTTGCATTACTATTTACTGTTGTATCACTTACCTCCATTGTCAACAAAATATCTTCTCCACCTATAAAAACAGCAGTACACCTTGAATGGAAAAAAGAAAAAAAAATGTGCATGCTTCCTTCCAAGCAAATTTCCAATCTTACCAAAGAGGGAATCTGATTTTAGTTGAAAAGACCATTTTTTTTCCATAAAAAAATGTGACTGCACATTCCTAATATTTTATATCCTTTAAATCAACATTATTAGAACTTTTATGAATTCTTCTTTTGTTTTATCTGTGTTTGATAAAAGACAAATGACTGATAGATACCACCTTTATCCTATTTGGCCTTTTCTGAGTAAGACAAGTAAAACGTTAGCACTGTTTCAGCCTTATTTCCCTTGTGGTCTAAAATTTATTAAAAAGGAACATCATTGAGCCAGAGACCTTATGATAAGTGCAGTCTTCTGTCCTAGATTTTTAGCTAACTGCAATGAACTCTTTACTGAAGAGATTAATACAGTTGAGTGTGTGGTTCTGATTGCTCTGATGACCTTTGATGAGCTGCCTTGTCTTCCTAAAGAGACTTTTTCAAAGTGAAATAGTGAGGAGAAGTAGAGTAACAAAGAGGAGTTTGCCACTATGTATTTATCTAACACTTTAATATCTTTCAGTAGTTTCATAAAAATAAATGTTTGAATGCTTAGTTGAAGAAGTGGATAGAAGCCTGGTAAGGGTAAATCAGTAGATCTGAATATGTAGCACTGGTTTGAAGGACCTCATTCTTGAACTGAAGACAAATATTTAATATGCTGAAATTAAGAAATATAATACAAGGCATTGTAGTAGAAGATGTGTATTAGTTCCTTCATTTCAAGTGGAACCAAGGCCAAAAATACTGAAATTATTTGAAAGAGTATTTTACATATTTCTGACTTCCCTCAAACTAGGGAGCAGTAGAACAGGAGCTTTTCTGAGCTTTTCAGCTTGCCTCTTTTCCAGCTGCATATGCTTTACCCTTCCTCATGTTTAGGCAATTCTGGTGCTCTGGAAAAAAATCTTCAGTACAAAAATCAGTAAAAATAGGACAATGTGAGAAAACTTTCTAAATGAAAAACAGTGATACAGAAAGGGACTTCTAAGAAGTCCTGCATGTGCTTGTAGCATAAAAGCAATGAATGGAAAAATAATATTATATTGGCTGGGGTGAAATTTTACATGAAAGAAAATCTTCACCTTGATAAATTGCAGGTGGAGAACTCTCTTGCTATAAGTCTTCACCTATCAGCTGTTAACTTAGATCAGCTGTCTGTGGTTTTCCCATTAGCAAATCCAGTTCCTTTTCATCTTGCTGTTCCAGTCCTCAGTGTGCAACCCTTTTAAGGTCACTGCTGCAGTGCAGTGGGAATCCTTGTTTTTCTGTGTGGCTAAGTTGTCTTTATGTGAAAATAAAGGCACAAACTGGTTTTGGTACAAAACTTGTGTTGCCTGCTGCTCTGGAAGTTGGAGAGCAAGGTGAGAAAATTTCTGAGTGTGTAAAGGAATGCAGTGTCTTAACAAAGATGGATCCTCAGATTCTTGCCCTGTTCAGGGAAGCCCTTGAGCACATGGTGGGTCATCATGTGTTCTGTTTGGCCTGCCCCTAGCTAGCCAGCAAGCTTCTAGTTTTAAAGCAATGTATTGCCTCTTTCCTCACTGCCAACTTAGAAGATTTTGGAGGAGGCTGCTCTGTGGTGTGGGGTTTGTGATGGGGGTCATGGAAGGGAGCTGGAGGTAGTGCTAGGGGATATTATGGAAGAACATGAAAGCTGAACTGGTACTGCAGCAAGCAAGAGAGGAGAGAAAGGGCTTCAGTCAACATTTATTTAATGGCTTAGTAGTAGATCTTACTGTCTTAGTAGTTTGTTGAAGTTTCAGGAAAGGGAAGAAGATGGTGCCTGTGAAGGTAATACATTAATTGGTTTTGCAGAATAAATAGAAACATAATGCTATATGGCTCCAGTAATGGCAGCACTGATTTTGTCTGATAGTCCTTCCCTGGTGCTGATGAATTTCAGCAGTAGTTACCAGCAGCCATAGATGATTAGTCATTCCATCATACCAATCATTCCCACTTTTACTGGTTTGTTCAAATCAGCTTGTTTCTGTCTTGGAGTAATCAATAATGGATGGTTGTTGTAGCAAGGACTGTGTTCATGCCAGGTTTTTCATACAGTACCACATGCAGTCATACATCTTACAAGGAAGAAATTGCTAATTACTTTGATTCTTAATTGCAATTCTTTACTGTCTACTGATTCTGTATATTTTTGGATGTATGCTGTAATTCCAGTTCATAGTCTAAAGCTTTTAATTCAATCACCTTTGGAAACTAAAGACACACTTGGACACTACATTAACTGAGCATTGAGATGCTCTTACTACAGGAAATTTCAAGTCGAGCAAGGGAACTGTAGTGTGGCTTCCTATTACCCTATCACAGGAGGACAATGACTTTCTGTAGAGTGACTGCAGTGCATATGTAATATTCTAATAATTAGAGAAAAGCTTTGTGATTTGACTTCTCACAATGTCTGATAAGCCAAGAAAAGAAATCAAATGTATTACATTTCCTTTCAATGTTGTACTTAAACCACTCTCTAGAAGACTGGCCTTGTGACATACTGTAGTTAATAAGTTTTCCATGCTGTCAAAAGTAATAATATTAGTGTGCCATTCAGTTAAATTAATTTTGTTTTGTGCACTGGCCTGCATAGATGTGAGTGACATTTAGAAATATGATCAGGCAGGAGCTGAGGAGAAGCCAAGTGGCAAAACAGAGAGACATGCAATCCTTATAGCAGAGCAGCCAGCTGCAAGCATTTGTGGTTAGGCAAAGAGTTATGGCAAACCAGGCCACGAGGTTCAGCCATATATGAATCTTTCATTCATTCCTCCCTTGCTCATTTATTTAACAAATTCATTTTCTCCTTGTTTCATTAAGAACTTGGTGTGTTTGGCAGCATGGTGTCTTGTCAGGAAATCAAAGAGTGCAGTTTGGGTAGTCTTTGATTTCAGCTGCCTTCGGCCACAGCACTTCTCATTTTGCAAGAGGCATTTGATTGTGATGCTTTTAAACTGATGACTGTGAAGTGTCATTTTCTACTAATAATAACAGTGTTTTCTCTTTCCATTTTCTCTGCTTTTTAGAAAGCAGTAATTGAAGTACTCTTTCTAAATAGTTAAAAATATAATAAGTGGACTAGAAGGAGGAAGCTGACAAAACCTAGTTTGTTAATTTTTTAATAACGTTGATTGGTTCAAATTTATTGCCCAAATTGCTTTCAAGTCCAATTTACCATTATGTTGGGGAATATTACATAGTTATGGCAGTTAAAAGAAATGCAATCCACTGCTTTTTATATATATTGCAGTGAGAGGACAGAGATGTGTCACGAATTTCTGTTTCAAGTAGTGCTGTTCAGAGGGGGCTGGGGGAAAGAAGGAGAAATAAACAGATTTTTTTTCTTTACAGAGAAAGACCCTGAATAGGTCTGTTCCTTTTAAGCAAAGGTAAAAAATAGTGCTGGCAAAGAAAAAAAAGGTTGTAACACAAAGAGTCAGAGTAGGACTGTGGTAGGGAAATCAGTCAAAAGCAATATGCAATTAAAGCCTTTCTTTTAGCTCTTTCTCACTTATACTTTATAGCATGTAGGCATAGACTGTATGCCTACAGATACCACCTCCCAATACCTTTAATGTATTCACTTCATTTGAAAGAGTATTCTATCTGCCCTAGAACTTCTCCCTTTTAAAATTTGACTCATGGGCCTTTACTGTCTGCCCTAGAACTTTTTAAAATTTGCCTCGTGGACCTTTACTTCTATTTCTGTTTTCTCTTTGCCTAATATCAGTCTCCATGCCACGTCTTCTTTAGCCTGTTGTCACTGCTAGTCCCTTTTCTACAGGGTCCAAAGTGAGCCCTATGGATCTTTGCCTTGAGAATTCTGTTTCTTCCAAGGTCTCATGCTATAACCTATTTCACTTTTCTGCTTGATTTATGTGTTAGATGTCTTGTAACTGCAGTTACATTATCAGAGGCTTCCTTTTGTGGCCAAGTGTGCACATTTAAAGGGAATGTAATCTATGAAGACTCTTCTAAAAGAAAAAGTTAGCAAAAGCAAACAGGAGAGACTTTTGATCAGACATTCTGTAGTTCTGTGTTGTAAGACAAAACACAGACTGATCATAGAGCAAAGAATCGTGCAGCAGGGCACTTGTCCATATTTTATTGTTTTAAAATAGTTTCTTTAAAGTTGCAGTAGGTGCAATCATGAAGATGGCTCTGCCTTCTCTCCAGAGGCTTTTCACACTTATTTACTTCCAGCTTGGCTACTGTGTTCATGGGCATGAAATTTTTTCAGACAACAAAGGAATTACTGTGCTTGTCAGATTAATGGTATAGTTGTTAAAGCCCTTAGGTTTATATTGACTGGATGTCTAGATAACATTTTGCAAGTCTGAAACAGGTACTTCTGCAATAAGCCTTTTGCCTGAAAGGGTTGAGAGAGTTCTGCCTCCCCTCTCTGCTCTTGGTATTTTATCCCAAAAGTAGTGCACAGACTTTGGGGTACGATGGTACTTGGTGTGCATCCATGTTCATGTGATAGTCTCCAACGTGCCATAAGGGCTGACATGTTAGCTCCAGCCTTTCTTCCCCTTCCTTATCTTTCCCTGCTGCACCGTCTATTTCTAGCCTAGTTTGTAAGACCATCTATTTGGTCTTACAAACTGAGGACTAGGAGTTTCTTGCTCACTTCCCACTCCTTTGCCTAATTGTGGCAGAATCATCTTCATATTGTGGGGTCATCTCAACCCTGATTTGCAAATATAAGAGGAAAAGATTCTTTCTTTCCTGGTTATACCTATTGCAGGTTTGAAATGTTCTGCTTTGTTCCTTAACCATGTATTTATCAAAAATGCAGTGTCTTTGAAACTAGTAATGTCAGACAGCTGTGGCAGCAATAAAGTTTCATGTTTACTGGTTTGTTGGGCACCCTTTTATTTTCTTGATTTCCCTTCCCCAGTGTGATCCCTGTTTGCTCTATGAGTGTGGAGGAGCAATGTTTTCACAATTCTAAATTCCAGCTATGTGTAAAGGTTGCTAATTCTACCCACTTGCTACTATGACTTAGTTGAAGTTGGGACCAGTCTATGTCATCAATTCCTGCATCCATGGTTCTGTCACTAGTATTGTTGTGGCACCTTTTGAGACTTACTGTAATCATGCCTTTCATGCCAAGGAAAGGAATTCGATGGATTCAAGATCTCCATGTGCAGACAGCATGTGGTGGCCTGAAAGTTGTATGAAGTCCATCAGTGTGGGAATTGGAGAGATTCTGAGATTCCAGAGGTTCTGTCATTACAGTTTTACCTAGGTTCCCTGAATTTGGAAGAAACTAAATTAGCTCATAATCCACAGTTATGCTGTCCCTGTTTTCTCCACAGTTTTAAAACATTTTGGTAGCTATGAAAACTAAACAGTGAACATTACAAGCTTTCATTGCAAATATTGATTAGGGTAAGATGTACTATTTGGGGTCTTTGCCCATAAATCACATCATATTGTATTTCTCTCAGGCTTATGCAAATATTCACAATCAAAACCAGGTACCAAAGTTGGAAACCCACCTCATTGTGTTTATGTTCTTCCTATACTAATTGGTTTTGAGTCTTATATCCAATTAGGGGAAAGCATATGGTGCTGTGGCTTGTTATTTTGGTATTGCTTTAGTAAGAGAACTGCAAGCATCAACTCTCTCATAATATCTTCCACAAAAATGTAGAGAATGTTTACATTAATGACATAGATATGTCTTTTAAAGATTCTGCAGTACAAATGAGAGCAATCAGCACAAAAAGCGTTTTTCTTTGTAGCTCATTGGGAAAGTGTCCTATCGAGGCAAACATGATTACTGCCAAGTAGGAGAAGAAGCACAAAGCAGGCAGGAGCCACTTAAGAGTCATTTCTAAAAAGTCTGGGTTCTCAACAGGACTAAAAATAGCCTTTCCTAAGGTGGAGAAGTGTTAGCAGCATTGTCTCTGTCATTTATGTTCTGCTCCATTGCATCCTCTTTAAAAGTAATGAAGTCATGAAGTTGCTTAGATGGAGAGAATCTTTTGATTGGTGTATAAGCATTATCCATGAATAGGTTAATGACTATGAAACTCCCAGCTGGAAGTTTCTAACACTAACATACAGTTTCCATCAGAGATCAAAGTAATTTACTAGCATAAATTATTTATACACAGGGCTGAAAGAAATTAATAACAACAATAAGGCATCTCCATGGGATAATCACCACACCAGCAGCACTCATCTGTACCATGTAGCCCTGCAGGGGTTTGTAATTATCTCCTGCAAACCACACCTATTGATTGGGATTTTTAGCTTCATTGCACTGCTGCCATTTCCAGTGCTTTGCCTGACAAATACTTTTTGAATTTTTAAGGAAAAAAAAAATGTTGCAGTCATGCAAAGAGAAAAGGTTACAAGAAGTTGTAGAAATGCAGTTGATATAGATTGTCATACCAACAATGTGGTTGGTGCTAAACCTGATTCAGAAGGCATTTGATGAGGTGCCTACATTTTTCCTTCAGGTTTTTCACTGGAATTAGCCCATCATCTGCTCCATTTCCCATGGTTTCCTGGTGATCTATGGAAAACTGGCTGTTTGCGTGATGCTGCCTTCTTTGTGTTTCCTGCAGCTGAAATTACATTAAAAAAGGCTAAAAAAGCATTAAATGCCCTCTGAAAATTACTCTTCTGTATAGACAATTTCAGTATTTGCACAGGAGCATAACATGATTACAAACAGAGGAATGCTGGTGAGAGGTGATGGTCTCTGTGGCAATAGCTGTTGAGTGTAAAGTACTTCCTTCAGCTACTGCTGATGCACTCAGATCAGAAGCAACAATCCTAACACTATTTTATGCTTTCTAAACACACTCTTGTCTCAACACTAGATCTTAAAAAAAATAAAAGTGACCAAACAAATTAAAAAAAAAAAACTAAAAATGGAAACAAACAAAAGCTAAAAAAGCCCTTACAAATATCCACTGAAAAAAAGCAATTAGAAGCATGGTATTGATTTAAAAGGGGACAAAAGTTCCTATGCTGCTACAACTAAAGCTCTGCCAAATGAATCTGGAGATGAGGCAGAGCCCTTGAATATTGGGTAATGTGTAAGTACAGAGATCTCTAAGGGAGGGACTAACAGAAGCTTTCATCTATACCTTGCTTCAGTCTTCACAGAGCCCCATGAATCCACAGGCAAATTTGAGCCAACTCTGCAATGTAATTGAGCAGTGTCTGTGGAGAACACCAGGTGCCTGGTTGATCTGTGATCATGATAACACAAATCAATAAGCAATTGATTTCTTTTGTTCTGAACAACCTGCAAGTGATAGATCAACTTCACTGTTACCCTATCCAATATGGACTTGCAAAACCTAATGTCAGGTGAACAGGAACATGTTTTGCTGTCACTGTGCCATTCAAAGCTCAGCTAAAGCCAGGCATGAGCTATGCAGGCTGCATGGCTGAAGTCTGTATTTTCATGATCTGAATCTGTGCTGGGATTTAGGACACTATATGCAGTCAGGCAGGAATAGTAAATTCTTTCATGCCAATGCAGTCCATGTTCTGAAAGACATCTAGGGTTGTTCTAGATATGAGTAAACTTTTTTTTTTTAATTTCTGTAGTCCTTTAGAAAAAGGTAATAACATCATTCTAGCCCGTCTGGGTCAGATGGAGGTCTCTTCCCCAGCTACTCACTTTGCAGCCTGAAGAGTCCTAATCTGCTTACATGTTCCTTCTGCAGAAACTGTGTCATATCCTTGCTTATTCCTGCTGCTTTTCTTGGAATCTATCCCAGTTCTACCATATCCTTTTGAGGTGAGGAGGACACCATGAGTTTTCAAGATACTGGCACAAGTGCATTCTGACAGCATTATTTTTATACAGTACATGCATTTAACATCATGAGCTATTTTGTTTGTTCTGTCTAAGCATTTCTTAACTACATGTAACTCTGCTTAGTCTGTATGTTTCCTGACCACTGGTGATTGCTGAGATGATGTCTGGCAGGGAGCTATCTATTACTATCCCTGGATTGCAGTCCCAACTTGAAATAATCAGTTTAGAATCTGTCACTTTATAGATAAAAATCTGTTACTTTATAAGTTTTGCACGTGGGCTGTCTGTTCTGTAGGAAGTATCCACTACATCCATGAGCATGTGAGCGAGTTGCTCTCAGTTGTGTCTAAGAAAACTCTGGAAGCAAAGAGATATGATCATAAAAATGTATATTATACTCTACTATCAGAATAAATTGTGGAAGTAGATATATGCCATAAGAACTAATGCCTTTGAAAGAGGAGCGGGGCTGTCTGAAATTTTTTATTGGTCTGCTTGATGTAAACTCATCCTTCTTGTCTCAAAAACATCCTTGTTAGCCCCCCTAGAGATACAATGGGCCTTGAAGGAAAGGAGGAAAGCAGCTTGGATCATCCAACTCATCATTTATAAGCAATATCCTCCCTCTCTCATCTGCAAGTTCCTATCTCTTATTCATCCTTTTAAAACAAAGTTCCTGTAATTCTGAACATCATTCAGCTTTTCCCTCTTTGCCAGGACTGTGAGGACAATATTAAGCAATGAATTGCAAAAGGCTGCATTTGGCAGGATCTCAGATGATGGGCTGGAAGGCAAAACCAAATCCCTCCAGCTACTCCTTATGTGAGGAGGGATGTACTGTGTCCTTTCATGGTCTGTCTGCCTGGTTTTTTCCTCTCCAACAGACAGGAGACAAGTCTTTTTTTTTATACTGCATATTTTGTACTTTGTGGGATTTTTATACTTTCTGCTTTTGTGACAAAGTGTGATGAGAAAGATCCATTTACTGTTTCACAGAAAACAGCCTAGTAGCTGTGTGTGCATGTTTCTTAACAGATTTCCACTGAAATGCAGCCAGAAGAAAACAAAGAAATCCTGGCTTTTAGTTCAAAGAGCAAACAGTATTTGTGGGACCCCTATTGTCAGGGTGAAATTGTGAGAAGTATCACTTACTTTCTGGCCAGCACATATCTTGTTATTTGGTTGTATACAGGATAGTTGCTGCAACAGCCTTGAGGTTATCAAGGATTTAATCTGGACAATTTGTGGTAGTTTTCTCAATATTGTTCATTTGAATGTTTTCTTTAGCAGTACAAGTCAGAGATGTAATCCTGCTGATTTTCTCTGGGGCTTTCAAAACTGCATTTTTCAAAAGGTAAAAAAAAAAAATCATTAAAGTAAAACATCATGTCTTGTTTGCCTTCACAGCAAGAGAAGCTGGGTGATATCTGCTTCTCTCTCCGTTACGTGCCTACTGCTGGCAAACTGACTGTGGTCATTCTGGAGGCAAAGAACCTGAAGAAGATGGATGTTGGTGGACTATCAGGTATGTGTGTGAAAATCTCCTTGAAGATTTTGCAGGCTTGTAAAGGCAGAAAATGAACTAGTTTTCTGTTGGAGGTCTCTTGGCTGAGAAGGTAAGGGCTCTTGCTCCCTGTCTGAAAGATGTGGTTTATGTTTTCTTGAAAGTTAGGGCATGACTGAGTATATCAGAACTAATTCTAGCTTAAAAAAAAAAAAATCACAAGACATTGCATTCCACTCCAAGACAAGGTCTGAAGTGTTACACGATCAGATGACAGTGCAAGCTCTCTGTACTTTCCTTCTCTCCTGTTGCCTGGAGATAAATACAGACTATTCAGGCAGAGAAAAAAAAAATCTAACTACAATTCCTATTGTCTCTTTAATCTCACAAAATGTGAGCATTTCACTTCACTGTTGCAGATAATAGGTAATAGAGGAACTCACCACAGGTTGCCATGCTGACTGCTGTTTGGGGTGCTAGGAAGATTGTTTCTGCATCTGAAGGGCTCAGGTGTGGTTGCTTACACTTGCAGAGTTAGGGGTGCTGTGCATTTGTGTGCACAGCAGAAATCAAAATGACAGTCTGGTGCATGTGGTAGGCAGTGAGGCTGGTACATCCAACCTGCTCAGTACCTGCCAACAGCCCTGGCAGCCTTTCCATGGGGTGAGGCTGTGCACACTGTGTGTGACAGGGTGTGTGCCACCACTGAGGGAGGCACCTGGGCTGTGTCCCAGCAACCTGGTGCAGCTCCCTGTAGGTTTCTGTTCTCTGCTGCATCTGGAGTTTGGACACAAATTACTGTACAAATTGCCAATTAGTTGAGACCAAATTAAATAATAAGATGCGTTATAAGGTGAGGTCTTTCCAGGAGAATTTTGGTTTGTCTGCATTCTGTTTAGAAGAAACAGTTGCTACCTACCATTAAGGCTATTTCCAGCACAATTCTAGGACTGAAAACTTTTAAAGCAGCCACTAACACATAGATGATGTAATTTCTCATTTTGATTTACTAAGTGACAAGAAAAAAAGTGTTTTGCTCTTACTTTTTTATAATCTTAGCACAAGGTAATAGCTCTATGCAAAATAAACAGAAATGGGAACTTAGTGAAAGCAGCTCTGAAGGTTTTATTTACCACTCTTGATGCGTACCTGGAGGACCTTGCTATAGTGTGGGGAAACAAAGTCTTCTGTCAATAACCAGTTATTTTTTGGTCTTTGTTTTACTTGCATCTGAAGTCATCCACTGCACAGCAACAGACATAAAAGTGAAGGACATGCAAGTGTTGTTGTAGCTGTTCCTCAATAAAGTCTGGCATTTTCTCCTCCACAATGGACACTCGATTAAGACACACCACTAATAGTTTCCCTCACACTCATAATGAACAAATTGCAAATTAATGTTCATAAGCACATTTGCTCCTAATGGTTTCCTAATGAAAGATTAGATTCTCCTAATGACAAAGCATGGGGATTTTTGACTGAAGGTTACCTCTGACAGGCAGAGCATCTCTATCCTTTTCCAGACTTTGTGAGAAATGTGATAGATAATGGGTACTCACCTTGTAAGGAATGAAAGAGAGAGGGACAGGGGATGCACTAATGAACTGAAGAGCAACAAACTTCAGATGGAAAATATAGTACATTGTGTTGGAAATACCTATGAGGAAATGAAAGGACTTAATCTCATCTGTGTTCTGAGGCACATAGAGGACATTTAAATTTCTAGGGAAGGAGAGGTTTTGTTCTCAGTTTTTAGGGCCATGCCAAACCTGAAACATCATGTTCTCTTGGAGACAAACAAACCCAATGGGATACCATAGTTGTAGCAGGAATTCAAAAGTCACTGACAGTGATAAGTGGCAGTTAGTGTGGTATTCCTGGGGCAGTAATTATAGATGAAATAATGTTGGTTTAAAGTAGATCCAGTATCTTTCATTAGGGAATTTATCTTTTGAATAAATTATGCAGGAACAACTTTGGAAATCAAGCTGAGGTTCTGTTGTCATTATTCACACTAAATATTACATACTCTCTAAGTGCTAATGAAGGTGACAGGATTTTATCTTGATTAGAAAATATTTTTCCCTAGTTTTGTTACTTTCTTTAGATACTAAAATGTCTTTTCATATTATAAATCTGAAAATTTAGCATGACAGTGCAGGTGGGAAAAGGTTAAAAATCAAATGTGAACCCCAACTTGAGAGTTAACTATATATTTAACAGCACCATTAACAAGAGGTGAAAATGCTGTAGTTGACACAGATGGAGGAAACAAATCTTAGCAATTGGTCAGAAATAGGCAAAAAATACCTTTTTTGTTGTTGTTTTGAGCATGGAATATATATTTTAATTATTCTTTCCTATTTTTGAGAAGATGCTGGAAAAGCAGAACTGAGATATTTGGAAAGGGTTCTGCTTTTCTCTTGCACCCATCCTTTCTTCTCTGTGAAGTTTACCTGCTTCACAGAGGGAAGGAGCAAGGCCCTGGCTCCTGCAGAGGGAGCACTGACAAGCTTTCACAGCACAGTGGTGGGCAACTTTGTGGCTTCCTTCTGGCTGCTTCTCTCCACATCTCAAGTATTACTGCTGCTAGTAAATATCTGCTATACCATTGCACCTCAACAATGTAGGAGGTTTCAGCATTTACATCATCTTTAGCCCCCAAACAAAGAACCAATCACTGTGGCTCAGTAGTCATCTGAACTTCTACCACTCTACATAAATTTATTAAACACATAATTGTGGTCAATTTGGCTTAAAAACATGCTTGATTTTCTTTTAACATGTATATTTATGTTTTGCAGCTAGAGAGAGCCCTGTTACAAAAGTACCCAAAGCAAGAGAGATTGAAGTATGTTGAGAGTGTTACCTTTCCTGGCATTTTTACAGGACCTCAGCTGGTAAACCTTAATGCTCCTAGTCAGCATCTATATCATACTTAATGGTTACTACAGCTGCTTTAAAAATAAAAAACACTTTATAAAAGCATTCATCACCATCATTTTTCATAGATTTCATTAATAGTCAAAAGCCAAGCATAAATTACTTTGGAAACAGAAAATAAAAGACAAAAAACTAATCATCAAATTCATTAGACTTACTGTAACAAAACCATATCACACATCTGAGTAATAAACTCCCAGATCTTAAACTTAATTTCAACGTCAGGCTGTGACTTGAGCAAACCCTGGCTCAAACAATGAAACTATTGAGCCTGAGCTCATCAAGTCACTGCAACAAGTGGAAATTATTACTTCTGGTGAGCAAGGGCCTCTGGCAAGCTATTATGCATATTCTAAAATGGCATTGTAATTATTGAAATTATATTCCAATGCATTGCTAATGAATCTGACATCTGGAAGGTGATGTGTAGGAATTAAGGATACGAAGCAATTTTTTTTTATCTGAACTTGGTGGTCTTGGGTGGCTTTATAAGCATACTTCACCTAAAATGTCTATGAGACTTAGAAGCTTAGGTCTTTCAGGGAGCTTAGAGTCCCAAGTTATTCCATTGGTTAAATTTTGTTTTAATTTCATTTAGGTGATTTGCAGAATTGGAAGATTTCAAAACTGGTTTGGGGTTTAATCTCTCCAAACAGTCCTTAAATACATAGTTCAGCTAATTCCTTGGTAAGGGCACAATGCAGCTTGCCAGTGCCATTCAGTTCACAATGGCTGTCTGCTAGTTGTGGTACTTATTAGGTTTGTGATCCATTCTGCTTCAGAAAAGGAAGGAATTATCTGCAGCTCCCCTCTGACATACTCATCTAAATCAAAGTAATACTGATTTCAGATACAGATTTAAGTAAGTTTGGAACTTTATTCTAAATTCATTTTCATCTTATTTGTAGTTGTAATTTTAACTTAATTTTTAAAGTGAAATTGATTGTGTAGCCCTTAGTGCATTTGAGTAGTAGCTAAATGTGGTCTGTGGGATAAATATGGTGAAATAGGAAACGCATACACACGTTTGTACAAGCAGTTCTATAGATTTCCATCTATTTAGCCATACCCTCCATTTGTATTCAGTATTGTTCCTAACATTAAAAAAAACTTTCATATCAATTTCCATCAGCTTTCACTGCTTTGACTAAGCCAATCGTTGAAATAAATTACCTGAATACCTTGAAAAGCATTTTTCCCTCTAAACCCTTCAGGAGTGGCTGGGGCTGGCTCTTAAACAGACTGTTTAAGATAACATAAGGTGTTTGACCACTCAGGCCCTTCAGCTTAAGTGCCTTATTTTGGTTTTGATTTGGGTTTTTTAAGAACTTCAGTGGCTCTGTATATTATGGTGAAATACTGGTTTGTATCAAGAAGTCAGCCTTTAGTAAGTGTAAGACTTAATACATCTTGTCATCTTTTCAGGATTAATTTCAGTATGGTTTATTCTTTCTAAAAATCTTTGAAAGGTAATGTGATTTTGTTCTTTTTTTATTATTGTAGTATGCTTAGCTTTTAGCCAGTATATTTACCAGGAATGTATCCTGGAAGCAAGCAGCACACCCTTCCTTTATGTCCTCAGCACTGCTGCCTCTCAGCACTCCCCATTTCAATGGGGAGTGGATGCCCTAACTGGCATGGGCTCAGATATTGAGTTTAGGAATTGTTGCCAAGTAACAGATACTGTAGCAGACTCTAAATTGTACTATTTAGTGCAAATTAATGCTTAGAAAGAACTGCAAGGAGAATAGGATTGTCATTGGATCCACGTGCTCTTCCTTCTGCAGAAAGCTGTGGATATAGTTGTGAAAAGAAAGCAGCCCATAATCGGGCCCATTATGTGTGGAAGCTAATCTCAGCATTTATGAGTTATAAATAGAAAATACACAGCACCCCATTGTGTCTGCCAAGTAAATACTCTGAACCATCTCTGGGGACCAAATGCTTCTCTAGCAGGAATAGCTTGTTTTCTACAATTCAAAAGATTGCATTCACATTCAAAAGGCTTGGTTCAATGTCTTAGTTAAAAGAATTGAGAAATTAAAAATTATTTAGAGACCAGCTCTTTGAAGACCAAGTGAATGCTCATTATGCAGTCAGGGCATTCACTTTAATAACTTCATGAAAACATAAGAAACCTTAAAAGCTGGCTAACATGATTGCAATATTATGGGAGAAGAATACACCATTAATGTCATGGTCTTGCTTTAAGCCCTATTGTAAGCATAACTCAGCAAGTATTGAGGGAAGAGAAAACAGCCTTATTAAAAGGTGAAAGTAAAAATAAACCAATAAGCCACCACCACAGCTGTATTTTCAACTAGCCTAACCCTAAGGAATCCAGGAGAGATCAGTACCAACAAATATTTTAAGATCTCTACTTAGTGGGGGGGATTTCTACATCATATAATATGTCAGAAGCTCTGCTACAGCAGCAGAACTTCCAAGAGCAGCTGCTGCAGCAGTGCATCTCTCACGCTCCAAAGCAGTCACACAGCATTGCACTCAATTCATTGTGGGCTCCTACAGTGGTGATGGCGTCATTCAGCAAATCTCCAGCATGTTAAAACCTTTCTCTCCTGACTGAAAGAACATTCTTGTGGGTGACATCTTCCATAACCCTGGGCAGTAGGTGGACAGTGTCCTGAAGTGGTCCCTCCTCAATAGTTAAGGTATTAGGTGGTTGTTTCTTTTAATTCCAACTCATCAAGACTTTGACATCAAGTCATCTTCTTCCTCAGTTTAAAAGCTGAAGAAGGAAGTGTCAAAATCAACATATTTTCCAAAGTACAATGTATTCATCATGGAAGCTGTGTTATAGGATACACAGACTCATATTTCAGGGCGTTTTGGAAAGTCTTAAGAGGAAATTGTCAGGTAACTGTCCATTTTGTAGTGAGTCCACAATTTCCTCTGCATCATATGCTACAACTATTGCACACAACAATGTATTGTATTAGGTGAACAGTCAAATTTGTTGATTCATGCAAAGAAGCAGAGCCAAATTGTTGTGCTCTTTTTTTTATTATGAGGAAAATGAGGAAAACGAGACCATTCTTTCACAGAGTTGTACTAAACCTGTGGGCATTTCTGTAAGAAACCTTAGGGCAATCACTGTGCTGAAAAAGTGCCTTGGCTCAACAGCTGTATGAACAGCTTCTTGGTGTGAGAAAGGTAAGGTTATTTCATGTAGACACTGACCAAAGGTACAGGTGGTCAGCACCCAGCTGGCTAGACTCTGCCAGTCAATAGTCATCATTTTCTGGCATTTCTATTGATTTCCTCCTACTTCCCTTCCCCAAAACAAAGAATATGAAGACTTCTTATTCCTTTATTTCAATAGCCACAACTAAACAATGCATTTTATGTTTGTATGCCTGTTTCTTCCTGATTAAATTATAGTAAGTTTTTATTTGGTTGTGCAGTCCCAAAGCAAGTGTAAAGATGTGTGTGTTAATTGTCTCATTTTCATATAAGTAATTAATGCTTTAGGTCTTCAAGTTCCTCAAGAATTTCATAGCAATGTGAGTGGCTGTAAAATGGATGTAGAAATACAGTAGATAGATTCTAGAATCCTCAGGGAAATTAGTCAGTTCTCTTACAAGTAAATTTAATTTCTTTTTTACTCTCTGAAAATTGCAGCTGACTTTTTTTTTTTTGTAATGGGCTTTAAGAAAAAAACAGAAACTAAAAAAGGAAAATATCTTTTTAATTTTTCTAACTACAGTTTAGATAAGTGAGGAAAGGATAAATGAGGCTATTTCCTTTTTACAACAGTGTAAAGTCATAAAAAAACAGCGTCTTAAAAACAGCGTGATGAGTGTTTTGTTAGCCCTATTGATGCAATTGAGATTTGCCAAAGTTTGTGGCACTGTCTGAAGAACTAGAAACAGTTTTAAAGTTTTTACATTACTTTAAGTCCCAAATGCATCTTTTGTTTGTTTAATCCCATGTGGGTAGAAAAATAATTAGTTTTGCAGTTATAGTTTGCTTGTTATAGACCTCCTGCTCCTGTTTCCAGTGTGTAACTCCTTTATGTGCACATGTCAGTGGAAAGAAACATTTCACAAATTAGACCCTTGATCCCAGATTACTCCTGAAAGGAGCAGGGGCTGTATGCTAAGTAGGTAACTGCACATTTCTCCTGGTGCACTGCTGAAAATGTCTGTGACAGTGGAGAATGCATGTGCTTCTTCAGCATAAGAGAGATAAGAAAACAGGTGTTTGTAGATCTTGGTTGAAATCATTACTTTACATAGATCCTTTATGGGTCATAGCTGTTCAAATCTGTTGCACATTTGGCACGTGAAGCTCTCCAGTGGCAGCTGCAAGATGCTATTTGGCAAAATGAAAAAGAAGCTTTCCCCTTGCCAGTTCCAAGGTTTATTTTCCAAAACCTAACTAAAGGTGAAAGTCAAGTCCTGCCCTGCCTTCTGTTGATGCAGCTCCCTAAAAAGGTCCCATTACCCTTCTTGAGGTAACAGAAGAGATGTAAAATCTTGTTGCTGAGATTGAGATGCCAAGATTCAGTTTTTCTCATTGTGCCTTTTGTCTCTCTGAGTAGAGTAATATGAATCTCAATGGGGTTCTCTTTCCAAATATTTAATTCCTCACTCTCACTTGCATGATGCTATCAATGAGGTAGGAAGGCCAGCATTTGAGCCCTGTCTTTTCCCTTCCAGCACAGGTCACGCTGCTTTAGAGCCACTTTGCTCTATTTGAGACAGTCATGAGCTGGGGGACTGGGGGGGCAGTTTGATTAACTGGCAACAAAGTGAATAACCAAAGCCTAGAAATGCCATTTTTCCCCAATAAAGAAGGAATTATGTAGATGGAAGTGAAAATTATCTGGGTTTTATTCCTGGCTATTGTTTTTTACTTTGTCCATTTGTTTATTAGCTGTGAAAGTCAACACAGTCCCTTCTTCATGAAGGTTGTCTTTAGCATGATTAACATGCATGTGTCACTTCTGTGAAATCTGCAGATGTGTGGAAGGGGAAGGTAAGGCTGGGTATGAATGAGGGAGCTAGACAAGTAAGCCCTTTATTTAGATACTGATTTAAGACACCTAAGGTGATTTATTTTACAAAGCTGAAGAGAGGAATCTGGTCTCTTTTTTTAAACTCCCTTAACAGTGTGATGAGTTGTGAAGCCAAAACTGGGTTTTCTTCCTCTGTTATACCAGCCTTGTTGATAAGATGGAGCTGGCTGTGTTTCTCTCATCCCAGGCACCTATCAACAATACAATAAAATAGTAAAACTGCTAATATGGAGGGAACAACTCCTGGCATTTTGTGCTTATTAGTGCAGTGATTCTAGTCCTCTCAAGTGTATGAAGTTATCTTTTTTCTGTCTTCTTGATGAATATGCTGTTGCTCATTCCCCACATGAATGCCTTTCAATTCTGCTCAGCTGTCTTCAAATGTTACAAATAGCAACATTTTTTACTCTATTTAAATCAAAGTAATTTCTGTGCAGGGGCTTCTTGTTGCATCCCATCAAATCAGATGTTAATGAAATAATTACCGAATAATAAAATATATAACTCTAGTTAAGGAAAGACAAAAAACAAAGATAACACCTGTCCAGCATATGTACTGACAGACAAAACCTTCTTTATTTGACTGCAATCTTCAAATGTTATGTTATATAATTGACCAATATGGAATGGATAATATATAGAAATTTTCTTACCAAATATGCCTAAAAAGAAATCTGTCGTTAAAAAATCCCATCCACTGCAAAGGTCCTCTGTTTTCTGCCTCTTTTGTGAAAGCAGAACACGGGATTTTTAAGATCTGATTTTGTGAATTCCATCTCAATGTAATCTCTCATGTCTGAGTTTCTCATAAATCAAATAAAGATAGAGATATACATTATAAAGCTATGCATTATCTTATACTAGGCAGATCCAAAATTTAATTCCTGTCCTATAAGTATGAGCATTTTGGGATCCAAATGTAATCTCTGCAGCTCAGCAGCATCTTTGTAGGAACATCTTCAAGTCAGAGAAGGAAGGGGTTCTGTTTAATCCCAGCTATCAAACCCAATTCATGGGCTCTCCTTCTCCAGATTCCCAGTGGTATCACAGGACACTTTACATCTACAGGTCTGCAGGTTAAATCCACCTTTCCAGTGAATATGATAATGTCCTAGTGAGAAAAAAGCATCTTAAATTCTTTTTGAGCCTTTTCAGAAATCTTTGCAGCGCACCTGGCTCCGGGGCCAGTCTCATTCCAGAGCTGTTGTGGGGGGATGCATTGCTGCAGTAAGTCCCAGGAAGCAGAGTTGAAGTACTCAGCTGTATCTGTTGCCTCCCATCAGCAAACCATCACATGCTTATCAACATCTGAGGGATGCTAAAAGTAGCAATTGTGAGAGCTCGCAACAAAATGGGTTTTTTAAGTTCAGAAGCTCTGACTATGTGGGATGTGAAGAAATGCTTATGTAAGGATGTGACAGCATCAGCAAGTCTTGTGCTGCAGATTGTTTCAGCTGGTTGGAAGCTAAGTTAGTTCAGGCTGCTCCCTCGTGGATCAAAAAATAATGGGGCAAAATATTTAATTTAACACAAGTGCACATTTAAAGTGCACTTTAAAAATAAGGTGTTGGGGATCTGGAAAGCTGTGGGAGCAAAGGTGTTTGTGAGAGAGGTTTCACTGGGGCTAAGCAAGCTTAAAGGGGTTTGGGCCAAGCTGCTTCTTGAATGGTGGTGGAAATCAGAGACTGGCTCAGCTGTTCCTGGAGATTATTTGTATTGCCCCACTGCTGAGGAACATCTACTTCATGAAGTTACTGTCTGGATTCTGGTCAGAAAACCAGCACTTGATAAGAATAATCTTTTCATCTGATGCTCTACTCAGGTTTTGTGTCTGGTAGTCCCTGTGGCATAGGCAGTGAGTGATTTCCTACATCGATTGAGTTCTTTGACATGAATTAGTCAAGAAATAGACTCAAGTATGAGAAAGATGTTGCTTTTGTCTAATCTGGGGATTGACTGCATTTCTTTGATCAAGGTTTTAGTTCTTCACACAACAAAATGAAGTAGTATAAGAGAATCCACAACAATGCATTGACAGTCATTTGTTTATAAATTATATTACTCAGTCAAGCACATCTTTCACATATACCAATGCACACTTTCCTTTGTGTAACTAATACATCTGTGATATAATGAAATACCCATTGCTGTAGGGCTTAGGTATTATGGCCCTCATCTTCAGGTTCCATGAGGTAGCAGAGGATGTGACTTGACTTCTTTTCAGCCTTGATGGAAGCTTTGCAGTTGTGGAATGTTCTGTTACATTAAGAGCTGGCAAAAGCCCAAGGCCAGCAGTAGTCCTCTGGTAATTTCAAATACAGTTTTGTGAGTAATGGAATTACAAGGCATGATTTCCATTAATTTCAGAGTGTGACTGGGTATTCTGATGTCTAATAAAATATGTGCTTCAATTGAAACTTTTTCCACAGTTTGAACATCCATAGTATCTCTTTCTCATGTCTGTTTTCTGGTGTGTAATAAGAGGTAAGACCATCTTGGAGCTTTCACCTCATACAGAGATTCTTAGTAGGCTTTCTGTATTCCATCTGGCTGCCTGCTTTCAGAAAACTTACAGGAATTTGATGTCTTCAAGAGGCCTGTGATCCTGGTCAATGTGCTAAAAAGGTATGGAAGGGGGGCAGTCAGTCACCAGGCTGGTAATTGCACTCAAAGAACACAAAATTATTACCTACACTGTGTTTCCTTGGGAACGAAGGAAAAAGAGAAGTATTTTATTTTATTGCAAATCCAGTGACAAACAGGCTTTGATTCATATTTAAATCTATTCTCATTTTCTTGTCATATGGTGAGTTTTCTTTTTCTTTTGATCTCCGTATAAAGGAAATGAATTTTTTTTTTTTTAAATCTAGATAGCTGCTCCAGTCATTCCAATAATCTAAATCACTCCATTCTCCCTCTCCTTGAATATCTTAAGCTATACCCTGATTTTAGAAACCAGGTTTTGTCTGTATTGGTTGCCAGCATCTTTCTTCAGCAAAGAACATGGTCCCCAAGCATTTTGTTGTTGCATAAGTTTTGCTTTATGCGGAGCATTTGGAGGATAAGCACTTTGGCTTTTCTTGTTTACATTCTGTTTGCTGTATTTTCTCTTTGTTTACAATTCCAGCACACTTGAATCCTGATAGGTTAAATGGAAGGGAAGACAGGCATCAGACAGTTGGTGCCTGACCCATCCAGCACACGCCTCCTGCTTTCAGAACAGCCCAGTCATTTTTCACTGGTACTTTGAGGTGCATTCAAATCTGCCTTGGCATATGTCCAGCCCTGCATAATATCAAGCAGAGAACATCCTGTCTGAGGCAAGAGATTGTTAGTTCAATTATATTCCTGAAATTGAGTTAAAATTCCATGTAAGAGGCTTCAAAATGGAAGGACCCTATGGGAATGTTGTGGGGTTTTTGTTCATTTGACTTATAGCAATCAGACATACTAGATGAGATGCATTGTATAAGTGCATGTTCTGTGTGTTGTTTATGTCTGTTTATGTTGTATTTGATAACAGAGTGAAGTAAGTAAATTGATAGTACTGCCATCTATAGATAAAAAAGGTATTGTGCTAAGAAAAGAGGAGGAGAAAAGTGGAGGAGCTTGGACTTGTCTAAAATACTGTTAACAAATTTTTATTATAACCAGAGAGAAGGACTCTGAGGTGCTTCTGAATATGATTAATGACAATTCCTCATTAACAGTGACCAAATTTTATGTTACTGACCAGGGTTTCTGAAATGTGATACAGTAATTAAATAATCCCTCAGTACCTGTGGGTCAGACTCAATTACAAGCACTCAGGACCACTGCTGGTCTTACTGGACTGAGAAGTATATTCTTGTAATCAGGGTTGTGTCTGGCATATTGAAAAGACTGGTAGCCTTTCTGTAACTCGTTTCAGTCAATTTTTCAGTAAAGGGAAGGTGGTGCAGTTTTTTTGGCAGAGATCCAAGCATCCATATGGTACAATGGTGTTCTGTATTAATTCTAGTGTTGTTTCATAGAAAGATAGCGTTCTGGTTCAGATGCAAAATGTTCTTGCCCAGTTTTGTATTTTTACCCTTGTTTTCCTCAATTGATTTTTATTTATTCTCAGAAGCACAAAGGCCAGCTTCTCCATCTGCCAGTTTTATCTCTCCTCATGCACTGAGTGTTTATTTTCCTGCTTGTTTCTCAAATTGCACACCTATCTGAAGAACTGAAAACTGGCTGTAACACATGAAGTTAGATTCTGCCATTTCACAACATTCCAATAAGGCATGTTTTCAGATTGCCTGATGGATTTCCATTAGGTGAAGTTTCTGGTTTATTGTGTAAATGGTGATAGAACTCAGATTTTGGATGTTCTAATGGTTTTTTGTTTAAGCATTTCATGGCCACATAATTAGTAAAGGCTTTGGCTGTTTCTGGGCTGCTCTGTGTTGACTGGATATTTGGTCTGCTTGTGCATAAATGAATGTCACCTTTTTGCTCCTAGGAAACAAGACACACTACCTATCACTGTCTGTGGGTTTTATTTCTTGTCAACAATTTCTATGTGAATGTTATATGGGGGTGATAAACTAGTTTGAATAGCACATATTCCAAAGTGATCTGCAAGCCATAGTAAAGAGAAAAAATGCAGCAATTAGTGTCTCACAAACTAATCAGAAGAAATAAGGCATAGAAGAAACAGTGTATCACTTAATGACTTCATCATATTTGCATGATAAAGATACTGGGCAAGATGAGAAAAATCCCAAATAATGACAGCAAAAAGTATTTGAGAGAAATTGCATGTGAGCTGCCAAGAAGGCAAAAAATTTGGGGTTCATAAGAGATGCAAAGAGTTGCCATCTATGCATCACCTACGACTCAGCACAGAGACAGTTTAGTGTCACATAAACCGCAAACCACTGTAGAAAATCATTCACTAAATCCACATACAGCTTGCATTTTCAGCTCCAAAGTCCTCCTTCAGTAAACTGAAGCATTAAAGTTGGTTCAACTGCATATTTTCAAATTTTACATCAACAGCATATGCTGATATCTGCCCTACAGTTCTTGTGTTGTAGCCATGAAGCTCAGTAGATAACATACTAATCAATTAAAAGCAATGAAGGGCAAGACAGGACTTACCAAAATGAGCAAAAATTTCAGCTATTTTTTTTAATTTCAAATAAGGACAATGCATGAATTTAAACTCTGGTGGGTAACAGGACTTCAGCTTAACTGTGTACTTTTGAAAATCCAATTCATACTTAGGCTTTTAAAGGCATTTTAAGCTGTACTGTTATCAACTTTTCTTGGTTCAGTCAGAAAGACCATAATTTCATCAATCAGCAGTTCAGGGCCAAGTTTCAATAAATTGAAAGGCAGAAGGTTGGTGTCTCAGGTATATCTAAACTCTTTTGCACAGCTCTGACAGCACAAAAAAGCTGCAAATGTTTTTTGCAGTGAATTAGGGGACTTAAAAATCAAAAAATAGTTTCTAATACTCAAGGCTTAATAGGTATTTCGGGGCTTAAGTTAATACTTACCTGAGTCTCTTGGATATGCAGTTAATAGGAAGATGAGAGAGGGCATGGGAATGTAACCCTCTGTCAAGTGATTTGAATAACCAAATTTGAAAAGGAACACTCAGGAAAAAATGTGCATATTGCTCATTCACCTGAGCCCTTTCATCCAAAAGCTGATTTCGAGGTGTCAATGAACCATATGATAAAAATAATTTAAGGAGAGTTTAGACTAGTAAGAACACTTCAGTTTCTAAGGAATAACAAAAGGAAAAACTCCTTTTGTCTGAGAAGTACCTCTAGCATTTCTCAGGCAGTCTCTAAAGGTTAGTATTCAAAATGGTTCTGCAAATGCAGTTGCATGAGGCAATGGAGATATGGCTGGTATGGAAATGTGACTAATTTAGTAGTAGTTTCTGCTCTGAACCTTTGAAGAAATCCTACTTTCTGGTTCCCACTTTGGAGTATGCTTTGTGGGTGGGCTTTAACTCAGAACTTTCTAACATAAAATGCTTGTATGATCCCAGAGAATTAAATCTCCTAGATTCAAGACCTTTATCTGTCCTCATCCACCTAAGTGTCCTAAGCAGTGCTTTGAGAGGTCCAGACATATCCTGCCATATGCCCTTGTCCCAGGCACCTTCTTATTTCCTTGTGTGTACATTTGAGAAGAGGGTTTAATTTCCTGGTCACCAGCCAAGACAGGAAATGCTCAGAGAAGGTGGAGTATTAAATTACCTCATATTGAGTAGAAATAGGACTGGGGTTACTGCTTTCCTGGTGCATGTTCTACTCATGAGAACCTAGTCTTCAGAATGACCTTCTCTTGTTTGCAGGGACAGCTACATTTTTTTGCCAAGCAGGCAAAGGCTGTTCTCTGTGCAGAGCTCAGTCTGCACCTCTCAGTTTGTCTCTGTGCTAAGGATAAGCTGAGCCAGCCAGGGTACGTCCCAGAGGGATGTAAAGTGTGCACTTTTCCATATCCCTGGATTTTAAGGAGAATGAGGGCACCTCCACATGTTGCATGAACACATTCTGTGGGAGATGCACTGGTGTGTTGTTGGACATTAGGAAAAACATTTTCCAGAAAAACACTTAACAGTGATGTCCTGTCACCTGTATATGTGAGGTCTTTTTACATTTACTCTTTTTGGTACCCAGAGTTTGCCAGATTGTTCTGGATGCTACTTTGAGCCTTAAGGTTGAGTCTCCACAGATTTACTTGTACCTTGGGTTTTGGCCATATGTTAAGGTCTTGGGCTAATTTGACCTTGGAGAGCATTTCTTTCTGCCTTTATTTGCACTCATTTTCACACATTTCAAGTGTGGAACAGGACTGACCCCTGTTGTATAGAGCCAATGTCCAGCTAAGAGGGACTTCTTGTGTGCTCATGTAGCAGAAATAACAATAGTAGGTCTTGAATTTCCTTTTTTTTACCTTCTCTTTTCATCTGTGCCCAGATCCCTTTCTTTCCTGAAACTGTTGTGTATTATTTGTATCATGGCTTTACTTAAGATCTCCAGTCAGTTTGATCATGCCTCTGTCCTGAAAAACTTAATAATAAAAGCCCCACAGCAAAATTCTAAGTATTCTTTCTTCCTGCCATCACCTGAGCATGAATCAGGGATATAGTGGGCAAACAGAAAATGGTAAATACTCCTTATCAAATACATAGAGGCAAGTGTTTTCTCAGGGTTAAGTTGCTTACAGTCAGTGCAAGCCTGGAGAACCAGTAGCCAACACAGTTTAAAGACTCACAGCTGAAAATCTGCTCCTCAGGTTTTTATATTCACAGAAATTGAAGTACATGATTCCCCAGTTCAAATTTGAAACAGATTTTTTTTTTCAGCTTATCCTTCATACTCAGCCTCAATGAATGAATGGAGGAGCATCTGTAGATTTCAAGGAAAATTTTGGTGCATCTGTAGCTGAAACTGTCTCAAATTTCCACTGAATCAGATAATTCTTATCAGATATCCTTGAAGATGATAAGAGGATCAATACTGTCAGCAAGTTCAAAGCAGCATGAAAATACAATTTGATGAAAAGAGCTGCATTGTAATGCAAAAACCAGCACCCCAGCCATTCTGTAGTGCATGTGCAAGAGTTTGAGTGATTTGAATGCAGGATTCCTGATACAGTAATTTCTGCCATATTTGAGCCCCAAAATGGTTACCTGTAGAGTGAATGGACCTGCTCATCATGCAGGTCTTTGTAGAGATAATGCATACACCTGTTCGGGAGATGTAATAGTTGTGGTTGAAATACCAGGTCTGAAACACAAGGGTTAGCATGGATGGTTAAGCTTTTAAATCACTTGGAAGCAGCTGATTTTAAGTTGCCATGGCAAAGGATTTTCAGACAATGAGAAGCTTTTACATTAATATCTTTGTAAGCCTTGTTGTGTTAGAATTGTCTCTGAAGAGCCGTCTCTCTCTTGCTCCTGCTGACACACACAGTTATAAAATCATCAAGTAATTATATAGTGCTGTAATGACTTTTTGGATTTCTTCTCTGAGGGTTTTGCCACTGATTTGTAGATTCCCTTTCTGTTAGATTTTTATGATAGGGAATGGAATTATTTAACATTTTATTATTAAAAAATGTTGAAAATATCCCTTGTGTTTTCAAAATATAACAAGGTATGGAAATGACAGTCATTTTCCATTGTGTTAGTCTATTAATTTTGAACAACAACTAAATAAAACCTGTCTGAATAAAAACACTTTTCTTTGACAACTTGGTTGGTTTGGGCTTTCTTGTATTTTCTGGCTAACATGGCTAGAGTTTTTTGGGGCATGTATTTTGCAGTAGGTTCCACGGTCCTCCTGTCTTCCTGCTTGGTGGCCAAAATACAGGTCTGAAAAAGCGTGTCCTATCTGAACTCAGGATAAGATAAGAAACTTATTAGTAGGGGAAATTAGTAGAGAATTTTGCAGGGACTTTGTTTCCATTTTAGGAGGAGAGAGCGTAGCATCCACTCAAGACAGCTTGGACTTGCTGCTGGTTCACTTTAAAGTTGCCCTCCTGCCAAACAGGAGCAGAGCAAGGGCCTGTTTAAGTGGTTAGCCAGCCCTGGTTGGCCACTCATGTGCACATGGAGTCTCAACAGACAGAAAGCCAAAGATCAGAATTTGTATTCCTGTTAAGGCTCACCAGCTGCCAGCAGCTCCCAGCTGATGCAGATGGTGCTGGTGGCACATTCTGGGGGTCAGGGGCTGGGAAGCAGTAATGCCAGTCTCTTCACTGCCCCCTCCCCCTGGCTGCCTGTGGTTTGAGTGCTTTGGAGGTACACTTCCTAAGGTGTCCCTTCCCCTGCCAGCTGCAGAGACAGGGTGCTAAAGGGAAGGTTTACAGGAGGGGAGTTTTCCAATCCAAGGAGGGCTTTGAGGAAACTGGCACCGAGTCTCTAGCAGCACTGAAGCTCTGACACTTATGCCCAGTGGCACTTTGTCATTCTAAGATTTAATGGGCTTCAGGACATAAAGTGAGATGCAGTTGTTCTGACACACTTTTAGTTAAGGTTTTTATCAAATTCTTTTATTTTAATCTTTATTTGACATTAGCCATTTCTTCTTTGGGATTCTGTAGGTCTGAAAAGCTTTCAGACAGGGCTTTAATTGCAGCCTTTCAATGTAATTATTAGTTGTGTATTACATGGGAATGAAGCTGGTTCTTTTAAGTTAGCAGAGTTTAAACACTTCATACTCTCAGCTGCTATGCCAATGCACAGGAATGGGATCCACATCACAATACATTGTCTCCATTCTCTGTACTGCCACACAGGCTCTTCACTCAGTTTAGTGGCAGCTGCAGCACACAAGTAATTGGGGCCAGAAAAGTCTCTGTGGGTATCATTAATTTTAGTCTTGGGAGGTACCTAGATTTTAGTCTAGGAGGAGGTACCTAGATTTTAGTCTTAGGAGGTACCTAAATGCCTATAACAGCATAAAAACACATTTAAAGACAAACTGATTGATTGGATTACATAAATAGATTGATCAGATTAATCTCAAATGCATACATTTCTGGGCATGTATTATTAGTTATGCAGAATATGGGACTTCACTGACGTGAGGGTGTGGAAGAGAATCTCTGTATGTCAGTCTAAGTTGTTAGCTGTTAACTCTTTGAAATCAGCCAAAATATTTAAGCTGAGTAAAATGAATTATACAGGAAATCTTTAGATATTAATGATATATATGAAAGTCTCTTAAATAAAATAGCCCAAAGTTACAAAAAAAGGCAAAAATATGTTGGGAGAAGATTTAGGAATAAGTTGGGGGAAGGGGGGATATGAAATTAAGGATGCTGAGTAGTGGGTGGGGATAAGCTCATTTTATGTAACAAGCTAATTTAAAAAGTGAAATACAGAAATAGCTGGAAAACTGAAAAATAACTGCATTGCAGCTTTCACATGTTCACAGCTCTTCCAAAGAGCTTGAAGTCTATAATTTGAAGCAGCAATGAGGAACTATTCACCTGATATGCAAGCACACCAGGGCTTAAATTCTCCAATCTTTCTCCCATCATGGAACAGAAAATATGCTCACCACACAGCTGAATAGCTGGTGTCCCCTGCCTGTCTGTTCACATGCTGTGGAGAGAAAAAGTTACAGCCATAGAGTGAATGTGTTTGTAGTCTGGCAATAAGAGGAGCTCAGTAAGCCGCAGGAAAGTGAATAACAAGAAGGATGAGGTGAGGTTCCTGCAGCTCTTGCCTCCCTTCTCTCCCAGAGGACATGTAGAGAAGGCTTTGCAGTCCAGGCTACCAAGCTGTGGATTTGAGGGGGGGTTCAATCCACATGCCTCCCCAAACTGCAGAATTGCTTTCTAACTTTCTGGTTGGTTTTTATTCTGTGAAGCCACAGTCCTGACTAAAGACCTTGGCTGGTTTGATCTGGAAGCATTGGAGTTGCTATTGATCTGGGGAGCATGCAAGATGGCCATTTATTCTGGGGAGGGAGTCCTTTGCCTTAGCATTAGTGTAGGCTTGAAATAACTATATCATTTTAGGAGTAGGTAGTGTCACAACTTTTTGAAATTGTGTACATTGCGTTTGCATTTTCCGGGAGAAATCGGTTTTGGTCCTTTCTGTTTGCTACAGAACAGTAATTTCTGCTGAACTCCTTCTCAGAGGTAGGCAGCTGTGAGTCATCCAGGAGTTTTGAGGGGCATCAGCCAAACATTCCCTTAGTGAATTGACTAGAAAATATTTTTCTAACTTTCCAGTTACCTAAAACATCACTGAATCATACTAGAGATATCTAAGGAAACTTTCACTGCCAGGATGGTGTTTTGGTCTGTCATGGGTACCTGAGAATACATCACACAAGTAATAGGAACAATATTGTGAAGCTGATGTTTCATTATTTAAATGATTAATCATGCAATATGTATGACTTTTTGGAAAGTACGTATAGTGGCACAGCTGTTCTTGTAGCAATAATGGAAAGGAACATAAAAGAGTGATAGCTATGACAGATGAAAATGTGAGCAGAGATGTGGGTTCCAGTTTGTTATGCTCAGTGCTGTGGTCAGTAATCTGTAGTTTATAGGTATTTCTGTAGTAAATAAAACCCTGAAAATACTGGTTTTCTATTATCATGCAAATCCCCTGTGTGGGAGTAATCTCTTGCAGGAGTGGTGCTGAACAGGTGTCATCCTCTCTCATTCCCACACTGCTCCCAAATCAGAATAATATGTAGTTCTTATAACCAAGACATCCTAGAAGAAATTAACAAACATTCCCCTTGTACAATATTAAATTAGCATTCTGATCATCTGTGGCCAATCCCAGAAGACATTTGCATCTGTATGAGATCAGTATGCATATACATCAAACTATCAAGCATGGATGCTGAATTTTTTGTTAAGTGACAATCTTTTAGATTGCCAGGTATTGATGGCATTTAAACTGAACAACTGGAAATCTCTTGATTTAGGAGTATTAAAAATATCAAGCCTGTGACTATATTTCCCATCTATTTTGTCTGGTTGCATGTGTTATGGAAACTTGTGCAACCATTTTCAGCACGCTTTTAACGCTTTTGGCACGTTTTCCTCTTTTTCTCATTTTAAGGCTTCCCCAGTAATGATGCCAGTTTATGTACATTTCAGTTATTTTGGCTGCATATTTTTTATCACTTCATTAATTGCCTTGTGGATGAAAGAAAATAAAATTTTTGTATAAAAATACTTTTATTTTGAAGAACTGTGTCCACCTTTTATCATGCTAGTTTAACATACCCCAGCAGTATGAGCAGTAACAAATACCTCTGTCATGTTTATTTTGCTTTCATGGCATGTGTGAAAGAAGGGCATCACTTTATCTGATACACTTACGTGACATTCTCATGGCATACCCAGACGATATTTTTAAAATTTTGTTTGTGTAAAGGGTGTTTAATACCAAAATTCTGCAATAGTGTTTGGCTGTTCTCCTTCTCCAGCTGATTCTTATCATCAGAAAGTGAGGTCAGTCTAAAATACAGATATTACATGCCTAACTGAATTAAGCTAAGCATAACTCTGAGAGCTGCTAATAAATGGTTTTGTTGGAGTGCAAAATAAAAACATTTTGTCTTCTTTATAAGAAACCCCAAACCTGCAATGTGATAGTAGTTGACATTGTTCTGACAGTTTAGCCTATGATTCTTCAGTGCAGTGATCATGTTACTGTTTATTTGTGCACAGTATTCTTGGTCATGCATCAGGTTCCAACTCAGTTCCTGATGGGAAGCTAGCAGTGTCATGAATACTAGCCTCCAGCTGTGAGTAAATTCTGACTTCCATGTCATGCATGTATTGCTGTGCTAGTACAAGTATCCATCAGATGAAAAAAAGGCAGTGTTTGCTTTTGTTCAGTGTTAAAATACATGCAATCCCCCTCTGGAATGGTATCAGTCTCAAAATGAGCCAGCAAGGAAACTTTTCAACATCCGTTTAAACAGAGCATTTTTCCAGCTAAGCATACACTGCAAAAGAAGACTCTTGAAAGTTAGGGGAAAACATATTTTCCAATCCTTTATAAGAAAAACTTGAGAGCTTGGTGCCAAAAATTAAAAAAAAAAAAAAAGCAACTAATAGATCATTGGGTCTAACATGGATGAAGAACATGGCCCAACTGCTACAATGGACTCTTCTCATTATTTTCTATACATGGGTAAAATTTCCAACAGAAGAGAAAGATGTTCTCTTTGAGAATTATTACAATCTTTACTTAACCTCCATGTAGAGAGAATACAAATTTCATATTATTATGTGACCAAGAGAAAGGAAATCTCCTTTCTAGGAAATAGCTGAAAATTCATTTTGTTCACACAGCTCTGCTTGTTGTGCCAAGCAGATCCTTGACTGCCCACCTGAGAGGACAAAACGTGTTAGCAAATGCAAGGCAACAACCTGAGCCATTGTATGGCAGATAGCTAGAGGTAGGAGCAGGGTCACAGAGTACCAGAACAACTGAGATAACAACAGTCTTTGGATTAATGTGCTCTGCCACTGAGAATGTTCATGAACTAAGGAGCATTTTAATCATTCTGAAAATACCATCCTGTTCTGCTCTCACTTTTAGCATTTTAAAGGGTTACAAAAATGCTCATTTTGCTGTAACACACCTATTGTGGAAGTATAGAAAACCATCACTAATTTTTTTTGTTTGTTTGTTTCTAAGGACTAGAGTTCTTTTGAATTTTTTGAGGAAGTTCAATTTCAGCATTCTTAAGTACTTACTTAAGTCTCAAAGATAAATTAAACTATTTTGTATAACATGTTAATTTAGCATTTTATGGTCACAGTTGTATGATCATTAGTTCTGAAAAATGACATGCCAAGAAAATTACATTAGTATAAAATCCAGCCCATATATTAGCAGATTCCTTTACAAAAACAGTGCCATAAATTTTTTTTTTTTTTCCCCAACAGTAAAGAGGCAAACTGCCTTTCTCTATACATAGAGATATGTGCATTTGCAGTATATCTTATATGTTGCAGGAGATACATATCTATGGGCTCTATCATTGTGGAAAGCACTGCTGACTTTAGACCTAAGCACCTTCTTATGGACTTAAAGCTGTTGCTGTAAGGGCCTGAAAAGTGTGTGCAGCATCTGTCACACCTAATATGCATGAGCAGTAGATTGAAAAAAAGAGGTTACAGTCTCAACAGTAAATTCCTTCCCTGGTGCAAGGAAAGGTTGGGTTTTTAGATGCTGGAGGGGGACATGGTGGACATGGGGACATCTTTTTCACTCAAGTGAGAAAGAAGGAGCAAGTGTAGAGTAACTCACCTATAAATGAGAACAGTACATTCCTAACATGGACTTACTGTTGATGTTTCCATTTGAACAAGTCAAATTCTCATGAGGGAAAAAACACTTTTCATTTGTCCTTGGTCCTTAAATTGAACTTCGGACTGCAAGATGGAAAAATTATTAGGGAATTGGTCTAGGGGTGAACATGAACCTGATTTTCTACTTCAATGAAAGACTTGTTCAATCCTGTTGGTGTATGTGAAAGATGATATAGAGTGCTACTGGACAGTAAAGGCATGGCTCTATACAAATTCAGATGTAAACAATTTGGCCAAGTGCAAAGCACTCTGACCAGGTCTAAAACAAAGGTAATGCCATTATTTGAAGCAACTGAGTATGTCACATACTTTGTTCAAGAAGTGATCCCAGTATTTTAGATGTTGGGTAGTGTGTTTAGGGTTGACTTTTCAAATTCCATCAAGCATGTCTTTCCACTTGCTGGTCTTGGTGTGTCTAGTGGACCTGACTATTGACAGGCAGACTAATTCAAAAGTAAATTGAGACGCCACTAGGGCTTTTATCAAAGAGGAAAACATTATCATCTGTTTTGCTTAGATTAGGAAGCTGAGAGCAGATAAACAGGAAGCAAAAAAAACCAAAAAATGACAGCAAAAAAGACAAAAGTGTGTCAGAATTATTCTAATGCAGCAGGTAGTTGTTCTGGTCTGGTGGATATACTGTGCTGCAATATCTGAAGCAGTGCCCCTGTTGTGATTCATTATCACTATATAGCGCGATCGGAATTAATAACAAAAGACAATCATAAACTGATGACAGAAATTCTGGTGTTCCTACATGGTTTTATAACTAAGTAGCTAAATAACTGTTTTTGTAGAGATAATTCCATTAAAGAGATAACAAAAGTAACCTTTACAGATAAGTAGTTACATAATTTAGTCTGGTAGGGCATTATTGGCCTAATTCTCTGCTTATCTGAACAGATAAAATTTCACCAACGATGACGATGATGTGCCCATTTATTCTAGCAGGGAGCTGTGCACAGTTTTAAATTATCTGATGTTGTCTGAAGTGCCTCCTTGTCTTTGCCTTGTTAGAATCAGTTTCTCACCGGGGCTGCTTCAAAGGCAGCTTTGGGCAGCACAATTGGTTTTTGTGGCCTGGGGACTGAGCCTGGGATAGTGACATAGCAGGGTGCTGGCTGGCATCTAAATATGTAACACAGCATGGTCCTTATTCTTCTTTTGTAGGAGAGTGCCACATAATTTTCACTGATCAGCAGCCTTTGTCTCTTGAGCACTAGCTGAGGAATTGTGTTTCCACGACCATAAATGCTGTAATTGTGCCTGCCTTTACTTTATGTGTGCCATGCAGAGCTGTTACTCAAACAAAAGTCCCACTGACTCACCTCGTGTGCGCTGCCCATGTGCCTGTTCTGCCATAACTCAGACTGCAACAGACTAAGCCAATTCCAATTTCTCAGGTTATCTAAGTTTTTTTGTATGCAGCGTCTTTAATTGACAAATCCAACTGGGATGCCTTGTTTGTGCAAAACACAGTTACTTTATCATGCCAGGGGAGGACTGTCAAACACTGATAGTGGAAAATATTTTTTTATTTCCATTACAGGAGAGAATGGCATGAAATTCTCTCAGGCACATGATGTGGCTCTTGGGGATTGTGCTGTGCAGGGCCAGGAGTTGGACTCGATGATCCTTGTGGGTTCCAACTCAGCATATTCTGTGATTCTGTGAAAATTACAGTGTTTACAGAAGTGTTTAGGAAATCAAGACAACAGATTAGAGAAAGGGCTAGCTTTAGCCTCCTCTGGGTTCTTCAGAACTCTGGCTTCCTCGAAACTCAATACTACCAAGGTTTCTACTCTTGGGAATGAACTCAGACTGGAGAATTTTCACATTTTGTATTTGGAGAGGGTAAACTCCATTTGGAGCAGGGCAGGAAGAACTTGTTCCATGGAGAGTCCTTTCCTTATCTGCTAGATAAGCAGCTTCTAGAGCATAACCATGCCCAAATTGTTCCACTCTTATAAGTAACAAAGTGTGCATTGAAGAAGGAACATCAACCTCTTTTAGGTAAGCTTCTTATAGGTTCAGTGCTCCTTCTTCACTGTTGTCTCACCCTGGTTGGTTGTTGGTTTGTTGTATGTTCAGGGGTTGTTTGTTTTGTAAGAAAAGGCCTAAGAGGCCAATTCCATGATCCCTTAAAAAGATGAAAAAAATATATGATGTAATGACTAGCTGTCTGACCTCTTTAAGAAACGTGATATTTGAAACCACTCAGCTTGTTTTATTGACCCTGGGCCTAGACATGAGTTGCTGTTCTTGGAGTTGTATTTGATTAATTCTACTAGGTCTTAAATCATATTTTCATCTTGTACTTTGGAAAACCTATAGAGTACCACAAAGATACAGAGAACCTTTGAAGTGTTTCTCCTAAATATGATTTTGAAAAGGTTACTGCAATCAACAGGTAAGAAAAGTTACCTTCTTTAAAGGAAGCTTAGTATATTCTGGTATCATCATTGTACCAAGCTGAATCTGTGGTGATACGAGTAGCTTGTAATAGCTGTGAATACTTCTGTAAAATTTTACTTAATGTAATGTTGCTCAACTATAAATTTTTTCTCAGTTAGTAAATCAGATTTTTGTATTTTGCAATAACTGTGTCACTCTGCTATTTTCAGTACTTAGCATGAAATGGTGGAAATTAAGTCATGTGTGAATGCTACCACATAAGCAGAAACTTTCAGAATCCTTACATGAAGAAAGACTATCACTTTCAGACATAGCTATTAGGAGTTTTTTTAGTTTGTTGGATTTCTTTAAATTCTGTCAAAGCCCCTCAGAGCAATGAGGACAGTTGATAATACAAGTAATAAGGGAGTCATTCCACAATATTTAATGTGAAACCAACTTAGAGCATATGAGCTAATGGAGCAGGCTGAAATCCATAAATCTGGTTTGTTGTCTTTCTAAAAGATCCTCTTTAGTTTGGTCAGAAGATACTATCTTGGTGAAGTAATAATGTGGTCAAATAGATACATGCATGCTAAAGAATAGACTGACTGGTCAGTGTTGCCCCTTTTCTTTTACATGTACAAATAAAATTTAATGAAAAAATAACAAAGGAGCTTGTCTGCTGAATTCTGGAAGGAAATGTCTTCATTCAGGTTGCAGCCATGGCAACAATCTGTGGAATTCAAATGTCCTGTGCTGTGAATCAATTCAATAAAATTATGATCTGGATATTTACTGAAAGTATCTCTTAAAGAGATTGATTCAGTTTTGTAGAGCACAATATAAACAGGTATGAGCTGGTTACCTTCTACACTTAGAACATAAAGAGAAAGCAGGAGAAACATGATGAATGTGATCCAAGTTGTTAATCCACATTAACAAACAGGGCAAGAAACCTGGTGTTTGTGGTTCAGCATGAAAAAATGCAGATTTTTCCCAAGTGCTGCACGTCTGCATGAGGAGTACCAGATTATTCAGGAATCTTTGGGATAATTGTTAAACTGCAGTCAGAGCTTTTCCTATGCTTCTTCCCCATGTCCCTTTCTAAACAGCAGAGAAGGACAGAATCTTGCTGAGTGATCCACAGGAAGGGCACAAGCAGGTGCTGCTCACCTCATGACTCCCTGAGACCACCTGCTTGAGGAGCCCGAGTTCTGCTCTGAGTCAGTGCCTTTCCCTTTGCTTGCCACCCTTCTTTCCCACTTGCCTGAGCTCAGAGGTTGATTTTTCAACAACACTAAAGCAAAATAGACAAGCAGCATCTGAGAATTATGTGGCACAGCTATTTTTCTGTGGAAACTGCAGGGAGAGTTTTTGTGTCCAACACTTCAAAATTCTACTTTTGTCTGATTAGTCTTCTAAATTGCTTTATTTTCTCTCCAGGAGAAAACCTAAATAATACTGGAGAAAAGAGCTTTCTATTGCACTTAGAGCTGGAAGAGGACTATAGAAAATTTAGTGATAAATCTCCCAACAGTAAAAACAGTGTAATACAGATTGCAGTAGCTAGAAAAATATTTACCAAAATGGTGGCAACCTGAGTGAGTTCATGCTGACCTGACAGAGTCAGCCAGTACAGTTCTGGTTGGGTTCCCATGTCTGTTCTGATGTTTTCCTCAGTTCAGTATGTGAGCAAGCCAAGGAGGACACCGTGAATTTTCTGAAGACTTCATTTTGATTGATTCTGATTTCAGTCCGTTCTGAAAATTCCCTGGGAAAAATGTCGAGCAAAACTAAAAGTCTTTCTCAATAATGATTTTAAAGCTTTTATCACTGCAAGTTGACAGTGGTTGCAATGGGAAATAATACATAAGGAAAAGGTCACAAGCAGCTCAGTTCTAGAGCATGCTGTTTGTAAAAAGGTGATAGTGACATTGCCAAACCTAGGTTCCCAGATTTCTGCTCTTGACTTAAAAATAAATATACTTTAAGTACATTAATTCAATAAATTACTTTTGATTTGAAGCTTTGGATTCAATGCTTTCAGACTTTCCTTTCTAGCCGTGAGAGTTAGAAAAGTTTTTTTCTCTATTTGAAATGCAAGCTGCAAATCCCTGATGGTAGCATAATGCTGAGAAACTAAGGCTTCAAGAAATATGCTCAATATCTCAGGGATTGTGATAAAATCACAAGAGTTGGCAGCAGTGAATATTCTTAAAGTTTGCATGCAATGATTTTGCAGTCTCACCTCTCAACTTATAGAATACCTCCAGGAGCTGATTGCTGGCTTGGCTATCAATCAATGCCAGAATTCTTCAGTGGCTTACCCCCAGTCAGTAAATAGACTGATGCCTTTGAATAAGGTCAAGATTCTGATCCATACTGAAAGAGAAGATGGATGCAAAAGCAAACCTAAACCCAGGAATAATATTCAAGTAGAAAGGTTTTAAAAATAGATTTTATACATACATATATATATATATATATTAAAAATTTTCAATTTTAAGAGTATAGCATTTTACATGATGGCTATGCAGAGATCTTGGCACCTAGTTTGGGGCAGTACTCTGGCATTAAATATCAGCCTTTACCTCTGACTTTACAGTTTGCTCATGCCATGATGCATGAGCAAGAGGCTGTAAGGAGAAAAGGATTCTGCCTGCATTTTGCTGGAAAACCACAACATTAAGATCAACTGCATCTTGGATGAAGAGCCTCACGATAAAACACTAACTCTCACTTTCACTGAAGTAACAGTTCCTTTAAATTGCCTTTGCCTTCTTATAAATACACCTCTTTTTTTTTTTTTTTTTTTTAATAAGAGACCTTACTGAAGACCTTTTGTCTAAAAGACCTATTATTGAAGGCAGCTAAAATTCTTCCAAAGCTGGTGTGTAAGGTGATTAAAAACATCCAAAAAAGTTTGGACTGTTGTGGCAATGCTGTAGAAAAATAGGTTGTCATTCAAAGCGCCCCCAACAATTTTTCCCTAAAATATGTTAGGTTTATGGATAATAATAACAACCTTTTTTGAGGGTAGACTACTTTCCTTCGCTCAGGAGATCAGTCATTCTTCAAAGCAAAGAAGTTTTGGCTAAAAGTTTCTGAGGTTCCTAATACTGTATTCTGGCCTAGTCGATAACTGCAAATGATAAAAGGTTTTCTCCCAGCCTTTGTGTTCTCTGGCTGCATTAGAAACTGAATGAAGATATATGAGATGACACAGCAGGCTTTTTAATCCTTTAGAAATGGTTGGCAAAGTCACCTCTTTACTTACAAAAAGTAAAACATATGAAGCTGGAGTATAGCTGAGGTTTTTTTTAAAGTACATGTCAATTCTTTTTGTAATCTACTGTATTTTCACAGTCAGGGGCTGGGTGAAGGACAGTGCTTTAACATACCGAGACATGTTTATTGCAAGTTCAGAAGTTTATGAAAAAAATGTGCTGATAATTCAAGGAGAAGCAGGAAAATAAAGAGCATCTGAAAAGCTTCTGTGGGTTTTGCTTAGAGCCCTGCCTGGAGTTTGCTATGGTTAGAATGACAGGGATGCTAGGAAAAATAAATCTGAAATGCTGCAGAGCACTGCTTAACATGTTGTAGGCAAATTTATATGAGGGAGCTCACTTTAGAGCTTGAAAAGGCACGCTAAGCCATTCTTTTGTGAAAACCTAATTGAGATACCAAATGTGTCACAGTAGGACTTAGAGTTTATCTTCTGTCTGGTTTGAGGAAAAGTTGATTGACAGAAATTTTTAGCAGTATGAAAGCTCTATCTTTCACACCTTTTCACTGTTTTTCAGTGCAACCTGCAACTTTTGCTGTAAATGTGTTACTCCTTAGGCACCATCTCTTGGTTGAACAATACTTCTCTATAGATGAGCAATATCTATGGCAAAATACATGCTAACTGTCTTGCAAAGGAAAATCTAAAAATCTAAAATTCAAAGTGTGATCTCAGTTAAATACTTGCCCTGCTTGTCTCCTTTCAATCAGTAGCACAGATACCAATTTTAAACCATAACTTGAAATGGAAGCAAACAGGGCTTCAAACCCCAGCATTCCCTATTCCCCTCAAATTTCTGTCCAAAAGACTAGCATTTCTTATCAGACACAAACATAACTGAGAAAATGGGATGTAACCTCCTTGTTGACTCCTTGATTAGATTAAAAAAAAAAAAAAAAAGAACTCAAACTAGCAGCAAGGTGATAGTCAGCTGAATTATCCAATTCCATCCTCTGGGTGCCACTACATTACCTTTTAGTGAATCAGTCTGAATTTAGCTTGAGCCAGAAGGCTCTCCCAGAGTCCGGGTTCCAGGCTCCCACAGGTGACAAATGCTTACTGGTGTGACACCCTATGAATATTTATGGTCTTATGCCACTGGCTGATGTCGTGACCTGTGAGCTTCTGCTTTACCTTCTTTGATTTTGAGGGTGAATAGATGTATCTTGGTGCATCTTCAGCTGTGGTATATGCAGTTTTCATTTGCTAATGTTGATATAGTTCGTGGATATTTGGACAGTTAAGACAGACTTTCAGAAAAACAACACACTAGGAGCTGACAACAGCATTCAACCACAGCATCTTATCAAGAAAGGAGAAAACAGAACAATGAAATCAATATGCCAGAGGGTGAGCACTATATAATTAGGAAGCTGCAGCTTTATTCTTGTCTCAAAAGCTGTAGAAAGCCATGGGTACCATTTTATTTCTGCATTCTCTCAGCCACTGTTTATTTTTATTTTTACTGAGACAACCTGCTGGTTGACAGAATCCTACCAATTTTCTTCCCCTGAATGAATACAAGACAATACATGCAATTTTTTTTTTAATTGTTAGCCTATCACCTTTCCTCTCAAAAGAGGTGGTAATATTTCCATGGGCAGAATATTATTTCTGCCACTGTTTGTACAGCGCTTTGCATTAGGATCTGTGGGGAGACCACCCCATTTATTTTGGTTGGGTGAGGGAAAGGTTGCCATGGGAGCCTAATGGCTGAAGATTAGAAAAATGCGTGTATGTGACAGTTTCCTACCCACTGCAACCAAAGACAGCAATCACAAGTGACGTGCAAGGTTACCAAGGCTGAAATGCTGGTGGTGCTTAACACCAGTTAACAATGACTTAACAATGTATCCATCTTGTTACATTTTCTTGCTCTTCAGACTGTTTTCTTTCAGTGAAATAATGTAGTAAGAACAAATCTCTCTGGATTTCAAAATAGAAACCTGAACTTACCTATACCATGATTTTGTTAAGCCTCCTAACCTGCAGTGGGGTGCGTACTTGTGCAGCATGAGAGGAGGTGGGATGGGTGTGCTTTGGGCTGCTGAGGAGCAGGAGGGGATATGGCACATCAGCCTTCATGTGGGGCTGGCACGTGGGTACAGGCACAGCAGTCCTTCCTCTTTTTTGGGATGGCATCTGCTGTGCCTGCATCTCGTGAGCATCCACCATCTCACAGCATCTGCAATGCAGAGAGTAGAGACTGAGATCTTTTCACAGGACTGTTTGTTGTGCTGAGTTTGGACTCCATGCCATGCAAAGTAAGGCTTTCCCACCTTTTATAGGCTGTGAACTGGCACACCTTGCAGATCTGGCCCTCATTCTCACACAGCAGGTACAAAATCCATAGATTTCAACCACACCTACACGGAATTGCATCTTTTTGCCATGCCTTAATAGATTAGTTACCTTATAGACCCTATCTAATAAGGAATGCTCAGAATAGATCCATGCACGTATACAAAGTGCAATAGCAAGTCCTCTGTTCTGCCTCTAGAAAGAGCTGAATCATTAGCAAACATTGTATTTCAGGTGAGATTTTCTAAGGACTACAACAAGGCTGATCACAAGTGGAAGAGTGACTGTGTCTGTGATTAGGGGAAATCTTGGTGGAAGGATCAGATTGGCTGTGAACCAAAATTTATGTCAAGAGCAATTTAAACTCCACTGCAGTCTAGTGCTGTCTTTCCAGCCAAAAAGAATGAGTTAAAAACATTTGAAGCTGATCACTGATATGTGTCTTGGGATTATTTCACTCTGCAGCAATAAAGAAATGTAGGGAACAGGGTGTGCTCATATCTGTAAATCTGGTTTGGAGCTCTACTTCAGTAAGAAGCATGATAAAAGGAAAAAGGAATCAGTCACTCCTACTGCTAAGGATTTGTTTTTTAATTATTATTTACTTTGTTTCCTCAATCACTTGGCTTTACTCATTTGGCTGGGAGGCAAACGCGTTCCCTGCTGATTTATCTCCGCTCTGCCGGAGGCTTTTGCTACTCGGTTTGATTCCTAATATGGTAGCGACAGCAGATTTTGTCTGACTTCCAGAGGGCTCCTCTCAGCTCCTGGAATGCAGCAGGGAGAGAGTCCTGCAGAGGCCAACAAAGACAGTTGTTGCATTAATACTAATAAGGACCAGAAAATAGGCTTCCCTACATGTGCTGAAATTCCTGCTTTTACTACTGCCTAAATCACCACTTTTCCCTTACTTCATGATAAGGCCACAGATTGCTTCCCATTATCCAGCTGAATGGTCTTTCTTGGTCACGTCAGAAGGCCTGTTTTTCACAAAGTTTAGAAAATATCTACTTCATCACAATAAAGAAAATATCTACTTCATCACAATAAAGTTTTTTATGTTAAGTGTATAGCTCAAGAGCATGCTGTCACAGGAACAATGGATTAATTATAGGACAGAAGAATAATATGAGAATTGAAATAAACTTAGGATTTCCTAGATTTTATTTCATTTTTCTTGCTTATTTGATTCAACACTCAGCTTTTCAGTGGTTTGAAATACCCACTGGTAATAAACTGATTTTTTCTCCCTTTAATAAAAGTTCCTATCACACACACCAAATTTAGTTCTTCCCTTTAATAATAGTCTTATCACACACACCAGATTTAGAAATGGCCTTTGTTGGTGACATACCAAAATCCAAAGGATTAAATTCCTCTACCAAGCAAGGTCTCTAAAAGGTTAATATGGAGTTGGAAATTAATTTCATTCCAAATACAGAACAATAGTGTGCAGTGACATGACTTTGTGATAAGTATTTGTTAAAGCTAAATCCTTACTAAGCCCTGCAATTGTTTTTCTTTGTGCTAATGGCAGGCTAACCAGAGGCTCTCCCTCTTTCTCTCCTAAAAGTATCAGAAAAGCAGGTTGGTTGTTTGCTAAGTGGGCCTTTTTTTTTAAACTTAAAATCTCAGTTCTGCTAAGTACATTCTTTTCAACATTTGTGATCTTCATTTTTAACAGGAGAATGTTTTGTCTAGCTGAAACCCACAAGTTTAATATCACTGCTTGCTGATTGCCATTTGTGGCATATACGGTAAACAGAAAGAATTTAAATTATTTCTTACTGCTGCTGAGTTAATGTCTTGACTGTCTTTGTTCAGAAAAAAAAAAAGTCCTATTGTCACCTAGATACTGAGTAATGACTAATGCAGAGAAATGTTCAATAGGAGTTTCCAGAGGAAAGCTGGAGCCTGGGATTCCAGGGAATTGATTGCTTCATCTTCATACCAATGATTTTTAATAGGAGTTAGGTGCCTTTGAAAACAGACCTGTTTACAAATACTTGATACTTCTGAAAATCCATTCTAATTTTGGTGGGTAGAGCTTGAAAAGAGTACTGTTTTGTGAGTTCAGTTTTACTGAAATAATTCCTAGTCTCTGTTTACACAATGAGTACTACCTTCACTTGGATGCAGTGTCATCCACTTTTCCTTTACTGTGATTTCTATTTATTGATTACACATAAAAACAGCAGTTTCCCTCCTCTAGCATCCTCCTCCTCATCTAGTAACCACAAAGACTCAGGCTTGTCTTTTCCAATACTCCTCCTTTCAATTCTGAAGATCCAAAGGGTTTCAGAAATTCATATACGCTTTCTGGATTCCTGGGTTATTTGATCTTGTTACAGATCATGATCCACTGACTAGACTGCATCAAGATCTTGTCCAATGGAGTAGCAGGCAGAAATATGCTGAGCTGCCCAGATTCAGTCTGGTTTGTCAGCAAAGCACACTCCACCACTTTTGTACCAAATTGGCTATCTGCTGTAGAAATTTGTAACGGGTATCTGAGCTGAAAAATATCATTTACCCTTTGATTTCTGAAAGGTTGTGTCATGTTTGACTGACTTTTCAACTAAAGTGGTGTAGAGTCAGTGGTGAACATGTCAGTCAAATCTTCATTTGTGCCATTAACTGGCTGGGGCAATTTGAAGAAGAATTTGGGGCATGAGCTATTGGTTGTATTATAAATGCTTCCACCTTTCACCTAATGGCACCATTTTTCAAGTTGTCTGTCCTCTTGTCCTACAGCAGGACTAATGTTCTCAGCAGCAGAGTGTTCCTAATGCAGATGGTGTTGGCCTGGAACACTTGTTCTTTTCCTTGAATCTTAGCTCTGAAATAACTCCTTATTTTGTTCTTTCTTGTAACTTGCCTGGAGTTAAAAAACAAAGTAAACAGTCTGTTCTCCCAAGGACTTCAGCACTTCCATGACTCTTCAGTAAACATAATCTCAATGTTACTCTTGTCTAAGTAAAAATTTGCCTTAAGTTTCAGGTCACTGCTTCTCATTATGTGTAATCAACAGGAATGTGAGCAGGCGTGCAGCCTCCCAGCCTTTCCTCTGCAAGTACTCAAGTTAAAAATCTGACCTTCAGCCTTCTAAAACCTGGGGGGTTTGGGGATTCTAAAATATAGGTTTTCAGTGAGCTGTCACATTTGAGAAACAGATGTAATTTAGCTGAACTCAGTTGAAATTGCTGATAAATTTAGCCTATCTTGTAACTTCTCATGATGGGATTAAGACGAAGATCTTGCCCATCCCAATAAAATTTAGTTTTGATCTCTTTTTTCTTATTGTGGTTAAATTTAATTTTAAAAAAAATCAGGTTTTCCCAATGATATTGGTTAACATAATCTAGAATAGCCCTTTCCACTCCCTGAGCAGATGCATTTCTTGCCTTGCAGTGTTCTAGGAGTCTTCTCACTGCCAGAAAGCCCATCAGCTAAGCTTGTCCTTAGCCATGGCTCTGAGCAGGGAATAGGGAAAGGTTTCTTGTGGCCTCTGTATTAAAAGAGCTTCAAAAAGCTGACTGTATTGTGTGTTGCCTTAGGTTTCATATATGGGATGGGTGGTCTGTGTGTTGAGGCAGTAAAGAGTTAGTTAGATCCCCTAAGTCATACTAAAATTAGGTGCCACAAATAGCCTGTATGAATTCCCAAATCCCACTTAACAGACACTGGATGTGTTGGGAGGCAGGAATAGGAGAAGAAAGAGAGCTGTTGACTGTTTTCTCCAAATAGTTCTGAATGCACGTTTTGTAGGCTAAAAGCAAGCCTGCATTCATGTACCTTCTTCCTTCCATTTATGGTTTTTTCCTTGAAGCTCAAATCCAACAGCAAAATAATGAAAAAAAAAAAAAAGAGAACTAGGATTTAAATAAACTTTGCGGGTAGAAAACGTACTGAGTATTTTTTCAAGTTCAGACTGAGGACAGGATGCTGATGCAATCCTTTTATACATGTAGCCCCTGATAAATGAAATGTAGTTTGAAAATCTTTATATGCTCTTAAAATAAATATCAATCTTGATAAATCTTTACTATGGTTGGTTTCTCAGCTGTGAAGAGTTCAGATCGGGCTGCTTTACCAGTAGACACTGATGTTGTAACACTATTTTTTCTATGCCTTCTTTACTGCAGCATTCCTGCAGTATTTGTTCTGTGCTGTTTCTAGTTTAATCATCAGAATGAAAAAAAAAAAAAAAAGGCATGTCTCCTTCACATTGTCTGGGGCTGAACGCTTACCTGGATGAGAGGAGCTGTTTACAAAGTGGCAGGGCTAGATTTTTATTAAAAGCATCCGAATTATTTTGTGGTATAATGGCTTGCATTTTTCTGGTGACTCATTTGTATGAGCTAAGGTAATTGGGTGTTTCCTACCCTTTTGATCATAGGTAGATAAAACTCCCTGCTGCTTTGCTTTTCTATTTTTTCTATCCTCTCCTTCTCCTCCCAGCTCACCTAATGTTATTTTGGCCTGTGAAGGTCTGGCTGGAATACAGGGACATAACTGGGTTTGCTGCATTTGAAGAAAATTTTCGTGGTTAAGCAATAAGATAGCTAGTGGTTTTAACCTGAGACAGCCTTTATAACTGACTTTGCCTGGTTTTGAGTGTGTTGCTTCTAACCCTCTGTGGAGGAGTACAGATTACCCTTAGCAGGGTGTATTCACTTCTTTCCGTATAAAGACAACCACAACACAGTAGTGCCATGCTGACATTCAGTCAAGCTATAAAACCTTTCTGTGGCAGTGTTTACTTGGAGAGTTGGGACTACAAATGTATATTTTTGCTGCAGTAAATCACTAATATGCTAGTTAGACCCACTTTTGGTTTTGACAGACTTTCTCTGTGTTTCAGGGTTGAGGAATTCTTTGGAGTGAATACTGACACTCACTCAGATGTGGTTTTCTTTATTACCCAGTAGTACTGAACTGCCTATCTTTTCTCAGTGAAGTTTGAGGTTAGAACTTATTTTGCCTCGCAGCTGTAAGATTTGGGGCTTGGGGTCTTTGTGATGGGTGGGGTTCTGGGAGCAGGGAAATAACAAAAACAGGCCTCCACTCAGCAGTGTGTGCCTCAGTGAGCTGGGGCAGCTCTGCCCCCAAACCAGCCCAGCTCTCGAGGGCTTCAAGGCACTCAAGGTCCTGTTGTTTTCAGCTAGGACATCCCACAAGAACTGCTTCTTAACTTGGGTCCTTTGGGGTGTTCTGTAATCTGTGCTACTGATTCTCTCTTCACTCTTCTGCCTGTCCATGTGTATTCCCCCTTCCCTACTCCCCAGTTCACTTGAGGACAGTCTTTTGAATCTCTCTAAGCCTCTGTGTATTATCTTCTGGTATTTTCACTGCCATCAATTTTTTTTTTTTCCTCTACATCATCAAAAGGCATTACCTAAATGGCTTCTAACTCAGCAGTCTGCTGGAATTTGCTGCCTGAGATATTGCCAGCTTGCTTTGGTTCCAGTCTGGTTTTCTGTCCTGGAGAGTCTGCCTGTATCAGCAGCTCAAATTAATACATTCCCACTATTTGATATAAATACCTACTTCATCTTAGCTGCTGTTGTATTCTTCCTACTTGTATACAAGCATGGTATTACATTATGCATTTTTATTTCTTTATTTGTTATCTAGGATTGCAGGTGCCCTTCTCCACTGTGTTAAAATTTTACAATGCCATGCTGTCTCTCCCCCTCCTCACTACATTCAAGCTTCATGAGCAGTCAGTTCCTCCCCTTTTGATGCAAGTACAAGGGAGCAAGGTTTACTGCTTTGATGCATGTAGTTTTCATGTAATCACATTTACAAGGTGGTTGGTTGAATAGTTGCTTTTCCACAAGAGTATTCTGTGTTTACCCACAGCCAAAACTCAAGGTGCATTTTCCTGTTCGTTCAAACCACATTTGTTGTGCTTTATGAAACTGTTTGTTTTGCCTGTGTGTAACTGTGCTGAAATGAACCCCTTGGATACAGCAGACAGATCAGCTATCCTTGCTCTGGCAGTAAACTTAATCATAAACTCAGAAGCACTAATTTGTGCTGATTTTAAATAAGACTTTGGCTTTTCTTTTTTTTCTTCTTTTTTTTTTTTCCCCTCCCATTTTCCTCTACTTTCCCCATCTGGCACAGCAATATTTGTTGTATGTTCCAGTTGGAAGCACTGTGGGTGGAATTGCACACTCAAGGGCTGGCTGAATAGCCCTTAGGCCACTGTGAACATTTCTCTTTCCACTGTCAGCTCTACATGTTCAGCAACCACAGTTTGGGATTCTTGGGTGAGGGAATCGTTGGCTAGCTGTCAGTTTCACAGCACCTCCTTCTTCCCAAAGCTCCCTGGTTCTCTGAATTCAGCATTTCAATAGCAACTTGATGTTTGTGTAACTGCACACCAGTGAAGAGTTGTTATTTTGAGACTGCTTTGCTACAATCTCCGTTTAACTCTCTTCATTCTAGGCAGGCTATTGTTACTTCTACAAATATCAACCCCTTCTTCCTCACTGTAAATGGATTCTTGGACTCCATTATTCCTATGAGAATCTGTCTAATATTATTGAATATGAAATTTAAAATGTTTTCATTTATAAATTACCCAGTCTTACAGCATCTTTTTTAAAGATGTAAATATGTAAATATGGTGTAAATATGTAACCCAAAGTCATCTAAGTTGTTACTCTGCAACATATGAGCCCAAAGGAGCCTGATGGGCCTGGCTTTGTGTGTATGCACTGGGTCTGGATCACCTCTCCATGGCACTTACAGACACAGGCAAGTGTGATAGGAACTTTTTAGGCTTAAACTCTTCACAGCTGTCATGGCCATTCTGAAAGCCCCTCTGGACTGCATGCAGCTTCTCAACCCCATCCATGGCCAGTACCCAGCTGGCTGGTGTTGGGACAGTCTCCACCACTCAATCCCTTGAGCTCTTCAGTAAAAGGGATTTTAAAATGTGTTTTGCTGGGGTCAGGACTGGCATAGACACTGCACAGGAACCTACAGCAAACAACCTTTTGCTACTCACCTCTTAAGTCCTGGCTATTGATAAAGACTTGGCCGTAACATCAAGTAATGTGCAGCCTGGTAGGGTTATGGAAAGGGTGATGAGAGTAAAAAAATATCAGCATTAGCTGAAGGGTGGACATCATGTAGCTCAGCTTTTTCTTTTTTTTTTTTTTTTTAGTCCTATTTTTAAGGAAATCTGATTTAAAAAACCTTATGAACCACATATTTTATGCCAAGAGAACTGTTTCCAATGTGAGAGTGTTTTCTAATATTTCTCTTGGGACATCAGCTGCTCCTTAAAAATAATGTCCTAACTTTAATTTGTTCATTTGTGGAGGAAGGTAGAACAGTTTGTGTCAGTGAATAGAAACTATAATTTTTATGCAGTCTAGAAGGTATTTGTGCTTCTTCTTAGTCATTGTACCATATACTGTTTTTTTCCCCTCTGGCTTTCCATTCAAAGCTTTCCATTAATATGAAAAAATACTAGCTGAGAAAATCTAGTATCACTCTAAACTCATTATTTCAGGGATTTTTTTGTATCCACTCTCATCAAAACATGAATGAATAGAAGAGAAAAAGTCAGGGGAAATTATCCATGGCCTGGATGCCACAAGGCATCGTGTGAATTGTCCCTGTCCCTCGGGAGGAAGGGTTTGTATGCCCACAGAGGGAGCATGTCCCATAGTTCTTGGGAAAAATCAGCAAATCTGTGGGAACTCCCAGCAAAGTTCTTCCTGTTTTGCTTTGCTCTTAGAGCCCTGCTGCTTTCCATAGCCCAGCTCTGGCCTGTGCTGCTGTTTCTCTCCAGAGGTACTGCCGGTGTTGCCAGCCTCCATCCTGGAGAGTCTTTAGAGAAAATAAGGTTGTTTGCTGTATTAAATGGCTGCTCTCTCCACTGCCTGCCCAGGGACCTTCACCTGAAGCTTTTTGTATAGAAGGGGGAGCAGGTTAAGGGTGCTCTATTGACCCTGCTCCAGCTCTGGTCTAAGCCCCTGGCTTTGTCTTCCCTTGGCTTTCATCGTGCTGCTGTGCTGCAGGATGAGAGTGGCTCTAGCCTGGAACTAGAAATGCACCCTGCACGTCACCTCTGTCCTAACTGCATTTGCACAGCTATTTGTAAAGCTGCATTTCCAAAACTCATTTTCTTTACTTCTTGAATCAATTTCCAAGCTCTTCATTAATTCATTCTGCTTCCTGGAATGGAAACTCCACTGTCTGCTGACACTTTTGCTCTAAATGTCAGTGATGTTGAGCTTTGGCATGGATTGTGCATAAATTTTCTTCTGATGGGAAAAAACACGTGCTAATGAGCACCCAGTTATCCTGAACATTTTGAAGACAAAAATACAGCTGGAGGCAGTTCTGGCACCGTAGTTCTTCACCATTTCTACATTTTAGTTGAGAACATTTTATTACAATGTTTTGTCATATGAAACTATTCAGGTGTATCTATGACTAGTTTGTTCTGGCTCATGTTTTTTCCTGTTAATCATGTTAGGCTTTCTCAAAGCTTGTAGAGGGTTTTCTCTGATCTCTCTGCACAGACCTGGATGGGATTTTTTTCTTTAAACCATTAAGCTCCCCCTGCCCACAGCCTTGGGACTGTAACTGAACACACAATCAATTTCAGTGTTATCTCTGTGGCATTTTTCAAATTTATCTGTTTCTAGATACTTTATTATTATTAGATTGCAGAAGCCTCCATGTTATATTAAAAAAGATGGGCACTGTCCTTCTGTTTGCATTCAGAATAAGCCATTGTAGTAAAACCATTCCAAGCTATGTTGTTGATGCTTTTTTCTGAAGATCCATAGAAATGGAAATTTGCATGCTGAATTCTCTCCTACCTATGTTGAAAATGATTTTTCATTAGCCACTTACCTCTCTAACATTTTTCATCTTGAAAACCCTTGAAAAACAGTCGTTCTCAAGTTCTGCCTTTTCCTAATGTATTGTCTTCTGGCACAATTTTCTTCTTTTGAGTTGTAGTACTTTTTCCTTATAAGGTTTTCTTTTGTAAAATCTCTTAACCAGCTAAGTGCATCTTGTCTACAGCATGTCTGTAACTAGTCATTATTTTAAGAGAGTTCCACTTGTATGTGTGTGTGTGTATATATATATATATATATATATATAAATATACATATCTCTGCCTCGTGGTCCAGATTACTGTAGAAATCTTGGTATTACATACCATGTCGATTACTTATTAAATAAGGCATTGGCATCATTCTGCAAACCTCAGGAAAACAAAATGTGTCAGCTGGTCCTCTCCATGCTTTAAAAGCAGTTCAGCTAGCCTCCATTGAGACATTCCTGTGAGATCCACAATGCACAATTAAGTTGCAAACAGGACATCGTTTCAGCATTCCTGGGTGGACTGTTAATGAGGGAATAAATAGAACAATTTTAATTAGTCCCTCACACTGGTTAAAATGGGTTATTAAGCAAAGGACACAAAGCTATTCTGTCTCCTTCAGCAGAGGGACATCTGGGTGCAACATCTTTTCTTCCAGATAGATGAGTGTGATGCATCCAGAGATACCTGGGGATGTGATGTGTTCTGTATCCCTGTTTACTTGAAAGGAATCAAACTGGCTAAAAATACAGTGATGTTTACCCATGGAGAGAAATTAATATTCTGGGGTGCAATCTATTTAGCTAAAGATAGATATTTACTCTGGAATGAGATAACTATCCAGGGTACATAAAGAGAAATAGTTATTTTCATTGGCATTGCCCTTTATGACCAGGCTAGGCATTTAACAGGCAATTTGTCATTGCAGGGCTGTAATATCAGTTCTGTCATCCTTACTAGTCTCAGTTCTTCAGTGAGACTATTTACATGTTAAAGTATTACTCAGAATGACTAATGGGGCCAGCACTGAGGTTATGTTGCAAGTAGAGAGAAAAGACGTTTCCATTAGCACTAAACCTTATCTCACAAAAATCACTGGAGACTGGCACTTCCCAGAGGTTCTGCTTTCTCTTGATTATCATCCCTTTTTCCACTAATTGATTCCAAGCAGTTCAGCTTCTGTTACTTATTGGAAGAGAATTTGTCTCTTTCAGAGATTTATTCATGAAGTCACAAGAAAGTCTGTGCTCAGGTATCAGGTTTTTTTTGTGTAGAGTGCAAGCAGATAGATTAGTGGGGAGCTGAGGGACTTAATGCTGTGGAACATGGGAGAATGTAACTGATGATAGTAGGGAGGGGCTCATGTATGGGACACAGCAGAATAAGGAGAGGGGAGAATTAGACAGGATCAGGATACTTCAAAAACAAGAAAGTGGATATACCATCTAATTAGGATAAACTCAGCCAAAATCTCTAATGGCCCACTCACTTGAGCTGGACACCCTGTTCTGATTTTAAGTGTTTGTGATGAATAAACTTAAATAATACTTTGCTGGCAAACAAGAAAAGAAGGAACATGGTTTCAGTTAAGTTCTGTTTGGATTAGTATGACAATTCTACCCTCAGATGAAAGAAAATTGGATTATTTTCTTGTGTTGCACCCCATTCTGTGCTCCATTTGGTACCTCTGCCACTCAGTTCTGCACCACTGGGTCTTTCCTCTCAAAAACTGGCATTTGAGCCTAACTCAACTCCTCAGCCTGACAAACAGAAGAAACTGATCAGGACATGAAAAAGAAACCACAGAAATGTGTCTGGTGGGTCTTGCCCCATGGCTGTGAGTTGTCTAGGTCAGGTTTTGTTCCAATGAAAGCATGAAGATAGAAACTGTAGAAAGTCAGTAGAAGCAAGTAATTTAAAGTGAATGTACTCACAGATGTAGAAGAATTCATATACATTGATTTCTAGTTTAAAAATATTCCTCACCAAAATATGGATTTTGTTATCAATATAGGAATATTTCTGCATCCCTTTATAAGTCTTACTGTACAGTTCCTTAAGGACATATGAATAATCATCAAACCTGTGTATATTGTCTGTGCAGAGGCACAGATCAGCAAAGAATTGGCTTGTATCACTTGCATTTATTTTAATAAATTGTTCCATTCTAATACCCTTAATAGTAATATATTACTGTACTGTTTAGCCTTCCAGTCTAGTGACTCAAATTATATTTTTACTGCATCTTACCTCATTCTCATTTCTGAACACTTTACCACTGACTCATTGACTACTAAACTTTCTTAGTATGTATTAGGTATACCTAAACCATAATTGTGAAGTTAGCACAGCTTTGCATTCTGCATGGAACATCAGGGAAAGTGATGAGCTTTTCTCAAGTACCAGCTAATGTTGAAGAATTCCAGATTTGCCTCCTTTCCATCTTCAAAACCCTGTGTGCAGTGGTGTTGAACTCAGTATTAAAAAATAATCGACCTCTGTTGGCTTTTTGCTAGCATTTTGCTCTTCACATGATACTCCTTAATTCATACATTGTGCAGCCACAAGGAACCCTTACAATCCCATCTTGCCTGAAGCATAAACCTACCCCAATTTAATTTCTGTTTGAACTCTGAGTCTTTTGAGGGAGAAGGAGTCTTAACCCTCTGTAACAGAGAGTTCACCATTGGAGAAGCTACTCCAGCTGTTTCCATCTTACTTTTAAAATATGTGCCTATTCCTAAGTGAGAATTTCCCTATTTCCTTCTCACAGCCATTGGATCTTTTTATACTCTTGTCTGCTGTCTTGAAGAATCTACTACCAAAATTAGGTTTCCTTCAGAGGAACTGTAGACTATGATCAAGTGACTCCAGCAGCTTAACTGTCCTGAACACCCAGCTCTTCCAGAGAAAGACATATTTTGACCGTAGAAGAGTGCAATTACTCTTCCAAAAATTAATTTCACTGCAGAATCATAAAGCATGGTTTGATCATGCTCAATTGCAATGCTCATTTTTCCTTATTCTGTAGCCCCAGCCTTTTCCCAAGAGGGAAAGGAGAAGCCCTCTCCTTTGATAGTTTGCCTTATTTCAGGCTCCCTTATTTATGCTGCAGGTGACTTATGTCTGGCAGGCATTTTAGATACCTCCTACTGGCTCACTTAAGGGAAGCTTGCCTTGATCTACATCAAAGTTCAGCTGCCTAAAGCCAGGCAAATTTTGGTGACAGTACCATACAAGTTGTTGAAACACAAGAGCTTGAGATGCCTCAAATGTTGCTTTGTGGTAAGCCTAAACAGAAAAATAGCTGATCTCAGTGAGGGTACTTCTAATTACCAGCTCCATGGAAGAATGTTAGTTCACTCTCCAGACAGTCACATGGCTCTAGCAATGGATTGAGGACTCACAGTGCTATTCTTTTAAGCAGGCATAGCTTCCATTGAAATTATATCACTGAGATACCTCATCAGCCCTGTAATGTGCAGGAAAGTTTTGCTCACACAAGGAACACCTGATTAGGTACCAAATGAGTTCTGTTCCTTTGCCACCAGAAGCCATTTGAAATGACAGTGGGAATTCAATCGAGAATGGTAAAGGCAAGCTGTAATTTATACCAGCACCGTGGCCCCCATGGACTCTGGCTGTGTGCAGCACTGAGGCAGAGGGCTGGTATTGAAGGGACAGAGTCCTTTCCTGCCAGGCAGTGCTGGACCCTGCTGGACCCTGTCAGTCACAGCTCACCAGGGAGGTCAGAGGACAGGAAAACCACAGCACAGCACCTGCCCAAGGAGCGATGGGAATAGCTGCCGGGTGGTTGTAGAGCATCCAACCATGACAGCTCTGTACCTGCTGTGTGCATCTGGCAGCACTCACCGGTCTTGGGAAAACCACCCCACAAACCATTGCTGAGAAATGCTTGCAGGATGGTTAAGAAGCTCTGGAACGAACTAAGGTGGAATTTACTCCACCTTCATGATGTTAAGGAGATAAGGCAATAAATGCTTTGTACCTTTTCCCACCAGGAATACTTCACAATCCTACAGGAGTTTTTTTATAGTGGAAATTAAGAACTTGTTTAAATACAAGCTGTGAATGTTGTCTGTTTGTTTTGGGGTTGTTTTTTTTTTAATCTATGTCTATGGGATTAAAATCTGTAGAAAACACACTGAATTCTCCTTCTTAGCTCTACCTCTTCTCTTGAATGCTTAGATCCCTATGTGAAGATCCATCTGATGCAGAATGGTAAGAGGCTGAAGAAGAAAAAGACTACAATTAAAAAGAACACTCTGAATCCCTACTACAACGAGTCTTTCAGCTTTGAAGTACCATTCGAGCAAATTCAGGTAATGTCAAACAGTGTTTTGTCTTTCCTCTGCATTCCATTTCTCAGCCCTTATAAATATTTAACAGGAATCTTGTTAATTATCACATGTGCATGCCTTCATTAGCACCTAGGTGCCAGCCTTGTGCTACATTAGATGAGTGTGACTGCTTCAAGAGGGAAATGATAAAATGTGAAGTACTTAGGAAGCTTTGATTCATCAGTGAGAAATGGAGAACTGACATTTTCTGTTAACAGAAATGGATTTGGAGAAAAAAAAATCCACAGGGAGATAGTGAAGGAATGTGCCAGCAAAAAGGTGTAGGGATAAAAGAAAAGCCATATATAACATTTTTCCCTAAATTATTTAAAATAATAAATTGGCATTATCAGGTAAATTTGTGTTCCTTATGAATTTATTTGCCCTGGTTTTTCAAAGCACTGCAGCAGCCCTTTAAAGTAAAACACCCAATTCATTCACAGCTTTTTTCAGGAATTATTAACTACACTTTGAAAACTTTTTCAGTGATTCCCATGTCCCCTGGAAAAAGGCATTTGAGACTCTCAGGGTTCAGTACTGCAGTACCTGTTCTCTTAGTGCCTCAGGAAAGCTCCAGCAGTTGTCCAGATGCTACTCCCAGAGCTCAGTACCTAAAATTAAGGGTCTCAGAAGTCAACACAGTGGGATGGAAGTCACCTACAGTAGTGGGAAATATGAGGACAAAGCATTGTGTAATTTTTTTCAGGGACTCAGTGGCCTATCTTTGAGCTACTGGGAGGCAAACCATCTCTCATGAGAGAGAATTAACTTTTGTTGATGTTTACTGTCTTTTATCTCAAGAGAGAAGCTTTTTTTTATCCATCTCAGGAGGCATGTGGGGAAAGAGCTGCATGCTGCCTTCCCTCCTGGCCACAGAGCCCCAGGACTGTGGAGATGTTAGGCAATAAAACAGCTTTTCTGGGTGGACCTGAGTGGGGAAAGGGTCCTTTCAGGGGCCTCCCAGTTTAAATGACCATAATTTAGAACATCTGGGAATACATCCTTCTGTGGATTGTAAGAGAGGTTATGGTATAAATTCGGTTCCATGCTTTTAAACTTGTAGTTTAAAAGCTTAAATGTGTTTAAATTGCTTGAACAAAACTTGGAGCCCCTCTTCATTAGCTGAGAGCATGGTGTCATGGTATAGGTTTTCAAATTGTGTATCTTGGATTTTGATAGCAACTGGGCTGGAGAGAAGCCCAGGGGCCAAGGCCTACCTTTCAAGTAGCTTGCTTTTTATTGACTTGGTTCTAACAAAAATAATAAAACTAGGCAAGGTGAAGCATGGGCACAGTGACTTGGATGCATGAGTAGTCCATTTAGAATTTCTTCATGTACTACTGCATCTGCAAGTGTCTATGGATTCTAGGAATCAAAAGTGGGAAATCAGTGGGGGCTAATTTCTCTTGATTTAAATGAAAGCTGGTCTGTGGGCTTGTGGAAGATTTCACAACAAGTCCAAGACCCAGAGGCCAAAAGAGGTGAATCAAATCAAGTGGGAGTTTAGGCAGTGAGTATTTTGATTTCCAAATAGGGAAAGGACTGAGGAGCTGGAATGGTTACCTCCAAATTACCCTATCAAAACTTTGGCATGGTTGGGCACATTTTTTGTACTTGACCATTTTGCATTGTAATTCAAAGCTGGTTTTTAAGGTGCATGTAGTTTATTTTAAAAATCTTGTGGTTTAGAGGTTTAAATTTTTGTCTTCCTTTTATTTTTTTTTAATAAGTTTGTTAGAATTACCTTTTAGCTATCTCCTTGACTACATAGCCCCAGTTTTAAATCTGCAATTATGGACTTTGCTCATTTGCCAATGTATTTTGAGTTAGTTATAAAAGACTACATTTAGACTGCTTCATGATGGATATTGAAGTAATTTCAGCATTGGAAAAACTCAATTAAAATATGTTATTTAGACTTATTGTGGTGGGAATCACTGTGACCTGTGCTGCTCATATAAAAGTCATTAAGCAAACTTTCTCTGTCAAAAAATAATGGTCATACAAGTTTCTTGATTGTTGGAGAATGAAGAGAGGTCGTGGAGGAAGAGCAGGTCAGTAGCAGTACATCTGTGTAATTTTAAAGGAGGCAAAAGTTAACATTTTCAACAATTTTACAGTGACAATGGGTTCTGGCTCTTAAGAGGAAGAAAGTGATGTCTTCAAGGGTAATGGGAGAACACCACAGGGAAGTCAAATCCTCTTGCTACTGGCAGATCAGGCACGTGTTTTGCCACATGCAAAGCAGACTGCCTCTGCAGGCAGCAGTGTCTCCAGGCCCTCCCAGTCCAAAGGGCTTAATCACTCCGTGGAAACTGCTAATCCAAGTGTTTATTAGGAGAGGCAGTTCTTTCTACTAGCACCTCTTGGGTTTTGCCATGCAGCTGCTCCTTTAATAAGTGGTACAAAGGCAAAGGGATGCTCACATTTCTCTCTAGGTTTAGTCCAGAGATCATGAGGGGAGAATCATCTCCAAATTAATTATCTGAGCTGGCTGTTCTTTACATCTTTGTAGAGCAACTTAAAGGGTCCTTCATTAACAGTGCTCATTTTTTTTCTTATGATTAACATTAAAAAAAAACAAAAAACAGTAATAACTATCCCCAAGCTTCTAGGTACAACAGGCAAGCATTTTTTTGTAGTGAAAAATAATAGTCTCATGCTTACTTTTTATATCTGTAAATGTACCATATATCTAAAACATAAGTGTTCATTTGGGGAGGTACCATTAAAAGTGAGTGTATTGCAAACAGCAACACTGAAATGTAATTCTGGCACCTAGAAATACTTGCTTCAGAATATTGCCTTTTATCATGAGTGCTCTGGGGAGGAAAAATCTTGAGTTTGATGTATACTTTTCTCATCAGCAACTATATAAATACTTAAGTGCCTGCTGGAATCATCTCTTTCTCTGGCTCAGTGAACTGTTACAATCCTGTAAGGAAATGGACTTTATAAAATAAACCTCATGACCCTGGTCTTGCTACTTCTAAAAGATAATCCTATTACAAGCCCTGAAATTAATCATTCTAGTAAGAGGTCCAGATTGCAGATATATTGAAAGCTTTAAATTTAAAAAACTAATTCTAGAGAATAGAGGATTTTTCTGGAAATGTGCTTTAGGGCGTTCTTCCTTCTACTCAGGAAGCTGACACTGGAATCAGGAAAAGAACTGTATGCTCATCATTAAAAATAAAGCTCTATGAGGAGAAGTGTTTACAGTTTCTTAAAATAATAGTGAATGTCTCAAATGGTGTTGCAAGAGAGCACCACTCCACTGAAGGAATAGCTGTTGATGCTCTTCTGACAATTACTAAAGACCTGAAAGAGAGGAATTGTGTGTATGTGCACACAACTACGAACATAAATGCCTGGCTCAAACACCTCCCAGTGTTCCCCAGCCTAAATGGATGGAAAATTGTCTGTGAGCTGTGACAGATGGGCTCACACAGACCATGTGGGACCTGTTTAACCCTCTTTGCCAGAGGTCACCATTCCTACAGAAGTGGCACTCTGGCATCAGCTCAGTTGTAGGCTGTGCCAGTGTCAGAGCCCTGAGACACCAGGGGTTTATACATCCATTCCAGCTCCCTTAAGCAGCCAGCCTGTTTCCTAGATTTCTCTGTAAATATGCAGAATATACACAGTATACACACATGCTTGCACATGTGTACAAGTGCACACACCTGTGCATGGAGATGAGAACACGTGTGTGTGTGTGTGTGTGTGTGTGTGTGTGTGTGTGTGTGTGTGTATGGGTGTGTTTGTGTACAGTAGCTATAAGGGCTGTCTTCTGAATTTGTCTGGAAATACCTGACTAGCATACTGGATGGATGGGTAAGAGTTGCTAAGAAGTAGAAAAACAACTAACGGAATGGAGTACAGTATTGCAAACATAGAGACATTTCTGAACTTTAGTTATTAATTTATTTACTTAAAAAATAAGGGTGTGTAAAATTGCACAACTTTTGAACTAACTCACCTGTAAGTTGTTAATCTGTTAAAGGAAAAACAGTCAGCCTCAATTTCCACATGAAGCTATTCAATGCAAGGGGGCAAGTTTCAACTAACAGGGAGGTGGTAAACCTGATTTTATTTGGAAGGCTCACAAGAAGCAAAAGCAAAAATTTGAATTTGCCTCTCATAGGGGAATCTACTCAAGCTGTCGCACACTTCCCCCTTCATGACTTCTCCGTGACTGGCTGTCCCCACATTCATCCCTGCCAGCCTTCCCCTCGCTGTCATGCTCACTGCTCTTCCTCTGTCTCATTACAGAAAGTGCAAATTGTTGTGACTGTTTTGGACTATGACAAGATTGGCAAGAACGATGCCATCGGGAAGGTCTTTGTGGGCTACAACAGCACCGGCGCGGAGCTGCGGCACTGGTCGGACATGCTGGCCAACCCCCGGCGGCCCATCGCACAGTGGCACACCCTACAGCCCGAGGAGGAGGTAGATGCCATGCTGGCAGTCAAGAAGTAAATTATGTTAAGTTAAATTAAATTAAATTAAATTGAATTATGAAGAAGAAAAAGACGAAGAAGCCTTTCTGCATTTGCCCACATAGTGCTCTTTAGCCAGTATCTGTAAATACCTCAGTAATATGGGTCCTTTTATTTCCAGCCATGTGTTCCTGACACAGATCAGTTGTACTTTAAAATTCCCATTTTAATTTGCACAAATTTAAATGTAGAGAGCCTTTTAAAGGCGCTTCATTTCACCACTGCCCGCCCCAGATCTACTCTTCTTTTAAGCAATATGATGTGTAGATAGAGCATGACAGAAATTATTTATTGTATCACACAGTTGTATATATACATCAGTATGCTGAGAATTTATTTCTAGTTTGTGTATTTGTATGTTGTAAGCGTTTCCTAATCTGTGTATATCTAGATGTTTTTAATAAGATGTTCTATTTTAAATTATGTAAATTGACTGAGATATAGGAGAGCTGATACTATATTATAGGGTAACTATTGTATCGTCTGCATTCCAGAAAAAAACAAAATCCAACTTGTAAGGCACTAGTAGTGTTACACTGACATCTTAAAGGACAACTTAAATCTGAGCTTTCAACTGGACCATCCTAATAACACACTTCACATCCACAGTGAATCTTGGAGGGGCAAATCCAATTGGGTAGACTTCTTTCACAGGCAACTTAGCATGATCTGAGCAGTTCCGTGGCTGACCTCATGGAGATGTAGCCAGAAGCCGGGATATAATTTTTTTGTATATATTCCAAAGCAAACACATAACAGACTGAAATGGCTTTAGATTCAAAGCTGAGGAAGCAGTTCCACAGGAGGCAACAATTTCATCTAACATACGAAGACAGACTGCAGAAGTGCAGGGAGGGGAAAGAGGGAAATGCAGCAGTAGTAAAATGCTGCCATGAAAACAAGAGTAGCTCTCCATTATCACCTTTATACAAAATTTGCATACTGTGAATTCCATCCACAATTTCACATTATAATGAGTTTGCACATTAGACTTTGTAACAAAATATTTTATGATACTAACTCAGATTAGAAGGAATGCAGAATATTTTTTAGACACAGCCGTGTGAGTTTATTATACAAAATAGTTTCATGGTAAACAGACAGTATTGTAATCCCATCAGAAGATGACAAAATTTAGCCATAGTTCTAAATGCACTTCAAAGTAAGCCAAAAGAGAACAGCTAGTGACCTTTTATATACTATTTATACTTAAGTTTTAATTTGTCCTTTAAACAAAAAGTGAAAACAAAGAACAAGTTCTAGAAAACTGAAGCAACCTCTTCTGTATACTAGATGCTCGTTTCAGGAGGAGTTTTTAAATGTTTTAAATGTTATTATGTAGTAAATGGCACTATTATGAAGCTATTAGTCATTCCATAAGAGTCTTGAAAGACTGCTCTGTGTATCACTGTGACTGCCGTGTGTGCTTAGAAATGTAGTTTTCTCAGTGGATAGCAAACAATTTATTCCGTAGTGATATTGTAATAATACTGCCATTCCCTTCTACTGCACTGCCGAAGGAACGCATAGCACAAGCAGTTCCAGTTGTTACGGACCAATGTAGAACTGGAGAGCTATGCAGGGGACAAGGATGCTCTAGTGAATGGGTTGACCACGCAGCATTTTGTCAAGCCCTGTGCAATACTCTACGTTTCCAAGCGCCCTCGCCCCTGCTGCTTTCCCGTAGAGTCATCTTACAGCTCCCCAGCATGGCACCTCCGCTGTACCATCTCATCAAGTCATTCAGGGCATCACCTCTAGCTCATCTACCGTCCTGGGAGGCCCCTCGCTTATCTTTCCAAGCTGTGAATATATTTATAATGCTTTTGAAGAGTTCATTATTTTCAGCAATGCAAATTACCCTAGAAATGTGGAAATGCTATTGCTTTTGGAGGGAGGCGTGAGCATCAACCATTAATGTTCTTATCAGTCCTCTGTGTCTAACAAAGATGAATGTAATGGGAGAACTGTGCGCTGCAAACTGAATTCCACAGCCTCCCTCAAGGCCCTGCTTCTGGGAGAGGTGTGACAGTCTCAGAGCTCAGTGCAGGGATGGCCAAGGATCCCTGTTTTTCAGTACTTTGAGGGTAAAAGCAGCAGCAAAGTACTGGGAGGAGAATAAAACCTGTATCTCTCCCCACCTCCAAAAGTGAGAATAGCAAGATCCATTTTCTTTCTTTTTTACATGAAACATAGAAAAAACACAAGCGAGACATTTTCTGATAGAAACAGGCACATACATGCAAAGCATCAAGCTGGAATATTTAAAAATCTTATCCTTAAGGACCAAACCCCACCAAAGAGAAGAAATAGACAGTCAGCTTTCCAGCCTAAGAGCTTCATGGTCTCCAGCTTTCAGTTACTCATTCAGGATAGCTGCAGGTTCAAAGTGCCAGGACTGACTTACTGTGTTAAGGTATTCTTAATGCTTTCTCTTCCTACACTGCCAGACTGAACGTCACCCTAGAGCTGGTTTGTAAGGTACAATGATTCTCAGAGACTGAACCTGCCGTGTGACCAAGATGACATTTTTCATCCTCAAAGAAGCCACATGTACCTTTCTGACAAAGCTGTGTGAAGTATTAGAATCTGATGCTGTAGAAAGATCCTAGTTGCCTTTGTGTATATTTACTGCCTGCTTGAGTGTTTCTCTGTGTGGGTTTTCTCTGTATCTTGTAGAAATGTTTGGGGTGTTTTATCCTGCCATATCGCTCGTGGCCCGCGAGCTGACAACTTTAGCCGTATTTTACCTTCATTTTTGATGAGGTGGTTTATATTTTGTTTCACTTTGTGTAGTGACTCCCCACAGTAGAGTTTTCCAATTGTCGTTAAAAATAACATACATATTACACAGATATTCAATAAAAATGTTTTATTTCCTGTTGATGTTCTGGCATTTCTCTTTTGATCTGAAATTTTGAAAAGACAATTCAATCCAGGATTTTCACACAATCACATACTTGGAAGTGTCGCAAGTGAAATGGCACAGCACGTTTCGAGGGGCTGTGAAAAGCTGCTTTCATCAGTAAGACAGTCACAGCCAGCAGTGCTACAGTAGATGAATTCTCCACCTCTATTGCAGATCAAGCACTATTACCTTGTTTACCCAGGAGCCTGATTATTTGCCTCAAAAACCATCGTCCTCTATCAAAACATGACCATGACAAAAACTCCCAAGTAGTTGCCTACACATCAGTATTCTTCTAGGCAATTGTGCTAAAGCTGTGGCTGAAGTTTTCCTTTGGAGAAAGAGGGTATATTTTAACCTACATCCAAGTGCTACTTCTAAGATGACCATAAAATAAAACCTCTTGTTGACTAAAGATCATTAAATAAGTGCTTAAACCATGGGGGAAAGGGGCAGCAGGGAGAAGGTATTGCAGGTTCTGTATGCACCAGCCATTTTTGCAGCTCTTAAGAATACCAAGAAGACATCTTTGTCAATCAAAACCAGTTCTTTCAGCAGAGTAATCACTTAAAGTCAGTCATTACAACTAATAAAAGGAAAAACGCTTCATAATAGCTGTTACACTAAGTGGGGAAAGCAGCAAAAATAACCAATTTTATTCAGCTCATTTAACCCCTAATCAACTGTCAAGAAAAACATTCTTCCCAACTGTCAGACTGTTACCAAAGCAAAGTATCCTTCTCTCCATCACTTTTCACATCATGAGTCGATGAAAGTTAATTGCCTGTTAGTTATGCAGAGCAAAAAATTTAAACAGTTTATTTTTGATTACTCTAACAGCCCTGTTTTATTTATTTAGGCTTTAACATTTCCACTCCAGGCTGCCAATTCAGTTTTACACATAGTGACCTGCTTTTCAGAATATGAACCTACCAAATGCACGTCCAGCCCCAATTTTCAGTATCCGTTCAATCACTGTTGGTCATCCAGGCATTGAAGAAAGTCTGAAAAAGGAGTTTTCTTTACATAATACCGAAATTTTCAAGCAGCCTTCATAACCTTTACTTTATATGCATCAAATCTTTATCTTCAGTACAGAGAATACTTTTAATGTTGCATCAAAAAGTAGTTCCAAAAGCACATGACAAACTGGTACAGAGGACGCTAACTCTGTGTAGCTCTTTGTCACTGACATCAGCCATACAAAGAGATGTATGTCAAGATTGTGCTGTGTTCAAGATAAAAAAGGAAGTTCTACAAATTAGGAGATGATCCAGGTGTCCTTCATGGAGCTTATAAAGAGGCCAAATAAATTGGGGAAGTGAAGATAGCTCTTGCATGTTTCTGGGGTGAAGGTGGAGGGTACAGCTAGTACAGTCTTTTTTTTCCTGTGTTTGCACTGAGTGATAACACACTGAGACTTTGAACAGCCATTTAGCCAAAAAAAAAAAAATACACCTACCTTACCAAATGAAGAGTTTCATCTTCTGACAGAACCAATCTCATCAGTTTGACAGCTCACATTTAATTTCAGATCTTTGTATACTGTCTTATTACTTACAACAAAGAGAGCACACAGTGGGCGATGATGCACTGAGGTTGTAGCATCAAATGGAGCTGACACCAGTTTTCCTCATAAACAAAAGGCCAAGGCACAGAAATGGCAAAACTGCTCTTCTGCTCTGCTAATCAAGATTGTCCCACAGTCCTGCACAGACCTGAGTTTGTTTGCATCCCCTGCCAAGCCCAGGGAAAGTTCTTTTATCCATTGTGTTTACAAACACGTACCTTTGCCTAGAATGTTTCATGGCTTTCCTAAGGAGCAGCAGTGCCCACTGCCACCACGAATTTGTTCCAAAACCGTGACATGGATCTGTCATTGGGGACTTCCAGATTGAGCTCTGGCTGTATTTGTCTTCTTCAGCCATATACCATGATTTGACACTGATTAATGGATAAAAACTCTGATGGAATGCTGTCAAGGAAATTAAGTAATCAGAGTGGCTCACAGAGTCCTTTTCATGGATTAAATGAAGACTAAATGGTCAAATTTCAATATAGTGTATGATTAAGGGTGAGGTGCTAAAGAGGTTCATTGTTGCACATGAGCATTTATTAGTGATCTAGAAAACAAATGAATGAGTTGGTAAAATTTACCTGTGGTGTAAAATTTTTTTGGCTGGAACAAATCTAAATTAGCAGGCCATCTCTTTTTTCATATATTGACAATCAAGTACCAAGACATGCATTTCAATTCAAAAGTTACTGATCACCCAAATATTTTGGAGAAATTTTTAAACAGTTGTACCAAAAATGTCTCTAAAGATGATCTCAAATGAGAAGGTAAGAGAGGTAATCGAACCACTAAGACAAATGAAGGCAGAGCCTCTTTTTTTGTACAAGAGTTACCTCTAGAATAGATTTGTCTTCTCAGTAGTCTCTAAGAAGGTAATGAAAGCTTCTGATGAACTGGGAGTACACAAAGGATGTTCAAATTACAATCCTCATATACATATTTAACCATCATATATGTTATCTGGAATATGTTTATTTGTAGACATACTTCACACACAGAACATGCTCTGTGTCCCAGTGCAGCCCTTGTACAGATGCCAGGATGTTTCCTGGCTTCAGACTGGAACTGCTGCCACTGAGACATCACACCCTCCATGCAAGTGTCTCAAAATGCTTTTCAAAGATCAGACTAAACCTTGGAAAATACCTGTTGGAAAACTGGAAAATACTATCCCATTAAGAGCCATCGTATGGTCTGGTGTAGACTAAAAATTTTCTGCAGCAGCTGAATCAGGTAAGTCTTTGTAGTTGAAACACAGGGTATAAAAAAGGATTTGAAGGAGTCCTTGGCAGAAAGAACTTCTGAAAAGTAAATCCAAAAAGATCCAGTCTTGAGGAAAACAAAGACATTTATGGAGACAATATTAGTAAACAACAAAAAGAAATGTAGGGTTAGTAAGTAAATCCTATCTATTCAGGGTTCTGCTATACTACAGAAAAAGTAGCTACAGATTTGTACCAGAGCAAAGATGAGTCCTTAGTCACATCATGCCTTGTCTTTGAGCCTTCCAAGTCTCCAGAATAAAATCCTGAGAAGATTCAGGTTATTGTTGTTGCTTTGCTCCATGCTTCCAAAAAGAGCATTTTTCCTAAAACAAAGAATTAGCTTTCCCACTCCAGCCCAGTCATGAGGAGAATTGCTTAATGCTCTCACTCCTTGGATTTAATACAAACAAGTAGCTGCCTGAAAGGTTTGAGCACCGTGACCATAATTAAATCTGCACTAATTAGTAATGCAACGACAGCAAGCAAGAAAGCCGGCACGCTTCTCCAATTGACATTTTTTGAAGTACAGATAACACAGAGGAATAAACTGGTAAAAATAGAGGAAGAAAAAGAAATTGCTTGCAGACCAGGGGACCAAATCTCTCTCTCTTGCCATACAGCCCCAATCCACAAGGTCTTACATGTTTTTATCATTTCCCATGTCACTGTTCTGTCAATAGAGCCACGAGATCTCTTCTAACTGAACTTCTGATCCCGTGTTTGCTATTATGTTGTGTTTATTAATCCAGCTGAGTACAGGCTGTTCCCTTCTTGATTGTTCTTGATGCTTCCTTTGCTGCACTTTTGCCTAGACAACTTTCTAAAGTTTATTCAACTCCTCTGCAACAACTCCTAACAATCTCTTAGGAACGTGGGTTCAGGAAAAAACGCTGAGTTGCAAAGCCTTTGCAACCAGTTAATACTTGTTTCAGAATATAAACTACAGGGATGCTACAGTGTTTCATTCACTTCCCACCACATAAAACCTATGTGGAGTAAGCCATGTAGAGTATACTTTTTTCTTGATCATATTCTGCAACTTATTAGCAATGGAGATTCACCAGCACTCCAAAGTGTAGTAGCGCTTTTAATAGAGAAGAAATACGATGGACTAGGTGAAACGAAGGGCTTTTTTTCTTTCCCCTCCACCAGAAATTATAAATCAGTTCCAACCATGACTTTCATCATCAGTTTCCACCGCAACTTTCATCATCTCAAGTGCCTTCACAAAACCTCCTGTAGCTTTTCCCTAAGACAGGAAGAACAGTCTCCCTGCCTGGCATCATAACAGAAACCCACTGCATTTTAACTCAGGCAGCTGAGCAATCAGTATGGGCTGCACATGAGTCTCACCAGTCTCCTCCCAGCCTTTTTTGAAGTTAGCAGTACTAATCTCTGATTACATGCCAAGAGGACTGCCCCTGCTCATGACCTGGCTTAGGCTGGTTTGACTCACATTCTCTTTTTAAGGCATCTCATGAGGAGCAAACTTTTGTTCAGACCCCCTATCCCTTACCCACTCTCAGTCATCTTAAAGAAAAATTTACATTTTAATGTCTACAGAATACTCAGCAAACATTAGGCAGAATTTAAATACAGGTGACACAGAAGTCAACTTCACTGCAATGTAGATTTTAAAATGCATTAAAAGAATAAGCAACTTAAAAGCTTTATCAGGCAACTCCCTCATTCTCCTGCCTGCCTGGGTAACATTTTTATAATGTCTTCACTCTTTTGTATGTGTGTGCATTCATTATCTCCTGGGTGACAGCTCCATAAATCCTCTCACACTCTTGATATGTTCAAGGATAAATGAGGAGCTCCTTCGTGACAAAATATTTCACAACCCCACACGATTTCACAGCGTGTTCCTTGACTAGCACCTGCTAAATACAGGTATGCACTGGCACTCTGCATTCCCAGCACTTCAGGTTAGATCTCCTCCATGTGTAAGCAGTAATTCACCATTCCTTGATGAGTGCATTACATGGCATATATCACATTCCTCTTTATTTATACCCACACTCTTGCCTTGTTCACTTTTCCTAGGGTTTGCAGCACACACACTTCTGGTCCACAGTTTGGGTATTTGAGAATTACTGCACTGCAAATGCCAACTATTTAAATTCTGAAGCCATAGCAAAAGCCTTAAAGATCCAGAGCTTTTAACACTGCAAATCTGAAATTATCACTGACATAATTTGATAAACAAATATATTATCATCAGCCAAATCATCTTACTCAAAAGCATCTGGATCTTCATGTCCTTAAAGATTGCTATACTCCTCCTTAATTTAAAAAAAAAAATTAAAAAGAGAAGATTAATGCCATTCCCTGCTCATCTCATTAACAATATGTTTCCCACATAGTAGAACAGCCACTACAGCCACTTACTGTGACATAGTTAGCAGAGCTAGGTAATTTTCAAAATCCTGCAAGAATTGTATCCTTTCATCTGGAGTACTTGGAACATAATGAAAACATTTTATCCTGTTAATTATCTAAAACAGTTATCCATGGAGTGAATTTGGTCTTATTAGCAGCAACATGATCTCTTCCTTGTCATGCAACATGATTCAACAAGTCTGGTAATGCAGCCACAGGGCACTTATCAAGGGGGGGGGGAAAAATCCTGCATTGGAAATTACTGATCTGGATAATACCACAAAATAACTGACTCATAACACCTGGCTCCCAGAGATTGCCTGAGAACACTGTCTTGATTTGGCCCAAGGTGCCATAAGAGAAACCAAGGACTTTGTAAGGAGCAGTGAGCTATTTTCTTAGTTTGCAGGCAGTTTTCCCATGTTTAAAAAGTACAGTTGTGTAGCAAAAACAATCAGGTCTTCCCCTTCACCAGACTTTGCAGGATGAAAAAAGGAATGATGAAGAGCAGCTGACTTTGTCTTGTAGAGCACTGGATTTTGCATCAGCCCCTTCCTCCCCACTTGGTCTAAAAGGCAGTCAGAAGTTTACTGGTAAATATAACAGCAAGAAGCCAGAGTATCTGTGCTGTAAGGGTGTTTGGCATCCTTCTCTCTAAACTGGAGACAGACTGATGGATGGACTGTGAGGTGGATGAGGAATTGGTTGTCTCTCACATCCAGAGGGTGGTGGTCAGCAGCTCAGTCTCCAAATGGAGGGCAGTGACAAGGGCTGTCCCTCAGGGGTCTGCACTGGGACCAGCACAGGTTAATGTCTCCAGCAGTGACATGGACAGTGGGATTGAGTGCACCCTCAGCAAGTGTGCAGAGAACACCAAGCTGAGTGGGGCAGCTGACACCACTGAGGGATTGGGTGCTCTCCAGAGGGATTGGAGATGGAGAAATCACCCCATGGGCACCTCATGAGGTTCAACAAGGCCAAGGTGCTGCACCTGGGTTGGGCAGCCCTCAGTAAAAGCTGAGGCATGGAGGGATTGAGAGCAGCCCTGCTGAGAAGGCACTGGGGATAGTGATGGATGAGAATCTGGGCCTGAGCTGGCAATGGGCACCCACAGCCCAGAAAGCCAATTGTGTCCTGGGCAGCATCCAAAGCAGCGTGGCCAGCAGGGTGAGGGAGGGGATGCTGCTGCTGTGGTGACACCCCACCTGCAGAGCTGCCTCCAGCTCTGCATAGCCCTGCTGGGGCAAGTCCAGAGGAGGCTGCCAAGATGATTAGAAGGATGAATAACCTGTCCAATGAGCAAAGGCTGAGGGGATTGGGATTGTTCAGCCTGGAAAAATATTACTAAGGGGTGACCTAATTGTGACTTTTTAATGCTTAAGGGACTTATAAAAAAGATGAAGACAGATGTTAGCAGGGCCTGCTGCAGTAGGACAGGGTAATGGTTTTAAACTGGATGAAGATAGATTCAGACTGGTTACAAGGAAGAAAATTTTTTACAAAAAAAAAGGGTGTTGAAATGCTGGAACAGGTTGTCCAGGTAGATGGTAGATACTCCATCCCTGGAAACATTCAAGGTCAGGTTGGACCCCATGACCTCACTGCAGGGCAGTCAGATTAGATGAACTTTCAAGGTTATCCAACCCAAACTATTCTTTGATTATTCTTATCAGTCCCACAATTCCATCAGCCACTATCTCTCACCCCTCAAGTTTCTCAGCTTTCTCAGTGAGCCTCAGCTCATACAAAGATGGCAAATCCATCTTCTTTGCTGTTTTTGTCAATAAAAATTGGGAGAAACATTGCCTTTATCTATACCCTGTGGCTGGATGTGTTGTCTCTTCAGCTTTACAGTCCACAGCTGCATTTTCAAAATCTTCTCTGATTCCAACCACAACTACAGCAGGTTTTTGGTCAGGTTTACTATCCTAGGTAACTGAACTTCTTGTGTGCTTAGGAGCTAATTAAGTACTTAATGGCCTGACTGGCAGAATGCTCCATTGTGATGATCAGGTTTTACTTCTCACTGGCCTTTTTTCAAGGACTCCTATGTAATTTATGTGTCTGCTCCCTCTGTTCCATGTACATAGGAAACTAAAACCTTTTGCTCTTTCATAATTTGAGGAAAACAGTTTTGTAGGTAATATGTGGCAGAGTTATATATTAACAAGGCTATTAGTTCCCTACTTATTTTCAATGTGTTGCATAAACCTTGCCCATCATATCTGAACAATTATTTTGGTAATGAGGTGGTAAGCATTATTACACTTCTGTAGGCAGCAACTCAATGCCCCTTACCTGACCTCAGGTCACACAAGGCTGCAGCAGTGATTAGAGTTGTGACACAGCTCAGACCTCAAGAATATCTGGACCCTCTCACTCAGCTGTAAAGCATCAGTGAGGAGTTTCTGGAGATTTCACCAAGCTGCTTGCACAGTCTCTTGTGGCTGGTTACAGTACAAACGAGGCACCACCACTCAGTGGTGTGGTACATGCCACCACACGTTTCTATCTGTAAATGAAACCAGAGTTTTAAAAACCAATCACTGTCTCCCCAGAGAAACATCCCCAGTAAGGTTTGTGCCATGGTGAAGCAAGGGTGTGCCACGTACAAGCCACACACACTTCATTGCTCACTCAAGATGGATTAAGATGAGAAGCCTCTATGATTTCTGGATCTAGAGCATTGCAAAGCTAGATTGATGAATTATCTCTCCTTCACTTTCAGCTGTCAAGCTTCATCTTTATTTTTTCACTGCAGAGTATTATTTCCTTTTGCTTAAATTGTTTTTCCACATTCCCTTCTCTTAGTGCAGCAGTAGCTCCACTTTGTGGAAGATGAGGAAAGCAGAGAGCAACCCAGGTGTGTTAGCTGGGGGCTGTGCACAGTTTCTGGACCTGGTAGGTCTATAAAGCACTTGGTCTTCAGAATCAGCCAGTAACAATTAGTGAGGACTAAGACTCTCTCAACCCAGCAGTCACTCAAATCAACAACTTGCTGTATTTCTTCCTCCTCCCCAGTAGGAAATAGACAAAAAAAAAAAAAAAAAAAACCCAAAAAAACCTGTAAAATACAGCATGCAAGAAACTGAAGATAAATTTATTTACTGTATCTCTACACTTGCAGTAGTGGAAACTGCCTGACCACAGATTCATCTTTCATAAGGAAGGTGGAATATTTTTCAATATTTTCAATCTGCTCAGGGTGCTGCTGAGTATTTGAGAGAAATTAATGGATTACAACTCCCAGGAACTTCTCCAGTTCTACAGTTCATGCTGGAGCTGAACTGACATGTTTTCAAGTGTCCAGGGACTACAGTTATGAATGTTTTAAAGTATTAAATAATTAATAAGAATACTTTATTATATTTACAAATTGTTTTTAAAATCGGTTTTACATACAAAGGAAGAGGACTGGATTTCTGACAGGGCTACCTACTGACTGCAATGAACTAAAATTACCTGTCCAGGAAGGCAAATTGCAACTGACTTCCTTTAGAAAATGCTGGTACTTCTGGATGCTGAAAAAAGAGGATCACTTTCTAGTGAGGGTGAGGATTTGGCTTGAGACATCTGACAATAGGTATCCACATGCAGTTATTTGTAAGTGTAGCTGATGCTTAATTCCAAGTATACACAGCAGAAATTTGATCAATGAAACAATTCCATGCACAAGGCAGCAGGTTTGTACATTAGGGAGCAGCATAATTCTCTAAATGAGCTCCAGTGACTACACTGAAATTCAGACATCACTGGAGACCTCTAAGTGGGCACCTCAGTTTAATGTCAGTTTCAAAAGAAACCTCTGCCAAACCCTTCAGAGCTGCCCTCTGGCAAGCTGGCCCTGCACAGGACAAAGCATTACTCTGGCACTCAGCTCTGAACTGACTGTGCAGGGCTTTAGGAACCCTCTCAGTGCTGGCCCATTCTACACTTCAGCACAGCATGCTCTCTTAATTTCAAGTTCATGTAATGTCAGCCTGTGGCAAGAGCTGTAAAGCCTTGCTAAGTGCTGGTCACATCAATCAGATCAAAACCACATCATAGTTACAGGAAGAGAGAGGAGATGGATTATCCTTTGAGTAGGTGAGGGCATTATCTCAGCTTTGGATTTTAGAGCCAATGCTTTTAAGGCTTTGTAGGTTGTGCTTAGACCCAGCACAAAAAAGTGAAACCAGGCAAGGTTATTTGAAATGCTCACCCACAACTCTGTTGTCTCAGTAATTAGTTTCATTTCAGGAAGACCTTGTCTGTAGAGAAAGCCTCAGGTTTCTCTGAGGAGCAGAAGATAGGTGGGTTCTAAATAATCTCCACAAGGCATTTGAAAACTTGCAGGAAGGCAAATAGTAAGGGAAAAAAGCAAAAGGATTGCTGATAGGACATGGAAAGTGCCTGGAAGGGTTCTTTAACTTGTACTGCATGTGGAGCTCTGAAGTCCACATGTAACATCAAGGGATGGACACCATGCAGCTGCCACAGGCAGCTCTGTCCACTCAGGCCAACACATGCAGGGAGAGCACTGAAAAATTAATGGTGGTCCCAAGGAAGGATGAGGTTGGACACCTCACCTGCTTAAAATCTTGGGAAAGCTCTCGCAGGACAGCGCCAGCAGCCCTGAGGCTTCCTTGTAGTGCAGAACAGCAGGGACACTGCTGGAAACAGGAAACCCCCCAGAGCTCTGGCTGGGACTGCCTGCTCAAGAAGTCAGAGTTGGGAGGAAAAATGTTCTGGAAGGTTTTGTTTACTTTTAATAAATTCAAGGAACAAACGCAGCTACTAAGTGGCTATGGCATGTCCCAGACCAAGGACACCACATCCTCAAGCACATTAAGAAGCAAGCAGACATCTGGAGCATGAGCAAAGCCCTGGTTTCAGTACTGCTGCCAAACAACCCATTCTAGTGCTGGCAGTCTCAATCTTTGCTTTCCCACCAGCTCTCCTCACAGACCATTAATCTGGGGGGTTTCCCACACAGACCTCTTTGGAAAAATCATCTTTCCATCCAGATTGTAGTGTAATGTCAGGGAAGCAGACCATGTAAACAGTCTGAGTTCCTGAATGAAAGGAATGCAGAGAGGAATGGAGATGAAGGACTAGAATGTAATTCCTGTAAACAAAACCATCAGCTTCTTTTAAATTAAACACATACCTATCTTCCCACTGCTTTGTGCATATATGCATAGAAGCTCAGTAAATCCCTGAGAAATATCAGAGGCACTGGTCTGGCATCCAAAAAACCATTGCTTTAAGCTTTACTTAAGGAAATTATATTTATGAGAATCTAAAGCCTGTGCTGTTTTGAGGCTTTGCTGTTAGGTGATAGTAATCCCAAAGCTGTGAGTTAGAGGCCAAATGCATTTTTAAAATTCATTGACTTTGCTATACAGTTAAAATGCACCTTATCTATTTGATACTTATTTTTTCAAATGTTCCCCTCCTTGCCCCCTTTTTTGGTCATGAAACTTAAGAATTGTGTAAAGGAAACCCAGAGGAATAACTGCAAATACAGAATTTGAGCGAGACTTTGCATTTGCAAATAAGGCAGTGAAGCAGAATATGACGGCAGTGATTCTGGGGGTTATGAAACAAACCTTAGGATGACAATTTCAGGGCCCTGAAATGTTCCTCATTATTTGCCATCCAGGCTCCCGTGCAGTAGGGAAATGCCACCAGGAGATGTCAGTCATGGACCGTGAGCCAGGGTGCGGAGCGGGGACTGGGAGGGAGCAGCGGGGAAGATGCCCGAGGAAGCCAAAGCCACAGAAATAAACACCCGGCTGAAAAGCACTGCAAGGGCAGAGGTGTCATTGCCAATACCCTGCCATCACCTCATGCTTAAGGAAAAAGAAAGCAGGGTTTCTGCTTTTGTTACATCTCAAAATTAAAAGGAAATATTAGTTTCTCATCTACTAATACTAGTTATTTTAATGCTTAAAAAGAACCAGTCTCCTCACTGAGACCTGAATGTCTATTCAAAGCAACAGACCTGCACACGTGCTTGTTTTACCCATGCATGCTCACACAAACCCACCCACACCTCTGGGATCAAGCATGGGATCTCCTTGGTATGTGCTACAACAAGGTCTTGAAGCTGAAGTTTGTGTGCTAGCTATTAAAAGCTCCATAATGACTGAAAAAGTTTTAATGCAATGCATTAGGATCCAAGAAACATGGAGCAAACTGTGTTTGAGTGCTGCAGTTTTTATGTCAGCAGATTCCCTCCAAGGTGCTCAAGAGAAGATCTTGATTACTAAGAAGTCAGCTAAGTTCAGTATGTTGTAGACCTACAATTTATGATTTCAGTGTTTATCTATTCTTTGGCTTTTGCCCTTGCTACAAAGGATCATAACTCCAATAGATTTTTATGACTCGTTTTCTATTTCCTTATACCTGTCCATAATCATGAGCACTGGGGTGGCAAATGGAGCAGTAACAACACTCTGGTGTCAACTTTCAAATACCACATGGAAATTCACTTTCTTTTAAAATTTTATATTAAACTGGCCCTGCAGAAGCAGCAGATTTAGCCCCCTATAAGATGAGATGGACTTTCTTCCCTTATAGCTGGTAATCCACAAATGCTTCAAGTTCACATAAAACCAAGGAAACAGAACACTTTGGATTTCAAATGAAGAACCTCTGTCCCTTTACATTCCCCAGCACAAAAAAAAAAATTTGCTGTCCCAGCCTTCAGCAAAAGGCAGGGAGTGGGGGAATAAATTTTTGGTTCACCTGTTCTTTATGAATATAGATCTGAAGACCTCAACCTGCAGCAGTAAAAAAAGGACTGTGTTTAAAATGTTCACAGCCTTACAGTTCACAGGTACTGTTTAACAATGAGTCATGAAAATTATTTATAAATATATAGTAATTCAATTATCCTGGAAATTACTGCTCACCTAAAGATCAAGAACAGATTCAGCTCCAAAACTGCAATTTCATTAATGTTTTAGTTTCCTGTACTCGTGACTTCAGCACTGACTGTCCATACCTCAAAGAAGTTGATTACAATTACAATTATTAGGCTATTTTCCTGTTATTTGGTTTACTTCAATGAAGTAAAATCAAGATAAACCACACCTAACTTGAGTCTGATTCAGTACAAATCCCTATCTACCCCCACTCCAAACCAGCCTGAAATTACTTAAAATTCTACCACCTACTGACCTGCAGAACTGGAATTTGTAATGGAGTTCACAAACTAATGCTGCAGGTCAAGGGATGAATGTTGAAAAGGGGAGACAATAAACAGACCAGTCAAGAGAGATGACTTCAACCAAATTCTGGCTCCTGTGGACCTTGGAAGCTGGGAGAGCAGCACTTTGTGTCCTTGCATACCTTCAGATTCTGCCCCTAAAGACGAGGTGGAACTGTTCAACTTTTATTTTATGAACTACACTCTGAGAAATCAAGGTACATTAAAGTGCTCTGTATAGGAGGAAAGACAGACAATTAGTTTTTACTCCCCTTTGAATTAAGATGGCATGTGAGTCATCATCTGGGCAAAACAAGGCAAGTCCCACCTCTTCCTTCTGAGGAAAACTTGTGAGTGTCTCAATTAAGAAGCAGTCAGCAATCTCTAAATGAAGGCTCCTTTAGGTTTGGGGTTTTTTGGGGCTTGCTTTTGTCTCACTATTTTTTCCCCTTTTTACATGGCTCTAATAGTTCTGTGTATTGCATGTAAAAGTAAGAGTAGCTCTTATGATTGCAAAAATACAGACAAGATACACAAATTATCTTAAACAGCAGTTCCAAGAGACACTGCAACATGTGTAACATGTATAAATAACTTTCCAACACCTGGTGTTGCCACGAATGAGATTTCATCAAAAGGTTTTGGTCTCTTCCAGCCTTGTGAAATGACCTGGATCCCAGCCAAAAAAGCCTTTCTTTCCCATTTCAGAAGAGGAACACAACTAGAAACCTCCCCTACAAATAGAGCTGGACATGGACACCAGGACCTCCCCAGGTGCCTTGGTTTCTTCCCATTTCAAGGTAGGGAAGGCCTTTACACTCAGTGCACAGCTCCCAGTCACCTCACCTCGTACCACAAGCAGTCACAAGGGTCTTCCATTGGGTCCCTTTTCCCTCACTCTGGGACAGGGCTTTTCACTCCACAAACTCCATGTAGGTGTGTCCCCTTCCACCCCAGCAGGAGAGGAAGCAAGCTTGGCATCACAGGGGCAGGCAGCAGCTTGGCATCAGGTTTTCTTCCCTTTCTTTGCCTTGGCCTCTGCTTGGACTCCCTCAGAAAGCTCTCAGCTGGCTCATTTTCTCTCTTTTGAAAAACTGGATTGCTGAACTGGCTTCTGATTTCATTCCCTAGGTGCCTTCTTCCCACACTACAATTCTCTGATCTCAGACTCCCTGTGAATTTATGAGTGTGTGCTGCCCAGCAGCATTTCTGTGAATTCTGTGCATTTCTGTCTTCAGCAGGGCTCAGATCCCAGCAGCCCCATCCCTGTCCTGCACCTTGAAGAGTGGACAGGCAAGGTCTGTGAGGAGCAGCTGCCTCTAGGAAACAGCTGCCTGGAACACCTTGACTGAGAGATCTAAATATCTCTAACAAGTAACCAGGCTGCTGAAAACAGAAATGCTGGTTCAAATTGAAATTTCCCTCACCTGTTCACATAATCTAGCAGTGTACACATAATAAGCAATAAACTGGATAGAGATCCTGTTTTCTCAGCACCAAGGCAGAAAGCAGGGCAAATAGTTATCAGAAAGACTCTATCATTAATTGTCCAGGGCAATCAGTGTTTCAACCAGAGTTTTGAGTGATTTAAGCAGACTGGGCAAGTGACTTAGAGAATTTCTCTCTGCCACTCCATAGCACAACATCCAGCTTGGTCCCTCCTGAGGGCTGACATCCTCCTCTAGTCATCATGCTGCTGAAGGAGATTTCATGAACAACTTAATACCAGTGGTTTCCCAAATATAGGCCACAAATCACATGCCCCTGGTCTACAGAAAGCTGGTTAGCTTTGTCAAGCTGACTCCACTCATTTCACTTAGAAAGAGAAACAACTAATGAGAAAATGAGAAAAAAAATGTACTGAAGAGAAAAAATGGATTATACAGAAAATGAAAGAAAACCTTATAGAAAGATGAGCTAGAAACAAAAATGCTTTACTAGTGTAGTTTTCTCTAATTGCTACAGAAGTTGTTATGCAATCCTGAACAGATTTTCTAATAACCATGGTTACATTTGTGAAGAAACTTGGGAATTAGGTTTTGTTCCTGTAAAATGTACTGGCTTACAGTGAGACTGCCCTCCTCCTGCCTTTCTGGCATTCAGCTCTCTCTCATAGGAGGACAGCATGGTGACAAGGGAAAGTACAGGGAGACTAATTAATCTTGTGCTGCATCTGGTTTTAATTAGCAATTTAGGAATATATTTTTAAAAACCAGATTCTAGAATAGTCATCCAAAGCACTGGCATGTTTTCCAGAATATCCAGCTCTCCAGTAACACCAAGACCCATTAAATCACAGTCTTAGCAATGACCACCAAATCCACCTCTCCCCTTCTAAGAAACAATTACTTCAAATCCTTTCCCTACCATTTCACCCCAATTGAAAGGGGAAGGAATATGAAGTGTTTATTGTATCTAGATAGCTAAAACATTACTTCTCTTGAACATGAGTTAGAAAACACAGTAAATTCCAAAGCTGAGTTCTTGTGGGAAAACTTACACCAGCAGATTTATCCCCTTCAGAGAAAAAAAAAAAAAAAAAAAAGTCCCCCTTAAATAAAATCAAAATCCTTCTTCATCAGACCAGAAATGAAAAGGTAAGCTCTGTTTCCTTCAACACACCTGGCACTATGAGTAACACAATGGCATTTCTCTTTCCTTTTAAAGGATTTTTTCAAAGGACTACATGCTGCCCAGGTGTTCAGGGTTTGGGGTTTTTTTACAGTGAGCACAGAAATCATGCCCTGCTTAGCTCATTCTGTGCTACTCTTTAGTTTCTTATTCTTACCTTGCTATGACTGAAAGGAATGGGTTATTACTGCTAGTAACAGTGGTCTCTAGAGCTCACAGTGCTCTGTCCTTACTACTTGTTGTTGAATTACTCCTTCCCTTTAGTGAAGAAAGTCCCACCACAGCCACTCTGCTATCTCTTCATGTACTTTTAAATTCTTCCTGGTCTTTGCAGAGCTTGCAAACTCCCCTCTTTTTGCAGCCTCACTGAACCAACCTTGCTATCAGCCAGTATCAGAGACTCACCCACACAGCAACTCAAGGACAGGCCCAGCAGAGCACAGAGCTCTTCCACAGAATTTGCTACTGCTTCTGCTGAGCCACTTCCAATGCCTGTGGGTATTTCCTTATTTTACATATCACAGAGACAAGTTGTAAAACTACATGTGTCAAACACACTTTCAAAATATATCTGAAAATACATAGTAAATTTTAAGCCTTTTTTGTCACATTTCCCAAGGATCATATAGGCTTGGTAACAGTGTACAGTTTTTTTTATCAGCTGAAAATTGACAAAAGCAGTAGCTTTTAAAACTTATCTGCCTGAAAAGGAAGAACCCCCCAGCTCTCACCTTTCACAGCCCACAGTCTGGATGCCTTTCCAAGTTGACTGGATGCCTTTCTGGTTGACTGCTATCATTTTGCTGAGTGCTGGGACAGCCTGTCTGCTGGCAAAAGGACTCCAGCCACCCTCCTCTCATATTTGACTTACTGTAACCATTTTGCTTTGGAGCCTGTTTGCAATGTCCTGTTCTTTTACACTCTGACCTTTCTTCTGTCCCCTGCTAATTCCCCTGCACCCCAAAGCTATTGCTCTTTATTGCACAAAAGAAATAAAAGAAAAAACAGAATCAGTGTGAATGAGGACTTGTTTTTAAACACCATCTCCCACAGCTCCAACAGAGCCTAGCTACTGTGGTAAGTATTGTCATGTCAACAATTCAACCAAAGAACACTGTCACTTCCCCTCCCAAGCCAAATATCATCATCTCACACAAATATCCTCCCTGCAGGCACACTCACCAGCCACAAGCCCTACCTGCCATCCAGCCTGACCTTTGTTCCCGTCTCTCACTGACACACCCTAAATTCTTGCTGTGACACACAAACAAAAAATACTGTGGCAGACCCACAATGAAGTCAAACTCCATAAAAGTATGGTTAGAGGAAGGAGAAAAGACTAACACAGAGAGCTGTTTGCTCATATGACACTGAAGTCAAAGCAGAGGTTTGCCTTCCTTGGCCTTGCAGCTTTCCATCCTGGGCCTGGGATCCCAGAGCCTTGTTAGCAAGAAGTGATTTAATTAAAAGTGACTTAATTATTACTTTACTTAAGAGATTATTAAAATCCATTAAAATGCAAAGTGATGCTTGCCAAGATCTCAAAACAGTTTATTATTTCAATTCTTGCATAATGACGAGGAAAAATATGTTTTGTTTCCATCTCTCTGGTGAGGAGATATGGCACTTGGCCAGATTACAAGGAGGAAAATTCTCCTTGGTGCCAACGCCCAAGTGAACTGCATCCTGTCTCACAGCCTCAGTGCCCAACACAGCAGCTGACAAATCAGTCAGTACCTTGCTTGAAAACTTCCCTCTTTCTGAATATCTGGACACACTGTTATCTGCAAAAGAGCACTGGGAAAGATGGATAAAAGTTTCAGAGAACGTGACATTTTGCCAATCTGCAAATAAATGGAAGCTGATTCATCCTGTCCAGTGGCTCTTTATATCAGCACAGTTAATGATACTGCCCTGAAATATGTTGGTTCAGCTGTCTAGCTGCAGCAGGAGTGAACAGCAGAATATATCTGGTGCATGGCCTGAGAGAGGAAAAAACCAAACAGAAAGTGCTTACCCCTAAATCTTGCTGCCTGCATAGGTACTTCAGTTGTTTACTTTCCATAATCACACAGCTCTGACTGCCTCACAGGGCCAGAAAATATTGTTAATAGATTCAAAAAGTGAGTATTTGGCAGCATTGATAAAGGCATTTCCTGAACCCTTCAGTTAAGTGTTTCTGACTCCATGGTATTAAAAAATGAGTAAAATACACAGAACACTCCAATTGCAGAGATAAATAATCATCTGCTGGGATAACCTTCCTTAGATTTAGAATGTAAACTGAACTCTATTTCAGCTTAAGCACTGAAAAATCTCAAGAGCTATCAGTACAGCAAAAGATAACAAAAGAAAATGAAACCAAGTAAAAGGACAATTGCACTCATCTACTGTAGGACTGTCAAGCAGCCAAATGAGATCTGTTTGTCTTTGCTTAAATTGTCATAAAATACATTTCAATTGTGCTCAAGACAAAAGGTCATGAAATGACAGACTTGAAAAGTTTCAAGTCCTTATTTACAAATAGATCAGACAAAAATACCAAAGTAAAATGCCTTGAAAGGTTTGCATCTTTGCTTACCCACAGAACAAGACAGACCAATGACATCAGCCTTATTCATCCATTTTAGTAACACTTTTGGACATGAGACTTAGTTTCTACTTTGAATACTTTGACCTCTCACCTAAGGTCAATTTGCAACCCTAGGGCTGGACCTTGTAACAAAATTCAGAAGGTGGTAAGGCTCTGTGTTACTGAGGCAGCCCTGCAGACACCTGCTGGTCACTGCTGCCTTTGAATTAGTGACAATTCACTTATAATTCAAAACCCCAAAGAGCAATCTGCTTTCTTCTACCAGTGGAGTAAGTCATGCAGTCACTACCAGGAGTAGCTTCCAAATGTTGGAATACACTCCCACAGAAGGAAGCCAGGGCAACTCCTCCTGCTCTCAGCTGCCTCAACTACAATACTTGCAGCATTCTAAAAGCCAGATAAACTCAGTGGATAGGGTGCCAAATAAAAAGGATGTGATTCCTGCATAGAGAGTTTCTCAGTGGAGACTGCTGACAGCTGCATAAAAGGGAGCTGAATGAAGAGCATGCTTGCAGAGCTGCATCAGCCACTTCAATCAAAACAAGAAGCACCTTTCTTGAGATCCACATCCAGTTCTGGGCTTTTACAATCCCCTGCACCCAGAAGAGTAAGCTTCCTCTGATTCTAACCTTTTTAAAAGAATTCATAAAAGCATCCCCATTTTGCACAGGCACAGTGAATTACATTAAGATGTACTAAATTGCTTCACTCAGTAACGTTATGTTCAATGTGTTTAAAGACTTTTAAAATTATCTTGTTCCACAAAACTTGCATTCAACTATCTGGCACACTACAAAAACAGGGAGTATTTTGTTGGGGGGAGTGTTTCTTTTTCATAAATCTCTCAGCAGTTGTTAAGGAAGAATTTTCTGTATTTAAATCTGCAAATGCAGCAGGAAGGCTCTCAGATACAGGAAAATCATTCCTTCACACAGTCCTGGCACTTTAGAAAATGGTTCCCATCTTATGCTGAGAACCAGGTCTGTTATGCTGAGAGCTAGCCATCCTCCAAAACATTAACCATACTAATCCACATTACCATGGCATACTACAAATTACACTGCATTTGAAAATCAATGTCCAACATTTCTGACCACTCATCCACAGCCTAGCATAGTCTAGGAAAGATATGATCAAAGCCCTGGGTAAAGATGGTCATTTGCATTTCTTCAAGGGTAGAAAGTCATATTCTTCTCCTTTTTAAGTGTCTGTGCAAAGGTGAGCAAAGGAAATGCTGGAGATTACATTTTTCTCATAAAAACACTTATCTGTACTGCAGTGATAACTGGAACCACTTCTAGATCTCTATAGAATATCCAGTTTCTCATGCTTTCCTTGTTGAAAATTAGGTGAAAAAAATGCTGGAGGAAACTAGATTTTCTTCATCCTTACACAAAGATATCCTCTCCCTAATATTCAATCCTGCATAGTCTCAACCCACACATTTTCTCGTTTTCTCCCTGCTTTAAATAAATATATGGCCTTATATAGAATATATAGAATCTGGAGAGTGAAAATTGAAAGTGACCACTCTTTTAAATGTCACTTCTCTTACAAAGCCAAAGCAACAGAATTACAGGAGGGTTTAAATGATATTTTACTAGAAACCATAGTGAGCTGAAGCAATTAAACAAGAAGAAACAGTGATTCAGCTGGGAACAATTAGCAGTTTCTCTATAATTGCTTCACAGAGAAATATGGGAGTTATTTCAAGAGAGTCTCAACTTGCAAAGCTTCAGCAGTTTTATTGTCCCCACCCATTAAATATATTTGGTAGCTGGCTGTAAACACATACACTGTTGCAATCAAAATTTTAAACTCTCTAAACTGCATCATTGTTATAATGAGCCTTCAGGCAAAAGCAGAGATTAACTTTTCTGAGATTTTATTTTGCTACCTGTCCACAAAACCTGATTTCCAGGGAGAAATACTAATGGAGAGTATATCAAGATGCCAATTATCAACCTCCACATTTCTAAAATATAATCTTTTGTAACAGAAAAACACTGTCTTTCTTTTAAATTATGTTAGTGATATTAGAAAATACTGATACAAAGAAAGGACAACATTTAATGCTACTTTGTTGCAGATTACACAATAGCTCATTTAATGAGCCTGCAATACCTAAATATCTTCAGGTCATTTAATCAAGGACAACCCATAAAAATTGTTTTATGGGTTGAGTTCCCACCCTAAAAGACTAAGAGGTGATTGAGTTCTCATTTTTGCTGCTGCCACTTTTGAAGTGAATCTTTCTGGTATTCCAGAAAGCATGAATTTTATTAGCTGTAATGCCTACAGAGGTCAACAATGAGACAATCAATTATAAAACCTGTTCATTTTCAACAGTGGTTCTGTTTACCAGAAAATGAGGCAGAGCAGTAGCACAAAATATGCATAATTTTTTATTACCTCCTCTATTAATGGAATTCCAGATCTGAAAACAAAGTTTGATTCTTATTTAATATTTTTTAACATTTACAACATATTAATTAAAAATCAAGGTAGACTTGGATTATCTTTGCAATACAGATAAGGCTTTTATGTCTTGTTATCTGTAGATAACGAAGAGCTTTACCACAAAAATAACTAAGTGTCAAAGGCATTAATTAAAGATAGCAAAGATGGCCCTCCTTACCTCAAAGTTACTTTCTAAAACTTACACAGCTACTGCCAAAGTTCAGTTTAACCTCTCAGTAATTATAACCACAGAAAGATTTCCTGAAGCAAGCCTAAAATACAGCTACAAAAGTAAAGAGTTTTCTGGCTCCTCCATTTGAGCAACATCCACTACAACTCCATCACTAATTACTAAGCATGTTTTACATGGTTTGGCCCAAACCAGTAGAAAATCCAAGCTGAGACATTTCTAGAATGCTGCTGCTGTTCCCTGCTATAGTCCAGTACTTGCAGGACATTGTGTTCCCTAAATCCATCAATGACTACCAAGGCAGTCACTCAGAAACAGTGCTGGATGGTGTCTTTTTGGCCAGATTTTCTTCAGTGAAGAATCAGAATGGTTTGGGTCAGAAGGGAGCTGAAAGATGATCTAGTTCTCCCCCTCCCCTGCCATGCAGAAGAATGTCTTTCTCTAGACCAGGCTGCTCAAAGCCCAAAAGAAAACAAAGACTTAAAAGTCTTAAGACCTCACCCTCAAATCTGCTCCTGGAATTCTTCCAAAGACATTTTAACTTCGACTGCTGGTAAAGGAAGGCCTGTGGGTTTGGGTTTATTGAGGTAAGCACCTTCATCAGGCTAGAAAATGAACCCAGTTTAAAGGTGTTAAAAGACTCTTCTCTGGGGACAGCAACTTTCCCTTCAAGAAAAGGTCTAGCAGTAAGAAAATGAAACATTCTCTTTTTATGTGGTATAAAAGATGTCAGAATGTCTTATCCATAAAGTAACCATGGTGTTGAATGCATGGCTGCTTATGGCCTTTATATTTACATTCTTTTAAAACAACAACATTGCAAACTTTATGATAAAATGTGATATAGTTATCATCTCCCTGGTAATTGCTGATTATCCACTTGTTCTCTTTATGTGCAGTCTGCAGCTATGAGTGAAAAGGAGATTGCCCATAACAATTCTGCTTGTGCAGGAGAAGAGAACCCTTGCTTTCATAGAGCTTTAGAAGTTAAATCAATCCACCTCCTCTAGAAACAGCACTGTAACATTTTTGCTTTTCCTGGGAAGGTTTATACTTCTGCTTTGAAATAGGAGAAAGATCACTTCTATCTAATTGATGGAAGGATACTCACTATTACCTGAAGCAAAAAAGTATAGTGTAAATATACAGATTTCTCTCTTGGGTCTCTGCATATGCATACACACTTGAAAACTCCAATGTGAATGCAAAACTCATTTTAGCACTTCAGATTGGGAACTTCACACAACAGAGAACAAATCCAGTTAGAACTTTAAAGAGACAGTATTAATTCTCCTTTAAAGACAGCAAGTACTCAGCCTGGATTAAAAAGAATTTTGTTTTATTTGAACAAAGGCAAACAATCTTTATTATAAAACACGTATCTTTCACCTGCAGTAGAAGAATCTCAAAATCATTTTTATAATCTGATAACAGGTATCAACACAACTAGTCAATGTTCAAAAGTAAAATGGATATTCAGTTACTCATAGGTTAACGATGTTTAAATTTTTTAAACACATAAAATGGGTATTTTCTAAAAATCACTCTGCATTATGATTGCGAGACTGTTTTCAGAGGAAAACTCAACTACCACAAGTTTTCCAGAGCAGAAAAATCACAACTAGCCCTGAACAAGAACAGTTACACTAGAAATCCAAAAATTCTGCCAAATACTTCTGTCAGTTTTATGTACAAGTTAAAAAAAAATTTCTAATTCCGGCATTACCGCCGCCAAGTAGAGGTAATATGAAGACAAGTAACTCTTGTTTATGCTCTTTGATGCTGTTTTTCTTTGGTTTAAAATGTACATGAAACATCTCATTTGCTACTTCATATTGCTATCTGTGTGTACTGCAGTATGCTTAATGTTAGGCACTTAATGAAGCTCCAATATGTTTGACCCCCCATGCAGCACATGGGTACATGTACTCCCTACCTACTACTCAGAGAAGGAAATCTGATGCTCTTCCAGAGAAAGTTTTGTGTTTATTCAAAAGGCATACACCTCAACTTTACATGTTCAATTTCATGGAACTTATAAATTAAGGGACCTCTTACTGTTTCAATAATATTCCAAGCAATACTCCTTGGTGTACATTGCAATTCAAAGGGCTTATACAAACCCCCTATACCATTTAACCCCCTGAGGAAAGGTTTAAACGGTGTTCCATGGAATCTCATCCACTGGGAAGGAAAACACTGAGGCATCCTGGACTGAAAGGGTCTTGAAAAACACTTTAAAGCTTTGAAAAGTCTTTCCTCATCAGAATGCACAAATGCAAAATAATCTATCCTATATCCAAAACAATCCAAACTGTAACAACAATAGCTGGAATTTTAAATTTGAGAAACACTGTCATTAAATGCACATTATGAAAACAATTTGCAAGTCTGCAAAGGCAATTGTCATCTATATTTCACATATATATATTAATATAACAATACTGTTATATTGTTATATTAAAGTTGCTTTTAAGGTAGGAAGAACTGTATGTATGTAACTTTCTGACACCAAAACTGTCCATAAAAAGCCTGGACTCTTTGAAATGTTTTAATTTTTAGTGTCTTTCCTCAAAGGGTGTGTACATTTAATCTGACCAGGAATGAAAAATATGCTGCATTAAGATGAAATAAAGTACAAACAATTTTTAGTCCAAATGTTAACTGAGGTCTGTGATTAAAGTCTAAGGAAAATTTCGTCAGCTATCACGTTATAGAAGAATCCACACACAGTCATAACTGGATTGTAACATCTAACCAGGCACTTTTTAAACAACTTGTTAGTTTAAAATCAAGGATAAAAATGGGGTTTGTATACCATCTGATGTTTCAAAAAGGCACAAATCACAAGTATGCCGCTCTACTTTGTCATGTACAAAAAAAATTTTCACTCAGCTTAAAAAAAAAAAATCCAAAAACTTGTATGGGTTATAATCTCTACAAATTTTAGGATGACAACAAGAAGTGTCTTTGCTAAAATGAAAGGTCCAGGCTTTGTCTGAATTCTCAACACAGCAAACTAACTGTCTGATTGCAAACTTGCAATTCATTGCTAAAGCAAAAGCCATAAAATAAACTGCAGTGCACAACTTCAATGTGATTCTAAGAACTTATTAATGCTGATATGAGAGGTGATTTATTTGGCTTTGTGGTGTTTTGCATTTGTTTGTTTTGTAGTTTTTTTAGTAAAACCTTCCCCTTCTGACAGAATACTGTTAAACACAGAAAAAAAATTGCTACTCTCTACTATTGTCAATCTTTCAGACACAGTAAAAAACCTCAACATACAAGAGTTCTAGAGCAAGTCATCAATCTGAAAAATGTTATACATCAGTAATAAGGCATCCACTTTACAGCTATTTGAACAAAAAAGGAAGCATTTCCCAAAATACATATTTTGTATCTGTGTAAACAAAGCTCATATGTATTGCTTTCATTCATTTCAAAAATATACACCCACATGGACTGAAAATAATCTTGATGCTATGAATTTTAGATTACTGTAATTTATGCAGCTGTAATCTGAAGATACAAAATCCAAATATTTTTGAACTTAAAATTTTGAAACATGTTGAAAATTTTAATTATGCTTATGTGAAAAGAAAGCTAAAAATACACCCCAAATTTTATGCCATTTCATTGAACAAAGGAGAAAGCACTATGAAAATAAACATCCATCTGGTTTCCTAACAATAAATACAAAGACAGTTATTATAAGATACTGCAACACAGGAAATATCACTATATTGACCTTAGTGTTCAATCAGTAGTTTTTTAAATCTTTCCTCATTGACATCTGAATCTTCTACCTTGTCAGCTGTCCAACAACTTTTAAGAGGGTTTTGTTTTCTTGCTTCAATTGTTCATTTTCGTCTTCTACGTCATCTAGATCCTGTACAAGAAAAAAGAAAAATAAACACTTCTCAGGATGGAAATACAAATTCTCAATCAGCAGCAGCAGAAATTTAGTATCTTAGCTCTGAAATGAGGAAGCTGGGACCAGGAAGAATTAGTGTCACAGTAGGTACCCTTAGAACTGTTAAACCAGCCTGTTTCAAAGTGTTACTATAATAACAAAACATTAATATTATATTCCTCAGCACCTTAAATAGAAACGTGTTCAAATCAAAGCTGTAGCAGGAATGAATGCATAAAGAAACCAAAATAGAATGGGGGTGATTATTTTTCTGACATATACAGAGAGTGTATTAATCAGCTCCTGTTCCTGCTTCCCCGATTGCTTGTCTGCAACTATGGCTCCCATGTACACACATCACTGATTATTACTGCAAGAAATCCTGTTTGTGTATTAAGTATCAAAATTTTCAGAAAAAGACATGCCAGTTCACTTTTATCCTGTGGAAAAAAAAAATAAAAATGGACTTTGTACCTTCTGCCTGAAGTACTACAGGAAGAACAGACAGAATGCACAGAGTAGTAATGGGTGCTCAAAATAGACTGCTTTCAGTGTTTGCAAATGTGTTTGACACACACAAATGTTCGTGTCTTTTCCACTCATTACCATTTTTGTCCAGTTTCCATTTCCCTTCTTCACTCCTAACAAGTTTTTTCAAGCCCTTAAAGTGAAAACCATTAATAATGACTGCTTAATACAAACATTACTTCAATAAATGTAATTTCGTGTACAAAAATCTCATGCAAGAAACAGAATGTGAACTAGAAAAGAATGAAGAAACAGAAGAGTGATGTCAAGGACAGGATTTTAAGGAGAAAATGAAAGGTGGGCAAAGGAAAATGAACTAGAATTCTCACTGGAGATCCTATGTGTTTTTTCATTCAAGTCTGCCAAACTGTCCTCTTGCCTTAAGTAGTAAAGAGAAGATTTTTCTCTCTCTTGTGTTATGCAGTGTTTGACATACGAAGCCCAGGTTCTTATTTCTTTCTCAGTGAGGTCATTCCAGAAGTGCACAATAGAGATCATCTGTTCAATTGGTAGGATGATTTTTAAAAGCCTCTTCAGTTTGCCAAGCTAAAATCCACACCTCAATACCTTGCAATCCCTTTATTGTTTTCTAGAGTGGAATCAAGAAATCACTAGCAGAAATTTCTCTCTGCCTCACAGAAGTAAAGCTGCATCACAGTATGAATCAATTCCAGGAAAAGCATTTGACCACTCCAACATAACAGATACAAGTGACTTAAATACCTAAACAGGGTAAGGTTTGGTGGATAGATGCTATAAATACAATTTAGTATAAACAAATACACTTTATATTCTCTTTTGTGCAATTTAGATTAATAATCAGATAGATGGAAGGGATGATGGATTTCATTTAGGACATCATACTTCAAGTATAGCCAAAAAAAACCATTGCTTCTGGAATATCAAACCTCTCAAAAAGCTGTGGTCCTAAACCCCAAGATTTCAGTCATTTAGGTTCTTTTAATTTGTTCTTTCCAACCTTTGAGTGAGGAAGTCAGATGTGACCAACAGTATTAAATAGCTTTGCCATCCACTATGCAGAAGGAATGAACCCCTGTCTCAGCTGTAATAAGGCCAATAAGCTTAGATGTGACAGATTCTTTGCAGAATGAAAGAGCTGCATGAAGAGCAATGCCTCAGTTAAAATAGAAATCTCTCTAAAAACAACACCATCTCATTTATCCTACAGATCAACTTTCAACTTTCCCATATAAAAGCCAAAATACATGTTTCAGAATAACCTCATCTCTTTTAATTTTCTAGGTTAGTTAGCAAACTTCTGAATGCTGTCCTCCTTTGCTACTAATGAAGAGCTGCAAAATGTAGGTCTGACACTCTTCATGCCTCCCTTCACTGATGGATTCACCAGAGCCCTATCTGCACTGGACTAGAAGAGAGGCATCTCTAATGTATCTCTAAGACATCAGGACTCCACACCTCAGCCAGGAAGTGCAGGATGAGGTCAATAATTTACCCTGTGAAAGAATTCCTGTTTGCCCTTAAAACTGGTGCAGCTTTTTTTTAATCAGCTTTAAAACTCCTCATCCTGTCCCATTTCCAAGCATGTCTCACTCTTCTTCCCCTCTTCCCCTGCTTTCACACCTTGCCTGGTGATGTTACCTCATGTCTCCTGCCCTCTGTCTTATTCTGCCTTTACTTGGGATCAACAATAAAGAGTGTGTCTGTCAAAATATAAAGAGCTTTTGGTTTTATAACCTTGCTTTATAAACACTTATAACAACAAGGAATTGACCAGACTTAAGGAAGTTAATAATGACAAATACAAGTCATCTTAAAAAGAAAATACAACTTGCTGATATACCTCTTGATAAGCTACACAAATACAAAAAAATCCCCCAATTAATTATTTTCTGACCTTGCCCAATGGATGTCACCTGAAGAATACAACAGAGAATGTAGACACTTATTTCCTATTTATAGAGCCATGTAAGAAAGTATTTGCTTACCCTGTTTAATAAATCAATTTCTTCTTTCAGCTTTCCAATTAGTTCCTCTTTGTCCTGTGCCATCTTCATTAATCTTGCATTTTCCTGCCTTTCTTTTGCAAGTTCCTATAACCAGAATACAGAATGAAGTTGAAAATGTAAATTCTTGTTTCAAGAGACAGTTTTAAGTTAACATCATTGAAAACAAAGAAAGAAGAACACATACACACACACATTTATCTATAATTCCTTTCCTACAGTAAGTCAAACCATCTTCAAGTCTTTTTACATTTTAAGGAGCTAAAGAATCATCCAAGAATATTTTACAACAGCAAATCTGTTTGGTATCTCATTCAAGTGATAATGTTTTAATTTATATTTAATTTAAGCTTGAACACAGAATTGAACAGGGGCCCAAAACAGAAGAAATGTAAATGTAAAGGATCAGCTCCCAAATTATTGTTGGTTGGCTTTTCTGTTGTTGGTTTTTTAATAATGCCATTAACAAGAAATGAAGACTCACTTTTAAATCTGTGGGCCTGAATAAGAAAGAATGAAAATGTTCATTAGGAAAGAAGGTGCTTAAATCTTCTATTTTTTTTACTGGCAATTAAAGTATTTCAGAAAGAAGATGATTTAGAAGGGAGGATTATGATGTACTTTACTCAAATGAAGATTCCTCAAGTCTTAAAATCAAAACCAGCAATTTCTACAAAATACATGTCATTTTCCCCCTTTTCAAAAAAGGCCTATTCAAATTGTGTAACTTACTAACTTTCACCCATAGGATTCAAGAATATTTGTGAAGTTACCCACAAAAAATCCACTTCAGAGGAAGACAGAGAATCCAGTAATAGATTACACAGATGAAATTCTTTAGCAAAAAACTGGCTTAGGCAAAAAGCTCAGTTTTAACATTATTACATTCTCCCAAAACTGTTTTTATTAAATCAGTAGGAAACAATGCAAACCATTTTAAATATGTGTTTTGAATGTTTACAACTCTAACAAACAACTAGATAGCAATTAAATTTTACAATATTTTGGAAAACTAAAAAAACCAAACCAACAAGTAGATCAGAAACCAGCTTGTAACCTTGTGAACAGCCAGTGAGCTCCTTCTTCCCCCAAGGTATTTGCTGTGTTGGTGTGTCACAAGGTACATAGGAGAAGCACACAGAGCACTGCTGGCTCTCTAAGTGTATTATCTTTGCCTTAACTATTTCTCACTTATATACCAACTGAAAACTAAACATCTGTGATTTGAAAGTTCACATTCTTCCCAGTCAGTCTGACTCTTTATATGTTTTTGTAGACAGAACTATCTGTACTTCAAGCATTTTGCATAATTTCTGTGTATTTTACCTGCAAATTTCCCCACGGAGTTTCAAAAGTACTTTATTTCAGATGCATGCCATAGAAAGGTTAGTTGTGCTTACCCTTTCAAGTTCCTCAATCCTCTTTTCCAAAGAGTTACTTGGTAGAGAGCTGCCAGAAGAATTTGCATCTCTGCTGTACCTGCCGTAAGCTGTCCTCTCTGGTCGGGAGTATCTGTTTGGAGCATCATCTTCTGGTGCATTAGCTGTACTGTGAGGGGCAGAGCAAAGCAGACACCTTTAACCAAATGGAGATGAGAGCAGACACAGAAGAGCTTTCCAAAGCAGTCAGTAGGTCAGTCTAATAAACTGCAGAGAACATATTCCACAGTTCTTGTGTGGCTGAGAACTCACTAAATTCACTATATCAGGGGTTCAAATACTTGGATAATGCAGCTTTCATCACATGTGTAATACACTATAAACACATACTTATCCTATTTTCCAAGTTTCATTAACTATTAAAAACCAAGCTAAATTTTTTTTTAAATTTATTTCAAGAACTAAAGTGCCACTACAGAGTTGAAACCAAGAATCTTTTTAACTAGATGAAAATATAAGAGATGAAAAAACAAGTACAGGTCCAAAACATAAGAAGAATATTGACTAACATTTCGAAACTGTGGATTTGGCCTGTAAGGGAATGGAAAGTAAACTGAAGTGAGAAAGTGATGTGACCCAACAAACCAATTTTATGCCATCTCCAGATATTTTACTTCAGGACTTTGGTACAGAGGAGTTTGTCAGAGCTCCGTTGGCTGATGCTCCCTCCTTAAGTGGTCCCTTGGGACCACTTGGTCTAGATTACATGTCTATTTATTAAAAATCAGGCCTGGAATCAACAGATAAGCACTGCAAGTGCACATAAGCTAGTTTTTTTAAAAAGCATGCAGGTCCTCCATTACTACTGGCATGTAAAAAACCAGTACTAATTTAAAAACATGTATGACAAGTCAAGCATTTTCAGTCACAAAACTAACAGTATCCTCCCATTTTCTTCCTAAACAATAATGTTACTCACCTTCAATGAAGATTCTAATGAATAACTAAAAACAACAGAACAGAGTGCCCTGAGAGCAGGCAAAAAGACTTTCCCTCTCCAATTCACCAAAATTACACTTAGACTTAAAATATACAAACAAACTGCCAAGACAAAACCAAAAATCCGAGATACTCAAAGGCCACCTGGAGATGGTCCTCAATAATCAGCTCTGCGTGGCCCTGCTTGAGCAGGGGACTGGACAAGATTTCCCCCAGAGGTCCCTTCCAATGTCAGCCAGCCTGTGATTCTGCAAAATCACACAGCTGAAGTATGTATACACTGGTGTTCTAGACCACTTAGGAAAAGAATGAAAAGCACTTTGAGCATCCCTACATTTCCTTTAAAACACAGAAGAGTATATGATTTATGTGTTCATTTAACAATTTTGCATTTCATAACTCTAGAAAACCCCTGCTGACAAAAGGCAGATTTGGATGGATACGTTGCAAATCAAAAGCAGGAGTATCTGGCAAAGGGATGTCTTTTCGTGGATATAAATATTCTTTTGCTCCAGTATGTGTGAAGTTTCCAAGACACACTGACACAATTGTAAGGAATTTTGTAGCTTAATGTTATTACCATATTTAGCACTGTTTATTCTTCATCCAGAAGGATTTTTTATAAAACATTTCTAGGACCGGATATGCATGTTGCAACACAAGACAAATATTTAAACTTAACTCTATAAATTCTAGATTATTGAGTTTCCTAAAAGACATGTAGTTTCGTGCTGTTAAACTCTCAAGGAGAGACCACACAAAAAAAGGTATCAACTTTTCACCATTTAAAAATGAATACTTTTGCCACCATTCTGGAGTATTTAAACTCAGCTCCAGTGAGTGATATTGGCAGAAGCTCCTACACAAAGATGAGAAGAAAGAATACCAGGATAGGAAGAGTTTCATTAATAAAGAAAATGCTTCAATTTTTAGGGGTTTTTTTCCTGACACTCACACTTGAATTTCCTCATCTATTCCACTGGGCAGCAGACCCTACTGAACACATTCCTTATCATTGTAGGAAAGTACAAAGAACATATCACGGAGGCTTCTAAGAAATGGGATTTAAAAAAACATTCAAGAAGGCATCAGTCCAAAACCTAACACAAGGAATATAACAGATAAAAAGTTCATTATTTTGGGTGTTACAACCAATGGCTAGTACACAGCAATGGCAAAAAAAGTACTACCCATGACACAAAAGAAACATCTTTCACAAAGAATGGAACTTAAGTCTTCAGATGCAATGTTACTTCATGAGTGTTAAATGAGAAAGAATCACAGAATCAGAATATGCTGAGTTGGAAGGGACCCATCAGGATCATTTAAGTCCAGCTGTTGGCCCTGGACACTCCAAGAGTCACATGTGCCTGAGAGCATTGTTCACTTCTTGAACTCAAGACAGGTTGCTGTGGTGCTGTGACCACTGCCCTGAGAAACCAATTCCAGTGCCCAACTACTCCCTGGCTGGAAAACTTCTTGATACCCAACTTAGACCTCTCCTGACTCAGCTTTAAGCCCCTCCCTTGAGTCCTGTCATGGATCACACGGGTCAAGAGATCTGTACCTGACCCTCCTGTCTCCCTCACAAGGAAGTTGTTACTGCAATGAGGCCCCCCCTCAGTCTCCCTTCCTCCAGGCTGAACACACCAAGTGACCTCAGCCATTCCTCAAAGGCCTCCTGCTCCAGTCCCTTCACCATCCTTGTTGCTCTCTTCTGGATGTTCTCAGAGAGCTTAATGTCTGTTTTATATCATGGCACCCAAACCTGCCCCCAGCACTCGAGGTGAGGCCGCCCCAGTGCAGAGCAGAGCAGGACAATCCCTCCCTTGCCTGGCTGGTGATGCTGTGCTGATGCCCCCCAGGATCCTTTCCACTGGAATGATGACTAGAAAAACAGTATCACTGAACTTGGAGTCTCTTCACTAAGGGGAAACATCTATGAATCATCCCCAACAAAGATACTGTCTATGGAAGTATACCTGTAGATTATACTTATATATAAAAATACACAAATATAAATATATTTTACAAGGTGTTTTTCTGGTGTATACTTTAAACAAAAACAATATAGCAAAATCAGTTTGACTCTTCTTACAGAGAAAAAGAAATTTTGGTTTGATGTTCCTAGTTATTTTCTTTACAATAAAATCAGTTATTCATACAGGGACAGGTTTAAAAGCAAGGTGAAATATCTCTTGCTCCTTCCAATGCTTCTTTGATCTTCTCAATGTCTTTCTAAAGCACTGTCCAAATTGCTATTTCACCCAGTGAAAATCACCCTGTCCAAGCAGCATTTCAACTATGACATGTTTATTTTTATGCCAGAATCTTATACCTGTACGTGATTTGGAAAGTCCTGGTTATTTTTGTCACTAGAACCCAGTCAGTTGCTAACAGCTTCTCTGGAAGAAGCAAAGGACAATTATTTCTAAACAGGGCACCTTGGCTTTCTGTTACTTCAAACCACTTAAACCAAATTTGGGACTCTCAGAGCTGAGCTAAGGAAAAGCAGTCTTACCTTGTCTACAGCTGCATTCCCTAGGCTCCTCCACTTTTCCTGCCTCTGACCTTCAGGTGAATGGGAAACTACTCAAACCATGATGCAGCAATCAAGCAGCCAAGCAAAAGGAAGCCATCAGCTTGCAGCCACCATGGCTCCCTGAAGCAGCAGCTTGCCCAGCTGCATGAGCACTGGCCCAAGGGGGAGTGAGGAACTCCAGCCAGAACTTAGACCATCAAAACATTTTGCAGAAATAAACCCTACGTGTTTATGCCTTCTCATAACATCGGCAGTGTCTCAAGAAGGGCTACAAAAGTCAAGAAAAACTTCTTAAGAGACACCTGTCTAGAATAAAATGCTCATATCTGCAAAGCAGTGGTCCTAAGGTAAGAAGCTAGATGAGACAATGCTTCCAAAGCCAGCCCTCACTGTGAAACTCCTAAACACAGGCAAGTCTGGACAAAGCACTATGAAACAGTATTTTGCAGCTGCAGTTTTTTTTTAATTAGTGAGATCAAGATTAGTATGATGGAAAGTAAATTGTTATAGTTTAAGTTTTATAATTATCTAAAAACACTGAGCAAGGCAACTTCAGCAGTGTTCAAATTTCAGAGCCCCTCCAATGACTGCTCTGAAGCACCTTCTTTTTTTATGGTCTCTACTTCCCCATTTATTTTTCAACTCTTACATGAATGATAAACTCAAGTATGATGGAGTCTTTTACAATTACTGCTAAATAGTACCCTAGAGGTAGGGACTAGGGTTCCGTGTTAATGTGCTGTACTCTTCTAAAAGAGGGGGCAAAAATCCTCTCTGACATTTTGACTGGAAGTCATAAAACCATACCCTATGTATTCATTTCCACTAGTAAACAGACTTATAATGGGAATACACTTCTGTACCGTGAAGAGATTTTAATCTAGCTCATTTTGTAAACTAATCCAGTTGATCTGTCTGATTCAAGAACCATGCAAAAATCTTTTAATGCCAATCTGCAAGGTTTGCTTTACAATTTTTTTTAAGAATAAACTAAATTGGTTCAAAAACTAGTAGACAGTCTTTAAAGTAATCTGATAGAACAAACTTTCTGTGTTTATTAAAATATTTCTATGTCTGCATAAATATCTTGCATTACTGTTACTTGCAAACAAGCCTTTTAGTTTACAAAAGAAACATAATTCTTGTTTACATGTAGATTAGACTCAAATACTTCAATAAAGAAAATGCACTTTGTCCTTCTCACATTTGAGAACTCATTGGTAACATCAACTATGCTGATACCATCAGATCTTAATCAGAAAACCATTCTTACTAATGGCAATATGTTTGAGACTTAAAATATCTATTCACAAAGCAGTGCAAAAAATGGCAGACCCAGCTTCATAACAGTAGTTTGAAATGGCCAAGACGAGCCATATTACATTAAAAAACATTAAAGGAAAATGGAAGAATGGGAAGTTGATTTGGGCTATTACAACTTAAGTATACCTAGACATTTAAAACACATGAAGCTCACAGTTAGGACACCTGACTGACCACAGCTCCCAGACACTCTCCTGCAAGTCCTGTGGCCTTCATGTCAGTATGACCTTGCAGATTCTGGTCATGCTTTTAATAGACCTCACAGTACCACTCCAGACCACAACAAAACCAGCACTTTCTCTTGAAAATATTTCATGCACTTAATAATGCAACTACAAAGGAATCCCTCCACAAACTTCCGGGGGGATGCGAAAATTTCTGAAGTAAATTCAAATGAGAGGCTACAATTATAGACTAAGATCCTCATGACAAACTTTTATTTACTTTACAGCACAAAGAGACAGGCTCAGTTTGTCCAAGTCACTAAGCACACAGCAACACACAGAAGCCATCAGAGTTCATTTGTAAACATGCTTTCCAGTCAATGGACACTCAGTGAAATAGGTTTCCCAGCAATGTCATATAAATGTTTAGTCACGGATTGGTGCATCCACATAGGGGATGTAGCCAGTGTAATTCATAGGGTAAAATCTGTGCAATTCCTTAAGTCCTGGAACACACCAAGAAAACAATGATTCTGTAAGAACACATAACTGATCTTCTCTTCTTTTTAATCTCTTTTCTCTTGTCAGATACAGGAGGATGGGTATCTCAGTGTAGAGGCAGAATCACGGAATTGTTGAAGTTGTAGAAGAATCTCTAAGATCATAACATAAAATATAAAAACAGTGAAAAGGAAAGGTATTGCAAGTCCAGAATGATATCAGTAATCCAGGACTAGAAGCCAGAAAGGACAGATAATGGAGACAAAACAGAAAGAAAAAAACCCCCAACAAGTAAAAAATGACACACACAAAATCAGAAAAATTATAAAGACAAGACTAGGACCTCAATGATTAAATATGATTAAATATAAGGATGTAAGAGAAATGGGGAAGAGAAAGGAAAGAGTGCCTAACTGTGCTAGGAAATGGAAACCAGTGAAGTGAAGAAAAATGCTGAAATGAAAAAGATGCCATGTTTGATAAGGAATAACTGGGGAAGAGTGAGAAGGCAAAAGAGAAAAAGCAGTAGTAGAAATGGAAGAACAAAAGCAACCTGAATATTTCTGGCAAATAACTCCACCTTTCAATGGGAAAGAGAATCTATTACAGAATCCAACCTTTCAGGAAAATACAGTTTCCTTTTTGCTATCATATGTCTATGAAGTCTATCAACAATCTCTCTCCCACAAACTACTGGCCACTTACTGTTGCAAGTAAATTTCAAACAGGATCTCAAAGTGCTTGTCCCAATGTGAAACATGCTTCACTAAGGAAGTACACCCTAAGGGAGTACACCCAAGACTGTTAAAAGCAAATTAAGCTGAATGTATTTGAGCCTTGAAGCAGCCTATTATCTCAATTCAGCCTTTAGGCATTAGCATTCCAATTCTAGGTGCAATCACAGAAGGGCATTTTCCATTTCACAGATTCACAGAATATTTTGAGTTGGAAGGGACACACAAGGATCAGAGTCCAACTCTTAAGTGAATGACCCATTCAGGGATTGAAGCCACAGCCTTGGTGTTACTATCACCATGCTCTAACCAACTGACTTTCCAAGGGACTCCTACTGTATTTGGGACTTCAGTGAGATCTGAGTGATCTGAGTAACAATTACTGTAGAGGAGGCTGCTTTCTGCAAGACCTTCACCTACTGCAGATGTTAGAAGAAACAAACAAGCCCAGAACAATTCTGGTTCTGACTCCTCTAGCATTCAAACCAGAAAGCAAAACCACTGGGAGTCATACCTTAAGTACCCTCATGGGAAAAATTAGTTCAGGGAGGTAGAAATTTTCAAATACAGTAGAAAATTAATAGATACTATTAACTCCAACCACAGTGGGCATTGTATACCTCAAGCAGACTAAAACCCACTGAGTATTTGAGAGCACTGGGCACTCTGTTGACAGTGGCAAATAATCCTTCACTTTTAACTTGAATTTCAAGACTATGCAATAAGTAAGATAGATGGCAACATCCCTAAAATACTGAACAGCAGCTCACAGCCAGTCAGATTCCTCCTGCATGTGATGCCAGCCCTGGCATCCCTTTCCTTCCTGACAAAGGAAGTTGACAAAGACTCTACATCCCACATATAACTAAAGCTGACTGACAGAAGACTGGATAACCAAGTCTTATTTAGCATTTTCTACCTTTGGAATTTCCTACTTTTGCAATGCTCATCAGTGGAATTAGATTATTTTCAAATAAGTTACCAACACGGTTGTGCAAACTTCTATTTATTACCACCCCACGCACAAGCAAGTTTTTACAAGCGAGTATATACAGCATGCAAGCAGAGATAAGGTTTATGAAAAGCCACAAAAGTATGACACACACCACAAAGCATTTGCAGATACAAACAGCAATAAAATTCTGCACCGGGACTGAAGAGGAAGTAAAGCCTGAACTAAAATGTGCTTGATTAATAAGAAATGAATCATGAAATTACATAGTTATTAAGCTTGAGACAATAAGCCCACCCATTCTGCAATGACAAAGTGATTTAAAGAAAAACCCTATAAAAAGCATCACTCAACTGGGTTTACAAGAGCCTGGGAATATAAAAGACACCGTGCTAGGAGAGCTAAAGCATAACAGGATTGGCTATTCTTTTTTTACAGTGTGGGAGGTGATACTCTGGAACAGGTTGTCCAGAGAAGCTGTGGGTGTTCCCTCCCTCCAAGTGCTCAAGGCCAAGTTGGATATGGCTCTAAGCAATCTAGTTCACTGGAAAGTGTCCCTGCCTATGGCAGGGGGACTGGACTAGATGATCTTCAAGGTCTCTTCCAACCCAAACCATTCTATGATTCCACAGGTGAACAATTTTGAGGGGTAGAAAACACAGCAGTGAAGGCTAGATAATTGTAGATGCTCTTTTATATATATATATATTTATACACACACACACACAAACACACATATGAATCAACCACCTACATATTTTACCCAAGTAAAGGATACCTGAAAGGGAGTGCATTCATGTAGCAAATAAAAACATTCTTACACATGTGTCTTGCTTCAGTTGACGTATTTTAGACCCTGCATTACCAAAACATTTCCTAATAGCTGTGATAGTTGTGTCAGTACTAATTCCACATGGACAAAAATTTCACACACTGGTCAGATGCATCAAGAACTTCTGAACTATTTCTCTAATTAAAAAGCTGGAGTAATGACTAGGGTAATACTTGACTCAAAGACAAAAAAATAACAAACAGGACATGCTCTATATAAGTAACAAGTCTACAACTGAAGACAGTAGTATGACAAAACCATCTTTCACTATTACTGTGGAGTGCAACAAAATTATCTTCCTTTATTCAACTTCAGAATACAATGGTTCATAAATTAAACTGTGAAAATACTGGCTCCTAGGAAATGTGTAGATGAGTTTGCCATTTGACTGGGGCCCTAGTAAGATCCAGTAAAACACTACTGGAACTTATTTTAAAATAGTAACATAAAAGAGGGCTTTGGATAAGCTTGCTGCATCTTTCAGGTCCTTTGCCTGATAACAGACTCTTCATCTACAGTAGCAGTATGATGACTGCAACTCCAAATAGCAACTTAATCAGCATTATTTCTGGCAGAAATGCAAACAAAATTGTTATGTACAAGGATCTCATACCTTTTATACCTGCTTGAAACCATCCTGGAGGAGTCCTAAAAGAAACAAAAAGGAAAAATTAATTAGTATTTTTCTTGTAGCTATACTGAAATACCTTATCACTCCACAGAAAACTAAGTCTGTAGTGAGAACAGTCCCATTACACTGTACAAGGCAGTTTTGCATTATTTTGTTGTCAGGTACAGACAACACTAGGACTATTGTCACCATTTTACTGCTTCTGAACATCACTCCAGAAGCCTTCAAGTGTCTGCCTCTGATTACATCATAAAACTGGATGCACTTATTCCATCCCCCTGCATGCACAACACGCGAAGCAGCCTCACAGTGTACCACCAGTACATCTCCTCCACTAACTAGTGTGGAAACACGTGTGCACTTTGATAGTTGTTCATCAACTTGTCCAAGAGCAGCAGAGCAAAACTGTTTCAATTCCTCAGCACCACTGCTGTCCTTCCAGATGGGAACAAAAACTGAAGCTGCCAAGTACAAAAATTAAGACATGTTTCAACTGGTAAACAAGGGCTCAGATTTGACAGAGTAAGTCCAGAAATATTTTTTAGGATGTCGTAAGAACATGAACCAATTATTTTCTTAGTCATAGGCAAAACACCCCCAGCAAATAACAAGTAAAAAGTCAGGAAAGAATATTTAAGGAGCGAAAGGACAATTGCCTTTATGAGAAAAAAAATAAGGCAAAGTATAAAATGCTGTCTACTTACAACACTTACTGCAGGCAAAGAAGTAAATTAGCTCTTAAAACAAGATGCAAGAGAAATTCCATCCACTCTGAAAATTCTACAGAACATTACACTGCCTTCACTAATCATCACACTAGTGATGATTAGTGAAGGCAGTAACTAAATAAACAAGCTAAAAATTAGGACACAAAGAGTATTATTTTACTATAGAAAACAGAATTTTAAAAATATTTGTATTATAGAAAAAATTGATCTGAAAGTGTATCTTTTTTTATGAAGCATTTTCCATTTCTGCCATATGTGCTACATCTTATCCCTAAGATAAGCACATGAACAAAATTCAAGAAATTCATGGGAACTAGTCAAAGAAACCCACAAATTTGGCAAAATTGCTGGTTTAACACTGATAACTATTTTTATCATTGATGACAGCATCTGAAAATTAGTGATTCAGAGCTGTGAAACAGAAACCTAATTTTACCTCTAAAAGGGCAGAGAAACAATTTCACATGTTACCAATGCTATTTTTAAAGTTTACTTAAGGGTAGGTTATCTTTGAAAGGTCATGGAAGCAGGGGGAGGTTTCTGAGGGCTAAAATGAAGTAAATATCATTCCTTTCTTCAAGAAGGATCATCCAGGGAACTACAGGAAGTCCTTAGCTCAGTCCCTGAGTAGAAAATGGAACAAATCCTCAAGGACAGGAAGGTGAAATCAGCATGTATATATGAAGGGGAAACCATGCCTGACTTGACAGCCTTCTATGATCAGAGGACTTGGTGAATAGAGGCAAAGCAGATGATGCTTATCTAGATGATAGCACACCTTCCAACACCTTCCCACACAATTTATGTATATGGAAAGAGAGGCCAGATAAGCAGACCAGGAGATGCAGTGACTACCGGGTCCAAAGGGTTACGAGCAGCAGCTGGAAGTCCAGCTGGATGCCAGCCACTTTGCAGGGACTGATACAGGGGCCAGCACTGTTTAATGACTTCATCAGTGACCTGAACTATGAGACAAAGTACAGCCTCAGCAAGCTGGCACACTACAAACAACTTGGAAGAGAGGTTAACAATACCTCAGGTGGCTATGTTGCTATCTAGAGGGACACAGGCTGGAAAACGGGCTTACAGAGACTCCATGAAGTCCAAAAAAAAAGGAAAATGCAAAGTCCTGCACCGGAGTCTGGGGATGAATAATCCCAAGCAGGAGTATTTGCTGTGGAAAGCTGCTATACAGAAAAGAACCCTGGTGTCCTGGTGGACATCAAGTCAAACATAAGGCATCTCTGTGCCCTTGCAGCAAAGGCCTATGGCATCCTCAGGATGCACTGCCAGCAGGTTGAAGGACAGCATCCTGAGGAGAGCTGCAAAGACAGTGAAGGGACTAGAGGAGAACACACACAAGGAGTTGCTGAGGTCACTTGGCTTGCTCAGCCTGGAGGAGACTGAGGGGAAGTTGCAGTTCCAACTTCCTCAGCTGCAGTTCCAACCTGCTCATGAAGGGATGAGGACAGTCAGGCACTGATCTCTCCTCTGTTGTGATCAGTGACAGGACCCAAGGGAATGGCCTGAAGCTGTGTCAGCAGACACTTCATTTGGATATTAGGAAAACGTTCTTCACATCTCAGGGTGGTTGGGCACTTGAACAGGCTCTGCAGGAAAGTGGTCACAGCACCAAACCTAATAGACCTCAAGAAACATTTGGGCAATACTCTCAGGCACATAGTGGGACTCTTGGGGTGTCCTGTTCAGGGACAGAAGTTGGACTTGTGGGTCCCCTCCAACTAAACATATTCTCTAATTCTCCTCTGCTCAGCCCTGGTGAGAGCACAGCTGGCATGCTGGGTCCAGTTCTGGACTTCTCAGTATGAGAACAATGTATTGGAGAGACTCCAGCAAAGCTGAACATATGATTAAAGATCTGGAGCATCTGACACAGAAGAAGCTGAAAGTGCTGGAAATATTCAGCCAGGAGAATAGGATGTTCAAGAGATATCTTGCCAATGTGTACAAATTCCTGATGGGGTAAAGATGATGGAGACATATTTCTATCCATTGTGATAACAAAAACCCAACTGGCTACAGTCCTGAGCAATTTGCTACAGGTATCCTGCTCTGTCTGCAAGACTTGGACTGGAGACTTCCCAAGATCCCTTCAAGCCCTAAAGATTTTTAGCTTTAAGACAGTCAGCAACGACTGATGAAGTGATTTGACTCTGAGGTATCTGGAGAGATTCAAATTGTTTCATCTAACACATTAAGACACATGTTCCCTGTATCTGAGAACTGAAACAGCACCTCAGTAACATCAGACACAGCTGATGGTGATGGTCTCAAACACCCCAGCTGCTCCATTAGCTATGGGCAGGTGGCTCAATTGCCTTTTTAGGCTTGGATGGAGAGTTACACTGGGTCTAAATTTTGCCTAACTGCCTGCAGATACAATAAAGTGGGAGCTCTGGGCTCTAATCTTCCTCAGATCTTATTTTTTAAACAGCTTCTTTTCTTCAGGAAAATGCTTCCTGGTGAACAGAAGCCTCGGTTTGCACTGAAAGGCAGAATTCACGGGAAGGGGAGAAATTGCACTGAGATTGCAGTCTGGTGAAGCACACATACCTTTGTACAAAGAAATCTTAAGGTAAGAGATGCTTGTTTTGTACTCTAGACACTAAAAAGATATGATGAATGCACTGTATACCCCCATATTTGCTAAAACATTTCCATATACTAAATGCAAATAGAGCTGTAAAGCAATTACACAGACTTGTACATTTGATTGGACTGGACACTTTTAAAAGTTTGGCACTACTATTGAGAAAAGCCAGCTCTTCAGAAAAAGTTGGGAAAGCAAACAAATGCTCAGAGACAAAGTGCATAGCAAATATTCTCATTTGCTACAAATGACAGCTGTTAAAACAAACAAACAAAAAAACCTTGACTCAATTAACAAGTCTTTTGTAACAGATGTTTCTACAGTAAGAATTAGCGGTTTTGATTTCTGTAGTTGAAACTAACTATGAACAAAAAGTTAAAATGCACATCTGATACACAAAAAAACATTTCTCTGAATACCAAATTAATATTGCAGATTGGGTAAATTATGATTTTTATTACTTTGAAATCTCTAATGTAAATGCAAAGCAATCATTCTTTAAAGTGATGATGAAAGCACAAGGAAAATGTATTATTTACCTCTGTTCTCATCTTAAGAAATTTATTTTGTGTGCATCCAAAAGTCTCTGGCAACATGAATAGAAGTAGTCACGCTGTAAATAGTATTATGTGCCCATAAATCAAAAAATAATCTAAGATTTCAAACTACTCAGAGATCTTAAAATGAGGCAAGCATCTATAATTTAAGATCTTGTCTCCTCCACTTTTGGAGAACTGAAGGTTGGCAGAAAATCAAGAAAGGGAAGGAGAAAAGGAGGGACATGCCTGTTCTGACAATGAATTAACCTAAAAGCAGATGACTATTCTTGTACATAAATACTTATTTACAAATCTGCCTTATATTCCTTAGTATTTTTTAACTTTGATTTTTAACCCACATTTAAAATATCTAATCTTTACTACAAAAGTGAATGATTTCTCATGAGCAATGAAAAGATCTGCTCATTTGAATGTCTCCCTCTAAAAGAGAAATTATTTTTATAGTCTGTGGAAATCTTGAATGGAAAAACAGTAAGTAAAGAAGTGATCTGTTAACAATGCTAATGGTTTCTTTCATACTGGTGAAAAAATACTGCTGCCAAAGACATCTACCTACATCAGTTTTGTCCAAGGCTGAAATCAAACACTCACTTCAATGCAGTATTCCAAACACAGCCTTAAAATTACTTTTACTTTTTGCACATGATCTCAGGCAGCTTGCATTACCTTTTAACTTGCAGTTGACTGGCAGCTTGCCTTACCTTTTAACTGTATATACTTCACTAATAAACCAAATAATTAGTGAGCACTCTGCAAACTTCTGCAGAGTGACATACATCAGCACAGCTCCAGAAAACTGGTCATGTTCCCTTTTGTTTTGTCTACAAAAGTGATTGTGTGGATGGTGTTAGTGCAGGACAGGGTGTGATCTACATGAAAAAAAAAAACAAGGAAAAAGAAAACATTTCTCTCATTCCACATGAGCTCCTTCATCTGATTCACTGCACAGACTAACACACAGACGTGCACCTGCTGCACAAGAGAATATGTAAGGACAGAAAAGGAAGCTGAGACCATTCATACTAATGAAACCATTTACTGCCAATTAAATCTCTGTCAAACTAGGATTCAAGGAACTTGGCTAACTCTCCTCTTTGCTCCTGGCTCATCTTGGTATTTCATCTGGAAACAAAGAGATTGCATAAACAAGCTGGTCACCGGGCTTTAAATAAATAGAATTGTCTGTGTTTACAAGTGTCTGACAAAGTTTTCCAGATGTTAAACCAGCCCTACAAATTACAACCCACCCAAATTACAAATTTGCTAGTTAAAATGCCCTAACAAACACTGCTTTTAAACAAATACAGACTCTGGAATCAGCTGGACCATGTAAAAGGTTCACTGGAATCCCTTGAAACACTATTTAAAAGTTTTGCAAACAATTAAAGCAAATCCCCTGGATCCAATCAGGCTGTTAGAGCTCACTAGAATATAAACTGACACGAAGAACATGCACACTGTTTTGAAATAGAACTATACACTGGTGCAAATTATTACTATATAATGATATTCCTGCAACATGCAAGGTTAAATTTTGACTGAAATGAGGCTATCAAAACAATTTTCTTTTAATATATAATTAAAATATGAGCTTCCTAAAAAGTTTCTTGTACATTCTTCAAGATGTGAGCAAATACAACTTCACTACATGGAAGAAGGAGATCTACTGCTGGGGTTTCTTGCCTTTTTACACACCAAGGTAGATTCTATTTCCATCCAGCAAATCAAGTTAACCCCTGTACCTTAAATACATCTTGATTAACTAAAGCTACTTCTCACATTCAGTACAACTCTGCACTGATATTTGTTTGGAAATGGCAGTTACATATCTTCTGCAATACAGACAAGGTTTTTTTATTCAGCTCTTAAGTGGGATAACATCTAAATGCTAACTGAAAGGCAATCTGACTCTAATACAAACCAGGAATGACTGCAGATGTGAAAAACAGCAAAAAGACCGATGAAATACCTTTCTTCTCCTCCCACCAAAATTTCCCAAAAGCAATTTTCCCTCAGGAGTCAAGAGATTTTCATTTACCTTCCATTCCTGAATCACTGAATCAAAGAATAAGCTGCACTGGAAAGGACCCATCAGGATCACCAAGTCCTATTCCTGTCCTAAACAGAATACCCCAAGGATCACTGTGTGACTGAGAGTGCTGTCCAAACACTTCTTGAACTCTGTCAGGCTTGGGGCTGCCATCACTGCCCAGGGGAGCCTGTTCCAGTGCCCAGCCACCCTCTGGGTGAAGAGTTTTTTCCTGATATCCAACCTAGACTTCTCTTGACTCAGCTTTATGCCATTTCCTTGGGTCACAAGAACAAAGACATTGGTACCTGCCCCTCCTCCTCCCCTTGAGAGGATGAAGGCCACAATGAGGTCTCTCTTCAGTCTCCTCTTCTCCAGGCTGAACAGATCTCAGCTGCTCCTCATACAGCTCCCACTCCATACCCTTCATCAGCCTTGCGGCTCTCCTCTCCATGCTCTCTAATAGCTTTTTTAAAATGTCTTTTACACATAGTGGCACCCAAAACTCCACACAGGACTCGAGGTGAGGCTGTCCCAGTGCAGAGCAGAGCAGGACAATCCCTCCCTTGCCTGGATGTGATGCTGTGCCTGATGCCCCCCAGGACAGGGTTGGCCTCCTGGCTGCCAGGGCACTGCTGGCTTGAGTTCAACTTGCATCCACCAGGATCCCCAGGTCTCTTTCCTGCTCCCCAGTCTAGGCACACAACCAGGATGCCAAATCCTGCTCCATGCCAGGAGCAGGATTTGGCACCTGCCCTTGTTAAATTTCATACAATTCTCTAATTTGTCATGGTCTACCTATAGGGCCTTTCTGTCCATGAAGGAGTTGGCAGTTCCTCTCAATTGTGTCACCCCTTTGAAAACATCTAGAGATGTTTTTCATAGAAATGCAACACAACTTTTTGAACCTTAACTTTATTTTTTTACAGCCTCACCTACTATCTTTAATTAAAATGTAATAATATATCTTCAAACAAGAACTAACAGATGTGCTAAAATGCCTGGGTTCAAGTGATAGATATTACCCCTGCTAAGCCAAGGGAGTTATGACTTATCTGCCTGTTCACACAGAGTCAGGGGGCCATGGAGAAACACTGCAAGGACACCTAGGGAATCAATCAAATAGGTTGATTGATTCAACAGAATCAATCAGAATGGTAACAGAAGGTAAGTATCCTCAATTTGTACCTATGAAGAAATCTATTAAGGACATAAGATAAGAGAAAATAATTAAAGAAATACCTGCAGATAACACAAGTAACTCCCAGGTAAGTCAAGCATCTTCCAGAACAAAACAGCTCCCAGAAACAAGGAAATCAGAAACAAACATTTAAACAAATTAACAGATCTTTTCTTATATTCATTAGTCTCTATGTCTATATTCAAGCAATATTTGCCACTGAAGAGTCAGAAGGAGTTCAGGCCAAGCAGTTAGGCACTCAGAACAAAAGCTGTGAAGGAGTTGATTAGATCAGGCTGAAAAAACTTGACTAGATCTCAGGTGACTCACAGAAAAAGCAGAGCAGGAAAAATGACCAGAAAGACAATGTGGTATCCCCAAGAAACATGAATCTGTAGGCTCCCCTCAAACAAAAGTATTTGAAATCACACAAGGGCTGAGCTACAACTCAAAGCAGTGTTTTCAGAGCAGGAAACCTAGCTCTGTGTTGCATACCCCAGCATGTTGATTAAAGGTATGGAGTTGTTTCTGAGCTAGCAAAGACTAGTAATGTCCCTGTAGCACTACACAGGCAGCCGAAACTGGTGCTGTGATGTTCATACTATTTAAAAGGACTGGTTCCTGGTACATGATTCCTCAAACAGTCCTCAGGTATGACATAAGAGAGCATTAGGTAGCATGAACCAAAACCATGCCAAAAAATGTTGCTAATAATTAAGCCACAGGCTCTATCAGCAGAGCAGCAGTTGAGCTCACACCCAGGTCTTGCACTTTTTAACAGTATAAACATAGTCAGACTGTCTCCACCAAACAACTATGAATTCAATTCCTCCTCCCTCCTGAGCCATCACATTAATTACACTAGGCTGCAAGGATGTGGAGATGGAGCAGCAGGCTATCCTGCCCTAGCCATCCTCCCACAACCATGGAAGTGGAATATGCACCTTCCAAATGCACCAGCACATCTGAGCCACTGAGTATCCTCTAACCATTAACAACATGAATGTATGATACATGCTACCAAATGTCTGACAACTATTGCTATGTGTACTTGTGCAGAGTGTACATTTCAGCTCATCTTTCAGCAACACCAAGCAAGCTGTCTCCCCTCTCCACCTTGCAGCAGGGATCCTCTTGGTCCATGGTCCATGCTAGTTCTTGCAGGAAAGAACCTCCTCCCTCTCTGTACACAGCCAGCAGGTAGTCATAACTGTTACCTAGGCTTCAGATTTGTTCCTGGCATGAAAGCAGTATTAACTGAAGTTCTCTCTAGAGTAGAAGCACAGGAAAGTGCAGGAATCAGGAGTATTTCCATACCTTACAAAAGCTTTTAGTATCAGTCAGGCTGTGTAATCTATTTGTACAAGTAGATACATCAGAAAGATCCTCTTTATCAATAAATTTGTATGTGCTCAATGACTCTTGACAAAGAAACCTCAGCTACAGTTTATCATTATACTTTCAGGATCACTTGTTTCCCCAGGAAAAAAAAAAAAAAAAAAAAAAAGACCAGGGTGGGGGGGGTACCCACTAACCCAGCTGACTTAAAAAGCTAGTCCAAAACAGAAAACATGTGGGGACAAAAAAATTAAATTCCTTTACATGAGGCCTCTCTAGGCTCAAAACATTAGTTGGGAATTTGAGAAACTGCTTCCTATTCCTTACATCTGCATAAAGGTTTCTAAAAAGGCTCCAGACCAGAGTAACAGCAGCTAATGCTGGTGCAATTCTGGAGCACAGCTACATGAACTCCCATAGTGAAAGAAACAAACAGGGCAAAACCAAATTTCTGTTGATACAGGCTGAGTATACAGCACCAGCATCTGAAAACAAGAAAAAGTAGAATAAAAATAAATAAAGCCCCCAAAATATAAAAGCTTAGTAGAAGGACCACAACGAAACTCAAGCAGAAGAAATAACTCACAAACTTTGCTTAACATATGCTGTTTATAAGGATCATATGGATCAGCTCTTCTGCAGAAGAGCAGGCTGTGCTGCAAACCCTGTACATTCCCAGACACAACTGTGACTCTCAAGTAAGAACAGGAAGCCTTCACAATGCCTGCAGAGATACGGGCTTGATTCAGCTTTAGTTTTCATGCAGATCCTGTGACATACATACACATTGTGTATGCACATACACATAGGCCCACAAAATCAAATTTTCAATTTTAAGAGACTTCACGGGTATATTTAGTTCTATTTACTGGGAGTGAAATCCAGTCATCAAACAAAATTTTAAGCAGAAACCACTTATCCACTAAATTAAAATTGACTGTACACAAATGTTAAAAATGTCAATAATTCCGTACTTCTTTCTAAGAAAAGCAAAGTTTGCCATTAAAGGTAATCAAATTTACGCTGATAGTGATCAAGCACTAAACACAATTCCTTCCACAAAACAGAAATATCTCTCTTCTTGTTCAGTTGTCAGGTAGTCAAATCTTGGTAGGCATTATCAGTATTTCCCTCCAAGAGCAGAAGTCAGGCAACTCAAAGTAGGGATGCCCGAGCTACATCCTCAAGGTTACACGTTGCTTAGCCAAGCAACTTTATCTGGCTCATAAGCAATTTACAGCCACCCTCTTTCCCTCTGGTCCCACATCAATAACTGCTAGCTCTCAGCTTCCTGATTCCTTAGGGGCAAAAAGGACCATGATTTCACTTGAAAGCACTTTCCAAAAGCAGCAGTATTGGATGGTGCACACACAGTACAGCTGAATCAGATGTGCATGTGCAGATCCTTTGGCACAGTAAAACCCACTGAACATGCATGGATTAGCAGCACTCTGCAAACAGACACACATCATATACTAAATTTGCTCACATGGCAGGAGAGGAGGAAGATTTTGGCACTGAAAACCTATGCTGCTACAACAGCATCTTCTGACATAGCCCATTCTGATGGGAAATTCAGACTCCCCCGTTTTAAAATCTTCTGTTCTACTAAAAACACAAATCCATACAATGTAACTAAAAACTAGCAATCTCATTTTTATCAAAACAAATCCTTGAATGTAGTTAAAGACTCCAGTTACACCAGACAAGAACACCGTGCAACATTATTACTCAAACTCAGAAGTTACCTTGAAGATTAATTAAAAACTTACTATGTAGAGTGGGGTTTTTCCAACCTGCAATAATACATACAGAAAAAAGCAATTAAAGCAAATCAAGATTGCAAAGTCAACCAATTCAGTACAGGTCAGAACGTCCTAGACTTATGCCACCTTCATTCAAACTCATGATACTGCCCTTCCTGACATCATGATGTATTTTTCCACAACATCTCTTAAGTGGAACACAAAGAACAGTACTCAGTGAGTAATGCTGAATATTTTGTACTTGCTAGCTCTTCACGAAATGGACACGTGCCTTAATTACTCAGTTATTAACATACTCAAACTGCTCTGAATATAGGCCCATTTTGCTAGAAATTACCTGAGTGATTACCTGATCATGTGTGACCATGAAAACATGAAATTCCTGTGTTCCTGTTTTCCTTACACAGATCACAAAAATCATCTGGGTCTCCCAAGCCAAGGGAGCCATGGCAGATGGTAACTGAAGCACCTGGTTCATGTCATGACTTGTACAGAGCAGCAAATTCCCTCCAACTAATGCCACTTTAAAAACACTGCACACACACAAAACTGACTTCAGGTGCAAATGTATTTTAAAAATTAGTGATCTTTTACTACTGAACACTGAATTTGAATACTTTTTAACTAATGTTTATGCAACACTTTTAGACATATAGTCAGATTTCCTCATGAGTTTTCTACTGCAGTCATTATTATTGCTGAAGTGCTTTGTGGATACTAATGACTGCTTTCATTTAATTTCTGTGAAGTGCATCACACTCCACCTGTAAACAGAAAACCCAAGATGAATATTATCTGGTAGTTAACTCTCAAATATTAGAGTCTCATAAATACATCATCATAATGAATGTATTTCTGTACTTTATTACATTTAGTTCCTTAATTTTAAAAATAATACCCATATCATAATCATATTATGCAAAATAATTGCTGGACAAACATCTAAAAAATGTAGGTCTAAAAAACCCTATGTTTAATACATTTAGGCATGCCTAGTGTAGCCCAACCATATTTTCTCTGTGGATGGAAATTAACATCAGGCAACATCACAGCAAAATACGTAGAAAAGATGAATTACTACTCTTGAATGCAGGCACACAGTTCTTCTTTGCAAGAACTACATGAAACCTGGATGCCAGACACCATTGAAAAGCAGTGGTCATGTATGAAGAGGCATGAGTATTATTACCACATACTTTGGATAATGAGAGTAATTGTAAAATGATGTTGTGTGACACTACATTGCTAAATGAAAAGCCAGAAAAGGTAAAATAGGCAAGAAGTGCAACTTGAGTTGACTGGCTTATTTGGCAGTATATTCTCAGCACAAGATTCAAGTACAAAACTCTGGAGAAAGCTCTGCTTGTGTCAAACAGGTTTCCAGCTGTTGTTCTGACAGGAGATGCATATAAGCAATCCAGATCCCTGCATTTCTCACAGTCTGCCACAAGGCTAAGAAGGAATTTTATTCCTTACCTTTATTTATTGCTTTCAGCAAAGCTTATAAGGTATGTCTATTAAACATTTAAACATTAAACACTGATATATATCCTTGCTTGCAAAAATTCCAATGTGTTAGGCCACATTTAAAGAAAATAACAGTTTTTAAGCAAACAGAACTACACTTCTGTAGAAATATCTCTGGATAAGGTTCCTTTTAGAAAGTGCCTGCAATGTTTTGCTGAAATGTTAAAATTTTTTAGAACAAAACATTAAAAAAAGATCAGATGTGGTTTTCCTTCAGTCTTTTGAATGACTCACAACTAAATGCACAAGGCATAACTAAAGGGTCATGTTAATAAATCAAGTTTACACTGCTTCACCAGCCACCTAACCTACTCATTCTGAAGTTACTACAATGAACCCAACCCACTGCGACACAATTTCTCAGTTGTACCATTAATGCTAATTATGTAGACATTTCATCCTACCCTCACCTCCAATCAACAAGGATTCTTTCACAGGTACTGACTAATTTCTACACTAAATTGAATGATTATTCAAGCATCCATCCCAAGCCAACCTCTTGCAGAGTACAAAAACCTGCACTGCTGCGACAGAGAGGGGCGAGAGCAACTCAAGGCATGGCAATACTACTGTGTATGTAAGTCAGTGCTCTGAGCTGAAAACTAGGGCAGCTTTGCCTTCTGTTGTCCTGGATTAACAGCTCCCCAGGAATTCAGTACTAGGATCAAGCTTTAGTCTGTCTGCTAATGCATAATTTGTACTTACTGCAAGAATGTAATACAACTTACAGTCTAACAAGGTTAAGTGCTACAAATGAAGTGACTTTTTTTTTTGTCTAGCAAATCCATTCTGTGTTTGTGACTCCAATTCAGTGTGGATGTTTAACTGTCTAAAATGTATCTCACAAAGTTGTATCTTGAGTAAAGTAATTTTGTAAGATTCAATATCTCAATTTCTTGTTCATGTACATGGTAAGAGCAATACAGGGAGAGTAAGAAATGTGCATCACAATTGCATACACAAAGCAAATTAATTGTTGGAACAAAATTATTGCTATTTCCAACTGAAGTGCAAGGTCTTGAATGAGGCCCTGGGCCTTGCAGCAATACATAATATGATATCAGGTACAGCAAACCAGTTGTCATGGCTTAAAAAAAAGAGTGAGCCATCTCATACTGGGATCCCAGACTTCAGAATGCTTGAGATGCAAAATTCCCCTCCCAGCTTCATACCAGCACTACAAATACCAAGACAGGTTTCTAGCAGAAAGCTGCAGAGAACTGGCAATCAGAGAGATGCAAAAGACATTGGTAACTGTGATAGTTATGATCTTCAATTTCTTAATATAGAATTAAGAAATACACTAGACAATTTTTGTGTGACAATAATAAAGATCAGCATTCCCTTTCTACAGTAAGATATTCTAAATCATTCTAGCATTTATAAATAATTACCTTTCAGTTGAAATATTCAGAGTATTAGTTTCACAAAGGCTGAAATTCAGTATCTAAGTGACTCAGAATTTTCTCCTTCCAGGCCCACAGGCACAAGAATCAGTATCTCTCACCAGAACTGATTCCTATTCCCATGTTATATTAGTAGCAAAAAACATGCTGACATGTTTGGGTCAAGTTTTCCAGAGAGGGGAAAGGATACAGCTCATCCAGCAAGACCCATTTTGTCCTCAGTGAGGAGAAAAACACACATCTAGAACTCAATAACCCCCATCCTCATGCCAATGACAAAAGTAGCTCTGAAGTTCTCAAATGCCTTTTTGTCTCTTGATGCTTTTGTCAATACGTATCTACTCAACTCCCATATCTTAAATGTCAATTATTCACAGGTAATAAATTTTTTTGCACTGTTCTCATTCACTGCTCAGCACAACTAGCATTCACAGACACTACAACATTCGAAATAAAATGCAAGCAGAAAGGAACCAAAGATAACATAAAACAAACCAAAGATAACATAAACCATTTACAAGGTATTGAGAATGATACTTCTGTATTATTATAGCATAACTACCAAAAACCAGCCAGTTGTAATTAGAAGGTTTTAATGGGTGGAGGACCTCTACATGTGTCTTTCATTGCAAGGCTTTATATTAGCTTTGACTTAATCTTCTCAGCCTTCCCTATTAGCTCTCCAATTTTCCAAGAACACCAAAAGGTGACATATACATCATATTGGCTCTCCAATTTCCCAAAAATACCATAAGGCTACACGTACACCACAACATACTACCATGCTCAAATATCACTTTTGTAATGACAGACAGGTTATGTTAGCCCTGCTACCACAGGATTACATGAAGAAGGGCACATATTTGGGACATATTTAGGAGGCCAGATGCATAAACAACAGAATTCCAAGAGGCATATGACCATGGTATCAGCAAACCTGAATGCTTTGATATAAAGGCCTTGCATATGGTGTTTTCTGGCAGGGTTTTTTTGAGTATTAGCTAATAGTAACATCTTTTCCACATTCTGAAACTCAGAAAGTTTTCTAAAAGACTTTAAAATAAATCTTCATTAGACAAATTGTTTTTTTCCAGCCAAACCTTGTAGGTTTTTTTGATGCAAGCTTTCTGTATAGCACATAAACACTAACACCATTTTAAATTAAGACATGTTCACTGCTTTGAACTATCCACCTACTATTTTTCTATCTACCTCCAAGAAAGACATTGCTATCAAATAGTTTTGCACTATTTTCAATTTTGCCATCTCTGCTAAACAAGAGCTAGATTTCTATAATTACCAGACAGTGAAGATTTTTAGTTAAAGTAGAAACTTTAAAAGTTAAAGTAGTAGTTTTAACTATGCTTGTCCTTAGCATTACAGATTTTAGCTGTAATGATTTGTAAGAGTTCTAGGCTTATTGATACATGACTTATCACCCCCAGTGTGAAACCCCATACACATCACTGGAGTAGCCCACAGTAACATAACTCACAAGATCAGAAAAACTGGACAGGACTTTAGTCCTACTAAGAACAGGAGGAAATTCGAGCAAGAAAGTCAGAGTCAGATGTAACACTTGTGTCTGGGAGAGGATTTAATGTTGAGGTCAGGTGTGGCTATCCACACTATCTTTTTCTAAAGTTAAACAACAAATTCTTGATTGCAACAGTTTTTCAGTGCCTGTAACACTGCCAGACCTACCATCTTCTATACTGCCAATATAAAATAATTCAGAAGATTATTTCAGTCAAATAGCTCTGTTTCAGGGAAAATACTCAAATCTGCTGTATTTACATCTATTCTTAACAAACCTGGTATGTCTGTGCTTGGATGAAGAACTTTCAATTCAGACCAGAGTTTTCAAAAAATGTACATATTGCCTAAGAAATCAGAACCACAAGCTCTGACAATATTAAAAGGGAACTGAAAATCAGATTAGGGACTGGCAAGAAAACCTTATTCAGCAACATATATCCTTATCAAATATGAAGTCAATACCATTTTATTTACCATTTTCACAATAATTATGTATTTACAAATTTCATTAAATGATAATAAAAATGGACAAATGGGGGGAAATAGCTGTAACTACAGAAACGTATTTATTCTGCTTAGTACATGGAAGTAAAATATATATTGGTCAATGGCAACTTAAAATTAGTTCTTACATCTACAACATAAGCTCTATTTTTTAAAAAGAATATTAGCCTTGGACAGAGTAGAATCAAAAGGAAATTAAGTCATCAAATCTGAAGTAACACTGCTGTCAAATTCTGTTCAAAACAGGCAAGTTCTAAGTCTTCTAATAAAAAGTGAATTGACAGAGCCAGTAGTAAAGTGATTAAGCCTTAGTAGCTACAACTTTCTAAGGTTCCATCTGTTCTGTACATGTGCCACCCTGGGCCTTTGCAAGATCCAAGACCTGGGACTTTCTTCTGTACTGCTGGTGACACAACACTCCTGCTCTGTCAACAAAGAAGTAGCGCCTGTTGGAATAGAGGTGACAAACTTGGAAATGTAGGATACAATTAATACAGACAGTTTGGTAAATAAAAACTTAGGTTGCTGGTCAAGAAGAATAGAAAACATGGATGAAAAAAAGAGGGCACAGGAATATAGCCAAAGCATCATATAATACCACTAGGAGAAACTGAAAATTAAAACTTTTGGAGTATCTGCTGAAGAAGTGAAAACAGAGTGAACACTGTAAGAAACAGTCTTACAAATAACTTGGAAAAAAGCATAAAAACTCTTCAGCATGATGGCTCCTGATAAATCTGTAAAGACAACAGATCTGGTTATATGAGGCATACTCAGAGGAAACACTGGCTTTGAGTGAATATTTTTGTAGATGTACACCATGGAAAAGAATGGTTAGAGTGTCATATCAGAGCACTCCCTCTGGAGAATGGTCTATTTACAGCAGAAGCACAGCTAGAATGTGAAAAAAAAATTAATAAAAGAAATTTTAAAATGTTGTCTACCAGAATGAGGCAGCTACTTAGTCTTTGAGCTTTGAAGAAACTATTGATGTTACTGAAAAAAATATAATATCTGAACTACTCAAGATCAAATGGAACTTCTCATTTAAAACTGCCCTAGTACCACAGGGTAACATAAACATCATCCTCAAGAAGATTCTTAAACAAACACTGACCTGTAGAGGAGTAAACTTGATATTTATACAGGATAAAGTGTTGCTAGCAAGTCTAGAACAATTAAGGAATAAGTAAGTAAATATGATACCATGTGAAAGAGTTACCAGGGCATTTGTAGAATAGATGCATTTTGCAAAGTTAATACAGCTTTTTTAAGTTATAAAAACATGTCCAGGACAGAAATTTGATTGACAGCATACTGCATTTCAAAGGCACTCCCCAAAGGCTACTCAAGAAAGTAATCTGTTAGAGTAAAAGGAAATGTCCTGTGAATAAACCACTGGTGCAAAGGCAGGAAATAATGGTGGACCCAATGGCCAGCTTTCACAGTGGATGGGACAACCAGAATAGTGTCACAGGAACCTGTGCAGTAACCTGTGCTTTTCACTGGGGAGCAGATGTCCACAGATGCTACTCAGAACAGAAAAGATACAGATCAACTGTTAAAACATGCATGACTCCTTTATTGGGAGTGACTGGGAGGTGGAACAGGAGATTAAATTTAATGTACATAAGTATAGTGTACATAAGTGAAACGAAAGGTGAACATGTTTCTAAATTTACACAGGCATTGACCTCTGAGCTTGTTATTCACACTCACAGATAACTTGAAAAATGTTAAGTTAGATTAGGCATTCACAACATAAACAGTGAATTCAGTGCTCAGGAGACAAATAGGCATCAGGAACTATTAGGAAAGAAACAGAGAACAAAATAAACCCCACCACTAAACCACTCTATGACTGCATGCTATACTGAATGTTTCATTGGTTCTGGTTTTGGGTACCAAACAAAACAGAGTCAAACTGGAAAATGGAGAATGTTCAGAGTAACTCCTGTAGGAGGAACAGTCAAGTAAAATAGAATTATTCAGCCTACAGAACAGGCAGCTGAGAGGAGCCACGCTCTCTCTGCAGCACTCAGACACATAAAAAGGAAGCAGTTGTTCCCCATGTCCTCCACTGGGACACCTTGCTGAAATCACATAGAAACATGGAAAATAACAGATTCAACTTTAACAAAAGGAGACCTTGACATTGCAGGTAATTAAGGTGTAGACTTCTCTGCCCCAGGCTCTTAATGCTAAAGGCATCCATGAGCAGATGAAAGACTAGGCAAAATTTTAGAAGGAAAGAGCATCCAGATTCACCAAACCAGCCATGCCACCTCCAGTTATGGATGGGTATAAAACTATCCATGAGCACCATGTGCTTGGTTTGTTTGCATGTTATTCTCCCTGTGCATGTGCTGTTGCCTCTGATGGAGTCAACAGGCAGAGCTGCATAGCCTCAGTTTGTACAGCTGGATTTGTACATGCTGTTAGGTAACAGAAGGAGAAACAAGACTGGCTAAAGAGACTTAGGGCACTCAAAAAAGAGACAGAATATTTGTCACAGGTGGTATAGTATGAAGGAGGGGTGTACCTTGATGTCAGGGGGAGGGGACTGCAGGAATGAGTGTGGTCAGGGGATTGGAAAGCAATAAAAAGGGAGAAAAGGTTTCAAAGAGGCAAGGGCTGTTTACCCTAGGAATTTGTGTGTTGGTTTCAGTCCTAGAATCAGTAATTAGAAGTCAATTAACAAAATAAATTAGGAAAATGTGTCCTGATTTAGGAGTCTACCTCCAATTAACTGAATATTCTATGCCTGTCAGTGTTTTCCACTTGAATCTCCCAGTTTCTCTTCCCCAGTAACTTACTCAACAGTTAAGTTCTATGATGAACATCAAAACTATTACCTTCAAGACCTCTACAGAAACAGAAGATTCTGTTGTCAGAATCTTCATCTCAGTAGTATTAAGTTTGTGGAATGGAACCTCATACTCTGTTTTCAGCAATGTGTCAACTCCTGAACTTTAGGGTTTTTCATGTAGGGTAAAATCTACTGTTTAGCAATACAAAGAAGAAAGCAGTACAAGTTTCAAATCTGAGTAAAATGCCAAAATGAACAATGTTAAGATCTCACCTGGAGTAAGTATGAGCAAGAGGTATCTGCACTGGAACTCTCATTTTGTACCGTATTCTGCTGAGTAATAGCATCTTCTTTCTTTCGTTCCTTCTGGCCTGCTTCATCATCTTCATACTCATCTAGGCTCTAAAATGAAAAATATTTGGTTATTATTATTGTATGCTGCTTCACATGCTTCCCATATTTCACAAAATTCATGCATCAGTGAATATCTTCAAATAATAATTTCATATTTCAGGAAAGTCTAATTAAATGTTTAAATGCTTTTTGTTCCAACTAACAGCTTTTCTTCCTGACAAAAGTAAGAAATAATCAAAACACGATCCATTTTGACAAAGGTTTAGGCAACACCATGCAAGTTCAGTGCTAATCCCGCTGTGAGCAGGAGCTTGGGCTATACCTGAAGTTCCTTCCATTGGAATGACTCTACAACCCTGTTTGCCATTTACAACTGTATTACCTTTACACAAGAGATTTTCTGGAAATCCAGAAAAGAAACAAAGTTAATTGTACTCTTCACTCAACATCAGGGTTTTTTTGACCTAGTGGCACCTGCTGAGGTATAAGTGTCAGTCTCAATCACCCATTTTAATTTTGGCCCTCTTGATTTTCATTTTTTCTTTGAAAATTTACCATTGAAAATCAGTAATTTTTTAATGACTTGGACAGACATTAATTATTCACAGTTTTACACTTATACATAATGTTTTGACTCTTCAGCACAAATGTTCACATTGCTGGAATACTTGCTTTGAGAGGATTAAGTTTCTTAAGCACTGACTGCTGTCAAGCCAGAGACAGTAAAAGTAAGTAGGCAAGTAAATAAAAATATAAATAAAATCAGTATTACTGCCTCTATTCTAGCTCAAAGCCACGTTATGGCCAGGGTAGAAATGTGAGGACTCAAGCACCTTTGGGCTAAGTCAGCTATGTTAGAAAACCAACTTAAAGCAGACAAAGCCAAAAAAAAAAAAGTCTGACCATGACATCACAAGCTGTTTGCCAGTACTCTACATCAGAACAAGAGGTGTGTGAAACCCTCTTACAGAAACAGAGGGAAATAACCAGTTTAAGACATCCAAAAGCTTCTAGATTCATGTACATTACCTTGAGAAACAAAGAACAGGACTAGCAGAGAAGAAAGATGAATGTCAAATTATTTCAGCTGACATTTCTAATGCAGTAAAAATGAAGTCAGTATTCTGAGGCTCAGGTACTGACAATCTCTGTCATCACTTTACACAAAGGACAGAAAACTAGTCAAAAGTATATAACGAGACTGCTGGAATACACTATCTTTAAAATAAAACCAGTGTTATTTGCTAGCTGGAAATAGCAGTAGTATATCAAAAACCAACTCCAGCTCCTCCAAAGCAAACACTATGGTGATACACGTGCTAGAAAACTGGCAAACCAGAAAGGGATTTGTTTCCACAAGTGAACCTGAATAAAAGCCATTTAAAGTCTCCACAGCAGTGCTCATGACAGCAACACTAATGCAATTTCACTGGTCTACTTCTAACCAACCTTTCAATGTAACTCATGCAGACCTGCTCCTATCACTAAGAAAGGCACACTTAGAGGGTTACTATGACTAAATCATTACACATTCAATAACACTTTCAATAAGTCTTTTCTAATAAAATAATTACAGATATTTAATATAATTCTTCCGGGTCCATTTGTAACAAATTATTTAAAAAACACTGCCATGGTACATTCTAGGAAATGATCTTTAAATCAACGTCCTCTACCTTTTATAAACTGTAAAACTTAAAAATTTTGATGACATAAACTTATGTCCTAATTTATCCCATTATCATACTAATTCATTATGAAGTGACACAAGAAGAAATAATAAGGCCCTGCTGCAACAAGAAACTGAGTCATCTCTGCCTCTTACAAAGCCAGCCCCGTTCAGAAAGAACTAGGAGACACACAGAAGTCATCCTGTAAATTTTAACCCGTGTCAGATGAAGAATGATACTGTGTTAGAAAAACAGAAACATTTTGAGACTGGTCTTCCAGTCTCCAAGTCATGACAGAGAATGGAAACAACTTTGCATTTTCAAGGGAAAACATTCTTTAAGGAGAAAAATTAGGCTCAAACATCAAGCTTGTAGGAAAAAGGTCTTAGTAGTGACTAAGTAGATAAGTGTAGCTTTCTCCACAAATTCTCTCTTCAGATACATGCTTCTCAGAAGATTTCCAAAGAGAGTGAGTGCTCAATAGAAATATTTTTCTCAGAATACAATTGCATTTGTAATGAAGAATGTTCTTCTCTCTTTTAATATAAGATTACCTGCTACTACCTATTCCTTTATCAATTTTAAACAGGAACAAAATCTGGTTTTCTAGCCACAAATTTTAAAGTTCTAGCCACATAATTTTAAACTAAATATTTTCAGTTGGGATTTGCCAGCAATGTCCATTCCCACCCTTTCCTTTCTTCTCAGGAAGGTCCAAGATCACCAAAGTCTGCTTTGTACCACTGAAAGGTATTCAACTACCCCAAATAATCCATACTTCCAAGGTTAAAGGCCTTCTTGCCAAGCATGGAACAGTTGGTTAAACAGTTTATGTAAATCAAATTCTATTTTAAAGGCTATGGGGGCTTGTTCCCCCCTCCAGTTGCCTTCACTGCAGCAGGTGTCCCAACCAGCTGAGGCCAGCACAAGTTTAAGTGGTTAGAACCACAAAAGCACCAGGTTTTTTATGAGTTGTAAGAGATGAGGTGGAGGAGTCACAAGCACAGGTTGACAGCCACCATCCATGGCTGACACAGCACATTTGGCCAGGGCTGCCAAGGCCTTCCTGCCCTAAAGCAGATTTGTTGGCGCTGTCAGAGGCTGTGGTTTCCCAAACACAAAGGTTGTGTTCCCCTTCCAAACATGCAGACACACCAATTCACACAATGCTTACAAAATGCAGGCTGAGCACAAACCAACACACTAACAACTACATAAACCTTTTACTGCCTTTAAGGAAGTTATTAAGTTTTGCTTCCATAACCATTAGCCTTAAAAAGGAAATCCACTTTTTTTGACTCATGATGAAATAAGCTCTCTTATTGAAAATATCCTGCTTATGCACTTCATCTTCAGTTACTGATTGCTAGCATTACTGCCATTTATGTTCTTAGCAAATTTTTGGAGTAATAAAATTCAATAAAACCACATTTTGCTTTGTGGGTGAGGCTTGATCCATTATTATTGAAAAAATTAAAAATGTTTCAAGTGTTGTTAGACACTTTAAAAACAAGGTTTTTTCTAACTGCCGTGCAGCTGAAACTGCCTCAATCCACAAGACATTTCAATGAGCTGGATTACTATGTTGTTCATGTTGCAGGCTCCCTGAAATGCTGCACTTTGCTGTAAAAACTAGTTTCACATCACTGAAAAAGACGTAAGTACAGCAATTACTTTCTCTGTCAGCACAGCAGAGAAATGGACTTGTAACTACTGAGGTGTAATTATATAATTCTCTCTGTCCATTCCCTTTCCTCTGCTTTTTTATTTTGCCACTAGGCACATACCATTTCAGAATCTTATTTTTCATTAAAATCATCTGAGTTTTGTATAGCAGATACTCAATGTGACATTCCTACATCTGATCTTAATATAAGGAATCCACAGAAATTTTTTAGGTTTTCTAGGATTTCAGTAGATGTTTGAAGCTGTAGTATAAACATTTTTTTGTAAACCTCTAGTATGGAAAATACAAGCAGAGTAAGATGCTTTCAAAAGAATCGGACTGAGGAAAAACACTGCCACAAAGATATCTCCACATTCCAGCACACCACCACCTCCAGTTTAAAGAGACACTGTACAAAGAACATTTCTAATGGTTCACTGGTTTGCCTCCTATAAATATTAGTGCATTGCTAAGAAGAAGCAAAAGCTGGGGAAGGGCTGTCTTTTCCTTGGAAAGAAGCAATATTCCTATCCTGTGCAGATCAGTTTAAGAGTATGCACAAGCTGCTCTCGCCACAAGAAATCACACTGAGTCAAAATGTCCTGGTTCCCAACCCCCTTCCTGCACCAACCTGCTTCTGCCTTACAGCACATAACTGAGGGCTTCCCAGCTCATTTCATGAAAGGTCACTCAGGTTCCTTTCAGCAGCTCTAATTAGCTCAACTGATTTTGCCTGGACCAGATACAAGCCCATTCAAACTACTTATTTCGCAGAACTCCAGGAATGGTTGTGCTACATCAGCTTTTTGAAAATGATGAGCACTTGAGATAATACCATATTTACCCAGTACAGCAAGATGTGCAAGCAGATATGTACTCTCAGTAAAACCTCATTGTTCAGCTTCATATTGGGCAATGAACAGAAACTCTGCATCACAAGCACCATCAGTTATCTCAACGGGCTTTCCTAGCTTAACCATGGTAGTACTGTTGGAGAGGAAACAAATTGAGGCATCTTCCCATTTCCCTGAAACAACTACAAGCAGTTTAAAGAGGCAATTTTAAAAAATCAATTTTAAAAAATCAATTTCTCAGCATAGGAAATATCAAAAGATATTTCCTATGCTGAGAAAAAGTTCAAAGTGCACTATCATAACTTCACCTCAAGACATTGTAAAACTGCAAAGGTTCCTATTAAATGTAAATATTTTCTGAAAGCTTAACAACAGTAGAAATACAAGACAAGATGTAAGAATTAATTTTAATTCTGAAAAAAATTTATCCAGGCAATTAACTACTGCCACATACATTTTGGAATTCAACATTATCTTTCCCTTGGCTGACCAACCATTCAGAAAAACCTGGAAAAGTAACTGCAAATAAAAGACAACTATCTTACACATATCTTACACATGATTTCACTCTTCTTACTGCAACACTGAGAACCAAATGCTTCCTTGCTTTACCATGCACAACTTTGATATCAGCTAAATACCACTTTCCTATCTCTTTGCATAGTATCAAATGCTTTTGTCAGCACCTCCCATCAAAACAAGCAAAAATCCCAAACCTCCATGATTTAAGATCGCGCATCTTTTCCCCTCTGAAGCACTAATTTTAACCATATTTATAACACACTTTTACTACACTGCGCAGACCTAACCCAAAATAATTAAGTAAAACACATTTACAGTAATAAAATCTTTTTATTGAAATGACAGTATAATTGGAAAAATTGCATCTTTTTCATTCTGCAAGCCTTTCATCACATTTCACTTGCTGAAGTGCTTTTCTTTACAAGTTGAAAACCAATCCTACAGAGGTGAAAACAAATAATGTTATTCCTGGGAACTGTCTAAAACCTACAAGCAGTTGAATCAATTACCCAGCTAATGATTTTATTTTTTTTAAGACTTCAATTCTCACATTAAGAGAGCCCAAAAGAGGATACTAAACTCCAACACCTTATCCACATGATTTTTATGCACTTCTAAAAGTCTACGTCTGTAACTGGAACAGTCTAATATCAACCATTAGTATAATCACAAGCATGGATTTTTAACACAGAAGAGTAGCAAAGGCAGGAATCTTTGGTATCTGAGATCAAAAGAGACCCTACAACAAGAATGGGTCAGTGCCCAGCAGGTGGGCCAGAGCACAGCTGACTGCAGCCACAGGATTCGCTCATCCTTGACCATGCTGCCAACAAAGCAATCCTAAAAGACGAGCATCGAGCATCGCATAGATCAGTGAAATGCACATCATGCTCTACAAAATTCACAGCATTCCTGATTATAAGTCACATTTACATTTTTTTTAACTCTATCCTTTTCTCACCCATAACAAGAATTTATAAGTACCTACTTTGTACATTCAATTATATTCCAGAGCAAACACAATTTAAAGTCTCAAAATCCTCTTAGAAATGTTTCGGGTAAAAAACCCAGCATATTTGTCTGTATTAAGAGCAAAGTAACAAGGTATTTTGAATTCTTTTAAAGCTTTATGTAAAACATCAACTGCATCAACACCAGAATGTCAATTATCCCTCATTATAATAACAAAAAGCAGCAATGTTTGCAGTTTGTTATTCATCAAAATACACTGTTTGGTCACCGGTGTTTTCAAACATACCACAAGAATGAGTTCAAAAGTCAAATGTTTAACTTAAACTAATCACCAAAAAATCCTTTATCACAAGGCTTGTCAAGAATGATTGGTGGTTATGCTTAATTTAACTACTTAGTACATGATAAGAAAGTCACAGAGTAAAATTCCAGGGATCCAACAAAACTTGTCTTGCAAAAGACAAGCTATGGAGCATTATTAAAATTTTTCAAGAAAAGAGAGAGACATAATAAAAATCATGGATTGGCAAACATCAGAATTAAGCACCAAACTTTTTAACACTGAACTCATGGTTAGCATTTTAGAGCCCTTCTAACTGATCAACACCTAAGAACAGAAGAATCAAGCAGCAACAATGACTGAGGATCCCAGTGCAATGACATCCAACTGCTTACATCTCTTCCACAGAGAAATAATGTGAATAGAATTATGACTCATCCAGAAGAAATCCCAGTCCCATGCTCTTGAAAAGAAAATATGAAACAACATCAAATAAAGGGTGCAAGAAAAAAGCAGCACAATCCTCCTAATGCTGTTGGTATGATCTGACTTTCACAAGTATAGGGTCCTTTCATAGCACATCTCTGTGCACCAAGAGTGAAAATAAACGTCTCACTCCTCATTCAAATTTTGCACACTGCTCCTTACTTCTATTTTGACAGTAAACATGTCTTTTCCCTTCTCTGCTGATGGTGGACCTCTGGTAAAGAGTTAATAAAAACTGCACTGTCTGCACAGAAATCACTAATAGTGTTGAACATATGAATCTGAAAGTTACAGAAATGGTCCCTAAAAATAACACACACAGAGAAGTGGAGTCAGTCACCAAATCAATCTCATTAACCTCCAAGCTAATATTCTGAAATAATGCATCCTATCTGAAACAAACATAGCAAACCAGTGGCTGAGCAGAAGAAATTCAGTAAAACAAAGTTTGCCTGGTTCAGTCAGGGGGGAAAAAACAGATCTGTTAAAAATATTTGCACTGTTCACAAAGAAATATCTATTGGTTTGCATCATGCCACAGATGTCAGGAAACAACAATCACAGACTGCAAGAGCAGAAAAGAGAACTCTTCCTGGATGTATAGAAAAAAAGTGATCATTCAGATGTTTGATGCTCACTTATGCTACTTTTTCTATTAAACTTGCTCTGCATTAGGTAAGACTTTAGGAGATGTTGATATTAGAGGGCTTGTAAACAATGGCTGAACAAAAGCTAATCAAGCAAAGATAATGGAGTAAAAATGTCTGTAACCACCATTACTTTGACTTTCACTGCCATGTATTTCTAACAAAACTTAGCAAACAGAAACAATGCTCCAAATGAGAGAAAGATTTATTGTCATGTAGCAAAAGACCACACAGACTGAGCACCTTTCTCTTTAAAGCCACAGAAATAGGGAGAGAAAAAAACTAGAAGAAGATAAGCAGGCTATTTTCAAAACAGAATTATTCCTTTTAATGTGACCACCTAACACAGAAGAATGTTCTCAACCCCAGTACATCTATGGTGCTTCTGAAGGGAAATAAAGATGAGGTCAGTACTGAAAGAATGTTCTAAAAGGAAACCAAACAGGTTAAGCAGTGGAACTGTATTTCTAACTATCCTGTCCCCTAAAGAATGCAGTTTGTAGCCATTTATACTGTCTGAATATCAAGTTGCATTTAATTATTTTGTAATGCAGCAACTTCATAGGATTCTGCTCTCCTGCCTAGTGGGCTACTTGTCATTTGCCTTATTCTAAACACTGAATCTCATTCAATGTTTACATACAGTGGGTGTGGGATTGGTCAAACTAAACAAAGGCAAAAAGGCTGATGAAAACCAACTGAGCACAGGCAAGCCAGGACAACAGACTCAGAACCCATCCCAAAGGGAAAAAGAAAACTTTGGCACAATAATTTTTTGAGAGTTGCACTATAATTCTCATTTAGGAGTGAGTTCTCAAACTACAGAAAAACTGATAAAAAAAAAATAATCAGATTTTCTGCTCTTCCAGGTGCTTCTTTTGAGTCCTAACACAAGGGTACTAACTAGACAGAGATGGACTCTACATTCAGCCGTGAGGCAGAAAGGGAAAAGTAGTACTGAAAAAGGAGTTCAAATAGGATAGGCACTTATCTGGATGAAAAAAAAAAAAGTTTGAATTTTGTATGCATGGCAATAAACAAGCACTTTTGATGGACTCAGCACTGTTATCAGGAATAGACAGCACTGATCAAAACTGTGCAGGCAGACAAAGCACATCTGTGGTACTGAAGCCTCCATAGCACAGATATAACCAAGTAAGATGAAAAAAAGTTTAAACTTGTTGCTCAAGTCAACATTTTAACTATTTCCTGGGAGAACACTTTATACCTACAAATTAATCCTAGTGACAATTGTGTGATTTGGGACAGAACAGCGGCTGGGAAACAGCTGTTTCCCAACCTAGACTTCCAAAATCACTCTTTAGCTCTGTATTTGTAGGGAAGTCCTCTTCCTTGGGAGCATTGCCAACACTTTTTTTATAAATATATCAATGTCCAAGGATCTTGATGAAAATCCAGCCCAGGTTCTCATAGTGAAATGTTACATGTTTACAGCCTAAGAGTCTTCTGTTACCTCCACTCATATCCTTGCTTCTTATGGAAGCTGTGCTCAGAAATCCCAGCTCTTTTGTACTCCTATGTTTCTGAAGTCACTAGTGCTGGCAGGTGCCTGCGTGTTGTGTTCCAGACAGTAATTAATACTTAGTAATAGATCCTTTAAGACATGAAAGTTGCCCAAGTGTGAGGGGGCTAACTGAAGTTTGCTACAAGTGAAATATGCAGATTAGCTGCCAGAGTAATTCAAGGACTAGACAAAACAGGCAATTACCCTTCCACCTAAGCAGTCAGCACTGCATCCAGCCCTGAGCCAGCTCAGCAGGTGTTTGACTCTTCCCATTCAAAAGCTCTGGGAGGAACTAAGGCAACTATGGTATTGACTTGGGAGGGAGGAGGAGAAAGCGTGGGAGACAGAAAGAGCTGTGGGAAAGGCTCACAGAAAGAAGATGTAGCTGGTGCCTGGTGAGAGGGAGCTACTCAAGTAAACAGATATTACAGCAGCAAAAATAAGCCAGCAAGCAAAGGACACATCTGTTTCAATTGGTCTGAGAAGCAAAACTACACAAGGTACTTGTTTTTTGTGGTCTTTCTGTCGCTGTCAGAGTGGGCTGCCTAATTTTCCCTGCATCCAAAAATTTTCATTTTTTGATTACCAGGTCTAAAACAGAGCTGAGCACACTCCACTTCCAGTAGGTAAGAAAACCTAGGACTTCAGGGTGGGAACATGCAAATAGACAAGACATTGCCACAAAAGTGTATTTCATGTGCACACTAAACAGTACCAGCAGTTCAAGTATCTTAGTACAAAAGTAGCATTTAAATATGATGACCTCAGAACAGAGAACAGCATGCACAGACACAAAAGTAAATCCATCCAGGTGTGAGAAAATCATAGTATAGGATCATAATGGGAGGAATGAGTCATGTCACACAGTTGGTTCAAAACAACTTCACTCACTGGAACCTTACACTACTGGAACTCATTTCATAAGAGAGCAATGCTATTTCTACAAGAAATCAAACCAGAACTAAGCATGAATAAATAAAACACAGAAAATGCTGGATAAATAAAAGCTTACATTCACAAGCGTGGAATTTATACAAAAAGGGCAATTTTCCATTACAGTTATTTTAATTGTTGAGTGACTGATAAAGTTTTGGGGGTTTTTTTAGCTATAGAGTTACTTGCATACAATATAGTAAAAGCCTTGGCCAGGTCTTCAGCAATTAATTATTTGTATGTCACCCCATCTAGACAGAGACAAGCAAAGAGCCTGAGACCAGACAGCTCAAGCAAATCATTAAGATTTCATCTTATAAAGCATTTATTATCTTGATTTATAACATCACCTGTACCATGCATTTCTCAACTTCAAAATAGGAATATTGGGTAAAGTCCTCTCTTCTGAAATATTCAGAAATCTGCCCATTACTGGTGACTGGGAAACTTTTCTCCAAGGTGACACGGATTTGCTCTGTGCTCCAGACACAAGGCACTGGCAAGGCTCTCCCTTGCTGAGGCACAGAACAGAAGGGCTACAGCCCTTCCCCCCTTTCTACTGAGTGTAATGAAAGGGTGAGGTTAAGGTTAAGACTGATGCAAAATTACCATGCATCATGTTTGCCATGGTAACTGTTCACATGTGTTGTTTTCTGTAGACCAAACTGTGGTAAACACAAGGTAATTCAAGCTTTACCATTCCTCAGTGAAAGAGAAGTAAACAATTACAGGCAGCCTGTAGGTACCACAGGCTAGAAGCATTTATTCTGTTACCATGGAGCAGCTCTGAGCCATTGCTGTGTCCAGCCCAACTGCCTGTCACTCTGACCAAAGACGACAAGGAGAGGAATTCACATGAGTTGATAACACTGGAAATGGGATTCTATTCAATTTGTCTCATATAATTACCTATCACAGCCAAATGAGAGTTAAAATCAGACTTTTGTTCCTTTGATTTAAAGAATCTTAATGACAAAAAAAACCCTTTCAAATATAAACTGATGCTCCAGTAGGATCTTCACGTTGTTAACAGGAGGACATATACACATGCAAAAACAACAAAATAAATCCCCCCCAGCTACTGCTACACTTTTAGTCCAATCCAAACCAGAGGAAAGCAAGTAAAGAAGTATCCGAGGAGGAGTCAGGAATGAGGATTCTGCTGTTCACGTTATTAAAACATTTCTCAGACTACAAGCTAAAGCCTGTAATAACGTTGCTTGGAAAACAGAAGGCTGAGTGAGCATCTGAGGGTGAAAAGGAATGTTTTTACAGGCGCAGTTAGTAAATACCACTGGCTCCTGCAGACATTCTTCCTTAAATGGAAATTAACATTGCTTTAGGTTAGAAAAGAATCTCTTGATACAATAGATGTGAGAGGGTAGCTATTAACCTTTTAGCACCTGCACTAAACGAAACAAAAATTAGCAGAAGGCTTTATATATACAGTTTTCTGCTCAGTAAATCTTTAAAACTCTTTCCCTTCCCTGCCACATGACTCTTGGCTGTAGATTTGGAAGAGCAAGGAATCCTAAAGTCTCACAAACAACATTAAAATAATGTGGAAACACAAAGATTCTTTGCATATCTATGACTAACTGTGTGAGGACACTAGACAATTTAAAGAAAGGAAACCACTCAAGATACAATCAGAACTGAACCTTCACCCTAAAGTTGAGCCAAACTTTATTTCAACACTGAAATAACTCTGCGTTGCTTTGATTTTACTTCTGCTTCCTATTTTTTTATTTTCATGTCCCCCTGCAACTGCTTTGTCCAGCCAAGAAAACAAGACTTTTCCCTCCCCCAAAATTCCCAAGAAATTTAACAACATAATGGGCAAGGGCTGTGGCTCCACAACAGCCAGAAACAGCAAGTGTCCCTTTAGCTATACTCCAACTCCCTCTTTCCTGCCTCTGCACAAGGGCATCTACCAGTCCTCTGCATCCCCTCCATGGACACTGGCAAATCAGGGTAATTTCCTAGCAGAAAGGTGCCTCTATGAAAAGTGAGCAGTATTTTGTACACCTTGGTCTACCTAACTACAGGATCAAAGAGGTGCCAGGACCATCACAGGTAAGTCAGGTAAAAGCAAGGATCTAAAGCAGTGGAAAAGGATAAAACAGACATGGAAAAGGACAAAATCTCAGGAAATTAAAACCTCAGCAATTCGAACCAGAGAAATAGGGGTTCAACAGAAATTCATCTAAAAGCACATACTAACATTTAACATTATTAACTATTTTGGAATATAAATAGTGTCCTGATAATACTAAACACCATCTATATTTAGAGGGAAACAAACTACTAATTCAGACTTCAGAGCTCCAACACAAGGCCCAGGTGACTTCTTGAATCTGCAGGCTCTAAGTGCTGCAGAACAGTTTTCCCCTTGTAACCTGCGCAGCTGCTATTACTCTAAGGTGAAAAAGGAGGACTACTACAGAGCTGCAGAACTCATCCATCCAAGCACTGGAACTTTCATCACCATGCCACATCACAGCACAGCCCTGTCTTTAACATTCCTTAGGTAAAAAGCCCATCAAGAGTCAAACATTGGATTAACATGCTCCTTCTCACACGTTGTTCTTCTTGGCTCCACATGCAGCAGGGCCACTGCAACTCAAAGAAAACTGCAACACAAATATCAATGAGCAGAATGGAGAGACAAGAACAGGCTGGACTTAACCTGCCTTGTCCAACACAAGCAGCATGAAGTCAGAAATACCTACAGTCTGGTCAAACAGCCCAGCCTCATCTTCCGCTCATCCTGAGACCTGCACTACCCATCCTTCTGTCCTGGCACATTTACCTGCACAGGAACTGATCCCACTGTAAATGAACTCAATTAATCCCAAAAATGTTAATCTTCAAACCTGCCACTTGCCCTATTATTAAACCAGGCACACAAACACAACTGACAAGGACCTGGCCTAACTCCATGTGAAATTTGTAATGAATTACCCCTCTCTTGGCACAATATATAAAAATACATTAAAATATGTATACCTTGTATACACAGCATACCTCACATTAGTGACTTCTCCTGCTAACATATGCAAGTTATTTTAGGAAAAAATATCCATTAAAACAAGACCACAAAGGATCATAACACATGTACTGCACTATGCCCTACACTGCTAGAATTTTAGTATTCTCTTATTTCTGTTTTAAGAAAAATTTTCCACATTTTTGAACAGGGAACTCCTTTTTATAAGTAGAGCTTTGTACACATACACACTTCTATGCCTTTTGTTTAACTGTACTTATGACATAGCTTGTAAAGATAAAAAGAAGGTATTGAAAATTTAGCTGCAGCAGCTTATGCCTGGAATATAAGTGGAGTCTAGGATTTTTCTTGCTATCTTTATTTCTATAAAATCTATCTTTATTTCTATAAAATGTAGTATCTTATTAAATGGAGTTAGGATAATGAAAGGCTCTGAGTGTCTTCTGTAGCTCCTTTGCTATTTATGGTTTGTGTTGAAGACTGTTTCTAAATGGTAGAGGGGGAAGCAAGACACAGGTAGATCTATGCATTCTCATACCAAGCACCTACAAAGGCTTTCACAGTCATTCACTACTGAAACAAAATGCTGTGAGAAAGATTTTCTCCCAAAATCTCAGCTCACATTGTAAACAACCAACTGGGATAGTGAAAACAAAAACACACTTTGCAAACTGGATGCAGACTGATTCACTCATGCATTTCATACAACCTAGTAAGACTTTTTTCCAAGAACAACAAGTACATTACAGAAAAATCCCCAACATACATCCAAAAAAGGGGCAAAAGCAGCTTGCCTAGAAATGTAATCTTTATCACTGGAGATTTCAAAGTACACATCAATGGAAGATAAATATCAGGAATAAGACAGGTGTAAGAATGCTTTTGGGACAAGATGACAAACTGGACAGTTCTTCAGGGCTCCCTGCAGCCTAATTTTCTAAGAGTTTTCAATAGCAAACTCTATGCAGTAAGAGTTGCAGTGGCAACAGAAACAACAAATAAGGATAACAAACCGCACCAAGAACACATTTATCCTCACCAACCTTCATGCATACATCCCACAGAAACCACCTGCAGCTGCCCAGCAAACTGGGAGAAACAAGCATGAGCAGAGCATTTCCCCTGAATGAGGAAAACTGCTCTTACATCACTTCAATTACAGGTTCTTTTTTTTTTTTTAAGCAAAAAATACCAGTTCCTAAATTACACTTTTTCTTCTTGAACTTATCCAAGTGACTGCACCAGAGTATTAACTTCAATTACCATTAGTATATCACACCTACTGAAGAAACTAGTTCACACCTACATTCCCTGTTAGCTTAATCAAAATTACTACCTTTCTTACAACCTCTACCTTCCTGCTAACACAAGCTATTTACAAGATAACTACAACAGACTTCTGTGATGGTCTCAATTAAAATACTAGGAAAAAAAGATCTGCTAAATTACACTGCCTCTTTATTAGTTACAAAAATTAAGTAAAATAGATCTCCCACTAATTTACTTGGAACTGACTCCTATCTAGCTGATCTAGATTTATGAACCTAGAATTGCTTTTGTAATCATAATCATAACTTTATACTCAAATTCTCTAAAAACTTCTCCAATATACCAAGGTTGCTCAGAAATCTGTATTACCAGACCAGAGACCTCTCCGGACAACTCCTTTGAGAGCAAGTTATCTGGACATGATAATTTTCAAATGTTTATCCTTACTGGAGATGAACCAACTCCCTAGAAAAGCCTTTCTAAATGTGAATACTTACACTTGTTTCCAATGGGCAGAAAACAGAAATATTTCTTCAATGTGTACTCCTAATGGCAAATGCTAATCAATGCAGCGTAGTAATACCAACCCAAACAGAAAGACACAACGTGACTCACATTATGACTGAAATATTGTTTGTGGAAAAGAATTGCACATTTAAGTCAGATGGATCCTCCAAATGAAATGCAGCATTGGCATGGCCATGCTACCAGACCTTGGAACTGAAAACATTCATTTAAAGTATCTAAACTGACTGTTTGAAACAACCCCCTTATTTCCCATTGTAATAGGCTAACAGCACACCCTATTAGTGACTCTGCCTTAAGTGAGACAGGCACATGAGAGGCACAGAACACAATACTAACACCATCCCAGCTGATGACTGACCACAACCCCAAGTCTAAAGCAGTCGGTCCCTTGAAGATCTTCCCTGGCAGATAAATGAAGGTTCTACTGAGAGCAGGGTCTGCTCTCAACCCAATCTGCAGTGGCCACAATTCTCAGTTAGAGATGCTGCTGTACACTTCCAGAGGAAAGATCTGAAAATCACTGGTTGAGAAGTCTATGTGTACGTGGAGCCAAGTGTTGGAAACACTGAGGATTTATCTGATTCTGCTGGCTTTGACATATAACTTACTTATAAACTCTTAAAATGAGACAAGAAATGTAATTTTCTGTTTTTCTTTTTAATCAATCCAATCTTTTGTTTTATTTATTACACTCCTAGAGTGCTTTAATTTGTGGTTTTCTTCATATGTTCACCCTCCAGTGAGCAACACTCCTGGCAAAGCTGCCCATGCTGAACTTTTAATTATTCAACAGCAAAGAATAAACATTTACCTCTATTTGCCACAAAGCACATGCACTGCTACAGTCTGTTCTTAAAGACAAAAATTTTAATGGAAGTATTTGTAAAGAATGCCTATTTTGAAACACAGCGTTCAATTGCTTGGTGAAACCCTTTGGCAAGGATGTTGTGCATTCCTAGGAGGATTTAAATTAGTTTGCCGCAGAACAAAACCTGGGTTACGGATAGTAACTTGGATACAGTCACACACACACACAAAAGAGAACATTCTCACTCCTCCTGATCTTTTTCCTTGAAAAACCACAACCATCAACATGCAAAGTCTGTTTTAATAAGATAATGTGAGGGGGTTTTGGGGAAGCAAAAAATACTAATTGCAATTTAGTTTCTACACCAAGTTAAACCTGTTTGTACTGCTCAAAATTACTAAGGAGTGTAACTTGGCAAAATCCTACAATGTTTAAAGCTGCTACTTTTGAACTGACATTTGAAAAGACAATTTTACATTAAAGACCAGAATTGTACATCTCAATTTGAAATTCAACTCTTGATTTTTTTAAATATGATTTGAGACATGCTTGCTTAAAATAATTTCTTAGTTGTTCACTCAAATCTCACTTTTCTGTTCAGCTAATGGGCATCAGAATAAAGACAGGCTGTAACATAAAAGAAATTTAAACCAGTCTCATTAAAACAAGGGCTCTCAGCATTCAGCTCCCATCTTCTAGGGAATCTTCATATACATGATAATTAGCTTCCTCAAAGGCTAAGGCTTAAATGTCATTTCTTTGTGTTGTAAATTCTAATTATTCATAGTAAATAAATTAGTGATACTCTTTTATTCCTTAGAGCAATGGAGAAACTTAAAGTAATGGTACAACTGGCAAAAATTAGGAGTTCCCAAAAAGGGAAGTAAAACTTCATTCTTCACATTCCAGTAGACTTAAAAAGGGCTCCATTAACACTAACGGGGAAAGGGCCAGTGACCTAGAACTTTACGTATGGTCCAAAACTATTAATGAACTCTGAAGAATAAGGAGCAATGGGTATTCAAAATCCCAACTCCTGTGATGTAGCAGGAGAATGAATAAGCTGTGCTCTAATTTACTCTGACATGCAGCACGTCATGGCTGCAGAAGCAGTATGTTACAGCAAACCATCTTTCAGGAGTCACATTCTTGGGAAACAGCCGATTCCCAGGGATTCTCACATGACCCTTAGTTTAACAGCAAAATACTTAAGAAATTAAACTACATATCTTACATTTAAGTCATGAAGAAAGAAAAAGCATTGAGGAGGGAAGAACATGCTATTTAGCCTTACCTGAGGAGGCAATAAAATCAAACAGACTTTATGACCACTCTAACATTATGATTACTATTGAGCTTTATCCCATCTGTAAATTTTAGATTGTGGATGTCACAGTTGTCCACTACTGAATATGTCCCTTGAAAAATTCCCTTGTAAAACTGACAAAAGAAAAGGCTTTTAAGCATCTCATCAGTCAGCTCTTGTTCCCTGGGCCTTTTTATAGACAAATAAAAGCAAAATATGAACCAGTATTAAAATGACAAAATTATTTTGAGCTTTCCTTAGACTTGTTCAGATTCGGGCTCCACAACTAAATCAACCACTTGATTAGAATTTGGCTTTCTGAATGGAAAAAGTAAGTAGAGTAAGTAGAGTACGTAGAGTAAGTAGAGTAAGTAGAGTAAGTAGAGTAAGTAGAGTAAGTAGAGTAAGTAGAGTAAGTAGAGTAAGTAGAGTAAGTAGAGTAAGTAGAGTAAGTAGAGTAAGTACTTTTTTATCAGCACAAAGTAAAGTAAGTAGAGTAAGTAGAGTAAGTTTTACAGTAGAGTAAGTACTTTTTTATCAGCACAAAGGCAGAACTTAGCTTTTATAAAAACAAGCACTATCAGATGATAAAGATATTGGGATCAATTTGAGAAGTTATTACATTTCTCTACTAGTCAGAATAAACATTTAATGCTGTTTTCACATTCAAATTTAAACTATCTGTAACTGGAAAACAGATACATTTGTATTTGTATTCCATAATTCACCAAGATTATGAGTCTCCTAGATGGCTCTTGCAAGCAATACCAGAATTCTTTAAAATACTATAAATATGAGAATACGTATCTATCCAAATCAGCACTGAGTTTTTTTGTTACTAGAAATACTTCTGGTTGCAACTAAAATCCTTCACTTTAAAGAATGAGGAACAACCTAAAAATATTTCCTACTTATGTCTTGGACATATCATTTGTGGATTCATATTGATATCCTTTTTTGAAAGAACAGTTGAATTAAGGTCCCTAGGCCCCTGAAACATCTGGAAAGAAAAGGATCTGAGAAAAATGTGAACTTTTACTCGCTTTTGAGGAAGTTACCTTGAAAAATAGGTAATTCTTTCTTTCTTATTCCTTTATAAAAAAGAAACAACTCACAGTCTCTCTGATATGTGTCTGATAAGTCTAGCAAGGAGAATGAACAAAAAGACACTTTTCTCAGATATGCTTCAGCTCACTTACAAGAAGGACTAAGACAACCAACAAAAATAATAGACAATACTTTATACTCCCTTTACTCTGATTTAAATATGATAAAAGTACAAAATCAGAGTAATTTCTGAAAATAGAAAATGTGGTAAACAGTAGGAAAAGAAATAAGAGGTGGTTTTTAGAGGAAGAGCACATGAAGAAGGGCTTGTTCAGCCTGCTAAAGAGGAAGTCAAGGAGCAATTTAATAGCAAGCTCAAACTACCAGAAGGTTAGTTACTAAGATGATGGGAGCCAGGCTGTTCTCAGAAGCAGCAGATGATAAAGCAAAGGGTACAAAATGCATCAACTGGACACTAGGAACAATATTTCAGTAAGAGAGCAGCAGCACAGCACTAGGTCAGGTTACTCAGAGAGACAGCTGGAGAGACCATCCTTAAAGGTTCTCAAGCCTCAGTAAGACAAAGCCAAGGCTGACCTGATCCAGGGCTGCCCAAAGTACTGCTCTGAGACTTCCAAAGGCCTCCTCCAATCAACATTTCCATGCATTTACAGAGCCAGCAGGGCTGCTTGATTTATCTCCCATGTCCTGTCACCCACTTCCCCCCAAAGTGGAAATCTCAGAGTCCACCTGGCTTTTGTTTTTCTTACTTTTGGGCAACAATGAGATCAATACTGACTTTTTGAGATGATTCAGTCAAAATGTTCTGTAATTCAAAGCTCTGTGTAAAGAAGTATTAAGGCACAAGTCTAAAGATGCACCTAAAAAATGTAGAGAAGCAAGCATTTTGACAAAAAAAAAGGCCACACAAACAAGTAATCAGATGCATTTGAAAAGTTCTCCTAAAATATGCAAAGGAAAATCTTTTAAAAGCCAAAGGTTATGGTTTTGAAAGAGTAAATTGATTCTCTATTATTCATTAGGGGACTGAAGAAGATGGACTGATTAAATTGCACACTTTTTTCTGGATAGAAATATACTTCTTCCTGTAACTTTTGCTAAAGTTACCCCACCCAAAAAGTGAGCTGCCCTATCCAAATGTACCTTTACTGCTTCACTGTTCCAACTCTTCCTCTACTGGCTATGTAAACAGATACACAGTAAAGTCACAAGTCATATCACACACTCTATGATAAAGACTAGATCCTGAGCAAAGGTGTTCCAAATGCACCAAATCCAATCAAGGTCAGCTTCCAATGGATTTGTGATCTTCTGGTTCACTGAAATCAAATCAAAATTGCCAAGATCAGAAATGTCTCTCCCTTCCATGAATTATTTTCTGCTCCTTTCTCTCAGTGCCTTCACTTACACTGCATTTCCTTCAATTGCATATTAGTTGGATCACTTTTTTTATTGGCCTTTCATTGGAATTTATAGCTTTATTATTACTGAAAGCAGCAACTTTTTCAGATGCAAGGAAAAGAAGAAATGGGACTCATGGACTAAAAGCTGCAGAGCAAAACCAACATAGAGACAAATGTTGGAAAACCAACACAGTCTCATAGAGACTTCAAATCCTATTCCATGTGTTTTGCTGGATCATCTAGTGAGAAGTTAAGATGTACACAGGTGTAGCTTTTGACTGCATTATAAAGTACCTTCTCAAGAGGATTCCCTGACCCTCCCCCTTCCATATGAAAGGACTATTTGATGAAAACAAGTAAACTTCCAGCCAATAACTATAGTAAGCAGTGACTGTATTGACAAAGGCCATGCTGGAAATGGAGCAAAATTAGGAACGAAAGACAAAAATAATGAAATTTTCTGACCAATTCGTAGCAGCATAAAATAAAATCAGTAAAGTTTGACTTGGAAATTAAGGCTGCCTTCAAAGTAAGCTCAAGTGAAAAAAGCATATCCCTGAGTGTATTTTAATTTTATTCAGTTCTCAAAACAAACTACACGTAGTCCTCCTACCAGACACTAACATCTGGAAGTGATGTGCACATTTCTGGTACAGTACTCTAATAGCAGATACAGCACAGAGATTTGCAGTGTATAAGCTTCACACCTTTTCCTCTTGCTATTTACTGTCAAGAGAAGACAATCAAAGGACTTTTTATGGGGACTAAAGAGGCAGCTGCCAAATGTCTGAAATGGGTAAGCAGCCAAAACAATTCCTTCTGCCTCATTACAGGCCCATTTAAGTATCTTGTAACAAAAGGCACTAAAGCTTAAAACAAAAATTCACAAGTCTTCACTTAGCTCTGCGGTTCTCTTTCCAAATACTTTAAAACAGTTGAGTGGAAATTGTTCCCTCCTGTTATCTTTTGTGAAGGTTTTGGTGCTGCCACATCCTGACATACCCACAACAAGTAAACTGCTCCAACACAGTAGCAAGTTTAAATGCAACATGACTGTATGGACTGAATTCCTGCTAAGTTCTTCAAGTGCTGGGTCAGTTGATTACAACAGCAGATATCTACTTATATTTTAACAAGAACTGACTCAACCATCATCTTCGAGTTCAGCATTCCCTAAAAATCAAGGAATTCAATCCAACTGTGTGTAAAACATTCTGACTACTAAATTAAATATTTAGAGTACAGGATTATGTTCTGAACAATAAAAAGAGCCTTCTGGAGATAAATGCCTTTTTACAAATCCACCTTTCAAGGATAGCTCCATCTTTTGAAGAGGATTGATCTTGAAAGTAAAAAGCACTCATCTATGAACTCATTTAAATTATAAGCAGCAAATGCATTTAAGCAGAAAATAAGCACATTCTTGCAAAGCTTCCCAATTAAAAAAAAAAAAAATCTAAAAACCCCAAAAACCTAAACATCCATGATCACACTTCCAGACTTTCAAAGGTGTTAAAACATTTGACAAAAAGTAAGAACAAACAAAAACACATCCAAGCAGCAATAAATGCTAATTTTGTTCAGAGCAAAAAATTAGCTAATAAAGCTAATTTTTAAATAAAATACACACAACACACTTTTTCATCCCAACACCACCACTTCTGAGATCCCATGTAACACATTGTCTGCCCTGGGAGAAGAATATTTAAGTATCTTCAAAATACCCCCCTCCCTCTTGCCACATTCCCTTCTTCCCCTCCTCACTTTTTCAGCTAATACTTTGACATTAGTGGCCTCACTAAACTCAATCCTGCAAATTCCTGACATTCATGTCTTCTTAATCTGAAACGTAACTTGAGGAGATGGTTAACATTTGACCTTTGCTCTACCTCAGACATACCTGGAGACACAAAAAAAGTCCAAGGCATGCAAAATGCATTCACAGCCTGAAAGGATGTTTTATTTTAAAGTTCCCAGCACACAATCTTTAAAAAAAAAAAAACCATTAAAACTTCAAAAGATAATTTAACAAAATTTTTTCTACAAGTATAGACCTTTGCATAAACATTACAAACCTGTACTGAGAATGAAGACACGAAGAAATAAATAGAAATAAATCCCTAGAAGCATACACCCAGGAGTTTTGGTAAAATTAAGAGTTAAATAGCTACCACAACTAACAAAAACAGTCAATCTCATTTAATTAAATTGGATACTACACTAAAGAATGAATAACAATAAACCATACATTGATTACAGAAGTGGACATGGTACCTAACAGGCTATTACAATATTAGTCAGAAACGAATTACTAAGATAAATGGAGGATCAGGCTACAAAACAAATCAGAAATAAAGCAACCAGCTACTTTGTAAAATAGAAAATCTACCTGCTTACTCTAAATGAAGCCAAACAAAGGCTCAAATACCAGTACCTCTACTCTTTTTTTTTTTCCATCTTTAAGATGAAGTTTTAAAACTTAACCTTGAAGATTATTCTAGCTTTTATCCTCCCTCCTACCTTCCTTCATTATACACACACAAAAGGACTTTTGAAGATTGCTAGCTACACTTCAAATGGGTGCATTTTAAGTAGGGTTTTTCATTGTTGTACTTTGGGAAAAAGATTTGTTACAAATTAAATACTCTCAGTGATCAATAGGAAAAGTTGTATTGGTGTAACATGTTTTTACCTTAAATGAACTTGTCAGGCATATAGGCTTCACATCCTTTCAGCTTTTAATTGCTGGAGTATACTATCTGCAGACACTGGCAGTACCAGAATTTTGAGGGGAGAAAGAAAAGAAAGGGTTGGAATACCAGGGATGAACATGATTGTTTAATGAGCCGGTGTCTCTTCCCTAGAATACAGTCCCCATTTGCTGTTATCTCTCTGTGCTTCAGGCATTTTGTTTGTCATACAGTTAAGGCATGACTGAACATGCCATTCTGAGACTGTTCTTGTTAAATAAACCTGCAGCTACAACCAATAAAGGGAATGTCCTCTTACAGACATGAGGCATGCCACCTAAAATTTAAGTCAAGTTCTTAGAAGTAAAAAAGTGAGAAAATAAAGTGATTCCTTTTCTTCTGCTCCCAAGAAATTTTCATTTTCAGTTACAATTGCATCTTTCAAATCAACTTGTACCAGTAGCTGCTAACACACGAAAACACTGACTAGAAAATTCTTAATTTTCTCAAAAGTAAAATATTTCAAAGAATGTATTTCCATAACTACATGACATTATTTATAGTCCTCTTTGGAAGGGCTGTCTATCACAGAGAAAACATGTCCTTCCTTGGACCTGTAGCTGATTCAGAGCCAAGACCTTTCAAATGAAACCAACTGCACTTGTTTTGGTTCAAGCCTAGATGCAAAGCTGAATTCAGAGTCTGGTGGCTATTCCTTGGCACAAACATCTGTGACCTACCACTATATCCTCCAAGCTTCTTTGTCTGGTCAGGCAGCTTCCCATCTCACCCAGCACACACTCACAATCCCATTCAGTGTATTTAGTTCCCCAAGGCAGCACCAGTCTCTCTGAGCTCACTTCTTATATCCCTTCAGCTATGAAGTTCACAGAGTGCTGGCCTACAAACAGTTCATGCACGTGACAACAGCTAGAAAAATATGGTCCAGGCTGAGTTCCAGATATAAGGCAGCATCTGTAATCCCTAATAGAAACCCCTTTATGGCAGAACATATCCACTGATATTTTAGGGGATTCATTCATGATTAATTAGTGCAGCTTCCAAATAAAGAGTGTCCAAGCAGAAGAACCATCCCTGCACAAAAGACAGAAAAATCTTAATTCTGAAAGTTGAAAAGAAGTAGATGATAATGGAAAAAAAAAATCCATTTAAGACTGTCGAAAAATATTTTAGAGGCCTTGCTTCCTTTTTGCTAATTAAGTTTTGATACTGACCAAATACTAGTCCAGCCACAGATCCTAGTTCATACAGTCCCTCCAAGCTTCCACTGGAGTCCTGCTATGCAGAAACAATGACTGTGGCAAACAACCAAATGGGAAAAAAAAAAAAGACTCTTCACCATTTATTTCAGATTTAGATCTCTACTCTGAACAATAGGGTGCATAAATGCTACCAATTCAATTTCATAGGGAAATAAAGAGGTGTATTTAAAATTGTAATTTTAAATACTGGTTCATATAAATGTAACCAAACTGATTTTCATATTTAAGCTTAGACTCATACACATTTATATGAAGAAAAATTTTGGTCACCTGTGTTTTAAGAATGGCTGTAACATACCTTCCACTTCAGAATTTATAATTAAAAAACAGAATATACAACTTGACTGGAACACTTTTTCTCCCTTCTGACACTCAAATCCTGCTGCTCTACTTTCTCTTTGTCATGTGCTGACCTCTTTTTTCCAAACAAGTTTTATCTATCCCATACTCATTTTAGAGGTGCTGTGGAAAACAAAGGGAAAACCCAGCCATATAGTCGCTGCAGATTTAAAACAGTTAACACTTATGCAACCCTGCCTGGTTTTTCCCAACATTTTTCAAATAAGGTTATCTCAGTCTCTGGACTATGAAGAAATGCAAAAGGCTTTATAAATATCATCTTAAATGCAAGTATGAGCACTGGATACAACATGCATTCAAGAGACCAAAAAGCTAAAACAAAAGACAAAAATAAACCAATCAACAGCACAATAGAAAAATCACCTCTGTTTAGTGAGCTGCTTTTTATCATATTCATCAATTCTCTCCACACACAGCAACACAATTATCTCTTCTAAACTACTTCTGTAGTTACCTATCTTTCCTTATCATCTGTTTTTTTAAATATCAGGACATTTGTCATCTTTGTTGAAGTTCTGTAACACTTTACAGGAGAGGCACATCTTAAATTTATCCTTCAGTTTAGCCTTTTTTGTTATTTACTATGCCTTCAGTAAATCTACTAAATTGCTCCTCCAGTTTCTGCCTCAGGCTAAAAAATCCAAGCATAATAAAAGAAAGATTTTTGCAGGTATATTTTAAAGGGACAGAAACCATTCCATTCTGCCAAAAAGCTATTCTTTTTAATATTGTTCCTTCCAAACTGAGATCTGACAGACAGACCTCAAGCCCAAGCACCAGGTACACAATCTGCACTTATGAAAAAACAGCCATACTTATGCAATGTAGTGGCAAGCCCACCAAACACTCTAAGTGGGAAGCAACACTGACATCCAAAGGTCTGAGAGTCAGTTTGAACATCACTATATCACATTTGCATACCCACATTTTGCATTATTTCCATATGGAGTCAGTAAGGTCAGCATGATTCATTAACCACAAGTTCAGCAGTGCCCGAGCACCATCCTGGTCCTTCCGCTTGATCCAAGGAGGATCTCAAAACAGAAGAACAGCTATTCTCAACCTAAATTAATAGGCTGTAGCACCTAAATACAAGGCTGTAGGGATACTTACACTTATAATAATGGAATAGATATTAACTGATAGCTTGCACAATGTACATAATCCAGGTTTCACAGCTCATTTTCTGGTCTCTCTGCTCATGCCAGCAGTAAGTGATGAAAGCTTTAGAACATAAAAATATACAAATAAGCTCCATATTATTCTAAATAAAGAGACCACAGGAAAAAAAAAAAAAGGGAAGCAGAATGGCAGCTGTGAATACATAATTTATGCAAAAATACATCAATATTTCCAAATTCTTGGTTTAATTCTGAAACATTCTTGCATTGCAAAAAAAATGTAAAATGCTATGAGAAGTAGTTTTTTGCATTGAGCTGCTTAGCAACACCTGCATTCAAATAGCCTCTGGGTAACTTTGACAAAAACTGATTTGACATCTGACAAGCCCCAATTTTTTTTAAAATGAAAGGAAGAAGCAAGCCCACAAATGGGATACATTAAAACACCCATTTATGTTTTAGACTAAAGAAGATTGTCAGATAAGCAGATGCTCCTCAGTTTCTGCCTCAGGCTAAAAATAACTCCTATATTTTGCTGTAGAAGTCAACTGCCTGAGGTGCAGTATTTCACACAAGGTAATTACAATGCACATCATCTTCAAGAGGATACAGGGTATCTCACTGCACAAGTCTTGTTAATTTTTAGCCTATTTCTGTTTTCACAAAATTACCTTTAGGGTTTCTATGCCTTTCTAGCCATCCTTCTAGACATTAAGAAGTACTACAGACTTTGTCCTTTTTCAAATCTATTAGTAAGAGATCAAAAGAGAAATAGGCTGAATAGGAAATTCTTTGACAGATGGGTTACGACCATCAAAGAAATTCTAGCTATGCCATTCAGAAGTATGTGAATGCTGGTACCTAAATATTTGGTTATCAAGTGCAGGACCCTAATTTAATTGCAAAGAATGCTCAAAGTGCCCAATTCCAATATACTTCATTGGAATGCTTTATCAGAGTACTTAACACACCAAATATATGCTTCTTAAACATTCGGCTGCAGAATTCCAAATCAGAAAAACTACTACATTTCTGACATTCCTCCAGTCTCTACTACCTTTGTGAAAGAAATGTGACCATTTTCTAGGCTCAAACATCTTGAAAAACAAATACAAATCATTAACTAATGATTTAAGCTCCAAACATATCCTTTACCTCTTCTCAGCATAATATAGGATAAATGAATGTAATTTAAAATACAAAAAAAAAAAGTGGATCATCTAAATTCATCATATATTCAGCTATTTTTCTAAAAGAATAAAAACAAAGGACTGCTCTATCAAATGTCTCTACATTCAGTTTTTAAATCTTTCAGCATTTCTCATCATTTTGCAGATGTTTTTAGCTTTTGTCTAATTGAAATGACAGTGTCATAAAATCGTCCTTTGAAGAACCACATTGCAGACACACACACACGCAAAAATCTTTTATCTTGAAATTAGCGCATTAATTTAAAGAGAACTTTTTACAAAAGGACCTCAGAGCTTTTATAGGAATGAAGAAATGGTCACCCTAAATATGGCTGTGTAACAGACAGAAGTTAAACAACTCATTTAGCAAGGTCTAAACCATAATTTTCTACAGGACCAAGCACTTCCATGTTCCACTCCAATTTCCACATTCCAAAATACCTAGATCTTTACTCAAAACAGATCTTACTCAAAACAACTCCTCAAAAGAAAACAAAATACAAACAAATAAATATAAGCTTTTGACTTTGTGTTCTAGAGGCACCTGTAGCAGCTACCAGCTTCAGGAAAAAAAAAATTATTAAATATTACCTGTGAAAAGATAACAGTTACTAAAATACAAAGAACAGAGAAGTCACACATTGAATCTTTGCTGGGTTCCTACATTCTGAAGAATGTGTATGATACAAAGACAAAATGAGTTGCTCAGTTAACAGAGGTATGAATCCTTATTCATACTGCTAAGCACTGTTTTCTGACCAGAGATCAATATGACTCTTGATATCAGACTTGTTGAAAAAATGAAGTCATGGTCCTATTTCAGATTGGATTTTGTCTGTAACTGTTAATAAACTTCATTGCCACAAATAAAAAATACACACACTCCATCTCAATCTGTGAGCAACAGTCTGGGACACAGACTACAAGCACAACCACTGCCAAACTTCAAACAACTAAGGCTAATAAGGCACTGGCATAGTTCTGGCTGAGCAAAGCACTCATTAATTGATCAATATTAATAATAATTCCTAGTTCAACCTGCAAAAACAAAATGTATAGCTATGGAAGAAAATGAAATTATACTTTGTGTCACTGATTACTCTCTTCATTGCATCTTGGGAGATTAAATCTGTTCTAAAAGCAGACTAAGAGTTCCTAGAACTCTTTTGAAATGGCTGCTCACCCTATATTGTTAGTTTAAGCCTTTTTTAATGTTCACTTTGTTTAATAATCTGTCAGACTACCAGAATATTAATTAGCTCCTCAACTCTGCAATAAAGGTCATCTTTCAGAAGCTCGACAATCTCGAGCTGGTGAAGAGGGATCATTACATGAGGCTTACAGATACCACACTGAGTTTCTGCAGGGAAGAGAAGGAAATAATCATAGAGAGGCATCTCATCATCTAGGAGAGTTCTCAGAAATGTGGACCTCACTGTCAGCTGATGTTTTGTTTACTGACAGTTTACACAAGTTGAAGAGGAGACTGAACAAGTATTTTGCACATAAATTCATTTAATTTCTGTCTATTTAGAGATTTCTATACAGTGTTGCAAGTCTTTGAGATGAAAACTGCCAAGTGGCTAGAAAACGATCTCACAGGAAACACCAGACAACATTTCTGCAGACTTTTTCCTATGTGTCTGATCATGGCCATGGTAGGAGCAGGACGCTGAGCAAGGTGGTTCTTTAGTCAGACACACTACAATTAGTCTTATCTTACTGGTGTACAGAGAGGAAAAATTAAGCTAAAGAGCTTTACAAACAGCATACAGTGGGAAGAGACCAATCCAGATGAGTGCAGGTTTCAGATTAAATCCCATGTTCCTACAAACACTAAACTGCATATTGCATGGAAAACAAGTCATTAAATATGTACCAGTAACTACAGTGGACAAGTAGGACATGAACAAGTTCCTATAATTCACAAAAATAAGTAGCAGGGTCAGGAAGTGCTGAGAGGAGGAAGAGTGAAAGAGGGGGATTCCCCATTATTGCCTCCTTGGCTCCTGCCTACTGCTATGGTCTCTCACAACTCACAGATGCATGTGGCTCAGACACCACACTTCCAATCAGCTGTTATTTCACAACACCTTTTTCACATCTGAGTGCTGCATGCATTTTGCCCAGCTACCCTGCCTTTGTACCTCACATCTTGTTATACCACCTCTTTCTGCCCATCTCTTCCAAAAAACCTAATCCATCTTTTTTCCAACTGTCCCAGGCAGACACCAAGTATAGACCTAGGCTCTTTGCAGCAGTGCATGGCAGGAGACAATGGATGTAAATGTAAAGAAGAGACCAAAAGAAAGGAAAACACTGTCATTTCAGGGACAGTCATGTCCTGGTAGCATTGCCCAAAGAAGCTGTGAAGACTTCATCCCTGGAGATTTTCAAGATCTGACTGGATGCAACAAGGCTGAATTAGACTTCCTGAGGCTCCTTTCACCCTTAATTACACTTCAATTCAATACCCACACAAAGAAAACACCCAGCACTGCACTGGACTATGCTTCCACAAGTCTCTCACCTACTCAAAAGCTTCTGACTTAAAAGATTCAAGGTATTAGTCACTTAGGTTTCAGATCAAGAAAATCAATTAAATACTGCATAAAAGATTGCGTGAAGCCCATACCTAGCACTTTTTTGTTGTTGTTGTTTGTTTGTTTGAAGGTGAGTAACAGCTGAGAATTAAGATAAGTAAAAATTGCAGATGGCACAGCATTACTTTTGTTTCTCTGAGGTTTTTTTTTTTTGGTTAATTTTTTTAAGCTTACCTTAACTCAGGATGATGTTCTTGTGTTTTGTACCAAACATAGCTACCATCTAAGATGATGTGATTATTACATGGTAAGACTATACCACAGAGATGAATGTAAGATTTTCAATCCTGAAGTAAGAGAGACCTAAATGTTCCATTCAGTTCTTCATAGCAACATTCAAGCCGATCAAATACAGTATAATCCTGAAACAAAACACCAGGGTTGTGGTTTTTCTTTTAATTTCCCATGACCTTGTGTAGCACAAAAATAAGTCCCACTTAGACCCACTTAGTCTTTCAAATGAAATTATTTAAATACACAACTCCAACCTTGGGGGAAAAAAAGTTGCAGACCATACAGGAGTGTACATAAATGTAACACATGTAAACTGGATATAGTTTTAAGAACTCATTACAAACTTGTACGGAACTAATCAACAGTGGCCCTTCCAACTTGCCATCAACCAGGACCCCTGGGTCCTTTTCCACAGGGCTGCTTCTCCAGTGTTACATTCCCTAGTTTGTCCATACATCCAGGGTTGCCCCATCCCAGGTGCAAAATCCAGTGCTTGTAATTTTTAAACTTCATAGGGTTGGTGGTTGCACAGCCCTTTTATTTGTCAATGTCCCTCTGTCTTCATGGCAATAAACAGCTCCTCCCAACTCAGTGCCATCAGCAAATTTACTTAGCATTCCTTCCAGTCCTGTGTCCAAGTCCTTCATGAAGATGTTGAAGGGCCAAGGATGAGCCTTGCAGAGCCCCACTAGTGACAGGTCACCAGCCTAATGTAACTCCATTCACCACAACCCTTTGCTCACAGCTGCTCACCCACCGCATGACATGTTTATCCAGCTGTGTGTTGGACATTTTGTCCAGGATACTGTGACAGACATCAGTAAGAGCTTTACTGAAATCCAAAAATGTCACAACTGGCACCCACTGATCAACTGGAGAGTTACCCTGTCAAAAAAGGAAATTCAGTTTGACAACCAGGACTTGCCCCTCATGAGCCTGTGCTGGCTGTGACCTATGACTGCACTGTCCTCCAGGTGTTTCTCTATAACTCCCAACATAATCCTCTCCATAATTCTACCAGAAACTGAAGTGAAACTGAGAGACCTGTGGTTACCAGGGCATCCATCTGGCCCTTCTGGAAAACCGGGCAATTTGTGTCAAGTTCCAGTCGATTGGGACCTTTTCAGATTCCTGAGACAATTCAAGAATCATTGAGAGAGGTCTTGAGATGACATCAGCCAGCTCTCTGAGTACCCTTGGATGAACTCCATCAGGTCTCATAGATTTCGAGGGATTCAGCTGGAAAAGCAAATCCTCTACTCCACTGGGAGTTTATCATTCTCACAGTCATGGTTCTCCAGCTCAGGGCACTGGGACTCCAAGAGGCCACCACCAGTGTTGAAGACTGAAGTGAAGAAACAATTAAATGTCTCTGCTATGTCTACATTCCATTTCTTGAGGTGACCATCTTCATCACATATATTATTTCTGCACTGTCTTTTGCTATTGACATATTTTAGAAAGCCCCTTCTACTGTCTCCCACAGTTCTGGCCAGCTTCAATTCTGTCTGAGCTTTAGCTACACAAATTTGCTCCCCACAGAGGTGAAACAGCATCTTTGTAACCTTCTCATGTCCATGAACACTGCTTCCACTGGACATATAGCTTCCTTTTAGGCTTAGCTGCAGAAGAAGATCCCTGCTCAGACAAGTTAGGCCTTCTGTCTCACATGCTTGACTTCCAAAATTTTCACGTTACCTGCTCCTGTACTCATAGGAAGGTGGTACAGAAGTGACCAGCACTGTTAGACCACAGCAGCTTCAAAAGCATCTTCCCAAGGGACCTTACCAGTTCCCTGGGCAGCCTGAAGTCTGCCCTCCCCATGACCATCTTAAACTTGATCGCTTCCTGGTCACTGGGGCCAAGACAGCCACAGACCGATCAATCCACTCCACTCACAAGCCCCACTCTGATGAAGGCAGCAAATCAGGAAGGGCCCCTTTCCAAGTAAACTGCCTTAGCATCTATATCAAGTTACCATCCAAGTGCTCTAGAAATCTTCTGGACCTGTTTGTAGCAGCTGTGTGGTGCTCCCACTTAACATCTGGCAAGTTAAGGGCCCCCTTAAGAACAAGGGTGGCTGATTTATAGATATTCCTTAGCTCCTTAAAGGATAATTCATCAGTACTGTCATCCTGGCTGGGTTGCCTATAGAAGACTTCCACAATGAAGTTTGTCCCTTAATCCTTACTCAGTAGCACTCAACTGTGCCACTGCCAACTCCGAGCCCCATACATTTCAGCCCCTCTATTACCTATGTCACCTCTTCACCTCACCTTCCCTGCCTGATCTCTCCTGAAGAGCCTGTAATTGTAACACAGCAGTCACAGGACTCATCCCACCAGGCTTCACTTACACCAGTGATGTCACATCTCTGGGATTGAGGAAGCTCCTCTTCCTTGCTCCTCTTGCTGTGTGTGTCAGTGTAGGAATGTTTCAAGTGCAGTTCACTGTAGACAACACCTCATGGGGATGACTGGTGGACCTCATAAGCACACAGTCCATCCAATTGTGCCAAACAGTTCCATTGCTTATCACAGGCAAGCCTGGTTTTCTCTCAGGCTTGCCAGTGATAAGCAACAGGATGGGCACACCAGGCTTGGAAGGTACACACACAGTGAATTAGAAGCTGCTACATGGATTCTGGGATTGAAAGTTTTCCAGACTTTTTAAGTTTTTAATAAACTTAGTTGTGATTGGGTTTTTTGACAAATAACTTCCAGCACCTAACTATGCTTTAATATCCTACCTAGGATATTAAAGCATATTCTTAAACAAAACAAAACTTGAAAAAAATTATAAGTTTATCATGTGCTAAAAAAAGATGGAAAGAAGAAAATATGCCCATTGAACAGGTGTTGTCAGGAGACCTGGCCAAAATCAGAATTCCCAAAGGCATTAAAAGCAAAACAAACTGGATATAAACAATCTTAATACAATTCTTCTATCAGAACCTGAAAATGTTTCCATTCACCCTGCCACATCTGAAGGAAGAACCATAAATGGAACCCTAGTAAGATGTGTTCACTAGACAAAGCCAGCAAGAGAATGGTCTAACCTATCATGAATGGTTGTCCAGATCACATAAATATATTTCAGACTTCCACTATAATACTACTACATCTGCATGAATGGTAAGCACATCAGTCAGATGCAGAGGTTTTTTCTATTACTCTGAACAACCACCTTTTGAGGCTCTTTTTTCCTCAACACACACAAAACCAAACAAGTTGTTTTACAACACAACTGATGTTAGACAATGGAAAGACACTACCTCATTAATCTCAAGCTATAACATGAAGACACTTTAATCCTCATGTAGGGAATCACTAAGAAAGATAATGCTGAAGGCAAACTTCTAATCAAAAGAGCTCAACAGCCAGTACAGGATTCCACTCCTCTCTACTTTCCAGCCATTCAGAAAAGAATTTCAATTCCTTTACAACACACACAGTAACTGCTATGCCTGAAATATGTAGCACTTAAATTTTCTTGACATTTTTCCAACTGGAACACAGCAACTTTCTGTTAATCTCAAGTGAGCACACTGGACTTCTTTAGTAGCAGGAACTCTCTTTCCCCACAGAAAGCACTCACTGCTCTACTTGCTTCCAAGGTTGTTGTTCAGTACGACACCGACCAAGCACCACACATGCATTGCCTTCTAAACACACAGGCAGACTCCTGACAGGGAGCCATCAGTGGGGATGCAAAAAGTTGCATCTTTACTGCTGTTCATAAGACAAGTGATGAACACAGACTGGCTGAACATCCTCTGCAGAGTCCATATTTGAATCACTTCTACCTTTCACTCCAGTATCTCCCACAAACAGGTCAGGAGACTCTTGTGTCTCGGGTCCGGCAGCCTCAGGTACAAAATACATAGATCAGTGTTCCTCACACCTTTTAAAATCCTTCATCACCTTGTAATTAGCAAAAGAACACTTCCCAACTTAGATGACTTCCATCTGCTTAAGGAAAAATGTAAGCTTTATCTATACTGTACACATTACATAAATCCCAGCTATACAACTGTCATTCCTAAATGAACCAAGATTTTGATTATATATACGCTTTTTTGAAAAAAGTAACCACCAAAATATTTGTAATTCTCCTTTCTGGAGTTCAGGAAAAACAAACAACAACAACAAAAAAACACAAACAAACAAAAACATAACAAAACAAAACAAAAAAAACACCTTGCTCACACAGCTATACCAGCATAATCCTCAAATGTAAAGTTACAGAAATAAAGCTGCAGTTTCACCAGTGCAGCATGGCTTGCTTGGAGCAGGACATAATTATGATAACAATACAAAATATAACCGTTATCCTATACATGGATCCTCATATAGCACTGTCAGTGAATAATGGGAGTTCTGTGTTTCTTAAATAGGCATTAGCACAACTGTAAATGAGAAAAATGCTGCAAGTAAACTCAACACCTGCATCAAGTGAGTACCTGCAAAGTGAGAAACATATTCCAAACATAATTAAAAAAGGTTATAAAAGTTAATATTTAAGGAGGGTAACATACAAAGTAGTGGCAGTTGCATATAATTCAGTTACCTTTTACAACCTGAAGGATTGTTATGAATCAACAAAACCCAAACCCCACAGCACTTAATATTTAGACAAAATCCAACTTTCAAGAAACTACGAGCGCTGAAAGGAAAAACATTTGACATTTTCAAAAGTCACCATTACTTAGATAAGCACTAGTGCTGAGAAGGTAAAAAAAACAGCCTTTACTTTTATCATGGGAGTCTCTAAATACAAAGCATTGTCAACTTCCAACCAGTCACCATCTGTTTTCACAGCCTCCACTATGGTTTCTGTCCTCCACCAACACCCATATGAAATTCAGTTAAGACACAGAACTCTTTAAGGAACTGGCCCTATTATCTTCCCACTGAACAGGAGAGAAATTAATCATTAATAAGTAATCTGCTAACATTTTCCATGCCTGTTTCAAGATAATTTAGACAACACAAACTGTTCTTATTCTGCCACCTTTCCTATCAATAAATTCTCCAGGTGCATTGCAAGTGAAATTAAATCCTACTTCTTTGGGGCAAAACCTATTTTTGTATTCAGTTTTGAGCAGAAAAGCTCTTAGGCACTTTGTATCTTCTAGGAGTGCATTTTTTCAACAGGTACCAGTTTTCATTTCAGAGGATCTTACTGGTCTACACCACAGTGGCACGATGATCATAAAGGGGAGATATTTAGCATAAAATGTCTACTTCATTCTTACAAAAATTATTTTCTTGAAAAGACAACGAAACACCCAGCATAGCTCTAAAATAACATCTCCTGAGAAGTAATTTTAAAACACACACCATGAAGAGCAACAAGTGTTAAAATTCAGGGTGTACTACTACTGCCAAGTCACTATGTATTGACTGTGCAGTAAACTATGCCTAGCATCAAGTGAGCAAGACAGCAAGAAACTGGAGTGTTGCAGATTACTCCAACAAGCCATCATCTACATCACAGCCTTCTTTTGTCTGAGAACTTCAGCTGACCAGCTTGAATCAATACTTTAAAACATTTTCTCATGACTACAGAGCTGTATGAAAGACAAGTAAATAGTCTGCAAAGCATTAACCCATAAGTAGGTACTCACATTTGACACTGGAGACTGTTTTTGAAGCTGTTCACTACCAGGAGTGATCTAGTGTTTCCCACCTAAACAATTCTTAGGAATGCATGTGGCAATGAATAAAAACATTTAAGAAAGGCAAAATACTGAAAAGAGATAGCTCTGCATAAGTATATACTGGTAAAAAATGCAACACTTATTAGTAGCAAGCTTCTCCAGTGACACCTTGTACAACAGTTACCTACAATTAAAATTTGACCCCAAAAATGTGATGAAATGCTTAATTGCTACTTATAGAAGCAATTAGTATAAAGGTACAAGAAGTTTCCAAGAAGTGCCAACACGTGGCGACGCTCAGCAAAGTTTAGGGAGCAGGTGGGAACTTGTTTCTCAATGCCAAAATATGTTACTTTTAATAAATAAAGATATCCTTTTAAATGCAGCAAATTCAAACACAGGATTCTAATGGCTGCTGAGCAAGGAATGTGTTTTCCTGAAAAGTAAGACACATTTTGAGTAATACTTTAACAAAACAAACAAACAGAAACCACAACCACAACCAAACTCACCAAACCCCAAACCACACCATCCAAAAACTACTAGAGGAACAGTAGTTGAAAAAACTAGTTCAAAGAACTGGGGCATTAGTCTCAAAGAGCAAAAAGAAACCCACTGCTCAAAACCAACCAACCAACCAAAGAGAGTACAAGAAGGGACAGGGTACACAACAGAGACCTCTAAAATATCACATCATACAACACCTGCTGCAATGTGCAAAACCATTACTGACTGGGCTAGGACTAGTTCACTTTGAGAAGTAAAAATGCAGCATTTTAAGGTTCCTATAAAAGGCACAAGGGCCAGGTATTTAAGGGGGTTTCATATAAAACAAACAAGGTACAGTCTATGAGGCTTGCACACCCTGAAAAAAAACTAAAATAATTCACTTTTATTCACCACTTTACAAAACAATGATACTGAAGTCCTATGCCAAAACTCTTTACCTCAAACTAAAGAGTATGCAAGTAATTGTTCTCAAAAACCACAGTTATAAACTGTGCATATAAACATTTATACTCTTCCTGAAACTCACTCGTTACTTGCATATAAATAAAAACATTTATACTCTTCCTGAAACTCACTTCCCAACCTTCCAAGACCACCTCACATGAAAGGTTATGCTGTGAAAGTGGCTAGGATGTCACAAGCAAGTGTTAGTAAGTCCAGGTGTGAAGAACACAATTTCATCTTCTCCTGCTGCTTCAGAAACAAAGACCTTCAATTTTCTAGACCTACTTTAATAATCCATAATATTAACCAGAAGAACTAAAATCTTTTTTCTACAAAAATACGGTGATCACCATTACTAGTTCAAAACTGTAGACAGAAATCCAACTCTGTTCAGTTTCCTGTGGCCTTTCTTAATAACTGCAAAACAAGCTAAAAGCTTAGTTATCATTCTTCTGAATTCCTCTAGGAGTATTACAAATCAATGCCAGATTTTTATACTAGTAGCAAACCGCAGAGGACAGTGGTGTTGGCTGATAAAAATATCTTCCTCTGCCTCAAAAAAATGCTCTTCAAACCACTACATTTTTTCCAGTGCAGGAAATTCTTCTGGATTCCAAACTGAATAATATTTACACCTGAACATCTATTCCAACCTGATAAATCAATTTTCTCTCGTTCCTATTGTTTCGACCATACTTTAACAGGCACGTGTCTCAGTTTGATCGTCCAAAAGGTTTGAACTTACTCTCTGTCGACAAGAAGCTACTAAAAAAAAAAAAAAAAAAAAAAAAGCCGCAAGTTACGACAAGTCTAGCTTATTTAGGATAAATGACACCGCATCTGTCCGTCGCTTGGGACGCCGCCCTGTCCCGACTCCCGCGCGGTCAGTCCGGCAGGCGCGGCTGCCGGCAGCGGAGGGAGCGCGCTTCGGCCCGACCCGCGAGAGGGACCCGGGCACAGACGGGGAGCGCTCGTCAGCAGCACCGGGGCTGCGCCCGGCGCCCCCAGCGGCGGCTCCGCTGCGGCCGCGCCCCCCGGCCCCGCTCACCTCGGCGGCCGGGATGTTCACCACACCTGTCGACCTCCTCTTCTCCCTCAGCTTTCTCTTCTCGATCTGCCCCTTCCCCTTCCTGGCGCTGGGGCCCGAGCTCTTTCCCTTGGCGGCCAGCTTCTCCTCGCCCTCGGGGGAGCCCGGTGCGGCGGCGGGCTCGGCCCCGCGGCTCCCGGCGAGAGGCGGTGGCGTCTCCTTAGCGGGGGCGCCGCGGCCCAGGGCGGCGCTGGCGAGGCTGACGCAGTTCAGCGCCCCGCCGGCGGGGGGCGCCGCGCGGTCGGGGGGCAGGTTGTTGTTGTTGTTGTTCAGCTCGGCGGAGGGGCCGCCCCCCGCAGGACGGGGCTCCCCCCCACCCGGTGCGCCCGGGGCCGGCGGTGCCTGCTTCGCCCGCATCTTCTCCCTCTTGGCTTTCCATTCCTCCAGAAAGTCCGTGGTGCTACCCCCCGCGCTGCGGTAGCCGCCAGTCGCCATGTTCCCGGCGGGCTGGACGGCGAGAGCACCACCAGCACCGCTGCCGCCACCCGCCCCGAGGCGGCTCTGCTGCCGCCCGAAGAGGAGAGGTCTCGGCGGGTCGGGCGAGAGAGACGGGGGCGGGAGAGTCGGGGGCGGGGAGAGAGGCTCGGAGAAGCACAAACACCCTGGAGAGAAACAAAGGGGGGACGTGAGCCGTCCCGCCGCACTGCCCATCCCCGTCCCGCTGCCTCCCGAACTCTTCGGGAAGCCCCCGACCCCAGGGGACGGGTCTCCATCACCGCCCGCCCTCGCACGCTCGGCTCCCATGGCTCGGACCGCGGCGCCCGGCCCCGGCGCGGCTCCCCTCGGTCCCCTCACCCCTCGGCGCGGGGCCGCCCGCCCTCACCCGCCTCCTCCTCCCGCCCGCTGCGGCCACGACGGCCGCGTAGCGCCGTCCCTCGCCCCGGGCCATAGGGTACCATCCCCCGAAGCCGGTGCCATCCCCCCGCCGCCCGCTTGCCTGCCCGGGGAGCCGCGTTCCCGCGCGCAGCAGGGCGGGGCGAGCGCGGCCGGCGCTCACCTCCCGCCCGGCGGGGCCGCGGCTCGGGCGCTGCACAGCGCCGGCGGCACCAGGTGAGCGGCACCGCCTCCCGCCGTCCCGGAAGGAGCGGCGCGGCCCCGAGCCTTCCCCAGCTCCCTCCCCTTTCCCCATCGCGGCGCGGACACAGCCGAAGCCAGGGCGGAAACTGCCGAGATGGCCCCGACAATGGGGTGAGGGCGGGGAAGCCCCGCCCGGCCCGGTGCGTGCCACGACCCAACCGCCGCGGCTGCCGGTCCGTGCGGTGCCCTGGCACCTGTCCCGGGCAGCGTCGGCGCGGAAGCGGACACGGACCTCGGCGCTCTCGACGAGCGGCAGGAACGGAGAGGGGATGCCCTGGCAGGGACGGCACCGGCCTCGGCCGCACTCCGCTTCGCCGGCGGCTTTAACGGACGGCGGGCGGGGGGCTGCCGGAGCCCCGACGGGAGGGGCCGGAGAAGGCGGTCTGGTGTCACACCCCTCCGCGGGGGCTTCGCCAAACCCGCCCCGCACCTGCCGCAAATCCTCGGCTGAAGGGCCCCGACGTGCGGCCGCCTCCCGCGGGGCAGGTGCCGGGCTCGGCTGTGGGGCGGCACCGCCGGCCCCTGTCACCGCCGGCCAGCCCAGAGCCGCGTGCGGAGCCCGGCGCCGTCAGCCCGCGGCTGCGCTGCCATCGGGGACACGCCGCGCTGTGACGGGAGCGCCCGCATGGCCTCAAAGCGCGGGGCCGCCGCTGCGCCGGGCGGCGGGGTCGGGGCACGGTGGGAAAGAGCCCGAGGTCAGTGGCTCCCGCAGCAGAATGACTTCCTCTGGGCCGCGCCGGTGCTGGGCAGGCTGCTGCTAGCCTGTTGGAAGTTCACTCCCGCGGGCGGAAGTTTGGGAAAGATCCTGTGTTTTCCTGACGTTACAAGGAGCCAGGATTCAAGGGGTTTCCGCCAGTCATGTTGCAAAGACTTGACAGATGTCTCGTTTTAATAATAATAATAACAGCCCTCAGTGGAGAAACCTGACTGGGTTAAATGTTAGGAAAAACGAACGTGCAAGGACCGCGGTGGGAGCCTGTGCTATATGTTGAGCAGTTTGTATAGGTGATAAGATGGGTAAACCTGCACGGAAAACGCAGCTTTTTTTTTTTTTGTTTGCCCGAACTCACTATGTCTTAGTAGCGCCCTGGAAATTGATCGTGGTACTTTTGAAAATCACAGCTTCAATAGACTTGGGGCTTGCTTTATCGTGCTTTATAAGTGGTATGCTGAGGGCAGGGAGTGTATTGGTGCCACCTTTCCAGCTGGCTCGGGATAAGATACAAGTTTACATCAGTCGGAGGAAATCTATATAGCCTCCGCTTACCTGAGAGCACATGATCATGTTTTCTCCTCTTTTCAGGTTCAGTCCTGAATTTGTCCACCTAGTTAATAAAATTCAGTAGTACTTCAGAATATAAACTTTGCAAGGATTTTTGGTTTCTTTTTACAGAAATATATCTATATAGGTGTTAGGAATAAAAAATATCTAGCAAAGTGGAGCTCCAAGTATCTGCTAGGCTGTCTGCACAATGTAAATAACAGGATTAGTCCATGTAGCCACTTGTGCCTTAAATAAGCCTTTACCCCGTTCTCTTTCACAGCAGTGGGCACAGTCTCACCCTGCCAACCTTCTCTGCCCTTCTGGTGATCATTCATTTACTTGGACTTTTCACTGAACTCGTATCTGATTTCTGCCCTGGTTTGGATTTAGGGATGTTTCTGGTGTGGTGGTTAGTTTTGGAGGGGAGTTTAAATGTTCATATATGTGGAAGTTAAGGTGCAGTTTCATTACTGCAGACAAAACCTCTTATCTTTCAGGCCAAGGGAAAATCCCCAAACAAAACCAGCTAGTTGTTCAGTGTTGGGTTGGAAAGCTGTAAATAGGCAGAAAAATAGATGGTAAAAACATAGTTCTTCACTAGTGCCACTCTCTACTACTCAGCAGTATGAAATAAGTAAAGTTGGTCCTAACAGCAGTTTTGACTAAGCACTCTCCCAAAGAAAAAATTCTTACCTGCACTCTCATCTGTAGAGTGTTTAAAATAGATGAGTACTCAATTGTATTTCCAGAAAACAATCTAGAAAAAGGATTTCTGATATGAGTTCTTGTCTCTCCTGTCATGTAATTTTTTTCCATTTATACAATGAAGGGCTTTTCTTGAGAGAATCATGTAACTGTGACAATAACAGTATTTCACCCTCATGATTACATACAGACCATGAGCAGCACAGCTGGCCAAATATTAGCAAAAAGTCAGATTAGAAAGTTGTTACTTACAGCATGTTGTGTATATTGAGAAACATAACAATGTATTTTAGTTATTAGGACACCCTCACTTCTCTGCTACCCCAGGTCATGCCAGCTGCCCCTTGAGCACCTCTCTCTGTGGCTTCCTGTAGCAGCTAGGAAGGCTTAGATGTGCCTGCCCTGCTTCACATCCCATGTGCCCACCTTTCTTATGTGTAGGAGCTGACATATCCAGGCTTTAGCTGCATCTACCTCCCCTGTTGGATTTTTTTCCCCCCTCTCTACTGTAAAAAACATTGTGGGGGTGGGGATTTGTTTGGGGTTTTTTAAAATTTGCTTTTTGTGCCAAAATGGCTTTGTTTGCTTTATAGTCTGTTATAAATTAACAGAAGTTATGTTGTGCCTAAGTGCCCAATACAGAAATGCTGACTGTCAGATGTTTGCATCTCAATAAAGTTGTCTGTGCTGGAGAGCTTTCAGGGATAAAGTCCCAAATAGTTTAAGTATCACACTGCATGTTTTCCATGTTTTCCTGCCACAAGGGAGAGCAGCTTAATAGCTTGCAAACATTTTTAAAACAACACTTTTCTCTTTTCTTTCAAAGGAAAAAAAAAATCTTCAGGATATTCTTAAGTCCTAGAAATACCATTCATTTTATTAGCTATGTTTTAAACTGGCATAATGATAATAATAGCTTGCAAACATTTTCAAAACAACACTTTTCTCTTTTCTTGCAAAAGAAAAAAAATCTTCAGGATATTCTTAAGTCCTAGAAATACAATTCATTTTATTAGCTATGTGGTGGTGTAATGATAAGGGTCCTAAAGCCTTAAGATATTGGGTTTTATATATTATGGAATGAGATTCTTCCCTAGAGGTAAAATTACCACCAGGATTGGGTAGGATGATCTTGGTCTCCTTTGCCATGGAAAAAAATACTTCATTTTTTAATTTAGATTAAAACCTATGATTCATTCTTAAAATCATAAGGAAATGAATTGCCTTTTGGGGTTGGGCACTTCAAAATTGCCTTGTTTGTAAAGGGTTGCAAGCTGCTTGAGATTTTCATAATTTCTTTGAGAGATTAAAGGAAATTATCCAACCTTATTACCATTCTGAATTCAAGCTTATCTGAGTCATAATCTTTTCTGAAGTGGCAATTTTCAAGGCTGGAAAATAAAATAGAGAACATAATAATATATTAATGGCTGAGAAAATTAGGACAACATCCAAATTCCTTCCCAATGTCTGTTTACTTGTTACCATCATGCTCTGAGCTTCACAAACATTTGTTATATACACTCATGTTCTGCAGTGAAACATTCCCTCCATCTCACCCTATTCAGCATCTCTCCCTGAAGTCTCTGTTGAGTTTACTGTGTTCACCTGCCAGATTCTCAAACACACTCTTCCTTCTGCTCCAGACTTTACTTTGCCTCTCCTATTACCTGAATTTCCATGAAACTCTTCCACTTAGTGCACCTGTCTACTGCTTCCCATATTGGATCCCCTTTGAACTTCATCCACTCAGCATTCTTCATCTTTCTTCTCCCAGTCCAAACTTTTACAGTCACATATTTGCTCTGCCTGATTTATTGCTCACGCCATATTAAGCGTGTAATTTTTATTTTTTAGCTTGCTCTGGTACTGTTCCACTAAACTTTCCTCTCCGTTGCTTTAAATTTTACCTGCTGCATAACCCTCACCCACATCACTGTACCCTAACTAACCCATCTACCTACTTATTTCTGCACTATCTGTCCAGAAATGCTGTTGCTTAAAATTGCTGTGACTCAGTGAAATCTTACGGCCATCTTTTTGTAGGAACATCTGTTCTTTTCATCCATGAAATTTCAAAAACGTCATTAAACTTTTTACATTAAATCACTGGCTGTAACTTCTGTCTAATCTTCCTGTAAATTCCCTGCCTCTGTTCCATGACATTTCTAATGTCAAATCCTACCTGGAAGTAAAATAGTCCTCAAGCATATACTCTTTTTTAACCTTTTTTTGATAATGGTCTTGGGTGTTTTTGTCTAAAGGCAGGTGAGCTGCTATCCCTTTCAATTTAATACCACTTTCTGCTACTTCTGAGCTATGCACACTGTTCTGAGAGGCTTAGCCTATCATCAGGGATTTTCCATTTCCTCAACTTTTGTTGCAGAAATTGGCTAAATCATTCTCTTTTTCCCCCTCACTACAGATTGGGGCCATAATGCTAACCTTCTGGCTAGGTTTTCCTCTCTAAGGTTCTAACAACTCATTATATTCTAGTTGCTGTAGTCTTTGATTTAAATGGATTGCTTTCTTACAGTTTGTGTCTGCAAACTTGTACAAATCTGACAACCTTGCTTTTAATGAAATGCCAGTTTTATCCTATTTGCTGTGCTACTGAGTTGGATGCTTAAACCCTTTTTTTTTAAGTGCTAGGGTCTGATTTGAAATCTTGTGTGTAAATAAAACAGAGCTTTGTGAAATAGCTGGATTTATCAGGAGTCATTAGCATTCAAGATCAGTCCTAGAGTGCATCCTTTAGTCTTGTTTCTGTATGTGTTTTACCAATCTTGAACTCTGCTATCATTTGACCAAAAAAGCAATGTAGTTTCTTTGAACTAGTTTGGTTTGACAGACAAACTAGTATTCTTTCTTGCAGCAAAGTTTATTCATCTGTCTGATGGAAGGATGCAGTGTCTAAAGGCAAAAAACAAACTGACAGAAGTTTGCTTGATTTTTTTTTAAGTATTTCATCTTACAGTATGAAAAATTAATGCAGAGATTGCCATCTGTCTCCAGCTGGCAGTTGTTGGATAAGAATGACAGTGGAGATGGGAATGGATTCGAAATCTGTGCAGATGACTTCAAAAGTGTGATGAGAATATTTTCTGCCACAGTTCCAAGTCTGACTCTGTCAGAAGGTCTGTTGCTGCTGCTCATGTCCTGCACCAGGAAGGTGTAGAGCAATGACTTGGCTTGGCTTACCTCCTTGCTATTTGTGGTACATCTTTTTATCATCCAAACAGGTACTTGGAGGGCCAGATTTGAACAGTGAACCAGGTGAGTATGCCCTAGAGCAACTTGTTGAGGAATAGTGAAAAACAGACGCAGAGTCAAAATGTTAAGCAGCGAGGTATGAGGAGGTAGAGAAAAAGCTGATGCTGACAAGCCTCACAGTGCTTGGGAAAGAAGGGGGGAAAGGTGGATGCTGTAAGGCAGCCTGTAAGTATGCTTGGGGACCAGTTTGCAAAAGGCATAGAAGCAATTCCCCTGATGGCAGATCAGTAGGGCCAGAATACGATCACCAAACAAAAGAAGCACTTTTTAAAAAAGCTTTTCCCTGCTATGAAGGAGCCTACAGAGCATTTCACAGCAGAGCTCTTCACTATGACAGATCCATCAAAATCAAAGTATTGGAAAGAAACACATCTAATTGACAAAGTGAGAAACAGCAAATTGACAAAGTGAATGGCAGTGATTAAGTAGCGGATGGAATTCAGTGCAGGCAGACATAAAGTGATTTGTGTTGGGACAAATTTTCTAACAAACAATACCATTTGGAGATAGTTGAGCAGCACGGAGTCTGTTGAACTAAAATGCACCTTCAGAATGCCTGTGCTCCCTTGCCATAGGAATAGCAGAGAGCATAACACAGGGGCATTGGATTTAGCCATGTGCAGGTTTATTAGTCCAGCTCCAGACTTGCCCTTTTGGGAACAAATAGAGATACTTTTCTCTCTTTGTATTCCTTCACAAGACAGAGCTCTCTTGTCTTGAAGAATGTAACCCAGCCAGGTGTTTTCTAGGGCCTGTCTTTGTGCCATGTTGTCCTCTAGAGTCCTGAGTTCTTGGGAACACCCTAAATGGGCAGCTAGCCTGCTATGATCTTCATTAGTGGAGAGGCTGCCAGGTAACCCCATTGCTATTTTGCCTTCAATTTCATTTCCTTTCTTGGTATCTCATTTCCAGAGTGTTCCTAGAATCCTTCTTTTCTGTTTCGGCCTTCAACAGGGATCACCTGGGCAAGCTTTGGTGCACATCCCTGCGCATCATGGCATATCACAGGCCTTTTGATGGCTTTGACTTTGGGGAAGATTTTTTTTTTTTTTCTTTTTTGAAATATCCATCACATGTCCACCATATCTTCCCCTAAAAGTTCTATCTGCTTCCTTGATTTTTTTCCTCTGCTTCTGACACATCTGTGAGGTTAGTTTTGGCCTGATTTGCTCCTTTCCACTCCACATGCTGTAATCCTGGTCCATATTCTTGTAGTTCCTAAATTTCCAATTTTTTTTTTTTTCAGTTTCCTTTCCCTTGATGGTAACTCCATTCTGGAGTGTTTCTCAATCCTTCTTTTCTGTATTGACTTTCAAGGGGGATCAATTTTTACATTCCTTGTTGCAGGTCTCTGCACTGGATGGTATGCCACGCCTTTTGATGACTAAGACTTTGGACAAGATTTACTTGGTTGTTTTTTGTTTTTTTTTTTTTTGGTCTTTTTTTAAGTATGCATGCCATGTCCCTCATATTTTCCCCTCCAAGTTATGTCTGCTTCCTTGATTTTTCCCCTGCTTTTGCAACAGCTGTGAGGATAGTTTTGGCCTCTTCTGGTCCTTTGCACTGCACAACATTTCCGCCCAGACCACTTTCTTGGAGTCACTAAATTTCGCGATTTGTTTTTTTCCTTCAATTTCTTTTCCTTTGATGGTATCTGTATTCCAGAGTGTTCCTAAGTCCTTCTTCTGTGTTTTGGCCTTCAGTGGGGATCAGTTTTGTCAAGCCTTGGTGTATGTTTTGCTTGTCCCTGCACTGGATGGCATGCCATGCCTTTTGATGACTATGAGTTTGGCCAAATTTTTTTTTTTTTAAGTATCCATGCCATGTCCCTCATATTTTCCCCTCCAAAATATGTCTCCTTCCTTGATTTTTCCCCTGCTTTTGCAACAGCAGTTAATTTTGGCCTCTTTTGGTCCTTTGCACTGCACCTCATTTCCGCCCAGACCACTTTCTTGGAGTCACTAAATTTCCCGATTTTCATTTTTTTGGGATTTTTTTAAATTGCATGTCTTTTGATGTTATCTCCTTTCCAGAGTGTTTGTAAGTCTTTCTTTTAAGGGGTCGCAAGATTCCATTTCTCTTCCCGAAATTTCATTTCCCTTCGGGAAGGGATACGGTATCTTGCCATTTCAATGGGGATCAATTGGGCATGCTTTCATTCCTCTTGGGAAGGGAAACAGGATCCTGCGAAATAGCGAAGAAAGGCTTTCAAACTCCCTCTGTTTGGGATATGATTATATTAAATGCAATTGCAAAAAACCCAAAAAACCAGAAAATTGGGATATTTTGTGCTTTCAAAATCGGTCTCCTAGTATATGAGCTTTAGTTCAAAGGCCTAAAAGAGGCCAAACTAACCTCACAGCTGTTGCAAAAGCAGGGGAAGATTTTCTGTAGGATGACAAAACTTGGAGGCAAAGATATGATGAGCATGGCGTGCATATTGCATACTTTAAAAAAAAAAAAAAGAAAAAAATTTTCCCAAAGTTAAAGCCATCAAAGGCATGCCATATGCCATCAAGTGCAGGGACATGCACCAAAGCTTGCCCAGTTGATCCCTGTTGGATGCCAGATCAGAAAATAAGGAGTCACCCACTCTCTTGAATTTAGATACCATCAAATGAAATGCAATTGAAGGTGAAAAAAATAATACTGGGAAATTTAGTGACTACAAATAAATTGACAGTGATTACATCAGGTGCAGTGCAAAGGACCAAAACTAACCTCACAGATGTTGCAAAAGCAGGGGAAAAAACCAAAGAGGATGACACATCTTGGAAGGGAAGATATGAGGGACAAGGCATGCATACTTAAAAAAAAAAAATTAAAAAAAATTCATTCCCCACTGTTTTTTTACCTCACCTTGGTGATAAAGAGGTGTTTGTACCTCTTACAGAAATATTATAGGTGTAAACTACCTTATAAGTTAACCTTATCTGAGCGCCACTACTTTTGTTCCTTTTTATGATGTTTCCAGCACCTATGGAGCCTACTCAATCTTTTTAAACATAGCATCCTCTGACCATATGCCTGTTTTAGTTTTAGCTAGTTCTGCAGAAAGAGGGAGTTTGATGCAATGATCCTTTGAGTCCGTTCCAACTCAAGATACTTCTGTGACCTCTATGCAGCTAGCTCCTAAGTTTAAAACATTGTTAAACAGATTTTTTTGTCTGTACCAAAGACAATTCTGTTCCTGTCTTTCTGTATCTCCAAATGTAAGCAGGCAAATGAATAATTAGAAACCAAATCCAGTGGGTCCTAGCTTACTGTCAGTCTGTGTCTTGTTGGTACTGGTTACAATTCATAATCCTTCTAGGCTGTTGTATTGCAGTTTTGGTTTTTTTTTTTTTTTTAATTAACAGCATTCTAACTCTTAAGAACTATTTTGATTTTTTGAAAAACCAATAAACATTTACAGTAAAAATTAATTAGTCTTCTTGATTGTCACTGTCTACTTCTTGACTGAACTTGATTAAACCTCATCCTTTTGATCTAACCTCATTTAGGCAATGAGTTGCACACAGAAGCAAAGTGCAGTGAGCACAAAACTATGCGCCAAAAGAATCATAGTTAAGGCTGAGGGATCTCCTCAGAGAGCTGTCTAAGAAGCTTGGCCTTTGCTGAAATGCAGTAGATGATGCATGCAGAATTCAGTGTGATGGCTTTTTACAATGCTCTGTTTGAGCTATCCCTCCATTTGGAGATTATTTCTCTCCTGCAGCACAATATTTCTAGGGCCTACTGTGTTTCATGTGACACCATAATGAAGTTGCCTTGGAAAATGAATCAGGCAGGTATTTCAGGAACTTAGTACTAGTTATTAGTAGCAATCATCAGGAAGTATCCAAACCAACACAACCAACAATCAATCAATGGCAGTGACATGTCAGTGAGTGTAAGCAGAGGAGGGGGAAGCACTTGGAAGAGTTTAGAATGACTGTGTATTAAACCAAACAGACTACAAAGGAAGCTAATAGTTTAAAAAACATAAATAAAATGTGCATCCTTTTGTTAACATATTGTTGATATTTTACATTACAAAATTTATTGCAATGATTCATGGCCATGCTATAAGCATTTAGGATAAAAGTTTGAGACTGTGAAAATTGGAACAAAATCTATGTGCCGTTGTAATGATTTTATATAAGCAAATGTGGACATGTTTAAAAACAAATGTTGTGATTTGCTTATAATACAGGATTTGCTGTTTCAAGATGACAAGCTTTAAATACATATTAAAAAGAAATTTTATGTTTAAAAGTTACTTGAGAGAAGACAAGCTGCATACTTCAGCAAACCCACAGCCAATACTCAATTTATTTATTGCCTAGCATTAGGACCCAACAGGCATCCCCTTATGGGTTTGCTTTATTGTAAGACACTCGAGATGAAGGAAAACTAGGAAATAGTGAATTATGCCTGCAAACACCTTGATGTGTTGAAAATAAGAAAGAAATGTAAGACCTGGAAACTCTTATGAGGCATGGAGCCTATGAAAAATAGTGCTGATTCCTGAGGAGGGAATAACAGGATTGAGTGGGAACAAGTGACTTTTAGGAGTGTGTTGCCATCTTATTTCAAAAGTTTCATACCTTCTCAGTGATTTCTCCTGGGCAGCTCTTCACAGCACTGACTCCTTCTTCTTCTTCACAGCTTTCAACTCTCTCCTCAGCACAGCTAACAAACTCCATCTCTCTTCACAACTAGCTAACTCACTCTTTTGTAACACTCTTCTTATTGGACACAGCTATGGCCTATTAAGAGCAAGCTTGTTCTTACTCTTTAGGGATTAGTACAGCTGCAACTCCTCAGGTGTGAGACTACTTTCTGCACTATCTTTATTTTCTCTACATTCTGTCCTTCCACAGGAGTGGGCTTAGTTTATGGTAAAACCACCTCCTTGCATTACAGATAACCAAGGGTAGGTGGGAGCTCATTGGTTGGGTAGAGATGTTCCTGATTAAGATTGGATTAGATTGTCAGTGGGGGAAAAAAAAATCCAGTGTTCAGGAAAAGATTAATGGGGTCTTTGAAACCATTAGGGATCTAAGAAGCTCAGGATAAGGCAGTGCAAGAAAAGGGGAGTGGGAGATGAGGAACAGAGGCTGAGGGAGAGCATGCAGTGTTGAAGCTGCTGCACTTGTGGAGTGAGAAATTGTGGACAGCAGAAAATTCAGCTGAAGACAAAACTGGGAACAATTAACCAGTGATGAGGTCTGCAGAGGAGTGAAACAGGAGAAAGAAGTGGCAAATGAGTAGAAAGTGCAAGAAGCAAGCAGAAGGATGGGAGGTGGTCTGAGGGGCTGCAAATAGGCAGCAGGTACAAGAAGGACTGAATGAGAGTGCTGGGATTCGAATGTCCAAAGGGGAGTTTCGATGGTCGGGGTGGCACTCAGGAGCAGCTGATGAAACTGACATCTGAGGTGAGGAGATGGAGGAGAGGCTGCTCTTTCCAGCAGCTGTGGCATGTCGGTAAGCTTGTAGCGACTTGTTGGTAAAATATGAAGGAGGTCTTGCACTCAGTGCCTGCATGTGGCAATCCTGAGTGCCACTCCCCATACACAGGGAAATTTAGACAGTGCTCGAGTCCCGGGGGAATGATTTCGGGGGTCTTTTATGGCTATCCCCAGGGATAACAGGGAATGTAATTAGACTTCAACGCCCTCTCTTGCACAGAAAATAATTTTACATGGTGGCTTGGAAATAGGGCAGAACCCCATCCATAGAGAACTGAAGAGAAAAGGCTGAAGAGATCAGAAAGATGAAAGTGCCCACGGTGTACTGCACCAGAGAAGGGACTGAAGGGAGAACTACAAGGACCTCACAGCGTGGAGAGCTCTCTGGTCACACAGCAAAGCAGCACACATGATACATGAAAAGGAGCTGAGCAAGAAGGAGTTAACCAGTGTTTCGGCATTTCCGCCAAGTGCAGTGCTGCTGTGAACAGCTGATTTGACAACTTTTGATATAGAGGATTACTTTTTTTGCTGTCCCTCTTCTCTGTAGCAAAGCTGTCCTGTGGTGCTCGGTGCCTATTCCCAGTCTGTCTCTTCACGCAGTACGGGAGTGCCCACTGTGCAGGGGGTGCCTGCCCGCACTGACACAGATCCCTCCCGCCAGACCCACTGGCCAGCCCTCCTTGGGTTACAGTTTCGGCCTCCTGATGGGATGGATTTCAACTCAACAGCCGAGTCAAGCGCACTCTCCCATTCCCAGGGTGTCAAGCTCCTTTCGCAGGCTTTCGGTATAAGATGTTTAAAATAGTCCTTGCCGCCTTCAGACTAACTTAGTGCGTTCCTGGTGTCGATGAATTTGAGATTACTGTTCTCTGCCACGCTTCATCGGTCATAGTAGACCTGGCTCAGTTTACATCAGTGCAGAGTTTCCTCCAGGCACTGCCGTTTGAGCTATTCCTACGCACGGTGTCGAGGGCAAAGCGGAAGGGACAGGTGCAGAAGCCGTGCTGTACTCCCAGACCAAAGGGGAGCGGGCTCAGGCTCTGGCCGTGCCTCGCTGCGGGGCCAGAGCTGGCCGGCACGGCGGCCGCTGTCCCGCGGGGAGCCCGGGGGGAGCCCCAGGGGAGCCCCGAGGGAGCGGCGGAGGAAGCTCCGGTGGAAGCTCCGGAGCGGCCCGGGAGAAGCGAAGCTGTCTGGTGCCACCTCCCGGCTACGCCGCCCGCCAGCGGCTCTGCCGCGCTCGGAGCTCCTCCATGGGCTACAAACTCAGCTCCGTGTCATTATTTCTAGGCAGAAACTGGTAAAGCAATATTAGCGTCTCAGGAGTATCGTTTCTGCTCCTTCCCCCTTATACTTCTGAGTTGTCCCTTTTTAATGCACGGGGCTAAAGAAGCACCATAGAATCCTAGAGTGAAAGCTCTCTTTTTTTTCATAAAGCACAAAGAGTGGCTGCGGCTGCATTACTGAGCAATTACTTAACATAATGCATCGCCAATAGCCATGGGTTAAGTGGGAGGAAAGAACTTAGTCTAATTTGGTGCTTTTCATACAGCTGAAAATAGAGGTGAGCTGCTAACAGCTGAAGAATCACCCACACTATCTGCCGTTGATGTAAATGTGGATTTTTTTTTTTTAAACAAACTTTTTCATTAAATCTTCCTTCTAGTGACTAGACTGTGTGGCAAGATGTGTAAATTTTGTGGAGATGTGTATTTTGTACCAGCTGATGTAAAAATTCATGCTCTTTTCTTTGTCAGATTTGGGGTATAGGCCCAAGTAACCACATACAGAGAGTAGTAGCTTCATTTTAGCTGCAATGTAGCAATTCCCTCAGAGCAGGTCTGTCTTTTGTGGAATAAGAGACATGATTAAAGCAGCCACAAACAAGGGCAAAGACTATTTTCTGTCTGGGGAGAGATGAAGGCAGGGGGAGGTGCAGCAGCCAGTCCTGGTGGGGTCCCACCTGAGGCAGTGCAGCAGGTGCTGGTTTGCTCTAAGAGCAATTCAGCCCAGTGAGTCTCTGCTCCAAGGACTCCGTAGAGCAATGGGGGAGCCCAGGAAGATGGAACTAAATAAATAACTTCTTTTCCACCACCCACCATACTTGATTGGTTTTTTTCTTTCTTCGCTAGCAAATAAAGCAAAAGGTAAAGACCACACCAGAAGATGAATCACACTGTCTTGGCTAACTATTCCTGCTAAGCTTGAATAGGTTTGCAAAACAGACATGTAGAACCCAAGCAAGAAGGGCAAAATAATTAGAGTTGGAATGTGGGGCTTTTGTCCCTGCTGTAATTGTCCCTGGGCCAGATGAGAAACATTAGACATCCAACAGGTGATGTTTTCAGATGAAAGAACTGAACAGTTCCTCCTTTTACTAAAGGCTACATACTTTTCCTATCTAATCAGTGATACAAAATGAGGAGGTGCTGACACAAGCAGGAATAGCCGATTACTTCATCAGTATGGCAGCAGGTCTCCCTTTTAAAGGGAGCAATTAATTGTGAGTTTGGGAGGTTTTGTTTTGCTTTTTAATTCTGTCTTCAGTGCAGGAACCTGCAGTCACCTTTCACATAACTTCTAGTCTTATTTTACATCTATATTGAGGCTGAGCAAAGTATTATTTGCTACTACTCTCTAACCAGCTCCACTGCTGCTTCTGCAATCAAATCAAATGTAAAGCAAGTAACTCCAGTTGCCAGCATTTTTTCACTCATGCGGCTTTAATTTAAGAACTTGAGGAAGCTGAATCACCACAGCTAAATGTAACAGTGTGTACATAACCATGAATAGCAAGAGCTTCTTCTGAAAAACTTGAGAGCATTTCTTCTGTTCCCTAGCAGACAAACTAGCTATCCCTATGTGGGGAAAAAAACCTGTAATTTCACAGAGGTGACCAGCAGAGCTGCAACAGAACTGTTCAAAAGAACCTTTAAAGCAAGTGGGAAAGCAATGCCCTACAATGCACTGACAGGTATCTTCTGCCTCTTTCAAAGTACTCTCCCCCAAAAACTGTGTAATGGCTGTGGAGTTTGTTTCATTGGGTTTTTAAAATGTGAAATGTGTATTGTATAGTGAATTCATGTCATGCTTTGCTGTAACAGTCCTCTGGATTGTACTGCCAATTAAATTTCATCTATGAAACACTATTAATCCCTCAGTTGCACAATTAAAGAGCCGTCATTAACTACTGGCCACACTGTACCATGTCAAGTTAGAGAAACTGAAGCTACTACTAAAAGGTGGAGAGTGACTTCAAGTGTAACTAAAAATGAGTTGCTTACACTTTCCACACTGCACAGACTTGAGGCCTCAGCTGCCAAGAGCCCTTGCCCACTCTTATTTCTAGGGAGGCTCAGCCCGGAGCTTCCCAGGACCTATAGCTGCACCACATTTCAGCGTGGCAGATTTGGCCACCTCCATTTATATTCTGTCACAAGACCACAGCAACAGGGCAGAGACAAAAGGGTCCATGTTCCTTTCTTGAGGAGCTGATGAGCTACTGAGATGAGTAACACCTCAACACGGTCATAAAAGAACAGTAAAGCGCCAGCTGTGGGAAGTCAAGACATTTCCAGGATCACCAGATCAAGTACAAGTCAATGTAATTTCATACTCAATTTAGAAATAAATTAATACCTCCTTTGAACAGTGTTATGAGCTAGCAGTGAGCCGTAACTCATACTGTTGGCTGCACTGGACATTCCTCTGTTGAGGACTTTGGATGAGACGGGGCCTGGCCTTGAACTCTTGACTTGGGGCCAATTTTGTTGATGCCACCATGCAAACCATTCACTTTCTGACATGGTCCTGCCTTTCCTAGTCTGACATCATGGCGTACTTTTTCCTCACCCCCTGCTCTTTTTTGGTGTAGATTTCCTGTCTACCATTATATTTTGGCATTGTAAGTAACTACTCTTCCTAAAACAGAAATAAGAGGACCCTTGTATGGCAACTCAATTGCTCTTATGGCAGCAGATGAACAGTGGCTAGGAATACTGGACAGGTAAGAGTAATACCAGTTTAATGTTCATGTGAGCACAACACAAGTTTAGCTAGGACAGTACTTCTAAATGAGTGAATCCTGAGATTCACATTTTGTACTTGGTGCTGAGTAAACTGATGCATTGACCTGCACGCTATGAATCATAACTGTGCTTTTGGGGATCTGGCAAGGAAACAGCAGTAAAACAGTATGAAGTAGGAATGAGGAAGGCTCAGAGGAAATTGTTTATAAAGGAGACAAGGTGGACAAGAAATGAAATTCCAGCTCCTGAGATTTTTCTTCTAGATAACTGCTATTGTTTGGAGCCATAAAGGTCAGGCAGTCCTTATGCAGCCATGCTTGCTTCCTGTATTCTCCTCCCACTCAAGTGTCCTGCACTCATTCCTTTTCCCCAGGTTATGGCTCCCTCCATGGCTGGAGCTGGTTCTGGGCAGGCCCTTTGCCTCTTCACTCTCCACACCAGCTACTTCCATGCCTCTGTGACGTTAATTCTGGACACAGAGATCCCTCTCCATACTGTGACAAGTCCCCTGAAAATCTAAGTTGCTGGTTTGAATTACCATTTAAGGCATTAGTCATTTAAGGAAGCTGGTCAGAGTCACCAGCCAGCAATAATATACTTCTTACATGCAAACAGTCTTCCATAATAAAATAGTCTTCCATGACCCATTTTTCTCTCTATTGTAGCTGGATTTTCTGAGGATATATTGGATCTTGAACACAATAAGACAATGACACAAGTTTGGCAATTGCTTTGTGAGATCAGGTTAATATCACGTAAAAAATGGTTCTCAGATTCTGCACACAGACAGGTTTATGTAAAATATATAAACATTTGTCCAAGTTGTTACAGATTGCATAAATATGGCATTTTTACTGTTGCATTTACAGATGTGCATGTACAATGATGTGCAAATAATCACAATCTGATTACAATCTTTGAAAGGTACTTGAACCCTGCATCCAAGTAACGCAATGAATGAAAAATGCCCACCAAAGAATTTAAATAGCAAACTTATAACATGGTTTAAATTCATAACAAATTTCAATGTCTTATCAGTAAAACTTTCACACATTTAAAATATTTTGTATTCAGTTTATTTGTATATGTCAAAATACATTTTTTTCCAAAATAGTGGGTTTTGCAACTAGTTTCATGCAGATACAAGGTCTGCTCAGTACTACCAATAAAATCAATATAGCACAGTAGCCATTCATTTTTTAGATATAAAGAATAAATAACCTAAATATAAAACACTAAAATATTAGAAACACGTATTTAATCATTCACAGGCACCCAAACTTTACCAAATATAATCCAGAATATGCCTAACTGTCTTGTAACAGAACTCAATATGTTGCAGCCATTCAATTCTTTATGTTAGCATAAGACAATGGAAGTCCCTATGGTTCAGACCCACCTCTCATACAGATCAATTACAATAAGATATCTCAAACTATCCGTGTACCTTTAAAATCAAAAATCCTGAGCTTGGTAGTAAGAGCATAACCTTACATCTTCAAAAAACCAATCAACAGAGAGAGGACATCATGTCTTCCTTACCAAAACATATCCCACCCCTGTAAAGCTAACCCTCCCTCCCCCCCCCAAGTAGGCAGTAGGACACAACCTTTTTAAATGAAGGGGTACAAATTCACATTTAATATAGTATACAATATAATCAATAATACAATAGCTACTACAAGCTTTACAATGTACAATTTGTTTTAATGGCTGATCTGTTCAGTGGTTTTAGGCAATAAACTATGTGCCAATAAGATGTCATATTTTGAATGGTTTAGTGAAAATATAAAAGCTGTTCCTAACAAAAACAATCTTCACTTAAGTACTTTTTTTGTTTTTAAAGGCCACTGAAATGTATAAAATGGTCTGACATGGTGTTATCAAATTGGATGCCTTCTCACATGGCAACAACAGTGCATATAAACATTATTGTAAGTGTAATGGGTTATGCTTTTCAAATGATTTAGTACATTACTTTGGCTAGCACAACAGTTTTGGACAGCACTCAGATAAATACAGGTATGTGAAATGTAGTGAAGCAGTTATATTTATGCATTTTTTTATTATGGTGAACACTATCAAATGAAAAAAAAATGGGACAAAAGGATAATAAAGTTTTTATATAGTTTAGACCTTTTGTAAAGATAGGGCTCCATACAATGTACAATGTCTAAATTCTTTATACCATAAAAATTAACGAACTTTGTTAAACACACTATTCTGGATAGCCTAATTTGCATTAACAGACATTTGCAATAGGGAAATATATTCAAGCATGCCACGTGGTGGTCTGAAAAATCAAACCAGTACACATTTATATATACAGCATCACTCAGTACCTGCTCAAATGAATGTGACGATTACAGGATCTAACGTCTTTCACTACAAACTTCTTTTTTTTTTCCTTTTTTTTTTTAAAGTGACCAATAAAGGCAGAAAACAGGACTCTTAAAATATTTCTAGTTTCAACTGACTTTTAAAGCATTTTGTATAGGAAGTAAATGCATATTGCACAAACAGTGAAAGCAAATGTTCCACCAAACATCTCTGTTCCAGGTGGTTGGACAATACAACTCTAGTTAGCTACACAAATTATGTAATTTAAAAGGGTGTGTGGTCTCTGCAAATGGTAAAGCTGTGAAAACACTGTACAAGAAAATCTGGTACATGAAAAATTAGAAGGGAAAAAAAATACAAACTTAAATCTTAAAAGAAAAACTGAGTATAAGGAAAAAATGGGAATTGTGGCACAACAAAAACATTATTGAGTAACTGTCGTCTGTGAGAGCTGAAAGCTTTTGTTGATGTAAAGTGTTTATGTACAACTAAGGCTTACTGGTTAAATATCTGAGGCGTATCTGGCCTTGAATACTTTCCTTATTATGCTGTGGCTGTAAACAAGATTTCTCAGTCATTTTATCTTCTCAGCAGCTGCATTTTAACAGAAACAATGATCTTGATACAAAAAAACACACAGGTAAGAGGGTGTTTGGCAGGATATCTGAAAATGACAGTCTCCAAAGGATCTTCCCACACTTCCAGTGACTGCCATACCATGGTCCACTGGAGTTACTTGTGATGTGCAATACCGTTACTTGCTGCTGTAGTAAACCTTTTATTTGGAAAGTTTGCTTATAACTCTGATCAAGGCCCCATTTTCATCTTTTAGCCTCTGGTTGTCTGCCTTCAGGTCTGGTAGCATCTATGAAAAATGAAACATGGTGGTTATTTGCTGTTACACCCCAAGTAAAAGCAGCAAGACTAGACAAAGACTGAGAGTAAAAATCTTTATTCAGCTTTAGTATTTTTGGCAGTTCTCACACTTCATACCAGCAGTTCAGAAAAATCCCCCCTTTTAGCATGACACATTTAAGGGTTAGAGATTAGAAGTTTTCATTTGCCTGGACTAGATGCACTAAAACTCAGTGGTGCAGATGACCAGCCTCTGACAAAAGCATTTATAGTAGCATGAGGAAAAGTAATGAAATACTTCAAATTCCAGGGGGGAGGAAGGGGGGCAGAGGGAAATGAACTACCAACAATTTAAAGAGGCTTGTCTATACTGCACTTGCAGAGTTTCAAAAAAACATGCTGTGGCTAAGCATCTCTACCACTGTGCCCTTGGATGATTTCATCCTGATCAGATACAGTGTGATTCAGCTTGTTAGTTCATAGCATTAATCCTCCAACCACTTCCAAAGTCATGTTGAAGCACACATCCTGTAATTTGAGATCATGTCCCTGAATAGCATAGTTCACACAAGATCAGATCACTGAAACAGATCACAGCAACACCAGGCCACAAACTCAGGCAGACAGGTTAGGGAACGGCAAGCTATGGCTGCCAAAGGAGATAGGTGACACACAAGCACAAAAGCTGCAAGGGAGAAGCCAAATGAGGTGAGAGTTGGGCAGGATCAGATAGAAAAGGAGGACAAGTCAGGGCACAGAGGTTGGCACTGGGAGAATTCAGCTTCCAGAGAAACCACAAATTATCTCAGTAGTTCTCTGTATCTACATTCACACACTGATAACAAACGACCTATCCCACTCACTCACAGCTAAATTACACCTATGGATTCTAGCAGGGGTTTCACACAGAAGGTAACAGCCTATTCCTGCACTGTTGTTACTCAGTAACCGCAAGTGTATGCATGACATTCAGCTACCAACCTAGGTACACCTGCTACCCTATTATTCTTTTTTTTTTTGGCACTAGTTTATTTTCATTTTATATTAACAAAATTATACTTTCAATCCCATTATAATCAGAACATTATAACGGGATAGAAAGAACTAGGAAGTTTAAAAATGCAGGGTCAATTAACTATGCACTACATCTCCTGTCCACACTCACTTCACTGAATTGCAGACTCTTTCAGAGTGAATTACGATGGTGAAGTGAACATGACTAAGGTTGCAGACCTCTAGTTTATTTCCCTGCAAATACCAAAGTATGTGAAAGGAAGTTGACAGGAGATCATAAGAAGAAAACAGGTGGTGTCTACAATTAGAGTAGTCAAAAACAATTCAGCTATCCTTGATTCCAACTCTGTTTTATGAATAAGCCTAGGGAAAGCCTAAGTTGAGCTCTTTAGAGTCACAGGGAAGCTTCCATTATAGCCAAGTGAGAGCTGTGCTCTGAACAAAAAGAGCTGTAAAATGCTGATTACTTTCAAAAGCTATGTAAATATTTTTGAAATTGGGCAACATGAGTGATCTTTTTGCAACTGTCAAGCGTTATTGTAAAGTCTAACCTGTAAAAAGTAACTACTGTTGTCCAAGATAGGGGTCATATCTAGATAACATGCATGTGTCTGCAAACAATGGAACAGCCACTTGTTCAGGCAAACCAACCAAAAGGTTTTCTTCCTCCTTCCCATTCTGCTACAGATTTCACTCCAAAGGTACTGGGTGAAACCACAACAACCCTCATCTAGCCAAGCACAGGGAATCAAGGTAGTCTGGTTTTGTACTGGTTGAATAGATACCTTGAGTAGTGTTATGTGTGCATTTCAATGAAACCTCAAAGTAAATCCAGGAATGTCACAGTCTTCTTTCAACTTACTGAGCAGCAAGGGAGTTGCAGCTCAGAATGCTTAATTACATAGAGACAGACCCACAGAAAGGTAGATTTTCTGGTGAACTACTTAAACAAAATCCTGTTCAAAATTAGAGCTTTAACATAATCCAGTACCATTATATATCTGCAAATCTCTGAAGGTAATTTTAATCCTGATTCAATTAACAGGTAGAATAGGTCTTAAGGAAATATGTTCTCTTTTGTTGTGAGTCTACTAGAGCATAGGGGACGACTTGTAAGAGACAAAAGGGTTATATGACAAGATAAAATGGTTATCAGGTTGCACAAGGAGAGGTTTATATTGCATACTAGGAAAATTTGTTCACCAAGATGATTGTCAAGCAAAACTGCTCAGGGAAGTGGTGGAGTCACTATCCCTGACAGTATTTAAAAGATGTGTAGATGTGGCATGCAGGGCATGGTTTAGGGGTCGCTGTACTGAGGTGCTGGTTGGACTTGATGATTTTGGAGGTCTTTTCCAATCTAAATAATTCTACAGTTCTGTCAATAGCAGGAGATTCATCAGGAAGGATAAGCACATGTAACCTAAAATACTTACACTTCTCAACTATACTAATCCCCACATTAAACAAATCTTTTGGAGCAGTGCGTTTCTATGGGTACTCAAACTTCTTGTGAGGTGACACCATATACCTTTAATGTCAAGAGGGAGGAAAAAAGGCCTTTGCAATAAATTCAATAAAATTACAGTAACACACTGCACTTTGAATTCCAATTTGCTTCTCACTAAAATAGCGAAGTACCTTCCTGTGATAAGATTTGATTAAAAATGCACTGTTTTGTCTGCCAGTATCATGACTAGCTAGTAACTTTGCAGTATTATCATTTAGCAAACAATGATTCAATAATCATCTGACATATATGGAGCCATCTCAGATCTGTAAAGTAATAATCATGTCTGTGTTTGCTGGAGGACTTACCATAGAAAACATACAAAACAACTTGGTTAATAAAGATTACAAAAAGCTCATGAACTGCTGAAGTACCTGCTCAGATTACTCAGGCACACTGCTATTGTTAACCTACCACCATACTGTCAAGGCTCCCTGCTGTGTTTCCATTGCTTCTCTTTTGCTGGTCAGGCTACTCAAGTTCCACAATGACCTGGCATTGAAACCTCCTGCTATGCAGAGGAATACTGAATGGTTTTCTGTGGTTAACACCACAAATGGCTTAAAGGAATGCCAGTACAAGCAAAGAAAAAGACAGTATGGATGTGTAGATGTGGACAGCAGTCATTAGATTAGCTCAGCTGTGTAGAAAAACCACATCGTTTGCTGAGGCTGATGTAAGATAGACAGCCCTAAAGGGACTGCTCTCCCTTCTCTTGCAGCAGTGCTCTCCTGCTGCTTTCTGCACAGTTAATTTAGTGATCCAACAATCCTGCGGTGAAATGGATCAAGTACTATTATGATCAAAGGGATTTGTTTTCAGCCAGGCCAGTGAGCTGACTTCACCTCCTCTGTAAGGGTTAACACAAGGGAGCATTGCAGAATGCAGGGCCTGGATGAGGAACACCACATCTTAATGTCAGTCCAATTCCAGAAAGACACCAAGCAAAAGGATAAACCGATTCGGGCCTCTTAGTGGGGAAAACCCAAGATCAGATTCTGAGCAGAATGCACACCCATCGTGTTCCTTTCTAAGTGGGAAGGGAAGTAGATGAAAGGAAGCAGTTTAGCAAGAGTCACTGTGCAGAAGGCTGGTTTATTTTTTCAACTACACATCTTAAAAGCTCACTGTAAACTCTAGCCTAGACACTTGTTATATTTAAGAGGAAGAAAGGCATATAGATTTGGTGTAGAATGAAACCACATTTTATCCTCATGTAAGTTTTGAACCTTCCATGGTTTTCTGTAACATCCCTGAAATAACACTAAGAACAACAGACTAGCATTGTTTTCCAAGATGAAACTCAAAGCAGTTCATACTTTCATGAGAAGGAGTCTGAACCAATATGACACACTAGGCAGAGTTTGTTTCGTGTCTCTGATTTAACAGTCCATGCATTGTAGGACTCTCATCCACACTGGGATGCCTATATGTATAGCAATATAAATGAATAATCTTAACTCAATGCTAGAACTGCATGTTTTAAATTGTCTATGTAAAAATAAGGCTTGGCAAGACCCAAATGGGAAGTTGAAAACAGTAATCAACTTGAAATTCATACCTATTTCTGAAAAAACAATACTCTGGTCCCCTCTGAAACACTGAATACACAAATGTAAGAAAAACGTTGCTAATGCAGGCATTCGGGAATGCACAGTACTCAAACCAGTTCTCAAACCACTCTTTTTTTTGTTAAGATTAAACTTGTATCAACTCTATGAATACACTTAAACCAAACTGCAGAAAGAAAGCTCAAATCTTAATTTCCATTTGTTAGAAAACCAGAGGCGAATCTATTTGAGCATTTACACAAACAGCAAAACAAGAGACTGACTTTAGTGTATCCTCATGCAAACCCAAATTCTTTCAGCTGTTGCCAAGACTTTAACACGTCAAAGGTCTCCTGGATTCTTGCCAATTTATTTTCAAGGACAAGCTTCAGTGCTAGCAGGGACAATACCACACCACACCAGCCCATCTGCAACCGCTCTAGCTTGTGCACTGGGCACCATGCTTTAGCTTTAGCCACACCTCCAGAACCGAGCAACACTGAGTCAGTTTCTGACACACAAGTGTTAATAGTAAAATTCTGCCCAAGCACAAACTGAATGTCAACACCTGCCTGGCTAAACAAAGGAGAAGGAAGAAATTACAAGTCCACAGAGCGCAGTTGCCTACAGGACCCTGACAACTTGGCAAGCACTCGGGTCAAGGCCCTATTCTCAGTCACCAGTCGCTCATTTATGTTTTTCAAAGATTGAATCTGCTTTATTTGTTGCAGCTTCTGCAGGAATCAAAGAAATAGGAGTGAAACTGAGAAAAAACCCCACATGTATATTAGATGAGCAGAACTGAAAGAAAACTTAGAAGAAACAGTCCTGTTTAAAGTAAATGAGCTGCTGTGAAAGGAAAGCATCAAACAAGTGGCACATTCTTGAAAAGCAATCTAAGTACCAGTAGTGATTAGTCACAGCTTTCCAAAACAGTTCAGGATGCATTAACAATGAGAGCTATTCCTGGAATTCTTCATTTAACATCCTAATTGCACAAACGAAATCTCCTATTCAAAACCCTGTACATAATGACACATTTAACAGATACTTTTAAACAACTATGCAACAAACTATGGAAAGAATATTTAATCTTTAATTCAAAACTTTCGCTTCTTGCTTCTTGAAAGCAAACTTTTGGAAAAAGCCATATATTTGTATTCCCTATTTTTATCAGAAGCCCTGCTTTCTCTAGAAGCTCACATCCTGTCTTCTACTCTTAGGCAGACAATTATTTTCCTCTATCACAGTTTGTTTTTTCTGTATTTCACTTCTGAAGACCCCTCAAAGAATCACGGACCTTGTGTCCTGCCTTACAGCAAACTATCTTGGTCTGAATCCAAGGGAGCCAGAGGCATCACAATTGCTCTTCTCCCTGTCAGCTTCAATTATTTCAACAGAACCTGGTGCATGTATTTTAATGAAAAGTATTTGGAAGTTAATGCCATTTCCAAGCACTAGAGGGAGCTCAAAAATGAGCTTGAAAGGAAACTTCTTATTGATCAGTACAAATTCCACAAATATCAAATGTCAAAATAATGGTATTTTCACATTCCACTTAAATTCTATGAGTTTTGTTGGCCATTTCCAATATTTATACGAAAGGACATAACAGAAAATAAACCCACACAAATTCTCACCATTCTTAATGTATCAGAGGGTTTAATATTGATAAAGACTGGTTAAAAAACCCAAACAAACAGAAATGTAATTTATTTTAAAAAGAATATTGCTTCTGAGAGTCACTTTATACAGAGGTGAAAAAAGCAGAAATCAATACAGTAAGTGTCACTCATTTGTCAACAGCTCAAATCTACCTCCTACCAATTGTTAAGTAAAACGTGATTCACACTATACAAAGTTTTTCTGTCAACATTGCAACATGCCATCTAATTAATAAAGAGCATGAGATAAAGACTGAAACAACATTTAATGCTTAAATATCTATACAATTATATGCTACCACTATTTAATAATAATGGATTTTAATAACAGTAATTCGTAAATAAAACTTATGAGTATCACATCATAATTGCAATTCCATCTTGATTAGCTCAAGATATGTTTCACTCTAACCACCTCTGAATGTTTCTAGTTAGCCATGTTATAGAATCCTAAAACTCGGCACCTTCTTCGAAACTGTACACGCACAGCTGCTTATGCCAGCACCACACCTGCGCAACAAGCTGTGTGACAGGAGTGACTCTGATGTGCAGCTGTAACTTAGTTATTTTCTAGTGAAATTAGAGAGACCAGTAATACTTCCAGACTACATGTCTCACTGACATAATAATACACTTTTTACTAATAGTGTACTAATTTACTTACTTTCAGTTCCTCTTCCATTTCAGATATCCTTCTTTCTAGTGCTCTTCTTTCCTAAATCAGAAGATGTGTGTTAATGCTGAACAATACAATGTTGTAAAAATTACAGCTTGTAAATACTGTGGTAACAGTGAAATACTTCAAGTTTCAAAGATCATACAACCAAAAGCATAGTGTGGACAGAAAACTTGTGATGGCAGTGATACATAGAAATTTGGTCAATATAGAATTTTAATATCCAAAGAGGAAGAGATAGAGAAATTCATATCAAGTCCTACAAAAAATATCCCTTCCTTTTCACTAATTTAGAAAGGTTTAAAGTATACAACTTGTTTGGATTTATTTTTCATGAGCTAGGCTTTTTTAAGTCCCTAATATCCAAGAAATGCAGAAAATTATCAGAAACAAACAAGAATATTAAAAGATACAAGCACAAAAGCATAAGCTTTCACAGACAAACAAAGGTAGCTGAAATATCTGTCTCAGCTCAGTGGGATCTGTCCACACTCCAAACTGCAACAGTTGATACAACTGACATGATAGGACTTAGCTCAGTACCAAAGAAATCTAGTTACATGAGATCAGCTGCTTCTTGAGAAAATGTTTCTTGAATATTTTCTGCATTTCTCGTATAGTTTAATTTTCCTTTTATTTCCCTTTTTACCTGAGAAGCAGGAGAAATTATCCTTGTATATGAACTTGATCGCACTGATTATATAACCAAGCCAGCTTATGGAAAGTTAGCTTAGGGTTTTCTATGCTACACTGCAGTCTGCAGTGCAGATACGTTTTTATTTTGTTTAAACCTATTTTTCAACACATCTGACAGATGAGTAGCTAATGCAATAGACTTTTCGGTTTATAGCTTGATTGCTTGCTTTCCTGTGTCAGACGATGCAGTGTATCTCATTTAAAAGCAGCTGCAGTTATCAGTACTCTACATTCAGATTTTTTTCCAGAGGGTGAGAGGCAAAAGCAACAGATTATTGCGAAGTGGACATATGCATCTGCATACAATGGTGTTATGCAAACAGCAAGCAGCATTGACTGAGGTGTGTAAAACTTTGGTTAGATCATACCGCCCAGTAGATACTGACTCTTGCCGGACACCTTTCAGATATAAATCATTTGAATTTAGTTTAATCACAGTGCAGTTATACCCCAACATTTTTCCATTACAGCAAACAACTTTAATTTTTATCCAAGTAATAAATATATTACTGCATTTGTTACTACTTAATGTACTTAACTCCTTCAAAATAAAAGACTTCTCTTATAATGACTGTAATGAGCCTAAGTACCAGTGATTTAACAGTACGCAATCAACTAACAAAAATCCCACACTGTCTTACAATACTTAGAATTTTATCTGTTCCCTACTAGTTTTACAGACTAATAACATATATGATGTGTTCTTATGTTTAGCAATATTCAGTGATTTTTTTCAATTACCAAGAGATGAATGACCAAACAAATCTCAAAATTTCAGGTGTCTAGAAATTCTTAATCCTTTTGAAGCAATTGCTTAACTAGCATGTTGAGCTTGTCTATTAGCAATAAAAACCAATTCACTAAATCTTTAACTGACTTTTTATGCTTCATATTATACAAAAGACACAAATAGACTGGTATAGGAATAACAGTCTTTGTAGAACTGTTTTGTTCCTATTATTTGAAGCTATGCTCCTCTTTTTCTTGAACTGCTTACTCTTTTAGGAACTGGTTTGAGGGATGCCAATGAAATAATGCACTGCAGTTTCACTGAGAAGATTTGCCAGTATTATTTGATTATTTCCTGGACTCAAAGAAAGCATTTGAAATCTATGAGGACTAAAATTTAATTATATAATTTCTCAACTCTCTATGGTCTGTCAAGGAACATTTGTAATTCACAAAAAAAAGATGAGACATACACAGATATACACAAATGAAAAACTGACCCCTCCAGAGCTATATAATTTTAAAGAAGTAAAACCAGATGTATATGCCTACATATATTTGTATATTCAATAATACAAAGAAATACACCTCTCTGCAATTTAAATTCCCAGCTGAAGAATTCTAAATCTGGGGAAAAATTGTTTAAAGGTTTCTCATCCAGACTGAAAACTCTAAGTTTGAGTTTTGGTTTTAAGTTTTATTACCACATCATACAAAATTCTGCAAAGGGCTGTTTGCATACTTGGCAGAGTGACAGGTTGTTTAAGAAACCCTAATTTTTGCTCATCACCATGACCTTGCACATGTGCTCTCATCTGTACCCCATCCCTGTGGAAATAGCCCCTTTCTGGTAAACAATTTTCAAATGAACAATATTCACAATGTATCACCAAGTCACATCATGGAAACCCACTTCTGAAGGGTGATTTTAAATAAAATTCAAAGCCAGTATTTTCTGAATTTTAATACTGTGCAAATCTAGGCTTAATACATATCCTTATTTTCTTCACTGAAAAGGTAGGTTTCAGCTGGAAAATGTCACAGTCCGAAGATGCCTTCAGCTCTTTCTCTGTTGGCCTTTTATTTCTTACAATTTTTCCTCACTACTTTACTTTTTCCCTCTCCTCTTCTCTATATAATTTATATAAAAATCTTTAGGTTTGTATTTTCTTTTAGTGAAGTCATATAATTGGAGAAGTATACTTAGAAAAGCTCTACAATCTCTTTTAATGTTTACATTTTTATTGTTACATTACACATTAAAAAGGTGGTTTCAAAATTATTTTTAAATGCTGAATTCAATAAGCTTATGTCTAGAGATCAGCTATTGATGACTAGCAACTGAGAATCCCATTTCAGTCACGTTCAAAGCGAAGCTTCAGATTTAAACAACAACAAAAAAAATACAATCATAAATAACTTCCTCATTTAAAATTCCTCTCTGAAAAATAGTGTGTAATTATAAACAAGATTCAGATGTACAAATTTTGTGTAAACCATGTTTCAGCCATACAGCACCAAAGTTACATACATACATCACTAAGTTAATTATTTTATCTACTAGATTTAATACTAGTACATATAGTACTAATACTAATTATTAGTACATTAGTACTAATACATTTAGGGAAAATAACATTTCTGAACATTTTGCTGTTGGACTGAACGTCTTAAAAAAAGAAGTGCAAGACTTTCTAAAAAAGCCAGTTGTTGTAACGCAATGGCCTGTTTTGGGAGAAAGCCAAGCAGTAATTTAACACTGAAATAATGTCCATCTATGCAGTACTCCATGCATTACCTATGAACCCACACAGTAATGGATGCAGCTACATCTATTAAATAATTAAATGTCCACTTGTGTGGCCATGCTAGCAAGCAAGAAACCAATTATCTGCTGCTGAAACCTTTCTACTGATGAAATCACTGTCCACACCTGGATGCAAAAAAATTAAAGAAATATGTGCTAAATGGCAGCAATAAAGTGCAGAGACTATCAAGATAAATATAATGAAACTTCAGGAAGTGCCTGAGAGTATTTCTACATCTCCACGTGCTTCTGTAAAATCTCTTTATATACTGGACAGTTTTGTGCAACTAAAACCTAAAATACTGGAAAATCAATACAAAAAGCTAGTGAATATTACATTTACCAGGGATTAATAAATGTTTACCACATCACTTCATATTGTCAAAGTTTAATTTTTTTTTCCAGTTTGTCTCCATTGTCTCACTCCAGGATCAAGGGAGAAGAAAAGAACACATGGTGTTCAGAGTCATGAAGGAAGCTAAGACCGCCACAAAATCAATGCACTTTGCTTTACACTGCCGTGAAACTAAATTTTTATAGGGCTGGATTTTAATTCGCACAAAATTACAGCCTAAAATTATCATAAAATAATTCCTGTAGTCTATCTCACATATGAATTCACTGCATGACTTCTTTCCCGTTCAATTTAGAATTGTCTCTGACTCTGATGCCCCTTCTTGCACTGCTTGCTCATTCTTCCACTTTCTTCCCTACCCCACGATCATATTCCTCTGGAAAAAGCTACAGTGCAAGGAAAGAGGCAGATAAAGGTAATTTTAAAACATTAGCAGGTTTAAGGTCCTATGTTTGTGAGGCAGAAACAGCTGTCTCATTACCAACAATAATCGGTGCCTCTGGAAAGCTCTGAAAAAATTAACTTCTCTGAATCTTGGAGGTAGAAGACGAGACACAATGAATCTGCTTAGCCCTCTGGAACACTGTTTTGGATGAGATGGAACAAGTAGCAGATCCCTGGAGGGTAGCAGAGTTTAGAAACTGGTTTTCACGAATGAACATGCAAACTAAAGGCAATTCCTAAGAGTAATTCCCATCTCACATTCATTGCCTCTTTGAAACCTAAAATCCCTAAATCCTCTAAAAAATGAAAATGATAAGAAAGGCTTCTGTTCGTACTAAAATATATCCAAACCAGGGGTTGCAAAACAAGCTGAAACAAAGCTTGAACTGGAGAATTTAAAAGTTCTTTGGCAGAAACTTACCCTTTTCTCCATTTCCAACAGTGATCTGTCAGCAAATCTTTCTTGTCTCTGAAACACAAAATTGATGAAGACATTGACATATGCTTTGACATAAAACAGAACTGAGGAAAAAAAACAATTAGACGTTTTAGTATTCTGTCTGAAGTATGTAATCGAAAACATTTTAAAGGGTGTTCAGGGAAGCAACACTGAAATAAAGAATAAGCTGGATTTATCATGCACTTCTTTTGTGACCATCCCTGTTATTTAATCACAACACAGCCTTTGGCTAACAGGAAAAACACAGTATTTCTATCTAAAAGTGTTACAAACCAGGCATCTTTTAAATGTTCTTCATTAACATTTGCAGGGTATGCATGAAAGACAACTGCATACAGGTAAATTGTGGTACATGTGATCCAACAATATGAAACATTCTACAGCAAGAGTAGACAAATTTAGACAAATCTAACTCCAGTGTATGTGTCTTGTAAAACTGTGTGCAGCACTGTTATCTGACAGCAGTTATTGGTAACAGGAATGCATTATTTGCTCTTCATTTCCAAGATAAAGTTATCTAACCAGCCAGGAAGAACTGGCAGGTTATGCCAATTTGCCAGCAGTCCTGACTGTCAGTTTGAACATAAGCTTAACAGTGTAGAAAGTGTTTACTCCTACCCTGCAAAAAAGTTGCATGCAGATACATGCGGGCAAAAACCACTACTACTTTAGTGGGCAGGAAGCAATCTCATACGTTTTGTTCACAGCTGAAGACCAGAATCCTGCATTCTTTTCTCTTCAGAAAGAGAGAAATTCTCCATTCCCATCTTTGGATAAAAAACAAACCTGATGCCTAGTGAAGAGCTGCCCATAGCCTGGGGTGCTTCTGGTTTATTATCTACATTGTTGGTTAAGCACATGCTTTTTTGTTTTATACAAACCTGAGTGGTCTTCTCCAACTGTAGCTTAAGATCTGTAAGTTCCATGTTGGTGTCATGTAACTGTGCTTTCAGTTTTTCGTTTTCAGCTAGAATCTGTTCATAAAGCTAAGAGAAAATATTTATTAAAAAATCAGATAATAGTGAGACTAGCCAAAAAACTTCAGAAGTATGACTGAAGCACATGTAAAATTAACAAATACACTAACAGTCTAAGAAGCAAAATAAAGATGTTGAAAATTACAAGCATGGTAAGTAACTGTTACTAAATATTTCTAGAAACAATCAGCTTTGTATAGGGAGCACACAACTTACCTTACACATAATCAAGCCACCTTTTTTCTTCAGATACCACAGAGTAAACATTTCAACAAACTCCTCCTCTATTTCAAAACGAGATCTAAACATATTTTTACCTTACATGTATGTAAGCTGGAAAACATATGCTGGAAAGTCTTCACATATGCATACATCAATTTTAATGATACTTTCTTATGATAAATACTATCAAATTATTTTTTTAAATTTGACTGTATCTTGGCTCCTCTGGATTTCTCCCTTGCCTTGAAAAGTACAAAAGCCAGAAGCTGTTTCATAATGTATATTTTTCCCCACTGTAGTGGTTGCTGTGCTTCTCCATTCAGCTAAGTTACTTAAGGCAGCATTTCGGATGCAATGTGAGACTACTTTCACACAATTTAAGAAAAGCAGTAATGAAATCCTATTTTTGCACCAAACTTATTGAATCAGATACCTTCTTAAAATCAGGGCTATCGTCTTTTTCTAGTCTACTGCAGTATGGTTTTCGATCTTCAAGATAACTCTGTGACCCTGTTCGCCCCTGCGCTGAATCGTAACGATCACCTGCAGACATGCTGAGCGATCCCGTATCGTATCTGTAAAAGAAAAGTTCTGATTTTTCTTTGCCTTTCTAGCCAAACTGAGACCCCTGACTGTATCACATGTTTCAAGTTTGCTGCTACCCAGTTGAAAACAACCAAATGCAATTAGGTATTTTTATTAGACTACCATTTTCTAATTTGATGCAAATTTCATTTTTACATTCTCCAGTACTTCAAGATTCTGGGTGAAAATGTTTTCAAATTGCTCAGTCTGCAGAGTAATGTATGCAGAGAAATATTTTAAATGTAATTAAATTATTTAATGCAAGCAAATATTTACACGTCTTAAAATACCTAAAAACTGGCTTAGATAGCTTAATTCTTCTTTATTTATAAAGAACATTATTTTTAAAAGTGTATTAGTTTAATTGAAGTGTTTTAACAGACACTAGATGAATGGCCTAGATGAATTTTAAGTTTTGTTGCAGCAACCAGGATTTCCAAAAGTATTTGTTAAGAATTCTACTATTTCAACAGAAACAGCTGATGAAACAAATCTTTAGCAGTCTTTATCCTAATAACTCAATAAAACCCTGTATCAATAAAGTTAAGAGTAATTTCACACTGTTCACTTTTCACTAATCAGGTGTTAGAGCAGTTTTACTTAACAGATTTTCACCAGATTTTCAGAATATAATAAAATTCAATAATTAAAGCTAATGGTCTGAAAAGAAATGAATTTTTTCTTACATTATCATTTACTTTTTAACAAATCTTAAGAAAGTATGTTTTTCAGGGACTGTATTTTTCTTGAGGTTACACAGAAAATTTTCATTAGGATATTCTAAAAGACAGGCAATAAGAATTTCTTGTCTTTTTTGTAAAAGCTGGATCCATGCGGAAAAATCTGTAGGGCACAGTACTGTGTCCACTATGTTCTATGAAATGCCCAGCCTGCCTTCAGAGTACTACAGATAGAGTTCAACAAATTCCCCTGCATGGAGTATTCCACCCACACAAAGCAAGACTGTAGCCTCGCAATCATACTTCATGCCAAACACAAATATCAACACAGCCTTTGAAAGCTCAATCCAACCACTGGATTAAAGCTGAATTTGTACATAAACAACTTAAAATGACAACATGTGGACAGCAAGTGTAACAATTCTAATTAATTTGTTAAAATTGCACATACCTTGAAAGGCTCTCACTCTATAAGGTGGGGAGAGGTAAAAAGAGAGAAAAAGAATGGATTTGTGAATAATTTAATTAAAATATATAACAATCTGTGAACAAATACAACTAATCAGTTAGGTCAAATGCACAGGCTATCCACCAGGTAGGTATTATCTGAACTGTGTCAAGCTTCAATTTTGTTATGTCCAAAAAAGAAAATAAATATGTGCTAGAATGCACTTGACAAAATGTCATTTACAAGGACATTAACATAACATAAGTCTGGAGTGTCCTAAACAGTGGAGTTATTTCAGCACTTGGTGCATTCTGGGTTTGCTTCCTTTTTATCAAAGGTGTCAGAACAGTGCTCCTCAAATTCAGTGTTCCTCAAATTCTTTCACTTCTTTAACATAGGTACAATGTTTTGAAAATAATGACTTCGTCTCAAAACAATATATTAAGATATAGGACTGCTGTTTCAACACAGTGTGACTGGAAACAAGTTACTACACCAACAACATAAGGAAGTACTTATTAGACTTAATTACAGTAAATTTTGTCCCTGTGGATTCACCTGGAATGAATGAACAAATTAATGAAAGTAATATAAAAAAACCCTCTCTTTAGTTGACAAGCAAAACTTAATTAAAAGTAATGACTTAAGACTGAGGGAGTGTCCTCTAAGTATTACATCAGTCATACAAACCTTCTGCCCCTTTGAGTGGTCAATACAAATTAATAATTTTTTCCAATTATTATTCCAATCCTGAGTGAAGACATTTCAGTCAAGAAACTCTACTGATGTATCATCACCTGGACATCCTCCAATGTTATTCACCTAGCAGTGTCTGAAGCCTTCCCCATAGGTGGTTTTCTAGAGGGGCTGAGGTGGCTTGCTTGATTTCCTTTTATAGAAGGAAACCGTATTTTTTCAGTGTACACAGGTAAACAGCCACACTCTTCACAATACACTCAATTTCTCCTTTGACACCTTGAAGTGTATTTACTGCACAGAGGATATTGAAGGTACATGCTATAGCCTAACCACTCCTAATAAAACATCACTATTTTCTGTCAAGAGCATGAATAATGCTGTGAATTAAGAGATTTTGTAGAAAACTGGGCAAACTGTTCTGGTGTTTCACCATAAAATCACTTGTGTTGGAAAAAACTTCCAAGATCACTGAGTCCAGCCTCTGACTGAACATCACCATGACAACTAAACCATTAAGCTCTCCTGCCCAGCTGTTTCTTGAATGCTTCCAGTGATGGGGACTCCACAGCCTCTCTGGGCAGCCTGTTCCAATGCTTAACTACCCTTTTCAGTGAGAAAATTCTTCCTGATGTCCAACCTGAACCTCCCTGGCTCAGCTTGAAGCCTTTTCCTTTTGTCCAGTCCCAAGCCCCACCTGGCTACAGCCTCCTTTCCAGGAGTTGGAGAGAGGTCTCTCCTGAGCCTCCTTTTCTCCAGGCTAAACAACCCCAGCTCTCTCAGCCACTCCTCACAGGACTTGTGCTCCAGACCCTTCCGCAGCCTTGTTGCCCTTTTCTGGCCATTCTCCAGCACCTCAATGCCTTTCTTGCAGTGTTGGGCTCAGAACCAGACACAGGACTCAAGGTGTGGCCTCACCAGTGCCAAGTACAGGGACACATTCCCTGCCCATGTCCTGCTGGCCGCACTGTTGCTGATCCAGGCCAGGATGCCATTGGCCTTCTCGCCTACCTGGGCACTGGCTCATGTTCAGCCACTGTCACCAGCATTGCCAGCTGCTTTATCCCTTGGACAGTTTCCAGCCACTCTGTCCCCAGCCTGTAGCACTGCATGGGGTGGTTGGGATCCAGGTGTAGGAGCCAGTACTTGGCCTTATTGAACCTCATCCAGCTGGCCTTGGCCTACTGATCCATCCTGTCCAGACCCCTCTGCAGAGCCTTCCTGCCCTCCAGCAGATCAACACTCCTGCCAAACTTAGTGTTACCTGCAAACTGACTGAGGGTGTCCTAGATCCCCTCAGCCAGGTCATAGGTGAAAGTATTGAACAGGACTGGCCCCAACACTGAACCCTGGAGAATTTCACTCATGATCAGGCACCAGCTGGATGGAATTCCATTCACCATCACTATCTGGGCCTAGGCATATAGCAAAAAGTGCACTTGTCCAAGAACTCTTGGTCAGTCAGTTCTGTAATTCCCCACCACCCCAGCCCAACACACTCACCCTTTTAATAATATTCAGATTTTGGGACTGATTTAGCACTATATCACTGTAATGTTATTAATTCTATCAAAAGCAACACACAGCATGCACTACCAAAATTAATATCTACAGAACAGATTATGAAGTAATAGCAGACCTAAGGATAATGATATGTACCACTGGAAGGGAAGGAAAGAGGACTATGCAGTTATGTTAATATGGCACAGAAATAAAAAAGAGAGCAAACAATAATGGCATAGAATGAGTCTCTTAACTAAAATATTTAACAGATGTGTAATGGAAGCTTTTACAAAAAAAGAAATATCACTTGAGTTTTATTCCTAAGTAATGAACATGATTCTGTAGTGTGCCACTCCAGGGTTTAGGTCAAAAGAAATACATTCTTCTTATAGCTCAGCTTACATAACTAATTCCCTTTTAACACCTCTTCATCCCACTGTCAAATAGCTTTCTGTTTTCAAGAACTTTTCCCATCAAATCAAGCCTATTATACTCTAACTTTTTATCAAGACCAATAGTACTCATTTAGGATATTCAGAAAACCATTTTGTTCACTGAAGAAATGACATACATCGTGCTCTTCAGCCTTCTATGTTTCCCTAAATTAACTTCACATATAATTTTTTAATTATAATAATGACAGCACTGGGTTTAATTTTCAAAGCTTTTAATTAGTGTGTGTAAGTAACTGGCTATATTTTATCTGAAAATAACAATGTAGGTGAAATAAAGATTTTGCTGGGTAGAAACTGAATGCTTGCTCCAGTAACCTGCTGCATCATGTCCCTGACCTGTGTGTCAAAAATCAAATCTACATCTTCTGGATGCTAATTCTACATAATCAGAATGGAAGTCAAAATGGTCAGTTATGGCCACTGTTGATATGTAAATTCAACTGTAACAAAAATTTTACAACAAAATGTATCTCTTAAAAGTTAATGAACAAATTATCTTTCTTAAATTACCTGAGTTTCTTTCTTATTTGTTCCTTCTTCTGAATCAGATTGGTGATCCTGTTCATTTTCATCACTCTGGTGAAAGAGGTAGGAGATGAAAAATAATTAAAATCGTTGAAAGCTTAGTAAGATTTTAATGCATATATTGACTCTTTGAATATGAAAATATAAGAGCAGCAGAATACTCCACAGATAATATACAGGACAGATGAAGAAAATTCTCAAACAGGTATATGTTTTCAGTACCAGAAGGAGATAAAGCAATTTTGCATCTGACACATGAAAATCTGGCTTTAACATTACATATGGATCCCGTGACAAAGAAAAGGGAAAAGGAATAGTCTGAAACATCAACTATAACCTTTTTAATCTGACAGCAGTTCTTTAAGTTGCTAAGTACATAGCAACTTGCAAAGTGCCAAATAAAGTCTCATTTTTCCAGCTTTGGTACGCATGCAATAGAAAAGATTTGTTCAATAATTTATTTCTTTTCCTTAGATTATGATTAATTCCTATTAAGTTATGGTTACTACAGTGTTCTAGAATTCTGCTTAGCAGTATCAGCTGAAAAAACTTTATTTTGATTTTGCTTCTGAAAGCATCAATCCAAAATCAAAGAATAATTAAATTGAAAAAAATATTTTTTTCTAGAACAGTGAGTTACATATTGTATTACGCTAAACAATCCTCTATTTTAAGAGTACACTATACACATTTCATTTTGCTACAAGGGAAGTTTACTTACATCCTGAGTCCAAAATGAAACTCCTGTAGATCGTCGTTTTTCTCTTGGTCTCCGTCTTTCCCTTATAGACTTAGGCTGTGACTTATCTTCTTCCTTTTCTTCTTCTTTTTTGCCCCCTTCTGTTAAGAACAACTTTCTCATTCACTGAATCATGACACAACCTAATTTTCTAATATATTTCTTCTCAGTCTTTAAAACGCTCACAATAAATTCTTTTTACATGAAATAAATTCACTGAAGAGCTTCTTACCACATACAGGGTTTGCTGCAACATACACTCCCCAGAACACACAGCTCTTAAATACTGTAAATATTAATTTCATCTCAGTCACCCAAACAAAATGTCTTAATGTAACAGTAATACAATAAAACTTGGATTTACAATTCAGTTTTCTAAACTGTCATGTAATAATTGAAACATCTGTATCAGCAGATGTCTAAAAGTACAAAAAAAGAGAAGGTAATCCTTTACTTTTCTTCTTCAAACAAGTTTGGTGTTTTTTTTTTTTTTTTGTTTTTTTTTTTTTTTTTTTTCATACATCAAGGATGCAGTATTAAAAAAAACCCCCTTTTACATCTTCTTAAGGCCTCCTTTTCACCACAGTCCCCTCCATTTCTGCTCTAAGGAAGAATAAATTGGGACCTCCTAGATTAAATTACTGCATTACAGATACACTTTTTCTTTAAAACAAATACAATGGCAATTCAAAATAGACACAACAACTCAGGATTGTGTTTGCTACCCTATGTGTTTACAAGCAACTTGTGCAAAAAAAACCATTAAAAAAACCTGCCCAAACCAAAGTTCTTTGCTTATTATAATGCAGTTTGTTCAGCCTGATGATCTTTTATTAAATAAAGAAACCACAGAATTGAGTCCAGATAAAAGAATCACTAATCGTTAACAACTATCATCACTTGTCTTCAGAGGTAAATAAACACTTTAGAGTGAAGCAAAAATTAAATAGGAAAGAAGGGAAATACATTTATGGTGCACATATGCCTTTCCAAATTTAATAAACTAGGATTTTACCTCTGGGATTTCAGATGGTAGTGTACTTCTCCTCCAAAAGTCATAACTTGAAAAAAAATAGAACTTCTGGTAGCTAATAGAAAAACCTAGTCTGAGTTTCCTAGAGTAAGCATGCGTTATGAAAGAATCATAATCCAAATTTCAGTTTATTTTAGGACAAAGGGAAAAAACTCAGAAAGCATATCCATGAAGCCTAGCCCAAATAACTTTCTCAAAAAACACCATTCTAGGAAACATGGCAATACTGCTATATAGTTCATGGAGATTTCATCAGTGGATCATTTTATTTGACCCTCTGTAGAACAAAATTATCAATTACAATCAGTAACCCTGAAGTTATTAATCAATAACTTGAATTAAAGTATTTCTCTCAAGTCAACAGCAGCAAGTCCAAAAATAGGAGATCACACTGTATGTTAACAGGCTCCTCATTTGACAGGTAAAGAATCAGGCACAAAATCTCTCAAAATTATAGCAGGGGACTCTCATTTGAAATTAAGGCAAAATCTCTGTGACATCAGAGAAGAACATTTTGTAATCTCTGTATTATGCATCTAATCCTCAGTTTAAGATTGCATAAACCAGTTAAAGCATGCAGAAGTATGGTTACATCTGAACTGCAAGGGGAAACATCCCCTTTCCTTTTTCAGCTGCTCGTACAACCCTGATAGGTCCTTAAAGAAATAAAGAATCATTCCAGTCCTTTAATGTGGAAGGACTGAAACAAACCCCTAGTTATTTAGCAATTATTTAATCAAGTAAAATTCCTTCTTAATACCTGCAAGTATTTAGACCTTGAAATATAGCATTTTATTACAATTGCTGGGTTAAAGTAGAAATTACAGCATTATGTGGGTATTTATGGGAGTATATTTGAAATTTCGGTGGCCTAACAATGGAAAAAAATCACATGGCTGCAAAACACCACCAAATACAGAAAATCTTTTTTCCTCTCTGAAAGTTTTGAAATTTCTTACAGAAGATTTGAGCAAGGTACATTCCCAGTGGTCTTACATATCTCGCCGCAATTTGAAATACCGCTAGGAATGTAAACTGCCCTTTGTCAACAAAAGAACAAAATACCCCTTCATAAACAGTACTCCTACCTCTCTCACTTTCCTTTGTTCCACTCCGAGAATAGGCAGAAGTTATACCTATAAGGCTGTTTGGTCTGTTTAGCTGACTTGAACTTGATAGAGAGCTAGTAGATGTGGAGAGCGAAGAGGTGGATGATGAAGAAGTTGAAGTTGAACTTGGTCTATAGCGATGATACGGCTATTCAACAGAAAAATGTCAGAATTAATTTACCAAGATTAACAAATACAAACCATGGGATACGAAAACATTTCACTACATAAATTATTCTTACAGTAACACAAAATTAAAATAATATTGTTGGAGTAAAGATTCATATAATTTCTCTACCTAAAGAGACTCATCATGAAAATACCTCTTCAACAGTTCGGGAATATCTTTGTCTATAGTCATCATCTTTAGTTTCAGATTCTTTCTTTTCTTCTTGTTTTTCTTTGTCTTGCTTTTCTTTCTCCTCCTTTTCTTTTTCTTCATTTTCCTGTTCTCTGGTTCGTGTGGGACGACTTCTTCCTATAGTTTTTTCAGCTTCCTGAAGATCTGTCAGTGTTACGCCCTGTGAAAACAGCAGTCAGCAAACACCATTTAAATGTAACATTAACATTAATGAAGATGATCACATTACATAAATATTTTAAAGAAAACATTCAACTTAAGAAAATTAAATCTATCTATTAAGAAATAAATTTTACCTGCATATTCTACCTATAAGCTTTCCTCTTGAATCTTGGAACCAAACATCCCTCTAATATGTAGCAAGTATTTGCTGTAATGTAATCTACCACAGACTCTCCAGCAAACCAATTTTTAGCTGAACTAGTAGGTACAGATTACATAGAAGATGTAATAATTCAGGAATCCAATAGATGCTTTTTATATGACTGTGAGCATACTAAACACTTCTGAAAAAACCCTAAAAATATAATACTCATATTTTCAGAAATGTTGATATTTTACAAATTAATTCCTTGCAACTGGATTTTTAGGTCAGCAACACTAAAAAGTCTCTTGTTATTTTTACGCTATAAACTAGTTTTGAAATAAGCTCAGAAAGCAAACAATTCTAAGAAGTCAACTTTTTTCTACTATATTTTCAGGTGATGTATCTTAGGGAGACATTGCTCAAAACACTTTGCAATCTACTCTTCAAAGTCAACTTTGCATCTTATGAGTTACTGAATTGCTTTGAATGTTGATAAAGTTTAATCCAGTAATTCCTGGTAGCTTCTTCACTGTAAGGATTCAGCACTAGTTAGCCTGTAGCCTGACCATCATTCAGGGCTCTGAGTTAGTACTATGAAGTAAAAGTAAGTCCCATACAATGAAGCTCTATCAAGCAGCACCGATCTCTCATTTGGAAAGCTAACCAGAAGTATATGAAGGGTTTAAAATTGCAAAGATTTGAAAGCAAAATCAGTAAGCAATGTACCTATGGACTCAGCCTAAAAACAAGTAAGGAAAATGGCTGGAGTATTTCTTTGTGCTGTTTTATTCAGGGACTATTTGCTAATTATTCTCAGTTTGCCAGCAGACAGTGGTTGGCAGATGTTCCACTGCCCAAAGAGTATTTGAGTACCATTAGAGATACTCTATTTGGCTCCTGCCACATTGGTCCCTGTGACAAAATTGTGCTAGTTGCTGATAGATATTGATAAAAACTGGGAAGAACTTCCAAATATATCAGTATGTAAACTAAGAGAGAGAAATTTTGCAAGGAGATATGCAGTTAGATACTAGATTATTAGCACATAATAAAAACCTCTCTTTTACTATTTTTCCTTCTCCAGAGAAATTAGATTAAAAGTAGTTTTTTCTATGTCATGAATCTTATTAGCTATCCATGTTGATCTGCTCAATCATATTATCTACAATAGCTCCTGCACTGAAAAAAAAAATTAGAAATGGATGCAAATGCAGTTTGCTATGCCTGTTTCTCAAGAATGATGTTATGGGTATGTTTTCAAAAATGTAGACGTTTTAGTAATACTATACCTGTGTAGATCTTCTAGACTGTCTTGCTTGCCTGGATCTAGCTTTTCTTTGGGACTCGGACTCTTCATCCCGTACTGGAGTGAGGTATGATCTAAAGAGTTAATTACAAACAAAATTGGCACATGATAATTTCTGCACAAATTTATTAAATGGTCAACCCTCCCCTCCCCACCACGGCAGACTGAAAATCAAGACAGTCAGAAGAAAATATTTAACTATACAGGATAGGTTACATTTTAGACATTTCATTAACATCATACTGATCTACTTATTCATTGAGACAGCAGCTTTAGAACTCAATTAAAATACACACTTTTCCTACTTAATTTACACATCTTACCATTTCCTATAAATTTAACTTCAGCTCTTTTGGTATATCAGTGCTCCACTAACACAGGGGTAGAAGACCTCAGAGATTCAGCCAGTTAGACATTTATATATCAAATATGTATATGTATTGACTTTTAACAAAACTTATAAGCTTTCATAAAAGCCAAATGTACTGTTATGCAGAAAACCTAATTATATCATCCATTTCACCAGAAATAAAGAATCCCTGAGGAGGTGGTTACCATATTTTCACATTAATCATCCTTGCTTTGAGTAATCAAAACCCTTTTGAAAAAAATAAGCTTAAAAATAAATTTTCCTGAAACCCACAGAAGTCCTGCAGAATAAGCAGGTAATTGTAATCAAAGATAAAAGGCTACTAGAGTAGACATACAAAGTCTGGACTCTTTTTAAGAAATTCTTTAATCCAGATAATAGGTAAAAAAACAACAGGACATAGATGCATGCACAGATGCATATATTTGTATATATGTAAACCCATAATTAAAAAACTTAAAAGATTTTAATGCATTTGTTGATTTTCTAAGGCAGAATACTCTGGGAAGCTGCTATAATTTCACACAGTTTTTGAATCCTTAAATTGGCTAAAAATTAAAAAGAAGTGACAAAAAAGATTTGAATAAAGTGAAATCAAAAGGTTGCTAAAAGGCTGCTTAAAACCTCTCTGAGCTTCTTTTGATCAGATTATGTAATATTTTCTGATTGTCTCTCTTTATATATCATTAGTTAATAATAGTCAAGAGTCACTGGATAAGGATTCAATAATTTGCTAGTGATTATGCCATCATTTATTAACACCTAAATAATTTATGTATGGAAAGAGCAGTTTGCTCACCTAATAATATATTTAGGAGCCTTAGCACATAGTAAAAAGAGTTCTGAAACAATCATAAGATTTAAAAAACTTCATTTACACAGACCTATGGATTACAACCTATGCTCGACCCCATTAAAATACTTACAACTAACTGCTGTACTTAAAAATGTTGAAACAAATCCCATCTTATGGTGCATCTTTAAAAACCTACACTATGTAAATTTGATTTCCTTATCCAGGTCTCTTGCAAGCAGAATTTTTGACTGACCTTCCTTATCCCAAAAACTCTAGGCCGTTAGGCTGCTTTAGTTAACCTGACCTGAACCTCCATCGACCTAGGAGGGCTTGACTGCAGAGCAGGTGCAACCTTCAGGGCTTAAAACTGCTACAAACTGTTTCCCATAACTTTCTTTTTAGTAACTGCTGTACCTACTCCTGCCTTCCAATAAGTCTTAAATACTTTAAAATGCACTGAGAGAAAATGAGCAGTCTCAACTTTTGAGGTGCACATTGTACCTACGGTCAAGAGTAGAAAGTGCTCTTCCCTAGCATCCCTTGCATGTGCCACACAGCGCTACCTATGCTGCAATGTTCACGATACAAAGACTTAGGGACTCAAGTCTGTAATTTCCTTCCCTGTTTCTCTAAACCAATCCTAAAAATCAAATTAAGAGTATAGCTTCTTCAGCTGTTCCAAAAGAATGCACCATTATGTGCTTCATCAATAAAGTACTTTATATCTTCACTTTCAACTATCTTTGAAATAGTCTTCCAAACATACTTTCTAAATATACAATTTCAGTTGATAAGCACAGATTAACTGACTTCATTACTTAAGAAAATATAAAACATGTAATATTTCATATACATTTTTTTATTTCATGTGCATAGAAACATATGTAGATACCTAGACAAATATATATATCTATCTGTACACATACAGATATATAAATATGCTTGCACTCATATTTAGAGCACAACATTCTCAAATGCATGCAGCAATTATTCCAATTTTGATTTCTAAGATTCATGGAAATATTAATATGCCATCAAGAATGCATCTGCAACAGTATATTACACAATCAGCCCAGTCAGAGAAAACACAGCATTTCAGGCCAACTGGAGGTATCTAAAACATATGTAGTATATGCACATTCGTATACACACACTGGTGAGGGCAAACGAGACAGCAGAAGCCTAATTCTAATTTTCCTTGCCTTTCTAGCTAAATAAGATAGATATAGCTATCTATCTAGATATAAGACTGAAACAGCATTTGAATTTTAGAATTTGAACTACTCTGAATTACTTTCAAGAAAATGAACAAACGTTTTGTTGGTTATACTTTTCATTTGTTAGGTTTGGTTCAAATTTCACTACTGAAAATGCAGGTTCTGACTACTGTGGTTATTGAAATGGATTGTTAGCACATATGGACCCTTTCTGAATCATGTTGGGGAACAATAAAAACATAATCCACTTATCATAGAAGTTTCTTCATCTCAGTAGGGTAGGAAGGAAGACTACAGAAAACAGACTACCCTAATTAGGCCTCTATAAGGAATCTTTAAATGCTACTGCCTTAAGTGAAGCAAAAGAATACAGTTTTCTCCTGTAATAAGGAACAGCTTCATTTTTCCGTGAACATACAGAGATACACATATCTAGCACTGATACAGAAAGTACATTTTGAACCTACTACAGGAGCAACACACAAATCTGAACTTGCAGCAGGAGGGTTAAAGGATAAACATTTATAAGTACCCAGAAAAAGAAGAACAAAGGAAAGCTAACATGAATTAACAATCTTTTGAAATCTTATTTTTGCTTCCATAAATAGAAGGAAACAACTCTTTATGGAAACAAATATGCACCAATCTTAACTCATCCTTCATATAACTGTAAACAGAAAAAACCACCATATTCTTAAAATAAGATTTACATCAGCTTCTTACTCATTCTTCATTCTGAACATCTCTTAAAGCATTTCATTTAACATTGTATGACTGTGCTTCAAGTAGAAGAGACCCTAAATCATGCAATGAAATAAACAGAATGTGTTGGGTTCAATACTCTCTTCTCCAATAATGTCAGGCATACAAAATGATTGAAAAAATGCTATGCTGTGACTTCTTAGCATACTGCCAAGGACACAGTACCTCAGACTGCAGCAATGTAGTTGTAGTAATTAATTATTGATTGACTGATCATTTAATTATTTTTAATTCAGTGTTTTTACAGAGTTGGATTACTAATAATTGCAATACTAATAATATTTCTAAGAGGACTCATTTAATCTGTTAAGATAAATATAAATCTGAAAATACCACACACTATATGAGAACCCAAGGCCAGTCAAAAACATATCAAAGTTTAAATTTCATTAATGGTCTCTATTAGAACTAAGCTCTTACATAAACTGAGGTACCAGTTGTTTCAATGCACAGCAAGAAAACAACATTGCTTTAAACACCATATTGTTCAAATCTGTAGTAACCAACACATTCCTTTAAATAATAAAAAAAAATATAACTTTTGGGTAAGAGCAACATTACTCTTAGGACCTTTACACACCTCCGTCTCTCCCTGACCTCTGATGTTGAGGACACAGTGCCAGAAGTAGCTGTAGTCATGGCTGTAGTAGTGGCTGCAGCATTTACAACAGATGGTGCAACAGGAACGGTCACTGCTGTAGGAACACTGTCCTTTTCTTTCTCAGTACTATCCTCAGCCCACAAACGATTTGAGGTACTACAGCATAACAAGCAGCAACACAAAAAGAGAGAAAAGGAAACAGCTAAACAATGAAAGCACTTTACTAAACAACTAATAACACGTACATTGAGGGATGGATTTTTTTTTTAAGAAGCAAAGTGAGAAAGGTCTCTACTATGAAAGCTCAGCTTGAGCTATTAAATTGAATAAATGAAGAATTACCAGTTCACAATAACTGAACTTTTATTCTTCAGACCCTTCTAACATTTGATTTATTCTTTTATACTGACATGGTTTTCATGTTACAGTAGAAAGCCATTCACAATTTTTGAGCCAAATTGTGTAAAATCAAAACAAATTTAAGAGTAGAGTGAAAAAATCCAGAGCCCCAGGATCTACTAAACAAGAACGCATGCACATACGTAAGCACACAGTAGACCTGACAAAAAAAGGGGACAAAATGTCCTGGTGCCATTACCTGCTTTGTACACCTGCTGAAGTAGAACCCGTTGTACTCTTCGTAGTAGTGTTTGTGCTGGCAGGCAGCGTTTTCTGAGGACCAGCAGAAGAGGTAACTGTTGATGCAGTACTTGGAACATTAGAACTTATCAAATCATCTTGTCTTCTACCAAAGGAGCCACTGAAGGAGAGACATGTACAATGACCGCATTTATTACTTATATTTACTCATTAAAATATCACCAAGCTGTGAATGATCTAATAAATTTCCGCCAATGCAATCTGTGCCTCAATTGAGTCTTGGAAACTTCTGGTGCAAAAGAAGCATTTTTTCCATTGTTTCCTTGGCTAGGACTTTTAATTTATGATTTTGGAGGGCAGCAGAATTGTCCCTTAGTCCCGACCATTTCTTCACCAAAGAGGATAAAGAATGGAATCTCACTCATTTATGTAAAAATGTCTTGATCACATCTACTAAAGCATTCATATAGGGCCCCCAATGTCCCATTTTTAAACTGCTGTTTCACCCACACTGAATACCTCAGAAAATGCAGAACCTTATTGCACAGCTTGTCAGGAAAGAAATGTCATCAGTATCACTCCTCTTATAATTTGAAAGCAATTAAATATACTGTCCCATTTTAAAAAAATCTTTAATCATTCCCAGGAAGAATAAGCTCCCACTCAGGTTTCTCCCTTGCTCTTCAAGCTATAAAGCAGACTCAGTGGTTTACAAGAAATAAATATGCATTATGCCGTATGAGACAGCCTGGTTACTGATAACATCAATGTCAAGACTCAAAAAAATGCCAAGTATGTATCACGTACATCAGCAGCATGTAACAGTATACCAGTATGCAGCTTAGTTATTTGACTCTCTTCCTTGATCTATTCATTTTAGCTATTTATTGCCTCACTAATTACAATGAAGAATTTGACTCAAATAGCTACATTGAAACTACACAATACAGCAAAGTTAATCATGTACTATATGTGCAGCATATGATTCTTCCTGAGAAAATTCTGCAAATTAGGAACCAGCACACCTGAGAACTATTCTTGTATAATTTACAAGAATTTTCATAATCTACTTTGCATTCAAGTGAGTTTTATGTATTCTATGATGCTGATACTCAACACAGGTATGGCTATAATTTACAATTAAGGACAGAAGTCCAATAGCTCCAAGACTGTCATGCAATAACCAGAATTCAACACTAGAGATAGTGTTTTCCTCCTTTTCATAAACCAAGCAAAAATATATCTATTGCAACATTTAAAATAATTATCTTTGACTACTGAACTCATCTGGAAAGCATCAAATGAACCCCAAACTGAAATAAATCACAGGAAAAAAGAAAGCATCTAACTTTAATTACATAGTTTAAAATCAGCACAACCACTGCATCAGCATACAACTGCATGTTTAAAACCAGCACAATCACTGCAATACACACTTTGCAATTATTATGAACATGGCAACATATCACCAATCAGTTTTAAACTGTCCTTGCAAAATGGTTCAGTACATGCTAACTTTTAAGCCTATTTTGATAAAAAAGGAGTAAATCCCACACCTTCTCTGATAACTTGTGTTTAATGATGTAGGACCTTCATTCAAACTGTTTTTCTTGACATCTTCCTCCCATTTTCTCCTGGTGTAGGAACTGCCACCACGTATTGAACTAGCAGACGAATCCCTGTAAAAGAAATTTTAGTTTAGCAAACTCACATTAAAGAAGGCTTTTCCTGATGTGAGTTGAGCAGGAGCTTTGAATTAAAATCCTAGATAACACAATTAAAATAAACATAACTGAATAAGGAATAAAATTGCTTTTATGGACAATCATTTTCAAGCCTCTGTGAAAAGATACTACATTCATACTAACACAATTAGAAATATAAGAAGAAAGCAGCATCAAAAGAAAACTGCTAAAGACGATTTAATCAACATTAAATCAATTGTTGCTTTTTATCTGTGGTCATTGCCAGCGTTGTTTTTCTTAAAAAGGAACAAGATGTTTTTCTGTTTGCTCCTGAGATTATCCAGTGCAATAGGGGAAATCTACTTGGCTTTTTTAATGATTTGATGGCATTTTTCATTCTTTGATGCTATAAGAAATTTAAAAGCTGGCAAGCCTGTAGAAGTCATGCTACTCTAAGATCAGCATAACTAGGCTTGCAGTAGCCATTCCTGAGGGGTCTGATATGTATCACTAGCCGACATGACTTCAGTCATAAGGAATTTCCAGGCTGTTGTTGCAGTTTATAGGAGCAAGGAATGACCTTGCAAAAAGCTAATTAGAAAAACTATCCCAAAAACTAACATACAAAAACTGCATCTCTAATACAAATATCAGCTCAAGATTTGAAGTTCAGGTAATAGGAAGAATAAAACATGTGTTTCACAGAATTATATATAAGGCGATCAGGTGTACAAGGCAAAATAAAACAAAACTTTGAAAAGATGTATTCTATGTTCAGATACCTTTGGCCATCATAATGTACCTCTTTTTGCATGAAAATCTCTGTTAGCACTTCTGCAGTTGGAAATGGTTTTCTGCATAATCTATACAGCCAGACAATGCTATAAATCAGCAATGTTTTAAAACATGAAAGTTTGTCAGTCACTCTAAAATCTTATTTAACTTTTATATTAAAAAAAAATATGTAACTTCATAGTCACCTGTTTTCTTTTTCATCAATGTCAGAGGTACTGGCCAGGCGTTTTGGTATTGTAGGTGCAACATACGCAAGTCGAGTTCCTTTTCCATCTTTCTCCTGAAAGACATTAGTTTGTTGTTAATTGTGACTATTATTGATTATCTTGTCTGGGAAAGCATCATTATATCAACTCCGGCCATGTTTATTGTGACCCGATTATACAAATGAGTTTAAAGCTTTAGTTAAATATCATAAAAGACTAAAACAGGAGAAGGAGACTGCTAATGTCTCCATTCTAGTGACGCTAGTGACTTATTTCTCTTTTTTCTGCTTTGCTACAGTACACTTCCAACAGTGATGCCTGAAGGTAACTGGTTCAGTATTTTTATATAGCACAGTACATTATTATTCTTAATCTTTAAATCATATAAACATTTGAATTTGAGACATAAGCACAAGTTTTATTTTGTTCAGCTACCTGAACAACACTTGGTTTAGCATATCTATCTTTCGTTACAGAACCAATTTTTGAAAATAAAAAGTCACTACAAAATGAAAATGAATACAAAAGATACTTCTTTCATTTATAAGATTCTTTAGCATAATTCTCCAAGTGATGCAAATGCTATTAAATCTCTCATGTCCCCAAATTGTAAAAATGACTACTAGGTTTGTAACTCCTAAAAAGGAATAAAATGCCAGAGCTATGTACCAGATCACCAGACACTGAAGGAGCATATTACACTTCGAGAGATACTTTAAAGAAGCTCTGTAATTTAACTTTTTAGAATTTTAGCAAAGAACACATGTGTACTACAATCTCACTTCTATAATACATCATTAACATCTATACTAAGAAAGGTATATGAATTCCTCAAAATGTTGTTTTGTCCTGAAAATTATTACCTTTTCTTTGTTGTCCAGCGAAGAGGAAAGTCTAGGACTTGATGCAGAACGCATAACACCTGCAGAGTCCTTTTCTTTCTGAGCTTCTTTGGAAGCAGTAATCTCTGCAAGTGCACCATAACTACCAGTTTTTCTAAGACCCAACCTCCATGAAGCAGGAGATTCATCTTTCCTCTCTTCATCTTTGGGAGAAACCTTGGTTGTAGATGTTGGAAACTACAAAATACATGAAAATTAATTTACATCATTAATTTGCATTATCCGTGGTAATTCACGATCCTTGCAAAGATTTGAGAAGACAACTGTTTTTAATAATTGTAAGTGCTGAATTTGTAGGGAAGTTGTAGTGAGAGGCAACCTATGCACTTTCCTCTTGAATTAGTCAACGAGATCAGAAATGTAAGACCGGTCAAGGAATACCACTTATAAAAGTTAGCTTACAAAAACCCACACTTTGTAATACACGCTGTGAACTTGAGATAAAAACTTAAAAAACATGCAAATCTGGTATTAACATTTTGATTAAATATGTTATTTTGCAACCTGTACATAAACCTGAGCACACAAGAACCTCACCATAGATTTTTCACCCTTATTGGGCACAAGAACAATGCCAGTTTTGCGCAAGCCCTGCCTCCATGATGCAGGATCTACTGACTCCACGACAGGCATGATAGGAGGAATGAAATCATACTAAAGCCAATTAAGACAAGACAAAGATGAAGATTGAAAGAAAGGAAGAGAAACCAAATGTTGTTTTAACACCATATAGTTTGTTCCTAGGTTTATATTAAGTAACTCTTCATTACAACACAAAAATACCAAAAAGCAGTAACACTTAAAACCATAGTAACAGATTACAACTAAATGTAACACAGCATGGTTAGCTCATTCAGAAACAGAATTACAGCTTGGATAGAAAAGAACAACAAAGCCTGTGACCTTACAAGGTCTGTGGCCTAAATCTTCACACTGTTGAGAATACTGGAAGATTCACACTAACATACCCCTCATCTTCTTACCATGTATCATTCATACCCCTGAATCACATCCCACGCTGGTATGGCTACCCTTCCAGACTTGCCTTACCTTCAGTACCTGCAGCCACAGAGCAGCATTACTGAAAGCAAGGCAGACTGAAGGAAACCTGACTTTAGCTTAGTATACTGCATCTTACCCCTTGGTTTGGCTATCTCTGATGTAAAAGCAGAAGTGCAGCTACAGTAGATCAGATGGTGCTGACCCAAAAAGTAAAGTGCAAGTGTAGGTGCAAGATCACACACAGAGTGCTGCTTTTACCGCCTGGGTAAAAACAGTTTAAAGCATTTTTGTTTATTCACAGGAGCTGTAACTGCTCCTTTAGATCACAAGTACCTGCTATGTTACAAGATAATAATTTTGATATAAAGTGCATTTATTTTGTAGCTACGGAAGGCCCTGAGCTTTTCACATTGTAATAGGAATATAACTACAGTTTATTTTTAGCCTGCACTTTTTACCTAGAAGACCAAAATATAAACCATTAATTTCTGCATAACAGAATCAGAAGTGTATTGATGATTTATAAAAGCTTGTATTTAGGTTAAAAGCAAGCTTATTTCCTCTCTTATAAAAATACTCCCCCGTATCATTAAATCACATACCTGCACCTGTTACATTAAAGTATATTTTGTAAGATGACTCACTATTAGATTCTATTGTGAATATGAAAGTACAACCCCAGTAAGCTCCCAGGAGCAAAATACACTTTACAGTATTCTCCTAGTAGTATGTCTTTTCTCTCATGCAGTATGTCACGGTTACCACTTCTGAACACACTTTTCAGATGCATCAGTACAGGGTTACACTTTGATGGTGATGCAGGAAAGTTGTAATGTACAGTTGTAATGTACATTTGTCATTCATTACAACTTTCCTGTACAGGAAAGTTGTAATGAATGACAAATAAAGATTTACTGGCCTACTATCCAGTTTGCTCTGATATTCTAAAAGTTTGACTTCTGACTATGCATTCTTATCTACTGTAATTTTTTCCCCCAGGCACACCTATCTTCCCCAGACCAAGTAAAGCTCAAGTTCATCCAAGCTAACTTTTCCTGTAAACTTACAAGTTGTAAAAGCTTCCAGCAAGCAATATGGCTTTACTAGGTGTGACTTTGAGTGAGCTATGCATTGAATAAATCATGTGTCACTATTATCTAGCTCTTCCATGAGGTCCTAACCATATTAAAACAGGGATTAGACTCACAATTTTTTACTTCTTATTTCAGGTATAATTTTCAACTTTTGTGCCAAAGCACTAGCTGAATACTTCAAGGGACTCCCAAAAGTCACACAGTCATGCCTGCCTCCCTTGAATTAAGTGCATCAGAAATACAGGCACAGAGAGACACGAGAACTGTAGCTTCTAGAAATTCTGGAGGAGTTTGACATAGAATACGCTTTCAAAAGATAAAGTTTAGTTTCAGAAAATACATGAAGTCCACTCACTGTGCAACAGAATTTTTATTTTTCAGAAGGATTTTACATTCAGCTATTTCATAGTTCTGTATTTTAGGTTCCTTTGCAGAATGAAAGCCATTCAAAATTTAAAAAAAAAATAACAGTTTCTGGGGAAGAATAGAAAGTATTTTAAGAATCATCTGTGCATATTTTTATCAATTCACCGGTTAGCCAAATTTACTACTTACAGTAGAATCAAAAAATAAATACTTACACAGAAAAAAAGAATGAGAAAATATAAGATTATGAAATAATAGAAAATAAAAAGGTATTTTCTTTTACCTTCTTAACAGGTGATGTAGGTGCCCCTTGGCCACCAGCTACTGAGGCTGCCATCACAGCTGATGCTGATTGCGTACTTGTGGTATTTGCATTATTAGCTGCCAAGGTTTTGGTCTTATCTGCAAAATATTTACAAGATTTAATCTTCATTCTTCATTCACAATTTCATCACCTTTACAACACCGAACTGAATTTTTATCTAAGACATTTGACTTAACTTTATGACCAGCATTTTATTATTTTTTCCTCAGTGTTTTCTCCCTCACTCCCAATTTACATCTTAGCTAGGTTCACCTTGTTTTCCTAATAAGCTGTGCATGCAACAATTTTTTTGTATTCATCAGGTGTTACCACTCGGAGATGCAGAGACAGAGCTATGGAATCATTTAGGTTCAAAGTGGCTCAGGAGATCACCTATTTCACCCATCTTCTCAAAGGAGGGTCAATACTTCCTATGAATCAGGTTGCTCATGGCTTTGATGAGTCACATCTTGGAAACCTCTGGAGACAGAGATCTCAGTCTCCCCACACAGCCTGTATATTTTAGCAGCTAATGACCATATAAACTGAAACAGCAGGAGGTATGTTAGCATCTCATCTGATCTCATTAATGCATATGAGTATCTCAAAGGCAGGTGTCAAGGATGGTGTCAGACTCTTCTTGGTGCTGTCCAGTGACAAGACAAGGAGCAATAGCCATAAACTAAAATACAAGAAGTTCCACCTCAACATGAGGAAGAACACTGAGGGGGGCAGAGCACTGGAAGAGGCTGCCCAGGGAGGTTGTGGAATCTCCCTCTCTGGAGACATTCAAAACCTACCTGGATCTTTTGTGTGTAACCTGCTTTAGGTCACCCTGCCTTGGCAGAGGAAGTTGGACTTGATGATTTCCACAGCTCCCTTCCTACCCTGACTATCCTTTGATTCTGTGATTCTGGACCAGTTAATTCAAACTACAGAAGGCAGATGCCAATTCAAAGTCAAACCTTTATTCTCTGATAACTATGCGTGTTTGAGATCAAGGAAATAATTAACTGCACAGAGAAGCACATCAGGAATTCTGAACCAGAATGAGCTGAGGCAGGGACTTGCCTTCCAGAGCACAAATTTTCCATTTGCTTCATTCGTTCTTTGTCTCTTGTTTTTCTTACCAACATTTCATTATCTACCTACCTAATCTCTTCTGCTTTGTCCTAACTCCCTCCTCTGTCCACGGTTCATGAACCTTAACCCTTATACAAACTCAGAGAAAATGTCATGATTGAGATCCAACAACTGCTGCCACTGCTCTTGCCTGAGTTTCATAATGTTACACCTTGCTTCTGTTTCATGTGTTCGAACTGCACATTCTTCAGGCTTGGATGTTGCCTCCTATTTATTAGTGCAGCATGAAGCAACATGGAGTTCAATCCCCACTGGTTTTGGCCCTGCTATAGACATATCTCTCCATCTATGTGATCCATACAGCCTAGGAGCAATTAATTTAGAAAGCATACAAGATTTTCATGCACTGTTCTCACAACCAACATTTAAATTCAATAAAATACTGATATGCAATTAGAAGTCGCGTAATCCACAGTACTGTTACACACTTGTTTTAGTTATGGACATAGTTGAACAGATGCTTTGAATGTTAGTTACACAGTAAACAAATACAAATATAAATAGCTTACATGCCCTATATGGAAAGTTCTTTTTAAACACTAGTGAAAAAAAATGGTGGTAAAATTCTAGGTTATAAAAAGCTGAACGAGGCAATGTGGACTGACAGTACAATTTGAGATGATGCACAGGCAGATCTAATAGAAAATTGTAAATAATACATCTTTAAAATACACAGAAATGATACCTTAAGTTTTAGCTTTCATTTTTCCACGTTCTGTACTGCATTAATATATAACTCTGAACTTCATATAAAGTGTTAGCAAGTTCTCCTCACAGTTAAGTTAGACATAACAATCCTTTTCCAGCCCGAGAACCAAGAACATCATTGTAGCTTCAGGCCCAAAAGTTATAAACAACAGTGAATTGAGAAGAGCAATCCGGGAGGATGGGACTTCATAACCTGAAGCTGTGATTGGACAATTAACCCCAATATGTAAATGGACCAAAACTTATAAAAGTGTAAAACCTCATGACCCATCGTCCATCTTGGGTGTAGCCTTGGCCAGGCTCTTGTACTGCCCAAGGTGTATCCTTTGAAGGCCTTTAATAAAAACCTACTTTATTCCTTTAACACTGTCTAGCCTCTGTTCTTCAAAACATCAGAAAAAGTTATCAGGAGTGAAAGCATGGAAGGAGAAAAATGAATTTTTCACAACTAAAATAATAATGGATTTTTCACATCTGAAATAATTTCTGAAATTATTTCTAGAGCAAGAAGAACACAGTTGTATGCATGACTAAGCTGATATGGATTAATTAAAAAAAATGAGTATGGAAAAAAAGTAAGTTACAAAACCTGAATTAATCAAAATTTTATTTTTTCTCTTCTTTCCCTGTCCTTTCCAATGAGCTACTTTCATATTCATGTTTCCCTTCTTGGTCTTACAGAGAGAAGTGTACTTATATTTAAACTATATTCTCACATAACCAATGAAACAAAAACATAGAAAAACATTTTAATTATCCCAAAAGATTTGAAATCACCATTTCCACTACTTCAGAATACTGAACAGTGTTAAAATATCTCACAACCAGAATGCTCCTAATAATAATAATATTTTTCACTTGAAAAATCTTTTACTACCTTAAGCTGAATAATGGTAAAAAAAAAGGGAAAGTAAAATCTTGGAACTTAAGAGATGTAGCTCTACAGGGAAAAGCTTCAAATATATCTTGCCAAATAAAGTATGATAAAGCCTTGTTGATATTAAAACCCCAGAAGTTTACATAAATTAATTCTTGTGTCACAGTCAAATTTTCCTGGCACGAACTACTGGCAATGAAGAGAACACAGTTACCAGAGTCAAAAAGTTCAGCAGACATTATAGTCAGCTCAGCGACAGAGAAATTACTACGTTATATATTATAAGTAGTTGGAGTTTAGCAAAGCTCAGTAAATAATGGATGCAAGTACACTAAGGTAAAAAAGTAATTACAAAACCTGTCAGACACGTTTTTTCAGTTTAATATTGAAATGCTGGATTATCTCAAACTACAAAAAAAAAAAAAAAACCATAATAGAAAGTTTGGTTTTGCAAGTTATTTTTACTTCTACCTACATTAAATGCTTATGACAGTTTGGCTAGCTCTAAAATACATTCTTAGTCTTATCTTTTCAGATGAAGAAATTAGAACACATTAAAATAAAAACTGACAGCTCACCAAAACCGGTTATTTTTTAAAGTTTATGTATAAAATATTAACAGGTTGTTTCTAATGACATCCATGTCTATGTATTGTACTGGTTCATTGCAATTCTAATATTCTTTTTTAGAATTAAACACACATCTTTAAACACTTATTGCCAGACACTTGTTTTCTGGTTTGAAAGGAGAATATACTATTTTGCTCTTTTATCAGTACTTACTACTCTGTTAATTTTTCAAGAAAAAAACAACCCACTAATTCCATTTCTCAAGAGAGAAATATGGAGTAATGTGCATACAATGCAAAACTTTTCAAAGAACATTCCTCTTGAAGTTATATATGAATTAACAGTCAACATTAAAATAACACATTTAAAAGTCAGTACACACTGAAAATATATGCACTTTACGAATACTACTACTACTTTACGAATACTACTACACTACTTTATGAATAGCTGAGCCAGAATAAGTGGTAATTACTTTAAGATGGTAAGAACAAATGAGAATGTTTGCACTTCTGCTGATCCAATCTCTGTACCAGTTCCACTAGCAAATACTGCTAAGAAGTCTTCCTCTCTAATTTGATCTTCTAACTTTTTCAATGTTTCTGACATGCTACTTCAGGCTTGTGTTGTTCTATCTATCTAATTCACAGCACCTATTTGTTAAGCAGCCAATCAAGTAAGCTGGCTAATAGCTTTAACCTAAGTAGCTACCAGTAAAGACATCCATTTGATACATCTGTTATGACTCAACTTTAGACATATATAAACTTGCTTTAAAATAACCAGAAACTTAGTGAAATACAGAAGAATAAGTGAAATGTAACATACTTAACTCTGCATCATGTGATATTAAACAAGTAAATTTATAAAGTAAATATTTAATGAAATGCAATGCTCCAAATAACATACCTGTCTCTGCTTCAGATTCTGAGTCATCATCCTCTTCCTCTTCACTAGAACAACTGGATTCATCCTTCTTTCCTTCTTCTTCTTCATCTGCTTTCTCTTGCTCCAGAGACTCTATACTAGATGCATTCTTTTCTTGCTCTATAATCAGCGTCTCCTTACTGAATTTGTAAAGAAAATTATTTACTAAGTACTGAAAATTTACTAAAGCCGGTTAAGTTGGACTTTGTGACAGTTGTAAAGTTATCTTTTTAAAGATTTCATAATTTTTCTTATTTTTACTTACTTTTTAAATGTTTTTTGTGTCTGATTATTATCCAGGTTGGCTGTAGATTCAATTAGGGGAGACTTCTTTTCACGTTTTTCACTATGAAGCTTCAAAACAGAGAATGATGTTTAATTGTCAGAATGGCATCAGTGAGACAAAATAACAATGATGGGGAATTTCTAAATACTACAAACACTAGAATGTATAAAAAATTTCAAAAAGTATGTATGTTCAAAGCTCTAAAAAATCTTAGAACCTGTTATTCCAAGTAAGATGCTCATTGTTGATACTTTGGATCATAAAATGCCCACTGGACAAGGCAAGTTGTAGATCGTCTTTTTCCTTCCAAGGCTTTTTTTGGTTACCATAGGTGACCAAGTAAGGGCATAAAAGACTTTTTGAGATGACTGTGGCATCACCTGAATTGAAGCCCTGAATTTAAAACCTTGGTTTTAATTTACATCCTGCCCTGAGTTGGATACCATAATCATATATGTATATTAAAATGCAACATACATACATACATACATATATATATATCTATAGATGTACAAGGCCTACCAGATTCTGCTTCTTTTGTAACTCTTCTAAATATCCTAGAATATCTTCATCTGCCACATCAAATGCTGTCTGGCCCTGGAGAAGGGGAAGAAGTAAAATACCGTAATTGTACAACAGACTTTAAATGTATGGGATGATGCAGGTTAAGGAGAACATTTAGAGAGAAACTGGAAAATATGAATCAAGCTCTACTGCAAACTGTTAGTCTGTCAGTACTTGAAAACAATTTTGCAATATTCCTTTTTTAGGGGCGGGGAGGGGGGGAATGCAAACAAAAACATTTATACCTGATGAGTAAACACATTTTTAAGTGATAAAGACATGACAATAAAATTTTACTGTCGTTTGAAGGAAAAAGGAACACCATGAATGAAAGGCAGATTGATGAATATAATCTCACAGTATTAGTGCCAAACAACTGTTCATAATGGCAGCTTAATGGATGGATCCTGAGCAGTTCTGTATCCTGCCCATCCTAGACTATAACATACAAATTGACTTTTTAAGTTTTAATGATTTAAGGGAGTTGCACTAAATTTAGGCAGCCATGCATTCACATTTTACAATTTACATTCTATTTTATAAAAGATCTGCTATAACCACTTGTTATTTCTCCTTAGGGTATGATTTCCATGAGACATATACTTGAAGGCTGGAATCTAGGCAAAGTCCTATATTCACTGGCATAAATGCAGCTGCATCAACATGCTGGGTGGGCTTACTGAGATGCTGGGGGATCACGACAAGATCAAACTAGGAACTACTTCTGCACAATAACCAGTAATAAAAACAGAGCTGTCATTTAAAAGTGGCCACAGCAGCTTAAAAAAATAATGAAAGGTTTGTGCTTATTTCAGTTTCTCAAGATGTTAACTAACATTACACTATCCAGTGAAGACTATCTTACCTGGTTAGAAAGGATAAACCTTTAAACCACTAATTCTGATCATACAGCAGAAACACGTGAACCTTTCAACAAGCATTAGCCAAAAAAGCTTACAGTCTTCTGCTATGTGAACTATTATCACAAGTTTATATTTGCATTATAACTGCAGTTTTTAAGTGGCCTTCTACTTTAAGGAAGCTATTAGGTGGTAGTTAGATCTACTATGACCACAAAAAGTCTCTTTGCAGAAAACTGTTGCAGTTGGAAGGTTACATCTTAAATCAAATCTGCAACAGTTGATAGCTGAGGTCACATGCCTAAATAATAATGGCTGACTTCTCTGAGATGCTAAGCACATAAAACTGAAACCAAATCCAGAGCTTTCAATCTTCCTATCTCCGAAAGCAAAATGCTTACTAGCTTACCAAAAAACAGTCAAATCTTTCCTAGCTTGCAGAAACAAGTCCATATACAAACAAAAAAAAGCTGATATGTCTCTATGCTTCCTTTTTTTCTTATCTATTTCCAGTGGATTTGAATGCATTTTTTAAGAGCGCTCTCTAGTGTATAACATCCACATTTTCACAAACCCAGTAAAAAATCTAACACCTAAACTGGAAGAAGAACAGAATCTATCTGTAAAACACACTATGAAGAGAAGAATGAGAGCTCAGCACTTACATGGCTGAATGAAAAGGTCTGGATCCTTTTGATGGCTATGTGAACTCATGAACATATTTGTCTCTACTAGGAGTAAGACCAGCAAGCTACACAGGCCATTGCATAAAAGTCTAAGAAATAGAGCTTAGGAAACATTAAGGTTATGTCCAGGGGGGCCAGAGTTGCCTACAAATTTTTTCCACTGCACCCAAATCAGCATAATGCAGTGACAACTCTTCAATATACTAACAAACTGATTTTAAGAGTTAAAACACTACCCAAAGGCATCAGCATCATCTTCAGAGATGAAATGAAAGCCTGAATGCAATCCATCAAGTCACTAATTTTGTACCTCTGAAATGCCAACAAACTCTTTCAATTACTAATTTCCATGTCAAAAATTGAATGGATCATGTAATACAGAACTAAGCATAAAGTTGGCCTGAAAATTAATTCAGACAATCAGAGAATTTAGTTCTGAACACAATCATGCTGTTTTGACAACACATGCATTATATAAAGCTCCACGTAAAGTAAACAGCAGTTTATCATCACTTTTCTTACCCTGGCTTCTAAAGTCACTTTAGAGACCAGAACTTTGTATCTTGACAAGGATTACATAAAAATCCTACCACTTTGTTGACAGCCTCCATATCACATAGGTTTTCCACTAAAATGCGACATGCTTCTTCTTTACCCCAGTGAGCAGCAGCATGAAGTGGTGTCCAGCCATCATAATCTTTAATATTTACATCGTAGTGAGCCTGTATTAAAAGCCTGAAGAAATTAAAAGAAATAGATCTTGACACTGCTGACAGGGATAAATAAATATTCGTAAAAATTGCAAAACTGCTCTATGGTAATATATTTCTCCTTTTTTCTCATAGATATTTTAGTTGGGCTACTGACAATTGATTAATTTTACTTCTCACAGAAACATCTGCCTTTTCATTGTTTAGCAGGTGTGTATACGTATTTTAAGGAAAATTCAAGAAAAAGAACCTTTTCCATTTTCTTCTCTATTCATGTCCTCTCCAAAGACCATTGTTTCTACAGTTAGATATTCTTCTACAGTTAGATATTCTTCAACTCTTTTCCTTAAAAAGCTGTTTGCCCATTATGCAGTAACGGGCAAACAGCTTTTTAAGGAAAAGAGTTGTAAAATGTAAAAAATTGTTAGATACAGTGTTCTTATTAGTAAACTATTAAAACCTCCTTCCATTCTAAAATTAGCTGTTTGAAACTTTCCCTTCCTGTCATTAACTTTTTGCAAAAATCTAGTGTTTACACACTTCAACTGCTCTCTGAGAGGGAGCAGAGTTCCTCTAAGAGGGGACCTGCCGTTCTGCCTGCAGTCAGCACTCACATTCATCATGGTTCTCAGGTGAGCATCAAAGTGACAAAGGACACTTAACCTAACAAGTATTTTTGTGTAAAGAGCTGTCAGAGCCACTGTCCATACCTGTTAGAAATCACATAAGAACAAAATACTCTTTTCAAAAAATTTTCAGTTTCTCAAGAGCCAATATACTTTTAGTAATAGCCTCCAATGAGTCAACTGTCACACATGCTGAACTGCAAATCTTGCAGTCTTGCATCCAATACAGAGCACATATTTTTGATAATCTGAAGTAATCACAAAAATTGCCTGCACATATGTTTTATTTCTCTTAGCCACTGCTAAGAGAAATATACAGACTAGACTACAAAAAACGCAGTAACTGACAGAGCTAAAAAACACCCAAACAGTTATAGATACAACTCCCTTACAGAGAGCTGCTACTCTAAAACAAAAATTCCTCTTTTTCAACAGAATTATTTGTCTTCATCAAGTTGAAGCATCAGGTTTTTTTGAAAGAGAACTCCCATTCAATAAATTGCTCTGCAGACCTTAAAGGCACAGTCAGGATGTGTACTCATTTTCACTCTGCAGACCTTAAAGGCACAGTCAGGATGTGTACTCATTTTCACTTATGTTACAGTTTGCAAGAACTCCTAGCACTGCTAAAGCAGTCGAATAAATTTACAATCACATTACAGCAATGTATTACTAATTATGCTTTACTACAATAAAAGTAGAGCTTTGATGAAAAAGAAATTAAATATGTTACGATATGTATTGATATTAAATTAATGAAAAGCTGTGAATTAAGGGACATCTGCAACCTAAAACTTTCCAGGGAAGAGTCATTAAATTTAATTGAATTTTAAAACATCATCAAAACACAAAGCTAAATTACCTGGTTTTTAAGTGTAAAGACTTTTAGCCTGGATTACACACTCTATTTTATGTATGGAAATACATATGGTGTCCTGAAAATATGCACCAACCAGGATGCTAACTAGCATTATAAAAAGGTCTTAAGCTTGTTTACATAGCTGCCTTTAGAAACAGGGCAGGTTTTTAATCAACTTTCTTCTCTTACAAGTAAGTATTTAGGTTCAACATGTATACTGTATTCATATTTTGAATGACTTAGAACAGAAAGCTAACCACATAATGAATTTATGAGTGCTTGAAAACATAAAATCAAACTTAGAGCATAGATTGTTCTAGAGACAGGGATTTTCAAGATACACTCCCTAAATGTTCAAGTGCCCAATTCTAAGCAGCATTACATCAAGACAATAAAATATGAAAAAGTTAAACCACGCTTACTTTAAGACTTCTGTATAGCCCTTAGCAGCAGCTACATGAAGTGCTGTACCACCAGATTTTGCATGCCTGACATCATTTATATGGCCACTGTTGAGCCACTGTCTCGCATCTCTTAGCATTATTCGTTCTTCTTCTTTTCGAGCTGATTCTATATCAACCCCTAATTCAGACAGGAAGGGGGAGTGGGGAAGAGAAGACACAAAAGATTTTAGTTCTAATACTTCAATTCAATTACAGAACAAATTTTATGCCACATTTTTACGATACAGTAAAAAAACCCTAAACCTGAATAATGTTCAGAGTTAGATATGAGTATTTTTTGCAAGATGAATTCCAAGGTTATGGAAACACCCAACATTGTAAGACAGCTTGCATAATGCCTTTTCTAACAAAAGGAGGTGCTGGGTGGACAAAGTATTATAAATAAATAATAATAAAAATCAATCTACTAAAACTCTTCAAACTCATTCTTCTAAGAATGTCTACCATCACACTAATAACCACTGAAGTGACCTGTTAAAAAAAAGAGAAAAATTATATTTTAATTTTCTAAGCACCAAAATCCAAGTCTGTGTTGATGTAGCTGTATACAATAGAAAAAGCTGTAGTTGTTTTACAAACAGATCTCTATGGGAAGAGAAACAATCTTGCTTTTTAACAGTGATGACAAAATGGAGCTATACCTTCTATACTTTATCTAAAGTACAAATCACAAACCTTTTACACAAATAGACAACACTTTGGATATTGCAGTTTCATAGCTGTACTAAAAAAACACCCAAAACACTGAAAACTTTTTACAGTATATCTCACACAAAAAAAATTATACAAGGATGGAAAGGGAGAAACACAGTCTATCATCATAATACCTACAAGTATATACATCAGGTTAAACAAATGGAAATAAATTCCAGACCCTGAAAGGGTAATATAAACACATTATTTGCAAGCATTTTTGTTAAGTACTACTTAAAAACATAACAGGAAAGAGATATTGAACTATGCATGAGCATAATTCTAGCTATGATGGCTGAAAGGAGACAACTCATAAGGAAAAGCAATTTAGAAACTGTGATCATCAAGAGTGCAAACTGTATCCAGGTGGACCTCTATCAGAAAATCAGTGGCCCAACCTTCCACAAAATGTTTTTATCTGCATGATTTCTCTAATCTTACACACTGGTATGCAGGGACTTAAGAGATATATACTGTAAAACCTAATGCTAAAGACACTCAAAAGATAAAACTTCACTAAGTACCATAAAGTAATTAAAACAATTTAAACAGTGTTCTCGGGACTTGACTGAACTCCTAGACTCATTCAATTAATTGCACAGCAAAACCATTTTAATCTTGACAATTCAGGTAAAAAATTAATAGAATTACATTTTATCAGAAACTGACAAAAAACCATAATCTGGATGTTGAGTCTCCAAGATGCAGGAAGACATACAAGGCTGTTGAAGAACTCAGCAGAGGAAAAAGCTGAAAAACTTCCCAAGTATGACAAATATGAAGAGTGAAGACCAGGAACTCTGAAACTGTAATACATTGATAGTCACATATTCTCATTCCTCAAGAAGCTCCTACATATTGACAGGTGAAATACTAACTTCAAGGGCCTGAGCATCTGCTTTCCTTTCAGAATGACAGAGCAGTGATCAGCAGATCCTGGGACAATACTCTACAATACAGTCATGTACACGTCAGTGTTGCCTGCAAAATACTACTATATAAATAAAGAGTGTATATTTGATTATCTCTTAGTCACATTTATGTCCATTCCCTTTTTTGTACGCTCAAAGTCCAACTGTGAATCCTTATCAGCATGAGTAACCTTCTCCATCTGAAAAATCTGAAAAATTTCCTATCAGTGTAAAACTGTTTTTTACATAGGTGTTTGTTTTGAAGCACTTTGGTATAAAGGAAGAACAGAGCAAAAACTCATTCCAGACCCTGATCTTGGGAGCTTCTAATGGGTCACATCTAAGCTTACTTTCCAGACAGGCCTAATAACCCATGTTATTATGTCAAAACAGCAACGCTTTTGCAGAAAAAGTAACTAATACTCAATACAGACTTCCATAATATCACAAACTATTGCATTTCTGAAGCCCAAATGAAACACAATAGTTGCAGAGGAGTAATGGCTGTATCAATACAGTATTTTACAAGACAGTTAATTTCTGGTTATATTTCAACAGAAGAAAGTACCAGAATCTTGCCAATCTAAATAAAACATTCCACATTAATAACTGGCATGAAAATGGGAATTAAATTTTGTGGCACAGAAAAAAAGTTGTGCTCTGAGATAAATACAATTCCCATTATTAACTACAGAAAATGGAATGTAAACAGCCTTTATTATACCTTGTATGGGCCTTTCTCCTTCCTTTTGTTTTCCAGACCAGGGGAAAAGAAAATGCTCATCATCTGTTTCCAGCCCTTTCTCCAGACGGCCCATAGATGGCAATGTGCTGCCTCCCAGCTCAGCCTCAGCCACAGCACTCGCTCACACCACCAGTGCACTTAACCTCCCTGGCAGCCTAACAACTTATATCATTAATAATTTATTGCTAAATGCTTCCACTTTTTTTTCTGATCAACAAGTGTTACTCAACAGCCCAAAACAGGTTTGAAAACAGTGTGCCATTCAGTGAGCATTTAATGAAAATTCAGCATAAATTTAACTGCTGAATCATTGTTTCAGGACAACTCAGCCATATAAAGGCATGTTTTATAGATACTGCAGTGAAGATCAACCCACTTTTTACTTCATGAAGTGAATGTTTATATACAAATGTAATAGTTCGAATTTTATCCACATAAACAAATCTGAGTTAAGCAATACATCTGGGAGAGTCTTTTTACATTACCTATAATTAAGAATGAGGAACATGTGTTTCTCCTTGGAACAGAAGGAGTGACCGCTCTGATAGTTACTGAATAAATAGCTACCACAATGAACCCGATTCACCTCACATCACCTCTCCCCACTAACTCATCTCCTGAGAATTCCTATAATTTTCCTATAATTCAAAATAACTGCTTAAGCAGTTAAAAATAATTTTAAGAGGACATCTGATGATCAATAGCTAAAAACGTCTCTTCAAATCATTACACATAACCCCACTTGAGCTCTGAGGAGAGATAACATTTAAAACTGGCCAGGGCTGGCCAGGACTAAAACCACATCTCTTTCAAGTCTGCTGGTTTTCACCAGTGCAAATTAAAACTTTACTGGTAAAAGACAACTTCCACAACTGTGTTGAAACACTGCAGAGTAGAAACATGCAAGTCACAATGAGAAACTAAATAATATTTTTAATGAAGCTAAATGATTTTGAGAATTGCAGTGGCCCTTATGTATACATGGAACTGACAAGTGCAAAAAATATTAGTCATACAGAAGAACAACAAAACAAGTCCTTCATAAAGACTTTTTTTATAACACACAAAATAGTTTAACCATATGGATTGCAAATAGAACAGTTGTTCAGCACTACTCTGGAATAATTTCCATAAAACACCTGATTTTGTTATTTGTGAAGTGTCTGTAAGTGTGCCAAAAAAATCTTTATACCTTACTTCAGCATGTAATTTACCTGCTCACAAATTACAAAACTAAGGTAGGTTTCAAGCTTAAAAATAAGTAAGCCAATAATTCTCCACTGAAGATTAGGGTAGAAACTATCAGAATGGTACTGCTTCAGTTACAGGATAGCTATTCCCTTAGTTCACAATTCCTGCACCGTCCATTATGTCAAGTCATTCTATTTGCTCAGCAGGACACACAAAGACACATGAAAAGGCACCTGACCCTTGCTGCAATTTAGAGGTGTAGCATGCAGGGATCAGAATGACTAAAGAAAAACAGACACTGGATAATACCAGAAAATCTTTGCTCTTTAATGGCCAACACTCATTGCAAACTGTATAACATTAGAACCTGTATAACAAGAAGATTATTTTGTATCACTGACCATCTCCTCTATAGTCAGATCAGACCTTGGAGCCTGAATACTAAAATAGGATGAGGAAACATTGCAGATCCTTCCTTTTATTAAGCCTGTAATGTCACACAGAACTGAAATGTATTGTATTCCATGTTTTATTTTTGTGCATTTAGTGTCTCTAGAGGCTTCCACATTTTGTCCTGTAATAAGACATGTCCTTAAAATACAGCTTGATAGCTGCCAAAAATTGGGCGTAAGTACAAATTGATAATTAACAGAATGCTGAGTAGCTGAGTAGTCTGTTTTGACATTTCCTATAAAGACATAAGGCCTGCAAAAGCAGCAAAAAAGGAGACAAATAAAAAAAAGGATAACAAGTGATTCTTCTCAGATTTCTAATAGGAACAAACATCAAATATCATCACTTAAATCTGAAATCACAATGAACCTGACCAATCTTTTCAAGGAATTTTTTGCCACCAAACAACTCTGCCAATATGCAGGAAGCCAAATTTACAGCATTAACACTGCAACACAAAAATGAAACTACAGTGAACGCAGGAATAAATACATGAAAGGGTAGCAAGGCAAAAATGTTATGGAAAATGCCTACTTAATTTTAACACTGCATATTTCACCTACACAGAGATACGATATTTTGTCACCCAGGCTTGTTTATTTTCAAACTAAATAGGCTGGTCTTCCATTACCCTTAACACTGAGCCAGGGCTGATCATTCCATAGCCCCACTGTCAACTTGCATTATAAAAACTGTGGCAATGCTTTTTTTGATATGAAAGAGTGTATCATATTGAGGAAATACAAATTATCTCACTGCTACAGGGATAATTATATTCAGCTACATGTAGCTGAATAGCCAAAGATGAAACTGTCACAATGCTTCACTCTTAATTGCACATTAAGGGAAAGAATTAGGTTTCTATTTTAGAGCTATTAACTTCTCTAGCCACAACACACATAATTAGGCACTTTTTAAGTGATTCTGATGATGACTAAATAATCCCTTTTTTGTGTAACATTAACACACAAATTTATGTAATATCTATATACAAGCTAGGATGCCATCAAAGGTGCATAATTAAAATCTTATTGCTGAGAAAAGTGTCTCATGATTTAGTAAGATATCCACTGTTAAGTTCACATCCAGATTCATACCCTTCCTAGTCCATTCTCATCCACAATCATGAAACACTCCATTTGATTTTATCTCTGCACATGAAAAGTCCTCAGTTCCTATGTCTTCAAACACAAATTTAGGAGGGATAATGCATGCCCTCTTCCCTGCTTCCATGAAACAAGCAAGCAAACCAACTGCCACAGAAATGTAAGAGGAAGGAAAGTAGGTTGTCCATACCAAGTGAAATTTAGTATTTTAAAACAGCCTAAATTATTCCTTTAGAAGCTAATAGCTACGGTGTGGGAACATGTACCTTCTTCTCAGATTTATAAAGATGGTACCCTACACGGTTTACAGTAAGCTTCAATTGTGAAATATGTAAATCCCACTGAAATTTTCAGTGCTGTGGCATTACGCTAATTTTACAATTGGGCTGTTCAAAATCATTTAATTAAACTTGCAAAAGAATAAAAATTAGTGTTGTTGTAATTAGTAATGTTGAATATCCACATCATTAAAATGTATGTAAAATCCTATATAGCAAAATACTTCTTTAAAAAAATGCAGTAACATACAAAAGAGAGATTTTGGAGGAGTTCATTCCCCAAACAATTCCAATTTCATAAAGAGCTACTGCAGCCATTTCGTACTGCACATCAGTAAAGCCAATCATTTCAATAACCACCTTAAAAAATCTAGGCTGAGGTGAATTCCAGAAACAACTCTCAAGTAAGACAGACAGTACTGTTAGAAAAGAGATCAACCAATTAAAACAGAGAAATGGTAAAACAGACAAAAAACACACACAACTGTCTAATCTGATGTTCGTTGTGTGTTAACTGTAAAAACTGCTAATCAAATTTCTGTTAACACTACCAATTAACTGAATCAAAGCCTTTGCAAATCCACTGTCTACATCTGTGTATCAGTAGGTATCTCTTATTTCCCTGAAGATCATGTCTTCCAGTTTCTTTTCACCATTTGCTTTGGGCATTAAATGGGTTTAAGCATATAAATTAAAACTGGGCAAAACATGAAAGAATTAGTACTTTACTGCTAAATTATGTAAATCTGTTTTAAGAGATAGACACCTAAACACCATATATTCTATACTGACCAACTCTCTTTTGAAAATAAATTGATTTTAACAGTCACAATTCAGCCCAAGTTTTCAAAAATACATTTAGCGTCCATAAATACAACCATCCTTCTGTATTCAAAATTACCTTGTCTATTTACTTCATTCTGAAGCAGCTCTTCCATTGCCTCTTCTTCAGCAATATCTAATGGAGTGTCTCCTTCACTATTTACAGCTCCTACATGTGCTCCTTGACTAATTAAATACCTGCCAATAGACAAAGAAAAAAAGCCCGTAAATAACAAATAACACAGCAAAGTTGATGCAAAAAAACCCCAAAAAAACAACATATCAGCCACTGAGATATCATATGCACCCATACAGTTAATAGAAACATTTATACTGGGTGTAAGTACAAACCCTTTTGACTGTCTGCAACCTATGAATACTTGTGTGTCTTTTCATCCTAATACCCATTAATACAAATATTCTTCTGGTGTTAGTTTGCCACAAAGACTCCTGACATGTTTCATACATACCTCGAAGAACTGAATGAAGAAAATGGCTATATAATGACCAAAAGTGATGACAAGGTGAACAGGGATGGAACCACTAATTCCTGTGACCTCCTCTAATTAAATCACTTTTCCTATAACTCAGTGGCACATACAATTTGCCAAAATGATGACTCCTGATCTCTTTGGCAGCTTCTTAAAGTCAATAAAAACAAAACTACATCTCATTCTAAGTATTCATAAGGTCACCTTTTGGTGGGGAAGGAGGCAAGGGGGAGAAAGAAAACAGTACTTTACACATTTCAATCCCATTATGTTTTCTTATTTAATATCTTACTGTCTCAGGAGTCAAGAACCCAAAATTCTCAATTTCCAATAGCATCAAAGGATCAATTCCAACAATAGGTCACGAAAGTATTATATTATTTAATTGTATTAAACTATAAACCTACAAAGTTATTGAAAAGCTACAGTTAATGAACAATTAAAATTGATCAACAGAGTCTTGCAGCTTCTGACCATATCATCTCCATTTACCCAAAAAATTCAATACTTTGAGCCATGACAGGAGTCAAGACAAGCAAAAAGCTCCAAACCCACCTCCTGTCTTGCACAGCTTAATTCATATATTCCATATATTCGAGAAAAAAAAAATCAGGATATACTGAAGAATCAATCATCTGCCATAACAGGTGAACAAAATAAAGAGTGCTTTCCTACCTTCACTGTTACAGAATGCCATATTATGGAGAAGACAATCACAAAATTAATCCAACACTAATACAAATGCTTTGAAGTACTTTATTGCTGCATTAACTTCTGCCAATTAATTATCATCCTAAATAGCTGGAATCTGTTATCTTTAATTAATAACTCAGAATCTAATACTTTTATATATCTGTATTTTTTAATGTATGACTTAACCAGTACTTGTTACTAAATCTCTGTAGTTACGTCAAGAAGTGGTAAGAACTAGTAGATTACAAAATGAAAACTAATTCCTAGAAAGGCAACTATTATCTCCTGACATATACATCATCAGCTGCTACCAACCACTTTGAGGCTGGTATACCATGCTCTTTTTATACTGTCCTTCTTGAAGAGTGCTGTGCTCTAACTCTGACCTCCCTCCTTTTTAGAGACTGAATTTCTGCAGGAATGAAAAATTAATACAGAGGAACAATGTTTCTCAACAATACTAGTTGCATTAACAGTGAAACAGCCTCCCAAGTCATAGATCAGGTAATTGCTATATGGGGTTTGCTAAACAGGCAAAAACAGCACTGGGGTAATCAAATCTCTTCCAAAGTCAAAATAAAGTCAACCACTTACAAAAATTCCTTTATTTAAAAATCCAAGTGAATATTAATGTTGTTTCAATGTTCATGTTCTAATATAGACAAGAAAAAAATGTATTTCCACATAATGCCTCTAGCAGAAAATTAAACCACTTCTCTAAGGAAAATACATATCTCATTGAAGCAGTTGTATTTATTTGGTCAACTGGGTCAATATAGATATGATAAAAGAAGGAATGCATTAAAAATGTAGGGAATGAATAAAAGGCTAGCATAGCATTTTAAAGAGTTATTATTGTTATAGATGGACAACTTCATGATCAACTGATCCTTTAAAGCAGACTTCAAAATGAAGCTGCTTACAGATCAAAATCAGATCAGCAATGCTAGGGGATTAGTAGGGTTGGAGAAGTACAGTTATCTGATTTTCCTTTTGCAGGTGCTTACAGGGCTTTGGTTTTCCTGGGTCAGCAAAGCAAGCATAGGTGAACTTGCTCTGAGTTCACAGGATTTAAAGGGATGGAAGAAACACAACAAAGATGAAAGGCAGCACACTCCTTGCCAAAGAAGTGAGAACACACTTTTCCCAACCTTCCTTCAGCCACTCCAACTAGGCTCCTCCACTGCTAGACCTCTCAAAAAATTAACAGCGATCCTCTCAGGAAAATTAAGTGAAAGAACATTATTTACAATAAACCAAGTAACTCAAATTCCAACTATTTTAAAGACACCTTTTAATGTGTAACCTTTTTTTACTGATAATGAAATCTGCACTTGTTCTGTTTTCCATATAATTCAGATTACCTTGACCTGTAAAAGTGTATTATGCATTTGTTTACTTACAGTACAGCTACTTTCAGCATTGCAATGACAGGGTTCACATGATACATGAAGTCAACCTGCTACCTACAGAATCAATGGTTTTATTAGAAACTTAGTGCTTCCAATGAAAAGGAGAGGAATCATTTTCCATGTTTAGATAACTTGACTCTGCATCGCATACACAAAAGAAACAGATTTGGTAAACAAGACCCAGCGAATGATGCCCTGACTTTGTAGGGCATAACTGAGCAGAAGACAGCACCAGAATAATCCTAAGAATGAGAAGACTTTGCTGTTTACATAAGAAAAATATTTCTCGAATGAACTATATTTCAAATTAAATGTTAATTAAAACTTATATAGTATGACTTCAAATAAAGTTGTATTTGACATTTCAGTTACCCTGGTACCATATACTAAAATCTTCACATGCTACCATGTATTATTGTGTGTAGGTATGTATGCATACATAAAGCTTTTATGTTTTGGGAAAAAAATCCAAACAATGTATACAGACAACTGTTTGTATTTTACCTTTTTAAAGAAGATGTTACCTTTATCTTGAAATTTCATATTTCTAAAGCAAGCAAACATAATATAACTTCATTTCCTTGACAGATATTTAATTTATACAGCTACATGTATACAGTGAAAAGGAAATTGAAGCTGTGTAATAAAAAGTCCAGACCAATGCATTTTGACACCACATCTATAAAAAGATGATTTATGTAAACTTGGAAGCAGTGAAAAAGTAAAAACATGTAAGATTTCCACCATCACCGACAAAACATTTTTGGTATAGCACTTGAATTAGTATCTCTCGAAATTCACTTGTTCAAAAATGGTCATGTTCAAGAGACAACTACAGAAGAAAAATTCAGTGATAATCTGTATAATGCACTGGAAGGTTTTAATTCTAAATCTAAATAGATGACAAGGAAACAGTAGTTTGATTCATACCATCCTGTTTTATCGAGTTAAAGCATTCAAGTGTTAACACTGAAGCTAAAGGTATCACTTTTAGACTCTCAGGATCTAAATATAGAGAACTGTAAGTACCTCAGGAATACTAGGAGAGACAAAAGCAGCAAGAAAAAAATTCCTGATACTTTTGTCCTGATATTTCCATGACAAGGATTATGCAGTCTGGGTAAAACTGGAAGAAGTTTGCTTTGCAATACCACTGTTTTATGAAGGCAAATATAGTTCTAACTGATTGTTTTCTTCTAGGAGTCACTGCTATATACTCCTCAATAGCTATGAAAACTGAAATTAACTACTTTGGAAAAAAAAAGCAAACATTTATTTTTCTAGAATTATTATGAAACCCATATACTCTCCCATCCTTTAGTGAAAAATACATTTTTATATCACAAATAAAGGGCTGGAATCTCAGTATATCTGAGACAATAAAAAACAACCCTCTGAGATTACTATACAAAAGCCAAACAGCCCACACCAAAATCAATCCCAGGAACTGGAAATAAAAAAAATTTAACTAGCAACATGGCCTACATTCTGAATTTAAAAAAAAAATCCCAAACCAATAAAAACCCTTATAACTGAACTTTGTGTGTCTGTACATCTGTTAACAAAATGCATATATAGACAAAAAGAGAGGAAAACACCTCTCTCTGAAGACGTTCTGTATACAAAGTTGAGTCATATCTCTGAATTTAGAACTTAAGAATCTGGAAGATGCTCAAAGTCGGATAACAGCATACACTGCAGGCAGCATTTTCATATTATTTATCTCAGCACCAGAAAGAGGGGCATATGTTTACATTCGAACCTTGGCCCAGTTCACAGTATCTGGAAACAAGTTTGCAAAGGCATTACAGATATAATTAACTTGAAGTACTGGCTGAACCTGAAGGTCACCAGAAGAGTGGAAGGCACAGGGAAGGGCAGAGAAGGGGCCATTACAAACTGCTTACTGAGCTCATTGGAGACTAGTGCAAACAAGTGGTCCCATCAGACTGCTCAGAAGACTGGACAGCAGTTCCTGACTTCTAAAATGTGATGAGAGGGACCTGCCTAGAAAAATGTTACATATACATTTTAAATAAACATGCTCAGTGTGTCCTTCCTGGGAAACAAGGCCTAATTGCCAGTGGGAGGCCCAACTAACAGCACAACTGCTAAGAACTTTTAACTAATTAGCTAACATTTAAGATTTCAGCTAAACCCAGCTGGTTTAAAAAAATCCATACATGCTGGAGTTCAAATTAATTCCATTAGTATCTTAACTGAATGATAAGAAGGAGCCAGAGACTGAAAAAGTATCACTGTATTCATGCAGCTGTGTAAACCTTTATTTGAAGAAACAAACAAGAAAAAAAATTAAAAACTGATGATTTTGGAATGTGTATTTTAATTGTGTGTTTTTTCTTTTTAAAGCCTTTCAGAATTGTTTCACTTTTTTTTTTTTATATAAAGTATCAATGCACTTATAAAAGTGCATCTTTGTAAAATATCCATATTACTGGTAAAAATACATTTACAATAACTCTGGCCAAACAATTAGGCCTCCAAAAGACACTTAACAAATAAAAATATACAATTTTAACATTACTATTTACAGTTTTTTAAAAGCTGAAGTACACTGAAACTGTAAAACCTGATCCTTCTCACACCTATTGCTTTAAATGTCTGGTAATATTTCTTAAAATATTTTTATAACTGTAAAATCGTTCCACTCTGATCTCCTAACAATGTTCTTATTAACTCAGACAAGGTAGAAATGCTAACTCAAGATTACTTGCCATTTCCAAATGTAGTTTTGTTTTGGTCTGTTTTTATCAGTTTGGGGTTTTATCTGGTATTTAACTTTCAGCAAAAGTAACACTTATAGGCCAGGTAGGAAAAGGTATACATACCTGTATGGACAACATATTGAGAGACAGGATTATAACTTCTATGTGATTCTTGAATTATAAGGATGCAATTCTCAAAATAAAATATTGAAGAAAGTCATGGTCTTTTTATTTTTCTTGAATGTCTTAAAATAACACAAACCTGAAGCAAATCCAGTAGCATTAGAGTAACATTATGCTAAATTCTTTTGTGGTTCACAGTATAAATATGCCATGTCAGTGGGGGAGCCCCATGGAAAACATACAGTTGGCTGAACAGGTATGAATAGCCAGTGTACAGCCACCCCTCAATCACCCTCACAATGCTACGCTCACTTTTGAACATGTAATTCAAACCCCAGATAAATATAATTACAAAAAGCCACAACTTCACGGTTTTGAAAACCCATGTTGTAATCCTTATAAGCATTTGGGGGAGAGTGTTAAAACGTGTGCAACGTGGGACAGGCTACAGCAGGTCTGGCCAGGCGTGGAGGAGCCCTGCCTGCCTGGGCAGGGACCCCTGACACAGCCCCTGCTCTGCACCACTGAGCACTCTCCTCACCTCCTGGGGAGCAAACCAACAGGTAACTTTCCTCAACCCCCTTTCTCCACAGCTGAGTACTGCAGCTCTCTCTTCTGAATCTATGATTTATAAAAGGAAATGAAGGTTCTAAATTCAGCACTGGAACCAAAACTGTAGAAATTCAAGAGGGCCTAGAATACTTTCTCCTGCATAATTTTAAGACCAAAGGAGAACAAATCAAATGAGAAGTCGTCAAACTCGCAGGGATGTCTTATTCAGGCACCCTGCAAAATGCCATCCCACACTGTCAGTCACTGCTGTTCCTCAACATTCTGCCTCTGAGCATTTAAAACTGAATAGAGACTGGCATAAGAAGGACAGGCTTTTGTGATGGCATTTAAATTTAAACCAAATAAAGAAAAAACTCATGCACTTCTAAGGTTATGCTGCTTTGCAAAATCCAGAAGACTTTCACTCATGTCTTCATCTTCTGAAAAAAGAGTGCTGCAGCACTTTTTAAAAGGAATGCTCCCCCCATAAGCAGTATCATCAGCTCGTAGGTATGCAAAACACCAAGTTAAATCGGACTTATTAGGGTTATTTGGCATAACTAGACAATTATTTACTATGAAATAAATGAGTGATGATTTTAAGACAGCTAATATCTACAGGAGACCTGAGATAAATTTATGGATTTTCTCTTGCAGAACACAAACCCCAGGAATTTCTGATAGCTAGAGATGCTTAAAGAAATGATAACAAAAAATAGGTGAAAAAGAAATGGCCAAAATATTTTAAGCAAATACAAGGAGACATTTATTTTCAATTTTCATCAGGATAATCCAGACTAAAGTATGTATCTTTTTTCCTAAATAATTAGCCAGTTTGCAAAGACTTTTCTATGTCATTCAATATGCAATAGCTCTTGCAGATAGCATCAAATCTAGCTTCTGATTCTCTCCCGTGAAGCTCTTACGTAAGGCATCTTGGACCGACACACATCTTTGCTTCAAAACTGTCAAGTACTCAAAGAAAGTCTTCCTATGTAAATACTGCTTTCTATCACTTCTAAATATCATACCTATAGAAAAAAATATATTTATGATTAGGAAACCAACATTCCATAACATACCAACTGACACCACTGAATTTTGCACATAGCTGGCTGCTCCCAGCCTCCACTGCCTCTTGTATGCCCAAGGAAGCACACCAAGCAGAATCCCATCCGTCTTCCTTTTTGGTATGCAGGAGCATAAAAGAGTGTAGATAACAGTATCTGGTTAGTTTTAGTCCTCTTGTGCTCCAAGAAACCTCTGAAAGAAGCCAGCTCTAGAAATATTTGTACGTAGGTGGCCAGCTAAACTTAATAACGCAAAGATGGAAAAGGAAAAATTCCTACTTGCAGCATCTGAAAAGCAACTAAGCCTTCATATTTTACCTTATCCATAGAGAGGGAAAGACATTTGAGAGGTGGCAGAGCAACGTTTAGGTGAAAATGAACAGTGAGCGAAGCAAGTGAAGTCGAAAACACGAAGAATGCCATATAGGGAAACATATGGCCTATTCCAAAAAAAGAACAAACAAAAAACCAACCTAACACAAAAAAATCTCCAAATGAAGCAGCACCCAAGAAAAAACTGAAGTGGAGCCTGACATTGCCAGTAGGAATACAGGGCAAAAATTTCAGCAAGAATGAAATGAAGCAAAACAAGAAGTATTTTTTAAGTGCATATCAAATGTTATTTTCATGATGCACTTCAGGAACGAGCGTTCATTTTGAAGCTTGCAGCACACTGTGCAAAAGTGAAGGCTGAGTATGAAAAAAGTCTCACTGCAGCTGTGGAGTTCATACTATAACTCCAGCTGACAACACTATGCTTGGAATGCTTTCCCATAGCAAGTCTCCAAACATTTCTGGTGATTTACCTAACCATCATCAAGGTGAACAACTGGGATTGAGTTAGAGTGGTTGAGAAGAAGAGGTAACAGCAGCATGGAGGCAGAAGAGGAGGGGGGAGAAGGAAGACCATGCTGCTTCCCACTTTCCTCAGCTAACAAGAGGTGGTCCCACCAGCAGTTCACTGTCCCTCCTGCCTTATCCCAAAAGCAGCATTGCTATATTTGGGTATGTAGCACCAAAAATAATGATTTTACCTGTTGACTTTTATTTAGCAGAAGTTATGAGTATGGACTTAACAGGCTTATTTTTTCTCTAACAGCCACATCATTGCATTTATATCAGAAAAAATTTAAACCAAGATCAATTCTTTTCCTGTGTTACACAGATCTTAGCATATACATAACTACTACATTACAGAACTTATCTTACTTGTAATTTTATTACGTAACTATATAGTAAGTAGACCTCTCTGTAAAGTAACTTTACTATCACAGTGCAGTTTCTAGCATCACTCAGTAGTACTGAACTTAGCCTGACCCCCATTTAGATACCAGCAATCTGCACTTTATAGTAATTGTTTACATGTTCAGTCTGCTTTGAATTTCCTTGAATTCCATCTTCTTCCAAAGAAAGTCCTATTCTTCATTCAAATTTGATAAGCAGTATCTTGTCTATAATAAAGAGGTTTCAAATAATTACTTTTTTTAACTTTTTTTCTGGTCAAATCTACTCCTTATAGAAAACCCTCACACTTCTGTGTCTTAGTGTCTGAATTGTACCCAAATAACCCACTTCCATCAATGCACATCAGCCCTTATGTGTCTAGAGACACCATGGCTACATCTATATGCATTTTAGGAGAAATCAAGCATCTTTTATCCTTTCTCAGTCAGGAATAAGACTAGAAAACGAACATACAGATTACGATCATTTGCACTGAAATGACACAGTTTTGGATAGCCAACAAAAGACATGGCTTTAAGACAGGATAAGCAGGTCATAAATTGTTTTAGTGTCACTAGAAAGTCTACTATACGTGCCAGAACAGGGTCTAACAACAGATAAAACCACTCAAGTAAAAGCTGAAAGAAAATCAAAACTGAGATGCAGAGAAGTGACAATCTATACCACAACCTTGTTTTCTCCTAGAACACAATCCTCAAAACCAACTCTGTTGCAAATTAAATTATTTTTCTATCAGATAACTCAATAAATACTATATTCAGTGGTCAACAGCACTAGAAATTCCATAGATTCCACAGTCTACAGAGGATCTATCATCGCCTCTGTCATACAGCAATTTTGAATTGGTTGATGAGGCCCTTACATGTGACAGTGCGCCATACTCACCAAGCCTTTGTGCAATTCAGAACTTGGTTGCTTATGTATATAATATACCTAGAGCTGTTCTCCAATGTTCTAGTCCTACCTAGAAAATACGAACTTACTGATGGCAATGGGCAGTTACAAGCTATCAGCCAAGAAGGACCTGAGTGTTGTTTCTTGTGAGTCTATATAATCTCTCAGGTTTCCATACCTATCACTTTTCTGTATCTGTTCTTTTCCATTTGTACCACCTTCAACTTCAGAATTCAGATGTAAGGCATCTACTTTAAATTGTTCTCAAAATACCAATAAAATCAACGTTTTGTGAGAAACAAGATCTCTCCTATTTCACTTTTCAAAGCATGATGGTTTTTTAGACAATCAGCTCCATTTTCAAATTCTTTTTCAGCCAAATATTAAGAGTGCACTGAGCATTACAATGGACATCAGTCCCCTGACTTTTCATTACACTGAATGAACTGCTAGACTGTTTTAAAATAAAACTCCCATTAAATCATGTTCCTAAAGAAGGTATCTCTGAACGTAATTTCTATTACATTTACCCTTAGAAGAACAGGAACATTTACTAAATACTAATACACTAACTAAAAATATTTAGGGTCACAAGTAGAGATGCACACAGTAAGCTAATCTGTAAGAAGGCAGTTACAGAGCACATACTTTGTCCATTCTAGAGTGACCAGCTCTCCTTGACTCCCTCACCTGAACAAACATTTATGAAAATCGGTTAAGTCCTATAGTTTCCTCTAACCCATCAACCATATTTTTATGTGTATTTCTGTCATCTGGGTTTTACCACACATCAGAGCACAGCTACACAGTAGAAAAGATTAAATTCTACCACATAATGACATGATTTCAAAAAGGGAACTTCACCATCAATCTTAACAATTTCATTAGCATTTCATTATTCTTAGGACATACATTTATGCAGCAAAAACATACTGGAAACAGGACACTGCCACAGTACATCTTCATAAAAGAAAATGCCCAACTGATACTATCTCACTGATCTTCTCCCAGTCTGTCCACTATTTTATCTAACAGAATTTAGCTTTATCCTTGCAGATAACTAATGAAAGTTTGGAGAAGGAGGAACTTTTATGCTGTACAGAGCATCACACTCTTGACTGGGGGGGAGGAGAGCAGGGGACACATTTTTTTCCCAATCTGTTTTTCCAGAAAGGAGACAAAAAATGGAAATTAACTGTAACAATCTTCTAAAGCCTGCAGCGACCTTTTCCCAGCTCTCAAAACACTGCATCTTTACCAATATCAACTTGTAAGAGCCAGTCTTTCTTCTAGAAGAGATGTTTCTCCTTGGCTGGGCATATATCTTCTTTCCTTGTTTTTATTTTGTCACATGACTTGTTTTATCCTTCTAAAGTCCTCTTCTCATTTTCTTGAGTGGGTTGTATGATGTTTCATCTTTGCTTCCTTTTACTTTTAACTCTATACCTCCAGTTAACATTTCCTAGTATTTAAATAAACATTTTGGATCCTGACAAAAACATCCCTTCACCTTATAGCATCTTTGTAAGACCAAACCCCATACAGTTTGCATGTGGTTCACCTCAGACCACAAGCTTTACCTTGTTGTTCAAAAATCCAAATTTCTGATTATTCTTCAAAGATCCATATCTGAATATATCACTAGTAATATCACTTCCTACTCACTTAATTAAAACCATAACTTGCAACCAAGTTGAAGGAGATAGGAGCCATCCCTGACATTTTTATTAGTGTGCTTTGCCTAAGTAATGTTTTTCTCTTTCGGATTAAAATGGGTTACAGCAAAAGAGTTTAGATTAAAAACTCACTAATACGTAAGAAATAGCTTCAGATGATCAAGTTATTAAAACTTTGGGAGAAGACAGATTAAAAACAACTGCTTTGAAACACACTTTCTGGCACTAACACCCTCAGATATCATGAAAAAAACACTGAGCAGTACTAAGTGGTTCAGGCTCATGAGCTGGGAGATGAACCATGGGATTCCACCACTGAACAGGCAGCTCTACTCAGCCAGGCTTCTCATCAGAAGTACAAGATATGTCTGAAAATCAGCTTAGACATTTTTTTTTGCCTGCATATCTATGCCAAGCCCTGCTGGCAAGCCAGGTCAGCTCAGTGATCCAAAAGAGAATAAAGCCTCCAAATCCCCTGAAGGCTATTCTTATGCATATAGTTCCCACATTGTTGTGCGATCATTAGATAACACAAGAGGGAAGGTGGAGGAGGCAAAACCAAGGGAGGAAGTGAGTATCTCTGCTTGTTTCTCCTATAGTCTCAAGTTAGATCACTCTAATCATGTTGTCAACTCCACTGAATTCTCTTGACTAGCTGTTGCCAGATGAGCACTGGTCTTGTACCACAAGCAGGAATCACTACCAGGCAGCACCCACAGCAGTCTCCCCAAGTCAATTAGAGCTGTAAGAAAACCACCTATCACTGAACGTCTAGATATCCAACTACAGGTTTGCAGGACTGTCTGAAAGTCCTCTGTCTATCAGACAAGGATCACTCATTTAGTCTTAATGGACTGTTACTAAAATAGGGAGATCCTGGGACAATGGTTTGCAAAGGCTTCAGCAAACGAGTTTGGCTGGGTTCATTTTCAGGTGTCTGGAGTCTGGAAAAACAGATGGGCGTCAGCAGCAAGCCTGTGGTTACACACAAGCCTGTTAAAGTCTGCTTTAAATATTCCTTCAAGGGGAAGGAAGGGATATATAACATAGGAAACTTTGGGCAGAAAGGAAAAGTGGGTGTTTTACAGCAGCAGAGTTGGTCAAACTACTATTCTCTTCCTAAATAAACTGACTGAGGAGACTCTGAATTTGAGATATTTTTCTGTTTCTGACTGTAATCAAATGCTTCAGCCTTCAAAACCTCTTAAATAAAGAAGGTGTATTTTGAAACTGTGCTAAGTCTTAGGATTTGTATGGGTATCAAACTACCGGTATCAAACATGCTTCTCAAACATAAAAGCTACCGTAAAGACTTAGTCCAAGTATCCAGTTAACATTAAGCCCATCTCCAGACAAAAGATCTCCCAAGGAGAATAAAACTAGAGCAAATAATGCTACTTTTCATATAATACCTTTCCAACTACTTTCATGGGCTTTCTCAATCAGATTCCATTTGTATGTATGTATTCCACTTTAATATTTTTTAACATATCCACCCTCCATGGATTTGTCATACCTTGAACCCATGAGGAATTTTAGTATCTACAGAAACATGTGTCAAACTGTTTGTAATACCTACTGCATGAAGGTATGAAAATGCTATTCTTCCTTCAGCAGACATCTCTCTCCCCCTTTGGTTTTTGGGTGTTTTTTGCAACAAAACTGTAACTGTCACTGACTTTATGTTAGTTTTGAAAAACACTTTTCTTACACTTCTTGGAAGATGCATCTTTCATTCTGGGTAAAATAAAAAAGCATTCCTATTTAAGCAGTATAACTGTATAGCAGCCTCTGAACAGCTGCAAGCATGGTTCAAAATACATCAATTATACACTCACAACTAGGCAACCTATGAAGCCCACAAGAAAGTAATTTTTTACACAAACTTTAATTATTGACCAAAAGAGAAATTTCTCCTAATTCAGATTTTTCTTTATCTGGTGCAATACATAGCAGAGAAATAAAAAATAAGTATTTTAAAATTGTTTCTTAAATGCCACTTTGTACTATTTTGCCCTCCCCCATAACTTTTTTGCATTCAAAAAAAGTTATTTGTTTATTCCCTGATATGAACTTTTCAACCACAGAAGAGATCTATCAGATAAAATAATTCATTATACATAAGAAAACAGTTGTATAAAGGTAAATTTAAGGGTCCTGCCCATTAAATAGCATCTTAAAGAATGCACACAAAATTTCTGTTTAAGTCCTGCATTCAAGTTAGTTTCTTTTCACCTAACTATAATTTTACAAAGCATTTCATGTTGACTTCTCAATTTACACTAACACATTAGTGGAAAAAAAAGCTTGCTTGGGTAAAGCTTTCTGTGTATAAAAAAAATGGAGAACAGAAAAGAGAACATACTATACAAAATCCACCTGATATGGAAATGTTGAATAATTTTGATTTAAAACATATTCATATTACAATTACTTGCAAGGTGATTTACAAAATCATAAACTAGATGAACAGCAATCTAAACAGACAATTCTAAAATTAAAGTATTCAAAGAATTTCTAGTAAGCTGAAACACTCTCAATATTTATATTTACAAATGTCAGAAACAACAGAAGCAGTTGCCTTCCATGCCAGAAATTTTACTTTTAGAGCACAACTCCCCTTTGCAAGCAGCTGACACATTGTTACACACCCAGCCATGTTCTTTGCTGTATTTCAATTGAAGTGGCCTTCTATAAGACAAACATTTCTAAAGTGGAAGATGCATTTTTTTAGAAGAGACAGGAAGCGTATTCAATACAAGATGGCTGTTCTGAAGGAGCAGGAAACTGAAATGGCACAGGAGATACTGATGGGAGAAGCTGTCACAGGAGTGGTGAACATAGTGGAGGATAACAGGGACAGGGTATACAACTGCAATGACAAGCCCACTGATCACAGTACAGAGCAAAATAAAATCCCAACAAGTGGGAGGCCATGCCACATACTCACTCAGCCCACAAGCAATTAGCATGGGACCAAGGCAAAAACACTGCTGAAGTGGTGGTTCCCTGAGATATCCAGAGTTCTTTTTTCAGAGAAGCTTCCTACCACCTCCGTATTCTGTACTTCTCACTGATCTCCAGCACATGAGTGCACTCACTCAGGAACATCTGAGTAGCTGTAGTGTACACATTACTTAAGAGTAATGTGTACACTACAGCTCACATATATACCTTACAGCAGCCTTCTTGTACCTAAAGGGGCCTGTAGGAAGGCTGAAGAGAAATTTTTAACAAGAGAATGCAGCGACAGGAAAATGGGGAATGGCTTCAAACTGAAAGAGAGAAGGTTTTGCTTAGGTATTACGAAGAAAATCTTCACTGTGAGTGTCATCTACAGGGCAACCAAGGGATCAGGATCACCCAGCATGCATTTAGGAAAGGCAGGTCCTGCTTGACCAACCTGATCTCCCTTCTATGACCAGATGACCCATCAACTGGATGAGAAAGGCTGTGAATGATGTTGACTGGGACTTCAGAAAAGCTTTTGACACACTCTCTCAGCAGTCTCCTGGAGAAACTGGCTTCTTATGGCCCAGTCGTGCACATTCTCTGCTGGATAAAAAACTGTCTTGATAGATGCACCCATAGAGTGGTGATGAACAGAGCTACATCCAGATGGTAGTTGGTGTTCCCCAGGGCTCTACATTGGGGCTAGTCCTGTTTATTATCTTTATGGATGATCTGGCTGAGGGGATCTAGGACACCCTCAGTCAGTTTGCAGGTAACACTAAGTTTGGCAGGAGTGTTGATCTGCTGGAGGGCAGGAAGGCTCTGCAGAGGGGTCTGGACAGGATGGATCAGTAGGCCAAGGCCAGCTGGATGAGGTTCAATAAGGCCAAGTACTGGCTCCTACACCTGGATCCCAACCACCCCATGCAGTGCTACAGGCTGGGGACAGAGTGGCTGGAAACTGTCCAAGGGATAAAGCAGCTGGCAATGCTGGTGACAGTGGCTGAACATGAGCCAGTGTGTGCCCAGGTGGCCGAGAAGGCCAATGGCATCCTGGCCTGGATCAGCAACAGTGCGGCCAGCAGGACCTGGGCAGGGAATGTGTCCCTGTACTTGGCACTGGTGAGGCCACACCTTGAGTCCTGGGTCTGGTTCTGAGCCCATCACTGCAAGAAAGGCATTGAGGTGCTGGAGAATGGCCAGAAAGGGCAACAAGGCTGCGGAAGGGTCTGGAGCACAAGTCCTGTGAGGAGTGGCTGAGAGAGCTGGGGTTGTTTAGCCTGGAGAAAAGGAGGCTCAGGAGAGACCTCTCTCCAACTCCTGGAAAGGAGGCTGTAGCCAGGTGGGGCTTGGGACTGGACAAAAGGAAAAGGCTTCAAGCTGAGCCAGGGAGGTTCAGGTTGGACATCAGGAAGAATTTTCTCACTGAAAAGGGTAGTTAAGCATTGGAACAGGCTGCCCAGAGAGGCTGTGGAGTCCCCATCACTGGAAGTATTCAAGAAACAGCTGGGCAGGAGAGCTTAATGGTTAATTGTCATGGTGGTGTTAAGTCAAAGGCTGGACTCAGTGATCTTGGAAGTTTTTTCCAACACAAATGATTTTATGGTGAAACACCCAAACAGATTGCCCAGAGAAGTGCAGATACCCCCCTCCTGGAATTGTTCAAGGCCAAGTTGAACACGGCTCTGAATGACCTGATCTAGTGGTAGACGTCCCTGCTCATTGCAGAAGGGTTGGACTAGTTGACCTATGAAAGGTCCCTGCCAACTCTAATTCTAGGATTAGAATTAAAACCTCCTCGTTCAGTTGCCTTCTTAAATATCATTTTAGATTTTGAGACATGCAAGCTGAAATATTCTTCTGCATATTTGGATGATTTAAAACAGTTGTGCTACTTCAATAAGAAAATTCCAACTAAAAGGTGGAAGGAAGGGAGGAAGGAGGGAAGGAAGGAAGGAAGGAAGGAAGGAAGGAAGTGGCGGAAGGAAGGAAGTGGCGGAAGGAAGGAAGGAGGAAGGAGGAAGGAGAAGGAAGGGAAGGGCGGAAGGAAGGAGGAAGGGAAGGGCGGAAGGAAGGAAGAAGTGGCGGAAGGAGAGTGGCGGAAGGAGGAAGGAAGTGGCGGAAGGAAGGAAGGAGTGGCGGAAGGAAGTGGCGGAAGGAAGTGGCGGAGGGAAGTGGCGGAAGGAAGGGCGGAAGGAAGTGGCGGAAGGAGTGGCGGAAGGAGTGGCGGAAGGAAGTGGCGAGGAAGGAAGGAAGGAAGGAAGGAAGGAAGGCAGGAAGGAAGGAAGGAAGGAAGGAAGGAAGGAGGAAGGAAGGAAGGAAGGAGAGGAAGGAAGGAAGGAAGGAAGGAAGGAAGGAAGGAAGGAAGGAAGGAAGGAAGGAAGGAAGTGGCGGAAGGAAGTGGCGGAAGGAAGGAAGGAAGGAAGGAAGGAAGGAAGGAAGGAAGTGGCGGAAGGAAGGAAGGAAGGAAGGAAGGAAGGAAGTGGCGGAAGGGGCGGAAGGAAGTGGCGGAAGGAAGGAAGGAAGGAAGGAAGGAAGGAAGTGGCGGAAGGAAGGAAGTGGCGGAAGGAAGGAAGGAAGTGGCGGAAGGAAGGAAGGAAGGAAGGAAGGAAGTGGCGGAAGGAAGGAAGGAAGTGGCGGAAGGAAGTGGCGGAAGGAAGGATGGCGGAAGGAAGTGGCGGAAGGAAGTGGCGGAAGGAAGTGGCGGAAGGAAGGAAGGAAGGAAGTGGCGGAAGGAAGGGCGGAAGGAAGTGGCGGAAGGAAGTGGCGGAAGGAAGGAAGGAGGAAGGAAGGAAGGAAGGAAGGAGGAAGGAAGGAAGGAAGGAAGGAAGGAAGGAAGGAAGGAGGAAGGAAGGAAGGAAGGAAGGAAGGAAGGAAGGAAGGAAGGAAGGAAGGAAGGAAGGAAGGAAGGAAGGAAGGAAGGAAGGAAGGAAGGAAGGAAGGAAGGAAGGAAGGAAGGAAGGAAGTTGCGGAAAGAAGGAAGTGGCGGAAGGAAGGAAGTGGCGGAAGGAAGGAAGGAAGTGGCGGAAGGAAGTGGCGGAAGGAAGGGGCGGAAGGAAGTGGCGGAAGGAAGTGGCGGAAGGAAGTGGCGGAAGGAAGTGGCGGAAGGAAGTGGCGGAAGGAAGTGGCGGAAGGAAGTGGCGGAAGGAAGGAAGTGCGGAAGGAAGGAAGGAAGTGGCGGAAGTGGCGGAAGGAAGGAAGGAAGTGGCGGAAGGAAGGAAGGAAGTGGCGGAAGGAATTGCGGAAGGAAGTGGCGGAAGGAAGTGGCGGAAGGAAGGAAGGAAGTGGCGGAAGGAAGGCGGAAGGAAGTGGCGGAAGGAAGTGGCGGAAGGAAGTGGCGGAAGGAAGTGGCGGAAGTGGCGGAAGTGGCGGAAGTGGCGGAAGTGGCGGAAGTGCGAAGTGGCGGAAGTGGCGGAAGGAAGGAAGGAAGGAAGGAAGGAAGGAAGGAAGGAAGGAAGGAAGGAAGGAAGGAAGGAAGGAAGGAAGGAAGGAAGGAAGGAAGGAAGGAAGGAAGGAAGGAAGGAAGGAAGGAAGGAAGGAAGGAAGGAAGGCCTAAGAAAACTTAAGATGGCAGCAGAAGAAGCTGAAACAAGCTTGCCAAGTCCCCAGTTTGAGAAGCACTACAAAGCTGTGCAACAGGCAATTACACAGAAGGATGAGAAAGGGAAGCATAGGTCAGACTCTCCCCAGCCCTTTATTAATAAACTTAGAAAACAATAGAACTCATTCTCTGAGCGTCTTCTCTCTTGCACAATAATAGGTGCTAAAAGTACAATACATTAGATTCAGTCACAGATACACTCACACATTCTCATGCTTCCCGGGAATGCATCCTCACTAAAGCAGATGATGAATCCAGCACATACTATGGACATTTTATTTAGTATGTGCTGAATCCAGCACATACTAAATAAAAATAAAATTTCTAATCTCTGGTAGTTTACTGAATCATCCTTTCACCTTCCCCCACAGAAGTCACAGAATGACCAGGTTGGAAGAGAGATCATAAGATCAAGTCCAATCCATGCCCTAACACCTCAACTAAACCATGGCACAGAGTGCCACATCCAGGCACAGTGACTCCACCACCTCCCTGGGCAGATGATTCCAGTACTTTATCACCCTTTCCATAAAAAACCTCTTCCTAATATCCAACCTCTATTTCCCTTGATGCAGCTTGAGACTGTGTCCTCTCATTCTGTCAGCTGCTGCCTAGTGAAAGAGATCAACCCCCACCTGACTGCAGCCACCTTTCAGGGAGTTGTAGAGTGATAAGGTCACCCCTGAGTCTGCTTTTCTCCAGGCTAAACAATCCCAGCTCCCTCATTCCTCACAGTGTTTCTGTTCCCAGCCTTTCCTCACCAGCCTTGTTGTCCTCCTCTGGATGTGCTCAAGTGTCTCAGCTGAAGGGCCCAGAACTGGACACAGCACTCAGTTTTGCTTCAGCTGAAAATTGTGGTTTCTAGAATTCATCTTTGTAAATTATTTGAAGATGAGATAGTGGAGAAGCAGTCTGAAGAAGATCTAAACTCTATGGGCATCATCAGATATAAATACTGCTCTACTCCATCAGGTCCCCCTTCTCAGCTGTATATGGATTTTGTTTCAACAGCTTATCTTCCAAACTCCACGCACCTTAGAAACACTGCTCTTCCAACATCTTAAGAGTCTCACATCCCAACAGACTACAGTTCAATAACCCCATTTCTCTAAAGGCTTTCTAGAGAAAATATGCAGATAGGTTCTGCTCCAATCTGAGAAAATAAGAACCAGACAGATCTCAGATATTCAAGTCAATAGTGAAAAACTGCTCAGTGGACACAGGACATCGCTCACTCTTTCCTAAACAAGTGCCTATGTTTGGCTGCAATGCCAAATCAAGATCACTGAACTTTTTCCTATTGTGCAATAACGGCAGGTGTTTTACCTCCACTAAACTGTAGAAAGGCCTATATTATCTCAATTTGCAGGGAAATTCTTGTAGAGTATAGCCAAGAAGTAAACACTTCCAGTACTCATGCAAGGGGGACAACAGCATCAAACATCTATTTACTGTAGAAAGGCAGATTACAAAGCTAGTGGTCACACAGTGCCCCAGCTATACCAGGGATATACAAAGCATGTCACTCTGTAAACACCTAAAAAAAACCACCAAAAAAAACCAAACAAAAAAAACCCAACAAACAAACAAACAAAAAAACCCCCCAAAGCTATACTAGAGCTGCCAGAATTTTTCACTTCTCTCTAGATTGCATCAAGTAAAACTCTCAAACTCACAGAAACAAACTCACAATTTTCATTCTTCACCATTGCAATTAGTATATCATTACATGATAAAATACTACTTCCTATTTTTTCCAAATCTTACACTGTATCAGATGTCACAATGAGTTTGGTAAAATATATGAATTTTGTGTTTACCTGAAGAGTTTTAAAAAACTTTATTAACTGCTAAACTGCAACACCAGTGCGCTGAACAACATATGCCACACATTTTCTCAAAAGAATAGTAATTTCAGGCTCAAACAGATAACCTCTCAAAAATTTTGATTTTTAGCACACCTTCCGTGGCCCTCAACAGACTTCAAAAATAAGAAAACCACTCCTGGAATTCACTGTGAGTAAGCTTTAACTAATACTGAAGTGGGCATCCAGCTTTTACAGTGGGCTTTTGCTCCACAGCCAAAAGGACTAGTCGATTGGTCTATACCATAGCTGAAAAACAAAAATTTCAAGACTGCAAATACAACTGTAAAACTTATCTCCTATACACAGACTTATCCCAGGATAATTTTCGGACTATTAATAAATATAATTTGGAACACTGTCCCTGTGTCTTCCCCTAGAAAGCCTTTCTACAGGAAAAAAAATAAAAACTAAAGAAATCATCTGACAGTCATAAGCAGCCTTATGTTTATGTTTGTATCTACCTAATATGCAATGTAAAGAACCTAGAAAGAGAAAATGCAACACACAAAGTTACAGAGGTAGCACACTTCACAATCAACACACAATATCAAAGCATTCTTCCTCACTACACATCCCAGAGGCAACTAAAACCACAACTTTTGAATACCATCTGTTTCTATTGTTGCTCTAGCAATGTATTAGCAAAACACATGGATTTTAAAAAAGAGATAAAAGTCTTACTCTGCTATATCAAGATATCCACAGGAAGCAGCTGCATGTAGAGGTATCCAGCCTTCATTATCTGGTTGATTAATATTTGCTCCATTTTCCACCAGAAATTTCACCATATCTACGTTATCATCTATACAAGCCTACAAAGAAAGAAAGAGTTAAGAAGTAAGTTCATATCAAAGCTGTTCTACAATACTGAGCATCTTTAAGCAAAATCTTCAGGAGAAAATGTTAGGTATTTTCAGTTCTGATGAGGAAGTAGGGTTTCTTTGTTGGGGTCTGAGAGCAAGCCAGGAAGAATTTGAGAGATAAACAGCAGGTGCTCCAGATTTCTAAAACTATTTAAATAAGTGAGTTTAAACAGTTTAAAAAAGAAAAAAAAAATTTTCATAAGTAAATGCATTCTGGTTTTCTGAGAAGCCCTTTACAATCCCCACTGAACCCTTATTCTCCAGTATAAAGTGGTTCCTCAGGTCCTCACTTCGCCCCCGGCCCAGCTCAGCCACTTGAGTGGATATTAAAACTGAATAAACAGCTACACCATGAAGGAGAATTGTGACTAAGAGATAGGAAAGCACTTTGAAAATAATACCATAATGTGATTTTACCTGTAATGTAGATGAAACTATGGAGTACGACAAGGATGCTACACAGTATTTCAACATCCCCCTACTGTTTTCTACTGCAGTATATTCTATACCACCATAAATCTTTTAACAGTCTATTAATCACACCTGTTTATAAACTTATTTGAGTATCATGTTGGCAATTGCAAAAATATTATCATCTGCCCACATCTCTTAATTACCAAGCAAACAGCGTTGCTCAGATGCAGAACTACTGCCATTCTCCAGACCTCCATCTTGACTGACTCCTGTTTTGCCTTTCTTCTCTGTGTTCAAGTACTTTTCTCACAGGGTGCTTGGTGAGTTTTCTTGCCAACTTCTATCCTGCTGCCCTTAAAAGGGCAGAGCAACTGAGAGAAAAGTCCCTCTGCATTTCAGGGCGGCAAGAACTCCAAGCAGCTAGACCCCACAAGACTGGTATTAATTTTTCAGCTTAATAAATCAACAATACTACATAGCCACATGGCTGAAAAGAGAACCTCTACTCTTGAGCTCTTAAATCCTACTAGGGATTTATGCCTCTAATGAAATGCAATTAAGGTATAAATTTTACTTCTCAGAATACTTCTGAAAAATCCCCAAAATTAAATAATGTTTTACTATAGAAAGAAAACAACTCAGATATCCCTATTTAAGCAATTGCATGCTCAAAGATGAATCCTGAAGCTTTCCTCCATTCTGCAATGCTGAGGCAACAGCTACACCATGAGGAGAATGCTGCTGCCCAGTGTAACCAGCCAAACAAAACCAGCCACAAATTATCCTTCAGTAACTCCATTTGCTTTAGTTAGGTACAGCCAGACTGCAACTAGACTGCAGTACACTGCTTGCATTATGTTTTTCAGTTAAAAACAAAACCCCATTCTTTTATGAAACCTTCCCTACCTTTTCAGGTATTCTTGAAAATTGACTTGAAAACCTGTTAGTCACATCCATCCCTAATAAAATTATTTCTTAACATACTCCCAACAATAAAGACTACAAGTTTGTCAAATATATTTATCTTCAATTTCTCTCACTTATCAATAGTGTAAAATGATTATACACTTATAACAATCTCTGAAAGAAGAGAATCACCTCTTTTTGTAAGATGCTTTGTAACCTAGTGAAAAAGAATCCAAACACAAGACATGGTTAATCAGTTTCAGAGGAAAACAAATTTAAGAAACTCAGATGTTTACACTTAAGAGAAATATCAACTACAGCCATATATCCAGTTTTTCTGGATAGTCAATTTGTCCAACCAGTGATATTCTACGTCTATAATAATATTCACCATATAATTATATAAGGAAAAATAAATGTATATCAGAAACATTTTTCAAACACAGGTACTTGAATATTAAATTTTAATATGCTTCATGCTTATCTTAAAATTCCCAAAAATTTATTATCTGTGGAAAAAAAGCTGTCTTAAAACTGATTAGTGCTTTTAACCAAAAAACCCCAAAATCAACCAACCAACCAACAAACCAAGCAAAAAACTCCCCCAAAACCAAAAACCCAACCATCTGGTTGTGACACAAACCAACAATCTTTGCCTATTTTTCAAATACACACGAGAAAACCTGGCAAGACATACTCATAAAAGTGCTGTTGCTAAGTGAATCAAAAGCTTACATATGCAGCACATTAAAAGACATATGACTAAGTGGCTAAAAATATTTGACCAAATTTGGGCAGTTTATTGTGCCATACATGGCAAGAATCAGGAGAGCTCAAATACACTTTTCAGGTATTATCAGAAACTACACATTCATAAAAACCGAAAATATTTTACTAAAAACTTGCTGTTGTCTCCAAAAAGGTAATACCTATCTTAATTCTAATACAACAAATTGCAATTGATTCTATTGCTGAAAAACATGAATCTACTGCATCCTATGTCTCCACGTCCCCTTTTTCTTCTTAACAGAACTACAGGCAGGTGTTAGATAGATCCTATCACTCTCAGCACTTTCCACAGGAAAGGCACTTCTCACTATCACCAGGTACCTTAAGACAGAAAGCCAAGAAAAAATGTTATAAAAGAAATTTTATCTAAATGTTTTTCCATTTCTACTGCACTGCTCACTTCTAAAAGCAGTATTTATCGAGTGTCAGAAGTGCCTCTGTTGTTAAAGACTGACATCTCAACCACAAAAGGAAAGCTTGTCAGAGCAGCATGATAAACTTAAAGAAGTAGCCTCTGAACAGACTGCCCTTCTAGGCCTCAGCTTGCAAGTTATTACAAAGGAAAAAGCAATGTACATGCAACATGTAAATAGAGTTCCAATGATACTGCAGTAACTCAGAAAGATAAATTCTCCCTATTATTTATGTCCCAGAATCTGAACAGAGGACACAGACAGCTGTAGGTCTTCCTTTTGCACATCTTCTAAAACCCTCCCAAGATTCATCTCAGTTCTTTGCAGTCATCTGCCCTTATGCCCAGTCTCTCCCTCCATGGCCCACAGCTCCCACCTAAAGCATCAGTTACCACTTAGTGAAACCACAGGTCATCCTGAAGTTCTTCCCAAGTGCTTGCAAAACACATCTGGTACTGCACACACACCAGCCAACTCCTAGGGCAAGCAGAACATGGGAGCTCACATGTAAGATACCCTTCATCCCATGAACTGCTTTCTCTCCCTCAGCCCCAGCCTTGCCAACTGGTAGAAAGGCATTTCCACATGAAGCACTCATTACCCTGCCACATTTGACCTAAGTTAGAAAACGGGCCTCAAACAGAATGACAGCTGCCAGTGCAATCATATAAACCTTGTTTCCTTTGAGAACCAATTTGTAAATTAGGCTAATTAGTCATAAAGTCAAAGTAAAGTTGAGAATACAAAGTCTGGTTACCTTTTCTGATAAGAAAAAGGAAGTACACTGAAGTCCAGAAAAGAAAATCATGAAAAAATGAAACTTTCCATTTGTACAACAACCTGAAACCTGTACTGCAAAGACCAGCAAAGACCAACAGGACTGGCTCCCACACAGACCAGTCCTAGGTAGGTCTAGCTTGTGCTGGAAACAACATTTTAATCTTTTCCCATAAATACCCAAAAGGGGATAACCAGATACCTGCAGAACATGCTAGACTTTAAACTGTTTGCCATGACTTTGTATTCAGTAGACAGCACTCTTCCCCAAAAGACAGGAAAAACAAACCTGTAATTATTTCGAAAAAATCAGAAAACTTGCAGGGAAAGCCTATTAGTCTGTTAGACCACTGTCCCATATACGTGAAGCAGAGCCATACACCATCCACCTTATATGGGGCTACAATTTTCACTGATTTTCATTAATGTTAACATGTAAACAGGTTAACGCCATCTAATTTAGGCATTCAGACATTACACTCAGTTTTAAAAGTTTTGGTAAAATTTGTCTCCATTCTCCACAGAGAGATTAAAACCTGCCCTTTTACTGATTAGATCAGTATTCTGATCTATTCCATAAATTATTTTGCATCTATTACGAAAACAAATGTTTTTTGTTTGACACCTCTGCCATCATATTTTTTTTCCTTTTTTACTCTTGGTACAGAAAAGAGCCAAAAATATGAACACAGAAGAATATATTAAAGGGATAAAACAAGTCCATCAGCCATTCTGAATTGCCATGTGAATACTGGAAACAGGAAGAAGACCTCCCACAGTGGGTCTGGATTATAGTCTGCCCCCTCTTTCAATTTTTCCAGTGAAGTAATTCCAGTGGGTCCAACAGGACTTAGCAGGACATGAACATCTATGCTAATGTACTCAAGAATCAAATCAAAGCAGCAGAGCTGGTTAGAAGTAGTTCCTGTTCTCTTTACCTTGGGTTGCTTGTTCCTCTGCCATCACATACCACACTCCCTTACAGCTATGATGATACATTGTGCTACACTGAATCTAAACTGGATCAGAAAGGTAAGTAGAATTTAAAATTAAAAAAATAAGGAAGAAAAATACTCTTCTCTTTATCTGTTTAAAGCAGAATCATTTGCTTTGATTATATTAAAATGGGTTTTTTATTCAGAGAAGCAGCATTGTTCCGAAATTAATTTTCATGTCCTAATTCCACTATCAAAGAAACAAAATTTAGTTTCACTCTGAATTTTCACCCATTATAAAGCCTGTGTTAAAGCTTCTTGTTTCAAATTGACACTTTTTGAAAGACATATTTCTGAATTAGCAACTGCTTCTACCACTCGTACTCTTAAATATAGAACACATTTAAGCCTAGTTTCTTGTTTGTAAGTATTTCATAGAATCAGAAAATATTTTGGGTTGGAACAGACTCATCCAGTTCCAAATGCCAGTCATGGGCAGGAACATCAGGTTGCTGCTGAGAGCCCCATCCAAACTGGCCTTGTACAACCTTCCTACAGAAATCACATTACTCGCTCTGTTTATCTCACTGTCCTCCCTCCCTCCCTTGGAGATCAGTTTCAACTGAAATTGAGACAGGAATAAAGGCTGGAGAACTAAATTCACCAGCTGTCATGAAAAGATGGTTAACCAGGAATCCTATGAAATAATGGCACCACAGAGTAGTTCACAGTGTGAACTCAACAATTACTGTTCCTACCCAGTTCGTTGTGCTGACCTCCGATAAGCACAGCACCAAGACATAATCCCCACAGTTTGAACGCTGGTCTCACACTGCAATGATTTTTTGCACTCAAGAGGAAAAGTTTTCTTAGGAGAGAGGACATTACAGTTCACTAATCACATCATCTGTTCATCTTCACTGACACTGGGAAAAAAAGGATAAGTTTACATATTGCAATTTTTAGAGGTTTTCTTCTGTCATAAAACCACTAATGGAGAAGGTCTAAAAAGAAATTTAGTCAAAAGAACCAAACCAGGTTTGAGCAACGCTTTCCACTTTTCAATACCTTACATATTTATGCTGCACATTAATCAGCAATGAAGTAGCAACAAATGAAGTGGCAGTAAGGTGTCAATGAAGTAACAACAAATGAAGTGGCAGTAAGGTGTATGAAATGAAACATGAGCCTTATCTAACTTTCAAGTTACAGAGTCAAAGTAATCTGGGAGTTACTGCCACTAGAACAAAGAAGGAATAATTTTTTTTGCACCTAAATTTGTTACTTGGCTATTAATTCAGTGTTTTCATACAAAGTATAACATCTTAAAGTTCTAATATTTGTAATGACTATATCCTAAGACTCACTGAATATTCTGGAACACTTTCAGGATGAAAGGCAATAAGAATGACCAACAAATGAGGTTATGAAATATTAGTGATTACTACACTTATTTACCATTCAAGCAATCACTATAAAAGCAGGTATTTTACATTTGCCAAGTATTTTGTTTAATACAGTACATATAGGATGAAGAGGCTGCTGTTGATGTTCATGTTTATGTTAAGAAACAGAAGAGTTTTGGTGTTGTAACAGAACTTCAGGCACTAATCTAGTATTACAGATGACAAATGTTGCTCAATTATGAAATTAAATGTTCATTTAGCCAATCCACAAGTCACAGCTTCTATTTTTCACTGAGCTGGTACCGGATACCTTGCCTACTGACAAAATCTAGTTTTAGGATTGAATATTTTACTTTATTAAGCATGCTTTCTAGTAAAAATGGTATGGTTTACAATGCAAACTTCCTTGCTAAAGTAGTAATATTAACCTTTTGCTAGACTAGTGTTACTTTATTTAGCTTGCCTGTAACCACTGTATGTATGATACACTTGTGTGTTTTTTTTTGGTAAGAATGGCCTACTATTTAAAATCCTGGACAACTGACCCATAAGAAATAGTTAAAATTATTATTACTTTATCCAATAATTCAGATTACCAAAGTATTTCAAGAGTATCTCATGGCTTCTGCAAGTTACAGCAAATTCTCCTCCAGAGAAATTTTTTGGAAACACTTCACTTTTAAGCACAGAAAATGAGAATAATTTTAGACATCTGCAAAAGCAGGTGAGAAACACTTTCTCCTAAGGAAAAACCACTGAAGATGATGCAACATTTCATGTCCATTCAAGTCTCATTCATGGGGAAGGCATGCAGAGGCTATTGAAACTGAGCACCCATTGACCATTGTTACTTAATTCAAATCCTGCAGAACTGTCAAACATTGACAAAAATAGACAAATCATTCCAGAACTCAAACTTCTCTAGCTATTATTTCCACTTCATGTAAACACTTGTCAAAGTTTTCTAAGATATACATGAATATATCTCAGCAAAACTTCACTTAAGATTTTCTTTCAGGTCCAAGATAAAACCAAGAGCTACAGGAAGTGAGTAAATGTTTAGCTCAAATATGCAGAAAGAGCATAATATAATGTCCATCCTACAATTCTTTCTTGTTTTCTTTGCTGCACTGAATTACGAATTTAATTACATGCCTCTAAGCTTTGCTAGTTTGTAACTTATAGTTAAAGCTGCAAGTTTAATTATGGGCACAATTCATGAAAAATACAAAAATCTACATATTAAAAAACTGATCTCATAGGGATTTCCCACTATTTAAATCCTAATGAATGCCTAATCATAGATCTTAATCAGGATTGCAATAGGATACATATATTTGAGTGGTTTCAGAGTGTTTCAAGTAGACATAGAATTATTTTTGCCCTCTAACCTCCTGGCAAGATAAATATAGAGAAGAGGAGAGAGGAGAGGCTGCTGCAATGTTATTTACTCTAACCAGAGATGTTACCCTTAGTGTTACCAATCCCAGTAATGGATCAAGACTCATTCTGACAGACATTATATGGAAAAAACAACCCAGTCTAATTACTGCTCCTGTTCTTGCTGAAATAATCCCAACTATTCCAGGCTATCTAGTATTACATGCAAATGAGCTTCAAAATAAATATTGGTTTTCATTTTTAGCTCTGTGAAAATCTATTTTCAGGAACACTTAAAATTCTCATACCAGAAGTTATCTCTTAATTAAAACCACCGTACTAAATATGCAGTATTAAACTTTAATGGTATTCATCTACTGCAATGAGAAGGAAAATCTCAAGACAACCTGCCAAAAACATCTGCCTAAACCCCTCAAGTAATCCTTGGAAAATGAGATGTCATGGAAAAAAATTATTTTGGAAGAGATCAAACCAAATGGCATTGAAAGACTAAGTTACTGATGCTGGTGCAGCTTTATTAGCCTGAGTGGCCTTTTTTGTCCTGGCTCAACATACTGACAAAGTTGGTGAAGAGACTGGACTCTATGAAGCAATCTCTGTCTGAAGTTCACACAAATGAGGCTTTTTCTTAAACTTGTGGTATTAAGTGCCTGAGAAACAACTTCTGCTTGTCCTTCGGATTTCTTTCAATTTAAAAAGAACACTAGCACTTTTTGTGGAGCTTGCTTATAAATGTAGTTTCAGGTTTCTTAGGCAGCTTTTTAACCATTTGCCAAGTGAAAGAACAGGAGTTTACAAGGCAAAATGGAGAAATGAAGATCTGACTGACACCGTGGTATTATGGCTGGTACAATGTGCAAACTCACAAGATTGAACCTTGAAGGCTTAGGCAGGTAAGTATATATAAATTACATATGACAGATCCTCATTTTAGCTACATGTTTTTGAAACCTACCAAAAATCAGTGAATGTGGGAGTCGCATCCAGAACTGAATTTCAAGCTCTTTTGCTTCACAAAAGGCTTTCTCTTTTTTCTGGCCTCTGCCTTTGCAGCTTGCTTTATGAGGCAATTTTAACAGATCAGAGAATCATAGAATGGGTCAGGTGGGAAGAGACCACAGTGGGTCATCTGGCCTAACCGCCCTCAAGTAGGGTCATCCTAGGAGCACATGGCACAGGATTGTGTCCAGACAGTTCTCGAGCATCTCCAGTGAGGGAGACTCCACAGCCTCTCTGGACACTCTGTTCCAGGGCACAGTAAAGAAGTTGTTCCTCATACTTCGGTGAAACATCCTGTGCATCAGTTTCTGCCCATTGCCTCTTGTCGAATTGCTTGGCACCACTGAGAACACATCTGGAAACATCTTCTGACATGCTCCCTTCAGATACCGACAGACAGTCATCAGTTCTCCTCTCAGTCATCTTTTCTCAAGGCTGAACAGGCCCCATGGTTGATGCACTATACTCAGTGGGACAAAGACAATACAACCCTCCACATCTACCTCCTGACAAGTATGGAAAAGAAACAAGGTTCAGGAGTAAACAAAACTGCCATACTGTAAAAATATCGTGCCATTATGCAGTTATGCTTTCATTAAGCATTTATTGCTACAATTTTGGCAGACAGCAATTAGTTTCCATGGTCATACAATGTGTAGATATTACATTTGAGAAGGAGAAAGCAATGTCATATAGGACATGTATTTTTGTCCCAGTCAAATGAAACAGTAGCCAATTGCATTTCAAATAGGGGTTTTTTTTCCATGAGTGAACATAACCTGCTTTAAGCATATGGGTGATTAATCAAGTTCTTGAGCCAAAGTAGCTTTTCAATTTAAAATACTTAACCTCCTGATATCCCCTAATGCACTTTCTTAACCAACATAATCTAGCAAAGCAAAAAAGCATCAAGAAAACTTTGTAGGGGAACTTCTTTACATAAACAAATAGTTTTTTTCATTTCTATGTTCTTTCTATTAAATGTAAACAACATGTGTCAAGTTTCCTTTTTTTCCTCTGCTTCTGACTATCACCTCTATACAGTTCTGAGTTCTTCGGAGTGGAAGAGTGCACTGCCTTGGAAGAAAGCAAACCTAACTGCATCTATCAGCCTTCCTCTGTGAACTCATAGGCTATGTTTGTATTCTAGTTATCAGCTGATGTTTAATCTTCTGTATTAGCAGGATCTAGGGGAAGTGTTCCTGTCTTTCTAATTTTAGCTAAGTGAAGTGTCAGAACTGAGTAGAATAAAAGTAATAACATTGAATTTAAGAAAAACAATAATAACCCTTCACACCATCAAGGGGGAAAAATTTACATTCTGATAGAACATCCCAGAGTAATCAAGACAGACTTTCTGAGTGCTGACTTTCCTACTACACATTACCGTTGACAATAAAGAGGACCTGACTGGTATCAGTCAGGGCTCTTTTACTCCCTAAGTAGGGGAATCTATGCAAATAAATGATTAATTTGTATAACTCAATTTAACACAGAATAAAAAAGTACACAATAAAAAAGTGAAGTATGAATAATAAATACATCAGTTAGATTTACATGCATTTTACATGTAAAAAGTTACTATCATCAAATTGAATGAAAAAATTCATACATGGATGGAACCGAAAATAAAATGAGAAGTAACACTGGCATTTCAAACTGCTTAAACATTAATCAGATAATCTTAAATATGATAAATATATTTGTTCATCAAAACTGCATTCTGTGGACAAAGCCACTTTAAAAAGATAAGACTACATTTACACATGGAAACGAATTGTTTTTCAATTTTCCATCTTTAAGGAAAGAATATCTTGCCCCTTTCTGTTCCTAGACTGGGAAAAGAAAATAATGCAAATCCCAGAAAATTCTTCAATTTGTGATAAAACTTATGATTCATTGAATTGACTAGATAAATTGGAAAGCTTTTCAAAAATGCTACTAAGTCTTGAAGCTGACTCAGGTTGCAAATCAGCAGGTTCAGGATGAAAGTAAAGTATTCTGACAGGCTCACCAAAACTTTAGCAGAAAAGCAAGGTTCTTTTAAAAACACCCAATTAAACAGAGTTTTAGTGAAATTACACAAAAGCAAGTTAGCCAAACTTGTTAAAGTAAATATCAAACAGCTTCTTTTCTCAAAACTGTATTTTTAATATAGATTTTATCTATTCAGATGGTAATAAGGTGAGAAACCTGCAGCTTTCAGTCCCTGCAACCCTACAGGTGTTAGACAACACCTTTGCCATGTGTATCAGCAATAAGACCTCAATGCTCTTCAGGACAGGCCTTGCTCTGAGGCAGGGCAACACAGAAGTGTTGAGAAACCTCCAGAATAATCCTGCAGCACAGAGTGTTTTACACATAACAGTGACATCTATGCATTTTAACCAAATTTTTCAACCAAAAAAACTCCAAAACCCAGGAAGCAGCTCTCCAATTTTCTCCAATGGCTGTGGAACACACATAACTTCATTTTACAATAACTCATTTAATTTCTGCTTTCAGAAATACATTTAGAACAAAACCAGAAGAAACTGGGACCTGGTTTGCTTTCTGTTCTATTCTAAGTTTGAAGGAATTACTCAGGGGAGTGCATAAGGTATAGACAATGCTAAAAGACTTGGTGTCAGGTAATTTCCATATATATTCTCATATTCCACATTGCAGGAACACAGGGAGCATCACTTGGAAGAACCTGTCCAAAGCCTTTTATCTCATTTAATCTGCACAAAAAATGTCCTTGTGGTCTCCAAAAGGTAAAGTACTTGCAACAGACAAAGGTCACCAAGACTCAAATTCTCTGCAAGTATAAGATGAATGACATCAGGATATACCCAAAGCCAAAATTCAAGTCACTTAAAGAAACCTTTGGAAGTTAAAAAAAAGAGTGTTTTCATGGTGTCCCATTGCTAAGCTATCTTCTAAAATAATTTGTATGCATGCTTCAGAATATTTAACAAAATTGTTTGCTCAAACAAATAATGAGATAATAATCAAACACACCACAAGCATCTGTCAATTATAAAGAATAAAAAGAAATCTTCAAGACCAAACTCCCTCTCTCTCAAAGGGCAACTATGCAGCTGTTCATCTGTGCAGACATAGTTTGCAACTTCTAAAAAAGGCGTTTTTGCCATAGTGTAACTTAACACTGTCCTCAATAGGCTCACCACATTGTGAACTTGCTGAGCAAACCCTAACTGGTTGGAGGGAAGATGCACTCCCATGTGGGTGCTTCCTCTGCCCCAGCAGCAACCTCAGTCCCACCTCCAACAACTGTCTTTTGATTGTATCCTAATTTTTCACTAACACAAGAAAACAGGCGTGAGTACTTCCTAAGAGGGACAGCCATCTAGGATTTCTCTTGAGCCACAAAATCAACAACATCCACTTTGGAACCCTCTCTCTCCCAAAAGAGCACGACAGAAGTACCAGCTTTGACATCGGATTCCCTCTGATCTATATAAACAGGAAATTCTTTGGTACCGTTGTCCTATTAGAAACTCATTATGACAGATTAACAAAGAAACTGCATGTAATCACAAGTTCCTAAGAAACCATTTACATCCCAGTTACAGTGAAAAATGGTCAGGAAGACAACAGCCAACAAGTAAAATAATTTGATCTTATTTAGACCCACCCCCAACAGTATGTATCACTATATATATACAATACATGGCATTTTAAAAGAGCCAATTTTCAAGTCTTTTTTTTAATTCTCTGAATGGGTATCACATGGACCAGAAGCCATTTCCTAAAAGGCAATTTTATTGGGAAGTTACAGTAGTAAAGAAATAAAGCAAAATTATGGCAGCAATTAAAAATAATTTTTCAACAAAATAAAACTGAGACAATCAAGATAAAATCTGAAGTAAAAATGGGTATAGATATTATAAACTTACAGTAACAGAGCAGAGATGTGGAAAGAAAAGTTAGGAACATCAATAAAAGACACAGCTGTCAGGGGCAGGAACACTAAGGCATTTTTAACATATGTTAAGAATGGAAAAAAAACCCCACAAACAGTATACAGGGCATAAATAAATAAATAAAATTGGTCAACAAATACCTTTAATTTGTGTTTTGAAAGAATCAGAAAGTTTTGTCTTGCATAATGAGGCTGATATACCTTCTATTCTACTAGTAATAAGGAGAAATACTAAAACCCCATAGATCACTATTTTAAGTTAGTAGCTCTTGTGTGCTTGGGTAGCTCCCTAGCCACTATTCAAGAACTAATGCAGCTTCAAGTTCGCCAATGTTTGTCTTCTAAACAGACTGTGAAATACCTGGAAAACAGCAGAGGACTGATAACACTGTACCAGCACTGCAAAGCAGCAACAGAAATGCCTGAATGTGTTACCTTGTCAGCCATAATGAATAAAATAAATAAAAAATTAACAAACAAACAAAAAATACTCCATGTGAATGATTCTAAGATAACTGATGTTCATTAGGCTTATCAGCCGGAAGGCAATACCATATCAACAGTTACACTGTCCCAAGAGCTTTGCTTAGCTTCAGCAACAGCACCACTGCTTTTTTTGCACCATGGAGCCAGACCTGATCAACATGGAATGCAGCTGACACACGCTCCTATGATCTGGGACAGTAACAGTTTTTAAACAACATGGGTCCAACGAGGCTCTTTAAGCTTGCAGCCTTGCCAGATGAAAGCTTATCCCACTCAGAACAACTGTTTATGGATGTTCATGAAAGCTTACCAGCAGAGACACCTTCAGTGCAGAGCCTGAAGAGGCTTCCTCAGGAGAGGACACCTTGAAGTATGACTCCCCCCAAACCTGAGTTACAACAGATTTCTCATTTTTTGGTCACAGTATACCCCCACCATATGAAGTATCACATTAACTCCGATGTGTGCTGTTTTGGCACACACTGCATGAAGAAAACCTAGCACAAAATGAGTATTTTTGAGAAGCGGTTCTCTACACTGCATCTGCAATCAGTGTTAGTGTTGTTCTTTTCATGGCACTAAAAAGCAAACCAGACTCTGATACAGAGTCTCTGATATTTACTCTGATACAGAGGTCAAGAATGATATATGCTGACTTTTCATCACTATATTAGAAGTATTGATATACTAAAAATGTTATACTTTTTGTCAGTATATTTCAAAAGCAGCTACTTTTTCTTTAAACTGCTGTGTGTACTTAAGTACCAACATCATCTCAAGCCTCATACTGGAGGATTTTCTTCCATGCTCTGATCCAGGTTGTACCACCTTCACCACTGCCTCTAAACACGTAACACAGCAGATCTGCAGCATTTCACATGGCAAGACTTTATGACTCTCCGAGTCTCAGCTCTGGTCATGCCTATTCTATGTGGCACAACTTGCACTGCCTCAAGAGCTCATGCCTGCTATCCCTTAAGTGTCTACAAATTCTAGGGAAGAGCTTACAGACAGGGCAAGGATACAGCTGTATACTCCCCATCCTCTACAGAGCCTTTGATCCTCACAAATCAAGTTATCTCTGTGTGTAGAGGCAAACCTGTAAACTAGTAAATGCTGAATTTTCTAGCTCTTGGTAACCTTCTTATGAGCAATTTAATCCATGCAAGCAAGCAAGACAAAAATACTCTAACTAGACAAACAACTGCCACCCACAGCATACATGCCAAAATCAGCATGGCAAAATCATGGTGTCCTCTGCACTTTTGTCAGAGAACAAGGAATTCAGTCACATACTGCAGCAGTTCACCCCTAGCTTCTCAGTCCTGCATGCCAAATTTTGGAAGCTCAGAAATTAGTTCCAAGGAGAAAAGGCACTAAATAAACTTGCTAATGATGTAATTTTTTCACTGTCTTTAGCCGCACACAGTACAACTTTTAAGAGATAATGAAGAATATATCTTTGGCAAAAGTTCTTGAATGCTGATAAAAACAGACACTTCAGGAGGTAGTTTTATAAAACCAGAAAACCCTAATTCCTTTGAGCTAACATACACTAATCATAATTACTCAGGGCATGATTCTACACGAGCTCACTGTTGACAAACAGGGAGGTCCAAGTCTCCCTCCTCATTCTCAACTGCACACTCCCAAAAGCATTTGTCAGACTCTCCATTAGCCAATTCACTAACCAGCAAGGCAGAAATAACCTTTTCTTCCTCCCCACCCACTGAAACAAACAAAAAAGGAGGAGGGAAAGAAAACAGCATGGTGGGAGGAAGAGCACACCCTTTCAAGGCAGCAAAGTAGGGTACTGCCTCAGTTGCACCTGGAGCTGCAGCCACTTCAGAGTTTCAGTCTAAAAGGGATTCTACAGAAAAGGACGAAAGCCTAAATTGTGAATTATGCAGTAACTAATTTGTATTGACTTCTAACTTCTGAAAAGCTGCTGATATCTTTGAATTGCATCAGGACACAAAATACACTGACTTTCTCTTTACCAGGACTGTGTCAGCTTGAAAGAAATAACAGAAATAACAGAAGCCCAGAAGTCTGTTGTTTACCTGACCTTAGCAGTATGCATGTTATCACCGAATCAATCACTAAAGTTCTAAAGTTTGCTTCTTGTACATCAGACTTCTAGTTAAAGATGATTATTATTAAAGAGTACAAAAATGAAAAGCACACTGGCTTCAAGGTCAGCCATACAAATGCACACTGGCTTTACTGACTGCCTTTCCCCCACAAATACCTATGAGCAAATGCTAAACAAGTGGAAAAAAAAACCCACAAAAAATGAAATTGCTTTAACATTATGGAGAAAGCACATACGCTGCCTGAGCACAGCGAAAGTCTAAGCGCTGCAGAGTTTTGTGGGTAACCACTCAGTGTCCCTGGAAGGGGAGGAGCAATAGCAAGGACAGGGGTAGGGTTTGACAGGGAAGACTTCCAAGTTTTCACATTTAAGACAAATGAAAAAAGGCCTGTGTGATGTCCTCTACTATTCAATCATACACTGTTCATGCTGTAAATTGAAAGCTCCTGCGCAAACTGTTTTGAAAACTGGTTCTCAATTTATTTTCACAAAAGCTCTATCCATCAGGCCAGGGGCTATACTCCAAATGCCTCAGAGTACTTGGTGAGAAACTGACTCCATGATGTACAGAAGAGAGAAACCCACTTCCTGACATTCCAGAAGATGACCTTTGATGCCTTGAGCTTGCTTTTCCTCCTCTACAGTGCACACCTCTACAAAACAACTTCTGGAGGGGAAAGCTGTTCTGACAGCTTAATTTTCACTATTAAATTAGGCAAAAAAGTGCTAGAGCTTTATGCTTTTATAAGGACTCTACTTTGACAATAAATATTCATTTATGCACCTATAAGCAATGGTAAGGCTGAACAGCCAAACATTCCAGGCCTAGGAAAAGCTTTAATTAATACTGCCAAAGCTAAAGCAATTGGCCCAACAAACCTCTGACCTGTGTACAGTCCTACATGATCTCTACTTCCCTGTGGCTAAATGAACTTGTTTCATTCAATCTGTGAGATGATCAGTACTTTTGTAATGTGTGGCTATTCAAAATTATGGATTTTTCTTTTACAGCTCAGTGTTCAGCCTGTACTACTTAATTCTTGTTCCAAATAGAGCTCATTCTCTCATGTGATCTTACTTGACACTTGACAACCATTTAGCTACATAAGCAGGATTCATAAAACCTCCACCCCAAAAGTTATTGCTTTACAGATCATAAAACAAACAAAACAATTACATAAAGGTCATCATAAGCCATATCCCCTGACTTAACCATACAATTTGAAATACGATGGAACTGAGGTTTTAGGATATCCACTACTTCACAGGGCTAAAGGAAAGCTTCCTTTGATTACACTTACAATCACGACTGCATACAGATTTTCCTGCAGATTTCCCTCCTACCCCGCACACCATTCTCTTCTTTCCCCCTCACTGATAAAGCAAAAGTTTGATGAGCAACAGCATCTTTCATCAGATGTCCTGAACTATCCCAAGAGCAAATCCTCTATGAGGCCCTATAATCTAGGTATGATGACATAATACAGTATTAAAAGGTTAATGCATGTTAAGTACAAGTACAGATTTCATGTTAATTACCTCATATCTAATATACCAACAACTGAGTTACTTTATTTCAGTATTCCCAATATCAGTCTTTCTTTTCCACACTATCACTTAATTTTCCTAACTCTTAGTTTCATTCTGACAGCCAGCCCACATCTGACAGCTTGCTTTTGCCTCCACTCTTTTGACTCACTCCTACGTCCCTACTCTATTTTTGAATCTTACAGCTTCCTCCTCTGTGCTAGTGGAGGCAAAGAGGTCACAGCACAGATAGTACCAGCCTAAGTCTAGATGAATTTTATAAGTCCACAGCACCCTGACATCTGTACAGCTTCTATGTTCTGAATTATCATACTCAAAATTAACATATCACTGTATGGTACTGTAGGTTTTTTTAGGTCTTGGTATATTCTGTTGGATATCAGCTTTTCCCTCAAGCACTCTTCTGGTAAACCTGAAAATATTTGAAAAAAGGTTTTCTTCTGAAAAATTCTATCTCTGCAAAATGCTAGAATATTAAAACATAGATCCAAGGTGATTTTGCTTCTGGCAATCTAATTCAGTATTAAAAAAATTCCATCCTCCTTTACAGCTTCATAGCTGAAAACAGTAACAGACTTTGTAGAGATCCAGTCTTGGTCAAAGGGATGGTCTATCTCCCAGAAAAATAATCCAACAGGCAGAACTCTTCAGCCTAGAACAAAATGACACTGACGACCATGTCACAAGACTAAAAATCAGTAATAAGAGAAATCTGTTCACCATTTCTGCTAAAACAATGAGTTCAAGTCATTACATGAAGCTAGTAGAATCTGCAACCAAAAGGCACAAAGAAACAAAAGCTGCTTTTCTGAGAGCTGACTGGAATGCTACATATCAGCAGAAGCAAAGATGACTTATCACTGGCCTCTGTAGATTAGCCTACTCCTACTGGAGTAGACTCTCCTTTTCACACAAATCAGACACTGGAGCTGTATGATTAACTGAAAGAATCCTGAAGGCCTCAGACAGCTATTTTGAGGAAAAAACCCTCTTAGCTACAATTTCAATTAATACTGTAGCATTTTTACTAATACTTCTCAGAATAGGTAAGTGATGAAGTGCTTTTTTTTTCTCTTTTCTGCAATAGAAAACACGTGTTTTTTTTTTATTAGGACTACAAGCAAAGGTAATGATGTTCTTGCATTCTACAAGATTCTGTGTATTTGAATAAAGAGATATGACTAAGTTTAACAATCTAGCCTCTCATTCAGGAGGGTTTTTTAAAGTATAGGTATATAAATTACCACACAGAGAATTAAAGTAAAGCTTCTGTGCAACCTACTACTTGAGAGTAAGTACAGGGTGGTTCACCTCACTGGTGCTACTACACCCAGATGCTCTTTCCAGAGCAAACTGAACCAGATAGATCCCTCTGAAGCAATCCCTTAATATGCAAGCCTCAAAAGGTGCTTATTTAAACTCTTAGCATACGATGGGGCTAGAGCATTGATAGATGCGGCAGAGCAACTGACACCATCCACCTGGACTTATGCAAATGTTTTGACACTGTCCTGCGTGATATCCTTCCCTATAAACTGGAAAAACATGGATTTGATGAATGTATCACTTGGTGAATAAAGAAATGACTGAACTGGCTGCATATAAGAGTTGTGGTCAATGCCTCGCTGTCCACACGGAGACCAGTGACAAGTGGAATCCCTCAGCAGCTGGGGCAGATACTGCTCAACATCTTTGTCAGCAACACTGACAATGGGACCAAGCACACCCCCAGCATGTTCGCTGATGGCACCACACCGTGTGATGCAGTGCCATCCAGGGGACCTGGACACACTTGAGAGATGGGCCAATGCAAACCTCATGAAGTTCAACAAAGCAAAGTGCTAGCTCCTACACCTGGGTCATGGCAATCCCAGGCACACCCACAGGGGTGGGCAAAAAAGTGATTGAGAGCAGCCCTGTGGAGAAGGACTTGGGGTGATGGTTGATGAAAACTCAACATGAGCTATCAGTGTGTGTTCACAGCCCAGAAAGCCAACCCTGGACTGCACCAAAAAGAGCATGGCCAGCAGGCCAAGGGGGAGGATTCTCCCCCTCTACCCTGCTCCGGCTGTAACAGCTACTGAAATCATAACCAGTTTACAACAAGCTTGGGTAGAGGCACAAAAGCTTATTTGATGGCAAAAGTGCATTATGCATATGCAACAAAGCAGTATTATCAATATGCTACTACCCTTCATTAAATTAATTAAATCTGTCGTATAAAGTCATTGCCACAAAAGAAATTTCTTCTACTAGCTACACAGGCTCTTGCCACATTTTCAGTTTTAATAATTAGCTACTGTGCTACTGAAGGAGGCCAAGAAAGAGGGTATTAGAGACAAAGCTAAAGACAGCTGGGCTGGTTTTTTTCCCCCTGTTTTTGGATGGCTGCCTTCATTTCACTGTAACACTACAAAGCAAGTTGACCATATAAGGCACTGGGATTCCCATGGAAAATGCTTACACAAATTTATCCGGGAAGTCTATTTAGTTTATATATCACAGTTAAGATGAACATTGCAGTACATTTTAAAGACACTTTAGAATTAAATCTTACACATATAGCATTACTTTTGCCTTAACTGAGCTCATGCAAATAGCCTTCCAGAAGAATCTACAGCTTAACATTCAACTGAAGGCACTTCTTTACATAATATTAAGACCAGATCAATTTCAAAACTGCAGGGAGCATTCATAAACACAACATCCTTGATATGGTGCAAATGAAAAGCACCAGAAAAGTCTAATTCAGGGGTCTGACAGCAATTGATTCTCACTGTCAGCCACTGGCTGCAGCCCGCATTTATCAGAGGCAGCAACTTGCTGCATGGAAAGATTATTTGTAGCCTAGATTCCAACAAGAATAACTCTAACGAGCAAGTGCTTATAAGGAGATGGTAATACACAGTCTACAGAGGAAGGACAGAGAGAACTGAAGAACGCAACATTCTTGAACAGACAGGGGTGTAAAACAGAGATGACTGCAGGGTTTCCACTTGAGAAGGGCAAGGGAGCTTTCAAGACAATGGAAGAAAACATCAGTCTAGAAGATGGGGCTAGAAAGAAATAAGTATGAACTTCAAGATTAGACATATAAATACAGGAATACAAAAAGCTGCAGTTAGAGGGATGTGCCAGCATGACAACAGCGTCTTCTTAGCTCTAGGGTTTATTTTTCAGAAGGAATCAAGCACTTAAACATTGGGAAGCAACACTTCTAACACAGTATCAAAATTTCTAGAGAACTCTGCCATACTTTTTATATACTACCTCCCCTTAATATTTTCATTAATATTTTTAGATAAGAATTTCATAATTGACCTTTATGAAAGGTCAATTTTGCCAATAAAATGCATAGTTTAGTCAATACTGGTTTTTGGCTTCAAACAGATATCCAAATCTCACAGTAAAACCAGACTACCACATCTCTTTAATTAAGTAGGACATTCTTCACCTACTTTAGGTAGGACTAGAATGTAATTCTTCAATCAACACAGAGCCCATTGACTCCTAAGGACAAAAAAACGTGCTTGTAGATTAACACAATGTGAACAGAACAATTCCTTCCAGCAAATGCTAGCTCCTGCCAGACCTAGCTGCCTTTTTGCACCTCAGCAAATATACTCCATCTAACAAAGACACTAACAAAAAACAAAGCAGAAAAACTAAGCAGAGCGTAGCCAAACAAGACCCAGAACCAGTTTTATTATAGATACTGAGTACATATGTGACCATGGTAAAAATACAAAAAAATTTACAAGTATCTTTGTGTAAAAATCAAACTTTAGCCTGATGTTAAATTTGACCCTGAGGCTAAACACATTTGAAACCTATATGCCAGACTGTGAATCAGGAGCCATCTCAACTCAAGTTTGGAATTCATTTGGCTAACATTCCCCAGAATTAAAAACATTCCTTAAGAAGCTGTAGATTTATGTAATTTTATCCACAGAGGAGAACTAAGACTAGTTCTCACAATCATGTCACTGGGTGGACCTAAGTAGCAATTTAATGGACTGCTCAATTGGTTTTTGAATCAGTATTTTAGAAGTTACTGCTGTCCAACTGCAAGCTCATCTACCACACTGACTTGCCAAGTCAACAAATTAAACTTCCCTACACAAGAGTGAATGGGCATGGGAATGTACAGGAGCTGTCAACGGAATATGGGAATGCACAGGAGCTGCCTACTTGTGCTTAAGTAGGCATTTAGTCTATAATAACAACAGCACTGTAGTTCACAGTATCTATATCCATATCTAAAGTAAATGCATTCTTAGTTCAGAAATATGTGTCATTATACCAAGCTACTTCAGATAACTTCAGAGTAGCTACAAATATATTTTTGCTCTGCAGGGTATCAACTTGCTAGAATCACATTTTACAAGGTCTTAGACTCAAAAAGCCACATACATGGGCTCTCCTTAGAAGAAATTTTTAAGGACAGAGACTGCCTCTGTGGGATGCCTCAGCTGGGATGCTGAGCTTTTGTTTTAAAGGACTGTATTGATAAACTTCTAGATTCAAATTCGCTCCTTATCAGTCCTGCACTAAATATAAAGCACTGAGTAAAACTGAAGCAATAAATATTAACACTGCTGGCTTAAGGAATGGCATAGAAAATACCTACTACTACTGCTCTGCTGAGGACTTACTCATTAGATTGAATTAGGTTAGGCAAAAGACAACTCTAGCAGTTGTTGACAGTTGACAACTCATGCAGACATATGAATATCACAAGCACTCCTCTGTAACACGCTAGGGAGCAAGAGGGAGAAGGGAATGCAATGGCAGTTTTTGCCTTTACAAGTTACTCTGGGCTATAGTTTACTTTCTTTCCATGAAAATCACTAATGTCTGAGACAGAACAAGTTGCTAAAAGGGTCACATACTTTGCAATTAAACATCTTAAGCTGCAGTGCACAAGACATGGGGCTCTACACAAACAAGAGTTGATGCTGCACAGTCACTCTGGGCCTTCCTATCCAATCACCAGCAGTCATTACCTAAAAACTTTAGAATCAGTTCATATTTTCCCCTTTCCTCATTCCACTCCTGCTGACCAGGAATAGTGAGAAGAGGTGGTAACTGATTATCAACAAAATTCAGCCCACCAGTCTTCATGACCATTTATGAAAAGAATGGAAATTCAGGTCAGGGAAAATCAAAAGTTTTAATATGTGATTTTGAAGTTTTAAGCCTAGTAAGATCACAAAGGTAAAGCATTCTTTGAAAACCTACAAACAGCTGACCTTGAACACACATTGGGGCAGTGCTCATCCTCATTTCAGTCACAAAACTGCACCTCAAGTGCAGAGGACAGTTGTGAAAGAAGATATGTGGCAGAATGCAACACTCACTTTCTGAGCTCACAGTGAAGAAGTTGTTCAGATCCAGACCACCTGAATCCAAATCAAGTCACTTTCTAGTCAAGAAACTTCCAGTAACTTTGCAGCTGTTCTTTGTATCTTTGTACAACATTGTTTTATCGATATACTCATCAATAAAATATGTATAGATTTGCACTAAAATAAATGTACATATTGAGTTTCAGAAGAAAAAGGTTTAAGATGGTTATGAGAATCAATTCCCACAGCCTTAATGAAAAGCAACAGGACACCCACACATTATGAATGGATAAGATCATTAACCAAGCTGATAAAACTGAGCTGTCCCACATGAAGAGGGCAAGGAAAAACCATGGTAACACAAAATACACTTACACCATCATGCTGCTCTAGGGTTTGCATTTAACCACACTATTCCAAAAGCAGACCATACAATTATCTAACAGATCAGAAAAAGTACCTTGATAAATACTGCTGTAAAACAGGTTTAGGTATTACCATAGATAGTTCCTTTTACGAAGCAACTCATTTAGCTAAAACAGATGCAAACCATGTGCTTGGATATAAGTTATTGTTATAGAGAAGGGAAAATCTAGAAAGATGTGTTTAAGTTATAGCTATAGCTCTGGAGAACCTAGAAGATATCATTTTAAACTTGAGCACTAAAAAAAGGATGCTCCAAGTATACCAAGGGCTGTAGAGTATGGCCACAAATCTGCAAGCCTGACAGATAATTCTACTGAAGTTTTGGTATTTACAGAAGCTTAAGTGTTTCCAGGAGTAGAAGCAAGATCCAATTCTTGACTCTGTTTCTCACTACTTCTATGGTAGAGCCGTATAGACTTATAAAAAAATTATTGTTTCTTACACAAGCATTGAAAATGGAGGTTTTTCAGATTAAGGTGTCAGGCATTGATTCATAATGTTCTTAAAAGTAATCAACAATAGTTGGTAAAAAAATTATCAAGCGTAACGTGAATTGATATTCGCACAAATAACAAAAGGGGGCTCACAGTGTTAATTTTCCTTATGCTTTAAATTGCTGTGTTCAGGTGTCTGTGGAGTCTAACAATGAGATTAGAAAACTGTTCAAATGAAATCTGGCCAGTGCCTGTAAAGGTACACCAAAGCCCTTGCTCCAGAACTTTCCCATTCTTATTTAGGAAGATAATGCTATCTAGGGAAGAAGACTATGCATGCTTGTGCATGCATAGACTTCTGCATAATGGAGACAGCATTCATGCAGGAGCCAGTAGCAAAGACTGGATGCAGGAAGGTAAAAAAAGGAAAACACAGAATTATCACCTTGACAAAGAAGCGATTCTGTGTTTAATTTTCACTTCCCCTTGAGAAACCTGACAACAAAGCCAGTTTTCCGTAATTTGGAGCTCATTTGGATGTCATAAAATCAAGAGTTAATTCCTGCCATGTTATTTATAATCGTATTTAGACAGCACAAAGGTAACAAAAGAAGTATGGCTACAATAAATGTCTACCCAATTGCAACGTGCATTACAATGCAAGTTCCAAGTACTGTTTCGGTAGGTACCTCTACCTGTCTAACTACAGGCCTAGCAAGAATATAACACTGCAGAATATAACTATGTAGTTTAGAAAGAACATTCTATTTAATAGTTTCAGCTTGGACAAATGTATAGCTAGAACAGCTATACATTTGCTTGAATTAAACAAGAATCCAAGGAAAGAAGCACCTTATTGTTGATTTGATTAATATCATTCTTTATATGAGACATCTATGAGCTAGCCTCATTCAGTTATGAAGTAATGACTCCCTAATTACAGCAATCTTCCCTATTAATGCTTAATATTCAAAATTACCCTGTACTTAAGGTCTTGAACTGAAGATATGAGGTCTAAAGGAAGGTTAAATGTGGAACTGCAGTACATTATTTGTCTTGCTCATAAGGAAATGGCTTATTTCTTTCATTTGCAAATTGATCTACATCTCAGAACTCTGGCATGCAGACTAGCACCAGAGAAGCTGAACAGCTGATGGCCCTTGTGTCACCAGCAGTCTCCTCATGACTCCACAGAAGCACACAGCAGAAGACAAGCAAACTGGCACCACCCTTACTCTTCAGGTGTCACTTATAAGTGGGCAGCATGAGTTTCCTCAGTTAAACTGTACCTTAACCTCAGATGACTGTACAGTGTTGTCTCATGGTTCTTGAGCTAAGGTAGTAGCAGACCCATCCTAGCACACTAAAGTATGAACTCTATTTGGCAAAACTGGGAAATTTTTACTAGAAGTGACACATGAACACTACGACTGAAGCACTCATGTAACTGGAAAACCAGAAGTACAGGATGATCTTCAATGTCGTTTATGATGTGCTTAAACTTAGCTTCTGTTTTAAGAATTACTGTTTGCCTTTTAGCTAATTTCTGTTCTCAACTTGGACTGAGTCATTTTTTCCATTACTGCAAGCAAGCTATTTTGTTTTTGTTGGATGCTTTAAGTCTAAGCATGTTCAGAACATCACAACTACAGAACTATAGTTAAAGCAAGATAAAATTTACTGAAATCACCAATTCAAATGAGCTTGAAGCAAGAGTTACAGCCCATTTATTAGAAAAAAAATATATTTCAACTACTTTAATATCAGTGTACAAAATTTAACCCATTCCTTCTTTGTCCTCAAGTACATACCAACAGTTTTATCACCACTTGGATTGATTTTAGAGACCGAGAGATCTTTTTACCAGCAGAGATCTAAACTTATACCATCTCATATAAAAGAAGGTAACCAATTGTGTAGTTTTAATTTATTACTTTAGGATCTTGGCTTTCTATAAATGAAAACTTAATAAAAATCAGAGACTGTTGAAAGATCCTCTCTGTCACATTAGAAATAAACTCTTCAAATAGCAAGACAGCATTTCTTTGATTTAATAACTATTACATTAAATGTGTGAAGACACTGTTACAAAAAAAAGTACATTTTTCAAGATCAGATAATTTCACATGACAGCATTCCTCTTTCCAAAAAATACCAAAGTTGGAGTAAAGTTTCCAAGTTGGAGTAAAGTCACCCTAAGGAAGGTGAATAATTATGTCTACCCAACTAAATAAGGTAAGTTAAAAAAAACCCCAAAACACCACAAAGCAAACACCAAACAGCCCAGGAAATGTTGAGAACTTTTCCCCCCTAGTACTACTGTAGTGCCCCTCAATTACTGGTTGATCAGTGACAGATACAAATATAGTACAATCTATGTTTGACAGAATGGTGTAATAAGTTTAAAAAACTTTCTTCAAAAAGAATCGGACATTAAAATGCAAGCAAGTATATCTCGTGTATTTGATGGTGCTCTTCCTCCCCAAACTTCATACACATCTTCCGCTACGATGCACTGTAGAGCAGAACGATGTCTTCAGAGGTCTATGCGAAGCCTAGCACGAATGAAGCCACCGTTTCATTAGGAATTTCTGCTGTGTCTCTATGTCAGGCCCATTATGAGAGAAAAGCCATTGAATACAGCAGTTACCACATAAATTCCCACACTACTGTAACAACTAAGAGCTCTAAACATGAGACCAGGATCTCCAGAAAGACCTATATCCACATCTGAGTAATTCAGGTTTTCTGGAAGATATTTTTGCTTCATTAGCCAAAAAGCTACCGGAGTGCAGAAAATCCAGCAGTGTCTCCAAAAATGAAAAAAAAAAAAAACCCCAAACTAAAAACAAAACAAGAAAACCAGACAGACAAGCATTAGTTAGGACACCAGCAAAAGTCCTGATCTCCCCAAACAATACTCCTGAAGAACTATATTGGGCATCCACACTTCTGTATCCAATTCAAAGAATCATTATTCAAAGCAGACAATCTAAATCATACTAAATCATTTAAACAAAAAAAAGCCACACCCAAAAATACCTTCTGTTGAAACTTATTTCTCATCAAGCCAGGGCACCCTGGCACCCCTCAGTCACATGTTCACCCTGTTCACATGTCACTAAAAAAAAAGTCAAAAGACAATGTAAGGCAAGATTGCTGCAAACTCTAGGAATGTAAGATAACTCATGTATTAAATAAACATTTGCTTACTTGCACAGCATCAAAGTTAACAACTGCATTTTACATTTCTGCTTTGTGGAACAAAGAACACTGTTATTAAAAAAACTTGTTACTCTCTTTTTGTAATAAACCTTTTCTGTTTGGTATGCTACAACAACTCCTCCTTTCCACTCATTTCTCTGCTTCCTATGCAATGCTTTTCAGGAATTAAGACCACATTTCTGTCCAGACTAACTTTGCAGTAGGTGGAAAGATTACAACACATGCCTACCTACCAGCCAAAAAAAGTAAGCTCTGAGATTCAGGAGTAGATTGAGCAAAGACATCCCTTTTCAGCAGACTGAAGCCTGTATGCTTGCATTTAGACTGGAGACAAACTCCTTGCTTGGATTGACTAAAACAGGAAAGACCACACTCCATGCTATCAAGGTCAATGTAATATCAAACAGCATTCTGAAACTGCTGGCTAAATGCACACAGGAAAAAGATGTTTAAAGCAAAAATAATTTTATTCCTTCTGGTAACCTTGGGAACAGAAAAAAAGTAAGGCACCAGAATACAGCAAGAAACAGAAGATTGGTAGATAACTACAGTAAGCATCCTATCTCTAGTTATGTACTTGCTTTCCAGAGCAAAGGATTTGAAGAAGTCAGAATTCCTTAGACCCTAAAAATCAAAAGCCTCATAATGCAGATTTAAATAGTCTTTAAAGTAGAAAAAAAATCCCTCATTTTTACTCCACCTAAAAGTAAGCAGACAAAGGCTAAGCAAATATCCTCCAGATACTTCAGGGGCAGAAGTAGTAACCCCTTCCACCAGACACTGAACAACTAGCATCTAAAGATACTTTATATACTTTAAATACAGCCCACCTCATAACAGAAAGTAGTACCCTGCTCACTGCATCTACCACTTGAGAGCTAAATCAGAAAGGCTGTAAAAACAGTGCAACAGCACTTTTTGTCTTCAAGGACCAGCAGAAGTTTTTTGATTGTGTTTTGGGTTTTTCTCTTTTACATCATTTTTAGCAAACTACAGATCCATTTTGTCTTTCACCTTCTTAATGGTAACCCAAAAAAGCACTTTCCACCAAAATTCTCAGTGTGATCTGACTATTGGGAAAGATCCTTACAATTTTGCACCTTTCAATGCATTAGTTGGGTTTTTCTGCAGCCTTAGGGCATAACCACAAACGCCTTTTTTCTTTAAAGACAAAGTTTCAGTATGGCTAGCAGGAACACAGATTAAGGAGGCTGCATAATTTTTCTTCCAGTTTATGTAGGACCCTTGGGAACATGTTAGCAAAACTGTTTGGTGGTTTGCCTGCATATATTGCCAGCTTTGCTTCTGCCTATAAGTCAGATTTTTGTCAAAAACTAAACCTGAAGTAGTGCTAGTTACAAGCCTCCACAAAAACCTAAAATATGCAGCAAGCTTTCACACAGACTAAAAATTTCTACAACAGTTAAATGAAGGTTTTATAGGCTTAAATAAGTAGTCCCCTGGGAACAGCACAAAACTAGCAATTAATACATTTTCAACCAGTTTTTGTTTTCAATTTCTAAAGCTAAACAAAGGATGAAACAGTAATCTTTCACCTAGGCAGTACATCTAATTCTGAGCCACAGATTTATGGAAGCATCCTTTTAAGCATATAATTTGTCACTTCTATATTCAATAGGCTTTATAGCTAAGCAATTCCATATCAATCTCTGCAACTGCAGGTGATCAGCATCACTCCTGCATGAAAACATACAAATTTGTCATCTTATCCTGGTTTCCTGCAATTCAATCAGTAAAAGCTGATTCAGTGCAAATAAACACTAACCCCCTAAAACAGAACCCATGGAAGAAAAGGCTGGGAAGAGTTTGTTGTTTTAGGAGAGGAAGTTAGGGAAAGCAAGTATTACAAAGAAAAGACTTATGTGAAAAAAGAAAAAAAAACTTTGGATAGTAAGCAGTGCTTTCATACAAATACTTCCTGACTTCTTGGAAAAAATCACAGACTGAAAGCAAGTAGCAAATGCAAGGCTCAACTGTCATTTGGTTTTTAAACAGAAGGCCAAAGTTATAAGTTTGCTTCAGTATTTGTCTCCTGGAATTCACAGCTGCTTGGCTCCAATTTCTATCTGCAAAATGGATAATTTCCATTTTAGGAGACCAGCTTGCAGGAGGTCAGAGCAATCTGGCTATACTTGATTACACATCATAGTTGGTTACAAGCTGCAGGAGCTGCCTGTGCCAGTACATGCACAAAATAAATTTTAAGTTCATCAAAGCAAGTTTACTAGGATTTCACCAACTGAGGCAAAAGTTGCCCTGAACTTTACTCCTGAGATTCAACTGCTACTGGGGAATTTAATATATTGTTCTAGAAGTTTTAGCTTAAATGCTGTATGAAATTACAAACTAAATAATCCCATATCACAGTGATGAATAGCCAGGATTTTGGCTTCATGCATTTAAAGATTTCTCTGTCTCCTAATTCAGTGGCGTGTACAACTCATTTACCAATTAGCAAATGCAGAACATCCATTCTTCTCCTTCCCCACAGTCCTTTGAAGGAAATCAAGGGGAAAAAAGGATCAGTGATTTATAGTGCTTAGTGAAAGAACAAGTTGTTACGACTACTGGCAAAACACAGGAAAGAATTATGGCAATACAGAAAATTTGGAATTATTTAATTGTAGGTGACACTTACACTGAAATCACAGGTCAAAGCCAACACTAACCCTAAAATGGAAACTTGAAAGTTAAAGCTTGTCAATTTGAACATTCCTCTAAAAGAAAAGAAAAAAATATTACTAACATTGGCTTCAATTCTCAAGCTCAAAAAGAATGCTGTGAAGGTTTATTGCATCAAGGATTTAGAGATTTAAAGCCAAAATTTTAGCTTGTTTTATGGCTGAAGAGCACTGTCAATCAGCTAAGCACCTGTTCTAACCATACAGTAACTGCAGTAACTGTAAACTCTAAAAACAGTATGAAGACATGGTGATATTGCAGATTAATTACATCATTCCTACACATCTGAAGGTTCTAGAGCACACCTGCCTATTCAATCCTGAATACAGGGAACATCACAAGAGTCAATAGAAACTATATGACATGAAGACACCTCCTAATAGCTGCAAAGAAAAGCCACTCAATGTTATAAAAATTTTATATTTATATAAAATATAAATTACCCTTGAAGTGGGAGGGGAGAAAAGTATATCAACCTAGACAATAGCCATCAGAGCAGCCTGTTTTAAAAACAGGCTACCACTCCCTGGGGTAGAAAGGAAAAGCTGTTTAAGTGAAATAGATCAGAAAGTCAGAGATCTCCAAATACTTCTAAGGCTAAGTAGACAAACAAAGTAATTATAAGTTTGGTCTAATCTATAACCTTCTGATTCTTGCCTATAAAAGATACCTATTTCTGTTGCAAAAATGCAACATTTTTGACCACGGCTGCTTGTAACTATAGGATCTTCAGCAAGAGGCTTCCAGTAAGCTTTCCTCAATACTCCAAGTCCTACAGCCTTTACCATAACCAGTTCAATCAGCTCTATTTTGATGAGATGCAGCACTTCCCCTTGATTCTTGCTTTTCTGGACATTACCTGTGACAGAGAAGAAGGGATACACTTCATGGCAAGTCAAAAATCTCACATTAAACAAGCCTCAGAGTACATATTCAAATCTAAGACAGCAAAGCAGCCACACCACTGACTCAATTGCAGAAAGTCACCCCTTGCTGACTAAAGGGAGGATTCCCTTATCATGACAGACCAGTCTATTCAGCCAGTACATTACAGCCCTGCTGTATTTTTCTGTTTTAGACACTGTGCCCACTGTAATTTTCTAATTAAAGGCTACTCTCATTCCCTCCATCCCCTTTACAGAGAATGGGGCAGACACTTTACCTTTCCCTAGTTATTCCAGAAGACCCCATCACTCTGCTACACATCAGCCTTTGACACCGTCTCCCACACCATATTCCTGGAAAAGCTGGCAGCCTATGGCTTGGACAAGTGCACCCTTTACTGGATTAACAACTGGCTGGATGGCTGGGCCAAACAAGTCGTGGTGAATGGTGCTGCATCCAGCTGCTGGATGGTCCCTGGTGGCATCCCCCATGAGCTGCTTTGGGCACAGTCCTGTTTAATATCTTTACTGATGACTGGGATGAGGGGATTGAGTTTACCATTAGGAAATTCACAGACAACACCAAGCTGGGGGTGTGTGTGCTAATCTGCTGGAGGGTAGGAGCACTCTGCAGAAGGCCCCAGACAGGCTGGATCCATGGAATGAATCCAGTGATACGAGGTTCAACAAGACCAAGTGCTGTGTCCTGTACTTTGGCCAGAACAATCCCATGTGGCACTACAGGCTGGGGACAGGGTTGCTGGACAGTGTCCAGGCAGAAGGGGACGTGGGGGTACTGATTAAGAGCAGCTGAACATGAGCCAGCAGTGTGCCCAGGTGGCCAGTGGCATCCTGGCCTGTATCAGGAATAGTGTGGCCAGCAGGACCAGGGCAGTGATTGTTCTCTGGTACTCAGCACTGGTGAGGCTGCACCTTGAGCGCCACATCCAGCGCTGGACTCCTCAGTTTAGGAAGGATCTTGAGATGCTGGAGTGTGTCCAGAGAAGGGCAACAAGGCTGGTGAAGGGTGTGGAACACCAGCCCAGTGAGGAGCAGCTGCAGGAGCTGGGGATGTTTAGCCTGGAGAAAAGGCTCAGGGGAGACCCAATCACTCTCTACATCTCCCTAAAAGGAGGCTGTAGCCAGGTGGGGGTCGGTCTCTTCTCCCAGGCAACCAGCTACAGGACAAGAGCACACAGACTCAAACTGCAGCAGTGGAGGTTTAGGTTGGACTTTAAGAAGAAATTTCTCATGGAAAGGGTCACTGGGCATTGGAATGGGCTGCCCAGGGAGGTGGTGGAGTCACCATCTCTTGAGGTGTTTAGTAAAAGACTGAATGCAGCACTTAGGGCCATGGTCTAGCTGAGAAGGTGGTCTAAAGTCATAGGTTGGACTGGACCTCAAAGGTCTTTTACAACCTAGTTGATTTTGTGATCTTTATTAGGAAGAACTTCACTCCTCATTCTCTGCTAAACTGACAACAGTATTGCTGTTGTATGCGTACAGGGTTTCAGGCAAGGAGAGAATCATATTTGTCCTCTAAGAAATGGACAATTTTCTGCAATATTGACAACAGTGATTAATAACTTCTTTCCAAACATTTAATATCATAGAGACAGGTTACACCAACTGATAAAATTCAAACCACTGCACTGTCTAGAACTTTAAGTTCTACATGCAGAAAGCAAGAAGATTGCAGAACCCCCCACCACCGCATTGTGCCTAAACTTGATGGACTATCTGCATCTTAACCTAAGGTGTTAAGAAAGATTCTTATATGCCACTTCTAAAGCCAGAGCATTACTAAAACTGGACTTCACCCTGACACACCTACAGGTTGGGCAGAGAGATGACTGAGAGCAGCCTTGTGGAAAATGAATTGGGGTGATGTTTGATGAAAAACTCAGCATGAGTTGTCAGCACGAGACCAGAGCCCAGAAGGCAAACCATACCCTGGGCTGTGTCAAAAGGAGTGTGGTCAGCAGGTCAAGGGAGGAGATTCTCCCCCTCTCCTCTGCTCTTGTGAGACCCCACCTGGAGTGGTATGTACAGTTTTGATGTTCTCAACATAAGGGCATGAAACTGTTGCAGCAAGCCCAGAGGAGAACCACAAAGTTGGTAAGAGGACTGAAGCACATCCCTGGCAGACCAGGTTGAGAGAATCACGGCGGTTAAGCCCAGAGAAGGAAAGGCTGATGGAGACATTATAGCAATCTTCCAGTACCGGAAAGGGGCCTACTGGGAAGCTGGAAAATGACTTTTTGTCAGGAACTGTAGTGGATAGAAATAGGAGTAATGGATACAAATAGAAAGATGGGAAATTTAGACTAGGTGTTAAAAGAAATGTTTTTACTGTGAGTGTGGTGAGACACTGGAACAGACTGCCCAAGGAGGCTGTGGATGACCCAGCCCTGACAGTGCTCAAAGCCAGTTTTAGTAAGGCTTTAATCAACCTAATCTAGCAGGAGGTGTCACTGCCCATGGCAGGGGTTTGGCTGGGATTAAATTATCTTTAAGGTCCTTTTCAACCTTTAATATTCTACGATTATATGAAAGATAATTGGTATTAAAGACATAAATACCTTAACAGAGTCATAATATTCTCAGTGAATCAAGAGTCATCAGAAGTGCCAGAAGCATTTCACAATCTACACTCTCAGGCTGACAAAAGCCAAAGTATACAGAAACCTTTGGTTTATATATTTGGCTTTACAGGAACAATTCCTTGTATTCTGCAATTAAGCAAAGTTAAAACATTCCAGAGAGAGAAATTGATAGTGCACTCATGGGTTTGGGGGTATGGAAAGTCATCTTAGGTATCCTAACAAGGAGAAGGAAAAGCAGACATGTAAATATATGTCTCAGTGGTTGCTGATAGTACTAAAGGAATCAAGCCTCAGACCTTTCTTGGAGAAAGAAATCAAAGTAAGGCACATGCTGGATTTCTGTAAACACCAGCACCTTGTTAAGGTCTCTGAAAGAAGATTGCAAAATTACAGATTAAGACTTGAATTTGGAGACTGCTGTTATAACTCTAAGAGCACCAATAACCAATCAGTGCTGCTTGTTTATTAAAAGCTACAGGGCAGATGGATTTGATTATCAAAAATCCAGCTTCTGTAACACAAATAGACCAAGGAGACAGGAGGACATAAGAGAAAGGAGGGCAATATACCTAGACTAAAAAAATTCCTACCTCTATCACTGTTCTCTCTTAGGATCAGATTATTTTTTACCCTGTGTTTCCCAATGCCCACTTTCATCTAGGTTCTCTTCTTAAAAAGAGAAGCTTACGCAACTGTGTGGAGTAATATGGGTCTCATGAATCACAACTATCAAAAGATTAGTACAGAAGTGTATTGATAACTAGGAGTGACATCACTAACTGTTTAAGTGACACTCCTCAGCTTTACAACTGACTGTGAGCTCAGCTGCAGAACAGATGAAGCCAGATTTTAAAATCATTTTTGTTTTAAAAAGTGAGGATTCTGACCTAAAGTTTAAAACCCAAGTAATATTTGCAGTTTAAACTGCAATGAAGCAGACCAAATCAGTTGACTTAGGCTGTTAATTCTGCATAAGCACCCTTCAAGCAGTAATAGAATTCAAAGCATGCTATCAAATACATGATCAGCAGCAAAAAACAACAAAGCAAAATGAACAGGGGAAAAAAGCACCAAGAAAATTCTCCCATATTTAAGTCATTTAACTTGGCAATATAAAATAAAATTAGATAATTACAGAGAAAAAACTAAACTCCTACAAGAAATGAAAGAACAAAGCCTTTCAAATGCTGCCACGAGAGCTTGTCTTGAAAAGACAAAGTACTTCCTAAAATACGTGCAGGTAAGAAGCTATTGAGATACAAAGCCCTTGGAGGATCTCCCAAAAGGGGGAAATTACACATCATCTCTTAAAGCAAACACTTCAGTCATATCTCTGTGTAGCTGATGATAAATGATGTCACTGAAGAAGATACGGCTCTGATGCCAAGGTTTCTTAACAGAAAGTTGCTTGTAAGTGCTATTTGGTCTTTTATTTGAATCCCCACAGTTTGCCTGCCTTCAACTTTTAGTGATGCTTTTATTTATATACTGTGTTTTAGAGACAAAAAAAAAAAAATCCACCACACACACAAGAAACGCTAACAAAAATCCTAAAAAAAAACTTAAAGGAAAAGTATTTTAGTATTTTTAATAGGACTACTATCATGCAAGCTTTTCTATGCCAGAGCTTTCTTGGTTTTATGTTTTAATCCAGCATATGCACCTGGCATGGCAGGTGTCTTAGTCTAAAAAAGGATGCCAAACCATAATTACAGCAACAGCTTTTAAAACCCACCATCTTAATAATCATGCATTTTGTTCTAGTGGGCTTTCCTAGCTTTTGTGAACTCTAAGTCAAACTGAAGCTGTTATCTTCCCTTGGGAACTGCTCCATACACATCCAGAAAAACCTCTTGTTTCCATGTTCCTTGTGCCATAGAACGTACTAATGATTAAGCTCCAGAAAGTTATGACACTTTGTCCACAGATACAGCAATTCTTACAAAATTACAATTCTTGCAGAAAAAAATTCTAATAGTGCTCATCTCCAGCAGTCACATCTTAACAGCTACTTGAGCTTGCAAATGCTATTTGCTATAATTACAATTGACACATTTTTGACTATTACAGAGTACAGCAACCTCCTCAATTGCTGAGAAACAACTGAGAAAGAGGTTTCCCACCCCCAGACCCCTCATGGGTAAGGGATAAAACACTTTATAAAATATATAATTTGCACCAAATTGTTCCCCACTGCTATCTTTATCTAGAGCTATAGGTAAGACTTGTTTTTACAGTAACTTCATGAGGTTTCTTAAGGGTCATGTTTGATAGATCAGGCCTAAGCCCACTTTCAATATTCAGTAAGTCTATCAGAAGTGTTAAGCACAAACACACTAGACCTGTTAAGTTACTCCTGTGCAGAGAAGTAGGAAAGCTGTTTCTCTTCCCAAGCGTACAAATACCTGATAAGCACTGTGACATATGAGCATTAGCATTCACTATCACTATTAAACACATACAAACACAGCTACAGAGAGCCAAGTGCCAAACATTTGGCTAGGCTGTCTGCAAGGAAGTAGACAGCGAGTGACCAAAAAGCCATGTTGAGGGAGGTTCATAAACAAAAAGCCACTGACAGTCCCAGTACTAGCACAACTCACCCCCTCTGCTCTGTTATACTCAGAAATCAAGAAACTGACATTACACACAAATTCTTCTTTCAGAGGTAAGCACTAAACTTTTATTTTCTACTGAGGAGATTAAGTGCAGGCTCCTCGTAAAAAATAGGACCTAAAATAATTCAATTTGTTACAGCAGCTGAATAAAAGTAGTAGGAAATTGTGAAGTTTGGCACACTTTTTAGAGACATTGTTTTGTATGATTGGATAAAAATGAGATTATTACTTATCAGGAGTCCACATTTGGCCCGCAGACACAATGTTGGCACTCTAATTTTCAGTCTTCATTTTGGATAAAACCTAAGGTAATTAATTTTGCCCGAATTTTCAGTAGGTTAAAGCACCATGTTTAAAAACATTTCCATATAACAGATTAGCAAAACAAGTTAAAGAGCAGTGACTTTTTATAAAAAGTTAAATATAAATAAAAAATAACTTAATGCTGCAATAACAATAAGCAGGGTTACTTATATTTTCTAGAATACAGGACTAGTAGTCATAATTCACACTGATTTAGGAAATAATACCAGTAGTTTCAGATTGTTTCATCACTGGGATGGGGAGATACACTATCGAATAATTTTGATAAAATTAATCACTTAATTAAGCTTACTTATTCAAGTATAAGTGCATCTATTTGCAAACACACTGCAAGCAACAACACTCTTCTTAAAACTTGGGACAGCATGCTTTGCAGCCTTAAAAAACAAGTTTTCCACTTCAGTAAGAACTGCGTAGGTTTTCAGTCAGGAGCACTAAAGCAAATTTCAGGACATTTGTAAGCTGAAAGTTTCAAAGCCGTTAGTCTGAGATGGTATTCCAGTTTCAAAAGGGGCCCACAAGGATCCCTGCTTTGACAGAGGAATGCAGCTCCTCAGTGAAAGCTTCATCAAAGTTAACTGCTTCAGAAGGCAGCACTGACCACACACATACAGTGTACACGCTTGTCATATGCGTTCACCTTGGTTACCAGATGAAGATATTGTTATTTTGCCTAAGACAAATAGTTGCTTCAAGTGTGAATTTTAAGAAAAAAACAGTAAGGTAAGTTCATCCTCTAAGATTGGAGATTTGTTAGAACTACTAACAAACAGGTTTCATGTTAACATTCACCTTAGTCCTTCCATGAAAGAACAAAAAAAAGAAAACCCTAGGACACTGTAAAAACAAGAGATCTAAATATATATATATATATATCTAAATATATATATATCTAATATATATATATATATCTCAGATCCAGAACACAAAGCTAACATTTGCAAGTAATTCCCTGATATACAAGAAACCTCAAATACTCAAGAAGTGTATCTATACAGATTACTCTTGTTACTCTTCTAGCTTCACAGTCAGGGTGGTAAAACAAACTCCCAAACTAAATAATCACCCCAGAACTAAAACTTGTCTAATAATCACCACTAGCTGGCTAACTGATCACATCAAAGCAAGCTGTGATAGCTCCAACTCAAGACCCTGAACTACAATCATAACATGAGAAAGTCAATCAAAGCATATTTCAGACTGAACAAAAAATATTAAAAAAAAAAAAATCAGTGAGAGACTAGGCCTTTTTGAATGTTTTAGGGCTACAACAACTTTTAACAATAGCTTACAGATAGTTTACTAACAGAATCAATGGTCATGGGCTAGTTATAGACCAAATTTAAGTATTCAGAAACTACAGCAGTATAGGAACTATTTATTTGCCATCTTGAAGATAAACCTACTTCTGTGTGTAGGCCCAAAATGAGGCTACATTTGATTCTCAGGGACTTCACCCTCTCCTTAAAGCCAACTCCACACTTCCCTCTGTTTAACAGACCTTTAGAAGCCATTAGCCTAACAAATATATTCTTAATGGGCTAAGTGCTAACACCACTCAGGCATAAATGGGAAACAGTCTTGTTCAAGGACTTCATCATATTGCTCTAATTTTGGTTTTGTTAATGAACCGGCAAAGATTCAGTTTCCATGATAAGCACAGTGGCTGATTCAGTGTGCTCAATAACACAAGAGCTGGGTACCAAGTCTTGTCAAAACAATGCATTAAAAAAAAAAATTCAACAATGCTTTCCCCCCACCAAGTACCATGATCATCTTTAGCCTTCCTGTATTATATCTTACAGACTTGAAATTACTGGAAAGGAAACAGCTGAGGAATGCTGCTACTCTTATGCCACGCTTTCCATTGACTGTCATTTCAGGAATGCATATAGAAAAGTAAAGGAGCTTGGAATGTCTCCACCCATCCAGCAGCATCAGAGGCTGACCAGCTTAGAGATGGCTCCACTGCCTTACAGCTGCATTCCAGTTTGCATTTTACGGTTGTCAAGATCAATGAAGAAAAATATACTCTTGGGCATTGACAAAACCTTTGTTAGGCAAATGCCCTCATATGGGGCATGTCTCACTTGGTATGATCTATATTTATACTACAATACAGCAGTAATAAGATGTAATTTACAGTTTATTGGCTGCAAGAATCCCAGAAAGGTGTTGTAGTCATGCTACAGCTTCAAAACTACCTCCACACTGCTTTCAGAGCACATTAGTTCATCTAAGTCTAACCCATCTGGACATATCATTGAATAAAATATCAGTATTTGCTAGAAGAGGTCATGTTCGTCAATTCCACATGGTGTGAGTCCAGCCTCAGGAAACACACAGAGAGACTACCAATTTACCGGGCTCTCAGTTTTTGAGAGGATTGCACTAAGTGTCTTACTAACCTAAGTAATAACTTTGAGAAAGGGAGCAACGGGATAAACAAGTAAAGAACTTCACAAGAGCCTGTCAAACCATCTGTTCCAACTACAATGTAGCATATATTAAGCCTGGAATACAGATCCCTCCAGAGTGGTAAATCTACTAGTGATTTATACTGACTGCATCCATCTCTTATCCTCAGATATAGCTAACAACTGAAATTCAATAATTTGGTAAAACAGCATTCTTGCTACCACAATGTCAAAATCATAAAGGCCTTAAATCAAGTGTGTTCATATCAATTTTATTCATACATACAAAAGCACACCTCATCTACTCTTACAAGGTACTTTCAGATGACCGATCATGAGAAAGTGTTCTAATAATACCAAAAATATACTAGAACACATAGAAAACCACAGACAAAGCTGTACTGTAAAAGCAGCATTAATGCTACAATGAAATTCATATCTAGAGAGCAAAAGAAATTGTCCCTGAACATTAGCTTCAGTAAATACTAAGCTCCTACCAGAAGAATTCATCCTTACACTGGAATGCAGAACTCTTCCTCCATGACTAGCAAGTTTAAGAAACCTGTGAGTGACCCTAACATGCGAACTGGCTTTAAATACTTTAAGTAATTTCTATATGCTAGAATTCACTTGGGTTATTCTGTTTGTGCACAAGAAATATCCATAGCAATGAAAATACATAGAAATCCTAGGTTCAGAAATAATAAACAGAAATAATAAATCTAAAAGGATGAAGAGATTGTTACTCATTTCTTTCATAAAACACCAAGGAGAACACAATTTTTTTAATACAGTATTTAAATACCCACTATTATACTCACAGTATGTTATGGAAAATCCCACCTTTTTTCCCCTGTTCTTGCCTTCCTTTCAAAGAGTAAAAAAAAATTTTAAAATCTTGGATGACAACATCAGTAGGAGGATAACAAGTACTTACTGTACCATCTGAACCTAGCTACTGTAACTACAGAGAGAAGGATCTGTGGCCCACACAAGAACCAATCAAAAAAGAGAATTTAAACAAATATGCCTCTGTAGTCTGATTACTGAGTGAAGTCAACAATCCATTTATTTCTGGAATCATTTTCTCTGTTTATCTTGTAGCATTGATAAATGGGGGTGGGGGAAAACCACGATAAAAGAATAATAAACAAGCTGAACAAATTATTCCAAAATTCTCAGTGGTAGAACATCCAGAATGAGAGCATTAGGAGGTTTGGTGATTAGCAGGTTGGTTCTTCTCCAAACACTGAGACTTCAATATGAGTTTTGTAACTGAGTACCAACCTTTCAGTACAAAATGAAGTCCTCCTACTCAACAGTTTTGAAAAGTTCACAAGTTTACCATATGCACCATTTTTTTCATTCTCTGAAAGAGTAATGGTAGAAGTCATAGCCAGGAGGTTACCAGGATAGCTTTGAGCTATTTTCATACCTTCATTACCCTTGGTTGTAGGGTGCTCTGCTATGATGCAAACACTCTAGATATTTAAGACTCTGGCAACCCGGTCTTGGCTCTTACAGCTTAATGTGCTGCAGCCCCAGCTCAAATACATGACCTATGTTACCATTAATCACAAGGAATACGGACAGTGCAGCCCTAAAGCCCTCTATCAAATTCTAAGGCAAAGGGATCCAGTACTGGTAGATTTCTTGCTCCTTTTGCATCACTGGCTGCAGTCTGAAAGGGTGTTTTAACAAGGACACAGTTGGTGCCAAAGGTATCCATACTCGTTACCATATCAGGTACTAAGAACATGCCACCAGAAGCCCTGACAACTTTTCACATAAACAGTTGCAAAAACTCCAGCAAAGGAACGTACTTCTTATCAAAGAAATAAATCTCATAGAACCCAAAGGAAATAATAGCAATAACTGTCCTTACTCAGAAAGAGTAAGCAAACATTCTGTGAAACACACAATCTTAATTAGTATTCAGGGATAAACACAGCAGAGTCCTACAACAGTGGCAGTAAATCAAAATTTCTATTTAACACTGCATACTGCTCTATCTGCAAACTAGTATGTAACTATAATGCTGGTAAAACAGTCTCACCTTCACATTCAATTGAGCACCTAAAGAGTTGCAGAAAAACACTATTTGATACAGAGAGATAGCCTTTGAGCAATTTTGTTTAATTAAACTGTAGTTGTCACAGACAAAAAAGATGACCTGAATCCTTCAATAGGAGATGGTGCCTTCACCAACAACATCCCCTATGGTTACACAATGATACCCATGCACAAACAGCCAAGACAATTTCCCTTATCTTACCTCAAAAGCAGTACCCTCCCCAGAAAAGATGAGATCAGCACAGCATGACATGCTCTTTACATGCTGTGTGGTGGAACCAGGCTACAGCACTCACCTTCCTCACCCAGAGAGAATGAGGCCAAAAACAAGGTTATCATCTCCTAGGTCTGAGCAGCCTCTGGAAAAAAGTACAGTCAAAAAACAGGCTGCAAAAATGGTGATAACTTACCACAGCCTAATCTCAGCCAGTGCTAAGGTGTGTGCAGGTACTCCATACTGCAAATCCAGTGTTCCCAGGGGAGTAATGCACACAGGAAATCCAGCCTTCCAGGAAACTGGCCACATCATGGTCCCTCCCCACCACATGCAGTCTTTCCATGGTGCTGTCCAGAGACGGTGGGCTCCACCTTCCTGTACAAAGCTCTATGTAACTTCTAGACAAACTACTTTCAGCCATTTAAGCAATAAATTCCAGTCAGAGCTAGTGAACTGAATTCTCTTTCATCAAAGCCAAGGAAAGCAGAAGAGAGTCCAAACTCTGAGGGAATGATAGGCGCTAAGCTTTCGGGACGAGAGAACTGAATCCCACTCTGAAGAAATATATCTGCCAAAGACAAGATCAAGTTTTATTGAAAATAATTCATAGCCTCTTATTAAGATTATTTCGGAATATGCCACTTCTACCCCCCCCCACTCTAGAGACACTAAAAACCTGCAAGGTCACAGCTCACCTTTGAGCTTCTTTCTTAAGTTCCCCTTACATTCCATTGTTAAGGCAGATTAAAAAGCGGCACTTCAAGTTAGAGCTCATCCTGCATAACAGCTGTCAGAGTGCAACATTCAAAACTTCCACCTCCACCAGAGTAATGGCACTGACATCTGATTGTAAATTTAAAGTTCCCATTTAGAAGTTTTCTGGTCTTACAGATACATACCCAAAATATGTATATAATGCAGATCATGCAGCACAACACACAGTATCCTGCTGCAATATCCTACACTGCATATATATCTCATAGATAGGAAAACAGTACATATCAGTTTTGTCCTTTGTGCTAAAGGCCTAACCTGAGGACTTGTGCAGAACAAGTTCTTAAAGTGAGCTTTAACTCAAAATTCCATAGAGGAATAATAACCATAACCTAATGATAATTTTTCCTCTTCTGCAAGATACCAAAGAGTTTAATTCATCTGTCCTCAGATATGATGCACTCAAATCCATTCATTTGTGCACATGCAGATAAAAACCAAAATCTGTTCACTGGCACTGTCAAGAGCTGAAGCAAGTACCTATATATATCCTCCCCACTTTCCTCCTCTCAGCTACCAAGTAATTGTTTTCCTTCCCGTATGCATCAAGAGAAACAATTCTACAAGCAGCTTTCTGACGGTGAGGGCACTCTATCCCACTCAGAGAAAAAGCCTAGCTAATGGATTCGGCAACAAAGCTTGATGCTCCATTAAAGACCAGATCTGAAGTTCACCAGAATTTCAGAATTAATGGTACTTTCGCCTCAGCACTTCCAACTACCAGGGCTGTGAAAAATCAAACAAAGCTGAAGTCTCTTCCTATAACTGCCATATGTAGCAGGAAAACCAAAAGCTAAATATTACATTAAATTTTTAATTCTATTGCTATTTCAGGCATACTCATTTGCTCTCAATAACTGGAAAAAATAAATTGATGGAAGACAAAAAAGACACAACCGAAAACACTACAGTAATTTTACCTTTGCCAAGATAAATTTATTTCTCTGAAGAGCAGTGTCTTCTACATGGGATCTAACAGACAACACAAAACAGAAAAAAACCCCAACCAACCAAAGTACCACAAAGCAACAGCACTCCATGGCAATCTTAAACACAACAAGAGGGACTTGAACACAATTACCAACAGTCAGTCAAAAGCGTCAGGAAGAAGGACAAGTTTCTGAAGAGCTTCCTTTGAGAACAGATACAGCTTTTTTCACACTGCAGCCAAATTTGATTAAATTAATTCACGCTACAGACTGCATCATGTGTGATTTGCACCTTTTATATGGCATATTAGAAAAAAATATTATTTTGTGTTAATAATGAAGTGAAACCATTCAGAGTCATCACAGGCATTGCTATCTGCTTTCTGGTTTTTTTAATAGCAACAGGTAACCTCCACCTACTGTACTGCCTCAAGAGGATTATAACTTCACAACTGATCTTATTTACTTCCAGTATCATAAAATCAGAAAAGGTCTTTTGGTATCACTAGAGGAGGGGAGGGGAAAGGAATAGCATGAGCAAGAATTTTAGCAGTCATGTAAATCTTTACCTCCGTTTCCTTAGACTTTGCCCTTCCAAACAGAAAGGTGACTACAACGTATAAAATAGGGGAGAATATGCTCAGAATTACCCTGATGAGACCTTTTTTGTATACAGTATCACAGACATTTTGAAGATGCCTTCTGGACATCAGAAGGAAAGAACGCCATCTCTTATTCTAACAATAGAGTTATACTAAACGTCATCCTTCCCTACCAATGGCTGGAGTACAGCAACTTGCAGTCCCAAGGATCTAACCAGTTAAGGTATGGCTTCTCATACAGAGCTCCCTGGAAGCATGACCCGACCATAACTTGATTAAGGAGGATAAATACAGAAAACCGTGCAATGAAGTGACAGGCTAGCCTGCAGTCAGGTAACCGTGCTGCAGTAACACGCTGACGGGCTTAACCACAACACATACTCATTCTTCCAGTTCAGTTCACAACTGAGAGTAAACCAACACCCTACACAGGGGAGCAACTGACAACTCAGACACAGCAAACAGAGCAAAGAGTCGTAGAATTTTACATCCCATGCTCAAAGGGGGATTCCATCCAGTTCTGCAAGGCAGTTTATGTATTTCTAGAGCCTCACATCCTTGAAAAACCTATATAGGATGGAGAAAACAAATTCACCATCTCATTTTTTTTATGTAAGAAATAACCTCATCTAACCATTTTGGGAAGATTTCTACTTGATCAACCTACAACACATAATCATTAAGGTATCTTTTTAAACTACTGAACAACTTCTAAACTTAAGAACAAGAAGCTAGCCTGTCAAAAAATTTTTTTGCTTTCCAGATAGTCAGTGAATCCAATATTTTGTGGAAGCTTTTGGCCTTCTAGAGAAAAAAACTATTCAGGCAAACCCGCATTATCTCCGGATTGCCACAGCCTTTCCTTATTTGGCTAACGTTTTGAGATTCCAATCAGACTGCTATGAAGTTCAACATGCACAAAGCATCCATTTTGAGGAAACTTCACAGCCAGTTTCCCGTCCATTCCCCCCCCCCCCGGCCCAAGTGAAAGTTACCTCCCTCGGCAGCAACACCCCTCCCACATACCCACACCAGAACAAAGCAATATGGATTGGGTTTTCTACTACTTTCCAACGCACGAAAAAAAAAAAAAATAGACCCCTGCTACCCTTGAAGTTAAGCTTTCACACTGAGGCGGGAGCCATCGGTAACGAAAACAAGCAGCCCCTTACTGATAGGCGTTTCTATATAATGAACAAAACACTGGTTTCCCCTAGAAACTGGAGAAAAAAAGATGATCCGTCTCTCAGCTCGGCCGCCCGCACACATACGAGCGGGCTTTAATCGGCTAAACTACTGCGGAACCGGGGAAACCAGGGAAGCAGGGAACTACTACCGGGATCCCGGGCAAGGGGCAGCGGCAGAAGCGCCCCCCGAGGGCGGCCTGCTTTTCCTCACCTGCGGTCACTCTCCCCGCCGGGGGGCACCTGCCTCCGGCCCCCTCAGCCCACACGGGGCAGGGCCCGCTCCCCCCAGCCCTCCTAGGGAAGCGCTGCCAAAAGGGGAAAACGAAAGAGGGTCAGCGGCACCTCCTTCCCGCCGGAGGAGAGGCCCATCCGCCCCTTCCAACGCCCTGCCCGCGGGGAGGGGGTGCAACCTCCCGCCCCTGCAGCTCCGCCGGCCCGGGGCTCGGCCCACGGCCCCCGGCCGGTCCTAGGCTGACCCTGCCGCCACCTCCCCGCCCCGACACCCCCCAGCGGAGGGAGCGCAGCCGCCTCCGGCCCCTTCCTCCTCCACCTCCTCCTCCGAGGTGGGGGAAGGACTTGGCCGGCCTCGCCCCCCCTCCGCCCCAGTCCAGCTAGGGGTCCCTCGATCGGCCCAGCACCGACCTGGTGGAGAGCGGTGAGCCCGTCCACATTGGCGTAGTTGATGTCGGCGCCCCGCTCCAGCAGTCGCAGCACCTCCTCGGTGTCTCCGCTGGAACAGGCGGCCAAGAAGACGGCGCCGTCGTCGAACTTCACCTTGGTCTTCTTACGCTTGACCACGGGCGGCTCCAGGTCGGTCTCGGAGCCGATCCAGCGCTTCAGCTGCTCGTTCCGCTTCTGCTTAGCGTCCGCCATCTTCATGCCCCGCTCGCGCCGGCCCCCTCAGCCACGGCCGCGCCGAGCGTACACTTTATACCGCCACTATCCCACAGCGCACCGCGGCCGCGCGCGCTCACCCGCCCAGGGAGGGCGCGGGGCGGGCAGGGAGCGGAGAGGCGGGGCCGTGGCGTTCATTAGCATAATCCCGCGAGATTGCCGGGAGGCGGGGGCAGCGCGCGAGCAGGGCGGGGCGGGGCGGGGCGGGGCGGGGCGGGGCCGGCCCGGGCCGGGCCGAGTGCGGAGTGGGAGTAGAGAGTTGAGAAGGGGAGTTGGCAATCGTGAGGGGGCAGTGGGAGTTGGGAATTGAGAGGGGGAGCTGTGAAGGAGAGTTGTGAGGGGGGCATGGAACTGGGAGTGCAGCCCCGCCTCCGTCGGGCAGCTTCGCTAAAGGCACTGCCTTGGCCATTCCGGGACTTCTGTCACCTGCGGCAACGTCGGTGTTCCGCCTGTGCTGGCAAACGGGGCGCATGCAGCCACTTGACTGGAAAAGAGGAAATAAATGGAGCAACTTGCTTGAGGGTCCTTTGTTTTAGGAGGTTAGACAGAACCACCTCAGACCAGCTTGATGTACAAAAGCACCAACTCCCATTTGCCTCACGGGGCCCCCAGGGAAGCTGGAGGGGGACTCCTTGTCAGGAACTGTAGTGATAGAACCAGGAGTAATGGATACAAATTACACTAGATTTTTTTTTTTAAATTCTTCATTATGTGTGTGGTGAGACACTGGAACAGGGAGGTTGTGGATGCCCCAGCTCTGGCAGTGATCAGAGCCAGTTTTGACAAGGCCTTGACCAACCTGGTCTGGAGGGAAGTGCTGCTGCTCATGCCAAGGGATTGGGATTAGATGATTTTTAAGATCCATTCCAACCCCATAACATTCTGTGATTCTATCATTCTACATGGCAGTGGACAAAACCCTGTGCTTATTGTCCGTTTCACTTACAGTTCATTTCCATGATATCAAAACCTGGGGGGTAGCACAGCCATCCTTTCTCTTGGGAGAAAAGAAGTCGTTACAAACCACACAGAATTTGAAGATACAAAGACTAAAATGTTTTTGTTCAGAGTTGCAACTTCTAGGAACCAAGCTATAACAGATAATAAAGTTTTTTCTATGCACAGCCTGTTTTCTTTAGCTAAAAGCAATATGTATTTTGCTTTAAATGGAATAATCTCTGGGGATAAAATGTGGTTTGAATTTACTGGAAAATAAGTTTTATTTTCAACTAATTATAGGAAACAAAGTATAGTTTGAGAGGGTCACCAAATCTCATACACTTCAAATTTTTTATGATTTGTGCTTTTCTAATTACAATCTCTCCTTCTTATGGTGGGCAATTGTGCAGTCGACTCAGGCTCTTATTTCCATTTATATTGATAAAGATGTCAGTGACATTTCACAAGAAGTAGTAGTTGCAAGGTACCTGCAACAACGTGCTGTTCTTAATGTCTTTCAGAACAGATTTTCATCTGGAGTTATTTGCATAATATCCATCAGACTTACTCATACAGCAGTGCATGAGATACATGCACTGACAGTTTGCAGGCGTAATGTGATTGAGAACAAAAGACAACATCTGGTAGTCAAGATGAAAGATTTGCCAGAGAAAGATTTGCAGTCTAAGTAGGTGGATGAAAGATTACCTGGCACCTAATTTATACCTTCCCGTTGGCAGCCTGTGTGACTATCCAGGGGGTACGTTTTGGATTCCTGGGTTTGAAAATATGGCTGACTGCAAAGCTCAATTCAAAACCAGTCTTTGAGTGTTTATTACTCACACAAGTGATTTAGCTGTGCTTTGGCATTGCACTGGTACCTTGAGCATGGCATGGACAGTTACCAGCTGGGAGCTTGCTGCAGCACCCAACCCATGCCTAAGGAGGGAATTTGTGCAGGTTCCAGCCTCCTGCTGTGCTCTTGTCCTTGTGGGCAAACTCCCCTGGGGACAGACTCTCAACCCAGAGCCATTTCCTAAGGACTTGAAAACTATAACCCAGAAAAAAGTAATGCAAGATAAAAGCTGCATTCCCCTGCCCCAAATGTCTCAGATATTTTACAAGTCACCTCCCCATCATGCTGCTTCTCTCTCAGTAGGCTATCTGAAAATTTGACTCTTCAAGAAACCTCATATCTGAAGAATGTTTGATTTCAGCACACAATATTTAATGGAGTGCTTTATTAGCAACAAAGTAATTCTAGGCAAATCGATAGGCACATGTTCAAAATGCACTCTCTCAGGAATTTCAATGTCATGGAGCAAGTTTCTAAGTTTGCATTAGAGCTCCAGTCCCATCTGCTCGACTTCAATTTTCCAGCTCAGCTTTTTCTTTCTGGTCATGGATCCTCTTTTAACTTGCTCTTCTTGGCTTGTTGGTGAAATGCAGAGGTTCTACAGCTCAATTTTGTTCTTAAATATCATGCAGTTAGTTTGGTTTTAAAAACCAGATCTCATACTTTCCTTTTATTCTTCTTTCCAGGAAAGTTTTTTCACTGAATCAGCTCCAACTTTTCAGAGAACTTCAGCAAATATTTTTCCATGCACTGCAGCTATTTGTATGTTCCACATTCTTGACTTTTTAATTTTTTGGGATGTCACCTCATGGTTGGGAGTTATGTTGTGTTTGAGGGGTTTTGCAGACACTACAGGCAAGATATAATTCATTTGTACAGTCAGCTGAAACTCACATATTCCATATATATTGAATATAAATGTCTTTTGGAGATAGTTGTGTGCTCTGCTGGAAATTATGTGTAGCACTTAAATCAAGCAAAGCATATGGTCTTGCTTAAGCAAAAAGTAGAGCTAGTGTAAACTAGTGTAATCTCTGCAAGTGCTCACACTTCAAGAAGGGAATACTACTACTACTAATAATAATAATAATATTTTCAATTTCTAATTTTTCCCTATTTCATATCTCCCATAAATGTTTGTAGTTTCAATGGCAATGTCATATTGGGTCATATTCTTTACCCCATTGTAATGTCATTCTGCCCGATGTCTGATGTCATTCCATTTCATTGTAAAATTAGTGTTGCTGAGAGAAGATGAGACAGTCTACAGCTTCTAATTTCATACTAATTGAGATAACCATATGTAAATACCAATAATAATTTTTGTAGAAATATGAAATTCTTTTCCCATTATCTGTCTAAGCATGAAGCATTAAATTCATTTTTGCAGAGGGTTAGAGCAAACATATATTACAGCTGTCTTTGAAGACCATATTAAAAGTGAGTATCAAATTAATTCTAAAAGAGTCAGTACTGCAAGAGAGTATCACAAGAGTGAATTAGATAACTGCATAAAGTGTGCATGTGTGTTTACAATAATCACAGTATGCTAGCAAGAGACACTTAACCATTTGAGCTACATTATAAGTGCAACTTAAGGACACACTAAGTTAGACCAATTTTTCAGGCTTTTTTGATGTATTGCTACCAGACTACCCAACACACTAGGTGTGCTGTTAAATCTCTTGTTTGCATGTATATACACAACACTAAAGGTGATTAAGTATGTCATTTTCCACATAAAAATATTAGCACTGAATTCAGTAGGGCTGCTTTTCTGTTGAGGTAATGATGTAAACATTTTACAGAGATAGCATCTATGTGTATACATATTTCCAGTTAATTTAACAACAGGCTTCAAGTGATCAATACAATGATTTAGCAATGAGATTGCTATCAGTGTGCTTTCTGGTTTTCTATCTTTTCTTAAAAGCATTACAACTATTGTTCAAAGCTATTTCACACAGGCTCCTAGATGACAGATGTTCAAAGATGAAGCTTTTGCACAACCCAAAATCTTAATCTTTTGGGATGTAGAATTTTGTTCTGACCTGCAACTGGATAATTGCTGATTTGTCTCTCATTTTGAACAGCATTACACACAGTGTGGCTTCTAAAAATTTTGTCTTAACATTTTTCTCTCCCCATTGAAGGAAAATTAATGTATCAAAGTTAATGTCATCAATTCCAGCTCTGGGAAAAAAGGGTAATTTGAAGGATAATGACAAATATTGCATATATATATAGAGACACAAAACTTTCTAATAAATTTAACAGATTCTTATAAAGAATCCTGGATGGTAAAATGAGAGAAAGGATAACAAAATATAACAGTATCTTTTCACATGAAAACACCATGACAGAGGTACTTATCATAAAAATAAGGCATTTCTTTCATTGCTTTACTTGATAATCATAGTAGTTTCTGTCTTTAAATCTGGTGCATTCTCTACCCTAATCGTGTGACACACCTACACACGTAACAGTGAAATCTCTGGTACAATTCTTATCCAGAAAAAAAGGGGTAAGAGGACTATGCACAAATTGCTATCAAAATTTTCAAGTAAACTATGTAAGAATCAGACTTCTGGCTCTTTAGTCAGTTCTGAGTAAGATTCTTATACAGAAACACCACATTTCAAGGTGGGTTACTTTCTGATGCTGCATAATCCTGAGTCACCAAAACCAAAACTACCATAGCAACCAGAGCACAGATTTATAAACTATGCAGTTCTGAATTGGATTTGCAGTGGTGTATTCTCCCAGCATCTTCCATGAGCTTTCCACAGATTAGTGTCTCTATATTCCTGAATGGCAGTGCAAGCTAACATTTAAACTTGATTCACATAGAGATGCTTTCACATATTTTTATGTGTACCCATCTGTTAAACTAACATTTGTTGTACGGACAATTTCAGCAGTACGTGGATTAAGCTAAAAATAGTTGTCTTGGCTAGTAAAAAGTAACACTATGTCCTTTAGAAATAGGAAAATATACTTATTTATAAATTTGACTTTATAAAATCATTCTTACTTTCAATTAAATTTAAGTTTTGTCTAGTGAAAAAAAAGAACTGAGCCATATGCTGTGTAACAGAAATACAGGTACTCTGTCTGCATCCATTCAGACGCAATCTATGCGTCTGAATGGATGCAGACAGTGTTAGACACTGCTGTGACAGTTGTCCATTTTGTCCTCTTGATATTGAGAAAAACTATCTTTGATTTATTTTGCTGTTTTAAAGGCCACATAACCTTATGGTAGCTTTTATGAACCTCTGTTCAACTTTCTGAAGGTGAAGTGTTTCTTTCCCACTCATGTGTGTGGCTTGAGTCAAGGAGCATACTGCTGAAACATACAATTCGAATACTGAGGGGGAAGGGAATGACCTGTCCCTCTGAAATGCATTCAAGTTGTTCCCTGTGAACTGCATTCTGAACATATCACAGCTGGGAAACATACTTCCAGGGCTGCAGGAGAATGTTTTGGACAAATAGAAATGAAAGACATCCTATTCTAGCTTCTCACTCACAATGCAAATGTTCATGCACTCAAGGGTTATTGATGTCCATGGCACATTTCTGCCTTTTTGCTACCAGAAGGTATATGAATTTCCTTTTAGATATTTGTTTTGATGTATGAATGTGTCATTTCTCTAAATTAAAAATACTGAAATCTGATATGTGGCTGAACAATTGGCTTGGCTTGGATTTTGGGCATCTAGGAGTATGCCTTGCTGCTCATGGTGCCTACAGGCTCTATTTTTGTGAGCATGTGACATATCTGCACACTCACATCATGATTAGTCTTAGCCACATACTAACAGAAGTGACACACCTATATCACTGCAAAAATAATGTCATCCTTTAGTCTATTCAGACAGCCACTAAAATGAGGAGTTTATAAAGAAGACTGGCTGTTAGCATACAGCAATGCGTACTTATAAGAATATTCAGAAAGACCTGTGTCTCTGAATACAACAGAAACAAGCAACTGAAAGCAGTTTTCTTGCTCAGAAATCACTTCTTCTAGCAGTTCATTGTCCTAATAAACACTTCTACTATTTTTCTCTCCCCGGTATTTGTTACAAGCCCTTTGTTTGCTATGGAAAAACTACTTTTGTAGGTAACTTCTCACACTACAGCTCAACTGATCAGACTTCATCCCAAACCATCAACTGACTTCCTTGGTGACCTCCTATTTTCCCCTAGCACAAGGCCATTAAGAAATTGAATTGCTTCATCTTGGAAGTTCAAAAGAAGAGTTACTTAATTGAGACAACAATCTGAGGCAAAATTACAGCAGCCACTAGTGTAACACTTAGGTACTCCAGAAACTTTAACATCTATATCATAAATGTGGAGATTTATGCTTTAAAATCTTTTTAAATGGCTTCTGGTTTGATAAGTTTGTGACTTTCAACCCCCATCTGATGAAATTACATTTCCTAACCATTCCAGTATTGGTGTGCTGGCCTGCAACTCCCCCATTCGTCAGGGTAACTCAAAACACTTGAGAACGGACCGGTGAAATTAATTTTCCTTTTAGTAGATGCTTATGTAACTCAAAACCATCTTCTTTTCACCAAAGCATTATTTAGCCACTTAGTGTAAGATGAGAAAAAAGGCTGTAAGCTCTAGATTTTAGCCAATTTTTTAATTTCCCTAAATAATTTGGATATATGACTCAGCCTTCTCTTTGCCTGAGAGAAAGACATGTCTTCCAGCATTTTCTTGGAGACCTAGGCTAAGGTTTCACTAGATAATGAAGACATTCAGGCAGGTTACTGACACAGAAAAGTCCAGTCTTCTTTTTTTTTGTACTGCCCATTCCCTGCCTCTGGATACATGGATGCCCTTCCCAATTGTTTCCCAGGCTTTGGTGTTCATTTGGCACCTGAATGACTTGGCTACGCTACCAGACTATTTACTTCTTGGCTCAGCTAGTTTTCTGCTGCTGTAGCAAACAGAACAAATGTATCAAAGGGTGACAGGAGGCTAGATAGACTTGGAAATATGTGACCAGGCCTGAGGAAGGACAGAATGACTCTTCTCAGAAGCATTATGAATACATTATGTAGGCTCAACCATCACAAGAAATCTCACCTGTAGTTTTAGCTGTGACCATTAAACCATTCTTTTTTCACATCTGGAAATGTTTGTTTAATGGTTTGGTCTCCTTTGGACCTGGATTCTGGCACGTGGAAAATAAATCCACTAACTTGAGTGAGGCAAGTAAGCACAGTTTTGTCTTCCCTGTGGAGGTAATGTACCTGTTTCACGTGACTTTCTCTTTCCTTCCACACAGTAGCCAGCAAATAGGATTCTGTGCAAACATGGCAGTGAGTGGAGGGCTAGATAATTTTCATGGTAAATTATAAGAACAGCTTTCTCATTCTTGGCAGTCTTTTAATTTTAAAAACTGACAATCCTGAGCAGACACACTTTGCAGACACGCAGTCCTGAGAGTACAGCAACAGTGGCACAAAGTGAGCCAGGACCCCAGCAGAAACTCACTCCCCAACACAGCCAGGCAGTGCTGTTCTTCATCTGCCATGCTCACCTGCCTCTTCCTCCCAGGTGTGTTTGGGTCGTGGTCACTTCTCTGTTACAGCACTGGTGTAGTGTATCTATTACACAGGTATAGTGTATATACTATATATTTCTTTATGACTGAAACAGTTATATGCTTTTACTTCAAGCACTAACTGAGATCTAAACCACTGATTTTGCTGAGATAAGACACTTAGCTTGGTTTTATTAAGCATTCCTTGATTTTTAGTTATGTGCATTTCATTGCTTTCTCCCTCTGGCTCAAGAAAGTAAAGGGCAGTCCTAGAAAAGTTCTACATTATACTAATTTTAAGACAGATTGTTGGATAGATGGATAGATAGATAGATAGATAGATAGATAGATAGATAGATAGATAGATAGATAGATAGATAGATAAAAAATTACTTTATTTCAACTAGATTAATAATGGTTAAATTAACTACTTGGGTATACAATTATTGTTGGAAGATAAAATTTTAAAATGTAATTGTTTTAATTATTTTTGTTATTAACATTTTGATAGCTAATTTAGGACTGTGGGCTGATAAGCAGCATAAATAACAGGAACTTGGAACATCCCTGGGTGTGCACCTCAATCTTGATTTTACATGGGATAAATACCTTAAAATTCCTAATTTTACATTTCTGATCTAAGTTTGTATTTGAACCTTAGAAACTGAATAAAGAGTTTTGATCACATTAATTAGAATCTTTCCACTCTTAAATTGTTCACAATTTAAGATCTAAAATATTTAAATGAAAGCCTTTGCAAAGATATAATAGTTTACTAGAGATACAGCGCCCAATGCCACATCTTCTTTTGCAGAGGGAATTTTGATTGAGCTGAGTGCTCTGAAAAAAACTGAACATTCCTGCACTAACACAAAAGTGATTTCTGTTCTAAATGTCTGTGTCACAATTCTGTGGGCTCCCATATTTAAAAAAGGCAGAGTTTGCATAATTTTGAATTTTTACATAATATTAAATCTTACACTGTTTATAAAATCCCTGTGGTACTCCCAGTAAAATAAATGGCAAAAATTACTTCAAATGGAGAAGGATCTGGTCCTACTCCCTCATCCCTTGCATTTAGATAAGATTATAAAGGAGGTCTAGCTGCCACAGAAAAGCAAATAGTGTAAAAAAATAATGGCTTAAACACAACTACTTTGTCTTCTTTTTGTAAAAAAGCTAATTCAAAATTAAAATTCAAAATTTATGTCACTGCTTTTCTGCATTGCATACTTCCAAAGATTCTTACTTTCAAAGAGATGCCATTCAGTTTCCCCACAAAAAATAGAAATATCCTGCAACTGTATCCGGCGTACAATCACCATTGTGTAACACTCCCACTCCTCTGCAGCAGCAGTAAGCACAAAGGAAAATATATATTGTATTGTTTTATACCCCAAATGTGTGCAGTAGTTTTAATGACTGTTCTTCTAGAAGTATATTAATTGTGTAGGTAATACATACAAGTTACATTCGAGACTTGCTCTGTCTAGAGAATGTCTAGATGTATTAATTCGTTTTCACTTAAAGCAGTCAAGACTCAGTTTAGAAACTCATGCTTGTTTTAGTGACTTTGTATCAGCTCCCAATAATATCCCTCTGGTATTTTTTATGCAAGTAAACGATTTCCAGTGTAAGTTCCAAAATCTGTAATTTAATTATGCATTAATTTATGAAGTGGTTATACAACACACAGACAATTTCCAGCCTGACTATTTATTCAGGTTAAATATATTATAGCAGAGCTGGAATCTCATTCTCCTGTTATATAATGTTCCCACAGATTCACACTTTAGCTTTAATAAAGAGATGAGGATCAGCCCTCAAAGAAGCAATTACCCCACGCAGTCCTCATGAGTAGAGAGATAAAGCTAAATATGATATAAAGCATGCCATTTGCCCATACAGTGTTTAATGAAGTCCATACCATAATCAAAACATAGTTAAACAAAACCAGGCAGTTACCTAGAAACAAAAGCACAAAAATCTCTGTCTCTGTCACATGTCTGAAAGCATTTATGGCCAGATCCTGCCACTGTGCCCTTGCTCACAGGGTACAGTATTTATGAGAAGACCCATTGAGGTACTCAGGTATTAAAAACAATTTAGAAGTTAATAAATGCTTCATTTGCTTTTAAAGCTGCCATAAAATAGGCAGTCTTTAGATTCAATATTTGCTTTCATGATTCTAGTGTACAGTGGCTATGTAAGGTTTGTGTTGCCTGGGTTGGGTGCATGTGTTGCAAGCACAGAGCTCAGGTTAAGTTACAAAATTTCAGGTGTCTAAATTAAATCTAGCCTAACTTAGTTTACAATTGAATTCTGCTTATATTACTACCAGTAGCCAAACTAGTTAGCTTTATGGTAGTTCAAGCACATCTCTCTGGCATCTTCTATATCTATTGATATTTCATCTGCTGGTGTGGAAATTACATGGCATGAAATCATCAGCTGATGTAAACTTACTGTAACTACCCTAGGCAAAGGCCTAAACTTCAAATTCTACTAGTGTGGAAATGAGATTTGTGTTCCACTTATAGAAATACAGATTTTGAGGAAGTCTAGACTAACTCTACTGAAACAAAGAGACACCTAATTCACTGTATTGGGGTCTGGCTGAGATGAAGTTCATTTTCCTGTAACACCCCTCCCAGCGCTGAGCTTTGCATTGGCATCTAGAAAGGTCTTGATAACACCCCAGTGTTTTGGCTGCTGCTGAGCAGTGCTGGCACAGCATCAGTGCTGCCACAGCATCAGTGCTGCTTTCTCTAATACTGACCTCTGTCAGTAGGCTGGGGTGGCCAAGAGGCTGGGAGGGGACACAACTAAGCCAGCTGACTTAAATTGACCAAAGGGACCTTCCGTACTACATGATGTCAGCTCGGATATAAAAGCTAAGGAAATAAGAAGGAGGAAGAGGAGAGCATTCGTTATTTACAACATTTACCTTTTGGAGCAACCACAATGCATGCCAAAGCCCTGCTTCACAGTACATCACTTGCCAATGGGAAGTAGAAAATAAAATTATTTTTTTCCTCTTGCTTGCACACACACAAAGTTTCACTTTAGTAAACTGCCTTATCTCAACCTATGAGTAATTTTCCATCTTATTTTCTCTCCCCTGTCCAGCTGAGAAAGGAGAGTGATAGACAAGCTTGGTGTCCGGCCAAGGTCAACCCACCACATTGAAAAAGTGTGAATTTGCTTGATACCCAAATTAACAAAACGCAATTGCTATGCTTCATCTGAATGGCATGGTCAACATAAATAACATTCACAGATAAACTATAACCAGTTTTAAGAAAGTTTAGTAGAAATCTTTCTGCCTTGGTCCTCTCCAACATGCACAGTAAATTTCTGTCTACCTGTGTGGCACAGAGGATACTGCTCAACATCTGGGCAAACATTTGAGACATATGAAGTGTGTCTCTACTTGATATCCAAATTTAATCTGTACCCTAAAAGTTAGTACAGGTTTGCACAGTATGTCTAAGTGAGCAAGTATAGACAGAGGTGGATACAGTTTGTCTGTGATTCAAACTGCTGCATATCTTGTCTGGTTATAAAAGAGCTCTCCCCTTCAGGTAATGTAGGAGCACAGCTTTGAGACCAAAGCAGGCTCGTTTCTGCCCAGCTTGGAGCACCAGCAAAACAAGCTGCTGTCTGTCTGCACCTGTCTGTGAAGACTGTTATGACGGGACATGGGAGTTACAAGACTCACAGTGAAGCCCTGGGGTTTGAGTCTGGGTGGAGGCAGGAGCCAGGTGATATAATTAAGGCAATCTGAAATCAAGAACTAGAGACATATAATGCTCATTAGCCTAACAGAGTAAGGTAGGCCTATGGTTGGGTGTAGGGTTTAGCATCAGGAAGCTTGCATTCACTTTGACAAGAGCATAGCTGAACCTAAGATGGAGCCAGAAAACCAGGGAGTGTAATTCATGAGGTGAGTCCAGGAGAAGGAGCAGACAGAGCAACAGTAAGGACAGATGACTTGAGACAAAGCTACAAATGAACAGGTGGTGAATGCCAGCAGGATCCTGAACAGTGAAGCCAAAGACAATAACAGAGACCCTGAGGCAAGGCAGAGAACAGAGTTCAAGCAACTATGCTTGCTCTCATGAAATCTTTTGTATACATCCTTTCTGCCAACAACTAATGACCTCTGTCTGCTGGCTGTAACACATGTTTTGGGAGCTGGGTCCACTTCCCAAGGGCACAGCACCCAATGGCTATGTGAGGCAAAAGTCATCTTCCTTCTCTAGTCATTGCATAGTCATACCTAGAAGGGAATGCATTAATTAACTTCAGTGAAGTTAGAGGATTGTAAAGAAATCCATGGAACATTTGTTTTCACACAATATTAGTCAATAAAATGAGGCGCCATCATGTAATGTCCCCATTGAAACCTGCAAGCCCTAGTAGGTATGCATATAGGAACCTTACTTTCAAAGGGGATGAAAAGATGTAATAAACTGGAGTTGGGCTGAAGGTGGTACAAGAAGATGGGTTAGCTCTCTGGCATGTATATCAGTCATTATAATAAAAACTTTTCCTGCAGTTGTGTACATATTTGCACACTGCCTGGGAAATGACTGCTGGGAGATTAATTATGATATTTTTATTAATCCAACCAAGTGCATATAGCTAAAATTTTGTCTGTAGCACCCATTGCTCTTGTGAAGAGCAACAGAACTGGATGCAAGTCTTTTGCCCTTGGCATATCTGCTTCTGGCTGGAAATATATATATATATATATATATATATATATATATATACGTATGTGTGTGTATATGTGTGTATGAAAGAAGCTGGACTTCTGCCAAAGTGCCATTTAACCCTATGCCAGCTTTTGACTTTTCAAAACCAAAAGGCTTTTGGCCTTTGCCATTTAGGCGGTGACCAGTTCATCCTCTGCTCTCCTTAAGACTTACAAAGTATTAGTAAGACTAGTTATTTTCAGCAGTGAGATGGGTTTTTCAGGATGGGTTGTTCTTACATAATTATAAATGTACATGGGAAAGTCTAAGCAAAGGGAATTAGCCTGCCTGCTGAATTATTCCCCATTTGTTTGTTTCTGTGAGATGCTTTCTTCAAACAATTTTTTTTTCTTTCATCAACATACATAAGATGGTGAAATGCACTCACGGCAACATCTTCTGAATTTATTGACAGTGATTTTTGTTTATCCCAGGATAAAAATAAAGCAAAATAATTTCAAATAATTTTTGTATTTGTTTCACATTAAATAGGGAAATGAAAAAGGTAATGTCATATCTTACAGCATGTTTAGGATACGTATCCAAAGCAAATGCGAGGTTTCCAGTGCGTTTTGTTTTTTCAGATGACTTTATTATGTTCCAGTAAACAGATTGTAATCATGTCTTATCCTTGTTCTAGTTGGAAGCTTTGCCAGATCTTTCCTTTTTAAAGCAAGGACTCTCCTGTTTGCTTTTTATCAAGTAGTTTAAAAAGGAAACAATCATGAAGCTTTAGGATTCTTGCATCTGATTTAAAAATCACATGGTTTCTCATGAAATAGCCATGTTTATTTTCAATCTCATGTTGTACAAAAATGATTGATTTTCTGTCATTTTTAATGCATTAAAATGCACTAATTCTCTTTTAATGCACTTTTACATCCTAGATCTGCTAATTCTACTGACAGTAGGCATGATTCTCTGTTGCTCTCTGTTGTGTTAGAAAGTGTGTACACAGTCTGAGTTCAGTCAGCAAGGGCAGATATTCAGTAGCCTTCCAGAAAGGTCTTTTTCTTTCCAGTGACCATAGAGTCCAAGGAGACTACTTCCCTAAGACAGATCTGAAGTCAGGCAGCATTAATATCCCCACTTCACACTCATTTAAATCAATAAAATGCAAGTGCAAAATGGAATGAAAGGTCTTGGCTTCTGGTAGGATTATTATAAACATCCCCATTATATTTTCTATGCATGCCTGTACATGGCTGGACAGTGAATCAAGCTCTTTCAATTGCATGTCAGCCTGCAACTGATATGAGTAAAGGAAGCAGAATCTAGAGACTAACCTTGCAGAGAAGTACCTGAAAGAAATTATTATTATTCACAGTTTTAGCTACAGCCCTTGTATTTCCACAGCTTTCACTGTTGATCACATGCTTTATAGATCTGTTTTGGAAAGATGTGTCGTTAGAGAATCTGACTCCAGTTCGATATTCCGTAGTAGCCTGCATGCTATGGTATATTGCATCAATGGTTCAATGCAATAGGAGCAGATCAGCAGCTGGAAATGGCTGGTACTGATTCCTCCATTTAAAGAACCATAGAATCATAGAATAGTTTAGGTTGGAAAAGACTTCTAAGATCATTTAGTCTAAGCATAGCCAACACCACCACTAAACCATGTCCCTAAGTGCCACTTCTATAGTGACTCAATCACTTCCCTGGGATATATGCATATGTGCATATTACCTTAGATCAGATTTACTGTGATGGCTGAACTATTTCTAGGTTTATATTGTGGGTGGTGCCTACTATACATGTGGTTCAGAATCCTTCTGCTCTAATTATGGTGGCAGTGCAGCTGGTATACTTTTGGAGTGAAAGTTAAAGTTCTGTTTCCCTCAGAAAGAATATCCTATGTATGTACCAAGCCCACTCTGCAAACCAAGCCAATGCAGAGTGAGTGAGGATGATCAGAGTATGGACTTTGAAGCTTCAGTACTTTTCTGAATAAAAACCCAGCTGGAGATGCAGTTCCTAGATACTGAAGATTGCCTACTGAGACTGTTCCTGCTCCACTGTACATCAGTGACCAAATCCTCAGCAGGATGAGGACAACTGCCTTTAATTAAAATACATGTGATATTACTGCATATCTGGGCCATGAGCTACATCACTATCTCAGCACTGCTAAAGCTGGCATTTAGAATGATGGAAAGCAGTTGGAGAATTTCAGTCTTTCCCTTTACTTTGCTATGTGACATTAATTTGTCTGAAGTGTATATGGTATATACAGCTATCCTAGGTCTTATATTCAGGAGGAACTCACTTTTAAAGAATTTAAGTAGATGCTTGCTTTAATCTTTTGGAAAAAAATAAGATATAACAGAAGTTACTGTGAAGATTGGATCATAATAATCTAAAACCCTTGTATTCCACTAAATATGCATCTTGTAAATCACCCTTAATATTCTTATATTTGTAGTGTTTCAGAATAATTTGCTTCTGTCCCAAGGTAAGAACTTTTCAGTCTGACAATGAAAGCATTTTGCTTCCATCTCATTTAAAATAGATTCATCCAGCCACCTCTTTGGCACCCAGGCATTCATGTTCCTAGAGAAAGTCAGGAAAAAAATTCTCTCTGATTAGCACTGTTGAAGGAGATCTGTAGGCTGAGTGTGATCAGTGCCTATATAAACTGAGATATGAAGAGAGGTTTTCTGATAGAGGGAATTAATGTATCAGAGTCTGTGGATTGTAGACCACAAACAGTAGAAGCAGAGAGCTATCTTTTCAATTTGACTGTCAGCAGCCTGTTTGCATGCATAACTACAGTTTCTATGGTATGGTGGTGAGTGGTAAAGATGGGCGTATTTTAAAAGGTATTGTCAGAATAATAATGAAGACTGCTAACATTTAGCAATCCTGATGTAGCTACTGTTACATAGAGGTTGGTACAGTCTAGTTCTAGACCCAGTCTAACCAGGTCTAGAACTATCCCTGGTTTGGCATTTACTTCCATGTTGCAATCTGAATCCTGGTTGGTAAATTCTCAACTTTTTTCTGATTTAATTAAACTAGCTGATGAATTACCTTTTAATCCTTTTCCTTTAGTGCATGTTGGGATGTTGCATTAATTATCAGTGATTAATCCTTTGCACACTATGCCTATGTTCCTAAAACTAGGACTGTTCATGTTATTGACTTGAACTCTATGGCCCTAAGTCACAGCAATCACATCTCAAAGCTCTACTTTTCTTCCATTAAAATTCACAGTGTTTTAAAAATGCCTTGTTCCTATTTGAAAAAAACCCAACTATTTGAAGTCTAGCTCCTTGGCTTTCTCAAGAAAGAAGCCCTGAACTTCTTCAGTCCATGTAGAGAAGAATCAGCAATAAACTTGGCTGCAAAACAACGCCAGGAATAACGATGAAACCCTGGCAATATTATCATTCTGAAATATCCCATTGCACAGGTCCTTGATCCATTTCAATTTATTCCACTCATCCTTTGGCACCCTGACAAGCCAAATATCAGTCAGAATCACAAGTATAGGCAGTTATCTCATCACTGTTGACATCCATCAGTCCTTTGGTCATGTCCTTCATGTGTTCATAGTACTGGGATTTGCTGAACTGTTCTGAATGAGCCATCTAAAGCAAATTAAATACTTCTAATTATATCCTTATGGAAAAACTTTAAAGAGTTTTTTCATTTATGTTTTTCTTCTTTCTCATTTGATATTTCTCTCCAGTGCTATGCTTGAAAAACAAGTATAGAAACTTCTGTGGAAAAAAGAAAAAGTAGGAAAAAAGGAGGACAACCTCTAACTCGGCCAAGAGTGTGAAGAAGCTAAGAAGTGAAGGCAGTAATTTTCAAAAGAGGACAGGAGGACTAGAAGCTGATTCAGGGAGCATACAAGATGTTTGCAGCCTTAAAATACCAAAAGACTGTATTATAAAGTGTAAGGACATAGAAGAAACTGAAACTTACTAGCCAGGCTCTACTGTACTGTATGGATGTTTTTATGGTCTAGGTTACAGCCATCTTCTGGCACATGATAACATCTTATGGCCAAACTAGGTCTTCTCACTTGTGTGTACACTTTGTACCCACAGCATACTCACCCCATTGTACACTAAGGATAATGATACTCCAATCTGTCATCCATGTAAGAATGGTCAGCACACAGAATCTTCATAGAAATGTCTGTGTTTGCTATGATTTCTTATGTAGATGATGATTTAATCAGGCTTTCAAAACTGGCATGTTAATTTAAAATCAGCAGTTTATTTAAAGTCTATATGCAAGCCAACTACACTGACACAAATTAGCACAAAGCAGACATTCCTCTGATTCTGACATAATATCAAAGCATGCCCTTAAGGCCTCGTTTGAGTGCACATCTCCACAGTCTGCTCTGGTAATTGCCTTTATGTCTGGCAGTTTAAAATCAGCAGAGATATTTTTGTCCCTACACTCTTTCCTGGTAACATTTTCCTTTTTGTTTTACAAATCATCTGTAAAATGTAACATTCAAATATCACAACCAAACAATTTTGGCTTAGACACAGACTAATTATGAAGTGTTTCCAGCATCAGTCTACAAATACACATTAAACAGTCACTTTGCAAGGCAGTGCAAAATCTTCAAGCTATGCTCACATCTGCCTTTACATCCCAGTGGCTCCACAAAGAACAAGAAAAATAGGTGGTTCCTCAAATAGTTATTAGTCTGGCAACAACATCAATGTGCATCTGCCAGTCTAGGAAGGTGCTCCCTCTAAGACTTTTAAAAAACTTAAAAGATAGGGCTTTTTAAAAAAATGTTTTTTAAAAAGTTGGGTTTTTTTAAATGAGAAAAATGTTTTGTTCTGAAGACTTATCATGGATCTTCCTATCCAGTTGTGTTCACAGTAATGATGTGTTCCCATTGTTTCAATGACATTTTCCCAACCCTGGAAAATTAGCTCTTTCTCTACCATTGGCAGGGTAGGGAGGAGGCTGTGGCTGGAAAAGTTGTGTTATTTTCTTCTAAATCACAGGGAGGCAAAGGGAAGCAAATTCACTGTGCTCCTCTGTTACTTACCCTGTATTTCCCCATGGTCACAATATGCAGACCTGGTAGCTTTGCTCTTAGAAGAAATGCCTTAGGTCTTCCAGCTTCAACATAGTTGCTGAAAAGCCAGGTAACAGCCTTCATCAGAGTAATCTCTTTAATCTTCATCAAAGCTCTCATCATTCAGTGGAGGTGAAGCTGGAAGCTGGTGCTGAACTCCCCAAGAATTGTCTCTCACAACCTCTCTTCTCCTGGTGACTGTCAAGGCTTATGTGAATGTTCAGCCTGACTTCTCATAACTTGTTTCACAATCCCTGTAGCTTTACCTTTCCAAGTGTAGGTGTTAGTTAAATGCTAGTAACATTCAGAAACTAATTTGTTGTCCACTGCAGTTATTCTTTATGCTTTCACAGAATCACAGAATATGCTGAGTTGTAAGGGACTCACCAATATCAAGTCCAGATCCTGGTCATGTGGAGGAAAATTCAACCATTTTCCTGTTGAAATAATGCAAATAATAAGAAAACCCAAAACAACAACCCCCCCCCCCCCCAGATGTTATATATTGCTGATACCAAAACATCTGTTGACCTGCATATCACCTGTATTTCTGTAAAAAATAATGAAGAGAATGAAATGTGACATGAAAAGCATTATAGACTTTACAGAAAAAATGCAAAATAGAAGAGAAGATTATAGGAAGTGTAAGTAGATATGTAACAATTTTCCCCATGAGTCCCACCACAACCACAAAAGGTATTTTGGACTGACAGCCCCGGGTGCAGTGCCACACCAGGCACTGTAGAGCAGAATGCTGGGTCTCTCATCCTGGGGAAGCACTGCCTGTTCTAGCAGGTGCCTGGTCTAGCCAAGCTGCAATGACAGAAGTAACCACAGTGGGTAAATCACCTCGTGCCAACACCCTGAGTACTTGAAGATCAGCAAGCTATAAGTGTGTCCTGCTCACTGTGGCTGAGGAGCTGAGCTCTGCCATAGCAAAGAGAAGGTGTTATTGCAAGTATTTTACTGCAGTGGTCATATGGTTTCTCTCCAAGGTGCAACTGCAGCTTGGTGCATGCAGAGCTGGCCAAGCTGGCCTCAGGGCAGAGCTAAGGCTGCATCTCAGCAGTGGATATATTTCACCTCTGTACTTCCTACAGATTTGGAGAGCAAGTGTCTGCCATTTAATTTATTCATTTCTCACTCTTTAGAAACTCAGTTCCTGCAAGGACAAAGCTAGTTGGTATTTTTCAGCTTGGAGAGGAGGAGATTGAGAGGAAACCTCCTAGCAGTCTACAGCTTTGTTACGAGGGCAAGCAGAGGGGCAAGCACTGATCTCAAGCCTGCCAAAATCCAAGAGGCATTTGGACAAGTCTTTGAGGCACATGGTGTGACCCCTTGGGGTGGTCCTATTCAGGGCCAGGAGTTTGACTTGATGATCCTTGTGGGTCCTTTCCAATAAAGGCCATTCTATGATCTCAGAAAGTGTTCCTTTCCCCACCCAGGAGCTGTCAGCTGCTGCTGCCTGCCCCAAATGGCTGCCACAGTCCAACGTCACCTCCTGGAAAAGTGAATTTTTTTGTGTGGCTTAAGATACATTTTTATGGTAACATTTGCTTCTAACAGACTTTCTCTCTGTACTAAGTCTGCAGCACATGAGATCAGTGTGGGAACTGTCTGAGTCTCAGCCTGAGTTCCTGTGTGCTTGCTAGCAAAAACATAGAGATTTTCTAAACACACAGTTTGGAAGAGAGTATAATTCTGAAAATAAAACTAAACTTGATCACTTAAGCTTCTTCAGCATTAGCTACATAAATTTCAAGAGCAATAGGAATGAAAAGATTACACTCAAAGTGCCATCTTTGAACAGTAAGTACCATTCTGTCTTTGCAGAGATTATCAGAGCAGCGGTGTTGAGTTTGAAGAAAGTAAGTTCAGGCCACAGACTGTGGTGTTAAGAGGAATGGAAGTCTGAAAGTGTTTAAATTACACCAATTTAAAATTGGCAGTGAAAACATATTCATAAGTCAGGATAATCTTTGCAAAACACTACAGCACCAACATATTTTACAATGCTTGTCCTTTTCTTGTTAAGAAAATTTTTGATTTTTAACTGGAATCAGAAAGAAGGAATAAAAAGCTTGTTTGTAAGAGACCTTCTGCTTGCAAAGGCAAATGTGGCAGCCATTATGTACTTAGCATTAATCACACTCTATTTTGATGCTAGTTCTGCTGAAAACTGGGATGTTGGCCAAGGCATTGGGGTTATTTCCCTTTCTTTTCAAAATATTCCCTGAAATCTTTGACATCCAGAAGCCCCAGGTCAATATCTTGTTTGAGAGATGAAACCACTAACTGTTTAGACTTCTGTCCACAGCATCAGGAAATGAGATTTGAACATGACCTCTCAGCCTAGGAGTGAGAGGGCCACAGCCTGAGCCACACTGACACATGTCCCCACTAGCCTTGCTGCCCAACAGTCCCAGTGAGAGGGAGAGAGGGAGCGAAGGAGGGATGGATGGATGGATGGATGGATGGATGGATGGATGGATGGATGGATGGATGGATGGATGGATGGATGGATGGATGGATGGATGGACGGATGGATGGATGGGTGGATGGATGGATGGATGGATGGTAGGCTAGATACACATACACATGTGCACGCACATGAAAGCACCCTACAAGAATAGCTGAGAAAGAATGAAGGATGATGATGTTGGATGTGTCAGTAGACCTTAGCACACACTTAATATACAGATTTAAAAGAAAAGTTGGAATCATGAGACAGAACATGCATGATAGAAAATCCTTATAAACTCTTAGGCTTGCATGCTGGGGCAAATGCTTTCCCTGGGGCAATATCTGAACAAACAGAAGATGTGCAGGTGTCAGGGTGGGGCTACAATAATTATCCCTAAGGGCTATTGCATGTTTCAAAAATTCTATCTTTTTAGGATTAAATCTGGTTTAAAAAACTTGCATCAAGATAAATTCGGTCCAAGAGAAAATGCCATTCGGTCCAAGAGAGAATGATCCATTTCCACTGTTTTTTTTCCTTTAACATGGTTTCAAAGGTAGTTTCAGCTAAAAAACATTTCCTGACAATCTTGACTCAGGAATTCACATTGCTGCAGGCTCCCTCTGCAAGGCAGAGTGACCTTTAGAGCAGCATAGTCCCAGCCTGAGCTGTTTCCCATCCCCTCCTGCTACACAAAACCTTGGCTAAGACAGCGACAGTGCAAGTCTGGTTTAGCTCTGCTTGGCACCTGGAGTTGAGATCCGTGGAAAATGCTGATCTGGACTCGAGCTATTATCCAGAGTTAGACCCCAAGTTACCTTGTTTTTCTTGCTGTTTTAACCTCTTAGTTAAGTGAGTTTAGCTGTTACCAACTCCCCTGTAGATGTGTCATAAACAGACAGTAGCAAGTTCCTCAATGACTGCACAATGCTGTTACAGTCATGCAATGGCTTTCAAGGGAAATTAATTTTAGGAAAGCACTTAATGCATTTACATGCATCTTTTAATACAGTTTTGACATGGAAACAAAGTGGGGGCAACGTCTTATAACCAGCTCTTTGCTGACACAAAAAATCACTAAAAGATTGAGAACTCCCACTCCGTGTGCCTCTGAACAGACTCCTACTGACCTCCCCGTTTTGAAGTATGGACTTCTGTTGAAAATGCATAGCAGTATTCTTCTTTTCCACACAGCTGGCTCAAAAGTTTCCTTCTGCTGGAGGTTTTGTCCTGCCTGTAAACCCTCTTTCCTGAAGGACATCTGAGTGAACATTCTACTGTGAAGTTCACCTGAATTACAGATTAATTGGGGAGATAATTCCACTGAAAAAAGCCATGGAGTTGTCCAATAAAATAATGTGAGTAGTAGTTAAAATATTAAGAAGAAACTTTTAAGTAGCAGCCCTCAAAGAGCCAGACTTGCATTTTCCTGTAGCATTGCTGAGGTCAATGGATTTACTTGAGATTTATGCTTATATGAAAGCAGATGTCTTTCACTTAAAAATTACTGTCATATCCCTGATAAAGATATAAAACAAAGAAATTTCATAATCAAGATCTCATGTAGGTAGCCCTACCTTTATGAGAGAGCACAGATCATAACTGAAGATGTAGAGAAATGCAAAAAGTCATCTGTCTTGCTTGCGATGTCATAGGCCATCCTAAAGCAAGGTCAGACTCACTGTTATGCATTAGTATGATTTGTTATGAAAAGTGGCATTTAAATATTTAAATGTACCAGGTCTTATGTGTTTAATTTCATTGTTTAATCATTGCATAGTTTCCCAACTAAGTCGTTGTTGGCACAGAGTGGTGGGTTGCTCTTAATTTTTGTGCTGCTGCAGCTTTTCAGAGCCTTTCACTGATGGTGAGGCACTTCAGCTATACATTATTCCTTTTTTGCTCTTGAAGCTGTACTTCAAGGTAAACAAACTTGCCAGACTTTCTTTTCCTGGAACATGGTAAAAACAAGATATCCCAGTATATATACAGCAGAGCCTATACCTCTTGCTCTTTTAGAGTGCAGCTATAAATTCGTTGTTAATGCACCATGCCAGGAGTAGGGCACAGAGTAGATGTACATCCTACTGATAATAACAGGAGTTGCACATATAAAAATATCTAGCACCACACTAAAGAAGAACTTTGAGGCATTTAAATGACACTTATCAGGTTGTAGCTACTGTGTAAGATAATAGACTCTAACAAAAACCATAGATGGCATCCTAGCTGTCTCATTGTTGTATATACTAACAAACCTTTCTAACATCACATGCTTCATACAAAATAGGCATCCTCACTGGAGGAATAGGATTGCCTCCTAAGGACTGCAACCCTGCTGGTGTCTAGTTTAAACAGACAGCAGATTAAACAATTGAGAGAAAAATGTAAAACCAGAAGTGTTTATACTAGTAGTGCTAAGCACCAAAAGTTTAATAAAGTGAAGTCATAGGGGCTCCCATGTTAAAGTTTACTATGGTGTTTACAAAAAAAAGCTGGAGGGGTATAAGGACCAAATAAATGGAGGCAGAGGGGAAAGACAGAACATGATTCAAGACAGAGATGAGAAAAGAAAGTACAACATCGTAATGCAAACATGAAACAAGCATTTGGAAGTAAGCTACTTCAAAATCAGTGCTAAGCAGCATGGCTTTGAGAATTTATTCAAATACTTATTTTTGCTCCTGCTTTCCCTACATGCCCAGTGAAAGACCCCTTTGACAGGCCTTCTTCCGCTGGAGCCAGATGTAATGGCTCTGAGCAACACAGGGTAAATATCTCTCTGTCCTTGTATGTGTGGGTTTGTATAAGTGTATGGCTTGCCCTGGAAAAAGGTTCTAAGTGAGCCCTCTTTTTTCCCCAAGAGGATCATTCTGTCTTTCCAGAGGAAAATCTGAAAAAAAAACCACCCATAGCAATAAAACAACCCTGAAGTCGCCCCTCCTTGTGCCTTATGTTTTGGATAACTTTTTTTTAGCATAGTGGTGGCTGCTAAATTTACACTTGCTGTACTAGCATTTGCTCATCTTTGGACTGTTGCAAGCATTTGACTAATAGGGACATAAAAAAATTAATTAATTAAGAATTTTAAATGTGCCCCTAAAACTTACATAAATTTATGTTATAATTCTACCTCCATCTCCAACATAACCTCAGTTTGTGTCACCTCGAAAGCCCCCACACAGAATTACAGGCATCTTATGCAGAGTTCACATGAGGACAAGTCCTTTTCTTCCCTCCTAGCGAATCTTTGATTGCACTGTAACTAATGCAGCCTGCTGCATAGTTTTCTATAAACTCCATGCAGAGGAACAAGATTTGGGTAGGGCCAGGGCTTGTTTTCCCACAAAAGTTGTGAGTTTATTGGTTGATACAAACCAGATTAAAGTAGGGGTTTGACTGTTCACAGATATGTCAATTAAAACAACATCTTAAGTACAGTTTGTTGTTAAACCAGTACATATCTTGACTGCACTGGCCTCCAGCTTTGGCTTTGAGAGAGTGTTTATGCAGAGGGAGAGCTCTTTGCAAAGCCATGCACACAGGCTTGTCCATCCATATATAAACTTAGATGGAATTAAATTTATTTTTATCCAGGAGGATGGAGCTGCCCTGTGACTACACAACAACGTGGTTCCAGCTGCATTAGATGGTACTAATGGGGTGCCATTCTCCCCCTTTTCCATTGAAAAGGCACCACTGAAATGTACACTTAAAAAAAAAAAGTCCTGATATTTACACTACATGGATTACATTGATAGCATAAAATCTTTTTTTGTCACTAAAAAAAACCAGGCTGTTATTAAAAATCTGACTAACTGTGCCTGCAACTTCTGCATTCAGCTATTGTGAAAACTACCTTTTTTTTGGCAGTAGCCTTTTCTCTGCCTAAAAATACAAAGAATTAAAAGTATATGGTCAATGTCTATAAAATGATGTTTCTTTACTATCCACATTCTCTTCTAAGACAAAACAAAAAGTACTAATAAAACCCAATCTTCCCAGTCCCTGGTGACCTAGTAGTCTGTCCTGCAAAGATCATCCCCAGAAACATTCTTTCAAAGACAGAGAGTTCTGCTTCAGATTAGACTGCCGAGTCCTGGAGCTCACACAACAGCCCTACTGAAAACAATTAAGTAATTTATACAAAGAAGCAACTGTGACCTTATCCAGACAAATACCTTCCCATTATTAGGACAAAAGAGACAGTATGTTGTTTTACTTTCTCTCATATTATCTGCTGTAGTGGTATTTTTTTAATTATGGGAAATAAACTAAAAAATAACATTGTCTAGCAACAAAGAAAACAGACACAAACAAAAGAGAAACAGAGTGACCGTTCTGCTTTTTGCATTGTATACTTCTACTTTCAGGTAAACTGAATAAAACTAAAACAACAAACAAGTTTAAATGAACTGGCTAATCAAACTCCCAACAATTAATTGATACCGGGACTCAGGGTCAGTCCAGAAGTTGGTTTGTTTTCTTGGGTTTTTTGTTTTGTTTTTTTGGTTTGGTTTTGTTTTTTTAAAAATTTAGAAAGCATCTGAGTTTCATTAAGTTGTTCTAAGGATATATAATTTTATAATTCAATCTTTTAAATTAAATCATTAACATGCAGAACAAACATTTATTATTTTCCCCTTCAGCCAATTTTTGCTTTTGAATGAAAAGACTTAAACTTTTCAATTTCATTAAAGCTACATAATGAAAAATGATTAATTCATAATATGGGTTATTCTGATGAATTACATGGTTTTCTTACTATTTGTATAGCAATTTATAAGTTATGTCATGGTAATACACTACATGGCACCATCAAGCTATTAGTAACAATGTTGATATAAACACATTCTGCATTTAACTTTGCAAGACAATAAAACGAAAAAATTATAATGAAAGAGAAAAAAATGGCAAGGGATGTTAATCACCTCAATTTGTGATTCTTGGCAGAAGCGCCTTGAGATTTCTCTCATGGGCCTAGTCTTAGGAATACATTACGCTCAAAGAATTTAATGATATAGAATAAAACCATGTTTTAACCATGATTTCATTAATTTCACCTGTATTTTGTAGAGCCATATACTCATCCCCATGCTGACCTGGTAAAAATATGTAAGAAAGCTGCACAGATCCAGCTGGAGTTTCAGAGAATTAAATCCTATTTAAAAATTTAAATTAAACTTCCATTGACCATGACTTCTTTGAAATTTCTTTTCTTTCAAGGTATTCTTAGAAGCTGCATAATTACCATGTTAAGAGAAACAAAACTACCAAGTTAAGTTATACACAGCCAATAAAAAGTGTTATTGATGGCTTATTTAAAACAGTGGCAAGAGATATCTAAAAATCTTAGTTATCTAAACAACAGTCAATAGGAGGAATTTGAAGACATAATATTGTCTTTGAATGAGAAATATTTGAGCTAGGAAAGTGATTGTGTTGCAGGAAGGCCATGTCAGCAGTAACCAATGAATGGAATAACTTGTTATATCACTGGTACTTGCAGTGCGGGATTCGGCATCTCTATACAGTCAGAACTAAATGTTCTGACCCTTCAATCAGAACTAAATTCATGATTTTTGTACTGTGTATGTCTTATGATTCCTGATTTTCCTCTTCTGCAACAGTTAGGGAAGTGGCTGAATGCAGTATTTTTGAAGTGCTGCAACTAACTGTGAAATGGAGGTCAAAGGATGGGTTAAAAGATGATAAAAACATTAGTAACTTTCTCTTCTGAAGCAATGTCACAGTCTGCTCTGATGCATCATGATCAAAGACACTGTTCACATTTCTGCTGTAAAATTTAGGTGTTCCAGTGTAAGTCATACACCATCATTTTCAGATCAACAACCCAAACAGGTCACTAAATGCTGAGGCCTCAGATCTATCGTTACTGAATTTAGCAACTATTCAAGCAATAATTCAGCACTTTTTATCTGGAAGCTAAATAAAAATTTTTGCAAAGATAAGTCTACTGGCTTTTGTCATAGGAAAAAATGAGATCTGTTGAAAGCAAGTGCAAATAAGAGGTGTCCCAGCCTGTCTCTATGCATCCTGAGAGGATAACAAAGCAAGGAGTAAGGAGCAGCAGCCCTTGAGGAGTTTGCAATAATAATTCATCAATCTAATTTCCTTTATAAGAACCTAATGGGCCCTGCAGACTGGAGATTGAGTCAATGAAGCAGAAAATCAAGTCATCAGAAAAATACAGGAGAAGTGGAATAATGAGTTTGGGTCAGACCAAAGAGTCCACTCAGCCCAGTATCCTGTCTCTGTCATGGCCATAGCAGTTGTTTATGTAAGAATGTAAAACCATACATAAACCATACATGGGCAAATGCATAGTGACAATGTCCTCAGTATGATCTTGCACGGCAAGATTTTGGTAGTGGGGGGCTACTGGATGGATTCTGTCAGAAGCTGCCAGAAGCTTCCCTCATGGCCCACAGAGCCAATTCCAGCTGGCTCCAAGACAGACCCACTGCTGGCCAAGGCTGAGCTCAAGAGCAACAGCAGTAGCACCTCTGGGATAGCAGATTTCAGAATGGAAAAAAAAAATCAAAATTTAACTCTTTCTTTCAGACATTATCACACTGATTTTAGTAGCTGACTCTTTGCTGTTCAGGGTAGAGTAAACAAACAAGGATGGGAACCATCACTGCATACATACAGGAACTCAGCATAGGCTAAGTTATCTATGTAGTGTCATTACCAACTTGCATGTATTCAAGACAGAACCCAGAAAATAGGACAAAAAATGATCTTGTTCCCAGAAAAATAGAATGGATTATCCATGAGCAATCCAGTGGAGTAGAATCACCCAGTGACATTACTCAAATAGATTTTGAAAATGAGAAAAATGGAAATGTAGGAGTCTGACTGTGCCTAAACTTCCCAGAGTACATTTTAGCCCCATAAGTCATACTTGGTGAACTTCTGAGTTTTAGGACCGTGTCAGAAGAAGTTGCAATTTCTTGGTCTCAGTTAATCATTTTGGCAGTGGGAAATTATATGAGTAGAAGATGCCAAAATTTTTTTTACAAGTTGCTCCAGGGAACATAAGAAACCAAACAACGTTTCTTGCTTTACTAGAGTATGTTCCTTTCACAGGAAAGGTCCTTTTATTATGGCAGGTTGTTTATCATCTCTATATTGAATGAGAAAGCTAAAAGTTTAATATTTTTTCTTCAGTAATTTAATCCTAGAACAACACAAGTCTTTAAGCCAGTTTTATTCTCTCCCTCCTGAAGAGTGGCCTCATGGCTCCTGCTGTGACCCGTTAGATTTCATAGCTGATACCGAGCCCACTGCTGCTCCTGCCCACTGTGATGGAGAACTTGCTGTTGTAAATGGTTACAGCAGTGCAAAGATCACTGGAAGCTTATCCTTTTGTTTTTAATTTCCCCCCTATGGGCAATTTGTTCCAATTAGTACCTCAGCTAGCAATTATTGCTGCACAGACTTATTTCTGTTTGAACTGGCTGAGTTAAAGTTAGAGAATCTCTTGTGTGATGTAATATATACCCTAGTCTAGTGCTCTTGCTACAAAGAGAATCCCTTGTCAAGGATGCTATCTGGAAAAGGACTTTCCTCACTGATTTGGTTCTCTCTTTCATGGTACACAGGAATAATTTTAAACAGTAGCTTTCCTTTGCTGTAAGGGCACAGGTACCTAATGCATATGAGCAAAACAGCATGCACATATGTGCACAAATGATTTTTTGGTTGTTGCTATTGCTTTGTCTTGTCTGGGTGCTGACCATTCCTCACAGACAGGTCTCTCACTGGATCCAGTGGCTGGCACCCCTGGAGGGAGCATTGCACTGCACAGCACACACATGTGAGAGTCTCCCACACAGCATGCACTAGCTTCATTTCTTTTTTCCTGTTTTCTTAAGTGAGTACAAACCAAACTCAGAGAGTTATGGAATAGCTGGTTTTATCCCATATCCAAAAATCAAGATACATCACTACATACAGTGAACTATTTCACCCCAAAGCTTAATCAGAATAGAAAATTTTAATGGTGTAATGTAGAAAGAGTCTTGTCAGAACTTTGACACATTTCAAGTTTCTGGCATTAAACAATTTATTTAAAGGAAAAGGCCACATGGTGATGGAGACCTAATCATGGCTGGAAGAAAATGCAAATGAGAATTAGTCCTTAATCTCTTTGGTTTCCTAGCAGTAAGGTTATTCTAATCACCTGGCTGAAAGTGAGAGAAAGCTCTCACACACAATAATTGCAAATAATCCATAGATTCTGGGAAAAGCTTAGCATAGAAAGAGATAAGAGCAGCAAACCTTGTCTAAAAACTATTTGGTACCACTCTAAGGAAGTAAGTTTACACCTTAAACTAGCTCCTTGTCATTCCCCATTAACTTTCTCAAAGTTGAAACATTGGATAAACATTAAAAAATTAACCCAAATTATGCATATAATTTTCTTCAAAGAGGGTGGTTCTGTTCAAAATTAAGAAACCTGGTGACACTATTCACAAAGACAAAAGAAAACAAGATGAAAAGCCCGCACATCCCTTTTGGACCATGGGTCCCTGAGGACTGTCAGATAACATATATTCACACAAACCTCTGGGCTCATTTGTTTACTTACTTATTTGTGTAGTTTGGCTTATGGCCATACAGCAAAAACACTAAATAAAGAGCAACTTATATAATCAATTACAGACAACATTAATATCAAACAGATGTATACAAAATATAGAAATTAAAAATACATAGTCATCTTTGCCAAACACAACATATAACTGGAGATGCAATCCAGGCTACAATTATCTCAGTCAAATTATATCTTATAGCAGCTTCAGTTCTTCTTAAACTAATTACAAGTATAATGTGCCTCTGATGATACTGTCACTGAAGATCTCTCTTGCAATAATATAGTTCTTACTTTTTTGCCTCTTTAACTTTATTAATGTGAAACAGGTAGGAGTAAATAGTTTTGCTAAGTATACAGAGGCTGTGGAAAAAATTGGGTTACTTTTCTCATGTCATCATAACATAGTAAGAAGTAAAGGTTATTATGCATGTTGCTTAATGCCTATATGCTTCTGTCATGAGAATTGTGATGTATTTAAATGAGAGAAGTACTACCTATTTTATTTTTTTTATAATCTGCAATAATCTAAAACGGTTTGGTTTGTCAATGTGATCACAGGACAAAAGTACTTGGCAAAAAAGTAAAAAGCATACCTGTGAATACACGTAGATATGGAATGCATTTTAGAGATCCATATCCTCTAGACTATGGACATGATTCCTTAGTATTGTGATAGTGACTGCTTTGTGACTGCACAACAATGCCTGTGAAGGTGAACAGAATTGCGTTGATTTTATGGCACCAGGGTAGTTTGCCCGGATCACAAAATCTGCACAAATCTATCCACCTACACTTAAGATGCTTGCCTGGTTAGAAATATAAACCCCTCATGACCACGTGTTCAGAAGGCATAAACAATTCTAAAGCTGGTTTTGCTTGTACCAGTACATTACCATATTAATCTGAACCAAGTTTTGATTTGGTTGCACTATCACATGAACTGCAGTAAAAGAGAAATTAAGAAAATTACTCTTCTTCTCCAAAGAGGTGATCCCTAACTATGTATGTATTTTTTGTACAGAGAAAATCTAGTGATTTGTTTAAACAAATGCATTTTTCTTTGAATTGAAATGGATCAGAAATACGTGGTTTCAGTCCTTCTCATACTGACATGACCTGAGTAATAAAATCCTATATATACCACATTAAACAATCACCATTTTTTTCAGTAATTCAGCAGTGTTTCGTCATTTGAGAACATCCTGAGATGCAAAGCTGCCACCCAGATAGGTCTGAACCAGCTCACATCTAAGTTTTGATTTCCTCCTCCAAAGTCAGAGCGAGGTTGCAGAGTTCCCACTGGAGTATGAAGTTTTCAAAATACGAGGCTGCCATGAATGCTGGCAACATTCAGGCCCACAGTACCATTGAACTTAGCGGCATTAGAAAAGAAAATTCCTTGAGGTGGTAGACTTAATATCCCTGCAGGATGATGACAGTTCAGAGAAAATCCAGATGCATTAGCATGGGGGAAACTTATGTAAACAAGTTCTGCACTCCAGCAAAGAAATAAATGTCAAGGTAAGCTTGGCAAGCGACAAAAAAGGATGAGTCATATTTCTCCAATTTCATTCCAAAGATGCTATCTTTCACCTTCCTCAATACTGTAGTCACAAGACTGACAATGTTGCTGCTCCTTTATGGGAAGCAGTATTCAAACATTGTGGATAAATGATTTAGTAGAGCCCTACTATAATTTTTCATACATATTTTGTTTTTATTACCAAAATCTGGAAGGAGTAAGCCTCCATATGCAGCAATCAGTGTGCAGTTGCCTATCTAATGTTTATAAATCACTCCTCCTGCCATGCTTTTAGTTGATATTTTCACATTAAAATATATAGCTTGAAGTTGTTTTATGACAAGCTTCTTGTTAAGCAATTAATGGAAATTGTTATGTCCATTTTGCAAAAGAAGAAATGGAGGCAGCATCACTGAGCCCACATTTCCAAGCAATCATTTCCTTTGAGTTGTTTAATTTCTGATTGATTAACCAAATTGACACACCTTGAGAGCTCATTTTTTAGACTGCTATGCAATTTGATTACAGTCAACAGGATCTGCATGCACCTAGCAGGTCTGAAATTCAGGCCAACTACTCAGAAATCAAGGAATTAGAAATAAAAGGCCACTTTTGCAAAGATTTGCAGAAGATTACATGTGATGTTTGGGACACTTAGCCCAGGACTAAAACCAGATGCTTAGCTCTCAAGCTAGAGAATCAGCAGAGTAATTGTCATTCCTGCTAATGCTGCTGAGTAGTATTATTATTTTCCTAAAAGAAGCATAGAAAGTAATTTTGTCTAGCTTATCCCTGTTCTCTACTGTTTGTTAATCTGACTCATTAATATGTATTTCTCTGGAATGAGTAATTATTTTTACTTTAGGGAAAAGAAGTCAGTCCATGATATAAATATTAATTATTAATTAGTTAATTATTGTGATAATAAATAGAGAAACCAGCCATTTAGAAAATATTTTCAGCTGAGTTCATCAGTTTTTTATGCTAATTAGATCTCTAGGTGAAACTTTATGTGTAATGGGCTCCTTTCCTTTCCTTACCTAAAGTTTTGCCATTTCTGTTTTAAATTAGTTTTTTTAAAAACTGAAATGCATAGAAAAGTTTATTGTTCATCAAAGAAATTCAGTTTTAATCTTTTTAAGTCTAATATCCCAGGATAGTGATTTTTTATACTGTCCAAGCAAGGTTTTTTAGATAAAGAGATTCCAGATTGTTGCTTATTAAAAATTACATTTATTCTTGTCTCCATTCTCCCGTGATTACTCTTGCAAACATTGATCCTTGAAAATGTAGCAAAGTGTTGTAATGACATGGTGTTATCCTGTGTGATTAGCATTGCAGAATACAGCCAGCTTCTTTTTTTATGTGGTAAATTTCTATCCTATCCAAATGATTTAATCCAAATTATATGTGGATTAGAAAAGCAATTGTGGTCTGTTGAATTCACCAGCAAGCTGGGGATTTCTAAATTTGACAATTTAAGACTATATAAGTATAAACAAAGCTCATAATTTCCAAAGGATATGGCAGCTATGATTTAACATGTGCTTGCTTCTTGCTTATGGACATCTATATGCATGTTGCTGTACAAAGAAGATATTTAATCCCATGCCAACAAACAACACCAAACCTATTTTGAAAAAGCCAAGTCACCACATTTTTATTCAGTTCTGCCTGTTGTCAAAGCTAAGTGTAAGAAAAAGAAGTGTCCTGAAAAGCCATTTGGAAGCCTTACGGTAAACAATCTCCAAGCTAGTGATAAAAACGTTTCCAAGACATGCTTCTTGGTGTTAGTGGTTCAGAAATCTCCCAAAACTGTGTTTTGTGTTTAGGAGTGATTTCTGGTTTCTCTTTGTTAGGAAGAAAACAAAAAGATTTCTCGCAGCACTAGTCCTGGGACCTTCAGCTGTACCATTCCCAGGCTCCCTGAGCAAGCAGAGATGTGCAAGTGAGAAACGCTAACAGCCAGAGGTGTAATTTTGGTTCAGAAAAACTCTGATCTTGTCTGCACAGATCCATTCAACCTTGCTTTCTCCATACTTAGCTATGTGATTCCTTCAGCTATGTTGCTGCAGGTCTGTTAAGTAACTGGGGTGACAAGACCCTATAAGACCATCAGCCCCTGTATGATGACAACCAAATGGGATCTTCCTTTTCATTTTCTGTACACCATCACCTTTTTTCCCAGCCTACCTTTTGTATATCTCCTCCTCTGCATTTCCTTATGTGGGTTTCTATCACTTCCCTTCTTCCCGCCAGTCTCTCTCATAGTATCTTTATCTTGGTTTTTTAAATGTTGGAAGAAACTGAATTTTGACCTGTCAAATTCATACATACTGCATAGCCATTCCCTGTAACCATGAGATGTGTTTACTGTGCCCTCCCTCTGTCCCTTTTCCCCACTTAGTCTCAGATCAGACTTTTTGTGTGGAGCTCATCTCCTCGCTTCAGACAGGAATCCCTGAGCCAGCTTCTTCTGTAAGGTTCTTCCTTACAGAAGAAATAAATGGGTGCTTAGAGACATGATTTATCTCAGGCTTTTTAAATGCCTGCCTCTGGATGAAACTACTTGAACCTTGTAAGATCTTCTTTCTCTCCTTTGACTAGAAGGGAAACCCAGATAATCAGCTCAACAACTGAGAGTCCTCTTTGAGACACTTACATTTGGCCAGAAAGATCTTTAGTAGCCCTGCCCCATGCAGACCGGTGGCAGAAAATGGGGATTTGAAATAGGAAGATGGTAAAAACCACAATTCCAGCTCCAAACAAAAAAAAATCCAAGAAATATTTAGAGCTAGAAGTACCAATAAACTATGTACTGTTGCATGGCTTTCAAGCACTTGACCTTTTTAAGATTGCAATTTTTAAGTTATACATAAGATGAAGTTTTAAAAAAAATCCAAATCAGCAAAAACTGTAATATCCAGAATGATCTGGTAGAAAAAAAACTTCTACACTGTGAGTTAGGCTTGATGCTTTAGATGTTACAGCTTCCACTCTTCATCCAGTTTCTGAACTATAAAGATGGGATTTATGGCCTTACAAACATGAAGGTGAGGAATCATAATAAAAATAAGCATACTGATTCACATGACAAGTATGTGCCAAATAAAGCCGTAAATCATTTTATGCAGCTTGTCATTCAAACATATTTGACTGTCATCCAAATTGCTGGAATTGTCCTTCACACAGGAAAAAAAACCCCTCTGTTTATTTTTAGGATAATTTGAAGAGCAACATATTAGCTTCAAATTAATGAATAGCTCAAGTTGTTTTTATAAGCTTAATAATATTTTCCATTGTCCCTCCCTCCTTAACACCTATCTTCATGGCCTAATAATTCACATACTTTATTTTTTTGAGTTTGGGTGAGTCATGAAGTGCACATTATGATGATAAATATATCATCTCTGCTTCCTTTTAACATGAACTCAGTGCTGTGATTCACACCATAAACGTATTTTACTCATTCTACCCTTTGTTCATAACCTTGACTGTGTTAACATCAACAGTACTGCTGGAATCACATGTTTCTACTTAAAAGCTAACATAAAGGTCTTATCTGCTTTACATTCTATAAATTCTGTCTGACACATTTTTTTCCTATGACTCCAGCTATTCATTTGAAATCACAAACGTTATTGTAATGCAAGCTGGAGAAACTCACCTTAAATATGAAGGTGATATTTTCCCTCTGTGATGCCATTTAACTGATTTGTTTGAGTAAATTAAATATTGCAAACGGTATTAACAAAGCTTTTTCTTTCTTTTACAGCTTCAGTTCACAAGCTCAAGCTCTGCTGGGACTGTTTTTAAAGTTAGAAAATCAATACACTCTCTGTGTGTTGCCCAAACAGAATCCCACTCGGTGCTCTCCTGCCCGGCCCCAAAGACCTATATTCACTATACCTATATTCACACCATCCCTGATACCCAGAGCATGTACTTTGCTTCTCCAATTTCAAGTGAGTAACTAATGACTTTGCAGTAATTCTAGGAGTGCAGTGCTTGGTGATCCTGACTGAGAGCAATTACATGTGTGTCATTAAAGCAACATGTAGCTGAGCCATAATAATCCAAAGATAGTGATACACTTTTATGTGTGCTGGTGTCAGAACACCAAGGGACATAAGATTTTCCTTAAGAGGAAGTTATTGGAAAGTTAAAAGCAACACAGCATAAGATGTTTTCTATGCAATCCTTTCAGGAGGCTTCTTTGTGACATTAAACCACTGATTGACTGTGTTTGTGTGCTCAGAGAAAGATAATGATTAGAAGTTGCTGGTTAATTACAAGGTGGAAAGAAAACAATGAGATCATTTGGAAGTGAACAGAAAAGCACATATACATGTTGTGGGAGATTCTGAAAGCAGAAAGATTGGCTTATCAGCTTCCAGACCTAGAGAAGACAAACAAGTGCAGAGACTGTTTCCTATCATGAAACAGGGGAAGTTTTGTTGGTTTTTTTCCTGAAAACAAGTAATTTCAGATAAAACATTTTGTCCAGTGTGAACCAATAACCAATGTCCTGCCTTTACATTCAGGGCTGAATATATGCCAGATTTATTTGAAAGGGTCTTTGCAGGGAAAAGATGTGGGAGTATGTGCTGTGAAGCTGTGAAGAGGTGAGAGGAGTGAGTAGGGGCAGGTAAGGAAAGGTGGTGTAGGAGATTTGGAAGTTTCCTAAAGTGGCTTCCTCCAGTAAATCTTCATTTGTTGCTGCAACAGGACAAGACGTACTGCATGCAAATCTGCTAAGGCAACCAGATTGAATAGCTCTAGCCCATAGATCTTGGTCCATCCCTAGACCAGGAAATTGCATGGCAAATTGAGGAATGTATTTTTCACTCAAGCAAATGGCAATCTTACTATTAACTTCCATGGGTCAAGACATTAATTAAAGAACCTACTGGTATTTGCTTTTTAAACATCTTCTTTGATCACAGATCTTTGAACATCTTTGGCTGACATTTTGTTTGTGATGTTCTAACAGCAGTAAAACTTAATTTTCCATTTTCATTCAAGGCTGGAATAAGTTTTGACATAACTCAAACTCCTATGGCTAATTTTAATATTAAGATTAAACAAGGAAGTGTTGTTCTACTTGAAAAGCTTCTTTCCATGAAAACCTCATGTATAGCATAATGTTGAAGAAAGAGACCAGGGTTATCTAAACACTCACTATCCTGTTTACTATGGTTATCAGCTGAGGACTAGTGTATATTTATTACAGAATTGTTAGTTGTTCAGGTACAGCTCACCTATCTGGACCTTTTTTCTTCTTTTTTTCTTTCAGGATGACACTGCCTGCTTATCCTGCCTTGAGAGGAGTCGCACAAAGTCAGTTATTTCTATACCTGTGAGAGATAAACCACCTATGCAATGCCTTGCCAGCCTGTCCCACACCCTTTACCTTCCATCCTTCCTTCTTTCCCTCTCCTGGTGGAGACACAGCATTCTCCCACCCCTGGCCCTGGCTCCTCTGGCACGCAGCCACCATTCTGCAGCAGGTCTGACTGGATCTGATGTCTGCCAGAGACTGTTCTTCATCAGCTGGGCCCTGGAGGTAAGAGCAGTGACTGAGAAAGGCTTCTCCCAAGTAAAATATGACTTATTCATAGGAGCAGAGCACTTGGGGAGAAAAATGTTAATGTGAGATGAGCTGATGTCTCACCGGAAAGATCTACAGGCCTAACTCTTCCTTGGACCCCACTTTCTGGATGGAAATACCCCTGAAGATTTCTCTTTTCTTAGCTTCAGAGCAGAGATCTTCTCTATAATAAGGCAATGCCTCTGTTTTGTGTGTTTGGGAGCTCCTTTTGCCAAGCTCGTCTGGTGAAGAAACTAATGGACATTGGAAACATTCCTGTGACTGCCCTGCTTCATGTACCGCATGCTGCACATCAGCACAAGAGGAGTCCCTGCTTCTAAAATTGAACTCTCTTTCTTAACAGCCTCATTTACCAGGACACTGAGCTGGCAAATCAGATGCACACGACTTGCCTGGCTGTGCTGTGTCCAAGCTCTGCCTCCCTACAACACAGGCTCTCCCCTTGAAGTTCACTGCAGGTAATTTCATCTCTAAGTACTTGTAGGTGTCTGGCTATCTACTTTTTTTGTTGCTTATCGCACTTGGGAATCTGGGAAGACTCTTGAAACTATTTGTTTTTGTGCTGCTTTGAGAGACCATACCATCAGAAAGACACATGTAATATTCAAAAATATAGTGGAATGTCTCCCAATATATCTACGGCTGATTTTAAAACTGTTCAGAAATATCTTGGTTTGTCTTTCTTTTAATTATTACCTAGTAACTGATCACTTATTATATAATTTGCACTCAAGGAGTAATCTGCAAGTATTTACAAATTCAGGCAAATCTTTTTAAGTAGTGTATGTGTATATATATAATAAAAAAAATGAAAACTCCTACTTATTTTTGTGTGTTTTAAAATTCCGCACATTTAATATGAAGGGCACTATCTACTGGTATAATCTAAGGAATTATTTTTCTTAAAAAACAGTGACTGTGATCTTGGTTCAGGAAGTCAATGAAATATTTCAGAATACAGGCTATCTTTCTGAAGATAGAAAAAATTGGGTGGGACAAATATTTTCTGCATCTGGTATTACTTGTAGGTAGTAGTTGTGTTCCTTGTGTCATTGGAAATTATACAAACATGCATTATTACTTGCTTGTTAGCATACAGGCTAGCAATAAACTAATTATCTATTTAATGTATGCCCTTCCTTCTGGTTCTCAGGTTTCAGCCCAGTGAGTTCAAGTCACTATCAGCTTTCAGGCTATGAGTTGTCTCTGCTCCCAAAATGTCAGCAGGAGGATTGCCATTACATTAATTGGGATCAGGATTTGACTTCATGAGTATTTTTTAGGGAAGATCTGAAATGCTGTGTTAAAAATTCAAATAAGAGACATCTCAGCTTACAAATAAGTAAGGCATTCATTTCTTTCTTTATGTAAAATGATTTGGTCAATACCCAGAGGCAGTTAAATTAAGACCGGTTACAGCTTTTACTTGCTGCTAAAAACTCAGTAATTCACATCCAGAATAGATTTTTTCTTTTTAGTAAGAGAGAAGCAGACTCCAGATATTTATATTGTGACACAGATATGATTTCTTTTAGAGCATGCATCAGTCTAGAGTAGATAGCTTATGCTGCCAAAGTCAAAGGCTGGTTGTCTTAGAAGCCCTTCTAAGTGTACTAGAAAGTTATACATTAAGCTATGTCTCGTTGTGCTTAAGGTTTTGTGGATGGCAAAACATGAAGATGTTTTTCCTCACAAAACAGATGAATACATTAGGCAAGGATTTCTTAAAAAGCAGTGTGTTGCTCCAGTGACAGCTGTAGTGCTTCTCAGCTCAAGAAATTCAGTTGTGTCTTGAACAGGAAGATTAGTAACCTCTTAATTCACCCAGCAACCTGCAGCTTACACCAAAAATACTATAGGCTATGTGTAATAATTCACAGTATTTCACAGATACTATGTCCCTTACCACTAGGCTTACAACTGGGGCAAAAAGAAAATAATACAACTCACTATGTAAAAAATGCATTCTTGCTATTTCTGCATAAACTTTCCAGCACAAAAGCAAGCTCAGAGCATCCGAGTGGTGAAGGGAGTGCCCAGTGTGGCACCCAGGCTGTGCAAAATTTGCTTTAGTTCAACTTTATTTTCTCCTGGTTGTGGAACCCTGTTGGGGCTGGTGTATAGCAGAGTTTAAAGGCTAGTGTAGATGCCAGCAGTCTCAAAAGGCTATTTTAGTAGCCAGGATTATTGGGGCACAAAGGAACCACAAAGCCCTTGCTCACTGACTGCCTCATGCCACTAACACACAGCAAGGGAGTGACAGAAGATGCTCATAACACAGGAGCTTTTCACTGCTCTTTGGGAATATCTGTGTTACAAATTCCTCTGGCATCCTGGACTGATGCAGGTCTGCCCTGGTTCACTGGTGCACTGGTGTTACAGTTTTGGGGAGACAACCAAAGTGCTGAAGATTACTTTTTAAAGACATGATGCTGACAAATTAAGTTCAAAGTCTAAGCAGGGCCCTTCCAAGTGGCAACTCTCCAGGGCTGGACAGTTATAGCATTACTTCTATAAATCTTTTCAGGAGCTTCTTGGGCTTCAAATACTTCCAACATTTCGTCATTCCCATTAAATAAGGAAAATTGTGAAATCCTTTTTTGGAGGCAGAATAATTATATTCTCAGGAAAGAATAATAAAAAAAAGAAGAGTTGGAAACCACTATACGTGTTGGAAAACAGACTATATGATAGAATTAAGCATCACAGTAAATACTGGCAAAAATGTTAATACAATAGCTCTCTTGAATGTAGTCCTGGAAACTGATGTTGATACAAAAAGGTGCAAAGAGAACTTTTAAGAGATTTGTTTAGGACTCTTCTTTGTAGCCAGGGAATAGTGTAATTTCAGCTATAAAACCTCTGCCAAGCTGTGTACATGTCTCACTGTGAGGTGTTCACTTCTTTATCTGCACGTCCCAAACAAAACCAACTGGAGCAAATGTTTTTTTTGCTTTACATCAAGTGCTTTTTCCTTCATCACATTTGTTTGCTACTTCTATTCCTGTTAATTAGGCATTCTGGGATATTTGGGAGGAAAAAATGGGAAAACAAGTGGCAAAGAAGTCTCTTTAGCAATAAAATGGATCACATTATTGCAGCAAGAAACTCACAAGGCCACGTGAGCAGTGGGCTCATGCAGCTGGATACTTCTATGGATGACTCAAATAAAGTATCAGTTGTTTAAAAATGAAAACCCTCCAGTGAACTAACACAGTACACTAAAGCCTCCAATTAAGGTATGCTTTCTTTTTTTTTAATGCTGTGACTAAAGTTATTGAGATAAAATTTGGTGTCCACACTCACATCTCTATGTAAAACAAAACAAAAAAAAGAAGTCAGACAGAAGCTGGGACAATGTTATATGGATTCAGAGAAAGAAGAGACTCAAACTGATGAAGATTCAAAAAGAAAATGAAAGGAAATATCAGTCTGGAAAGCTGAATAAATGAGATGCACTGTGTTTGGACCCTGTTGGACTGTTTCAGACTCTCAGAATACCTTTGCTTGGCAAGGCACTATACTGCCTATGACTATTTTTTTAACTGATGCATGATGTTGGTGTTCACACATTTCTTAAATAAATTAATTCATCTGACACAGAGTCCTCTCTGTTTGCTACATGGATAGAAGGAAACAGATTTAGTGCCATTTATACCACAGAAATTGAATACTCATATAAATGTGCTACTGGATTTACACTGAGTTTTCAGAAAGTCACAAAAAGAGGAGATCCAAAAGACTACTGGATGCAAGAGACTTTTTCTAAAACGTGAATTGTTGAAAGTTCATCATTTCAGTTTGAGGAGCATCTTTTGAATCCTGTATTTCCAAAGAAGAATTTAAGTGTTAAATTTAGTACTCAGGTGTTGAGCCGGAAACAATTTGGGACAGGGTTCAGTTGAAGAATAGGAAAATAATTTTTTTTTTAATTTGCAGAAATTTTAAAGGTTTGATGCACAGAGAAGCTAAGGTTGCTGTAAAACTGCAAATTTCACAAGAGCATAGAGGGAAATATAGTTCTGGAGATGGATTAATGAGGAAAATTGAGACAGGGACCTATTACTGAGTATGCCACTGTATGGTTGACAGAGTGAGATGGTGGGGTCTGGTATGGCTGACCATGAGGCCGTACTGTCATACTCTTGCACACAGACAAGTTAGTTAAAACAGGTTTAGACTTGCAGGCTAGAAGTGTGCAGGCTCCAGGGGTTCATCTACAGGAAAGCTGGGTGTGCACGGGTGGCACCACAGGCACTGCTGACGAAGCTCCCACTGCCACTGGAGCAAGGAGTGCTCAGGCTCAGCAGGGCTCATCCCGTTTGTCATGCTGTTGTTTCTCTGTCTGGTTGTTTCTCTGTCTGGTGACACGCTGTGTGTGCAGGGAGGCGTGCCAGGGAAGGAAGGTTATCCTGTGTCAAGGAGAGCTGTGGCACTGCTCTGTCCTCCTGCACTGCTCGGACCCACAAGCAGAGCCAGGCTCACCCTTGGCATCAGGCAGTGCAGGGGCCCAAAACCAGCCTGGGCATAGAGGGGGAGCTCAGCCACACCTATGCTGAGTGGTGTCAGTGGCAAACCCCGAGTTCACATCAGGCTCCTGCACCAGAACGGGACTTTGTCATGTATTCCAGTGGCTCTCAGAAAGTGGAGGCATCTCACACTAGAAAATATATAAAAGGTTATTTTCTAAACTAGATCTATAAATGTATATAAAATATTTATATATTTATAAATCTAATAGCAATCTATTTTAAAAAGGAGGTTTTTAACCAAGGTACTTAACACCCAAATTTAATTTAAAAACTTATTTAAGTTATTTAAGATAACATATTTGAATATGTATTATTAATTTCAAATTTTTAAAATATGATGTAAATTTGTAAATCCAGGAGTAATGGGAATTGACAATTAGTATCCCAAAGCCATAAGTGAGTAATGACTTAGTTATGATTTTGGAAGAAGTCTGTTCCTAAAAATACTGACCACATTTTCATGTACATCTAGGAAGCTTAACAGAAAAAAAAAAAGGCATCAGTGACAGGACCCTGAAGTTGTTTCAGGGGAGAAAGGTTCTTCACCCAGAGGGTGGTTGGGCACTGGAGCAGACTCCCCAGGGAAATGGTCACAGCCTGACTGAGTTCAAGAAGAGTTTGGACAATACTGCCAGGCACATGGCTGTGACTCTTGGGGATGGTCCTGTGCAGGGCCAGGAGCTGGGCTCCATGATCCTGGTGGTTCTTGTCCACCTCAGCTTAGTCTGTGATTATAAGGTATTTTTATAATGGTCAACTTTTGCAAAAATGCCACACTTGAAGACCACATAAGGTTTTATATATGTTCTAGTACTTCCATAAGGCTCATTGGCCACAGGAACAGCTTAGACGAGCTAAGTATTTTTCTAGCATCAGTACTTCACCATCTGTTTCCTCCTGCAAACACCATTCTCAGCAGGAGCCAAGCAGGGTATGCAGCAAGCAGTGAGAAATGGCAGAACTAAAAAGTAGGAACACAGTATAGGAAAACATCTACTTATAGAGTGGAATGTCACCAAGGGAAGCAATTTTTGAGTTTTATTGCAATAAAACAAAGTAATTGTACCACACTGAACCTTTCCTAAAGTTTTAATCCCAGATGCTAAAATATGAGGTACATGATAATGTTTTTAAGTTAGATACAGTTTTTGACATAAAATTAGATTGGACAAAATTGTGATTAAATATAATACAGCACTGCAGATTCATGAATTCTTTTCAAGATCAGTTAACTAAAGAAGAAATAAGTCATGCTATTTTCACTCTTCTCCTGTTTCTATGGCTACTGAAAACCAAGCTTAGAAACTGAATGATGCATATGTCTAACTTGGCAGATGAATTAAAGTCTAAATATCACTGTAATAGTGTAATTCTGAACATTATTCTAGCTTCCTGTGTTTGAGTTTCCTTTACATGAACTTGAGATGAGATAGAACATAATTACTTGTTAATTGCTTTTTATAGAACAGACTGCAAGAAGAGATATGCAGCACCAGGAAAAGTTAACAGACATGAGAATATTGGTTTATATTCAACCTGAATCTTCCACAGCACAATAATATATTTATGAACATCACTTCACATGAACTAAAGGTCCTGCATCTCTCTACCTGTCACTTGAAAACAGTGTAGGTCTCCTACAGATTTTGTGTTATCAGCTCTGATGGGTGGCTTAGATACTCCAGAACTTCTTAAATAGCATCAGGCTCCCAAGTTTGGCAACAAAAATGCTCTCTCTATGACTGAAACAGCCTTCAGGCTACTAGAACAACAGCTAAACAAATTCTGGGTTTATGCTCAGCAGCAGGTAGTGAAATAAGGCCTTATGCTGGGACATGCAGATTGCATCGAGGATTTAGTAGGCAATGAATAAAAATTCATCTGGGCAGGAAACACATGAAAAGTTCTTTGGGAAATGATGCACTGAACATAAAAAAGGAGACATGGGTTTTGTGTTCTGATAAGATCAAGACAAGTGATGTAACCTGCTTGCCTCTTGATATATCAGATCATACTGGTACAACTTACATGCACTGAAATGATTACCTGGCACATGATACTGGAAATGATTCAGTATTTAAGTAATGTAGCAGGCAAAACTCCTTTTTCCTCATGGAAAACATTGGCTCTCTGAATATTCTTTTGTACATAGACTTTGTTACTTTAAGGTGCTACACAAGCCACACTGAGAGATCATCAAATGCGCAATTTTTAGTTCATAGGAGCACATACAATTTCTTGATCCATGAAAGAAACACCCCAATATATAATTAATTGCTTAAAAATGAAGGCAATTTGATCTCATCTGGTTTGGTCCTGCTCTTTGCTGCTCTTATCCCTAAAAAGCTGCCACCCAGTATTTGCTGCACAGAGGTGTTCCCCTTGCTCAGCTCCATCCTTTGGTTCCCACATATTTGCCTGGAAGGATCTCATCTCTGTTGGCCTTTTTGGGCAACTACACCACTACCACAGCTGCACATGTGAGCTTCTTCCAGTTCCATTCTGTTTTCTTACAGATAGCATATTTCTCCCTTTAGTAATTTCCAAGTTTCTCTTTTTTTTCTCTTAGTAAACAAAGATGTAAGGTAGCCACATTTTCTCATTTATTCTCTCTCCCTCTCTTAGAGCTGTCTATTCATCATGCTGGAGACAGTTTCAAAGGCAAACAGACTGCCACATTGATTTCCATTTGGGATTCAAATTTAACTAAATGAGAAGGTCTGTCTGTATTAAATAACTTTTAAAAACACTTAAACAAGTTAGTGAAATGCTAACTGTTTTGAGTTCTTTTGAGGGCAGGGGGATCTAGAAAAGGCACGTTTTGAGCAGCAACAATCTGGATCGGGAAAGACTGCCAGTCAAAAATCATATGAAAAGAGCGTGGTAAGGAAACAAGAGAAGTCCTTTCAGAACAGCTAAAGAAATATAAATATCCTTGATCCTTCCAGCTTGTGCTTCTTACTCAGCTGCAGACTCAGAGAACTTGGGAAGCAGCTGAACAGGTGCTAGTGGCTTCTTCCTGCCTTGGGGCTAACAGAAAACAGATTGCAGAGGTTCTTCTACCTACAGCTGCCACTGCAGTCACCTTTCCTAAGCAAGAACTGCATTTGATGAGGGATTGGTACTTTTCCATTAAAAAAAAACCCAAAAAATTACAGTTCCCTCTTTACTGTCAAAGCAATTGGCACCTCTGTAATCAAGCTTTCCACCAATGAATAGTCTTGTTTGGGTATCTTTCACAGGCAAAATAAAGCAAAAACTAGAAAGAGAGTTTAACTAGGACACAGCCAGCCGATCTGGCAGTGGATATTTTTCTAAGGATTTTTGTCCATATGAGTTCTGAGCGCAAATGCCAAATGACATTCAGAAGAAAAAAGATCAAGCTGATAAAACTGTGAAGCAGGGCTGTTCCTACTATTTTGGCTGCCTGTGGTACGCAAATTACTTTATACTTCTTTCTTGATTAAAAGGAAAGGAAGTAAAAGTAACAACTAACCTTCCTTTTTAATTAAACTGATTAAAAAAGATCATCTGCGTGTTTGTCCTTTCATTTCATATTTCACTAGCCAAATGGGTTCTCAAACAGAGCTGTGCTGCAAGATAGAATATCTCTAATGAGGTAGCAACTTTTTTTTGCAGGTATCTACTTTATCAGGATGCCTCATTGTTAATAGTCTCCTCTGCCCAAGCAGCTGTGCCTGTGATATTAGAACAACATGTTCCCTCCAGGACAGTGTGTGGATTTATTTAATGTCCAGCCAGAGATAAAATGTAAGCTACTCAAAAGGAACTTACAAATCACCCTGTAAAAGGAAACTGCAGAGAGACAAGTTGCTGGTAAGAAGAGAGATGAAAGGGTTATGTTAAGCACGTACTGACCAAATTTCTCTTTCACCAAGTCACATTATGTAACCTGTCATGTGCAGAATACTTGCAGTTTTTAAGAGCTGAACAAGCATTGCAGATATGTGCAGAGCAAATATCTCTATTGAAATAACATGCTAGAAAAATGAAGCCATTTTGCATGGAAGTCAGGATGTAGAGGGAACAGGTGGCAGATAGAGATATTTTGGAAAGGAGCATGCAAGAGAACAGATTTAATCTGCATTGTTACAGGGGTCACTGGATTATTTACACATATTTACTGAAAAGAGAGTGAGACCACATGGTAATATATTTTTAATCTTAAGTATTCCTGCAGGGCAGGGCTGGACCTGGAGACCAGCTGCAGTGTCACAGGAGCAGGAACCGGTACTCCCAGGGGGTTGAAATAGCATTCTGGCTTGTAGGCAGCACAGGGGGAGCCCTGGGAAGGGGCCAGGGACCCCTAAAATAAAAAAATGGTTTGCAATGGGTGCCAAACTTTTAGTTGGCTACATTTAAATGAGGTAATCCCCCATAGCAGATCTAGGCTTATTGTGTCTAAAGAAATTTATTGGGAGACATTCTCACTAGCTGATTTGGAAATCTTACTTTCTTAAGTGCTTGTGCTTTCTTTACCCTAGTCCTCTGTCACTTGGGTGATTTGTGCCAGGCAAATGGTAACAGATGTCCTCTGGAGAGAGTTCTCCAGCAAAAAGGCATTAAACACGTTAGAATTTTTGGCATCATCTGTTTAGATCTTTCCTCCCCTCAACGCAGCAGACCAAAGCTTTCTCAGCCTTCCTCTTACCATTAGTGCAATTACAGAAGGATTTCCTGTTAGTCCTTACAGGCACGGCCTTTCTGCTGCTCCCTCCCTAACAGTGTTTGTGTCCCTTGCTGTTGCAGCCATGCTGGGGTTTTTAGTGCTCTCCTTCTGAACCCAGGTGGGTAACAGAGCCTTCCACAGCAGTAGCTTGCACTCCCATCCTCTGGTCTCACAACTCATTTGTTTCCTTCTGACTTTACCTATCATCCTTTGAGGCTGGTGAAATCTGCTTATTTTGAGTGCCTATAGCCTCACACTCTTTCTCTTTACAGAAATTAGGGAACTCCAAAACTTCAGAAGTAGCCCAAGCTTCCCCCATCATGATCTCTAAAGCTGTTGAATAGTTAATTCTTGTGTATTATTTTCCCAAGTAGTTAAAGTACTTCATTACCACTCCTGTCTTCTGAATGCAGAAATGTAAAAGCATTCAGAAATAACAAAACCTTCATATCTCTTGCTTTTTTGTGCTGAAAGTGTTCCTCACTGATATGTTAACATATGAAGAGGTTAGAAAAAATTTATTTTATTTTTAACAAATATAATTCACCTCTGATACAATATACTCAGATAAAGATAAACACAATTCTCAGGCCTTGCAGTGTAATTGAGCAACCTGTTGGAAACATGAAACCTGCAGACAGCTTTTAAATAAGTTGTTTGTAGTTACATTTTAATCTGTCCAAAACTGCAGAATAATTTAATACTAAAGGATCTCATCTATATTGCAATGAAACCAAGAGAGAATTTCTTGTACTCATTGTGGATTTTAGCTACAACTGCAAGTATGGAACAAAATGAGATGTTCAATGTTCTAAGTAAATCCCAATAACCAAAATTGGGGGGAATATTTTTGATTGTTTATAACCATAATATTATTATGCTTAAGATTCCGGTGTCCTATTTCATTTGTTTTATAGAACCAGAGAGTGTTCTTAAAAAGCCTCATGTGCAGGGATTTTGCAAAATGCAGACTATCTAAAATATCCCTCTAAACCATAAATAATAGTATTTTAGCATTAGTTTTATTTAGCTTCACTGCCTTTTTGAGTAATCCATACTGCTTTAAAAGCTTATCAAACAAATAATAAATTATGGTAGTCAACAAAATACTGAACTATTGGTGTAAACAAACCTGTACAAGCATACTTCAGATCTAGGGAAAGATGAAATACAATCCACGAAATAGTGGATAGTATGTCTAAATTTTTTTCTCTCTTCATGGGCAAGGTAGAAAACCACAAAAGATGCTTAAAGGAGAAGACAAAGTATTAGTTTTATCTCCTGCTCATCATTTTCTTGGCAAAAAAAGAATTACAATCAAAACATGGACTGACATCTCCAGAACAGCAAAATTTGGGTGAAAATTTTTAAGCGCAAAAGCACACTTTTCATAATGACTAAGTGGATGAAAAAGAAACTACATCAGTATTTTTATGAAAGGAAGACACTTGACATCACAACACCGAGTGGAAGCGAACGTTGTTTCTAATACGCCATAAACTGTTTGCATCTGTAGCTGTGCAGTGGGAGGATGTGCTGTAAATATTTTCAGATTTTTCCTTGTTTATTTTTGGGAGCACTTTGCAGATGAAACTTGCACCATTCTCATCAAAGATAAGGCAGGCTATGGCCCTGGGATGCTGTACAAAACCACTTTTCCATTATTGGAAAGAGACACAGCATTTTTAAAAGACAAAGTGACAGGTTGACAAGGGTTTTGTTCAGAAATCGCAGAGCGATGAAGCATGTCAGAGAGGTGTGCTTATTTCAACAGGTCTTGATTTAAAGCAGAGGGAAGCTGGGGTCTGAGCAGCCCAGCACCTATTCCTGTGGGACATGACAGTGCCGGGTGTTGGCATTCCAGTAGCTCTTGTTCCCAGACAAAAGGAGCTTTCACTTAAACTGAGAGGTATTGAGTAACCAGCCCCTGCAGAACACAACAAACCAAACACAACTGTCTCAGCAAGGCTCTATTAAAGCATGGGAAATTTGCCATGGCCCCATGATTTTTCATTTTAATTGGAATAAGAAAGATTTCATCAACAATTACAGAACACAGCAGCAAGAAATCTATGTTTTTCTTTAGCCTCAGTTATTGTGCAGGATAGACAAAGAGCCAAGGTAGGAACAAAACCCCTTTTCAGTGTAAACAGGTATCTAGTCTGCAGAAGAAGATAAAACATAGAATCAAGATCTTTCAGATATAAAATATATTGAAGAAGCAAAATCATGCCTTTGCCACAGCCCTAATATGGCTACAGCCAGTCTTCCTTACCTCTTACAAATTCCTCTCCTACTGCTGCAGCAACTTCTCCCTGCTTCTTGGCATACTTGAACAAGGGTTTTCAAAGAGTCATTCTTTGGCCTTCGCAGGTGCTGCTCATTTAGAGTTTCATTTTATAGGCAGTAAGTTCAGTAGGGGTCAATATGGACAACAAGCATTAAAAAACAGAATGCAGCTTAGGATGCCTCATTACAGACCTGGAATATTTACTATGTGAAACTAAGCATTTAAATATTATGCCTCAAAGGTGGTATAAGAGGCCATAATAATTAAAGTTATAATTTTAATTAATACATATCATAGCCTACTGGCTATGTTTTCCAATGTCTCACAGTCTTTCTGAAAATGACACTGTTAAGCAGAAGAGCACAAGACTCAGAGCAGGTTAACTTGGTTCAAATGGGTTTTTGCTGTCCAAAAGACTATTCATGATCCACTGTTTCCTAAACTGAAGGTCACTATTCCATCCTCTGAATGCATACTCATTTCAGAGCAGGCAGTGTAAGATTTGGCACCTGGGCATCAGTGTGCAAAACAAACCCATGTCTGGAGGACAGGTGTCCACTTTAGGACACAGGGAGATGCATGCATCTCTAAAGGTAATCTAAAAAATGCCCAGCAGATATTAATCTAGAAATGCCTGCAATGATTAAAAGCCAAATTAAATAAAAATTTACGACTGTGCCACTGCAATCCAAATGTGAATACTGTAAGCAGTGGTAGGAATGTCCTAGAAGTAAGCAACGGATACTGGCCAGCTCCTGTGTGGTAACACCATATGGATCAAATCTTTTCACATTTGAAAAAGTTATGCAGGGCACCTACAAAAAAAGATCTTGGTCCGGATTAAAAAGGTGAGTAGAATTATTTCTTACAGTAAGGGTGATGAATTGAATGAAATTAGTAGAGAACAAACTGGAAACAAATATATTAATTCATTTTTTAAAATGCAGAATTAATTGAACTGAAGTTCAAAAGAGATAAGAAAAATAAAAAGTTCAAAAGAGATAAGAAAAATAGGTGAGATAAAATCATGGCATGTAGGTCCAATGCTGCCTATTAAATAGGACAATCCAAGTGCAGTTTATACGGGAGGAAGAGTTAATTGCTACTTTTTTGTTGTTGTTTCCTATTGTTGGAAATAGCATTCTGAGATGTTTCATTAGCTGTACATGAGTTGAAAATAAGAAGTTAAGATTGAAACCACTATGGAAAGAGCATATTTTTATTTTCATTACAGTTAAGAGCACTGATACCACACAGCTGATGAGCTATTTTGAGTGATGAACCATGCCTATTTTGTCATCCCATACCCTTTCCTGTTGTAGCACAAGAAAGAATAAGTTCTAATTCTCAAAGCTGAACTTATTGCCTAGTCCACATTAAAACAGTGGAAAAAATAGTGAAAAACATAATCAAGACTAATTTGATGAAACAAATTAGGCTTTTGATTAAATAATGTTATGGAGAAACATCAAACAAATTAAGCACACAATTTCCTAGAGTTGCATTCCTCTCTAGTCCTGGTAGAGATTGAATTTGAGTGTGCAATATATCATGTTTAAATTCATTTCTGTTAATAATTTCATCAGAAATACACAGAGACTGGTAAACAGTAGGCTAAAGGGTAGGACACTGACAGTGGCTGTCATGGGTTTGCAAAGCAGGAAAGCAGGAAATTGCCAGACCTCCCTTCTTTCACATTTCTCCCATGCACAAGGGACAGAGAAGAGGTATCTTTTTCCCATGGAAAAAAAAACAGCAAAACAACTTAAATTCTAAACTACCTCCTACACTTTCCTGAGAGTTAAAACCCTATCTGCATGTTGACCAGCTCTTGGCTCCTCACAGTTACCCACTGTCAGTTCTGAAATCTTTAGCACATTAAGAAAGCATAAGTTGAGGACAGCCCGAAGTAAAGTGAATTAAAATTATGACAAATATTGCAGAGAATATAATTCCCTTTTTATTCAGTGCTTTGGCAGAGTTTCCATTCTGAGATGCCAGAAGAACAGAGGAAAAAAACGGAGGAATCAGGGAGAACTCATGTTAAAATCAAATCAAGGAGTGCACCTTGATTTGAGCCTTTATGATCTTCTCTTCAAAAGGCAACTCTGCAAACAGCATGCAAGTATAAAGTGTAGTTTGAGAAAAAAAATCCCAAACGACTAAAAGTAAGAATATATCGCATCAGTCAATCTCTATTTCAGGAAGTGATGCAAGAAAAGTCCGCAGCAAAGTGGGCCTCCCAGAAATACTCTGCCACCCACAGCATTGTGTAACCTTCCTTTGGTGTGAAACACGGCTGGGCTTAGCTCCTGCTAGCAGCAGTCAGCTGCAGCCCATGCAACCTTGCTGAAAGTTGGAGAAACAACAAACAACCACTGTTATTCCCCCCCTCTGCAAAAGTGTGTCTGATTAAACTCCTGTTACAAAGCCCTATGACAGCAGAAATGAGTCCTGCAGTTTCTGATGGGAAAACTTCCTGCTCCACATCCCACCAGAGGGAATGGAAAGGCTGGTTTGCTTGAGAGCTGTTCATGTTTTGGATCTTGCCTCTTTTTGGAGCTCTTGGCCTCCAACTTGATTGTCTGGGATTTTTTTCCATTTCTCTCATTTTCTCTCCCATCAGCTAATTTTGTTTCTTTCTACTTACAGTTTCCAAAACTGAACAAACAAGGAAAATACACAGTCAGATAACAAAACTCAACACCTGACCATAACATTTAATAACTCATGCAACAATTACAGCTGATAAATGACTATACCACATAATTTTTAATTTGGCTGCCACCATAGTAAGTCTTGCATACAGAATATCCCACTGTACTACCTCAAACTTGATACTTTCTAAGCATATCTACATGGACTATTTCCTGGCAGAGTAATGGCTGCCTTAAAACTATTGACTAAGCAAAGTAGGACTAGAAGAGAGCACATTATTTGACATAATCTATCCTGCTCTCAGGATATTTGGTTGGATTTTTTTCTCCCCTATTCCTTTGAGGCCACAACTTCCCACTGCTGCCGCAGCAACAGTTCATCTGCTATTGCTTTCTTGCTTTCTGAGCAGGGCTGGTGGCAGGAAGCCACAATTGCTCCTTGTGTTTATCTCTCCCCATCTCGAAGCCCTGACAGAGTGAGTCTATTTGGATAGCAAGAAGCTGTGGTAACTAAGCAGCCACAAAATTTAAAAGGGACATTTCCAGCTACTTGCACTCCTAAGAGTAAGTGCAACGCCAGTCTTTTATAATAGAATATTTTTTTAATGTGAATGGAATGAGAAAAACAAATAGCAGGTTTTGTGTGGGTGTTTTACTTACATAAACTAAATCTTCCTGCTTAAGAATAAAAAGCTCTTCATCCTAGAGCTGGTTTTTGCTGACAAACATATTAGCAATAACGTCATATTCCAGTTACAATCTCTCTATGTATTTCATCTTGAGCCTTTCTGTGAGAAGTTCAGAGCCATGCACAGCCCACTCTTTCTCTAGAATGCAGCTCCCATTTCCTGAGGGAATCAAACAACCAGACCCACTTAACCCCTTCCAGGAATACTTAACACCCTGCCTCTGGAAGAACTGTTTCAACCGAACAGAGAAAACATTTGAAGGGGTAGGTCTAAAATGCAAGCTTCAAGCCCAGACCTCAGCTTTGCCAAAGAAGCAGTGCTTAAATCTAGGACTTTGGTTCAAGGTCGGCCAGTGAGTCAGGAGTAGACTCAGAGACCATACTGGGATCAGCAATGCTCCCAGTCCTGCCTCCTGTGCTCGGACTACTCCTTTTGTTTTTGTATAGAAAATAATGACTCCAACACTCTCCAAGAAAGACTAAGAGAACGGTAATGAGACTGCTAGCAGTAGTTATTCTTCTAGGTGGGTCACCAGAGTTAAAGAAAATTTTTTTTCATCAACAGTGCTCCTGAAAAGTAAGATTTGATACTATAAACATCACCACAGATTCCAGGTCTTCTGTGTTCACACATAGTCCAAGGGTTTGATGAGATCAGGGTGCAATTTTTACATCTCAAGCACCATTATCTTTAGTGGACTTCCACTGCAGACAATGAAAAACACATTTTAAAGAAAAGGCTATGTCTGCATTTTTGCAAAGTTAAACTCTGCCTAATTTCTGCACACGCCTGTCCTCTGGACTCCCTGCTGCCAGTGCAGCCCAGCTGGACCTGAGGTGATGCTCAGTGCCTCTCCATGGGGTGAGGGCTGGTTTGAGGAGGTTTGTGCTTCCTTAGTTTTTCCAAATGATGGGCAAGATTTCCCAGTGCACTCTGCCTGCCTTTTACTGCTTCAGGGATTCAGAGTGGTCATAAAGTTTAATTGCTCAATTAAGCAGAGTTCACAGTTGCTCTGTGTTGCTGGAGTGCCACAAAGCAGATTTAGCAAACTAGTGAAGCTGGATCATAACTGTGTCAAAACCAAGACACACATATCTGTGTGTGTGTGTGAAAAAAAACATTCAATACATAGGCTAAAGAATCCTAAATACAGAAGTGGGTATAGATTGTACAGGAAGGCACATGTTTCAGTGTTGTAGAGCAACTTACAAGCAAGAACCCTAATCCCCCCTAATCTCTTTACAGACAGAGAGAGCCTCCAGTGTGCAAGTCAAGCTGGCACAGCCAGGGTTCTGTCAGGGCTGCAAGATGGAGGGGAAACACAACAGCTGAGGCTTCCTTCCACTCTCCCAGGGTAGCAGAAATAACCTGCTGTGAACGAAGCGCAGGAAAAGGAAAAAAAAACGCACACAAGCATGTGCATTTTGCCAATGGACAATTTTTGTGACAATTTGCCAATGGAGAAATCTAAACTCTCATAGGGAGTGGAATTCAGTGAAGGTGGCTGTAGGTGAGGGCTCAGACCATCTCTGCTTCTCATTGTTTGCTTGTCCTCTACCAGCTCCCTTTGGCAGCCCCACAGCTTCTGTCCCCACCCACCCTTGGCGGGTTCCTGTTTCTTTTCAAGTCTCTTGGTTGTGGGTGACACCGGATGCATGTGCCTAAGGAGAGCACAGCAAACACTTTAGGGTGGTGGAGGCCTCTAGAGACAATTTCACTACAAATAAATTCTTCAGTTATCTTCATACCAGTTAGTATTAATTAACAGTTCAAGCCAGTAAGTATTAATTTTGGTAAGTGGGTGTTGTGCAGGGCTTGCAGGATTTTCAGAAACAGACAAATCAAAAAGTAAGCCATGCTTGGAAAACCAAAATAATATAAAATTATGAAATGGACAATGACACCAGCCCCCAGCTCAGACCTCATAGGATGGTGCCCATTTGGTGAGGCACTGCCTGTGCTGGGGTCATGCTCAGCTCCTGACTCTTCCCACCTCAAGGAGCTATCCAGTCCTCCTGCTCCCTTACAAAGCCACATTGAAAACCCTTGCTTTTGGGATCCATGTTGAAGTTTGTAGCAGTATTTTTAAAGCATTATTTTTGAGTCTGTGACAGTAGTACAAATCAGCTGATTTCTAATTGTTCTTTAGTACAGATAAGTAGTGACAGATTTGAGTTAGTACAAACACACTTCACTGTAGCTTTTCCACTATGTTTGAGGTGCAGGTTTTGCTTGGTGGTGATGAAAAAGACACAGGAACATTAGCATTCACTCCCCATGGCAGCTGGCATTAGTGCCAACCAGTGTGCTCCTGCTTTCCATACCACAAGGACACTCACAGCTACACTGGGCTGCACACAAGCCAGCTTTGCCCTCCCCATCTCCTGCCACCCACACACATTTAGATCAGCACTGAGTCTGTTCCAGGCTGCTTGTCACAACCCTCTGACAAAGCAAAGAGAGGCAAAGGGATAAAGGGTTCAGAGAGAATAAGCAAGGACGGAAGAGATGGAAGGAATACATATGTGGAGTGGAATATGCTTAAATAGATCATTGACTGGGGTTTCCAGTTGTGTTTGAAGAAGCCTTCAGTAGAAAGCATTCTACAGGACTCCAAGCAGATGACAGAAGTTGTAAAGGTCACTTTAAGTGAACTGATTTCAATCTAGATCAGATTAGAACAACCAGGGGTCTGATCACTAGATAGTTATGCAAGAGTCACATGTGAAATCATCAACTGCTCCTTATAGTGTTGTTCAAGTGAAACCCTCTGCCCAGCCTTTCCTCTGGAGAGTTAATGCAGGAATAGCTGAAAGAAAATGCATTTTGAGATTCATTTTTTGTTCTCAGAACATCCCATAAAGTAGTTGTTTCTTTTGGATATTTGGGAAAGAATAACTGCATACATTCTTTAAAGTAGTGTTATGTTGTTTGGACCACAGCTACCTATTGAACAACTGTCACATCATAATTCAGGGACACATGCCAACAAATTTGAAATCCAAACTCGCAGACATTAACAGGAACATGAAGAATTTAGATAAAATGAGCATTTCAACCTCTAAGCAGGCAAGCCTGCACTGGCATTGCTCTATATAAAGCAAGATTTCTGTTGCTACGGTTTCCAAATGGCCTCATTGTGAGCAATCAATAAAGGCACTGAATGAAATTGTTAAATTAAAACTGCAGCTCCTGATGCTGAAAGCAAGGACTCTGTGCATGTTCAGTCACAACTATAGGTTAGTTTGTTTAAGTCTTTGTATTCAGAGGATTTGATCACTGCATAGAGCAAATTCATGCATGCACAGCCTGAGATCACACAGAGATGGTCGCTTTTTCTTTTTGCACAAATGATGGTTTGACTTTTGAGCTGTTGAAAGGCAAATATGTGTCAAGATCATGACATACAACTAACTGCAGAATATTTTGTTCAAAATTATAAATTGTTGTATCACATTTTAGTATGTCATTAAAGCACATTAATATTATTTCTGTTACATATGAATAAAATTTCAAAAATTAATACAATACAGAAAATGTCAAGTTTTCTACAATTTTAGTGAAAAAAGGTATAAACACTCATTACAGTCAAATTGAACATCAACAGATCTGAAACTGAATGCTGTCTACGGATAAAAAAGTATTTATATCAGCTCAATATGAAGAGACAAAACAATATAATTACCATTAAAGATCATTTGGGATGACAGAAGATTGTGAAAAGCTATGGTTTTGGTTTACCTATCAAAAATGCTGCTGGCCATGGAATGGAATTACATGGTAGAGATTATATGGGACCTTGTTTTCAAAATACTTTAACTCTTCAAATAAACAACTAGCAACTGAGTCCAGAATGCATAATAAACAGAACTGAAGAGCTTTTAACCCCAACTTTAAAGAAAAAAAAAAGGAAAAATGCTTATATAAGAATAACTAAGAATAACAGTTCAGAGCCTCTTTAAATCCAATGGAATACATTTTTTAAACCCTTAATACCCTGATGTATTTGTCCCAAGCACAACCCTGGTGTGTCTGTGAGATTCTTGACCTTCAAACACTTCAAAATAATGGAATTGGTAGAACAGAAAGGTTTACTCGCCTTAATACAGACAGCATGCTAGATGGAAAATAAATGTTCCAAAGATTTCAAATGATAATCAACAGAAGTCATAATTACAAAAGGCAGAGGTACTTTAAAAGCTTAACTTTCAATTAGATATAAACTATGAGTCTATGTCATTCTGAAAACAGAACTCAGGCTCCTAAGTTACCTAAAGGCAGAGGTTTTGTATTCCCTTGAGATTTAGGCATCTACATCTCATATATATTTTAAACATTTTTGAAATCTGGCATTCGTTTCCAATCTAGCCACTGATTTTTGTGTGGTATAAAATCACCAGAGTTTGTATTTCTATACTTACCTTACTCCAAACTCCTTCGTTTGACAAGACTTTGCAAGCCAGCATCAACTGTGTCTTTCATGTGTGAAATGAGAGACACTAACCATAAAATCACAGAATCATCTGTGTCAGAAAGGACCTTTCAGATCATTGAGTCCAACTATAAACCCAATACTACCATACCCAGCACTAAAACATTTCCCAAGTACCAAATCTACATCTCTGCTAAACACCTCCAGGGACAGTGATTCTGCCACTTCCCTGGGCAGGCTGTTTCCCTCTGGGTGAAAAGCCTTCTTCTGATGTGCAACCTAAACCTCCCCTGACACAACTTCAGGTCATTCCTCCAGGTACTGAAAGAACAATGGACTACTGGATGAGACTTTATTTGTATGAATGTTCCAGTCAATCATCATAGGACACACATATAATTACTTCACGTTGTGTGTGAAACCTTCTCTAGAAGAACAAAGTACCTTACAAAATGTGAACTTTGTCTTCATAAATAAAAGCATCTGGTTTGCTGTCTAACCATCTGGCTTGTCTAAAGTTTATAGTCTCCTGAGTGTTATTCACAGGCCCACATAGGAGCAAGCCTCCACAGACATTTTTATTCAGTAAAAGCTTTCCCAAGCCCCTCATTTTTTCTATCTGTTTTTGATCTTGTAAAAAAATGTCACTTTAATACGTGTGTTGTAATACTGCATGTGTTTGTGTTTCTGTGAACTGTGCAGATCTCCTAGTGTGTAGATATTATGGGCTAGATTCTCTTGGGAACAGTGGAGGAATGAACTACGGAAGAATCATTTGGAGATACCAGACTCTACGACTTCTCTGCGGTTTCTGAACAAAGGGCTAGGTGAGGTAGATTACTTTAAAATGCATCAACTATTAACATGTAACAAGGCATTGAGGATTGTTTCAGCTCAAGAGCTACAGCTGGTAATTGGTAACAACCACTTTGTCAATCCTACACCAGACAGGCATTCTGCTGCCTTTAACAATTCCATGATTCCTGACAGCACACAGTGTCCACATAAGCTAGCTGTGTTCAGCTCTGTGTGAATAAAATGTGTTATTATTTTCCCTTAATTCTACAAGCTAAACAGTCACTACATTTCTGTCTGCTCTCTCTGTTTCATAAACACAAGATTTTCCATCCAGAGCCCTTAGAAAGCCTTGCCAAAAGGGTTCATTCTCCTTTAGAGTTCAACTGCTCCAGTTTCTGAAGAAAATGTCTCAGTTCTCTGGTGGGTCAGTAAGTACACAACAGTTCACGAGCTCTGATACTTCTGCCTAATCTGCTCTCTTACCACAGGCAATGGAAAATGTTTCACTTGAAACAACAAACATTCAAAATCAGAAATAGAAATTACCTCAGTAGATATTAATATAACTTCACAGAAGCCTAGCTCTTTCTGCTCTAAACCATGACTGATGTTTCAGCAAAGTAAATGTGTGCATATTTAAGTCTTTTTCTGTAGTTGATAACAATGATTGCATCTCTTTATCTATTAGAAGTCAGCAACTTTCTGTATATATTATGTCATATGTGTGATTTAAAGAGAAGTACAGACCTATGGATCATGGAGTGCAGTACTGTATTTGCAATCTGAACATAATTAAGCCAACTGGAGCAAAAAGCTTGTATTTTTAGTGTGAAATAGGTGTCTATTTCTACAGTCACTCTTCCTCATATTTCTTTAATATAGGAAAGGATCCAAATAGCCCTGCAGAAGTTAAGACCCAGGACTTCTCTTTCTGCAGAAGAGTTGAGAGAGGGCAGCTGGATCCCACTGGACCCTGCTGTGTTTAGTTTCTAAAAATGGGAACTAAACTGAGAAGCAGCCTCCAGGGGCAGCAAAATACAGCAGGAAGCTTGGAGATGCCGTTCTGTTCTAAAAAAATAAATTGTTTCATGTACGTGATTCTATTGACTTCTTTGTTTATTAGTGTAGCTTGGGGGTACTGGCCTGTTGCCAGGTCAGCTTCTTGCAGCTTTGATTCCTGTTGGCATACAAAAGTGTGAGTGTGTGAGCTCACGCACGCATACTTAAAAGCAGCTTCTGTGAATGCCAAGGAGAAGAGTTTTAAGTAATTCTAATTTGCTGTCATTATTTCACTAATGCCTTGTATGCGGCAAGAGAGATTGACCATGCATTCCAAGTCTAAATCCTAGATCATTAATTTTAGTCTCTATCATATAGACAGATTCTAAAATGAGCCACAACTTTCCATCTAGAAAGCTAGTTTGTTAACTGATTATACAAACTTCCAGCCATTGTAAATAGGATGCGTGTTGCAAATTTAAGTCCTAACTTTTTTCAGATTTCAGCAACCACTCAGGTAGCAGAGCTAAAACAGTGAGCCTTAATCTTTGTCCATATGTTCAGATACAAGATGGGCTTTGTATTTCTGTTGTTTATTGTACTGAAAGACCTAGCCTATTCATTCAAAATGAAAGTCAAGACAATCATTAATTGTGATTTTTCCCAAGTAGCAATGCTAAGCATGGTCCTAAGTAAACTATTGTATTGCTAATTATTTACATGCATTGAATTTCAGTGTGAATGAGCCTATCACTGTGTTAATTTCTACATTACAAATTGTCTCATGCTCTCAATCTCAATGCAACATTAGCATTTTTAACCTGTAAATGGGAGACTATTCACACCAATCAGGACAACTCACATCCTTATGTTCCAGAGCTTATGCTACAGAGCTTCCTTCATTTGAGAAGGATAATTTAAACAAAAAAATTTGCTTTGGATTTTAAATATATTTTTAAGAAAAAAATATTTATTGCTATGAAAATCTTGTGTGATCCATATTTGTTTTCAGAACATATTTCCAAGAGCTGGGAAGATTTGTTTTCTGGCATGCATCAAACATTTTTCCATTGGCCACAGCATTCTTATACTAATTGAGTTTAGAAAAGTCTTCAGCTGCTGCCTGGATGAATACAATCCATGAAAAGCAAGCCTCAGAAATAATGGGATCCATTAGCTAATTACGCTTTATCATCAAACATGCATCAGTTGCAAACTGTAATATGAGAACTATATTCTGCTATCCTAGACCTTTCAGATTACAAGATCTGCCATCAAAAAGGGATGTCAGTATCTTCTTTCCTGACATACTTCATCTTTTCTAGTGAAGGAATCCACTAATTTTCAAAGACACAAAAGTACACAAGACCAACACTGCCTTCTGAAGAGATGATTTTACTGTCTGAAGTAAAAACTTCAGAGAATTTGCTTTGTTTATCATGCATGAAATCCGAACAAATCTGTTCCCGAGTTAAAATTATCCACTCTGCTAAAAAAACCACAGAAAATCCTATGAAGTACAATCAATTGCAAATTGGGACATTTTGGTAAAGGCGTGGATCTTTTAAAATGTGATTAAGGACTATGTAGAAGAATGTTTCTTTTTATTTTCCCTAAATGTTCCTTTACTTTCACAATAATTTTATTTCCTATGACAATATATATAGAAGTAACAGATTGTATTTTGCCATAGGTCTTACCTTTCTATTAATGTTTTAGATAATACATGAGGAAGATAATGTCGCTATTTCTCCCTTTATTTTTCCACTGAGACCATTTTCTCTCCTTTTCAAACAGAAGGAAATTTAGAGCCACATTACAGCTGGCCTTGTTAACATACTGACCTTGACTCTTTGTTGTTGCCTTACACTCTTGGCAGCTACATAATTCCGTGGTAAGTGGAAGCTAAAATGCTGTCCTCTCTGAATGTTTACCTTCTGAACTTACATGTGAATTTCATTTCAAAGAGGACAAGATCTGAGCAGAGAAAAACATCATGATTTCACATGGAAGTCCAGTCACTCACTGTTTTAGATTCCAAACTACATAAAATCCCAGAAAAAACAAATCCCACGCAAGCATATAAGTCACAAAAATCTTCAATATATTTGACTCCCCTGTTGCCAAATAAAGTATATTTATTGAGTGAGCATTCAAGTAACAAATATGCTTAAATTTAAAATTCATGGGTTGGACTGCATCAGCCTGACAGTGGTGGGCAGTGGACTGACACATGGGTTCTGTACTGCAGGTTTTGGACTGCAGTCTGGTACTATGCTCCACACTGGCAAATTTCCAAAGAATCATTGCTGCTCTCCTCAGCCCAACTCGTTGGCTCTGCTCAGCTCACCTCTGTCTATCTCCTGCCATTCCCTTCCAGCTCTCCTCCCTGTGGAGCCATGTTATATACACAAGGTTTGTGCTCCTGTCACAAAGTGAATAAACAACTGGAGATGCTGTCAGAGACACTCCTTACAGTGCTACATCCTGCTGCCATACTCTCACTGTTTCCAGAAAACTGAGAGAGAGGAGCATTGCATGTGGCTGGTCTGTGGGAGATGAGCAGGTCACAGCAGCACCTGACAGCATAGTCTGCAATGAGGTCAAAGCAGCCCCAGTGGAGGAGGTCAGCTAGTGAGACTCTCAATCCCTTAAAGCCTCACTAAATGCCCATGTAAAAGATTTTGTGGTTGCAAGAATCTTGTTGCTACAAAGACACACAACACATAATCTGTGTAGAATTTGTAGAATGACTGTGAAATAAACTACTTAGGTTTCTGTAAAATCCAAATAGTTTTCCTTCTATTAGGAAATAATAAAATGCCCTATATATAGATGAGTACAATCCTGCCAGCTTTTTATGAGATGCTCTTTCTGCTAAGAGAAGAGTGGTTCACCTGCAAACATGCCTTAATTTCTCTGGGTCTCATTATTCCCTATAGGAGTCCTCACTTTGGTGTAAAATCAGGTTAACAAGAAAAAAAAAAGAAGGCCACCAAACAAATGCCTTATATTCCACAGGTGCAATTATTTCACAAACAAAAAGGAAGTGAACACAAGAGTTTGTAGGTGGTGCTTGCAGATTCTAACCATGTATTCCTTTTGAAATCTGAGATATATTACTATTTTAAAGTACTCTGTGCTCAGTAAAACTAAATAGGCATATTGTTAGTGATGGGACTTTTTGTAAAAGTATAGTATCTTACCTGAGGGGTTTCTTTTCCATTCTGTTTTTTTTTTTTTCTTGTTTTGTGCTATTTATGTTCCAATTAACTCCACAACGGTCCACAGCCTACAGCCTCTTAGCTCTTATTCCTGTTTTTATGCTAGAAAGAAAAGGGAGCAAGCAGCACAAAGCCTTTAACCTTCTCTTCCAGGCAAACTTATGACTATATGTTGTTTATTGTCCTCTTTTGCTAATAGAAGGCAGAAAGATACATGTATGTAGGCATATCCCTGGCTTTCACACAGGCTCCTCTAGGATGATTTCTTTCAGTTCCAGGAGGATCATGCAGCAGGTGAACATTCAAATGAGGATGAATTTTAAACTGAATTGAACTTCACATTAAAACACAGATTTTCAGTAGCAGACTTAGATAATGCCCACACTGGAAATAGATTTAGAGTTGCTTTCATTTTCTTTGAAAGTTCCCTGGACATCCAACAAAACTGAATTACTAATGGCTTACCTTTGGGTTATTCATAAGTATTAGCTGAACCTTTTTGTCTAACTGGGTTAATTAGGTATTATGTTTTCTCTTTTTCACCTAAATAAAGGTTTTATAATGTCTTAATATTCCAGCTCCAGCAGCTGCTTTCACTGCGCAAGTTAAAGATCTCTCTCGTGCCTTGCCACCTATTTTCAGCAAACATGCAAAACCCGTCTTGGTTCTGAAATTTCCACTCATCTTCAAGAACTAACTGAAACTGGCCAACAAGGAGGTGACCATTCCCCTTCCTCCCATGATAGGGAAAGACATGTGTGAGTGCATAAACAGTGTTCCTTAGGAAACAGCCTTAAAGAAATAAATCGCTGTTTGGATCACATGTTAAAGCTTTGTACAATTGAGGGTTTGAGATGTGCTAAATCTTACACCTTCTGCACAGTCCTATTCATTTGAACAGAACTAATCATTCAAATTGCATAAAGCTAAGTGCTTGTTTAAATCCTCACATGACTGATGACTAATGTTCAGTATTTCAAATCCTGCCTAAAGACAAAGGAACTGATTGTTTCATTTGAACAGTCAACTTTGTAATCATCATAGTAATTTAAATCTCTATCATTTAAAATGTCTAAGAAGCATGACCTCGCTTCATCAACAGATTCTCCTTTTGTCCTTATAAAAAATTTCGCATACTATATACTACTGCATTAGAAGTAAAATATTTTCAGTCTGAAAGTGACTTAAACTCCACGCTTTATGACAGATATTAAACAAGAAATAATCGGAGACAGAAGATAAATTTGATGGGGTTCCCTGAGTGCACTAAATCTAAAGAGAACTCTGAGTTGATTTTAAATATAACCATCACTTTAAGTGGATATAAGGAATTTTCTGAATATGTGTCAGTGTACAGTGCTAGAAGCGAATACAGGGCTTACTGCTTCATCTTCTCCAGCTTCCCAGAGTTCAGAATTATAAAAGCCATGGAGTTTGTATTGTGGCATCTCTAGGAGCTTCAAAGAGCGACTGTATGCCTTTCGGGCATGGCATCATTTTGCTCTCCTTACAGCAGAAGCCCACCCGGGTTCTGCTTTGTGCCTGGGACCCAGCAAAGCCGGCAGCGCGGGTGCCCAGGCTCTCTGGGCCCATCGCTCCCGCAGCGCTTCCCGCGGCCGGGCCGAGCTCCGCCGGGCCTGCGCGCCGCGGGGCCGCAAAGCGCGCCAGCCGGGGCCGAGGCGGCCGCGCTCTCTGTCGCGCTGCCGGAAGTGATGGCGTTGCGCTTTGCGGCGCGGCGCCCCTGATCGGAGGCCCGGAAGCCCCGTGCGGCCTTTTCGCGGAGCCGCCGCCGAGAACGGGTGAGTGTCGGGGCGCTCCTGCGCCCGCCCGCGCCCCCGCCTGCTTCCCCGCCCGTCCGCGCTCATGCCGCTCCGTCTCTTTTGCAGGAACAGCCATGCCGGCCAAGGGTCCCCTGCAGAGCGTCCAGGTCTTCGGACGAAAGGTGAGGCGCGGGCATGGCGGCCTGCACCATCTGCTCCTCGCTGCCGGGCTGGCCCGCGCCGTTGGGCCGTTCGCGCCCGGGGTGTCTCGGCCGCAGCTCCTCGCCGGGGCCGTGCGGCGGGGCTTGGCCGCGGGAAGGCCAGCAGGGAGAGTCCCGCCGCGCAGCCCACGTGTCCCGCTGCGGGGCAGCCGCAGCGTGCCGTGTCCCTGGTCCGCTGCGGAGCTGTGGGGAAGGCTTTACTCCCCTCGCGGGCGGCCTCTCAGCGAGTTTAACCGAGGGGCCGCCGCTGTCGCCCCAGTCCACAGCGGCCTGGCTTACCATTACCAATATCTGAGGCGCACGTTGTGAGGAGAGGTAAAGTTCGCCGTGTTGGTTGGGATGAAGCGTCTCGAATAATTCACGGTACCAGTCTCTTGTGAGAAAACGAGCCACAAAACTACATGTTGTAGAACGGAGAGGTCTTCGTATACAACTAAGTCTTGTAACTATAAATCAAACACTGAAACTTTATTAGGATTTTATTTTAACACTGATTATACCTGGTGGTGTAGGGTGAGATACTGTTTAGTGCATAATGGTAGTCTGGGGTATAAGACTAGGAGTGCTCGATTGTTGAAATTAAATTTACGTTCCTGCTGCTTGTGTAAAAATGAAACACTGTGTTCATACACCTTTGGATTTTTAGAAAACTGCAACGGCTGTTGCCCACTGCAAGAGAGGAAATGGCCTCATAAAAGTTAATGGAAGACCTCTGGAAATGATTGAGCCCAGAACTCTGCAGTATAAAGTAAGCATCCACCCAGCCTCTGCCCTGCATCCCTTTTTATACATGTAGTATCTTCACACTGGAAACAAGTGGCTTGTCCTACTGAAAATAACAAATTTTTGGTTGCTTACCTAAAATACAAATGGTGTTACGAAAATTCAGTAAACTGCACTTCTGTGATGGGGGTTTTGCTTAGCAGGTTTCACTTAATGTGAAGTATCTTTTGTACTTCCTATCCACTTCCTAAACAAAAATGGGTGACTTAAAGCTCTCATTTTAAAAAGGTTATTTAGAACTTTATACAGTAGCTGTTGAACGGTGCTGACAGAATCTGAAACTGTCTAGATATAATAAATAGTGAAGAAAACTACCTACAAACTACTCAAGTTTTAATGAACTTATTTTTTGTATGTAGTTATGGCATTCTAGTTACACTGTTCTCTTGTTCTTAATTCCCATGTACATATCCTTTGCTACTAAGATATTTGAAACTTAAATAAACTAAAGATTTCAGTAAATATGTCTTATGACAGCACTAGTAGATGTCAAAGAGCTCTACAAGAGGTGTACTTCACCTGGGTGTGCGCTGTTAAAATCAAGGCTCCATTTTTCAGAAGATTCAATGACATCACATTTGGTAAAGCTACTACAAGCTCTGATCCTCGTTATGAATGAATTTTCTTTGTGTTTTGTTTCCCAGCTGCTTGAACCTGTCCTCCTCCTGGGGAAGGAACGGTTTGCTGGTGTTGACATCAGAGTCCGTGTGAAGGGTGGTGGCCATGTAGCACAAATCTATGGTAAGGTTTTTGGTGGGATTTCTGGGGTGGGCTGGAATGGGTAAAGCCACTGTGGTGAGTTGGTACTGGCTGGATGCCCACCAAGCTGCTCCATCACTCCTCTCCTTATCTTGATGGGGAGAGAATAAGATTGAAAAACCTTCTGGGTCAATATGAATGCAGATTAATAAAGTAAAAGTAAAGGCTGTGCACTGAAGCAAAGGAAGACTAAAGGCTTCCATCAGCAGGCAGTGTTCAGCCACTTCCCGGGAAGTAGGGCCTCAATACCTGTGGCAGTTGCTCTTCCTTTGGTTTTGCTGCTGAGCCGACATCCTGTGGTATGGAATATCCCCTCCGGTCAGGCTGGATATCAGCTGTCCTGGCTATGTTTCCTCAAGATCTTGCCCACTCCTAGCCTAGTGGTGATGGAGATATCTTGTAAGCACAGCCTTGATGGTGTGCAAGGGCTGCTTGGCTGTAGCCAGAACACAAGCCAGTTGAGAGCTGTCATGGGAAAATCATCTCAGCCAGACCCAACGCAGCCACGTATTTATGAGGCTTAAGTTTGGAACAGTGACTTGCCAAACTGTTTGTCCACTGTGCAAATGTAGTTGATAATATTTTTATGTGCAAAGCTGCAATGGGATAAGCTCTGTGAAGCAAAATGAAGTTTTGACGAAATGCACGGGAACTACCTTTACACTGTGAAGTGACAGGATCATTTGAGGGCAGCTGAGCACAAAGATTTTAGGAAGGGTTTAACATTAGAAGTTATATCCTTAGTTGTATATTTCCATGTCGCTCAGAAGCATCTTTCCAGTATGGGCAAAGCTAGGCAGTTTTCTCCTTGCAGGGAAGGCTGGGAATATATTTGCATTAGCTGTTCCTATGAGTTCCTCCTTACAAAAGATAGATTTGTTCTGCTCTTAATTTGAATGTAGTTAGTGAAGTGGAGCTGAGGCACCATAAAAACAGGCGAATTTCAGGCCCAAACTCAGTACCATTTGTTTTTCAGAACATTCATATTTTCATCAAAATCTTGGTGTTAATATTTTCACAGTTAAGTGTTACAACATCCTGACAGTTTCTCCCATTCTCCTGATTTGAGTTCTGATTACTGTTACTGTGTTAGTTTGGTTCTATTGCTGTGTTCTAGCACTCAGACCATCCTGTTGTCCCTTTTGCATCCTTAGTTTTTAAATACACAATTTTATCTTTGTTGAAAAGTATAGACATTTCAGAGAACTGTGTTGCTAAAGATTTTGAAAGTTGACTGCTTGTAGATAGAAGATGAACCTACATTAGTACTCGGGAGAGAAGGTGATCTGACAGCCCTTGTGCAATTTCTTGGCTAGCTGGCAGCTGTCAAATCGACAAATGAGCTGTGGGTGGCCTCTTGGCACAGATTTCTTAAGATTTGCCAAACTAAGGGTCACGTGGACTATGTGGGAGGGGATATTAAAGAGAGAAAGGACAATTTGGCAGTGAACAAAATAGCAAATTTCTCAGCTAACTGGCACTTTGTGTTTAGATTTTAAATAGATTTGCAATGTATCCTGATTTTTTATCTTTGTTTAACAGCTATCCGTCAAGCTATTTCCAAAGCTTTGGTGGCTTACTATCAAAAATGTAAGTAACTTTGTTTTATTAGCTTTAAGTGCAAGTGTATGGCTTTTGCTTGTTTTATTGCAAAAAGTATTAATATGAATTTGTTCCATGTGAAACTGCTTAAACTGAATATTTTTTTTCTTTTTTGAACAGATGTTGATGAAGCTTCCAAGAAAGAGATCAAGGATATTCTAATCCAGTATGATAGGACTCTGCTTGTTGCAGATCCTCGCCGTTGTGAATCCAAGAAATTTGGAGGACCTGGTGCTCGTGCACGCTACCAGAAGTCTTACCGTTAAAATTGATCTCTAGTCATGTGGCAGTCAATAAACAGAAAGAATTTGATAATTTTCATGTTTCTAAATTGCCTTTTCTGGAGTGGGTAAATTTTCACTGTGTGTTTGATACAGAAAGGGATTTGTATTACAGTAGAATCAGAGGGTTGATGGTAGTTCTTTTTTTATCCTTTCATAGTAATTCTGATAAGGTAAGGTTTTAGGAATAAAGGATATCTTTATTCTGTTGAGGAAGGTGTGGTTATTCAAACATAAAGAGGGCTCGCATCCTGGATTTTGCAGGCACATGGAACAACGTTGTGGTTCGTGGACCATTTCAGTCTTAACCCTTCTGGTAGTTTATGTTGTGAAAACCAAAGTAATTACAGGGGCAGGGGAGGGAAGTGTGTTGAGCTCTTGCATTACCAGATAATGCAGAGACTGAGTCCTGGACTAGTACATCTAAATGTAGGAAACTTAAAAATACCTATAGTGTTTTGTAAAAATAGATAAGAGTTTTTATATTTTAAGATTTGGTCTGAGTGATTAGTCCTTCAACCATATGTTCATGCAGTACAAGCTGAGAGGAGTAACTGCTGATGTTAGGAGCTAGGTGAGGCAATTTAAAAGCCTTAAAGGAAGAAAGGGTGAAAAAAGTGAGTTGGAAAGTAACTTTAAAAAATTTGGCTACAGGATGTGCATATTAAATGTAGGAGAAGTTTCAGATCCTGTCCATTTACCCAAGGACAAAAAGTAAATTCTGAGTAAATGTGGGATGGGCCAACAGGAGTCTTACAAAGACTCATTCTGTCCTTTGGAAGAGATGCAAGTGATAGAATGAAGCTATGGGTACAAACTGTCCCAACTGGTGTGAGTACAGCCCTGAGCTGTTGTTTCATGTGTTTGTAAAGCAGTTTGGAGTGGAGCTGGAAGAAATACTGGAGATTAGGACACTGAGAGCCCAGCTACTGCTCTCCAAGCCTGGTATTTTAATGTCTATGCTTGTAGGGTATTACCGGAATTGTCATAGGAGCACCTTGGCTTGAGATTTCTAAATGTTGGGCTTTTCTCTTAGCAAGTTATTCTAATGTGCTTAATGGGAAATGTTTTTTCAGTGTGCTCAGTCAACACAAACCAGCTTCCCTTGTGTGTTGGGGAATTGGAATGAATAGTAAAATCCACCCTTTTGCTCTAGTTTAGTATTATCAGGGGTTACAGCTTTTTATTTATGTTAAGTGTTTGTCATGAGGTCTCTGCTTTTTCCGTAGAAGAATATTAAAGGTATCCTCACAGTTACTCAAGAGTTAAATGCGTAGCAAACAAATTCCTTCTAAAAAAGGAATTATGCATCCATCTCCCCATTTAGCTGTCAGTTTCTGCCACGAAGGAACTGCATTCCATTATTAGAATAGAAGTGCAATGCTTGTATTCAAACCTCTCATGCTCCTGTTGAAGCGGAGGAGACTGTTGAATGTTCTATCACCAATTTACAGACCAAGACTATTTGGTTTTACAAAGCAAATGGGATACTCCATCCCAGACTCCTGTCTGGCAAGATGCATGATCTGCTTTCTTCAGTTCCACTTTCCTGCACTCTAAGTTCTTGGGCTGCTGAAAACTGCCACACTCAGCCTTCTGGCTTGGTTTTCCAAGGAAAATATGCTATGCAGGGCTAACTTTGAGTTTGATCGCGTGAATTCCTATGAGTTTTGTGAAAACTTGTGTCTTGGTGTTAATTAGCTTCAGCTGAGGGAAAATAAAGTCTCTAGTTGTTTGGCTGTCTGACTGAAAAGCAATGGCTCGCTCATTGCTTAGGAGATGCTTCCAGACCTGCCAGTTGGCACATACATACCCTATGCTGTGGCTTGTCCAAAACTGATTCTTGTCTGGCTGTTAGATCTGTGGGATGGAGGGGAAAAGAGATGATGCAAAGTTGTGCTGGTGTGAAACTTAATGAGGCAGGGGGAGATGGAATACCTGATGCCAGTAACCTTGGGACTGGATTTCACAGTTATGAGGAAGCCTGATGAATCTTTTTCTGCTCACAGGACAGCTTGTAACAATTGGGGATTATTGTTTCGCTGTTCTTTTGTGAAAAGGCTGAAAATAAAACTTGCATTGCTACTAATATATTCAGAGATGATATCTGCATGTCATTTCTTCAACCAGAAGACTCTTAATGCAATAAAAATGCTATCTGAACAGAACTCTGATCCTATAAAAATTCCCCATTAATCCTGCAGAGTGATGTCATTCCCACACACTTGCTTTATAAATGAGAAGTGTTTGTAGAATTGGACTGCTGTCTTCTGGATGGCTGAAGATTTTTATTCTGAGAGGTTGCTTACTGACCACCCACTAGATGGCTTAACTTCTTTGGGAAACTGTAACCACTGTAAAGTTCGAAGGTGTTTGTAAAAATGTCTCCTTTCCTCCTGCCCTGAGTCTTCAGGGAGGGTAATCAAGCACTTGTTATTGAGCACCCGCTCTGGCCAGAGAAACACATCCCCACAAGAAACAGCAAGAGTTTGATCTTCAAACCATTAGAAGGTTCTTGAGCAGCTGGGGAGATGGTTCTCAGAAAAGAGGAAATGGCCCTCAACTTGTATAGTCCGTCTCTTTCATTAGTTTTACCCATACTGATCCTTAGGAAGATCATCTGTGCACAACAAAATTGAATTCTCCATTGAAAATACCATGTTTTGTTAACAATGACTGTGGACCCCCTTTCAAACCAAGGTAAGCTTGCCAGCCTGTGGCACAGAAGGCAGTTATTTCCTTATCCATTGTTTATAATCCTGATGAACATTGTGATCTGTATATAAATTTGAGTCCTCTGAAACTTTATGCTGGAAAATTAGGACAAAATTTATTTTGACTTCAATGTACAAATATATTACTGCTTAAACGTTTAAATTTTACTTTTGAAGAATAAATCTGTAACTTAAAAATGTAACACTGGAATTTTTAAAGTGTGGACAAGTGTGTTCTGTATTGTGCTTGTTGTCTTACAAAAGCAATGATTTTCTAGTGCATTTATTTCAAGTTTTTCAAAAGTGCCAGTCTGTTAGTATTCTAATACTTGTGTAGATATTAAGTGTTGTTGACTTGATAAAATTTGATTTGATTTTTAATCTCTTTCTTGATGTAGTCCTTCAGAGTACTTGGTTGAATAATTCTTTTGCCTTAGCTGACATCCTTAATGTGCTTGGGACTTTGCTTTTTCCTCCTTGCCTTGGGCTGAGATGCTTAAACTTTATGAAGCCTATTGCTTTAACTCTTGCAAAGTTCCTTTGCAGATAATAAGGCTTGGCCTATTTTTAAATATTAGAAGTTAAACAACTGTGAAAGACTACATTTACCAACTTTGCTATAGAAAAATTGTTAAAAGAAATCCCAAAACCAAACCAAACTCCCATAAATGCTATTTTGGATAGCTTTTATTTTTTCCTGTTAAACCAAAACAGTCCATTTCTATTAATATTACATTAATTTAGTTGTGAAACTGCATATGAAGCTTAGTGAGAAATACACTCTTGAGAAAGGGAGGAATCCCAGATCAGATTTCTCAAAGGAGCTTAAGTTTCCAAGAGTTTCTAAACCAGACTTAGCTTGACAGTAAGATAACAGAGATACTGTTAATGGAATTTGGAAGATGTAATTCTTGGTTTCATCTCATCTTGACAGCAGTCTTGAGAGTAGGTTTATGCAATGGTGAAAGTCTATTTCCTGTAAGTTCTCACATGAGTGAAAAATCTGTGACTATATCATTGTTTCCATATGGCCTAGGAATTCACTTTTTTGCTTCTGTTTGTGGTGTGGAGTGGTTTTGGATCACATACTGCAGGTGCAGCTGAGCTGAGAGATGCAGTCCTGCTGCAGACAAACAGCCAACCCATGGGAACAGACCATAGCTATGCCCATAGAGGTAAAAACAAAGCAAAAAATTCTCTTGAAATGCAACTATGGGAATGTCAGCTTCTCAGATCCAACATAGCTCTTAAAAATAAAACAGTTCTTACTGTTGTTACTCCACAAAGGGCATAGTGTTACACATCAGTTTCCAATAAGTACCCTTGTGCCATCAGTGATCCCAAATCTTCACCAGTGCTGTTGGCCGCTGTGTGGACACAGGTTTTTGTTCTTTTCTGTGCTTGGAGAGGCCAAGTTTTCATTTGCTTTCTCTGGGCCATCTGGTGAGCAGGAAAGAGAAAGGGCTAGAAGAAAGGATGGGAGAAGAGAGAGGTCATCAACTTCTAAATTTCGTTTGGGTTCAACCACACCTTCTGTAGCATGCTCAGAGGGTCTCTCAAAGCACCTCCTAGGAAGACTAGAGAGTAGGCAAAAGATAGGCTTTGCAAAATAAAATGATTATCAGCAATTTTGAGTAGCATTCAAAGTGTCTTTAAAGCTGTGCTTTCTGATGATTCTGTTTACATTATGGTAAAGCAAGTAAGATAATTTTATTTTAAAACATGATCATTTTTAATTTTGGTAAAATTATTATTTTATGTTTTAATGAAAATTAGAAATTAAACCCTTTGGCCCTGTTGACTTCTTTCTCCTTTTTCCTAATGTGTTCATAACATGATTTATTAAGACCAAAATATAATTACCCTCTGTGAAGCCTTCTTTTGTGCTATAAGCAAACTATACCCAGAAAGGCATCCAGAATATTCTTAAAAAGCCAGATGTATGATTTCATAGAAGCTTATCTCTCTCCTTTCAGGACAGAGAAAAACATTAACATGTTAATATTTAAAACCATGTAGTTATAATTATACAATGGCATTATTTCAGGGTCTTGCAAAAAAATTTTGCTGTACTAAGGAGTAGAGAATATCCCTCATCTCAAGCCTCAATGCATACAAAGGTGTGTGACGACAGAAGGATCGCTCAAACCACCATGACACGGCAACATTTCTGTCATTGTCTGCTGTGTTATAAAGGGCCAATTCAACTCAACAGGAGAGTAATACTCGCAGATCTGGTGGAAGTGTAACTAATACAGACTGTGCTGAGGAGCTACGATGCATTGCTAATGAGAGACATGCAGCCAGGAGGTTGTACGCAACACTCACAAGGCTCCTGAAGCTGTATGTAGCTTCCATGCTTGATGTCTCCTGCTCTTTTCCTCTTTTGCATTGCATTATTTTAAGTAATGGATCCAATTATCTAACCTCTAAAGGATTTAAATACACTGCAGAAATACATAGTAGTAAGATGCCCTATAATCAAAGCCATTAATTTGGATAAATTCCCTTTTTCCAACTTATACTGAAATGAACATTGTAGGAAAGCTCAGTTTAATGATACCGTGGAGTATATTCTTGCTTCATTCACTGCTGTCCACTTTGCAAGGTAAGAATTTTATTCTATTTTTTTGTAGTAATACTAATTTTTACAAATATTTTTCTGAATATTTTAATATTACAGCTAGTTTTTTTTTCTATATTTTTTTTTACCTTGCTGGAATTTGTAAATGCAATTTAAACAAGTACATATCATCATTCTCTCTCACAGGTGCAGAAATCAAAATATAAATTCTTTTAAAGAGTCAATTTTTACATCTGAATTTGTTAGAAAACAGTTATTTATGAACAAAGTCTAACTTTCTTCCCTTTCTTGCTATTATTGTCAGATGAGTAGCATTTAATGGTTTTCAATAAAGTAAGATTTTATTTGAACAGACTGCACCTGCAATTTGTTTAAACGTTTTTAGACTGCTAGGGTAAATAATTGCTCTTCTGGTTATAGAAATTATTGTATTTTCCATATAATGCTACTGGATCTTATATATAGTTTCCTTGCTACAATTATAAATATTTCTAATATGATATAAAAAGGGTTTTTGTGGTTTTGTTTGGTTTTGTTTATTTCCTGGCTTATTCTAAGCCATGGACTCATTTAAAATTATTTACAGTTCAGTCTTACAAGCAACAGTCAGAAAAGTATTATAACCCTGGAGGTTTGATTCTGGAAAGCGCTGGGAACCTGTTCTACTTTACCTGTTTACTTCTTCTATTATTTTGTTCTGAGCCTCTAAAGAGCTATGAGCTCTTTTTACTTCTTCATGGTAGCAGGTACTGGCACCACCACCATGAAAACTGCAGGTAAAGACTGTGTGAGAGATTCAAATTCTTAGGAAGGAGTGCATATAGTGCTACATTCCTTGGATACAGAGCTTCTACAAAAGTGCCCTGGAAAACTCAGGATTCTTAAACCTGGAAATTCAATAATGTTGTTTTAAACTTGACATTGCTTGCCAAGGGCAGAGTGATGCTGTAGAAAAAAAGTTTTACTTTGTGATTGTTTAATCTACAGGATCTTATTGCAAGCTTCCTCTTTTGAGAAGAACTTTGAGGTAAGTTTTTTTTCCTTATTTGTCAAGTCCTACAAACAGAACAAGAATGAGCAAATGCAATGCAGTGAAAGTTAGAAAGTAAAATATAGCCTTGAATTCAATGTGTAAAATGTCATCTGCATGTAGATTGGATGTAGAACACACTTTCAGAATGTTTACAACTCTTTTGCAAGTATTTACATAATGGGCATGGGTCCTCTGTTTGAAAAATGGAGGTCCTTATGAAAAATGATACTTCTGTGGTCTCCAGAAAGCTTAGAGGAATAATGGAATGAAAACAGCATGAGATCATGATTTCATGACTGGAAAAATACATTAAATGAGTATCCATCCACAGTTTTAACTGCATGATAAAATCCTAGCTGCTATTTGAAGCACAGAAAAGTAAGTGCTATACAGCCTTAAAATAAACATTTTCAATACTAATTTTCACATAGAAGCTGAAATCCAAACAAAACCCAAACTAGGCAATGTTCCTGATCCCATTGAATTAAATGGGATCTATGCCATCAATTTCAATGGAAGCATCAAGTTGGACGCAGCTTTGTGTGTCTTATGACTTCTAATACATCTAGCGGACACACAGGCATGTCAAATGATATGCCATCATGAAGTGTTGATAGAACTAAGTGTGTTTTATAGTTTGATGCCCTTGTTTCTAAACTTAATCACAAATTAAAGTCGGCTCCAGCTTGAGAGTCATCTCTTGCTATCAAAAGTACCATCAGAGTATATTCAAGCAACACTCTGGGGAACTTGTAGCCACTGACATGCAGCATGAAGTAAATGTGAAGCTGGTTTACAATTTTGTATCCTGTTGTGTAAGTCTGTTTTGCCTATTTATGTCTCCCCAAAGCTCCAGGTACCTGCCTGTCCAAGCAGAGACTGGAGTGCCTCCCATTTCTGTAAAATGAGACATTGACAAAAAAAAAAAAAAAAAAGAATCACCTTTATAAATGTTAACCCAAGAAAGACCTCTTTGATAAAGTGATGGTAATCAGAGAGAAACACTTCACTCTGGGGACTTGCTTATTCAGGTTGCTCCCGGGACCTTTGATAATACAAGATCCTTTTTGTTTTCTTCCAGAACTGAGTCTAATGCAACTCGACAGAAAAGAGATCTTGTAACAGCCGAGGTAGGTTATACCTCCAAAAGCAGGAGGGTGGGGAAACCCTCCTCCCTTTTCTGCTCTGGGCCTTTGCCATCCTTACAAATGACCCTTTGTGGGGAGATGGGCTGCGGTAACAGGAGGACAGTGAGGAGGAGCAGCTACTCCCCACCTGCTCACCCCTCCTGAGCTGTGGCCTAATGCCTTCATTCTCCCTCAGCAAAGCACCCAGTGGGCCACCTACCCTGCCAAGCCGACTGACAAACACCACGGGAAATAATCCCAGGGTGTCTCTGTGTTTTGTGGGGCTGAACAGGACCTGGAAAGCTGTTTGTGTTTGTGAGAAGCACAATGGCCGTGCCGCTGGCAAGGCTCCCTCCTGGACATGGTGCCCCAGCGGCTCCGGCCCAGCCCAGGTTCCCATCGCCCTGGCCCCACGCTGCCTCAGTGCTGCATCCCAGCAATGTTGTGCTGAAATTCAATCCTATATGGAGGAATCTTGTTCCCCCACTTGTACAGACTTGGGCTATGGAGCCCAGCCAGGGGTTATAACCCCTCTGAAGGGGGTAGGCAGGACGCCAGAGGCCGTCCCGCCTCAGGGTGCTCCAGGGAGCCCGCGGCCGAAGCAGGGTGATTTTCTCCAAGACCCTTTGAGATGTGTGTGCTGCTAGGGAGTCAAAGGCAGCTGGTGTGGAGCCCTGCCCTGAGGGTAACCGAGCCTCTGGGAGAAGCAGGACTGGAGGTGTCCTCGGAGGGCCCTCAGCAGGGCAGTGCTGCTGCACCAAGGACGCTCTGCGAAGCGGAACAAAGGCCAAAAGCAGCTTTTGTGAGGCGGGCGGCTCGGAGTTGCTGTCGGAAAAATGGAAATGGGCCTTGTTGTGCAGGGAGGGAAGGGACCCTCTGCACCTAGCAATGGATCATGGGCACCAGGAATCATTTTGGTGCAGGGGGCCTTCCAGGTGGTGATTCAATGAAATCTATTGCAGGTTGATTTTAAACAGATTGTACTGCTTGGAAGCATCCCACAACATATTTCCATTTGGAAGAGGGTGCTGTAAGAGGTGTTGGCAAGACCAACCTTAAAACGTTCCTTGCACGGTGTTGTTAACTTGAGATCCATCAGTTCAAACTCGAGATGTGGAGAATGAGTGGAGTCAGGAGGGAAGAAAAATTAGCTTACAAGCAAAGACTAAAAAATTTCTTTACTTAGTTTTACAGCTGAAGGCTGGCACTTAAGTCTGTGGGGACTGCAGAAAGATAACTTGTTTCTTCATAGAACATCAGATAAGAAATAAATAACAAACAGAGGAAAGAAGAGCTATTTAAGCAAAAAGGACCAGATTTATAAAGAAAGATATTGAAACTGGACATGAATAAATGCAAGTGGGAAACATTTAAGTGCTCAGCACTTCAATCGTGGTAAACTTTCCAGTCAGACTAGTGAGGGCAGAAGCCTCAGAGTACTTGCAGTCTGGAGTGGGATCAGTTCTTGGAAGGGAAAATGTGATGTGACAAGCTGCTATATCAGAGTGCTGGGCCAGATATGCAGGGCTTCCTCATAGTGTGTTCCTAAACAGGCAGATCAGGCAGATCTGCTTTCTCTTTTCTTTGGGATGAACCACAATGCAGTTGTGAAGGATGTCAAGGAGAACACAAAATCCATTGCAGCTGGACTGGCCATAATAGGTGCAGCATGGAGTATGAGACAGGGGAGTGGAAGCAATGGAGGGAGCTCTTCAACTATGGGCATTTGAGTAAAGTGAAAAAGGGAGATTGCACTCTCTCCCCTTCTTTTCCTTCCAAATGTAAATGCAAAACTTCCCATGTGGAACCTTGGTGATTCACTGGCATGGATGAAGAACCAGTAGTAATCTCACATAGCTGCTGTATCTTTCCCCAGTCTCCTCAAAAGACGCTGTGCTTCTCCTTCCCAGGCTGCCAGTCCCTCCAGCAGCACCCATGACTGTGCCATGCACTGGCTGAGATGCAAATTGCTCTTCTGTATTTAAAGTTCCAACCCAGTGTTTGAGTGCAAGGCCTCAGGTTTTATCAATTGATTTGTAAACCACAAAACCCCTGATTTTGCTTTTATGTTTCTCTGACAGGTTCAATCTGCCTCTCGGTTGCACCATCATGGGGCCCTGATGCGGAGTCCACCAGGAGGTCAGTGCTGTGCCCCTCACCTGCAGGAGGAGAGAGCTCTAAAATGCTGTCTTCCTCCACTGTGTTACCATGGGCTGTGGAAGCCCTCTTCTCCATGCCACTACAAAACTCTGTCCTGTCTCATTTTCTCATTTTATCCATGTTAAATATTAAAAAAAAAAAAAAAATCTTTTAAAATTGTACTTTGAAAATAGGACCTTACAACCAAATCTGAACAGCTAAGGAAGCCAATCTTTTGAGATTTTGGTTTTTTTTAAAGTTTAGTTTTATTACAATTTTTAATTTCTGCCACTTTTTTTCTGGCCTTGTCAGAGGATGTAGGTATATCAGAGAGGCTTATAACTGGTTGTGCAAAGGGAAAAGAGTGCCCAGGCAATGAGCACGAAGCTGCTCCTGTACAGATTTAAGCATTGGGCAAATATGTAAAGCAGGCTCAAGTTACAGAAATTGTTTTACAGAAAAGTTCACTGTAGGTAACTTCATTTGGAATTTTGGTATCCTTCTTGGAAAATGCTCAGGCAGGTGCCTTCTTTTGCATTTTTCTATGTAAAGGAATATATGCAATTTTACAACTGAAAATCCTGTAAACAGCAAAAGATTTCCCCATTAGTGCTGTTATAGAAACAATGGTTTTTGCTTTGTTGGTGTTTTCAGAGTATCTACGTATATTTGGAAAGAAGTGCTTAAATGGAAAAAATTCAAGGCTAAGCATGGAAAGGAATTTTCACAATGACGGATGATATTCCTAACCACTGGTAGCTTTTATGTCCCTTTACTGTAAAGGTCCCATTTTTTTCTCCATTTAATGTCACTAGCAGCTTTGCTGTGCCTCATTGGGAGTGGAAGAACCTATTTATTTAACTTACTTCCTGCCTTGTGCAATGCTTTTTTAATCTCCATCAGCAACAATGGGAGTTTTGTATGTATGTATGTAGAATTTTAATCCTACTCCATGAAGGCAAGTAAATATCTGCAAAAAAACTGGTGCAGTTTTGCTTTTGGACTAGCTTTCTTCTCCACTTTTGGGGAATGATGATTTAGACCCAACTCAATGAATGACTAGTAAATGACAAGGAGTTCATAGCTTTCAAAAAGACTATAAAACCATTTAATGCTTTTGGAAATTACTAATTATAACATGAAACGAGCCATTCCCATGGAATATAAAGTCTGACTCCAGTTACCTCTGAAGCAGAAATAACCTTTTAGCTGACTTTTTTTTTTGAATGTGGGGAAGGTTGTTTAGGACTGGTTTTGACTCTAAAATATAGATTCTAGCCTGTTCATAAACTGAATGTACCCTTTGCAGTAATGTTTAGGAGGGAGAAACTGAATATATGTATAAATTATGCTGAATTTAGGGAACTAGAATGATGTGTGTCCTGTATATTTTGAGATCAGCAGGACTGGGATTTGATTTCTTTACATGGGAACTTGACCTTTTGTTTGCTTGGAGGAGGTTGACCTTTTGCTCCTTTGTTAGTTTGGAAGTCTCAAACCAAATGAGAACCTTGCTTCTCTTTTAACTAAGGAACATGAAAGATTAAATTAAGCATATGTTAGAATATTGAGATAGTTGTTGGTTAATTTTCTCAGCTAATGTAGCGGCTCATGATTTAACAATAAAAAGACGACTGGGATCTCTCAACCCCTTTGCAAAATACTGTATCTACTAAAAGGCTGGAATGCTTCCTTGCAGGCTCATGTCCTCAGGAGTGCCTTAATGGAGCAGCCTGCACAGAGGCAGGTGACTGTGACTGTCAGTTATTTCAGGCTCAAGGAAGCAGGTGCCAAATTGGTAAGTTTTTTAGGCCAAAATAGTTTAGCATCAGCTTTCAGGAAGATTTAGGATACAGATTTTGAAAAACTACTGTTACCAGCATATTTGTGATTATTCTGTCGCAGGACTCTAATTCGGCCAGTAGCTAGGAGGATTAAAATTATATGCATTATTAGGGACATGTAGAAAACAACATCAGAAATGCCTACATTTTGCACTTGGGCTGTAATGATATATAGATACCATAACAGATAGACCATTGACTAGTATTGTCTAGTAGCCAGACAGCAAAAACCACTGCATTTCTTTTAACAAGCAGTGGTTTATTGCAAACTAAATTACCTACTATTTAAATACACTACTTTATGGAATCTGCTGTGTGTAGGGATCAACAAGAATTGTCTTACAGGATGTGCAGAATATCTAAATCCCTTGCCTCTACTTGTAATTAAAATGTCTCCACTGAAATAAATAAAAACTTAATGATGATTGCACATGGCTAAAACTGCAGACTTAAGACTAAAAAAGAGTGTGACTTTATTTAAAGTTGAAGGCGTAAGTTTATCTTTTGTACTTGCTAATTTTTGATGACCATGCTTCTTGTAAACTCAGTGTATTCTCTTCAGTACCTAACACTGGCAAGGACCGAGAAGGGATTTGCAAATCATGGGGACAGTATAATTTTGAAACATTTGATGGCATCTACTACTACTTCCCAGGGAATTGCTCCTATATATTTGCAAAAGACTGCAGTACTCTGGAACCCCAGTACACTGTTTGGGTAAGTGTGTTAACATACATTAGAAGTAAGTATGTAAGTAAACATAAAAGTAAATAAGTAAGTAAAATAAATAGAGAGATTATCAATGTACCAATCTGAGCATTAATTGCTTAAATATAAAACTGTGGAAATGTGGAAAACTTCTGGAAAAGCTTAAAATTATGTGCAGTAACTCAAAATACTAATGAAGTTATAGTCAAAAGAGTCAGTATATTAAAAATAGTATTTCTTTCTCCTCCGATCCTTAATGGGATATCTGCTCTCTCCCTTCTGGGAGCAAAAGTGGTTTTTAAACAAGACCCCAGAAACTTTTAATAAGTTTCAGCCATCAGGCTGTAAAAAAATATTGAGTTGCTGAATTGCTGAGTAAGTGCAAACAGCTATCACTTGCCTGATAGCAAGGAACACCAATGTGCTAGGCCCTAATTCACAGCAATTGGCATGCTGTGAGGATCTGTTTCCCTGGGCTATGGGATTTGCTCCCCATCTTGTCCGCTCTAGGGATTTGCATTCTAATTTTGGATTACCTCTACGTCATGCAGAGAAGATTAACTGCTCAAAGGCTTTCAACTTGACCTATGTATGGAAGGCACTCTTTTTAGTAATTTCTTCAAATTGCTGAGTATCCATGGTTAATGACTGTGGGTCAGGGAGAGTTCAAATCTATACTTTCTTTGACAAGAGATGCCCTATTTGTCAGGCTGGTGCTTACTGTGGGGAGAGGATACAAGACTATTCTATTACCTTATTCACAATGGTTGGGATTTGGTGCTGATTGGGCAGGGAAGAAGTAACAAGAGAGGTCCTCATTTTGAGCCTGTGTACGTACAGTGGTTGTAGGCATGAGAGTGGATCTAGATGCTGATTTCTGCTCTGAGGGCTGTTTTTCATTTACAAACAAATGACCTCTCCTTCCCTCAGATAACAGCACTTAGAGAAGATAAAGCTACCATTAAAACTGCCATTTCTACCTACTCATGTTGCAGAGAGATGCTGTTACACCTGCCTTTCACAATTTCATTTTAATTATTTGGATTCTATATGCAGCTGTGACCTCTTAAAGGTTTTCAGAAAGTGCTGTAGCAAAGTTCAAGATTATATTAAAATCTGGAATCAATATGTCTGTGGATTCCAGTGGCTCTGGAAAGAGGGAAGGTTCTATTCAATTACTGGAACAAATGTCGTGTTTTACTAAAAACTGAAAATGTTTACTCAGCAAAGTCATAAGTAATGTGAGACTGTAGACAGACTGGGCAATGGAGAGACAAAAACCTTGCCAAATCCTAACATTATGGTCCTTCTGGCTTTAATAATCCACCCCTCAAGAGGAGAACAAAACATAAGAATTATTTTGATTTTCCTTTATTGTGTTTCTGTCTTGGGAAGGGCTTATGTAGAAGCCATTTGCCAGGACTAATAACTTTTATGTTGTCTTTAATTGTGATTATCTTTATACATGTACAAGCTCCTAATGATTTTCCTGACCTAGTTTATTTCACCCAAAGAAAGAGTAATTGGTTTTTACCTCCAGATTTAGTGTCAGTCAAGGAAGATTAATTCAAGTATTCATGAGCACTGTATGTATTTACTTACATACAGTGAAGATATTTTCTTCACAACAGTTATATTTACAGCTTCCACCACTATATTGATAAAATGTTTCCAATTACAAATTTATTTAGTTTACAGCACTGTCAAGTGAATTGATAATGAAATTCCCATCCTTCTCAGAGAATGATGACACACAAAAGTAACATAAGTCATATTTGAGCTATCTAAACTCTGTCTATATTTTAATCTGGCTAATGATAGGCATCTAAGATGCAAAACACATTCCCCTCTCCTTTCAGTGGTGTCTAAAATAAGCTCATGGGCTTTTGAAGCTCATTAGGACATCCTACAGGTTTGGGTGGCTCATTCCCCCTAAGATTAATGAAAACTGTATAAGTTTTGCTCAAGCACAAACCCACAGTTTTCAATCCTGAGAGTACTGTATTCAAGCAAGATAAGTTGATATGCAACTAAGCCAATTCCCTGGCTCATATGTGTACTGGAGAGAAGCACACTTCAGAAAAGTCTACCTTTCTCCATTAGCAGGGCTGGAAAGCCAGTGCAAAATGGATTTTAACAGATCCATGTCGCTTAGATGCCTGCTGTAATCTGTGGGAGCTCTTCAAAATCTCAAGAAATCATGAGTGGTTCAGGAGGGCATGCTGTAGTTCAGCTAATACCAGTCTCAGCTGGCAGGAGAGTGCTGCTATTACAGAGGTTCTGTACAGTTTGTAATCCTGTTTTATAGATCAGATCTCTAGATACAGAGAAATAGGCGTGTTTGTTCATAGCAGGTAACAAGCTCCACCTTTGGCCTCTACAAGCTAACTCACTACAGTGTCTCTGAAGTTTGTCAGTATAAAATACCTGACTCCTTTATCCAGTATTTAGACCACTGGCCTGTGATCCTATGCACTATTAAACAGTTGCTGTATTTCTCAGTAGTATTATGTAGTATGAACTTTGAGTTTTGCATATCTTTATAATTGTGACTTTGCAATATTCTAGGTATTTATTTTTAAAGCTATTTCAGTAACTAGAGCATAAAAATGTAAAATATCATGTATGAATTTAATAAAAATGGTGCAAAATTATTGAGGACAAGCATTTACTCTTATTGTGTCTCTATTTTTTCCCTGAAAGATTCATAACAGTCCCCACTGTTATGGTTCAGTATACACTTGTCGTAGGTCTATCAGCTTATTTTTTTCAAACCAAGAAGAAATAATGATTTCAGGACATGAAGTAAGAAAAAATGGAATCAGGTAAGTGTTCTAATGGTGAGTTTTAATATTTTATTGCAAAAAGATAATGTGGAGTTTGGGAAAATGATGATTCTTGCACAATCCAGATAAAATAATTTGATCTGTACCTTTACTGATCCCTTGCTGTTCTATATTGGGGCTGATAGCGCTCTAATGTGAGCAGCTGTGACACTACTGATGTAATACACGAGGAGGGATAGAATACACTGTATTTACTGTGTTCAGCTTCTCAGCTGTAACCTAACAATTACTTATTCCTTCTTTTTACAGACAAAGTCTGTGTCAGGCAGTCCCAGCAAATCCCTGGTGCATCCTGATAGCATTTTGAACAAGTCAATCATTATTTATTCTTGGTAGCTATAGCTAATATAAGACATGATCGTCTTCTAGATGAGTCTGAATTGGTTAAAAAAAAAGACCTTAAGCCCTTTTGGGGAAAAAACTCCACAAAATATCTCTGAGGTACATTGAACCTCCAAATTTACCTTTCTTTTTGTAAGTAAAATATGTGCCTAAGGCTACCATAGGTGTATTTTACTGATTGTACAGAAATTTTAAGAAAGTTGTTGAGGTGCTTTTGCCATCCCCTTTGTAATGCCTTTAGTATCTGAGAATGGTAGCTCTGGTGATGTGTTTGACCCAACAGAAGCAACTTTGGAAGACTAGGATTACATCTGTGCTTATTATTGTCCAGTGGTCTTTCACCAAAGGAGGAAGAGGTACAACTTTTTTGTCAGTGGTGTTTTCTGTACTGCAAGCTCCTCCTTTTGCAGATGTCTAACCCAGTGATGACCCAGTGCCCAGAAGGGCTCCTGGTGGTTCCATGCCTAATGCAGTGTGCTTATGAACTCGAGTATTCCTCAATGTGGTGTGCCAGGCTTTGAAAGCAAAGATGCATTATTCTTCAAGCCTATAATTGATACAACTGATAGGTCTATACAGCAGAAAGCACTCAGTCTTGATGGTTGATATAGAGAAGTAAACATAAGATAATAAAACCATGATGAAGAATTGAATGGAGTGATGGTGTACACCCAGGAAAAAGTGCCTGTTGAGTCAGAGGGTAATGTTTTATGTGGTATTTTTCTAGCATGAACCTCATTTCATCTGAGATCTTTGATGTAGACTATATTTTTCCAGGTTAATATTGCCTCAGACAGTTGGAAATGCTTTCATTGAGAGACTAGCTGACTATATTCTGGTGAAGACTACCTTTGGTTTTTCTCTTGCTTGGGATGGAAACTCTGGTATTTATATTAAGCTGACAGAAAATCATAAGGGAAAATCTTGTGGCCTATGTGGAAATTTTAATGGCAATAAATATGATGACCTGATACTTCAAAACAGTAAGTAAATATCTTACCCTTACTTTGTGTGAACAGGTTCCATGTTCACTTTAAATACACTGCTGTATAAGTATAATGCTGTAAAAAGGCAGTCCTGTTTTAATTATTTCAGTAAAATAGTATATCTTCTCTACTTTTACTTCTCCTCATCATTAAAGATGGAAAGGGAAAAGGTCCTAGTTCAAGAAAGTATTTATATGTGCATTTAAACCTCTTGCTCAGCAAAGTACTTGGGGTATGTTTATCCTAGCTGATGAAAATGCCTCAAACAATAAATGCATAAACAAATGTTTATGGTTTTCTCTGTGTTTAAAGATGAAGGGAAGAGCAGCATCTCCAGTTATTCTTTAATAGCAGCATCATAAAAATCCTAGTTAAAATAAGTAAATTTCAAAGGCGTTTCCTGGGAGTTCCTTGTATCCCCTTGTTGGTATGGTGGACTAAGGGCCTCTGACTACTTTTTGAGATGAGGAGCTGCTTTGTGCTGTGTCTGAGGCAGATATGACTTTTTAAACTTGTATTCTGTAGCCTAGATAGGGAATACTCCAAGTAGAATTTTGTCCTACTTGCAAATAATGTGGGAAAAAAAAAAAAAAAGGAACAAGAACGAGCTTGAAAATATGAGGATTTCTCTCACTCTCTTATACAAAAAAAATAAGATTATCTTTCTGTTACCATTAACTGCTGAGAGAATCTAGTCCCATGGCTCTGCATGCACAGTAACTTTTTTCCTTTTTTTTATGGTTGGTAGAGGAGCTTTAAAGGAGGGAAGGAATGCTCACTCTACATATCTTTGCAAAATCTCTAAAAATCTGCCTGGGTATACATTTTTCATACCTTTTCTGCCATAAAAGCAGTAAGTTTTCTGCAGTAACATCTGCACACCAGAGTACAGTATGTTTAATAACCAGTTTAGTATGCTGATGCGTAATAATAGCAAAAAAAATATGTGGAGGAAATAATGAATTCATGTGATCTCTATAATTCAGTAATTTCAGTACCTTTGGGTGTATTATTATGTTTAGATGTATTCTGTTATAAAAGATTTCCAGCTCATACCTGTCTTCATTTTCAGAGCTAAATTTTTTCACCATGATCATTTCATCTAGTATATTTCTTTATCAGAAATGATAGCATTATTGCAGTGTGCAACTGAGAGCCAAATGAATTACTTTAATCTTGAACCAGTTGTATAACATGGTGCTTTGATTCTGCAAATACAAAGCATGAGATTCTGAGATCTTCACAAGAATAGACTGATAATTCAGATACCTTCCAAGCTGCAACATTTTCCTAAGAATTTTTAAGTCTTATCAATCATTTGATATAATGATTTCTCTCTCCCAGCTAAACTACTTCCCTGAGTAGTGTAAAGGTAACCCTTGCATCTATCCTGAGTATTCCAGAATCCAAATGCTCATTATTTGTCATGCTTAAATAAATAAGCTGCTGAGAAGCATATGATATATCATTTCAAAGTACAGTTAAAAAGCAAACCCATTTTCTGTTTCCTTCACCTTTAATGCCATCTTTGTGTTGCTTTAATATGAAAGACTGTGTCTGTGTATAAAACTGTTTCAAGAACAATGATTTTATTTTGTGATATTTTTCAAAGACTTAGAAGTTTTTTTCAAGCCATGTCAAAATGTACATAAAGTAGTTTTAATGTTTTTGTAGAATCAGAGTTATAACAGCAGGTTCATCTCTAGATTAAACCCCAGATTTTTGTATTTTGGAAAGGTCTTCTGCATTAAGAAATACTCTGTCAGAGAGGAAGAAATATTTTATGTCTCCTTTACTCTGAAGCAAAACAGACTGATGGTTAGTAATTTATTTGTGGAGGTCCAAGTATCTCATTAGTGTGCTTTGTGGCTTTCCACATTGCAGTGTCCAACTTTGTACCTCTTGTGCTGGAAGTTAGATGAAGTTTTCTATGATACAGCTCTGTGAAAAAAACCCCTCTAGCTGATTTCATTTCAATATCTTGTCTCCTAGCCATGCATGGATATAGATAACCATAGCATAGACAATTACTGTCAGGTTCTTCAAAGTGGAGGCAATATACCCTTTTTAACCCAATAAAGAATGTAGAGAAAATGCAATATTTCGTTCTTGCTGCAAGTATATGGGAATTTTGTGTCTGTTTTTTTACTGCCAAAATTCTTGTATGTTCCTGTATCTAAGCCTGTTGCCATGACTTCCAATCCCTCATCTTGTTCATTCTCCCATGCTCGTGCTGTGAGGAGAGCCTGGCATCTTGTGCCTGTGTGTTGTAGGGCTTTTCTGCAATAAGGGAAAGGGAGGGAGATATTAGCACTAACTGACCTTTGTGAAACGTGGTGAAAGACTTAAATTGTTTCAAAGAAATGTATTTTTTCTTAAGTGTTCAATGCCTTCCACTTGTGATTATTTGTATATTTATTATGAAATTATCAGTGATTGTGCTTAAAATAACCCCAAAAAATATTGAAAAAATACATGACAAAGCAGACACTTTGTCATGTATTTTTTCAATATTTTTATTTAAATGTAGTATAAAATACAACCTGAAGTAAAAAAGGCAAGATATTATGTTTCTTTATGACTCGTACTCTGAAATCATCTGTAATTGAGGTAATGAACACATTGAAAAATGACTAAAATTTTCAAATTTGTCTTATGTGTTTGCGTTGACAATTTTTTACTATTGCTCTCCCAATGTTTTTATGCAGTAGGTGAACATACAGAAGACATTGCTGAATTTGCAAATAGCTGGGCTGTGCAAGCCTCAGATGATGTAGCTTGTGTTCCTACTGCCTCAGATTTTCCCAGTCCTTGCTCAGCCACTGCAGAATCCACTGAGGTAAATTAATTATATTTTATGTATATACATAGATACATGCATATGTATACATGTATTTTCTTAATCTTCACTGCCTACTGATGGTACAAGAATCTAACAATATACACAATGTTGAAAAAGCCTTAAATGCATTGAAGAAAGGAAAAGATCTTTGGGAAAGATTCAGATCAGGGCTGTTGCTAGGAAAAGATCTTTGGGAAAGATTCAGATCAGGGCTGTTGCTGAAGTTCTTCATACGTTTAGCTTAGAAGTACAAAGGCTCAGATTGGATGTGCCAAGTGGCACCAGTCTGCTGGCAGAGCTCTTCATTACTGCATTAAACTTGGGTTCAGTTTCCAGTTCTGGCATCTTACACCTCATTATTTTACCAGTTGTGAAATACTGCAGAAATAGTTGCAGGTCAGCTACTGCATTGACACAAATTTCTTTTCTTTACCATTTCACACTTTTTCATCCCAGGTGGTTTAGGACCAGCACGCAGTCAAACAAACCTAGGCACAGAGGAAAAATTTTAGGAAGAATAATGAAAGAGGTATATAAGTAAATTAAGACGACACCATGCTCAAATTTTAATGGGGATATAAAGGACCTTAGACTAGGGAAACAAAGCTAAAAAGAATGATGCCTGTTCAGAAAGTGTTGGCTAACTTCCATTTACTGATTCTCCTTAATGCACAGGACATATTCTTCAAGTGCCAAATATTCCTACAGTTTCCTTTTCTCAGCTGTCATGAAAGTATAGATCCGTATTCTTATATTTCAAGCTGCATGAATGATCTTTGCAGGTAAGTACTGGAATTCTTGTATATTTAATCTTGACACATGAAATGAATGCTCAGTCTTTTGTGTGGGACCAGAATGAAAGAACATTGTGGGAAGTTGGGAAGAACCAAGCTCAAAATGAAAGAGATGGGGTTTCTCAGGGGGTAATTTGTGTGGGAACAAAAGGTACAGAACCAGCCTGACAAGGGATATTTGATTGCTGAGGGCTTACATAGATTCAAGGAAACATTAGACAAGTAAGTGTAAGGTAAATTCATGGAGAATCACTCATGACAAAAAATGAGTTGCTAATCACAAAAAATCCATGAAACTTTTATCTGGGGGTGCAGAAACAGAACTATGTGGAGATGATACTAGGAAGAAATGAAAATACTGGAAGAGCTGGGCCATTTGTCAGACACAGCTGGACTATTTTTTTATGAGTAACCACTATCATTCAAATTAGTAGAATTTTTACAAAATGGTGCCATTTACTTAAATTCAGAGCTGCCAAAAGAAATTGAACTCATTTGTTTTGATGGGAGTCACACCCCGTCAGCTGCTGGCAGTGTAGGCAACCTGGTATCCTAATTAATCTAGTCATTCAAGTTAAAATTGTACTCCAGTAATTGAAGAGATAATTGGGCAATGTACCACTTTCTTTTTGGTAAGGTTTTCAAATGAGGAAGTAATTGTCAGAAATAGGAGGATTTTTCCAGAGTATATAATTCTCAGAGTATCATCAGTTTAATCAAAAGGACACAGAAAGGATCACAAGACTAAACATAAGGATCCCTCAGTATAATCCATTAAAACTTGTTAGTTCAATTTTTGATTAATGTTTAGTTTTCTGATTTACCATAGAGTCAAGATAGAAAAATTTGTGTTTTTAGGCAAACACTGGTGTTGCTCAGAAAAGAGCCTCTGTACGGTCTCTATGTAACTCAGGAATTTACTGTGACTTTTGAAGAATAACAAAAGCCATTTTTTTTCAAGTCGGATATTGAATCAGTGCCATGGTGTTAAGGAGGGTTGGATTTTTTGTGAACAATCTGATTCGTGTTGATGTGAATTTTGTGGATGTTAAAAACCTTGAAGTTTCTAAGTCTCAGAAATTCATTAATTTAGGCTTATTTTGTTTCTAAAAGAGACCTCTCTTCTTGTGGCTTAGTGTCAGTTTATGAAGGTTTTTTGTGTGGCCATAGTATAGTCCAGGTATTCTTTCTATTAAGACCCATTTAATTGGATTAGATAAGGAGAGCTGGAGAGACTCTGATCACTGTAACAAAGAGTGCTGTGGTGTTTGATTTGATGATAGATGTGTTGAAAGCAGAATACAAATACAATATAAGATATTCTTAAGACGATTAATTTTGGAAGCATGATCCGGTGTGCTAAGGGGCAAACTCAGTTGATCTGTCATAAACATTCTTATAATAGAAATGTCATGTTGTGACTAGTTTGTTTTGGCATCAGATCTTCCACAGCTAATGTTTTGAGTTGTTTGACTTTCACAGAAACAAAAGTTGGGTGGTATTTCACCGTATGTGACTTACATCTGAATAAAATTTGAACTTGCCTGAATATTAACGGATATCTTTTTACTTGATTCTGGTAAAAATGCACTGTACAGCTTCTTCTGTATGGACTAAGGCAGAAATCTTGACTTTGCCCAAGGCTCTGCTGCCCTGAGCCTGTCCACAGTATTCAGTGGATAACACTTCTGCCTCTGAGAACTTCAGCACAAGGTCAGGAGGATTCCACTAATAGGGTTCTTCTTGTCTAAGTTCAAGGCAATTGGAGACTTGAAGTTCTCACTTGAACCAGAATGTCTTTTATAAGTGTAGGTCAGAGTTTCTATGTCATGCAGGATGGAGAAGTCTGATATGGGGATCTTGAGACTGTTGAGTTGTCCATTGTCTTCAAGAAAAAGTCCTGTTTCTATTTCACTTCAGACAGCTCTTTTTAAAAATAATAGATTAGTGGTTTTATTCATTATTGTAATGTTAAAGTGAAATAACTTTTAGTGATATCAAATGATAAAACCACAATGGTGTATTCAGTATAGCTTATTCCATTTTATATTTTCCCTGTGTGCTTTTATGACCGAGTGGTGTCAGCTATGCATGCCATGTCACATGGCAGGAATTTTTAGATGGGATTTGTGTTCCTTGATTATTCTCTTATTTTATCATTTCAGAGTGGATGATGATGAAACATACTGCAGGGCGGTGACAGAGTACGCTAGAGCATGTTCTCACGCTGGGTCTCCGGTGCGGGACTGGAGGGATGACTTTCCTGCCTGTAGTAAGATTCTTCAATAAAGCACGAACCTTTGAGATATCCCATGTATTCAGTTCAAATATTCCACCTTGATAACACTTTTCCTTGTAGAACTCAAACCTGATACTCAAGCTGATCAGCCAGTTTCACTCTTGCTGGCAAACAATGAAGTCAATGACTTGCTTGAGGAATATTTTATTTGTGCTATGATTTAGATTCATACAGAATTCATGTTTCTGTGGATTTCTTGAAGCATCATGTATGCTGATCATATTCTAAGATAAAGAGCAAATATCTGTGGAGATTTGCTGTTGATCTTTGTCCCAGAAGACTTCTCAACCTCTACTGGCCCTATAACAGAATTAAAGTAGTTAATCCAGCTCCTTCTTGTTATCATTACCACCCATCAATTGCAGCTCATTCTCATGCACAAGGCTTAGAACTAGCTGAGATATGTAAGCATTCACAGAATGTCACAGAAGCTATAACTTATTTCGGAGAGATATTACAAGGATTTGCTAAAGTAAGGCTTAAATATTGACAAGAGCTTCACTATAGCTCATCAGTTCAAACTCCTCCAAAACATGCATTTTACTTTATCGGATAACCTATCTATACCAGAAGAGCTGCACAATGTTTATTTGACAGAAATGGATTTTCTAGCATGGAAAGAGAAATTGCACTAATGTTCAGTATACCATGGGTTTTTTCTTAGCTGAGAAGTGTGAAGACACCTTTGTTCACCGTGACTGTATCAGTTGTTGCCCACCAACTTGCACATTTGAAAAGGATTGTCTTGGCAGCAATCTGCACTGTTTAGATGGCTGTTACTGTCCAGATGGTAAATATTGTCAATGTTATTTCAAAAATATGTGTAAAGCTACTATCCAACATCATAATGATGTCTAAATAGACTGTGGTTTAAGTTAGTGCCTGGAACTATGAATATTGTAAATTCTGCCCTAGATGTTGTTATTGTCACTGTGATTCTGCCCTTTATTGTGTGATAAACATTCATCTAGAATAAAAAGGTGTCTCAGCATGCAATATCAGTTAAAATCTGGAGATGTTACTATTTCTTCCTACAATAGGATATTGCACAGATTTAGTCCACTTTATTTGAATTATTCAAAGATCTATAGAAATTTTGCTTTGACATGCTCTGTACAAGAAACCAAATTTTCGGAGACCTGTATGGGACAAAATATATTGGCTGGACTATTAACCATTCTAGTTCTAGACAGACTAAAGATAGTGAGATTTCAGAACCTTTTCATATTTGAGTCTGTACAGTTTTACATGCTTAAGGCAGACATTTTTCATAAAGCAATGATTCAGAGTGACAACTTCTTATTAGGGAGCTGAGCTCTGAGCTCTCTGCACCCACTGGGCAAATGTTTTTGCTGGTCCTTGTTTAAGACTGATAACATCACCTCCTGGGAGACTGGAAAGTTTGAGTCAGATGGGGGAAGAGCAGTGATCTGGGTAGGTTAATTTGTTTTATATCCCATTAATTAACTTCTTTCCCAACAGGTCTCATTATGGAAAATGGAACTTGTATCTCTTTGTCGAATTGTCCTTGTATTTATCATGGAACTGCTTTCCCTGTAGGCTCAAAAATTGAACAAGAATGTAGCAACTGGTATGTGAAAGCCCATGTGTTTCATCTCTCAAGGGCTACTGGCCATAGTTAGTTTAACATAGTCACACTCAAATTTTAAACAAAAGATACTGTTTATGTTTTACAGTCGGAGGCCTGTGTGTCACTAAAATATACAGGCTATTTTGTGTGAATTCAAGACATATTAATTAACTCAAAACTACTTATTTTGCTAACAATCTGAACACTATTACTCTGTTTTGTGATTTTCCTTTTTAGTATTTGTGTTGGTAGCATTTGGAACTGCACTGATCATGACTGTCCAGGTATTTGTATTTCATTACTCTTTTCTCACTTCATAACAAAAATGATAAACTTTTCTAAAGACAACAGGACCCTATATGATCCAAGACTTTTGGCTGCCAGTTTAGGCAGAAAGTTTAAGCAAGTGGATATTGACAGTAGCTGTGGGCCAGCTAGAATGAAGCTGTTATTTGCCTGATCATACTCATCCTGCATTTTCTCACGTGCTTCCCCTACCTCTGTGCTACAGCCACATGTTGTTTTCTATCTCTTGTTTATGCTTAGTGTTATTTGCCACATGTGGTGTATTTTTATTGCCGGTGCAGTACCTAGGCCAGGCATAAGAATCTCCTCACTTTCAGGGGCAACTTTATTGCGAGTAATAAGAAAACCACCATTACAATACTGTGGGCTGCATTTTCTCTCTTGTAATAGCAGTTTATGTTTGACTAATCATTCTTATCTTTAAAGATAGCATGTCTCTGTAATGAATTACACAGGGGAACATGGAGCAGGCAGAGGGTGAAACTCCCTTGATAGTTCTGTATCTCACATGATATTATAGTATGAAGCTTGTGAAAGTGAGATATTTTTTACAAGTTAAGGAGCCCTCTTTGAATGAAGTAATAAAGCTTAACAGTTGTTAAACAAGGCTTGACAGTGTGGATCTCTAATTGAAAACAATTGCCTTTGAGAAGCACTCCCTATGTCTTATGTGTGTTGTGTGTGCATGTGAGGGGTTTATTATAACTACTTTGCCTGGTCCTAGGGACAGAGTTGCTGTTAGCAGTGGGAGCAGGTTAGATGTGCTCCAACAGAGCACCTCCGGCAGCCAAAATGGATCTAGTTTGTGTGCAGTGATGCTATCCCATGGTGTGAATGAAAGTGTGGTGAGTAGAGATGAGCTGGAGACATGCTTCAGCAGTGCATTCCTGATTTGAACTGGAAAAAATCCCAAAATATGTGCCCTAATGACACCTGCATCCCCTTCATACCTGTGGTAGCAAGCAGTTCCATAATACCTAGAAGGATGGAGAAAGAGGTTCTCTTTCATACTGAGTCATGGGAAAAAATGAGAAAAAGATTCTAGGATACTTCTGAATTGTAATAAAGAGAAAAATCTTTTGTGTTTTAGTCATAGGCCTCTCACCTAGTTAGAACCAAGAGATGCTGCACATGGATGTGTTCTTTATGAGGTGGTATCTGTTGGAAATAGATGTTTCTAGCATAACTTTTTCTAAATGCCATTACTATTATATAGATTAGTCTCCTAGAAATCAGGAGGAAGTTTCTTTTTATTCCTCTCTTACATAATTTGCAGAATAATGTTGCATTATTATTTTGTTGAACATCTTTGTACTTTTTCTCTCAAGCTGAGTGCTCCATCACAGGCAGCTCTCATTTCACGACATTTGATGGACGTCATTTTACCTTTCTTGGGATTTGCCAGTACATTTTGGTAAAAGGCACTGGAAAAAACAAATTCACAATCACTTTACAAAAAGCACCTTGTGGACAGGTAAGATACATTTTTTTTGAAATGTTGAAACAATCAGGTCCATCCATATTTCAGGCAATCTTCTATAAGTTCTACTGTAAACTACATGGTAATGTTAAATAGAAAATATAAACTGAAACCATCTAACAACTTTTAGTTTTTGTTATGCTATGTGTTATACTGCCCTTTGTAAAAACTATTGCAACTTTAGAGGGTCTAAAGTCTAAAGAGTTACTAATTTATGCATATTGAAGTTGTATAAACACCTTTAGTTATGGTACCAACACATGTCAGGCTTTGAAAAAGCTGCTGTTGGCAGAACTATAGGTTTAATACATCACTATTTAGGCAAGAATTTTTTAGCTTTAGATTTCATTTGATATGTTATAACATATTTAATTTGTTGGAACAATGTCTTTTAGAAAACTATCTATGAGACTAGGCACCACTTATACTTGTTTGAAGATATTTTGGCAGACATTCAACAACAGGCTTTAGGAATAAAGGTGCTGATAAAGTGTACTTACCTGTGAGAGTGGATTTCATGATGCTGTTAGGCTCTCAGGAGAAGGGGCCTTGAGACTGTCACTCACAGCTGACCATGTGCAGAGGACAGGGATGTCTGAACATCTCAGCAGGAAGCAATGCCCTACTCTGGGACTGTCTCTCATGTCCTCCTTTCAAAAGCTTGATTATGAGCTGGGGACCTCCTTCTCCTGCAGAGATGTTGAGACAGCTGTTTCTGCATTTCAGGTGGCCTCAAGCATGAAATGATTGGTTAGGTATCCACTGAAAAATAAGGTTGCCACCGGTAATAACCTTTTGTAGAGCTCTAGGCACCCTGAAAAATTTCAGGATGAAAACAGAGGGGTCCCTGGGGAGCATAAGATGCTTGGTTTCAGCTAATTCTGTGTTGGCTTTTGTCCTGTATTTAGGTTCATAAATTCTGCCTGGATTGTACACTAAAATAATGTGTTTGACATGGTTTACAGGCCACAATTTTTCAATAGTCAGATATTTATAAATTATTGTAATATAATACTGGAGAACTTATGTCCTTTTTGTCTGTAATCAGAGATCATCACTACATTTTATGTGTGCCAGAGTTTCTTTTCCCTGCATTGCTGCATATGTGCTCTGGTTGCAGCAGCTTGATTTAGATCAGGTCAGACTCTTGCTGTACCGATGGTTAACCCATCAATGAGCTGTACCCAAGGTGGCCGTGCAAATATGGAATTTTCAACCCAGTATCAGTACCTGGGGACCTCTGTCCACTTACTATAACACTATAATACTGCCATAAAAGCTAAAATGCATTCTCCTACCTTATGAAGATTATGCATAAGCAACGTTATATGATGTTGTACATACAATTTTGAGTGCCTTGTTTAAAGCTTTGAGTGATAGTTTATAACTGATTTACCTGATGATAGCTCTGATATTTCCTTTCTGTTTGCTTTTTTCCCCGCCTGCTGCTTGTTTGGTTCTGTTTTCCATGATAATTTTAATGCCATTGCCTGTTTCTGATGGTGAAACTTGTTTCTACTTAGAACTTTGACCACGCCTGCATCGAGTCTATAACACTGGTTCTTGAAGATGATGTGAGGAAACAAGTAACTCTCACAAGATATGGTCAAATCCAGGCTGTCCCTAACCAAGTTTTTAACCTCAATGGTAAGAAGTGCATGAAGAAGAATATTACCAAAGTTCACATTCTGTCTCTTATATGCTCCAAAACTTTTTAATAATAATAAAAAAGAAATTCTTTAAAAGAAGGTATTTCTTTAAACATAACTTATAAAAGCATACAATCACTTGCTTCTCAGAAAATTAATAATAGTTATAGAAATTTACTTTTATCATCTGTAAAACAATCCTTCATTATGCCCTCATTTCTTTGCATTTCTTATCTTACAGAGTACCTAGAAATTCCACTCATTTTGTTTGTGTTTAGGGGGAGAGAAGTAAGAAAAAGAAAGGAAGTGAAGAGACCTTGATCCTAACGTCTAGCTTGTTTAAGCTTGTTAGACTAAATAGGATGGAATAGAATCCATGTGCTCCATAGGATCAATTATATTGATTTCACTGCTAACTTTTGTTGTGATTTCAGACAGGTTACTTCACGGTTTTGGAAAGGCTAGTAAAAGAAACTGTGCTTAAAAGCATGTTATAATATTAAGCACTGAAGGTAGAAATGATATTGCTAAATTTTGAAATTTATAATGACCAGTTACTGAAATTTTAGTCTCTTTCTAAAAGAGTAAAATGAGAATAAAATTCTTACCCAGAGTTCAGCAAAACAGATTTTAAGGAGTCCTGTGCTGGTGATTGCAGATATGTCTTTTTTTCATTAAATTTGTCTACTCACAGTACTGCTTTTGGCATTCACAGTTTCCTAAGGCAATGAGCTTCATAGCTCAGTTATGCTCTGTGTTGACAGTTCTGCTTCATAATTTGATTGGTAACTTCATTTTATTTCTTTTGAATTAGTCCCTACTCACTTTCTTGTCTCTTTCCACAGTCTGCAACAAATATAATCTATGAAAAGTATTTTGAAAAGTGTGAAATCTATGAAAAGTGTCACATTCTTGATAATTGTGTGTATCTAGTAAGTCTGATCCCCTAAGGACATCTTTAAAGGTTTTATTTTCCTCTCTTGGTTTATGCACCTGAGTCTCTGTGTGTGCATGCGTAGAGGTTGCTTATGAAGGTGGATCTACTTTAGGCCTTCAGCTGCAAGTAGACCAACAATGAGTAGCAAATGAATGCTGTGACTGTGAAATTTCCATTTCCTCACATAATGGATTTGCTGAGAAGGAAAGCTGGGAATTTGATTGGGGCTCAGTTCACATACAGTCCAAGGAAGGAGCTATACTGATGTCATGTCAATAGTGGTAAGAGAGAACCTGCCATCTAAAGATTCAATACACTTTACAGACATCTGTTATTTACTCTTGTAATATCACTGGAGACTAAAAAACAAGGGATTTCTTGTCTTGCCTTCTCATTGCCAGAGGCTGGCAGTTGCATTACTTACTTCTAAAATAAAAAAAAAACAAACAAAGAGTGGCGCAAGCATGGTTTCTAGAAAACTCACAGGTACAGAAAGGTGTGACATTTTAAAATGTTAACAGTAGGTGAAATTCCTGATTTGTGTTATTACTGGAAGTAAGCTCAGAAAGAGAATGGGTAAGGATATTTGGCTGATGGTGAGTTTGTGCATAGTTTTTCATTTTATGTCTAAGTTTTCAACATTTTTTTTTGCGTAATGGGTAAACCAGTACAACCTGGAAGTTGGGTTTCAGTGACTTTGTTTTTCTTCTTCTTTTGCTATGTTCAGGGGCTATTGAAATTCAGAATATATCTTCTTTCTTTGTTCAACTGAAAACTAGTTTTGGTTTGAAGATACTGTTTGCTAAAGATGGAGAGAGGATCTATGTTCAAGTTGATGTCAGATGGAAGAGAAGAACATTAGGACTATGTGGAACTTACAATGGAAATTTAAGGGATGATTTTCTGTAAGTTTCATTTTGTGCATTTATATTGTGTTTAATAACAAGTGAAAAGTTTTGTTGAACATAATCATCTGATGATTTAATTTCATTAACATGCTCAAATTTTATTAAACTAACCAATATAAGATGTCTTAATTAAAATGGTAGTCACTTTTATAAATATGAAAGTCAAAAATTTATGCATTTTAAGACATTTTGTTAAGTAATTATAGAAAGCTACCCTATTATTTGTAGAAGTTTCTGGATGATGATATTATTTGAATGTACTTTTCCCTTAATTATTGCTCCCTTATCTTCAGAGCAAATATATGAGCACTGAGAAAAAGAGTGGGTGATAATACTTGTATCATCCACACATGCCTGACACTTACTACCCCTTGATTTTCCTCCCCACATCAAGTTTTAATGTAAAAAAATGTAATTCTGAACCACAGGAATATTTTAATTAGAAGGGCCCACTTTCCTTACTTTTTAACCGTATTTCCTCCAAAGTTCCTCAAGATACAATGTCACAAAATTTGTCTGCACAGCAGACTTGGAATGTAGGAACATTTCACCGGAATAAAATATTGAGGAAAAAGTTTCATATGCCCTCTTTTTTCAATACCTCAGAGATGGAAATTCTTTTGGCATGTTGACTGTTTAATGTGACTATGCATCTAAACCTTTTTAATGAGCTTGCATCCTCACCCATGTACACCCTGAGGTCAGCAGGATGCGTGCAGTGTTGGTGTTTTCTTTTTCAGATCTCCAGCAGGGATGATAGAAGGGACCCCACAACTTCATGCCAATGCATGGAAGGTTTCCTCAGCTTGCTCCATACCTATCAATATTCCTGTGGTTGATCCCTGCAACGTGAATCAGCAAAATGGTATATTTTCACATGGGAGTCTGGACTTAGCTGTATTTTATTATTATGGGACAGTTTTTCTTTTCTCTGTGAAAAAGATGCACATACGTGTATTTCAGTTTCAGGTTTAGAGGTACACTTTTTTTTTTTTTTTTTTGCGTTGGCAATGACCATTTCCTCATACATTTTTTATGTAAAATGAAGTAAGTACTTGATAAATAAAAGCTAGTTGGTCATTTAGTGCTGGGTGTACTGGATATGAGCACTAAATTCTGCTGTCTACTATACATGCAGATTTTTCACTATCTATGGTCCTGTAAATTCTGCCAGTTGAGAGGGAAGATTGATGCATGATTGTTAAAGAAAGTACAGGAGACAATGATGAGAATAAAAGTCCTGTCTCTGGCTTCTCCAGGCTTATTGCATTAAAAATTTCTTTATCCTCCATCTATGTTCTCTGACAAAATCTTGCAGACAATCTGAGAGCCTTGAATTTGTTCAAATTCCTGGGCAAAGATTTAGTTTTGGCTGGTTGGCATGCCTATGGTTTGTGCTGAACTTTCACTGTCTCCTTTTTGCATTGCTGTTCTTTTCTATTAATGAAGACAATGGGTAGACTGTAGTTGCCAATTCTGACAGAATGTAGTCTAATATTTTGACTATTTCAGACATCAGATCTCACTAGGGATGTGGGATTTATCCATATTTAAAGCCTGTCGAAGCAAGGCTAGAATAACAATAAATCTCTAAAAATGTGGGGAATTCGAGGAGCTTTTATACCCTCCTTGTCGTCCGTCTCCTTAAGACAGCCAGATCTCTCAGCCAGATCAGCTCAGCGCCTTCATGCCTCACCCTCAGTTCTGTGCTAGCTCAGTGAAGGTAGAGTTTGACATAAATTTGAGCTGCTTAGAGCAGGACTGCATGACTTTCTGAGGGTCCTTTCCAGCCTGAATCCAGCTTATGATCCTCTCATAATCACTGCGAAAAAGCAGTGGAGAATGAAGTGATTCACACCACACTACAAACACAGCCATCATTTCCAGGTCTGAGATGATAGTGACCTGATTAACAACAACAACAACAACAACAACAACAACAACAACAACAACAAAAATTTGTTTGTTTGGTTACTTATTTTGTCAGGTTAATTTTCAATTGAGTTAAGTTCAGTCCTTGAATCTAGTTTACTGAGAATCCAAATAATGTGAAATTCTTCTGTCAATGTGTGTATGTGGAAATGAACATGGAAGTTGAAGGACAGGTGCATTTTTCTAGCAGCAAAAGTGGCTTAAATATAACCCAATATAACCCACATCACAGAGCTCCTTAGCTATTCCACCACTTGTGGTGGTAGTCTGCTTCAGTGGCTGGAGGGCTGGAGGAGGGTTTGTTGCTGCTGGAAGGTGTATGGCCAGTTTGGGATTTGCATGCCCTCAAGCTCTGCTTTGTAATACTTCCTGAGACCACATGCCAGGAAGTACATGGCCATTGTTGATGTTAAAGCTAAATGAATGTCAAGTAGGAAAACCATGTTCCAAGCTTCGAGGGACTTTTTAATTATTCTTTTGAAATATATTATTTTGGCATTTAAATTTCCTGTGTTATAAGAGGAAGACATAACTTAGTATTTAGTTTTAGTAAAGTTATTTTTGTCTTAAGTGGGGTTTGCTGTAGAGAGATTTGCCTGTAATATCTATTTTAAACTGTAGAATTTTTACAGGAAGAGATTGTATGCAAGTGTTTATTGCACACCTGCCTATGTTTGGTTTTAATATTGCATGCTATTCATTTGACTAACTGTTATATTAAAATGGACCTGGCTAAAACAACGTCACCTTCTCTTAGCTGGGTATGCATCTCACTGTGATATCATCAACCAAGACGTGTTTGCTCCCTGCCATGCCTACATCAGTCCAGGGCTGTACTACCAGCTCTGCCGCTTCGACGCTTGCAAATGTGGAAGCAGCTGCCTGTGCAACGCTTTGGCGCACTATGCCTATGTCTGTGGCAAGCACGGTGTCGTCATTGACTTCAGAGCTCATGTTTCTTACTGTGGTGAGTAACAGTTCCATAATGGAATATCTTTTAGAAACGTGTAAAACTCTACAAATTTCAATCACTCCACGAAATATAAGGGTTGGCTTCTTTTTCCTGGAAACTAGAGTTGTGCCATGGTGCAATGATGTACTAGGGCAGAATGGTAACAGCCTTTACATCAGACATCAGAGTTGGTGCTCTGAGCTGCCTCATGGGGATGTCTGCCCTATCTATTGGTCACAGAGAGAAATGGAATTCTTTCTTTGAAGCCCTAAGTCATATGGAAGCCCCCATTAGGATAAAGGAGTCAGGGAGTGGCAGGAGTGAAGCCATTCCCTAAGGGAAGGCAAGCTGGGCTGGCAGAGTCTCCCTAGATTGGGCAGGGCAGGGTGTGTGATACAGTAATAATTTGAAACAAAGCATTTCACATAATCCGAGAGTATCGTGAACTGGAAGAGACCTGCAAGGGTTACTGAAGTCCAACTGCTGTATTTCTATATAGCAATGCCTCAGTCTTAGCTAAACCATTCACCTCTTGGAAGCCTGAATTACTAGATAGATGCCCTATTTGACATATAGAAAGAACAGAAAGTTACTGTTTACAAAACAGATTATTCCAGTCAAAGAATTATTTTAACAAAACCCCACCTTAATCTAAATATTTCTAACTTTAGAAATTGGTAAAAAGGCATGTTTTCCTCATGTTTTTCAACTAAGCCCAGTGCAACAAGAGACCACTTTGCTTTGATTTTTTTTGAACTTCCATGATACACTACATTGTTTTCTATTTTTCACATTTTAAGAGTATGCTGTTCTCCCTTCTTTCCCCCTCTTTTTCTTCCAGCTGTGATGTGTCACAGTGGTATGCTTTATCATCAGTGCTCTTCTTTTTGTAAACATTCCTGTGCTTCACTTTCTATGGCAAATATCTGTGCTGATGACTGTGCAGAAGGATGTAATTGTCCTGATGGGAAGTATTTTGAAGAGTCAGTCAACTTTTGTGTATCAATGTAAGTAATAAAAAAATAGAATATATGTATGGGCACATTTTCCTCTTTCCAGCAAGATTTAAAGTAGCTTTTCTGCTTTTTCCCTCAAGATGCAGACTGCCTAGAGAAGATAACAAACAATAAACAATATGTGTGATTTAATGTTCTGTTGTACTAATCAATAGTGAGGCCTCATCTGTTACTGTGTGTACATACATCAGCTTCACTTTAGAGCAGATGTGCCAAACTGCTTTAGAGAAGGGTCATGAAACATTTTAAATTCATGTGATAGCATTTTCATATGAAAATCTTGGTTTTAGCACTTGAAAAAAATATTGAGAAGGAATCCATAAAGCAACAATTCATAAAGAATGGGATAGTATGGGAAGAGTGTCTAGAAGTGTCTTTTTTCTGTCTCAAAATGCAAAGCTTTTCAGTTAAATGGGAGGAAATAGCCAGTGAGAAGAAACAGTTTTTTATATTGCACACCCAAAATTTTACAGCTTACCACCATGGATAGTTATAGAATTATTTCTGTTCATTGCAAAATATATTTTGGAAAGATCAGTGAAGTTCATACTGTAAGGATAAAGACTGTTTGAAACTATTCAAGAGTGTGAACTAACTTCTTATTCACATATTTTTCATGGTTTATAAGTAATTTTGTTGCTACTTCTAGCCTGTCTGGCTCTTTTCACAGAGTTAATGGATTTTGCTATGATAATTGCTCTACCTCATGATTTTAACAGTACTTTGAATGGAAACTGCATATTTTCATTCTACTCCCATAACTGAGAAGAAAAAGTCCTTTCTGTTAGAATAATGCACAGAAACAGCAAATAAAAAGTACAGAGATTGAGGGAAATCCTGGTGTTGTTGAAGATGATACAAGTTTTGCCACTGACTTCAATACAGTCTGAGTGCCATCTTTAAGTTTTTGTCTTTCAATGAATATTGTACATATAAAGACTGAGTTAATGAATTAAGTTAATGTTATGATGAGACCTGCATATCATAACAGCTTGATAAATAGAGAGCCCTTAAATCCCATTTCATCTTGCTTTTCTACCTGAATGCATGAATATTCTTTTTACAGATCTGGCTGTCATTGTCATTACAAAGGCAAAGCCCTCCAGCCTGGAGAAATCCTTCCTACACCAACAGGCTCCTGGTAGGTTTGAGTGCAAGAGTTTTATCTCTCTTGTATCACAGTTTGGACACATCTCTAAGTGGTTTGAGAATTCTCATGTAGATTGAAAGTTTATTGTATCAAGATTTTTTTTTTTGCATACTTAGTAATAGAGAGCCTAGTATAAGTTGGATTATGTACCTGATCATTTTAACAAAATATCTGGAAAATTTTGTAAGCTATGGTGAATAAGGTTTCGTGTTATACTGCCTGCATCCTAAATCACCTGGCCCTCCATTCTCACAGGGGTTGACATACTCAGCTTTTATTTTTATTTCAGTGGAAGTTAGGAAATTACATAGTACATAAACTATGAATTTAGGTCCTCTCTACAGATCAGGAATTAGAAACTACCGTGAAAATATTGAGCAGAACTCAACGTTTTGGATTTCAATCCTCTTTGTCCTCTTAATTTCTGTTGTTTAAATTAGGTTGAATTGCATAACCTTTTTAACATGGTGGTTACAAAGCATTTTCCCCTTGAATAAACATGGGTTTCCTTTTCTTTTCTAGTCAATGTTTGAATGGAACAGTGAAATGTATTGAAACCACTACAGAAAACATAGGTAATTTACAGTCTTATCTCATATAAAAGTTGCACAAATAGAGAATTTGATTTTGAATAGTAATTTGGTTTTCTCCTCATATGTATATAAATGATGAGATACTTTATATCACAAAATATTTAAAATAGGTTAGGAGCATGAATAGCCTTGGGGTTTTCACCTCTTTTTCTGTAATGCAAATTGTACTACTCAGTCACTTGGGAAATTAAAAGAAATAAATAATTGCAGGTGAAATCCAGGTCAATGTGTTCTCATGGGAATACCTATAATTAGGCTCACTGTCCATGTTTAGGAAGCTTTAAGATCTTAATTTCTAGAAAGTAAATTCTTAATGCATTTCTAATGGATTTAGAAGTATCACAGTAATTTGAAAATTATTGCTCTTCTAAGGGTTTTTTCTGCCTAAGGTGTAAGGACTCCGTCATTAAGAATGGACTATGTGTGAGATCCAGGACATATATATCCAGATGCTTAATATTATTGGTTTTTTACATTAGAAGCCATATGAATTTTATGTGTCTGTAATACAGATTATATCATAGATTGTTATTCAAATTGCATTCTTATATGAACTGTAATGTAACCTGCCTTTGTATCCCAAAAAACAGATTGTGAACCAAAACAAATAGAAAACCTTCAGTGTAAAAGAGCAGTTGATCTTATTTAACCTTCATTTTGCATTTGAAGTTCCCATATGCCCTGAAGGAAAAATCTACTATGACTGCAGATCTCCTGTGCCTGGTTTACCCACAGCGGGTGTGAATTGTGGGATCTCTTGTGCAAACCTTGCCATGAACTTCTCCTGTGTCCCCTCACCACCCTGTGCAAGTGGCTGCATTTGCCCCCCTGGGTAAGCTTTGATGGAACAACCTGGAGCACAAGCCAAATGCATATTTTCCACAGTTCAACTCTGCAAATTTTTTTTGCCTGTTAAATTCCAGTGGTATCACACTTCTAATTTTGAAACTATTGTTCTATAAATTGTCACAGATGCACAGTAACAGCTAAAAGGCCATCAGATATACAGCTTGCTACCATTCCAATTGGCTGGTATTTGGGACTATCTGGATAGGAGATGACTCCCACCACTTGCACAGTGTAGTTTATTTGAATGTAAAAGCAAACATGACAAAATATTTTGATGGAAACCATTTGTGCTCCTGCTTATTGCTGCCTAAGTCTTAGTCTCACCTAAATTTCTACTCAGGCTTACATTGCCGGTGCCCAGCGTGGGGCAGGGAGGGCAGGTATATGGACTGGTTTCTGCCCTATTTCCCTTCATTCCTTCTGTCCCTTTTTGTTTTCTCAGCTTGTGTGTTTGGATTTGGTGCCCAGAAACAGTCTGCTGAACTTGGGAGGGGTCAAATCCAAGCATAAAATCTAAAAACTTCTATTTGTGTCAGGATCAATCACTACTTCTTCCATTTTTTTCCATTTCTTCCCCCGACACCTCCTGTGTGCATTTTCAGATTGAGGACTCAAATATACTGTGCAAGTTGCTGTAATTGCTGCTCATTTCAGGTGGAATGATCCCTTTTTTTCTCAGCTTTCCTTTTTCTTTCACTGTGTGTGTAGCCAGTGGTCTTCTGACAGTGTATCGTTGTACACAGATCAGAGTATAAATGAGACTGTCACCATTCCCCTTCCAGCACCTTGTGTTGTTCATAGATGACTAAGCACTGGTGAAGGTAGAGATTTCAGGCAGAGCTATTTAAGATTTCACTAGCTTATGTCTGATATTCTGTAGTCCTCTAAAACCTCTGCCTCAACTAAGAACTTAGCTTTCAGGACCATTAGTTTTATGGGAATAAACAATTATTTTTAGCACAAAAAGTGCATGACTGAAAAAGTAGTAAACTGGTAACAAACTGAAACATCACTGTGATATTTACATGAAATTAAACTAGCAGTATTGACTTGAAAATCATTTGAATATTTGAAGAAACTAAAATAAAAGTTAAAAAAAAAGAGCTAAAGCCTTGCTTTCACAGTCATCCCATTTCAAATTTAGTATTTCTTGGTTCTTTTCTGAAATATAGCAGGAGTACAGACAAGCAAAATCCTTAGTTTCTGTCAAATAATAGAGTAAAACACATGAATTATTTGTATTAAATAAGAGAACAAGCAGTCTTTTTGCTATGAGGTTGAAAAGTAAGTGCATAAAACTCAGTGCATTTAGTAATGTCCTTGTTGTTAAATTGCACTTAATTATGACTTTCAGCCTCATGGTTCCAAAAAGCGAGTATGGCTTTAAATAGGAAGGAGCCAGCTGTATTATCTTAAAAATTAGTTTCAAAAGGTCTCTTTTTTATGCAAGAAAATGTTAAACATATTTCTTCTGCTATTAAATCTAAGTGGACAAGTCATTAAAAACTTGTTGTGTGTAGTGAGGTTTTTTGAATTCTCTTAAGTTGCCTTTCTTCTCCTCGATTCTCCTTTTCCACCTTATTTCAACTACTACCCATTGTTTGACTGAATGACCTAAGGTTTTAGGGCGGAATCCTGAATTCTCCTGGAGACTGGCACCTTATTCTAGCACCCTGGGTATTTATGGTGCTTGTAAAGTGAAGCTGTTTGTGTGTGGTGCTGAAAACCTTTCCTTGGAAAACCATGAAATGATGGACTCTAGTATGCAAAAGAATGGTCCTCTTAAAGTAAAAATGGTTTACATTTTCTATTGTTAAAACTCTTGCACAACAGTTTGTTGTTTAGTCAGTAATTGAAGAGATGAAAAAGAATTAGAAATGCTGGAAGTCTTTAGAAGTTTCATAATGTAACAGCCCAAATTTTCAAAGATAGACTGAAAGTCGCCCTTACACTGAGCTGGAGATATGGGGCTAAACTGAGTTGCAGGAGCACAGAGTAGTGCGGAAAAGGACTCCATGGGGCTACATTAATCTCCTGCCTTTAGGCAGCACCAGCAATACCAATGTTATTTCTGGGAGACATTTCGCTTCTATTGACAGAGACTCAGTACCTTCCCGAGCCATCTGTTCTGGTAATTTCCTATCCTTGAGAAATTTTCTGAGCACTTGACTCTTCTACTTAGAGCCAATTACTGTTTAATGAACTAGTAATGGTGTGAAGAAAACAAAACTGTGTATTCCTTTCAACTTCCAGTGAAACAATCTCTAGATTGTACTTTGAGCCATGTGTTGCATGACAACTCCAGAAATTGCTCTCCTAAAGAACAGCACTAGGAGAGGACTGTCAGTAACGTTTTTGTTAAGAAAGTTAAAATTGCTAAATAGGCGGAAGTGAGATAGCAAATGTGTGGTTGACCATTTATCTGGGTTGCTTATTGACCTAATTAGATTTGATGCTTTTTGCATTAAATGCCTGTTTTGTCTTAACTTAGTTAGTTGTTTCAGCTTCCCTTGTGTAGGCAAGCAACCTCCACCATTGCTCATCATAAACTGGGCAGCAGGTGCCATTGGTCAACTCACTGTTGAACACTCAGAACAGGACAGGCGCTGTCCGTGCAGAGGAGCAGGAGCACTCCAGGCCAGCTGCTTTCCCAGCACAGCAGGACGAGAGAGCAGCAGAGATGGAAGGGCAGTCTGGCCACAGCCTCAGCAGCTCACATGGTAGCCAGATGCTCCAGAGTTTTCAGAGAGGAATACCTGTACTACTGACACTCCTGCATGGGAGCTGCAGCCCACACTAACATATCCCTTTCTAGATAGAGGAAGAGCGGCAGCTGTGGGCTTGGCCAAGTCTCCAGTTGTGCACAGTGGAGATCATTTGATGTGGGCAACTTTTGCTGATGAAACAATTTTCCTTAGCTGGGTGGAAGACTGGTTACTCTTTCAACAATACACTGCACATTCAGTTACATTGATCTTTTGGATTTACTCTTTCATCTAAATACTTTTTTTATTTTGAAGGATGGCTGAGCACAGAGGGAAATGTTACATTCCTGACAGTTGCCCATGCACCTGGAAAGACAGAGAATTTCTGTCAGGAGAAGTGATAGCTACTCCATGTTACACCTGGTGAGTTCATTCTGCATACTTTCAAATCATCTGGATCTGGACCTAAAGTGAAACTGATACAGAAAATGTGTTGCATGCTTTGAAAATCAAAAATACATACGCTTGTTTATAGATAGTTGGAGGATATATCTTTTATTAGGCTTACTGATAGGCTTGGATAAGTAGGAAGACTTTGGGGTCATTGCCTTTTCAGATCTGAAAAGGAAGCTGAAGATATAGAAGTTAAAAAGCAGTCAAGAACAAGTGCTTAATTCTACACATATTTGTTAGTCTCTGAAATGAAGACGTGGCATTTTGTGGAATAGAATATAATGAAAGGCAACCAAGGAGAAAAAGAGAGATATGCTACTTTTCTAGCCAAAATATCTATAATCAGTTAAGTGTATATTTACTAATGAAAAAAAAATTGGCATGGCAGTTTTAATCAGTTAAAAACCACATTGGCAAATCAACTGAGGATTTACACGTACACAAGCAAAAATAGAGGTTGCCAGTACTACTTTCATATAAATTTGTATAAACCACTGAATGCAGCTGACAGGAAAAGTAATCTTGCAAAATATCAGCATTAATTTCTTAAACCCATTCCATATTTGTCTGATATCCTGAAATCTTACAGGCAGCAACTGGAGGTATTTTCCTTTGAAAATTTGCAGACTTTTATCAAAATTTAGAAAAAATAGACTACTGATATCTTATGAGTATCTTGTGGCAATGTGCCTGGAGGCAGTGAGGGCATAAGCCCTGCAAAGTTTGAGATTTGGCATTTATTTTTAATGTATTTTTATTGTACAGATGGGCTAATGGCAAAATGTTCAGCATTTTCTTGCCATGGCATCACCAGTATCTTCAAGAAGCAATTCACAGTATAGCTCTCTGTTTCAAGGTTTGGGAATTTTATTCCATTCCTGAATTTCTGTGTGATTTGAAATAAAGAACATAAGAAAGCATTTTCTTGAAAATATACAGCCTAAGACTGCCATTATGAGGAGATACTGATTGCTGGTTTTTGCTTGCAGTGTTTGTCGGAGAGGTGTCTTCAACTGCACCAGCTACCCCTGCCCTGCTGTGTGCACCATTTATGGAGACAGACACTATTACACCTTTGATGGGCTGGAGTATGATTATGTCAGTGACTGCCAAACTTACCTGCTAAAGGTAAGTCATATGTTTTCTTGTGTCCTCAAGAAAAAAAGTATTTTGAACATTAGGAGTTGATCTATAGAAACAAATGTTAAGAAAACAGTTGTAGAACAGATGTGAAAGAAGAACCTGTACATGGCATTTTGTGATCATCTGTTTGAAAATGGTATGTGGGTGTGTTCTTGTGTATCTCTATGGTTAAGAGAAAAAGAAAAATCAGTGTTTTCCGTTCTACCTTAACCATGCTTTTGTCACAATGAGGAAGAATAACACTATATAAACTGTAAAAACTAGGTATAATCCATATAATTATTTAACAATTATCTATAAACCCTGCTTGGCCCAGGGTTAGGGATGAGCTCAGGCTGCTTGGAATTTTTCTTGAACATGATCTGCATCAGATATGGATTGTATGTGTATAATAATATCAAACACAATGATTTCATAATTCAACAGTGAAATCATTCATTGAGATTGTCTGGCAGCTATATGCTTATGTTTCTCATAGCACACATTTAGAAAAAAGTGCTAGCTTTTTGTTTAAAAATACCATTACTGACATTTAAAAATATAGTCTATTACTAAAACCACTATTGTTTATTATAACTGTTGCTATTTTAAGATTGTCTGTCTTCTCAGATACTGTAATATGTTTAGAAGAATACTCATTTTCCTGACTGTCTAAGCTTAAGAATAAAGCATAATTTCTCAGCAAAGACTACTGCAAATAGTTTATTTCAAGTATGTTTTAGAAGAGTATTCACATCTGTGAAATAAAATACATTGGTTCCAGATTTTTTTGTTTGTCTAACAAGAAAAAAGAGAGATTTTTAAAAGAATAATACCTTGCAACAAATTCCTGTCATGTATCATATATGATCAAAGAACTCTTACTCTTAGAGATGTATGAACTTTTGTACAAGCCTTCCTCCTTTAAGATGAAAAAAATAGGGGTTACCTTACCAGTAAAATCATCTTGCCTGTATGATGATGTGGAAAGATAGGTTGTAATTTCTTAATTATTGTGCCATTCATTCAAATAGGTTTGTAAGACAAATCTGTGCTCCTTTTTCAAACTTTAGTATGATACTGGAACTTTTGGCTTTTACAATCAAATATCACCTGTCACTCTACTGTGTAAGAAGGAACCTATCTGGAAACAAACCATGGGGAGCATTTGGCATCCAAGAATAAAGTTGGCAGGCAGATCATTAAGGCACCTGGCACACTGCCAATGGGCCGTTCTTCAGGTGAACATGACGCAAATGATGAAAATGCTGCCTACAAAGCTCTGCTTTTAAGACTTCTCAGACTTTTTTCATCTTTTCAAGCTTAATTTTTTTCCCAAACTCAGCTAATGTGAGAAAGTACAGTCTAATTTGTCCACAATTTTTCTTTCTTTAGTATATGGAAAGCTTTCATGGCCTATATTTAAGGATTCTTTAGTACATATTAGGCACTGCATAATTGTGTCTGGAACGGAAGATGTATCTGTGGGCTGATTTTTGACTGAAAAACGTTTAGAGAATTTTTAAAAGGGGAAAAAAAAGAAAAAGAAACAAAGGATGGGATTTTATGGCAGATGCTCCAGAGTTTTGAGGGAACTAAAACACAACTGATGAAATATGTGATATGCAACCCTGGAATCAGAGGAATGGAAGATGGCAGGGTAACTGAATATTTTAAAAGGAATTAATGGCTGAATTTTATAGGAACAGAGCAATATATCTGATCTATATATAAAGGGACTTAACAGAAATTTTAATTAAGAGAAATTGCAATGGGGGAAGTGTTGAACCACCCCTTTTTTTTTTTTTTTTTTTTTTTGTTTTAATAGAAGAAATTCATGCATGATGAGTCTTCTGAGTTATTCTGTGAAGGTAATATATGGATAAGGATAATCAAGTTAATATGTGTGTATTTTAGCTCAAAGACCTTTTGGAGAAAGATTTCAATAAATATTTTTTGAAACTACTCTCATATAGAATGAGAATGAATATTCTTTGAGACACAAATTCACAAAAACACAGAATGGGTCAGGTTGCAAGGGACCACAATGGGTCATTTGGTCTAATCTCTCTGCTCAGGCAGGGTCATCCTAGACCACATGGAACAGGATTGTGTTCAGACAGTTCTTCATTATCTCCACACCCTCCCTGGGCAATCTGTTCCAGTGCTCAGTCACCTGCACAGTAAAGAAGTTCTTCCTCCTATTAAGCAGAACTTGCAATGCATCTCTCTCTGCCCATTGCCTCTTGCCCTGTTCCTTGGCTGAGAAGAACCTGTTTCCATCCCCTTGGCACCCTCCCTTAGACTTTTATAAACTTTGATGGTGTTCCTTCTCAGTCATTTCTTCTGGAAGCTGAACAGGCCCAGCTTCCTCATCCTTTCCTTGTAGGAGATATGCTTCAGTCCCTTCATCATCTTTCTTTCCCTCTGCTGAACTTATTACAAGTCAGAGGTTGAAACACAAAAATAAGTGGTGGGTGTTTTTTTTTTTGTTGTTGTTGTTGTTTGTTTGGTTTTTTTTAAGAAGGGAGAAATCCTGGTGAAATCCTGCAGGGATCCATGCTGAGACCTGCACTCAGCAGCAGAAACACTTTTGAAAAGGTGATGTGAGGATTGAGATTGAATATTCTGATGATAAAAATTCAGTCTGAACAGCTGAAGCAAAAGCTTCAGGAGATCTTATGGCAGAAAACACTGCATAATAAAATAAAAGAGGAATTTCAACAACAAGGAAATGCAAATCAATGAACAGGAAAAGACCCCTGTAACTGCATTATCATGAAGTTACGCACTAAATTAGCTACTATTATGCAGGAATGGAATTTTATGTGAGGAAAAGAAATTAAACACATGTAATTGACATCTTCATAGTGGCAGCCTGAGTGATAATCACATTTGCTTTTATTTGTGTATACACAGTTACACTGCACTAGTACCACATCCTGATGTGGTTAAGCTGCAGTATATATGCAGACATGATAGCATGTTGAGGCTGCTCTCGTTTGAAGTATGCTTTTTTGTTCCTAGAGCCGGGGTTTCCATGTCTCTCTCTCTGTATAATCTTCTTCCCATATATTGTGACATTTTAAATAGTAGTATATAAGTAATATGAGTCTACCTTGAGCTACTATGTGAGCTACTACCTTGAGCTACTACCTTGAGAAGGCATGTAAGAGGGCCTTGTCTCTTTTAGCCTGTTATCCAAATAGAGAAGCCAGATGAAAAGAGGAAAAGTATATATACAACTGGAAGATTTAAATTCCTTGCCTAACATCTTGGCAGGCACAGCTATCCAAAGCAATAGCACTTGTTCTACAAACAATCTTTTTTTTTTTTTTTTTATTTAGCACAATCACAGAATCACAGAATGCTTTGGGTTGGAAGGGGAGTTTAAAGGTCCTCTAGTCCAAACCCCTGCCATCAGGGTGTGTGCTGTGTACTTCAAGTTTTCTGCCTGTAAGTTATCACAGATCATGGATTTCACAGCTGCTAATACACATTCCACTGATTTAATGCTAGTTTGCAGAGCTTTTGAGAGGTTGATTTTTATGGATAACATGAAATTCTCACCAGACTCCTGAAGTTGAAGCAGCTAAAGTGAGTGTAGTATTGTATATAAAAAATTGTAATAAGTTTGTTCTTTTCCTTTTATCTTTTATCCTTCAATGTTTTTCCTGTAAACAGTAGACTGCTTTCTTTCTACTAACAGAAGTACCCTAAAGGTGTTGTAGCAGGGCAATAAGAAAAGTTATTGCTACAATCAGTTTGTTGGCATATGAGCTCTTCCCAGTTATAGAACTGAGTGCAAGAATTATAATCTGAATCTTCATCCCCAGAGGCATGATAATGTGCTGTTCCCATCCATGTTACCAACCCTCACTGTTTGATTTGGCTGTTGGCCTTCCTAAATCTGATCTGTTTGCACTATTCTTTAATTTGTCATCATATTCTACTGTACCAAACAAAGAACTCATCCTTACCTTTATGATGTTTTTAATAAGGAGCCCTTGTGCTCCTGTGGGAGAAAAATCAAGTATAAGCTTTCAGCCAATTATGAAACTTACTTGTTTTCAACATCATTGTCTCCTGTCAGGCCTTTTTGTTTAAGGTGACCGTAAGTGTATGAAAAAACCCTTTATAACTAGTTCAACAGATTTATCAACTTGGGGAGAAAATGACAGAAAATATTTAGATCAGCAATTAAGAATATTAGGGCAGTAAGTTCTCATGAAAAGATAAATTCACTTTTATATAGGAATTACGAGTTGCATTATACACTGGATGTAAAGTCTCTGTATAGATGAATGACATTCACAGAGAAGACATCAAGTTTTTTTTAAACATTTTAAAATCTCAGTTATTTTGAAGGTTAAAAAAAATCTTAGCAGACAAACTCATTTATCAGTGTAGGTCATGTAAACACTTGATTTTGCTAATCTAAATATGAATGATAAAATTAAAGTCAAACAGTTTCTTACTTAAAAATACTTAAATATCTTTTTTCTTCCATTTTCTTGCCTATTGTCCTATTTTACTGTCTTTCATTATGCTACATTCTTTCCTCAAAAAAATTGGGTTATTTTTCTGGCAAACTTTTTACTAGTTGCTGTCTGTTTCTTCCACTTACCTGTTTCATAGACTTCTGCTCTTATGATAAAATTAATGTCCTTCTATGACAAGTGTTGGCCTTTTTTATTTCTGTGGTGGTTTCCAGTCCTGCAGCTCAGCATTTTTATTAAGGCTTGTAAGGTCACTACACTTGTAGCCCCTCAGACATGTTCTCTTCTGTGAAACAGAAGAAAATTTTTTCTCAGAAAAAATATTCCCCAAAAAATTATTAGCATTTCTCAGAAAAAAAATGTTCTCTGCATTGGGGCAGATTTCAAGCAGCAGTTCAGAGGGATAAGCTACCCATCAGAATATTCTCAAATGAGAGGGCGCTCTGTTGCAATGCTCGTCTGCCTTTCAAAGAACACCCCAAAATCCCCACTGAAATATATACACTAACCTTAGGTTTCCAATAACCTTAGGTGTTCAAGAAGGTCCTAAAGCACAGAAAGGGATGGACTTTTTTGTTCCTATATCCTGAAAGATGAAGGTCAGTGTAACTAAGGCCTCATCCTCAAGTGTTACTATTTAATAGATTAGACTTAAATTCAAAGTATGTGGTAAAAATATTTTCATTCCTTTTCACCTGCCATTGGGGGTTTGAATATTTTAAAGTGACCCTTTAAAGCTATTTTTGATGCAGTAATGAAAACTCTTTTGAAGTCAAAGTTGGAGGATTATGAAAGGAACAACCATTCTGAGCCATTTGATCAAATAATCAAACCACTATGCCAACTGGAAGTGCAAATGTAACTCCTTTGGGTCAGCATAAATTACTTAAGAGCCCATTTGTTGAGTTCATTTAACAAAACAAGCATCAGCTCAGGAACCACCACTATCATTTCCCAAGTGATTCTCCTATGTGGAACAGTCCCCAGAACTAGATACCTGGACTGCTCTGGGGAATACAGCCAGGGAACTCTTCTCTTGCATTCCTCTTCTTTTGTAACTTGAAGCAAGTTCAAAGCTCTTAGTAAATCAAACTTTTATTAGAGTGTTTATTACAGAGGTTGTTTCATGTACTGATAAATTTTTAACCATTATTTGCTGATATATTTATCCTGAGTGGTAAATTTTTTAGATGATGACTGGACATAAGCTGGAGCAATGACAGAAAGCAACAATTTTTCAATTACTTGTTTGACACATCTGAGGAGTCAGAAGTAGGATTTATTCTATGATCCCTTATTGAATATCTGTAATTTTTTGTGCAGCTTTTTTCAGCATAATTTGTACTAGGTAGCTAGGCTGTAGATCCATGAAATAGGCAAAGCTGTAGAATTAAATATTTGGCATGGTCTCTCTGATAGCCTATTGGCAAAATGAATACATTCTTCTTGCTGTCAGTCACCCTGTAGAGAATTAAAGCTGCAGGTTCATGGTTAATCAACATTGTCAAGCTCACTGTTCATAGTTAAGACAAATAGTTTCTTTTATTAGATTCTGGAGATTTTATTGGGAAAGTAAATAATGTTGAATTTGAAATTACAAGTGTTTAAAATTGAACACCAGACATGAAAAAAGTAATTTTCTTTTTTTCAGGGAATAAAACTGTATATGGTGTTTCAATCAGAGTGCCTTTAATTCTTTAATTAACGTATCTAATCCTCAAGCCATATTCCTATGTGTAGTTTCATGAGTAAATATTTCCACCTGAAACACTTGTCAAATAATTTATAGCAGCAGTAACTGTGTAGAAATAATGATGTGTTGTGTGAAAATTTGTGCCCAAGAAAGAAAGAGCCTACATTTCAGTGAAAAAACTGTTTACTGTGAATACCTTGCCTTCCTTGAGTTTGCTTTTCATTAGTCCCATGATTTCAGAGGAAACCTTTCTGGATGTCCTCTTTTTTTCTGGGTCTCTGGAAGTCCTGTAAGGGTGAATAGCAAGCTCCCTCTGGGACACATCCCTTTCCATCCTGTCTTCAGCTGTACCTGTTTTTCTATTTGTTCTATTCCTTCTGTGAGCAAAAGATCTGATTACAGTTGACAATGGATTTATGCTCTGGTTCCATTTTCTTCAGATCAATGATTTCAGACTCAATTACCTCTACATGCCTTTCAGCCTCCACCACCTGATTCTCCAGACCATTAAATTATGCAGGGAATGAATCACTTTTATTCTCCAACAAAGGAAAGATTTCTTTCAATTTGTGCAGATTAGCATGGAGGGCTTCCAGGAAAGGCTTGGGGAAAATTTTCTTACCATGAGAATGGCAATTTGGAGGTGGTGTGTGCATAGTGTGATTCAGAAGCTGGATTCCCTTACTGAGGACTTTGTTATTTAGTGACCTTTTACCTTGAATTTCCTATTTTGGGTAATGCTCATAATCCAAAAGCCCTTTGGCTTTACTGACTCCAGAATATTTTACTCTTATGGTTGCCTGAAAAGTCAGTTCACAGAATGGCTGCCTGAGTTTGAGGGCCCCTGGTGGGTTCAGTTTCCTGGACTGTTGATGATACAGCACAGAAGAAGATGAGCAAAGCCCTGAATGATGTGCTGCTGTTTCAGAGCTGTGAGTGCAGCAGTAGCACCCAGCCCTTCTCTGTGTTTGGAGGGGTGGGATGCTTGGGTCAGTCATCTGAAGGTGCTGCTTAGTTATGGCCTCTGACTCTGGGTGTCGGTGAAATACGAGAACTGTGAATTCAATTTATTCTGATTAAGGTCAGGATATGACGTTTGTTTTTTCTGAATATATAAAAACTAAACTTCAGCAGTGTAAATGAACACACAACTTTTTTTTATATTGAAAAACATAAAAGCTTTGTGCCAGTTTTAGCTTTCAAGCTTCTGCAATCGTTTGCTGGAGCTTTTGTCCTTTATTTTCCTTTTGCACTTTATCATTACAAACAATAACAAAATATTGCCATTTACTATGCACTTATTAATAAAACAACACTAACAGGTCTCATGTAAATACATGTAAACATATGCTTAGATATTAGAACTAACACCATGAACTGTGCTACTGATTTGTAATTCAGAATAGTTCATATTACAGAATGTGTCACTTGGAAACAAAAAGTCAAATGTTTCCAAATCTTCAGTCTTCAGAAGGTCTCATTTTTAATTAGAAGGGGATTGCAGTAATATGACCTGTGCAAAAGCTAAATCTGGTACACAAGCAGGCAAAGTTAAATAAGTGAAACAAATGGAAATCTGCTTTAAATGATTTTTTTTCTCAAACCTTTTAATATAGTTCTCTTAAAATACAAAAAAAAAAAAAAAAAGAAAATCAAAACTTTTTCAGTAATCTCTCTGTAGTGTTTTCAAAATTAAGAAACATGGAGCTAAAACAAGGTTCTATTTTAAGTAGATAAAGTAAAATATTCACTGTAATGTATTTTCATTATTATTAGATTTTAAAAAATGAATTTTATTGTGGACAAACCTTCAGAACACCCAACAGCTCTGTATTGTAGCAAAATCTACTAGAAGAAAACTCAATGTTTAAAGAAAGTATTATATAATTATATGTTTTTCCTGTTGCTTGTATACACACATAGATACACATACGCATACTTCTTGCATCTTTTTGGAGTTTTTGAGAGTTTGTTCTGCCTGAGATGTATCCTTTTCAGAAGTCACTTTTAAAGAAATAGGAAAGAGTTATCATGGATGCGTTAGAAAACATCTGGAAGTTTGAGGAAAAGTCAGTAGCTGGAATAATCTCACTTCTCTTGAATTTTCATCAGTGAATCTACTCAGTCATTTTGCTTTCTTCCTTTTCTACTCAACCGTGCTTCAAAGCTAGAAATATCTTATATCTTACATGTGTACTGCAGGCCTCTCTGTCATATTTTGAGTGAAAATAATGTGCATTTGCATAAGAAATTTTGCTCTCAGGTTCTTAATTCCTAAATGGGTTTTTTGGTTCTTTTTTTCAATAGTTGTATAAAAATACATAACAGTGGTTGGAAAAAAAGTGCTATTACAATTCCTTTCCTCTCTGTTCTCTCTCGTGTAAGAGTATCACCCACCATCTTTCCCACAATATTTTTTCCCAGCTTTCATGTGGATTTCTTCCCAAACTAAGACAGTGTGTTTCAGTGCCATCTGTTGACTCCAAGCAACATTGTTCCATTGTTTTAATAGCTGTGGGGAAGAACATTTGCTGATACAAATTAGTATGGTATGCAGAACCAGGGATCAAATAAAGCTACATGGACTGTACATATAATTCTGGCAAGGTGCAGAAGAAATTAGGTGCAGCAGCAAAACAAAGAAAGCTTTTCAATAAGAGATGCTTCTTAGTGTAAATTAAAATGAGTTTTGCATGATTAATGCATTTTCACTGATTATCTGGAGATCAAGTCCATAGAAAAATGGCACAGGAAGCTGATAGAGCAAGAACAAGTTATACCCCAAGGCATTTGTCTGCTCCCCAAAATAACTTATATATTTATGCCCAAATGCTCACTAAATCTGGGCTAAGATGTTTTACTTCTCCTAGATCAAGCTCCCTAGAAGTAATAGTTTCAAATGTTAAGTTCCTTCAGAAGAAACTCAGAACCAATAAACCATGACCAAGCTAATTCTGACTTTCCATAAAATCCCCTGAAATATTAGGTGTGAACAGAGCTAAGGAATCTCTCTGCAAATATGTACAAAGGAGAAAGTTTTTCTACTTTTTAAAATACTTTATATTTTTTCAATATTTTAAGAGCTTTTTGCACTTCTTTTTGTGACTATATATGAAAACACCTAAAATATCATTAAAGCAACAGGAAGATAGCCCTAATCTATCTCTATCCCACTCCCAGGATGTCCTTATATGCTTTTATGGCCACCCTAGTTTGCAATTTTGTGAGGAATAAGCCAAAACTAATGGGTAAATCAGGGTATTGAGGAAAAAAAAAAAAGAGTCTTTATGTGGAACAGACAGAGATTTTATTGAAACTTTAAAATAAATGAATATAGCCAATTAAATTGTCTTCTCCCAGGCTGCATTTTGATGATATAAGCACACTACTCAGAATTGTTATTGGTTAAAAGGGACAGAAAATTTCTAACAGGATATTGAAATAGAAAGTTTCTAACAAAAATAAACTCTAGCATTCCCAAGCACTGCTAAAAAAAACCCCAAAAGCAACACCAAACCAGAAAAAGGAAAGCAGTGCTTTGCTTTTTTGACTAGGAAGAAATATGGAAAAAAGTGCAGTGAAGTCTAGAAAAAGAATGTCCTGAGAAGTGGGACTGACAATGAGGTTTTGACTGACTGCCCAGAGCTGTGACTCTGTCTTTTCTGTTGCTTGGCAACTCCATGTTATCACAAAGAAACTGATATTAAGTTGGAACAGGCTGGATATGGTAATTTACGTGGGAAGATACTCTTGCAGTGGGAAAACCATTTTATTTCTAGTTTCTGTCAGCATAAGTAGGTTTCACATGATGAACTGTAGTACATCCCCTGCTGGGTGCATTTTACCTAAAAAGGTAAAGAGTGACTCTGCCTTGGAAAGAGGCTCTGCAGAAAAAAACAAAACCAAAAAATCCCCCACCTTGTTATTCATTAGACCTGCTCTTAGTGTCTAGTCGGACATTTCTTCTAGTGGTAGTGACAAAAGCTTGTTTTCATATTTGTGTGGATTTAGTGCAGATTACAGAGATGGAACTTGATCGTTATCATTTATACCATCACATTCCCTAAGAACTCTTGAGATTTGCTTAAGACCTCCCTGTCTTATATAAACATCAGAACATGATCCTTGTTTAATCTGAATAGTCTTTTCTTTTGTAATAATTAGGTGCTAAGTTTCAACTGCACTTTATTTCTTCTTTATTGAAAGAAGACACTGCATATGCAGCAGCTACAGAATAATTTGAAGACTGTGATAGAAACTGTTGTTCAAGTTTGAATTTGTCTAGTATTGTATGGCTTGAATTTGTCTAGTATTGTATAGCTCTATGTCTCTTGAGCTATATGGAGAGAACAGCAAGGAAATAATTTTGTAAACATATGTAAAGCAAATAAATTTGTGAAAGCTTAGAGCCAAAAGAGACATGTAATCCATAATGATATTTTTAAGTTTGGGTTTAGGTCTAAGATTTAATTAGAAAAAGAGAAAGCACAGAAGATTCAGGATTTAATACAAAGCCCTTTTTTCTTAAATGTCTGATTTACTCATAACTCTATTGAGCTACTAGCACAGGCTCTCTGCATATCCATCTTGCATAATTTGTAGTAATTTAATACCATCATGCAGTCCTACAAGTAAGGAAGTACTTCACATGTCTTCAGGACTCCCTGTTCTGGCTTTGGTCAGCAAAATACTTCCTGGCTCCAGGCTTCTCTGTACTGCAGAGTTAATTTGAAATATAACTCAGTTTGTGCTCTTGGCCCAAATCCCAACCATATACAAAAACTTCTGACTTGAGTATGTTGATGCTGCCCGGCTGAAGGGATTGGCCTGGACTGTCAGAAGGCACAGGCAGCAGCTTCAGTTAGCATAGCTAATATAGCTACCCACTGCTCCCTCAAGGACTTGTCTTCATTGCCAAAAAAGGTGTATTTTTACTGTGGGATAATTTGCCTGATTTAACTATCCTAATTTAAAATCAAGCTCTTAATTTCTTTTCTTACAGGGAAGACATTTCTTCCCTGTTAACTCAGAGTGTCCCTTTTTGCTGAGACTAAGGTAACTGAAAAGGAGTGACCTGTGCAATGAAAAGAGCCCTCAATGTCCTAGGCATCAAATAGACCCAGAGACTGCAAGCAAAGTCCTTCTCTGCACAGAGCCGTGGTGGGGTGTAATGCCTTTTCTCACTTTTCAGTTGCCCAGCACACAATCCATCAGCTTGCATCCTATCTACCAAACTAATGAGATTGTCTCCTTTTTAATTTACCACATCGCATCCAATAAATCAAAAAAATGCTCTGGGCTGTTATCTGTCTTGGAGGGGAACAATTGGTACTCACTTCAGCAGCAGGCCTGGTTTAATTAAAACATAGTGTATTTCCTAATAAGGTAGTGACCAATTTTATTTTGAGTTCAACCTAATACAACTTCTCAATAGAATGGAACAAATGAACTTTACTTTACCTTGAAGTTTTGATACTTTTAAACTGAGTTCCCTTGCTAAATCATGGAGATCTGATTTCCTACACCCCCTTACAACTAAGCAGTTCGTGAATAACTTTACCCACTGTAGCTGTTGCCTTCCAAGCTAACTGCTGGCAAGTACCATCTGTTTCCTAATCCCTGGCATTAGGGTAACATAGAGCTTGCAGGCAGTATCCCACAGCTTGTGCTCATCACATTCACAAGCGCTCGCTTTCTGTAGAGTGTTTTCTATGCCAGGTAGCAGCATCCTCTGGCTTGTGGGCCATGCTAGACTAAGGGTAGCAAAACAGTAGTACCCTCTCTGTGTGGCAAAAAAATACCTCTATGCTTTCCATCATCTGGGTTTGGGTTTGTTTTTGATTTTAGATTAAAAGCATTCTTTAAAGAGTTTGGTCACTAGGACTTTTATTAAAAGAAATACACAAACTGCTTCCTACAGCATGCATGCAGTATTTCTCACTGATGAGGAAAAATTACTAATTTTTTTTAATTCTTGAATTCTGATGAGCACAGAATAAATAAGGGTAAAAATGTGAGACAGGCAAGAAATAGTTAAGAGTAAGTAGCCAGCAACTTCTTGGGGTACATTGAGCAGGGCAATAGTACATTGACCACAGGAGGGAGTGAAGCTCTGGAGGAGATGCTGTGGGCAAACAACAAAGCAAACGATGCCTCCTGTTGTGGCCAAGTGGAGCTCTTCAAGAGCATTGCTGGGAGCCAAGAGTAGTTCCCAGGACTGGGGAGATGCTGAGAGCCACCATTTCCATCTTGCACAGCATGCCCATTAGCACCTCCACTTGGTTTCATCTAATCACAGTCTCAGAGAGTGTTCAAAAAAGGGTGGGAGCCAGAAGAGTTTTAACAAGAAGAGAACCTTTTTGTTCCTAGCATTACCCAAGTGTCCCATATAAGACTAGATTAGTCAGTGGGTGCTACTTGCCACTTCCAAGATTCTTATTTCATGTCTGTCTCAGGTTTCTGATGATTGTAGGACTGAATTTACTCAAATTTTGAACCAGATTCAGAAACGTAGTCTCATGCTAATATTAACAGTGGCTCATATGAATTTTATGAAGTTAACTTTCTCAAGTAATTTCTACAGTTATGGCTGCTTGTTGACTTGAAAGGATTGGTACAGAAAAGAACAGGGCAGTAAATTAAAATAAGAAATAATAGGAATAACTCAACTTCATTTTTTTTTGGTGGTAGTGTTAGCAACTGAAATGACAGTTCATCTCCTTTGTTCAAGTAAAACAAGGGAATTACAAGGTGTGTGTGTGCTTCCCTCAGGATACAGAAGAACCACAGAAGCTGTAGGTGAATAAACAGATGTGTTGAGCCAAGGTGCAAAGGTGATTTTTTTTGTGCCTAGTATGCAAAAGTAATGAATGGGCTGTAGAGCCAAAAGGTGTGGGATTGAGAAGACAGTACATTTGAGTTTGAAGTACTAAAACACCAATAAATCAGGACAACAAAGTATTCAAATCTTCTAAATGTTAAAATAACCCCATCCTACAAACAAAAATATTGGCAGAAACCTTTACCCCCTCCAATAACATTAAGTATGACTCATGGTTTTGTGAATTTTGGTGTGTGGCACAGAAACTGTTCTATCTATTACTGACAGATGGAAGGTTTCTTGGTTTTAAAAACATGAAAACAGCTTGATCTCATGTACCTTGGTTTAAAAATAAAGCTCTTTTTATAGCATGTCTCAATTTCGACAACCACACTGTGCCATAAATATTAGATTCCAAGTATAAGCATATTTTAAAAGCCTAAACCAGACTCTTATTTTAGGGATAGCTTGATCCTCTGAGTTTGTGAAGTCTTCAACAAGAGGAATCACAGCTGAACATAATGGCTCTTTGTGTTCAACTCCAAAGTTTGTGGGTTCAGTTTTGAATTTAAAAAGGCATTTCCTGACTTGGTAACTTGCTTAAATTTAATTTCAAATGTGTGTAAATTATAAAGTCTGTATAAATTTTTTTTGGTGATGGTAAGCATAGAATAAATCTGCAGGAGTGAAATACAATTGAATATATCAGTAAAATTATTTCTTCTTAATGTTGCAGAGCACAGATAACTCAAATATAACTATAATTGCTCAGAACAAAAAGTGCTTTGACAATGATATTGTTTGCTCAAAGAATGTTTTCATCACTGTTGGAGACACTGAGATTTATTTTAGCGAACCTTCTGAGAAGCAGGTTAGTTATTTTCTTTCCTTTTTTGGTTGCCCTTTAAGATAAGCACTGCAAATTTACAGCTTTAAAGGAGCATGTTTTTGGAAAGCATCTCTCAGTCTGAGTTAATGTAGTACAAATGTTTAGGCCTGGATAAAGCAGCAGGTCCCAGGACACACTTTTTTTTCCCCCCCTTTTTTTTTTTCAAGTTCTATTTGTCATGCAAAGAAGATTGCCCAAAAGTCTCAAGAAGTTGAAACATACTGGCATTTATGAGTTTCTTTACAGTTGTTTTTGAAAGAGAAACCAAAGTATGAAGCAAACTTCAATGGCTGAAAGGACAAAATATCAAAGTATTAAACAACAGTTCTACTAATATTATTGATTCAGCTGTATGCTAAAGTATTCTTCAATATATACTCTGCTGTTTTCTGGTAGCATTACTTTAGTAGATCTTAATTAATATTCATTTGTGTCAGAAGACCCTAGGGGCACAAGAAAACAAATCTAACTATCAGCTCTGGAAGGCTGGATATTATACTGTGATACACTTTCCAGAACAGGACATTACAGTTCTGTGGGATAAGAAGACAATGATACATGTAAAAGTTGGACCTCGATGGAAGGTGAGCCGAAATATAAACCCAAGATTTCGTGTAGATTCTCTATATTCCTGATGTGATCTGTTGAATAACTGTGATAGTCTTTTCTTCAATACTAGCTTTCCCAGTGATACAGCTTGTTCAGCTGCTAGTATTTCCTAGGTAAGAAGAGATGGAAAAAGCATCTTCTGAAGAGAAGGAGTGCGTGGTTTCAACACCTACCCTCACTCTGTTGCTCGATACATGTAGCTTTGGAGATATGCAGTGATTCAGCTCTGACTCAAAGATAACTTTGGGGGCTGGAAGGGAGGGGTAGTTTTTGAGTTACCCAATTCACTGCATGTTTTCATTGGCTAGAGCCAATGTAAAAGAAGCTTTCATGCCCAGTGACTTGGAGGATGGCAAGTTTGTATTACAGATTGCATTAGACTGATGCTGGAACTGCAACCTGGGATGTAGTAGAGGTTTCTGGGATGAACAGATGGAGTCACATGTTGGCTTTAATTAAAAAAGACAAAATACAGAAAAAGAGCTAGAAAAAACTTACATTTAAACCTAATGAATATATCATGACAGGATTCAGTCATGATGCAAGGAGGAATTAAAGGCTCCTTTTTTTCCCAGTTGCTCTTCTCTTTTCCATTTCTAAATCATCTAATTTGGTGTCTCTGCAACTCAGTCATTGGGTGCTAGCAGAGTAACCATATCAGTGCAATTCAGAATTACATTACTCTTTGTCTCAAACATGAACACATGTATGAAGATGGGGCTTATTCAGCAAAAGAAAAAAAATTATGCTAAGCTAGGATAAAGTATCAGATTTTTTGAAGTCTAAGTCAAAGCTATAATGACCATCTAATATGGTTTTAAAGAAAGATTGTAATAAGCTTTTGTCCAAATAGCCATAAAATACTTAATTCACCAACAAGTTGATTTATCAGCCATCAATACACATAGAGAAAAAAATAGGTTGTCTGTTTTTGAGTAAGCTAGCAGGGAGCTGAGTTCTACAGGTTGCATTTAGGAACACAAATACTTCCAGTTCTTTCTGTTTCCAATGACTGTTTCTTCCAGAGCCTCCAGGCGGGTAAGGTGTCTGCAGCAGACCTTAAGAAAAAAGAACTCATTAGTGTGAGCCCCAACACCCTAAAAATCCAAGTCTACTTTTTATTGTTGCATAGGAAGGTCTATTTTCCTATATATTTATATATGTATGCATGTATATATAGTTTTTCCATCAGCAGCATATGCCCAAGAAAAGAAAGTTGCAGCTGTCTCTTTTATAATTGCTATTACAAACGCTCTAGCTATTGTGAACTAAAATTAGAGACAGCAAGTTTTAATGACAACAACTAGGCTTCACAATCATGAGGTAATTCACCTGAACTTTTGACTTTTGGACTGGAATCACTACTGAGTTTTCAGAAAAAAATATTACTAGATTCCAGTCCGTTTTCACAGGCAGGCAGTAAGAAGAAGTTCTGGAAAATAAGAAGAAAAACACTGATTTCTATTAAAAGATATTTGCAATATGGAACTGCAGGCATAGCAGATATTTTCAAAGAATAAGTCAGATTTACATTCACCCTTTTTACGTACAAAAATTTCTATTCCATGTGTGTGACTTGTGCCAATTACTGACTGTAATTTTATGAAAAAAAATCTTTTCTCTTTCAGGGAAAACTGGCAGGTTTGTGTGGAAATTTTGACAAATATACTTCAAATGATCTGACTACATCAAACAACATGGAGGTGAGAAATGCGCAGGTATTTGGAGACAGCTGGGTATTGGGACAGGTAAGTCCCATGTCCAATAAAAATGTAGAGGATAAAGATTATAATTTTAATTTGTAAATGAGCACATTATAATCACATGATGTGCAGGTATTTTCTAAAATTAAGGTCACTGTATAAGAGGATATTTTAATTTTTGTTTCTAGAGATATGAAATTTATTAATAATATCGTATGTTATAACAAACAGATACAAAATTTTAAATGATACCAAACAATCTCTTTAGGGAAGGATATCATTTTCCCTGTGTAAGACAATCATAGCTGTCTGCATTTCAGTGTTCTCCAAAGTTAGGTACACTACTTTTAGTATTTTTGATTCACCCCAATTTTAAAAACAATTGTAATTTCTCTGGGGTTGGAGGCATCAGGATACTGAAAGTAAACAGAATCTGAATGCTGGAAAAAAGAGGCCTGGAAGAGTTTCTTTCTGAACACTGAAAATAAAATTTATTTTCAGATTTATTTTAGTGGCACTTTGTAAACAGAATAAACTGACAAAGTCGAGGCAGCAAAGGGATGGGCAGAAAAGGCTCAGAACAGAAACAGGCACAACCCAGTATGGAAACTTGGTTTCTGAGGAGAAGGTAGGAGGATGCTGTAGGGAGTGAATGCTGTATAAATGGTTTATAACACACATTTATGGTGCAACTCTGGTTTATAACAGAGGAGAATATGTATTTCATTAATTTGTGCTGAGAAGATGTAAAGTTTTATAGCCCTGTGGACCTCCTGAAAACTCATTATTTGTAACCTGCTCCCTTTGGATGTCTGTCAGGACCAGGTTTTAATCTGTTCTCTCCTTGACACAGCAGGAAATTGACCAAATACCTCTCACCTCATGGAAGAATGCTTTGCAATAAAGATTTTGAGGCTTCTTTGCCTCAATATCTCCCTTCAATATCTCCCTTCAGATATATTTTATTCTACATAAAAAATTTATATTTCATAAGCAAGCAAGGCAAGTGTGTAGAGTTATACTGCTCATCTTGAAGGTCCTACATAAACAAATGTGTGAATACTTTATATCAAGTTAATGATTTTCTCTTTTTCATTGATTCAGCAGCTCCCTTAAAAAGCTGTATGGTGTTTGCATAGCACATTGACTTGTAGGATGTTATAACTTTTGCTTATGCATCTCAGATTTGCACCTTACTTTTTGGTGGAGATACCTATCTGTAAAATCTCATGTAATCTCCTGATCTCTATGTCTGTAGAGCCCTCAGGATCTAAGTTCAGCCTTGTTCTTGCTGGTTGGATGTGCTCAGACTTGGCTCTTATCTGCCCCTGCAGTAAGCCTTCAGGATTTTTTCAGAAAGGACCTTTGGTCTATTGTAAAGATGTATCCTGGTCACCATTTCTGAAAAATCAAAATACTGTAAAGGAGTATTTGATAGCTGGAGGCCTAGAACCCAGCTCTGCTACTGGGGAATGTGCTTGTGTTAGCACTGTGAAGCAGGAGATGCTTCCAGGGATCCTCCTTCCTTGGGGTGGCAGCACATATCCTCAGTAGTGTCTGAGCACCTGCACAGGAGGGCAGCATAGATGGGTGGCTGCACTGCAGCTGAGGCTGCTGTGGGACACCCCAACAATGCCTGTGCATTCATTGTCACACCCTCCTGGTGCATTACACCCACCTTGCCTGCTGCAACAACACATCATTATTTCAGATGAACTCATGTTTTCTGATCTGAGTGTCCCTTTCCTATATTTTTCTGTTCTTTTTTTTCATTTTCAGAGATCCTAGAAGATATAGTTGTATCTCACCCATTTTTGACTTATCATGATGATCTTTGACTTTATATTTTAATGAGTTGTTCCCTTCCTACCGCTGCTTCTTTATTTGAACTTACAGGGCTAAAGCCATCTGTAGTATGACTCCATTTAAAGTCAGTGAAAACCACCCAGGATGGATTTGGACCACGTATTTGTTTGTGATGTTACACTTGGTTGCTCTGGTAATGATTATAATGTGTCACAAAGAAAACATTTTGTCTTTATGCACTGAGCAGACAGCAGGAACATTTTAGTGCTTTAGAAAAAAACAAAAAGATTCTTTTTTGGTGCAAATATTTTCAATTACAAAAACAAATCAAGGAAAGAAGATGAAGAAGATAGAATTGATTTTTTTTATTTTCTGATTATGAAAGCATTGAATTATATGATACTATGGTGTACCTGAGTCTGTGATAAACACACCTACCTATAAAATATTTGTGGGTTTTGTGTTTGTTTTCAAGTGTAAGAGCCCAAATGAAACACTGAGACCATGTGAAGTACATCAGAGCAAGTTCCCTTATGCAAAAAAGGAATGCTCAATCTTATACAGTGATCTTTTTGCACCTTGTCGCAATGTGGTAAGTTTATTAAATATCCAAGATTGCTCTCATGAAAATAATAAAATTCCAGTAATTAATTTCTTCTGGAGAGTGTCCTCAGTCTGAATGTGAGGATACAGAGTAAAGCCCTACAAGTATCTCCTTGTGGGTGGGCTGTATTTGTGCAGAGCTCCTTGTTCCTCTCAAGACTGGAATCTAAACATAAAAGTGGTAACAGAGTTGTGAGTTATTCTACTGAATAATCAAAGTTCTAGCCTCTTTAGCTTTTATTTATACCTTTTATCTATATAGGTAGCTGAGTTTTACAAATTGTAAATTTGTAAAATTGAGGGATTCTAAAGTAAGTGTATGTGTAATGCACCTACAGCTCACTTAAAATGGTTTTATTTTGTTGTGTCCTGCTTTGTATAGAAAGAATAATGAGAGAACAAGATTTCTGCTTTTGAACTATTGGTATTTTTAATTGTTTGGCAGCTTATCGTCTGGTTTTATCAAAACTCTGAGGTTTGGTATCTTTGTTTTCCCAACACGTGGCTGAGTATGAAAGAGTTACAAGAATGTCCTTCAGTTCAGTCTAGACAAGATGGGGACAATACTATTTTGTGTGGTAACCTTTTATTCCATTTTAATTCACCCATTATCAATGCAAGACATGCTTTATACATTTTCCCTATTTCTGATTTTAGCCTCTCAATGGTATTTAAGTGCTTCTTTACACCTGAACAAGCAAGAACCACTATGACATTTCGTCTCAGTCTCTTAATTTCTTCATGATTATTAATACCAAATGAGATCATTACCTGTCTCAGCTGAACCTCCTGACTTTCAGGACTGAAGCTGGATATCAACATGGTTAGGAATTTGCCTGTGAAGGAGGTTGCAGTAGCTTAACCCAAGAGATTTATTAATGTTGACTTAAGTTACTATGTAAAGAATTTTTTGAGCATGTGCCTGAGAACGCAGTGATGAGTGTATTTTCAAAGTGGCAAATAATAAATAAAAATGGAACTTTTGAGAGTCTTTAAGAAACTGTATTATTATAACAACTTGGAAAGATCTTTTCTCTTGAACATTCATTTTATATATCTTATCCATGTTGTGATTAGAATTTGCAAATATTATGCCAGAACTTTAGCATAATTATGTAAAAAAATCTATGCCAGGTGCAAAACATGTGATTTAACTAGTAGTCAAGTATTTCTGCATGTATGCATCTATCTTGTATGGGAGAGTCTGTAAAGCAAACATCTTTCATGTGTTTTTAGAACCCATTAATCAGCATGTGAAAGTACAGCTCCTGCAAATGTAATGTAGAGTGACCTCCTATCAAGGGCATGTGCAGCTGACTGCTGGGTGGGGAACAGAGTGCCAAGAAAAAAGCTCGAGTAGAGACTGACACTGGGGGCAGGGAAAGAACAGAAAACATGGATGGGGGTTTCCAACACGCTTATTGTTGCTCCTGGTGTGTGGGTGGAAGATCCTGCAGTGCATGCAGGCAAGCTCCTGTCTGGGGGACAGGCAGCCTTGCAGCTCAGCTCAGGCTGCAATACCACTTTGCAGGGAGACAAAATCTTGCATCTCTGCCTGGCAGCAACTGATGGATTATAGTTGCCCGAATAAGTACTGAATTCAGCAGGGTCTGTGGAAGGAGAAAAAAGGGCCTTCCTCCTAATTCCTGACCTCAGCAGGAACTTTGGCCAAAGGCTCCCAGTTTGTCACAAGAGTAGGATATTGCTGACCCATGGAGAGATGCTGTTCTGCAGGCATGAGAGACAGATTGAGATATTTGGAGCCAGTTTGCTGTTAGGTGATTTCTACAAAGCTACTACTGTCACTTTCAATGGAGCTAGTTCTCATGTGTGCCCCCCACATCCCCAGTGGTATCCCTGTTTTCAAAACAAGAAAAAGAATGAAAGCACAATAACATCTCTCTGCCCTTGATCCAGTCCCTGCCAGCTTCTAGCAACTGCCAGCTGAAAAGCTGTCTTCGTCTTAGATAAGTAGTGCTTTGTTACTAGGGTGGTATTTCTGTAATCTGACATGTGCCATTTGAGTGCTTTACAGCTGAGCTAGACCAGAGACTAAACTGAAGAGAAGCATTGCTTTAAACATTCCATGTGTTGAGTAAGAACACTGTTTTGGAAATGTTGCTCAACATTACAAAAAAAGATGATTTAAACTCAAGAAATAGTGTATCATGTAAAATCATGAAATATTGTGATAGGATTTTAGAGAATGTGGATTTCTGATCTAATGAAGTTTTGTGGGCAAATTGTATTAAAATCTTGATAAGTGCAGAAATATTATTTTTTTTCTGCACAATATCACCAGTGGTCCCAAGGTTTCTTCCCTTGGGGAATCTCCCCTCTATAAATTATTACTTTAATAACTTGGTAATCAGGAGTCACAGCTCTGATTTTGTTGTTCATGCAAAACTGATAGGATGACTACAGATGGCAGTATTTGCCTTATAAAAGCAGAACTGCCAGCTTCAATAATTCTTTAAAATTGATGAACAGCAAGTGTGTGGACAAGCATGTTTGTTTGTAATCACTGATTGAATTTTTCTTTTGACCTTTAACTTAGTAATAAGCTGTTCATTTGAAGTTTATATTTAAGTGTGTAGGAATATGCCCAAACTTGGAAAACACATTATTTTTCAGTCAGTTTAATTCTTTCAGTCAGTCCAGAAGTAAAACTCCTACTGCAACTGGAATTTGTACAGCTCATGCAATTAAGCAAGCTGTTTTTGTTCTTTCCTCTCCCAGATTGATGTGACTTCTTTTATCAAAAATTGTCACACAGATACATGCAACTGCAATCTTGGTGGGGACTGTGAGTGTCTGTGTACCAGTATTGCAGCTTATGCCCACAAGTGCTGCCAGCAAGGAGCAGCGATTCACTGGCGATCTCCTCTGCTCTGTGGTATGTACCTGGGCTGGCCATGCTCCAGAGCTCATCTCAAAGGCATCTCTGGCTTTTTCCTGCCCAATTATACAAATATGACAGAATTAAGTGGATGATAAACATGGTTCACATCTCTCAAGCTGTCTCTGTATTAGCTGTGTCATCCTTATACACCCAAATTCACTGTCTTGCTGAAAAGGGCTGGCTGTGCTTAGGGTGTGTTAGTGCAGAGACTGTGGGAAAGGCACTGCTGGCTGTCAATTTTTCTGTGTAGGGCTCCAAAGAGACCCAGTCTGTTCTTTTCTTTGACAGCAAGAAGGGTTCTTAGCAATAAAATAATTCCTGCTTCAGTTCTGTTGTCACTGGACAAAAGTCTAAGAAAATAAAGTCATTGGCTGAAATAACTTGTGGGACATGAAACTTCCTCTCCTGAAAGTGAGCTTTATATTTTTAGGGTGCAGAAATACATAGATTCTCTTGTTACTACTAATAATAATTATAATAGTAATAATAATAATATGCTTGTTTTCTTTTTCTTTTAGCTTATGATTGTGAATATTACAACCAGGGTATGTACTATTTTGTATTCTTGTTTAAAAAACTCGATTAATTTATGGGGTTTTTGACTTGATGTATGTAGTTTTAACATTACTTTTATTTTTAATGAGTGAAGATTAGTGGCCCTGCTGTGTTGAATGATCCTAGTAATCCCTAGTGCCTCCATTATAGGTTCATAATGCTCAATGTGGGGGGGGGTGGATTGATCCATCATCCTACAACATATGGTAGCAGTCAGGGAGAAGCTCTAGAAGGATATTTCCTTGAGTTTGTACTGTAAATTTCAGAGCTGGGACCGACAATAATTGGACATTGATGGGTTATGGGATTTTGTGCACAAGTCTCACAATACTGTACTGTAAAAAGAACAGTACCTTAGAATGAGGGTGGTATTCATTTCACAGAATGAATTCCTGTGTCATCCAATATTTGGATACTGTGCAGATACTTTATAGGGAGCAATAGATACTGAAAAGGGAAGCTTGACTAATTGCCATGAATGAATGAATCTGAATTTTAATGTGTCTTTTTGATGACAAGGATGACTTGCATCTTATAATGAGGATCATTATAGAAATTTTTTTTCTCCTTCAGTCTGGCCTACCACAGTAGTAGCATGTACATCTTGCTAGGTATAGCTCACTTCCCACAATTACTTTGTAATAGGGAATTTTATCTTTCTCAAAAAGGTTCGAGGACATGGCTTTAATGGTGAACATCATGGCAGGCGTCTTAAAGGTCTTTTCTGACCTTAATCATTGTATGAAAAAGTAGGAAGGAGTACTGGTTTTGGCTAATTTTCTTCATAGTTAACACGAATTTAATAATATATTTTGTATTTGTAATGACAGTGGTCTTTTAGCTACTGCTTACATAGATCAAGGCTTTTCCCAGTTCTCATGCTGATCCACCAGTAGGCAAGCTGGGGCTGCACAGGAGGTTAGAGGGGACAGAGTTGGGACAAATGACCCCAGCTGACAAGAGGGATGTTGTAGAACACATTATGTTGAGTTCAGCAATAGAAATTGGAGGGGAAGTTTTCTGGGACTGGCATTGCTTAGGGTTCATCCAGATGTTGGTCAGCTGATGGTAAAGAATTTTGGCTATTTCATCACTTTTCTTTGGGGTTTTTTTTGCAATTGTTTTCTTTGGTTTCCTTTTCTTTTTCCTTATTTCTCTATAGACAAAACTCAAACCAAACCACTATTTAACTGTCTTTATCTCCACCCCTGAGTTTTTTTTCAGTTCTTCCCCTCTGGTTCTTTTGTGAGGTGTGTGGTGAGTGACCAGGTGTGTGGTGCTTAGCTGCTTGCCAGGGTTAAAGTCCAGGACAGAATTATGCATGTTTCCACTACCAAGTGGAACCAAGTGGAAAATCAAGACTTAAGTTTTGTATATTATGCAATAAAAATTTTTCTTCCCGTAGGTCTTGGTGAAGGACCCTATATTTTGGCAAGTTTTGGAGTGAATGACACAATTATAGGGGCTAATGTATCCAGCAGAAAGATATTTCCCTTGCCTAGAACTGGAGCACATGGAAATGTAATTTTCAGTTTCATGATAACTCCAGGTCTTTTCAAAGATAAAGATTTATGTAAGTGCTCTCAGCAGTTTTGCTAATGGTGAGATATATATATCAAACTGTGTGAATGATTTTTGCTGCATCTTCTAAATGTCCTAAAGTAGGCTAGATATTTTTAGGTTTTGGAATAAGTGGCCAATTTCAAAATGAAGGAGGGATTTAAATTTTAATTTTTTTAATATTAGAAAAACCTCACTTCCAGCTTTAAAGCTGAATTTTCAAAAATTATTTTAGAAGTATTGCAAAATACAAGTGAATAGAGTAACTTTGTGAAAAAATCCAATTAGTTTGTACAACTGGAAACTGGTGAATTTTTCACAAGTGTCTAGCAAATATCAACACTGAAGGTCAATGCAGGATATTTTTGTCTCCAGTAAAATTGGTTCTACCTTGTGTTTCCACATTATTTGTTACTTTTCCTGACCTAGAAAATGTGCATCTCAGAATGATCAATCTATTTCTGTATTGTTAACAAGCAGCATCTCTGTGCAACATAGAAGGTGAAGAGCTAATCCTAAGCTCTATTTTTTACTTATCAGAGATTTACCCTAACTATACAACAAAAATAAACCTGTTTAAATATTTTTCCTTCACATATATTGTTCTTTCTTCACATATGTGAGGATTGTGCCAATTAAATCAATAAAGATTTTGTCATTGCTTTCTCAAATAATTAAATGTGTTGAAAAAAATCACAAACCCTCAAAAATCAACATAAAGAAAATTTTTCCACAGAAAAATTTCAAACTAAGTTTACAAACATTTGAATGTTTGTTGCCATGGGAAAATTAGGTTTTTAGATGTGATTTTGAAAATGAAAAATACATACAACAGAAGAATCAATTCAGAGTTGTCAAATCCCTATGTAAAGTGGAAGTAAATAATTCATTATATCTGTGCAGTACACATATGGAAATGAGGAATGAGATTATATTCCTCTTGATTAAAGAACTTCAAGACAGTATTCTTGAAAGTTGAAAATCAAGTATGAAGTCAGTCTTCTTATAAAGCCTCACATTTTCATAGAACTTTATCACTTTTGATTTGTGACATGGGTAGAGCAAATAGAGGTCAGGTCTCTTATTTGGCCATAGATTTTCTTACAGTATTTCAGGACATGACTGCATATAAAAAAAAGTCTGACCTCAATGTTCTTACCATGTGATATTATTTACTAATGAAATTTTGGCCCTGCTAAGCTGTCAGACTTTTGTCCAAACTTGAGAAAAACTCCCAAGATATGCAAGTTCCAGTCTGAGACTGCTTAGGAATTATTTTTGAAAGTTAGTAGCAGTTGGCTGAATGCAATTTTGGTCTAACTGAAGTTCCTTGGTGGTTCTGGATTATATGATCATTTGGAGTCTCTTTTAGACCTTGCACTCCGTTTCTAGCTCTCTTTTGTGCAACATAAAGCTGATTTTTCTTTTTTTTTTTTTTTTTTTTTGGTGAAAAGACAGTTTTTAAAAGGAGCCACTTAACAGCCAATATATAGGATTTAATCTCAATTATAAGTTGTTTTCTGTGAAAATCTCACCATTTTAATTATTTTTTTTTCTTATGTGGAAGCTCTGTCTCTTGTTTCCCTTGAATCTGCTGAAAGACCAAACTACTTTCTGTATGTACATGACAATGAAACCATCGGGTTGGAGCAGTGGCAGGCAAATGCCTCCTTTCAGAGACGAGCCACCTTCTTCCACCACCAGGGTCTCTGGAGTCCAGGGCTCAGTGCCTTCGAGCTGCACAGTAAAAAAGGCTTTTTCATCATTCTCACTTCATCCAGTGTTAAAGTGGAAAAGTATGATGGTTCAGAAGAATTCAAACATTTCAGTAGCTTTAGTATTGAAGGTAAATTTTACATAATCCTCAGGGATAAACATTCTTTTTCTGTTTGCCTTCAGAGCATTTTCTTTCTTGTATTTCATCAGCAATAGTAAGAAATATTTTTTCCTATTTTTAATTTCTCTCTGTCTTCCACTCTATCTAAAAATGCTATTATTTTCTAACTTTTGCAGATAGGATGGTCACCTTATTGTTGAACTACATTTTCATTGGCTTGCTTTTTCAAAATGAAAGTGGCATATCACAAAAAGATGTATGTTAATATCTCATTAGTAATCTATAGATATCTATTCTTTTAAATGAATTGGGTAATTGTATTGCATCTGCAACTAACAGTATCTTCAATATGTTTAATTGATCTTTTAGGTTTCGGAACAGAGTATATTGTAAAAATGAATAGCTGTTTTTATTGTCAAATCTTGAAGTTTCTTTTAACATGAACAAATTTAAAATACTTGAAACTGAACAAAATCTCACCTATTAGAAAGTTCTGAAAAATTTGTCTGTTTGGTTTTCATTTTTTCATTTATCTAAAGATCCCAATGTGTGTTATAGAAAAGGTTGTACTTTTAAATTGTTTATTGACTATTGAATCAATTAAAAACCCCTTTCTTTCCTTCTCAGAACTCAGTGCTTCTGTGCCTTACAGAAGGATGTGTGAATGGAGATATGAATCTTGTGCTAATCCTTGTTTTAAGACATGCAGTGATCCTGAAGGAATAGCATGCAAATTTCTTCCTCTGTAAGTAAAATTAATCTCATATTACTACTGTATTGTTTTTTGTAATAAGCATACCATATGCTTTCTTAAAATCACTGCTGCTGCAATTTCCATTTAGTTTTACTATCCAGATTTCAATATCATCCTTATGAGAAACTCTCAAAAGTCATGTGAAAACATTTGTTCTAAGCCTCCCATTTCCCACAGTTTGTATTCCCATTTAGATGTGCTTTCCAACACAAGAGTAAGAGGGTTTGTATTTAGCCCAGAGGATTAGCTTCTGGTAGTGGTTAAGTAGAAAGCTGTTAAATTAAATGAAGGCTATTTCCTTCTGTGGATTTATAGTTGCATCCTAAACCAGCACACCATGATGTTAAAACAACTACATCTTTCTGTGTTTATATGACAGAGATCAAAAATTGTAGGAATAGTAAGGGAGGAATACGCCCTCTCCTGCAAGAAGAGGGAACTTTTATACTGGCTGATGCCCACTGGCATGAAGGGAGGGATTTCAGAGGGGTGATGGTAGCTTGGGATTTAGTACACAGATTTCCTATCTCAGTGGTTCTCCCCTGGCCTCTAAACAACCACAGCAAACTAAAAGGAAAAATGCCTAAAAGCTCAAGGCACATTATGGGGGAAAATAGAGGATATTTTAGATTTCAGATTTTCTAGGCATATGCAATTTATGATTAGTAATACTACTAATATGACTAATTTTCTCTCTTGGTATTCTTAGCTTTTTCCTTATGGGAACACTCGTTGTTAATGTCATGATTTTCTTATTGAAAAGTCCCCCAGAATGAAAAAGACATGGGAATATAGTGATTTGTCTGATTCTCCTGTGTTGAAAGGATGCAAGAGAAAGGCTTTATGGAGTCAATCTATATATTTTAATGTCTCAAATGAGCATATTTGGATAAAACAAAAGTCTTGTAGACAAGTTCATAATTCTGTGAAAATCCTTTCTGTTTAGGGATCTAAACTTACATCTGGTTGTGGAAGATAAATGGTCCAAAGCTATCATATTCATCAGCCTATGCAAATAATTATTAACAGTTTAGAAATAGAATTATGCTGCTCAATAACTTTGTGTCCTTGAAATGCCTCAAAATGCTATGTTCATAATTTCATTGGAAAGTTCTCAGAACTCTGATAAGGCATTCTAATGGTTTATTTAGAGAAAGTAAAACAATTTAAAATTAACTTATACTTCTACTGTGGCTCTAGAATTGATTATACAATATTTTAAAGGGTTGAAGGATGCATGCCATACTGTCCCAAAAACATGATCCTTGATGAGGTCACACTTAGATGTGTTTATCCAGAAGACTGTGAGTATACTTTATTATGTTGATCTACTGTTATAAATTACTCCAAGATCCTAGGAAAGGATTAATCAAATGTAATTTTTTTAAAGTTAAATGCTTTCTCAGAACATATTTCTGCTGAAGATTGTTTCTCTTGGACATAGGCTCCATTCTCAGTCATCCAAACTACAGCTTCTGCATTCAAAAAGTTCTATTTTACATTGAATTCTCATATTTCTCAAATAGTGGGTTATATATAACCTTTTGTGATTATGCTATACTCAGAGTAACTATATTTGATTATATAATGCCAGTATATTACACATCTATAAGGGAGGTATTCCAAATGAAAAAATACAGCTGTAGCAAAATGTTCAGTCTTTTCAGAGGATGACACACCACTAACAAATTCAGCTCCCCTATTTTGTAATTTCTGGTGTGCAAAGATACCATATTTCCTCATTCTGTAGGATAAAGAGTTATATTAACATTCAGATTTAGTTTTAATACTGTATCTTATTGTACAAATTTTGAATTAAATATGTTATGCTTGATATTTTCTGGTACAAAGATATCTCATATAATACCTTCTAAGGATGTAATGTACTTATTTCAACATTTTACTATTTTGGATTTACTGAATTTTGTATGGAATTGCCTTGTTGCTCTGCAAAATAAAGATTTTCACCAATAAAAAAAATTAACTACTTTGTTTGCAGAGAAAATTAGAAAACATTTTGAGTCAGCTGAGTTCCCTAAAGTCATCAGACAACCTGGAACCATTGGCAAGATCTGATTTGCTAATATTTAAATGAGATTTGAGTAGAGATTCATTTGCTATTTTTCTATACTAATAATCCATAAAAGACAATTAAACACACATTTTTCCTTTTAGGCATACCTGTGACACCTACAGAATCAGACATTGGACTGAAGCCTTCACTGTTAATCTCTCACATGGGTCCTACCACAGAGAGATTTCCTCAGACACTCCCTGTATTTGTTACTTCAAGGAATAAATCAACTCTCATCGGTGTGACAGACAAAATAACCATAAATGCAAACACAGCTTCAAGGGGAATGAATATGTCGGCACAGTCCATTACAGACTTTTATTCATTGGAAGCTTCTAATGCCGCCACCTATTCAACATTTTCATTACCAAGTACAGTGGAGCCTTCTGATGTACTTCACAGAACAGCCAGCCCTACTGTCCTTTCCAAACCCATCCCTTCAACAGATTTTCCAATTCTTTTTCAAGCCTCAGCAGTCACATCACGTACTGCCCGCTCTAATGCATCTATAACTTTACCCATTACAATAACAACTGCAACATCCCTGCTCAGTGCAAGTCCTATTCCAACACATTCTGCATTATTAACACCCACTTCCCTAATGGTAGTTCCATTTTCACTTGAAACATCAACCACTCAGCTAGGAACAGTTCGACCTTCCTCAGCACTAACAGCTTTAGCCTCCAAGATATCTTTGGTCACTTCTGAGCTGCCTGCAGGGATTGGGAAGAGTAGGAGTCCTTCAGTAAGTCATTCTAAGGTAGCAGAAATATACTCTGAAGTGTCTTTGTCTGCCTCAAGGGCTGACAGAGAAACTTTCACAAGATCTGTATTTCTTCTAGATCCACGACTGACATTAAGCACATCTACTTCTCCTATATCTGCTTTGTCTGTTAGAACTAGGTCTGGCATTAGTCGAACTGCAGTGTACCCAACACCCAGTTCTGCACTGACTTCAGCCGCTCCTCAAATTCCTATGACTACTAGATTTTCTAGCTCTGAGACAAGTGTTCCTCAATTAATCCCAGTTTCATATTTCAAAACAGCAAAACCCTTGTCTAAAACTTCTCTGATATCATTAAATGTGAGCTCTTCAAGATGTTTTTCTCCAAAGCCACTTTCATCTTCAACGACTGTTCCCGAGCAGACATCTCCATTAAAAAAGGGCAGTATTTCTGCTGCTCTGCCAATAATGACTACATCTTCACCTGAAGTTGTTTCTCAAATCCCTAAAAATATTTCAAGTGCTGCAACATGCACAGTCTCTACACCAGTGCATTCTCTGTATACCTCCCTGAAGCCCAAAGCTATGGCAGGTGCCACTGTTGCCTCCAAAAGTTTTTATACAGTGCCTTCTAGTGCCTCCACTCCTCTAATCAATTCAACAATCTTTGATAGGTTTATAATAAGTAAAGCCTCAACAAAAAATAAGCAAATAATGCGCACTGATTTCTTTTCATTGTCATTCATTTCTAAAAAGCCAAAGAAATCTGTGACATCTACAGCCTTCCCTCTCAGGACATTGGTATTACCTCTAAATTCTACATCAATAACTGCTTCAGAACTTACAGAGTACACAAAAAGTTCAGATGTAGAATTGAAAACTGACCCTGTGGCTCAAAGTTCAGGTACTTCCATTTCCAAAAATCCTTCTTTTACAAGGTCATCATCTTTATTTACAACCTTGTTATCAACATCAGAACCATCTTATGTGACACCTCAGACTTCAAGTTCTTCATTGATTCCCATAGTCAGTAGCACATCACCACTAACACAAAATATAAGTGCTACCCAAGCATCAGTTTCAGCTCTAGATACACAAGGAACTTCAAAAATTCCAATTATAGACCTTGCAACTTCTGTGGATTTTTCTAAATGCACTTTAAAAATAACTCTCTCTACCAACTTTTCAGCAGCACTAAAAACATCCATTGTAATGCCCTCTTTACTAACACTTAACACCTCTGAGATCAGTTTAGAAAGCCAGCCCTCTATGCCTTCACCTCCTCCTAAGACCACTCATATCTCTAATGTTTCTCTAGGAAAACAGAGTTCTTCGATAAGTTCTTCAGAAGAAGATGGAGCAATATCAGCCATACCAGCTGGAATCATCACTCAATCCACTACGCCAATGATCAGGACCACAACAGTGAATGCTACATCCTCAAAAGCACCTTATATTTATGCAAAAATGCAACCTAGCTCTTCAGCCAGTTTATTAGTTACTTCAGGCACCACCACCGTAGCCTCTAGGATTACGACAAAAACTGCTGATTCTTTTGTTGTAAATTTGGATTTTTATATGGCTTCAGCTTCAGTTCCTACCACCATAGAAACACACAAATCTCTATTTACAACTGCAGTAACTCAAGCTTCACAGAGCACTAGAGAAACTCCAAAGATTAATGTAATGAAAACAACTGGTACTATGAATCCATTATCACAGATGAAGAGTACCTCATACATGGCATCAGAAGTTAAATACACAACTTCATTTGAAAAAACTGTGGATATTTCAGAAAATGGTCAGATGTCACATGAGCAAAAAAATGCTACCAAGACAAAGACAAACACAACTGACAAATCTTCCCTGTCTTATTTGCCAGTAACTGCACTTCAGAGTCTACTTTTTTCAAGGAATACAACCTCAGTCAAAAACATCTCTATTTCTGGAGTCCTGGATGTAACGACAACAGAAAGATCCAAAATACCAACACAGGAGCCCATTACACCTTATTTTAGTGTAACAGAGGCCACAGAGCTGCAAACCAGAGCTATAATAGATTTGTCTCTTTCTAGTGGTGGAATGGCTCTGCCATCCTCATCAGAAACCATGGCTGTAGCTGACAAGGCTTACTTCGGCACGATGATGCATACACTGATATCTACATCTTCTGAGTGTGTGGTATGATCAGTCTTACTTTCCCCTCTATGTTAACATATATATTTTTCAGTCTATTCTGTTATTCTACATATGTAATACCCGAGATTTAAAATAGTTCATATTTTCTCTTTAATTTACCTGTTTTAAAATTCTCAGTTGTTCTTAGAGGATAGTTTTGTTACTGTTCTTACACTGCCCTGGTATATTCTGCAACTTGGATGCATTGCTCTTAAAAAAATGAGTTTTCTGCATAGCTAAATATATTTCTGAGGTGCTGAAAAAGCCATAATCCTTGGAACTTTGATGTTTCTGAGTAATCTTACCCTGTCTTTCCTTCTTCCAATTGTTTCTTTGTCATAGAGTTTAGAATTATGGGAATGCATGATTTTATGCATGTTTCTTTAAATGCTTCAGATTATAACTGATTATAATATGTACCCTCAATGCATAATGCTTTACATAGGGTATTCCACTGAATCTGGATGGAAAAGGAATGGTGTGGGTGAATGGACATGCACCATTGTCACTGGTTGCAACCACACAAATGCAAGTCATTCCAAAATAACTGATGAGGGGCTGGAAGATCTGCTGATTCTCTCTCAGAGCTGGGGGGTGGACAAGTAATGGCTTGGACTTCATAAGGCCAATGAAGTTAAAGTTGACTCTGGTTGTTTTTTCTTTATATGACAGCCAAGATACCTGGAACCTGTTGACAAATGTAGCCAGTATGTATGTGTGAATACAGCTTGGATGTTATACAATCTTTCAAGGAACTGCCCTAAGGATGTGCAGAAGCCAGATTGTGGTTTTCGAGGAATGCCTGTTCAAGTTAACACTGACAGCTGTTGTCCAGAGTGGGAATGTCCCTGTAAGTCTCTCTTTTATTTTTAAATAAAGTATAGAGCCTTGATCTGTAAATGTCAAGTAATAAATTAAAGGGTTATTACAATGGGAATATGAGGTTAAATATTGGAATGAATTAAAAAGAGGTATTCATCAGCAAAGCAGAATGAAATATACGGAACATTTTGGTACCTTTGAATTGATGTCCTGGAGAATGAAAATATTTTTCTTTTTTAATGAAAACATTGAAATGACATCTCCAGCATGAACACCAGTATTTTTCAGCTGAGACTTTTCAGAATTTTTATCAGTAGAAATGTTAAGATTTCAACATTTTATGAAGAAAAGTAAATTAAATACAAGCTTTTCTGAAAGACAGAACCCCATATTTCATTTAGCTCAGTTTTTATTCATGCTTAGACACTGCAGAAACTGGTGGATAAGCCTGCCAAGGGAACAAAAAGGCTAAAGAAAAGTAATATTTAAAACCTTGCAGCATCAATGAAACCAATATTGCACTTAATATTTTTTTTCAAGATAAGACAGACAAGTCCCTTGTCAGTATCTCAAAAATATAGATATTTTAATGCATATATTTTATCTCACATTGTGCAGGTTCATTAACCTTGCCTGTAAGACATTGACTTAAGTAAAAATGTTCACCAATTTAAACATTTTTCCCTACCCTGGGCACACAGAAGCAGGTTAAGGAATTTCGACTGATTAACCTAAACACTTAATTAGGCTTCTGGCTCAGTATGTTGTCTGCAGAACAAGGTCATCTATCTGTCTATCTATGAATGTATCTGCAAAAGCAAATAATGCTAGAACTGAAAGTTTTTAGAAATGCCCTGTGTTCAGTTTTGTGGTAACCTCATTAAATAACAGTTCTTTTTTAGGTCAGTGTTCTGTACTGTCTGAACTGAGTGTTATTACATTTGATGGAAACAACATAGCCCTCTGCAATATGGCTTCCTATGTTTTAGTCAAGTTACCAGGAGAAATAATTGTTGCTCATATTGAAAAATGTCCTGCTAATCAGGTAAGGTTCTTGCATTTATAATTGTTCCTTGAATTTTTTTGTGTTATAGGTTTGAAATTATGCAAAAATATGTCAATTAAAACTTATACATAAAAGCCACACTCAGTGAAAAATACCCAGTTATTTAATTTTCCAGAAGCATGTTTAATAATGCTGTCTAGATAAAAGAATTATATCTTGAGATAAATAATAATTGTTGTGTTATAAGGAAATTCAAATGTAGACTCCTTTTAAATTATCAGAGGTGAGGTTACTTCTCAATATGCATGTCTCCTTTCAGGAGGCAACAGTTAAAGGCAACAGTCTTGCATTGTTTTAGATGTTTTCTATTAAATTGCTCTCATTTCCAGGTTGCAGTCCAGAGGTGGGAATGCAGAACACATATGCAGATGAGTTTTAGAAGTCTGTAGTTTTAGTTCTAACTTTGGTTCTTTAAGAAATATAATTTGAAAGGTCCTTTCAGCATATGCACTAAATGATCTGGAAAGTGTGTATTTTTTATCACTTGTAATAAAATATATTAGTTTAATTATTTAGATGATTGTAGAAGAACGTTAAAGACAAAGAAAATGGTAACTTATTTTTGCTAAATAAAAATGCTGCTGATTATTATTGAACTTCTAATTTATTTTTAATGTTTTCCAGAGTGCAAATTCAATAAGAAAACTAGTAAGTACTTGCTTATTTTGCTGATTTTAAAATGCATTAATATAAAAAAAATTAATTAATATAGAAAATTCCAATAGCACTGGCACTGAATTAGAAAAATAATAGTAACTAAATTTCCTTGTCACTTTTCTTTCAAGGTGCCACCTGCAAACACTTCAGGGCTCTGTTTTAAGAAATTAAATGTCACAACACACACTTGTCAAATACTTATCAATCGTTTAGCAAGAAAAGTAAGTATATATCAACAGCATGTGTACTCTTAAAGATAGCTGGAGAGCTGTTCTGTTGTAAAATGTGATAAATCAGATTTAAAACAAAACACTACAGGATTAGGATTACTTTTGCAGATTAGTTTCCCAATAATTCATGGTATATTAGAGGCAAAACAAACAATTTACATTTCTGGTAACATGCTTCACTTAAATGCCATTTTTCCATGTCACTTTAAAGTTCTTTTGAGATTTTAATGAAGCTACAAAATCAGTTATGCCTGAGACTATATTTCCAGAAAACCTAGAAGTGATAAATGCTTGAGATACTTTTCTTGCTAGTCAGTAAGAAGTCACAACAGATGACTTTCAATTATTGGAATGAGGTTTTGTTTCATCATATGATATGTGATAAGATTTATTCTTTCCCTAATTAAAAAAGATTTTTTTTTCCACATGCCTACTTCATTTGCAGTTTTTGGAAGTGGCACAAGTGGGAAGCTCTCTAAGGGCTGTGACTGTCATATGTGTGCAGAGGCTGTTAAAGTAGTCTTTTGTTATAAAATAGAAATGCCTATAAAATGCATCATTTCAGTCTGGCTTTGTCTCTAAAATGTGTTTGGTTTCTTTTAGGTAGTTGTGGATTCTGAAATTCAACCATTGCCATTTTCAAGAGAAGGACTGAGTATTCAGGATACTGGTGCAATGTATGTGGTTGATACCCCAGCTGGGATTAGCATCAAGTGGGCTCATATTACAGGCATCATAGATATACAGTATGGATTGCACTCTAACACAACGAGGAAGACAGAAGGACTTTGTGGTGAGGCCATTGTGGCAATTTTTTTCTCATTCAATAACTTCCCAATTGAAATTTGCAACCCCCTTTTGTGTCTGTGACCAGCTGTCCCTATAGCTCTTGTTGTGACCCTCATTAACTCTGCTGACATTCCTATGTAAGAGCCTGTGAAATACTATTCATTAATTAATAATAAATTAATCATTTTGTTTGAAAGCACTGTGTGCTAATAAAGTGCTTTCCAGAACAGCTAGTGATCAGCACATTGTATCTAAATAACTTTTAAAATAATTACTAATTTCTTTTACTTATTTCTGCCTGTTTTAAGTGTTTTGCTGAAGCCAAATAAATAAAAAGACAATTTTTAGTGAAGAAGTGGATGCTAAAGAAATTCAGGTAGTGATAGTATATTTCAGTGAATATGGAGAAAAATCTGATGTTAGCAGTTGCAGCTTATTGCTATGAAAATACTGACAAAAGTTCTATCTTGGGAAGGGTCCAAGTCTTGTGAGGACAGTAAATTAAGAATCTGATTTTGGACCTTTTGAGGCTGAGTCTAGGGTTCAATACTGAGGTGTAATTTCATCATAAATTTTCACTTTCTAGTAGTTTGTAATTTTACATAATCTACTTCATATTGAAAAGGAAAATTAACTTAAAGTCTTTTAAACTGATTTTAGTTTTAAAAGCAAGCAAAGTAATTCAGATATGCTTTATGTGTAAGCATAAACAAATAAAGTCTTTAAAATCAGTTGCTGTCTTCTGCTTGAACAAAAGGAAAGTTCTCCTAAATCTACTGAGAGAAGGTGAAGGCTAGCCCTGCATATTTTCCCAGTATCATGCTATCTTCTCTATGCATGCTGAATGAATGGGACAAGACGAGGGCAAATCTAGAAAGAATTATAGAATAGTTCCTCTTTGTGTTATGAGAATACAAAAAGAGGAAGACTATGCAGACAAATCCAAATTTAGCTTAAAATGTTGCACTATCTGATATTTTGCAGTAAAGTCAGAAGTTTTCTTTAGTGCTTCTTTCCTGTCCTCTGTTTGGGATTGTGCAATCCTCTTCCTCTCATACCAGAAAAAGCTGTGGGACTATGTGGTAAATTTGCTTCATTTTTAAAGCTATACTGGTTCTGCAGTTCTGTAGTATGGCCTTACAAATTCTAGTGCCAGCAGTTTGTGATCTTCAGCAAGAAGCAGAAGTGCTAAGAATATTGGAAAGTGGTGCTACTGTAAACCACTTCTCATTTAAATGCTATCTTCTGTATTTCTCCATGCTGCCTGAATGAATAATAGCCTGCCACACCAAGCTAGTCCAGTTGTAGCAAGGGACCCTGGAGAGCAGGGCTGAAAATGAGGGCAAGGGCTTAGAGTGTGTTTAACAGTGCAGATGGAAAGTGGAAACAAGAGAGGAATTTGCCTGATCAGTTCCTGAGATGTAAAACTAGTATGAAGATTAAAGTCTTGGCATTACTCACTTGTTATGTGCTTAAAGAGATCATGTATTTTAATTTATTTATCAATAAAATAATGAATTCAGGTAGACAATGAATGCCAGGGGTCTGGGAAGGTAGTTTTTTACAGTGGTTTTGTATTAATAACTTGAATAAGGACAATATTTTCTCTAGATAAAGCAATTTGTTAATCAAAAATTCTTTTAATATCTCCTTGCACTTAGACTGTTCAATTAAATCTAAATACAGTGTGAAATCATTGGTGGTGAGCAATTAATCTCAAAACCATCTACTATTACTCCCAAGGAGCTGACTGCCATTCAGTAGAATGAGATCAGAATTTAGCACCATGACAGTGAATTTGATACATTCAACAGCACATCTTGGTAGCAGTTTTTCTCAAAAGTTAATTGTGAAAGGTACAATGGGTTCTATTGTATGATCTTCTTGTTTTACCAAGCCATTGAGCTGAGAACTAAAATCACATGCAGGAGGTTGGAACTACAGTGGACATATAGCTGCTTTAATTTATTTGCTCAGGTGACTGAGTTTCACAGGTCACCCTGATGCAGTGTTGATCAAAACTTATCAGGTCGCTTTTCTTTCCTAAATGAAGGAATGTTTGTGTGTGCTTTGAATATGATGCTCTGTCCCCAGGGGTGTGTAATGGAGATCCTAGTGATGACCTGAAAATGCAAAACATGACCATAATTACAAATATGGAGGAAATTGAAATGTTCATTAAGAGCTGGGAAATTGAGAAATCACTTGATGTAACAACCAGGAGGCCAGTAAGAAACTGCATTGAAGATAACTGCACATACTGTATGGAGCTGTTGAACAGAAGCATTTTCATCCCTTGTCACAAGAAAGTGAGTATGAGGATCAGAAAATTTGCAGCACCAAATCATATAATAGTTGTATAATTAAGAAAAGAGTGACTGCTACATGCACATTTTTAATGTTTTGCTTATTTTTATGATTTGACAATGGAATGGGTGTCTTTAACATCCCTGCTGTGTTGTCCATTGAAAACACACATCTATATTGATCCCTGAGCTATTATGCTTGTTTTTGAAATTACTTAATGGGCATTTCACAAAGGGAACACACTGGATCATCATGTCAAGATAAACACATTCCAGAGATGTTATTTTTATTAAATGCTTGATGAGGATCACTAGAACAGAAAGCTTAATGCTTCTGCTCCACAAAATGGCAATTCATGCAGTTGCAGGCTTATTGGACTAAAGAGATTTCCAGTTAAAATATTTTGACATAGTCAATATTATGCTGACAATTTTATAGCATTTCTTATAGAAATCATTATCATTTGCTTCTACTTTGTAATGGGGATTGTACTTTCTAATGGGGATGTGGCTGTATCATGCAGCTATAGAGGTGGGTAGACCTCTATAGGTCACTAGAGATGGGTAGTGCAGCACAGCTGCTTTCCAGAACAGTAAATGAGGAAGCTCCAAATCTCTGAGGTCTAACTGACTTTTCTGACTTAATTAAAAATAAAAAGGATTAATTACTCAAGGGGCCCTTTCTTTCTGAGAGATAGATGTGTGAAATAGGTTATCAGGTCCTACAGGCACAGAAACAGAGTAAGAAGTAATTCATTCACAGCAGGACTGTATTGAAGGTATAGCAGCAATGTTTAGCTGAGATTGTTCACTTTTAGTTGACAGGGCCATGCTGAAAAGTTCTTCTAAGTACTGATCAGTACTTTTTTATGCTGATCAGTAGACAGAGAATGCAGTCCTAATGAGATTGTCACATGACTGATCAGCATAAAAAATTCTGACAGTCTAAGTTTTGCAGAATGAGTGTTCTGACAAAAAAGATATTTTTAAATTTAGACACTGTTAGCGATTTTTCCCCCTTGTGGCTGTATTGCTTCTCTTCATTGCCAATTTATTTTAGTTACAGGAAGTCCTTATACTTGTTAATTCTCAATTTCAATATGTTCCTAGGTGTCACCAAAGGAATTTTGTGAGAAGATGTGGGTCAACAGTACTAATTTTTGGGACTATGAGTGTGATGCACTTTCTGCATATGTGGCTTTATGCAACAAGCACAACATCTGCATTAAATGGAGGACACCTGATTACTGTTGTAAGCAGACAGCCATATTCTGTACCCTTACATGGCTTTAGTGATGACGTTTTTTAGTAATTGTTTAGTGATAAGTTAAATTTATATTTCTTTCTATTATTCTTGTAAGTAACATCTCATTGTATCACAGTATTGTTAAATCAGGGTACAAGTTCTTAAGATGAGAATACATCATTTAGTCATGAATAAATTTTAATCTCCATTGAATTAGTTGCTTACCTAAAGTACTGTTTAAAGTATAAATGTGTGCTTTCTGTGCTCACTTGTTATTACTGCCTATTTAACCAAAGAAATGCTGAAAGAATACAGAAGCATTCAATATCCTTTTTTATTCCTTGCAGCATTGAGCTGTCCTGAGGGCAAGGAATACCAGCCTTGTGTGCAACCTTGTGAAGCCAAGACATGCTTGAATAAATGGTTCTATGAATATTCTCCCTGTTCCTATTTAAGGGAAGACTGTGTGTGTAAAAACGGCACCATTCTGCATAGAACAGACTCAGACCTCTGTATACCAGAAGAAAAATGTAGTAAGTACAGTAGGACAGAGTAGTGTGACGGTATTCGCAGGAGTCTCAGGATGAGGGAAGAGATGATAAAGTTGATTCTATGTTTCAGAAGGCTTGATCTATTATGATATTTATTATATTAAAAATTATACTAAAAGAATAGAAGAAAGGACTTCATTAGAAAGTTAGTTAAGAATAGAAAAAGAATAAATAACAAAAGTTTGTCCCTGACCGAGACAGTTTAGATAGTCGGACTGTAATTAGTTATTAATTAGAAACAACTATAAAAGACTAATCACAGATCTACTTGTTGCATTTTACAGGAGCAGATAATTATTGTTTACATTTCGTTCTTGAGGCTTCTCAGCTTCTTGAGAAGAAAAAAACCCTAAAAAAAAGATTTTTCATAAAACATGTTAGTGACAAAGTAGTTTTGCACTTATGATGATATTAACTACAGTCATATCAACAGTTCATGGTAAGAGATAAGCTTAAGCTCTGTGTAAATCCTCAGTGAATGTGAATCTGGTAAAGGTCTCTTCAACAGAACCTAACTTTTTCTCAAGTTTAGCAGTTTGTGCTTTCATTTAACTTGGCTTTAAGAGCCAGGGCTGATGTATACCTCTGCTGGGGGAAAAGGGATGGCCATTCTTCTATAGCTCCCAGGCTTTCCTCTCTTGAGAACTTAGGAAGGAATAACATGGGCAGGTTCTGTCCTTTGCCTTCACCCATTTTCACCCACAGAAAAGTATTTATTCCTTTGGGGCTTTTAAGGTCATCAGCCGTTCTTGGATTCTTTTATAGTGATGTTCTGCAGCCATATTATTTTATGCAATAATTTTATGCAAGTCATAGCTACCTGAGCTACTTGCAGGAAATGGGAGCTGTCTGCTTGTTGAAGGGATAGAATGGGTTCCTTTTCTCTTCCAGCATGTACAGATAATAAAGGACAACCCCGCTCTGCTGGGGAGATCTGGAATGGGTCCATGACAGGGTGCTGCATGTATGGCTGTCTAGAAAATGGAAGCATTATTGCTGTAGAGCCTGAGTGCAGTGAGGATCCACCACCAGTCTGTGAAAGAGAAGGGGAAGTTCTACTCCATGTCATTGAAGAGAGAGCTTGCTGTCCCAAGAAAGTTTGTGGTATGTACCACACTTGTTTTCTGTAACAGAAGTATAAAGCAAGTGCTTCACATTCACAGGCAGCTGACAAACTTTAGATTCAAGGTAACATTTTTTAGAACTAATTTTCAAGTACTTGTGGCGGGTTGGGCCAGCAACTGAGGCTTCTATTCTTTATAAGAATTATTCACTGAAATAATTTTTTTCTTAGAAGTACACCAGTTAAACAGAACTTCTGTTAAAAATATTTTTAAAGCTCTTGCGTGGACTTTAACAATGAATTGATTTATATCCAGTGATAAAAGTATTTTAGATATCGTCAGAGATTGCTTGCTTTTTTTCTAGTGCTTTGGTGTGATGAGCAGCATCCTCTGATCTACTGCTGTTTCCCAGAAGCTGTTTTCTGGGAGCTGATCACTGAATACTAATATTCTGCCGAGCCATGGTTGTTAAGAAAAAGAATAAGCTTATTGCTCCTAAAACATTAAACAAAATATACTAATTTCTTCATAACATATTCAAGGAAAATGAGAACATATGGTCCAGTTGATGTGGTGCTTTTGCTTATTAGATGCCTGTAACCAATGCTGTATTGTCAATATGCTCAAGGAATATCAGTGGGACATTATAGCTGACTTCATGCATAGGGAGCAGAGGAAGTAAATACCAGTTTGAAGAGGGATATTACTGCTTGCTTGGGTGGAGCTCAAAAGTCTACATGATGGTATGGAGTGAACTTTAATCTTTCTTGGCCTGCTCTTGTTTTGTGGATCTCTGTATTAGATGGTATAAATAGATTGAACTATAGGACTTGCGCTAGTATCTGTTTAAAGACATCAAAATTGTTTTTTTATCCCACAGAATGTAACATGTCTTTGTGTGATGCCATTATTCCAACATGCAAACCCAATGAAAAATTAGTGGTAGGCTACCAGCCCCTGTCCTGCTGCCCACAGTACCGATGTGGTAAGGGAAATACAAAACCACAGTTAGAGGAAAGTTTTCCATACTTGTATTATATGTTAGAACAAAATCTGCATTACAAGTTGTCTTGATTGTTAATAGAATGGGGCACTGTAAATAGCACCAGGCAATGATGTATGGTTTTTTTTAACATTCTCCAGTATTTTTTTTTGTCTTTGTCTTTTGTGTTACTTCTGATTTACAGTCAATTTGGGGTATTTTATTTTACTTAGCATATGAAGAATATATTTTATTTATCTTTTTCATATTCCGTCAATGACTCCTTTTAAAACAGTGCTTGTTTCACATCCTACAGAATGTGATCCTTCAGTTTGTTTTAATGCCTCCCAGCCTGACTGCAGAGAAGATCAGTTTGTTGTTGAGGCAAAACAGGAAGATCCCTGTTGTTTCTCTCATCTCTGTGGTAAGATGCCTCTAATATTTTTGGAATAGTCAAGTATTTACAAAAACAGACTATAATTCTAAAATGAATAACTCTAGGCAGGAATTCTTAGAGTGAGACTTCAGACAGATCTGATGGACTGGAGCATAATTATTCTTGTGTTTGGGGATCTTTTTTTTTCCAACATAATTTTGAACATCATATTTGAACTTTGTTTAGCTTTAATATCCATAAAATCCTTAATAGTTCTATTATCTGAATAACAAATGCAGTATTACTTTTCATATAGTTCATTAGATGGAAATCACATGTGCTACCTTTTTATTATTTTAAACTTTGTACATCTGTTGTTTTTTTTTTTTTTTAATTTATTTAGTTTGTGAATCCTGTATTGAACCTGTTCCCTTGTGTCGTGAAGGGGAGATTCTCACTGTAGACCTTAATACCATACACTACTGTTGTCCTCATTACTACTGCGGTGAGTGCAACTGTTGTGAGTTTGATCTGTCACCAAATCCAGTAAAAATGACAGTGCATGGCTGTGCAGAGATTTGTTTAGGTTTGGCAATTAGAGTGGGCTTCAGGTATAGACTGAGAGGTTGAAATGAGGGTGTAGAGGTGCTGGATTTGACACAAAGTTCTTGGTATGCCCAGTAGTGGTCTAACAAACCTAGTCAGTGGAATCTGGAGAGGTTATTCAGTTCACTAGACAGAAATATGGTTATTTCCACAGTGATTTAAATACCAATATATTAATGTGGCATTGAATCCCATCCTTGGAGTACGAATATACAATTTTTCATATATTAAAACACATTTAATAAAACAGCTTCCATGCTGGTTTTCCTCTGTTGTACAATTCACTAATGTTTAGGCAGTTTCCTTGCGCTTTTAGCTCCTAGGGAAAGGAGTAGATCAAGGGTTTCAAATACTGCTGGGTAGACAACTCTTCAAATAATGAGCAGGCACAAGAAAAATATTTGCAGTATAACCTAGTCCTTTTCCTAGTCTCATAAAACACATACATTTTGCTATACATTTTAAAGTAACATCTAAAAGTACAACTGCTTAATTAAGATTAACTTTCATCCTATTGCAGTCTTTCAGGGCAATTTCACATAATTAAATTGACTTCCACTAAGTTTGGAGTTTAGTAATTTTTGCTTCAGTTGTTTCTGTACTTTGGTCTTTTCCTTTTCCTAACACTTTTACCCAGATAAAATTTTCTGCAAAGGCCTTTGGCATTTATTTTCCCACTTCTGGCAGGGAGAAAATTAGATCTTAGTGAACGATCTTCTTTCACAGGCAGTATTTTCTTATTAGCATCATACCTGGAGGGCAGTTCCCTCGAGTTATGTTACAGAGTGCACTTTGCAGTACATTTCAAGTCCATGCTTCTTAAATACTATGGTTTTAGTTGTCTTTGGTACTGTTTATTGTCTTGAGTAAAGCAACTTTGAAGTAGGAAGAATATTAAATGATTCCTGTTTGATATTCTCTGAAAATTTAAACATGTTCTAAGACAACTAAAATCACTTTTGAAAATTTGTGTTTTGTTTTTCATTCCAAGTATAGTTCAGATACTTAAGAAACACATTAACATTTATATAAAATGAAATTATTTTAAAAATAATTTATCAAAAGTAATGTAAGCTGAAAAACATGAAGGAAAGTTGAATAAATTCTCAAATGTCTTTTCCCCTCATTTAGTTTGTGATGAAAATCTTTGTTCTGAGCCTCCTATGATTTGCACAGATGACATGACACCTGTGAAGGAAAAAATACTTGGGCAATGTTGTCCGGAATGGCACTGTGGTAATTACTGCTTTATTGCTTAGTCAACTCTTAACCAAAACTAACAATTAGCTAATTAACACGGATTTCTTTATCTCCTCAGAATGTAGTTGTGAAAATGCTACCATGCTGACCTGTAAATTGGTAAGTGGTGTCTTTTAAATACTGTTGGTAATGGTGTTGAGCTGTCTTGCTCCTCTCTTTTACACTCCTTGTTTCAGTTAGTTGTAAAGAGTGGACAGGGACAGGGTGGGATTGACCTGCAGTCCCAGCTCAAGCATGTAATTCCAAGTGTTTGCATAGTTCTGTCAACCATTCCTTGGAGAAATTTCACTTTGTGTGTTGTAAGGTGGAAAAAGAAAAAAAGCAATGGTAATTTTATCCTGTTTAGTGTTGACATGAAACGATGCTAGTAAGGCTTTCCACATAAATAATTCACATTTAAAAAATAATTAATGAGGTTTGAGCTATATGATTATATGTATCATCTGAAGAAATATGTCATTTTGTTAATAATTTATGCTTTTGATTAAAATTATTTAACTTTGTTGAATTTTGCTGATATGAGAAGTCATGAATATTTTGCTCTTCATGTAATTTTTCATAATAGGGACTAAAAAAAATGAGTGAACGTTCAAACTCCCATCAATACCATAGTGACCATATTTTCCTTATCCAACGCCTGAAGTTTTTTCCTCATGTGAAGACAGCATAATGTAAAGTCTATTGAAGAATTTTAGATTTAAATAGCTTTCACCAATCTTTCGGAAGAAAATCCTTAGGAGGCAATCTTTTGCTAATATATTTATTATAGAAATAACTTTGTATCTCAGGAATAAATACTGTTTATTGACTCTGCTATTCTATGTACCTCTACAGAAAATGAAGTGTTGTTTTCTGCTTTAAGAGATAACTACACTGAATAACTCTGAATATGCTTCTGTTTCTTGAGTACATTGCAATTTTCCTCTTTTAGGAAACCAAAGGTGGAAGTGATGAAAGTAATATTTTACATTTTTAGAGAAAAATTGTCTGTGTAGCACTGCATTTAATTGTGTATGATTTTGCAAACTTTTATCTTTCTGTACTCAGGGAGAAGTTAAAAAAATAGATAGCAGTGTTTCCAGTGCTTGTGGATGCACTCACTATATTTGTGGTAACTTTTTATATTCCTCATTGTTGTGTTTTGTTTTTTAGCTAAAAGGGTGTGCAAAGAAAGCAGAACTAAGGTCATTGTCACCTTCTCAAATGTAAATGCTCTTTTATCTTAATTTGATGTGTGTCTATCTAGTTATGCAATGATAGTCTCTTCTGAATATGGTGCTTTGCCTGCTATCCCATCCATTTTGTGTCTGCTCTGGCAGAGTGTGGCAGTGTTGTAGGACTGCCCATGCTTTCAGAGTCAGGTACAGTCTCTCTGGTGAGAGACAAGTAGGAAACAGGCTGTGAATGGCAGCTGAGTGTGAGCAGGGCAGCTGCTTCTAGTCTGCTTTCCACACAAATGAGACGAGATCTTGCACAGAGCAACAGACCTGTTCAGCCAGCACAAGAGGAGGTAGCCAGTCTCAAGGTCAGAGCTTTACTCCCTTTCCTCACTCAGCTACCCATGTAGAGTAGATTTCAGCTGCACTGAAATCTACTGCATGGTGCTGCAGAGGCAAGGTGCAGTCCTGGCAGCAGCCCAGGCTGAGCTGCCTCCAGGAGCCATGCACATATTTACAGTACAGCTTGAGCAGATTACTGGATCACAGGTATTTGCAGACAGGGTAGTTTAATTGACAGAAAAGCCACATTTTGTGATCTGCAGACTAGCTGAATGTTAAATATATGAACACATTTAAAATAAGAACAACAGACTTTTTAACTTCGATAGTAGGAACACTGTCGGTTTTAGGCAATTTTGCATTTTGCTGTATTTTCTAAAACCAAATTATCATTCCTCCTGCTCTTGTTTAGTAATTAAAACCACAAACCAATCAAGTCTAAAAGATAGAATACTTTTGCATTGAATAAGATTTTGCCCTACTTCTGTCTTACCAGTGGTTCTGTTTATTTGTGTCATGATTCTTTTTTCCCCCTCTGGTAACATCTATTTATTTTGCTTTTAGAGAAGGATGATGTGTGCATCTTCCAAGAGGTCACAGTACTGAATCCTGGACAGTCAGTGATCCAGTACTTGGATGGAGACCTTTGTTACACTGTAAAGTGTTTACAAGAAAAAGATCAGAACACAGGCTACAATGCCATGCATTTCACAATGATGAACTGCTCCCAGCAATGTGAAGCTGTGAGTATTCTAAACATACAGGAATGATGCAATTTGTGAACACAACTGCACAACTAAGATAAAAGTTTTAGTGAAAACTTTTACTAGTCCTGTTTACTCAGCAAGAACCTGAGAACTTAGCAGCAATGATGTGTATCATGTGTTTACACAATTATTTTGAGAAACAGTTTCTAGCAGCCTATGTAAACAAATCTGTCTGTCCATCCATCCATCCATCCATCCATGCATCCATTGTTTTCCTTGGTGTTTTTAATTTCAGAAATCAAAAAATTTTCATATAATGGATGTTTAAAAAGTGCTAGCTTGTCCATTTCCATTTCCTTTCTTTCCAGCATCAAGTATATATTCCTTCCTTCAGTCTCCATACTTGTTGTGGTACGTGTCAAAATGTGTCCTGCTCTTTTCATGCAGAGAATGGAACATTGATTTTGTATGAGGTAAGTGCCTCTGAACAGAGATAAGAAGTAACTGTAATGATACAATAGACAGGAGTCTGACACGCATTTCTGAGTTAACTCATGCTGTCATTGTAGCTTCACACCTCCTTATTGCTGGTTACATGCTTAGAGACTATTTATGATGCATGATTGGAAATGAGTGTGTTTATCTAAAAACCTGCCATTTCACACATGTAAATATCTCATAGCTTGTAATATTTGCTGCAAAGATCTGCAAATGTAATCACTTAAGGCTGGATATGCTCTAACTGCAGAGCAGGGTTCAAATTGTAACTCTGTGTTAGGTACTGTGATTTAGATGTTTTGAGAGCTTCTAAGCCTACATCAGGACTTCTAGTCCCCCTCTTATGAGGGCCACTCTTCTCTTCCTGCTAGTTACTACAGAAAGGAAAAGTGCAAATTGAGGCTCCGGGGTTCAGGATCTTGATGGTGTGCTCCAGCATCCACATACACAGAAATTTAGATGTGACCATCACTTGGTTCATACTTCCAATTGATTTCAGAGCAAAAGAAATGACTGAACTGGCACAAAATCCTTTCATTCTGCAGTAGGGCACCCATGCTCAACAGTGTGCTCAGCATGCAGTAGAGCCATGGCTCCAGGAAGGAGTAGACTCTGGTAATTAGAGGATGGTCTTTCCTTTTTACCACCTACAGGTGGTCTGCAGCGTACTTTCCACTCCAGTAGATGCTACAGCATGAGGGCCCTACTTTTACAGGCATTTCAGGTTGGAGATAAAGCTGAAGTGTCTTGGCATTCCTAACAATGGCTTTGTTTTATACATTCAGGAAGGAAGTACCTGGACCTCCAACTGTACCAACTACAAATGTGTAAAGACTGCTGCAGGGGCTATTGTACTGGGGTCAAGTGTTGTCTGTCCCCCATTTAATGACACTGAGTGCACAAAGGTTTGTACTTTGAGTAAGGTAAGTGACAATAATTGCTCTGGAGTTTGTCTTACATTCCACAATGCAGGCAAACTTCATGCACTTTCTTTAAATTAAAAAAGTGGTAAGTAAAAACATGTAAATGAGAAATTTGCAGTCATTTCCTATACTCCTGTTTTCTTTCCAACTGATAAAGTATCTGTGAGGAGTGAAAAAGTTTGGCTTGGGTATTGTTGATGACTGCTTTTAGAACTGGAATCATGCTTGACATACCGCTATAAAAAAATCGCTATGTCTTGCCCTTATTTTGGAATAATACTTTGCCAAGTTCATAGAACACACACAGAAAATAAATCATATCAATAAATCAAAAAAATGCTCCATATAAATGTCAGCTATATTAAAAAGCCCTTAAGTTGTGCAATGATTAGGGAGATTGAGTATAAATAAACTTTATTAGTTCTTAAACTAAAATTTGTGAAAGCCAACAAAAAATATCCAGGGTATCTACTTACATCATATATTTAAAAATATAAAGGTGGCATATCCATAAAAACTGCTTTGAGGAACATGTATTCTTCACAAAGATTGCATATTTGTTTACAGTTTAATTTCTAATTTAATAATTCTCTGAATTTATAATATTTGTCAAATTTTTCACTTGCAGTACATTTTATATTTAATATGAGCTATAAATAATAGTAAATATATATGTAGAAAGGATAAGTACCATTGTTGCCTTGGCTACAGATTATGCATTTAATACTAGTCCTACTTATCCTTTCCCTTTATTAGAAAAGTTCTTATTTCTTCCAGTCCTGAAGAAAGTATTCTATTTAAAAATAATGCCTGTACTACTTTGAGTTAATGCTTGAATTTCTTCCTTGGAACCATTCTGACACCTTTTATTAGGTTAAGATTTTACAGAATGGATCCCTAAAATTAACTTTCTTAATCAGTCTGACTTGTTTTTGAGAGACGCTGAGCATAGGCTTGAGCCAGTAGCTGAGAAGAAAGCTTTTCTCACAGGCAGTTCAGGATAATTCAGGAATATCTGAGTTTAAGTGCTCTTTTAAGAAATTCTTGAACAACTTATTCAATGTAGCAAGGTAAAAATCATATGCTTGCATAAAAAGATAAAAGCTGAAAAATGTTTGTGTTTTGTCTGTTCTTATCCTAAGATAACATCAGCAATAGATAGCATCTATTTATCTTCTGTAGTCTGCTTGATATGCAGATCTGGGCTACTCACATGAATTTTTGAAACTATCCTAGTAAAACTCCTTGGTGGGGAAAGAGATGGTAGTAGATGATATAAAACCATGCTGATAGAAACTAAGTGACTTCTTTGAAGGAAACTAGATTAGATGTCATCTGAACACAACTGAACTTTTCATCAGTGATGAGCTCATTTTCAGTGTCACAGGCTGTAAAGAATTCATGAAACAAACCTTCAGCACATACATGTCTGTGTAATTCTGTTGATTTCAGTGGTGCTACTTTGTATTAGTTTGATATCTTTAAAATGTGGAATATCTTGAGATAAAATTTCCCTTTGCTTTGGGCCCAGACTTTTTGCTATATTCTGCTTTTATTTTCCTAGAATGGAGGAATTGTGCAGACGTATAATGATGGCTGCTGCAAGACCTGTAAGTGATGAAGGCTGCAATGTGTGCTAGCTTAGCTTTGGTTTTGGAGGGCTTATTTTTTAACCTCTGTTGCTGGGACATAAAGAGGGGAAAAGCATGCAGTTCCCCCTACAAATCTCATAAAATTGTTGTAGTTACCTAACAACTCTTAAAAGATCTTACTTAATTTGGCTGCTGACTTAGTGATTTTTAACATTATTGTTCTGGAGTATAATCAAATCTCTCCAAATATAACCCATGGAAGATTAAAACTATATAAATTAAAACAATTAAAACAATTAAAAAATTCTCTAAATTTGGCTCTCAAATAGTGCTATATGATCTTCACCTTAAAAGACAAGAATTTCCCTCTTAAAAGTGATTCTTGATTCAATGACATTTTGCAATGCGTCTTCAAACTTAGCAAATTATTCTGTATCCCTAACACGTGTTTTCTAGGTCCAAAATATTGGAATTTTTTTCTTAAATCCCAAATGAGGAAAAATTAGAGAAATATTGATGATAGCAATGCTTATGTAAAATCAGCCCTTTAATATCTGGTAATACATTCACATTTTCTGTGTGTAACTTCAAAATATGATTAAATGTGACTCAAAATGACATTAAGGTTTCACAATTTATGCAATTTTAAAAATAGATTGAGAACTAACTGGTTTTCTCTGTTATTTTGACTAGAAAAATTTTTATTATCTACTTATATAATTATGCGTGTGGGTGTGTATATATATATGTTTATGTTTTTTAAAACTAATTTTGTAGAGAAAGGACAGAAAATCTAAACCCTCTGTTTTGGCCTTTTTAGTGTTTAACATTAGAATAACAGCAAATTAGTCTTTGGAATTTTTGTATACAAACATTTACATAATATAATTAAATAGCAAGTTGCAGACTTATAACCATATATTGCACTGTTATTATGTAAAACAGAAGTGCAGTATAATTTGAAAATAATTTGGAGAAATAAGGGGAAGCAGTGATATTTATAAAATACAGAACAATGCCAAGTTTCCAAGCAATATGAGGTTTAGAAAGGAAACTGCAAATATTGTTGTTCCATTGCAACCAAAACATGGAAAATTAAAGGTATTTTAATGCAACAGAATATGTTTTATTATTGAGAATCACCATAGAGAAGTAGCACAACAGAATTGTATCAAAATCTTAATAATCAATAATCTTTATCTCATGAGATAAACTGTGGAAAAAAATCTGTCGTCGTTCCCCCCCCCCACTAAAAAAAAAAAAAATTAGGTTATCATTATTTAGAAAATTAGTCTTAAAAATTATTAAAATTATTGACTACTGGTTCTCTGTTGACCAGGAAGATTTATAATTTTGGCCATATTCTGTGGCCTCAGGAAAGGCATTGTTATACTTCAGAAATACTTGCTGAGGTGGCTGCTAAAACTGCCAGATATCATTAATACAATTATATGCTATTTTATTTTATTTTTTTTTATTTTTAACTAAAAGCATGTGCCCTGTGGTGAAGCAGTTAAGATAAGAGTACTTATGAATAGAGCTTGCAGCACACTGGGATTTTAATGGGAGCAAATAACTTTTCTGAAAGAGCTTGATTTAATGCATGCAAAGTGGGTGCATATATTTAATTCTTACCTTGCCATAGACAGACTAATTCCAAAAGTTTGGTTTCAAAGTAAGCATTCCAGTTTTGTGTTAACCAGGAGAATAATAAAGTCAGGCCATCTTTAGTGAGACTTGAAGCAGCTGCAGAATTTCTAAATTGTAGAAGACTAACAGGAAAGCTCATCACTTTTTGCTAAAAGAAAAATTGCAGTTGGCAGTGTAAGAATTAATGAAGTATCATTTATACAGAAATGTTTTTATTTCATGAGAATCTTCTATTCCTAATGATTCTGCCAGGTTCTGGATTGGGTCTATTACCCTTTGCCATTAGTCCAGTAGTGCCTACTGATAGTATTAATTGTGAACCAGGTATTATTTTTAATAATGTATTTTCTTTCTTTTTTTTTTTTTTTCTAAATAATATAAGCACTGCTTGATATATGTGTCATAGCTGTCATCATTATTGGATATTATCATGCAGTTAATGGTTCTGGGCCTGATACTGAGAGATGCTGATCCACTGCTGGCCTCCCAAATCAGTGGTTTTCTAAAGCCTGGTTAAGATTCACTGCTCAGCACCTGTCAGAATTAGGCTCATCCATTTCTGGTATATGCTGTTGATGGTTATTCCTGCTGCTCATTGTTGAAACTGGTGCTATCACATGAACTTACATTACAGGATACTTTTAATAAGAAATGTTACTTAAAAAAAGATCATAATTATGAATACTGTTACCATGAGATTCTAAATCTGATCCCAGGTCTCTAAGTTTAATGATGGAAATCTTTTGGCCTTAAAATAGAGCAAGAATGTGTGTATTGTCCAGTCTCACCTTGCAGATATGGATCTATGCTGTATTTCCTCTTTGTCACAAATAATATGTTTTACAGAGTTACAAAAATATTGAGGCCAGGGTGGGGAGAGTGACACGACACATCCAATTACAACCCCATGGCAATACAGACTTTTTATACCAGAAATTACAGGATGTTACAGAACTGTTGCAGTACACTCAAAATTCTTTGCTTTTTAGGATAGATGAGTCACAAAAACTCCTTCCTCTAATAAGGAGTGAGTAAAAAAGCACATCTGATATTGAAATGCAGATCTTTACAGTTCAAGGCTGGAGAGAGGAAAGTATAGCAGCAGAGCTTTTGTAAGACATTCTCATGCTGAAATGTTAGATATACATCTCTATATGACTTGTAGCAGTACAAGGATTGCACTGTCTTCATATAAGCTGGCAAACACTTTCAGATTGAAACATCACAGAAATTTTTTAAGTGTTTCTGAGGGAGGAAAAGTGAGATGCTATAGTCTAACAACTTCTCTCCTACAGTGATCTGCTAGCTCAGTAATAGAATTTTATTTGATTCTTTAATGCACCTGTTAAAATCTAGCTGTACTCTGCAGTCAGCTTAATTTTCAGTACTTAATGGAGCTGTGCCTGCAGAATATTTTGGTTACTCAGAGATCATTTATCTTATAAAAATGCTCTCAAGCTTCTGGGGAACAAAAGAGTTGTTTTTCTGTACCCTCAACCTTGAAGGAAGGTCAAGAAACTACTGAATAGTGCTTATTATTTTTTATGCTGTATGTCCAGAATGGTTACACAGCAAAACTAACAGATCATTTTGATGGGTAGTGGATAAGGAGATCTAAATAACTGATGTTAAACAGATAGTAATCATGGTATGATACAGAGTAAAGCATGAAAAATTATGTTTAATTGTTTCAGTATTGTATTATGACTTTGACTATGTTAAAAAATGGCTTTTCACTGTACAGCTTTATTTTTCAAATAAAAAAGCCCCAAAACACTCCTATCAATATCTCCAAGACTGAATATAAAAATTCAGTTTTTCTCTTGTCCTAGATCTGTATGCTGACCTCATGTGCCTAATGCTTCAGATCTGATGACAAAAACTACACCATATGTAGCAAAGAAATGCAGGTCTTTCTTTCAAGCTTCCCAAAAGGACATATTTCTCAAAAATATATTGAAATAATATAATTATATTTAATTTTTAGTCATGAAAAATAGCATGAAGATTGTAATCACATTCACACCTTCTTAATTATTAAGTTTTGATCATTTTTTAAAAGGCAGGATTAAAATTCTATTTGCATTCAACATTTCCAATAAAACAGAATTAATTCTAATACTATTAAAAATTACTCAATACACTTTTTCTAATTGCTTATATTTCTCTTGCCATATGTGCAATTAAAAAAATATTCATAGTTTAATAGTTTATAGCTTATAGTTTTATAAACTATGGAGCATATTCATAGTTTAATTTTAAAAAATTTGTATAGCTTATTTGGGGTATTTGATGCTCATATGTGCCACCTAAAAATGGGTAATACTGCACAGCACCTATGTATTAATATATTATGTTTGAAAAGAAAATTATGGAAGTAATAATTTCTGTGTGTACATTATTGAAAACAAAGTATAACTATTTAAATTATGTTAATATCTTTAATTTTTTAAGAAGCAAATATATTACAGAAGATGTATTGATTCAATATGGCTTTTTGTATTTTATCAGGCAAAAAGGAAGAAAGGATTTGCCAAAAAATGACAATCAGGACAACCATAAGAAAAAATGACTGTATAAGTCAAAGCCCGGTAAGCATAAAATTTCAATGCTGGGCCTATGGCATGCCAAACCAAGCATTAGAAAGTTGGTTATAGCTAACAACAAGCAACAAAAATGCTGCTTTCTCCTCAAAAGCAGACTCTTGATTCTAGGAATGTTATCCTACCATAAAGGGAGTAAAACTAGCTCTTTCTATTACTGAAAACTGAGCCCTCCCACCTGGAGGAGCACCTGGCTTCAGATGAAAAATAATGGCTATAATTACTTTAACTAATGGAGGCACTGAACTCTTTAGCATGAAATAATATCCTGCTCTAAAAGAGGAGCAGAAATGTTCCAACTTAAAATGTGATGAAACTGCTGCATTCCTCTTTGAAGACCTTTGTGTTGTCTGTCTTCCCTCACATAGCATGGGTTTCCTTCCATATCATAAATTCATAATGTCATTTATTCATGGGTCTGCTGAAGACACCTTATTTCTTAGCTTTGGTGTGGCCCCATCTACAGACCCCAGGAAATTTCTGAGCAGCAAATGTGCTCCTCATGTAGCACTTGGAAGGAAAGCAATTGACTAAGTATCTCAAGACTTCCAAGAGGCCTCTGGCAAGATTCCATTGGAGAGCCTAAGCAGACATTAGGGAAGAGGCCAAATGTCATCACATGTTAAAAGCCATCCTGATAGAAGGTCAGCAGTGACATGTTCAGATTTTAATTGTAGGAGTGCATGGCATATTTATTTAGTTTTAGAAGGATTGATAATGAGGAAGTATAAATAGATGAAATTACAGTAATTTGCCGTAGTTTAGAGATGAGTCTGGAGAGCTTCAGTGTTACTTGAACAGCCTAGGGCAAGAGACAGTAATACAACAAAATGAATATATGGTATTGACTAAATAAAGAATATTAAATTGAAAGATTTAGTCAAGCCTCATGGATTTTTAAGCCAGGTGAAAAGATCCTTGCACTTTCTTCCAGTTCTATGACAAGCTCTGCTCAGCTGCAGACAAAAAGGCTAAAAGCTATGGCATTTAAGCAAATGGATAGGCAGTAGAAACAAGCTCATTCAATTGTCTTTTATGAATAAAAGTATGAGAGAAGGCTCTGTTCAGCTGTGGTCCCTCTACATTGCTGCAGAACTAAAGTATTCAGAGAGGAGCAACAAGAATGTTGGCCAAGTCATGTCTCAAATGGTTCATCAAATGAAGCCTTCCTTTTCACCTTTCTGTTGTAAACTCTTTTATCTTTTCTTCCCTCTCTACCCACCTTCCAAAAACACCTGCCACCATCCCACCTTTATTAGAGTCCCCTTTTCCCATTATCTCCTTGTTTCCAATTTCCTTGGTAGCTGCACATCCTTCACACAGTCAAGATTCCCTTACCCTTCCCACAGAAGTACCTCCAGATTTTCATGTCCTCATACCCTAAACTCCCCTTCCTCTCCTCTCCAGCTCCCCCCACTGGCACTCGTTTTTCATCATGTGATTTTGGCCCATCAAATGGGCATATCTGCTGTGACTGGCCAGAAACTACATATGTGTTCTTGGCCAGATTACTGCTGTCAAACTTTGGATAGGGCTGAGCATGATTATATTTTTAAATTAGTAACTGAGATTGCTAGTGCTTAGGAAAAGGTCTTTTTTTCACTACTGCCAAATCTCAGGAAACTTCAAAGTTATAAGAGTAATCTTTTATTCTAATTTGTATGGGTATGGGATGTTTCATCACAGGCTTGGAAGGGAGTAGTTCAAAGCATCTTTCATATGCCACACTTGCAGAAGAAATCAGATTTAAGTCTGTCACAAAGAGAACTAGACCTTGTACAGCCATCCTTGATTTCCCAGCATTTGAACTCTGCTTAAGTTTAATTAAAAGTTGTATTTTTTTTTCTGTCAGCACATATTAGCTAAGAAAATTCTTCACATAATGTAACAGTGAGACAAAGCTTTGCTCTGCTCAAGTCTAGAGCACAAATAATTTTCTAGATAGCTTGTGCCCTAGCTGGTTTGTAACTGCATGTACTTTTTGGAGGTATTTCTTTGAGTGATAACACAGCCTTCAGTCACAAACAGTATAAATAAGAAAGGGAAGAGCTTTTGCACTGATATGCTTTTGCTCTTTCAAGGAGGAAGATAAACTTCCCTTCATTTTACTTAGAAGAATTTAACTTTATAATCAGTAAACATGAAAAGGACATAGATTCAGCTGTGCTGTTCCAAAGTTATTAATTTGTAAATGGGGATTAAATTTTGGTATCCATAGCACAAGGTTGAAACAAAACACATGATTAAACAATAAAGAAAAGTTTAATTAAGAATATTTTAAATGTTGCTAAACTTAGAATGAATTAATTTTAGAAGATAAAATAATTTTTAAGTCCAGAGTCCCTTTCAAATGTAAAAATGGATTTTAATCAAAAAGAAGTTTGAAATGTATTACTTTTATAATCAAATTTGAGATTTCTAGTTTTAATTCTTATTTTCTTTTATTTTACTCATAGGTAAATGTGGCTTCTTGTGATGGAAAATGCCCATCTGCAACAATTTTCAATGTCAATATTGATAACCATCTAAGATTCTGTAAATGTTGTCGAGAAATTGGAACACGAGTCGTGACTGTGCCCTTGCGCTGCTCAGGAAACGGCACGGAAATTATGTACGTCATTCAAGAGCCCATAGACTGCTCGTGCCAGTGGAACTGAACCTTGCTGGGGACATCATCTGGCTTTCACCAGACACAGTTGGTTGGTCATGGATGGGTATAGTACTCTGCAGGGAAATGGAAAAGGCATCAGTTATGCTTTATAATGTAACTTCCCCCAAATTTAGCAAAGATGTTATTTGTTCTTCGAATTGTCTTTGAAAATATTGGCAAGAATAGAAAGAAAAACGTAAATCCTGTTGAGCAAGGTGTAGCTTATCCATCATTTGTTTCTACTCAGTGGCTTTCTGATGAGCTGGTGAAAAAAGCTTGTTAGTATTTCCAGTATTGTAAAATTTTGGATTGTGGCTACCTATCAAAGCTGAGAATTTCTCAAACCATTTCTCAGTGGTTCATTTACTTAGAGGCCTCCAGCTGAAAACCATCACCAGTCCTATGTTTAAATGGGAAAGAAGCATATTAGGATTTTGAAAATGACTGAATTAATTTATTTTAAAAATAGTGGGTTCAACTGTAACATTTTTACTTTGCTCAAAAATCTATCTTATGTCCAATAAGCTGTTATCAATTATTGGATTCTGCTTACACTGTAAGCCACTGAGAAACAACACAACTGTGATCTGTAAGTACTTGCAGGAAGTCTCCAGAGTATATAGCAGAATCATAACATCTTAAAATCTTAGACATATTTAATTTTTATGTATATTATAAATATGAAGCATGACTAGGCAAAGGCTGAAGAGTGATACCTTTTGTGTGTTACAAATATGTGAAAGCCATTTCTGCTATGAAGGTTTCCATTTCATATCCATTTTTTCACTTTTCACAGAAAAGAATTTGGCTGTTTGCTAGTATAGAACAAGATTATATGTATATATATTTATTAAAAAACCCAAAATACTGCACATTTTAAATATTCATAATGGGTTTTGTCTTTGTTTTCCACTCTGAAGATTCATGTTCAATATATTTTTAAATTTTTTTCTTCAATACAACTATTTAGACTATTGCCTGAATTTTTGAGTCCTGGAAAAAAGGTCAGGTAAAATAAATGTTTTGAAGAACTTAGGTGAGTTATTCATGCTCAATCAAGCTGTAAATATCCATGATTCAGAACTTTAAGGTGAATATCATCTCCCTTTTACTTAACATACTGCACAACCTACTTTTAAAAATAAAGGATACAAGTTTAAAGTTGTTTTTAGAAGATTACTTTGCTTCATAAACTCACTGAATGAAAATTATAATAATTATGACAGTATTTTCCTTATCAATTTTCCTTTTAATTGTGTCAGAATTGAAATTCTGTCTATAAATTTGAAAATCTTCTGACAGTTTTGATTTCAAGCTGTCATCAATTAATGATGAAAAAGTTGGATTATCACATGGATTATTACAGTGAAATATAAGCAATTAAAACTACCTTAAAATCCAAGGCTATTTTTCTACTTTGTGTGACAAATTTTAATTGTTTGCTACATTCAGTTTGATGGCTAATAAAGACAAATAGCTTATTCAGAGAAATCTGTCCTTATTAACAAGACTTGTCTACTCATCCCTATCCTCAAAAATAGTGACTTGGTTCAAAAATTAAATAACAATCCATTGTAAAATATCAGCAAAACATTTAACCATTATAAAGAAATAATGATTAATTAGTGACCAAAATAAAGGGACACTTTGAGAAAGCCTATGCTTCATCTGCATGTTTTTATATTTGTAAGGCAGATATTTCAAGTTGTATTATGTACCAGGGCCTAGAACCAAAATATTCTCTGATACTGCTACTAAAATTTGTGCATAGAAACTTTCCATGCAGGCAAGAAATAAAAGTTAATCATAGTCATAGCTGTAATGTTGGTGTACTTGTACAGCATATTAAAGAACAACTTTAAAAAACTAACAACACACTTTTGATTTTTTGAGGTAGAAGTGGGTACCAATACTTGTATTAAGAGATTTTGGCCCAAATCTACTTAATGAATTTAGTATTTGCTAAAAAGAAAGCTGTCAAAATATAGACCTTTTCAATATCATCATCAAACACTTTCATTGAACAGCTGTGGCCTTTTATAAGCCATGTAAGCCATTTGCTTTTCTAAGATTTAGAACTGTGTTTGTAATTGAAAATAATTTAATAAACATTATTTTGCTGGGTAATAATAAATCAGTGTTGATGCAATTAATTAAGCTTTGCCACTAAGATGAATGCTAATGCAAAACCTGAGGAAACCTGGAAATTATAAAAGCAGTTATGTTTAAAATTAACTTCATGAAAACCTGCAATAAGATAAATGCTATTAAACTCTTTTTTTCCCATTTAGATAATTTGTTTTTTTAAATGCAACAATCAGTAGGGACTGTGTCAGGATTGTCTGTCCCTGGAGCCTAGAGCAAAATCTTACATCTTCAGTGGAGCTGGATAGGGTGGCTCTAAGATTGTCTTTCATTTTACAGTTAAACTCCAAACTTGGGCTGCTTTGGCTTTGTCAGAAAGCAAACATCTGTTAAAAGCCAGGAAGCATTTCCTGGAGGGTCACCCACCCCTTCTGCCTCCAGGAAGGTGCCACTGGCAGAATGTGATGTGTTTTGTGTAATGTGAATGAGCCCTCTCAGGCCTTGCAGCAGCGAGGTTTGAATGAGCCTGCAGTGTGGCAGGACAGCTCTGCTCCACATTTCCTCTGTCTGCAGCCTACATGTAACCACATATGCAGGTTATGGTTCTGTCTTGGCTTTCTTATGTCTCTTCAATTCTGAATTCCTGCCTCAAGACCTATCCTCAAATTTTGTGTAACTCTGTCTGCACAGGTGTCTTGTGGGCTGCTTTGGAAAGCTGATCCAACTCAAATCTTATTGAGTTAAATACCAAAATTAATTAGTCTGTTTATTATTGACCAAAAGAGCTTTAACACCCACAGAGTCCTCTCCCTTCTACCTGCTCTGAAACTAAGGCTTGCATAATTTCTACTGCCCTAAAAGGAAGGTTGGGAAGGCATGCTCCTGAAGCTCCCACACTGCCATTGAAAAACGCAAGGAGCTGTGCACGATGCATTGGAGGCCTTGTGCTGCAGTCCCACCATGCCTTGTCATTTGTCCCATTTGTAACTGCTTCCAGTGGCCTTTTGCTCCCACATTGCCACTGTTCTGTTCTCCTACCTGTGCTTGAAAGGATTCATACAGTATAAAGTCTTGGCCATAAAACTATGCAGGTATTTTAGGGATTAACATAGAAGTATTTCTACAGTTAGAATCAGATTGTAACTGAATGTGCTCATATAAAATGGTAAGTCTCTGCCATGTTATTTATTTTAGACTTTTATAATTCCATTGCCTTTTTACCAGGTCATTTGTTAAGACTAATATATACAATTAAGCCCCAATATACAATTAGAGTTTGAAGCACAGCTTTTAATATTAGGTATAAGGCACTCACTGTGTATTTTCATTAATAAAATCTGAGAGTACAGCTATAAAGGCAGCTAATATTCCCATTTTTAGCTAGCCAAATCTGTATACTAAAAAGAAAGGGTAAAACATAATTCATTTGCATGATTTATTTCCACATTGCAGACAGAGTTCTTCCCAAGCACATGCACCTGTAAATTGGTGAAATTTTAGGGCAGGATCAGGCCTGAGGTTTGGTGTTTGAACACAGTTACAAGCACAGTTACAAGCCACACAATGTACTGAGAGGCAGAGGCATTTACAGCAACCCAGTCTGGGATTACAAATGGTCACTGAGTTTTTTACAGTGCCTCAGTAGTGACAAAATTCTGTTTCATATGTGGCTCCTTTCCCCCTTCTTTCACAATCCATTTTTCCTGACACTCATTTTTTTCTCTTGAACTGCTGCCCTGCTGAAAAACTTAGCTTACAGCAATCGTAGTTATTTTTAATAATTATTTTATTACTATTCATTAGTTCTGTATGATTCTTCCCATCTCTTTTTCTTCCATCTTGCCTTTTACAAGAATGTAAAGGACAAACTCAATTTCCATAAAATACAGAGCTTCACCTTTGTGTGAAAACTTACTAAACAAATAAACATGTAGATGCCGCTTGGGAATGCTGTGGCAATGGAAAACATTGACTTGAACTCATTTTTTCAAGTTCTGTCTCATCAAAGCCTTTTTCAGATGTTACCCTGAGATGCTGCTGGGTATATGTACAAAAGAAAAATCCCATAGGAGTGTTTTCCAGGGGACCAAACATGAATGAGTTGTCAAATGTGACCATAGCTTTGTCCCTGGAGGAAAGCATGAAGGCCAGAACATTAGCAGAAAATTTGTACAGTTACACACACCCAACAATTCTCTGGAATATATTTTCAAAAAAAAATTCACAACATGTAATTAAAAAATCTTTAGAAGGGTAGACTTCAGCACATTAATGCAAGAGAAAAAAAGGTTTTATTGAGAAAAGGTTATGGTGGAGATGGTTTGTGCATAATAGTGTGTACTAAATTTTGTCTAAACTTTCTTGAAATGCCAAGTGGAATGTGCAACCTGTCTACAGAATAAAAACACTTAAAAAAATTACCTCTTCATTAACAGGTCACCAGATTTTAGGGAGGAAACATATTTTCAGAGCTGAAGGACAATGGACTGTAGCAAATAAGATACATTGACTAGATCTTAGCAGCAAGGTACTGATCATTTAGGAACTGCCATTTTTGTCTATTTGGAAAAAAAATTCTACATATAAACCAACTAGGTGGTCCCTTCCTTAGCTGGAATCAGTTGTAAATGATTCCCTAAGATCAGAGATTTGAGAGTCTTGCTTCAAGGAGATAGTCTGAAAAAATGTCTTCTATATGAATCTTCTAGTTTTACGAGTACTTTTTTTATGGGGGAGCTTGAAGAGCTGCTTCTGTACTGATGTACTCCACACTCTGGAGAAAAGCAGTAGTGAATGGTGTCATGGCTTATCACTAGAAATGCTGAATAAAAGGAATGTATTTATGTTTTGGGGAGTGTTCTTTTGATTAAGGTGGAATGTGCCATGCACATTTAATTTATCAGGGTTAACACAGAGAGGGCTCCTGCTAGTGTTTTGAAAATCACTTTGTTAATAAAGTCTCCCTGTGTGCCTGATAATTACAAATTGCTCTGTAAAAAAAAAAAAAAAAAGAACATGTGTGTGCAAAACAGCTGAATAGGCAGTAGCTTACTTTTGTCATTGATAGCTAAAATAACATTCAGTTGATTAGACCCATGTGCTCTGCTGCTCTGACAGGGGGATTGACTCAGTGTTTTGAGATCCAGGGTTTCATTGCAGCAGCTTTTGTTTTACTTCATGTGTCTTTGAGTCTGGATAACACAAAATTGTATTTTTTGTGAAAGTAAGCCTGCCTTGTTTACTACAATTTCTAAATAAAGCTTTAGTTATTAATTTTATTCCTTATTTCACAATTCACAGTTCAGTGGGATACAGGTTTTAGGAAAAATTAGGAACAGCCCACTGAAAACCAAGGTAGTAGCTCAAGACAGAATTATGGTGTGATGATAGCACCTAAGAAAATACAAAGTATATTACATGATTGTTACTCTTTTTTATGGTACATGTATACCATGGCATTGATTTTTAAATTTATTTTATAATCAGTCAACAATTTTTATCAGCTTATTAAACTGATTTAATTTTAAAGAACACAGTGAAAAATAAGTTTTTTATTAAAAATGTTGTTTGGGGAAAGATTAGGGCACTGGGAATTATATTGAGGTAAGTTCTACTGTGAAATTGTTGCTTCAGATGTGTCCAAAGATGAATGTCACCCAGTACATTTTTTCTGAGCCAAGTTCTTGCTCAGCAGCCTTTGGGAAATAGTTCAGTGGTCTTATTTCTATGAATTCTTGTCTATTCTTTATTTATAGTTGCTTATACTGGTGACTTTGTGTGGGACCTCTGTAAGGTCATAAGACATACCAATGGTTCTGCAGCTGTGCTTAGTGCTTAGTAGTTCTGCAGAAATGTGTTTTCAGGCTTATTTTGTACACTGAGCACAGAACATCTGGATAGAAAGGTGTACTGTAGATAACAACCAAAGTCTAAAGGGAAATAAGTGAAGGGTAGCACTGATTGTAATGAATTTTGATCTGGTAATTGCACAGAAATTAAAAATAATTTTTTATACTGAGGGATCTTTAAATAACGAGTGAACAACAGGCACATTCACAGTTCACTGAAATGTAAGGATCTCAGGAAACTTGATATGAGTCTTGGGGAGAGGCAGGGCCAGGGCAAAGACACACATCTTGGGTGCACCATTGGCTGCCTCTGTGTCCATGTCAAGTATAAATGTGTGTACTAGTTTTTCCCTTAGGATATTCTGACATGATTTTGCTTTGAAGCTGTGGTGATGCAAGCACTTAAGAGATGCTGGGAGTATAAAATTTCTTTCTCTATGGATCAACCAATTCTTCTTCTGCTTTTATTAAAATATTTATTTAAGGTAAGGAAAATACTCTGTTTTTTTGGGGGTGGATAACTAGTCAAAGTTGATGGTTTGTGATTCAGACTGTTTTTTTTCCCCACTGTTCTAGCTCTCTGTTCACAGGGAGCTCTCATTTAGTGCTACTGAATGTTCCCAGTCTTCTTTCTACTTAAGTAATTGGAAGCTCTTTTGAGATCTTTAATCTGCTTTATTGCCTGATGCTTTGGGTTTAATGTTGTTCCCCAGAACTAAGAGATCCCAGCATCTTTAGGTCACCTCTTAGACAGGCATGGTATGAATTAAAAGCTTTAATGAGTTCCTTATCATACCTCTGACAGTGGTCAAAAGCAGACCCTTGGAGAGGACTGTAAGAATACCATAGGAAAATTACCTATATTGTGTCAGTTTTTCACCATTTGCAGCTTAAGGACTTCTTGAGATGGGTGTATTTGTAGTGCTGTTTGTGTAGTGCCACTACTACTTCATTGTAGTTTCTTCTGTGAACTTGAACTTCTGCAAACATGAATGGGCCTCCTCTGACATCCCCTGAAACTTTTAGCACTCACTTTAGTACTCTTCTCAGATAAACTTCTGATTTTGTCAATAACTGTCTTTTTTCCCCTCTTCTTTAAATCCGGAGCATGCCAGTTGTGTTTCATCCATCACAGTGCTTGTACTTGAAGAGAAGATGAAAATCAATCTCTGCACACTTTTGGCTACTTAAGATTTTATTGATCTCTGCTGTATTTCCCCTCAAGTGCCTTTTTTTCAGACTGAGAAGCCTCCTTGAGTCTTATGTTGAGACACAGCTGATAGCAGAAGTCAATAAGTTGTTGTTTGTTGTTTAGGTCTCCTGGTTCCTGTGTAGCTAGCCTGAAGATAGATTTGAACCTTAAGTCTTTTTGGTCAACTTAATAATTTTGTTCTTATTTTTAAAATTGTTTCAGTCTTTAGATAAGGGCCTAAAATGTGATGGCAAGGTGCTGGCAACAAAAAGGAACATTCTAAATCCCTCTCATTAGGTATAAGTATGGGACAATTTTTGTGTGCACTTGAAAATGCATTTCTTGTTTTTTAGGTCTAAGTAGGATGTATTTATGTATGGTAAAAAGGCACACAATTGCTGCTGGTGGAAAATTATCAAAAATGGGTAATTCAATTATTGCCAAATATATATTTTTATCTTCAAAATCAGATTTTCCTACCCTTTGAATTGTCTGGGCTAGACAGATTGTGTTTTCAGGGAATGCAAGCCAGCTATACACGTAATACACTGAATTAAAAATCTTAAATTTTCCTGGAAAAATATTCCTTAAACACTTTTGTGTATGCCATCAGTACTATAAGTCCATTGTGTCAGTTAATTCCAGAGGCAGTATATACTCTCTTGTAAAGGATTTAGAGACTTTAAAGGCTTTAAAAGATTTACAAAGTTTATACTTCACAATGTATAATCTAAACCCTGAACATTGAGATATTGATAGACTGATGTTAGTTATTCATTAGTTAAAGGAAGTTATGTTAAGCCAAACTAAATTCCAGAGTAAGATATACTTAAAAAATATAAACAAGTGAGTGTTTTACTTTTTATGGTTTGGATTTTTGTTTGTTTGTTTTGGTTTTGGTTTTTTGGTTTAGTTTTTTTGGGGTTTTTTTTGCATGGTAGATTGCTTTACAGGACAACACAAAGCAATATAATAATACAACTCCTAACTTTTATTTTAGTCTCCTAAGGATTCGTATTTGATTTTTATTTTGATTTACTCTTTTAAACTAGATTTTAAGTTCATTACCAAGATGGCATTTGTTTGTTATCTCAGTTCATTAAGAAAGCAAAAATGGACCACAAAAGACAGAACTGTAACATTTTATAAATGTTTTCTGATAAGGATGGGCATCACACACATTAATTTCTTTGAATGTTACATGTGATTCAGGTTTATCTTAAATTAGATCATAGCAACCTATAAGTTTCTGGTTCAAAATGAAATTCAGAGAAGGAAGCTGCTTCTCTGAAATTTTAAGCCCAAGTCCTTCGAAGGCAGGTCAAAAAAGTACTGTCAAAAATGCAGAAGACTTGTGTCTAGAATGAGCTCCCTTCTGCAAGAAGCTGAAGTGCTGAATGAAATTTGCATTGCCATGGCTAAATTCCATTGCTAGGGAGGTGTTTAATAAATTCTAGGGAGGTGTTTAATAAATTCTTTCTTTACCTCTTGAAAGTGATTGTTTATTATTCTGAATTAGTAGAAAATTTTGAAAGTGAAGCCACTAAAGTTTTTAACATGCAATGTAAGACGGACTGAGATCTCCAGTTCCTGACTGCCTGTAACTGTGGTTGCACTATGAACATTGCAAGTGAAATCTCTGACATTGTTTCTAATATAAAATGATGACAGATTTCTGTCATATTTGGGTCAGCTGATATGATTTTTCCACCTCTGGAGAGAGAAAGAAAATGAGAATCTGTACCTTCAGAACTTGTAAATTATTAGGAAGTCTCTGTGTGTCACACAGTAGAGCTGGTGATACTGGTCCATGTAAAAACTGTTGCTAGCTGACAAGTTCTAGGTAAAATTAGTTAAAATTAACAGAATTTAATGATTTAGTTAGAGGTATGTTTGCTGTATTTTCCACTAAGTTGCATTCATGTATGTTTGTGTTACAGGGTGCACAGTGTGTATACTGTGACCAAGTGAAAAAGCCTCCTAGAATAGTTTTGATGGAGTGGACTGAACTGCCCAAAGAAGAGGATCCAGACTATTATATTCTGACATACCAGCAAGCAGATACTTTCAGTCAAAAAGTATATTTTATCAATCTAAGCAATAAGTTGTTCCATGTTATTTAAGTTGTAGGTAGCAGTAATTACTAGTGTCTTTGTTTGGTTTGGTGTTCTTTTCTAATTAAAGAAAAAAGAAAAATAGCACATAAAAAGAAAGTTTGGAAAAATGTATTGGATTTTTTAATTCATGTCATTTATATGTACTCTTACAGAGTCCTACTGAAGCCAGTGGGACTCAAATGACCCTTGGGTATCCTGTTGGATAGTTGTATGCTCAAAGTTAAGAATATGCAAGTTCTTCAAGGTGCTGTGGTTTGAAGGAGGAGTTTAACTTCTCCTGGAGATGCACAGATGCTACCCCTAGATCTCAGTGGGAAGACATTATTCTTATTTTGAGTGCAGGATGTCCTGGAATTGAAAGAAAATATAGGGATTTTAATATGGAGGTGTTTGTTATTTCTGTGATTTCTAAAAGGCTTTGTTTCAAATACAATGGATATTTTGCAGTGTAACTGCAGCCTCCAGTTTGATGGGCAGCAATATAAGCTCTCATTCTAAAAGCTTCATAGATCACTTATAAACTGTATTTTTATTACTCTCACTATATTCAGAATTACTTCTAACTTTCAGAATGTAAGAAACATCTCCAAAGTTGAACGGAAACCTGTCAGTACTGCAGTTCTGCTTGAGGAAAATAGGAAGTATGATATTACAATAGAATCCCTGAAGAATAGCCAAGTCTTAAGTGTAAAATCATTTAAAACACGTAAGTCGAATAGCACCAAAAATTTTTGATATCTTTATAGTTTGTCTAACACTGAAAATTAAAAAGTAGGGGTTCAGATCCCAAAGTTATGGATGTATTTAGAAACTTTGCATTGATGTATGTTTTCAACCATGAAGTGTTGAAGGAATAATTCTATATGATGTGTTTGGTTCATGTAAAAATATTAAAATATGAGACTGATGTAAAAGTTTGTGAGATTTTTAAATATTACAGGTTTTGGTATACTACAATAATTCTAGAAGAAGAAATTTATAAAAGAGGACCATGGAAAAAGTTACTTAAAGCCTGGCAATTTCATAAGAACATAGGGTGATTTTCTTTTATAAATTAAAAAAAAATTCTAACTTTATAACAGTCTCTCCTTAAAAAGGGTTAATAAGTATCTTGAAGATCTTAGCGTTGTGACTAACTGGGAACAGACTTTCAGTACTAGATTGCATGAGTTTAGCCACTGAATTTATAAAAAACATCATTTATAGCTGTAAATCTGTTCAGGACCACAAGTCCCACTGGTTACTAGAATATAAGGGCTTTCCAATCTTAACTTCGTCAATGAGAATAGTTTATAACATTACCTTTGTACACATTGCAAGCTCATACTATTGCATATCTTTGGAAAACAGCTTTATATCTGAATTGAAACAACATAGTTGGGGAAAAAATAGTAAAAACACTGCAGGAGCCATCAATGGATGAAAGAACATTCAGCAAGCTACAAAACATGGTTATGCTGCTAATGTGTTACTGCACTTAGCATCTATTTCTTAACTGTTATTCTATCCAAATATGTAGTTTTACAGTTAAAACACTCCTGAAAGTGTGCACTTTTATCTCTGCTTGCTTCAAACATAAGTTAACATACCATGAAGATAAAGGAAAACATGACTTTCTTAAATTATGCTACATTTCCTTATCTTTTGGGGTTATCCCTCATCCCTTCTCAAAAGAAAAAAGTAATAATATTGATAAAATAAAACTTTGAGTTTTTTCTTTGTGGCAAACACAGTATTTATTTTTTCATTGTCTACCAGGTGGAATTTCAGAAAATGACATCAAAACCTTTGTGACAGCTACGACAGTGTCTTTTAATTGGAGTATGATGACCAAAGAATATTCAGTTTCTCTTTCCCTGAATGGTACTTCTCAGATTATAAAAAGACCCAGTGGATTCTTTGTATGGAGAAATTTGACACCTGCAACCATTTATACATTTAGGTTTATATTTGAGCAATTAAATCCTGAATTTGTAAATGTCTCTCAGTCACTGGATATTCAAGCTGAAACAGGTATATATTAGAGTTTCTTGTAGTCACAGTGAGTGCAAGTTAGTACTGCATGTTTTCTAGGAGGGTTAAGAGTAAATTGTAAAATCCTGTATTCCATGTAATGTACTTTAGTAACTATGGATGTTATTTCTGGAAAGAGGAAGTAAATTGAATATTAATGACATAGGAAGGTTATTTCTAGTCAATACTTCTTAGTATTGTAAGTGCAAGAATTCGAATTTGCATGTGCAAATATTTTAACTTTATTTTTGCAGTCTAAAATAGAGTGAAGTCAATGTTGAAGTTAAGCCTTGTGAATTATTGGAGTGTATGGGTTGAATTTGCTATGTAGTTTCAGTGAAAAGGCAGAGAAAATCCTGAGTTTTTTAAGAATTTGGAACACTTTCTGAAGCATTCAAAATGATGGGATTTTTATTGTTGAGTGGCAAGCTTAGCTGTGCTGCTTTGTTAGAAGTGCTGTGAGGGAGCCAAGATTCTGAGGATGCTATAGCATGGTTGTGTATCCTCATTCCTTTAAATGTGCTACTCTCATAATGCAACCTAGAATCTTTACAAGTAGATACACAAGAGAAGGAATTATATATAATCAAATTCAAGGAAAATTATTTTCCTAAATGCAAGAAGATATTAAAAGCAAATTCTTTGTTATATTAAATTTTATAATTAACAAAATTGAGTAATCAGAAACTAAACTTAAAAATTAATTTCTTTTCTAGAGTATGACATTGATTAGTGGATCTCTTCATTTTTATTTTTTTTTTCACTGGGTTGCAGTTATAGCTTTTAATTCAGTCAGTTTTCTTTTAAACACTCAAAACTTTGAAGGACTATTGGTTTATAATCACTGAATGTTTTGGGGGTTGAAATAATGACTTAATTAAAGGCTATTGTCCTCAAAATGTCCGTTTAATTATAAGATATCAGCACCCCTTCCATGAGTAATACAACATATCTTTAAAATCCTGTCCTTTTTTGCCTATAGGTGCCTGTTCCCAAGGGTGGGTGGCATTCCAGAGCAGCTGCTACCAAATGGGTAAGGAGAGCAAGCCATGGAAAGTGGCACAACAAACCTGTGAAACCTCCTCACAAGGGGCACATCTTCTTGACATAGGGAGTGAAGAAGAACATGGGTTTGCGTTGTCATATCTCCAGAAAAATAGTCGAATAATCATGTTATGGACAGGTCTAAATGACCTAAAGGTCAGTATATTTTATCATCTTTGTTATTACAGATATGGCAGCAGGAGCATTTTGAAAGAGAGGAGCCAATCCTTTGGAATAAAAATCACTAAACAGTACAATGGTTATATAGTTATTTGCAATTAGACAATGAATTATTGTTTCTTCCTATTTATAAATACTGAAAATATTTAGGAGGCCATAGCTGGGGGGAAACCAGCCCCATTGTGTATGCTTAACCTGTAATATTGTGTGTGTCTCTGTGTGTGTGTTTGTGTGTGTGTGTGTGTATTTCCTGGGGATATTTTTTTGCCTGCAGGTGGTGCTGCATTACCAGATTTCAGATCTCAGTCTACACGCCTGTGATCACGGATATTGAAATCTGGGGTTGGCTTTCTCAGTTTTGATGCAGGTCTGAACTGTTGAGTGTTGAGCTTAGTGAAGTCTGTCCAGTATAGATGGAGCAAGGTGGTTCCTGTAAAATATTTCCTGTTCCTTGAAAGTTCCTAATGCCACATCTGCTGTTACAAAATTATTCAGTGTATGGTTTGGGAGGAAGTACAGACACAAATGAAAGTATTGGGAAAGCTCTTGGAAAGATGGAGGCACAGTGCCAGAAATGTGGGACCCAAGCTTCTGTGATTTGGTTAAGTGAAAACTTTCTGCTAAGTGTAGAATGTTGAAAGAAAGCTAGTGGGTTTTGTTTTAAAATATCTGCCACCTGAAATTTAATTTTAATGTTGTTTTGGTGAACTTATTTTTAAATCATTCACTGTGAAAATAGTAAAACCAAAGCAAACTTTATGTGTAAGGATAGGAGTGGTAAGTGTCATGTCACATGTCACAGAGATAGAAAAACTCCTTTTTGCAGACTTGGTTAAATATTGGGCTACACAAAGAAGTCAGAGTGGGATAGCATGCAGACTGAGGAAACACAATTCTGTCTAGGTTAGAGAAGCACTGTAACCATCCTGGTTAGTAAAGCACCAGGAATAAATGCACTTTACATGTAATAATATTTTGTAAATGACTCCAAAGTCACTTCTCAAATTGCTGTGAGTTTTATACCATAGTGATATTCTTTGTAACCACCTGGATATTTTAGAAATAAGGTAATATTTGTAAGAGGCTGTCTGAAGCATTATAAGTTTTCAAGCTGGAAGGAGTACTAGAAAATCGGTTTTTTAAACTCTGATTACACAGGAAAGAGTCCATGGTCAGTTTGAAATTTGACTGCTAGCCAACTGTTTAATCATTGCATGCATTTTTATGCTTGTGGGAGTCAGTCAGTTAAATGAACTAGATGAGAACCATGTTTTAAGAATAACAAGGTCTAATAATAAAATGCTTGTTTTACAAGAACTTCTTTCCTAAATATTTGTACTTAATTAGTGTGTTCAAGTGCTGTCTGAACATGTTTCAATCTGAAATGTCATTGTTGTCATCTGTTCTTATCCTATGAGAACTCTGAATTGTACTTGCACCAAATTGCACTTATATCTGGAGTTCAAATATCATGGGACATACAGTAAAAGTTGCAGGATTTCTTTAAAATCTGAGATTTGAGTTGCAAATTCAATTATTTTTGCTTTCTCATTTGTATTTGAAGACTCAGGAAGATAAATCTCTGTTAAAAAAAAAAAGACAAAAACAAACAAAAAAACCCCACCAAAATTTCTATTTTTTTTCACCAAGAGCCCCAGAACTTAAAATACTTGCTGAAAAGAAGCTGGGGCTATAACCTACTCAGAAGATTTCAGCAGCCTTAGAAAAACTGCCAAGCCCTGTGATAAAAATAGCAGCCCTGTGAGCAGGATTAGTTCTGTAGCATTTGTTGTCTCACAGTTTCTCCTTCTTTAACGCTACTCTGATCTGTATCTGAATTCAAACCCTCTGTGATGAGGGTGGTCACTCTGTGGAATGCAGCAGAGGCCCTGGAGGTGTAGGTTAGTGCATGAATGAATGGAGTGCTTTGGTGACACGCTCATGTCTGTCCAGACATGGTGCAGTTCTTCAGTTAGGAAGTGCAAAAGGCAGCCAAAGACTGTTTGCTTTGCTTTCTCTTGCAAGCCTTGCTGCAGAGGTTTGTGGTTTCCTGTGCTTGTCATTAACTCTAGTGTCTAGGAAGACCAGTACATAAAAAAGGAAAAAAGATAGACATTGATCTGTGTAGCATTTTTGAAGTGGCAGACTATGTGCACAACTTGTCTTTCCTCCTGAAAGACAAGTTCAAATATTTCATATCATTGAAGATGTTCTTTGCTCTCTCGGGAAGTGAAAAATATCACAACATGTTATTTCATTTTTTCATCACAACAAATTAATTGAAAAACAGCATTATTCTCAACAAATATGACTTTTCATTTGCTCAGAGAAATTTAAAAGATTGGTTTTTTCCTCTCTCAACCTCTTCTGAACATCTTTAATAAAAGAATAAACAACAGAAGTCTTAAAATCATGGTGTTACCTCACCTTTTCTCCATTGGAGTACTTAAGGCCTTCACTTAGCCCATAGGACCACAGACTTGCTATGTCTGAAAGCACTCATGCTCTTTTAGCTCTGGACAGTGCCCCAGTGCCTAAATGTTCTGGGGTTTCTATTCATCCCCTGTAGATGTTAGAATATGTAAGTTAGTGCAGATTGAAGCCCATGTCCCGCTGGAGGGCTCTGCCTTGAGATGCTGTAAGCAGGTTCCTCAAGCATCTTTCCTCCAAAATGTCATGTTGTGCCACCCTAGTGCTTATAGAGCTCTGCTGGAAAAACAGAAAGTACCACAAAGGTTACAAAGCTGGAGTGAGGTGTGAGTGAGTGTCCTAACAGCTGAGAAACCAGCAAACAGGAGAAGGGGGAAAGATAGATAGCATTTCCTCATCTGATTGTGAATCTAGCCATGGTTTTTCAGCTAAATATTTTTGTTTTCAGACTCAATTTATGAGTATTTTTGATGTAGTGATTTTTTAAGTGAATACCCTTTTTAGAAAACTATCCATACAAGATTATTAAGTTATTAGAGTAATAATTATTTTTAAAGTCTTGTTTGTAAAGATAAAGCATACTCATGTGGCTTATATTATATATATATTATAGTATATTATATTATATTATAGATATATTAGATATATTATAGTAGATTGATATTATATTATATTAGATAGTTATATTAGATTATATTATATTATATTATATGATATTATATTATATTATATTATATTATATATATTATATTATATTATATTATATTATTATTATATTATATTATATTATATTATATTATATTATATTATATTATATTATGCTGTGTATTATTATCTTGTAATCTTTTGTGATAGAAGGGGTGGAGTTTCAGATTGGAACCTTTATTAAAAATAGACCTATATAATTAACTTACACATAATTTTTGGATATTTAGGAAAACACTTGCAATGAGGGAAACCATAATAATTTATAAATATCATCTAAAAATGTCTGGGTTTTAATTTCATTTATTTCAACCTAGGAAGAAGGTCAGCTTGTGTGGACAGATGGATCTTCTTATCTTCTAAAAGATGGTATCTCATCTCTGTCAATGATACCAGAAAATCAAACTGACTGCTATGCCCTTCAGAGAGATCCCACTGGCCCAGATTATTTCTTCACAGGATTTTTCTGCTATGTCCAGCTACCATATATTTGTGAATATGAATGTAACTATATCTTTTCAATCTTTTGCATTTATTCTTAAAAGCCTTGCCCTGATTAAATTTATATTTTAAAATGCAAATCTCAAAATAAAAGGGTTTTAATGGTTTTCAAAGATTTTTTTTCATTTTTGATGCTTTTTTTTCAGTACCTGTGGTACCAGAAAACTTCATGTTTGATGTTCATGATGTCAAGACGACCGAAGCTGTGTTTGTGTGGAGCAGAATGGGGATGTGGCTTAAATCAGGCTTTGCACTTTCACTTAAGTACTACTTTGATCAGAGGAAACCATACATTTTGAACTTGCCTGTGAATACAACTCAAACAAAAATTGGGCAGCTGTCTCCAGGCCTTCACTATAGTTTCTTATTAGTAGCAAGGAACCCAGAAGGAGCACAGACTAGCTTAAGTCCAGTTCTGAAGGTAGAAACAAGTAAGTTACACAAATATATAGCAGTAAAAACCAGATAACCATATATATTTTGTATTTTCTCTTTAATTGCACTGCTTCCTGTATTCTCTGTTTATCAATATTCACTGTCACTGATACACTGTCAAGGCTGCTTTGTTAGATTTGCTCTAATAGTATTTAGCCTGCATGTAAGTGTGCATTGTTAGGTTTTCAGACTCTATTTCAAACAAACAAAAAACAAAGAAAAATATGCAATAAAGCACCCCACAGTTATTGATGAAAGGAATGAGAAACAATTCTCTTATTTCTGTTCCTTATTCAACAGGGCCCTTGCACTCCCAGAAGTTAGAGGCTACATATGTTTCATCTACAGAAATACATTTACAATGGAAACCTCCACAGCATTCATACAGCATTTCTTTTCATCACTACCTGGTCAACATATTGGATACTGAAACCAACATCTGGGAACAGTTACCAGTTGATAAAAGCAATACTTCAATAGTCATACAAAATAGAAAACCTTATCATCAGTATCAGTTATATTTGCAGAATGTAGCAGAGAAAGGAACTCGAAGCTGCCACGAGAAGCCTATATTGATTACAACAGGTGATCTAGCCATTTTCTAGTTGTTTTATTTCACTAGACAGAGTCTAAAATGAAAATACAAGGCATAAAGGTATTTTTAAAGCCATGTCAGATTGTGGCTGTTGGGATATTCTTCAGAACCTTCCAAAATTTTGAAAGTACTAATCCCTTTATTTATTTATTTATTTATTCATTTGCCTACTTACAGCACATTAGTATGAACTAAAGAAGTGATACTCTGCTTGAGAAATTCTGATTTATAGTTTAAATCTCTAATTTTAGCAAAGTTAAAACATTACCATAATATCTCAAATTTTTTAGGGAAGACTGTGTTATCTTTTTACCCCATATATATCCAGTGGAATGGAGTATGCTTGCAAAATGAGTCCTTATTTGTTATGAGTAAACAGAAAATAGAGTCTGCCTTTAATAGCTAGATGCCTGCAAATTATTTAAAGAAATAAATAAATGAAACAGTAGGTTTAAAGTCATGACATTTTAGAAGAAAAAGTAAGCCAAGAGACATTATTGGAAAGTGACTGTAAAGTGATAGTAAGTTTGATGTGTGGTTTTATACTGACATTTTTTTCTTTGATCAAGCTGTCAGTCCACCTACAGCTGTTTATATTCACCCAGAGGATGTAGAAGAAGAGAGTGTGATCCTTCACTGGAAGCTGCCACAAGAGTGTCAGGAATCTTACATTCAAGTGAAACCTCATGCAGGCATCGGTGAAACTAAAAAGTTTTTATTAAGTAATAAAGAAGAATTAAAGGTTGATGACCTAACTCCTGGAATGGCTTATGAAATAGCAGTGGCAAGTGTGAAAAATGGAACTCTGAGTGAACTGAAGACCATTCAATGCACTTTAAGTAAGACATTATTTATGGTGGAAACTACAGACTATAATATGTTAATAATATGTTAGTCTCACCATTGTTGCTGTCATCTAATAAAGTTTGTAGATCAAGTAAATTTGCTAAACATCCAAGCATCAAAACTTAAATATGAAGTGTAGAGATCCAATCCTAACTTTAACAACAAAGTTAACAATTTTTGCAATGACAATGCAGACTTGGAAAGCATATTGGTTGTAGCAACAGTTGAGATGGGGACCACGGCTGGAAATCCTGTTCCCACTGGCAGAAGAAGCTGGGTGAATCATTGATTTGCACTGAAATAGAAAAATATTGGAATGGTTGAAACAGAGAATTGATTTTTGGAGATACTTTAGTTTTTTCTGAGAGCTGTGAGAAAGAATTGCCCTACCATTAGTGAGAGGCTGCTAAGAAATAATTAGAAGTAATAATAGCTTTGCATTGTTTCTCAAAGCATCCTTCCCGTTGATAGAGGAGGGTTTATTGAAGGGTCTTACTTGACCAAAATGTTGAAATGCTTTTGGTGCAGTCTAAATTTTTTGCATATGTGAAAGGAGTGGGCAGGATTCACTTATACATGTAATATGTAAAGGCTGCAGCTGTCAGGTTATTAGATTCATGAAATGCTGCATTGTCATTTCTTTCTAAATGATTACAGTATTTTGGAGGGTAACAGTCTTAATTATTTTCCAGATTTTTTAAAATAGGATTAGATTTAATACCTCATTCATGGCACAGATGACAAAATTCTAGATGGGATATTTCATAGCTGTCAGAGCCAACTGTAAGGGAAGAAGACTAAACGTGTCAATGTTGTATCCATCAAATGCATCTCATTCTCCATGGTTATCTCCCTGTCCACATCTACATTTCTGTATAGTTTTCCAGTTATCTTGGTGCAGTTGTGGTTGAGAAGGAAATTCCAGTAATAAATAGTTAAAAAATCAGGTTGTTTATTATTTCGGAGGAATGACATGCTATGCTAGCTGTTTGCATTTGGCAAGAGTATTTCTCAGGGCAGTTGCTTCAGATGCAACTTCAGATTATGTGGCTTTCACTTAATTTATTTTCAGCTGGTTAAACATGTGGCAATATTTTTTTTTCTTCTAGAGCCCAAGCCTGTTCAAATTGTAGTTCCTTATGAGCTCCACAGCAATGCTGTGGTACTGTTTGTGCGCATGCCTGACCTCGGAGTGTTTGATGGCATATATGTCACAAGTAAAGAAGGACCTAATGCAACATTCACTTTAAAAAGTGATGGTAAAATAACAATTGAGAACCTTACTGCAGGAAGACAATATGATTTCTGTGTCTCTACAAAAAGTGGAAAAATGTTGAGCACCTCTTACCATATAAATGGTGTAAAAACATGTGAGTGTTTTAAGCTCTTATAAAATTGCACAATATAAAACCTTTTAAACTTTATTTTTATTTCAGTGGCATAGAAAAGACCTGCATAGAAAAGACCTGCTATTCAAAAATCATCTTGATATATTTATGTAAGCAATTTGCAGTTGTACTAATTGGTTTTTAAACAAAACTATAAGAATCCCTCATAATTTCTTGACTTACTAAATTGTGTTTTTTGTATTGTGTATAAAACGTCTGGCAAGCATTTCAGGAATTTAGGTTGAATTACTGTCCTTGTGGGAAACAAGACACATTTTGATCACTTATTTTGGACAAGTAGATGAGTATCAATGGGGTTACTTCTGTCCCTTGAAATAATTGAGTTTATTCCTCCTTGTGCATCTTTAAGCAAATAATAAATGTGTACAGGTTCTCCAAGGTAATAAATTAATTCACGAGGATATTAAAAGAATTGTAGTGGACAGGACACCTTCTAGCAAGGCCTTTAGAAACAGAATTTTAACAGAAACCTAAAAAATGTTTAAAAATACCTGCTGAAGTTCTGTGGGTTTACTTTCCTATTTTCTATTTTATTTATATTTCCACATGTTTTTATTTTTCCATTATATCATTTTCCTTTGAAATTATTTTTCTGATCTCTTTCTTTCAGAATAGAAATGTTATAAAAAGAAAAGTTAAGATCGGATCTAAAGAAATAAGGAAGAAAGAAGAGGAAAATGAGGGCAAGACAGAAAAAATTATCCCCAAATAAAGCAAGCCTTGAAAGCTGATATTTCTTAAAACACAGTTTTAATAAAAGCTTGGGGTTTAATCAATCTTCTGACAGAATTTCCTAAATTTAGTGGGAAACTGCCTTAAAAAACCTAGTCTTGTTCTGACTCTTCTGGGGCCTCAAAAATTTGGAAGAAATAAAAATCTTGACACCTCACATGTATACAGCTTTCCCATAGAAAAAGTGTAAATTTTGGTGTATTCCAGACAGAAATTACTGTGATGGGGATGGAAAAGATCTATAGGAGAGTGGAAATTCTCCTGTAACGTGATCTGAATTGTACATACAAGACTATATAAATAAGGGATTAATTTTATGTGTCTTGCCTGATCCACCCAGTTTTGATGAGCCTTTTGACAAAATTTAGGTGCATTCTTACCTCTATGGTAGTGCTATTGGAGGGATTAACTTCATTCTAGAGAACTTTCCCATCTAGGAGTGGCTGCTCTGTCCTCAGGAAGAAATGTGATTTCAACCTCAAGTAATTTTAAGATTAAAAACACAAGCAATTTTTCTTAAATAGAGGCATTACTATATCTTTTTTCTTTCTCTATATTTTTCCTTCTCTATTTTGGAATTGCTGTGTGCCTGCATGCCTGAGATCAGATTTTGCCCTCTATTAGTCTGTTACTGATTATCTCCACTTTCACGTCTCCCCAGGAGATATGAAAAATATTAGATTGATCAATGCCTGGGATTGAACAAAGAGGTGTTTTTTGTTCATCTGTAGGTCTGGCAGCTCCCCTGAATGTTCGAGAGGGTGATGTCACTGAAACTTCCATACAGGTCTCCTGGGACCGCGCTGATGGAGATTTCGAGCAGTACGAGGTTACCTGTACTAACTGTGCAAGTGCTTTCAAGGTATGCTGTGTGGAGCACCACCTGTGCATATACACTGCAGCTATTTTTCAGTCTTCTATTAGGTAGTCAGAGGCTGAATAAAGGGTTTTATTTATCTTTAAAGTAGTTGGATGTGTGGTTTGTACACAATAAGTGAATTTTGAAAGCAGTTCTGCTAAAGCTGTATTTGGTTTTCTAGGTCCAGAAGGTCAAGCAAGAAGCAGCAACGTTTTCCAACCTCATTCCTGGTAAGCTGTACAGTTTTGCAATTCGAACAGAGAAGGAAGGTTTCAGAGACAGTGTTTTTGTGACAAAAGAAATTGACACAGGTAAGACCACAAGGTTGTCAAATTCAGTTCGTTATATTCCATCCATATCTCTTGCTTTCTTCTTAAATTTTATTTTAGTTTCAAACAAAGAAGAGTAATTCAACTATCTTTGTAATTTTCTCCTTATTCTCTTTCATTATGATTTTTCTTATTCTTTGACTGCAAGGGACCATTAAGGATTTCCATATAGCTCCTGTGTACAATGAGATACCAATGCTGACTTCATGTTGGTTGAAGCAGCTCTACAGTCCAGTAACTAATACTAGCATAGTGTCTGGCTACCAATATTAGAGAAAACAATCTTTTTTTCTTATACTTCTCTTTAATGCTTTAATTTTTCTCTTTATCAGTGACTTTGATCACACACTTAAATGACCAGAACTAAATTAGTTTTATTGAGTTTTCTCATTGGCCTCCCCTTACATCACAAGTAAATTTGGGCTTTACTAGATTTAGTTTTACTTTGGGTTAGGACATTTGATTCTCAGTAGTGTAGTTCTCCTCTATTCCAGTACTTCTAGCTGGTTGACAAGGCCTCTCAGGCTATTAGATCTGGCATGTTATAGTTTCCTCTAAAAGGTCACTAATGTGAAAAAATCAAGTATAGTAGATGTGATTGAAAAGGTTCAGCAAATGTGATCAAAGATATTTGATCACGTTTTTAAAATTTTGAAAAAACATTTTGAAAATGTTTTGCATTTAAGGAACCACTGAGCTAAAACTGGTACAGGAACAATGTGAAATTCATGAGAGAACAAATAGTGGAGAGGCAATTGTGGAGAAAATAATTCATGGTCCTCTGACATTTCCTTTTCAAGAACTAAGGACTTGAAATTAGAAAACAGAAGGAAAACAGTAGGAAAGAAGCAAAAGGAGATGGTTGTTTATTAAATTTGTTGATAAATTGCAGAACTTCTTGCCACAAGGTATTTTGTCTGATGATTGTGATCATAGGTTCAAGTGGAGACCAAAGACATAAAGGAAAACTCCGCTGAGATTTGCAACATAGAACCTTTGGTTCATGAAATCCTTGGGCTGCAAACTGCAGTCTGGGGGACTACTGAAAAGAATTATCTCTCTATGCAGTTCTTGCTTTTTCTGCAGGCATATCCTTTTGGCCACTGTTGAATAAAAGATACTGTGCTAGCTGGGACTTAGTTGTCTTCACAGTGTGTTACCTCTTCCACTGATATTTATTTTCTTAAAAAAATGACAATTTTTGAGAAATTTCACATCAGTGATGTCAGAATTACACTAAGCAGCATTACAGCCAGCTTGGCTCTGGATTTCCTGGATAACAAAGTCACTGTAGGTGTTTCTGCATTGGTAGTAGTCTGTATGTCCTTGAGATAAGGAAGAACATGAGCTCATTTATGTGGAGTTTTTATTGCATTCTGATGATGAGAAGCCTGTCATAAAGAAATGTGTTTAAGATGCGTTTTTGAATCAATGCATTTTGTTTTATTGTCACACAGCACCAAGTGCAGTCAAATATCTAAACTGTAGCAGAGACTCAGAATCAATAACTGTTACCTGGCCCCCAGCCCAAAGTATATTTGATGGATATGTTCTTTCAATAAACAGTAAGGTCTTCAGCGAGAAGAAAATGTTACCTTCTGGTGTGAGGTATGATGATTTCATTTTAAAAATAACTGACATGAACTCAAACACCTGTTACCCTTGATATTTAAAATAAGTAGCCTGTGCTGCTAATTATATATTATATATCTTTGATGGCGTAGTTGATATACATTACTATGCCCATGTATTTTAAAAACTGCATTTTTTAATAAAATTGCAATTCTAATATGGTGTGTTTATACAAAGAAGATCAAACAAAATACTGCATTGGGGTGAGCACCGGTAGAACCTGTGAATATCAATAATTAATTCAATATTTTAAAACTTTCTAGTACTGGAACTTGGTGTGAACCATCATTTAATGCACCCTATTTAAGGTTTTATAGTAGTAAAATGTTTTTTGACTCACAAGATACACACATCATGTGTAAATAATATCCATAAAACAATAAAGAATTAACATATGAACATACTTTTTTTTTTTTAGAACCCCAAGCGACATAATCTCTTCTTTTGATCTTTGTAGAATGCACAAATTTGAGCATCTTCTGCCAGGCACTGATTTCTTAATCACTATGGTCACAACCAATGGATTAAAAAGAAGTCGCCCTACTGTCCTCAAGATTAGCACCTGTAGGTTCAGATTATTAATGATTTTTCATGGTTTCAGATAATTCAGGTTTTTATATTTTCAGGTGTTTTCTAAGAAAAGCTATTCCCTATTATATCCATGCATCTTAACAATGACTGAATGAACTCTTTAAAGTTTTTCTTTTCAATCTAGACATCTTTGAAAGTGGCTAAGTATATAAAAGCTTTTTAAATACAGTTTCCTCTGCATTAAACGGGATATTGCCACTAACTGAATCAGCAGTAGTGTTAACATGATAAAAATTTTCCATAAAAATTGACAAAGGTTGACTTAATTTCTAATTCTGTTTCTAATATTAGAGGTGATTTTAATTTATTTTAAGTTCTTTTTAAGTACAAAATGAAATCTCTTTCTAGATGGAACTCAAAAATAATAAATTAAAGCTATACATTCTGTAGATGTCAATTTCCTTAAAATAAATATAGATTATTTTAAATCTAAATTTTACATCCTCAGATCCTGATCCACCATCAGATTTACAAGTGTTTGGACAAGAAGAAAATACAGTCTATTTTTCTTGGAAACTACCAAGAGGAGGATTTGACATGTTTCAGGTGAGATGAGAATTGGAAGAAACAATTAAATTTTTTTCTTTCAATTTTTCAATTAAATTATCATTCTGTACATGATGTAACTCCAGTAATAAATATTTATTTTGATAATCCATGTAAGTATTGGGAGGAAATAATGCTATTCTAAAAGGTCAGCTAAATATGTATTTCCTATTACGTAACAATTGAAAAAATTAATAAAAAAGTATGCTTTTAATAGCTCTCAAAAACTGATTTTTCAACTAGTGTGAAATAAAAAGATCAGAAGTCAAGGGTTGAATGCAACTGCAACAAAATATTTTTTTCTTAGCTTTTCAAATTTGTAATGCAAATTAATTTAGCTCAAGTCAAAAATAAAAAATTCCTTCCTTACAGAAGAATGTAAATGTTTTGTTTAGAAAGTTAAAGAATAATTATATTTTTTTAATATAGAAATTTATTAGACAAAATTGCAAACCTTGGATACCTGCCATACCTTTCTGGTCTTGGACAGTAAATAGTTTAGGGATTTCCTGACTGAGATTGGCTATACATAAAGAAAAACAAGGACTATTCTTGATTTTGTTTTTGTTATTTATACTTCACAGTTTTGTTATGCCCTGTTTAAAAAAATTAGTACTTACCTGGTGAGTACTTACTCACCAGGTAAGTAAGTACCTGGTGAACAGGTACTTACTTCCCTGTTCACCATACCTTTCATGATTTATAAACTTCAATTTTTTCAATTTCTCATCATTCCTTACTTCAGTTCTCTGTCAATAATGATCCACAATAGCATCTAAATAGCATGGATCATGTTTTACTATGACATGCAGCCAGTCTCTCTTTTGAATCCTGGCTTTTGTAGTCTATCTTGTATTACTATTAGCATTGTGGTCAACAAAACTTAGTATATTGCTGTTTTAACACATCACTTGAATCAATATGGATTTCCAGGTTTTTTTTTTCACAGTTAACTTACTTGGATGGGATATTCTTTGGTACACAGCACTACCAGGAGTCAAAGCACTTTGTTTTAATGATCTACACGGTTTTTACCCCAATATTGCAGTGCTCAATTCTTTTCCTTCTGCTCTCCCATGGCTTCAAATATATCTTTACCTAAACCTGAAATCTGAGTATCTTTAGGACAGTTCCTTGACATTTCTTCTCTCTTCATTAGTGTAAAGCTGCATTGATCTCAATGGATAAGAGCAGCCAGTTAACTTCTCACACTATTTGCTGGTGCAGCCTGGAGCATATTTATGACTTTTAAAATCAAATTTAATTATCTTGTTCATATTTTGAGAGAGTTCAGATACACTTTTGAATGTGATAATCAAATGGAAAATGTGGTAAATGATTGTCATGTGTAATATTGATCTTTATGTCACGGTATTATTGTTCAGCATCTCAGAGAGCCAGCAGCCACATCAGACAGTGCTTTGTCTGTATAAATGAGCTTATCTTTAAATCTTTAATGAGAAAGGCTTTCGTAGACTGGTTGCTTAGTAAGGTGCAGCTGCATAAAAGGGATCACTTTACTAATCATTTAAAATTAATCATCCCTGCTCACCAACTTTCTATGCAATATATTGTAATTTGTAAAGTGAAGAGTGCACAAAAGGTACTTTCCTAACTTCTTTATACTAGATGTAAGTCTTTAATCTATAGCTTTGCTTCTAGCATCTTGCAGTGCTGTAATTCTAATAAGGTGATGACAGTTTCCAAGATTTTGTTTGTGTAAACAGGCACTGTACTGGTAAAATAGACTGAGGGCAAATGGATCATTCCTCCCCATATGAATAGCAGCTTACCACCTCCCCAGATGAATAGCACCTAACCCCAGTGCTTTCAGGTCACTGCCATGAGTACAACATCCCCTTTCTGCTGGAGGAAAAGACTAGTGGCAGGACAGGCTCACTATGCAGGCAGCTGCAGCCCAAATTGGTCTCAACATTCAGAGCCATGCCTGAGAAATGTGTGTTGTTTGTTGGAGGTGCTTGTCCAGTGTCCTCCTCTGCAGGGCAGGCATGGTCTGCATCTCACTGGAGCAGAGAGGAACCAGTCTGCAGGGACACTCTTCCACGTCCACAGAAAGAACTGGTGCAGGAAATTTTTGTTACCTTAGAATTGTCTGGAAGGTCTGAAGGAATCTAGGAGCTAAGCCTAGCCTCTAAGTGTTAAGTCCCCAGATTTCAAAGTCTTGATGTTTCCAACCCTTTTATTCTCTGCAGTGGCTCTTTACAGATGAATTTTCAAGGTGTAGCAGTGAACAGAGTTGAATGACTGATTCCTTGGGAGTCTTTTCAGAATCTCAGCTGTTAACTGTGCATGGGTGTGGCTTTTGGTTGAATGGTTTTAGGTGTTTGTGTTTTTCCCTTTGTTTTGTTATGTTTTGCTTTTTTGTTTTGTTTGGAGGTTTTTTTTGCCAGAAAGGTACAGAGTTAATTAATTGTACAGTTCATCAGTACAGCTGTGAGACTGAACAGTCAGGATACACTTTATTGTCCTTTCTCCAAGAGCAAAAACTTGTAAGCCTCAACTGCACTTTGCTTACTCCACCTACTTTTATTATTATTAAAGTCATTGCTTTCACTACTGGGCTATTAAGGAATGCTGGATTTCTACATTGGTAGAACATAATATAAAGCTCCTTGATTCTTTTTGTATTTAAAATGTGGAAAATATTAGAAATATTTTTATATTAACAGGTAGTTGCAATCTCAGATCATTACTTTTATGAACTTAAATAGTCTAATATAAAAAAATTCTTTTGCTTTGATAGCTTTCATATTCTCTGATGAATAATGAAAAGCTGCTTACCAGAACTATTTATGACAGCAGAGCTGTAGTGAAAAATCTGACCCCTGGGACACAATACATTTTTCAGTTATGGACAGTTAAAGGCTTGGATTCCTCTATGGCTGTGGAGAAAAAAGTCATCACAAGTAAGGAAATACCTTATAAATTGTCCTTTTGAAAACCAGTAAATGTTCAGAGACATTTAAATTATTGTTTGTAAATAACTCAAAAAGATCACAGAGCTCAAAATGAAACTTCAACTTTGGGAGGAAAGTTCTACCTCTTCTTATGGTAGTTGTTTAAATAGGAGCCTTGTACATCTCCCACTGGATTGAGGTTGAGGAGCCTAGACATGGCTGAAAAGAGCTCTTTGAAAAAAAGCTTCCAGCTCTAACAAAGTAAAATCTTGCCAGAATAGATCTTCCTATACTTTCATGATTATCTTGCATTTTGTTTACAATTGTTTCTGTATCTCCTAAGTTCTTGCAAGCCCACGGTCTCAGATTGGAGTGTTGCTCCTGTGCAAGGACACAGAATGTTTAAGACAGTAAGAGGAATTGTGCTTCAGAGAGCTTAACAAGGTCCAGAAACCAGAATCTTGCATTCATTTTCTATCTCTGATCAAACATATATTTTCAATGCTCCTGTGATACAACTTAAAAAAGAGGGAAATTTATTTATGGCATAAATTTAGAGAAGAAGATTTATATTGAATTCTGGACTTCCAAAGCAGATAAAAAGAAGCTAGTTGTAATCAGAAAGTTCATCAACTCCCAGGTTTATAAACATGCATGTCACAGACCTCCTCTCTTTGGTGGATATTCTATGGCTTGTTTGGACTACAACTCCTTAACTCAGTTAATAGCCAAGGAGGCTCTGCACTTAGTTATTCAGAGATAAGTGAATCTCTGAAAAAAAAACCCAGAACAAGTCCTGCAGATTCTTGTGAATGAAACCTGCAGCAGAATATTCCTTATCATGTTCCTGAAGATGCTTTTGTTCCTCAGGTAAATATTTTTGAGAGAATTGTGGATGGGTCCTAAGAATGCCTAGATTACAGAAAGTATCATTTTAATGGTAAACCCTTAGGATTTTTTTCATGCTGAGTAATAGGCATATGTTAATTAGTGTTTTTCATAAAGATTCAAGCAAGATAAACTAATTATGTGGGATATTCACTTTTTAGGAGGAATGGAAACATTTTTCTTTCCCAAGGAGCTGTGTTACACAGATTAATGGAGGTCTTATTAGTGAATTATCTATGATTTTAGGAATCTTCATCTAGTGAAAAATACTATTTTAAAAAGAAAAAAGGGATAATCCCCAAGACTGTGCTATTTACTCTGTCTCTAAGTGAGCAGATGAACAGTTTTCTAAAATTATATGGCATATAATGTATTAGAAAACTTTAGAGTGACCAAAATCTCTACTTTTGATTACAAAATATTCCATTCTCTTCCTGCTGTACTAGTGAGTAATGTTACTGTTCTTAGAGAAGACCTCATAAAGTTGAAATTTTCTTCCATAAATTTCATAATGCACACAGGAGGTACATCCCCAGGTTTTATTTACCCTGTGCAACATAGCTGCACTGTTTTCTGTATATCCATACAAAGAGTTCTAAAATTTGTATACATAATTCATAATGTTTTGAAATCTCAAAACATTCATTTAGGTAAAACCTGTTTATTTTTAAAAGCTGTTATTGTCTTGTGTTTTAAGTACTAAGGATTAATATTTTCTTTATTAATGTCAATAATTTTTGCCATAGAACCTGCTGGGATATGTGGTCTGATATTAAAAATGGTAAATACGTCTTCTGCAACTGTAATGTGGAATCCAACCAAGACTAACTTCACATCTTATAAAGCATCTTTATCCAACAACACCTTCATAAAAAAGTTCAGAATTCCAGGAACAGTGACAGACTTCAGTGTTACAGACCTGACGGCTGGGGGCGTTTACAATTTCACACTGAAAAGACTAAAGGGAAATATTGAAGGATCTTCTGCTTTCCTTGAATTTGTAACAGGTCTGTATGGTTTCCTGCTTGCTCTGCCAGAGAATGGTACCTGTCCCTAACAATGCATGTTTATCAGTAAGCATGGCACTCGAGATTTCAAGAGAGCTTACGTGTAATACTTTGCTGTTGTCATGGGCACATATTACCTATATCCTATTCAAGCTGCATATTGGGATTCCTGTGAGAAACATAATGTCTTTAGCTGTGCTGCATTTCTTTTGACCATTTTTAGTATTTTGGATCTTATCCTGCAAAGAGATACACACAAGCTGAATTTCACCTTACAATTATTTCAGTAGGTTTTTTTTTACAGTAATCAAAGGTAAACACCTTTAGAAACATTTGTAGAATTAAGGCTTTGGATTGTAAACTATGCTCAGAAATTTAGTCTGGGTCTGTTCAAAAAGACCTCTATAACCATAAAATCTAGCTTTGATGGAAATTGAGATTCATGCAAATAATGGGACTGATGAGAGCAGTAGGACTCAACTTTCTTAGAGTATACTAAAAGGAAGAACTTATGCTCTCAGTTAAACTTGCACAACTCCAGATACATTATAATTTTTTTGTTCTTTTAGTGTTAAAATAAAATCATGAGTTAAAAAAATCATACATATAAGACAAATACAGATGGAAGGTAAAATATAAAGTTAGTATTTGGATATATTATTATTTCAGATTATTTGATGGCAGAACTGGAGTTATCTGTTTGAAACAATTATGCAACTTAGCATAGTCTGTGTAAAGGGTTCATCAAAGATATATAATCTTAGCAGATTTACAGCAAATAAGAAAGGAATGGAAATCTTTCCGAGTTGAAGCTATACATTACTCAGGCTGCACAGTATGATACTAATGTATAAACTAGAAGATTTAGTCTGAATTCAGAAGAAACATGTTGGAAAGGCAGACAGAGGACTGAGTGCTAGGGTGAATCTGAAATGAGGCAAAGAGCATCACTGACTGGGCTTGCTCTGAGAGATGAGCAGGGGGAAAGTGGATAGTTGTATGTGAGTTCTAAAGTAGAAAGAAAACAGGTTGACACGGCCAGAGATTGTAGAGGTGAACAAATTATACAGTCTTGTGTAATTATGTAGATAAAGATTTAAGAATTAAAAATCTTTATTTTTCATTCATTATTCATTATTAGGCCTAAAGTGACTAATAAGTTAAATTTAAATACACTAATTTAAAGGTGCATTTAAAAGCAGAAGAAAATGGGGTGTTGTGACACGAGCAGGTGGATATTTGGCTTTTATAAAGGGAGTAGACTACCCAAATTTTGGGATCTTAACTGACTAGAGTTCATGGATTCCAAATACATGAAATGTACAAAAGAGTTACCAACACTGTGGCTAGCAGCAGGACAAACACTAGCTATATCCTGAATTTCCACTGTAGCAGCAGTTATGTCAGCAGTAATTATGTCAGCAGTAGTGCTAACTTTAAGGCTGAGGACAGCAGAAACCCCAGGAATGTGCAGAGATTTTGTTGTTAACTGAACACTGTGCAGAGACACTTGAGCTTGCTCTCTGTGAACGAGCACCCCAGCATAGGTGGGAGGCCATCACCAAATCCTAGAGGTAGTATAGCAGCTGTAGAATCACCTGCTGCCATATCCAGACTAATCCTTTGCATATCAAGTAAACTCTTCTTGAATGCTTTTCTATTCAGTTGTAACAACTAATATAATTTAAATGGAGTTATTTAAGTGAATGTCTTTTATTCTGCAATTCTCTTTCAGAGCCTGCAAAGCCAGAAGGTCTTAAATTCTTCAATGTTTCATCATATTATTTTTCACTGTATTGGAGACTGCCGTATGGACTTGTAGACAGATTTCATGTGGCTCTTGTTCCTGATCATGCTTCTGTTGTTATCCTAGATCTTGGAGTTAGGGAGTATCAAGTAAGTGCTTTTATTACAGGACTTGAAGGGCTGGCTTTTCCTTATGCGCTGTGCTGATGAGGAATTCAAGCTTTCCTCCTTAGCTGTTCAATGCATATATGAACGTGAAAGTATTGATGAAAAATTGGTGGGATGAGAGCAAATTTCAGCACCCACAGTTTGCTGCCTAACAACTGCTAGTGAACTTACTGTTTTTTTAAAGCCTACTAGAAGGACGCAGACCGTCATCCAAGGATTCATGAATAGTTTAACAAGGGAAGGGCAGAGCTATTGAGTAGTACAGACTCATTAATTGTGTACTTGCCAGGAAGATCTCTGCTTAAATCATTAATGCAGGCAACATTTCACTGCAAAGCCATCAAAAAGATATAGGAGCACTTTTTGGATTCTGCTGTCTGGAACATATAATATTAACTGAAATAATGGTTGTTCTGGATGTTTTGCTTTTGTTTTTCATTGGAACTGCAAAGATACAGGTATTTTATATAATTTCTTGCAGAAAAGGCTAATAATTATGTTTACTGAAAAGGATGGGTTAGTTTAAGGGTCAAAAACTTGTTTTTCAGGTTGTTTTTTGTTCATTCTTTCAAAAAGGAGTTTTATAATGCTTCATATTTACTTTGATAATGATAATACAGAAAAACTATAGATACATTGATAGGAGACTGGGATAAAATCAATAACTATTTAATAATAATTAATAATTGTTCTTCAATATTGAATGTTGCACGCATCTCATGAAGGGCAAAGTACTGTGGCTAACAGATGTAGAAAACAATTTTTAGTTATGAATTGCTCAAAATTTTCTGTGGTTTTTTTTTTTTTGTGCTTTGTTTTGTAGGGATATTTTCTGTTGGTTTTTTGGTTTTGGTTTTTTTTTTTTTTGAGGGGAGAGGGGTTCATTTTTGTGATTCTTCATAAAAGGCTTAAATAAAACTATGTCCTATTTCAGGCTGATATTTCCAATACTATTGCTGGAACAACATACAATGTTACAGTTTCTGCAGTTTCTTCATCAGTCTATAGTTCACCTGCAAGTAGAACTGTGACAACAAATGTGACAAGTGAGTTAAAAATGACTGATGAAATTTTGTTCATTTTTTAAACTATGCTTTCTTATGTTTGTTATGTGCACAGTAATGTCCAAGAAAATATAATCAGTTTTGAACAGTCATTAAAATGTTTAATCTTCTTTTACTATTTAAAAATACACTGAATTGGAAGTGCTCAATGAGAGCTTAAGAATTTGCAAAATTTTGAGAAATTTTCTGTTTTGTCATGCAATAATATCTAGAGTCTGATTAACACCTATAGTGGTACATAAAGAAATGTTCAGAGCTATTTACAACACAATGTAGTCAAAGCAGATGTGCTTTTTAAGAGAGTACACTTAAATTGAGTGCTAGAATATGTCAGATGTTAAATTGGTATTAAACTCTGTTTTTAAACAAAGTTCTTGACCAATACATTTTTTACATTCTTACAGAAGAATGTTTCTGGTGTTCCAAAACGGACCAAATAATTTCTAACAGGACTCTAGCAAGGAAAAAAGATTTTTATTCAGAAGTACATCAGTTTTCTGTAGTTTTATGAGGTTATGGTGGCAGATAATTTAATTTCTCTGTAGAATCTGTGAATGTGTCTTCACTCTCATGAATCTTAACTAGAAAAATGGTTTACATGTGTGTGCTTGTGTGTGTGCTTGTGTGTGTGCATATTTGTGTGTGTGCATATATGTAATTATTTTTAAATTTTTTTTTTAGATCCTGGGCCACCTCTGTTCCTTGCAGGTGAAAGAGTGGGTTCTGCTGGGATTCTGCTGTCATGGAACACACCACTCTATCCAAATGGGAGAATTCTATCCTATATTGTTAAATATAAAGAAGTCTGCCCGTGGATGCAAACAGTTTATACACAGGTCACAACAAAGCCAGATAGTTTGGAAGTTCTTCTCACCAGTCTTAACCCTGGAACAACTTATGAAATTATGGTAAAAACTTTACAAACACTTCTCAGTAATTTGAATTCTGATTTATTGTAAATTGTGTGAGTTTATAATAGGTTCCTGCAGAGTTTTCTGAGGGACCATGTTATTTACTGTTGCCATGTAACAAAATATATTTGCCAGATATTTGCTTGGTTGAGTTTACTTGAGTAGTGCTTTTAAAACCTACTTTAAAATTTCCCAGTCAAACTGCAATGAAATGTACTTTCTTCAACTGATATTTGCATTAACATATGGCATTATGTGGTAAAACATAAAAAGCAAAGGGTAGAATTTTTGGAAGCATCTAAATCCTTCTTTATCTTTATTGAGATTTAATCTTTCAAATTACTGGTGTTCTGTGCATATTACATAGATTACTGAATCATCTCAGCCAGATCCAAAAAAACATGTCTTCCATATATTGAACTTGTTTGCACTGAGATTGGCATTTATGATCCATCTCTGAACTCTTCAACAGTAGATGACTTCACGTGGGCAGAAACTAACTTCTCCTCTCTTGGCAGTATTTGCCAAGCAATTCTTTGCCTGCTTTGCTCTTTCATAGGAACCTTGTAGAGGTTCCTCTTTTCAGGACCAAGAATTAAATGAAATGATGCATTGATTTGCTTCATTTCATTCTGTTGCCTTAAAGCTGCACATATGAGGTAGGAGTTTCCATGTCTGTCTAAATGCTAGTTTTGTTTCTGACCTCTTTCTACAATAACTACCTTGAGATGAGGTAATAAAAACAATGTTTAGGTGAGGACATAGCTTAAGATTTATGTGGTGTAAGTTAAATACTGTCAGAATTTCCTGACTGCATGTCAACCCCCTGAAGATCTCCAGTCAATTTCCTCAGCTATTGCAATTACTGTTGAGTTCATCAATTTCTAAAGATGTTTCAAGTCATTGTCCCTGTGAAGCACAAGTAGGTAGGGTTGGCTGTAGTCATCAGGTGGGTGTGCATGTGTTTGTGTGGCTTAGGAAGGATCTAGCTAGTGACACAGGTTCTTCAGTCATCCTAGATTGTCTTTGCTGCTACCTTGTATTCCTATACTGTGTTTGTCTGTTGTAGCTTTACCCTTTGTTTAATCTCTACAGTCTTTGAAAAGTGCACTGTTTAGTGCCAAGAAATGATTAAAACAAGTTTCCCTTTCTGGCCTGAGGCCTTCTGTTTTCTTTTGTCCTTTGTTACCCCCTGTGTGCTGTCTGTCACTTCTACAGTGATCCACACTTAGTTTTTGCACACCTACCTCTTCTCACCCTGCTTTCCCCACAGTCTCTACTGTCAGATCCCTAAACCCCAGGGCCACAACCTTGTTGCCTGATATTGCCAGATATAACCTTGCTGGGGAGGTTTTCTCTTTGCTTCTTCTTTCCCACACCTCTCACCATCACTGTTGGAATTTTACTCTTGTTTACCTTTCATTGTCCCTTTTACTTACTTTCAAAAAAGGTGTTAGACTTCCTTCCTCTTTCTTTGTAAGTACTGGATGCCGTGGCCCATCACTGAGTTGAATTGTCACCAAACCCTATATTGCAGAGCAAATGGCATTGTTGTTTTGTTCATTTCCATAAGTTTTACCAAATTTTACCAAAGTTTTGATTTATTGCTCTTCTGTGGGAAGACTACCTCATGATTATGAGCACTGAAGCATTTCCATCATAAAGTGCATCTACACTCTCCATGACCTATTGCTTTTCTGCAAAAAGTCATGCTTTCCTTGGGGTTCTGCTTTGAGGAAGGCTGACCTGCTCTCACTAGCCTACAGGAGACAGAGAAATAAAAAGCAGCTTATTCTCCTTTTTACCCTTTTAAGTTATAGTAAGTAAAATAGGAATGCAGAATCTGGAGTAAGTGTATTGTGGTAAAAAAAGGAGTGTTACTGATGTTATTCTTGTTGTGGATTTTTGCATAAAATAGGGACTAATAATAACTAACCCTCTTTTCATGTGTGAATATTCACATGTGGTTTTCTCAATTTCTTATGCTGTTACATAATTTTTCCCTTTTATTTTTTTACATTAAAACATTGAGTATAAATTATACAACACAACTATAAAGGGCATGTTCATCTGTATACTTATAGTTTAAAATCTAAAAGCTGTATCTCTCTGTATCCTCAGGATTGTCATATTCACTTAAACTGTATATACTGTAGATTTTCTTATGTGGATGCTTTCTTTTTATTCCTGTAGGTTGCTGCTGAGAACAGTGCTGGTATTGGAGTGTTTAGTGATCCTTTCCTTTTCCAGACTGCAGAAAGTGGTAAATTCAATAAAGCTGTTAATTATTTTGATTAAATTTGCTCTAATTTGTTCAAATAAATTTCCATGATGAATTTCATACTTGAACAAATTCCAATGCATTTAGAACAAAATACTCATTCTTATTTCTGTCACTCAGTGACAAAGGTTCATTTTGTTCTATTTGCTAACAATGGCATTTATGGTGTGCCCATAGGGGTGATGGACACAAAGTCTGTTTTTCTTGGAGTTTTCCTATGCCAGTTTCTAGGTAGGCAGCTTCCAGAAAGCAAGGTCATAGCAGAGCAGAACTACCTATCAAGTGGATCCATCTGCTGTTGCCTGCAACGGTTCTAGAAGACAGACTTTGTTGTGGGATCATCTCTGCCATTGTCTGCTAAGTCAATCTGTATTTGTTTAGTGATGGGTTCTAAGAACTTCAGCACAGAATGTATTTTATTAATTTTTTTTGCTTTTATTCTGAAGATTAAAAAAAATCTGAAAGGAAAATTTGATTTGGTGGTTTTGAAGATTAAAACACATAGTCTGAGTTTACACAACCTTTACTAATTTAGTGTTTGTGGTCTCGCTCGTGCTTCAGGATCAGTTGTGCCTTGGCTGACGAGCTCTCACCAGTGCACTTGTGAACCAGTCTCAGTGGAATACAGAGCTTGTGCTGCCAAGGCAGCGACTGCCCATCTGGGTTTAGGCTGCTTTCTCTTTCTGTGCAAACTGCAGAGTATGATATCTTAATTAATGGCAGAAATCGTCACTCTGAAGAAAAAATGCAATAATTTATGAACCCAGTATAAGGAGGAATAGTAAACTTGCCACATAGATATGTGTGACATCATTATTCTTCACTATTTGTGCATTATTGCTGGTAAAAAATCTTATTTCTGTGAGTTTTATTGTTTACTCATGTTTGACAGAGGACAGCACTGGCTTTTCTCCATATGAGAACATAAGCTTTTTACTTTTGGAAGCATTTCTGTCTACATTTTTATTAAACTTAAAATGTTTTACTGTAAATGTAATTGGAAGGTTTCTTCAAATTATAGGTGAGTTATGTGTCATTTGTATAACATTTATACTTTTACTTTCTCAACTGTTTTTTTTGGTTCTAATTCTTGCTTTGATGGCTAAGGAAAGCCAAATATCTTAATCAACATAAAGATGGGAAATTTAAAGTGAGAAAGTTAGGCAGAAGATAAAATTATTTAAATATAAAAGTTAAATTTTGGGAGGAGGGGAAAAGAGGTGAAAGACGTGGAAGAGATTTAGCAGGACTGAAAGCCCTAAATATGAGGCTTGGAGGAGCTGCCTCAATTCACCTGTGGAAGGTCTGCAATTGTGGAATGCCTTTTTTTGAAAAGAGTGTGAAAAGCCTTTTCTCCTTAGTACTATGGCAGCTATTGCAGAACCTGCTGCTGACTCTGCCACATGTAGGCAGCACTAAGACAGGGCCACAGGGCTCTAATTCCCAGGAGAGTTCAGCATGTAAAATAGCATGTAAAATCTGATTTCAATGCTGCATCTCATTCCTTTGTGCTGTGATTAATACTGATGCTCTGAAAAAGGCCACAGAAACTGTCACTGATACAAAGAGCAGCATTTATGCAGTAATAGTGAATATTCCAATTTAATTGAGTTACTTAAAGCTGTGTGCAGCAGAACAGATGACACAGGTAAAGTGAAATAAAACACACAGTGTTATCAAATGCTCTTAACCAGAAAAAAAAAGGCTTTTTTTTTCTTCTTCTGGAACAGTAGATAACTTTCTTCTGAGAAGAATATTTCTAAGTGGATAAAATCAATTACTACATATATTATGAGACTGAAATAGTTATATTTCTCACTTAAACTAGATTGAAAAATAACTGGTTGTATATCAGCTACATTACATGTGTTTGTGAATGTTTTTATGTGTTTTCTTCAGAATTTGGAAGCTAGAAATGGCATTAAAAAAATAGAAGAATTTGCTACTTTTCAGTGCTGAGAGGAAAAGTTTGTCTCACTGCTTTTGTTTGTTTTGTTTTCAAGCTCCAGGTAAAGTAGTGAATCTCACAGTTGAAGCCCTAAATTCTTCTGCTGTAAATCTGATCTGGTTTCTCCCTCGGCAACCAAATGGAAAGATAACTAGTTTCAAGATTAGTGTGAAACATGCAAGAAGTGGAATTGTAGTGAAAGATGTCTTGGTTAAAGTAGAGGACCTTCTGTCTGGGAGGTTACCAGAATGTAATGTAAGTGCTATAAAACTTCAACATTAGAAATAGGCTCAACCCACAGAATATAGTTTCATATTTAAAATTTGAGACAAAAATGTGGAGGCTTGCTTTCCAGAAAGATTCAAAAACCTTACAGACTTAGTCCCAGGACAGGATAAAATGGATGAAGAAAAATCTTTCTGTTCAAAGTAGTTTAAATGGAATACTTTTGCTTGAAAAGTGCAGTTTAATGAAAGTAAAAATATTATAAAAGGTTAAGTTTGTCATCCTTTTAACAGAAAATAATGAAATAGAAAATTTCTGTTTTTTTCAGCTTTCAATTTTTTATCTTTTTATTTTACACACTATTCAATTAGAAAAAAACAAGAACTTACATGGATTTTTTTGGTCAGTGAAGACATATAGTATTGTTAATATCTTATTTTCTATATGGTATGATACTCTTTATTTTTGGTATGATAGTTTTGTATTTTAGAAGTATGCTTTATTCTGTGTTGCACATTTCAATATTTTAAAAATACTTTTTATATCAAAATAAAAACTGAGCATGACTGGCAGAGTAATTTTCAAAAATATGGTTGCAGTCTGAATTGTTCTTATTGTTGAATTCAGACCTGTAACCATTGAATTCTTTTGGAATTTCTTGAAGAAAAATCTCTTTTCCAGAATTCTTTTTTCTTCCTTACTTTGAGCACAGTTTTGCAGTTACTGAAATGTCAAAATTTCAAGTAACCAAACTTTTTTTCCTTTGACCTTTTTTAAAAAATTTCTTACACTTAGTGCCTTAATGAAATGTGCAGTTTTAAATGACATAAGTTAACATAAATTTGGTTTCAGTTTTCATTTGAAAGATCATTTTAGGCATTGCAAAGGTTCCTGACACCAGGCTGGTTTAATTCAGCACTGAGAAGGCAGGCTGCCACCTGCTGAACCATAAGCACTGGTCACCACAATGCCTAGCAATTTTTCAGAGTTCTCTCCTGACACAGTGGATGAAGAAACTCATGTCTGGTTTTATCCATGATGTGTGGATATATGTGCACATACACACGCACAACCTGTATGTGATGCAAAAGGAACGTTTTTCAAGAGCCAGACTGAATGCTGAAAATGAAAACTGGGAATAATTAAATGAATCCTAGAGATCTGTTCAGTCAGATTTGAGATCTTCTTGAATAAGCCAGGAAATTATAACACTCTCACTAATAGGATGCGCTAGCACAGTCTGCCTAAAATTTGGAAAGTGAAGTAGAAAAAGGAGAACAAATCTAGGGTAATTTTTTTCAAAGGTGGTCTGCTCTTTTTAGTCTACATTTATTTACAATTATTGGTTATATACACATCTCATTATGTTTCTTACTTTGTACTTATAGGATAAGAGTGAATCTTTTTTGTGGAGTACTACCACTCCTTCAACTACTTTTGGGAAATCCACAAGTCTTTCACTGACAACAGTGACACCAAGTACAGAGGCAGCAAGTCAGAAGAGCTCTGTTTGGAGTGAACCCATCAGCTTTGCTGTAACTAACCTCAGGCCATACACCACCTATCTTTTTGAAGTCTCTGCAGTTACCACTGAAGCAGGCTACATTGACAGTGCAATTGTCCGGACACCAGAATCAGGTATGTTAAATACATACAGCTTTAAACTGGCAAAAAAGTTCTCCGATTTAAGTGAAAAACTTCAAAATATAGGTTTGATTTTCTGCTTCAAGATACTTCTGTTCTAGCCTGTCTTTATCTGTATCATGCTTTTGTATTTTCATTATTACTTATTTTTACCTGATGGAAACATTTGAAAATATATATATATTTGTGTTGTGGGAATCTTTAAAATCAGAGGGTTTTGGAAAAGCTGCAAAAGGCAAGCTTCAAAAATAGCAGAATTGTGATTAGAGCTAAGTAGTAGCTATGAGATAGGTCAGCAAAAAATTATGTAAAAAGTAAAAAAGAAAAGACAAATAGAACAAGTCTGTGTATTAATGCTTGTCTAGAATAACTCCCTAAGCTACAGAAAAGTATATCTAGTGAAATATCAGGAAGTTTTAAGCTTAATAATGGAGCTCTGTGCATTGTGTTTTAAGGCTTACAAGCAGGTGGTTTATTCAAAATTAGCAAGCATTGTTTTAACCAAAGGGATTTTTGCTTATGGTGATTGGATAGAACTACTGTCAATATGCTTTTGCTTTGTGTGATTGGTCAAAACATTTTTAAAGTAAGTTGTAACATTAAGTTCTTTATCTGCAGCCTAGGATGTGAGCTGATGGCATCTTCCCATTGTCATAACCATGTAATGAGAGTGATGCTGGAAAATACAACAGCTCAAAGCACATTCCTAGTAGTCCCATCCCATTTGTGATTTGTAAATAGCCACTGGTCAACGATATATGTATCTAATAATGTACAGTGAGTGAGAGTTCACTTGTTCCTAGGAGCCAAAGATACCAAAATTATGGTCAGGACAGATCAAATTTTATGAAAAAATGAGGTCAATTTAAGAACTACTAATAATAGAATAATGGTAGAAGAATTGAAAATAAAGATGGAGGATTATAGCTGTCAGGCAAAATATTGTAAAAGTTTGTGGGTTTTGTACATAGAAATGCACTTTAAGCTTCTTTGCCTTTGTTGAGAAATAAGCAATAATGAAGAAAACTCCTGTATTTATGTTGCCAATCTGTACCTATTGTAAAAAGTTGTTCAGTGCTGAAGAAATCTTTAAGCACCAGGTGAAGTTGATTTTTGATTACTTGCAATGCACTGAGAAGCTGGAATTGGAAGCAATGGTCCATGAGCAGCACTTTTATAATGCCTTAGGTAGTGGGAACACTGTTAGTAGAGCTATACAAAAAAGGCATTCCAGAGGAATGTTATTCTGGCTTTCTGTTTGCTAGTACATCATTCTTTTGCTTGACATGGTTTGGTGTTACTTTGTTCCCTTTTATACATACAAAATAGATAGCACTGTTCAGATAGAAAGAAATTTTATTTCCTCCTAGAAATGTTCAGTTAAATTGCTTTGATAGAATTTCAATAGCCTTAGTTTGCTACTCTGTCTAAGGTTAAAGAAATTTTGGTCAGTTTCTCTTCTAACGATTTCAGAGCTAATTTCCAGTTTATTTTTCACCTTTGTCTTCTAGAGATTATTTCCATACTATGAACTCTCTTGATACCTTCTCTGAGAATTACATTAAACTGTAAATCAAGTAATTTTAATGATATGCTTTTATGGCTTCCCTTAATAATATTTCATGTTTATGTTTAAAATGAATTGTGTGATATGCGGTTCTTGGACATCCTAATATAAAGTATTTCATTTTCAAAGACTTTTTCCAATATTTTTTAAGTTCCAGAAGACCCACCACAGAATTTTGCCAAGAGCAACATTACAGCAAAATCTTTCTCAGTAATGTGGGACCCACCAACCATAGTAACAGGGAAATTCAGTTACAGAGTTGAGCTGTATGGACCATCTGGTAAGTCAGAGTTGATGTTACCATTTCTTTTGATTTTTTGTGATTATTTCCTTATACATTCATCTGGGCCTGCCAATCAAAAATGGATAATCAAAAGCAGTGTTATAGATCCCTTTTTACTATTATATGTTTTAATGGTTTGTAGATTAATTTTAAGGGAAAAGTCAGTCCATCACAAGGAAGAGTATAAAGTTAAATTCACATTAGATATTCCTAGGAAAGGAGAAAATCAATTTCTCCTGAGTCTTTCAGGAGATGACAGGTTAAGCAAAGCTGAATTGCTGTGCTTATACACCTAAATCTTTACTTTTTTTTTTTTTTTTCTTTCTGTTAAAGATTTCTGGACATTTTTCATTCTTATGCAGTATGCATTCAACTCTTTAAGTATGTTTTGATATTTTTGTAATTTTTTTGAGTTCAGACATATATAGATACAGAAATTATAGAACTGTCTGTCGTTAAGTAAGACATAAGCAGTATTAATGTTTTTATGGAACCACACAGGAAAAGTAGATACATTTTTAAAAATCTCTTCCTCTTAAAACCCACACCTTCTTGAAGTGGCTTGTTTGTTTGTTGGTTGGTTTGTTGTTTTATTCAGCATTATTCCTCTAAAGTTTATTCTTGATTAGCCTTTCTCCAAACAAACTTGTCCTTCCATTTGTTCATCATACTAGAAAGTAGCCATGGGCTACTTTCTCTGCTTTGTCTACTACTACTCTTTTAGACCAAAAATCTCTTTGTTTTTCATTCCAGGTCATGTTCTGGATAACAGTACAAAAGACCTTAAGTTTGTGTTTAGTAACCTTGTTCCCTTTACAACGTACGACGTGTACGTCAGTGCTGAGACAAGCGCTGGGGTGGGGCCAAAGACCAACCTCACAGTTTTCACTCCTGCAGATGGTAAGTGAGCATAGAGACCCAAAACAAATGGATTGAACGTGATAAAGCATTTCAGTTTTCCCTTCAGAGCCTCAAAGGTACTTTGCAAAGGAGAGAATGGATGTAAGAGCCCTACAAGAGAGGAAAAGAAAATAAATCAGCTGAATATTATTATGACTTTTTTTTTTTGTCGAGTTCATACTCTGTCAGTACATTTATCCGCTATCAAAGGCCTTCAGAGATGGTGAAAGAAATGTAATGTGTTTCTAACAAAAGTAGTTAATTTTAGGTACAGTAATGAAGTTGCAGGGCCCCCTCTGCCCCGTTAGGTGGCAGCAAAAGGAAAAGAAAGTGCAGGGCAGATTCCGGCTGCTGGCTCGTTCAGCCCCCTGTTCCTTAGGAAACCTCTCCTTTGACCCATCCTCACCAAATCCAAGGCCCCGTCTGTGATGGAGCCACCCTCAGCAGTGAGGCAGGCTTGGCTCTGCCTCTGAGCCCTCGGTCCTGTGGAATTGCGCTCCCAAATACCCAACTCACCAGGTTAGAGTCCTTGGATGCATGAAACGCGGCTTTATCTCACATATATGTGAGATTGTTGGTCAGCATTTGAGGATGCAAGGAGGAAAAATTGAGAGTTGGTGTGTAATAGAGAGGCAGTCTCAAGATGGTTTTTTCTGTCTTACATTTGTGCCGCACAACACAAATTTAGAAAATCTCTGCCTCAGGGATTGCTGGCAATGTTTGTTGTCAAGGTGCAACACAATATAAAACATATCTTTATTTATTTATCATATTCTTTCCTGAATGATCTTCTTCAGGCAGCTCTCAGAGACAATTTCCAGAGATGACCCACCTGACTACAGGTGCTCATCTTTTGTTGAAATGCGCTGTCAGATTCCAAAAGGAATTTTGGTGGGTTTGGGGTATTTTAGGCATAACACAGAGTGTCTTATTTTAATGCCAAATATAAAAATCCTCCTTATACAAGTAATTTCAAAAAGGTCTTATATTGAAGTACATTAGGAAAAAAATTCTTTTTGTATCAAATCTGAATATAAATGTATTTTACCTCTGGTGGTCCTATGGAAATTACAATATAATTAAGACTGAATCTTTACTGAAGAAATTATATAAACTATATACTTTCTATCTATGATATATATATTATATCTATTTTACAGACATATATAATATATATAGTATAAGTAAAATTATATAAACCTTTTGTAAAGGGGAAATTAACAAGCTGTATCACATTAATTTTTTCCCCAGATTTTTTACTTCATTCTTCTATGGCTTTGATGATTTTAGAGTTAACCTTTTATTTTTAAGAATGCTTAAGAGTCCATATAGAAAAATAGCAAAGGTTTTCTTGATTCCAAGCAAGTAGACCTCAGTAGAGCAATCCTGGTTTACATCACCTAAGTCTCTGACCATACTCATACAGGTCTTATGTGTTAAAAAGAGTCTGCATATTTTTAGAATTGTAACTTGTTTGCTAAGAAAACGTGTGAACTAAGTCTCTACCCTGCACAGGGTCAACTCAAAAGATAAGGATGTGAAATTGGATTGTCTGTTGTACTTTGAACACATTGCTGAAAAACCTCGTAATAATCACAAGTGTTTAATGAACTGAAATTTCTTCTTGAATATTCAGTCCCAGGTGCTGTATCAGATTTACAACTAGCAGAAGTGGAAGCCACATTATAAAAATTACTTGGAGGAAGCCACAACAACGAAATGGAATCATTACCCAGTACAGAGTTAAAGTACATGCACAGGCAACACTCACCACTCTGGAGAACACTATTCTTGGAGACAAAAATAAGGTACTATTTAATATTTTTTTAATATGGATTTTATGTTAGATTAAATTTGCTCTCTGCCTTATCTGACATTTACAGAATGAGCTAGCTCCCACAGATAAGTTGTGAATTTTTTTAAAAGCCGTCTTCCTCTGTCCACTCTCTTTCTCTGACTGTCTTTCAAAAAGATTCCAATAATGCTGTTTCCACAACATGAAAAATTAAATCATTCTGGTAAAATGATTTAGTTGCTGAAGGCAGGAAGCCACAGCCCACAGCCCTTGAGTTCTTTGCAGCCCAGGGTGGCCAGACTGTAAGGAGTAAAGAATTAGGTGCCTAGATTGATACAGAGCCACTCAGTCAAACCTCTAGAAGATGTGAGTACAAACCCTGTGAATTCAGCAGAAGTGTCCAAAGGCTAGCTAAGTGTTTTACTAGCAAGGCAGACAGGCTTAGACATTTCTGCCTCCTTTTATATCCTTAAATTCACATGTGTGATGCTACATGGTCAGCTCCATGCTGTTGTTGCATACTAAGGATATCTGTGCACATCCATGGGATCATATCTCTGGGGAGACTTAGGCTGTCAATCAGTCTAGTTTGTGATTTTGGGTGCTGATGTGCTTCACATGCTTAGAGCAGCTCTGAGTATGCTGCAAAGAGCTGCAGAACCTTAGCAAACATTCAGCTTAGGATTGAATTCTTTCTGGGTAGGGATTTTTGGGCTGAATTTTGGGAACAGGTGCCCAAAGTCTGCATAATTCCTTATTTTTTCAGACAGTGATGTCTTTCACTGGATCTGAATTGGAATCTAAGTTTTGATGTAGGGCTCAAGGAAGGAGTTCACTTTCAAGTTGAATTATGTACATTAAATAGAGCCCTGGAGTCAAATGTTAAATAAGGAGCAATGAGGAAAAAAACTAGGATAAGGATCCATTCATTAAACCAGGCAGGCATCCTTGGAAAAGGAAAGTATTTAACTCTGTAATTAAAGATTGTATCATAGTCCAGACACAAAAATTTAAAGTAGTGTGCACAAAAAGTGTTTTGGTGATGGAATTTCCTAATTTTTGAGTTCTTAGTGCAGTATCATTGCTGCTTTATTAAAATTTATTGAATGTAATTTTCTAATTAAAAAGCAAAGCAAATCATAAACCTTGCTTTATCTAGAACCGCGCTGACCACAGCTTAGAGCAGCTACAGAGCTCGAACTGGCAGACCCACTGTGCTAATGGTACTCAAAAACCAATAGCAATAAAAAGCTGTTGTCTTATGTGTGGAAAATCCTCATAAGCAAAAAGTATTTCCATGTGGCCTACTCCATTTTGCTAGAAAATGCTGGTGAAGATGAATCATCCACAGTTTTTACTTCTTGATACTTAGGTGAGATTGATGCTCTGTCTGTGCCTGTGGCTAATGTACCTCGTGTTAAAGGAGTAAAAATGTGGCTTTGCCCTTTCTCTGCCCAGAGTCCATAGGGAAAGGACTAATGTGTATTAGTTACATCACTGTAAAAACATGTCTTTCTGGCAATGAAGTAGGCCAAATGTGTGAGTGTTCCAGATGACTGCAGAGCAATTCAGAGATACTCAGGTCCTGGATTTGGTCCCACATTTTGAAGGGGCATGAAGATCTGGTACTAACACACCGTTTTGTACCTATGCTTTAGCCTCTCTCTCTTTTTCTGCTTTTGTTTCTCCTCTCTTTGTTGTTCTTGCTCCACTTATATCCGCTGCCATCCCTTTCCAACATTTTTTCTTTGCATCTTCTGTCCTATGGGCCCCTATATCATTTTTCCTCCCCTATAATCTCCCTTTTCACATTTATACATCCTCATTTTTCTTTCCCCTTTATTTCATCAGCTTCTGGTTTTCTCCCTTTCATTTCCTCTCAGAGATCTAGTCATCTAATCCTTTTCTTGAGGGACTGTAAGGGACATCTGAAGTCTTCTTGTTTTCAATGCCTGCTGCCTTCTTTCAGGATAAAGTTAGTACAAATAAAATCTCCCAAGTTCAAATTGTATCTATTCAATATAGCTCTAAAAAATTATAGCTGTAAAATTAAAGGCCTTACTTTAAAATTGCCACATTAATATAAAATATATATTTTAACAATTGTTTTTAAGAAAAAAAAATTGTGGTGTTTGATTAAACGATAACCAGAATAAAATGTTGCAGGCTCCTGGCAGCTGAGCATTTTTATGACAAAGCTTACATTTTAAAAATTATTCTAATGATCAATAATGTTTGTATGCCAAAATTTATATAGTACTTACATGCATGTGCAAACATACAGATATCATTTCTATATTATATATAAATTTAATGAAATAATTTAATGATGACTAGGTTTGTGATTTCTTTTTATATTTCTAATTTATAGTACCTGATTGATTCTTTGGAACCATACACAATAAAAGAAAATATCAAACCTTCTTCTCCCCCTTGGAATTCAATGGAAGCAGACAATGATTTATATGAAGGTTCAGCTGAAATGTTTTCCAGCATTCAGACAGCTTCCCCAGTAATATTTACAAGTGTATCTGGTGATAATTTGCCTGATATAAATGGAGCTACAGAACTACGTTCTGCTTTGGGTAAGATATTTTAGGGTATTTTTCTACCTGCTTCTTTGTGCTGAAGCACCCCCATCACTGTCCCAGATATGATCTTTAGCACATGGTTCAAGCAAATTATAAATGGGTCATTTGCTGGAGTCAGATTTTTTTTACTACCAAATAACCTTCAGAAGCAAATGGGAATGCCACACAGGCAGGAACTAGCCCCTTGTCACCCAGCTGACCTTCTTCCTAGTGAAAGGAGCACCCGAAAGCCATCAGCCAAGCTGCATAGACAATCAGTTATTACAGTTGCCAAAGCAGGTGTGATTGTCAGGGATTAACATATCTCCAAGCCCTTCAGAGACCTTGATTTTTCTAAGCCTTTTGACTAATAGGTTTTCAAATGTCAGTGAAGGTAAATAGGTCAAAAAGTTACAACTTTGCTGTATGGGTTACAAACAGGTGGAGATGACCCCATGACATGGTGATGTCGTTAGTGAGTACACTTGTTCTGCATTATCAATGGACCACTGTTTCTTTACCAAGTATGGATATTTACAAATCATTAAGCAGCCCTCAGCTGACAGGCAGGGATTTCAAATACCACTCTAAATTTTTGCAGTGTTTTGAGCAGTAGGGAGAAAAGAAAAGTGTTTTTTTAATTTTAATGATTAAATTAAGTCACTGAATTAATCTATATGACGAGTATCTAAAACCAGAATTCAATCCTTTCTTTTAAACGACAGTGGATATTTTCTGTGCTATGTTAATCCTGAAGAATCTTCTTTGTCATACACAGGAAATGTGCAGTATTTTAAATGTAAATCTTCTTTTTATGGCCTCATTCAGTTTGAAGTATTGAGTTGCTAAAAGTTGCCTGTGCTACCAAAAATTTATTTCAGCCAGTGTCTGTTGTGATCTACCATCCAAATATTGTTTTATAGGAGTTATTATAGTAGTTAAAGCTGTTGACAGCCACATTTTCAACAGGGTCTGATGATTTTTCAATGCCTTCATTTTAAATGCCATTTTCACTGAATTCTGAGCCTGATATTCAGGTATGTGAAGTGCCCGCACCTTTTCATGTTGCACTGGCACAGTGACTGCTTTATAGCAGATGGTTTTGGATTGTGGCTGACTTTGAACTTTATTTTGAGTGCACCAAACTCTCTTTGTGGGCATGCATGAATTCATCATTCTACTGACCAAAACTCTTCTGGTAAAAATTCCAGGGTGAAGGGATCTGTAAAGGCAGCCTTTCCAAGTATTGTTGTTCTAGCGCCATTGGGAGAGCAAGGAAGATGGAATTTGTCTTTCTTGATGAAAACTATTTACAACCCCTCAAAAAATCCATCAGTCAAGGAGCCATTGTTCTGAAATCATTGGAGAGACGAGACCTTATACAAAAGTACCCTTTCCTATTTTCTAGAGGATTACTCACAAAACCTCACAATTCTGCTAATTTCACCTAGGCCAATCTATCTATTGTACACATGAAATAGTACAATATAGGGAGTTGAGAGGTTGAATGCAGTTTTTTCTTATTTTTTATAATTGACAGGTAAATTAATTCTTTGAGAATAAAGTAGTTCCAGGTTGTAATGCCAATGTGAATCTATAAGAAATAAAATTACTTTATGAGTAAGCAGCTATTTCTCTCTTTTTACACATAGATAATCAATATAATATTGACATTTTGGCTGAAGAACTGTCATATGTTATAAAGGGCCTCACACCTTTCACAGATTACACAATTAGTGTGTCTGCTTTCACTCCTGTTGGAGAAGGACCACCATCAGTTCTTACAGTCAGGACAAGTGAACAAGGTAAATTGTATTACCAAAGTTGACATACATGACTTATTTCACTGAATGTTTGAATTTTTTGCTAATTTATTTACTTACTGTGTGTTTTTGTGTTTTTGTTTAAGTCCCAAGCTCAGTTCAAAATATATTTTACAAGAATCTTAGCTCCTCCTCTGTTTTACTGTATTGGGATCCTCCAGCAAATCCTAATGGGAAAATTATTCATTATACTGTTTATGCAATGGAACTGGATACAAAAAGAGCATTTCATGAAAAAACTTCAAACAACAGCTTACTTATGACAGGTAAAACGTCATTTAATTTAAAAAAATATAAAAATTTAAACTTGCAAGTGCAGTTTACAAACTTCTTTTCTCCAATTTTATATAATGTAGCCATTTGAAATATATGTGGATCAAATCTCACCCATGTCCACACACACACACAACAAAACTATGTGTAAAAACAAGGTTGGGACACTACTCAGACTTGTCTACTGTGGAGGAATATTTAGGGTATGTGAAATGGTAGAAGAGGGCTGGTTAAGATAAACAATAATTTTTGAAATAGTACAAGCAGTAATCTGTGAAATGGATTTCCCCTAGGAATATTTACCTCAGTCTCCTGTTTTCCCATGGTAAATTATTCCTCAATTGTCAAGTCTTTTTCAGATTTGAATTTTTTTCACAATATTTTTCTGACATTAATAAAAATTTTCTTATTTTAAGGCTGCAATTTCCATAGTAATTGAAGCAAAAATATTCCTAATGGAGTTTCATTTAATCATTGATGCTATTCAGAATAAAGCATACAGATGAAACCCCCATATTTGGATGTTCATATATGAATCCTTTGAATTTCTTGACAAATTCTTTAAGTAATTTATAGTGTTGAAGCTGGCTGACTTACTTAAAATCTGTTGATTTAACTGCATGCCTGTTTGACTGTCACCAAATAAATGGTATCGTACATATTTTTTTAATGTATAAAAACTCTCTGTGTATAAAAAACTCTCTGAACAGTATCCAGTACTATAGTTTTATAAGTACCTATGACAAAAGAAGTTAACAGTCTTGTTTACAAAGTTTAGAGTCAAGATGTTTTAAATTAATCTTTTCAGGTTTAAAAAAGTACACAAATTATAAAATGAGAGTGGCAGCCTCTACTGCAGTTGGAGAAAGTGCTTTGACTGAAGAGAATGAGGTGTTTGTGCGAACCCCTGAGGACGGTAATACACAGTTTGCAATGATGATTTGTTTTCTGTACTGAAGTTTGTGTCTGTTCAAAAAGAAGACTAGCACATAAAAAAAAGGGGGAACAAAGAGTATAGATAAAACCAATGTTGAAACTATTAATCTTCTATCAGTCAGTGACTTCATTCAGATCATTTTTAGGTAAGTGCCAAAAAAATAATAATGAAAGCTGTGGCATGACCTGCAATCAACTGATTTCAAATGTGATAGACAAACAGAAGGAAAGCTGCAGAACTTAGACTCCCTCTCTCAAAACAATGTTTCCCTAGCACCCATTTAAATCATAAACTTTATGATTCAATTTTATCTTTTTTTTGTTATCATGTGTAAATTAGGTTGGTTTGGAAGCATATTGGCATTTCAACAATTCAGAGGCCATATTTTTATTTCTAGGCAAAGATGCTGATAAAGTAAAGTTTTTTTAATGCTGAATATAATAAGCAGTTGGTTTTGTATAGGTTTTATTAATTTTAAGGCTGGTCAATAATTTTAATGCCAGGTATAATACTACATTACAAAGATTTTTTAATCTTCCTTTTTTACTTGCAAGGCAATTTCAACACATGAAGGCACTGGGGCAAGAGCTTGAGCTGTCATTGGCTTCTGCAAAGAAAACGTGGGAATTGGATTTGCAGAGCAGAGCCATGAATATTAGTCATTTCTTGTTTACATCACGTTTGTATTTTCACTGGTTTCACCAGTTATTTCCAGATTTACTGAAGTAGTGCAGAGAGTGATTGTCCAATTGTCGTTTATCTCTCTCGTTTTCAAGTGTACTACAATACAAGAAAAATAATTGAGTGTCAATAAAGGAGAGAAAATGACTACAGGATTAAAAATTGTGGGTATTTATGAAGCTTAGGTGATTTGAATAACCACACAAAATATCAGATTAAATGGTGAAACTTAAAATAGTTGCAAATCTTTTTAATGCATCCTTTTAATTACATTCTCCTATGCTTTTAGTATTTTTACAGAAGAAAGGCATATCACAAGAGAAGAAAATTACTTACATAAGTAATTTTCTCTCTGAAAGCTTGAAATCCCTTGCCTGTGAGTGTTAAAGAAATTTTTTGTAGTAGAGTTTCTCTGTTCAGAGCCAACAGCCAACTGTTCATCCCTTCATAAAAGAGTCATGCAAGGCTTGAGGAAACTAGTGAGAAACCACCAAGAATTCTTGCCTTTTTATAAGGCTATCCATAATAGTTTATTTTCTCCTTCTTGTTGTTTAGCTTTATTGAAGTAATTCAGGCTGAGATTCATATGTCCTAATTTTAGCCAACCTAAAAAAGAAATTTGTTTGACTCTTGAAAGGAGAGATGCTTCCAAGTAAAAGATTCACTACAACTGTCTTAGATAGCTCACATTAGGATGGAAAAACTAGGCTGTTGCATTTAAATATTTTACCATGCCAGATAAATGGCAAAATACATTTAAATTAAAAATTAATCTTCTTCACATGGGAAATATTCATGTGGGTAGTCTTGTCATCCAGAGAGCAATGATCTGTTACAGTTAACACTTTCATGTGCTCAGAAATCAGGAGTGAAAGTGATCCGTGGGACCTTTTTGGCAAAAATAAAAAATTCATAATGAATTCTGAAATATCTGCAAATGGGTATTTGTACACAAACTGAATCCTATGATCCTGAGTAGGTAGTATATTTTTATCTTGATTTTACAGATTATTTCAGGGGTGAAGTGGTGAAGTTGACATTCAGAGCTGATTTTATTCACAAGTGCAGCCCACTCACTTCAACACTTCCATGTCTTATTAGCTCACTGGAGTCACATGAGCTCATACATTGCCAATAGATTGAGCCACACACCACCCTGGAGCTGGACTTGCTTTGTGCATGACCTTCACACCAGAGTGTGCAATATTTACACAGGGTTCTCTAAATGGAATTTAGTTACTCTGCATGCAGGCCCTTTCTTGGTTCAATAGTTGATTAAGTACTAAGGGTGGTTATTTACAACGAAAGCAGAGGACATTAATCCAAGTTTAAAGAACTGAATATGAAGAAGACAATGAGGGAATTTGAAGGATCAGTCTGCATGAGACTGGTAGAGAGAAGAAATTTTTTTCTTAGTAAGTTCGGTTCCAGATAGATTTAGAAGTGGATGAGAAAAGAAATTCCAGAAAAGCTAAAGTTTCATAATGCAAAAAGATGCCTAGTTTTATGGATAAAAAAGAGACATATCAAAATTAACTAAGGTAAGGCTTTGAGAAGGAGATTGAGAAAATAAGTATAGCTCTTTTGGTACAGTTGGGATCCAATGCCAGGATCCAATAGGTTTATGATCTCATCTCTGTATTCAATTATTTGAAAATGTTTTTTCTGATTTATGTGTTGCAGAACCAGATTCCCCTCCTCAAAACTTAGAATTAATAAATGTAACTGCTACAGAAATAAATCTGAGATGGTTACCACCTGAGCAGCCTAATGGTCTCATAACTCACTACGAAGTTCTGTACAGTGATTCCAACGAATTTTTTATTAAAAATGCCTCATCTACAAGTATATTACTAAGTGAAATGAAGCCATATACTCTCTACAACATCTCAGTAAGAGCATTCACCAGACTTGGCCATGGGAATCAGTCATCTTTTCCGCTTCTGGTCAGAACTTCTGAAACTGGTGAGTATTTTTTAAAAACTGAAATTTTTTTACAAGAAGTTGCTTTATGATAACCTTTGATGGCCAGGAGATAAGTTTCAATAATTTTAAAAGTATTTGCTTACTTTGCCAAGCAGTGAGTTTGAATCCCATTTTTCTCTTTTCTATACAAAGCAAAAGAGCAAGGCCAGGTGCTTGGTAAGGAATGGGGAGCCAAGAGCCCAGGGGTCCCTGGGCCAGCTGAGCAGAGGCCTCGCTAGCCAGGACTTGTCTCCCCGCCCTGCTGCAAAGCACATGGAGCAGGCAAGGCGCGGCAACCAGGGTTGGTCTGGAGTGCCAAACACCTCCTGCTGATGCAGCAGGTCTGAAGTCAAGCCAGGAAAGAAATTTCACAGGTTCAGTGACAGTAACCAAGCCAGACAGAGCCCAGTGCCAGTGGGGCAGGCCTGCAGAGGGGGAGCCAAGCTGAGGCTGGGCTGCCATGTCAGGCAGGGACTGTATCATTGGGACCATGGCCGAGCACAGACATGACAGTGATGAAGCTGAATTGATTTTTATAATTTTTTTTAATGACCTTGTTGGTACTGTGTGTGTCTAAGGGATTTTGATCTTCAAATTCAACCTATTTTAAAATGTATTTAATTAAAAAAAAATAGGTTACAAATCCAAATATTTACAATGTGTTTCATTGAAACCGGTTTATAAGAATTCTTTCCAAATCAATGAAACTGCCTGAAATCTTCTAAAATTTTTTTCTTCTAGTTCCTGCTTCTGCACCAGAAAACGTAACCTATAGGAACATCTCATCCATGGAAATTGAATTATCGTTTTTTCCACCGTCCATTCCCAATGGAATCATACAGGCCTACACAATATATCTCATGAGGACTAATGGGACTGAGCAAAGAGTTATAAACACTACCCTTCTGTCATTACATATTACAGGCCAGTATATAATGACCTGAAACCTAGGGCAACTGTGAGTTTGTCTGGGAAGTGTGCAACAGACAGAGATCTATTAGTTCATTGGTTGGACCTGACCCTTCTTGCCCTTACAGAAAATTTTTTGCTCCCTGTCCTGAGAAATAACTCGTCTTGTCATAGTGGGGTGAAATGGGCATTGAATGGTAGAGCCTAACATATATCTCACTGTATTTTAGGTGTTTAAAGTACAAGGAAATTCAATGGATATTGTTGCAGACCTATCATTGTAACAAAGTAAACCCTCAAGTCACCTGCATATCTTTCTGTTCTTATTCTGAATATATTCTGAATATATCTATTTCCACTCACCTTTTCATCTTTTCCTAAGTTCTGTCACTATTGCTAAGTTGTGTCACTATTGCACAGCAATCAGTTCTGGGGGCTCAGTACCTTCACTGCTACATTCAGAGTACAGCCAAGGACAAACTGCAAAGCATTCTAGGAATATGAAGTATAAACTCATAATTAGGGCTTTGCCCCTTCTTTTCCAAAATATTTTGTGTTCCAAGCTTTCCCAATGCTTATTTCAGTCTGTAATTACACAGATCAGTGTGATAGGCTTATTCACCACTTCAAAAATACTTGCAGTCTATTAAAAAAACAGTTTGTTCCATTGAATTGTTGTTTTATTGAATTATTCTTTTCTTTTGTTTAGATTTAAGTAAATATACAGAATATACTGTAGAAGTGTCTGCTAGTACCGCAATGGGAGAGGGTGTTCGTAGTTCACCTCTGCATATACTAACTGATGAAGATGGTAAGTCAGTACAGAAGTTTCAGTGCATCATTTAATACCTGCATTAATTTACTCTTAAACTTCATGTCAGTTGTTTTTAAGTTTCATGCACTTTTGTTGGCAGTTATATCTCTCCATTTCTGTCTGTACCTATGTATCTACACACAAACATATTTATCTATCCAACTATCTACCAATAAATTTATCAGTACAAGCTGTATGAAAGGTTGTAGTTGCTGTGCATGGATTTTTGATCTTACCAATATTTTATTAATCTGAAGTATCTTAATTTACTCATATTATTTTAATCTAATACATGACATAGTAGAATTATTTGGTTTTTCAGTCATGTGAGAGCTGGAGAAAGGGAAAACCACAAAAAGGAAGTTTGTATGGTCCAGGGACATTTCTGTGGGGTTTCTTGTATTATTCTAAATTGATGCATGTACAGGTACACATAGATAGATATGAAATTATTAATGTTATGAAAATGCCCAAAGTCCATCACCTGCAGCACTGGACTTACAAAGTGAGCTGGGGCATGTGCAGGCTGAGGGTAAAACACAGTTGTTGCAACACCTGTTAATTTTTACAGAAGGTAACAAACCAGTAGAGGAACCTTAAAATTTTACTTTCAGTACACAATATGTGTGAAGTTATCATTGTTCACCTCTCTAGTTCTTACAGGCAAATCCTGAAAAAAAAATTCCTAGCAAAAATCTTAACTTAGGTGCTGTGAGTCACATTTTGGAAAAGGCTGTGTCTGTTCTTCTCGTTTGCTTCAGGAGGAAATCTCTGGGAACCTACCTAAAGCAGCATTGACACAAGCAACTCAACAGCCACACCATCAGTAAAATATCTTTACTCAAGAGTTATTTTGCCGGAGCAAACTATAAAGAGCTAGATTGGATAAATCCAATTTTTTTAGCAGAGATTATGTTTATTTAGACCAATGTAGTTTCTATCTTTAGCAAAAAAAACCCAAGCAAACAAACAAACAGAAATTCCCTGAATAAGAATTGTAGAATTAACTAGACATGTCAAAAACATGATATTCACCATATGATAGGTCTTTTATTATATAGCCGCTGAGGATAATATAAGAAGTAAAATACAGCTGTCAACATTTTTTCACCAGTAAATACTGAATACTCACTAATGCACTGAATCTTTGTTCATGAAAAATGTAAAATAATTTTTTCTATAATATAAGGAGTTATAAAACCTTTATGCCAACTTTCAAGATAGTGAAAGGAACAAGAAGTGAAAAACAACAATATTTATAATACACCACATGTTCTGTATTTACAGGAACACAGTGTTCCAAGGCTCAGAACAAATGTTTCATAGATTTGTTAATAGTTATGCTCATATTTTCAATTTTCATGCATGACTACAGCTATGACCTGAATTTTTAGTGCATGATGCTCTTTGGTTTAATTTGAGAAAAACAAATGTAATTCTAATATTACTTCATAGTGATGCATAGGTCCATGAATCAAGATGCAGATAAAGATTAATTTCTCAATGACATGCTGATAATAAAGCAATATAATTTATGCATACATTAGTTATTTGTCCTCAGTAAAATTGATAAGAACCTTAGAATAAAGTCAAACGTGGTCTAACCTTTTCATTTATTTACAATGTTTCCCTGCAGGGTTGGGATATGGTATCATCTAGGGATCATCTTAAAATTAATATTAAAGAACTCAATGAATGCCTATTTTTTCATTTGCCCTTGTGACACGTTAAATCTATGAATGTGGTCCTTATTTGATGGAGTGACTAGATTTTACTGCTGTCTACTATCCCACTATTTTATCATCTCTCAATGCCATGCTTATCCACATTTCCACCTTTTGGTGCTTTGTATAATTCTTTACAGCACCTTTTTCTTCCTCAAGGGAACTATTATGCTGTATTTTACATGTGTTCATATCTATAAAGCTCTTGTTTTTCTTAGAAGGGAAAAAAAATTACAGCAATGTACTTGGGCAGTAGGTGAATCACTGTGACCTCGCCATTGCTCTGTTTTCTCATGAAGTACTTTTTCCATTGAATCACAGAAACAGATGTTCTAACAACACCATGCAAAATCTTCTTTTATCATCTGTCAGAAAAAGGAAAAGAAGCTGTGCCTCAACATTGGCTGATGGATACTGTACCAGTGTGGTACAAGGTCAACTTTCTATCACAAATAATTCAAAGCCTATTTAAGGTTGCTGTGTATCCCACCGATCCTCGGTGTTTAACAAGATGTTGTGTCCTATTCTCTCATTTTATAGCTCCAAGTTCTCCTCCACAAGCCCTCTCTGTAAAACAGTTGTTGGGTGTCACTGTGAAGTTGTCATGGAAACCTCCGCTGGAGCCAAATGGAATTATCCTCTATTACACAGTTTGTGTCTGGTAAGATTTTTCTGGAAGTACTTCTGAGGATAAATGTTAATCTGTAACCTATCAGGAATGTTAGGTTTTTGTTACACAATATGTTGAATACGTGTTTTGGGAGAACAAATATTCATCCAGCGCTTAAAATACTGGACTTTATATTAAAATTCAGAATAGCAAAAAACTGGGAGAATAATTTGAGCATTTTATAAGCATTTTCAACATTTTTTTCCAAAGGTTATGCATAGTAAGTGAACTCAGATTTAAACTAGAGCATGGTGCCTATTTCCATTATATTCTAATTGGGCCTGCTGCAAGGCAGGGTGCAGACCCATGCTGAATTATCAAGGAGATTTGAAATAGGCTTAAAATATAGAAATATTGCCTCCTTTTATAGACAGTGTATAAGAGCCAGGTTCAGAGTTTTTGTATGAGCTATCAATTTTTATGTCTACTGTTGTATTTTGTATTTATTTCTTTCATAGAAAGCACGTATTTTTAAGATAGTTTTTATTTATTATTTTTTAGTTTTTCCTATCTGGCCTTTTTTATTATTTTTTTTTCCTCCTGTCATATTTTTCACCTTTACAAAGGAGTTTTGTCACTTTAAAACTTGCAGCTTCTGTCCTATTCCTTGCAAAGCATAGTTTGGTCCAGTGATGTGCCATCTCTTCAAAGATCTATAACTTCTACTGGAAGTGAAAACGGTTTTTATTGATCACTTTTAATATATTGCATTTAAGTTTCACCATTTCATTGCCATTGCTAAGGTGCAGGAAGCAAATACTAAAGTACATAAGACAAGAACCAGATGTGCAAATCCTCAGTTGTTATGGGCATACTGCTCTTGGGCTTACATTTTTCTGTTGTTGTTTGTGGGGTGGGGTTTGGCCTCAGTCACAACTTTTTTTTTTTTTTTAATTATAATTCCTAGTTAAGTTGATGATGAAGTGAAGAGGAGAAAGTTCTTCTTTCCAGAATAGGTGAATTTGTCTTCTCGTGTTAGTTCTACTCTACTGGGAACCTCTGTTGCTCTTTAAAATAAGGACTGTCCTCAAGCTAGGGAAGAGTTACTTTATAGTAAGGGTTATGGTTTTGATGCACGCTGTGTTCTAAGACTTGAGGTTATGCAACTTTTCCTCCTTATGTTCCCTTCTAGCTTACTGCTTTTGTTACTGTGAGAAAAGATTTAGACAGAATTATTTAAAAATAACCCCAACTCTTAAATGATCCATTTTTCTTAATATTGCAATTAAGCAACCACACAACTTCTTGTTTTAAGCCTTGCCCATATTCTTTTTGCTCTATCTTGTCTTTCCTTACTGTGCCATACCTAAATTTAGAGAGGCTTTAGGTATCATGTTAAGGCAAGGACATTGGAGAAAAACTCCCTTTGCCTTCAAAGGGGTCGTAACTTCACTCCTTCCTTGGCAGGGAGTGAGGGGTGGGGAGGAAGGAGAATAATTTTAAGTATTTAAAAGAGTTGTCTCTACAGTTTCATCAAATGCTCTGCTGGGGGAGATTTGACAAGGCAAATTGTCATGCTATATGGTTGCTGCTCTTGGGAGGTATTCAATATATTTTAGAGGAGACTGTTAATCCCAGTGCTTCTCAATAAAGCAGAAAGAAGGTTACTACAGTTGTTAAATAAATATTCATTCTCTTCACTTAAATATTTTGCAACAGTTATAGACAATTTGGTAACTTTTCTTTAGCTAATTTGGAACAAGAATCCACAATCAGTAGACTAGAAAGGGTGACATTTGCAATGTTTTCAGTTATATTTCATGGAACTTGTCAGAGGACAAGGTGGTTTTGGGCACTAGCAGGCAGTAAAGCAAATTTCTTCTTTCCTTGAGCCCAGAAACTCATACTCCTTAAATGTAATTTTAGAGTATTAAAGGTGCAATTACCAAAATTGCTGAACTTGTATGTAGCTATTGTTTTTTGGCATTATTCTTTTCTGCAAATTTTTGTGAGATACTTATTGACTAGGTCTATTTGGAGGTATAGATTTTTAAGAAAATATAATACCTGTCTTTGTCAAGTGGAATTATGCAATTTCTTAGAATCCATGTTTTCTGCATTTTTGAAAAAAACGGGATTTAAAACCTTATATTTTTTTTCTTCAGTAAAATTTCTTGGCATGACTTATTCTGCTAGGTACTATCTCACTGTCTGTGAAGGCTGCACTCACTTTGATCAGTGTTTTCTTATTTTTATTGCAATCTCTACAGTTTCTAAACAGAAAATCAACTTCCCTTGAAATACCTCCAGGTTTTGCTCCCCGTTTCTGTGCCTGGTTGTGGAAATGTTTTTTGGCAACTCAGATGTAAGAACGCAGTTACTCAGAGTAGAAATGTTCACAGCACTAAGCTGTGGATTTTCTTCTTACTTAAATTATAACCAGATATGTATTTCCATACTAAGAATACATTGGGCAAAGATCCAGGAAAAAATTTCTTTCTTTGTTTAGAGTTTGATAACTGCAGCTGCAATCTCTTGTAAATTTTACTGACTATTAAAAAGGTCAGAAGTTTGGGAAAAATGTAAATGTTAACTTTCTCTCTTACCAAGAGTGTTTCCCATGTCAAGTGACATTCCACTCAAAATCTGAGGGTTAGGAAGGATTTTTTTCTTTCATTCCTATACATTTTCTCATTCCAGTTGTTTTTTAATGTAACCTTATTTCAAATATATTAGATGGTGATCTTTTCTAATGGAACAGTCATTCAGCTATCAAGGGATCAAAGTCCATTAATTTTGAAACACTTTTTTCTTTTTTTTAGTATTAGAACACATTGTCATTTGTGAAAAGTTTCATAGTGATTTCTGAAGCAAGACATTTGGTTTTAATTATCAAATTATCATCTGTATGAAATCTTATTAGAGACACAGGACACCTACTCATACAGAAACCTTTGAAGGAATGGAATGTTAGGTTTTTATTTTCCTCCTATTTTTTTCTTAAAAGATTATGTTAACTTCATGAGGAATATAAGGCTTTTTGAACTCAAGTTAGTTATGTCTGTACCTTATTTTACTTCCTGATAATCATTTCATACCTATGCTAATACCAGTGTTTTATTAATGTTACATCTTGCAGTCTTTCTAGGCGGGTTTTGACCTGACCGGAGTTCCATTCTGATCCTCTGCTACATTCCACCAGAATTAACTCAGCACCAGCTAATTCCTGTTCCATATCATCTTCTATTATTCCATTTATAACTTCAGCCTTCTGACCAATTTCACAGAGTCACAGTAGGGCATGCTCCCTGCTGTAATCTTTTTATATTTCGCTATTCCTGTCCAGGGAGACAGTTAAGTTATGCCCTACTGTGTCCTTCCCAAGGGTACCACATAACCATTTGAAAGCAGTTAATAGATAGAAATACTCCTCCTTAATATTTCATATAACCATTGTCTTTGTTGGTGCAATTAGCAAACATATTTCTGTGGGTTTTGGGGTGTTTTTTTTTTTTTTAAGAAACAAAAGGAAGAGCCATTCTGTGATGCCATGGTACAAAAGTTAGCTTTTCACCATAAAAGAGAAAAAGTTATCCTAGCCTCTTTTAAAAACCTAAACTACTTGTATTTAACATGATACTGCATTTTCCATTTTTGCAAAAAACACCATAATTATATATATAGAGAGAGAAATTGTTGTGTGTACAATTAATAAAATACTTTTTCTTTAGGAATAAAATGTCAAAGAGGAGTGTAAATGTAACAGAAACATCACTGGAATTCACAGACCTAGAATATAACTCTGAGTATAGTGCTTACCTAACAGCAAGTACAAGATTTGGAGATGGCAACATAAAAAGTGATACTATAACATTCAGAACTTCTGAAGGAGGTAAGCTTATATACAGTATAAACCTTTTTTTTCATTCAACCTTAAAATTCTGTCAGCCTTATTTAAGTTAATAAAGCCAGCAAAGTAGAAGAGACATTTGACTTGTAAAGGGGAGACATTCCACCTATCTGTATGGCTCTATCTTTGTGAATACATGTATCCATGGCTCTATAAAATTATGATAGTTATTTCTATTAATTTACTGAGAAAGAAACTTAACATTTCTCTTTGGGACAGATAAGATCCAAATAATTTCATTCTAAACTTTGAAATAAATAATATTATTTTTGTAATATATTTTAATAGATCCTTGCTTTAAGCAGCTGTGACACGATTTCTGATAGGGAAAATACTTCTTAGAGTATCCCTCTTAAGTCTGAAATATTTTTAATTTGAAAATGAACAGTGTAAGTGTACATTGATTTGTCTATTCCATTTCAATTTTATACTTCCAACATGGAAAGTGCCTTTTATATGATCACATGATATACTGTGCTTTGAAATTCATTCACTTTAAGTTTTACTTCTGGTTTTCCATCAATCATATTGCTATATTCTGTTGAAAAACAGATAGTATGCAGGCATATTTCAGAATCACTCTGCATAGATATCAACAATTCCCCAACCACTTACAGGATAGTATATACCTGAGCCATCCCTCCAAAATCTGTCTACATCATCAGGTTGTAGATATTCACAGTTGCTGTTGAAACTGGTATGGAAATATGAATTTACTTTATAGGAACAGACTTTAGGGAACTGGTCCTGGGGTTCCCCCTCCAATTAATATTTTAATATTTTACACAAACTAGAGCAGCATGTAGCAAGAGAGAAACGTAACTTATAGTGTTCAAGCTACTGCAAATTCTGTAGAGCACTTTCTTGGATGGTGAGAAATATGGATTTAAATTCTCCTAAACTGACTTAAGGAATTTAATTTAACTCTCCTACATCACTTTGCTACTGAGAAGAACCATATGCTGCTATTCTTTATAAATAGGAGGAGGGACTAATGGAAGAAGGCTTACAGAGGTCTTCCTGCACATTTCAAAGGATGAGAAAAGAGGAAAAAAGATCAATTATCATACTGTCCAAGCTTAAGTATCTGTGTCACCTATATGAGTTGGGAGCTTAAATTCTGTTTATAATCAGAAAGAAAAAGGCTTTAAATTTAGGTTTTGTAAAAAAAATCCTCTTTTTTCCCCACTAACTGTATTTGGAGCATAGACACATAACTCAGTCAACTTCCATGTCTGCAAATTAGATTTTCTATGTGCACAAAGCAGTAAGTACAGGAAAAATTTGATAAGAAAAATCTTATCTGTTTACAAATGCAGATAAATAAAAATATGGTTGAAAAAGTGTTTTAAAAATTCATTTTACATATACAATTTTATTTCATTATTTTGTGAAGCAGTTTCTACACAATAATCAGAAATACATTTAATTTTCCATAGGATGTTGTATACTCTAGTGGATGATCCTCAGGTATTAAAGTGTACAAAATCTTGAGGTACAAAAGCTTTAGGTATGCTAAAACTTAACATTTTTCCAGCACCAAGTGATCCACCAAAAGATGTTACATACAGAAACCTTACTTCCACATCAATAATGCTATTCTGGTCTCCTCCTCAAAAGCCTAATGGAAATATACTGTACTACTCAGTTTATTTCAAAAACAACTCAGGACTATTCATACAGGTAAGCTTTTTTTTATATTCTTTTGTAGAAGTAAATTAAATGTTCTAATAATTACTTAAAGATTAAATCAATTTTATAGTTATCAATAAATTGGTTTCTCATATTTCCTTGATCATGATGCAGATTTTAAACTTACAAACACAGAAGTACATCTTGTAATCATATACTTTACATTGTGCATCTCACTGAGCAATCATATAATATAAGCATTATTGCCAACAGATTTTGTGAAATATTCCATTATGCAAAGTTTATATGTATACACACACACATATGCATATATATGCACACATACATCTAATATATATACACACTTTACATATGTAGTGGATGGACTCAAGACCCGGTACATGCATGGCACACCCTCAAATGTGTTTCTTTTAGTCCAGTTTATCACTGTGAGTCAATTTCTGGTTCTGGTTTTACTTTTTAATACATGCTTGTACAGTACTGAAAATAGGGTAATGTGAAAGTAGGGAATGCATTTGTTTTTCATATTTTTCTTACTCTTAAAAGGAAATTATACTGAATATCATACAGAAAAGGAAATTATACAGAATATTCAATATACTGTTTATTATATTGAAGCAAAGATATTGTTATTCTGAAGTTAAAGCTCAAAAGGCAAAATCCTATAAATATTTTGGTGATACATTTTCATTTAGGTTTTTTTGCTGTTGCTGCTCTCATTCTTAATTATGCATGACACATTAATTGCATATATAGTGTTTCTGTTCTACTTTCTGCAAATATATTATGGTACAGAAATATAATAAGAGACATAAACTTCCTTTAGAGTTTTTAGTCACAAGTTTTACACATATGGAAGAAAAACAAGAAATATAAATTCATTTAGAAAATTATGTAGGGAAAATAACCTTGACTGCATAAATTTATGATTAAGATATGTCTAGGGTGAGGCATGCACGTTTTTGAGGATAACTAGAAAAAAATATTCACAAATGTAAGGAATAGCTGTGAGTGAATAATTGCAGACAGACTTCAGTGTATACACTTCTCTGACTTGTGTATGTAGTATGTCATCTCTGGGCTCTGCATAGTTTCAGGTGCAAGCAGGACTGTGCCATGAATTCACATTCTGATGAGATTAAAATCAGGGCTGCAGTTCAGATTGTAGACTCTGTTTGCACACACTGCTACAGCAGCAGCTTTTTACTTACATCTCTGGACAAACTTTACACCAGTTGGGAACCAGCCCATCCTATAAAGGACATTTCAAGCAATTTTAGAGGAGGACTATGGACTTGGACTGCTCCTGCCTTTAGGAAAGTGCAATTCTGAGATGAATGAGTAAGGTGAAGCTGGCACACTGAGAGAGAGGGAGATAAAACCCCCCAGGATATGCCCAGGATTCTGGAAATAGAGGAGGAAGATAGGGAAGATGAAGCACAGTAGCATTGACCCAGCAAGGTGAGGCTTCACTTTTATTATCATGTGATGTAGTTAGGCCAGGAAAGGATGGTGGCACAAGTGGAAGTTGATGCTGCTTTGGCATATTATGTGTTGTCAGGAGAAAAGTGCTGACAGTTCTACCTTTGTGTGTGGAACCTACCATTTTGACTTTGATTTTTATCCCATCCCTCTGCCCTCAGAAGATAGGTTTCAGCTGCTGTTGCATCTGTCTCTTACTGCCCATGGGATATGAACATTAATCTCTTGAATCATAATCAAATCTTAATCTGTCTACTCCCTTTAGCTCCTTCTGCCCTTCACATCCTGTCTGCTCACTGTTTGGCATGGCAACTACCAAATCTACACTGCAGTCCTAGTCTTGTACCTTGGCATTCCTGTGGATGCAAGACAGATTTCAAACAGGTGAAAAAAAGCCAACTCATTTCTGTCAGATATTTTATATTACTTCTTTTACAACAGAGAAATGCATGTGTGAAAGTCAGCCTGATAAGCCTGATATGTGGCTATATATATATATATGATATATACAGACAGTTGTAAGCTGCATGTATGAGTATGCATACATATAGCTTACAGCTCTCTGTAATTTAGAAGGAAAACCATGTAATTGCAGGGTCTGTTGCTAAGTTTTGTATTGCACATATTTGAAAAGAAAGAGTCCTTGGCTGAGATACTCTGTGTCGAGGTCACCATTCTGCTTATGTTTAACCAAACTGTATTTTCAGTTTGGGAAATTATACAGGAGAATTGAAAAAGTGGGTGATCTTTTCACATTTCACATTTTCACATTGTGGGCAGCCATTCTCTACCAGTCTTTCCTCTGCTTCTTTGTCAGGACATAATGTCAGAGGTCCAAGTCTTAAAGCAAAACTTCTAGACGCCCGAATAAACGCCCTTGCTGAAGAATATCAAGCAAATTAATATCTCCCAATGCTCTCATAATCTGAAATAGATACAGAAGTCATACTAAACTATTCTGTTGTCTCAGTTTATCACTGTCTGTGCTATTCTGTTGTCTCAATTTATTACTTCTCACACATTCTCAAAATACTCAGACATATTAAAACATAATCAATAGAAATCACTGACTATTAATATGTTAAAACTAGGAAGATAGTAGTTGCAGAGTGAAGCACTTTGTTAAAGAAAAAAATTCCCAAATACAAAAAAAGACCTGAGATAAAAGATACAGTTTACTCCTTGACATGGTGCAGAAATTTGAGTTTTCTGTCAAAAAGGGAAAATTTATATACCTTCATCAGTAAGAAAAATAATGTATAGTTTCTTTGCTTTACTGGTCTACATGAAAAATAACACTGCAGCTGTCCAGACAGAAGGCCTGGGATGCTCAGACCCAAGGTTCAAGACCAGAATAGCAGAAGGAAATATTTAGTGATGGAGATTAGGTTTAAGGATTTTGGTAGATGAGTGGGCTGTTTCTATGGGGATGCTGACAGTTGTAAAAGAAAATGTGTCAGAGAGGGAGGAAGGGCTGGTAGCCAGCTAGAATAAACCATCACCTGCATTAGGCTAGATTCCAGTTCAGCTTTATCTTTCATCTTCTGCTGTCATAGGTCTAGGGAAAATGCTACTTCTTGGTGTGTATACCCTGTCCCAGTGAAATAAAGGTATGACATGTATGCTGACAAAGAGTACTTCCTTCACAGACGACATGACTCTGCACCTCTTCTTCACCTCACTTCTCTGTGACACTGCTGGGTTCCTACAGTTCAAGATTTCACTGTTTGCAATAGCAGCTTTGCAAGTGTTGCTCCATGATGCCTTGCCTGGTGCTTGATGCAATCCTAGTGTCCATATTCTCAGTCCTATCCAGGAAATAAAGACTCAATGGAAGTAACTTTCTCATGGCTAAATATGAATCTATGAAAGATATCATTGGCTTGAATGAACTCTGTTATTCAATTTCTATATACTTCTGTTTTGATTAACAAGAAAGTGGAAAGGTGCCAATTACAAGCATAAATATATGCTTCAATAAATTTCCCCAGTGCAGGAATTTCAGTACAGATGAAAGATGTCCTGCTCTGACAAACCAGACAGGGGAACCAGGGGCAAGGACATAAAAAAAGCCAATGATCCTCCTAGCAACTGAATATCTGACCCCAAATCATCCAACCTCTACCTCAAGCCAAGCAAAATGAATATGAATGGATACAGTTGAGAGTGAAATTCAACTTTGTCTACCCTTGGGATCCAGACAAGGGATGCAAACAATGTACTGTAGTACTTAACAATCAAACATTTTCTTTCACCGGTATGACCAAAGTAGGGATAAAAAGCGGAACTTCACTAAAAATACACTGCGAATTTTTAGAAAGCTGGTCTCAGAATGGGACAGCAGACAAAAAGGAAATAACTTCCCTTAGTTTTTTACTGGAACAGTGAATATTACACTCCTTGAAGGATGGCTTGGATTAGCCTTCACAGTATCTCACCTGCTCAAAACAAGAATGCAATACAATGAACCTAAAGAAGAAAAAAGAGCAGAGGTAAAAGCTTAGCAGTGGCAGCATCACCATGTTTTCCTTATACACCTAACTACAGCTTCATGCCACTGGAAATGCCTGCCACTTCCTGAGGTGAAGAAGATACTAGTTTCTGCTGACACTTTCATGGCTTGAGTGTATTGCTTACACTTAGCTTCTTTTAATAATCTGATACTTTGCTATGTCAAAACTTCTTTCATGTATGGATGAAGAAAGGGACAGAAGGAAGAATTTCTTCATCTGTAGCCAAAGATCCTAAGCTGTTTGCTTTCATCTGCAGCCACAGTTAATTGTAAAACTTCCTAAAGTGTTCTATCCCCAGGGTACAATTAGTACAGGTTTCATCTTTTCTCAGTTTGTACCCACACAACTCTTCCTGCTCATTGTTACTCTTAATTATGTGCTCCTTATTTTTCCAAATATTTTGTCATATCAGTAGTTTGAGATATCTCCACTCCTTGGGCTCCTCACAGTAAAGGAACTACCTCTTAAAATAGTTTTTTTGACCCACCAAAGCCCTGTTATTCATGATGGTTCACTGAGTCCTTAACTGCCAGACAGCTGCCAAAATTGTAAAGGTCTTTTTAAACTAAGAGTTGAATTTTCAGCTGTTCATATCAATAAACTTCCATTAAATCTAGGATCAAAACTTGATGGTAGCCTTGACATTTTTACCTTGAAAACTCAGGTAATTATTTAAGGTCTTATTTTAAAAAAATCTGATTATTGCATATTGTTATAAATTACTAATTGTTGCTAACAATAATAATATTATCAACAAGAGGGTGTTAGAATGCTTCCTCTGGGCCAGATGATATTTTCTGTCATTTGAGTATCAGAAAGTTTAACTGAATACCTTAGAATCTGATCCACTGTTTCCTGTATCTTAACCTACCAAATATAACACAAAGCTCTTTCCAGCCTTTTTCAGTTAGGTATGAAGCTAGTATGAAATCCAAACTAATTCTAGAAGAAAGTCATATATTAAGGTTGAATTTTCTGTATTTTTACTGATGTTGACTTAACCTAATCTATTGGGCAAAACTAACAGTGTGCCTATAGTCAGTTAATGAGTGGATACTCACACTCATTAAATTTAAAAAAAATTTATACTCACAATTTTTGAAGCTTCTCTTCTGCATTCAAAACAAAGGCTTAAATTTTCATTGCCAAACTGTTTACTTATTTGTGTTATGTCAGTACTAGTGACTGCAGGCAAAACTGGGTCTTCAGATACAGACATAAAAATCTCAGGGAAATGAATGAGAGCATCAACTATTGTTTTCTGCAAAAATAAAAATATTTTGCCCATACAAAAAAATTGATGAAGTGTTGCATTAGATATATAAATTGATATGTGACAGATATTGGTGACAGACATCAAGATTGCACACTGAACTCTCAGTTTGCACAGTATGGATTCAACTAGATAGAGCATATCACGTTGACTTCTTCAGTAAGAACTTTCCTTATGAGAAATGTAATCCATTTTTCAGCATGCAGTTTTAGCATTCTTGTGCTTATATGTGGTATTTCTAAATTGTAATACCCAAATATTTCTGTTGCCTTTCTCTTGCTTTAGTAAGTTTGCTCTCACAGTCTCTCTTTTTCAGAAAAATATTTCCTTGAAAGTTAACTTGCATTTTAAAGAAGTGGAGGGTGTGGATTTGATCTAACACCAAAAATAGGGGCAGGCCAAATAGCTGGAATTCATCAGGGGGTTGGGCAAAATCCAGCTCATCCTGAAAATATTTCTATGTAGAAAAGTTAGGATTTCTTTGGTCTTGAGAAGTGCTGTCCATGCCTTCTGCTCTATGGGGCAATGTGGCTGCTGGAGAGAAATGCTACTAGCTCTTTGAATTAGCAGTGAAGATTTGACTTGCTACCCAAAGCTTGAGCTGAATATGCTTATGGGCTAAATAACATCTCAACAATTTTCAAACCATGGACCAAACTGTGTTGGATCATCTAAGTCAGGTTCCTGTAAATCAGTGGATGATTCAACCCATTCACTTATGTGGTATAGTTGAACTTACTTAAATAATGTGCTTTATATTTTTCTTTTCATCTTCCAAAATTGTTGATTTTAAATAGGACTGGCCTCCTTAGAGGTGCTGATCTGAAGCACTAACTTGTTGTTGTAGTCACAGTATTAATGACTTTTTAATATCGTTCAAAAGACACTGGGTCTGGGTTCTGCTGCTATTCTTTCACTAGCAAGTACTTTCCTGCACAAAGGAAAAAAAATTCTGCTGATGCCTTCAGTTGAATGCTTCACTCACATTTCCTTAGAGAAAATGGCATGGTGTTACTGCGAGGGACAACCAGCAAAAGGAACAGTTCATCAAGTGGTGCAGTGAGATCTCTGCCACTGAAAGATTTAAGCGCAAAACCTACTCTCATAAAAATAGATTAAAGAGAGAGATGTCCTTTGATTTGATTAACAATGATCAGCCAAGGCATGTGTGATTCATGTAACCTATAAACAGTTAGTAGATGCTGGGTTTTTTGGTCATTTTCTTGATGAAATATGGAGAAGCACACTGCAATATTACAGTTTTAATCCCTGAATTGGCATTCAACAATTACAAACAACAGAGGAAGCCAATCAGCTACTCTGTAGTTTGATATCTATTTATACTCTTTACAAGGAGTATAAATAGACATCATAAAATCAAGTATTTCAGAAAAAAATCTGTACTCTTTAAGAGTCAAAGTGCAGACTTATGTCTTCTGAATGCTATGGTGAATCATGTTTGTGGGTGGTGGTGGTGGTGATGGCTAAATGGGAACTAGACAGAAACTTCAATGAATAAAAAGCATTTTAAGTGATAACATTTTCTTTTATTTCTCTCTTTAGAATTTCACAAGTTATGGTAATGACAGCAACGTCAGTGTAGTGCTGGATGACTTGGCAAAATACAGCCATTATACTTTGTGGTTAACTGCAAGCACAGCATTTGGAGATGGAAACAAAACCAGTGAAAAAATAGATGTGCATACAGATGAGGATAGTAAGTTAATAAATTCTCTAGTGCTCATTGTATATCAGTGCTTTTATTAAATATTTATTAAATATTCTCTAACTTAAAAAGTATTTTACTGCTATGATGGCAAAGTTAAAAAAAGACCATTCAATGTGGTTTTCAATGCTGCAATATTTATCTTTGCAAGGAAGGCATTTTGATCTGAGTCTTTGAAATACTAAGAACATAAAGCACAAGCCTCTGTGGAAACAAGCAATACAGTTATTGTCTTAAGCTTTCATTAAGAATCTTTTCCTAAACAAATTTAACAGAAATGGTTATTCAAATATGCCTTCAACTATTTCGCTTTTGATATTGAAACACAAATTATTTTTAAAAGTTGTAAAAAATATTACAACTGACACTTTCAGACTAATTATATTTTGAACATTTATTTCTGGTTGGGGTTTGGATGTTTTATTACTGTAATCCATGCATTTAATTTTTTGCTTATTATCTCTCATAGTCCCAGAAGGTTTTGTTGAAAATCTGATCTATCAAAACATTTCCTCATCTTCTGTAAATGTAAGCTGGCTTCCACCATCCCAGCCAAATGGCTTAGTCTTCTTTCATGTTTCTCTAAGTTTAATGCAACTGGGAACCAGTAAGATATTATCTTTCCTTACTTACAACACAAGCATAATTTTTGATGATCTGGAGAAATACACTGATTACATTCTGAAAATCACACCAGCCACTGATAAAGGATCTTCTGAACGGCATAGTCTGAGTCTTCATATAAGAACTGATGAAGATGGTAAGATTAGGTTATTTTATTAATTCCTAAAGAAATGTATATTAAAAAACCCAAATAACTTTCTAAAAGAAAAAAATTGTTTATTTTTCTTGTTTCATTTAAAGTGTTTTTGTAATACAGTGACACAAACCACTACTTTTCTGCACATTTCTTTTTTAAGACTGTGAAATAGAATTTTTCATTGTAACTCATATTTTTCTGACATTAGCCTTGTTTTTCTCTTTCCTATTTCTTCATATAGTCCCAGAATCGGTGCCTGTAATGAAAACATTTTCAAATCTCTCAACTACCTCAGTTATGCTTTCATGGGACCCCCCTGTTAAGCCAAATGGTATTATAATACATTATGATTTAAATCTACTTGGGCCAGAAAAGAATAGCTCATTCTCTACCACCAATAATTTTATAATTTTGGAAGACCTTCTGCCATTCACATTGTACAGCATTTATGCAGCTGCCAGAACAATAAAAGGACCTGGTCCATCTGCTGTGCTTCAGTTCTACACAGATGAGTCAGGTGGGCAAATTCAATTGTAAACAACTACAAAATATCAGCTCTATTACAGCATCCATCTTAGATCTGAGCATCAGACCTGTTGATATGAAGGATTAATTTTCCATTGGCCTGTGAGTGAAGAGCTTTCAGATGAAGGAAGCACTGCAAGGCAAATGTTTCCTGAGTGTTCCTCCTCATGCCACAGTGCACAAGAGGAGGTCACATTCTGCACAGGATTACAAAAATAACTCCATGAAGAAATATCTTTTGCCTTTGGAATGTATTATGGCTTGCAAAGTGTCAGGGATTTTGAAGCAAACAAGAGTACCTTTCTCTTCATCCCCCATGTAGCTGAAAAATGATAAAACATGGAAATATTTCTGACACATTCACACAGTTCTCCTGTATATGGATCTCCTCTCCCCTGCATGGTAAATTACACATCTTTTAAATGTATGATGAGTTGTGGTCCATATATGGATGGAGGAAGCAAAGTGTATCACATTCCAGTTATATATGTAATATGACATCTGCTAAATGTCTTAGTTCTGACAGTATGGATGTTTAAGTGATTCATAGATTTATTAGATCTCTAAGAAGATCCCTTCATGTCTAAACATGTATTCTGGATTAATGGAATTTGTTTCATGTCAAAGAGGAAGAAAAAAGATTGAAATAGCAATGAAGTGCTGTTAGCCTGAGTTCAGATACAAATGTTAACAATAGTGCCTATGTTCTCCTGCATGTATTGTTTTGCCTGGAGTATTAGTGATTTGGTACTCAATAGCATTTTTCTTTTGCAGTGCCATTAGCTCCACCCCAGAATTTGACCATTATCAACTACACCGCAGATTCTGTGTGGCTAAAATGGGATCCAAGTCCCCAGTCAAACGGTGTTATCATGAGATATAATTTTAAGATTTATCAAAACAATACTGAAGAACTTTTTTTTTGGGTATGTTTATAATTAAGAGTGTATAATCCTTTAAATTATTTTTTCATGCTTTAGGAAAAGAAAGATATTTTAAATGTCTATTATGCTTCTAGAATTATGAAGAACCTATAAATTCTTATTTGCTAAGACAGTTTATTTTCCTTCCCACCATACCTGTAATTCAATTTTTCAAATTAAACAGGAAAAATAGTTTGATTTTAATGTGCTTTGAGTTTCTAATATTTCAGTTTCTAATTACAGTGAGATTTATTAACATTGCTTGGTATTTTAGTGTAAGCTTGATGTTAGAAAATTACAGAAGTTAATTGCTTTGTGGGTACCTTTGTTTAACTATTTAGTACCTTATGGACTTTCAAGATTCAAAAATTTTTACCATCTTAAAAAATAGTAAGAACTGTTCAGAGGTCTTAATTAAAAAAATCAAAGAATAAGAACTGAGTAAACTGTAACTGAAGTAGATACTATAGAAATGTTCAGAGCCATGTTGGGTGGAGCTCTGAGGAACTCAGTCTTATGGAAGGTTCCCTGCTCCCAGTATGGGGGTTGAAACTGGATGGTCTTCAAAGGGACCTTCCAACCCAAACCATTCTATGAATCTATAATTTTATGATATACAAAATTTGATCAAGGCTTAAATCTGATTGCTTGGGTGGCCTCAAGGAATGTTCCATGAAGCGCAAAGGCAGCAAGCTGAGGTCAGGATTGCATCTCAAGCTTAGAAACTATATAGTGAGCCCTGTTCATCTGAGATGCTTGTAAAAGCTGCAGGAAAAGACAATGCTGCAGTGAGGTCTGCTGTTATTCCCTATTGTGAGAGGAAGTGTTGGCACCATCCCAGTTTCTTCCATAGTGCCTGAAGGCCACAATGTGCATGTGAAAGAGGAACAGTGGATTCTACAGCCAGCTACCTTTAGAAACACACTCTTTGGGTAGTTTCATAGAGACCACCAAAGATCTGTAAGGAAGTAGAAGGTGAGAGGGGTTGATGTGAAGCTAGAAATAGTTTTCAGTACTTGACTGAAAGCTTCTCAGAGTGGAAGAGGCAAAACTATGGCTATAAATCTTCTGTTCATTTCAGTAGGTTCAAGGTGAAGGCTACAATGTTTCTAGAGAATAATCATGTACTAATAATATTTCCTTCCTTAAGAACATTTCAGGTTCAAACCACGAGGCAAACATTGCTGGATTAGAACCATACAGTCCCTATTTTATCAGTGTCTCTGCATTTACCAAGCTTGGGAATGGCAATCAGTTCAGTAATGCTGTCCAGTTTACAACAATGGAATCAGGTTAGATATGACTTTTTCTAAGCTGCATTCTGACTGTTTTAAATATACTTATGTTTGTTTTCCTTGTATGGTTGAACAAAAATCTTCCTCTTCTCTCCAAAGAAAACATAAACGAACACTATCTCATTGTCTCTTGCCTGTGTAGCACAGATTCACATTCCTATTGTAGACTAGGTTTGAAGTCTGATTTCGGAAGTGTAGAATTAAAAATGTCCTCATCTGAAATGAGAGGCTTACATGGCCACTATAAATCTTTTAATAGCAACACAGATAAAGGGAGGAAAATTAGATAGGTATCAGTCTTTGCAGATCAAAGCAATAATTCAGATCCCTGTGAAAATAACTGAAACATTAGCAGTATCAAAAGCAGCTGGACAAAGGATTGGCAAATGAACTGGAAATTATATTAGACAAATAGAGATTTTTAACTTTTTTTTTTTTTTTTTTTTTTTTTTTTACAATTTATTTTAGGAAGTATGCTAGGCACTAAAAGTGAAATACATAACATTCACTAAAGAGAGCCTGTGGGTTTGTGAAACTGGCTGTTGTGCAAAACTGTATCTCCTTTGCCAGGTCAGAGCAACTCCCAGGCTCTGTATGAACTTTTGGTGCCAGGGAACAAGCATGGTTTAGGGGGGTCCCAAGTTCCTCTATACTGTTAGCAAAGGGAGCAGGCCCCAAAATAAAAAGATCCCATATGATGACTACAGCTCTGCTAAGATCATGCTTCCAGTGAAGATTCTTTCCAGAACTGGTAAAGAAGAGTTTCTGGGGAAGAGTTTTGCTGCTTATTGCACCAAAGAGTTACAACACTGTCAGAAATCTGGACTATCACTGAGCTGGTTCAGTTTGGCTGTTGGACTCCTGCAGTTGAAGGTGGTCTTCCTCAAAAGCCATGGTCATCCATCAGTTGTTTCATTTCATCACTGACATTCCATACTTGTGGTACTTTCTTCACTTCTCTTTAACAAATTGTTCATATAATTGCTCTATTTTCAAAGTGATTGCAGTATTTTCTACCTTCATTAATTTCTTATAAGCATTTAAAAAATTTCTTTTGCTACAATCAGCAAATAGATGGGAAACAATAAGTTGAAATAATTTCTATGAAAGCTCTGAAATCTGCCCAGTAACTCCTGTACAGAGAAATGGAATATAGTGCCTTAAAGAAATAAGGCTGACAGATAAATAAGAAAAGAGACAAATAAGAAACTTCTGCTGTTGATGTTGTTGCTGTGTATATGGAGCAGGTATATTGAGTATGTATACTGTGTATGCTATAATACACTGTGTTTAAAAGCACATGGGGGAAATATGAGCAAAAAGTTTTGTTGGGGAAACAAAACTGAAGCCCACAGCTAGGAAGAGAGCAGATAGATGGCCCCTTCTCAAGTACTAACATCAGTCACATTCATAGAAATTGGAAAAGAACCATCTAATGAGAAGAAAGTCATAGTTTTGTTCTTTCAATGTGATTTTATTGATTTGTCTGACACTGCAGTGTTTGACTCTTGCTGTGAATACTGGGTCTGCTTCTCTTATGATACTGTTGTGTGATTACAATTTCAGTTGTGTGTGCATGTTAATCTTTGGTGCCTGTGTATCCTTCAAGTGCCAGATGCTGTACAGAACATTCGTTGTATCGCAACGAGTTGGCAATCGATCCTAGTGCAGTGGGACCCTCCTGCTTCAGCCAACGGCATAATTACACATTACATCATAGCAGTGGAAGGAAATTCTACAGATTTGTCAACTTCTGGTACACTGCATACTTTTAGAAATCTGCTTTCCAACGTTACTTATCAAATTAAAATAAGAGCTGCAACGTCTGCTGGTGATGGTGAAGAACAGATATGCAGTGCCAGTACACTTCCAGAAAAAGGTAAAAGAATTATTCAAGTTATTTTTTTGTTTAATTTAAATGATGACTATGAAACAAGGAGGCATGAAAATAGTGCTTCAATACAGGCAGGTAAATCATTCTGTTGTTTAAATTTCTCGCTAATAGTGAATGAAGAGAAACAGAGCTTCCTCTTTCTCCTGTTTCAGAACACACCTAGTGATGAGAATAAATTGCCATTTTTAAAAGCACAGCGAGAACACCTTATTCTATGCGAGTTTGAATAGTTATTTTATTGATTTATGATCACCTATTATTTTTTGCCGTATAATATCTGCCTTATTCCTAGTCTATTTAGCATATTTGAGATGGTATGTCTGAAAAATTTTTGGGAGTAAAAGTTTTGTGGTTTTGCTTTTACTAACTGACAGTGGTATGAATTCAATGGCAATAAAACTGTTCAAAATTCAGGAAATTGAGAAGAATTTAGCCTCTACAAGAGAATTTTGTCATAACTTTTCATGGGTAGGATTTTTTAAAAGAAGAAGGAAAATTGTGAGCTAAATCTAAAGAAAAATGCAGACAGGTTTTCTGGCATTAAAGTGAAAAATTGTTACCCAAAGTCTGTCTTCCTTTTTCTTTCCACACACCCACTTCACACTTCACCTAATCTTGGCAGTGTTTTCACTTGACATGTGAAACATGGAGATTATATTCTATGCAAAATAGAAGTTCTATGTGAATAGCTGTGTACCTATCTTCTAAACTGAAAGTGGAGAGGAGCTTAAATCTGAATCCAGGAAGCAAAGGCCTGTTTCAGTCCTCCAGTTAGGGATGATTGTTACTCTTGGGACTATTTCTTGGGATTTTTTCTTCTTTGGTGATAGTTAAATATAAAAAAAGAAAAGAAAAATCTATATTAAGGAAGAAATATCCAGATAAGATTTCACATTTCTTCTAAATGACAGGAGAAATTATTGCATTTAGCTCTTTTTTTTTGTGTTCTCTTAAGTGAGATCAATTTATACAATGGAGTTGAGGAGGTCTCTATTTCAGAAAATCTGGCTAATTAGAAAATACAGGGGTGGGATGGAGAAGTTCTACTGTACCCCAGAGACTTAGAAACCAGGCCTAGCTTTTGTAATACTTTATTACTAAGTTTTTTAATAGCTTAAAAGATGAGTTGTAGCACTCATCTATACTTCCACTGAAAGAGTAAATTTTCTCAGATCTGTCAAATAATAAACACAAGACTCTGTGTCTGGAGCAAGGTTTGGGTTCAGAATGACAAATGAAGGGGAGCAGCTCGGCTAGGCAGACTTGAGTGAGACATTGAAGCTGGAGGAGCTCAGACCTACCCTTACTCTTAGATTTCCTGTTTCTAGCTTCTTGAGTGGCATGCACCTGCACTGGATCCCTCCTCTCTACAAAACCTCAGTCTCCTATTATGAGCTTTGATTTCCAAATTTCTTAAAATTAGACTTGTAGATGTGCATGTCTGAATGTATCTAGACGATGTCTGTGTTGTCAACTGAACTACTGCTGCCTTGGTTCCAGATCAAATGGATGAGCTCCAATTGAGGACAAGCCCTTTGCTGGCATATTTTGGCCAACATTGTGAAAATAGCCATGGTTGTGCTTTGATGCCTGCCCCTCCTCATGATACAGTCTATCCCACTAAAGCCTGTTCACATCTGTTATTTGAACTATGACGTGGCACATTCATACACATTTCTGTTGAAAATTTTCTGTCTAAATTGGCTTCCTTGTCAACAGTTCCCCTACAAATGCTGCCAGTTTGTGATCTCTGATAGTCCCCTTCTGTCCAGAACTTTGGCAATTTAAGACTTATGCCTGGTTCATCTGTCCTCTTCTTTGTTCAGAAACTTCTGTTCATCAGCAGGGCTCAAAATGCAATTTTGAAAAGGTAAAGGCATTGTTTAAGTATTAGACATGAGCATATTCTTACACAACATTTTAGAGTGTTGGCTGGAAATGATGTAGTGAGCTGAGCTGCTGTGCTCGATGTTAGATGTGTGTTCCTGCAGTTCCTGCATTTCTGGACGTTTCTCAAATGCAGTCAGAATACTCAAAGCTTTGTTTTACACCATGGCTGCTGAGCAGCCAATCCTCAGAGCCAGAGCAAGACTGAACCTGGGGACAGAGTTCAGACTTGGACATAGTTGCATAGGAGGGATGTTACCCTCTGGTAACAGAGAACAGGAGACTACCTGGGATCTTGGAGGATGGGGGAAAGGCTGCTAGCGGTGTTAGAGAAGCCTAACACCTGAGAAAGTTAATTGTTGGGATTTCTGAGTATTTTGGGATTTCTGAGAATTAGTCCTTAAGGACAGACTGAGAAAGCTGTAGATTAAGCCTGGGCTTTAGGGAGAGACTGCTAGTGTCTTATGGTCCATGTTATAAGGAGTTGTGCTAGCAGGAAAAAAAACCAAGGCAGTCTTTATTTTGTAACAACATATGTTTTATCTGTCTTACCGCTGGGAGTTTTCCTAAGTGAAGGATTTATACTACAACACAGGTACATTTTGCCACAAACTCTGCACTGACCCTTTCTTGCTTCATTGTTGCTTAGTCATATTTACAAAAAACTAGTTATTATTAGGACATATCCTTAGCTGTGTGTTTGCATGAATTGTTTTGTAGTGACTGGATACTAGGAATTGGAGATTCATGGATGGGAATGGAAACAGTTTTATAGCTGTTGTCAGCTTCTTATTTATGGTGGTCTAAGATTAGTCACAGAATCTGTAGCCAGCACTGAGTCACTGACAATGCATTTATTTCTGACATAAAGTGAAATCGAATTTGGCTCAGTGTCTCACAGCATAGCATTTGACCTTTAAATTCTTGGCAAGATTGTTTGCCTTTTTTGAGGTAAATTTTTTCATATCTGGGTACAATTAAACAGGAATCATGAAGCTTAAATTTATGTGGAGATTAGTAGTGATTTTTGTCTAATCTAGCTCCATTGTCATGGTAAACCACCTCTGCCAGGCTGCAGTATGTTATAAAAGCTGTCAGCTTTGTAGTGGTAGTATTAGTTTGTGATTAAATACTTTATGAGGGATATGAAAGACAATATAGTATACATACACATGCATAAATGAGTTAGGATTTTATGACTGAACAGATATCTTTGGATTATTTTCAAGAAAATGCACATACTGAAATGAAATTTCATTAAGGTTGAGTGAATTTTTAGAAGCATGAGAGAGCCTTAAAATAGTAGGAAACTTCTCCAAAAGGCACACTAAAGCTGTGAATATTCAGTTAACTCAAAAATCTGGGACAAGTCTAACAGTCATTCAGTTTACAATAATAATAGAACAGTTAAAAAGCCACTTGGGGGTATGCAAAGCTTGAATAATTAAAAAAAAACCTGCTTCTGCTTTAAATATTTAATTTAGATTTTATAGACTTTTCATTGTTTTCTGAGAATGTTAATGTTAATTGTTAATGTTATTGATTGCAGTATTAAGACACAGAGATTAATTTCCCCACATCTTCCCCTTACTGCTAGTCATACCTGATATTTATACCTGAACAGTCTAAGAAGAGGTTGAGGCCCCCACTGTACTCTGGGGACAGTCCTTACCATTTGTTTTCTGCTAAACAGAAATGCATTCATGATGACTTACATTTAAAAGAAATATGGCTAGAAATTTGCCCGAGAAGCATTTTTTCATTTAACCTGGGCTTCATTTTCCAGGCCATTAATAACTTGTAGAAGTATGCCTTGTGAATAAAGAAGAGTAGTTCATAAAGGAATTGGTGATGGGAAAGTTTCTCAGGTCTTTTGGTGTGGAGGTGGCAAATTAGCATCAGCTTTTGTTACATGTGCACAAAATGTCTTTACTCTCTGCACTCAAAAGGTTCTGGATTTGTATCTCCAGTATGGAGGTTCCCACTGGAAAACGTGGGCTTTTTTAATCAAGACCTTTGAGAAGCACAAAACATAGCAAGAGTTTTAAAGCCATCTTCACATCCAAGGAAATGCTGTTTCCTTCACCATAAATCCTTTTCTCAGGATCTGGAAGTTCATGACAGCTCTGAGCTGGAGTTACATTATTTCCCTCATTAGGCAGTGAAGAAAATGACAGATGACCATGATGCACTGGAAGAATATTTAAACCCATGCCCTCAAGTGGTTCTTAGGGCTGCAAATAGGATGTGCAGTGCAGATTATTTGCCCCAGTTATCTTGAGGAATCAGCCTGCTGAAGAGCCACTGTATTTGAAGTGGCAGAACTTCAGTGTCCCCTGTCACTAATGCAGAAAAGGGCTGTGTGTTTCACATGTTCTATCCCTGCTGCAAGTTCACATTTCGAAATCGTATTAAAGTAAAATCTTCCAAAAATTGCTGAGTGAATTAGGAATAAGAACCTTTGAAACACTTCCTTCCAAGATGGCTAATTTTTTTCCCAGATGTAATTTTCATTATGTAATATGGACTTCTTTACATCTTATGATTAGTTGTCTGGTCCAAATTTAAGTTAATGGCTTTGAGGCTGATGGGAAATCTTCACTAGAAATCTGCAGTATCATTTGGTTGCTGCCAATGAAATTGTACTGGCGTGATTTTTATAAGAAGGTTGATAAAAGTAGATGATTCATATAGCAGAGGATAAAGAAATTTTTGTCTTTTTTGTATGGAATAGGTCAACTCTACAATAATATATAAGCAATGGTGGCGACATATATGTACAAAGCTGACATGGATAGCATCTACAGGTCAAATACAAATGTTTATTGAATAGCAGACAGTGTTTTAGTTTAATGGAAAGTTGAACATTTAAGACTTGAGTGTAGGCAGCTTTTCAGTTTTCTTTTTAGCTTCAAGAAGTGCATTTCTCTCTAGATTTTCATGATTTTATTTTTCAGTACTTAGATCCCACAGTTGGACATAGAGTTTTCTAATGTGCTAAGGACTGAGAAACATGGTCCATAGAGGCTCTTTTAAGACATGCTCTCAGTGGTGCAATTTCCTTTAAAGCATGTCTGATAATGTCAGTCCCAAGTCATGGGAAAAATAGTCTACAATTTTTTACATTTTTATGTTAGCAAAATAATTTGGTCCTATTCATGATGTACTTATTCATACTGAACAGGACTTTGCATGATGATTAGTCCTCCTGAAATTAGCATTTTATACTCCATTAGTATTTAGTATGATCAGGGTTATCAGCTTAACCCATGAAATTCATTTGTGTAACTAAGCTTTCAAAATTTAATAGAGATAGTCAATACAGAATATTTCTTTTCTTTGCAGTTATTTCTATTTTCCAAATACTTTTTTTGGTGTGTGCCCACTGCTGTCGGTTCTACTTTGTTCTTCACTTTCCTCCTATTGATGCTCTTAATACCACCCAACAGACTTCTAGGCTGCCGCAGCCCTTTTAATCCAAACTCCAGCTACAAGCAGCTGTTCTGTAGGCAGGCTTTTTTTTATTAACTTTGTTAGGAACTATGCCATATCATATTACTGTCTTCTGTTCACGGCCTGTGCAGCTGTAGTTGTTGCTTTCCACAAAAGTCCCCACAGAAAGCCATAACCTCTCTTTTCTCAGTAGATTTGTGTACATGTCCTTTGCTGCCCTTAGGTTATCTTGGCATTGTGAATAAGGTGTTTTCTACCAAGTGTTTTTTGTTAGTTTAAACCAGTTCTACTGGCCAATTTCAACTTGATATAAGTCTTTCCATTGTGCTTTTTCAACCAAGAATTTCTTTTTATTTATGTTATCAAATAAATACTTAATCTCAGAGCAGTCCACCAGCTTTGGAAGGGCTGATTAGCATTGTAGCCAGACTGACATGGGACTGAGTTAAACACCTTTTATTTAGGTGTTTAACTTTCTGTCAATTTCAGTGAGAGCTCAGACATGTAAATAGGTTTTAGGAGCTTAAAATCCCATGTGGATCTGATTTCAGTTACTTTTCATTGAAATTTAGGCATTATATGAACTATGGTAAATGAATCTGAAAATACCTCATTCCTCCTCCATTCCAGAAACTGAATTCACCAGCATTTCATGGTAAGCCTCTCTGCCAGCTCCCTGGCTGGCTTTCAAGTGCTGAATTAGAAGCTATTAAATGGAAAATTAGGTGGAGTACATTGCACCAAATGTTTCAGACTTAGAAAAACTCCCTACTCCCAGAGATAGTTGAATTGTAGCAAACATAATACAGTAGGGAAAGACTGTGAGATAGGTGATGAGACTTAAGGGATCCTATGTATGATTCTTGGGAAAGTTAAACTTGGGATTAGGACTAGAATTTCCACTAGCCAATCAGAGCACAGTCCTCAGCAATTAGTTTCTTACAATACCACAATCACAACCTTTTTAATGCCTTTCCCTTCAGTGCACCTTTCTGGGAATTTGGATTAATAATACAATTCCCATTAGGTTGTCAGTGAATAAGAATTGATAATAAGTCTTTATACAGTTCCAATGTAACCTGAAATAATAATTGAAAAAGATGCAGTTTCTGGCTTCCATGATTTTTAGCGTGAACAGTGATCACTTCATCATAGTTAAGTCATGTTTAGAAAATTTAGACAAGCTGCGTGATTACTCTAGGAAGCATGGAATGGTTTGTTCAAATCAGTACCATCTGTGGAGAGAAAAAGATGGGGGAATTTTAGTCATTCTTGAGGAATGGAAATCTGATTCTCCATGCTAGAGTAATTGTAATCCTCTTTGTATCTGTAACCCAATAGCATAGCTGTCTTGAAATTGTCTCTGAACACAATCACAAAGTTCAAGAGACACTGTGCCACTGGGTGTCACTGCTCTTCACAGTGGCCCTATGACCAAACCTCTTTGATCTGCTCCAGTTTCAGGTCACATCTTTTCATTTGTTCTAATGAGTGATTACATTTATTTTTGATTTCCCTATATAAGGAAGGAGACAAAATTAGCTTGTTTTTAAACTAATGTTTAAGGTTCTGATTCCATTGTAAAGGTCTGTCTGGGCAATGACAGAAAATTTTACTGTGAATTCTGCTGACTGACCATTGATTTTTAGGTCCAAAATATTTTGTTTATAGGGGTCTTCCTAAACTGGAAAAAAGAAAACATAAAATAGGTATCAAAGCTTTTGTGTGAAAGAAGAAATGCTTGTCTGATTGTCTGCTATTAGGATACCTGCACATTTATCTTTTAAAATGGTGGTTTTCATGTAGAGTTACTCACTGGGATAATCCCAGGTGTTACCTTTAGCCCAATCAAGATAATGTGTATGGGCAACCTCAAAAACCTTTTTCCTCAATGGGAAAAAGGACAGATAGAAAGAGAAACATCATTTTTCCACCCTCCATTTTTCCCCCACTTCCAGTGAGTTTGTCTCTTTTCCAAATACAAGGAAGGCTCAAAGAGGCTGCATTTATTAGAATTTTGTTAGTCTGCCAGAGAGCCCACAAATCAGAGCCACCATCATTTTGCCTGATGCGATTTCTAGTTCTGTGAAAGCCAAGCATCTTTTCCTTCTTTACTGCAAAACTGCCAACACTCAGTTATTTTTGGTGTCATTGTGCATGTTGAAAATAAGGGAACCAGGTACTCTCTTTAAGAAGGAAAGGCCACGATGCCCAACAGACCATGGGCATTGCTCTTCCTATATCTGTGACTAGCCTCTTTAACCTGCCTTGTTTTAGGTGCAGAAACTGCAGTTGTGCTAGCCAGGGCTTAACCAGTTGCACATTTGAGCAAGTGAAGGCATATATTTCCACCTTCCTACTAAAACCCAGCCTTTAACAGTTACTATCTGCTTTATGGCAAACCCTAGTATCTATATTGGAATATAGCCCAATAGTTAGTTTTCTGTTCTATCCCACATTTTATCATTATCGTATTTGAGTGTGTAAGAATTTGTATTTTTGCAGTATCTTAACAGATATTAACAACTTACATTACAACAGAGTAGAAGATTTATGGAGGAAAAATACAGGTATTTCCTACTAACCATGTAGCATTTCTCTGCCTTTATTTTCCATTAAGCAGTAGTTGAACTAGGACATTTCTTGTATTTTACACAAATAGCTAATACAGCTTAGAGAGTTTTTATGATAATATTGCAGTTATTTATTTTTTTTGAAAGTAGGCAAACAAAGTATTACATCTTCAAATCTGAGCAATCAAGAATGTTACTGTGTGTTTTGATGGTTTTTACTACATTCTGTACTTATCTTCATGCTAATAGCAGCAAAGTAATTTTGATAGCATGGAGTATAATGATGGAGGTTATGCTTAGCAAAGATTTTTTTAATATAGTTTTCTCTTGCTCTGTGTCTGGTTAGTGTGTAGCAGGATGGCAACCTATGGGGCTGTTGCATGCTGGGGTGTTGGGTACTTGTGCATGAGAGCTCAGTGGAAGAACAAGGGAAGGCCCGTGGTTCTCTGCCTACTCCCTCTCCTGCAGACTCCTCCTTTGGGTTCATTTGAAGGGATTTTAATTTCTCAACCTTTTCATCAACACAGCTTTGTCTGATTCAGAATTTATATTTCTTGTTAAACATCCATATTTAATGGAGAAGTTTTATCTTAATATTTTGTGATGATTTTAATAAACAAATTGTTGCAGACAAAGGCAAAGATCAGATATTCCCATAGGGCTGAAAGGAAAGAAAAAGGAGTGTTTTCTCTTTCTTCCCCAGTAATGTTGGTCTGGGATCCTTTTCCTCTTTATGTAAGCCTTGGGATTTCTTCAGTTTCAGTTTGAGGATGTATCATGTGTTTTTCTTTTACCAGTGATACCTCTTCCCCCAAAGACTCTAAAGCACTCTTTAAAGCTATGTGCACACAATGATTTCTGAGCTGATTTTTCTGCACAGTTTTTTGCTATAGAGAGTATTAGTATTATCTTACAGAGTCTTAGAGATAATATTAGCTTTCTCTATGACTTCGTGATATAGCACAAAACCATATGTTGCTACTAGTCTGTGAAATCTGGGAGTACACTGCTGACTCAGTATTGACAGGGTAAATGTGTCTACATGCATATGTATGTATATATATGCACTGCTTCTCTCTCATGGATGTGAATATAACTTGCATAAAAATAAATAAAGCAAAGTTTGTGGGAAGTTTATTTTTTTATCTTTTATTCAGCTCTTTCTCTTAATGTTCTTGTAAAGCACTTCTATAACCAGACAAACATATTGCATGTATTGATACTTTTCATTCAGAAGGAGACACAGGAGATTTACAAAACTTACCTTGATGTGTTGTGTGAGGATTTCATATATTGGCAAGAGAGAGGGAGACACATGAGTATTTCTAAATGAGAGCTGAAAAACCCCAGTCAGAATCCACTGTAAAACATGCTCTGGGTAGCCTAGAAAAATAACTGTGTAATATTCCCTCCATTAGTTGAGACAGAGCCCCAAAAGTAGCAATAGTAAGGTCACATCTCTCAAAGCTGGTCCTACATCCCACGACTGCAAGAATTTTTCTTTATTTCAAAGGCTGTAGTAAATGTATGCTACCTAAATATGCACAGTGTGATTTATGCCATTGGAAATATTGCTTATTAAACATCTGAAGCTGAATATTCATCTTTAGATATGCTTATTAAAATATGTTTTCAACAGTGGATAAAAGTCATATAGTTGCAATCACTTTTTACTCAAATTAAGGTGTCTTACAAGTGTTTTAATCTGTAGTTCCTAGTGCTCCCAGGGATATTGTTTTTTCCAATGTGCAATCAACAAGTGTGACCTTGCATTGGAGAGCACCAAAATCTATCCTTGGCTACTTTCAAGACTACAAGATTACCACACAGCTACAATCCATCCACTGCAGTGACTGGGAGGCTATGGAATGTATTGAACATGAGATGCATCAGTATTTATATGAAAATGTCATGGATGACTGGATAGAAGACACAGTGTATGGACTGAAAAAATACAGATGGTACAGATTTGCTGTTGCTGCCAGTACAAATGTTGGTTATGGCAGTTCTTCACCTTGGATTTCAACTCAAACCCTTCCTGGCTGTAAGTAATGGTGTCTTCCGTGTCTCATGATGCTATAACAATGTGATGTTCATCTAAATAACAAGAACTCTTGTTAGAAGTTATTTCTTCATAGACCTACAATACTGGTGAAGGATTTATAGCAACTCTTGACCTATGATATATATATATATATATGATATAAATTGTGTGGTAGGTATACATACCTAACACTGACTGATATTTCAATATATTTTGTGTACTCTTTTATATTTACTGCTTACCCAACAGTATTTCAATCCTCAGCTGTCCTACACGTGTAGACTTGGTAAGTCTGAATTTTTGCAGGTATGAGTTAGTATGCCATTTTTCAATACAATTTCACCTGTGGGGTTTGCCAATGAAAAAAGTATTTTTTAAATTCTTTGACTAAAAGTCAGTTCATTAAGTTGTAAAACTTTCCTGAAATGCTGTTGTGTGTTTTTGGCAATGGAATTTAGGCAATACTTTCTGAGGGATTAAGATTTCTTTCTAAAACCATATCCACCTACAGAGTTTACTAATCAGGGTAGCCATGAAACATGTACAGGATTGCCATGATATGTATTAGAGTTCTCATGCCTCAGCTGAGGATTTAAGTTTCCAAGTAAGAGAAGAGGTAGTTGTCAAAAATAAGTCAGCACAAAATATTTGAGGGAAGGGGACATAAATTATTTAGGCAGTTGTCATGAGAATATATGACCTTCCCTACCAGTTTACACCCATCCTAGGATAGAGAATATTCTGAGATCTGGCCTCTGTGGAACGACTGAGATTCACCATAGATTGCTGGACTTAATCACAGCTCTTTTAGTAATTTCCCCTTTCAAAGTAATAATAATAATAATAATAATAATAATAATAATAATAATGAATAAAGATGCCAGGTACTCAAAGAGCTGCGTACCAAGGACTACTCAGTGGTCTGGAATTTACCTTGTCCCACTCAGGTTTTTATAATCATGTGATGTGTGGACACTGTGATAGTAAACATCACAACAGCCTGATTTTTTATAAAGCTCAGAAGTAGTCCTTTGGATTGAGAAGTGCTGGAATCAGCTGCAGAATCATTCTCATGTGCACTTTCTTTGTCCAGTGACTCATGGGGAATCTCTGCCTGTAAATCAGTGCAACATTTTAAATTAAGGGGAAGAAAAAACCCAACAAATCCAAATGGAGCAGAAAATAGATTACAGAAGTTCTCCACAACTTGAGCAACACTTGAGCCAGCAGCTCTGGAGAGATTTCTTACTATTAAAATGATAGAACTCAGCTGCTGACTTATGCAAATACTTTTAAAAAAATTGTTGTTGAGTTAAAAAAAAGTTAGGGATTTAAACTGGAAGGGGAAGCAGATAATGAAAACATATTTAATTGCATAAAGTTAGGATGATTTTTTGATTTCCTCTTCAGAGAGTGATGATTTGGTTTAAGAGAGAGCTATTTTCCTATTCAGTCCCACTGAGAAGATGGTATTTAAAAGTATAAACATCTCAATAGACTGCACGAGCCCTTTCCATGCCAATTCAGTGCCCTTCTCAGCAGTAGGTCCTCTGTGTGTTCTATTAGATAGTTTACAAGTGGTGAGGTAGAAGGAATAAAAGTTTCACCACTTCTTCCAGCCCAGTGTCTGGGGCTGCTGACCTGTGTCTGTGGTGATGGAAGTAGGCAGCAATGAATTTCCTGTGAGTTAGACTGGTGACACATCAGGAGATAAGCTGCCTATAAAACACACTGCTGTGGAGTCAAGGCAGCATGGGCACTATTCCAAATGTCATGTCTGGGCACTGGTCTTTTTCTGGGGTAATGGCAATCAGCTGAGGAGGGGGAAAAAGACAAAGGTGACATGACACATCTGGGTAGCCAGCTGGCAGCTTTGTCTTGCTTCAGCAGTGCTGGGAGCCTCCATGAGTGCTGGTTTATCTTTAGCAAGGGCAGGTTTCTAGGTACCTTTAACTTTACAAAGAGTAGTCATTAGAATTGGTGTTAAAAATCCCCTCAGTTCTGCTCTTTCTATTGCAAAGGATACAGCCTATATCAGGAAAGAGCAATTCAGAATGCACAAACAGATTTGGCACTCTGGGCAGCCTTGTAACGTGTATGCAGCAAACAGGTGTTGATCTCCCTCTCCTTTCCCTCATGAACAGGGCCAAGCATCCTCTGGATTAGCCTGCTGATACACAGCCAATATGCATGGTCTGTTAGGGCTTAAGAGTGCTTAGCTGCTATGTAAAATACCCTGAGTACTTAGCCCATAAAATCAATGGGAGTTTTGTTTGCACATTTCAGGACAGAAGTTAGGCACTCTTTCACTTGATTTTCAAGAAGTGCCTCTGTAAGATATTGTTTCCACCAAAGGTAAAGTTGCCTTTGTTGTGAATAGTTAAAGGATTTTTTCTTCATTATTCATTGGGTTCTCAGAAATTTGTGTTTCTCTCAAGCCTAAAGAAAATATTCAAGTATTGTATTCAGGAGGTTATTCATTATCATATTCAGGAGGAGCATATGAGGTGAAAACTGTTAGACTCATTTCCCAGAATGTAAAGAGAAGAAACCTCAAGAGCAGCAAAAATTGCATCAAAGAACTCCTAAATATTTTTTATAAGTTCTGAGAATTTGATTGTTGTGCTAAAGCAGAAATACCTAGTAATTCTGACTATCCAGTGAAAAAGGTGGGGATCTTAGTTGTTTCTTTCAGTTGTTCATTATGAAGACAAATGTAAGGCTCTAGGAATTATTTTCAAGATTCTTTAAGTTATTTGCACATTTTAAACAAAAATTAATGGCAGTGTTCTCTACTGAGAGTGGTTATAGAGTTACTCTGTGAAAATATTATGGATTGTTAGCGCAGCCCAGCTCTCACATCACACATAAACTATTCAGCCTTCTGTCTTGCAGATTATCCTCACAGGAATTGTCTTACTGTCTCATAAAGCAGTGTGATGGCACCATTATTACTTAGCTGATTGATCACCCAAGAGCCAAGTCCATTCTACAAGATTAAATATTTCCATCACAACTTAGATTTATATAGTTACCAGCACAGAAGATCACAGTGTTGTGTCACAGTAAGAGAAAGCGCAAGAAATGTTTTCCATAGCTATGGAAACTTTGTTCCCTCACACCTACACTTACCCCAAGTTTCACTATTACACTTATGAGAAGAATAAGATTGGCTGAACTTAGGTTTTCTGAGAGAAAATAATCGTGGAGGGTCAGTGTGAGATGAAAAATGAATGACAGTGAGATCACTGACCTCATTTTGGATCTCATAGTTACACAATGCAATGCTTTTTGGTAAACTGCCAAGTCCCCTAATGCCAGGATATACTGAGGTACAAAGGAAAATCCCAGATGTTTGAATGTCCCATGAAGGCCAGGACATACAAGCATGGGGCAGAGGGTTATGCCTCTCTTTTCAGCGCCTCCTTTCCCAATCCCTGCTCATACCCAGTTGCTTGGTACTATTAAAGAAATGTTTGTGTGTGATGAAAAGTAACGAGATTTCACGTCTTGTTATGTGTTCTTTCTTCTGGAAAGCTTTGCCTGGGAGAACGTGTTTCTCTTTGTTTGTTACATTTTCTCCAAAGTAAACATTTGAAAATAATTGGCTAATATAAGGAATAACTGTTTAAAATTACATAAAAATAACCTAGATGATTAAAAATTAAAGAACCAAAGCACACACTTTATTTTTGCTGGGAAAGGGAAAAAAGGAGCTGATCCTAACCAAACTGGCAAGCATTAATTTCTGTTAGAAAACTGGAGTATTCAGACTTATTTTTGAAGATTATGCTAAATGATGGGCTATCCAGACTTATCTTCAAACTAACACACTTAACTGCTGCCTTAGCATTAGGACACAGATGGATGGGAAAGATGACCCTGACCTCCATAAGACCCACATTCCTGTGCAAGGATAGAAGCATGATAATCAGGAAATGATGGTTATTAGTTACAGAAAATGCATTATTGTGAAAACCAGGAGAAAAGTGCTTATGAGAGGAAGTGATTGGATTATGGGGGAATGAGAGAATAAGACTAGGTCATTTCTCCAGAGTAAATTGCTGTGATTTATAAGAGAAAGGGGGTAGTGATATCATGGCTTCATACTGACCAGATTCATTTCACAAACAAACCTAAATCAGAATGGGGCAGTTATCCAAAGAATCAAACACAGATTTTAAAAAGATGTTTTTTGTAAGACATAGTACATGTCAGATACCCTTCATTTTCTGGTTATGTCCCCAGTTATACTTGTAATTTCAGAAAATATTCCTACATTTCAATATGATTTGGTTAATGTCTGATATTTTACTTTGCATAATGAAAATAAACCACGTATTAATGTTTAGACATACTTTAAAAAAGTAACTTAAATACAGCATACTCAATCAGAATTTTCTTGCAAATATTTACAAATACATCAAGTATAAACTGCATATCGAAATTAACCATATAAGTAACTGCAGACTGTATAATTTGTAGATGAGATTATGCTTTAAAATTATTTCACACCATCTAATGCATAACTGCGGAGTCCATTAGTTCTATAAAAATACAATGGAAAATTGTCCTTGGAAACTTGGTTGGTTTCAAAACTAAGGCCCAAGAAGCTATATATATATATATATATATATATATATATATGATTTTATACTGTTTTTCAGAAATTTCCTTTTGCAATAAAACTGATAAATAACATTGCCACAGGTACTGGAAGCACTGTTTACACTGAAAGGCTGTTTGGTAACAAGCCTGACATGCATTACCTGAAAAATAAAATTTGTGCTTATTCTAATTTTCAGGAACAATGCTTGCCCTTGTGTTTTCTTTTATCTTTTGCAGCTCCCCACTTGCCAGCCAGCCTTCTCTGAGCACTCTCCTCTTTTACCACCCCTCATGTGCACTCACAGTTCATTCAGTTACACTCCATTCAGTTGTTCCATGCTCTTCAGTATTTTTGGGGACTGCTTCCAATGGCTGAATTTGATCCTGCCTATAAAGTCTTGTATATTCCTGCTAATCCCAGCACAGGAATCTAATTCCTGTATCCAACATCCTAAACTCATTTTAGCACCTTACCTAATCCTAAATATTTCTCTTTTATTCTGCAATGATGGTGCCAAATTTTCACCTCCATAGTGCAAAATTGTATTATTTTCCTCATTAATCTTTCACACATAACTACAACAGCTACATATTTCCATGTTCTTTTCCTTTTCTATGTCCTTCCTGTGTTCTTCATGAAGAGCTAAGAAGCCTTGTACACCCTCCAATTTTTCTACTCATTTAGCCCTCTTTTCTACTCATTTGCCACTAATGACTAATAGTGGCAAACTACATATTCATGTGTTAATCTTGTTTGAGAACAGAGACTGCATCTTCTGATTATCACAGGCACGGTTGCTTTAGTAATTTTTTATAATATACTGTGTACTGATATGGATATTTTTGTGGTAGATTGAAAAGAAGGCACCATGAAGTCAGGTTCTGGAAATATGTACAAATACATTTTTGTTTTTTAACATGCTGCTCAGTGATACTTTCCACGGTTGTCTTTTTTTTTGTAGTGCATCCAAAAGCAAGGCATCCTGGAGCCAAGTTCTGTGATTATCTACAAATCTGTGGTCATTCTATTCCAAATTTCATTTTCCTGAGATTTCAATGGTTATTATGAAAAGATAATACCATTTGCTGAGAATTGCTGAGTTGTTATTATGATTTCATTAATTTCTTGATCATTAATAAGAAATAACTAGGTTAATTCACAAATCACCTCAACGAATGGAAATTTTAGGGAAATCTCATTTCTTTATGTGAGCATTCTTGCCCTCTTGCAATTCTTACCATTTCTTTTGTTTGGGTTTTCTGTATTTTCTCAACATGCTGAGAATAAATCAAAAGGAAATGCAGAAAATTATTTCTACTTATACTTTCTGATACTACTGGAAATTTTTTCTAGCATGCAGAAGTTTATGTCTTTTCACAATTTCTTGTTTTTGCAATGATTCATTTGACAGAAACAAATATGTTATGCTTGTCTATTTGTATAAATATTTGCATATATATTACTTGTGTTGTGTGCAATAAAGAACTTATAATTAAATAACCATATAATCTTGATTTAAAATGAAGTCATAGGCAGTCCATACACTAAAAAAATTGTAGTAGTTATAATGAAAGATGTATTTCTAAATCACATGGTGTGACTTACATATGAAAAAAGAGAAAAATTATAGTTATTTAAGCAGTGTGCAATCTTAATTGTGAGATAAAGTTTTATTTTCAAACCTCTACTGGCCATTAAAATTATACTGGGTTATTTTTTATTCACTTCATTGGCCACAATTCACATACACTTTTTTTTTTTCTACAGCTCCAGATGGTCCTCCAGAAAATGTGACTGTTTTAGCTACATCTCCTCACAGTATTAATGTCAGCTGGAATGAACCTGCCATCGTTACAGGACCAACGAGCTACCTCATAGATGTTACCTCAGTAAGGCAACCCAGTTTTACTCAGTGGTGATACAGATGGTTGGGGACACCAATACCACAGCAACAGAAGTTGCAGGACAGACATAAGTGGGTTGAAAACTAAATAATTGTGTCTATTTCCACAGAAATTCCACTTAAGAATTAATTGTACATTTATTCATTTATTAATGGGAGATAAAAATTAATTGGCTCATATCAAAAATAAGGAGGAAAAAAGTGTATCTATAAATGTACAGGAGAACAGTAGTTGAGCTTTGTGGAAATGGACCTCTTTTTAACCATAACTGCTTTTTCTTCTTCAAAGGAAGGAGAGGTTCATCACAGTGATTTTACAAACCAAAGTGGAGAGCCTAGCAAAAGGAAATGACATGTACAAAGTTACACAGCACCAGAAGGCAAGCTTTAAAGTCAAGCTAGATTTCCCACTTTGCACTTGGTGCTCTGTCCATCAGATTAGGTCTATTTTGGTAGCACAGTAATAACACTTCTTTCTCCTTGATCTTTATAACCAAAAAAAGCTGACATAAGAGAATAACTCTGGTGGCTTTTCTCTTTTCATCCTCTGCTGCACTTACAAAAACTCCTTAAACCCACCATTAATAAATCCCATTTCCTGCCCTGTGGCAAGATAGGCATCTTTCTAAGTTCAAGCCCATGAGAAGTAGGATATAGGTTCCGTGTTCTGCCAGGAATTATAAAGACAGGGCTGTAAGTGAAAATAGGAAGTAGCTTACCAGATGTTAACTAGGAAAAGTTGCTGTTTACAGTTTCAAAAATTTTGAATCATTCTGTTAGATAGTAGGAAAAAAAAATAAAGTCTACTTCAAACTATTTAAGGCCTTTAGGTTTTCTGAGAAGAGAGCAAGACTATGTGTATATATTTAATATTTCTGAATCTCTCATAAGAATTACTGATCTGCTAATATATTAATGCTGAGATATTTCTGCAATCAAAATGTCTAAGGAGATCAGTAAAAAAATACCCAATATTTTTGAGCTACTCAAAAAAGTTACGAGAGAGTAATGTGCAATCCTGTAATTTTCTCTTCCTCTAAGTTTATTTTACAATATGCAGAGAGAAATCTGCTCAGTTCTGAATGGGCTTACTGCAGCAATGGAATGGCAGGATGAAGGAAGTATGACAAGGGGTGGACTTACAGGGGTGATTGCTTGGCCCAATGGGTTGGTCACTAAAAACTACATAGCAAGTTTTATTTCCTCTCTAATAAAGTTAGAGACGACTTCCTCCTCATAAAAAATTCCTGTCATTTTTGACTAAACAGCATTTTAGTGGGAAATCAGCAGGAAAACATTTAGTAGTTTTTATAAAATTTAAAAATTCAGTTTTCTAAGCTTGAATTTTTGGTATTTAATATTTCATAAATTTGTACTGAAAACAATTCCCTCTCTGTCTGATAATTCCAAAGTTCTCAATGATATCATCTCAATCTACATTCTAAAAATATTATAAATACCTTATCAATATAAGTTATAATAAAATTCCTGGAGAAAGATGATCTATGGAATGTTTCATGAGAACTTGCCAGCATTTGAAAGGAACTTAAAAAACTGTTTTAAATCTTCAGTTTGGAGGATCAGTTTTTATGAAGTGAATTTTTTGGGATTTTTCAAAGTATATTTCAGATAAGCAGATCATTGTTTATGGATTCCCTGTATTTAGATGTTTTCTGTCTAATGACTGGCACTACAGGTGTCAGTTCTGGAAATTTTTGTAGACAAACCTCTTCCTTCCTAAAGACTAGTAAAGCTGTCCCAATCTTTTTCACTGAAATTTTTAGAATAGAATTTATTTTTCCATAGGGAAAGTTTTATGAAGACTCCAAATTCTACAAACTTCCAGTATGTGTAATTTTACTCATTCTTATTCTCAGCTAAGTATCTTTAAATATTTATAAAAAATGGCATCATAGAACAGAATAATTCAGATTTCTCCTCTGTTATATACTAAAAGTTAATAATTAGTATTCATAACTGAATGTATTGGGATTCTGCTTGAATTACTAGGATGTGCCTTGCAGCTTTAAGGATCAGAAAAGCTAAAAACTGCTCCATTATTTTTCCTCCTAGTCATGTTTCAGTTTGTCATACTAAAATTCTGAATAAGTACTTCTGAATAAAATATTCCTGGAAATAGGTAAGGAAAATGGAACTTAACCATTAAACTTCATGGAGATAGAAACACAATTAATGATGTAGTGCTGTGATTGTACTTTAGCTGTTGGATAAATATAAATATAAATTTATATGCCAGATTCTTGATAGCCAGAAAGAAGAAAATGTTTCAGCTCTTGATGGCCATCCCAGGAAATGAATGCCTGTGTAATTCATCAGAAAGTTTAGTTCAGGTTAACTCTCAGTGGGGATATATGCCTATCTGTCAAATAAATGGTATGCTTGAGCTGTTCTAATGTTTTATCAGCTGCATTTAATACAGTTTTTGTTCAGTGGGAAAACTACTGTACAGCTACCTAATTCTCTTTTCAAATTACACACTAAAGAAACAATAATAAAAACATTATGAACTGAAGCAGTGGGAATATACATAAATACAATATTGCAATTGATACTTGATGAAACACTAGAAAAGCACTCATTTTTTTCCTTTTTCTTGCTTTTGAAGATACCATTAGAAGTGATTAATTGGATATAAAGTCCAACACAGGAGATTTTTCTAGGGAAGTGGAGGATATTTGAAATGTAAAGATGAGAGTTATTCACAATGCAATTCAACCTGTAGCCTGCTCTAACACAGAAACAAGTGTACCTAAAGTATTCCTCAAAAATTATTCAATGTCTTTTTCATATAACATCCAGTGCTGAAAATTGCTCAGCAACCCTCAATATATTATTTTAGCTTATAACTAAATTAATAGTCATGGTTTTAGTTACATTTTTAGGTATATCAATGCAGATTGTAGTTTTTAATTCTAGTTGGTGTTAGTGTAAGTAAAATTTTTATTTGTATTTTTGTGAGCACTGTAAACAGTGGGTTATCTTCAATTTACTAACATCCTTTTTTATATTTTAAAGTTATTACTAGGTCTGCTATAGTCCACCATCTTTAGAATAAACTTTAAAGCTTTCTAGGTTTCCTGCTGGGAGAATTAATCCTTCCCAACTCTCACACAAAAAAGAGCTTCTATTAATATATCCAAGGGAGAATTGCACGTTCTTCTGTTGTATCAACATTATATATTGCTGTCCAACTTTCTCATTGTATTCCAAAGAGTCTGACACATAGATGTGACACATAGATCTTCTGGATCTTTGCCTAGTCTAATGGCTGTTTCAGGTCACCATAATGGCCCTGGCCCGGTGTCTCCAAATTGGTTCCTATTTGCTTGGTGTGAGACAACACCAATCCAAGAGCCCATTCCCTTAACCACAAACTACATGAAGTGCCAGAAAGGCAGCACATGGGTTAGATGGGAGTGTAGTCCCCAGCACAGCTTTGTACACTTGGTATCCAGAGACTCCTTGTGAACCCTTGTATCTAAATAGTTAGGGAGTTGAAAGAATAAAATTTAAATAAGATATTCAAATAATAATTTCCTGCTTTTGCTGTTTCAAACCTTGTAACAACTTTTTTATTTTATTTTACTGCTTTTTTACAGGTGGATAATGACAACTATAAAGCTCAGTTTTTGAAGACAAATGAGGAGGATAAAATCTTAGAAATTTCTGATTTGAAAGCGTTTACGAGGTATTCTGTAGTGATCATTGCCTTTACAGGGGATGTTAATGCTGCACTCCTAGAAGGCAAGCCTAGTTCCCCTATAATTGTCTCCACTTTTGAAGCAGGTTTGTAACTTTTTTCTACTTTAGACAGATCAAAATTCACAGTTTTTCTTTAATTTGATAAATATACGAGGACTTTGAACACAAGGCGGGCTTTTAATACAGGTTTGTCCTCACAATATTTTTTCTTTAATATTTAAAAAGGTGTCAGACAACAAAAAAAGGATGGTTATAAATACTAAGATTTACCTTCAGTTACACTGGGATCCTATCTTGCTCCATGTAAAATTTGTCTGTGTGGAACACAGCCAACTAGATTACTTCTATGGCCAATGAAGAGAGAGGTTCTATCTATACATTAGCATGCATATATGAGATACCTGTTTTAGGCAGGGAAGACTCCTTTGTGGAGGTACCTGTTAAGACACTACTGAAAACTTCATACAACATCCTTGGTTTTGGTGCAAAATTTAAACATAAAAAATTAGGTGAAGTGAATCCTACCATTTATAAGTGGTATCTGTGCAGACCTGAGGACATTATCTGTGTATTCTCTGTGGAAGGAAGTTGCTAGTGAAGGCTCATAAGAAACTCTGCTTGAATGAGGTGTTCCACAGATTCTAAACAATCTGGAGAATGAGCTAGATATTAAGGTGACAAAAGTACATTATGCTGTTAAGTTAGTCAGAGAAATAAAACTGAGAGATGAGATGTTAAAGAAGAGTAGGCAGCATTTGCATTTGCTTAGAAAACTATAGATAGTACAAAAATATAAATATGTACACGGGGAAAATTTTGTCCTAACTTTTCATACATAGATAATGGTTATGTTCTGTCTTCTCTCTTTGCTGGTTCTGAATTGTTTGCCATTGTTTAAACTACCAAACAAGCAAAACACTAAAAATTTTCTTAAGAGGTATTGAAGTTCTGTTTCATTCTAACTAATTATCATCTGTGTATAAAGGATAATTTCCGTATCTCTAGTGGGTCTGCTGCAGAATAACTGCCAAATTTAAATGTACTACACAGTGACTTTATTTATCATTTATCTTTCCTTTGATGTATGAAAATCCAAGGGACTTATTGATATAATACAATATGTATATGTATATGTACATATATAGATAGATGTCTCCAATGTTTAAATAAGATAAATTCTAGGGATTTCATTACCTATTTCTGTGTCTGGAAGATTATATGCTCTTTTGCTGTGAAATAAGATGTGGCTATGTGGTAGCTGGGTCTATTCTGAGACAGACAGCATCCTGTGGTACCCTTTCTGGTGGCTCTTTATATCAATATGTGATACATTAGGAAGTGCATAACTTTAGAGAGGAACAGGTTTATTTTTTTACATCTGATTTCATCTGGTTTGTACAGTTCAGCATATAGCTTAGTTAGGACCAATTGACAGAGACTTACTCCAGAGAAGCCTCAGTAACATTTGTTGGCTGGTATAAAAGTCCTGGGAAATAGGACAACTGCACCTAAATCCCTGGCTGAGGGAATGTGTTTACCTTCCGCCGCTTGATTTCACTATTTAAAGGTCATGCCACATGCTTGTCTGCTCAGGTAGAGCAATAAATATTTAGCTGCCTGGAAAGAATGTTACAGCCTTTGCCTTCAGATAGGGACATTGGGAAAATGATTTATACCTTTGCTGTCTTAAGAATAAGCTACTGGAATAAGCATTTGACAAGACACTGCCTCCAGAAAAAATGCATGTTGGGCTTGTGTCTGGGCATCAGTCAGTGGGAAATTTTTCCTAAAGATTTAATTGTGGTAAGCAGAGACTCTTAGGAGCACAGTGGCTTGTTTATATGTTGGGAGGCAGCTTGCTGTTAACAGAGGAATACTCTGCTGTTTTCAGAAAGGAATACTCACTGACTCTTGCTTCTTGCTTCTCAACTTGTGCAAGGATTTGTCAACTCCAGATGTGTTTCAAGGTGTAATGATGCTTTCAGGCTTTTTAAACAGAAAAAAAATTTCTGAGTAGCAACTACATTCAGTGCCATCATTAAGAAAAGGATTTCAGTATATATTTGAGTTTTTATTGTGTTTATTAATATTTTCTTATGCAGTAAGTATTTGAGAACTTTAATACAACCCAAAAAATATCAATGAAATAATACTGATATACAAAAAATATAATTTTAATTTTTCAGGTTTTACTTTAATAATAATAGTAGTAAACTGATTAAGAGGGTCATTGAAATATTTATTTCAGTGCCTGAAGACCCACCTAACAACATAACTTTTCAGAAGATACCAGATGAAGTAACAAAATTCCAAGTAACATTTGTGCCACCATCTGAACCAAATGGAAATATTCAAGTGTATCAAGCTATGGTTTACAATGAAGATGACCCTGCTGCCATCCAGATCCACAACCTTAGTGTCATTGAAAAAAAAGATCAGTCAGTCACTGCCATGATAGAAGGGCTAAAAGGAGGACATACCTATAACGTCAGCGTAAGAAATGATACATTTGTTGGGTGGGGGGGTGGGGGAGTAGTATTTATTTTTCTTTGATATAAGTGTGAGATTAGTTTGAAAATTTGGCTGAATATGACATTTTCATGCCAAGAACGTTAGCTGGGGTGCAAAGAGATGCAAGTCTGAGGAACAAGGGGAGCAATGAACAGGATAGAGTGAGTGGGAGCAGGATGCATCACTAGTTCGGATGACCAGCTCATGTAGCAAGACACAGAGTCACAAGCACAAGACTAAATTTCTCTCTTAATTCCAGTACTGGCATTGCTCACTGGACATGAAAGGTCCAGTTCTGCGAGGGGAGCTTGCTAGAAGTACGGGCATGAAGTACTTTCAAACAGTCAGAGACTGGCACATGGGAGGAGGAAAGATCATTCTTTAAGTGAACTTGCTTACTCCTTTTTTAAGACCTTCATAAGCAATGAAGTGTTACCACACTTAGGACTTCAAAGCAATATAAAATAAGTTCTAGCCTGGTGTGAATGACAAAAGGAGTGTTTCAGCATTTATTGTTGCTACAGATCTATCCAGAATTGGCCAATATGAAGCTATTACAATACTCATTGAAACAAATGTTTGGTTTTTTTTAAGGTGTATGCAATTAATGGTGCTGGTGCAGGGCCAAAAATTCAATTGAAAATAACCATGGATATCAAAGGTATGTCCCAGAAAGAATGCTGTACCTGAAATCTCTATAAATTCTGAAGAAATTGCTGTTCCACCTGGGATTACACAGCTGTGTACCTTGAGCTGTTATTTAGGGGCTGCATAATGTAGGAACAGGAATGTAAAATTGATCCCCTTGAATTACAGTGCTCAGTTTTGCTGATCATTTGCTATTTGTATCAGAATCATACTGTCAAGCACTTGCAAAATCAGTGAAATAATCATACAAAGGTCAAATTTTAGTCATCATCAGCAAAAAGTTGAGAATATGACATAGGAATAGCTAAGTATGCAGTATCACAGTTGTCAAAATAAACAAAGTCATTGATTGATATTAATTGAAAAACTAAACCTCACTCTTTTTTATAGTTTTTTCTTTTAATTGAACATTACATACAGAGGCATTTATCAGAATATAGTTTTTAGAGGCTTAAGACAGTAAGTAGAACATTCAGTTGTCCCTGAAAATATGCTGGAGATTTTTTTTTTGCCTAACTCAGCTGTGTGCCTGACCAATGTACCTCCAGTGAAAATATTGTAAAATAGAACTCTGTGGTGTATCTTTTCTTAAAAACAGAACCACCAAGGCCCAAAAAGAAACCAGCACCAGTTTATGATACCAATGGAGCATTACTTGTCACAGCTACAACAATTACAATCAGAATGCCAATATGTTACTACAGTGATGATCATGGACCTATCAAGAAGATACAAGTTCTTGTTGTGGAAGCTGGAGGTAGAGTTTATTAAATTCCCTTGAAAACTGTTTTCAGGTTCAGGCTGTGTGTCTTTTTAATTTGGTTCTGGGATTTCAGTAATTTCATTTTAGAGGACAGACAACAAAATCACTTCTGCTGTGGCAACAGCACAAAGGGCATACAATACCTGTGGGCTGGGTACTGGATTCTGGGAATGCTTTCCAGTGTAGTGTTTTCCATACTGTTTGAAGCCACCAATATTATTCAGTCTCTAATTTTATCACTATAGTTCTTTTCTGTTTCCTTGAAAACCACCCCAACATTTCACATTTGGGAGTATAAATAAATATGAGACTTTTGGGGTTTGTTGAAGTTATTCTTCTGTTCTATTAGTTTTGCCTGTAAACTAATGCAGCCATGTGCAGTTGATATTTCCATTTCATTACGGGGGCAGAGAGTTATATAAATCCCCTCTGCACACTGTGGGTAAGAATGTTTATTCCCTTGTATGGGCTGATGAACATTTACTCGAGTGAAGTGCTGTGAAACCTTTTGAGTAACTGCTTACCAATGTGAGTGGTAGTTTTATGATAGGACAGCTCATGGTTAGGCTTACTTCACCTAAGAAGGAGAGACTCCAGGTATTTAAATACCTTTTTTTATACTTGGTTTCAAGGTATAGAAGTAAAGGATGCACAATAAGTGAACGGACCATAAGTGTCTCACCTTCTTCTCAACTTTGAATTTTAGCACTAATCCTAATGACATTTAGTTCATAACTATTGCAGTGAAAATTCTCTTGAACTGAAAGATAAACAAATACCATACTAAGCAACACTGTGAAGATTATCATGAGCTGCTGGGTACTATCCGCATATGGAAATCTAGTAATTTAATTATGAAATAATCCTTTGCTAGCTAGCTGGCCATGCTCAGTTTCAAAGTGTCTTGCACAAGTAATATAATCTACAGGCAGAACTGCTGTGTGAAATTGCCCCTCAAATTTTCTAGATGTGATTTAGTTGTCTTACTCAGAGTTAACAAAACATGGATAATGTGAATAGTAAGGAAATTTGGGATTAAGTGGAAATGCAGTTATAGGCTTATTTGTGTAAATTGCACCAAGAGCATGCTAAGCTCTTAAAAAATAATTTCCTATGTAACTTCTTTAATTGGAACCTGGTTTGAATGTAAATTATCTCTATCGTTTATTTTCTTGACAATAGCTCAGCATGATGGGAATGTTACCAAGTGGTATGATGCCTACTTCAACAGACCAAGGCCCTATTTTACAAATGAAGGCTTTCCAAACCCCCCATGCATAGAAGGAAAAGAAGATCTGAGTGGGAAAGAAGAGATATATGTCATAGGTGCTGATACTACATGTCTGATACCAGGCAGTCAAGACAAAATATGTAATGGCCCACTGAAACCAAGAAGGCAGTACCTGTAAGTACATTTGTCTTCATGTTTGGCCAAGAGAAAGATTTAAGTGCAATATAGATTTATGCAAACAATCAAAATGTATAGTTAAATTAGAACAGGAGGAAAACTGCTCATCATATGTATAAAACTTTAATTTTTTTACCTGAGAGTAGATATGGGAGACAATTTTTGTACAAAATTTTCAAGCAGAAAAAGATGCTTATTGAGTTCCTAAATTAAATAAATCCAAATTTAAGATAAGTAATTCACACTGGGATTTTTTATACATTTAAGATTTTGACACAGTTCTTGCTGTCTGTCAAAATGTCATTCTTTCAGGTGAATAATGATTTAAAATTATGTTATACTGAACTTAAATATATTATTTTAGTTTGTAAGTGAAACCTTATTTAAGAAAATGCACATCAACTTTATTTCATTGCTTCTCCTGGTTTTTTTTCACAGATTTAAGTTCAGAGCAACTAACATTAAAGGGCAGTTTACAGATTCTGACTATTCTGACCCTGTCAAAACATTGGGTAAGAAGACGGTAATTTGCTAAAGTATTTCTCAATTTCTAAAGTCTACATAATTCCATGCTTCTTTTAAATACAGTGGTTTCCATGAAGTCAATAATCTCTATTCTTGTTGGATGTAGTTTAACTAGAATGGCTGAAGAAATATATCCATTGCCTTGTATGTCCTTTTGAGGTAGTCAAGGGATTCCATGTCAGCCTAGACTGTTAAATGAAGAGGCAGTCTTGACAAAGTTTGTTTGCAGAGAGTCAATTATACTGAAACAAACAGGACAGTTCATCTTGTCTGGCAAACTGCCAGTAGTTTTCTCTTTGTGCTGTTTCCTTCTGTGTTGGATGTAGAACCTGTACTGGATACACGACAAATTGGCTGGGTGGCCTGGCTCAAAGAATGGTGCTTAAATGGAGTTTACCTGGCTGGCAGTTGGTCCCTACTGGAATTCCCCAGGGCTCAGTATTTGGCCAGTCCTGCTTTATGTCCCTATTGATGACCTGGCTGAGGGATCTAGGACACCCTCAGTCAGTTTGCAGGTAACACTAAGTTTGGCAGGAGTGTTGATCTGCTGGAGGGCAGGAAGGCTCTGCAGAGGGGTCTGGACAGGATGGATCAGTAGGCCAAGGCCAGCTGGATGAGGTTCAATAAGGCCAAGTACTGGCTCCTACACCTGGATCCCAACCACCCCATGCAGTGCTACAGGCTGGGGACAGAGTGGCTGGAAACTGCCCAAGGGATAAAGCAGCTGGCAATGCTGGTGACAGTGGCTGAACATGAGCCAGTGTGTGCCCAGGTGGCCGAGAAGGCCAATGGCATCCTGGCCTGGATCAGCAACAGTGCGGCCAGCAGGACCTGGGCAGGGAATGTGTCCCTGTACTTGGCACTGGTGAGGCCACACCTTGAGTCCTGGGTCTGGTTCTGAGCCCATCACTGCAAGAAAGGCATTGAGGTGCTGGAGAATGGCCAGAAAAGGGCAACAAGGCTGCGGAAGGGTCTGGAGCACAAGTCCTGTGAGGAGTGGCTGAGAGAGCTGGGGTTGTTTAGCCTGGAGAAAAGGAGGCTCAGGAGAGACATTATCACTCTCTTCCTGAAAGAAGGGTGTGACAAGATAGGTGTCAGTCTCTTCTCCCAGGTAACAACCAATAGGCCAAGAGGAAATGTGGTGACAGAGGAGGTTTAGATGAGATATTAGGGAAAATTTCTTCACAGAAATAGCACTAAGCATTTAAACAGGCTGCCCAGGAAAGTGGTAGTCACCATCTCTGAAGGTATTTAAAAGATATGTAGATGTGGCACTTAGGGACAGGATTTGTGGTGGCCTTGGCAGTGCTGGGTTAGCAGTAGGACTTTATGATCTTTTCAAGTCTAAATGATTCTATTATTATATTCCAGTGAGCTTAATGGCAGGTCATTTGAGGGCATGACCCTTTAGCCCCTTCATCCTTCGGATATGGAAAAAGCTCCATATGAATTAATAAATCAATATTGTCTAATAGAATCCATCTGGTTCTAAAGTCACTAGCAAAGAGGCCAGCAGTTATTTGGTCAGAAATCAAACATAATTCCTTCTTGGCCAAGTTGATATACACCCAAAACTGGGAATGACATCTCTTGTAGCAGATTGCAATAAGATCTGTAAGTTCTTTTAATATATTTGTAATTCAAAAACTTACTTAGCTCAGCCTTAGCCCTGACTTTCTGAAAATGGATATCAAGACAACTGGATGAGTACCCAGAAGAATTTTAGTGGGCACATATTTTTCATTTGGCATTCATCTTCTGTGATATGAGCTCCCTTATTCATCTAATCCATTTTAGGAATTTGTTACATGATCTGATACTGAAGAGCCTGAAATGCTAATTCATTACCTTTATATTCTGAAAGGATCTGGCACTATTTCTCCAGCACAGAATGCTTTAGAAAGTGCAACATAAAAGTTGTCTTTACATGTTCTCAGTTGAAAAATTTTAAGCAAATGAAGCAAATATTTTTCCCAGTAAGGGAAAGATAGTGTTTCCAATCAGGAAAAACAAATTTACTGGAAATGAGTCCAACTGCATCCAGTCCTCTGGACAATTTTCTCCTTTCTAACAGAAATATCTGCAATACTTAATTGCAGGCAGATAGTGAAATTCATTGCCTTATGTATTGTAACTGAAAACTTGTGACATTTTCTACCTTGTGCACGATAAATAAGGAAGATCTGTTTGTATGCTGAATAAAATGTAATAGGGAAAAAACCAAAACAGGCATTAATCCCCCAAAATGAGGAGACATGGGTCTCCTCATACCTATCCAATGCCTTCTGGGCTAAACTTTAACATCAAGCACTGCTTTTTAAGGCCAGACTACAGCATACTTTTGTCTGGTCTTAGCTTCTAAATTTCAGAGCTTTTAAATTTCAGAGTAATTCCATCTTATGAGGAAAAGATAATGAAAAGCTCTTTGCATGCTTTCTTACAAGTGCTGGGAAATCAACACCAAGTTGATATATCACAAGTGATGCAGGTACTGCAGTTGAATGGTCCTGAAGACAGAGCACTCTTGAGACACATGGCATGAGGAACCTTGCCCAAGAGTTTCCTTAGAGAACATGTTTGGTTATAGGAACTTCCAGCTTGCTCTAAAAATATAACTCAGAAAACATGCCAAAAAGTCAGCTTTTATAAATCTTTGCAACCCAATGATTTCTACTGCACTCAAAACATCATCTGCTCTCCAGGAGAAATTTATGCTGCCTGAAATCTGAATTGCAATTTGATTTTAAATCAGTTAGCTTCTTTTGTAATAATGTCTGAAATCTGTAGGTTTCCAACATTACACGTTTCATTTTATTAGCTGAAACTTTAATTTGAATTCTGGCAGACGTATTCGTAACAGTTCAAAAAATCCCACATTATTCTGGTTTCTAAATCTACTGTTTTAAAAGATCTTTGATCTGGAAAATCAGCAAGTTAACCTTTTGGTGCAATTTAATATTATGTGTTTGAAGCAGAAACAACTATGGAAAATCTTGAGAAATCATTTTGTGAGATGTGTCAGATGGTCTTGTAGATGATAGGAATTTTTTTGGGGAGGAGCACTGAAGCAGAAGTCCTGGAAATATACAGCTGCCATAATGTTTTTAATTATAGTAAAGGATACATTTTAATAGGGCGCCCACCCACCCAATCACATTTGGTGTACCACAACCTTCCTCTTGACCTAGAGAGGTGGAGTTTCTTCTTCACAATCCATGACTCTCATTGCAAAGTTATTGTCCATGCTACAATGAAAGGTCAGCGTTTTTCCATGAGATAATTAAGGTACAGTGATAAATACTGTTTAAACTTTTAATATATTAAGGCAGCTTGCACACTTTTTGTACATCACTGTGGGGAAACTGGTAGTTCTGTGTAAGTAAACCTTTTCCATGTTAAATATAAAGCTGATAAGACAGGAAATAATCACAGTGGGATTCCTAACACTGTCTTTTGCATAGAAACTGACCCTATGGAATTTTATTATTGCAATTTTTATCAACATGTATTGAGTGCAGCACTTCAGAATTATGTATCATGATATTCTCTATTTTGTCTCCTCTTCCATGCCCATGATTTTCTCTACAGACATGCCTACAGAAATATGTTTAGTCCTCCCCTGTTGCAAAGAAGCATGAGAAAATGTGGGGTTTTAATTCTTGGTTGGCATCCTACCAGCAATGTTTTTTTTTAATAATATCTGAATTTTTTTGATTAATGTTAATTTTACATTTTAACATAGACTTCAACATTCAGTGCAAAATAGAAGTTTTTTAGAGGTTTCTTTGGATATTCTTCTCTTTTTTCACATTCTAATACTTTCGCCCTATCATACTGAAAAGTGAGTGGCAGGAACTTTTTCATTCCTTTTCTCATTGAAACATTTTTGTATGTACTTGCTTTTCTGTTCTATTATCTTAAACTAATATTAATTTTTTTTGTTATCTTGTAATGTCCAGTGTTGCATCTAAAATTTTGCTAATGCAGTGGAAGTATTGGTTTAGGTCTTTTTCAAACTATGCTGAATTCTGTTGTCTGTCACTTCATACAGGCTGATATTGCTTATTCATGTTCATGTCAGTGTACAACAATCTCACACTTTCTTCTAATAAATTTCTACCTAGCCTACTGTTTCCTATGCTGTGTTGTAGCTGATTATTCCTGCCCACATGTAGAACCATGCACTTTTGTTCTTACAAAAGTTTATCCCACTGTTTTAAAGTGACTTCTTCAGATAAATCAGGATGGTTTTGAATTTTAATCACATTCTCTGGTGTACATCAGTCCAGATCATCTGCAATATACTCTCAAATCCAAAAATCACAAAGCCAAGACTATGGTGTTTCCCAGTGTGTCCTTGTGAGGACCTCATTCCTTGTCTGGGAAATAGTTTCACATGGCAGGAAGCAGTACATTTTCTCCTTCTCCTTAAGGCTAAACAGGAGCTAAGTTTTTCTACAGTGGACCAGCAAGTGGAGGGGAATGTCAACAAAAGAGAACAATACCAGCAGTAGGATTCCCTTGCTTTCCTTATTTTCACTGTTGCTAAGAAAAAAAGAGCATGAATTTTGTTTTAGGTACAGGATTACAGGAAGGGTGGGAAAATAAATGAGTCCCAGAAATTTAGCATTATAGAAGTTCAGAAAGAGGCCTAGAAACTACTAATCTAAATAGTTTATCAATTTCTGAATGAGCTTTCATTTTCACCTGGAAGGACTGATTAGAATACTAACACTTTTGCTTTTCTATCATTGAGGCCTTTATGATTACTTTTGACCTACTAGTGGTGGTTATTCCTAACAAAATCACCAATTCTCATATAAACCAGGAGCATGACTTAGTCGTCAGTGAGGCAGATTGATGCAGAAAGTTCAGATCTCATCACTAGTTCAGTTCTTTCAGCACCCTTAAAATACCTCTACAAACAATATGTTCTCCTTTGTGTCTGTGAGTGGAAGCTGCAAGTCTCATTGCTTTAGAGTTGTGTCTCCCTTTTCCACTTGAGGAGCTGGAGCAGTCCAGCACAGAGACTGAAGCAGGAGCTGAACTCAGGCCAGTGTTCAGACTGATGATACTGCAGTAGAGACTGACCTTAACCTGTTTAGCAGGTAAAACTGAAAAACACCAGCTGACACCTGCACATACAGCTGTATTAAAATAATGTGTTGGATAGATCAGCAATGCTTAGGAACTCTTATGTAAACTGTTTCTGGTTTTATTATACTTTTCTTTCTGGAACAACTCTTCAACAAACATAAAATGGGTGCAGTTATACAGAGACTGAGAGGGTCTTTCATTATTCCCTAATTTCATATTGTCAGAAATTTAAAAATTCCAAAGAATCTATGATATATTAGCTTTCAACTTTCTGTTGCAGGTGAAGGACTGACAGGAAGATCTGTAGAAGTTGTCCTTGCTGTTACTTTGTGTATACTTTCAGCTGTTCTTTTGGTGGCTGCAGTATATGCTTTTGCAAGGTGAGATTTATATATCCTTGCCATAGCTGGTTTGAAAACACTCAAACATGGTTTAAAGAAGAGTTGAAACAGTCCTATAAGTGGAACTAATCTGTGATTTCAAAAAATCTTGTATTTGGTTGGGTTGGGGATTTTTTTAGGTTTGGTTTTTTGTTTTCTTTCTTTGTTTGTTTTTGTTGTTTTTTGTTTGGTTTTTTTTAATGTAGAACTTTAGGGAGAGACTCACAAAGACTTTAGTCTAGTGAGGGTAACCTCCCTAGATGAAGGGAAGGTTACCCTCACAAGATGAAGAAAATCCAACTTCTCCAGAGGGTAAATCAGAGTGGTAGCCTTTCTTAACCTTTCAGAGCCACTTCTCTATTGACAGATCAGAGTGTCAGCAGGTTGTAGTTATTGTGATGGCTAATACAATCTACAGCTGGGTGTGAAGTAAATACACTCAATTATATTTTCTGTCTTCCCAATAAATTTAGCAGTTAAATACATTGAGTTCTCACATGGGGAACACAAACTGAGTTTTAATTGAAATAATGAACAAAATATCCATGTAAAGAAGCAGGCTGTGTACTGCACACATGATGCTGGTTTTCTCATTCATGAGTTCTCTTCTTACTCAGCTGCATTATTCAGGCATTACCAAAGAATTTACGTAGGAAAACTAAAAGAATACAGCATGTAGATTCTTTCCTCTGAATTTTAGACAACATAAATTTGACTAAATTACACTGTTATGAGGGAGACAACAATAAAAGCCAAGGAAGAATTCTTGGCAACCATTTTTCAGTTTCAGCTTGTCAAACCAAACCATTGACAGATGTGTCCTTAAATATTTGCATGTGTATTTTTCACTGTTATCTTCCATTTAGAATTCGGCAAAAGCAAAAAGAGGGAGGCACATACTCCCCACGAGATGCTGAAATTATTGACACGAAATTCAAACTGGATCAGCTGATCACAGTGGCAGACCTGGAGCTGAAGGATGAGAGATTTACACGGTAAGCATACTCCTTAGGCAAAACAGTAGCCCAAAGGGTCTGTAGCCATGACCCCTTTCTGACCTTTGCTTGTTTGGAAGTGTTTGTGCTGTTCTTATTTACACAGGTCACTGAGATCCTTTTTCAAAGAATGACCTCCATCCTCAAGACACTTCTCACTAGCTTTTAGAAAATCACTTAATCTTAACCCTTTTTACAACAAGATAAAATAAAGTGCAAATCACTGTTTGATTGTTGGGCAAAGAAGGGTTACATATTTTAAACACGCAGAATTTCTGAGTGTTTTTAATGGCCCAATTATTTGTTTAGGCTGCAAACTCACGCAAGCTTTCTGAAAAAGCCATACTCCTAGAAATCTCTTACAACTAATTCAAGAACAACTAGCTCAAGAACAAATCTGTCATTGTTTAATTGACATTTTGAGAGCATTTGTCTTTTTTAAAAAGGGATTGGCATAACATCTGGGTTTCTGTGGAGCTCAGCATACTGGCTATCCTAACTCGTACTCATTTAAGGTGCATGCTGCAATTCACATTTTGTACCTGACAAGAAATCTTGTCACAGATATTTATCAAATGAACTGCTTTTTGACTGCCAGAAATGTTGATATTACTCAACAAAAAAATATAATGGTGATTATCAATAATATGTGTCATCCAACTGTGTTAGAAATATTTGGTGAACATTCTTCACCTGCTTGTATTTTCCCTGCTCTCTCACAGATGAAACACTGTGGTAGGCAGTCTTCTTAAAGATGAGAAGCCTAAAGTAGTCTTGCCCTAGTAGCCAAATATCCTACTGTTGCAGACTAGGAATAGCTGGAAGATGAAAGGTTGTAGCTGTTGACCTGGGGTTTTTGTGTATGTCTGTGTGTGGTACAGAGTAAGCTGATTGCATGTACAAACCTGTTCAAAATAGAGCACACAAGAATGGCTGTGGGTGACAGATGAGAAAACATACTGGGAATCATCTGGAACTCATTGACGTAAGGGCTGGGGTATGTCCTGTGCAGGGCACTTGCTCAGATAGCAGAATTTAGTACCTGCTAATAACAGTGCAAAGCATCCTCTGAAGGCAGAACCATTGCCAATGCACTGCAGTAACTGTGCTTCAGATAATTTATCTCAATGGATTTTCAAAATTACCTTGTTTCCACACTGTTAGCTGAATAAGATAATACTAATGTTGTTTATATACTAAAGTGTTAATGGATTTTACTTCCAGATACTCTTCATTTTTCTTTAGACGCAAGGAGATTTTTGTCATCCAGTAAGTTTTTGTATTATTGAAGCAACATGGTGTGTTTTCCATTCTGTTCTCTTAACCTGTGTGCTATCATACTATATCAAATGATATAGATAATCAAAATGAAATATCAATCTTTGCAGATATTCTAATGGCAAACAATGGTATTTTTCATCATGAAATCATGTATATTGTTAGTCCCTAATGTTGAATTATAGGACTTCCACAACTATTTTCAAATAAATCAATGTTATTTTTAAATGGAAATTATAACAAAGTATGGCTATATAACCCTGATATAAACAACCTATCCTTGAAACAAAGGCAGTGTAAATGTAACATAAGAAGCATGCTGTTTCTTTCCTTTGGAAGTTAGGATATATATACTTAAGAGAAATTAGTTTTTTTCCTCAACTACCTTTTGTAGTCACATTGCAGCTGTTTCATACTATGTCCCTACAATCTCAGCAACATATCCCCACAGTCAAATCTTTGTTTGCAGATTTTCAGATACCATTCTGCCACTTTTCTGTCTAAATTACGTGTATTTTAAATTTTTACAGTCCCAAACTTTAAAGGGTAATTGAAAACTATAATATTCCATACTTATGTACACTTCTTTATGTGATTTATGCACAGCAAGACCTTTACTGAACAGTGCTTCACCAGTTTTAGTTACATCATCCTTATTTTAATGAGTCGGTCTCACTTTTTTGGTTTGCAATCTGTCATGTCCTTCCAACACTATTTTCCCCTTCCCTCCCTCCAACTGTCCTTTAATGGCCAAAAGCAAAGACTTTCTCCTTCTGTCATTGTAAGGTACAGGATGCAGCTGTTAAAATTTTGGATTATAATTTTTCAAACCATAGTGGCACAGAAGCTACATCAGGTTCCTTGCCCAGGTCCTTTGCTGAACATTATGACCAACTGATGAAGTGTAGGCACTAATTGAGGCCTCTTCAGGACAGAATTCCTGACATCTTTTCATCTGGAAGACAGAAAATGTGGCCGAGGAGCTCTCCCAGACAACATACATATAGCAGTGAAGGGCAGGATGTGCTTTATCTGTTCAAAATTTGAGCCTCTAAGAATCTTTCACTATGTGTAATATTCCGTTCTAGTAAAGTCAATGGCAAGAAGGGACATTTTAGGTGTCTCTAGTGCTATCTTTAATATAGTTAATCCTTCCTGGTAATGAGGAGTTGTATCAGGGAGCTGGCAGAAGCATGCAGCATGTACCTAGGCAGCTTACTGCAAAACCTAATGACTAAAAAAATGTTTTTGTTTCCTGTTTTTAGCCTTCCACAGTTGCACCATAAAAGAACTTTTGTACCTGTTGCCACTGGGGAACAGCTATGCTGAAGTCAATCACAGTCCCAGTTCTTGATCCTATCATTCTCATGATTTGTGGCTAAAGCAGTGACATGTCAGCATGTTTAGTTACAGTATTTAATGTTGATGACTGCAGTCTAACCTTCACAAATTTCCCATGCATTTGGAATGGGCATCACTGCATATGCACTACCTACACTGGCCGCATTTAGGCAGCTGTCTCAGCTGCCTTTGCAATGCTTGCTGTGCTGCAGTTCATGGCAAGTGTATGAGGAGGGCAGAGATGGGCAGATTCCTTTTCCAGACTGGCATGTTTGCATTTTTCAGGCAGCAGAAAATCAACTGAAATCTGGTCCAGCTTCAGCCTGAAGGGCAGTGAAGAGTTTGTGTGAAAATCCTAGGTGAAAACAGAACAACATAGATTTATTCCCTCCACCTTCTAATAATTCCATTCAGAGCTCAATTGAAGGGGGTATTTTGGAAAACAGGTTTTTTTGTCACTACTCTGACATTATATTATTCAGCTACTATAAATCAATAAAGGCACACGCTTGCAGCTGACAGAGTTCATCCACAGAATCAAAATACTCTAGCCTGCTCCATGAGATCCCTTTTGCCTGTGTCTCATCCATTTTCTCTTCAGACATTCTCTCATACTTGGTGGATTGCAGCTTATGATCTTGGCTCAAATTCTCAGAAAATTTTTGCAGCTGGTATCTCACGAGAAAAACAATAAATTAGAAAAAAATTTCTGTTCTGTATGAATATGACTGTAAATACTTTTCATCATTCTTAGACCAGAAATTCAACAGCTTGAAGCTCAGAAAACATTGAGTATAGGTTAATCAAAGCATTATATTTTACACATTTTTCTAATTTTTTTTTAATATGAAGTATTTTGCACTACAAAAGTCAGTTTGAGTAGGAAAAGAGAAATCTAAAAGGGCCGAGCATTCCATTTTGACAATTTTGAGATTTTTTGGTGGGTAACACTGTTTTTTTTCTTGGACCAGTAAATTAAAGGAAAATCCCGGTTCCAGTAGCAGTCTTTTAAAATAATAAAAATAATTTTAAAAAATTGAAAAACTTCAGTGGCTAAAATTACTAATACTAGCTAGTACACATAACATCACTCTCAACAAGTCTTTCTTAAGCATTTGATCAACTGGATGTAGTTTCAGAGGGCATGCAGGGAATTTAGTCCTACAGAATTTAGTGGAAAATGAGATCTTTTTGAAACCCAAATGCTAACTTTGAATGTTTGGGACATACATTGCATTCCATGATGGTGGAGATGGTGTGAGACAACAGTAAAAAACAACCTTGTTCAAAACATGCATAGCCCATCAATCTAAACTGGATTAAACATTGTTTCAGTAAACTCACTGAATATACATATACTGGATGCATTCATCACTTGCCTGACTTACAACAGGTCCACAGGGTTTGCCAAGTCACTCTTCAAAGCAGACACTAATCTTCTGTGAATAGATTCTATCCGTAAATTTTCAGTGTGAACCAGGTTTGGTGAGATACAAGTAACTCTTCTTCCAGGTGCTTACTTAAGAGACAACATTTCTTGCACCCTACTTTTGCAGTGGTTTCCACAGCAAGGATAAAGCCATTTAGATCCCTGTCTTTTCAAAATCTGTCCTTGAGAAGCTGAACCTTGTGGTTGATCATTTGAGGCTTTTGTTTCACTCTCTGTGAGATAGCTTGTCAAGAAAATGGGGTCAGAAGAAATATTTCTGCATTAGAGACACTGTAGCCCCTGCAAATACCAGGTAATTAGAACTCCTTATGGAAAAGTATTGTATAGGAAATGAGGGTCTGATCTCATCTTTTCTCTATACTATGCATTCAGTGGGTGTCTGTATTTGAGGTAACAATTTTGCACACACACTATTACTAAAGAGCAGCCTGATATACTCTCTGTGTAGACAGACCTGTGTTCCTTTGAGTAGGGATAGGCATAGCTTTGCCTGGCCTTTTTCTTCAACAAGTTTCCCTTCAGTAATCAGCAATCAAAAATAGGCTTCCTGGAGTTTGTGTTCCAGGAGAACAAGGTTCATGAAAGTATGTGTCCTGGTACAATGGAAGAAATGACCATGTGTTCTCTTTCTTTAGGCCTTTAATATGTAGGAAGGGCTAAGCTCAATATTGTTTTCAATTAACTTGTTAAAAATTAGTTCCTCTGTTGGTCCTAGGAAGTGTCAGTGGTGCTTATGAGTTAAGCCTTTTGCCTACATAGTAATTTCTGTAGTTTTCTGGTTGGTCAAAGTTTTAATTCCCTGTGGATTTCAGATGATTGACCCAGAGAGAAAGCTGAGTCTGTGTGACAATATGTCTTCAGTTATCACTGCCAACACAAATAAATGGCTTCTTTCTAGCTCTATCGTGTAATCTGAGTGGGATTCAGATTTTTGATAGTTTTCAAAAAAAAAACCCACACATGAAACAATACACTGTTTTAAAAGAAAATCAGATTTAAAGCTATAAAGCATTCTTTATCTTAGAGAATGTTTTTCTTTCCTCATATCAAAGTCAGGCAACTGGGAATCTGAAATGGTCCAGCTGAAATAGGGACATTTTCAACTTCAAGGCTTGATTCTGAAATGTGCTCATCAAGATCTAGTGATATTTATATTTTTAAATTTTATACCAAACACTGGGAAATGTGGAGGACAGGATTACATATAGATGAGTATGTGTTCATTGACAAAAATACTGTAAGATTGTTACTATGTATTCCAAGTCAAGAGACATAGTAAAAATGCTATTTTTTTAGCCTAAGGATGTTGAAACTGAGAGTTGCTAGAAGCCTTTAGCGAGAACACAAAATTCATCCCTTCTGAAGGTCCTTACACAGCAAAGCCAACACCTTTGCCACAGTCAGACAAGTTAGACATTAACTTTCTTATAAGCACTTTAAAGTAAATCATCTCTCTTCTGAGCTGCCAAGCTACTGCTATGTGCACTTGCTGCTAACAAAAGTGTGACATTTCAGTAGTTCTAAAAATCATCTAAATCCCTACAGATAGATTAAAGTGTCAACCCATCGATCCCTTGCTTCTTAAACAAAACTGTTGGATCCATGTACCTTCAGCCCTGAAATACTAAATTACCTACCTGGATTGATTATGCACATCACAGAAGTAATTTTTATTTCCCAAAGACCAAACTGCATTTTCTCACTGCAAATTATGTGCAGTAAGCCCCTCATTGCTAAAAATGTGAGAGGAGAGTATTTGAAAAATTACTGGAATGTCAACTGGGACATGACATTTCTCTGTTCTGTGGTGAAGATAGGTGAATTCAAAGGAAGAAGAAGTGGAACTTGCCTTCAAAGTCTGTTTATAATTTTGACCCGAAAAAAAGTTTCTGTTCTAGTCAAAGACAAATATTTATTTGTGTGCAGTACTTTGGTACAGCTATTGAAAGTCCTTTTTTTTTGTTAGGAAACTTTAGTTCTATAATGTTGCCAATATTACTAGAAGGTAGCTTCATCTGCCACATAATGCAAACAACTTATGTGATACAATGAGCACAAGCCACATGTCTAAACGTTCTAAATAAATAGAGTGGCATGCTTTCTTATCTTATTGCCTTCTTTTTCACTCTAAAGCTGTCCTTCAGTTGTCCTTCTTAGTAAGCACCTTTATTTCTGTGAATACTTTTAACTCCAGTGAGACTGATCTAGTGAGGCTTTTATAGCCAGTTTGCTTTGTTTCAGGATAACTGTTCTAAAAGGGCATGTACCACAAAGGCATTCTTCATAGCTTTGAAATTAACTTCCCTGATGCTTAATAATTAATTATTCAACAATTGTATTAATCTCATTTTATTATCTCAATTAAAATTTAAATAATTAAGAATCATTTCGTAAACTATCTTTAAAGCAATTTTTTCCCTCTTCTACTCAAATTATGACAACAATACAGTAGACTTTGTATTATAGAACATTTTTTGTAATATTTTCTGTGATAATGTATATTTGGAGGAACAGACACATAAAAAAGGGCAGTCAGATTTTTTTGACCAAGTTTCGAGGCCGTCTGAAAGTCCTCTAAGTACAGATGCTCATGTTCTATCTTCATGAAACCTGCTGTGAGATCAAGTTAAAGATTTAATATGTATCACAGTTTTTAAAATTGACATATACAGAAACAACCATGAACATGTGAAAAATGAAGATAAAACCAGGACAGAAATTTTTAAAATCTTTAGAAAACAACCGCAGCTGTGGTTTCTGTAGAGGCACACCAGTATCATGACTCATCTGTGACTCATTTTAGATATCTGCTTCAAATTAGATGAAATTACACCTATTTCTTCTCATTGATTATAAAAGAAATCTAGAGTGACTGAGAAATAGGTGTCTGTGTTCAGTCAGATTGATCCTACCCTGATGCTCTGAAATGGCCCTTAGAAGAATGATATTGGCTAAAGAATGCAAAGTGAAGCCTGTAAATGTGTATGTAGTGGTGTGCAGCAAGTATGGGTTTCTCAGGGCCATATGAGCCTAGAACACTGAGAAGTGATCTAAAGAAAATGATAGAAACTCTAACTATGTAATTCATATCTGCAGATACCTGAGATAAAAACTATAGAGACAATCACCCAAGGTATCTGCATTTGAATCCATAAGGGAAACCAATCTTTAGGTACATGGTATTTAATCTAGAACCTATTAAAATGCACAACATTGGTTAACTCTCAGCTTGCTACATTTAACAAAGATCTCTATTTCAGGTTGCTTAGTTATAGAAAATCCATCAAGTAAGTTTACTAAAGATTTTTATGTTGTGTTCATCGGTGAGTCTCAATGTGTGGTTCCTTCCTCAATGTTAGAAAAAAACCTCCAAGCTGCGTATAAATCATAAAAGCATGACTAATTGCATGGTAACTGGAGAAATGCTTTCTCTCTCTCTGGGGCGAAGCCTGCATGTCTGTGTTTTAGCTTGGGAAGTAATACAGGGTTATTTAAACTCCTCAGGATTTAAAAACCATGTCATTATGAGAATGAGGTCACTGCAATATTTTATACGTCTAAAACCTTGTAATGTGTAAAATGTTTTCTGTCTGACAAAGAAGTATTATGTACCTCAGAATGCAATAATAGGTTTACAAATTTACTTTAATGTTGAAACCTTGCTTGAAATGCTGTTACCCATAAAAACAATCACAGCCTACTGTACTGTTAACATTAGCAACATTAAAAATGTTGTGAGGGGGAACAATAAGGGGGTAAAATGTTTCTCTTTTAAGTGATTGAAAAGAAATCAAATAAGCATGATGTAAGCAATTTATAATTTTCTGCCTATAAGTATCATTTTCCATTGAACTGAAAAATATTATTTATTAATAAACTGCAGTTATAGAACAAGAATGACAAAGATATTCACTATGGGTTTCTAATTCTTCTTTCTTTACTTTCAGGCCAATAAGCAAGAAATCCTTTCTACAACATGTTGAAGAGCTTTGCACAAACAACAACCTAAAGTTTCAGGAAGAATTTTCGGTATGTTGCTAGCAGTTGTCACAACATCGCAAGACCTTCAGTCGTTTCATGTGTCACATTTCATGTCCATTTTAAGCAGGCAAGGCCATGAAGGACTCTGGCCTTGATAATCAATACCCAATTACCAGGTTGATTGTTTAGAAAGTAACAGTACACTGATTTGGATTCTGCAGCCTATACTACAACCTGGTCAGAATTATTCACCTTAGTGTCAGGCAAAGATGATCTTCTTTAGTCTCTAACATTTCAAGACCACCATATTTATGTTTTTACATATCTAGTGTTGCATATGTAGGTTACCTAAGAACAAGTTATTTAGAGTTTTCTAACATATACACAGGTGTATTTAACTGCTATAAATATGTTTGTTTTCCTGAGTGTTGATGACTCTAAAAGGAGAATTAATGTACATTCTGTAAAATTTTCAGGCCCCAGTCATCCTGCTGTGAAACTCAGGAATGTTTTTCTTTCATAGATTTTGGTGCAGAAAGTCAAAGGTTTGTACATGGTACTTTGGCTTTTGTTCCTCTACAAGTAATAGGGCATATTTCTTATGCTCTTGAGAATTGCTTCCAAACGAATAGCCTCCATTTCCTTCCATGAGCAGATGAACACAGCAAGCCTGCATTTCTGAAAGGGGCCTCATTCTCAAAATATACATTACAGATAATATAATACATGTATAGTTCCAAATTTAAATCTCAAAGTTTTCACTATTTTCATTAAGTAATATTTTATGGCTATCATATTTTTTCTCAACAATAACTTCTTGTTATTTCAGAATCTTTATCATCATTATCTTTCTTAACACATACAGTCGTTTGCCCAAAAAAAAATTGTCAGTGTCCAGTGACTTTATTATTTTATAAATTTACCATGAATAGTTTACCAGTTGGATTAACAAAAATGAAGACCTAACAACTGGCTTTTCTTTTGCTAGATTATTATATTTCAGTTTCCAAGGAAGCACTAACAAAAGTGTATAAATATTAATGGTATTTCCTACAGGTTTTTTGTTATGCTCATTAGGTAAAATTGGTCTGGATTTAATGATAAAAAGCACCATAAAATTCTCAGAGCAATAAAGTAGAAGTGTTATTTCACTTGACCAAAAAATTATTATAGTTACATTATGCATGACTGAACTGATGAAAAGTTTTAATATCAGTAACACTTTCACATTTTAACATTCATTACAAGAAAGTCTCTAGTATTACTTTCTTTAGGTGCAACCCACATTGGCCAAGCCCTACAACATTGTAACATCTTAAATCTTAAACAATAGTGTTTTATCAAACCAAAATCTGCAATCTGCTTAAAATTTAGAGAAATACAAGAAGCTGAGGTCTCCTTCAAATAATTTATATAGTCAACCTATAATAGACAGTTTTATTTATCATTTAGGTTTTCAGTCTTTTTACTCTCTGACCTTCAACTGCCATGTTTCAGAGGGTAGTGATATCTTCCCAGATGACTTGTCCAAGGGCAGGCAGAATTTCAAGGTAGGTTCAGTCCTTCAAAATGAGTGTACCTACATTACTTGTCTTCCTGGACAATTCCAAGATGTGCTTTGGTAGATAAAGTAGACGAGGGATAATTTACAATAGGCAGTTTGTGGATAACAAATATAGTTTGGATTTCTCCAGCATAAATGTGAGTCTTTCTATTTCATTTACCCTTGTAATCCATGGACATTCCAAGTTTCATCTAATTTGCTTGACTGACCAAACTGAAGTGCCAGGACATCTTCAGGGGCCAATCTTGGTTCACTTGTGAACAGCACCTGTGTATGAATGTGATGAGAAGGGAATCTGGACTTCAGAATGGACCTGGATCCATTTCTTCTCAGAAAAGACAAGTTTAAAGAAACCACAGGAAACCAAAGTAATTGATGATGGGCATCATCTCACTGCTATTCAAACTTCCAGCTTACCAGCTGATTCCTGCATCTCTCAATACATTTGGGAACTTATGCTTTTCTAGTAACTGGGAAATTACTGAAACAGAAATACTTGTATAATACTTGATTTATGATAAGTTCTGCTCATGAGTAAAAAAACTGAAATCCCTCAAAGAGTCACCAGTCACAAATGTACTACAGCAAACAAAACACAAATTTTTTATTTCAAAGTTTTATGAGTTTTCGAAGAAACGGGTTTTCTGTGTCAAGTTGTTACTGAGTCTGAGACCCCAAATACTCTTCCCCCAAATATGAAAATGTAGATAAGACTGAAATCCCTAATAATCCAGAGAATTGGGATGAAGCTTTTGAGCACTTGTTTGGTTATGGAAACATCATTGTGAAAATAACAAGTTCTGCTTCTCTATTTCCAAAGTACTGTATAATGGTGCTGCTTCTACAGTAGTTAACTGGCAAGCTAAAACTCAGAGGAGTGAGGCAAATGAGGGAAGTTAAAGTTCATGATATTAGATTCCGTGGCCCAAAACACTATTAAAAATAGGCATTTTGTATATGTCCTTCCTTCATGAAAATATTCAATGACAGAAACTTTGGTGAAGAGTTTCAGCTTTCTGAATGAGAGGAATTTTAACATCTCCACCTTTGACTGTGTTTTACACACCAGGCTGACAAAATATTTGAATTAACAATGAAAGAAAAGGACTGAAATAAAACAGTCCTGGTTTTCTGTTTTTCATTACCTTATTTATTTATTTATTTATTTACTTGCTAGGAGATTCCCATTAAATTTTATTCATAAAAGACAGACTGTCTCAAATACCTTGGGAAAAGAGCATAATTAATGTTGAGCCTCATAGTAAAGATATCTGTCCAGCTTTTAGTAGTCCATGCAGATGGTAACCACTAATTTTAAAAGACAAATTTGAAGGGATTTCAGGAAGACTTTGTATTGTGTTCATTCAAAGCAAAAAGTAGACCTCTTAATTAATATCTTAGATAGATAGATATAAGAAACAGACTTGTGTATAACATTTGTCAAACAAAGCAAATTCTATTGAAGTTAACAATGTATTTAGAATTCTGGATTTTCTGTATCTTCTGTTCTCTTAACACCACTTTAAAGTCATCACTTTAACACATTTTCTCCATTAACAAGTTCTGAACTTGTCACCACTCTTTTTATCAACTGTGTAAATTATACCTGTTTATGCACACAAACATCCCCATTAAATAAGTTCCTCAGCATGAATGATTTATCCATCTCTGTCCTGCAGTAATAGAACAAATGGCCAGTTATGAAGCTGCAGTACAACCCAAAATAGCCCTTCCCACCCCTTTAACAAACAGTCCCAAGAACAATAACTAATTGCCAGTTGTCTCAACTTAATTAAATTCTCATCAGTTCTCATGCTGTACCAAAAACTCTCCCAAGCTACAGGAGTCAGGAAAAGGCATTATTTGACTGAGTCAGTAGGGCATGGTAAACAAGCAGGTGGCTTCACGAAAAAAATCAGAAAACTACAAAAGGTGATAGACTGACTTTATCCAGGCTTTTAAAGGTGAAAGTTCATGTAAGCTTAATTGTTCAAGTTGACAGCATTGTCTGCAGTGCTGCATCTAACATTGCTGATTTAGCTGGGGCTGACACTGAGGTGGGAAGTTCTTCAATGCTTCCAGCTGTTCTTAGAAATTCACTGCTGCAAAACTGTAGTTTTTCTTCTTACTGGATGATTGTGTCATATTTCAAATTCAAGTGGAAAAGTTTTCCAACAAACATTTATTCTTTTGCAGGAACTTCCCAAGTTTCTTGAAGACCTTGCTTCAACAGATGCTGATCTGCCTTGGAATAGGTCTAAGAATCGTTTCCCAAACATAAAGCCATGTATGTGTGTTTACTGACCAACTTTGCTCTTTACTTTCAATAGTGTAACAGATATTTGGAATGCAAGTGTATTTTTTTTTGATCTCTCTTTGAAATAGCAGTACAATCAAACCAACATTATGAAATAATTTTCTGTCAAGTAATCCATCTTTACTTTGCAGGTTTTTTTAAAGACAGTTTTATTTGCAAGTAGCTTTCAACTTGCTCTCACAAGCTTTAATATGCAGGTGCAAGAAACTGTAGCCTCAATAGTTTCTTGGCTTTGTAATTCAAGCCATGTAGCAAACTCTTTAAAATTCTTCCTCATTGGTTTTTTTTCCCCCCTTTAGTAAGAAGTAATTTTTTAAACATATAAAATCCACATGTTTGTGCATTCAGCTACCTCAGGAGTCTGGATATGCTTTCTTGTGGGTATGTGTACAAGTGCTACAAAGGTTCCACAGAAGATCAGAGTGACTGTATGATAACTTGTAAGCCCAGGCTAGATATTATCACAGGAGACAGGAGTCTGTCTCTCTATACTCAACACTGCTTCATTTTTCAGTTAATAAGACAAGAAATGTCATTATTATTTTAGGCATTAGCTGTGATGTGAGATGGAGTGCATAGCATTCCTTGGTTAATAATGCTACATTCTGTGCTATTAACTTTTCAGAGCAGCTGTTCCTGCTATCTACTGCCTTGTTCAAGACATATTCTCAGTCACTAAAAATCTATCTTCATGACAGATAATAAGACATAAACAGTTATGTTTCATAAATATTTAACTTTGTATTCCATTTTTCTTTAATAAGTTGAAGACCAAACACCAAAATTATGGTGTTACACCCATAATATGTTTCTAGGTTTCTGTAATTTCTGCATATGTGTTGTGGGACCAAATCAGAAACCTTAACCTTTTTTATTATTTTTTTTTTTTTAATAATGACTTAACTTTATGTAAAAAAACTGAATCTACAGAAAAGTGCCAGAATCTGGCTCAGTGACCTGGGCAGCAAGTATATAGAAAAAACTAACAGAGAACTATCAGATCCCTGACCCTGGCCTCTGATTCACACAGAAATTGTGTGTGCTAGGACACAGGCTTTTGGAGTACACAAGCTCCTTTTAGGTACAGAATTCTCCCATACAGACACCAAACTGGAGGTTTTGGCTCATTCACCTCTTAAATTAAGAAGTATTATCTTCGACATGTCTGGAACATTGAAGAAAGACCATACTTTTTCCAGTAATGGAAAAAGGTTAAATTACCTTAATAATTACTGTTCTGCTCCGTCAAATATTGTTACTGCTAATAATAGTATTTTTGATTTCTTAGCACTCCAGGAACACTTTTTACTTGTTTTATGGTTTTTGAACCAATCTTTTAGTTAACTAGACTTTACTTCCATGATAGATAATAACAACAGAGTAAAGCTGATGCCTGATGCTGGTATTCCTGGATCTGACTACATTAATGCCAGCTATGTGTCTGTAAGTAGAAAGTCTCTCACATTTTTACTGTATTTGTTTTCTGGTAGAAGAGCAAAAAATTAACTTGCAACAAAAAAAGGATTCTAATTTTTCCTTCATTCGCTACAGCCAATGTTGCCATGACATTGTTCAAGTGACTCCTGTAGCACTGAACATGCCAAGTTAAAAATACATATATCTCATTTTCATTGCTAAGAAATGATTTCCAATAATAATCAAAACTGTGTCCAGAAAATTGCTTTTTTAAAATTATTTCATACAATTTTCATAGTGGAACTCCCACTGAGGTCAATTGTTTAGATGGGTGTTATTTGGTCTCTTGAGTCAGGAGTTAAAGTTATTGTATATGAATAGGACAATGCAAAGGTAATTAAACTGAAAATTTTCATAGAAATGGCTAACAGTTTTGGCATGGTCCTTATTATTTTGGGAAAGTTATGATGGAGGAAAATGAAAGTAGGCTTCTTGTAGAAGAAAGTAATACTATATTTTTTGTCCTCATCTTTCTTTACAGACTGTCCCATCTTCTTATTGTGTGCTCAGTAAATTCTTCATCTATATTTTAATCTCATTTTTGTCCTGTTGAACCTCAAACTGTGAATTATAGTTATGCATCTAATCTCTTCTAGCAGTGGCTGGTGATCTCACATGAGGTCAAGGCTTGATTTACATTAAGAACTTTTCAAACATGTAGCAAGACATGCAGAGTGTAGTCAAATCAGACAACACAAAGGAAAATAGAAATGGTTATTTGCAGGTAACTAAAAGACATTACAGAGAATAAGCAGTAGAGCTAAGAAGATCTTCCTTTCTCTGAGCAAATGGTATTTATTCCCAATGTCTTTGTTCTGAGAGTTAGCAGATAGGAGGAACCATGCCACTTGATGCTGGGAATACACAGAATGGCTAAGGAAAGCAGAGGCATCTTGGAGCATGGTCTAGTCTTTACCCTTCTGTCGCTGACAGACCACGTCTTAGGCAGGGAACACTAACAGCAACTTCCAAAAATCTGCAGCAAAAACCAGCTACAGAGTGTTCCCTGCTGAGATTTTGCTTGTGTGCATACATTTCGGATGACCATTCATCAGTGAACAGACAATTCCAATGTTACGGTTTCTCAAGGCTAAAGTTTTGCCCTTTATATGGACTCACTTTCCATGTTTGTAGATGTATAAATATATAAATGCATATAGCTGTAAGCATGCAATATGAACGTGTACTTACATATCTAATCACCTAGGCCTGTTTACATATGCATGATTTTCCTCTCCATAAAGAAAGGAAAAGAGAAGTCTTGTACTTAGTTTTAACAAATGGGAACTCTGCTGCTACTTTGACATTCATTGGTTAAACAAAGTCAGTAACTGAACTGTGAGGTTTGCATCCCTGAATTATAGTTTCTCACCTCACTCTTAAACTAAGGAGGATTAACATAGTTTCCCACTGCCACCTGTTCTTTATATTATAGATGGAGTAAGTAACAGGCAGCTGTGAATTATGGGGCTATATAATTCCAACAAGAAGCTTTGGTGGTACTATAAACCACTGTGTCAGTTGTTTTGAGCAATAAGCAGAACACTGTGATATTATAAACTGCTAGTTCTACCACACAAATTTATTGCTATTATTGCTATTGTTGTTATTTTAGACTTTCTGTAGTACATAATAGTTCCTGTAGATGTACTTCTTTTCTATGAGGAACCAGATCCATGTCAAACCATGCACTCAGAGCATCTATAATTTTTTTCAATAAACTTCCTTCTTCCCAAGTTTTACACTGATTTATAAATTAACCAAAGAGCAAAAGCCAACACTAAAATAAAAGTCAACACCTTTAGTAGGTTTCTTGAAAACCTTTAATTGGAGATCATTTATTTCAATGAGCTTCAGCCCCAAGTGACAGCAGATCCCAGACAATCACCAAAGAACAAGGTCATTAGTGTGTGTATTACTTGCACTGGCTCTCAGACTTCTGCTTATTTGTTTCCCTGGCTCCAATGCTCCTTAGCCCTATTTGATTCTCCTTTGTTGGCCACCTCTTGATTTAGTTCTTGGTGGCCTCTAGCTGGATCTGAAAGAAGTACAATATGAAGGCTTAGATATTTTTAAATGGGAATTGATGACCTGATGTCCCTGTAATATCTCTGCTAAATGCATTTCTATTACCATGGCACTTCCCATACTCTAGTAAGAGTATTGGTTCATAACTGGACTACCAAAAAAAGCCATTTCTCTTTTAGTTTACCAAGGCAACCTGCCACACATTGACTATTCAGGCATATGCCAATTTGCTTAGTAGTTCTGACAAGATTTTAGCCTTAGGCATGGCAGATACAGGCACAACTATGAGTCACATACAAATTCTTTTGTTTCCTTGCCAACCATTATGTATTAAACATTTTCTCTTTCTTAGGGCTATTTATGTCCAAACGAGTTTATTGCAACTCAGGGACCATTACCAGGAACAGTGGGTGATTTCTGGAGAATGGTTTGGGAGACAAGAGCTAAAACACTTGTGATGCTCACACAATGTTTTGAAAAAGGACGTGTAAGTTACCAGTGAACTGATTAAAAACATTTGATATAATTGGAAATTCTGTATGTAGTTTCTGTCAAGATTATAACATTATAAGTGTTAATTAATTTAATCATCTCTCTGCAGATAAGATGTCATCAGTACTGGCCAGAAGATAATAAACCAGTGACTGTGTTTGGGGATATAGTGATTACTAAATTGATGGAAGATATTCAAATAGACTGGACCATCAGAGACCTAAAAATTGAAAGGGTAAGCCAGTGCTGGAAGTTGATAGAAAAAAATTCATCCAACACCCAAAAGAACATCATATATGCTATATCCCACCCAACCACTCCCTCAATATTCTTCTTTTAATCTTTTAGTGCATATGCATTGTATTGCCTGGTTGTCCTGTATTTTATTTTCATTCATGTTTTATTTCCTGAGAATTTTTGTCACAAAGAGCTCAGATATTTGTCCAATATGCTACGAAGGGCCTATTAAGGTTACTGAACTTCTGTTCTGGTGGGAGGTGAAGTTTCTACTTGGACACATTGATGTCTGTTCTAGAAAGGAGTAATCTTAACCATTCTGAGATCAGACAAATCCTTTTGAATGCATCCCTCTCAGATTAAAGGGCAAGATTCTCTGGTGCAGCTGCTTTGCATTGTACCACCAGCAATTGACCTCCACCCCCAGGAGATTCACCCAATGTGAATGAGAATCATCAGTATTACTCCTACTCTTTGTGCTGGGAAGGAGCAGGGGTACAGCAGAGATCTTCACCTTTGTCATGACTCACAACTACAGTTTCCACGCATTGGAAAAATTATAACCCAGCATTAACTCGGAACAGCAAAAAACTCAAAAAGCAATCTGGAATAAAGACCCAAAATTAAGTTAGCTTTCTTTTGCACTCTCAGAATTGATTTGTGTTGTAAGCAGAGCAGCCAGATCCTAGGACCCGAATTTGGCTGTGCTAACACTGGCATTACCATCCTGTGGCATATGCTTGTGACAAAGGGCACACAGCAGGTAGGGCCTGGTCTCAGCAGTCTCCCCACAGGGATATGCTGTGCACATAGTACAGAGAAACTGAACATTTTAAAATTACTGAGAGAAGATAAACCTTTTTCTCTGCTAAAATAGAACATAGAGAAGCAAGACTGGAAAAAGGACTATTTAGAATAAAAATCAATTCCAGTGAAATGCCAAGTCACTTGTGTTAACAAGGGTGAGGCTGAAAAGAAGATAATCTGAATTGACTGGGTAATCCATCTGCTATAGCTGAACTACCCTGCACAAGAAGCTATGCCCTTTACAGCATGTCATTAAATTTGCTGTGTTGCTGGTTTTAAGATTGTATGTCTTTTCACAAATGGGTGAATGGTTGATAATTTTTCAGTGAAGATAAAAAGCATATGTGAAGCAAATAACTCAAAATCATTGTCATTGTGAAGTTTTCTTCCATTTTTATGTTGATCAGTTTAAAAATAATAGTACAACTACAAAGTAGTTGCTACACATAATTGTTCACCGTTTTTCAGTATTTCTTGCAATATGAAAGAAGCAAGTGATGGTTCAAAAGCAATTTGAAAAAATAGAAACTGGTTCATTACACAACAGTTGATTAAACTGTGGTACTCCTTGCTGCAGGATACTGTGAAGGTTTACAGGAATTAAAAAAATCTATATATTTTCTTCTATAGAAGAAAATACTGATGAGGAGACTATTAAATTTCCATTTACTGTCTCTCACTGAGGCAGTTCACAAGTCACAAACTATTAAGAATGGAAAGGATATTCTGGGCAACTGCAGCTACGTTGTTGTCATGTTTTATAATGTTCCCTAACATTTTTTCTTGACTACTGTTGGAAAGAGCATACTGATGTAGACAGGCCTTTGGCATGATCCTGTTCTTTAATTTTTATGTCCTTCAAAAGTAATTTGGGTATTAGATCATAACATCTTTTTTGAGGTTACTGTTGCTGCTGCTCTGATTGAGAGAGAGTGAAAGAAAATATATCTGTGTTCACCCAGTGTATGTGTGTTTGCCTTTATCACATTGGATCAGTCTTAGAGTGGTTGCTTTTTCCTGAACAAATTTGTCATCCCAGCTCACTAAATTTCTAAATGAGCCATAGAAACTTCAACCTGCAATCTAAAAATTATAGATATAATGACTAAAGTCAAATGAAGGGTCACTACTTAAATCACTAATACTTCCTGAAAGATGGACTTGATGCTATCCCTCAAAAAAATGTGCCAGAAGTTCTGTGCACAGCAAGTTATCCCTTTGTGCCAGTAATCTTATAATTATTATGTTATTTTAACTCTATTTTTTACATGAAATTACTGAGAAGGTTAAATGTACCTCACTAAACCTTCTGTAACATTTCTTCTGTAAAAACTGCATTGTTCTGTATTTTTCAGCATGGAGACTGCATGATGGTGAGGCAGTGTAACTTCACTTCTTGGCCAGAACACGGAGTCCCTGAAACCACTGCCCCAATTATCCATTTTGTAAAACTTATCCGTGCAAGCCGAGCACATGATAACACACCAATGGTGGTGCACTGCAGGTAAGTATATTCACCAAGTCATCCTTTGGTAGCTTTGAATTCCAAGTGCATAATAATGCACAGGGAAGTTGCCAGAAGAACAGCCATGGAGGCTGAGTGCACAGATATGGTTCTAGGATGGACAATGGTGAAGGTTTCTCTAGCAGTCCTTCTACATTCTTTGATACTTTTTCAATTGCTTTAAATAAATTAATAAATATGGATGGATTTAAGGTTTCTCTAGCAGTCCTTCTTACTCCCTTCTAGAAGGTAAAATACCAATGTCTGTCCTGCCATTTATGGAAATCCATTGAGGTGATGTCAGGGAAATAATTGCTCCAAAAATTACCATAAAGTACTGCTGGATTTTTCTCCATTTTCCTCTTTAATCATGAGAAGAGGAATAGCAAATGACATGTATTGGTTTAAATTAATTCTATTATAATTAGAGGTCTTCTTAAGAAGCAAGTATCAAAAATATATTTTAAATGCATATGTTGCATATCATAAGGAAGAAGCTGTTTGAAACCACAGAGAATGACAAATAGAAATAAGAGTTTGCAAAGGCCAGATTTCAAACTTGGATGCCTGTAAACAGTTAAAACCTATATTTAGGCTCTTAAATAAATGGTCTGGTGGTTAGAGGTGTTCAGCTGTCATAGTTTCCACTGGTTTCATTAACACCCTTAAACTTCTGTTTCAAAGAGTAAGTGTGTGGGGAGGCCTAAGTCTTGAGGAAACCAATGAGTGTGACCTGCATTTTGTGCAGGTCAGTGTTCCCACTGAATGTGTGGGCATGCTCCATAAAAGGGATCTGAACTCATAGGTCTGATACTGAGTCTTTGCCCCTTTTTCACTTAGTATGAGTATGGAAACAAGTGGAAGGAAAAGATGGCTTTGATGCTACAAATCTTTTCCACCTTATCATGCATGAGAGTTCTTAATATTTGTCCTCAGCATCCCGTTGGTGCCACCCACAAAGGGTAGTAAAGCCTCACTCATTTGATATTGCTGTCTTTGATGAACATTTCCCTCTACTGCAAGGGCCAGAGACATTATGACAGGAGAGAACAACACAGTCTTCATGTTTTCAGGACACTTATATTCTGTGGGGACTCTGCAAGGAACTCTATATTCTTTTCAGAAGGGAGATAAAGAAGGCCAGCTTGGTCCTGATACTCCACCTGTGCTCAAATTCCTGATGGTTATAAAGCACTACTGCGTATTCTCACATCCAGAAAACTCATTCATTACTTTTTCTCATTAGATATTGCAAACTCAATTGCAAGCTCAGGAGTTCTGCTATATATCTCTTGATTATCTGCAGTAATATACCCTACATTATTACACCAACTGCAGAGAAGTCTGATAGTCATTTGGACTATTCATTATAAGACCTTGAAATAAAACACAGCATGTCTTGCACACTCATCCTCCTTTTAAAAGTATTTTCTTTAAAATTTTTCTGCTAGATCCCTAGTTATTTTCTCTCAAATACTAAAAGTATTACAGAATCCCAGTGTAATTTCACAAAATCTTGTGGTATTTTTTTCCTCTCAATAAATGAGCTCTAGAAAACTCACAGAAAAGCTATAGGATCTTTTTTTTTCCACTCAAACAGGTTTGGGTCATATGAGCATATAAATGAGTAGTATGTCATTTGCCTGATGAAAATGAGAAATCAAAAATTATGAAAATTTGAAATCAAAATTACAAAATGGCTAAATCCAGATTTCACTTGATCCAGTTCAGAAGGAATTCAGAAGATGTAAATACTGAAAAAAGATTTAGGTTTTCCTTCAAAAGTCTTTCTTTTCACAATAAACAATTTATCCAGAATATTCTAAGAAAATGCTGAAAGCATTAACATAAAAACTTTATTTTATCTTGTTTATTATATTTGCAGTGCTGGTGTTGGAAGAACAGGTGTTTATATTGCACTTGACCATTTAACCCAACATGTAAATGACCACGATTTTGTGGATATCTATGGACTTGTAGCTGAGCTAAGAAGTGAAAGGATGTGTATGGTACAAAACCTGGTAAGATTTATCTATTCTGTTTTCCTGTTATTGAACAATTAGTCCTCTCTTCATGTGATCTACAAAACAAGACTAGAAAGCTCTTCACAATCAGCTGTATAATACATTTTCTACCAAATCTTGCATTTATTTATTTCAAGCATTGTGGAAATATAATGTCTGTATCCACCTAAGTACACTTAGCTAGCAAAGTCTTGACAAATGCTGAAAAGAGTGCTATTTATTTTTAAACCTAAACAATAATTTCTCAGTCTCTAAGAAAGCTTATTTCAAGGTTTGAGTGCAGAACAATTGTTATAAAAAAAATGGATTCACTCATTCTCTACTTAATTTGACTTCTTTACTACTTTAGTGTATTTTTATTTTTTGTGCATGCATATGTGGCATAGTCCACCAAACTTAAAAACATTAATTTACCCTTGAACTCACTATTGATTCTTTGATTATTTTTCAATTGCTTTAAATAAAATAGTACATATGGATGGATTTAATCACAGATTTCAAACTGTTAAAAATTAATTGTGGGTTTGAGGTCCAAAAAAAAGTACATTTCTGGCAGATTTATTTTGTCTGTCAGACTTATTTGCCTGCTGGTGAGGAAGATTTCCTTCTGCTGTATCTGGAATTCTGAGTATATGTAAAGGAATAACAGAAGAATTTAAAGCTGATCCTAAATGTGCAGGGGAACAGAAATCAGCTTTGTTTGGATAAGGCTTCTAGCATAAGTCTCCTGCTGGCCAGATCTAACCCAGAGCAGCCTGAAGCTTTTGAGTCTACAGCATGACTTACCAACTTCTCAGTATGGATGGAAAGTTTCTGGATGAATTTCCACATGACTGATGGATTTAAGTTGATTTTGATATAAGGAGACTTGGTCCATTTGGAATGAAATTCTGTTATTCCATATCACATCAGAATATGTAAAAAGTGTGTGAGAATACAAAAAACAGTTGATCCTTCTTCAGAAGATTTTATGGGACATTCAGGTGATATTCTGACATGATGTATCTTGTATGGTGCAGTCTGGATACCATGTGCTCGAAATTTTCCCTTTTGAAATTTTGATGCAGCTAAAAAATTGCCACTACTTTTATGTGATGATGAATTCTGGGAATACTTTTTGGTTCTTTTACTTTTTTGACTAGAAGTAGAATCATCTAGAAATAAATCATAGGCTGGAGGGCAATTTAGTGGGAGCACTCCCAAAATAAAATCTTAAAACAGTGAGACATTTGATAATCTCATTGCATGTTTTTAAAGTATGCATCATTTTTGTGTATCTCTTCATTGTAATGATTTGGCAGGGGCTAGGAAAAGGTGTGCCAAAATGCAATACAAGATGATGGTGTGAGAGTTCAGATTTCCTAACAAATCAAGTATCCATCTAAATGCTAGCTGAAAAATTCTTAGATAGCCTGTTCTCTGTCCAGGTCATTTCTAGCTCATATTTGCAAGACTACAAAACTCAGATCAGCATCAAAACTTGCCCAAAGGGAATCAGTCTTGTAAAGTTTTATGGTGGATTCTAAAGTCAAGCTGTTTGAGAGTTCTGTTGTAAAACACTGTCGAGTTGCCTATTAATCAGATTTTATGTGATCAGCACAGAAGATATAAAGGAGAGGAGCAATTCCTTCCCAGAACTCAGTATAGAAATCCCTCAGTCAAACTGTCTGTAAGATCTATGAGTAAGATAAATAAAAGCTGGTTGCTCTCCGACCTGTATTTTCCTTGTTCATAGCTACAAAATAATATTCCTTTTGCTAACCAAGTCACAATATGTTACTGTAACCAATGGATAAGAATAGTTAAGGCTGTCATTGTTTCTAACTGAGAAAATACCTAGTTACACATAAATAGCCCAGGTATTCTGCTTCACTCTCCCCTGGAAAACCCAGAAAGATTTTCATTGGTACATCATCAGAAGTTACTGTATGAGTGCAAGAGATTACAGAGCTTTCAGAGGCTGCATTCTGAACTGGAATAACCAATCTAAACTCCACTGAAATTTAAGACCTTCATTCTAGAAGTCCATGTTTGTTCAGCAGACATATCAAAGTTTATCTTCTTGCCAAGTACAAGGGCTAGTTTGAAGTAATGCCATGCTATTATTTCGGTAAGAAAGTTATTGAAAGGTGTAGTGGTGCTGCATGCTTCAGAGGACCTGTGAAAAGCTGTTTTAATTACCCACAGCTCTGGAGCTGTGACAACAACTCTTATCCATGCATGCAAATTTCTCTCACATATCTGAGACACTTGAATTGCAAATTGATGCCTGTTCTGAAACAAAATAGCAATTACTGAGCCCAAAAGTTACATAAATATTTTACCCGTTCAAAAGTCAAGGGTAAGAATATGATTTTGGTGCAGATATTCCAAATCCATCTCTACAAGGTCCTGGGCAAAATGTTTTAGCTGACCCAGCTTGAGCAATGGGTAGTTGCATCAGATGTTCTCAAGAGGTCTCTTCCAATCTAAGTGTACCTGGCTTATTTTCTACATCTACATACACAATACTTCTCCTATGTGAATATATGCTTAATCCATTTATTATATTTCTATCTGTTTCCATTCCTCTATTTCATTCTTACATTGCCTTATTTTGTTTTCTTCTTTTCAGACTTTATGTCCTTAAAAGTGACAAATTAACTTTAGTTGCCTCTCTTTGTGTTATCATATATTAAAAATGAGCCTACAGCTTGGGAAGTATCACTCAAAATACTGGGTTAATTTGCTCCTAGCACTGGTGCAAGCTCCAAGAACATATAGGTTTAGATTAACTTGAACTTCTGCATTTGAGTGCACCCTGCTGGTTTTCTCTATGGTAGAAAGAAGAAAATTTTCTTATCTACATATTACATTCATATGGTTCAGCTTCTTCAGTCTGCATCTTGAGGCAAAATGTCTTTTCATAAAACATTCACAGAAAATTGTGGAGTAGCTTATTAGTCGCAGTAATGATTAGTTTAATTTCATATATCTTACTACTCATAAGGATTAATATGTTTTGGCAAATTTAAAGCATTATATTTCATAATAATTGAAATCAGATCAGGCATATATGATATGGTCACCGAAGTACTGAAATTGCTGAGTTAAACTGCAGTTACTTTGAGATTTTCTAGGTGTTATAGAAAAAGTTAAAAGGTTTTTTGGTATTACAAGTAGATTTTTCTTCTAATCAAGCATCTATTCAATCATCTTTAAATTCACATCTTACAGGCACAATATATATTTTTACATCAATGTGTATTGGATCTGTTGACAACCAAGGGAAGTAGTCAGCCCTTATGTTTTGTAAATTATTCAGCACTGCAAAAGATGGACTCTCTGGATGCCATGGAAGGTAAGAAGATACAGACTGTGTTAAAATTATTTTTTCACAGCAGGTGCAATGACTTTTCCAGACTAAGAAGTAGCAAAAAGTCCTTTGACATGCATTTTTTGCTTAAAAAGTATAAATATCTAGCCTTTTGCTGCTCTTTATTCCCCCTCACAACAATAGTCATTGCTCAAGCTTTCCCCACTTTTTTCCTGCAAGATCTTTTAAATTCAGTGAAAAACAGTTCTCTGCCATAAGTTTCTATTTGTTTTCAAGGTAGGCTAATTTAATATATCTGTTTCTTCTGCAGGTGATGTGGAGCTTGAATGGGAAGAAACAACCATGTAAATACTGGGAGTAAATATTACAGAAAAGGAGATTTTGAAAATCAAAATAATATTTTTCTAAGCACAGGGGCCAAAGAGAATTCCCCTATTTTTTAGATTAAAGGAAACACAGATGATTGAGACATCTTTTCTTCTATCAATGTGCCTTCATAAATAAGTTTAAGTATTTTACTCAGAACACTGAACAATAATGGTTTGGAGTACTTTTGCACAGACTACACTTCTGATGTTCTATAAATAGTGCATTCAATATGTATTTAAAGTGTATTTGAACACATTCCTTATTTCCAAACTATCTTTGTAAAAGAAAAATGAGCCAAATAGGATGTAAAAAAATTAATATTTCCATTGAACCTACTTTGGTGTGAATTTGCTGTGTTCTGTGTGTTTTGGTTTTAAGTAAAAGCTAAGGTTTCTTTACTCATTCTTGATAGATTGGCTTCAGTGTTGTCAGTTCTTGCAGATTAATTCCAAGACCATCACACTGATCTTTACCTAACTGTATGTTCTTGTGTTTTGAATATTTTTTTTTACAAGTGGTAGTACATCAGCTCATGATCCTGAACAGCTGAAGAGTCACCTTCTGACATGGGGAGGATTATTCAGCTTTTACACAGCACACAGTAGCTCTTCAGGGACACTTGGGGCTATTTAAACTATTTTATAATCAGCAGGTTGGGGTTTTTTAAATACATAATGATGATTGCATATGTTCTGTGCAGAAAAAATGGGTTTTACATTCCTGCTACTTTTTCAAGCAGATAAAACAAAGTAAAACTATAAATCTATGATCTGTTATAATGAATGCTAGATTGACTTATGTAATAGAATGTTTAGAATTCATTCACCTTTATTGAATTATTCAGCATTTTGAAAAGTTGCTCAAAATTTAATATCAATGTGTTTTATAACACTGTTGTCAAGTAAAAATGTTTTTGCACCTTCCTAAGATTTGGGAAATCACTGCAGACACTGAAAATTATGGGAGCTTATATCTAGAGATTTAACACGAGAAAACATCTTCCACTCCCAATGATGATGATATGATGATTATTGTTATTGTAAATAGATCTCAAACAGGAATGAGAGAAGCAGGAAGCTCATATCTGAGAAGAAAAGCAAAAAGTAGTAAATTAGGAAGGCTAGAGAGATAATGAAACTGTGTGCTCTGATTTTACATGGAAGTGCCAGTGTTCAATTCATATTTTTGGCTGGAAGGGTTGATTGCTAAGTTTTTCTCAGGTTAAGAAATGTATCATCATTCTGAATAGCAATGAAGCTGTGACCTTAATATAAGATGAAAAACATAATAGCAAAGGAGCTTTGGAACTGCCATCTTATATTGTGTTTAGACAGAAGAAATCAAAGTTGTCTTGTTGAGGCATTGAGCTCAGGGAAGTCAGACAAAACTTTTTAGAACCCTGAAATATGTATGTGAGGGGGAGTTCTTGTGTGCACACACTCTGAACAGAATAGCCAATGAAAAAATATTTCCATTTCTTCTCTGTAGCTTCCAGACAGAAAATGCTGTGCAGGAGGTAATGTGGTTTTTTTTTTTTCAGAAGCAAATAAGTGTCTTTTTAGAAACCAGCAAGGATGGTGCAGTGAAGACCATTTGTAATTTTGCAAAGTGCCAAATATATAAAATGAAAATCAAAAGCCAGCATTTAAGGAGGTAGAATTGGTCTACAGAGATATTTGGGCAATCTGTCTTTTGGGAAGATCAACGGTATTGTAAACATCACCTGTCAGGCTAAAGAGAAAACAATGCCTTTTAAAGCTTGATAGGGGGAGAGAGAGGTGATGTCCACAGCTGTTCAAGTCTCTGGCAAAGCATTCGGTGCAGCTCTAGTTTCATTTGGTTCCTATGAAACATGTGTTCTTCATTTATTATACATGTACTTGAAAGTATTCTGACAAATTGCTTATAGGGACTTACAGATGTTTTTTGTGATTTGTGGTTGTACTTGGTAGCAGTACAGGGAGCACTGTGATAAATTGACATTATAGAGTCATAATCTTGTATAGTCTTATATCCACAATGGTGGAATATCTGCAGGAAAAAGCTAAGCCTTTTGCAACTTAGAGATGAACTCCAGAAGTTCTAAACATGCTTCAGTGTTCTCTGGCTTTTATAAAATACTTAATGGTGAAGATTCTATGCACTCCTTTAGGGGACCTGCCTATGGTTACACCACGTTCAGGAACATGCTTGCCTGACAGGAATAGGGACTCCCTTTTCTCTATGAAAAGTAATTCAAGTACTTTACTGTGCAATTTGTCATAAGCAATCTGATATATGCCACCTTGATGCATTTGCATTGTCTCCAGGGTAAAAGGTAATATTCAGCATGAATTGGCAACAGCTCATTAAGGTACATGGTCAGGGAAAGAAATATCTCCAAGCAGTTCTCTCCAAGTACTGGTTTTCAGTAGTCTGAACTTTCCTGTGTGTCTGCCAATGCTTTACTGGGATAGAGGAGCATCCATATATCAAGAAATTCCTCCAGACCTCACTTCAGTTGTGAAGGAAGAATTTCCACATAGTCTCTTGTCTTCCATCCCTCCTTCCCTTTTATAAATGACCCTTCCCTACGGTGGTGCTACTGACAGGACTGCAGAGCTGGAGTCAAGCAAAATTTGTCCAATTGCTATTTTAAAAATATATTTATATATATGAAGCAGCCCATCCATTCATTTTTAATGTCACCACTCAATTTTCTACAAATTCTTGGCACTACTAATATAACAAGAGTGTACTCTGCCAAGATAGAAATGGAATTAATAAAAATTGAAGAAAAAAATCAGAAATTCTACAGGATTATTGAAATTAGGTCACACTGTATAAATTATCTGGGAAATTTCTAGAGACTGACATATCTCCATACAGAAAAGAAGCAATATTTATATATATATATGTATTTATAGCCAGTTCTGCTGGACAAGAGTCTACTGTCAGTGCCCTTAAAATACTGACTTGTTCTGTGCACAAAGGTAACAGAAAGACAGCAGAACATTAAGTTCATGTTGAATTTTAAGCATTTCTTATACTGTTTTAAAAGACTTGATAAAAATAATTGTGAGTTCAGTTGTGATTTTACTACATATATGGAGCTATTCAGTAATTTAATTTCTTAACATTATGTGAAAGATTAAGAATGTGAATTAATCTGTGTAGTACCATCTATGTATTGCTGTAATACAGAGTATGATCTTAAGCAGTTACTAAGAAAATCAGCAAAGAACAATGAGTCAATCATATCTCATACTAAGGTAGCACGACAAGGAGCTTCTTGGTTTCATACAGAAATTGAAAACAACCTAGAGGTGGATATGAATTTGTTGAGTTTCAGGACACAAAGCCCTGCGAAGTCTGTGAACAGAGATTTTTTCTGAAAATGTTTTGACAGCAGGTTAAAATAAAATTTGAGGAGTACCTTTTTTAGGCATTAAGCATAACACAAGATCATTGTCTGTCCATGGAAATATTCAGTAAAAATAGATCCAAAATAATTTTTCTTTTAAGACGTAACAAATATTTAATTAGACACTGGTTTAGAGGATATACACATGGTAATAATGAATTCAGGGTTGTTTTATAACTAAGTTATGTGGTCATTCATTGCTGCAATGCATTGAATACAATAGACTGTGACTGGAAACCACTGACACATAGCACTGACCATGTCTTTGTTGGTTTTGATTTTAAGGAAATGAGACAGAGAAAATGTGCTGAAAGGTGATGCTCTGTTTCAACCTTTTCTCTGTGACTGTTGTGTCACCACTCTACGGTGTCAAAAAAAGCCAACTCCTCCCAACATTTTTCTCCATGTTCTCTTTTCTGATGTTGTGTTTCCTATCTTTATGTGACTATATTAGAAGGAATTACAAACAATAATATGGGTCATTTGAATTCCAGTATTGCAGACACAATCTGCAGGTAGTGGTCTTACAGGTGAGGTCTTACTGCAAACCTTCCCTCCGTCTCTTTCCCATGAGCTGGTTTCCAGATGACATCACAGAACATCAGCCGTGGTTTTGCTCTGACTCCTGTTCAATACATTTTCTGCCTTATCCTCTCTGTGGCTATGATTACCAGGCAAGTTCAAAGCTAATTCTGGGGTTCCAGAGCTGAGCTATGTTACCAGCATGTCTTTGCAGCTATGTGCAGCTTTGAGCTATGTGGCATGTCTTTGCAGCATCAACTCCGTATACAATTCTAAGGGTAAGCTGATTTTCTATCCAGAAGTTCCCCTTCCTGCTAAAATAAATTCTGGTATAAGTTTTAGTACTGGTCTTTGTTCAGTGTGAGCTGAAGGAAGAAGGATGGATTCAGTGTTTGATATTTTTACATTTCGATTCTCTTTTCCCAATAACTTTTCCCAAACAGTGCTGAACTAATTACTAATTTTGTTTCTTCTCACTGCCTTATCATGTAAGCCCTTTCTCTGATTATATGTAAACAAAATTGAAAATCAATGGCTTTTCACCACTGAGTGTATGACACATTTCATAGATCCCACATCATCAGGCAGCTTGCAATGAAGTTGGGAGTCTGTATTTCAGTTGAAAGACAACATTTAGAAGGTTTCAGATATATTTGGATCATCTTACTCTGCTTGTTGATTGGTGTTACCAGGGTGATCTTTTTGTAGGATGACAGCTGCACTCAGCTATCTACTGTAATAGTGAATAAACTGTTCCAGTACTCCTTACAGTCAGTACTGTGAGAGCTGGGGGAAGTTTTACAAGGATGTTCCCAAAATATTTTGGAGGAGATGGAGTTCTATATGATATAAAAAGAATACTTGGATACTGGAAACTTAATATGCAGCTAAAGCTGTAGCATTCACAGTTGCATTCCGTGAAGCCCGCTGGGCAGGGGGTGTGTCCTGGAACACACAGAGCATATTTGGGACAATATAACAACCTGAGTAATGCTTGCTGCAGGGAACTCTTGCCATCCATGCAGGAATGAACTTAAATAAGCTTTACCATAAAATGTCCCTGGTTTCCTTGGAAAACACAAATGCAGATAACACTTATTATGACAGCTGGTAACATCCTTTGTTCCTCACTTAGTGTGAGGAACAAAGGACTCTATTTAGTAAATTTTTTCAGTAATCTTCAATATAGAAACAAACTTTCTTCCAAAAGTTTCTAAATATAGAAACAAAATTTCTTCCACTCATGGAGGCACAAACTTAAAACTAATTAAACCTGTATGTCCCTCTCTTCCCCTCAGCCTGCTGTCTGCATGTGTTCACCAGTTTGGAATAATATTCATTCACTAAATAACATTAATTCACTTTTAATTTGATTCCTGTATGGGTAATCCCTTTCTCAGAATCCAGCATAAAGCAGTTACGGAACTGTGCCTTTTCATGTAGCTGCCTTCTGTTTGGATTCACAATAGCTCTATCTAACTAGTTTTCTTACAGAATTCTACTAATTCTCTGTCAGTATTAGACAGACAATACAGAGAGTTTGAATCTGGGCTTGCATATTGTGCACAGAATTCTTTACTGAGCTGCACTAAAAAAATACTGCACTCCACGCCTGGGCAAGAAATTGACCTGAGGAGAGTGGCTGCCTAGCATGTAATCCTACTCCCTTTGAGAACAAGATAGTTATCTGACAATGCACTGTCCCATTCAGGGAGTCTAGAAAATGTTCTCAAAGCTATCTGACATTTACATGTAGGAGTTTCATCTGAACCTTTCTCTGCTTAGGATGAACAAGAAAATTCAGGTCATTGTCATTATTGTCAGCAACCCATCTTTGTTGCTTAGGACACCAAGAAGCAAACCTCTTGTTTAACTGGTGTTAATAGTGCTTTTAACTTATAAAGACTTACTGTCTTCTTCATGGTTTGCACTTAAAGTGCAATTAAATTTTGACACAGTTTTGGCCTTTGTGGTTTGGTTTTTTTCCTCTTTCAAAGTGGGGATTTGGAGATATGACTTTTAAATAGTTACGGGTTGTCTTAGGAAAATAGCGAGCTGTCCTGATAAGGCAACCACTAGGAGGATTCTTTGACAAAAAATGTTCTATCATAATAGCCAGTTTATTGTAATTCCTAAAAGATACCCCTGCACCCTGCGATGTGGGCCTTATTGTAAGAAAACATATCTATTAAATATCCTGTACACCAAAAGAATAACTGAATAGTCATATAGACAGATACATTTATCACTTCTTGGTTTTCCCATTCTTTTTGCCCTTCCAGTTTCTATTATCCTCTCCTGGCACTCCAAAGCAGATTTGGGGACATATCAGGTGGCTGGTTAATGATGATTAATGTATCAGCTATATTAATTCTCTCAAAATTTAATGATACAAACATTCCCCTCCTGCATGCTGGTGTGCTCTCTCTAAAACCAGAAGGGATCCCTGGCATCACTACCACTGCCAGCTGGCAGTCAGAAGATGGTCCAATGCTAATGTGGGAGAAAGTCTGTTGTTAGTTCTAAGTTTTCATGGACTTTGCATGTCTGAAACAGATCACTTAATTTCCATATAAAAAATACCTGTCAAACCTTTTACCTAACACTTATGTGTCCTATGTATTTGTATTTGAAAGCTCTGAGGGAAACCAGTTTCTCCCAAAATTTCTTTGTGCATCTTCTGTCACAACTAAAAATACCACCAAAGTAATAAATTCCTTCTCCATCCCAACCAAACAAATGGCCAGAAGATTGTTAAGGGTCACTATGGATGGCATCACTGCAACACAGTGCTTGTACTTGCTTACCTTTCATCATCCCTTCAGTTCTCTTGCCTTGACAAGGAAGAACCTGTGGAAGGCAGTGGCTTTCAAGATGAAGGGCATTAGCTAAGAGAGATTTTGCATAGAACTAACTTCATCTTTCTGGAAAGATTCCAAATCTGCACTTAAGGAGTATAGCAGGTAGCTATCAACCAAGGCATCTTCCTTCTTTTTCAGTGTTTGGGAAAAAATCTCCCAGCTCTGTGTCTGGAATACCAGAAAAATTATGAAAAATACAAGAATTAACTGTAGATCACTTTTTCCAGCTTGCGGTCATTGTTACAACATATCACATCCACACATCCTTTATTATGTAATCATGCCCAAGCAGCTACTCAAGCCCTTGAAACTAAAAGCACATCTAAATCAGTCATGTCAGGTGTGACAAGCTTGTTTTGCGAGCAGGAAGTCTTGAATCTACAGAAGTAATTGATTCTGATTTTAAAAATAAGCTTTGGGCTCTCATCTGGTTCTCTAAAATGAGGAAGAAAGTTGTTAAGTAGACTTTGTGAAACAAAATTTCTCCAAAAGCTGAAAGAAGAAGAAGAAGAAAGCTTCCATTGAGATAAAACTAACAAAGAGTTTCAAAATGGACAGCTGGTGTCAATTCCAGAAGGATTAAAACTTGGACATGAGCTTGAAATAAACATGTTAATTGAGCCAATATCTGTATGAAAAGAACCTTGTACTTAGCAAAAGTACATTGAATGATGTACTTGAAATACGTGTATTAAAATGCTTAGGAGAAAAAAATACTGCATTAATTAAATACAGAAATATTATATTCCATTGATATCCAGCATCATATGATGTGTTTTTCTTTTTCCTGAGAGAGAAATTCCAAATAAAAGTCAGAGTTTGGTGTTTTGATGAACACGGCTAAAGGGTTCATCTTTCAAATGTGTAAATCTATGAGCAAGACACTCTGGTGTCATTTCTAAGAGAATACAAATCAAATTAAATTATGTTTTCTATTACAATTTCTATTTTTAAACAAGTCTTGGTAATCTATATAGGAGATTTTCAATCACATTTAGGAAATCGATCCAGTATATAGTATAGAAGAACTATGCACAGTTCTTTCTGGAGAAGGACTGCAAGAGTAATTTTAGGCTCTGTGTTTCAGCAGAGGCTAGCCTTGTGCCGCACACAGCTCACACACAATTCAAATGAAGTTCCACGCCAAAGACATAGCACATGACTGGCAGTGAGGGTCTGCTGGCATTGCTGGGTAATCCAAACCCTGCCTTTGGGAGGAAGTGAGTCAGGGGAAGCTGTTGAGGCCAACAGCATCAGAATAGCCCAGGCATTCAGCCCAGTCAAGTTCCACAATGAAGCAGTGAGCTCACAGGACAACCAAAGCAATCTCCTGCATTCCAGCCTTTCCAAATGAGCGCTCCTCTCCTGCTCCTCTGGGTACCAGACACACTGGTGGCTCTTGGGCCCTGGAAGTTTTCAGTGTACAGACCAGGTAGATTACAATCTTCATATTTCATGGACTTTTTTTTTTTTTTTTGTGTGTGTGTGTGTCTGAAGGTCAAAAAGAAAGGTATTGAGAAAGGAGCAATGACATAAGTCGGAGTTGGGTTGTGTTCGAGAATTTCAAGGACATTTAAATGTTGCAGTGCTTAACTCTTGGGCAGAATCCTTAGCTGACAGGTAAGTGGTCAAACTCAAAGCACAAAGAAAACTAGCAACTCAAAAAAGAAATTCTGAGAAATTATGAATGAGACTTAGGAAAAAACAAGGACTGATGATGTAGATAAAAATTGTTGTCTAATTCAACTGACATTGCCAATTCTGATTTCCCCTTCTAAAAAAAGTCCAGAAGTAAACTGCTAGGCTTTTATTTTAAGCACCCAAATAATAAACTGATTTACTTTCTTCCTCTTGTAGATTCAGAACAGGGAACTGTTTATCCTTGTTCATCCCATCTCAGGGAATCATCACACCAAGGAATCACACATGCATTACCTGTCTTGTCCCAGTAGTGCCATTTTCAAGAATATTCAGATATTCCTTCAGAAGGGGATGTACCCTGAGCAGGGCAGGCTCTTAGATGAAATGTGGAAGGAAGCTGCTCAAAACCTGAAGTGCAGTAATAAAAAAAATTACAGGAGCCTGGTTGGATCTTCTTCCTCCCCACAAGAGCTCTGATATCTTGACTGCTTTTCATCTTCTACCTTTAATGGTCCTCACTTATCCCCCCGAAAATAAAAGTAGAATTCTTCATAATAAGGAACAATCATAACATTTTTCAAAGAAAAATAGGGCAAAAAAAAGAATCTCATTGTCACATAGTCTGCATATTTTGCTTGAAGGCAGTGTCACTTCTAAAATAAGTCGATTTGCTGCTTCTCTGCAGCCAAGCTATCTGGGTTTTTCTTTCTATCAGGACACTGACATAAATCTGCCTTCTTATAACTAATTTCAGCTATTTGTTTCCATCCACATAAACACCAGCAACAGTTTACTTTGTTTCTCTTTGCAGCAGTGTTTACTGTTTGCTTGATCACTGCCAGCACTTTCCCTTTACTTTGCTGTACTCTTTATTGCCATATTTATTCAACATTTACACAATGTTTCCAAGCACCTCATCATTCTTCTTGGCATTTTGTCTTCCCATTATGTGCTTTCTATAGTTGTACCAGCTGTATCAGTTTTGAGATGCAGAGCAGTCCCTGAAAATGGACATGGAATTGCAGCTGTATTCCCAGCCTGGAACAGGAGAGAAGGAGTATCTCATGTGCCTCTAATCTGTTTGTTTGTCCTAGTGAGATGCATGGGGCTCTTTTCTGAACAGCATGATATACGTTCATCTTACAATTCACCATAACTATCAGTTTCTTTCTTCTGTAGAATTACCACTTAGCTAGGTACTCAGTTTGTATTTCTGCAGTGATCTTCCCCCTGAAGTGCTCATTTGTGCTCTTGTCCTCATCAAATTGAAGTCATGAAGAATTTGAACTCTACACAAGTCCTCCAAAAGGTGATAATTTAAGATGTCTCTGTGTTATCTGCAAACTTGACAAGCATATTTTCAATTCCACCAGATGAGTTATTAATTAAAACCAAAGTTCCTAGGGCAGCACTCTGGGAAGTTCCTGATTTAAGAGTTCTGCTTTGATGAGTTTACAAAGAGTTGAATATGTATAAAACTTTCATTACATAGTCTTCATTTTCATAGTGTTCATATGAGGATGGCATGTGAAAATGTAGAAAAAACTTCATTTAAATAATTTCTGCTTATTCTCCTTATATTCTGCTATATTTCTGCGTGTTGCATAACAGCTATCATGGCAGGGAAAAAAAATTGATTTGGCACAGCTTTGTCTCAAGGCTTTTTAACAGGAACAAAACTACCCCATGCTGACATTATTCACCCCTTTGTATTCTTACAGGTGTACACAAATATTGTATAATTTTCCAGTATTTTCACAGAAACTTAGGTTGAACTCCTCATGTGCAAGTCCCATTCCTTCTGTTTCTGCTTTACATTTGTCCATCCATACTCCTCTGCAAGCTCACTCATCCACCAGTTGTTCTCAAAGACGTCAGAAAATGGCAAAGATAATTTCAGGCAATTCTCTAGTCACACTGAGGCTGAACCAGTTTTAACATTAATTAATTTTAAATTAATCTAATAATTTCACCTCTTGGTTTTTCTGTCCTGCCCTGACTCCTTCTACTTTTGTTATTAGTGCTAATAAATTTGTAACTAGCTAATTGCTCCTAGTTTTTAATAGCATTTTGAATTGACAGAAGCATTAAGCCCAGCATCATCTCTGAATGGCTTTCTCTCTGTTTAGGTCTGCTTTGTTCTCTTGATACTGCAAATCAAACCTTAATAGAAGTTTCTTCTTAATTTTCATGAGTTTTGATATTAATTTCTTGATCTGTCCCTTGCCTTTCTTTTTCTGTCCTAACACATCTATGCCGTCCTTTCTTTCCCTACCCTTTTTCCTGTGTTGCTTACGACTGCTCTTGCTTAGCTTTAGAACAGAGTATTAGAACAATTTAGGCTGGAAAGGACCTGTGGAGGTCATCCAACCCAGGTCCAACTTCAGAGTTTGATCAGGTTACTCAGGGCCTTGGTATGTCAAGATGGCCATTTATCTTGTGGCTTCACTAAGAGGCAGTTACAGTCTCATCGAGAATGACAAGTCCTGAACTGCCACATAAAAAGCCCTTGGATAAGTTGTGTTTGAGGTTCAATCTTGAAAGTGTGTTCTGGCTCCATCTGTTCTAGGTCCTGTCAGTATGCCAGCACATGAAAAATAATGCCCCTAGCTGCTCTGCCAAGCCAACAGAGAGTGATTTCTGCATGCATCCAGAAGATCATGTTTAGATACATCTGGATATTTACTGATGAAAAATGCAGCACATATACCCTTCCAGAGATCTCTAAGATCTTGCAGCAGCAAGGCCTGAAAGTTTGCGTGAATTTAGGCACTCAAATTGGGGCACAGGCTCATAAATCCCATGTGGAATCAGGCCCTTGATGGCATTAGAGCTAATTGGCATGTGCTAACCTATGCACTCCCTGATGTCTCTTGGCAGCTCTGAGACCCTTCTCATGGTTAGTCCAAGAAGGATTATCTATCTAGATTTCCCTTTGCTGACTTGTCCTTTGGGACTTGATCCTGCAAGCCCTATCAGATGTAAGTAATTGCAAAAAAATACTTTGGGAGGTGAGACACTTTTGGGATGTTCAGAAAGGGATTAGATAAATTGATGGGCACCATGTCTGTAAACAGATACTAACAGAAGCAGGCAGGGATGTTCTCTGTAACACAGAAAGTTGGAAGAGTCACACTTATCCATTAATTATTTCTGTAAGCTCACTGTGTCCAAGAGCAAGTACGTGGATGATGGGCATAGACTATATGTGACTGGTGTCGTGTCTGTGTCATATTTGCTAAAGGAAGAAATTTGGTTCAGATCAATAGTTGCTATCACATATTAATTCTCATGACAAAAAGGAATTTAAGGATGGCTGAGACTAGTCTTGTTGGAAGCTGGATCTTGGAACCCTGGATGCTGAGAATTTTAAACTTTCTGTGCTGAAAGGCACAGACCCACAAAAGAACACTACAATTGACCTGAGGCTGTGGAGAAGGCTTCCAAAATTGATTAATAGCACTGAGATTATGGATGTGTAGTTGGTTAGAAGTGTGGAATATCACAGGGTTGAAAACTTAGAGTTTGGGGTTTTAGAATATAGAAATAAATATGAAGCAAGACAGAGGTTTTAGGGCGGAGGCAGGTCATTCTTCTTTACCTTTTTCTTCCTTTTTCTTCATGGGTCTGGGGGATGTTTAGTACTTGGGCAGAAAAGTCCACATTGTGGGCATCAAGAGATCAGTTATTGGGTTAAAGAGAAAAATAATCTAGGTGTCATTTCTTAATTAGATAGTTTAGTCTTAAAAGACCTTGGAACGAGAGATTGTTAGCCATTTTGTGCCTTGCTAATGAAAAGCTGCAGAACTCATGGTTGTGAGGCTGTTTCACTGATAAGAAATAATAAACACCTGAGTCTGAACATGAACCACCTTCAGTCCCAACCTCAAGAACCCACAAGTCCAATCTGTTCTTCCTAGTACTGCATTTCTTCAGGTACAACAGAGTTATGATCGTGAAGCTCTCACCTAGGATTGCCACTGTGCTGAGCCAATGGTAACACACAGGTCGAGAAGTGATATGCAGGACAACGAGAACTTGTCAAGTCATATCATGAAATCTCTCTCAGAAATATCTGTTAGGCATTTCCTGTCTTCACCAGAGTTCAGCAGGACTGTTTGCTGGGATCAGCAGTGTGCACTGACAGCTCAAGTGAAAAAGCTGTTGGTCTAACTTGGACTCTTCAAATGAAAATAAATTCTGTTATCAGTTACTACAAAGTTGCAAATAAATCACAAAGAATTCACATTTCTGCCCCAAGTATTTTTTATTAAAATAATCTCAAAGTACTTAAAACCAAAAGCTATCACAATCAGAAAGCTAATTCCTTCCAAGAACCTGGTACAGCTGATAAGATCACTCTAGATCATGACTTAGAATTTTTGGGGCATTGGAAAAGTCACATCAAGAAGTCTGACAAACTTTATCTCATTTACAACTCTCTATATATGTCAGTTTGAGTCACAGGCTCTGTGCATGCCTGCAGCTCTAGAATGTGCTATACAACTAAGGTGACTCAGTGACTTTTTTCAGAAATAAAAATGTAGCTATAATTTCTTTTTTATTAGCTAGCTCCTGTTGGTCAGAAAAAACAGAATTATTTGATCACACCAGGCAGTTTCTCTACTGATTGTAAAATTCTTGCCTGACTTTCAGTTCAGGGACATTGTGAGCACATATTTATCTTCTGTCAGAGGATCCCAAACGTCTCAAGAAAGCAACATTGTTTCTTCTAGTCTTGTATTTTCTCCTCTTACTTCAGATACATGACTTCACAAACAGCTTAGAAGTTCCAAAAAATGGTAAGCAAGTTCATTATTAACTAAATCAGGATATAAATACAGTACTGAACAGCTGGAATTCTGGAAAATAGTTTATGTGAAGTGTCACAAAATTCCTGGGACCATGGAAATGTCAAATTTGAGATGCTTGACTGAGAAAGCTCCACAATGAGAGGTGATAATCCACGACTCTGCAGATTCTTTATTGTTTATAAACTGTTGCTGCTGTTTGTATAAAATCAACTTCAGCAAAGACACATCCTCTGTCTGGAAAGACAGCTGAATATCAGCACCCATGAGGCACTGATGCTGCTTGAATGTGCTCACACACTACTTTGCAGCCAGAATAATGAATAATGCAGTTTGTAAAGATGGTGCCAATTGTGTGATCATTTAATAACTCCTTATTCCATTAAATACTCAGGCCTAGCATCAGCTGGATTAAGACTATACATATATATAAATATATATAAATATATATAAATATATATATATGTGTGTGTGTGTGTGTGTGTGTGTGTGTGTGTAGTCTTTCTGTAACTTGACATGACTTTTGGATCCAAATGGAGACTGATCCTTCAGAGGGGTCTCTTCTAAAAAATAAATTTCAAGTAATTAGCTATTTATTAATTTGTGAGCAGTCTTTCTTGGTAATTCCTTATTAATGGCATTGAAACCTTGGATGCTGATTTCTAATTCTTTTATACTAATGAAAAGTCATTTCCTTGGAAAAAAACTGTAGGAAAAGTGCCTCTAAGGCTTCTCATAATGTCACTTTCTTTACCACAATGTCCTTGAGGGTTGTATACTGTGCAGGGTGCATTTCACAGCTTAAAAGACGACAAAAGATTGAATCTCATCTCATTTTTACAGTGGGCTTTTTAGAAGTCCAAAGGACTCAGCAGCTCCCATTGAACAGAGCATGACTAGGCCACTATGTATGGACCTATCAAAACAGAATTAATTTATTATTGGTCATGTAGAGTTTACTTAGGAACTGCTAGTGCAAAATAACTTCAGTACATTCTTTTTCTTAGTTATTATAGTAGTCAATAATTCTTCAAGGTAATAACTGTAAAGCTTAGACTTCCAGGCAAACATTTGTATCAGTCTGCTTTAATACATGAATGTTGTTCACAAATACTGACCCTACAAGTTGACAGATTTTGTTATTAGCCAGCTGGTTTACACTATAAAAAAAAAAATTCTCACTATTTTCTCTGAGTCTAAGCATAGATATAAATTGTCAGTTACCACTTACAAACACAGATCTAATATTACATTTTCTAGGATTTTTTAATATAATTAGAATAGATTATGTTTCTTCTTCTAAATTTTTCTTCAGTGTTTAATTTTAAAATAGTTTCCCAAAAAACCACAATCAATACACTTTCTCCAAAAATCCACATGCTTACATTAATTCAGGTGAAGCCTTATTTTGGATGATTTTTTGCAGGCCAAGAGGGCATCTGGCAATCTTTTAGTCTGTGCTGTTTCTCTGAAATACTGTCCAAAAAAGTCTGATGCAAAATTAAATGCAAGTGGGTTTTCAGCATAGTTTTTTGAAATTTGATGAGAATGAGAAGGGTAAGACCCATCTTGTCATGCAGAATCTCTGAATACTATCCCACTTTCATTCCTGTCTTTGTTTGTATGTGCCAGATGAACTGCACGGGAAAGGAAGAGTATCAGCTCAGCCAAGGTTCTTTCCATACCTTGAGAAATGTCATGCTCTCTTTTAGGAGAGACCATTAGACTGCTTTGGATTTTGGAACATCACCAAGGTGTTTTAACATAGTACACAAGTAGTCATCAGAGCCATTGACTTTTTTCAAAAATCTCAAGAAATAGATTCACAGATTTTTCTTTGAGTCACATACCCATGGCTCATCCAAGAAACTATGTTAAAACATCTAGATTCCTGTGTACTTTACATAACATGGTTTTGAGCCTTCAAGAATACCAAAGCAAATGAAATCTTAGTATATAAACATGCAGAAGTTTTTAGGTGAAATTATGAGACACAAACAGAATACAGAGGCAAAGGAGTACAGTACAGACCTCTGTATTTCTTGGAGTGGCAGATCACAGGTAACCAACCTTGTATATAAGCATGTACCTTAAATGTCACACAGATGAATAGCTGAGTGACCTTCACGGCCCAAAACAGTTTTGCAGCTGTGCAACAAGTTTCCGTAACAACAGGATACAATATTCAAGGTCATTACTGCTATTTAATACAGTGCAAATTTCTTTCCAGATGACTTTATCTCATTAGCTTCTATTTTCCACAAACAGCAGCTATTTTCTTTTTGAAAGTGAATCATTTGGCATAATCATTTCATGGTTTTGTGATTCGCTGTTTTAAACAATCCCCGTCTATTGCTGAGAGACTTTCCCGCATTCATTACCCTCGGTGCATCTCCACAGCTTCCATTTCCAAGCCACTGTCATACCAGTTTTCCATGAAGGTCCATGGCTCTACAAAAATCCCTTGTGAGAGGCCTAGAAGAGTAAGCTCTCACTTTTCCACAGTCTGAGCACCAAACTTTTTTTGTACATAGACAGCAGGGATGTGATCAGCCTGTGCTGGATGCAGAGATTTGCTCTTCACATACCCATTTCTTCCTTTCACTCTCAGAGTTATGGTTTGACTATTGCCCTTTGGACTGAGATTAGGTTTAGATGTCACAGTCATCATGTTCGGAAACAGCACGGTGTGAAAATGCATTTTACGCTCCCAACAGCCTGTAGTGCAGACAGACAAATCAGCACTTACTGTAAAAATAGCCTTTTGCCTAACTACAAAAAACATGACAACAACAAGCAATTGCACAACATGTGATGTGTCTTTTATTTATGCCACATTTCACGTTCCCCCTGTTTTGCTTAATCACAAGTAGAAGACATCTGCCATTATTACTCCCTTTCTTCCTCCAAGAAATCCCTGCCTGTGGATAGAACCATGGAAAATGCTTGTCCCAGCCAGCAACAGTGCAATGGGCCTTCAGTTTCTGATAGGCACTCCCTCCTCCCCAGGAAAACGTCTTGTAGTAAAATAAATGTGTTTGTGCAGTGGTGACTATTTGTCACTGTAGCCCCTGACACAGGCATTAAAGCATCTGCCATTTAGAACTGTGTCTCATAACTGGCCAACATGAGAGCTGCAATGAAACCCTATCTTACCATATTGAACTGGAGAAGTCTGTTTAGTTAGCAAGGTTGCACCTCTCAGATACTAACAGGACTGTAACTGATATGAACACTAAAGTCCATATCCAATCAAAGGCAAACAGCAATAATTTGGAACAGCTATACAGTCAAGACCTTTGCGAATAAGAATTTTTAAATCTTCCCCTGCAAAGATTGTAAATTTCTACAAAGTTGTCTTTTCCAAGTCTCTGCCTTTCTGGTTCCCCAGCTCCAGAGCACATATTACACTGTTCACCACCCTATTTGTAAAACTTGCATTTGAGGGATGGTTGCTATTGTGTGCTTTTAAATTCTTTAAAGTGTCACATACTTATATACGAGCACTGGCATGTTCAGTACACACACTTCCTTTGGTCAGTTCTCCAGTGAGAATGCATGTGACATTGTGGATATACAAATAATATCAAATCCTTGGACAAGCAGCATTTGAATAGGGTCAAGTGAACAAAAAATTCTAGGTAAACAAAACTCAGGTAAGTCTAACATCATACATATATTAAAATCAAGAATTAAAGCTAGGCTGTGTTATTCCTACAGACCTCTGTGAAATTCATTTTAAGGCAAGAAGAGATAACCAAATTCAGCTAAGAAGGGCTGCTACATACCACGAGCTATGAAGCTTGATATGCTTTGTTCCAGCAGCAGGCATTATTACTATTACTATTACTATTACTATTACTATTACTATTACTATTACTATTACTATTACTATTACTATTACTATTACTTCTGGGAATGTCAGAAAGGTTCTTTTTGCTTAAAATTCTCCTAGGTCATTGTTAGCATAAAAAATTCTGGTATCTTGTAGAGCCTCCACTGCCCAGACTTTGAAGAAAACTCATGGAAAATCTCTAATCCCTATTTACCAAACATTTCTGTAATATTTTGCAGATTCAGGAATAGCTACATGCTTTTTAACAGACTATCAATCTTTGGTGTGCCAACTTTCCCCTTACACATTTGTCAGCCATTTCAAACATCCTACAAAGCAAATGCTTAAAATATCTTCCTGAAGGGAAAGGAGGGATGAAGTTTCTAATCCTCAATTTACAATCCTTGGCATAATATTCTATTTCAGCAGCAAATCACACTTCTCTAGTTGTTCCCTAAGAACTGTGACTACAAATGTCAGCAGATCATCTAGGAGAGCCAGGTACAGATCTGTCAAACCTGGCAGTGCTGAAGACCCAGCATCCCCTTAACATTTCAGGGTGCCTTCCAGCTTAGCTTCCCATGAACAGAACCCAGATGACACACCCTTGAGAGCACCCTGTTAGGAGAATGGAAAGGGCAGTAAGTCAGGGCTAGTCAGAGATTTCCTTGACAAAGGCATTCCTGACAAAGCGAAATGAGAATGTGAACACATCCTCGGTGAGTATCAGAGTGTACCTACTGACACATCATGAGGAATGACAGACAATCAACCCTGTTAACAGCTTAGACTGGTGTCCCAACTATGTCACTACACAGGCTGCAAGTGACAACAAAACATGGGCAGTAACACATATTTCTAGACACACCACCCACCCTTACCTGAACAACCTACCAGGCTCGGGTAAGAAAGCCTGTGTGAACTGGAATTGACAGAGAACACAAAAAGAGCAATAGCCTAGAGGTTTTCAGTAGCAAAGAGGTTTTCAGTACTCTAAGTGGTTGCCTGGAGACAGTAATGAGGAGAGATTTTTTTTTTTTCCTGTTGAGAAATTTGATGAAAAAGGCTACAATTTTAAAAGATGCTATTTTCCCTAAAGAAAAGAAAAATGTTGGAAATAGAAATCAGTAGAAGATATAAAGTCAAATGTTAGAAGGGTTTCAAAAACACATTTAGAAGAATATAAACTGTTTGAAAAGGCAAAAGCAGAAAAACAACATCTTGTATTAACAATAAAATACTGAAACTTTCTTCAAAGAAGGATGCTGTTGAGCACAAGCGTAAAAGGAAGAAGAGGAGAGTGAGAGTGTGAATAGAGGATTTCCATCTCTAAAGTGCAGAAAAATTGTGAGAGGCCCAGTATGCCCACAACTAGACCTACACTGGTAACCTGCCCTACAAGATGCAATTTAAGAATCATTACCCTGGTAGCCAAAGTACCTAGCCATCTCTCAAATCCAGTATTTGAGGAATGAGTAGAACAGGGCTATCACCAGGCCTGAAAATTTCACCTTCACCCAGGTGCCCTTTCACAGTGACACACAGGAATGGATACGATGGATCCTCACTGATTACCACTGCCACTGTAATGAGGTGTCAGAGATCAAAGATTTAAAACGCACTGTGCCTGTGGCTGGAGGAATCTTGAGAACAGTGAAGAAGAAAAAGGAGACATTTGGAATGGTAAAAAGTGTTAAGTGAGTCCTAGCTGACAAAATACTTCTTAATAGTTCTGGACTAAATTTCTGCTTAAACCTTAAGGTGTCAAGAGTGACCGGGGCAGTTACAGGCTTATTAATCACCCACAATTATCCAGAAAAATTGTAAGTGGCAAAGTGAATTTGAAGGGATCTAATTCCTGGAGGCCAGCTGTGACTTAAAATGCAGCGCATCTTTCTTGTATTTGGTCATCCTGATCACTCTGAATTTACAACTCACTGACTTTCTGAAATACTTCTTTGGTAAAGATAATAGACCTTGTAGACCAAATACAACACACCAGAGTTTTACTTGTATAAATATCCTGAAAGTATATTTTCAGTAGAGCTACCACACACAGAAGCATGAGCAATTGAATACAGAACTGGCTTCAGAGTAAGTTTTACTGTGAGGTTCTACCAAGCCAACTGAAATTACAAGCAGTCGTCATTAGCGATCCTCCTTTCAATTCTACGTCCAGTTGTTGCTATTCACCTGCTTTTATTTCCTCTTGTGTCTTTGTGCTTATATCTGACATGATAAGGAATAAAAAGCATGAAGAGAAAAAAGGCCTACACCAACTTTTGAATCCCCCACTTCATTCAGTTTTGTAATGGAGAACATCTCTGAGGATATTTTATTCATATGTGCTAGAGCTGTTTGCTAGCTGTGTTACATAAACCAAGGAGCTGCAGTGGGAGATCCAGCAAAATTCAAGTTTCTTATAGAAGGGGGAAACTGACCATTTTCATTCAAATGAAAATTTATTTACAGTTGTTAGGAGTTTTGGTCCTATCAGTTATTCCTACAAAGGACTAATTATGTTGAGCCCACATCACTGTGAGGAACTGAATCTGTTTACTCTGTCACTAAGTGCCAGGAAGAAAGAACATATTTTGTTTCCTGTTTAAAAAAAAGAAATCTGTTGAAAGCAGCAGGAGCATCTGGCTCCTAAACTTACAGTTTCCCAACTCTCTGAGTTCACTTAAAGCTCTTGAAAGGACAACAACAATTTGGTAATTGTCTTTCTCCCTTAAACTAAATTTTCATTTGTGCACCTTACCAGTAGACTGATCTCATCTGCCTTGTTCCAAACATTCCCAGGGTAGTATTGAAGAAGCAAAAGATTAAAAGAAAACAAATGAGTGTATTAAATGTGAAGAAAAAATTAAGCAATGCACTTTTGGTTTGTGGAGTTTGGGGTTTTTTGTTTTTTGGGAGGGGAGTTGTTTATGTTTGGTTGGTTGATTTTTTAGTTTTTTTGGGTTTTTTTTTTTTCTGCTTTGTGTTTTTTTATTACTACCATTACTAATGCTATGGGAAAAGACCCTTGTAATACCTTAAAGCATGTAAAGGAGTAGCTTTTCCATGGATAGCAAATTAAATCAGAGACACAACGGATGGGTAAAGGTCAACATTATATCCCTCTTTAAAGGTGGAAAATTAAATCACAGGAAAAGTAAGTGACTGGTCAAAGGTCAAACAGAAAGCAAGTTGCAGAACATGGAAACTGAGAAACTGTTTCTTCTGTTCAGTGCCTTAATGCCAGACTGCCTTTTCTATAATCTGAAGAGGGAAAAAACCTTAGCTGTAGAACAGTATCAAAATTAGTTTCACTGAGAACAGTCTGAATTTCTCTGCCTCATCCAAAACTGGATATTGTTCTGCCTCATTAAAGCAGAAATGAGATCCACTCTAACAACACTGATGTGGTGAAAACAAAACCACAACTACTCTTTGTGTTAAAGATTTTTGTACTCCAAAAAATTGGTTTGCAGTTTTGGAGAAACAGTCAAGTCAATGATTAATTTCATTGTAGCTTTAGGGAAATGAACAATACCACCACACTTGCCTTCAGAAAGCTGAAGTTTGGAGCTACATTTGAGAGCTACTGCAGGTGCTTCATCTTCAAGTACTATTGTTTCTATAAAAAGTTTACACACGTGTATATACACAAACACACAGGAATATACTTACTTATCCACATAAATATATGTACATATGCATGTGTGGGGGCATATAGATATGGGCACATATGCATGTACACATATGTGTATTTACATAAGCATAAAGACATTACATGGTATTTAAAGAACACAAGGCAGTGCAGGAAAAGAGGCAAAGAGGTCATTTTCCTAATCCTCTTTCTTTATGTGACACAGCTCCAGATATGATGTGACATTACAGTATAAGCTAACAGAGTGGTCACAAGCTCCATTTCTGTCTCTGTGTCTGGGAAGCTCTCTATACCCTGCCAGCCCCAAGGGATTAAACTTCAATTACACCATATGCCTGGGCTTTGCTTGCCCTAAACAGCGTCAAGGACAAGGGCTGTCCGGCGAGCCCCATCACACTGTAACCCAGTCACCTGGAATCACTCCTGTCACCTCATGGGCAACGTGGGAAAGCTCACACTGACAGCCTAAGCCGAGGGGCACTATCTGTGGGTGCCTCATCATCGCAGCACAGCTCTGCCTTGGCAACCTTCCCCATGTGTGCGGAGGAGCAGCGAGCTTGGAGCTTGGCTCCTAACCTTGGGCTGGCCCGGGTGCCTTGGGTCACAGGAATGGCACGCTGCAAGGGGAAGGTGGCGCGGGGTGGGGGGGGTGGAAATAGCAGGGGCTTCTACTGAAACTATTAACCCGTCTATTTGGAAAGGGATGGCTGCCTTCTAAATCTCTCTTTATACATCTATACTTAGCCCCGGGCAGGGAGCGTGCGCCGGGGGTGTGAGGGGTGGGCTGGGGAAGGGCTCCCTGCGCAGCCCCGCGCCTTTGTCCTCCAGCCGGGCGCCGGGGGCTCGGCAGCGGGGCCGGGGCCGCGCCGAGGCGCTGCTCCCGAGCCCGCACCTCGCTGCGCCCCGAACTCACGGCAGTTCGGGGCAGGGTGCAAAGTTGGATTGTACTTTTTTTCCGCTTGTTTTTGGTTTTTGGTTTTTTTTTTTTTTTTTTTTTGGGGGGGGGGGGTTGTTTTGGTTTGGTTTTTCTTTGTTTGTTTGTTTTAATTTTTTTTTCTAATTGGTCTCCCACCTCTCGTATCCCCCCTCCCCCATCTAAATAGGAGATGTTCTCAGGACAGCGCCCGGGAGACTGACTGGAATCAGTTTTGGAGGGTGATACACCGCGACAGCTAAAAGTTGGATAGGGTTTCAGCAGCTCCTATATAAAGCAGGGGGGACTTATGTCACTGCACTAATTAAATTCCATCTGGGTTGTTCCTCGGGGTGTTTTTGAGATTGCCACCCAACTCAAGCAGGCAGAGAGGCCCAGGGACAGCATGATGGACCTTTTTGAAACTGGCTCCTATTTCTTCTACTTGGATGGGGAGAATGGAGCGCTGCAGCAGCTGGAGATGGCTGAGGGATCCCCGCTGTACCCAGGCAGCGATGGCACCTTGTCTCCATGTCAGGACCAAATGCAGCCAGAGGCCGGCAGTGACAGCAGTGGAGAGGAGCATGTGCTGGCACCCCCGGGACTACAACCCCCTCACTTCCCCGGCCAGTGTTTGATCTGGGCTTGTAAAACTTGCAAGAGAAAGTCGGCCCCCACGGACAGACGGAAAGCAGCCACCCTGCGGGAGAGGAGAAGGCTGAAGAAGATCAATGAAGCCTTCGAGGCTCTGAAAAGGCGGACTGTGGCCAACCCCAACCAGAGGCTGCCCAAGGTGGAGATACTGAGGAGCGCCATCAGCTACATCGAGAGGCTGCAGGACCTCTTGCACAGGCTGGATCAGCAGGAGAAAATGCAGGAGATCGGGGGGGATCCCTTCAGCTTCAGCCCCAAGCAGGGAAATGTAAGCACTGCCGCTTGGCCCCTCCGCCGCCACGGCAGCGCCGCCGCGCCCGTCCCCTCCTTCCTCCTCCTCCTCCTGTTCGGCAGGGCTGCTGCGGGGCCGGGAGGGCTGGCGGGCGGAGGGCGCTCCTCGGGGAACTTGCCCGGGCTCCGCCGGCCCGGGGAGCCGCGGCAGCCCCACTAACACCCGTCCTCTCCCCGTGTCTCCCCGCTCCCGCCTGTGTGCCGCAGATCCCCAGTTCGGACTTCCTGAGCACCTGCAGCTCCGACTGGCAAAGCGTTTCTGACCATTCCCGAGCCCTAGGAGTCAGCCCCAAAGAAGGTAACTCGCCCCGCGGGCCCCGCCCGCCGCCCCCGGGCCCGAGCGCCCTTCCCGAGCCCCGACGGCCGCGTTCCCAGCGGTCCGGCTCTCACACTCCCTCCTGTGCCCGGCCTCTCCGGCAGCCGGGAGCCCCTGGCGAGGAGGAGCGGTCTGCTCTTTAATGCCATTTCTCTCGTTGAGCAGGAGTCTCCGCTGTCGAGTCGTCGGCCTCCAGCAGCCTTCGCTGCCTCTCTTCAATAGTGGACAGTATTTCTTCCGACGATCCCAAACTGCCCAGCGCGGAGGAAGCGGTGGAGAAATAAACCCGCTTTTGTGGTAGTATATTTAACGGAGATGGAGCCTCCACCCTCCCTCCTCTAAACTAAGTAACGAAGCAAATTCACACAGTGGAAAGCCCAAGCAGGGCCCTTTTTAAGATCGAATCAAGGTCCACCAACCCCAAAGAAAATGGCTCCCACTGACTCGAGCCAGACACACTTCTCTCTTGTCCTTTTTTCCCCCCCTAGTTTTGTTTTCTTTAAATTGTGTTGCATAAACCACCCTTCCTTTTTTTTCTTCTTCTTTTTTTTTTTTTTAATTTTAAGATATTTACCTGTGTACCGGTGATCTGCTTTGTCTGAGACTCACCGGGAAGTTCATTCCTGTCTGAGTGAAGCTCTTGGTTGCATTGCGTGTGAGTCATATTTAAAGAGTCCCCGCCTCATTTCGTTCCTGTAAATAATTTCAGTACTGTCTTTTCTTTTGTAAACATAACATATATATTTAAATGGTGGAATGTGATATTGTATATAAGAACTGATGGATTTCTTGGATTGTAAAATAAAGCTCTTTGTGTTACAGTGTTTTCCTCCCGTCCTCTTAATTCCGTAAAATAACCCGATCCCGGAGTTCAAACCTTCCACTGACTTCAGTGAATGAAGGCCTGAAGAGTCAGACCCGTGTAGCAAGAAGCACGACCCGTGTGACTGGAGGCAGGACACGGGACAGATTTTTCTTTCGTTTACTCCTCCAGGGTTTTCCCTTTAGGGCCGCAGCAGCGGTGTGAACCACCCGTGTCTCCGTGGGCTCTCGGGGAAGCCGGGCGGGCACGGGTGTATGGACAGGACCCGCCGCCTCTCCGGCCGCCCGCAGCGCTCCGCGGCCCCGTCCCTCGCCGTGCTTGCGGAACGCACGTCCCCCTGGAGAGCGATATTGCTCCCCTAAAATGCCCAACAGTGCCGCTTGAGTACCTTGCCAGGCAAAGATGCTTCGCTGGCCTGGCCCTGCACGTGAAAGGTGAGGTTAGAAAAGGGGCATGAAACAAAATACCCTCAGGCCCGTCGTCGTCCCCACTCACCCCCGCGACCTCCTGCCCTGGTCTTTGAGCTGGGAGAGGCTCAGTGCGTCTCACCTTCTCCTCTCGTACCGAGGACTTGAACGCAGGGCTTGTCTACGGCAAAACTGACGGGGCTGTTGCACTAATGGGACAGCAACTGGCTGTGACAGGAACCCGCTCCCTCTGGGCTGGAGGGAGCTGTAGTTTCTTCCAAGGAAAGGTAACTCCCCTTGACTTCCTTGAGCCTGAGGGAGAAGGGAATGGGGTCCTTCAGGGAGGAAAGAGTTAAGCGACCGAAAGGGTTTGGGGGTGGGGGGGTAACAGCATATGATGCCTTTCACTCAGTGATGTAAAAAAACACAGCCTCTCTGAGGATGGTGAAACGGAGCTGCTCACAGTCAGAGCGTTACGGTTTGTAATAGATTGTACCCCCGGGAAGGGACGACCACCAGGATCAGCGCATTCTGCCCCTGGCACACACACAGGGCTCGCCGGACAGCCTCCACAAGTAAACAGGACACTTCAACTCTACTGGCGAGCGGTCTCCCCGCCAACACTACCCCTTGACTTATTCTTTGTTTCTGTTTTTTGGAAGGTCACAGTCGCGTTTCGGGAAGGTCTCCCCTTCCTGGCCATCTGGAGCACGGGTACACCGGTCTGAAGTGGAAGCTCTGGGTGGAGCCTGCCCCGAGAGCTGGCACTCCAGTCGGCCGTGCCTTCCTAACCACCCTCTCTGCGCGGCCGTGGCCAGCCGCGTTTTTAAACCAGTCATGTACTACCTCTAACTGCTCTCTAACGAGATACTCCCTCGCAAGGATTAATTGCGGCGGGACAGTGTGGTGGGCACAGTGATGCAACAGTTTCCCCATGTTTTTTCCTCCTCTCAAATTAAACCCCGTTGCCTCGGGGAGCCCTCGGTCTCTTTGGAAAGCGGCGCGTCGGGGAGCGCGGGGCCCTGCGTGTCACCTCTGCGACCCGGCAGGGGAGAGGAGACGGTGCAGCTCGCTTCCATGGCGAAGGCACTTGTCCAGAAAGAGAGTATTTCACATCGGGCTAGCAGCTCGTCGACTCCCTTCCTCATTTGTTTCAAACCCCACTGAGTACTCGGGAAGGGCTGCACACAGTTCACACGGCGATCCGAGCCCCGCGGTACCCGCTGCCCGCATCAGGGCAGGAGCCGTGCTGAGCCACTCCTCAAAGGCACAGTGTGGCGCCCACACCGGGGCAGCCGACAGTCAGGTTTACCCGCAGCCGGGCAATCACCCCAAGAAGCCGCCCGTCCGCCCGGCAGGACCCCCACGGCAGCGTCTCTACCAGCAGCAGGGTAACTTGAGCGATTGTTTGGAGTAAGTTTGCCTAAAGGAGAGTTTTTTCATTAAATAAAGAAAATACCTCCCGAAGAGACTCTCCGTGACCCCCGCGGCTGCAGCTGACATGCCGGGCTTCCCAGTGAAGGTCGTCAGTGTGTTTGCAATTAAAATGTTTGTGTTAGATATTAATAACGATAATCTTCACTTAAGTCCCCAGCCAAAGCAAACAGGGCCCTGGAATCACAAAATCAAAGGGCAATAACTGGGTAAAGACAAGAGGTTTGTGATTTAATGAAGTCCTTTTCCGGAGGGACCACGCACAAAGTCATCGAAGTTATTACGCAAATACAAGTGCCCCTGCCGCTCCCTCCTCCCCTCTCCGGGCTGGAAATCCCATGCTCAACACAGTCTTCCTCGCCTCTACCTGCTGCCCTCCCCTGGGAAGCAAGCACCTGCTCGCTCCCTCAGGAGCGGAGGGATGCGGGGCTCCGCCGGCCCGCGGTGCGGGGTGCCCGGCCCGGCGTGGCACAGCTCCGCCACCCGCCCGAGGTGCCTGCGGGCCGGGAGCGATGGGAGGAAGGCGGGGGAAGGGGGGAATGGGGTGTCTGTCTGCAGTGCTGCCGCGTTGACAGCTTTTCTCTGAAGACACGCAACCGAGGGTTTAAAGCCTTGGTTTTAGTTTGAGGTTTTTTGTTTTGTATTTTTTTGGGGTTTTTTTCCCCTTTTGTTATGTTGGGGGTTTTTTAGTTGGTTGGTTTTAGCTTTTATATTGTGCATTTTTATTTTCCTCGGTGAAATCGTCCGCAATCCAGGGAGAGAAGCGGACAGCCAGCAGCAGGCTTAGTTCATCCTCTGAGCTCGGAGTCAAGGCAGTCAAGAGGCAACACAGCAACTATTTCCACGGGAAAATTCCCGCGTGGACCACTGCTGCTTTGTGGATCCTGCACAACTTTTCCACGGTTTCCGTCTTTCTGTGGAGAACGAGCTAGGGATGGGTGAAGGGGGCAGGGAGGGAGGAGGCTGAATAATTGAACCATGTGCTCGCTGGGACGCCCCTCCGATAGCAGGAACTAGCAACTTTTCCCAGTCTCGAGGCTGCTAAAAACCCCCTCGTGTCTCTTTGATCTCTCCTGGGAGTCCCGGGGAGCCATCAGAGGCCAATGCCTTCTTCAGCTGTCCTCTATACAATTCCCTCTGGCAGGTACAAATGTGTTTACTTAGGTGCGCACGGTTCCCAGCGCTGGGGGGAACCAAACGTTTCTCACACGGCTGGAAGCGCCCGGCCCCAGCAGCCCGACTGGGAAACAATTTTGTTGTCGGGGCATCACGGAGGAGCACTCGCTGCCGCTGGCAGAACCCGCGGACCGCGGGAGCCGGGCGGAGCGGGGCGGAACTGCTCGGCACCATGAAGTTAGGCGCTCTGGCCGCCCTGCACGGGCCCGCGGCATCGCTCCGGGAATGCTGGCCGGGAACAGCGCAAAGGCGCTCCGGAAGGCCGGGGCTGGGGGTGCGCTCGGGGGGACCGCAAACACCTCTCACCCCCTCAGTCCGGTGACTTATGGTTTCGGTAGGATTTTCTTCTCTTAAATAGAAAGGCGTGGGACTTGGGAAAAGATGGCACGCTCTGCAGAAGGTGCCCACATTGGATGGAATTCCTCCAGGAATAGGTGCGGCACGGCGAATCCTGAGGAGTGGGGAGGGCTGGGGTGAGGAACACCATTTAAAGGGATCCTGACACGTTCACCACTTTCTCTCTACCAGTCCACAGGAGCAGACGGTGTCTGATGCTAACTAAGGCTGTTCCCGCTTTCCAGACTTGAGCCTCCTGAAATGCAGCACTATCCTCCCCCTCCCCCACGCCGCACTTCGCCAGCAGCCTCATTAGCCGGCCTTGTAGTGCGCGTTTTCTCCCCCCTTTCTTTAGTTCCACTCGCCTACTGCATTTTTGGAAATTTGTTTTGAGATCGCTTTACCAGAGGAGCCGGGGGCTCCTTAAGGGATACTAATTACTGGTTTTTTTTTTCTTCCTGAGTGACAAGCCCTTCCATGGTTTATTCAAATTCCCCAAAAATATTCAAGGAAACAGGAATGATTTTTTTTTTTCCAGCTCTTCAAATACTTTTGGGGAAAAGCACGTTTCTTAACGGTCCCAGTTCCTCTGAGTTAAGAGTCAAATCTGTGAGCTAAAGCCGTGCATGCCAGGAGAGCGGGATTGAGGGGCTTGGCATTGTGCACCGGGAGATCTACAGTTCTTGGAGAGAACCCAGGCATGCACCAACCCAGAAAGGTGATCGGAACTGCAACCGGCACTTTAAAGATCAAGTTTATTTGTGCACGAAGCATAAATATGTAAACAGGTCTATTTTAGCCAGCGCAAACGCAGTATATGAAATTGTGTGTGTGTGTTTGTGTATGTCTGTGTGTGTGCACACCGCAGCCCAGTGAAGAGTTCAAGTTACTGCTGAGCAGAGCCTCTCCTGACTGATGCTGTCTTAGGAAAACAGTAGGGAACTGTCCTGTTTCAGATGTGGGCCAACAAAACAGCAACCTGCACCTCAGAGCGGCAGAAGCCTGAAATTCTGAGCTTTCCCCTTCTGTAACTTTACTCCTTTATCAACTCCCTGCTTTTCATACAGTATTCATTTCAAATATTCATTTCAAAGGGGCTCCCCGTGTTTATGGCCCCAAATAAACCAAAGCAGTGCAGATGTAGCCTTCCCCAGCTTTTAGACAATTTTGCAGCCTTTCATAGGAAGAAAGGTGTGTGCATGGTTGCTTTTTAGGAAAAAAAATTAGTCTTAAGAGTGAAACTCCGCCCTTGGGGGCTCGGGGATGGTGGTAGCGGGAAACAAGAATGGGTTCCCTCCAGCCCCAGCACAGGCCGAGCTGCTTGCTTTTCTCCGCCTTGCCCGTGCGGATCGGACAGCTTCCAGGCGGTGTGGGCTGCCACAGGGCATCTCTCTCAGGAGATACTTCCCTACCGGCCTTGCTCACTTGATCAGCGTTTCCCGGAGACAAGAGGCTCGCCGTGCCACCACATCACCCCTTCCTGAAGAGAGGCTAACTGAAGGCGCCTTTTTCCTGGGCACAAAACCCGCCTCCGTAGCGTTTGAACCGCGGCTGGGTCATTTGCTCTGCGTTTGAGTTAGCCTAGGTCGCATAATTTTATTCCCAGGTAGGGAAGGTTTCCATTGCCTTCTCATAATATTTTCCTCAGCTACAAAAGCCACCTGGATGAAAGCAAAGGATTCCTGCGCGTTAGCAAATGCCTGTTAAATGGCTTCATTACCACTCTAATGACCCTTGCACCGCTCCGCTCGGCTACTGCTGCGGCTGGGGCTCTGCAAGGCTTTTGTCCCCTTGTGTAAAGTTACTTAGGGATTGCGGGGTTAGAAATTTTACACTTCCAGGAGGGGTTTGTTGCACTGGCAGCTGGGACGCATCTGTAACGGTACAAGTTTGCCTGAAAGCAGAAAATTAGCAAGCCCAAGGCACTGCTTGACTGTTGTGTCTCTAGCAGCTCCAGGTCACGAGAGAAGGAGAAAGAATGGCAAGGAGATTTGTCTTGGAGCAAACACATACACTTTTATTTTGTCAGTACCTTTCCTTGTGATCTGATCCGGCAGCATTAAAGTCTGGTTTCCCTCCTCCTCGTCTGTCCTGGCCACAAGTAGCTGTGTATTGCTGCCCCCCAAATTGTAAATTTGAGCGGTTGGTGGCACAACTTTAATTACTGGACAAAGTGCTCCTCGAGAAAAACACATCTTAGGTCTAAGAAGAAGGTTATAATCTTTCAGGTTATACCTGGATCACGGGCTGTGGGAAATACAGATATGCAAGTAGACACTATAGGTGTCCCTCCCAAGGAAACGTGTGATGGGAAACGGGAGATGTGAATACCGAGACGAGGAAGGGCTCAGTAGGAGCCACTGACAAGTGGTTCGTGCGCGTCCACTGCCCCTCTTTCTCTTTCCATAGCAAACTGCAAATTCACAGACGTGGCTGGAAGTTCGGAGATGTCGCAACCAGTGCTTGGGAGGTCGTTCATTAGAAAAGTGCCCATCTCTCGGCGCTCCAAAGAAGCGATGCGGAGCAAATTGTCTCCTGGGGACTGGAGGGGGCTTGCCCAGACAGCTCCCGGCAGGGGCTGTGGTGGGATATGCTAATAAAGACTGGCCTCTGCGGACCAGCCTCCCTTTCCATGTATATATAAGGGCCCCCCGCATCAGCCGAAGGACACTTGGTCTCGGGTCCCTAATTACGGAGGAAATTGCCCCAGCGCGCTGCGGAGCGCCTCGCCGACAGCCGGTGGCCGCCGTCCCGTACTGACGCCTCCGCAGCAGGGATGGAGGTGATGGACAGCTGCAAGTTCTCCCCGTCCGAGCTCTTCTATGACAGCTCCTGCCTCTCCTCCCCGGAGGGCGAGTTCCCCGAGGATTTTGAGCCCAGGGATCTGCCTCCTTTCAGCGCCCACGAGGCCCCCGAGCCCGCCTGCTCCGAGGAAGAGGAGCATGTCCGAGCCCCCACTGGCCACCACCAAGCTGGTCACTGCCTCATGTGGGCTTGCAAAGCCTGTAAAAGAAAATCCACCACAATGGACCGGCGGAAGGCAGCCACCATGAGGGAGCGGAGAAGGCTGAAGAAAGTGAACCAGGCTTTTGAGACCCTGAAGAGATGCACCACTGCCAACCCCAACCAAAGACTCCCCAAAGTAGAGATCCTGAGAAACGCCATCAAATACATCGAGAGCCTCCAGGAGCTCTTGAGGGAACAAGTTGAAAACTACTATCACCTGCCGGGACAGAGTTGCTCCGAACCGACCAGCCCCACTTCCAGCTGCTCCGATGGGATGGTAAGACAGAGGCAGGAGCCATAGGTTGTGCGGACCCCAGGATGGCCCGCGGGCAGGTGTCTCTCTGCCCAACGCCGTGGGACCAGTCCCATGGGTGTGGGACGGGCTGAAGGCATCGGGACATCAGGAAAGGCGGGCGGTTTGCCCTAGAACAGGGCCCTTCCCAGGTTTTCCGCGGAGCACGCACGTGGGCTCTCCGGGGATGGTGGGGGGGCGGTAGCGCTGCCCTAGGGCACCCTGCAGGACCCCGCTGCCGGCGTCCCCTCTGCTGTCCCCTTAGCGCGGCCTTAGAGGGGTAAGGCCGGGGGCTGGCGGACATGGGGAAGGCGCTGCCCGGGGCCAGAAGCCTGGCTGGGGGCGGCTGCTTCGCTCCCTCCCCGCCGGCCTTTATGGCCCTTTCCCTTCTCGGGGAGAGTCTCGCTGGCCCCTGGGCGGGGGCGGCACGGCCGGCACTCGCCCCTCGCTGTCTTGCAGGCCGACTGTGGCAGCCCCGTTTGGTCGGCGAGAGGCAGCAGCTTCGACGCCGTCTACTGCGCCGAGATGGCCCACGGTAAGCGCGACCCGACCCGGCGCGGCCTGGGGCTTGAGGCGGGGCCCGGGCACCCCCCGCTGCCCGAGGCGCTGGGGGAAGGCAGCGCGGCCCCCGCGGTAACGCGCTGCCCTGTCCCCGTCCCTCCCCTCGGCGCAGGGTACGCCGCCGATCAGAGCAGCTCCCTGTCCAGCCTGGACTGCCTCTCCAGCATCGTGGACCGTCTCTCCCCGGCGGAGGAACCAGGGCTGTCCCTCGGCGACGCCGACTCCCTCTCGCCCAGCGCCAGCATCGACTCGGGGCCGGAGACGCCTGGGACGCCGCTGCCCCGACGGACCTACCAGGCGCTATGAGGGGCCGGAGGGCCGGCACCCCGCGCCTGCCGCCGGGGCCGCCTCCTGCAAACGCTTCTCGGGCGAGAGGGGCAGCCCTGGAGCTCCTTGGGCCTCCGCTTCCCTCTGGGGCTGCAGGCAAAGCGCCGCGCCGGCCTCCGGCCGGGGGTTTCCCGCACCCCGGCAGGGCGGGCAGGCCCCGGGGCTCGGGACACACGGTGCCCTGGAATCCCCCCTGCAAATAAAACGTGCTGTGAGAGAGCTGTCTGGTCGGCTGGTTCTTTAAGTGCATTCCCTGGCATGGGGAAAGGCAGCGAGACTCGGCTGCGGGGCGCCCGCCAGCATCCCTGTTGAGCCCCCACCCAACCCTGGTCGCCCCTGGGCTCCTGCCTGCGGGGCACCCTCCCTCCCTGCTCCCATCACGGCCGTCCCCAGCCGGGACGTGGAGTGTTTTGCCGGGCTGGGGCCTGGGAGGTTGTCTCTCCTTCCACCAGTGCATACTATTCTGACACCACTCATGGAGCAACAAAAACGTGGACGTTTAAATTCTCACACTGTATGTCCTGTTATGGGCAGAGTTTCCTTTCTTTTCTGCAAAAGTAAAAATATTCCACAGTCATATTTTTCTATCCTCGCCTCCCCGCCTTCCCTTCCTATCCACCCCTGCAAAGCTCAAGTTTCTTTCACTGGGTATGAAGATGGACTGTGTATTCAGAATTTGATCCTAAAATTGCGGGGTGACTCTGCTCTTAAAACAACTGTATGATTAGTTCTGATGCTGTGCTGGGGAATTTTACTTGTTGCTCTGGCAGAGACAAATTTAGTCTTACTAACTTAGTAAAGTTAGTAAGAACAAACCACATTTATCTGTTTCATCAGCCACGAGGTATATTCCACAATATTCAGAAAGCAATATAGATTTATTTGCTCCTAATTTCTTTGAAGTTTTGGTCCAGGATGCAAATTCATTACTCTGCATCGGTCTAGAAATAACCAGGTCACATTTTCACATGTTTTCAGATTTAACAAGTATTTCTTTCCAGGCACTAAATTAGGTCTATCTACCATGAAAAATTTCCACTGTTTTGCACTCTTCTAGATATAATTCAAAACTTTCTTAGCCAGCCCTGCCCACTTCCCCCCCAAAAAAAGAAAAAAAAAAAAAAGGTGAGATGGAGAGATGGGCTCTTTCAGTTCATCCAGAAATGTTTGATATGATGAATACTCTGAGTGGGGAGGGATATATACACCTCACTATTGTGGGATAAGGATGTATTTGCCATTTGTGTTTGTGTTGCTAGCACTCGGCAGCCAAGGGGCCTGGCAGTGGTATTTCACCTCTGATAAATCTTTCACTTGAACCCAGCCCAGCTGAGTCATGTCACCAGAAGTTATCATCTGACTGGCCTTTGGCAGCATCTCTGAACCAAGGATAAAAGAAGCCTTTGCTTAGGGATGGCTCTGTCCCTGTAGCACACTCAGGGTCTCTGTCCCCCCACAAGGGGCCACAGAGAAAGTGAGGTGACACCTGCCTTCCAGAGCCTGCAGCAGGGCAGCAGCAGGTGTGTGTCAGACACAGGGCAAGGCCAGCCCACCCTTTGTGCAAAGCCTCCCTCAAAATTACTTTCTGCCCTTGCCCATAGCCTTTAGGTAAGTGTTCTTGTCTTGCAGAGTATTTCAGGAGGAGCCTTGACCCAGAACGGGCTTTCTGTGTATACAGATACATCTGAACTCACCATGGAGTAGAAGTGGTTTTAAACCCCTGAGTTGCAGTCATGCAGAGGTACAAACAAGGTATTTTCACACTCCTGTCACTGCAGATGCTTCAGCAGTATGCAAGTGCCTTAATACAGACAGAGTTTTGGTTCTGGGGGATCACTTCCCAAGCCTTTTGTTCACAGGAATTCTTATGCAAGACTGTGAACATCACTGGTTTTATTTCCTGGCTTCCTACACTCTGCTGCAGTGTTCGTTCCTCTCAATCAAACTACCATCCCAAGGATACTTCTTATGCCCAGGACTTAATAGAGTGCAGATATTTTGAAATGGTATTTTAAAGTGAGCTAAGCTAGAGAACTTTCAGCATTTCATTCTGCACAGTGCTGACCTTGGCAAGTGATCTCATATGAAGTATGCAGAGTAACACTAGCAAATCACATGCTGGTAATGTACACCTCTCTTTGGCTGGCAGACATTTTAGGAGTCGCAAAAAGGTCAATACTTCTGAGAAGTAGATTTTCAGAGTGTGAGGAGAAGCATTCTGTCTGCGGGATGTTTGTCCATAGACTCCTAAAGTCCTATTCCACTAGTTTACAACCTGTAGGTTTTGCTATACACATCTGGAAAACAAAAAATTCCAGGACAACTATGAAAAAAGCTCCCATGTGGCGAAAAGTGAAATAATCCTTGTAAGGAATGGAAGTGAATGCCATGAAACTGCCTTTAGTCTGTGGATTGGGAAGAACAAAAAGGTTGTTGGGAGATACACTGTCCTGGTCAGATTCTATACATTTCATAATAATATTAATAAGTGGAACTGAAAAGAAGGATTTGTATTCTGTATGAAACATGTTCATTTAAGGAAGGCTGTGCCCAGAAATAAATAAGAAGGTGATGGTCTAGAAAATCTGAGCTCCACCTATCCCAACTCCTACTGCATGTCTGATTGCTTAAGGCTCTGGGACAGCGTGTAGCGGCCTCACAGGCAGGTGCAGAGATGCTTCATGGTGTCAGAATAATGAATATAACACAGAAGGTGTCTTACAGCAAGTTTTCTGAGTACCACTCACTGCAAGGAAGGGCATAATTCTGTACACTTTTTAGAAACAATAATGTTGTATTTTACCTCAGAAAACCATGATTTTTTGGCCTAAATTTTGACCGAGGGAGGCAGCTGAGCTTTGGTTTTTTTGTGTGTGTGAAGTCTCTTGTGTCTTTTGTTAATAAACCAGACAGAAATCTTTAGTGAAATAAATATTTTAAATTCAGATTAAAAGGGACATTTCTACATTGCAAAACTAACATATAAACCTGGAAGAGAACTCTTAAATATAACATCAACACAAAAATCCTGCTTTCTTAATGTTCAAATTTCTTGAGTTGCTTGTGTGGAAAACCACTCCTTTTGCTTGCAGGAAAAGATCAAGCTCTTCCTTTTCTTGTGGTAAGGCTTGAAAGTGATACATTCTTGGAGGATGGAGGGATCTTCATTTGTAGTGCTTGTCTAAATATGCCTAGGAACACCTCAAATTCACAGCTACATTTCAATGGAAATTCAGCATCTCTTCCCAGTTCACCCTGCTTATCAGAGGCAGTCAGACTTCACCACAGCAGGCAGCTCACCTCTCTCCATCCTAAACCTCCTCCCTCACTCCCTTCTTCCCTCCTTTTATCCTTCATCTCCACCTTCTCCTCTGCAGAACTCTTGGCTCGCTCATCACTTCTCCCTGCTCCTCTCAGCTGGACCTTGGCGTGCTGGAGGACTCACAGCTGGCCAGCTGACTTCTGACCTTTGGCAGGTTCTGCATGGGGTATCAGCCTCACAGCTGGCCACAACTGCCCTCCTGGCAACTAAAGGCCTAATGAGCTTGGCCAGCTGGAGACTGGGCTGGAATCCTGCTGGCTGCGTGAGGGACCCTGTGCGAGGGATTGAGGGGTTCACCCCCAAATGTGGAGGGAGTGAGCAGTGCATCTGTCTATGTGCTGCTGCCCCAGGGCATTAGAGCCAGGCTTCTCCTACAGCCAGTTGGATTACTGGGATGACTAGAAAAACAGACAGCAGAGGTGTTTTTTTCTCATGTTTTTTTAATGGAGTTTGCTGTTGAGTATAAGCCTTCATTAGTGGCTCTTACCCTCACTGCATCTCATGGTGTTCACTCCACAGAATCCAAGATACACCCATCCACCAGACCAGGGCTGGGCTGAGAGAGCTATTCCCCTTCCCAAACACAGTGGGATATATTGTCCCTTTATCTAGCAGATGCCAACTTTCCTGTCTCCAGGAGGTTATGCATCTTGGATACTTATAGATGTCATGAAAAACATTGTGCTGTTACTTTCTCAAAAGTCTCCTGCTTTCCACTCCCCTGACCAGCTGAAAGGCATCATTGATCCATGGAGTCTGTTTACTTCTTAGCATTACTAACCTTTATGAGCTGCCTGGCAATCTGCTGAAAAATGTTGCTGGCTATGATGCCAAAGGCATTGCTCATCTGTGCTTGAAAAAAGTGTTTCCATGATATATGAGGGTCAGCAGACCCAGAGAGAGTTCAGAAAGGTGTTTCAGTATCTGCATTAAATCAGGGTAATTTGGGTCTGACACTCTCTGAGAGGCCCTCAGACCTGGAGTAGCAGCAGAGGAAAAAATGTGCATTTTTTCCTCATTACTTCTCTGATCTTCTGTGAATAAATGCTTTTGAACTGATACTATTTTCTCTTTTAAAAATCCATATACCATGACTTGAAAAAGTAACTTTAAAAGCATTAAAACCCCTTCCAGTTGGCTGGAGTAGAGTCAGTCAGTCATCTGGAGGTGGCTGCCTCTGTTCTGTCCTCACTGTCATGGTTCAGTCTCCTTTGGATAGTATCAAGCTGGTATTGGGAGCAGACACCACACTCCCTTCTCCTCTGGGTCTTTGCCTACCAAGACTGTCGTTCTGAGCCTAGGACTCCTACATTTCATTGTGTCTTGAGCAGCTGGGAGTCCTTCTGGCCTTTTTTTTCTCAGGTTTCTGTGAATTCCCAGATGGGAATAGTTTGGCTGTAAAACTTCTTCAAATGGATGAGCACCATCCTCTTGGATGCCTGCAGTAGTGAAGACTTACACAGCACCTAAATAGGAAGATTTGAGTTAATAATCTCTGCACGACTAAATGGGGACTTTTCTGGGCCTCATCCTGAGTTTGAGCATTCACTCTCCTCTTCCTTGCAAACTCTGTGCAACTGTTTACCTGCTCAGGTAGTGTGTGACCTCCGGTGAGGAGTTTGTTCCTGGTGTGCAACTGGCCAAGGAAGACACATGTCATGAAGGTGCTTCATGTGGTGGGAAAGCAGACACTCCACTAATTTGAAGCTGTTTGATTGCTGGAACTCTGGGTGAATTAACACCCAGTCTGGGAGAAAGTGCCTGTCTCATACTGGGAATTCCCTTTGGAAGACACACCTGGTGACAGAAAAAAGAGGATTCTTGCTGAAGCCAGGAAGGTCAGCACAGAAAGGGAGGGCAGTGGTCACACAGCTGTATGTGCAGCTACTCAATATGGAGTAAAGGGATGGTGACTGTGGGCTACTGGGAAAGAGTTTAATAACTCCAAAATCCCTTATGCTGAGCATGAAGTAGAGGAGAAACCAAGTAAACAAGGGCTGAGGCAGCTGTATCCTACCAGTGCCTGAACCACAAATTTCTCACAGCGTTTCACAAATTTCTCACATGTTTATTTCCTGGGTGAAATACAAAAATGACTGAACTTTGAAACATGAAACTTGCTATTTCTAAACTTCGTAATAAATGGCACAGTGAAACCCTTTAGAAAAGTACTTATGAAATTGGACTTCTCAGGCAGAAGTGGTGTGCTCTGAGGAGTATCCTGACCATGTCTGCCTCCCACAACCCACATCCCCATCGCTCTCTTTTCTGTGGAAGATAAGGACTATAAGAAAAAAAGAAATATGTATTTTGGTGTATAGTCTTGCTTTAATACATTCTTTCAACAATACCATGATTACTTACATTCCTTTTTATAAAGAGAATAGTCCTAGTTTTTTACTGCTTTTTATTGTTCATTTTTTTCCCATCTATATAGAGTTTTACTGTTGATAAGCAATGTGCTTGTTTACATGAATAAGTCTGAGTCCCATTTGGGTTGAATATGTACAGAAGCATCTCTTTATCTTCATGTAAACCCTCTTTTAATCAGAAATAATGTATTATAAAGTACAGCTAGACAGCTAGGTTTATTCTTCCTGCAAGTCCACTGAAGCCCCTGGAGCTTCACCAGGAACAGATTTGGGCCAGAAGGCCTAGAGTATAGTTACAATATATTCATTTTCTCATGCTTCAAAAATGGACTGTTTATGTGCCAAGCTGTAAAGTGATATTCATGATGACTGAAGCCTGAACAACATTAAAATATCCAAATCCTCTGCTCCAAATCCTCTGGTATCTGAAACTGTTCCTTGGCTTTCAAAAGGAGGGGTTTATTGCTGCTGAGGGTAAACAAGGGCAGGGGCACAGCTTTGGTGCTCATGCTGAAATAAGGACTAGCCTGGCTGATATTGAAGCTTAGCTGTAGCGAGCCTATGTCTCAGAAGCTACCCCAGCCCCCAAGTCTGCCCAGAGCCCTCTGCACCAGCCCAGCCTTCCAGCTCCTGTGGCAGAAGGTTTCTGTTGATCCTTTCAGCTCAGAACCCTTGTGAGACTTGCTGCCCCATTCCCAGAGGAGCCCCCTTTTCAGAGGAATTTTTCTTTAAATAAAAAGTACTGTGGAAAATTGCTTTTTATTGTGATTATAATGGATACAGTGGTTCACACAACTTGCATTGTGCTTGAGAGCCAGAGCCCACACTCTGTTCACACACTGGCATATCAAGTACAATCATGTTTTCTGTTTACCTTGGCCATGATATCTAGAAGTAGGAGCTTCAAATTGTGCTCACAATAACTGCAGTGTTGTTTTGATGGTCTTGAATGCCAGTCAGGTCTTACTAAATAGGTAAGATAAGGTAGGTACCTCCTTGCTTAGCACAGTAGTTATTGATAGATAACTTTATTGATAGTAAGTTCAAGGAGCTCTTGAAGAACTCTTCCTCTAGAGCCTAATTATTTTTAAAAAAACTTTGCCCATTTGTTTAGTTAGAAAGAATTCCAGAGAGAAAATGTTGCTGAACACATGATAAAACCCTCTACTTTTTAAAAACAAATTTCAGATCCATTAAATCGGTATGTCTAAAATGTTAGAGTAAGATGCAACATAAAAAAGTTTATTTTCACATCTTTTTGAACCAGTAGAAATACCTGTGCAGAGATATACTTTATAAGTGCAGGTTTTATCAAGTTCAAAGCCTAACAAGGGACTCCATTTGGGGGAAGGAAGAAAACCAATATGGCAGTCATACCAGATTCTTTACTTAAAATGACATAGGAGTGTTTTTGGGGGGATTGGTCATGTGATGCTTGACTGAGTCTTCAGCCCCCATATAATTTTTATTATATGTAATCCTGGGGTGTTATATGTAGATATCTGTAGTGTCTCAGGCAAAGCCTTTGCCTATAACTTTACCATCATACTGCTACAGGTGATTTTTTCAGAAAGCTCAGGGCCTTTAGAGATTTTAGAGGCCCCTGGAAAGCAGCAGTTCTGCAAGGGGGAGATTCTACATCTTTTAGTTACCTGAATAGCTCTGTTTGATTCTAATCTCAAAGGTCACTTGGTTAAAAGCTGTGAGCAACACCTACAACTGTTCTTCCTCTTATTACAGGAAGAAATGTGCCTGGCAAATATTTGGTGGTTTATGAATGCTATTATGTTCCTGTTTCCTGTTTCCAATTGAAAAGGAGAAAAGCAGTGTATAATCCAGTTAAAAATGTGGGTTATCTGAGAATTGCCTGTGCTGTAAGAATTAGAGCATTGCCCCAATGTTAAACAATCCTCAAAATTTTCTGATGATGTGCATCCTCAGGCAGGATTTGGCAGGTCAGAGCTGACATTGGTGCTGTTTGGCATGGCAGACACGCAGACCTGAGCTCTAACTTAGAACTGGAAGCAGAGAGAAGAGCTTCTGGATTAATTTTGATGCTGCAATTCTCCCACTGCAATTAAATGAAATGAAGCACCTGGTAAGAGAAGGGGGAAAAAAACCTGAATGCATACTGAAAGCATATGCTGTGCATCTGAGCCAAATGAGACTTAAATAGCCGTAGCCTGAAAATTGGAATTTATAAGCGTTACCCCAATCCAGCAGAAAGTATAACACACAAATACTTATAAAATTAAAAATAATTCAGCAGCACTCAAAGATAAGAACACTGTAATAGATATTCTTTTGGTCTTAATAGAAGAGCCAACCTTCAAGTGACACCCTGCACTTCTGCGAGCTTTTACTCCCTCTGGCTTCTCCAGAGAGGGCTGCTGCAGCTGAGGCCCTTTTGGGTGCAGGAATTCAAAGCTGAAGAATCCTTTTTCCAGTGGGATTATTCTTTTTATAAAGCTCTGTGTGTGTGCTGGAAAAGCAATTTATTTTGTCACTAATGTGGGATAAAGCATCATTATGCTTCTCAGCTGTCACTGGGGAGTATTTGAAAGTGGTAAATCTATTTTAGGCCCAGTAGTAGCTCTAATCATTCCAGTCTGAATAAAAAAAGTCGGAAGTACAGGACACAGTCTGAACTGTGCTTCTCCACCCCCATCCACCACTCCCACCAAAAAAAAAAAAAATTCTGAAACTTAAGGGACAGATTTTCTATAGAATGTAGGATTTTTTAAAAATTCCATTTCTCTAAAAATGACATTCTTCTTCTGTACTTCTGTTGAAGTACAGAATTTTAAATATATGACTAAAAAGTCAAGTGTACTATTTAAAATATTGAAATACACAGGAGTTAGGCACTTTACAAAATCCTATGGCAGACGTAGGCTCAAATTCTCCAGGGGGATTAGGTTTAAATATAGCTGAGAATCAGAGAGTCCAGGTCCCCAGGCTGGGTTAGGGATGCCCGGTGCCAAGGGCCTTGTCCTTGTAAAGCTATACAGAACACTGGGCATACAGGAAATTCTCAACATATGGGGAGAGGCACCTGGGCCCCAGTGTCATCTCTGGGAATACATAGTGTGAAGCAGGGGTCTGCCTAAATAGCAAGAATTTGATGAAGAACATGTCTTACTTAAGTATCTTAATCTGGATTGGAATATAGTGTCTTTCCCCAGTCAAGATCAATCTGTCCATCTTTCTTTCTGTCTGCCTGCCTTTTCACCCTGTGCCCAAGCCTGGTGATTCATGGTCTAAGCAGAGATAACTACTTCATTTACAAAGTAAAAAGGGATGTGCAATTGTTTCCCTTTAATTAACTGGGTTGTCACTTACAGCACTCACTAATGATGTGGGAAGATGAGTTTGTGCCCTTTTCTGCCTATGTTGAAGGGACTGTTTTGATTAGGAGAGAAGAGGGTGTTTCAGGGCATGGTGTTTCCGGTGCATGTTTGATTTGCATTACTGCATGGACTAAACTAGATGGTCCTTCCTTCAGCTTGCATGATGACTTTGGCTTCTCAGACATTAAATTTACCCCTAAATCAGATTTCTGCTTCCTTTACCCCCAGGTTTTGGGATAGATGAGTTGTGTGGCATATCATCCTCTCTTTCTAAAGGGCTCTGTGATCTTTTTGGTCATGTGTCTGGAAGCACAGTTACTACATGGCTAAACTGTTGGTGTTTCCCATCCTGCAAGGACAGCACATTGAGTCCTGTGACAAGACCTCTCATGTGTGCTCAGACATGATGGGAGCAGTCTGCTCATCCTCATTTTCATGTGTGTCCCTTGAAACATGTATTTTGGTCACAAAGGAGGCATACTTCTCGTTCAGCACTAATAGGCAGGGTCAGGATCTACAGCCCATTCCTCGTCTTCAGACTGAGCAGATATCCTGGAGTAAGAGCCTTGTAACCACTGGGCTGCTGAGGAACGTGGATCTTTGTGGGCTGTGAACTGGAGACCCTGTGTCAGGAAATTCCATTAACTCTGCTGTGATCTGGTGGAGTGTGAGCAGTAGGAACAGTGAGGTCCTAATCCACCACAACTGTTTGCTGAATGACTTGGGTATTTACTGGTTATTTCTTCACCAGAAATTCTTTGCTGAATTTCTTGGGTATTTTACTCCTCTTTGCCTTCTAGAGGAGGTCTCCTTGCCAAAGCTTATCCTCTTAGGACAAGCTGGAGCTCTAGGACAATTACAACACGGTTTCTGATAGACATCAAGTACATATAATGGAATAGCAATGTATAATAACTTATTCTCTGCCTTTGTCAAATATTGGAGGAATTTTCTTTTCTGTGGTCACCACACTTCGAATAGTTATGTCAAGAATGACTGCATATTAGGGTTTGCAGAGTTGCATATTACTAGAAGCAACTGAGGGCATCGAATGAAAAACAAAGGGAAATCTGTGCTACCTGCAGGTATTTGTAACCTCTGTTGTTGAATTGAATTCTGACTCTGTGGGGAAGAAGGTTAATGAAATGGATGAGGATGAAATGGCAGTAGCCTCAGGCACACATCTGGAGCACGTTGCTGTTACGTCTCTTATATTTTAGAGAAAACCCAGCTTCAAAGTGCAGTGTTGCACTATCTTAAGGACTGCTGAGTGTCCTGGGATCTTGCAGCAGATCATAGAATGTGGGCGTCTTTTTTCTAATGCTCAAGTCGTTCCTGGCTTGAATACTCTCATAATGAATATGTGTGTGGACAGTGACTCATGAATAATGCTGAAGGATACAGCAATGTCCAGGCAGAAATTTTTTGCCCTTTTGCTGCAGCACAGAAAAAGCTGGTATAATCTGGCATGGTTCCTTATGTGCTTGCACTGTTCTGTGACCAGCATTTGTCACTTGGTTGCCTTTTTTTTTTTTTTTTTTTTTTTTACCTCTATTCCCTAAAATCCTGTAATTTAGAGTGACTTAAAGTGGTGGCAGTCACCTATATCAGATTCCTGTGATTTTGCACATTTAAGGATGCTAAAGCAGCAAGGTCCATCTCACAGTACATAGGATTCATCTAACTACTTGTCCTGCTTGAACCTGCTTATCTCTTCCCTGAAAGGAAAAACTGATTGAAAAATGTACTCTGCCTGAATAAATCCATCTGCTATTACTAGTGCACAACAAAGAGCCAGGCTGCTGTTTATACCTCTCAGAAGTTGTTGTGATGTGGAGTGGCATCCAAATGCACAGACCTATTTTCCATCTGGGTCCCTGGGGAAGTGTGGATGGTGTCCTTATGCATTTAAACTGAGCCTTTTTTTCTGCTGCTTCCCAAGCCTTTCAGTTATCAATAATGCTGATCCTGCTCCTCTACTCAGCCCCAGCAAGGCCACATCTGGAGTGCTGTGCCCAGTTCTGGGCTGCTCAGCAAAAGAGTCATGGAGCTCCTGGAGCAGCTCAAGCAGAGGGCAGTAAGGATGATTAATGGACTGAAGCACCTCTCTTATGATGATGGGCTGAGGGAGCCAGCCTGTTAAGTTGTTGATTCAGCATCGTCTGTGTGCTGTGGACATGCACAGACATCATTCTGTGTCTCAGTTACTGCCTACCATTTCATCCAGTCAGAGTCTGCTTGCCTTCTGTGCACTGATCTCTGGCAGTCACTGACCTGTGGTATAACCTTTTGTGCTCGTCAGCTGAAGTGTTGCAATCTGTGGCATCTAAAATTTAGGCTTATTCTCTAATATATTCTTCTACGTTCCCTCTGTAGTGAATGAAGGAAAAGGGGCATTTCCCATTATTAATATGAGATGGAAGAGATGTAACTACCCAGTATATTTTCTCCAGTGACAAGTTGGGAATAGGACGCTCCTGCAGGCAAACCAAGAAACCACAGGACTTTCAGTGGGGAGTGAGCCAGTGGTTCTTTGCTGCTACGCTGGCTGAAGGAGAAACATGTTAAAACTGAGATGGGAATTAGGACTGGCAAAGGAGAGGGATGGAGGAGAATGATTAGAAAATTCTTCTGTCTGCCCTGGGGAAAAAAAAAGGTATTATATTGTGTCAGTAACCATTACCCAGATGAGGTGAATCACCTCTTGGAGATAATTGTTCCCTCAGCAGTAGAGAGATAGTAGCTACTATTAATTGCACTTTCATTGACATTGGTCTCTGAAAATAATGTCAGGTGTTTTGTTTGACTTCTGAGTCACTTCAGCTGCTTCAACAGTGAGTTTTACAGTCAAACATGCCAAATCTCCATGTGATTTGACACTTGGAACTATCCTTTTTTTCCCTCCTATTTTTTTCCCACCTTTGAAGATTGTCATTCTTTGACTCTTGGCTTACAGAGCAAACTTGCTTTAAGATTGCATTGATCTCCTCAGTAGGCCAGATTACCTGTGTAGCTGAGCTGATTAATTTAATACAGGCAAGATGATGCATCTAAAACATGCTTTGGAGGTGCACAAATTGTAATGCAGACAGCTGCTGAGGGTTCATTAGTTCAGCAAAGTCTCTGGTTGGAGACTCTTTTGTATTGCAATGAAATCTCCTGCACTTCATTGGAGTCAATGATATTTCTCACATTCTTGCTCATGCAGATTTAAATAATCATCCTAGAATTAGCCAGGGATACAGGGAAGAAACCAGCCTCAGCTACACCAGCCTCAGTGAAGACTTGTTTACAGATGTCAGATTATTATTTAAAGCAATTGGCACACATTTTGACAAAATATATTTTTGCCTTACCTTGCCCTAAAGTCTAAATTTGGCAAACAGGTAGTCACACCAGACAATTCCAGGATGAGCACAAGTTTCCTGTTCGGAAATCTTCCTTGCCTAGTACTGTAACCTTTTTAAGAATAAGGAGGCTTCTAATGGAACTGGAGAACTCTTGACTATGGTGATGTAGTCACCATAGTCAAGAGTATGAAAACTGAGCAGGACATCTGGTCCTTAACAAACAGTGAAGGCTGTCAGAGCCAGGCTTTAGCTCTGCAGCTTGCTGAAGGTAGGACTATATTATCATTCTGACTTCTTTTCTCTGTCCATTTAACTAAACAGTGGTGACAGTTTTCTGAGGGCTCCTGTATTTGTCAAGCTGGTGCTTCCTGGGACATTGCCTTCTCTCAGGCCTTTCAGAGAAGAACCTGCCTGAGAATATAAGATGTGGTATACAAAGTGTAGCTCCTAGATGGTTTTCCCTGCTGAAAAAGGAGAACTTTTAGAGGTCTGCATACTTAAGCTAAATATCAAAGCCTTGATTAAAGTTGTGGTGGAGGAAGAAATTACAGGAGTGTCTAGAAGGTGAGAAATAAAAATGCCTGTAGAGCTAATCCATAGATACACCTGGATCTAACGATCCAGGATTCTATTTGGGTGTCCCTCTGAGGAGGGTAGGCAGTGGTACCAGGTAGGTGCCAGGCAGTGGTACAGACTGTTACCATCTTTGAGACAATCATAGCTACAATGGAAACCCAATTTCATGGATATCTTTGGTAGGTCCCCTGCTAAAAGCAGAGCAGCTGTTGCAGTGGGAGATTCATGGCTTGCATTGATTTGTTACTGCACCTTACATGGCTCCCTTCAGCAAGGCATGGAGATGTGCCTCATCTATCTTTTACTTCAATGTTGATGATACACTTGCCTAACATTGAGAACATTTTTTTTATCAGTACATGTATAGTCTTCAGCAGCAGCAACAGCAGGTGGTGTGATCAGACCCTGTGTGCAGTCCAATACCATGTTAATATTTACATTACCCTAGAATTATTACCCAGGTAAGAGTATTGCCTTTATTGCCATAATCCTACTGCTACTTGCCATTCTTAACACAGGGAGTTAACTCTTGTGGTATTATTCTACATATAAATCGAGTGCAGTTCTGAACTGTCCACTCACTGTAAAATGTGTGGCAATATGCTGAGCGACTGCTGTGTGCATCTCTGTGGGCAGCCTTTAACGCTAGGAGGAAAGCAGCCCGCAGCAGTGGCGGCGGAACGAGCAGCTCTCGGTGCCATGAGCATCGCTTTACACTAGGCGTCTCCCTTGGCATATTTATTCAGCTGCGAGCTGCGCCTGCCGTGCCCGCTGAACGGAGTCAGCCGGAGCTGGGGACAGCGACAGATCCGGACAACGGGGCTCTCAACCCGCTACAGCGCTGCACATGGAGTGGAGACAAATACTGCTCAAAAGACCCAGTCAGCACTTACTCTTTAGTCTGAGATAATTGATGCTTAAAGCCCCTTCACATGACCAAGTCTTTGTTTTCCTTCAGGGGTATTAACACCCAACAGTGAATAGTTTAATTTCTTTCTGTCAACCCTACAGACAAGATAAGGACAACATGCACAAACCGAGGCTTGAAAGGTGGTGCTGCTGAAAGTTTTGCACTTGAAGCATGGTCTTAGTAGTGAAATTAGTATTTTGCTACATGTTTGATCCCTGGGAGTTTAGAAAAGGCTCTTGCTTACTCATTGCTTACTGGCAGAAACTTTGAAATAGAGTTTCAGAACAAACAAAACATTGGTTCCTGGATGTCTTTTTATAATACACTTTCAGACTGGATGGCTGAAGGCACTGACTCAGTGTTAGGATGCTGCCAGGAGTTGGTTCCACGTTTTCACCTGTGAAATTCCAGACAGACATGGGCCTACATTCCAGATGTGATGGATTTTCTTCACCTATGAACCTCACTTGTGTGTGCAGTGACTCTGACCTACTGCTCGTGTGTGAATTCGTGGTGTAATGTCCCAAGCAGGTCTAGATGTCCATTGTTTCAGACAAGGAGCTGTTTTTTAAGCTAGAGGAGGGTGTGTGGTTGTTCCACAGTCACTGTTATGGCATGGAGTGCTTTGTCAGCAGGGAACAAATGAAAGTGAAAATGGTCACCTGCTGAAAAAGGGGTGACTCAGGAAAAAGGTGACTTTCTTGGCATATTTATATTTTTTCCAAGGTTTATCTACCATTTTTTGGTGTAAGGCAAGTAAGACAGCTGACTATGGTGGCCATGAGAGGGCAGCTAATGGATGTGGAGTGTAAGTCAAGAGCAGAGCACTCCAGAAGGTAGACATGGCAAAGCCTAAATGCCATGCCTGGCTGAAGAGATTGTGATCAAAAAATGTGAGAAGTGAGGATTGGCTCAGCCAACAGAAAACTCACATGGAAAGAAGGGTAAGGTAATACTGCAGTGGGAGAGTTGGAGTAGCTTTGTGGTGACCTTTGGGCTCTTGTGAAGCCAAAAGTTAGAGTGGTAAGAGAGATATCAGTGAGGTAATTCTGAGTTGCTCTCATCTGAGTTGGGGCCACTCTTGCCCACCAAACTGTTCATGGCTACCTTAACATACCCAGAATTCTTCCCATGCTGTTTTTTTTAAGCATTTTGTCTTGTCATTTCCAAAACCTGCTATAAGAGACATGGTTTATCCTCTCAACAGAAAAAAGTACCTTGGTTCAGATGAAAATAATATTCTATATTTCTGGAGAAGTTTTCATGGATATGGGAAAAATTTTTAATATCTTCCCTCTTCTGTAGTGCACTGGCTACTCTGTACTTCAGAGGTTGTACTTTTGTGTTTCTTCAATTTCAACAGAAATGGTACGGAAGAGTCTCCTGGACTGGGATCCAGTTTTTAATTGGGCCAGTTTACAAGATAATCCCAGGCTTCCAACTGGTCATAAGTTTAATTTATGTTGGTCTGTTTTGTGATGTCAAAATTAAAATTAAAATGTTGGACAAGCTTTACAACTTCAGGCTTAATATAGCTTTCACTGAAATGAAGATGAATTTGTGTGTCTATGTGTCTAACACACCCACTCTGAGAAAACGTGCTTAGAGTTCTCTCAACTTGAGAATTGCTGCTGGGGAGAAACTGTAACAGGACTAATGAAGAAAGTCTGTGGGACTGGGATATGTTTGGGTATCACCTTTTTGCAGCACAATCCAGCTTCTTGTGTCTCAGAGAGAAGAAGGAAGAGAAGAGGCACTCCTCTACCCTATCAGCTCTTTATGACTTTGACAGAAGGAATTGCAATTGATGAATCATATGCTTTTCTTGTGGTTGATGAGTTGACAAGAATATGTGAAAATAAGAAAGTAAACAAAAAGCTCAGAGGTTAAACTCCTATGTGACTTTTTTTCCTCTTGGATCTTGGCTGTTCCTTTTAGACATCTGATTTTGTAATCTTTGTACTTAATCCTAGATAGCTGCAGGTTTTACATTTCAGAACTGGGCAAGTTTTGCTATGACTTCTGTTATTCCAAATACCTACACTGGAAGTTTAATGGCTGTCATTTTTGTGCACCTCTGTTTGTAACCAGAAATCAAAAGCAATAGTTCATCTTTTTGGTTGCAGGTATTATAAAATGCATGCACACTAGCCCAGTGCTGGGGTGGCAGTACAGACTTCTGCTATTAGCATTCACAGGCTGAAGCTTGTTGCAATCTGCTCCTGTATGCACCACAACCAAAGCATTTTGCTAAAAATACCTGTGCTGAGCTCTTAAATCTCTTAGAATGGTTCAGAACATACATCTGTAGTGACAGGAACCTCCTTACAAACCAGAACATGTGCAAGGCCTCTTGGTTGTCTAAGCTATGCATGTAGAGGTTTAAAATTAGGGAATTCAAACACTGGGGACTTTTTATTTATTATTTCAAAGCTGTGTATGAGTGTGGCAGTAACACCCCCTCAAAAGACATTATTTTTTCCAAGCTAGGAGTTTAAGTTGTTTAGTAGTGGCTCTGTTTATTATCTTTTTAGCAGAATGTCTTACTATATTTTAAGATGCATGTCAGAGACAGGTGAAATGAATCACATTTAATGGATACCTCTAACTCTTGACTTTGGAAACAATCAGTGTAAGCTCCACAGCTTGATTTTGGACAGCTGAAGGTAGAGACAATGCATTCATCAAATATGTTTCTAAATCTTTCTGCTCATTCAGACTGCATTCACTTCATGGACAAGCAGGGTTAACATGGGTCTGCTTGCAAGAATGTTTAAGCTCATCCCTAATTCAGCCTGACCTTCTCATGGCTAAGCACAATGAGCTGTATGTCTCATCAGACGTGTACTGCAGCGCATTCTTGCAAACTGGCCCAGAATACTCTCAGGTTTAGAAATCTGTTTTGTTTTATTGGATGCTGGATATAGAAAGGGTCTCACTAATACCTATGGAGGGACAGTACTGATTCTAGCTAATAATCCACTGCTTACACATGGAATGGTCCTTAGTACTTCCAGACGCTTTTCTGTATGATGCTGAAATTCAAGCTGATGAGCTTTTGCTTTATCAAAGATTATGGAATTCTTCAATACCTTATAAAGTGCCAATCAGATCAAATGTCACAAACAGAAAAACTCTGGCTAGCACAGCAGAGCCATCAACTTCACTAAGAAAACACCACCAACCTGAAATCTATTATTATTAGATCCTGCATCTGGAACTTTGGTGTAAGTGAACATGATGCAAGAGTGTGTAAACACTCCTTTGGCTACTGTAATAAAGAGACAAAAAAGGCATCTTGGATCTCCAATCTCAGTTTGCTGCCACTGCAGAGAAACATGAGGGAGCCCCAAAGGTAAATATAGGCAATAAAACTCACTAAGTTGACTGAAAGAATATCAGTTTAGTGTTGTGTAACAGCAAATGCCAGGAGACCAATCAGGTAAATACAATGCACAAATACTTGCAGACCTGCATGTGGAAAGAGTTGTCTTCCCTGCACTTCTGGATACTAATTCAACTCATGTGCACACGTGGAAGTACCATGTTAAATCAGGACTAAATACATTTAAATCACAAATGAAAATACTGGCTACAACCAAAACCACATCACAGGCTTAGGGACAATGGTTATTTTGTGATTAAGTAGCTGTATGTTTTATTGATCAGTAAGGGGCATGAAAAGCAACAGAAAGTTATTTCTTCCTGTTTCCACTTCAAAGTCATTGATAGTTCTTACTGTTAAATGCTGGCGAAGACTAGAATGTTAATTTTAAAGTGTATAAATAATTTATTGAATAATAATATCTGAAAATGAATTTTATATACTTCTCTATATGAATGACAGTCCATTATTGAAATTTATTAATCAGCACATTCCACTCAAACTTTTTGAGGAAGAGGGGGGAAGGAGGTTGAGAAGTGGTTTGGAAAAATGCAGTACAGTGGGCTGACTAAATCTTAATACTTGGTCTCTGAAAATGCAGCTATCAGTGTAATCCAAATCATACTGATGAGATACATGACAGTTATATGCAGTCATAATAAAAACTGGAATTCTTTCAATATTAATAGCAAAGCCTGTTTGAGAACAGTTTTAAAATAGGTACATACAATTTTATTAAGTATAAAAAGACACCGTGCAGAGCACAATACAATATATTTCATCTTCAGTTCTGGTAGTTCTCAAGCTCCACTGTCTTAATTGATATTGTCACCAATGATTGCTGAATATAATTACCTCTCTGTATAAAATGAAGCTTCTCTAGATGAATTCATGCTGCTTGGTTTTAAACATACAGTAATTTCCTTTCAATGGCTACTTACACTGATCAAACACTGTCAAGACTGTTGGCTAGCCTGCATTTGCTTTCTAACATATGCTATGATACTGCCATTTTACCCTGTTTTGCTTTGTCTCTCTCTGTTTGAGAACAGACCCTCCAATTTATTAATATTTTTCTGACTTTGTTCCAAGTTCACAGCCAGAACACTGTTTCTGGCCATTTGTACATTCCATTCCTCACATTACTGAACTTTCACTGACATCAGCAAGAGTTTTCAACATGCAATGACTGTATGGTTTTCCCCCAATCTCCCCCAAGTCTTTTCTAATGAAGCACAGAAGGCATGTAAAAATGATCATTTTTTTAGGATTTGAGGGTCCATTTTCTTATTTTCTTGAAAGCAGATGACATTTATAGCCTTCCAGTTTTGACTATCTTCTTTGGAAAAGCAGACATGTAAACTTAAGAACTTACAGATTTTGCTTGCACATTCCAATTCAGTTTAATTAAAAAAAAAAAAGTCAGAACTGTAATTTCAAATTGATTTAAATGATAATGTGTGAGTCTTAAAAGAAACAACTTACACTTCCTCCTCTCTAAAATATATTAACATTAGACTGAAAAATAAATTAAACAGTACAGAAGTGCAGAGATTATGCTATCACAGTAATATCTGCCAAACAAAGCTTGGTCTTTTGCTAACATTAGCTTACTACATTTGCAATACATGCTAAGCAAAGACCCTACTTCTCTAACAGGTACATTCAGACAATATATATTTTATTGAATAAATATATAATATATCCAGTTATAGATTTCTGAATAGTAACTATAATAGATACAAGCAATACCTACGTTTAAAAATACAGTTCTAGGCTTCCCTAACTTTACTACTAATAAAATTAAAGCTGACCTAAAACTTTCTCACTCTGTTGATGCATAATAAAATATATGGAAACACCAAGAGTAAAAAGCCAATTGCTTCTACAAATGGAATACTTTATAAATATAGTAAATTGCTATTTCCAGAGGGAAATCTGAAAATTATAAACAGGAAGTTAGATTTAAAACAGCTCTACCAGATATAGTACAAAGTGGCTATGAAGCGTGATGTTCAAGTTTGATGTCTGTGGCAAAATTTTGAAGTGATGTTTTTCATTTCTGGAGATAACTGTAGAGAAAGATCCTGCTCTCAAAAGCAGCCAATCTTAACCTCCTTAAACAAAACTTTCAGTGTCTAGAGAAAGCCAACTAGAAATTTGTCAGAGTAAGGAGTGCAAGATGAGATCAGACAGAATTATTTGGAAGCCCTGGACTTCGCTGTTTCATAGGGTTTACCAATCATGCTCTTCTCATTAGGAACACAGTCACAGAAGTAAAAGGTATCTGTGACCACTGTGTGCTGAAAAGCCTTACCATGATGGTGCCCTCCCTACAACTCACTTTAGTCTGGTACTGTACATTCTCCAGATGAATTCTGTTTCATGTTCCTGTAGTTGTTTTCTTTTGCTGGAATCTTAGAGTACAGCTCTGGTTGCCTGATTACTGAACTCTTGATTGAGGCTTCTTCTTTCTCGAGAACAACCTAGAAATAATGAAACACACTGCTCAGAGCAAGCAGAAAGAATTGAGGAACTACGCTGGTGGCTGTCTCTGCCTGCCATTTTTCCCTTTCAATTTAAAATCAGCAAAAATGCCTTACTTGCTAGTGTAATGATTTAGGCAACTGAAAAAAATTAAAAACTTCACATGTATGTCTGTCTCCTGCAATGGCCTTGGTTTACTTAGAAACCCCAAACTTACTTCATGAAATTCTACTGTTTATACCTCTTGTCTGAGTTGAGGCCCTGAGCTGGGATTCAAACCCTTCTCAGGGCCCTTGTTTGCCCCAACAAATCTGGAATACTTGTGGGTCACAGGACAGGGTGTTTACAAGGTGGGTGTTTTCCCCTGAATACCAACAGAGGTCAGTGTCAACACTGACAAGGATGGAACCATTACTGGGAGCTTCAGATTTTGACCATTTGGGGACTTTCTGAGTCACTTATTGACTCTTCTAGTACATGTATACTGTTTTGGGAACAAAGATGAGGGTTGGGATTTAAGTCATTGGGACATGCTTCCTACTTGATTTTATTTAGGCAAACGAAGCATATCTATAAATGTATTCATAGCACAAACTCTCACTGATTTCAGAAAAATTGCACATACAGAGAACCTCTGAACCTCACACCACTGGGAGACTTGCAAGCCTCTTGGAAGTTATTGTGATATTGAATGTCAGTTAAGAGTGAAAGAAATAGTTTTGGATACCAAACTGTATCCAAAAGCAAGCACTTAGAGGTGCCCTGCAGAGTAACCAGAATGAAGTATGTGTTCTCTGTTTCAAGGAAGAGGCTTGGGAGACTTTTCTTCACCTACCACCAGCAAATCTTGAGGTTTCATTGTAGAGTGGTAACAGATTAGTTGAAAATTCTTTAAACTGTCTAAACCTGGTGGCATATTCTTATTTGTCATAAAAGCTCTGGTTGTTAATATAAAAAACCATTCCCAGGACTTCTTTCACTTACAGATAAGCCAGAAGTGCATAATGGCTTTTGATCTCAGGGTTGTTAGTTGGAAACTGGCTCCAGAATTTCCTAGTGCCTTTAATCTGCTTTCAAAATGCATCTTTACTGGGAAAAACCATGTGGAAATGTACCAAAGAATGAGCTCTGCTCATCCTGACTGCAGTATGTACTGGCTGGGCCCCCAAGGATACCTCCAGGCTCCTGACTGCCCCCCTTGGGGCTCCCACCATCCTGTCCACAGCAAAGGGCCTCATGTCAGCCACTAGGGCTGCCATCTCCTGCCCCAGCACTGCCCCAGCAGGGTCAGTCTCCAACTCCCCACAGCCCTGCCCTGCCCAGCCAGGGGGTGCCACTGAACTGGCCCACTGTGGGCTCATGTCCCAGCCTGTGTCTATCCCCAGGCAGGTGCCCAGGCTGGGGCTGCCTTGCTCCTTTCTGGGGCTGAGATGGGCTCTGGCAGGAGATGCTGCCCTGACAGAGCCCAGGAAGTGGCTGGCCCAGGGGGGGTGCTGCCAGTGGACTTTAAGGAAGAACAATGAATCCTCTCACCTACGACATATGGTTTTGCTGTGTAGTTTGCTGCTGTTGCTGCTGCTGAATGAGCAGTTGCTGCTGTTGCCGGCGCCGGGCTGTTCTCAGCTTTTCGAAGCGAGCCTCCATCTCCTCCAGCACCTTGGGCGTGTAGCGCACCACCAGCTTCACGCTGTCCTTGGCCGCCTTCAGCAGCTCCACCGCCTTCTCATGGTGCTCTCCTTCCACACTCTGGGAGAACATATTTAATAGTGAAAATGGTGCTTGGATCCACAGCTGTGTCTTTCATATGGAAAGCGTGGCAGGGTTTTATGTAGTTTCCACACCTTACATTTTTTAAGGGACCACTAAAAAGAAAGCATTAAGTAAGACTTATGCTCTGCTGGGCATGTATTCATTTTCAAGCCCTGATTTCTATGCTACTGTTGCTTGGAACATTAAATTTCCAAAGAAGGCAGGTGACTCAGCTGTTAAATAGAGTATTCAATTTCTACCATTAAGTGGACTGACTGGAGTCATATGCCTTTTAGGCTTGTGCACTGTTACACACCTTAAGAAAAAGGGAAAAATTTTCGAATGGTGCATGATTGTCCACATGTTGTAGGACATAATCCAAAACCAAAAGTATCTCTGCACAGAAAAAAACCCAACAGCCTGAACATCTGTGACCTTCACATGGGTTTCAGATAATCTAAAAATAAATAATTTTCTTCCCATTTAAAATAAACCAAAGTTTTACTACCTGCTGAGTTTTAAAACTCTTATGTATTTTGGAAATATAAGTATTGAGAGAAATTATACAAAATTTGGCATTGTTTTATATTTCCTTTTTTTGCTTGCAAATCATGGTCAGAATGGCATGGCATGGACATTCAGAGGAAATGAGAGGATATTCAGTGGTGTCATTTTGGTTTTGCTGTGCAACAGCATGGACTTAGAACAGGCTATGAATAAACACTGTAACCTCCCAAGCTACATGCAGTAGAAACATTTGTTTACTTTCAAAATGCTGGATGGTTCTTATTAACACCATTAAGAAATTGTGATTGTTTTGTAGGGGAATAATAAGATGGGGTGTTTTCTTCATTGAACAGCCTAGCAAACTGCATTGAATTCATGCTTGTTTGTTTTCTTTCCTGGTTGTCCCCAGCCTTGTTCTTCCTGTTTAGACCGTAACTTTTAATTATAAATGAAGGGTTTGATTTTGTTGCTATCCAGGTCAATGGAAAACTCCCATTGATCGGAATAGTAGTGATGCAGAATTAAGCCTAATGCTCTGAGCCATAAGCAAAGAGGGGACAAAACCAACGGCAAACACAGCGCTGCTAAATACAAATCCTGCTCCCTGAACCCACCTCACTCAGATCTTGACAACCACAGTTTTCAGCTTTTATTAATACGATGGTTAAACTTGCTCTAAATGTCTTTATTGCTGCTTGCACTCCAGTTTTCAAGGTATTACAAAAACTGCTTAATTTACCTGCTTAACAACAGCTGCAGAAGTGAAATAGAGGCAGGAAAAGGAAAGGGCAAAGGGAGTTGTTTTGCTGTTGAAATGCTTCTGCCTCTGCAAAACTCTAAGGCTGGGCTGGCAAAGGACTCCTGCTGGTATCAGTCATTCCTCTACAAGGTACTTTGATGACTGGATTATGATAATGGGGGACATTGTAAGGATCTGACACACTCATGTTACTTTAAAACTGCCCACCTAATTGGTAAAATTATTTTTGAAAGTATATATTTACTTAACATATAATATTTTATTACATATACTTATATACACTTATTCCTTTTTTCCATTATTGCACTGGCATATTGCATCAAAGAGAAGGATGAAAAAACATTAAAGAGACAAGAACAGCTGAAAGAACTGCAGGTATTTTGGGGGCAAATACCAACCATTACTCTATCCTGGTTCACAGACTTGCCATAAATATAAAAGAAAAAAATTCACTTTCCTGAAGACAAAAAAGAAACATCTGCTAGCCCACAAGTTGGGAGACTAAGAAGAATATTCCTATTAGGTATCCCTACAGAAACACATGGCTGACAAATTAGTCATTATAAATCTATTTTGCATCCTTTCTGTATCTGACTCACACAAGGTATCTGACAAATGCAGAATCTTTGCCAGATATCAACAGGCACCAGCAAGTGTTTTTGTTGAGCCATCTGTAGGGCTTACTGCTTTCAATTTCCTTTATTTTTAGGGGGTGTGGGACAAAAGTATGTAACAAAATCCCCAGCATAACGAGAAAACACTGTTTTTTAACATGCAGCGAAACAGCTCAAGGAACACTCTTCCCAGTCATGCTGGGATAGCAAATCTGGATGCTGAACACACAGCTCTAATTTTATGTTCCCAATTATGAAGTTGGCTAACCATCAGTGATTGAGCACAAACAAGTTACAGATATTTCATTTCATGTCCCACCACTGAACTGTCTGTTCTATTGTACATACTGTACATTATTTGCTTTTCTCCAGCTAAATCAAGAGAACCACTGAGTGAATAAGTCCCAGTGAACAATGCTAAATTTAGATTTTTTTTTTGTCCTGTCTCAATCTTGTTTGCAACAAATAATCACCACTATAATTTTTGTCTTTTTACAGATTACATTGTGTGGGATTACTTAGCCCAAGACTGGTTTATGAACAGTTGCTCACTACTGTGAAGGTGGTGAGGCCCTGGAACAGGTTGCCAGAGAACTTGAAGATGTCCCATCCCTGGAAGTTCAAAGTCAGGTTGGACGGGGTTCTGAGCAGCCTGCTCTAGTGGAAGGGGTTCCCAACCCTGGTAGGGGGCTTGGAATGAGAGCTTTTTTAAGGTCCCTTTCAACCCAAACCATGCTATGATTCTGTGATTGTGCCAAGCATGCAACTTGAATTCAGACTTTGAATTCTGTTGTTTACATTCCAAATACAAAAATACTTCTTTTGCCTCTCTAAAGCAACTTTCTCTTTTGTCCACATGCAATTGGGAATTTTGTACTGTGTTTTTTGCTGCATTACCTAAACAGATATTCTGCAGCACATGCATCAAATTTTTGACTGGAGAGTCATAAAACAAAGGTGACAAGAGGGTCAAATTCAATATATCTTGACATCTGAATGTTCACCAATTTCCTTTCTGGTCTTTGTCTAGACACTGTAGACAGTAAAAGGATTTTTGAAGGACCATCTATCAATTAGTAAATTGAAACTATTTTCACCTTTTTAATCACTTGTTGAAATAAACAACAACAAAATTCTCTGATCAACTTTAAATCAGTGTGAAGTTCAAGGAACCAACTTCCTTAAGTATTCCATTTAGTTCTTTTTCTTGGAGACTAAACAATCTTTTCAGGGAGGTTTTCTTTCCTTTCTTATTTCAATTTGGTACAAGCAAGTTTTCAAAACTAGTATTTCTCTTTTGAGACCGTGATAATTGATAGAAGAAGTGGTAAAAAGTCTGTCTGAAGTATTACCCTAATATTTTGTTACAACAGAAACGGAATAGCTAGTGTTGAGAGAAATAGATGAAAAGCATCATAGAAGCATTTTTATTGTTTTATGCCTTGCAACAAGGAAGAAATTTAAGTTTTAAAGTCTTAGATTTCTGACTGGACTCAGAAACTGCTACTCTGTGCCTTTGATGCATTTAAATACAAGGTCAGATGGAGGTCTGCATGGAAAAAGACTACATGTTCACAAAGGGAAGGGGAAGGTTATGTTAATTTTATCCTAATCATTTCAATACTTTACACTCCTTTGTAAAAGAGCACACAAAGCAAAATGAAAGGCAGAGTTTGACCTATATCATGGTGTCAGAGCCTTATGTGTCCTCTAGTCCAACAGCCCTTTTTTTTATCTCCATGTTGACATTCACAGTGAAATTACTACAAAATACTCCACCTTGATTTAAATGAAAAATGACCATGGAAAAAATATATCAATATATCTTTTTACCAAGCATACATGCTCCCTGTATGGGAAAATTTGTACTGCTGACTTCTCTGACAAAGATATCACAGCTGGATGAATATCACTAAAAGAAATCTAGAATGCACCCTCCATTGCAAATCAGCACCAAATGTGCTTACCAAATTTCTTTCAATTTTATGTGTTCAAAGCCTTGAAGGTCACAAGACTACAGAAATGCCATTGTGTCATCACTGTGCTTGGAAAGGGCTGAGTGCATTGAAGGCTACAAAATGAAAGAACGACACTCTGTTATTAAGCTTTTACTGCAAGAGGAATTTACAGAATTATCAATTATCATTAAGGACATAGGTTCCTTGTAAATGAGGCAGGTGGTGTGGATTTGAAATGAAGCTCTTCAGGCACTCTCCATTACAACAGATATTAAAATGGCACAAAATTGTTGGTGGAGCTCTGCCTCACTGCACCACAAGCGCACACTGCAGGTCTCTCACAGAATTAATTGTTTTTGTTTCATGTGGCTGCATTTTAAATCGTGATGTTAGAACAGCTGTGAAAAATGAAAATCCAGATGAAGCTCTATCAAATTTCCACATACCACTCCATTAACTGAAAGCAGCTGGTCCCCACGCTTGAGCCCACCATGCCTTTCAGCCACTCCTCCAGGAATGATGCGAGAAATATAAATAGGTGAATTTTGTTCCTTTCCTCCCATGACATTAAAGCCCAGGCCTTCCTCAGTCTTTGGCAGCTCCACCACTCGCGGGTGTGAATGGCCTTCACTCGCAGCAAATGCAGCAACTGTTGCCTGGAAGAAAAAAATGATTGATTTGGCTATTTAAGGTAACAACACTTAGTTGTTCATTTGCAGGAAGAATTCCTTCCTGTGGAAACATTTCAGGATCTTACTCTGACATTTTCTGATTATCTGAAAATATTTTAAAAACTAAGTTCTATGCCAATGTTTTTGAAATAAAGGAATAAACGGAAGAGTTAGGTGATTTGTCAAAGATAATACAGAAAGTTACCAGCAGAGCAGAAGCAGGCACCAGGAAGCCTTATACTGTGGTGGTGCACCCTTATGATCATTAGTGCATTTCTTCTTCACCTTTTCACAGGGAGAAAATTTATTCCTGTGGGATAATTTAATGTAATCTAATGTGCTCCTAGCTGAAATTAAGTGGATGAACTGAATTTTTGACTCTGCTTTGCTTTCAGAGTTATGGAATTATTCATTTTAAATTCTCAAATTATATTCTTAAATTAGAAGTTTAACTTAAAATCTTTGTGAAGTCTTGCAAACTAGTAACTTCTGGAACAGGAATAGGAGGTTTTATTATATAATTCAATCAAAACTTTTATGGAAAAATTAAATCTTAAGACAACAACAGATGCAGAAATCAATCAGAAAAATCTAGATTGTTTAACTTATTCCAGGGAAAAAAAAGAGAATTAACATCAGTATGTTACAGTAAGCTTGCATCCAGGAAAATATTAAATTTCTACTTGATTTTTCACTACAAGCATTTTCTTACTTATTGGTCTTAATAAATCATTAAATAAACATTAAGAGAATATTTTATAGTTTTTAAAATGCATTTGTAATTTAAACTGCTTGAACAATTTTGCATCACACTAATATTTTTGAGCATCCTATAATGCTTATGCTTAATCGAAGCTAGTGGATGATGTGATATAATGGATCATTCCCAATTACATGTTTTTTGCACATGCAGAACTTGTCATCATGCATACATATTATGTTAGACATGAATGCACTAGGAGAATGAAATGCAGACAGCCCAGAAATAACCAGGAAATATTGCACTATTGAAACATTGCTCTGTAACCTGCTGTTCTATATGAGTAAGAAATGAGAATGGGAAACACTAATTGGACTTCTCCCCATTTACTAAATAACATAGCATTAATTTCTATGTTTATCTGCAGTGTAAACAAATCAGGATTTTATATACACATTTCTCCATATAGAACGAAAGATCCTACAAATTTACATGGACCATTAACTTTCAGTTAGGTTAAAATAAGAAAAACGGCCTACAGAAAAAAAAGTCCTATTTAATATGGAAAATACGCTGCAATTTAGAGTATATTGGGTTAGTTGCTACTATTATAGAGCTAGCTTCCCTAAAATCCTCTTAAATCACTTTGTAACACATTCCCAACCTTCCTCTTCTGATACAGCTTTAAATTAGAATCTCTGAACATAATTACTTAATGGTAAGAGAACTTAATTCCACTAGGACTTCAGGGAGTTTATGTTCACAGGAATGGGACCATAAAGAAGTATCTCTAGAAAAGATTTATGGGTTTTTCAATTTATTTCGCATAGAATCTGTTATACCACATAAAGACAGTGTTTTTTGCAAAATGATAATGGGAAAAAGAAAGCCATGGTGGACCCCCTTGTTTGGAAGCATCTATTTTTGTGCATGTTATGAAATACAGAGCATATTTCATACTGGCACACAGAATGGGTTCTTTATGGTGGTGTGAACTCCCTTATCATTTCAGCAGCAGCAGTAACATAGCTGTCATTGTCTTAGGATATAAGAAAGGCAGGTCCACATGGAGAAAGAGAATATATTTTATTAAAACAGGCAATGAATCAGAAAAAAAGCCCCAGGCTTACATTTAGCTGTGGAGTCAATAAAATGTTGATCAGGCCATTTCTGTCACTGTTCATCCTTACCACTTGCTCAGTACCTACAGTTCCTATTAGTTAAAAGGGGAATTTTGATTGTTTAGTTTCTTCCTCCCAAATAACTGTGTCCTCTCTGGATGAGATGTATGGGAAAACAGTCCATTAAAATATTGGTTGTTGCAGGCAGACTGCTATAGAAGAACCAGTAGATTTGCTTTTGCAAAGCAACTTTTCAAAAAGCATCATATTCTATAAAATCATTCTCTTTTCTTAAGCTACAGAAGCAGCATAAAGGTTGAAATTTTCCATTATGATTGTTACCTGGGAAGTAGCACTGGTTCTAGACTCTGGGCTGCCACTGATGTCTAAATTTTCTTACAGTGTACACACGAATACCTGAAACACACACGCGCACAGTCAATTACTAGATCACTTTGGTAACACGTATTTCAACAGCTGCACGTATCCTACCTTTGCAGTGGCCCTGGCTCGGAATTCGGGGCAGCCATTAACAGTTATGGTTTCATGCATGTATTGATACACCTAAAATGTTCATGAAAATAAAATGAAATTAATTATAGGAGCAAAACAAGGACTTTATTTTAACCCAGACAGGAGAGTCCCTTTCCCTCAAAGAACTAACTTCCATTAATGCTGTATTCACACAATCACATAGTCAAGTGTCTGCTAAACTTGAGCAGGCTTAGGTTAACAGAGAACATCAATCTGTGTTTCTCACAGTAATTTCCAAACTTAACTTTACATCTTCCAACACAACTCCCTTCCATTCTCTAGCAAGTAGTTTCCTAAAACCAGCTAAGTTCTATGTTTTCAAAAATTCGTGTTTCCAGGCAACTGACTAGAATGCAAATGATCTGAATTCACCTGAGTGGTGTCTCAGCCTCCAACAATGACTTCTTTGGTCTCTGAACTTTCTTATGAACTAAAAGACTCCGGAAACTGATGTTAAAAAAATATGTAAGCTGCTCAGCATGCAGAAGAAGAAAAAATGCTGCTCAGCGAAAGAATGAAAGTAAAAATAGCTCTGGAGAAAGGTGACAGTGCTACCTTCCATCAGCCATAACTAGGAATGTGAAAAGGGTTGACAGTCTGGTAGGTCAGGTCAGACATGGTAAATGAGTAAGATTATCCTTTAAAAAGAAATTGTACATACACATAAATTACATAAAATCAGAATGCCAATATATATAACTTTCTGTAATTTTTTTTTCTGGTATATACTTTCAGCCCGACTTTCCCTGGTCCTTAACTCTCCCTTTCAAACATCTCCAGTAAAAAACAAGGAAAAGGCTTTGTCTTACATTGCCTTTGTTCTCTAGATGTGTCACACTCTCAGAGTAAAAATAACAACCAAAGCCTTGATACTAGCCAGTTATTTTGAAAGCAAACTTAAAAAATAAAAATATTTATATATAACATACAGAGAGGATTTTGGAAGACAAAGGTGAATGCAAACAAACCAAACCTTTTCTTTAACTTTCTTATAAAACTAATAAACTTTAAATAAAAGTTGCCATATGCAAGTTGCTACTGATTTACTGTGGGCATTTTCTCGACGTAATTCATCAGAAATTTTGTTGTTTCGTATGTTCTGTGTCTCAGGCTGCGCTTCACATCAGAGAGAACCTTTGCTGGTAAAGTATGTTCGTTTTTACAGCAATCTCCTTAGGTTCCTTGAGGAGTGCAGATTCAGATGTACTTTCTCTCATTTGCTGATGCTTTAACAGAAGTGCCAAAACTTTACTCTTTGGTAATGTAAATGTTACTTTGGTGGAGAAGTACTTAACTGACCTACATACAATGGCTTTTCCCATTGATAGACAAATGTTCCCCATTCCCCTGTCCTGAATGAGTTATGCAGTACCATAAGGATGCATCTCTCCCCACTGAGCCTGTTAATATGAAACTTAACACACTTATGCTGCAAACATCTAAATAGAAAAAGATTTGTGTCTCATTTCTGATTTCAGTGGACAGACATACTGTAAATCAAGCACTCTTAAGTAGCAAAATGTTTGGGGATGACTTATCCCCAAACCTTTTTTCTTGGGGTATCATACATAAAGAAAAGGCAAGAAAGGAGATAACAAATGTGATACATTTCAGAGATCTAAAATATCTCTGAAAGATCTTCCACAATACAGCAAAAGATTCTTTGTCTTGACTACTGTCAACACATATGTCATTCTAGAAACTGAATTCAAAAAAGCCTGGGCCAGTGAAGAAAACTGAGACAAGGGGATCATGCTGAAAATCCTCCTGCTTTCTCCATTTGAAATGAAATCTTGCTTCCGTTGAGAATATGGACACTGAGCACAGCAGAAACCAGGATTTTGCCCTTACTTGTGAACATTTGGGAAAAGAAAGCTCATCTATAGTCTCTAAAGGATTTCTGGTTACTTATGTTTTAGTACTGGATGATACCATAATAAAAATGGGTTGAGCCTACATACTCAGCATTATACTACACTGATTAGTTCAGTGTTTATTGTATTATGCTGTAGGACTTATTATTACATAAGAAGAATAACTAAATTATATAAGAAGAATAATTGTGTGTAATTGCAGTAATGAGTCATTAAATACTTTTTTCTTCAAAATCTTAAGTGTACTGAACCACTAATAATGCTATATTTTCTTCAGGTTCCACTTCAACTTAGAATGTGACAGCAGATCCGACATATGTTTTGCTTGCACAGCTTTAAATGCTATGGCTTGCTAAAATGTCTAAAGACATATATTTGAATATTGAACTATTATGACATTAAATTGCTTCAAAAACAGGCACAGTAGTTCATATAAAGGAACAGTTACTAAAAAGTTCTTTAAAATATTCATGACTAAGCTGGATAATCAAAAAGGTGAGCTGATAATGATACATTCATTTCACTGTTTGTTAGGTTTGAAGTCATACAACTTCCTCTTGACTGGATCCTACCAGTATCTAGCTGGTAGACTTTTTAATATCCAGTATCCTGGTAACTAATTTGTATACTGGTGAAAGAACAGACTCACGAGTGTGTGATTTAATTAGTAAAATAAAAAATAATTCAGCAGCTTAAAAACTTCTGGAAAAATATGATCAATAGTGTCATATAATCCTTGGGTAATTTGTAAATTCTCAATGCTAACAGATTTAAAATGCTGTTCTGCAAGGAGTTATTAGTGATCATGGCATCCATACCACAGTTCTTATAGAAAAAAGAGTTCTGCAGTCAGATCTCACTGTCTATAAGCAACAGATGCAACCAGTCTTGAATATTTGCTTGAGGCATTTGTAAATCTAATTATCCTATTTAACTGTTAAATTATACTGAATGTAATTTGAGTTTAAGAATGATAAAACATATACACCCACATAACTTTCTTATTACTGAGTCAGTTTGACAACCAAACACAGATTAATCGTACCTGCTCCACCAAGCCCCTTAAACTCTTTGGAGGGTTCACATCTAATCAGGGCTCATTCTTGCAGTGCACTGAAGTCCATAAACAAACGTTGTTTGTTCTCCTGTAGCCACACTAAGCCCTTTATCTATGCTGTTCTCAGCACCACCTTAGCCATGACTTTAGCACAACAAATCCATTCTGCTCCCTCTTCTATGTACACAGAACACATAAACTGAAAATCTCTTTGTTCTCAGACTGAGTAAGTTGGTATTTAAATCCTCCTGGTATGAAATATAGCTTCTTGTTGAATCCACTGTACGTGACAAGTAATTGAAATGGATTTAAAAAATCTTCTCTTTCAATTCCTGCTATTACCTGTACATCTGATTATATTTTTAACATATCAAAATTCTCCTGAATCCAATGATGTCATCCTTAAGCTGCCTGTATAAGCTCTACTGTAGCTTTCTTTATTTATACAAAATATCAGTCAGTATAGAAAAAGACAAAGATTTTAATTTAAAGCATTTGAAAATCTCCCCTGTAGGATATTTACTGAAGAAGTATTTTAAAACAGTGATCTTTGTTGTCTCCGATAGATGAATCATTTTGAAAGACATCATTGGATAGTATGATTGAGCTGAAGAAAGAAAATTAACATATTACAGAATCACAGACTGGTTGAGAATAGCAGTGACTCTGGAGGTCATCTCATTCAACTGCTTTGCTCAAGCAGGGCCACCTAGAGCCAGTTGCCCAGTATAGTAACTTGATGGTTATTATATTATAATTGCTAACCTGAAAAAGAGCATATCTATTTTTATATGTACATCTATATATTTTTTGAGTAAGACTATATGGGTGTTTAGTAATATTATTTACTGTCAGACTCCATAAAAGCCTGATGGTCTAGTGCCTAGGGAAAAGAGCTTCCACAATTAATTAGTAATAGAAATTAAATTACAGGTGAAATGTCAATGATTCAAGACACAAACCAGCAGCTGGAAGGTAAATGGTAATGTTTCAGATCATTTCTCCCCCACAGTGATTTCTACCAAAACTGTGAGTGTCTGTGTGCTGAATGTTCATTGGGTAAAGGCGTGCTGCAGGCAGGGGTTTGTTCGCACAGATCTCATTTGTGCTGTGGAGCAAGACGTACTCAGCTTTGTTTTCTCTTTCCTGTGGAGCACAGAATACAACACTCCCACCAAGCAATACTCCTGAAAGCATGAATACAGATCTCAGACTTTTTTCAGCTTCTGCAGGTAGTCTCCTCAGACATAACCTGAAGTTATTCTCCCACACTACTCAAAGATTACAAAAAGAGTGCGGGAGGTAAATTACAGCTAGAAAATTTGAACTTGGAAGTGAATCCTCCTTGTACTGTGTCAGCTCTCGCAGGCACAGAGAAATGCACATTTTATTACCTCTCCCAGCAGGAGCTGTAGTGAGTCAGATGCAGCAGGTATTATTGTTATGATGATGGGCCTCACCCCCATGCATTCAGCTGGGAGGCAAAAAAGCTGGTTTAAGATTACTGGAGCACAGGAAGGGGAACAGCCTTACAGGTACTTTAGGAGCTAGCTTCTTACCAAAAATCACTCCATACAGACTCATAACAAAGCAGCAGGTCATTTAGGGCTTGGCTATTTAAGTCAACACAAAGCCATAGAAGGTCCAGGAAAAACAGTGCACTTAGCAGCCTGTTTTATAAAGGTGTCCAGAAGTAGTATTTCTGTTTACAACCTGAATGATGCAGCATCTTTTCTGATGAATTCTCTAAGACAGAATCTAATTAAACAATTTTATTCCATTAACTTCTGTAAGTGGTATTTAGTGATTCATCTCCTGATGAAATGTGTAATTCTAAGTACAACTGTACCTACAATAATGATGCTCAAATTCAGAACAAACTGATCTGAACACCAGAAGGGTAGAGGTATGAGGCAGAAGTCATTTTACAGCAATGAATAGGTGCTCAGAAACCCCCCATAAACACAGAGTACACTGCAATTCAGACATGTGATGTAGCAAGCCCAGACACAGTTTTCTGAAATTTTTAAGTGGGGAAGTAACGTTTTTCAAAAATGTTAGGGGTTTCTTAGCATCATATCATACATGTAAGTAGTAATAATCAGCTGTTTCCATAGTGCCTGCAGTATGATAACAATAAAAAGATATGATTCCTTCAAGAAGTCACAACCTAAGTAAGTGACTAAGGTAAATCACAGGTAAGCAGGTAAAAAGGTGAAATGAAGAAAAAACCTGCAAAAAGACCAACAAATGACATTTTAAAAATATATTGCCATCATCTGGGTTTAGCTCCTTTGCCGTATTTTTTGTTGTTTCAAGTGTAGAAAAGAATTGTATCTATTTTTGGAAGAAGACCTTCAAGGAAGGGAAGACAAGAGTCTGACAGACAGTACAGAGGGGAAAGTTAGCATGAGAATAACCAGAGCAAGGAGGACATAATTGGTTTCACTGAGCTTCTGTAGTCTTGTCAATGGAACAGTGTACATGTGTGCATCCTTGCAGAACTGATGCTAAGCTATAAAAGGGAGATTGTTATCTACTTACACCTCAGTACTATGCATCTGCCATCAAGCAGCTGAATCCATGTCTTCCTAATTGCCTTCATATGTTGGAGTGGATGATAAATATTTTTCCTGTCTAAGGCGTCAAGCAAAAAGAAGTATCCTAATCAGTCTTTTCCCATAGTGAGAAGGGTAGAAGATGCTTTATTCAGCATAGTTACTGGCCTCTCTTCTCCCCTCCTCTCCAAATCTGGAGCTCACTCCCAGGACTTCAGTCTCCTTCTGCTCAAAGACCCCCATTTCATTTCACTCGATGCATGAACCAGTCCTTGGGGCAGGCCAGAAGAACGCCCAGTCTTGTGACTGGGAGAAGTTACAGAGCGAAGGTGCACTGGAGAGCTGCAGACCTCTCCACAGTGGTGCTTGTGAATTCCTATTTTCTGAGAGAAAATGCCACCTGAAGCACAAATTGGTTGTGTCTCTCCCACTCTACTTTGTTTTCATAATTTTTGACTCTTTCACATGCTGTTTGGCATTTTTTCTCACCCGTAACCTCTTGGCTATATTTTCCACTCTTAATCCAACATATTTATGTCTGTGGAAAGGAGTGCATTGGTTTGTATGCCTGGACAAACTCCCCTTGAGCTGTGCTTCAACACTCAATTCAGATCAAGCTGGATCTGAATTGAGGGAGCAAGGTTTAAATGCTACAAAGGTTAGAAGAGATTGTGGTAACCTCTTGTACAACATAAACCATGGAAGCTTACCTGGTAGTATTTTACACCAATTTCCCTTTTTGCCTGAACTAAAGACTTTTCAGAACTCAAGAGTTTTCAATATCTCTGCCCCTTATGGTAGGTTTTCTGAGATTTCAAACAGTATTTCCTTTTCTATAAAATTACTTACAAACATATCTAATTATCCATCTAAGATGACACCTAAGACGATGACATAAAAAAAAGCACACATGTCAAACAGAACTAAAAGTGTGTATATTAGCAGCAAGGAGGTATGCAGCTGACCCAACCACATTTCCTCTTTCATAATTCTTTCTTAATTCCTCTTTTTTAATGACTTTTTACATCTGAAATCTTACTCAAGCTCAAAACCAAAGCAGTGGAGCATTTCCATTCAGCCATAAACCTGTGGTAGCTCAATGAAAGTGGAAAACATCTGGCTAGAGTGTGTTAAGTTTTGTATCTCTTGAATATCAGATGGAATTTCTGGTTTTCTGCCTGTGTTCTGCTTCTTAAAAAATCATCTCATGTGATAAGCATGCTTGGGAAAGCACATTTACATCTTTAAGAGCATGTTTTCTCCAGAAATAGATACAGAGCTATAGCCTCTTGCTAAGATACCGTACTAAACACTGTTATACACCACAGTCTAGAACAGTAGTTCCATTTGGTAGTTGAAAGCAGGCTGATTCTCTCTCCTATCAATCTAGTTGACTCAAAAAATAGTAACATTGTGTTAATAACTACTTTTATCTTAGGTAGTTAATTTAAAAAATTGGGGAAGAGACTATTCTGAGTGACTAAAAAGAAAGAGGATTTGGTAACTGTCTAAGTAGCAGTGCTTGTGAGGGACAGACCCCCATAAAACCACTGGTTGTGGGAGAACGCCACAGATGCGATGTGTACACAACAACTTCAAGTTTACAATAAACTCAGATTCTTCTTAAAGAAGATTGTTTGAGCAAATGAATCACAAAAGCCCATTTTGTTACAGGACTATGACAGGTGATTGAGTAATCCCAAGAGAAGCAGAATTAGGCAATCTTACACCCAAGATCACAGTGTATATTCTGTACATAATCCAGTCTGCCCCTGAGTGCAAGCTGATCAAAGTTCTTTAATCAATGTCAGCAGGACAAGTTGATAGGTACCTATGAGTACAGAGAGGCTGAAATGGCTGGAAAATTCCTGTGAGAGGAAGGCATGTGATACATTATTGTTCTTACTGGAAGCACCAACGTGTCTGTATTACGTAAGTTGTTGCTTGCAGCTACTGAATTTCGACAACTGAATTTGAAAAAGCTGCTTTGTGACAACTAGTCTGCATTAATGTGCTATTTATATCAGACAGAATGTGGTCATTCAAGGTTGCTGGCATTCTGAATATTTTTACATGATAAGCTCTCATTAGCCTTTGAGCAGTTACATGTTCGCATTGGAAAAACCACTGGTGTCTATTTTCAAAACAAAACTTTGCATCATTTTCACAACTGTTGCAGCAATCCCTTTCCATGAAGTAACACAGCATGGATATTGACACATGATGTCATAGGGATGCTAATCCATTAAAAAGCACAAACCTGGAAATTCAGTCTTGTTTAATGACTTGAGGAGATGAGACAGTTTTAAATTCAGACCATGTGTAAGAAATATTCTGAATGCTGGCTTTAGCATTTTCATTGAGGATATTTTATATAAATGTTTCCTTCTTTAGGGGATAGGGGTTATGGAGGAAACTAGGTCAGTTCTACCAAAGTGAAAAAACTGATCTGAATACTGATGCATTATTAAGCTGTCCTTAAGCAGTAGGAAAAAAAACAGCATAGGCCTGAGACATTGTTAAAAACAAATTAAGGATAATCACTGCAAAGCATTAATATTTTAATTTAGGGTGAAATAAGGCTCAAGTTAAAAAGAAATTTTTCTTTTTGTGTTTTTTTGTTTTTTTTGTTTTTTTTTTTTTTTTTTTTTTTTTTGTTTTGTTTTTTTTGGGGGGGGGTGGAAAATGGTGGTTTGGTGGTGTGCACTCTACTCTGACAGTATCTGTGGTGGTGTCAGAAAGCTGACCCAAGTTTTGGTCCCTGAGCTCTTGCCATATGATGCTGAGACTGTCCAAGAAACAACCCAACAGGGGTTACAGACTGGGGCCAGAATCTCTTTCCTCCCTTATGTATGAGCAGAAGTATGTAGCAGATGTACCTAAAAACTCATGCTGTCACATCCTCTGCACATATTGGGTGAGTCAATTGAAACACCCCTGGTGTTGCTGTTAGGACAACAAGACCTCTGTGCACCCCCTCTTCCCTCCAATGTCAATTCTGTCTGGAGTCATCGCTGACACTCTGAAGTCAGTAGGAAGTTGCTTAATACCCTTTTAAGAATAAAGATAGACTTTTATTTGCAAGTAAAAATTATTTCTATGAGGAACAAGAAAAATATAATTGGATCATTAGTTTATTTCCTATGTCTTGCACACTGTTCTATATTCTGCTCTAAGTCAATGGGAACTATGATCTGTCATCTTTATTGTTACAGGTGTTACAGAAACTGTATCCTTTGCAATTACTAAACCTTAGTGAAATACAGTCCTAAAAGTCTCTTCTGCTGTTTCTACTGCAATATACTGGGATAAAAAGATATACCAACATGTGTGATTAGTTAATTCCCATAAAACCACTTGGAACTCACAGCCTATAATTTACCACTCTCTTAGACCTCACTGCCAGTTACTTTTGAGTTCAAAAATACACCAAGCATTAATAAACATCTAATACCCTCCACTTCATCAGTACATGCTGTTGAGGCTGACATATTCAACAGCCATATTCCAAACTTTAACAGATTTGTCAAAACCTTGCCAAAATGAGCACCTGGATGAAACATGACATCATCACACTCATCTCAAATGTTCCTATCAAGCTGAGAAGGCAGGGGGAAGGAAGGAAACTACTGATGCTTCTTGTTTTAAATTTTTGTTTCAACAACAAAAAATCAGATAAAATAGAGTTTTAAAAGAGTTTTACAACTCCTTTTCTTAAAACAATGGAGACTATGCAGCAATTCTCAGCAGTCTCATCAGTAACATCAGTTAAGTGGCAGCAGAGGGATACTGAGGTTCCATCAAGGCAAAAAAAATGGTGCAGTGGCTTCCAACAATCTTTCACTTATATTAATATTACTTGGTAGTTAGCCTTGCTGCTGATTCCTCTCAAGAGGAAGAAGTAAGCTTGAGATGAACTGCAACAGAGGCTATTCTGTTTATTCTGAAGAGTTTTATATAATCAAATAGGATACTGCAATAATAAACTAAAATCATAATGTGAGCAAACAAAAAAGATGCTGAGATGCACCACACATGTTCCACTGGAGTCACCTTCCATAGCACATGCAGCTGCAGCTGTGTGCCAAAATGAGAACATCACCTGAGCACCACTCAGTTTTGGTAAATATGATACAGCCACCCAGACAAACTGTACAAGACATATATGTGATTTTTTTGAGTCTTGCGGGATTCTTGAAGCACTATAGACTTTATTTATCTGTTGTAAAAGGCAAAGTTAAACAAGCAGAGTGTAAGTATAATTAGATTTAAAGCCACTAGCCAACTCTAAAAAGTGATCTTTAATCAAAACCAGTGGGAGGAAGCATCCATTAAAGAGCCATGATGCAGTCTGGTCCCAGATTCTAGAGTATTTTATCTGTGAAATCGACGTATTTAGCTCTAGGCAGATAAAAAACCAGGTGATAACAGCAGCTGTTTTAAATCTCCTGCAGTGAAGTCATGAAAGTGGTAGGAACTTAGTAATTGCACAGAGACTAAATAATGCCTTCTCTCAGATAATGCCTGGGCAGCTTGGTAAATTCACATAATTGCCATTAATGAAGGCCATCTGCTGAGTTACAAGGTAATAATTTCCAAAAGTTCTCATTCATGCCATCCAGGGCTTGCGAGCAACAGAGTAATGCTTCATTGTTTTTCAAAATTGGAGTAATTTCTGATTACATTCACCCTAAAAAATTACACATATTTTAACACAGTTGGGTAATTAGAAAAAGAAAAAAAGTTCTGTGTGTACTGCTAACTTCTGCTTTTCTGCTGAACTTCCTCAGTTCCTAATCCAGCATGGTGGCAACACAAAGAGCAGACAGTTCATCTTAAGAAATTGGATTTTTTTACTATCTAATAAACATACTTTACAAATCCTTCTTTCAACTCATCATTATGAGTACAGTACCTGCAACCAGGAGGCAGAAGGCTGAATTCTGTAAAACACGAATGAATACATTGCTACTGTGCCATACCATCATATTTGAGTCAAGCTAAGTAATGCCCTTTCCTCTCAGTGATGGAAGTACTCATTTAATGGAAACTTATTATTTTTTGTGACTTTTCATCACTGGGATAGTGGGAATGAAAAAGGGATGGAAAGGTACAGTAGAAAATTCTTGCAAATGCTACAGAATTCAGGTAAACTGAACTGGTTTGGCTGACATTATCATCTACTCCAATATCTAAAGAAAAAAAGATAAAATAACAAAACTTTATAATTAACATCCAGGAATAGAAATTTTATTGAAAAGTTACAAATAAATCAATGCACAAACCTGCAAATTCTGAATTAAATTGGTGAATTTGCACAATTCCACATTTGCTACAGCATGAGTCCTACTACTAAACTAATGGTGCAGTGATTCTGAATAAGCCATCAGGAACACTAGAACAAGTTATAACAAGGTATCAGATTTGCCTAAGGAAAAACTCTGCTTCCCAGCCAGTCTAATGAGGCATCATGCAAATAAAACCATACTCTTTCTGTGACCTGAGGTAGAGCACTGAGCTGATAAATCTCTGTCACTTTACTCCTATGTGTTGTCCTATTGCCCTTTTATTTACTAATTGCCTTATTAGTAAGTCTGGCATATCACTTCTGCTCCATCTGACCAACAGTTGGGTTTGCATGGGCAAATGCGACAGCAGGGGATCTTCAGATGTCAGGCTTCCTACTGAGCTTTAATCACAGCTCTGGGCTGTGAATTATAGCTGTAAGTCTTCTCAATACATTTTTTTTTTCCAAGCTTGCATCTTGTAATTTAAAAACTTCAAACTCTGGGCTTGCCCTGTGGAGATGAGAGACTAACCAGAATTGTATTTCTCCTCCTGTAACAAATATGCAACTTCCAGCAAAAATAAAGCGTTAAGATTTGGACTTGGGGGCTTACCTTGGTGCCAACTGGGAGATTTTGGCCTGCTGCACCTCCATTTTCATAAGGACTCATGATGCAGAAAACAATGACTATCTGCTTTCAGAGACTAGGTCTGGGATGTGGAGTAACAGCATTATATTGCAAACTGAACAAATAAATTTTAGGATTATTGCAGCACAACGAAAACAGGTATTTAAATGACTCCTACATTAAAATCTTAATAATGGAATAAAAGAATAAAAGAGGATTTTTGCTTGAGTCCTGCTAATATCCAGATTGTTATACTCAGTAAAGCCCTGTAAAAATGGAGTACACAACCACACTAGGACATCTGAAGTGAATGCACATCTAAGGGTTCCAGCCAGCCTTCTGCTCTCACATATGGCATCACAGTATCATGATAAGCACAGTACCACCAGATTCAGTTTTCACCACCCAGCGGCCTTCTTCTGGTCCCTAACATTTGCAAAGCCATATATCAGGGTTAATAATGGAAAGTGTGTGTGGGCAGCTTGAGGAAATGACCAGACAAAGAACCATTGCACATCAGCAGCACTGGGAATCTGGGCGTTCAGATCATGAAGGCATGGAAATGAAACTAGTAATTAAAGGAAAACATTCCAAAATACTGACTAGGCTTGTGAAACTATCCTACCAAATATATAATGAAACTGTGATTTTAATACTGTACAACATGAGCAAGTATATCTCTAAAGTAACTAGGGAGCATCAGGAGCTCTTGAAAAATATGTGTCAGCGTTCTGCCATTGCCATTTTTATGCCTCTAAGTCAAGAGGGGTCTCTAAATGTCCAGGATGCTCTGTTTATATTTTATAGCAAGATTAAACAAATTTTAAACTACTGACATAGGAACTGTTTTCAAAGACAACATGCTTTCCCAATGACTAATTTCATACAAGATGGAAAAGATTAGAGTACTTCGTGTTGATTGCTTCTCCTGCATCAGTGACTGAATCCTACAGAACTGCTTTTCTGTGACAATGTGATATTTTGGTGGGAGTCATAACAATATAAAAAAATGGTTGCTTTTGAGTGTCTGGTTGCCACATCACACTTTAATCTGATTCATTTTGGCATTGATTCACCATGGGTATTTCCTAGTCAGATCTTATTTCAAACAATAGCCACACAGAAAAACTTAAGCTTTAACTTTGAAATGAAAATTGAGTAGTAAAGGCAAGCTGGGAGAAAAACTAAATACACCTGAATATTACATATTTAACACACAGAAATGGAAATCAGGGAATCAACCTGAAAGAAAACTTTGCTCACCAGGAGTTTGAAGCGTTTATTAAACTCTACTGTTATTCTCCTGGTTCTTGACCACCAATTATCAGATGTTAGCAGTAAATGAAATTCACATAGCTGCTAAGGCATGTTGCTTTTTCTTGTTGATGATCCACAGTGTTTTCCTCAGCTTTTTATTCTATCATCTGTGCCCAGAGGTCTTTAGGGTTTCTTGCCAGACCAGAAATTTACCTTATCTTACAGTTCTTACAACTTCCTTTTGCTGACTTATAACAATTAAGTAACTTTATCAATTAGGTTGTCTAGTTTTATGTTGCATATGAATGTAACTTCTCAGTAGCTCAATTATGCATTCCATTTCAAAGCACTTCATTTATTCCAGTAACCCCTTGGAAATCAGATGACTATAACATAGCAACAGCTTTAAATAAACAGCAAAAACATGTAGAAGGGTAAAGGACTTAATGGTATAATGGAAGAGATTTGTGCAAGTTTTATCAGATGACAAAGCTATAGAAGCCTAATTAATCTTCATGTAGCTAGGGAGCTTTTAAAAGAAGTAATTTTAAAACAAAATTATATTTTTCTCCAAACTGACTTTCAGCGTGATCAGACTTTGGTTAACTTGTTTTCCGGTCTAGGGGTATTCAGGTGAAAAGGAAATACTGAGGTCATTATACACTTCAATTATTTCCATTATTGTCAGAGCTAATCCATATTCCTGCCTAGTGCCAGACAGAATATTTCAGTTGGTGGCACTTATATTTAGCTAAGTGAGAACCATTAATCACCATTTCCTAACATAGCATCCTTGAAAAATGCTAAAGTACTTCTATTTAAATTTCATTCACTCAGTCACTTTAAAAAAAATTATTTCTATGGAATATTAGTGTAGGGATTTGAAACTTGATTTACTAAATAAATTCCCATAAATACAATTAATTACAGCCATTAGATAGATTTCTACATATTAGATTGGAAAGTATGGCATCTCGTATCATATCTCATACTTTTAAAGGCTAATGGGTCATGAAAGTAACCTCCTGCTTCTGTAGTTAAAGAATTCCTACTTGTAGAATGGACAAGACACATTTAGTACAGTGCATATTGCATTTCATCTTTGATCCTTTCACCTACCCTCAGCCCAGTGCTGAGTTTCTCTGGGACTTATTTCAACAATCAAACTCACTGGACAGTTAAGTTTCCATAATTTCTTGGACTAGAAAATGAAAATTTTTATTTTACAAAGTTCCTCCATTATGGTGCTTATAGGACTAAAAAAGTCAGCCTTAATCTCTTTTACTACATTTTCTGATGAAAGAAAATAAGGCTCAGATCTTGCATTATAGAATGCACACAGCACATTGCAGATCTGAATATCTGCATATATATAAAAAGCAGCCTCTTTCAGAATTTGCATACTAACACAAAGCCTATCTCCTCATCCTATTTTGATTACTCCTACCTACAGTTCACACCAGGTCTGCTTCACTCCCACTTTTCTCATTATTTCCAACTGGCTGCTGTGCATTCTCTTGTAATGTCAACAACTTTTCTCCTCTAGTCTGTGTAGGAGCTAATAAAGAAAATTAAAATCTAGTCACCACACTCTCACATCTTGCACTAAGGTAAGAAAAGATAAACAATGGGAGAGAGCATTTGTAGAGAAATTTTTGTCTAGCCTTACCTATCACAAACTCAAACACACAGAAAAATCTGTGCTGCTCAATAAATTCCAGTGTACATGAAGGACAGACAAGAAGGGCATCCCTGATTAATGACATGACACAGCTCAGATACCCTCCCAGTCCCTCTTGCAGTGCTTGGAGATGGCTAACAATGTAATGTGACCAAAATATTCCATGCTTTTATAATCTTTTTTTATATAGAAGCAATTATTTTCTAGGTTTTCCAACAGCTCTTCAATTGGTAGAACAAAAGAGAGTTACAGTCTAAATATCTGCCAAGGACTTAATGTAGCTGAAAAGAGCAGCCACATGTAGAACAACCTTAAGTACTCAAAATGTACATATGTCAATCCTCCCACTCTCCCTAAATGAAAAGATTTATTATTGGGCCTTTTATATGTGAATTTTTTTTTTCTAAAAGAAGATTTACACATGTATCAGAGAATGTTACAAATTTTTTTGGTGTAGAAATTTTGTTCTCTGATAGTGATATGTTAGAAAGATAGATTATATATAAACTTAATAACAAATACATTTTTTTGTTTATGAAGCTGGCTGAACTGTTTATTCATCATCACTCAGTTCTTGTGTAACAACTAGCTCCAGTCACATGCAGACAGTCTTTACACAATACTATGTAAAGTCCTTTTGTGCCACTGAGATGATTTTGTCAAGATCTACTTTCAGTTTATTGAACTGAGAAAGCATTTTCCTACACCAACTTCCATGTTCTTAAATTCTGCTTCTGCTAAAACTGCTTTCTTGAGGCTAATACAAATTTGTTTAAGATTGCACTGATGATGCTGCACAAAGAGTCAAAGCTGCCTTTAACAATTGGAGTACCAGGCTCTGCTATCTGAAGAAAACCCCAAACAGCCCCACAAGTTTTCTATGTTCTGTAGTTACTTAAAGAAGCATTTAGTTTGCTTAAATGAAATGACTAGTCAAAATATCAGCTTTTGAGAGTACACAGTGCCATTATTTATTGTCAGGGAACACTATTTATTATTTATTGTCAGGGAACACTGTTCCCTTTAAAAAGTCTTGAAAACTGCAATTTAATTAGGTGGAAGCCTCTCTCTGATTCTCACACTGAAGAATATATTCCATAAAACAAAGAGTGTGTTCCAATTTGCTTATTAAACAAATGTCTGCTCATCTCTTTTTTCCTTTCAGCCACTCAGCAGTCTCCTCAATCAATCTGCTCCTGTTGCCTAGTTATCAGGAGCTCAGTTTTGCTACCATTAAGGGAACATGAGATTCCCCATTGATTTCAGCAATGGATGATCAGTTCCAGGCAGTAGACAGACAAACTGAAACAGAAGTTCTTGGAGGTTTTCTAAAAACATGTTGCTTTCATTAGGGCATTTAGAGCTGCTTCTGTTAGGCAGGCTAAGAGTCTCCTTGGTTTAGCAGGTAAAATATCTGACACAATATTGTATTAAACCATGTTTTCTTTCTAATAAACTTCCAACAGAAGTGTTTGTTGTTTAACTGCTTTAAAGATACTGCTTGTATGCATGTAGAACTGTGGTGCATCTTCTCTAGGTTGACTTGAAGGAAACAATTACTATTCATTCATCTGCTGTTGGGCAGAGCTTAGGAAAGCCCTGACCACAGCTGGTGGTGGAATGATCACAGTTCTTAGCAGTATGACAAGGATTTCTGACATGAGGAACAAAGCCCACTGGGACCCAAAAACTGACTTTCAAGGTAAGATTCCTGTCAGCTCAGTTAACTTCAGGCTCGCCCCTTTTGGCTGTCACTGCATTCTGATTTTATCAGCACCTCCCTATCCCACACCTGAGCTCAAAGGAGAGGCACTCAAACTTGCACTGACCCAGACTGGCATGACCCCACATCCCAACACAGCACTGTACAGGCTACCACAGACCCTCAGACAATGAGAGCAGAATACTAAAGTACTAATTCATCACCCTTTGTCCTCAGCAAGGCTGACTGCCTCAGCTCTGATGTCTTGCTGACACAACTGTTCTGTGTCTGCTTCTCAGGAACTTCTACGCTCTGCACAGTAGCAGGCAGCTGCAGACACATCTCACATCCATCATCCTTTATACAACATAGCACTGAAAGGCAAATATGCTTCTTTGTAATGAGGAATGTTAGTCTGAGAAATAACTACAAATCTCAAATTCATACCTCTCTGATAGCTGTACAAAACTCACTCTGCAACACCTTCTTTAGAGACTGTAGCTTGTGTACTGGTACTTCTCCAGATTCCTGCAGTTTCTCCAGTAGCTCAATTGCTCTTGCAACATCTGAGTAGGGAAAACAAAAGGGATACAGGTCAGTATAAACATTGTCTAATAAATGACTAAAAAGGGCACACTGTCATTTTAAATTTAAAATCAGCTTTACCTACACATACTATATTAGTCTTGTGTCATACCAGACTTTGCTAGGCAACAACACTGCTGTTGAGAGATCCAAATCCCAAAGTACAGACAAGCCATGCAGGTACAACAGACAGAGAGAGGTTGTCTTAGCAGCAAACAATCTTTGGAACAAAGGTACAAGTTCAAAGTGGCTAATCTGTATTAGAACTAAAATATTTCTTACTTTCTGCATAAGAGAAAATGGCACAGCAAAAACATAGGGTTTGCCTTCAGAAAAAGTGAAAAAAATGAAGCTGTGTCTTTATGTAAGCACCCTCAGGATGATAATGCCCAAGAAAAAAATTTGATCTTTTCTTCTTCTAAATCTAACTATCAACTAATAAAGTTTTCTAGAGACAGGTAAAGTCTGCTCTGGAAGAATGGGAAGTCTACTAGAGAAGAGTAAATGTAACGTTCTTTTCTAGGTCTCCAAAGACCTGATCTACTACAGAAAATTCATATGACCCAAAGAAAACATGGAGAAATACATGAAACAGTGTTTTTGGTGGCTTGACTTCTCCTTAAGCACCTTGGTATTGTCAAGGGAAACATCAAACTGTCTCCAAAGAGCACTTTAGATGGCTTAAGCCATATTGAATGGTGAGTGGGATTCTGGTCTGGCTGAACAGTTCCAGCACCTTCACTCAAATTTTTTCTCTTTAACACTAGTTCCTAATTTACACAAAATAAATTACCATTATTACTATCACCAAAATACCTCAGAAAAAGCCCAAACCAACCCATAAGATGCCCAACAATCCTTTATGGCTGGGGACAGAGCCATAAGAAATAGTGGCTGGTCTTATGGAGAGTAGCCTAGCCAAGCAAGGAACACACTGTCTTACATTAGGAGTGAACTGAGCAAAACTCATCCTGGTCAGTCTTCAGGATGACAGAGCTTATGCAGAGGGGATTTGCTCCTCTGCCACTTCATGGTTGCCTTCCAGCTTTCCCTTTAAGTTTGGCAGTAGAGTTGAACCTGGTAATGCTGCAATCTTGACTATGTGGCCATTTTCACATCTTCTTGTGTCTTTTGCAAAGCCACCAGAGCCACTACTGGCTAGTTACAGCACTCTGCTAAACACAGGTCTGTATCCGAGTAAAGAAATTAATACACAGTATTTAATGATAAAATAGTATTTGAGGCATTTTAATTCTGTGTTTTAAGTGCAGGAAAAAAAACCCAACCCACTTCTCCCTTCAACCACACAACTCCAGAATTACTGCAATGTCTAGAAGCAACCTTATATAATTCTCCTTCCCAATGACAAAGATCGTACTGTTCGTGACTGGGAGATTATGCTAATTGAAACAGTTCTTACAATCCTTGGCTTGCAACTGAGCTATACTGACCAGATGTCTGATGCAACAAAGATATGAGAAATCTTCTGGAAAAAGAAAAAATATATGACAGTGGATGAGATGCAATAGGAAAAAAAATCATAATAAATTTGTGTTTATAAGAAAAACTATTATCCACTGCATCAATTTCTCTTTTCCACTGGAAAAGAGTCAATGACATCTCAAAAAATTTACAATTTAATTAAAAGAGGAAGGCAACTAGTCAGCATGGTATCTGCTGCCTTAGTAGATTAACAAACACCTAAACAATTCTCAAGCTTTTTTAGAGGCCTCTGCCAAAAGACAGCTCAAATAATGAGAGGAAGCATGGCAGAAAGCAGAGTGTTTCTTTCAGGAGGATGATCACTTGGCGGGCTGTAGCTTGCATGGCAGAGCAGTCTTGGAGCTCATACACTTTCAGATGAAACTAACCTGGCCCTGCATTCAACAACTGCACCTGAGCTTTTGCTCCAAGCAGTGATTCAGCTGCCACTGGGCACCCAGTCCTTGTTACCAGATCACAGCTGTATCAAGCAAGATACCTCTAAAACACTTCCTGAAGTAATGACCAGAAAGCTTAAAGGAGATCTGGAACAATAAGGCCATGGAAATCAAGAAAAAATTAGATTCGAGAGAGAAGAATGTGACTGATAAGAGCTAATACATCAAAGAAGATGGTTTTAGGATTTGAGTAGCAGTAAATACACTTGTAACAAGAACCATTTCAAGAGAGTGCAAAAAATGACAAAACATTAAGTATTATGGAATCACAGAATCATTTAGGCTGGAAACTTAATATGAAAACCTAACAAATTTTTTGATGTTCTCAGTAATAACAATGTTGTCACAATGATTTTTTAACCAAGCTGTTGGATGATTTGCCTTGGATTTTTTCTTTATCTGCAACACAAGACTTGTAGCTAGTTAAGTACAGAATCCACACTCCCCAGTTATTACTACTAGTTGGTGTAAACTGATATATCAGACAACACAAAGTAATGGTATGATTTATTCTGAAGAAGCTTCAACAGCCTACCATAATAGATCAGATAAAGCTTCTGTAATTCATGTTATACATGATAGCTACTGACATAATCTAAATCAGACTGGGGTCTTATCCACTCCAGTTCAGGTTAAGTTTTGGACTGTCTTTGCCTCTCAGCAGGTATAGCTGTAAAAGATAATGCCAGAGATGACAGATTGGTTGCTACATCGCAGTTGTTTTGAAGTGTCATCACCACACCTGAAAGTTCTGGGAAACAGCCAACATTTCTATAGTCCTGAAATAAACTACATTAAATGAGAAATTTGCAAAGATTGGAAGGAAACATAAAAAGCTTTAGGTACATCAATCAATCTAAAAGAGTTAAGTACAGGTCTAAACATTTCCCTAGTGCATAGGTCAGACTCTAGAGGATAATTAATCACTTTTAAAGTGATGAGTGTTACAGTACAAATGATAAATTCATCTTCTGGTTGAATAGTCTAGCATGGGTGTTTACTATGCAGCCTCATAGGCAAAACTGGGCACTAAGGTGTCATTTGACAGTACTACATTACTTAACTTTCTGACTCAGAAGTGATTGGAGGTAGACAAAGGCAGAATATCCCCAAAGCATTCTGATTTTTTGCACCTCTAAATTCATCCAGCACGCTAAAATACAAGAATGCTGATGCCCAAGTTCTTGTTTTGATTTATTATTCACCTATCCATTAGCAATAAGCAATCTTCTTTCTCTTGTCACCAACAGGCCCATAGTTTGCTCAATTTGGCAATGACTGGTGGGATATTGCTCACAGAATAGAGAACAGTATATAAATTACAGGAAGAAAATGAGGCATATATTCAGGGCCAAAGCTGTTGGTTATTAGCTGATGCTTTGTCAAGAGCAAAATATAACCCTTTGCACAAAACAGACAACTTTGAGCCAGCTAAAAATATAAAAATGTGAGTGTATAAAATATGAGTATATAAAACCTCATGAAATAGACTGTATTTCCTTCCATTAATAACTTTGAAAGGGAAACTTTAGGACAGGTTAAAAAGTGAAATTTAGCAGTGCACAAGAGCTTAAGTGATGCACAGGTTTCTTCCTGATGGTTCTCTCAAGGTGAGCTCCAGCTAAAACTGAAGTGCTTGCTCAAAGAAGTGATATGACTGGCAATGAGTAACACTTTAAAGTTACATTAAATAAAGCACATAGCAGGGAATCTGCCCCTGTTGAAGTCAATTAGAGAGCACTATCTATGTTTGACAAATACTGACAGAATAATTTTCTTGTCTCAATCCATCTTTGCTATAAATCTAACTAGTTTTGCTTGTAAATACTATCACCAGTGATTTGTTCTTAAATACCATTTTCTTACATAGTTGTGAAATGGGCAAATGGATGAAAAGAGTGTGTGTGATCTTACATAGATATATGTTTAAAAAATCATTGGAATTATGTTAAAACTAGTTAAATTATATTTAAATGAAATACCCTTACTTTTTATCTCTGTGTGTTTCCTTTGTCCTCTCTTGAGCAAAGATACTTATTTTTGAAAAGGATTGTTTTGCATACTCTCACACATCTTCCAAAATATGAACTCCATTATATTAACATACAAATCGTGCTGATGTGGTTATTGTCATTTCCCCCACTCATATCTCACACATTGGTAGGAATTGACTGATGGTGCAGGTAGAATTATTCCTTTGTATTCTATGATATATACATCTTAAAAGGAATATGCACTTACTTCCTCTCCCTTACTAAATCCAACTCTCAACACACTTTTAATTTTTTGTTTTCTCATACACACAATTCCTCTCTCTCCCATTCTGCTTAACATTCATTCCATTTTTTTCTTCTCATCATCATGCTTGCCTACAGCCTTTCAGGAAATAATACTCTTTCAGTGTGGTGGGTCACGTTATCAGTGGAACACAGAGAAGGCAGGGGGCTGTGGGTGGATGGAATGTATTTTATCAAGTGCACTCATCAGAAGAAAAGCATGACTCTCAGAAAAAAAAAAATCTTCATTTCAAGTGTTCTTTCTGTATTTTCATTTGAATGATGAAAGTTCCACTTGCACTGCTAGCAGGACACAAGCAGAAGATGACTACACAAACCCTTTGAGAAACCACTAGAAGCAGGAAGCAGCAGGATACCATACTGCAATAGAAGTGGAACACTGTATAGATCATGTATACATATATACACAGCTGAGTGCAGTTGAAAAAAAAAGGTCATCTGGCTTAGTTATCTCTTTGTTCTGTTATATATGGTTTTCACTTGCTGGCTTTTGTTCACTTGCACTGATGGCTTTTATTTGCTAGACATTTAAAAAGCAAATGCTTTTTCTAATACAGCTTTTACAACTCGAAAGCAAATTATGAATCCACAGAATGAATCCTGGCTGGTCTGAACTTGGTGCCCTTTCACATAACCACTAAAATTGAGTAGACCAGGCTTTAGCATTCTCTGAAAGTTGTCGAGGCTGAGGTTTTACTCTGGTAGATTTTGTGCAGGGTTTATATTTGTTTTAGTTTACTTAGGTTGAAAATTATTGAGAAAAATGTAGCAAATTATTTTAGCATGCTAAACGTGTCTCATTTAATACCTGAATGACTGATGGAAAAGAAAGTATGTGCATATCTTATACTGCAAAATGATCTACCAAGATAAGTGTCTATCTAACCTTCCTTTTTTGTGATTGTCTATGAGAGCACTGGTCTGCAATCTTTAAAATAAATATATTATCCTCTGACTTTAGAGAATATTAGGCAGTTAAATAGTAGCTGCAATGCTACTATGCATTATCAGTTTGGGTCAAAACAGTAATCATACAGAAAACACAGCATTTCTTTACTGTGGTAGGTACTCTAGAATTAAGTTGTTGGGCTGTTCCCAAAGCCAAAATATGGTGACATCTTGTACTATCAAGGTATAAGAGAACAGGTTTCTCATGTTCTTGAGGTCTTTCTATGCCTCATTCCTTTTTATTCTGGGCACTATCACTGCATTAGTATTTACTAGGAAAAGTAAATGTGCTGCATAAAGAGCAACCTTTGATTCCTTATTGAGGTAAAACATCACTGCAAATTGACAGCAAGGATACTCAGTAAGTCTGTAAAATATTCACTAGCTTCACCATGGCATTACAGAATAATAATCCTGGAAATTCGCAAGCTCTGTTCTGTTGTGCCTGAAGACCTTTAATCAGGCTGAAGGTGAAGAATTTGCATGACATAAAGGGTCCTTATAATTGTCAGTAGTTTTTCATTCCTCTAACACTTGCATTCAGGTTCTGTTATTCCTTCAAGCTCATGAGAATATATTCCAGAATTCCTAATGTTATTCTGTCAACTTTTTATCATAATTCCACAGGCCTACACAGGATGCTTTATTATATTTAGCAATCCTCTGCAAACACTATCAAATGACAGCAGGTAATCAATGGTTGGGAAATCAAAATTCAGTGGTGATTAGCAAAGTTCATTCATAATTCATAGCCAACAGCCCTAGTACATTGTATCAAAGTATTTATGTGACTGCATGGTTAAAGCACCAGCTTTGGAAAAAATTCAGTGTCTATCTCTGGAAAATGTTCTGTATTACCAGAGTTCTGCTCTCAGCCACTGGTTTATAGAACACAGCAAATCTTACACTTATGGTACCACTGTCCAATATGCTTCCATTCACCTCTTTGGTGCCTCGCTATCAGCACAGTGCTCTCCTAAATTCAGAGGTCCTTCCATTAACTTAATATATTTATTTAGTCTAATCTGGATAGTTCAGAAGTGTTGAGGGAAGGAGCAGACTTTTTTCTCATTTAAATTGATATGTTTGTCTTGCCCTAAATTTCATGCTAATCAGTAAGCGTAAAGATGTACTTCACCATGGTAAATTACACTTGATGTACAGGGAGCCACAAGCTAAACTGTTAGAAAACAGCAATAATATTTAACACTTCATAGTATGCATCTGTGAGGTCTATTCAAATTAATAAGAATAAGCAAGATCAAACAAGAATAATACTACCAGTGCCTTCACACTCTGGTTTGGATGATATGGGTAGCAGTTACAGTTTTAATGCATTGTCACTTTACAGTCCTGTGGCTAAACATTACTGTGAATACACAAATAAAAATAACAAAGAACAACCATACAGAGCTCTCATGACTCATCTTCTGCTGAGGGTTTCAGTGCTGCACTTTTGACGTAGACTCAGCGACTCACCCTCAACTGTTGTTACAGTCAATGAGGAAGAACAGACACTTTGAGGCTACAATTCATCTGACCTACTTTACATGAAATGAATCATAATCTGGAGTGCCTTGTCCCTTTGTTGACTACAAAGGAAGACTAGATGATTACCTCAGATGTAAATGCCTGCATCCTACATATCAGACATCAGTATGATGAAACCCACTCTTACTGTCCAGATAGATAAAGACTCATGCAAACTTATCTCCCTGTGGTCCAGGAGACATCATACCTCAGAAGAGTTACATTTGACAAGAGAAGTGTCATTACAAGGCAGGCCAATATGGTTTTGATTTAAAGCATTTTAAAATGCCTTAACTGATTATTTTATGGGGTTTTTTTCCCCTTCTTAATGTAAGAGAAAAAATCAGGAAGTCATGAGCTATAATTGAGTATATGTCTGTCAGTCTGACTTTGCCTGATGCGAGATGACTGCCCTCAAAAACATTAATGGTATGTCCCCATGAGTTTCTGCATACATTCCCCCAATACGCGAAGCATTGGTGCCTCACTGTCATAATGTCACCATATAATCAATATCATCATTTTCTCTGGCTACTCATCAGACCTTGTTTTAGCCTGTGTGTTTGAGCTGTGCTCAGATTCCGTTTGCCTCTAGCTTCTCAGGCATACCACAGGCATCCAGGCTCTGCTTCAGTCCATTTCTCAGACACAGAACCCCTGATGCAACTGTTGCACAACTCAGGGCAGTGTTATATACCATGAGTTTTTCCAGCAGCTTTGGCAGCAACATCTGAATAAGACAGGCTGGTCTGAGGAATCTGAGATGTTTTGCAAAACAGCTTATAGAAAGGACACAGTTTAGTTGCAGGGAAAGCAGTGCCATCTGTGATCACAGACAGCAAACTGTCTTGAGACCCCCCCCAGTCCAGCATCCTCAACACCATGAAAGCCGTTCAGTGCTATCTTCTGATACTTCAGTCACTTTGGGTGGCTTGGGCAAACACTGAAATGCTGACATTTCAGGCAAACTGCTCCTGAATACGCTGCTTAGGTCATTCAAACACAACATTCAAAAGGTCCTTTAAATGAAAAAATATGCTCTATGTGTTCTCTGAACCTCACAATGCCTACAATGTCTTAAGTAATCTTGCCCCGCTTCTTACTCTACTAATTTTGATTAGTGACTTCTGTTCATGTCCTCAGCTAGGGATTTTCATAGCCTTAACCAAGCATGAAGGCCAACTGTGAGAACTGTATTTGCTTTATTTTGATCAATCTTCATAGCATATTCATTACTGTACATAGATAGAATGAGTCCATTTTTTTCCTTGAGCCTTCACATGACTAATGTAAGTCACAGGAGCATCTTTGCCAGTAATTTCAGATTTGACTTGTTTGTGCATGTGTGAGATTGACCTGCAGCGTACCTAGAACTATTAAGAGTTCAACAGTTACTTAGAAAGTGTCATGGTACTGTCACATTTCCAGTACTGATTTTTAAAGAAATAATAATGAATCATAGAACAGTAAAGCAAAAATTAACAGATAATTCAGGGCCATTTAAATAAGATGAGTTTCACTGGCTTAATTCAAGGCCTGAAGAGTAATAATGCAATTAGAATTTTCAAAGATGAGCATTTAAAATGAACCTTAAAGCCTAATAATTTTTAAACACTGATATAATTTTTCTTCTTCCAAATTATTAGCTTCATTGCAATTTCTAAAGCAATCAGGATGAGGAGGTGCATAAATACGAGTTTGAAAATGTTCACCAGAAGATTTTGCCATCTGTGAGAAAGATGAAATTACAGCTACAACAACCCTTTCACATTTGACAACACCCACTGCATTGTATAGAAGACATTGAACACAGCATCAGTGTGAAAACAAGATACCGAATTATCCTTTAAGAGAAAAGATAAAAACATAAAGCTGAAAATGTAAAGAACGGAAGAGCATTGAAAACTATGGTATTTTCTAAGGCAGTACTTATAACAAAATCTCGTGATTTTTTCCCCCTAAATTAGCTGTAGAGAAGAGGGAAAGGAAGGTCAGAGTCCTTTTTTAAAAGGTAAAATTTATTCCCTTTGTATGTAGTTTTGACTTCATAAAGTTTCATCATACTTGCTCTTTGTGATCATAACTATGATTTATCGTTAGTCACTCACTAATGAACAGAACAGTTGAGACATGATTTTGATCCTTTCTTTTTGACTAGGTACAGTTGGCTACAAATGCATTACAAAAAGACAACAGTTTTTCTTAAAATTTATTTTGTATTCAAGTAAGAATATATTATTTATATAAGGAATATACAAGCATGTATTATTTAATCTTGTTTCTTGCAGGAAGCGGGGTATTCTGTAGTTTCTGACTTTGTTGTTATTTAAATTCTCAATCCTTCTGAAAGCATTTATTTAAAAAATAGAGATGACAAGAGTTTAAAGCAGTTATTTACCTACACAGGACATGATAAATTATATTCTGTCTGACTTCTTGAAACTGTGAAATAACAGAAAAAAAAAAAAAAAACCTTTGAAGGAAAGCTATAACTTGCTGAGAAAGTATGGTGAATACACCTAGCCTTAATTCATTCAGTCCCTACAAGCTGAGCTATGTCAAAGCAAGGAAACTGCATGCTGCCTTCTGTAGCAATAAACATCAGGTAAAGTGATGCCTTGATAACTTCACCAGCCTCTCTTCTTTTGATCACATCACTTGATCTTGTAGGATCAGTTCTGCATCAGCAGAGACCACTCACAATGCTGGCATGAAGCTCCTTTAAACACTAAACAAAATCACTCTGGACACTTGGCTGGAACAGCAAATGTAAAAAAAACTTTAGATGTTCTGTTCCCAGATTAGAAGAACATAAAGGGTTGATACATTAACATAACCTCAGGACTTGAACATAATATTCACTTTTGTGTTTTAAACCTCAAGCATATGGAGAAAAAACATTCAAATCAGTGAAAGAATTGAAAATTTGACTAAGCTAGAAGCAGAAAACAGAAATTATTATAATGAATAAGCTAGCCTGAACAAAAAAAAACAGAAAGAAAAAAGAACACACTTTCCTCTTAGCTAAAATCCATTCTCTTGGTCCCCTGCCTAAGCAAAATCAAGTATTTATACAAACTATGTGAGCATCACGAAACAAAACTATTGGCATATGGGCAACCTCTTGCCTTTCCCACACTGCTGCTTCCAGTGTGTGTTTTTAGTCTGCATCACAGAGATTTCTGTTGGCAGGGAAGAAGACAGGAAGAGGGGGAAGAAAAGGACCCAACAGGTGTCTCACAAAGGGAGGTAAGGTTAACCTAGGGATGCTAATTCTCCTTCACAACAGGCACTGTGTTTGAGCCAAAGCAGTAACTCTCACTTTTTCCCTGCTCCTATGTCATTACCAGAGTCTCCCGCTGCCTCTCCTCAGTTCTTCTCTCTCCAGCTAATCTTAGCCTTAAATCTCTTCATGTGATTACCAGAAAGATGAGAAAGATGGCTGTGGGCTACTGGCAAGTGTACATAGTGACAATACAAATTGTCACTTGAAGTCTAGAATCAGAATCTTATCTTCTATTTTTCTACATGGTATGAGAGTCTAATGAGACAACAGTGAAAATACGTAATTTGTGCAAAACAATGGATGCAACACAATTATTACATACATGTTTAACACTTTATTTGTAGGTTTAGGTAATGAGAAGACAGTTAATATTCTGTCTTAAATTTTAGTGGATTTAATGATACTGCTTTTTGCAGATTGAATCTCTCTGGTACTTGGTTACATCCTAGTAATTTCTCAGGAAAGGAAAAAAAAAACTTGTTCTTTCTAAGTGTGTAGGTGAAAACTGATAACAGCAAGAAGAAAGTGATATAAATAAAATCCTTTGTTAATAAATCCCTGTAAAACGAGGCAGTACAGATTCACTGCTGGCAGATTTCAACAACTGATCACTGTTAGCTTTCAACTTTGAAACAAATATGATCTTCCAAGAAAGCTGCAACTGTTGAATCGCTGCAGCAATTTACGAACAAAACCTTGAAACAGAAAACCCATGTGAAACAGAGAGCTCACTGTCACCTTTGCAGTTCTGCTGCTTGGTGTCCTACATGTTGAATGATCCCAAGAATTGAAACAGGAGTACTAGAACTCCTCTCAGGTTGCAGCTTGATTTTCCAAGGTATCTACCTAAGATATGAGGGGCACATGTAATTCTACAGTAGGATGCAAAAGGTGGTATCTAGGAACTCCATAGCTATTACTATCGCTTTACAAGACTGTCAGGCTACAGAGGAGATCAGACACACAACCACCTATTTTTCCAATGACTGCTTCATAGATTTGAAAGCCACCATGCCCTCTCAAGTTTCCCTGGTCTGTCTCTGTGTAACAAAGAACAGCTATATTATCTTTTTGCTACTGTGCTGATTCAGTAAGTAGTGTTTCACAAAAACACAGCTGCCAAGTCTATTGAAAAGTGAAGAGATGATGATATATCCATTTCTGAGGGGCAGGATTGCTGCTGATGGCCATAGTTATCCACGTAATCTGTTTCAAGTACATTCTTCCCCAATGCTTAACTGATTGTAGAGGAATTGATCCTTAAGGTCTAGGAGGTTTACTTTTTCAGAAGACATGCTTGAGATAGAAAATTAAAGAGTTAGTGGATGTGAAGGATTAGTGATTAAACATGGGCTTTTGTCAAAAAGAACTAGTAAAATGTAACTGGTTCAGAAGAAATAAATTAAGAGCCTATTTTCAGCAAAACTCTTTCTTCTACAATTACTCCTGTTTGAACAGAAACAAAATCAATGCTTTGATGCTCTGTGTATTCATGGATACTTGAATGTTCCATCTTTCAAGTAATAAAGAACAATCATCCTCTGATCTTCTCTTGAGATATGGCATTCTAAAAAAGATCTTTTTACCTCTTTTTTTCTAATCAAGATTTTTTAATCTCTTTTTTCTTATATATATTAGTAAAGTAGCAGTAGGGTAACAACACATTATGAGAAGCTGTGTGCATTTCCTGGTAGCTTAGCTAAGTTGCATTTGACAAATCTGAGGTTTATTTAACCACTCCCTTTTCGACCCTGGTAAAACAAGTTCTCAAATATATACACACATCTCCCTCTTTATTTAACACCTCTATGATCCAAGCTTGTGATTTATACACTCAGGAAAACATTTTTATTATATGAAAATGTGTGTATATGTAAAAATTATCAATCAAATCTTCTCATCTGAATAGAGAATTAACTGTTAAAAGTTTCTCATTCAGAGGCTGACTCTTCAGCAAATGTCACAAAAGATGATTAGGCTGACTGAGATTAACTTTGAAAATGCCTGGATTTACACATACATATATAATTAATATTTTTATTATTTATTTTTGGTTTTATTTATGTAATTCATAGCACATTAGTAAATGTTGCTTTTAAAAATGTCAAAAATGCACCGTGTAAAATAAATATTTTGTTTGTCTGCATTCCATGTGATGGAAGGCTGACTCACAAATTTAGAGTTATGTGCTCCAGAACACTATCTGACTTAGCTTGGTCTCCTCTTAAATCCTTCCTTCTCATTATTTGCACTTTTAACAAGTGACCAGAATAAATAATTTTACTTAATTCCTATTTCAAATTCTATTGCATTACCTTCAAGAACAGCATTTTGTATCCAAACAACACAGGTCAGACAAAAACTTGTACTTATATATTTTGCACTTGCATGAGGGTCATCTGTGTTAAGGAGAAATGGGGATATACATGTCCTGAAACAGTAAACTCAAAGGACAAATAATCCTCTGCAAAAAGCTGATGACTTCACTTGTTCCATTTTTCAAAAGCCTTCTTTCTGGTAACATCATCAGAGAAGTCCAACTCAAGCAATAGAATGGAATTAAGAAAATTGTTTATTTACAATTACATCAAAAGATTGATACATTTTTCTGAAATTACAAAAATGTCTGTCAGACATCGGTGTGAAACTGAAACATGTATAACCTAGCACAAGGATGTAATCTAGAAAATAGATTGTCTTTTTCAAAATTATCTGTAACTAGAGAGTGTACATTTACAACACAGAAAATAGTATGCCTCATGCCTTCTAATCACTAATACACTTGCAGCCTGCTGCCAATGGTGAATCCTGAAACTGTTCAGCTTCTTGTCATAGCAGGTTCTCTTAGAGGGATCAAAAGCAGGATACATGTGAGTCCACCCTACCATTTTTCTCTATGGAGGATGAATTCAGATGGACTAAAATGATTCATTCACTGCTATTATGTCTAAAGAACATTTTCATCTGGGGAGAGAAGGAAGAATTCAAGGTCCCTGCAGTGCCATCGGTTTGGAAGATGCCTCACAAACCTGTCCTGACAGCACATCCATCTTCTGCAGATTATGCCTTCTTATCAGTTACATGTTTCTGAAGGAAAAATGACTGAGAATTTAGGGTTTTCCCCCCCTTTACACTTCAAAAAGGTGACTTAATGTTAAAAGCTGCCATGAGTTCTGCAGCAGATGTTTCCATCTGACTGCATACAGGTGCAGCTCCCAATTTCCACGTCACCATGCATCACTCTGGGCTGAAGGACAAGGCCCTGCCTACAAGGCGAAGTCCAACCTAAAAGATGTGTGCCTGTGGAGGCCCAGCTGCCTCAGGCACATCCCATCTTGCAAAGAGCTCCCATGTGCCCCAGCACCTCTTCAGGGGAGGACTCTACGGAGACTTTTAAACTGGACACGTGTATTAAATTTTAAACCCATGTTTTTTTACACCACTCGTGAGCATCAGAGGTGACATGTATTTCTTTCCATGACATGAGAGGGTATTTGCTTCCACTCCAGCTCTAGAGCTCCAGGTGGCACAGCTTAGCCACACACCCAACTAACCAATGCTTTAACTGTACAGATTCCTATAAAGTGTCCCAGTCAACACCCACAAACCACTATCTCAATCCACTTACCTTAATCCATCCTTTCAGAAAAATGCATTTAAAAAAAAAAAATCAAATCAATGATAACCTTGACGTAAAAAAACCCAAGCATTTTAGCCTGAAACTAGAATTTTAGCATGCAATGCTGAAGAGCAAGAGAAGACATCCCCATGACAGACAGGCAGCCAGGCAGGGAACAGCACATCACTTAGCACTGCTCCACAGGGCTTCACCCTGTGCAGAAGAGATCTGGCTTTATACTGCTCCCCTGTCAAGGACTGTTTTTCACACTTGATGAATCTGATTTTCTCTTCCTGATGAGTATGTTTTATCTCTTTTCCAAGATAATATACATTATAATAATATATGCACAGCCTGATGCAACTTATGTTTGATACAATTTCTGTTGTACATGGGCACAGATGGGGAAGAAATTCCCAATTATGTAGGCTATGAGGATGTAATGAGAAGAAAAATGACAAGAAGAGATGAAGAGAAAGAAAGGAGGAGTACTCTAGCAAGCACCTATGTACATTAATGGTCAGGTGCCATCTACTACCACATCTGAATTTTGTCTAACAGCTGATGACAATTCCAATCCCATTCATATTCTTATTTCTTGTCACTGAACATGGTGCTTTATAAAGGATTTCAGGAAGTTTTGGGACACCCACTTCACTGGAAAAGTACTTGCTTGAATTTGTAAAAAAAAAACCCCAGAACTCAGTTATGCATTACAGGCAAACAGCAAGAAATCTTTCCATTTCCAAGGATGTATTTGAAATCAAGAGAAATTTGCTAATCAATAGCCAATAGCTATGACCTTGCTATGAAACTTCACAGGGATTTAAGTACCAACACTGTATATTCAGTGTATTCAAATTTCTTCTTTTACCCTCACTCACATTAAGAAATTAATAGTAAATATATAGGGAAAAACATGGTAGGATATAGATTATTAACAAAAGGCAGTTGAAAGTCCCTTTTCATATGAAAATATATTTCCTTGTTCTTGATCAGGAGGCGGTCTTTATATAGGCTAGTTGTGCATTTTCAAAAACAAGAATGTGCCCTTTTAAAGCTGCCATTTTCATGATGCTATTCAGGGGAACTGGGACTGAGATTTTGCAACAGTTTGAGAAAATACATGGTCAGTTTTCTTTCGAAGCAGATTTTAATCTTGTAAGGAAGAACACAAGCAAAATTTGAAATAAGGTTTATGAAAAATATGTCAGACATTTAGTCAAATAAAAAAGTTCTGATAGAGAGGAACATCCATAATGCATAGCTAGAAAGATGCCTCCTTCCATTTGCAGGTTTCCTTATGAGCACTCCTTAAATGTGTGCCAAGGGAAGCACAGAAATCTATTCCTTTCTAACGTATTTCCAAGAGGGAAATGGTACTTCTAGAAAATGCTTTCATCAGGCTGTGCTGAAACAGTCTAAGTGATCCCAACCACAACAAGCTTGCTTTAATTTGTCATTGCTTAGAACATGTACCTGCAGCATGCAGGAACTCACAGGAGGTCTTCCTATAACCATGAGGAGACTAAAATGGCTGGGGAAGATGACATTGCACTTGGAGACAAGCAGAACATTGTTGCTGGATCTGTATGCAGCATTTGAGACAATGTTAGGCTGGTGAGGTGCTGAGAGTCACTGGACAGCAGAAGAACCCAGGATTAGAGCAGGAAATTGGGTTGCTGAACAATGAAAATGGATAAAGATTAAGGACAACGCACAGAGCAATGGAGTTAACTGCACCAGGGCTTTGAGAAGAGCAAGACAACAGAAGATAGCATGCAAGGGAGACCTTGGAGCTCTGGATAATAAAGAGAAAGGCAGCTATTGTTGGCCATGGGGTAGGGTGAAGCAACGTCTCTCTGCAAGGCAAACAACACTGAGAGGAGAGGTTTTTAAAAATCCATAACCTTGAACATAAAATAAAAATTCCAAGTTTGCTTTCTTTTACTTGTCATTTTATTGAAGACATTGGTGTAACTTTATCTCAGCCTGAAACAAGGTATAGCTCCCTATACCTTGAAGGTTTAAGCTTTGAATTTGCCTGGAAAATTCCACCAGTTAGCTGTCATGGACACTGGAGATTACTGATGGGGTGCTACTGATTCAGGGTGTAAGACATTTGCAATAAAGGTAGGAAGGGAGCACTTTCTCCAAGAGATGACTCACTTGGCTGTGGGAAGACACCCAGCAGGCTCCCAAATGCTGGGGCCACCTTCCCCTAAGTGGTACCACTCCTCACTACAATGCCTTAGGTTTCCTTCCTGAGGAGGTTGCTGATTTCTTCCCCTCCTCCCAACAGAGCACCATGCAAAGGTCAGGCAAAAGCCTTAGAGATTAAATTGTAAGTGATTAAAATTTCCATTATTTTGTGAACTTGTTCTACATATTAAAAAGCCCTAATGGAACTTGCACACATTTGTGCAGGTAGAAAGGCACATGATGACAGGAATTAGGGAAATTAATTCCTGTGCTTTGGACTGAAGTAATCTTCCAGAATATAATTGGCTTTCAATCATTCACACACATCATGCCCTTCACCTTTAAATGGTAATTCATTTTACCATACAGGTTGCGAATGCCATTTTTGTCAGGCTTTAAGAAAGCTCCCATCTATGTACTAGAATACAGTCAATATCTTTTGTCCAGGAGAAGACACATCAGAATGTAATTCAGATTTCTAATGTATATATCCTTATGATGTTTTACCAGTGTCAGTGACCCACAGCAAGGGGGAATGCAGAACACCTCCTGGACAGAGATCAAGCAGCAATTCCCTCAGAAGCACAAGACTAACAATACCACCTCTCCTGAAACGCTCCCTATTTTCTTGCTGTGCTGAGTTCCCTGTGGGACATGGTGAAATGGATATGAGGGTACAAGACTTTTAAGGGCTATGCCTAGATCACAGCAGAGAAGTGCAAGGCATAGTGACAGTAAACATGGATCATCTGCTTCAATCAAAGTAACAGGAATCTAGAAAATCTCACTATGCAGAAGTTCCCCTCTCCCATGACTGTGAAAAAAAGACTATAGAGGAAATATTTGGAAGCACTGGTGTTGCCTAGTTGCCTCTGGAGTTGCTTCAGCCCATCCTCTACAGTCGATGCAGCATCATGTTACAAGTGATAAGTGTAACCCTCTGATGAAATGGCCTTCTGCAGGCCAGGCGCACTATTTAAATCTATTTCCTCTTGTCTGTGTTTTTGTTTTGCACATCACATCTTATCATCCTGTGATGTTTTATCTCACTCACACTAATACCAGCTGTGGCTGACAACCAGGAGGACCGTAACACTGGCACGCCTGCCAAATGGTTAGGCATATTCTGGATGCAGACAACAGATTTTTATATTTAAATTAGGACTAATTTGCCTTTTTGTGTATTGTGGAATTTTTAAAGCATAGTTTTGCAAAAAGGGATGTATAATTCTGAAATAGTAATATTTCCTTTGAAAAGTCAGGTTTACTAATGGATTGCCATCTGTTCAACCCTTTGCCAGAAAGTAGATTTGTCCTGCTTACTGAAAACAGTATTAGGGTGAAACTGTAGATTACACAGTGGATTTCTGAGCAGTTTAATTTAAAGTGCAGGCTAACACTTTGCTATTTCAGTAAAAAAATAACTTTACCTTCTCCCTTTCTACTAATGCTGGAATCTAAGCCCAGCAAACTGTATTTGGAGTACTTTGTGGACAGTTTTGCTCTCAATCAGGTTCTAGAAAAGGTGCCTACCTCTCCTTTACAATTCTGAAACTAAGTTTGCATAGGATTCACAGAAAAAAAAATCTCCATCTTACTTCAACAGTCCATCTTAATCTTTTGGAAAAAAAACCCTAACATTTAAAACAGCAAGCCACTGGCCTCAATTATTCTTTCAAGAGTACAAGATTTATAGGGACTTTGAGCCTCTTGGAGCCTCTGGATGCAAGTGAGGAAGGAGGACAACTCGGCAATTCAGAATGCCGTACTGGGAGCGGTAGGAGCAAAGTTGCTCTCCCTTGTAATCCACAGAAATCGAATGAGGTTTCTGGTGAACAGTTCTACGGGCACAACTGCACTGCACTGCAAGGGAACGAGGTTCCATTTTTACGGCCTGAAGGCAAAACTTTAACTGTAAACTTCAAGATTTCAGCACCCTCTTACTCTACCTGCATAAGGTTACTACAGACTCAGCCTCAGGGCTACCCAAACACCACGTTCTCCCTACCCGGACCGAGCAGCTGTCTACAGGAATACGCAGAACTGATCTTCTGCATGCGGACGGACAAGTTGCAGTCACGGATCCCTTCCCCGCACACCCCCGCGCAAGCCCCCAAAAAGCCGCATTTTGCCGGCAAACGATGCTCTCGTCGAGAGGTTCGGGCTCCCGACCCGCAGCCGGAGCGGCGCTGCCCCACCACCGAGCATCCCCCGCCGAGCCACCAGCGGGGGTGGCGACGCGGAGCCTCGGCGCGGAGCCACGGCGGGGAGCGCCCACGGGGGAGCCCGGCAGGGCGAGGACGGCGGAGCGGCACCGAGGAGCGCCTCCGGACCGGAGCGCTGGCCGCGGAGCCGCGTCCTGCGCTTGCGGCACCGCCGCGCTGCCGGCGGCGGGATACCTACCCCATCCCGGCCCTTGCCCGCGCAAAGTTTTATCTCCTCCGTTTCAGACCTTCTCCCGCAGCCCACCTGAGCCCCGCGGGGAGGCGCGTCCCCGCTGCCCGGCGCCACCGCCGTCCCCGGGCACTGCGGGGCCGGAGCGCTGCCGCGCTGGAGCTGCGGGGGCAGAGCCGGCGCTTGCCGCGGTGGCCCCCGGGCAGGGCGGACGCGGAGGCGCGGCCGGGGAGCGGCGGCAGCCGCGCTTACCTCTGTCCAGCGTGAGCGGCTGGACCGCTGTCAGTGTCGCCATGTCTGCGGCGGGGCTGGAGCCCGAGTGACGCGCGGCTCCGGCACCGGCGTGGAGTGCGGGGAAGGGCGGGGAGGAGGCTGGCAGGGAGAGGGGGCGGAGGAGGAGGGTGGCTCCGTGGGAGGAGGAGGCGAGCGGGGCGGAGAAGGTGCCCAAGGGTGGGCGGCTCATCGCACACGGGCCGCCGCGATGCTGCGGGCGCAGAGCGGCCCGGCGCGGCCCGGCGCGGGCTGCCGGCATTGCTGCGCTGCCTGATCTGGGCCTGGCGAGCGGCCCCCGCCTCACCGCGCTCGCCTCGGGCAAAGACCGGGGACCGCGGAGATCGCAGCAGCCCGGGCCGTGCGCGGGGAACCGTTCGCTGCCGGTCCCGCCGCCCCGGGAATGCCGCAGCTGCCGGCGGAGGAAGAGAGAGGGGCGAGGGCGGGAGCTCCGCAGCGCCGCGGGGCGGGGAGGACCGGCGGGGCCGGATCCAGCGGCCCGGCCTCGCCTGGGCCGGGGGCGGTGGGCCGGGCCGGGCCCGGCTGCGGCGCGGGGAGCGGTGTGCCAGGGGGAGGCCCTGCTCCCAGGGCTGCCGGCGGGGAAGGAAGATCCGCGCGCGGAGCCGGGAGAGGCTGTTCCTGCCATTGTGCAGGGCCTTAGGGGATATAGCATGTAGCCACCCTTTTGGATGGACCAAGGCGGCGGCCTCATCAATCCAGTCATCCCTCTTTTCTACGTGCTATGTGCGGCCGGGCATCCTTCAGAAGCCCAGCACGCACACCAGCTCTCCTCCGCGAGGGGTTGTTCACAGACATTTGCCGGCCTCCTCTTGTAGGTCAGCTGCAGCTCGTGTGAACGTGGAGACCTCTGTTAAAAACCATCCACGAAGGTGGAATTTCACTGGAGTTCTGCGAGGTTTGTCCGCAGCATTCTGGTTTTCCTGCCCTTGTCGTCCATAAGAAGAGAAAGGAATGTGGTCAGCTGCCATCCAAGAAAGGTGTGACAGGGTGGCAGAGCTCTACTGAGTTTCAGTTGCCTTCTCTTTGGAGGATGATGGTGTGGAGAAATAAATGATTGAATGAAGAATGGTGTCCTTTTTAGCTATTTCCCTGTGTAGCACCTGTGCACTTTAGGCTTGTTTTGAATGCTGGGATAAAGGGCAAGATAGCATTCTTCTCCTCAGCCACTATTTTTTCACATACCACAGAGAACTTGAAAGTACAGCAGTTCAAGGTTGCACATGCATAAAAGCTTTCAGCTGCAAGGGTATTTAAGCACTAGTATAGAGAATTAGGGAAAATGTGGAAAAATAGCCACCTAAAGTTTTTCGAGCAGATTAAAAATATATTTTGCTGTTTTAAAATTAGAGGAGTTTATATATGAACCACCCACTTCTGATAAACTGGTTTCAGCACAAATTTATCTAATTAACAATAAATATTAGCATATTTGGTTATCTTGGCAAGAAAATGTTTCCATTAGCTAAAATATCAAAAGTTGACAAATAGTTCCTGGCAAACAGTTTTTAAAATGAAAATTAACATCAGGATTGTTATTATGCAAATTTTATGTACTTGCGTAGCAGCTGGGTTGACATAAAGTGTAATAGCTCCTCTTAAGTAGCTATATTACTGTATATTAGATTCATAGTCCCAAATGGAGAAGAAATAAACATTTGAGCTATAACAACCTATTGTGACAGCATTCAAACAGTTACAACATTTAAAAAAACTTTTATTAAAGATATAGAAGTGTGTTCAAATAAAATTAAGAGCAAGATGGCAAATAAATTAGCCAAGTAAAAGTGTAAACCAAGTTGCTTTCCATATTGGACTTCATAGCATTTAGACTTGCTTTCTTTGAGTGCTATCTTGGAAACAGGATTTTGAAGCCAAATGCTGTCATAACAATACCTTCTCTACCAATAAATATGTAGCAATAATGCCAAGAGCAGGGTGCCTGTGGAAAGCAATAAGGTCCTTCTGGGTTTATCTTTTATCTGCTGCTGGTCAGATTTTGTGTGCTTCAAGGACTCATTGGCACTTAGATAAAAGACTTGAATAGAAGTGCACTCAAGGAAGATATAAAGCAGCATTTGTTGAAATTAAACATTTTCTAATCAGCATAGCTGTATGGTTAGTTCCCAAGAATCTTAAAGACCTAGATGAGGAGTACTTTAAGCAGCTGAACCTTTGCAGAAAATTGCAGAAGTTGTACAGCTGAAATTAGCAACTGGAGAAAGGAGGTGAATGAGGCAGTAGTTCTTGCTTTGCTAACTCCCAGGAGCAATGGAGGACACTGATAGCTAAAGTTAGCAGTCAAAAAAAAGTACCAGCCAGCCTGCCATCTTAGAAGGTAGATCTTTTTTGACAGAAACAACTCATCTGACTCTCAGTCTTCATGATGTTTCCTTGGGCTGTACTGGAGCTTTTAATTCAATATCCTATGCTGTTTACTGAACCAATGAAATTAGACTGAATTAACTGAATTAGATTTTGTATCTGCTACATGGACTATTACATTTCTATAACAGATAGCCAGTGGTCAGGTGCCAGTGAATAAGGTTGTTGCTAGTTAGGTGCCTGTATACTTTTAGTGGCTAAATTTTTGTGGTCATAAATGTGGTCATAAAGTCTTCCATGGCTATGCTTTTAGATAATACATATTTTATTATATAGAATTTAAAAATTGCCTGAAAGTGAGTAAACTGTGAAAGATGGTGTCCAGAGAGGCTAAGAAAGGACCTGGGCAACTTCTTATTACTGTGACACTAGCCTGGCTTTAAGCAAGGGATTAGACTGGATATTTTTCAGATCCTTTTCAACATAAATTATTTGATGGCTCTGTAGTAAACTGTCTAAATTACTAGTAAGAATTATCTGAATAGCTGGATTCAATTGCTACATTTTAAAAAGCAATGTGTTTTAATGCTGCTGCAAGCAAGCAATGAAGAATGCAATGGTTACTTCAGGATTACTTCAGGTTACTTCAGGACTGGAGATTGTTTTCGGTAGGGATGTTCTTAAGTAGCTCATTCAGTGTAAGTTCTTTCTGGGATGTCACCAAAAGGACAACACAGTATATAAATGAAGAATGGCAAACACAAATAGGGAAATTATCTTTCTGCTGTATGTGGCATCCATGGAGCAACTGACTGGAAAACTGTGTCCAGATGTGATGTTTGCCTTTTAAGATAGAAAATCAGTTTTGACATGAGGTTGAAGGACTTTAAATTAAGTTTATCAAAGAAAAGAGATAAGAAGGGAGGGAATGAATCCCTGTATGTAGGAAGAGGCATAACTTTGGAGGGATTTAAAGTCTTTAAATTTATAGTCTTATGACATAAGGTGATCCCATCACTGGAAGTTTAACAAACACAATCTTGAGTAAGCTTTGCTGTTCTAGCTATTAGGGTAATATAGGAATTAATCACTTGTGATTGCCTGAAATCTTAACAAAAATCAGAGGTCTTTATAAATGGCTTACTTTGATGTAGCGTCTAAAGAAAATACAATGGTGGCAGTATTCAGGAGGTTAGATGAGATATGAGTATGATCTGTTACTCTCATGACATTTATAACCCTTTGTCTTCACTCAAGGACTGGTGCTACATGGGACAGAGAATTATTTCTGTGCAGCACAGTGCAGTGCAGTATGGAGAGATCCAGCTCCACTCTGAATGCACCCAGTGGCTGCCAGAGTAGCGCATCTAAGTTTTGCATGGGATAATTAATAGAGTCATGCAATGATTTTGTGTTGTAAAGAACCTTAAAAATTATCTGGTTCCACCCCCTTGCCATGTTGAGGGTCATCTTCCAGTAAAACAGGTTGCTTAAAACCCCATCCACCCTAGTCTTGAACACTTCCAAGGATGGAGCATCCCCATTTCTGGGCAACTTTTTCCAGTGTTTGATTATCCTCATATCCTCTAATCTAAATCTTCCCTCCCTGAGTTTGTGGATTGCACCTCAGCACAACTAAAAGCAAAGATTGCAAGAGTGTTGTAATGTCTTGTGAATTCTCAGAAGACTGAAGATTTTTGTCATCATCCAGATTTGCTTTTGGAGTAGCATTTTGCATCTAAAGGGGAAAGAATCCTTCCATTAAAAAAAAAAAAAAATCCAAAGATTGTTTTCCATGCAGTTTCCATGGCAGAACTTGCTATTTGAGGAATTTGATGGTTTAACAGCAGCTTGTTTATTGGGCAAAGAGCTGCATTGGTTACTCATAGGAAATATGATTTAGTGCTTTCTAACTAAACTATATATGTTTTTCACAAGTACAGTTCATTTTGTCCCAGGAGAGCCATGTCGTCTCAAATAATATTTCAGGTGAGCTGGATGCACAGCTACCATGCATGCACAGCTGTGTATAGTTCAGTGTTTTTCCATTGTACTACCCCCTACCACAGAACTGCACTTCACTACAGGACTCATTTTACATTCTAATATTGTGTAATGGATTACTTTTTGTAGATTGTGCAATTACTGCTTTTCCACAGACACTGAAATCAATTTGGCCTTTTTTTCCCCCAGTTTTTCTGAAGATTTAATTGAAGTTGACAATGGGGAGAACAGGGTCAAGCTTTGCCAAAATTTGCCTTGGGCTATATTGAAATTCAAGTGGGGGGGGTCTGCTCTGTCTGGCGAGTTTCCACCTATGATCTATAGAATCCTCTAAGTGGATGTAGCCTCCTAAAAATAATTACTGGAAAAGCTAAGAAATGCAAACCTCTTGCAGGTAGGCCTGCATTTGTTGGGGAAAGTGGGTTGTGCCTTGGTGAGCACGGATCCCCCCTTTCTTTTAGGCAGGGAAGCAGTTTAAAAGCAGTTATAAATAACATCTTCAATCTATTATTACCTTTGTATACACATGAAATCTGAAACGTGAATCCCTTTTTTACTCTGACTTTGCTTATTTTGTCTGTTTTAAGAATGAAATTATTACTTTGTCAATGCTGAGGACCTTTGAGAAGAGTGCAAGTTACCCTTTGTGTGACCTCAGACATCTTCAGTTAGTCAGTTAGTTTAATGCCAGTAAAAGCTTCACCTGCAAGCACTGAACCTGTAGTGAAAACATGCCCATAATGAATGAATTCACATAGGGTTTTTAGTTACTTGAACAACAGAACAAAAGTATTGATTTGCTCTCCTCAGAGACCAGCAGCATAATGAATTATCCACCGATGCCCGTGTCCAGTCTATTAATATACATTTTGGATCAATGTGATTTCTTAACAATAAGCTTTTGAATGGGAAAATCCCCAACCCAACAAATAAGTAGACTTGTCCAAAGAAATATGTTTACTGATTATGCTTCACTGGGTTTCTCAGTGTTTCCCTCAAAATCTCCCTATACATGGAATGACAGAGAAAGAATATGTGATTATGAAATAAATACTTTAAAAAATGTAAAACTGCAGAACATGACATTTTAAAAATTTTTAGAACTATCAGTGGTGAACTAACAGTGAGAGTTTACCAGAAGGTGCATAGTTAACTGTGGATGCATAAGAAAAAATAAAAGGAAGTGCAGGGACAAACCACACTTGCATATAATTGCACATCTAATTAATTTGGGAGCATGAACAGTGCAGTAGATAGCATTATGTATCATAGATATTATCTATCATATATCATATCTGTATTGTATTTCCTGAAATTTAGTCCTGTGTTGATTTTCATGGGAGATCAGTGACATTATGATATGCATATGAAAATGGGTGGGACCTTGATTGCAAGGAGTTATTGTAATTAACACTGATTTTAGTATACTCTGTAAGTACCTTTTTGAAGTCATAAAAATTAAAATATGATTAAGAAGCCCTTTTGGGATCTAGAGTGCATTTTCACATTTTAATTGGGAAGTGTAGAAAAGCAAGCTGCTTCTAAAGATGATGTGTGTGCAGCCGTATGAGTCAGGAAGGTTTTAGGTTGGATATCAGGAAAAAGATTTTCACCCTGGCAGTGGCTGGGCACTGGAACAGGTTCCCCAGGGCAGTAATCCAAGCACCAAGCCTGACAGAGTTCAAGAAGTGTTTGGACAACACTCGAGGGTACATGTGTAACTCTTGGGGCGTCCTGTGCAGGGCCAGGAGTTGGACTTGATGGTCCTGAGAGTTCCCTTCCAACTCAGCATATTCTATGGCTCTGTGATTCTGCTTAAATACATCTGGGGACCAGAATGTCAGGGTGACTCATTATTCTGGTTGAGAATATAACCTTTTCTTCAGAAGGAAAGAGAAACAAGGGAAAATACGGTTTAGTTGCCTTGGTCTGAGAAGTAATTTGATGGACATCTCCACCCATCCAATCAGCATCACTTCAGAGCTGATCTGTGTGACATTGTGATCTCCTTGCTCACTGCAATGCAGTTGTGCTCACTTGCCAAGTTACTCTGTTTCCTTCATCTGCATCCCAGAGGCAAAAACAGCTTCAGGACCTGTGTGGGTTTTAGATGCATACAGATGCTGATAGGACTGTGTGTAGTTACAGTAAACTTGTTTGTCTAGAGGCAGTTTGAAGTCTTAGTTCCTGAGCTAGAGAGTCTGCAAGACTAGTCTGGCAAACATCTGGTTGTACTCTATCTTTGCTGTCATTGCAGTTAATTAGTGTGACAGCATGTGCCTGAGTCAGTTCAGAATCTAATTGTGGGAACTCAGCACATCACTCCTGATGTCCAGAGCTTCCGAGAGAGCCCTTGGGGGGCTCGGGGGCCTTGGAATGTTGCCAAAAGCACTTGGTGGCTTGATTTTGATCCATCTAGGGATGTGCCACTGATGTATGAGGAGATGGAACCTGTGGGAATTACTCGGGTGTGAATGGTGAAGGGAAAACATAATTAGGGTAAATCACAGATTTTGGGGTTTTGGTGCAGTGGGGTTGTGGAGACAAGATGGAGGAATCATGCCCAAGACTCTTCTTTCTTCTTCTTGTCGTCCATCTTCTGCTGTGGTGTTGGCACTTGGGGATTGGTCTGGGGTGAGGGTGTACTTGGTGACGAGGGTGATAGGTATTGGGGATAAAAAGTAAATATGATATACGTAGTTTTTGTTATAAAAGATGTGACTGCCTTGGGGTCACAGCAGCCTTTGGCTGCTGTGCTGATCAGATCCAGATCGGGCAGAGAAGGGACTTTGTAGATAAGAAATAATAAACAATTCTGAAGACCGAAAAAACCTAGAGTCCAGACTCATCTTTTGAGGCCCAGCGTGCAAGAACCATCCTAAGTGTGTGTGGGACCAGAGACGAACAGCCAAACCCCATATCTGATCAAATGGCATATACAATATTTTCTTCTTGGAAGGCCTTCAGGAAAGCCTGTACAGATTTAGGGTTCTTGACTAATTTTTTTGAGAACTTACTTTTAATATTTGGAAGATCACTTCCTCTTGGCCGTATACTACAGCCTTGGAGAGGGATTTTTCACAAGGGCATGTCATGATAGGACAAGGGAAAATGGCTTCAACCTGAAAGAGAGCAAGTTTAGAGTACATATAAGGAAGAAGTTCTTTACTCTGAAGGTGGTAAGCCGCGGGCACTGGTTGCTCAGAAAGGCTGTGGCTGCCCTGTCCCTGGGAGTGTTCAAGGCCAGGCTAGATGGGGCTTTGAGCAACCTGGTCTAGTGAGAGGTGTCCTTGCCCATGCCAGGGGGGTGAGTGGGGTGGAACCAGATGAGATAAAGGTCCCAATCCAACCCATACCATTCCAAAATTCTATGGTTGTAAACTAACTGACAATATTATCCAACACATGCTGTTGTTCACCTGCTCATAGCCCTCAGATGACACCATTCTGGTCAATTTGCTCTTCATTCATGTTCAAAGCCATCAGCTTCACTTTCAAATTGACCCATGTTCTTTTCCAGGCCAGAGACCAAATTCTCAATTTTTAAAATTTTAATGACTGCAGCACTGTCAAATGTTTTCTGTTGGGATTAACACCAGGTTAGAGGGGTCTTCTGCCCTCGTCTCTTCACAGCCACTGATGATGAACAAGGCTCATCTTAGCAGCACTCTTGTCACATCAGCAGATGTCATCAAACAATGAGCCTTCGGTTTTTCTCCAGGTCTTCGTGCCTGCCCTGATGGTCTAGTCTATCTCACCTAGGCAGTGCTGCAATGAGTCTGTAAGTGCTTCATCCTGAAGCTCTGTTTGATGCTCCCATGTCTCTGCACTGGCAGAAACCACCTTTTGTTGCATGGCTTTGCCTAGCTGAGCAAATTCCCTTCAAGGACATATAGTTAATCGTGCTTGACAGGCAGCCCTTGGAGGCAGTGGCTCAGAGCATAGTGACTGCTGGGTAGTTGCCAGCTTGCTCCTGACAAGTGATGTGAGGGTGTGGACAGAGCGACCAGCTCAGGTTTTTACCTTGTGATCTGGTCCCTGCGGGGGCACAGCAATGTAAGAGCATTCCTAGCCAAGGCCTTCTGCTTTACCACAGAGTAAGGTGGTAGAGTGAGGGTGAGGGGGAGAAATCATCAGAGAAAAACTATGTCCTGGCTTGATTCTACTCAGCTTAGTTTTTCTGAGTCCAGTTTTGTCCTTTGATTTCAGTAACACTTTTTTTGTTTGTTTTTTATACAATGCCCGCCTGTACCCTGGCCAGTATATGCACTTCGCATACCGAATTACCCTAGATGCATTGAGGAGCTGCCCTAAGGGGTTGATTGCCTAGGGGTTGATGCTAAGGTAATTGAGTCTACTTCTGCTGGTCCAGCCATGAAGGTAATAAAATTAGCTAAAAAATCAGTGAAGATACAGCACTGATTTTATAGTAGGGGAATGGATCTTCACAATCCTCAAAAGGGTTGTCTGAGGAAAGGCTGAAGTACTGCTGATTGTTATTGTCACCTTTCTTTACAGGGAAAATTTCATACACTGAGACCAAGCCTTTCAAATCCTGCTCTTGTCCAGCACCTTTCCTGCAGTTACACCTGAATTTCACTTGCCTTCACCAGTGTAATACATTCAGCTTTTCTATCCAGGATCCTCTCCACAAGATGTACCTGCTGAATTTTTTGGTAACTGCCAGTGAGTACTGGAGGTGCACTGTTGAAATCATGTCAGGATTAGGTCCCATATACAATGACACGCAGCTACAAGAAACCTGGACTGGCCTAATACTCTTATTAATAGTATTAATGCTAAGGCATTCATGCTATCACTACAGTTCCTCCTATTGTGTTGATAGCTGCTCCTTTTATCACTTGATGATATCTCATGTACTAAGAGAGATAGAAGGACTTGATAAGTCTGAGTGATCAGAATAAATTTGGGTCCAGCAACTTTACCTCCTGTCTCCAGATCCAGTTTGGTTGTGCCAGCTAGGGAATGTCCCCTGATTTTCCCCACTGCTCTGAGTTGCTAACCAGAATGGAGCAGGAGACCTATACAATGTCTGCTATTAGAAAGACTGAACTAAATTAGCTTTGCTGAAGCCAAGAGGCCTCCATAAGGTTGAAAATTTCTGTGTCACATTCTTCAGTGCTGTGTGTGCAACCTTGTGGGCAGTCAGGCTTTGGGCTCATTATGCATCACTAAGAAAATGTCAATGGATTGGAAGTGGGTATTGGAACACTGAACAGCTCAGAAACTCAGCCAGGACAATACAACGGAAGGGCACTGATACCAGCAGACTGTGGGATAGGAATTTGCATGACTTGTCATTTTGTCTTTTGCTCTCTCTCCCTGCAAAAGGTCTCAATTTTTCAGTAAACTAATTTTTGTTTTCCTTCTGAAGTGAAACTAAACAGACTATTTTGAACTTGAGTTTTCTGGCAGCAAGAAGGGAAACTCTTCATATCATAGAAGGGCCAGCGAAGGTTTTAAAATCCATTTTCTCTTTTCCACTCCAGAGATACCTGTGGATTCTTAGTATCCATGCAAAAGAAAGTATGTGTCTGTTTTCCTAGGCTGTGAAGGATTTCAAAACTGTCTTTATGTAAAAGTACTGAAGTTTTCAGTACTCCAGGATATTTCCAAGAGAACAGGACTATTATGAATTACTATGATTAATTAAGAAGTGCAGGGGATTTCAGAATCTTGATTCACATTGTTCTTCTGGTGCAGGATGAGAAATAGAAAAGAGCTCAAAAGATCTTCCCCTCTATATCCAGACCTTGTAACACTATCCCCCGTCAATTATGTGTGCTTTACACTTACATTCTGTGTAGATGTCGGAGGAGAAGCTTTTCCCCAAACACACTGCTCATCTTCCAGGCCAGCAATGCAGAAGCAGAGCTGGCTTTAAGCTCAGCCAATTTAGGCAACAAAATAAAGGAGAACACAGCATATCTTTATGGCTGCCTGAACTCCATGGTCATGCTGAAGGTGAATGTTCCTGCTCGCAGGGAAGTCTGACATGCATTTAGAGACAGCAGTCCAGACACCTTCTATCTGTGCTGCATGGCAAAATGCTGTCTGCTGGCAGGCTAGATCCTTCAGTGTTTGCTTTGCTGGAAAGCTGACTGTAGCTTTGTTTGGTACAGGGTTTGGATTAGTGCCATTTCTTCCATTTACATGTGAGCAACCAAGTCAGGTGAAGACCAGGCAATTTTTCAGGAGAAAACGGTGTGTTCTTGTTTCCTGATGGAGCAATTTCATGTGTCTGTGCTGATTTGACAGATGGAGCAAGTTAAGTCAGGGGAGAATGATAAAGCAAGTCAAGACCCCAGGATCCAGATGGCTCAGCCAACAAAGTCCCATATAAACACTATCCAGATTTATGTTTGGACTCAATAATCTTAAAGGTATTTTTCAACCAGAATGACTCTTGACCCTCTGTGATGGTCTCTCTAGAGACTGATGTGAAAGTTTGATTCCCTCCCTCTAGTTTATTTCATGGTCATGCTATTATTCCTTGATTCCTGCACTTCAGTTAAAATACCATGTTTGATAGACCTAGAGGACTGAATGCTACAGTCCTTAATGCCTGTGTTGGTATTTCTGATAAAAGCTAAAGGCTGTTGTCAGCCATAAATCTACTACCACATATTCAATTGAATATCTAAGTGAATTTTATGCTGTGAGACTGGCCTACTAAGGGACTTTCTTAGTATTAAGTGCAGAAAATGCTTTTTAAGTGTGTTTCCATGGAATTCAACCCCTGAAAAATTAAAAATGCTTTCTGTGATACATGCCAGAAGTGAATCTTCATGTACAACAAATGAATTGCAGTGAGCCATGAAGGATATTTTAGGATCCAGTGCTGCCAGATTTTGAGTTGTGCTAATTCTCTGGAAAGTTGAGTAGGGGAAGGCCTCTGTGGAGAACCCCAGGGCTTTTGAACTTGCATTGTTCAAAGCCACTTTTCCTCTTCCCACATAAAAATACAAATTGCATGGAGTGCAGCAAAAGAAAATACAACAGGCATTATTTTCCAGGCTTGCTAAACAAAACAACATTGTGGACAAATGAAAAGGAACAGTCAGCCTTTATGCTGAGCATAGCAAGAACTATTTGAGACATAATTTATCAATTGCATTAATTAGTTTTCAGGGTTAATGTTATTATTCATGGATTAGATTATCACCCACAAGAACAGAAGAACAGAAAAAATCCAAGAGACTAGGCAAAGAAAAGATGTGTTTTGCCCATCAGTGGGTTGATAAATATTTCAATACAGAAATGGTCAATACTCTAGGGCAAAGCAAAACTGCAAGTGTTGAGAATTTCCTGAATAAAGCTTCCATCACCAGCTGTTAGGCATTTAAAAGGCATTACTTCATTTTCCACTAACCACAAAACAAATTGTGGCTGGCACAGGAAGGCATTCTGGCTTTGCATCACTGAGATTTTAAAAAAGAGAAAAATGATTGTTTTCTTCAGACCAAAATGAATGCTGTGGAGTGTGTTTAAGACCAGCTTCAATTATCAAAAAAACTGGGATTTAAATATTTCTACCAGTATAATATCAGGAAACTTCAGGCATTAAATGGTATTCATTGGGTTTGGTTTCATTCATATCAAAAAACAAAGATTGGCACATTCCAGATTTTAGATGTAGAGATTTAAAAGAGAAGGTATTCTCACCCCCCTTTTTATGAAGACAATTTTCCTAATATAGTGTAGTAATTTCAGGGAGTAGGATTATTAATCAGCTAGAAAACTGGCCTTGTTTCTTAGATTTGGGCAGAATATAATTATTGTAAAGCTTTAGAGAACAGATGGCCAGAGATTTCAGAATTGATAAATACCAGCTCTCTGCTTTGGACTGGTCGGTGTTAGGCCTAGAGGTCACATTCAGGCTGCTCTGAGTTTTCCTGCAATATCTGAATGTAACAGGACTCTTCAGCCTCTCAGGGCTTCCTGTAAGGATCCAGCCTTGGTCACTCAGCAATGCAATGGGGTACCACTGGAAAGCACTGCTGCACAGGGCTCCCGCACATGGCTAGCAAAGGAATGAGACAGCTGTACCAAGATGAATTTTGCTTACTTTGGCTTCGTTTCTACTGGTTATCTTGACTGTCAGCATCACTGTCATTGCTAGATCATGCTTGATTACAACCTTCTGATTACTCTTTTTTATTTTCCCTGAAAAATATTTAAGGATCAAGAAACACTGAATGAATCCAAAAGGATTTTTTTAAATTTTGGGTGCAGACAGACTTAAAATATGGCAGGAGGGATCAATAGTGGAGGATGTTTCAGTGGAAGCAAATTCTTCAGAATTATTTCCTTTCTTTTTAGCCCTTTCCAGACACAGTGGAGCTTCAGCTTAGCCAACTGCCACAACATTTCTGGCTCTCAAACTTTGGGATATATCAAAAAAAAAAAATAAAAAAAAATATATGCTGCTGTCTTCACATGGCTTATGGAAACAAGGAATGTCTGTGTGAACTGCTATGTGTTTCATGCTGTCAGCACTCTTGACAAGGTTCTGCAGATGTGGGGATTGCTTGGGAAAAAGTTGAGCAAAGACTGAAGAATCTTAGGAAGTGAAGGGGATCACTCAGGGTTTATTCTGAAAGCGTGTGAGTAGTTTCTGGTGCCTCCCAGAGTTAAAAAGAGAAGTATCATATGGCCTGTTACAACAAAAGTTGCAAGGAAATGCTTGTAGGTCTTTCTCTAATTATCTTGGGAGTGCCTGTTAGAAATACAGGTATTCACAATCTTGGGCAATAGCAGACTGACATGCACCTTTAAAGCATATTTTGTGTTTGTAGCCTTTTAGCATTGGATGGTATCTTCTAACATGCAGCTTGTGATAGCAGCTACCTGAATTGGTGTGTTTTCTCTCATGCTATAATGTTTTTTCCACAAGCAAGAGAGATTAATCAAAATCAGAAATTTAAGTCACTGCTCCCTTTAACCACTTATAGGATTAGAGAAGACAGCAACACAGACATCAATTATTAAACCATAATTTACCTTATTGTGTCCAGAATAACTAACTTCAAAGAAAATGCCATTTATTTTTCAGTAGCACACAACATAATTTATGCATTGCATTTGAAGTATGTGAACTTCAGTGATGAGTTAACATAAATATTCAAGATTTGATTTAGGAATTCCAGCAAAGGAACAAACTCTTTGTCCTTATCTTTCACTGCCTGTAATCATTTCTCCTTGCTAGGTGACTGTTGCTATTCTTGGTGATTGGCAGAGCAGTCTGTGAAGCTGACTGTCAGCAAAATGACATGAATTATATTATCACCTCTCCCTTTCTTATACACTGCTTCATCATTTGTATCTTAGTTTTGAATGTTGTTATTAGGCCTGATGTTCTTCTGTTCTCTAAATCTTGAAGAAAAGGGTATTTTTTTACTTTTACATGCTATAGTTAACATTTTCTTCCTCAATATAAGGAGATTATAACAATTTTTTGGAATATATTTATATAGGCAATAAAAGTGATTTCTTGAAAATGTTATTCCTTTTCTTCCTTTTAACATGTGATGGTACATTGCTGCAATTTTTCTTTCTTCCAGTCATTCACCCCTTACCAACCTCAAACTGTCTGAATCTGATCCCAGTTCATTGCGTCTGATGTACTGAATCAGTAATTTGGTGGGCTGAAAGTCCTGCCAAATTATTACACTCCTGATCTTTTTGTGAAAAAAAAAAAAAAAAAAGGGAGGACCTGATAGGTGAAGTCAAGAAGAACTTTGATGTCCATACAGTTGCAGTCTTAACAGTTTTATCAGCAAGGTATCAGCATCCCAGGTCTTTTCATAGAATGACCATGATACTGATGTAAATGGCTCTTTCCTCACTCCAGGGCTTATTTTCATGTGTTGTCTACACCTTACTTTTTCTTCATTAATTTGCCATGTGGCATCACATCTGGGTTTGCAATGTGTGTTTTGGTCTACATATTCTGAGTTTTGTGAAGCCTAATGCATGTTTTGTACAGCTCCCAAGGTTACATTCATTCAATAACCAGTTGTTGACTGCTGGAGAGTTTTTATAGCCCTGGGGCCACCAGCATCATCCTCTGCCCAAATTCTCAATGTCCTTGCTGTCACCTCATGCTTGTACTCCTGTACTCTACATTATTTTAATGTAAAAAGTTATATTAATATACCATTCCCTATGGTAACTATTTGTTGCTATAATCTATTAGCTACAGAAATATATGAAAAATAACATGAGAATATTTTATCACACATTTAATTTATTAAAACCAATACTGTATTTCATTTTTACTGCTTGCTAACTGTTCCTTAGCTTTCAATATGACTTACTTTTAGGATCAAAGTTACTGCTTTTCCTTTTTTAGTGGAAGTCTGGTAGCTATACCTTTTCTGTATTCATTGCGCTTCTAAGTCCTGACTGGCAATTCAGTTCTTGTTATGAAGGAGCAAAACATCATCTCCTCATTGGCCCTATTTCCATTATTTCCTCATAACAAGTAGCTGTATTAATTATTCTACTGGTTTTAATATTTTGTATTTTAAATTAATGCTTCATTGAACTATTCCATTACCAAAGTTCTTAATTTTTAAAAGTAAAGGAAGTAGTAATATAAAACCTCTGTATGCTGCCTCTAACATTCAGATCTTGCCTGATCATTTCCTGGCAGAATTTATTAGAATTTGTTTTTTGAAGCTATTTTATTAATAGAATCAAAGCAAAGTAACAAGTAACATCTGAATAGAAACATTCTGATAACAGGGAATTTTCTGATAAGAGGATGAGTGCTATGTATACTTGCAAGGCCCTGAATAAATTGCTAGTAAGATTGTCTTCTCTTGAATGCATCCAAATTTTGTGTTCCATCAGACATTTATCACTTACAAAACTAATGTAATAAAGAACATCAGTTCACCACTGAGAAGTTGAAGCAGTATGTATTTAAAAAGAAAATATTAACAGCTGTACTCTGAAATATATAAAAATCCAGTTATAGCCATCCCTATATTTACTGACACATTGACAGTGAAATGTTTTCTTATTGATTTAAATGTGATAAGAACCACTAAAGCATTTTTGAGCATTCCAAAGGTACCTCTCAGCATAGATGCATGCAGATGGCAGGAAGATCTTGAAACCCTGACTCACCATTTGGGGATGGTTACATTCAAGTCTATATGACCATTTTCCTGGGCATTTATTAAATGACACAGATGCCTTTCAATGGTCCTCAAAGAAAAAAAGCCCCAGTGTTGGTTTTTTTTCCAATCACTTTCTTCCTGAGAATTGCATAAAGCTGTCAGGCTTGGTCGTTGTTTGTGGGCAGTGTTAAGCTTTCCTTTTACACAATATAGATATTATTTTACTCAATTTTTTAACATGTTAATCCTGCTATCTTTTAAAAATTCTGTCCAAGAATTACTAAGAGTAATGGAAATGAAAAAGAAAATATATTCAAACTCAAATTAGTACATGATTTTACTGATCAGCAGAAAAAAACCCAAACTTGCAGGTCTCTTGAAGACCATTCCTTGACGTTCAAGAAGCATGGTTAAATAGAAACAGGTGCTGAAGAATGGATGTGTCATCAGATGATTTAAGTAGTTACTGGCATGAATCGTCTCTGAAATTAGGAAATCCAAGAGGTACATGTCAGGAAAAATGACTTTAGAGAAGGAGAGAGGAGACAAGGGAAATTATATGCATGGTTGGCATGGACCACTGGGTAAGAAAATAAAATTACTTCTCCAGATAGGAAGAGATTTACAAGGACCATAGCTGGCTGTCAGACTAAAATCTAATAGCATAAATGAAAGTTCAAACAGTGAAAAGTGCAGCGTTGAATTATTTAAGAAAAACTATGGTAACACAGAGCAAGCTGAGACTCTGCATGAAGCAATACTAAAGGTAACATAACTGGGCCCTTCTGAATATCTTTTTCCAGTAGGAACAAAAGATGTGTACATAGGTGTATATATACACACAGTTGCATGGAATAGCTGAATATACAGCCTGTTTTATTAAATTAATTGCTGTAACTATTTTTAGTACAGCAATTGAAAAAGAAGTTTGGAAATGCTAGTCCTGAGATGTGGAAGTAGCAAAACACTTTCAGAAAATGATGGTATATGTTTGATGTGGGCATGTTTCTCCTATACTCAGCAATGGTGAGGACACAGATTGAAGTGTTGTGTCCAGTTCTGGGCTTCCCAGCAGGAAAGAGATATGGATACACTGGAGACAGTCCAGTGAAGGGTCACTACAATTAAAGGACTGGAGCATCTTTCCTACAATCCTTCAATCTTTCACTGGTTTTTGGTCACAAGACCAGAGGCAAACTGAAACACAGGAGGCTCACTCTGAACATCTGGGAACAGTCCTTTACTGTGAGGATGACTGAGCACTGGCACAGGCTGCCCAGGGGGGTTGTGTAGTCTCCATCCTTGGAGATATTCAGAAGCCATCTGGAGATGGTCCTGGGCAACCAGCTCTAGGTGGCCCTGATTGAGCAGGGTGCTGGATCAGATGCCCCCCATGTATTCCTTTCAAATTCAACCAGGCTGTGATTCTACCAGTTAAGCATAGGTATAGGTGCATATCTTTTTTGCATATATTCCCCTGTAGGCTGTGCTATTAGAACTGCTAGTGCCAATTTGACTAGTTTTGCACTGCTGAGGACACAAAGGGCACTCCAGGAAAGACATCAGAACTGGTAGTCATGAATTATGAAGTGTAATTTAATACATAACTAGGAGTGTTTTGAAGGACATTTATATGTGATTAGATGAGAGAGCAAGTAAGAGAAGAGATGTGTGATATTTTTAACTTTCTAAAGGAGGCAAATAAAAAAATCATATTAGACAATAATAAAATCATTGTGTTAGAAGACATCTGTTTGGAAAAAATATTCTTCATATGGCCAACTGTCTCACAGATTTGTCATCTAACCTTTAAATAACTAGAAAATGATATTTTCAGCAATAGGCTTCTGAAGTCCATAAGGCCCTCAGAAACCATGGTAATTTTCCTGAACTGTGAAAGAGACACACCTACCTGTCTGTCTTATTAACAGGCATTTGCATGTCTAATTTGTCTTGCATTGTGCTGAGATTTCACTCTGCTGGAGTGGCAAAGAGTCAAAACTAACTGTATTTTGGAGAAAGATTTTAAAGTTGGTCTGGCAACTCAATTAAATTCCTTCAGCTTCTGAGAAATAGGCTCAGCCTGCTCTCAAAAGCTCCATTTCAATCTTTTGATTAGCAGAGCTTGAGGGAACCTCTTGGCTGGCAAATTAAGACACCATAGAGCAAACTTTGCATTCTGACTCATAAAGTCTCTTTGCAAGTATCACTAGCAAACTTTGGAATAAGCCATTCCTTCAGTTTTTTTGTAACATTTTTTTATCCCAAGAAGGATTTAGCATAGCAAGGCATTTTGTACACAGAATCCATTGTTTGATGGAGATGGTTTCTTATAGGACACAACTATTTTGTTATATCTGATCAGGCCTAGAAAGGTTAGTTTTCAACATCTGTTTTTTTTCCATTTGTGGTACAGATCAACTTCAAATCTGCTGACCTGGTTAGTGCTGGGAGACCTGAATACTGCACAGCAGACTTGTGCCATGGGCAACACTATTTATGGCAAATAGTGTTTAGAAACCTAACAGCATCAAACACAATAATATAGTGAACATAATTGAAGGTGAATACTGTATGACTGAAAGATTGGCATATGGAATTAAATACAGGCAGCTTCCTGCCTGCTTCATTACTTTCTATGCAACTTTTAAACTGTATGGAAAAATACATTTCAGCTTAAAAACACTCCACTGCAAATCTAAGGAAAACTGGAAGTTCTGGGTAACAGAGAATGAAACAGTTCTAAAGATAAATAGCATATTTAATATTCATTTAGCAGAGGAAGAGTAAAGTAGTAAATAAAAAAAAAAAAGCTACTCTTGAAAATAAAGCACTAGTTTTGGACTGGGAGTTATGAATTTCATTAATTTCCTGTGAGAATTTTATTTTTGTAGTAGTCATTTTTACTCATGAGTGGGTGGCTCTTAAGATAGAATAGCTGAAACTATTCAACTGAGACCCTTAGAGCTGTGGAAATTTCAGTTGTACACTGTAGAAGAATTTGATAGTGAGCAAGAGTTCACTAAATGTGCTGTTTTGGCACACAATGCCTTTGAATAGGCATAGGATAGTCAAGTTTTCTTATGTAGTGAATGACATGTTCTAAAGCAAAAACTAGAAAAAAATCACATGGAGAAGGTAGTCCAGTACAGGTTAGCTGCTTTTGAGGCTATAACTCTTTATGCAAATTGTCTTTGCTGACCTGTATGGTCAGGAAGATGGGGTTGTGGTCTGTCATGAGTAGTGATGTGAGCCATCATGGTATGCATTTGTGTTAGGTGGCAGCCCTGGGTGGTAGCCAAGGGAGAAGAAAAAATTCAACACACGGGCAAGAGTGACATATACTCCCACATGGAGCACCTTAATCTTCCTGTTTGAGAGGCTGGAATGACCTTTTAATAGTAGATGTGTCAGGTGGACAGGCGCTAATAATAAGACCCTAGACCACCCCAGTCATACTGGACATACTTTTGTACTGCCAAACTAAATAAAAGGGAGCAGGAAAGCAGCTTTGTCTTCTAGTCCTGCAGGAGAGACAGAGGAGCTTCCCACAACTTGCTCAGGGGTTCTTCTGGTCTTCATTTCCTATATTGCTTGTGTTCATCTTTTCTTTTCATGGGCTCCTACTTCACAATCACAATATTTTTAAAATATAGCTGACAATTTAAAAATCTTCATCACAGAAAAAAAATCCAGACTAAATAATTTTACTTTTTATTTTTTCTTCAAATTCAACAGCCATAATGTATTTCTCATCTCTTCTCTTTTTTGCTTTATATTTTCTCAAGCCTATTTATTGTTCACTGCTTTCAAGATCTAACTGTATTGGTATTGAACAGAAAAGAATGGCAGAATTTATTATATGATCTGTTCATGCTGTTTCCTTAAACCTTTCTCTCTGTCCTTTACATCCTCAGTTAATGGGAGAGCAAAGGCTTCTGCTTCTCTACTAGAAGTGCATCCTGGTGATGCTTAGACATAACAGCAGTCCATGTAGTAGTCAGACATAGTACTACTATGCTATTTGTAATAAATTTGTAAGAGTTGCTTTCCCAGACTTTCTGCAGTATCTGTTTGGTGCTTCTTGAATATAAATGTAACAACCCTGGCTTATATGGGTTTATTAATGAGTAGAGATGCTCCCCTTGTAATGTGTGTGATCACTCATATAGTACTGGCTGCATCATCTGAAACTGCTGTAGACGTGTTGCACCCAAGACCTTAGGTTGTGGGACTCAAAACAGAACTCAGTTAAATGGAAAAGCACAAAACTAAAAAGCAAAAGGGATTGGAGGTTACTAAGAGATGATTGATGGGTCTGATTTGTGACAATGCAAACTGGGGAAATCTGTGAAACAGAATTCTTTTTGAAGTTCAATCTAAACCAGAGAAGAAATCGTTTATCGGAGAAATCTCTGTTTTTACTAAAGGAATGAAGCAATTTTGAGCTCACTGGACATCTCTGCAACAGAATTCATGAAATAGTTTGGAAGACTGATAGGTTGACATGGAGATAACTTTTCAATGAGGCAGAATTTTTAAATGAGCTCCATATTTGCAGATGTAGAAATAAAGTGAAGACCATTAAATCTGGTTGTCAGAAGTAGTCAAAAATAAGATGGAGGGTATTTTCTGATAGTAATTTGAGCCCTTCTGAACTCACAGTACTAGTAGTAGAAACTGAATTAAAGTGGTAAGTGCTGTGCTTGAAAATGATCCAAACCAGTCAGATATTTGAAGCACAAGAAAAAGATTTATTGTCACTATGAGAGGCAAACTCTGGCATATGACACCCCTTTGTGCCCTTTAATCTGTATGATTAAAGATTCTTATAATTTGAAATAAAGTCATGAAAGTTTTTGCAGTGGAACAAGGAATTTCATGCAAAAATTTTAAATGTCCTCCATTTATATATTTTTATAGCCTCATATGGAATTTATGATCCATGGTGCTCCTTTCTTAGGAACTGCCAGACCCAGAAGTAAGGAAATACTATCTCTAAACAAAGGAATTTTTATTTTTTCAGGAATCTGTGTAACATTATCATTCTTTTGGAGCTTTTCACTCTGAAACAATCTTCAGAAATCCTTGATATTAAATAACTTGATGGTTCCAGGTCATTTAAAGGACTTCTGGTTGGGATAGAAGCCCCCAACCATTTGGGAGCTGAAAAAATGTGCCTGTATCTTTGTAGATTTGTCTAGAAAAAGCAGGTGAATAGACATTTCTTGTGAGGCAGTGGGTTATCTAACACTGAGCAGCAGTGCAGCTGCTCCCTTTAGTACATTAACGAGGAATATTATGTTTTGTTCCTCACTGTTGTACTTCCTATCTAGACCTTATATTGAAAATATTCCCTGAACAATTGAAGAAAGGGAGGTCTGCTGCCCTGAGTGGGCACTGCTTATAGTGTTTCTCTTTCACATGCAGGCTGAGGAGCAGGTACAACTGAGTTTAATGAGAGTCTTTCTATGAGTATACTCTGCAAGCTGAAAAGAAATGTGTAAGGGAAATTTTAGGAACTAGTAGGCACTTTGCTAATGGCCTTCTTGAATTTCTCATCTCTGCATCACCTACAGAGTTCTATTTTCCTTTCTTCTTTCAGTGAGAGAACACAAGGGTCTTAACTGAGTTATAAAACCTTGCAGCTCTACATCTGTGTGGCAGGGCTTTAAAAGATAATGTAAGTTTGAGGTGCATGAAGTAGAAATACCAATTGTTTCATTTTCTTTTAACTTCAAAATAAATGAATGTAATTTAGTCAGCTCTCTTTCAACACTCCTTATATCATTACTACATCATATAATCTTCTGTGAAAAGACTGAGACTCTTTTTGATTTGTATTGTCATGTGTGAAATTCTTTCTTTCAGGCAGGGAATGAAAATTCACTATGTTCTTGTTTGTTTGTTTTGAAGAACAAAACAAACTTGCTTTCTTAATAATCTTCTGTCAGGATGCCAGAGATCACCACAGGGTTATCTTAGCACTGGAAACATACTTTGTTGCTTGAGTATTGGTGAAACAAACTTAACAGAATATAGAAACAGCAGAATGAAGTAACTCAACCTACTGTGGTTTTGAGTGAAAGATACTATTCTGGCCTTGAATTTTATTATTAAAAGTGCTCCATGTGTATGAGTCTGCCACTTTTGAATAAATCCCACAGAATGATGACAACAGTAAATGCATTAGACTTGCATTTCAGCTTCCACCCCACATTAGCTACCAAAATTCTTTTTTGAGTTTGTGCTACTGCTTCTGTCTAAACATTCACTCTGTACTTGATACCTTCATGCTGAAGCAAACTAAAGCTGTTCATGGAAAGCCTCCACAATGAAACATGGATAAATTTTGAAGGAGAAAATCTGTTGCAGTTCCATTTTCTCTTTTCCCAACCAAGAAAATCTACAAGCAATACTTGTTGGTGCTATTACAGATGTCTAGGTTCAAAACAGCCTATCTTGATTTTCCTGCTTTTCTGCCTTATAATTTTGTTTTTACTAATTTGTATTTCTGCATGGGAAACAGTGATACTGAGGATGCAAAATGTTTTCTGCTTTGAAGCCTGATTTCACGTAATGATTTCATGACTCATTAGTTCTTGAGTTGTAATTTTCTATTTCTGGTTTCTAAGCAAAGAAGAATAGTCTGGTTGAAGCAGCTCAATTATTTTTGAGTGAAGACCATGTATAATAAAATACTGTCCCAAAATATAAAAGTGCTTCAACAGATGCTGTTGGGGGGAAACTAATGTCCTATCACAGTGTGAGTATGATAAGTGTATAAGACTGTTTAAAATAAAGACATAAACTCTCTTTTGGGGTTCTTTAACAAAACTGGACATACCCACCAACAAGGAGTATTACAGTTGAGAGGTATGTGAAGCAAGGTGAACAATGAAATACCTGATTCCCCAGCTAACTATAATTTCATCATGCTGCTCTACAGAGCTGGATGAAAGCATTCCTTGTGTTGTTACTGTTGCCTGTAACAGAAAGAGGTTTCAGATCACATACAGTAGGCAGCCCTTTTGTTGCTAAATTTTTCATTAGTCATGGAGCTAATGGTGATATGTAGGTGTGTGGATGGGCAGAACTGAAACGAAGTATCAAAAAACTGGCTCTGAAAGAGCATATGAAATATCATAGGACTGTTTCTGTCCTGGAAAAAAAAATTGTTCTTATGAAGAGAGAATAAAATGGATCCTTATAAAGATATAGGTTTTCTTTAATTTTCACACCTGTTATGTATCTTTATGCTCTGAGAGTATACGTGGAAGCATCTAACTGACTTACACTACCCATTCTCTTCTACAGTTCTAACAACTTTCTTTTCTTTCTCTTTGAATTATACAATCCAATTGTACTAATCTTTTTATTAGTTCTTTATATGGCACTCTGCATTAATTCCCATTATCTTTCGATGCTGTTGATATTGCAGGTGAAGGTGTATGATTTAACTCAATGCCATTTCATTTTTAAATTTTCATTTTTAAATGCCGTTTTTGTTTTTAAAATTATTTTCTGTATGTTTTTATACATATGCATACAATATATGCTGGCCTTTTTTCTTGATTCTACTTGTACTAAAGATATGCTGCAGGATCTTTACCACTAGACTCAAACAACTAAACAAACAAATAGCTATTCCATTCCTTATTTCTCATTGCAATGGATTATAGAAATACACATGCTACTTTTCTGTTTTATGTTTGTTTTTTGACATCTTTTTCAGCAGCAGAAGTTCAGTGGCTAATACACACATTTATACCCAATGATTCCTGTACTATTTATGCTCTCAGCAGAACTACAGAATTGGCTGTACAAATCCACATTTCCTCTGTTTGACATAAAGATTTGCCTTGCATTTTTCAGAATTACAAAGATGTCATTTCTTTTGAATTTATTTATTGTGGTACCTAACAGTCTCTTGAGTGCTAAAGAGAGAACCTGTATTCTGAACCTGAAAAAAAAGAATAACACCTGAAATTCTTCAATGTCTGTCTGCAATTGTGCAACCAGGACTCATTGCTTTTATGTGCATCTGTATCCATTCTTAGACTCCTGAAAAGACAGAAAGTTAATGAAGCTTGAGATGTTAAGAAAGCAAGTGAATTCTTTCTTAGTCCAGTTGAATACTTATTTTGATTTCTTTTTTTGTCACTGCAAAGCAAAAAGAGAAAATAAAAACATTCCTGAATTCTTTGCTCTATTGCAATAAAAACACAGAGCAAAAGCAATAAACCAGAAAGTGGGATTTCTGATTTTTCTCTACAGACAGGGAAGACCATCCTAGATGTTGATCTAAAGGCACTGTAGGAAAAGGTGATGTCTCTCTTTTCTAGATGATGCTTACCTACCTACGTTTATGAACAAGAGCATTATGAATAGAAGGCCATGACATGTTTTGAATAGTTGGCTTGGGTGCTTTCATGGAGTATTATTTTGATAAAACTGGGGGAATATTTGAAATCAACAGTAAAAAACTCATTGTCTTTCATTATATTTGGAGTCTTGCAGAAGATCTTGTATTTGAGGAGTTAGATCTTAGCCAGGCCATGTTTGCTGTGTGGGGTCCTGTGTTTAAGCATGAGCAGCTGCTGTAAGGAAATCTGCTGGAGTGGTCCATATGTCCTATTCTGCATGCTGGGGATGATGTTATGGCAGAGATAACAGTCCAGCCTGTCAGGAGAAGATGCATGGTTTACTTGTTGCACAAAATGTAAGGCATTACAGCATGGAAGGGAGAAGGAACATATCCACAGATGGGATCTGCAGAGTGTGCTGGGGGACAATCCATCTGTGGTCTGTTTGATGCTGTATGAAACTGTGCTTCCCAGTACCTGATGGGATGCAAGATTTACTTGATATCTATATTAATATTTGTATTCAATCTTATTAAACCAGCTATGTTAGTATGATATTTTGGGGCCTTTTTTACTGAGATCCACCAAAAAACCCTTCACTCTCTCTCTGCCTTCCCCACTTGTGGTGCAGAACATTCACATTTGTAAAGTCTGAATTCTCTAAAATGAAATTCTGCTTTAAAATGAGGAATGGAAAATACTTGACCAAGTACTGGACAAAAGAATCAGGCTATGAATTACTGTATGATACTGCTTAAGAGAAGGGGAAAAAAAGACACTTATGATAAATATTTGGCGCTGTTTGATACAAGGAAGTAGTTATCTATTCATAGAAAGGCCTTCAAATGTTTTGTGAAAAAAATACAACCAAACCAAAGCAGAATAAACTCCAACTCCCTTCTTCCCCTGCCAAAACCCACCACCACCACCACCACCACCTATATTTCAGTACAGTGGAATTGTTGGGAAACTTGAAAATGAGACTAACAAAAATCAAGAGGGTCAATTTTTGCCAATGAGTGTTTAGAAGTCATGAGTGAATTAAAAGAAATGAACCATTGCAGCTCTATTCCAGAGAAAATTATAGAAGCTGTTGTTTGAACCTGAATAATATTTCTGCTATGCTATTTTCATAAAATAAGGCAAGAAGCATAAATAACTAGAAAATGAGAAACTCAAATAGGACATCTTGCTATTTTTTTCTGATGACCTTAAATAAAACTTTTCAAACATTCATTTCTACAAGAAAGAACAGGGACAGAGTGCAACATAGGACTTTATAGTTGGACCAAATAAGTCACCAATAGAACATAGTATACAAGAATTAGAAAAAAAAATAATTTATATGACTGATTAGAAATGAAATACGGTATTATGAAATCAATTGCATTGATTTTCCTTTTTAAAAATTATTTGAGAAAATATTCTCATATAACTTCAATATAACTTTTCTTCTAAGTCTTTCTGGATAAAGGAGTATATTTTAGAATACGCCAAAACAATTTTTAAAATTTTGATTTTGTTTCTTCTTTAATGGTATGTTATATTTAAAATCTCCACTGCATTACATTAAAATGGAAATACTTTTTAAGAAGTGATTATACTGTTAACTTTAGAGAAAAGTAACTACATTTTTAAGGCTTCAGTTTTGATAATTCTGTGTATAACTGGCAGCAGTATCAAAACAGCCAACCATTCCATCATTAGAAACACTTCAAGAATTCCATATCAGAAAAACTGTCTCAACGTTTTTTTATTATTTTAAAATAATTTTAAATTCAAATAAATTAAAATATAATTAAAGATGTGCAGTTTGTTGACACTTCTTATTTCAAGGTTAGGGTTTATGGTATCTAAATGAAAATCTTAAATAATGTCAGGTCTTAGTGATAACTTCATTTTTTAATAAGGGGAATGCTGATTACTTGTACTGATTTGGTATATATAATGCCAGTATAAAGTATGAGAAAGTTTGAAATTGGAATGGAATGGTGCATTGTTTATATAGTTAAAATGCTGTCAACTAATTTTCATAGAAACTTGTGTATGACAATTTAAAATAAAATTATCTACATCCCCACAACATTTACTTTTAAAAGGAGCTACTGCAGATCTCTCCCCGTATCCTGGTTACCCTGCATAGCAAGGGCTATTAGGATTTAAAGGTCTTCTGCCAGGAAGGATGTTATAGAGTTTCCATTCCCCTCTGTCCACAGAGCATGTATCCTATTCTTGGGCTTAGCCAAATCTAACAGATTTATTTATTATATTTATTTATTATATTTATTTCACAGATTTGAAAAGAAAATCCATGGATCATTACTGGTGTAGGATGATCCTATACAAATTTTTTAGGAAGAGTCTCCTTGACACCAATGAGCAAGACCAAAATTACAGGTGACCCACCCAAGTGTCCTACATGCATCTACAAGTAGATCAAGTGCAGCTCCTAATTGGCAGTGGCACTGTAGTAACTGGAAAACTGCTGAGTACTTTGAACTCCCAGGTGAGCATCTAAAAGCTGATATTTGTTGCCCTAAGATCCCACTGCTCAGTTCTGTCCCAGCCTTTGATAGAGTGATGAGCTCTGTGGTACCCATGTGCAACTAAGCTCTCCTCAGATCTCCAACACATGAAATACACATTCAAAGATTAATTGACCACAATTTCTTTGGTTTGTGGTTCAGAAAAGGTCAATCATTCATTAGAAGTGTCAAGGTCTGTGGTTCAGAAAAGGTCAAACATTCATTAGATATTAAAGTCATCATGGGAATTGGTGATTTTTGACTGAGACAATGCAGTGTATTGCTCTGAAATGATGCAGGATGCTCAAAGGGAAAAACAAGAGAAGATCTAATTTGGTGAGAAACGCACGGTAATATCTCACTTCCACACTGGCAGAACTCTATGAAGCAGTATCCTTTATGCTGACAGTGCTTTGGTCATGAAAGTGATCCAGTGGGAATGCATTAACGGTTTCTACCATTAGTAATGAGAGGCAGAAAGTGGAGCTCTCATGGTTAGCACAGCACAGCATACCCTTAGAATTGTTGGGGAAGTGATTTAGTGCTTTAAAAAGTACTCAGCCTTGATTTAGGTCCGAGATCAAAAGTTATGACCTCTGGTTCCTCATGTTATGGAGAAAGATTTTTGCAGCTATGGGCTCCACAGAAGCTCTGTGTTTATTACTAGGATTCACCTTATGTACCATGTCCAAAGTAGAAAAAAATATAACTTTTTGTAGATGGGTTTTGCATTTCTTCTGCTTGGATTAAATGAAATCTTGCAGATTCTAGACAAAAGCAAGTTTGATTACAAAAATATTCTCCTGGCCATATCACTTCATCAGGGCTTTTTTTAGGAATAATAAATGTCATGTGGAAAAAAAACCCAGCAGCAGATGATTTAATGTTAGTGGAATTATTGCCATGATTGGCTATAAAACCATCCTAATATAACATTCAATTTTGCAGTTAAGCATTTTCTTCACAAATAGAATTCAAATTGCACAGCTTAGATACTAAATTTATAGATTGCAACATTTTTTTTTCCTACAAAAGAGCTTTTTGAAGTTTCCTTTCTATTTCAAAATGTTTTTCAGTAAAAAGATATTTCTGATTGTGGTAATTTTCATTGTGGTTGGACACAGTTTTGTGATACATGCTGAAGAGTGAGTGAATTTCTTCTGTGTTCTCTGCACATAGGAAGGAGGGTCAGATGCGCTGCCTCTGCTTTTTGTTCATTTCTGCACAGGATTCACTGGGTTTCTCTTCTGTATCAGTCCAACTCTAAATATCTGTTCTGAGATTATCTGTTCTTTTAATTATTGATTTCTTTTACTTTAGCTGCCTGTTTTTTCAGAAAAAGAATCTGTTTCTCACTTCTTCGACACTTTCTTTAGTTCTTCCATCAGAACTAGAAGGTATCAACATACCTGGTTGTTACATCATTATCAACATTAGGGCAGCTATCAAATGCTCTGATACTGGAAAGAGCACTGGTTGATATAAAAACAAACTAGCATTAGTAAGCAAGAGGAATGTAGGTAATAAACCAAAATTACAGGAAGAACCTGTCTTTTTTTATAAAAATTGTTTTAAAGAACTTCACTGAAATATGACTTTTATTTACTGGTTCTGTGACCCATGCTAAAAAAGAAAAACCAACCAAAAAAAAAAAATCCAAAAAAAAAACCAGGAGAAGATGTGCACTTTAAAATTAACAGCTGGATTTTATTTTGTTTGTCAACCAGAGAGGTTTTGCTTAAGCAATCAGAAAACAACTCAGTACAGTGTGCCTTCTTATGTTGTGCATTTGAGCAGTGACTGAGCACCAGCTGCCCAGGCATGCATTTAGCTGTGGTTCATGGCCTTCGGCAGCACTTCTGTTGTGTTAGAGAGAGAAGGGAGGTTGGCACCACAAAACCACACTTTACAGACTTTATTTTACAATTTTATGCTGAGCCACTATCTGAAGTTCAAAACTTTCATAACACGTTCACAAAGAAATTGAGCATGGCGTGTTCTGTAATTTCTGGAATTTCATGTGACAGAGCAGATGTTGGGCAGACAGTTGGAATTCCCTGCAGATGACGATAAAGCAGAAGAAATGCTCCAAGATGCACTCAATGCATTTAAGATGCCACCAAAGTAAAGTTTGGGATCAGATTGAAAAGAACCCCAAATGATTTTTTTTTTCTTAAAAAAAAATGAAAGTGTATTTTAGCCATTAAGGGTCTTGGCACCAACTTTTTAATTCTATATATCTCTTCCCATTGTGCCCCATGATTTAATAATTTAAATATACTCTCTATTGCCCAAGACTGCTTGTCCTAGAAACTATTGCAATAATGCATTTCTCTTTGGAATATCTATATGTATAGCCCTGCACACATCTTATGGCTGTTTCCCCCTATAATTAAAACACTTAGGATTGTAGGTTATGTTTATCATTTATTATGCAACATATAAATCATTCCTCATCTGTTAAAACCCCCTGATTCCCAGATGAGAAATAGGAAAGAATTTGGAGTTAAGCTTTGAAGTGAAGGAGCAGGCTGTGTCCTTGTGACACCTGCCATATTCTGACTATTTTTTCCTTGCTGTTAATACAGCTGTTCCTGAGGAAAGCAATTTGCCATGTAGCTTGTGATTTGAATCTTAGTCTGGTTTTTTTTGTTTGTTTGTTTGTTTTTTTTGAATGCATTAAATGTATGTACAAGCCAAAAACAGTTAAAATGACAACAGAGAAGTCATTTTTCATTACAGTTATCTCCAAGTCTGGCTGCATTGTTGTGAGTAGTGTGGAAAGAGGAAAATTGTATATCAGAAAGTACAAACATAGAAAGCAAAGCAGTCAGGGGTGTCTTTACTTTTAGCAGAATTTTTTTCAAACAGTCTTGATGTCAATGGCCCACAGTGACTAATGGAAGTAGCAAGGAAACTCAGGATGTTTCCAGCACATGGATCCCCATGATGCTGCACAGAAGCAACAGTTAATAACTCAGATTTTACCCATTGATCTGGAAACACTTCCTGGGGACATAACTGTCAAGACTGCATTTTATAGAGGAAGAGGCTAAAGCACAGAGTTTAAATTTCTTGCTTGAAGGTCAAGAGTAAACCTTGGTCTTTTGAGTCCCATCAATTGTTCATTATATTGCTGATATTGCCATGTCTCTTCCAGAGTTCTCCAGAGGCTTGGCATAGTGTAGGAATCCATGATAAAGTCATTAGATATAAGCCTGGTAATGAAAAACCTTTTTCAGGTGTTCATCTCACACAGTTCTTTTTATAACCACTTTCAATGATGCTAAGGGACTCTGGGGATCAAATTCTTTTCTGCCTATGGAGGAGAACTATCAAAAACTCAAAAGTGAGGTAGATGCATGACATTCCTCTGTCAATGGTCATTTACTTGAGAGCAACATCATGAGACTATTTCATCTTGTGGATGCCCTGCCCCTGGGCTAATATAAAGCAAACTTGCAGTGGCATTACATGGAAGTAGCACCCACACTGTCAGCTTTCCTCCTAGAAAACTGGCATTCTCTTCTGAAAGCATCTCTTCAAAGAGGTACTAAGCTTTTTCAGAGGACCATGAATGGATCACTGTAAAAATGCTTACATTCAGGCTGCAAATTACACAAAACCCTGACAAGGTCTCCAGCACACAGGGTAGAGAATAAAACCCTAAATGTTGTGCTTTTCTGTAACTGAACTTTGGCTTTGGCATCTCTGGGATATTTTTACCCATGGACCAACACAAGCTGTTCCAGATTTATTTAAAATGGAAGGTGAAGTATTATACAAGACATATGCCATTACTTAAACTGATTATCTCTATATTCATAAATGTAAGTTGTTTTTGTTGGATTGGTATAATAATCATGTGGAGTAAAGGCCTTTCTCTGCAGTCTCTAGACATATAAAACCACAAATCTTTAAAGGTGAGAAGTAGCACACTGTATCTTGTGTCAGACTCAAGTAATAGCCAAAGCTCCCATTTTTATTTCCAGGCATTTCATGGCATTGTTTTTTGAGATGCACAATGCCAGCCAATTTGTGCAAGGGAGGAAGAATTATTTGGTAATGCAGGGCAAGGGATGGGATACTCTCAATCTCAACATGTTTTATCACAGGATTAGACAATTAAAAGAACCTTTGGAAATAAGAAGAGTCAGGCCATGACATCAACAGGTGGTGGATGAGAATACTGTAAATGTGATTTCATTTTGTTCATTTTTGTTTATTTGCAAGGTTTTGAGTCAAGAGGAAATAGGTGAAAGTGAAGGGAATTTAAGAATAGGTGAACGTACAGAATGCACTCTGAAGCTTTTTGTTTAGCAGTCAGTGGAGACAAACTTTACATTTCAAAGACAGAAAGATGAGAGGCCTGATTAATAGAGCAGGAAGTGAAAAATATTTTTGAAACTTCAATAATGCAGGATCAAAGAATTTGCTGTGATAACATATTTAATGTAGTTTAGAAGCCAATTGCAGGATACTGTATGTGGCAGTACTGAGAGAAGAGAAGACTTAAGAAATCCTACAGCTCAGAAAGAGAAAATAGAAAAAATGCCAAGAATTTTCAAAATCCTTGCAGGTGAGAGAGAAAGAGAAAAGGAATTAAATAGGAAATACAAAACACATGTGTATTTATAATAGTATTCTGTTTACTCCTTAGATTATTCATGCCTGAGTGCCCTTACTCCAGAAAAAGATTTAATGAGCTTCAAGAGGATAGCTTTGTAGATTTCAGACAAGTAGATTTCAGTTTTATGGCAAATTGGACATTCCAATTTCACATGTTTTTTAGCAAAAAAAGTCATTGAGTTCTGTGACAACACAATTAGATAAAATGTTGTGAGGATTAATTATAAAGTTAGCACGGGTAGGAACAATAATGTATTTTACCAAAAAGACACAACTTAGGGAAATCTGTGTTTTCCTGAATAAAAGCAATTGAAGTAAATTATAGGACTATGCATCCAATCCAAACATGAATATGGCAAGATTGAATTTCATTGTGGCAGTTGTCCATTGTCACCATGACAAAACAGCTGAATTTTCTGAAAGCCTGAATGGGAAATAGAAGGGCCTGCTAATACATGGAGTTGTTATGTATAAAAGATTCAGTTTAGAGTGTGCTTTGTTGAAATGCTTAGCTACAGTGTTGGTTCATTTAGAAAGATATCAGGTAAGGAAATACTCTACAATTAGGAGTAAATGCATCCTATTAAAAAATGAGGCACATCATGGGAAGACTGTCGTGACAGGTTTGGATAATGTGTTTTAGCTAGAGGCTTACATTAGTATGCAGGCATTTGTTTTATATTTTCCCTGTTTTTACAAAGCTATCCTCTTGAAGCTCATTAAATCTTTTTCTGCAGTAAGGGCACTCAGGCATGAATAATCTAAGGAGTAAACAGAATACTATTATAAATACACAAGTGTCCATTACAAGAAGTAGTAAATTTAAAGATGATTAAAAAGCAACAGCAAAGCACAAACACCCTCTTATGCACATACAGCTCTAACATAAGCAGTATGTGTTTTTCTTGTGAAGGATTCATTACAACATGAGTCTTAGAAATGAGTGAAATAAATAACTCAGCCTGATTAATGAGCTACCACAAATCATTTCTTGATCAGAAGTTCAAAAACAAAAAAGAGGATTTGTTATTGCTTTGTGCCTTATTTAATTATGAGGCTCAAAATGCATGAGACCATGCAAAACATGGTGTAAAAATGCTGTACTCTGTATAAATGAGGACAAATTCTAACAGGTGTTTTTCACCTTTTTACAAGGTCTTTGAGAGTTCCATTTCAACAGAATATCTAAACACACATCCCTCTATTTAAAAGTCCTCAAGCATAACTGACTGAAGTCAGTGCTATAGGGCACCTAACCTAAGGAATATATGGGCTTAAAAAATATTTTAAAATATTTCAAATTGTCTGAATCAATTTTCAGGCAGATGAGGCACTTAACTTTAAGCATGTTTTCTGAACTTTGTCTTTTAGAAGGCTGGGGGAACACTGCAGGTGGTGTAATTCACAACGTGAGCAAAGTACCTCTAGGACTGTGTCTCACACACATGAATTGTTTTTTGTAGGCAAGTCAGTAGGTGAGGAATGGCTTTCCCCTTTTCTCTTTTGTGAATTTTCCATTAAGCAAAATCAAAAATTCATGTCTCAAGCTCAAAAGATTTCCATCCCAAATATCAAGGCACACAAAATACCATGAGTCCTGTGTGGACAAACAAAGTCAAACTCAGAAACAAAAAGGAAGCACAGAGAAGGTAGAAGGAAGGACAGGTAACATGGGGGGAATACAGAAATATTGTCCAAGCATCCAAGGGATGAAGTTTAGAAAGCTGAAGCCCAAATGTAATTGAATCTGGCTAGGGATGTCAAAAACAACAAAAAGGACTTCAAGAAAAGGAAGAATGGGGAAAGTATGGCTCTGCTGCTCAAAGAGACAGGGGACCTGGTTACACAGACCATGGAAAGGCAAAGGTACTAAATGTCCTATTTGTCTCAGTCTGTACTAGCAAGACTGTCCATCAGCAACCCCAGGTTTCAGACACCATGGAAAAAGTCTGGTGCAAGGAAGATGCACCCTTAGTGGAAGAGGATCAGGTCAGGGAATCCTTAAACAAACTGGACATAGATAAATCCATGGGACCTGATGGGATGCACCCAAAGTGCTGAGGGAGATTGCTAATGTCATCATGAGGCCACTCTTGATAATCTTTGATCAGTCATGGCAATTGGGAGAAATGGCCAGAAAGCAAATCTCACTTGTATCTTCAAAAAGTGTAAGGAAGAACACCCAGGGAATTACAGGCTGGTCAGTCTCACCTCCACCTCAGGGAAGGACAGAGCCATGTTCTTTTCAATGGTGCCCAGGGGCAATGGGCACAAACACAGGTGGTTTCAAACATAATGAAATGTTTCTTTACTCTGAAGGTGACTGAGCACTAGCACATAATTGGAGATATTCAAAAGTAATCTGGATTCCAGGTGGCCTAGCTTGTGCAGCAGGTTTAGACAAGTTCCCCTACAGAGGTGCCCTCCAAACTCAGTAATTTTTCAATTCTATGAAATAATCCTGAGAGTTAAGCCTGGAGTGCAAATCCAGCTCCTATCTCCAAGTCATTGTCCTATCTCTAGAAAACAAAATGAGGCTTCTTCCTGATTCCCCTTTGTACTGCACAGGTTAGCAATGGCAGCTAGGACAGAGGAGGCATGGGCTGGAGCTGCTTGAGGCTGACAAAGGACAGCTTCTTTCTAAAGTTCATGACAAAGGATGAAAATTTTAGTTAGGAGAGCTTGAAGTTATACTAGAGTTTGCTTTTGGTTTTATTTATTTATTTTAAGTTACACTGCCTGATCCTTTTGATGTAAAAGTACAGAAAGAAACCAAAATTTGATTTAAAATATTAGTGAAGACATGTCATAATGAAGGATTTTTTCTTTGGTAAGATGCAAAGAAGTGAGTAAGAAAATTAGTACTTGTGATTTTGCCACTTGTTTTTACTCTCTATATTACAACACCTTTCTTTTCCTTATTTAAACATGCATTTGCAAAATGTTGATAGTTCTAGAGGTAACTTTGAAAAAATTCTAAAAGCCTTAAAAGTGTATGCATAAAATATTCATCACATGAAGATAAAATCATCATTGAAATTACAATGGAATTATCATTAGCCTTTTTACTGAGTACTAAGGCTGAGGATAATGATTGTTATTCAGCTGTTTGATCTAGACAGCCCTGTTGCTTGAACACTACAGGTATTGAGACAGAAATCAGAGAGAATTGGTCTTGATCCTAGCACATCCTGATCAGGCAGCTGGAAATAAATCTGCTGGTTGATATTGGGACATTCTGTTCTTATGTTTGGAGGTCCTAAGAAAATAAGACTTAATGCCAAAAAATATCCAAAAAACTTTTTGGAGAAGTATTTGTTTCTCGAATTAATTTATTTTAAATTATTTTAGTTCTTTAAGTTTATCCATATCTTTTGCTATTTTTTGTTTAGTCAGGCTGTTAATTTACTAGAATGGAAAGAAATGTATATGATTAGAATGTTTTCCTATACATGAGGATTCTTGGATGTAAAGATTTTTAAGACTGGTAATACGTCATAACAAACTAGGTAGTGATGGAACAGAAAATCTTATGATAGTAGTCCTAAAACAGTTAACTTATTTAAGCCATGCTGTTAGCTTTGGAAGGAGACCTGAATTGGTAAGTCATCATATTTTCTAGTGTTCAGAATTCTCGATTACCAGAAATAGAAACTAATGGCCGATCAAATAAGACTTGGGAAAATATCCAAAATAGTTTCATACTCTATATAGCAAGATCTTCCTTACAATTTATTAGGTAGTTTGGGTTGGTCAGTGATTGTGTAGCTCACAGGGTCTAGATTTGTATAATTATTAATAATGAACCTTGTGATATTTGGCTATGGTGCAGTTAGTAAGCAGAAACAGCAAATTTTTCTATTTTATTCATGGTGTTTTAGCTATTGTTTGGTCTGTTAGTGCCAGAATGAGGGGGTTTTAGCTTTTGATTTCTACATTTATCTATTACTTAACTAAAAGGAAGGAAGACAAAGAGCAAGCCATAAATGGTGTAAAGAGTGAGCAAATAATGTTACATGAAAAACAGAATGCCAGGAATTTATTCTTTTAATAAATATGTTATCTGTGAAAAAAAATAGGTCAGCTTTTTGGGAATTGAATTTTACAGAAGATTCTGTCTGGCTTTTCCAATTGTTACAAGAAAGGATGCTTTTTTTTTCATATGAAATACCATAGTGTTCCACAGAGGGATAGGCATCCTTCAGGGTGGCTTTTTACAAGTCACTTTTTTAAAATATCAAAGCATTAACTGCATATAAAAATAATTTTCAGCTGTTAATGAGGGCATATAAAAATTTTATGAGATGAAACCCAAGTCTATTTGAAAAGTAAAGACTCAGCTTTTACTTGAGAATTGGTTTATATTCACCACGAGATGTAGAGCCTGGACATTGCTTTTGCTAGCATAATATTCCCAGAAGCCAAGAAATCAGATTTGGAGTCTAGTTTCTAGAGACCATTACATATAGACACAACAATTTAAATGGGCTCTTTGGGGTTTGACACCCAATAAAACAATGTTTGGGTGTAGCCCAAAAGACTTGGTTCTAAAATTATAACAAATTCCCAGGCTCATATTGGATGATTAAGCTGTCCTCTGCAATGAATTTCTAAACATTTCACACAAATATTCATGAATTCAGTCTTCTGAAAGGCTGTGGTAACAACAACATGGCTCTCTTACTAGAGAGATATATAATCAAAATAAATGGGAAATTTAGCCTCTGCTATTAAATTACACAATAAAATATAATTTGTTAGATAATTCCAAATAAACACACTGGACAACTAAGGAAGAACCAGATGAATGTTCTATAGGTTTGTAAGTAACCCAGCTACTCTAGTGAGCAAAAATATTGAGTATAAGCCCCCTAAAGCTATTATGGAAAAATAAATCCTGGAGATTCAATTTTGTACACTACCAAAAACACATACACAGAAGTCATTCACTGCTTTCCCATAACAGAAGTGAGCAAATATTTGAACATGCAGTATGCATATTGAAATTCCTTCCTTTGACCCTTAAAATTAGAACCACATATCACTTTGAGTAAATTTAAGGGTGCTTGGAGAAGAAAAATAGGACAGCAAAGGTAAGGCAAATGACCAGGTTTCGATTTGGTGTCTGCCTCATTGACATCCACTTCAATGACACTGCTTTAACAGAGAAATTGGTTTTTCTGTCTTTTTTCCAGTTCCATAGAGCTTCCAGAAGTTATCATAATATGGCAGAAGGTTCCTCACTGCCTTTGACATTGAATTTCTCCTTGATTTGTGAAAAGTTTGGTTAGTCTCCATGAATCTGCTGTACTCATTTTACACTGGTAAAAATAACTATTGAGACAGTAAAAAAAAAAAGAGTATCTTGGGGGTGGGCATGTAGCCTCTTCTCTGTTATAATTAATGACTTTTGGCCTAAATTTAGTGAGTCTAAAATTTTACCTTGCAATCTAAAATTACTATAGGAATTTAATTCTGGAGTTGGATTTCTGAGGGTGCAAATGTGAACATCTGGCAGCCCATTTCAGCACCATAAAAGAATGAGGCCATGAGAAAATGTGGACTTGAATGTTTAACTAAATGTATTTGGGCACACAGTTTTGCTGCTGGCTTACCAATAAGAGTTTTTCTGCTTTATACAATATTCTTGGGCCTGAATCCATGCCTATTTTTCTTATTTAGATTCTTCAGGAATCCTGTGAAATGCTAATTTGCAAGATGAGCTATAGAAAAAGCTATTTTCAGAGATTATTACTGATGTTATTTGGGGCAAACTGAGTGACAGCTACTATTTCTTCCCTAAGCTGCTGTGAAATTTCATCTGTTCTTTACCAGTCAGAGCCACTCAAAAGTGGGATCATTCAAAAAATTCACAGAATTATTTGTTGTACAGCTCTGGATGATCTTGCATGCCTAAAAATATAGCACACAGTAATAAAAGACAGTTGCAATGAAATATGTTATTAAAATAACACTTAATTTAGGTGTCAGTTTCTTGTTTGTTTGCAAGACAATTCTGTAGATGAACTAAAGCAGCACATCACCACGGTGTTTGAACATTAACTCTTCTTGTCACACAGTGAACAGTCATGTAGTGGAATAAGGATAATGAAATATGTCACAAGAACAAATCCAGCAACTGTTGAGAATGGGATTGCAAGAACGAAACTTTGGGACACGACCAGAAATGGAGCAGATTAAGCTGAAGATGGTTTTAGAAGAAGAGGTCTTTGAGTACATGCTGATATGATAATTGAGCATAGGCCAGGCTCCTAGCCAAGTCTGCTGCCCTGGCAATGCTACTGACAGCTTCTTGCAAAGGGATGTGACAAAAAAGGAGATAAACACTAAAGCTGTGCCAGCTTCACTCTGTGCTCCTCAGAGCGTCCGGTGAGCCTTTAGCCCAGCCCCAATGCAAGTTCTGCACTCTGTGCACCCAGAGCTCTCATGTGAAATTCAGAGCTTTGAGTGGGAAAGCAGCTCAGCACTACATTTTAGGTGTTGTTTTGAAAATCTTAAGCATATGCGGTTTTGTGTTTTTAATTTTCATCTTTACCTGCATGCAAGCCATATCTCCCCTCACCCTCCTCATCCCTCCTAGACAGAAAACAGAATCAGTGTACCTTTGGTCTAGTCAAGCCTGGATATTCTGGGGAAAATCAGCTTTTCTGTTTTATCTTAGTCATTGAAGGTTGAAAATAGGACTTATAGTCATTGTAATTTTTAATCATGGAGTTCTTCCAGTACTGCCTAACTGCTTCATACTCCTTGGACTGTATTCTCTATTTCAGAAAGTGTTGCTGATCAGAAATATTTATATAAAAGGTAATTTAAAATTATTTTTATGACAATACTAACATTAACACTAACACTTAGATTGAGGGTTAATGGAATTTATCATAGGTCTGTGAAAAAGACAATTTTCTGGATAAAAAAAAAAATTGTGAAATCCGTGGTTATTTTTGTTATTAAGTTCAAAAGAAACATCACTAAGAATGTCAGTGCCTGAAGTCCTTCAGTCCCATTCAAAGAATATACATTTAAATTTGAAAGTTTTGTAATAACAGTCCTTTTGCCTGTGATGGCTCTGGTGTAGTCATCTGGGAAACAGTGGAAGAGGCATATGAAAGAAATGGGAATAGCATTGGATAAAACAGCATATTTTACTCTTGTAGAGACAAATAATAGTTAGCAATTTCAGGAATCTGGGCAGCTCAGGGACATGGATTGCTTAAAAATCAAAGTTCAACAACAGTCTTCATAAAAATTACATCAGGTTTGCAATTTAAATCCCCAACAGCAGAAATGCAACATAGAAGCCAAAATTCCACAAGGAATTTACCATGGACTCTTTCCTCTAGCATGCCTAAATACTGAAGAACTTACCATAAATTTTGCTTTTGCATGAAATATTTTGCTTTCGTGGCCTTGATTTGTTAGGTGACATAATGTAGAAGAGTTGGTTTGTTTTAGCTGGTTTGTTTGGTTCTGGTTTTAGTTTGACTTTAGATGGTTTGGTTTTCGTTTGTTTTTAAATTAAGGAATCTTTAAATTATCTATCTGGTTTTGTTTCTCACATTTTCAAAGCCCAAGATATGTTCAGAAGAAGAATTAAGATCTGGGGAAAAAAAAAAAGAATGAAATACAGACTGTCCTGAACTGTAAGACCTCCTCAAGGAACCAAATGATAACATCAGTAATAACTGAAACTAGAATCACATTTTCACCCCAGAGGATCTCTAACCCATTTTCACAAGGATTGAGTCAGACTGTGATTTCAGCACTTTCCAGAAGTATGTAAAAAGTGGCTTCTGTCTGCAGAGACAGATGTTCTAGTGTTTTTCTAAGTCCTCATCATTTATCTCCCAGCACACCAAACCCTCATCGCCAGAGACAGCAATAAACAGAAGGACATGAATTCCCAGCTTCTTGGTGGGCAGAGAGGTGATTGAACACAGACTTTTTTTTTCCAAGCAATAATTTAATTATTTAGAATTTTTTTACAAAAGTTTTAATATATTTCAAAACCACTGTGATATATTTAATATTCTAAGACTGGATATTAAACTGGAATAGTAACTATATCTACTTATGTGCCTTAGAAAATGGTGGTTACTGATACTATTTCCATCACCTTTCATGAAATCAGAAAAGTTTATTTTGGCTTGAATTTAACTTTGCACACCACTCTGCACTCCAAACTGTGACTACCTTTAATTTTGGATGTAAGTGCTGTAAGTGAAACTTATTCATACAAGACTAGTAGTGTTTTGAGACAGATACAGTCTAAAAGCTGGACAAAAGGTGGTACAGAACCATAGCAAAGTAATTTAACATATATAGTAATTCTTTAGCTACAGTTTAACTTTGTGCTTAGAAGAGGTCTCTAAAAGAAATTTGGATTACCAAAGTCTTGTGTACTAGGATAATCAAAACATTTAATATACAGGAGATGATAATCTGCTAATCTGTTTTCAAGATACTTGTATCTTCAAACATGCATAGCTTACACTAGAAGATGCAGCTGTGTGGAAAAAAAAATATTTTTGAACAAGATAAAGGCTTCAGATAAGATTTTTCAATTGCAGAAGTACCAGGCCATGTTTCATAGTTTGTTCTTTGCTAGATATATGCATAGAGACATACATATGACTTTCAATAAAGTCTACAGCTACAAGGGCAATTGCTACGCACATCACTTGACATTACTTCAGAATTCATTGTAGAATGTGAATTTCAGGAACATCAAGTTTTGCTAAAATAAAAAAGTCCTTTGACAGAAAATCAATCAGTTCAGAAATCTGCTATAATGGTATTTGTAAGGGAAGCTTAAATTAATAGTGTGCAGTTGGGAGAACCAGCAATTCCTTCTTTACCTTCTTAGATATGTGTATGAGGTGTGATGAGTTTAATTAATGAAGTATGTTCCACAGATATTCATTAGAAGCATTTCTTCAGGGGACATTCCATCAGTAGGATGCTAGCTAAAATAAGAATTTAATGCACTTCTTGTTCCCATTAAGTTCATTTGTACCCCCTACACCTCTAAAATAACATTTCTAGAAAGACACATCTTCAAAATTAATACCACTGTTTACTGTTCCAGTGCAAATTCCTTTGCTTAATACTTACACCTTCACATTAAACACATTAGGGACAGAGTGGAAAAATGGTTAGTATTGCTCTTCAACACCACAAGAAACGTTAGGCATCACCAGACACCTTAGGTTTCTTTGTTCAGTGTTACTGTGTACAACTAGCCTGTTACACATACTTAAGTATTTCAGCTGGCCTGGCCTCCAGCGTTTTCTCCCCTTTAGGGAAAAGGGAGGTGTTCCAGCTCCAAAACAGATTGCTATCACCACCCAGAGGCTGGCTGCATGCAGTTTCTGTAGGGCTTCTCCTAATTAGAAAAGCATTGATGGCAGCATTGGTGATCCAAAGAAGGCAAATAGTATGAAGGGTTACTCCTTGGGAGTGCATAATGTACCTCTAGGAATTTGAATTGGGATTAATAAGAGATACCTTTTGTTAAGGTGCACAGCTCTGGTAGACAATCACTGCCCTGCACTCAGTCACGCAGTGGGATTGTGAACATCAGTCTAAGGCTGTGTGTGATGATTTCTGAGCAGGAGCACACACAAAAAATTGATCGTGATTCTGTAAAAATTATAAATCAGAATTGTTCTTTTAAGTCAAAATTAGCCGACCCATTATAAAGGTAGGAAATATAAAATATAATTCTGGGGATATTTTTAAAATGCTCAGATCAACTATGTGTGACCTGACTGGGAGGTTGTGCTCTTCAGGCATATTTGTACAATGCATGCACTACTGAGCATCCAGCAGCAATATCTGATTTCAGAGCTGTCATGGTGTCAACAGTGTTTACAGTTGATCTGCAATCTCTTTATTTTCCTTTATTTATTTTAAAACTTTGACTACTGAACTCTGTTGACAGCAAAAGTTCTGTCAAAGTGATGAAAGTGTGAGCAAAATAATAAAATTGTTAAATTTGAGAACAAGTACATTTTCTTTTTTTTTTAATGTATTTTTAATTTTCTTGCTTTGTTGGCATGCTGTAGCAGTAGGGAACTTTGCTAAATAAAATGTCCACTTAGTCCTTCAGGTGCTTGAGTATTTTTGGGTTTTGTCTTCTTTTTAAGAAATAAGTCTCTGATTCTTTAACTTGAGCATTTTTGGAAATCCCATTATGCTACTTAGTACTTACTTATTTTATGCTATTGTGACACAGATAGGGAGGAGAGTGAGGTGAGGTATTTCACACAGCACTGGACCAGGGGGAACTCTGTGAGATAATTATATAGGCCTCAGAAACAGAAGCAGCAACCAGTCTTTACGCTGAAAGACCATTAGGGATTTTCAAGATGACCTAAAACTTCTGATGAACTTGAACTCCAGCCCTCATGCATTCTGAGCCAGGATAATACACTGATTTCATGTATTAAACCTACTGTAGTGGGTAAACAGTCTGTTTCTTCTCATCCCTTATTCCTTTAGCTGTAATGTGATAAATTGTTATCTTCTTCTATAAGAACGTAACACTAATACAACAACAATCAGGAAACAGGTTCCTAAATTAATAATGAATACAAAACGCATTATAGAGTTCCTCTTTGCTAGATAACATTCTTATAGAGTGATTACAGGAAGAATATCCTGAGTAACCTGTAATGGATAGGCATATTAAAGCAGTAAAAGAATTCTGGAAGTGATAAAATAACATTTGAAGCTGGTGTATGTCTAGCTGACTTGCGCATTATAATACTCTGAATCACGCACACTGAAACTTAAGAAGGATTTCTAAATATACGCCATAGTGAGCAAAACAGAAGACCCACTAGAGATGATAGAGACCTTCTGGAAAGCAGAATGAACTTTTTTTTTTTTTTTGCTGGCACAAACAGTATGCCTCATTTTATGGTAAGTTTCTCAAAGCAAGAATGCCTTTCAAAATAAATACTTGAGGAGTACTCTGGCTACGTGTCTCGCAGACCTGTAAGTTACAAATACTTTGAGGTGACGATCTCCTTTTCCAGTCTCTCTGCCGCCTACGGTCGCTGCCAAGCGCTGACGGGTCCGGACAACCGGCCCCGGCCCCGACCCGCTCGGAGTAGCCGCGGCCGGAGCGGGTCAGCGACCCTCGGCATCCGGCTGCAGCCGCTTCCCGGCTGGAAGCTCGGAGGGGCGGTGTTCCCCGGGGGCAGGGCCGGGGCGCGGGCGGGGCAGTTCGGCCCGGCCCGGCCCGCCGCGGGGGCAGTCCTGCCGTGCCCCGCCGGCCCCCGGGAGCTGCCGCTGTTCCGTCCCGTACCGTCCAAGGGCGTTTTGGAGCCTTAGAGAAACCAGTGTGTCCCCTCTCCCTTGAAGGCCGTGGAAAATGGGTTTCCTGGGCAAGCTGGCGGCGCTGCCAAAACTCAGCGGTGCGGCGGCGGGCCGGGGCGGTGGTGCCTGGCGGCGGCCGGGCCGGCGCTGTGCGGGTGTCCCGCTGCCGATCCCGGCCCGGGCCGCGGCCGCTCCCCGCCCGCCGCCCGGCGGCCGCGCCGCCTCCTCCCGGGCGCTGGGCAAGTACGAGGAATTTTTTCGGTCCTGCCTGGCGGAGCCCGAGAAAGTCTGGGGGGAAGTTGCCGAGCAGATCCAGTGGTACAAGCCCTGGGTCCGGACCCTGGAGAGGGGCAGCCTGGGGAGCGCCTCCTGGTGAGTGGCCGAGTGCCCGGTGCCGTGCGGAGCCGGGGCGCGGCCGGGGGCTCAGCTCGGCTGTAGCGGGGAGAGCGGGCTGCCTGCCCAGGGGCTGCGGGTGTGCTGGGCTCCTCGTCATGTGCTCACCGCAGAACTATCCCAGCATCTTTCTGGGGTTGTCGGTGTGCCGTCGTTGTTGGCAGAGATGGCTGCGGAGCTTGAGGAAGTTAAATGATTACACTTGGTTAAAGTTAATTATTAAAAGCAGCACGAGTGAGCGTGTTGGGTTGAGGGCATGTAAGCGTGCATTCTGATAGGTGTGACAGGTATGGTGAATGATGTGGGTGAGTGTGCCTGGTGCTCCCCATCCCACCCTTTTTGGGTCTGAATTGGCAACAGGCTGCCGTGAACATGGGAAATCCGGCTTCAGATGCCAGGGAAATCAGGCATATGGACATGAAGGTGTATAAAAACCGTGGCTTTGGGGCTGTTTAATCTCAGATAGTGTCTAAGTAGGTTATAATTTAGATGTTGTGGTTAAGGTAATGTTTGGCAAAGGCGTTGGTGTTGTAATATATATCTTCATCAATTAATGGCAAACTATCCTAAGACAAAATATAGTATCCTTCTTATAAATCACTAGATAGGATTTTCAATACTTTCTCAAAGATAATGTTAAAATTTTGTGTGGCCAAGAGGCATGTTTGCCTCTTTTTAAGTAAGTTTACATCATGCTCTTGGGTCTTTTCTCAAGAAGCTGATGCGAAATATAAAAGGCATTGTAGGATAAGGGTCATCTTTGATTGGTACATCAGTGTTCTTTGCCCTTTTTGTATTTTTCTGGTTTGTTTTAGATTAAAAATACTAATAATGCTAAAAATATTGTTAAAAATATTAATCATTCTCAAATCGGTGCAAATTAAAAGATAAAGAGCCAGTGGAGTGGAGCTGGGTTTCTTATTGGTGTCTGATATCATTGCTTGATGCCTCTAGTAGTAAAAATGTATATGTCTTCAGCTAAATTATCAGTAACACCCAGCCATGATGGGCTGTGTAAGAGTGGATAGATAGGATCCTTGATTCTTTGATCTCAAGGTCGTGGCACTATTCAGAAAGTCCAGGTAGGGTTGCCTGCATAATCAAGGTCTAGACAAGAGTGTAGAGAACGTGTCCTATGAGGAGCTGCTGAGGGAGCTGGGGTTGTTTAGCCTGGAGAAAAGGAAGCTCAGGGAGACCTTATTACTCTCTATAACTATATGTAAAAGGAGATTGTAGCCAGGTGGGGGTCAGCCTCTTCTCCCAAGTAACAAGAGAAAGGACCTTAAGAGGGAATGCAACCTTCAAGTTGCACCAGGGGAGGTTTAGATATTATGAATATTGGATATTAGGAATATTGTATATCAGGAAGAACTTGCTCACTGAAAATGTTCTCAAGCAGTAGAACAGGCTGCCCTCAGAAGTGAAGGAGCTACTGAACTTGGAGGTATTTAAAAGTTGTGTAGATGTGGCACTTATGGACAAGGTGTAGTGGTGGACTTGGCAGTGCTGTGTTTAATGGATGGACTTAATTATCTTAATGTCTTTTCCAACCTAATTGGTTCTGTGATCCTGTGATTAAAGATTGGTAAAGCTCATTGCAGCGTTCCCAAACAGTATAATGAAATCAGTACAGTGGTTACTTTTGAAGGACTAAGGAATGAGAATATTATGCATGCAAATGAACATAGTTTTGCTATCAGATTCTGTCAAACAAGTGTGGTTTGATTTGCTGAGCAGGATAAGCTTGTTTGTTTAAAGTAACAGTTAGGCATTTGTAAAGCATTACTTCTCAGGTGGAAGTTATTTTGCCTTATGAGAGGGAAAAATGGATGTTTCATTGTCTGAAGTCAGACTTCCAAGCTCTTTTCTAGCCTCACTTTCTAACTTGCATCTTTTCTCCTCTGTGGATGCAGAAACTAAAATTATCATGTTAAGGTGGGCAAATATCTGAAGGGAGGTTTTACAGAACACAGAGGAGACTCTTTTCAGTGATGTTCATTGACAGGACCAGAAGCAATGAGCACAAACTAAAGCAGTCATGTTCCCTTTTTTAATGTTAGGGTGACTGAGCACTGGCACAGAGCTGGTTGTGGAACCTCCATCCTTGGAGATATTGAAATGTCATCTGGACATGGTTCTGGTCTACTGTCTCCAGGCTGACCTTGTAGAAGCCTAGAAGATAAGTGGGGTAATGTGCATGTCTCAAACACCCATAGCCAGATAGCTGTGGAGCCACCCAAGGATTGTTGGTAATAATAATACTGAGAAAGAACAGGCTGTGGCTGGAGAAGAGGGCCCTGCAGAGGTAGGGCAGCACTTTTCTGGGATAAATGTCCTTGCTTCTGGAGATAAGCAAAACACAGTACAGGGTAGGAAGAAGGCTGAGAAATGGGCATGGACTGTAGAGGTATCGGGACCACTGAGGACTGCTGAAGCCCTCTCACCCATTTTCAGAAAGGTCTAGAAGAATGGATCATGCATGCTAACTAATTTGCATAGAAAACAAGAAACTTATCTATGGAGTGGTACCCCCACAAAGCTCAGGTGCCTGTGTGCCTTAGGTCTCTAGATAGATCATCCAGCTGATGAGCTGGATCAACACTGGAGCCAGGACTGGTGATCTCCTTTTCTTTCTTTCAAATGAAAAAAGAGAAAAGTTTTCTTTCTCTCTTCCCCTCTTTATTTCATCTCTCTCTTTAACCTTGAACCCTACCTTTATCCAAAACCCACTGCCATGTTCTTATACTAGGGTATCTGGGACTAGCTTATGCAGATTTCTGTACAAAACGTGTGGAATTTACTAGTAAAACTTTGTAAGTTTTTACAGGCCCACTGACTTTTGTAATTCTCTTTGACCATGAGGATTTTTGAATCTTAGGTTCTGCCTTCCCCTTAAGGGTGGGATGCCACAGACCTGTCTGAGCAGGTGCCCACCAGAGATCCCTTCCAACCTCAAGCCAGTTTGTGATTCTGTGGCATTATACAAAGATGCAAGTCTGAAAACTCGATATCAGGCTGTAATTGTTTGTATGCCAGGTACCTTTTGTTCTGTGGATAATAAAAACTTCAAGCAATTCAAATTTGTATAAACAAATGTCTTAATGTGCAACATGCAGTTTTATTTCTTTTTTTAAGTTGACTTTAAATGATAACAGGCTGTACATGATAGAGCATTGAACTTTAATGCCTCTGAAACCCCAAATGGTTAGCAGCAGTCAGGGTGCTCAGCAGGGTGACAGATTGGCAAGTTCTTTGAATATAAGAGAGGGAGGACATAGAAGAGGGTCTTTCAGAGGATAGGCTGAAGAGAAAACAGACAGTGGAACTCAGATGAGAAAGAAGCCAGGTGTCCAAGCAAAAACATAGATTACTGGCTTAACAGGGTAAAAATGGAGCTCTGGGTCAGAGGTTTACCTTGGAAGCTCTTTATGGGGACCTGAAACATAGTATTAAAAAGTTCATGTATGTGTGTCTTGAGTTAGAATTTGTTTCTTCTTTTGGAGAGATTTTATTAGATCGATTGGAAATACTATTTGTTTTCAATACCTTTGCTTTTGGTTGCAAAACCTGAGATGTGCAGAAGCAGATGCTTTTAATATATTTTCCAGTGTAATCTACTTCTAATGACGAAGTTGAAGGAGGCTGTTACTGTATTTAGAATGTAGGCATTTGGCAGTTCTTCCTCTCTAAATACTGTAAGAGCATGAAAGAAACTTACACCATGCCCCAGTGTATTTTCTTCTCTCTCTGCCACTGGAAATACCAGTATTGTGTCAGTGGAATGCAAAATGATTTCCAGAAGATAAGTGATCAGTGTCACCCTCCCCTGACTCGTTTTTTTGAAGTGGTAATCCCAAGTACTGTTCTAAACTGCATCAGTGGCTGATACAGCACAAAACATCTGGTTTGGCCTACATGAAAAATAACAAGAGCTATGAAGCATGGTTGCTCAAGAAAAGGATGAACGAATTGAAATTCTTTGATCTAAAAGCCAAAAGGGAGACCTAGGTTTTAAATCATATAGAATTTGGTGAAGAAGTTGAAGGAAAAACTTCCTTGAGTTGGCTTTGAACCGTCAAAACCGTCTTCAGTTGCAACATGGGAAACATAGTCTTTAGATGTTAGAGAGAAAAATCTTTTTAATGCTGAAGTTGGTAAAACACTTGAACAGAGTAAGTTGGTGAAACACTTGAACAGATTATTTTGGAATCTTGTGGAATGCCAGTTAAAAGGATTAAAACAAGTATTTATTTAGGAATGTGGAAACAGTTTTCTCTAACATGTGCAGGCAGAGGGCAATTTTGCAACATATGTTTTTCCTCTGATACTAAGACATACATGCAATACATAATCCCCTTTGAATTTTGGAAATGTTGCCCAGATTGCTGTGCAAATGTTGCTTACACTTTTAAAACTGTGTCAGGGTCAATTTACATTATAATATCTCAAATTATCTGATATTGTCTAATGTTTTATTCAGCTTCTACTCTCAGTTAATGTAAAAAAGTGCATGTCTGCTTTTCTGATCCTCTCAGAACCTCTTTCCTTCTCAACAGGATAACAAAGCTCTCATCACACCTTCCAGATAGTCTTGGTTTTTCAATAAACCTACAGTTTGATTAAACCTACAATTATATCTCTTTCATACCCTTGTTTCTAAGTGATTGCTAAAAATTCATGTTGATGTTGCCATGTATCTTTAGAAGAACCAAAGCTCTCATGTCTGCTCATGTTTTGACCATTTTAAGTGAATATGCATAGCCCAGGTGATGTGTTCCCTTGTTAATGTCATCCTACAGTGATTTGGTAGAAAAATCTGAATCTTACATAACTTTTATGACAGTAATACAGAGTTTCTCTGTATTATGTGAAACAATTCCAGATCCTTTATTGTTCATATTGTTTTCCTTTTTGGGGAGGGATTTTGTAGGCTTTTGTACAGGATGGTTTGTGACTTTGATGGTCCCCCACTTTCTCCTTATTAATGGCATTGTAAAAGAGTTGCAGTAAGATAACTGCATCCTAAATATCCTGACTGGTTTTAATTTCATAATTGCTGTTTTTAGACAATGAAGACTATGTTTTAGACAATAAAGACTATGCCATAGTATCTGTGTATGGATATAAAAGTAATATATAAAATATTCTGATTTAGAGCAGTCCTTTACTAAACATGAGAAGTGAAGAAGGAAATACTTTTTTTAACTAGTAGTAGGTTACTTTAGGCCATCTGTTGTTTCTAATTGCATTATAATAATGTGTTGCCACTGTACAGTTGTCCCCATAGAACCTTTTGGAAACTCTCAACTGTGTGCTTTTTGTATATTGCTATCTTTCCTGCAAAGATACACATGCAGATAGAAAAACAAACAAAAAGGGCACGATTTAGTGTGAACTCTAACTTTTAGGTGCTATGTCATCTTCCAGTAAATAGAATTGTCTTTGTATCTGGTACCTTCTGTATTTTTGTACTTTGAGGATTATGCTGCGCTTGAATTTTCTTTTTCTATGTAAAATGACTAGAAAACTGTAACCTAAGTTTGTGAAATGTTTTCTTCTTTAATTGGAAGATAACCGTTCTCTGTAAATGTCTAACTATTGAAGAGGCTATGACTCATATCAACTTACAGAAAATTTTGAGTCACTGATACGAAGGAGTGTTGTCAAATGCATTATAATATATGATCTTATAACTTGGGATCCCTTTCATTTAGCTACAGATGCTTGAATGTTTAACTGTGATTACCAAGAGATGAATAAGACTATTTTGACTCCCAAACCTGTTCTCTTTGATAAGGGTATTTGTGTGTGCCAGTACAAAGTAAGATAATAGCATCTTTTTATAATGTCAAATTAATTTATGTGAATTTATGCTTTTTCTTTGATACCATACATATAAAATCAGAGTGATTAATGCAAATTAAGTTAAATCAAGACCAGGTTTAGTGGATTCTTAGTTAAGTCAGTTAAGATACAGTTAAGATACGTCTCTATTTTTACTAATAGTCATATTTAGCTTGTTGAGTCAATCATGAGGTTACAGAATAAAAAATAACTTCCTGAAGTGAGTATAATGTTTTGAGAGATGTTTTAACTGAATGCTCTCATTCCTTAAAAGAAAACTACCAAATGATCCAAAAAAAAAAAAAAAAACCCAAAAAAACCAAAAACCAAAGTTGTCTTAGTTTGGAAGGCTAGCTATTACATACTTCATACTTCTTTTGTAGGTTTGTAGGTGGAGAGCTGAATATCTGTTACAACGCTGTGGATCGTCATGTTGAGAATGGACGAGGAGACCAAATTGCCATTATTTATGACAGTCCTGTAACAAATACCAAAGACAGAATAACATATAAAGAACTTTTGGAACAGGTATGTCTCAGAATCACCTTGTTAATGAGAAGGGGCAATGAATATTGTACAGTAGGTAAATACCAGAGAGGTAGAAATTATCTACCTCACTAGTTTACCTCTTTTGCTGTGCTCAGTATTGATTTATAAGTTTTACTACCTCTGCCAAAATATACTGCATCCAGTAGGTTTTGAAATTTGTCTATTTCCTCTTTTTCTTCTGCAGTTTAATAATTTTTTTCCCTGATTGGTTAAATTTTTAACTTGTCTGCATTTGATTTCATTTTCTTTTCCCCTAACAGATCTTAATTAAAAGGTTAATCATAGGGTTAGTTAAGTCTCTCGACAGTTGCTGTGATGAGTAAAAGTACAGTTCCATAGAAATGAAATGTGTACCTTGGCTGCTGCTGCACACACCTGAGCGTATGCCTAAATGAAATTTAACTGGGAGAACTCCGAAGAAAGCTGTGCCACCTGTCCCTGTGTAGGCTGTCATGAGGGTGCTGGTGGCCCTTCTGTCTGGAAGGTGTGTGGATTTTGACTTCCCTGTTGGCTGAGGTAGCTTACTCCTGATGAGATTGTGAATATCCAGTTCTGCATCAGCCCATTCAGATTTACTCTGTCCTCACCGTGGGTTGGTGCCACCATGTTTGCAGTTGTGTTTGCAGTCTGCCCCACTGAAAGTTCTTGGCTCTCAGGGCTGACTGCTGGAGGTTTGCCCTCATGCTGCTACTCTTGTGTAGCTGTCTTTTTTCTTCCAGTTACTTGTAGCAGTTGAGCTTAAAATTGAGAACAAAGAAACGTTGGAGTTGGACTGGTATTCTTCCTTAATGTGTTTCAATGTGCAAGATGGATTACTTTGAATGTAACACACTCACTGTATTTAAGATATGCATGTAGTGTCTGGAGTAATGTGAACCTTGTGGTTTAAAATGTGAAATGAGGTCAGAATACAGTAGTTCCATTTGTGAGGGGTTTATTCCACTCTTGCAAGAAAAGAGAAGTCATACAGCTACAAAGAACTTATAAACCTGTTATGCATTCTACCTTTTTAGGAAAATATAGAAAGCATGTATTCCTTATCAGTTTTCTATTTATTTGGACACAAGTCAAAAAAACAACATGAAATATGGTATGCTGGAGCTAGAACAACTAGCTTTGGTGTTTTAAGGAGTCAGAAGACTTTGAAAGGATCCAGCTCCTTACCTATTTTTATTTTAACTAATATATATAAGTAGAATTTAAATTTTCTATATAAAATTTTTGAGTTGTTTGCCTTCAATAATTACGGTATATACACAATATGTATGCAAATAGATGTATATATATGAAATCAATCTCTATATACATTGCATATAATACTTGGTTAACTTTAATGCAGAAATACAACTCTTTAATGTAAATTATTTTAAGTGAACTTGCTTGGTAGAGATTTCCTCTGAAAAGAAGGAAGGCCTTTAAAAGTGGCCTTTTTTCTGCTTTTTAACCTTGATATTATATTAAGTCTTCTACGTTTTTGTCACTGTAAGTGTGTTAATAGTCTGAAGACATGGCACATTTGTGCAAAGTGAGAAAATTTTGCTAGTTGACATACACATCCTTTCATTTACATTTCTTCTTGCAGAGCATTGCCAAACCAAGTGGAAGAACTGGTTTAAGTTTTCTGGGGTATGTAGCAGTACTCACTCAGAAGTTCATTATAATCTTGCTGGAGGCTGAGTCCTATCTAAATACTATTTCTGAATTCTCTGCAGTTTGCTCTTAATCAAAAGCAAATAAATGTGAAAGGCAATATTTGATATTAATAGCTTGTCTCTTGAAGCTTTCTGCTCCAGTTTAGTACAGTAAGTTTAATTTGGTTTATCTGCTAGCTACTGGACTACTGAAAACAAAAGGAACAAAGAGATCTGCTGAAAATGGGAGGGACCTAGGCTGTAGTATTTTTTTCATGGATCTCTCCTAGACCTTATAGGTCTAGGAGAGTTTAGTTTGCATTGATGGATTCTATGCTTGTGTGTCCCACTCACTGCTCAACCCAGGAGCATTTTGAATGGGATTTCTGGTTTTGCATCTTTCTTTTGGCGTGGACCAGAACTGCTTTTGGTAACTGCTAGGAGTTCAGAACTGAATGCCTTAGAAACCTTAGGTCCTAATACAGCTGTAGTATTTGGTTGCTGTGTAAAAAGTAAAACCGTGCTCACTGGGACCATGTGTTTGATAGAAATGCAGTTTATGCTCTGGTCTTCCAAGCTGAAAGCCTGCTTTAATTTTTTTATTATATCACTTGGTCTCAAGTGATTTTATTAATGAAATGTCAAATATATTAAAGTGAGTGAGCAGTCTTAAACTTGGAGAAAAGTGGAGAAATAGCATGTTAGTTTTTTTAATGATAAAGTATGCTACACTGTATTAATGTAAATCATAAATGACAGCACATTGTAACAAAGTAGAAGGTTTCATGGCTTTTAACAATTTAATGAAAGTCCAGTACTTAACTTTTCCACCCTCCCCCTTTTTTTTTAGAAAGAGTGATTGCTTGGATTGAGGGCTACCCCATCAATCTGAAGGGCAATGTAAACCTGCTTTAAAATGTTCCCCTGTCTTCCAAATAGTTACAGATAGAGACAGTGTTTTATTGTATAGTCCAAATGTTCCCTGTCTGTCAGAAGGATGAGGAAAAGGGCACAAGGAAAACTCATAGATAGCCATGTATTTTTTTGGATTGTTGTTTTCAGTGACATTACAGTCTAGTGTGGGGAAGTCAGGTGCAGACAAGTGATTACTGGGTTTGCACAGGTGACATGTAGTTCCTGTCTGCAGTATGCTGTACACACGTTCTGCTTTAAATGCAATTTAGCTATGATAGATTTCAATAAATTATGTAAGTACATGCAGATCTCTTTGCTGTCTCCCTCCTATACCCAGGAACCAGTTATATAGCTTGTTTACAGGCACTGGGAGTCTTCTATTTAAAAATTACTAATTGTGATCATTAAATAATGTCTTTTTCCTTCAGCAGGTGAACGTTGCCTTTTTCATAACTATTAATAATAATTTATGAAATAATAATAATAATAATAATTATAATTATACTTGTCAATTGTGTTTGACTACTTATTGCCCACACTTACAGTGACAATAAAAATACTCATTAAATGTTATTTTCATTGCCTCTGGCCTTTTTGTCAGCACTCTGCTTGAGAGTCACTAGCAGAGAAGATAATGATTAGCTTTTTTGTTTCTTTGGGAGAAAAGGGTGATGTTAGCTCTGTGTTTGAAGATTTTAATGTTTTCACACTAGGAATTTCAGAAAAGTAATTTACCTTTGGAAGTAGAATTGTTATCTTTATTTACAATTACTTTCACTATACCTAGAAATGACTGTAAATGCTGGGGATATGGCAATAAATTCTAGCTTTTAACATGTTCAGTCTTTGGTTTTTGTAGAGTTTTGATAGTGTATATCAGTTTTATAATAATTTATATTAAGGTAATAATAAGTCTAGCATTAAAGATATTTTGTCTTGAAAATCAGTAATATTTAAGATATCTGTTACATGCAAACCATATAGATACCTAAGTTTGTGTGAGTTTTCAGCTTGGTGTGATGATGACTTTACCCTACAAACATGTTTTTTCTTGTGGTTGAAAATAACAGCACAGATTTATGCAATGCTTACAGAAAATGGAATTTACACAGTATCTTCTGATGCAAGAGTTGCCTGCTTGGGGCTTCTGTTTCTATTTTCTTAAATCCTTGGGGAGAATGTCGAAACGTGCTCTTTGATTGTGGATGAGCTGTGAATTTAATGCAAAGACAGAGCAGATGCTCCTGGAAGATCTGGATGTTACTGTCTCAGGTTACTGAAAGTCTGAGCATGTATTTCCACTGAAGAGAGAAATAGTGAGGTTGGAGGTGGATATATAAGAGCAATATGGGAGCAGAGGTGCAGGAAATAATGTCATTAGGCAGAGAGGTACAACAGTAGAAAAGAGCCCTTAAAGCCAGTAGTGGGCCTTTGATATGCACAGGGTGATGATGCATGATGCTTCTTCACTTGGGTACATACATCACCGTAGCTGATTTAGTGTTGGTTATTTTTAGATGTCCTTACTGCATACAAAGCAGTTTATGTCCTTTTCAATATATTTATGAGGATTCTAGGACTGAATGTAGTCGCTCTTTAAAAAGAGAAAACTCAAATTTTTAAATAGTATAAAAGAAAGCATTTCGTTCAGAAGATGCCACATTGCCATGCTACAACAAGTAGGTTGGGACAACTTCACAGGGCTCGTCACGGGCTCCCATGCTCACTATAATCCAACTTACTATGTGGTAAATACTAATGAAATATTCAGTACTAGTTTTGTGACCAAATATTGTATACTGTCAAAGTAATAAATATGTTCTCATGGTGTTACAGGGGCATTGCTGCTGATCAGTCCATTGCATTTCATGAGTTCCAGTCCTCTGCTGCTGTACATAGTCTCTCTCAGGTTTCTGCGTAGCAAAAATGAAAATCTGACAATAAAAGCAAAAATTGATTTTAAACCTAGATATTTAAACCTAGATAACACTCTGAATTTGTGTTTCCCTTTGGTTCAGAGTATACTGTCTCTTGTCAGATTGAAAAGTGCAGTATGACGCTGCAGTAAAGAAAACACTACTACATATTGATTTGTGTTTCAAAGTTAGCTAGTTAGGACTGAACTTACATTATGAAATGACCTGTTTGCATTCATTCTTTAGAGCTAAAATTGAGAAATACAAACTGTTACCTGAATAAATTAATGGCTGGTAGACTCTAATTTAAAAATTTTCTAGACATTGCTATTGATTTTTTTTGGCTGTACTGACTGCAATAATTGGTCTCCTTCCATTTTTATTTTACAAAAGAAAAATACAAGAAAGAAATTGTCTTAAATTTGCTGAACCTTGATTACATTACATCAGCTTTCTTTATCATACTGGCTTGTCTCTTTGATGTCGTGCATTGTTGACTGTATGAAAGTTTTTTTAATAGGGCAGGAGCAGGTCTGGAGGAACTTTAAATATGAATGTTTTGTCAGTACAGGTCTCCAAGTTAGCTGATGTCATGATCAAACATGGTGTGAAGAAAGGAGATCGTGTGGTCATCTACATGCCCATGATTCCACAGACAGTGTACTGTATGCTGGCTTGTGCGAGGATAGGAGCCATCCACAGCCTGATTTTTGGTGGATTTGCATCTAAAGAGCTTTCAGTTCGCATTGATCATGCAAAGGTAAAAACCTGTTTGAAGCAACAAACACCATTGCATTAGTTACTGCTATTAGTCAATGTCAAAAACCTGTTCTTAGGATTTTTTCCCAGACAGGTTAACGTTTCTCTTTGTGCGGATCACACAGTTTGTTTATAATACCTATTGTTGCAATATGAGCAAAGGAATATATGCTGAGGTTGATACTTGTATAGCAGACACCAAGTGAGCAATTTTGACCTCTTCTACAAAAGCAGGAGTTTAACACACTATTGTTTCTATAGAATGTACTTTCTTCTCATGTTTGTCAATCTTTTTCTACTAAACATCTCCTTAATATTGGCTTTTGGTTCAGCATTTTCATCAAGTGTATGAGGAAAATTCTGCCAACCCTAAGTGATTTCACTGGCTTGTCTGATGTTTAGGCATACTAGGTAGTTCATTTTTTCAGCTGTGTTATGATTTAGGAATGGTATTCCCCAATTTATTGTTCTCATTGAAGCATTCCAAGCCTTATGTTGCTTGCTCCCTCCCCCCTCTCCCTCTTTCTCCCTGTAGTGGGATGAAGAGGAAAATTGGAGGCCTAAAAGGTAAAGATCAGGTTGAGGTAAGAACGATATGCTAGAAACAGCAATGAAATAAATGAACAGTAACAACAACAATATACATTAGCAGAGTGCACAAGAGAGGCAAATGATTCACGCCATGCTGAACCCACACTACTCCACCAGACCCTCCAGGAAGGACCCATCCCTCTTGACAGCTATGGAAACAGTTGCCCTAAATAAGTGACTCTGCTGATTACATAATTTATAGAGATGAATTATTATATAGAGATGAATGTTATGTAATGTTATATATTACATAATTAATAGAGATGAATGTTTTAAAGGCTCCTGTGTTCGGCATAAGTTGAGCTTGTTTAAGAAGTTTTACGATGTCTGTGTTACTGATATGAAAATAGTAGCTGACTATTCTTAGTACCTTATAGAGGCATATTAGTAGCTTGTGTATGCGTTGGTTGCAAACCAGCAAACAATGGAATGGCCTATTCTTGTTTTCCATTAGTGAACAAGGTAAAATCTTTTGTCACCTTGATCAGTCACCTGAAGCATTCAGACTCTCTGTTGTAGCCGTGTTATAATTGAATAATGGTGCTTAGATGTATAAACCAGAGCAAGATTTTGTGGATGGTTCAAGTCTCCAGGATTTGTGGAACTTTCACATAGATTTCTGTGTGCAGGAGTGCTTTTCAGATAAGTATCTGTAAATAGAGAGTTGAATATATTTCCCCTCTCTCCTTGATGCTTTAACCAAGATGTTGATAAAATGGCCAAAATAATTTGTTGGAATGATGAAAAAAGGCTAACAACAGCTCTCTAGTTTTCCCTGTCTTTCTTTCCACTTACCCATTTTTTTAACAAGCTATAAAATAATGTAGAAGAAAAAATTATAAATTTTAAAAATGGAGGTTGCCACAAATGCAAATCATCTAGCATGTTTACTTTTAGAGTATTTTGCAATTATTGACTAATTAATCCAAATGGTTTTTCCCCAGGGGATAAAAGGGAGAGAGCATAATAATCATAATCCTTGCTTCATGCATTAAAATGAAAAGAAAGGAAGTTTCTTTTCATTTTAATGAAATGTCACATAGCAACTCTTTTGAAGGGTTAGCTATGTAATTATTAACTGCAAACCATGAACTAAGTCCTAATTTACATTGCCTTTTGGTTTCTTTAAAAGGAAGTATTATGGATGATTTTTGGTCCATCTGATGTATTATTAAAATGTGAATAAGGGGAGGCATATCCTCAATCTGAGTTTCAAAACATGCTCTGATTTTCAGGGTGATAAATCTTTCATGATAAGTGAATTGCATGCTCTTGAGGCTACCTGTAAGTACCTGTGATAGACAGTAAAAATGCTGAATAAACAAAGCAGTTGCACAATAACCTAACCTTTTTATTAGGCTTTTATATGAATTAGTTTAGATGCTGCAGTACAGGACCTGATGTGGGTAAAATTAATTAGAAAGCCTTAAAGATGTGCAGTGGAAAGCTGGCTGTAAGATGCTCTGGTAGAAGAAAGATCAAACTTCATACTCTGTTGGAAAGTCTGAGTGAAAGAAATAACAAGCACTTTCTAGTGACTATGAAAAGGTACACTTGGCCAGCTTAGCTTAATTTATCTTGAATTTTAAATAGGTCTGGGAATGCTGCAAAGTCCTGAAGCTGGTAATTTCTACTTGTGTCAGGTGTTGGCAGTTACAGGCATTCTGCAGTGAATTGTGACGAGCATGAAAACAGGATTTTTTGTCATCTTTCCTTTTACTTTAGTCTGGGAATATGTAATTTGTAATGTTAAAGCAATAGGTAGGTTCATAAAATCATGGAACAGTTAAAAGGGACCTTTAAAGGTCATCTAGTCTGACTGCCCTGCAATGAGCAGGGCATGTTCAGATAGATCAGGTTGCTCAGAGCCCTGTCAAACCTGACAATGAATGTTCCCACGGGTGGAGCGTGTATCATCTCTTTGAGCAACCTGTGCCAGTATTTCACCACCCTCATTGCAAAAAATGTCATCCTTATATCTAGTTTAAATATACCCTCTTATAGTTTAGTACCATTACATCTTTGCCCATTGCAGCAGACATTGCTTAAATCCAGCTTTTCATCCACCAGTATCCCAAGTCCTTCTTGGCAGGGCTACTCTCAATCCCTTCATTCCCCAGACTGCATTGATTTTTGGAGGGCTTGGCCTGGCACAGGTGCAGGACCTTGCACTTGTGCTCTGTTGAAGCTCATTAAGTTGTAACTCCTTGAGCTTGTCCATGTCCCTCTGGATGGCATCCCCTCCTTCAGGAGTGTCGGCTGCATCACTTGAGGAGTATTAGAGAGCATAGAAGAATTTGTAGAAGGAGTCTTTACAACAGAATAAAAATGTTGGTCTTGTACCAACAGCTTTTACTATTGGGCCTTGCTTTATCTCATTTCTACTTCATAATGTTGCTGGTTTTTTTTTTCTATAGCTCACGATCTATGTCATTTCTCCTCCAGCAGACCCTTGAACTCTCCCTGTCTTTTCTTCAAACTTGTTATATTTCTATCTAATCTTAACATATATGACTACATGGAGCCACAGAAGAGATGGGAAATGGTGGATGAAAGCAATATGGGAGCAGAGGTGCAGGAGAAATAATGTCATTAGGCAGAGAGAAGAAAAGAGCAGTTAACCCAGTAGTGGGCCTTTGATTTGCCTGGAGTGCTCCATGTTGCTTCTTCACTTTGGTAGTACATCACCTTAACTAATTTAGTAGTAGGTTTTTTTAGATGTCCTTACTACATACAAGGCAGTTGATGAGCACAGGTGGGATCATCTACAAATTACTATAAAGCTAGTGAGAGTAAGAGTCTTTCATCTTAACACTTGAATAGGACTGTGTATCTTATTTATTACAGTCTGTCTTCAGGGTGGCCTCCCAAAGAATTTGCAGCTTAACTGCATTGTATTGAATCCTCTTCTATTAAATCAGTGCATTCCAAAAAGGAAAATCAATGAATGCTGAAATTTTAAAGCTCATCCAGAATCTTTAGTTTGAATACATGCCAGTTAGGGAGCTTTCCTGAATGACAGATTTGGACAGGAAACGTTTTATTATTGCACAAGAAAACTATTAAATCTTTGCTTTCTCTGCTGAATTTAATTTAGCCTTAATTATGACATTGTGGTTTATGCCTACTTAATGGGATTTATGCTACAATTAGTAAACTAACATGATCAAACTGAGTGCCATGTGATAAATACATTTCTAAAACTTCAAAACAGCAGAGATTAAAGACTCATTCTTTTCCAAGTAAAATTTTTTCTAACACATAATTTCTTTGGTGCTACCTTTTCTCTCTTGAAAAACAAAAAATAAAAATACTGATCTTTGGACCGAAGTCAAAATAGCTTCTATGCAGATTTCTTCACTTAGGCAGTCTTACATAAAAGCTGTGGTTAATTTATTGAAAAAGGTGTGAAATCTACATTTGGAAGCAGATATTAGTCTAAAAAGTCCCAGATCTATACAAATCTGGTTTTTAGTAATTTTGCATCCTCAGTCCTTCAGCCATCTCATGAAAAACTCTAGCCTTAGAGTCCTCATGTGACTTATGACTTTCGCTTATTCTCTTCCTGTATTTCTAATTTCCTGCTGCCTTTTGTTTGCCTTATTTTCCCTCTTTCTTCTCTTTTCCATCCTGTGACTTTCATTGCAGGCTGTGAAAAAGCCAGCAAAGTTCTTCACCTAGTGTTGAAATGTGAAATTGGAAGCATTAGGTAGAAGGCAAAACTGTACAGGTAACTGTTGATATCACTGCACCACTCTTCCTTAGTGGAGGAGCTGAGATGGACAGGGGTTTCTCTTTGTGTTCATTAATATTTATGCAACTAATAAGAAGTTAATACTGTTGGTTTCTTACTCAAATATGTTTGAAAATAGTGAAGTGTCAGAAAGTATTAATGTTCTTCCAAACAAAAAGCAGATGCATGGAAAGCGAGGTCACACAAGCTTGATTTACTCTAGAAAACTGATCTAACCCCTGTGTCTAATTATGTCAAGATAAATTGTATATGTTGAATTTAATTGAAACTATTATTGGGTTGTGTCTCTAAAGTACATTGCAAATGTACATATTAACTCTTCTTTTTTCAGCCCAAACTTATTGTAACAGCAAGTTTTGGAGTAGAACCAACAAGGAAAGTGGAATACATATCTCTGCTAGAAGCAGCACTGGCAAGGGTACAGAGCAAACCTGATAAAGTTCTCATTTACCAGCGACCTAATTTGGTGGGTGTACAGTAGTACTGCTTTTATGTTAACCCTCACTTATTTGTGTAGTGCATGTGTCTTTACTTTTCTGCAAGAAATATTTTACTGAATCTATCGTAGTTTGTTTTTTAATATTAAGGGTGAGCATTATATTCATAAGATTTAAATACAAAATAGAACTAATGCAGTAGAGAGATTACAGAAAATTGAATAGTACTGTATGAAAAATTTCAATAGTGCATGTTTTTTGAATGAATTACATTTATTCCATGTGATTTTTCTTTTGACAATTTTCTTATTTTTCAATGGGCAGGGCCATGTTCCTCTAACCAAAGGTCGTGATCTTGACTGGGAAGAAGAGCTTGCAAAAGCCCAGTGTTCAAAATGTGTCTCTGTTCCCTCAGACCATCCACTTTACATTCTGTATACATCTGGAACAACAGGTTTGCCCAAGGTAAAGGACTATCAGTAGTCTAAGTGTCTGTGACCAACTGTTTGCAGTTCCCCATGAAAACATATTTAATTGAAAAGGTTGAAAATGTTTGCCAGAGCACAATGTTGTAAATGATACACATTCTACAAATGGTTTAATCTCATTTATTCACATTACACTATTTTAAAGGCAATGTCTAGGAATAAATAATTTTTTAAAATTTAAATAGCAGTAATATAAAGATACATTTTCTTCAATTGTTTCTACAAAATAAACTTTTGAGATTAGCAGAATGTCTTATTCAGTACTATCTTCTGTGTTTTAACTTTCTTAGATAAGCATAGTATAGTTACTTAATGACAAGACCAGTTAATATATCACTTGTGTGATTGCATTTATTGCTGACTAATCTTGTTCATTATTTACATATTAGCTAATTTTCTTGTAGATAAGATGTGCTGAATGACATTACAGACTAAATGAAGTAAAGCATGTTCTTGTGTTACTGTACAGTTCTGAGAACATGATACCCTGAAAACAGAAGTTTAGATTAACTGAAAATTAGGAAAGAGTATTCTTTGAAAATGTTTATTTTGAATATAAATTAGTTTTAGCAATGTATTTTTAAAGGATTATATTTTAAAAGTTAATTCTCTGAGTGTTTGCCTGATACTTAAAATGCTCTTTTACAATGTGGAAGACAAGCTGAATATAATTTCAAGCAATAGTCTTACCACCACTGATTCAGACAGTATCACACATCCTGGAGAGAACAGTTCTACTACTTAAAAATTATTTAATGGTGTTGCCTAAGTTGCCTAAAGTTCACAATCTCTTAGGATGTAAGGGAAAACAAACATCAGTTTTGCTGAGAAAAATGTCTTCTGCTTTTGCCTTCAATGTTGGCCCTTGAAAACAACATATATATCCTAAGTCATACAGTTGTGTTGTCAAAAAAAACCAAGATAAGATCCTTTGTTACAACAGATATTTTCCTCAAATGGGTATCAATAAAGTATCTCAGAGGTAATAGGTGTGAGAAGTTTGCTTCACTGTGTTGTCTCTGCAGAGAAAAACAAAGATACCTTGAATCAATCACCCTTACAAGAGAGAGATTTTCAACTAACAGTAAGCTATAATAAGTAACTCTCAGTGAATAAAATGGCTTTTTCATTTATTTAAGTAACTTAATTTAAATGGTCATGCAGGTAAACCTCATGATTTTTTTTAGGATTTGCTTATGACCATCCTAAACAACTTCTGTTGATCTCAGAACAGGGGCTAAGTTAGAAGCTGAGTTGAACAAAGGCAATCTCCTGTCTGAAATTGGTGAAGTGTTTGTAAACCATTCTCTGCCTTAGCAATCTCCATTTTAATGAGTTAATGTGTCTCTGCAGTCCCTCATTTCTTGGATGAGGTCTGAAAGTGCCTATTTCATTCTATTAAGTACCTCGTGAGAATATACCATGCCTAGCACAGACAGCTGCATTGTAATGTCTGCACACTGCATATTTGTTTGGTCCAGTGGGTTTCATCTGAATTTTAGTTCAGGACACCAGGATGTAGTTTACTTAATTCTTTCTTCTAGGAATAATGTTCTAGAAGGTGATGGAATAGATATTGACCATACTCAAATTGCAAAATATGTGCAAAAGTTTCCTGTTAATGATGTTCCAGAGCTGGATTTTGGTTTACCAAGGTGCATGATGCTGTGGATGATCTCTCATTCTAATTTTCAAATCCCTCTTGTAGCTCAAGACTACAAGAGGGGTGGTATTCATTTAACATTCATGTGTGCGCTTCAGGCTAGATAGTAAACTTTCAACAATATACACTGACATCTTTAAAAAGAGTCAGGGCAAAAAGGGACATTTCAGGGGGTAATTCACCCCAGTTTTTTCAGGGGTCATCTACTTTGCAGGTGTGAAGATGATACAGATAAAGTAGTCAATGAGTTTAAAATATGCCTAGCATTGGGATGGTACAGTTTAAGTGAGGTAAATACTTAAACTCTTATTTTTTGTAATTATATATTGACTGAGTATTTGTATATCTAACTTTTATGAGAGAATTTTAGCTTTGTTAGTTATCTTGTGAATGTTTGTTTTTTCATATGTTTGGTTTTTGTTTTCCAAAATTACTTCTTTAGTGGAGGTGTTCATATGTTCTTGTTGGAATAGATCCTTTTCATGAGTAAGAAGTATTGAAGTTGGACAACTTTAATTTCCTTGCTGCTAAATCTTTAACATTTAATTGAACACAGCAATATGATTGTATCCTTCAAATCTTGATCTTAAATACTTAAATACTTGAAATTTCTCGTTTAGGGTGTTGTGAGACCAACTGGTGGCTATGCAGTTATGCTGAATTGGACCATGTCAGCTGTATATGGCCTCAAACCTGGTGAGGTAATTCTGTTTATATGTCATGTAAATGTTTTTTAATGCCTTTTGTTACTCCTAATTATAATTTTATTTATATTTCATTTTAGGTATGGTGGGCAGCTTCTGATTTAGGCTGGGTTGTTGGTCATTCCTACATTTGCTATGGACCTCTCCTTCACGGTAATACTACAGTTTTGTATGAGGTATGATTCAGTCTAAAAAACCCCCTCTTGGAAATGGCAGCATCTCCTTCAACTCATGATCCAGATGATCCTGTTTATGCCTGTCCATTCTTCATGCCATGGATATTTAAATTGTGTGTGTATCTTCAGTGTTTATACTCTCCCATCTATTACAGTAATTTTTAAGGAAAACTTCACTGTCCTTCAAGCTTGTCTACATTTGTGTGGAGGGTGATGGTTAGCAGTGTAAGGAACCCTGAAACAAAAGAACTAGAAATGACAGATGGTGGAGTGTACCTCTGTTAATGATTAAACTACCTTTATTTTGGAATTAGGAGAGGGCGTTGTGTTTTGCATGTCTTGTGATGAAAAATACTTACTGGATCTTAGTTGGGTGCAATTGAGAGCCGTATGCTTGGAACCAGAACTTCTAATGAGAATTGTGTTTTCTTTCCTCTCTCTCACTCAAGGAAACTGAACCCAAAACACAGATGACATTTGGGACTTAGTCCTTCCCTTCAGGGGATGAAAACTAATGGGGTGGAGAGGAGACCAATTAGAGTAGGAGACCAATTAGAGTGGCCTGTGGCATCCTTACATTGCTGCTCAAAAAAGTAATCATGCTGCCCTACGTTGTTATTTTTACAGAACTTATTGCTGATTTTTCTGAATAACAAAGAGCAAAAACTTCACCCAGTAGCAGGAATGCACATTGTAGACTTAAATATTGTGTTAGCTTGAGTATTAATTACTATAGTCTAATTAATGTTTAAGTGCCTAATAGATGGTAATTAGATTCTTCATTCTAAGGGGATTAACTTAGGACTACCACCAGAGCTAATTAGAAGAGGAAAGTGATGTAAGAAAATTGGCAAGTGTTTGCAGATAATAAAAAGACTTTGGTAGTTTTATAGTGACTGTTTTTGAACATGGACGGTGTGCTAGGCCAAATTAAAATTGTTGCATGAATTGTCAGAAGAGAATCACTGCAGTGAAGAGGTTTTCATTCTAGCAGGTGTAGAGTAAGCCAAGAAGGAATAGGAAGTGAAATAAGGAGTCACAGCATTTTTTGTTGCATAGTCATCTTACAGTGAAGTTTTATCCTTATGTGAATGCATAAGGATAAACGTGATTATTGTAATTGTAAAGGTACCTCTGAGTTTAAACTATTTTAAAAATAAGAGTAAAAATCTTACTTTTTTAACAGTGAACATAAAGAAAAATTAGAGTTAGTACCAGGTTGATCTGCATATCTGCTTTGTGATTATTTGCTCTTGGTGAGATTGTTATTAAACAGAAATAGTACATTTCCCATTTTTCTTCTCCAAGATGCCGCTAATCAAGGCTTCAGACAGTGTTCATGACATTAGCGTCATCTTTTTGAGGGTTAATAATGGGAGAAAAAGGAAGGTGTCTGTACACACAGGAATAAATGTAATAAAGAGAATAGTGCATATTTTTCATCTGCTCAGAAGACTGTATTAAGTATTCAGAAATTCCTATTCAAGTCTCTTAAATGGTTGCCAAATTATATATTTTGGGTTAGAGAGTCTCACTGTTTAGCCATGGGGGAAGAACATCACTTTCCTTTTGCTTGTGGACAACCACTATTGAATGTAAAGTGTGCTGATTTCAAGTGTTTTGTTTATTTTTAAATTACTTAGGTGACAACTTGTCATTTTAAAAATTACTATGGAAATGATGCTTTTAGTTTTCACTTGCTGTTACTCCATTTTCAAGAGTGCAAAAATAGTGATGAATTCTTTTGAATACAAAAGCAAGTATATTTTATGTTTTTGTTTGTTTGGTTTAAATAATCTGTCCTGTGTTGTTTTTCTCCAAAACAACAGCAACAAATAAGTCACCTGAAGTCTCACAGCCCACTGTGGGTTGCTCTTGCTAATAGGGTTTCAAGCTGTAAGCAACAGTAGTATTAAGAGACAGTCTAGTTACTATTTGTGGTCCTATGATATCAGGGAAAAGGCAGCATTGTAGTTCCAGTGTTTGGGACTTTGAACTAGGGTAAGGAGGAGGATACCCACACTTGTCAAGAACCAGGCATTAAGGACTTCATTTAAGTGGTCTAGGTCAGGTCAGAGGAGGATCTACTGTCCCACACAGAGCTGTAGCATCTTGTGTGCCTGGAGCCTCACAAGGCTCTCCGGAGTCCTGAATTTGCAACAGATTTGCAGGGTACATAGCAGCAACAGTTTGAAACTACTCTTCTTTGGCACAGTTCTTGGGAAATATCTAGCTTTTCCTGCTGGTTCTGTAAGCCAGTATAATCAGCTTACAAAGCAAACACTGTTTCTGAAGTCTGGCAGGGATCACTCTGCCACCATCCATACTGATTGTGGAGCAAATTCAGTAGGACATGTTGTCTCAAGTCTTCAGTGGAGCTTTGGCAGTAGGGTCACTATCAGAAGGCTGAATATCTGTGAGCATATTCTTTTGAATCCTGATATGTCAGGATTTTGTGTGTGCTTTGGCATCAGTAGGTTTTAGTGGCATGCACTACATTTTCTGCACAGAGAGAATTTCCTCATCATTTTGGATTTAGTGGTAATTGAAGAGCCCATTGTTGTTAGGGGTCAGGCAGAAAGAGAATTGATGCATGCTTACTCTTGCATTTTATTATAGCTCTTCTTCTGTGTCTCTTCCCTCAAGTAATCTATTCTGGTGGCTTCTCACTTTCTCCATACAAGAACTTTCCTATTCCCTTGGTAATTCTTGGTGTCTGTGAATCTTTTTTGATAATCATGTATGAAATCGTAAATCATCAGCACATTTTGTCTCAGGATGTCTGCTCACCTGTTTGACATCTCATAAATTGCATGCTAAATCTAAGTGCATCCAGAAAGATTTTCCTGACTGTTTGTCTGTCTCAGTCTCCTGGTAGGTCTTTTCTGTGGGAATCTTCCTGGTTCATACAAGAAGTATCTGTTCTTACTTTTCTCTTTTAAATTAGGTGAGACAGATCACACTCTTTCTGACTGCCCTGGTCCTGTTTACTGTGCTCTCATTTCCTGTCAACCATAGATATTATTGCCAGTAACTTTTAAAAATCAGTTTTCATCTCCAGTATTGATGCGAATACTGGTCTCGAACTGATCCCTGCAGAAATCCAATGGAAGTATCTCATTTGCTCAGTCCCCAGTTGACTCAGCAGTCTGTCAGCATATTCTGAATTCAATTACCCTGTGGTTTGCTGTTTATATTGCTAACTTCTAAAAACAAAAATTGCATGTGGTAATAAGCCTTCATGGAATATGGTAGTACTTCTTAAAATTTTTGTATAATAAATTACTCTCTCTGGCAATTTTACTTGTAGGTTTTGAGCTCTGAAATTTATTTGGACTGTCTCAGATATGTGTTACAATCTGATTATAAGGAAGATTAATTAAGGTGGAAACAAGACCATATGCCAAAGTCAATAGCATGGATTTTATTTATCAGTAAATGTGAGGTAGAGAGAGAGAGATAGAAAGAAATATAAAAAAGAGGAGGGGGGAAAGAAAGGGAGATAAATTAAGGGAAAGTTAGTCACCACCCCTGTGGATCCAGGGTGTCCTGTTCATCCTCTTCTGGTCTTCTCTGTGGTGGGTGTCCCATCAAACATAGAATTTAATGGTTATTAATATACATTCAGGTGTACATGGGAATGCCCAAGCACCTCCCCTATGAGGGAGTTTTACACTGTCTTATGCAGCAGAACCTGAATCTGTTGCAAAACTTTGAATCACTTGCAGTCCTATGGTATAAGGCCTGAGGAATGAGTCTGGGGACCTTTGGGGATCCCTGATGGTTTATGGATTTATGGCTTCTGAGACATGAGAGTCGCCTCTCATGTGATTGTCTGATGGTGGTGAATGTGTGGATGTTCACTATGTCTTATGTGGACCAGAGGTTTTGCCATCACACCCCCAAAAACTCACCTCCTCCCTCTTGGATGCATTCTTCTTTCCCACCCCTGTTTACTTCTCCTTATACCTGAGGTAGCTGGACAGTAGTGCCACCTTTATCTTATCTCAAGTTCCCTTAGGTGGCTTTACTCACAGCCAGAATTCCCATAAGGAGGCATATTTGGAGGGATGGACTTTGGTTACAGATGAGCTTCTTTGTGCACTTTGCTACAGTGGGCAGAGTCCTTCAGTGATCTTAAAAATATTTGAACCATTAACCATTTCAGTCTCACACATTATGTCCATTTTTGTTTATACATTTGCTAAACTCTGAGCAGCTTCCAAGACCACTTGGGGAATTTTTCTGCAGAATCTGTAAGAATATTTTACACCTGTGCCAGATTTTTTTTTCCCCTAAATGAGTTCCTTATTCTCTGGGTTATATTTCCTATCAGCTGTCAGGTGAATTTTCTCCTCTTTCTACTGTTTGTGTTTTATTTGGTTTTCTCCTATATCTGAGACTGGTAACTCCAAACCTAAACTGCTTTAACTTACCTGTGACATAAATATACACCTGTCAGAATCCTGCATGTTTACCCAAGCACTCCTGAAGATTTAACAGTTCATGCAGAAGAGACTGTCAGGCTCAGGCTTGCTGGAAGTTTGAGGCACAGGCATGTCTGTGACATAGCTCGGGCAGAGATCAGGTGTGAAGCAGGATCTGGGAGGGAGTGGGACCACATAGCCCTTTTATGGGCTCTGGATATTTACATTTGGTTAAAAGTAAATACTTTATTACTGGCTGACTAACCAAGTTCAGCTTGCTCCACAGCTAGATGTTTTGGTGTCCAAGATGGTTGATACTAATTCAGGTACATAATTACTTAATGAGAAGCTTGTGGCAATTTGTTGTTTTCCAGGGTCTGAGGCTGTTTCTCTAGCCCTAGTGGTGTGGGCTTGAACTCTTAACCAGGTGCCTACAGATCTGCAGGTATAGTGAATATTACAGGGAGAGAGTGTCAACTTGAGCAAGCAGGTTCATGATCAAACACTGATGAACACTGTGATGAAGTGGTCTGCTAGGGAGATGTTTCAAGACAGTCTGGTAAAAGATTTTTCTTTGGGTACTGTGTGTTATCTGACAGGAAAAAGGACATAACTCACTTTTTAAGCAAGTATCATTTTGCATTTCTTTTTCATAATAAAGGATAGGCTAATTGCAGAAAGAGGGCTTTTGGTGTTGATTATACTACTCTTCTACTTGGACTGGAAATTTATTTTCTCTCCATTTGTTTCTCACTGCCCACTTAATCCTTTTTAAAAAATGGCTTTTCAATTGTGCATTCTGTTTTGTCTTATTTTTAAAATCTTTTGTGGTGCTCCTCTTTTTTGAGAACGCTTCTCACCAGGAGCAGTATCTCACCATAAGGGTGCAAAACCACTGGTACATATCCAGCCTTGGCTGTCCTGTGTTCTTTGAATCTGATTAATGCTTCACCAGTGCTCTTGCCAGTGTTCAGGCCCAGCTGGATGCAGTAGGAAAAGTGTGTGTCTCTTGACTTGCATGCTCTCTCAAAGTTCATCTTCTGAGCATGGCCTTTCTAGTGAAAAGGTTATGGTGATACCTGTGGAGCTGAAACTCATTCTACATTTACATCACCTTCTAATTTCAGATGCAGTTCATGCACTGTGGTAATTACACTTACAGTAATATTGTGACTATATGATTCTGTGCTGACTACTTATCATATTTTCAACACCACAAAGTATTCTTGATTATTTTCTATTAGGATTACTTACCATTGAACAATTTGTCAGAAATGATTACTTCTGTTTAAAATTCTCTTGACTGTGCCCTTTGACTAAGCTCAAGAAAATCCCAACCCCAAACCAGATCATAGTCTGGTAGCATACTAAAACAGGATAGGGGCCCTTCAGGATCTCTCCAGGCTTCATGTGGGGTAGCATGGTTCCAAAAAGTCAGTTGTAAGCAGCTAAGTGGGAATCTTTCCAGATTTGGGAAAAATTTCTAGATAAGAAAAAGCTATCTGTGCATGGGAATGTAGCTGCAGTGCCACTGTGTCCAGAGACTCCTTGTTCAGAGGGAGTGTGGATGTTTTCTAAACTGCATCTCAGGGTAGATATAGACATGACTCTCACTGCTGCCAGTGCAAAGCATATCTTTGTGTCTTTCTTTTCATTTGCATGTCCATTTTTCCTAATTTTCAATGTAGTGACTAGTATGCGCTGTGTTCGTGTAAGGCATGGTTCCCAAAGCTTGTGAATTTATTTCTACAAGTGATATATTCACAGTATTATTATTTTTAACAAAGCCTCCTTTGAAGTCTTACTTGGAATTACTTCTGTTGCTGTGCTACCACTACTGTTACGTGCTCAAGGCTTGAACTGTCAAGGAATTATGAGCTATTTTTATCCTGTGACATTTTAAATTATTCTCTCCATAGGGGAAGCCTGTGGGAACGCCAGATGCTGGTGCCTATTTCCGTGTGCTAGCAGAGCATGAAGTGGCTGCCTTCTTTACATCACCAACTGCAATTAGAGCAATCCGTCAGCAGGACCCTGAGGCAGCCTTGGGAAAGCAGTACTCGCTGAAAAGGTGAAGTAAGGATACACTGGAAGCAGTTTTTTCCAGAAGCAGGCTGCATGAGCTAAGAGTGACAGTGTCTGGGGTTTTGCCCACCTCTGTAGAGTGCTATTTTAATCTATTCCTGAAAATTTAGGTGTACACATATCTGCGTGCCAATTTCTGCTGATGGTTTTGAGGTGATGAAAGCTGTTAAAAAGTCTATGACTCTAATGTTAAGAGCTTTTATTGAGTTGGGATTCTTCTCCCATCTTTTACTTTACTCCCCTGTGTTTATACTCTGTAATACCATCTTGGATTATGTCATCCCATACTGCTTTTTCCACATGACCTCTCATTTTGTTAAGGATGCACAGGATCTTTAGTATTTGTTTAATCAGAAGCTAGTCAGTATTTTAGTTGCTGCCCCAAAATTTCATTATTCTTTATGATTATGTATCCAAAGAGCTGTTTGCCGTCTTGTACTGCTTTTAAGGTGCTTATCACTATACTATCAGCATGCTTCAAAGTCTTGGCTGAGTTCATCCTCATAAATCCCCTGTGAGGTGAGAGAGTGGTATTATCTGTATTTTGCAGATGGGAAGCTGAGTCAAAGAGAGATTAAGGCCAATGTCTTCTGTTTTTGAAGACACAAAATACCACTGAAATACCACTGTTTCAAAGATTGTAGTACTATATGGTTAAAATGTGGTGTTAGCATTATATTTATGAAGTGTTTCTCATAGTAACTTGGATTTATGAGTGTTCAGTACTTCTACAGACCAAGTTTCTGTATCTTATGGTAAACATTCTAAAAATGAAAAATATGTGGGTTTGGACCACATCTAATCTTGAAGTTGAATGATTTGCTCAGCATGAAACGGGGACTGTGTCAGACTGTACAGGCAGTATTCAGTCACAAGAACATCTATTACCACACTTGTTCAAAGAGAAGGGAAGCTTCATTAGACCTCCATATCTTAATTGCTCAGGAAAGTTTTTTATTAGTAAGCTGGATTTTTTCCTGAGGTATTCATTACAAGCTTATCATTACTTTCTTCCATCTGTTTTGGATGCTATCATCAACCGTTACTTCTCCCTGAAATAAGAAAGAAGCTCATTTGAGACATTTATGCGCTATTGTTCTATGACATTTATTGACAAGAAAGTGATTCAGATTCTAGAAAATTTAATTGCTGTTCCTTGGCATTTCGTAGACAATTACTTTGTCTTCAGAGTATTCATTTAATGGGAAATCTGCTTACCTGCTTTGTAAATTGTCACATTCTCTGGCCAGATGAGAATTCTAGATAAGAGTCTCCTTGCAGTATCTGTTGCCACAGATCTAAAGAGGTATTTCATCATTCCTAGTCAGTCCTATCAAATGAGCTTCTACACTTGTCTACAGCTTTAGTTGTCTCATAACTCAGCTTTGGACCATGTAGTTCACTGGGATGTGATGTCTCTTTACTAAACCCTCTAATGCAGCATTTAATATCTAGTAGGTACAGTTGTTAAAAAAGTCTATCAAGTGATAAAAAATTCCATTCTAGGGAAATACTTGGATTTGGGTCTTACTTGGATAGACTTTTCAATGTCAAGTGAATTCTGTCTGATTCAGTTTGAGAGCAGTCTTACATTTAGTTCATTTACTTGATCGATGATACTTTCTTCTTTGTTTCATGGTGAAGAGTCTTTGAAATGTCTTTCTGCTACATGCACTAAAACGGATCCTTACTTTAGAGGCTACATCCAGCAATGCAGTCCTGAAAGAGGTTTCTGCCATGGTACATTTTATTTCTGAAGAGTTCTGTTAAATAAATGGTAAAGGTCAATGTCACTTTAAAAAAATAATGTTAAAAAAGACAGTTACTGATGAAGAAAAGAGGTGGTAGGCAATGCCAGCTTCCATACATAATGGAGCATTTGATTTTCATCAGTAAACTGAATTATAAACAAACTTGTGTTTTTTTGAAATGATGTAAGTGAAATAAATTTCTGTTAAGAACTGATGCTTTTAGCATCACTGGCCTCTGCACAAAATTATATGTATGAGTTTCCCAAAGGTTCTAGTGTGTATGCTTTAAATTTCTTGTGTCTATTGGAGCCAAATCTTGACATTTCTTTGCTTTTGACACAAAATGCCACCTATGTCTAAAACACAGCTCATGCTCAACGGTAAAACAGAGGTTTAGTTTTTAGTACTGTAGGTCAAAAGCCCTGTTCAGCCAAATATTTATAGAGATCTAAAGACATAGCTTTTGATAATATCCAGTGCTACTGAGCATTGCTGCCTGTCATGTTGGAAAAACAAGTAACATCCAAATTCCATGAGCTTCGTCTACCAAAGCATATTCTGTTCAGCTTTTTGAATCCTTTCTCCTCTTCAGAAGTTAGTTCCATAATACCAAGCCATTAACTCTTCCCATATTTGGAATCACACTTTATCCTACAATTGGCATAATTGTTGTGAGCTGGATTGTTTTAATTTCCAAACAATTGACAAGTGATGGTTTTACATGAAATGTGGCAACAACTCAGCAGTTTAGATGAATGTTCAAGTAATCTGCCATTTGTGTCCCATAGTCTACTTTGCTTGCTTGACTTTTGGTCAGCTGAGAATGTTCTGCAATTTTATATCAAGAGCATTTAAAGATTCTAGGTTGTCCATCTGATGCTAGATAATAATGGACTTTAGAAAGAAATATGAGACTGCATAAAAACTCTGCAGAAATAATGAATATAAAGTAGGTAAGAAACTTCCATTATCTGTCTCGTAATGCAGGAACAAGAGGATGTGAAGTTAAAGTAGGAAATTCAAAACTATTTGAAGGAAATATTTTCTCACAGAATTGACATTTCACATATGCTGCTAAGAGGATATGTGATTAAGACCCAGAATTTATTACAGTTGAAGTATGTAATGCAGCTGCTGCCCCCTAGTCTGTGCTGCTGTTGGCCTGTCCTGGTGGAGTCCTGAACTGTACTCATGAACAGACTTTGTGGATCTGAGCTGCAGCTGTGTTCTGTGTCTCTGTCACCCAAATATCCAGTGCTGGGATTCTCATATTCAAGGTAACATCTGTTCAGGGAAGGAAATGACCAAGTACATCAATGGAGAAAAATCAGAAGATGTGAAAACATTTTTTTAAAATTTTACATGTTTAAATAAATAATTAAACAAACAAATAAATGAATAAATATATTGTATATATATATGTGTGTGTGTGTGTTTGTTTGTATATTTATGTATGTATGTGGTCTCCACATGCAGTAAAAATTAGTAAGAACTCTTTATTTCCAGTTAATGTTTAGAGGTGCAAATGAGCCTTCATTGCTGTATTTTTAGGAAAAGAAGCTTATTTAATATCATGCAGTCATGCATATAGAGTTTTTCTTTGCCAGAATACCCCCCTCCAAACTGGTGTGTGCATTCCAGAATTTAAAAAAAAAGTTACAAAATATTTTAATTTGTAAAAGTGAACCTCACATTATTACCCATATGAAAATTTAAGTTTTTGGTAAACAGTTTGGAGGTGTGGTTTCTTCTGTGCTTGGAGTTACACCTAAATGTATCTGCTCTGTTGAACAATATTTATTGCTTCAGGATCATTAGGAACATTGATCTGTCCCCTATATGTCAGGTGAAATTTGAAGTCCATTCTGTTGAACTCCTGTCCAGGGCCTAAAAGCTTGATTGGCTGAATTTCATGTTAGGAATATAGTTTTCAGAACAGCTGAGGACATTCATTTAACAGAGAGGCTTTAGGACCTTTCTTCTCAATTAACTGCATTGCAGGGATAGATGATTGCAGTAAAGGTGGACTGACATGCTTTGAAGTTTTAAGTAGGCTTTTAAAAAATTGTTCAGTGGGACATTTCATAGCCATTGCCATCCCTTGTTTTGCTATACTCTTTGAGAGGATAAAATAATTCCATGGTTCCTATGCTTAGACTTGTGGCACTTTGCTCTGATACTCTTTTTGATGGTTTTGTGCTTTAAGTTTGCCAAAGAGCTAATTTTTCTTATTCTCATAACATAAAGTTGATATTTAGCCTGCAGATTAATAAATCTGATTATTAAAGCTGGCAATTCAAAAGAGAGGAATTTTGTTTTTGGCTCAAGGGATAACAAGATATCTTAACTTTTCCTAAGTCTTTAATGTTCTTGGTGTTTGTCTAATTTGCTTTCTGGATTTCATTTCCATGGAAAGATGAAACTTGTACATCCCTTTGAAGTGAAATTTGTGTCATACTGACCAGATCTAAGAATTCTCTCTTTTTGTGGCTACAAATCTACTGGCTTTACAAAATCAGTGCAGTTTCTGTCCACTTTTGAAGGACAAGAGTGAAGTCTTGTTCAGCAGTTGTCTTCATTCAAAATGCACTGAAGAAAGACTTAAAGTGAAACAAAATGTCAGTGATGTGCATCTGGCTGTGGGAGATTGTACTGCAATGCTAAGGAAGATATCTACCAAGTTTCTGTGTACAGAGCATTTAATTATTTTTTACTTCAACTAACAGTTGCTTGCCTCTGGTCTCCCAAAGCCTTTGCATGCAGCAGATAAAGTTTATTTTATATGATGAAGTATTAGGTAGCTTAAATTAATGCTGCAGATATTCTAGTTGTTACTTAGTAGGAAAGAGAAAACAAAAAGTCCACCTTTGTCTTTTCCCTTGATCTGGGACAGTGGCCAGAGACATTAATTGTATTCATTATCTTGTTTTCCTTTCCATATCCAGATCAAGATACAGACTTTATTTTTATTTAAAGGTTCAGAATGATGTTTGTAGCTGGTGAGCACTGTGATGTGGACACACTAGAATGGTCAAAAAGAGTCTTCAAGGTACCTGTCTTGGACCACTGGTGGCAAACTGGTGAGTGGTTTAAAATACCCTTTGTAAAATACAGTGAGTATTTTACAGACTTGTTTCCTGATTCTGAAGGTGAAATTGTTTTTTCTTGCAATGAACTTGTAAATAAATGTAAAAAAGAAAAAATCAACCAGGAAGAATGGTTTTTGGAAGTGGTCTGAAAAGTGACTTCAGGGTATTTTAGAAGAACGTGACATTTGTAAAAGCTATATAAAAAAAGAAGGTATTTTCTGGTACCCATGCTTACAAAAGAAGTTTGTATCAGTATTTTCCCAGATGTGTTTTATGTTGTTTGCAAGTGTGACAGACTTTTTGCTATTTAAGTCTTTTAGGTTTTTTGCATATACAATTTGTGTAATTGAAAACAAACTATCTGCTACATAGAGTAGACTCCTTGGTCTTTAATACTGTTCTGTATGGATGTCATCCAACTTCTAGTGATTATTTTAGAGTGTTTCCTATTTGTTTCACTGCAATGAAGGAATAGGAATGAAGGTTTCCTGGCAGGACTTGCTACTTGTACCCTTTCCCTGTCTTACTTGAACTGTGCAGAATTGAACACAAGACTCCAGATGTGGTCTCACTAGGGCTGAGCTGAGGGAGAAGATCACCTTGCTCAACATTCTGGTCACATTCTTCCCTTTGCACCCTAGGGTGCCACGGGCCCTCCTGGCCACAAGGGCACTGCAGGCTCATGGTCACCTTGTCATCCACTGGGACTCCTGGGTCCTGGATCACAGCACCCTTTGCCACAGGTGTAAACAGTCTTCCCTTCTGCTCTTCACTCACCTCTGCTTTAGCAGAATACAAAATAAATGCCATTAATTGTGAAAAAACAAGTAGTTCTGTCACGTTCATCCTTATCTGTCACTTGTCAAAATGTTGAAAGTGGATTTCTGTGCTGGAATAGCCATTTCAACCAAACAGTATTGGATTTCAGTACATGAGGTTAAAGGTGTATGTACTGAATGTGAAATATTTTACAGAATAGATAACTGGCTGTTTAACTCATTAGAAATAGGCAAGGTTAGTGACTGATGACAGAATAAGGACCTACAGATTTAGAAATAAAAATTCTCTGAACTATCTATAAAATAAAAATGCAGCATGCTAAAAACACAATAAAAAACCCTAATCACTTCTATCAGGAGGAAGTTGAAACTATTGGCTGTGTTATATAAAGTTTTTAAAATGCATTTTTTATAACAAAATGAATTATCTTTTATTTCGGCATTTAATTGCAGCTGAAGTTGTAAATTGCTGTTTTGTTATACCTCAGATTGAAAGTTTCTGACTTACTTCTACATTTGAAAATGTTTTTGACCTTTGCTAGTCTGACAAATTGGTACTTATTCCCAAAGCTGATATTAACTGCATTCTTCCAAAACAAGAGCATTGCAAAACTCTGAGAAATTCTGACATCTTAATTTTGCTGGAAAACTGTAGATCTTGCTTAGGCAGTTATGTTGGCTCTTTGAGCTGAGGCTAAAGCAGAAGATGGAGGAGGAGAAGTATCTGGGTAAATAATGTTTCTTTCATAATGGGGTAATTTCTATTCCTTTGTTAATGACTGAGAAAGGTAAGGAAAGGATGAGTTTTGTAGAGATGAGAAGTGACTGTCATCATTTGGAGATGGAAATGAGTGTGGGGGAAACAAAAGGCTGACAAAAGTATTATAAAATAGGAGTGTTAACCACTTCCTTTTTCAGCTTTAGTAAGATGTCTTCAAAGCACTTGGCCCCTTTGCCATATATATAACTAGAAAGAAATTAGTATGGACACAGAAACGTAGAATTCTTTCATTTGTTCTTGAAAGATTTATGGTGTGTATTTGAAATCACTGTGAATTGAAACAGTACTTTGAAACAGAAGAAAGCTTTCATTAAGGGAATTCAAAGCAGCTACACCTGGAAAAGCTGATTGCTTAAAACTGATTTGTGTCAGTACACCTCCATCAATAAGACTAATTTTAAATGTTAATGTTTGTGTAACCAGTGTAGTAAGCACATCTTACCAACTGTGAATGTAAGTCACAGGATCAGTGAGTGGCAAGGAAGATTTCAGGCAGTAAGGACTGGGAAGAACTTGCTGTTTTCTTTTGAGGTATGAAAAATGTTATTTTCTGATCTTCTGATCCTATGTTCAGCTGTACCTGGAGAGAGGATAATTTTGTTTGGGTTGGTGCAGGTGTTAAGTTTTTGCTTATACAAATTGACACTTAGCACTTCAATAGCAATTTTCATCTTCAAAGTCATTGTGCAAACACAAGCAATTAATGCTTTTGACACCCCTGTGAAGTAAGTACAGTTATTCCAGTCTTGCAGACACTAAATAGAGAAAGAAGAGTATCCTGCCCCAAGATATCCCAAAAGCCTTAAATTCAGTGTCAAAAAAATTTTTTTTTTTTTTTCCAGAATTTTTCTGGTCTTATTTACATAGATTTTCTGATTTATTTTTTTTTTCCTGAATGGAAACTGTAAAACTGTAATGCACATTTTGGACCTTGTTTTTTCTCTCTGTGTTCTAAGACAATGATATAGTTGCTCTGTTTTAGTATTGCAGGTAGTTAAATTACAAGGAGCCTTGCCAAATTTATTTGAAGTAGCCTAAAGAGTGTTTGGATTTTATCTGGTGTGTGACTACCCTCATTCTGAGGGAGGAGCCTCAATAGACAAAGAAATGTGAGTGTGGCTTACCTTGATTTTGGAGCTAGCTTTGAGTTCTAGGAAAAAAAATAGGGAAACAGCCAGGAGGTTGAGCTGTGGAAGCAAAAGGCTCTGAAAGTTTTGTTAAACATCTTCAGCTGCTTTCATGTTAGCTAAAAAAATGAAATTCTGCCAAATCAGTTTTGACATTTTGAGAAAATGGTAAGTCAGATTTCCATTTCTTCATAACAAGTATAGGATATAAAGAATTTTTTCTCTTGATGTTTTTAAATAAAAACGTTTTGAGACTCTGCCTTTGAGGATGTATAGGAAAATTCAGATGAAATATAACTGAAGCTGAAAATTCAGGGATAAAATATGGCTTGCATAAAATCTCAGTCAATAGAAATGTTTCCATAGATCTTTAGTTGAGTACTATGGAAATGAAAGTTACAGAGCGTGCAAGTGTAGTAGGTTCAAAGTGGAGTTATCTACTATTTCCTGAGTATCAGCTCACCAGCAGGCAAAACTATGAAACAATTGTGTGCATTTTGTGTTTTCATGGAAGCAGGCTGCCTTATCCAGGAAGGAGTAGGTTTCTGCAGCAGGCATTAGGACAAAAATCAAGTGGTGCTTGATACATTATGGCTGCTGACAAGGAAGATTATACTGCACATTGTATTATAGTGCACATCCAATTGTATTGGATATTCTGAGACAGTGTGGTAAAATTTTTGGGTAGGAATTCTCCAAGTTCTGTAATATAATTAATAGTGTACTCTATCCACTTTTAAAATTATTCTTTTTCTTTATCTGTGTCTTACCTCTAAAACATGTAAATGCTATGTTGGTAATATTTTTTATTAAGATGTACTGCTGTTAGGTAATTATATGTAGTGGTTTAATAATGGTTATACAGAGCTTTTATGAGGACTGATACAAATGTGTCATTGAATTCAGTGTGAAAAATATGAATCATGGATAAGTGTACTCAAATGAATATATTTCAGTGGACTATTCTGAGGCAATCAAAGAGTTTGTTAATGTGATCTCCTAGCAGCATGACGTGGTCCCCAGACTTCAGTTTCCAATGTGTTGCCTTGGCAACATTGTGTACAATCTCCTTCGTATAAGTATCTGGAAAGATGGATTTTGCAACTAAATTGTTAGCTAACCTTTTAGGGTTTGCACTGAAGAACTGATCTTTAAGTGAATTACCTTGTCAGGGAAGACCTCCACCTCCCTTTTGTCAACTGGATTCCACATTTTGTTCTTCAGTTACCTTCCACTTTGCCCCATTTAAAACTGCAGATCAATCCAGTGATTTTGTTCAATGTTATGAAATTCTCAGACCCAAAGCTACTGGGAAAGGTAAACTAAAGAAAGGATGGCTGTTTGATTTTCAACAAATAGTCAGTTCTTGACATTTTTTTGGAGTGATAGAAATTCAGTTCTGGAGTTACAGGGACCAGGAATCTGGAGTTGAAATGAAAGAGATTAAACAAATTTATTCATAAGTCTGGGCAACTGGTTTAGGTTATCAGGTGCCTCAGTGTAGACACAACTACTTTCATGCTTTTTAAAGATGTGTGCATCCTGTCAAGACTCAGATCATATATTTTTAGTGCAAGCTGATAACCTGCAAACAGTTCTACAGAAGTGGGAATTACTTGGCAGAAACTTCTGCTGCTCTCCCGTCCTGATTTACTGAGTCTCCTGATCATTATTTACTGGATAAATGAATTTATAACAGGCATTCAGGACATTTTCATGTCTCCCCCTGGAGACCTGCATTCTGTTTTTTAAAGGTATAAAGAATATAGATTGTTTCAGCCATCGTTTGCTGTTTAGTAATTGCTTGTGGACTGTGTATCAATAGTAGCAGTATCTCATCATTCCTTCAGTGTCATCTTACGACACCCAATTCAAACAGGTTTTTGGTTGCCCTTATTGAAGGAGAGGGAGGAAAAGGGTTTTTTAGTAGCCATGGGCATTGCCAAAGCAGAGACTGACCTTTCAGTTCTGTGTGGTTTTCCCATTCTTGGACATCAAAGAAGGTATGTCTGGATTATATACATATTCTCTAGGGTGGTTTTGGTTTGAATGAATCATTACAGCTTCATAGGTTTATTGTGGCATTCAGTGCTGTTCACTGTCTTTTATATTTCACAAAGTGTCTTTTCTCCAAAAATATTTTTCATTTGAGGGTTGTTCCAAATGTGTATTTCACATGGCTTTCAGTTGTCCAATGCATTTTGGGAAGTGTACCCAGATGCTGGGTCTGGGGTGTTGTGGCTTGAATAAAAAAAAAGTTTTAAAATTTTTATTTATGGAATTTATTTCAATTTGAACACAGTAAATCAGTAAATGTACTGCATCCTTCTAGTAGAAAAAATTTTAAAAAAGCATGCATCTCTGTACTTTACATTTCTGTGAAGGTTCTCTTTTCCTCATGGCTATACTCTGCTTTTCCCCTCTGGTCAGCTCCTCCTCTGTGTTGATACAAATTCATTATTAGCTGTGCCACTGCTAGTCTGCCTCATTTGTGCTGACATTTTCCAATTTAGAATTGATAAAAAGTGTGTATTAATCTTTTCTGTTCCCATTTGGCTTCAGTTTCCCAGTGCTTATGAATCTTAATATTTTCTGAATGTCTTTCCACATGCAGTCAGGGACAAAATTAATATGGATGAAGTATAAATGTTTTCCTCCTTAAAATTTCATTGATATGGTTTAGATGATTGAAAATAAAAGAACTGTCAAGCAGTCTTAAGTTATGAAGTTGAGCTATGGGCAATATTTAGTGTGCACTGAATATTTGGGCTGCATTTAGGCAAATGAAGAAGATGAAGGGACGTGTTTAGGAATGGGTATGTTAAAATAGAACAGTGCAGTCTCATCTCTCTGAAGGAGATGAGCTGTGACAGAGCCTCCAGTTTGTATGACTGTGAAGATGTTTCAGCTTGTTGAGCTCTGATCTCAACTGCTTTTTTATGTTGCTCAAAGTGAGGGTAGAAAGAGAGTGCCGATAAAGATACTTGAATTGCACAGTAGTAATTTTACCTGTCTTTTCCATCTTGTCAGTATTACAATGCATGCAATGTGTTGAGATTCCTCAAAACAATTAAACAGTAAAGAGTTAGCACTGAGATGTGTAATTACTTTTTAAATTTTCCATTTACCTCTTAGTATTTCATCATATATCAGTTATGATGTCACAGAAGAATGAAAATAATTTGAAATTTATTTTGTCTGAAAATATAATTTGATGCATTGCCTGACTTAATGCATTTTTAAACGTGTCATCTGACATCAGCCAAAAAACTTTCTGTTCTCTAGTCTTGGCTGTCATTTTGCTATAGGCAATTTATAAGATGTACATTATAATAGCATATATAATATTTGGAGGCAAAGGACCCTAGTGTATGTGCAAAAAGAATACATATACTTCTGGTGATTCATTACTGGCTTGGCAGTTAGTGATAACCAATTATTTTCTGCTTTGGTTTTAATATTTGTTTAATATTGTTTGGCCCACAAACCCTTAACTAAACTAGTTGGACCTTCCTTGCAGTTATATTTTGTACATTTATTTTGTAGATTTCATTTAAATGTGCTTTGAAGTCTTCAGAGACCTTGTGTATTTGTATAATACCAACCCCTACAGTTTGTAAGTATTTTCTGTGATTGGATAATTGTGAAAGTGAGCCTTGGATGAATTTTAATGGATTTGGGCATTGATTTTATTTTCAAAAAAGTGAATTGAATGCAGGAATAGAACTGGTGTATTGGAAGTATTTGACCTTCACAAATGTGGTATGTATTTATGGTAATAGATACGTTATGACTCTAAGTGCTTTAAAGCATTTAGAAAATATTAAAAAAATTCTTGTTTCTCTTCTAACCTTCAATTCTAAGAATAAGCATGGAAATGCAAGCACTTTCAGAAAATACATTACTTTATAAACAAAATGGATTTCTGTTTTGAGAAATGGAATTCAGGTTTTCAAAACATTTAGCTCATTTTGTCACTTTGTTTTCCTCATAAGTCCGTGAATCTTAGTCACACTTTAAAAAATTATTGCTTCATTTTCTATCTATATCTCTTTCCCATGTTTTTTGAGTGGAGTTTCTGTTTTGCAGTTTCTAAGTAGAGAAGTTAGGCAGTTAAGAAGAGCTTTTTTAAGGTTCTGTGTACAATTTAACCAAGTGAGAAAGGTAAAATTTAATTTTACTTGGGTGTGAAGAATAGGTGAAAAACACTGTTGTTTTTCCATGAGGCTTACTGTTAACTTGCAGAGGTTTTATGTTCTGTTTTATAGAGTGCTAGTGGGATGAAAAAACATATTTTGAAGCCACTTCAAGATAACAAGTTCTTCTGATCTTCTGCCAAATGAATGTTACCTAAATTGTAAGCAGCCTGATGGACAAGGTCATGCTTTATATGTGAAATTTCCCTCTAAATAACATTAGAGCAAGAAAGTCTTAAATGAAAATCTTTCCAGTTGTTTACTGCTTATTCTTTACCCTAGCTTTATTTAAATTTGTGAGGAGTTGAAAAACTCCTTGTAAGACAAGTGTGAAAACCTTGATTACAAATCACCAAACTTGCATAGCTCACCTTAAAGCTGATACTTCTGGAGGTTTTTGCTAAAGTAGACCCCTGCTCCTCACCATATTTTGTTATTCTCTACACATCTGATATTTATTGTGCTGATGCTGCATGTGCTTAATTCACAAGAGGAATAATTAAAAATGCAGTCAGATGGAGAAAAAATGAATTATAATTACAGTGAGTGTTTAAGAATTTTTCTGTTGCATGTCATAGTCCTCAGAAGCAAGGAGTGAAATAAAATACTAAACAATACATGAAAAAGTTTTTGTAGTTTTTCTACTAGCCACAAAACCTTTTATCATTTAGGATGACAGACTGTCTTTAATCTAATCTAATGGTGTATGATGTGTGAACTGGATTTAATTTCATACTTCTTTCTGACACTTGATAAAATTGAATCAGGGTATCCTTCAAAATTTACAGTTCTTCAGATTCTTCAGTCCTTGCTGTCTTCTTGTGGCTCCTCTTAGTTTTATGTTATAATTTGCTGTAATACCATGCTAAATATATTGCTAGATAGAATTTCAGTAAATGTAAGCTCTTTCATGAATTTTACTTCATTTGATGACAGCTTAAATAAAATGAAGAGGAAATGAGTAAAATGGATGGGGAGGTTCAGAGTATAATTATCATAGCTCTGAAAATAATTTTCTCTAGCTTTTACTCTTAGAATGTGGTAAAAATCATGGCATAGCAATATATACTAACAATATGGGTGCAGCAGTGCTGTGGATTTTTGTGGCAGCATCACAGATCACATTGTATAGGGATTATCCAAACTGTCCTTATCTGTGCCCTTTGGTGCTCTGGGATAATAGTGGCCAGGTGTCATCTCCTTGTTTTTGTGCTGATGGATAATTAGCATCAGATTGTTTGTACTTTAATACCCAGCATCAGCCATGTGTGCTTAGTCTTTTTACCCATTAATAATACAATGTGTCATGCACCATTCTGGTGTAGATCTCTTCCAGGGAAGCAGGGAAGAAAGCAGCTTGGCAAATTGAAACAATTTACACAAGATATTTCTGAGGCCTTGCTGAAGGCCTGGCTGAGCTGTACTGTACAGAGGCTAAAGCAATTATCTGAAATTTTCTTCCAACATCAGTAAGCCTAAGACTGATCTGGTGCTTGGGCTACCAACCTGCAGCATGACTATCTAGACACAGTTTGTCAGGGTTAACAGTGCTAAATCCAAGCTGTGAGTGAGGCAACTTACTGCTACTGCAGTTAGAAGCTTGCTTGGCTTTTAGTGATAAAAGACTGATGGAAACTGACTTTGCTCTGTGCAGTTGTGTGCTAAAGGATGAAGGAAATGAGGTCTGTGTGAATACTTGATGATCTGGCCCCTGAACCTTCAGGACACTGCCAGTGTATACTATTTCTGTGATGTGTTAGATTCAGTTTTATTTTAAGGAAGCACAATGGTATACTGTGGTCCAGTTTTTGAGTCCTGTAATTCATCTGGTACTGTGGTTTTCTGTTTCAGAATGCCCAATAGTTGTTGCCTTACTAGAAAGTATTTTGCTGTAACTTTATTGAATTCTTCATTCACTCTTTCTGGCATAATGAAAGTGACCACTGTGTGGAGGGAGCATATGGAAGGAATCTCTTCAGAGGTGCATTCTTGTGGTGTGAGTGGATTTGTAATGAGTTGCTGCCTAAGCTTTCCTGCTTCATAGACTCTCTTTTCCATTTTATCAGTGCAGTCTGTTGCTGTAGTAATTCCTTTAATTCCCCACAATAACAGTGACAGCCTTGCCAGAAGAATGGTTCAAAACAGCATAGCCACAGTGAGAATTTTGTGTATTCTATTTATTGCCTTCATTAATATGTTAATGTAGGACAGTTGCTCCTTTTTCTTCTTTCCTTCTTCTGCAACTTCCTATCTCTTTTGTATGTTTTTAGTGTCTCTTCATTGCATTCTAAGAAATTCAAAGCAGATGGCTTTACATACACCAGCTCAGCACAGCCCCAGCTCAAATATTCATGCCAAAATGCAATGTTTTGCCCAAGTATTTCCTACCAAAAAAGCTAATATTTCAGCAGCATAGCAGTCTGCTGTGTTGAGGAATATGAGACACTGTATCAGGAGTGTAAGTGGCACAGAGTACGTAAATGGTAGATTTTCATCTTGGAAGTCCTGAGTTATTTCAAAACTGTTTATTTTGATTGAACTTGACTGTTGACTGTGAATGAGAAAAAGTTTTGAGCACAAAACCTACTAGCTGTTGCTTTGCATAATTTGGCAGAACACAGCTTCTGCAGATCAGACACGTGTGTAGGTGGAAGCTTTCTGTTTAATAAAGTCACAGACTACCCTAGCTACTCATAGAAGAGTGCACTTTTTGCTTCTGGATCAGCAGCACCTTCTTTGGCATAACAGTTGTTTTCCAAGGTGCAAATACAAAAAAGTTAATGTATCAGACTACTCATTAGCTGTCCAATTTATACTGGATATTTAAATAATATTGAAATAGCTTTATAATGGTATCACTCACTGGTAGAGTGAGACAAAACAAAGAAGGTCACATCTGTGATTATTGAGGACTATTTCTTTACATTAGCCCTTATCTTGAAAAGAAGAAGCATAAGGAGGGAGTTGGGACACTTGAACAGCCTTGATTTTAAGGCCATCTCTCAGTAACTCTGTCTTTTCTGTCTCAATGAAGTGATTTTCATTATTCTCAGAGTTACACCATATTGTTTTCATTATAACTCAGAACAGATGTTGAATTCCTTTACTAGACTAGCTGAGAAACATTGTTCTCCCCATATAAAACATTGCTCTTCTAAATAGCTGTTTCATTGTCACATCTTAAGGTGTTATGCAGAAAGGAGATTGGTTTTATGATCTGGTTGTCCCTGAAAAGCCTTTCACAGCTGGAGGGCAAGCTGACTTGGTAGCTTAGTGAGTGGACAGTTACTGTGCAGATGTTTGCAAAAGAGACTGTAAGACAGACCTACTATTCTGTTCCTTGCATTTAAAATGGAAGTTTCTAAAGTCTTCAGCACTGGAAATCTGTCTAGGTGCTGTGCATTAATTTCAGAGAATCTTCAGCTATAAACAAATGAGTGGCAGGTAGGGGATGTCTGTTTGACTATGCAGAAACTTGCTTTAAGGGATAGGTGGAATACAATGTACACTTGACAAGTGTTCTACTTCTTCAGACTGTTGCTGTTTCAACTTTTCAGACCTGAATCTTGTAACCTGCACGTAGATCCTGATTTGAATTGTAAAGAAACCAATCTTAATTGAAACCCAAGATTCATAAGTAACTTTATTTTTTGGAAATCTATAATAAAGGGCCACACAGTATTTTTATTACACATAATTGTTAAGGAAAATATCTCTTTTAAATAACACTTAAAATCTTGGGTTCTTCTGAGCAGTGATGATTTCTTTTCAGGAGGATTTTGAATTGAATTCTCTTTTAAACTCTGACTGTTTTCTTGGTGATAGAAAAAACTGTTCTAGAAAGAGGCTGTTGTTTCTTAATAGGTTTGGGAAATTGATATTTCAATACAGCATCCTCTTTGAAAGATAAATGTTGATTTCCCAAGAAATGTACATCACAAAGCTTCATGCTGTCCTTTGACAGTGCTCCTTTGTGATTCTATATTGAAGGGGAATCTTTAGCATTCAGGAACAGCTAACCTAACCTAAAGAGCAGATGCTTTTGGGATTCCCTCTCTGAATTATTATCTGATCCAAGTACCAAAAACCCTGTATCTTTTTCCATGTATATAAAAAGCCTTACTGCCATGTGGGAACCAAAGGTATGGCTTAGAGATTAGAGCACTGGGTAAATGTGAGAATTATATATCCATTGATAGTTGAAAAGACAATAGAAGAAAGAGCAACAGTTTTAAAGACCTTTTCACAAAGTTTTAGAACTTGTGATTCTCCAGAATAAATGGACTTTCATTTAGGCTTAGTCCCTGTTGTCCAAAAAGCAGGTAAAAAACCAGACAAGTTAGTACAATGAAGTTTCCTTTCAAGTTTCTGTTGATTTCATTAGCAGTGTACTAGAGAGTCAGGCAAACCCAAACTAATTTTCAGTAATTCTTCTACTCCCCTTAGGGCCTTTGGATTGAGATTCTTGATGGGAAATGCTTGTCAATTCCCAGTCCATACCAATGTTACTGGCACATCAGGCTAATACTGGTGCTGTGTACCCTGTTTCTCAGTAGCAAACCTAATTCCTGTGTTTTGGTGTTAGGAGACTATTGTTCTTGCCTGATCTGCTGCAGTATATTTTGTAGCTCTTGCTGTGCAGTATGTAAAGCAGCATGTGCACTGTGCTTCCACTTCTTCTCCTCACACAGTCAAAAAGGAAACTCTCTGTTCTATCATCTTTTCCAATTCACTGTTCCTTCTGTTGCAAGTAAAAGAAGAAAGTTCTTCAGTACAAATACTGTGCAGAAAATAAAGCTCCAAAACTGTTGAATGCATTTTGTTTTTCTACAGCTTCTCAGTGTGGTTATGGATGGGGTATGGTAGATCATTTTGATATTGTGTCACCACTGTAACTGCAGCCTGGGTGTTCTGTGTGTTAGAAGAAAAGATTCCCCCACAACTGTGCAGGGAATTTGCACTAAGTAGAGGGTGGAATGGGGGAGGATTAGGAAACAACAAAGCCAACTTTTTAGCTTGTCTTTTTTAGCATGGAGGGTTGATAATTTTTATTCTGTGTCCCACAGTTGTATTTAGGCCCTAGTTCAGCTGGTTTAGTTTAGTTTTAGCTGTAAATGCTAAGCTTTCACCTACTTACTAACACTGACTGTAAAAACACTGCAAGACTCTGTAAGTTTGTTTTTGTTTTTGCTTCTTTAATCACTTGAATAGACACATAACTTCTGAAGTAGAAGATAAATGCTATGGAGGTTGAAAAAAATTCACAGCAAAAATTACTTTAATTTCCTGGTTCAAGCATACTGAAAATAGGTTTGAACATACTAACTAGAAATGTATATACATATACATCTGCTTTGTTTGCTGGGTGGCATGGACTATGAATTCCAGGCCAAGTGACCTGAGACATCATCAGAATGATACAGTCAAGTTTTTAAAGTAAAGTCTCATCCTGTGTTCCTGCTAATATCTAAAACCACCTACACTTTGTTTTCTGTGGTTCAGAGTTACAGCAGCATTTCAAAGTAATTTCTGTAGATTGTTTCCTTAGAGGGGAAGAGTGAAGAGCAACTGGGATTTTTTTCAGTCTTAGACTCTCTTTTATATGACTTGATAGTATTTATTCTTCTTCTATGGTAACAGCTCTGGAAGTATAAAAATGTTATGTGAAAAGAGAGGAAGGTGAGGAGGGAAGGATTTCTAGCAGCTTAACTGTGGGGATGATTAGGAAGGTGTCAGTATTACTGGAAAGCATTGATGACAACTTTCTGGCACTAGTGGAGGATCTCCTGAGGAGTGGTGTGCTCCTCAGCCTTATACTAACAAACAGGTAATGAATGCCTTGTTGAAGATATGAAGGTTGAGGGCAGCCTTGGATGTAATGACTCTTGTGGAATTCAGTAGTGGGCAAGGAGGAAACAGAACAGCAAGGCTGTAATCACGGACTTTGGGAGATCTAACTTTAACCTTGAAAGGTCTTCTTGAAAGAATCCTGTGGGAACAGATCCTGCAGTGAAGAGGGTTCCAAGGGAGCTGATTGATATTCAAGGACCACTTCCTCCATACTCAAGAATGATGCATCCTGATGAGCGAGAAATCAGGCAAAGGGGGCAGAGATCTATGTGGATGAATTAAGAACTCCTGTCATTACTTAAGTGTGACCAGGAAATACACAGGAGATGGAAGCAGGATCAGGCCAATTGGAATAAATATAGAGAGGTTGTCAGAGTAAGGAGAAATGAGACAAAGTTAAACAAAGACAAGTTGGATTGCTGGATTCTGCATCTGGGATGGGGTAACCCTGGGTGTACAGGCTGGGGAATAAGAGGCTGGAAAGCCATGCCATGGGAAGAGACCTGAGGGTCCTGGTCAATGGCAAGTTGAACACGAGTCAGCAGTGCCCTGGCAGCCAGGAGGGCTACACGAATCCTGGGGGGCATCAGGGACAGCATCACCTGCTGGGCAAGGGAGGGGATGGTCCTGCTCTGCTCTGCACTGGGGCAGCCTCACCTCCTGTGCTGGGGGCAGTTTAGGGTGCCATAGTATAAAAATGATAAAGCTATTGGAAAGTGTCCCAAAAAGGGCTACAAAGATGGTGAATGGCCTTGAGGGGAAGCTGTATGAGGAGCAGCTGAGGTCACTTGGTCTGTTCAGCCTGGAGGTGACTGAGGTGAGATGTCACTGTGGCCTTCAGTTTCCTCACAAGAGGAAGTGGAGGAGCAGGTACCAATCTCTTCCCTCTCATGACCAGTGACAGAATTCAAGGGAATGGCATGATGTTGAGCCAAAGGAGGTTTAGATTGGAAATTAAGAGAAGGCTCTTCACCCAGAGGGTTTTTGGGCACTGGGACAGGCTCCCCAGGGCAGTGATCACAGCACCAATCATGACAAGAGTTCAAGAAGTGTTTGGACAATGCTCTCAGGAACATGGTGTGATTCCTGGAGGTGTCCTGTGCAGGACCAGGAGTTGGACTTCAGTGATATCTGGGAGTCTGTTCCAACACAGCATATTCTATGATTCTGTGAATTCTAAATCTTCCATTGTTTGTCTAGGAATTTTTTTAAAAAAAATTTGGTGTGCTGAGCATCAAAAAACTTAGGACTAGTAAATACTGAATGGAACTAAAACCAGCCTTAACTGATGGTGTTTTTTTTCTCTTAATAGAATCTGGTTCTGCAATTACGGCTTCCTGCATTGGTTTGGGGAACTCTACAACACCTCCACCTGGACAGGCAGGAAAACCAGTGCCAGGATATAATGGTAAGACTATGCTAAAAATGTTCTAGGAAAGGACATTGCCTATATTCCTGAATTGTCATATCTTGTAGTGAAAGAAAATGATAGTCTAATAATAAGAATTTTCCTCCTTCCTGCTTTCTTGTGTGTTGTAGAATGTGATTGTGAATAAAAAATTCAGAGTCATCCTCAAGAAAATTGATCAATTACTTTTGCCTTTGTTATATGAAAAGGCTAGCACATACCTTGACACATTGCTCATCTGTACTTCTACATGTACTTCTGCCCTTCTACACAACTTGAGAGAGTTGTTAAGCAGACTGTCTTTCAGTGGAGCGTTTTTATCTCCACCCAGGAGAAATGGTAGGCTATGGACCAGCACAAAAAGGATGAAAACTCATTGTCTGAAAGGTATTTGCATGTAGAGGTGCAGCGACAGGATTAAGAATGCATAAGCTACATAATTAATAATGCATATTTAATACCTGGGAACCCTGATTTTAACACAATTTTAAAGAGTTACTTGAAATCTGAAAAATAATTACATTAAAGATCAAGTGGTGTTCAGAAAAAGTTCTCACATCTTTGGTCAGAAAGATCTAAGCTGTTATTTTAATACATGTAAGTGGTGGTGAGCATTAAAAAAAAAACCTCAAATATTTTTAGCAGCTCTTGGTTTTGGCACTTACAGTTATGGAATGAAGATGAGCAATAGCTTAAAAACAAGGCCATGAAGTTTCTTCAGAGTTTTAATAAGTAGGAAAGGGTGAAAGAATGTAATTGCATCACATATGTTATCAGATGATAGTCAGGACTAAGAAGAGATATGAGAAACAAAAATATAAACATTTCTGATGAACATTTTGGAACATTGGGACTAACATAAGTAAAGATTATCTTCAAAGAGAGTGATGGAAATGTCTTTGGCATACCATATAAAGGAAACAAAAAATGAGCACTGAAATTCACTAAAGATTTTTGGAATAATTTTACTTCTTTCAGTCTTTGACCAAATATGTCCTGTAATGCAGCTATTCACAATCTAGCGATTTTTAAAAAAATTACTCTATTTTGGCTGCTGTCTTGCTGTCATGCACTTCTCTTTGGTGTTGTTTTCCTGCTGTTACTATACTTATTAGAGGAGATCCTTTTGCCAGTTAGAAGATACTGTGGTTTTAGTTTATACACCCACCTCTAAATGGCTGGTAAAGACATGCTGCAATGTAAAGGAAGTTACCAGATCTACTTTTTTGTTTTTGAACATGTAAAAATTATTTCCTATTACATGTTGCTTAAAAGAAACTGATTTGTTGCTGATTTTTAGGGACAAAGGGAATAACAGTTATGATATCAAAGTGTAGTGGCACAAATTGCATTTAAAAGTGAGTCAAGATAAAATATTAATTTCTGTTGCCTTTAATCAGACATTATACTGTGCTTTTGCCTTGATTTGCTTGAACCTTTGCACTATATATATAATTCCCTTCACTATATATAATTGCAGTGCACTTTCAGACTGAAGCAGGTCCCCCATTTTGAAGAAACAAGTCAGTTCTTCAGTAATTCAGGTGTGAGCAGCATAGTATCTCACTTCCCCAAATTTTTCTACATTGAAATATGTAGCTTGCAAGGAGAAGACTTAAATACTGGGGTTGGTACCTTGATCAAACAATTACAGTAAACTGATTAGATTTTAGTTAGTATTATAAAAATAGGAGAGAAAACACTGACAGCTACACAAGTGGGTCTGTGTAAAACTGTCCTTGTGTCTGTGTGCAGAGCCATTGCTTCCAGCAGGCTCTTCAGTTACTTTAAAATTACCATCATCTTTGAAGAAGTAGCTTCAGCCAGAAGGAATAAATTACAGATGTTGGTGCTCTTTGGAGAGATAGGATATGATATTACTCATACAGGTTTTAGCCGAGTTTTAGTCAGAAGTCTGTCATCCACTTTCCCCCATTTCCTTTGGAACTATGTAATCCAGAGTGTAAGATTATTTGTAGAGCTTTAGATAAAGCTGAACATTGCTTTCATTCTTGGGCAGGCTTCAAAAAGCATGCAATTCTTATCAGCCCAGTCTGTCAGAGTCTTCCCTCCCTGTTTTCCTATGGTTTAGTTGCTTCACTTGATGTAACTTCATTATCGTAGGCCAAGGTGGTACCTGTCATTCCTTTCTTATGCCCACGCCTTGAAATGGAATGGATGGTTGTAGTAGCTTCATTTCCCAGATAACTGCACAAAAGAGGCTATTTCAGATGATTTCCTCAGAAATCTCAGTATCAGGATATGATGCTTTCACTGAAGGTGGTGGACCCCTGCCATCCAGGGAAAGGCTTCATTTTCCTGGTCTTTGAGCATTACCCTGCTGTGCAGCTTTGGGTACTTTAAGAGTTACTTGATCTCTTTATGCTGGACTACAGTGTAGCTGAAGGGCATTTTTCTGAGACTCCTGAGAGCCTTTGAAAAGCAGAAATACTTATTTACTGTTAATACTATTTCTTATGTGATTTGGGTTAGACTTCAGTCATCTTGGTTGTTATTTCTTGCTCGTGTCACCCCCATAGTTTTAATTTATATTTGTCATGTATCTTAATGGTTCTTTGCTGTGTAGAAGTTTAGATTCCCAGTATGAAAGCTTCTTTTACCTTTAAGTTCTCTTTTTCCCTTTTGGGACTTTGTGCTATTTCTGCTTCCAAAGCACAAGTATTATTTAAGACTTTTGTACTTAAGGCTGAATGTTAATAAAGTTGTAAGGTTATCCAGAGTGGCACTCCCAAATTACTTAATTCCTTCTGTTTCTTGGTGTATTGCCCTTCTGAAGTGTGACATAATTTGATATCCATAAAGAAAAACATTTACATTTACCTTCACCTAAAAATACACTACTAAAGTTGAGTTTCCTTCCTATATTATGTTTTTACAGTCATGATTCTGGATGAAAATAAGAAACCAGTGAAGGCAAAGACTTTGGGAAATATTGTGGTAAAGTAAGAAAAATAAATATCATACAGTTAAAAGAAACTTCCTACATGGGTTGATGTCTTTTGACTAAATTTTATATAAAAATAAGAATAATTGAAGTAATGAGGATGGAAAAGCATGTCTGTCTGTCTCTGATACTGATACCAAACTCCCTGAATGTTTTATGTTCATTAATGTTGAAAAATTGCAGGCAAAAACGTTGTGTGAGTGAATGAGTTTTTCTTAGATTACAGCAAAGTTTACCATTTTCTTAATTATCAGAATGTCGGCATGAAATGATGCCTTTCTCTTTTAATGTATGAGCAAGATACTGAATCATTCCCTTCACTATTTTATCTTTCCATTTAGTGAAATAGTCCAGCAGTACAGATTCATGCTTCAGCTTTCAGGTGTAATGCTGCCTCTTCTTTCATGATCTCCTAATCCCAACTGATGCACTTTCTTAGAGGGAGAACATGTATTTTCTGTTCTCTGTTAAAAAAAACCCCAGATGTTCCTGTGTGTGCTTTGCATGAAAGAGTGTTCATTTGAACCAGTACTTGGAAAAAATACATGCAGGAAAATACTCCAGGACTCCAGGAAAAAAAAAATCAAAAGACCCTGCTGTGCATCATGTAGGTGATTTTTAGTACCATTTACCAGACTCCTGACAGATGAGTTCCATAAACTCTAATATTCTTTTTGAAAAGTGCACCTTTCTAAGGTACATTTCCTTAGATAAAAAGGCCTCTGTTTAGATCACCCTGTGAACATCAGTTACATTTATCTTGCCTGCTGCCTTCTCACTGTTGCCTGGACCTTTCCTTACTCTTGTAGCATTCTATGGGCTAGTGCTCTTTACAGCCCATACCAGCTCTGTATTCTGGATGTTTTACAGGCTTTCAGGCATTTTCAGGCTTTCAGGCATTTTCCTCAAACAGTTTTTTTTCCTCAGAGAGAGACACCTGCTTTGTGACGAATGGGATGGTGTCTGTACCCACCTTTTTTTTCAGTCACAGAAAATAACTTCAGCTCTGAACACTTTCTAACTGCGAGATAATACAAGTCCCAAAGGAAATGTATTCATCCATTTCCTCTGTGGTGGATTTTTGGAGAGTTGTGGTAGCTCAAAGTCTTCACTGCTTGCTTAGACAAATGAAAAGAAATGCAAAGATTAATACTAATCCTCAGCAAACTGAAAATCTGTCAAAAGCTGAAGCACTGGGACGGATGTACCAGTATAGTTGTATAGTTGACGGATGTACCAGTATAGTATAGCACAGTTAGCTGAGGGTTGCAGTTGGCTGAGGCACACGAGCTGGGGGTGAGAGACAGGAGCTGCAGGCTCTGGAGCTGCAGACATGCAGCGCCAGCAGCGTGGGTGGGCTGGCGCAGTGCTTGTGTGGGAGGTGGAGCTGCCGACGTGGGCAGGCTTGTTACTCAGCTCTGCCACTGGGCTTATGTAACTAGACCCCTGTGGAGACTAAAGTAGTCTCACATGAACTCACTGTACTGTGTGATGCAGATGTGTATAGACCATCTTTTCAGGATGGTCTATACCCTGCCTCATTCTCAGCATCTTCAGCCAAGCCAGCAGGACCACAGACATGTAGGTTTAACTCCCCCAAGTCAGCAGACTCATATTTAGGTGTAGTTTTCTTGAGACACGGATAAGATTGTGCATTCACTCCATTGTTGAGTATGTACATTCATACCAAGCACAAGTACTTAAAATTGCTCCAGCCTTTTGTAGACTTTGGTTTGCAGTATCAGCAACCCAGCTCAGGGTGGAAAACTGTCTTTCAATGCTCTCACCTCTGTAGTGCCTGAAGCCATAATAAAACACAGGATTGTAATCAATGGAGAGAGAAAGGTATTTTGTAAGCTAGCTGCTTAGATATTCAGATAACTTATTATTATTCCTTATGTTATTCATGCCTAGTTATTCAACTAGGATGGAATAAATCACCTTCCAGATGTGTTCAGGTCTTTCCAGTGCCTGCAGGAGTGGCACAGTTGGCTTAGGGTAGGTACTTAGCCTTATTTATCAAAAGAGGAGTGGAATGAACTCCATCTTTAGCAACTCTGCCAAACAAATTTGAAGACAGACTTCCCTACATTTAGATGTTTTCTCAAGGGATTACAAATGTGTTAATATATTGATTTGTTGTTTCATTTGTTTTGTTTCATCTTGCTCTGCCTGACTTGTGCTGCAATCAAATGAATTGATAATGAAAAGAGGGAGGTTTTTTGTTTGTTTTTTTTTTTTTTGGCAGTGTATCACTCAAGAAAATGTAATCCCACAGGGATACTATTTTTTTTATCATGTCTGTTTTTATTGCATTGCTTATTTTATTTTTTTATTAAAGCAAGGTTTCATGAATTGCTCCCTCAAAGAAGCCATTTCTCTCTTCAGCAGTTTTCTACATGTACAGACTCTTTAAAGTAGTGGGGATGATCCTTGCAGTGTTTGTTTGTCAGCCCAGAGCATGTCCCCCAGCAGCTGGAAGAAAATAGTGGCACAGGAAAGTTCTGACTACTATTCTGTCATACAGTCAGTAGTAAAAGATGAAAAAACACAGGGATTTGCTTCACCTGTAGCATGGATGAGTTGAGAAATATTCTTCAGTAGAGTATACTTTCTTGGAGAGGAGAGTGGTTATGCGTTACTTAGAATGAGAGCTGTGCAGAAGTGGTAAACTGAAGCTCTGGGTTGTTTTTATCCCAGACTAACTCTTGGTAAAGACTATTTGGGGTTGCTCGAGGCCTGCAGTTTTCTCAGGTGCAGTATTTAAAATATCTATTCTTACAGCAGAGCTTTAAATTTTAATTTCATCCTGCAGGAGTCAAATACTCTAGAAAGGTACTTCCTACATCTAATTTCTCCAACTTACCGCCCCAAGTATGTTCTTTTCTTTACTTTTCTGCCAACTGATATCTGTTCTGGTTTTTTTTTTCCATGTAATCATAATTTCTGCCCTTTGAATAAATTATTCTTGGATAAAATCTCTCATACATACTAGTTTACCTGGACAATGCAATAATATTTCTGATTTCACAAGTCTTTCAGGATAAAATAATTGAAAGCTATGTGATAGAAGGACAAAGGAAAATAAAGGCAACTGCAGATTGTGAGGGTGGGCTTGAATGAATTGTTTTTAAATTTATATGTATTTTTTTCTGAGCTAGAATTTTTGGACATGAAAGATTCTGAGAATTTATTCTGAAGTGAAAATGATAGCAGCAGTGACTTCCATTTCCATTAGCAAAACCAGTCTGGTTTAGTGACATAACTCTGCTTGCATTGTTGTGACCTGCCTGTAATTAATGCACACTTGAAAATACACTTCTATATACTTGCATATACATACTCGTATGTATCTATGTCATTTTGATTAGCCATAAGAATTTTCTAGGTTGTCTGTTTTTATAAAGAACATTAGCAAAGAGAAATCCCATGTAAATTCCAGTTTTTGTCTTACACATTGAAAATATCACAAACTGATTAAACTGATTATGTTGATTTTTTGAAGCAGTCATCAGCACTCTCTCATTAGCTAGCATTATTCTTTATATTCACGTACAACAGGACTGCGTTTGCCTTGTGCTCATTCTTTCCATAGAGTAGTGACTGCCAGTAAATTTGCTGCTAGACTCTAGTTCCACTTCCTCTAGTGTTTATATAGTTAATTGTGTACCACCATAGTGGAGTTTTGCAGGGTGAGTATTTACAAGTTTGCTTTAGTGATCTCCACTGCACGGAATCACATAAATATGTTCCATATCCAGCAGGAGGTGAGACAATGTAGTTACATAGTTACATCATCCAGTGATTCTGAAATGCTTCAGTTTCATTGCTTTAATTCTATTTAAGAAAAGTGGCTGTGTGAGAATCTCTGAAAACTACTAATGGGGTGGACTTTTTTTTTTTTTTTTGTGGATTTGGAATAAGTGAAGGAAGAGGAAGAAAAATCAAAATGTTTTAAGAGAATTGGAGTGTTTCAAATGATGACAATGACTCCATTGTATCAAGCGCAGTCACGCAAAACTTTATGTACAGTAAAAACTAAAATACATTTATTCATTAAAAATTTTAAATAGCCAATATTTATAAAGAAAAAGTGATGATAAATTCACAGCTTTTTATGATTATACATTATAAGTTAGTCAAAGAGAAACATGACTGTACTTCCAAAGCAAATACCTTAGAGTGAATATCCTTTAGCAGAAGAGATGTTAGTCAAATTAGGCAGCCCATTGACAGTTTTCCGATTTGTGGTAATGTGTTCAATATTTATAAAGTATTTAGTGAGCAAAGAAATGTTCAGTGAAGGGCTTACTCATTCAATATTTCTTGCAATGTGTTAAAAAGAAATTTGTGTGAAAGGACGAAGCAACCTGAAGCCAGAATTGTAATCATTATAATGTTCAATAGAATGCTAACCAAGAGAACTTAAAGGAAGGAAAAGGGAAAGAAAAAGATGTATTCTTTTGCAGCACACTGTTGTACCTTGGTATTTCATAAAAATAACTGAAGATCTTGTAAGACTTGATGAGTCACCATTTGGGCATTCCAACTGGGATACACCCATGGGAAAAGTCACAGCTCTCTTTGTGCTCTCCCACTGCCCAAGAAGAAAAGGAGGCAATGACAATGTGTTCTTGTAAGCAAGGGCTATACAGCTAGGTAAAGTGAAAGTTTGCTAGATCTATAAGATGAAGGGCCCTAGAAAGCAGTGACTTTCAAAGGAGCTTTTTATGTTACAGTGGATAAACCTCTGGGTACACAGGATCTTTGAATGAAAGGTAGCTGCTAGGGTAACTGCAGGCAATATGATCCCTTGTTATTCAGAAGGGAAAGAGAAGAGGAGCCAACATTACTGTGGATGGGGTGCTAGTACCTCCATTGATGCATTATGCTTGGTTCTTTTGACTGTGTTTCAAGACTATTGAGAAAGTGACTGCATTTTGGGGAAAATGTGAATGAGAGTGACCTAAGTGCTAGAATCCACATGGTATGGAAATCTGTGGTATGTAATTCACCTAAGATCAGTAAAACAGTAACCTTTTAAAGGTCAGGGGAAAAATGAAATTTCTGAGAGATGGCTGTTTAATCTACCATAAATAAATTGGAAGCTGAAGCTAGATGCATTCAGATGACGAATAAAGCAGTGTTTTAGCAATGAAATTATTGAGACATTGGAATAAATTCTTGGGAGTATGGTGGTTTACTTTGATATTTTTAGGCCTAACTTAGATACCTATTTTAACCAAAAGTTGTGGGGTTGAGGCAGGATTTAGCAGATGGCATCTTCCAGCCTGTGTTATATGGAAGGTCAGTTTAAATACTTAAATTTATCTTCCTGACAGCTTTCTATATGTTTATCAGCTTTGTCTTTTCCCTTTACAGATAGAACAATAACTAGGTCTTCCAATGTGAGAGCAATTTGTCCAAAGATAGTTTTTCTAGCAGATCTCTGGCTGAGTACATGTAAATACCATTTGAACTTTCCTTACTTTGAAATTTTTCCAAGAACTTTCACTAGTTTTTGATGGCTTTTTCTCTTTTCCCACTAAAGCAAAATCCACACTGAGATCAACTACTTTTGTAACTCCTTTCAGCTAACTAAAGTAATATTTCATGCAGTCTGATGAGCATTCAAGATCCTCTACTCTTCTTCACCCTTTTTTCTGTGTTGTTGTTCCTACAGTCTGAAACAGCTTCCAGATGCTTTTCAAACTTGCAATCAAAAATTTTTGTAAGAGTGATGTTTATGCACAGCCCTACATTAATGCTGAGTAATAATTATAGCTGCCAGTTGAGATTATTTTGTTCCATTCAGAAGCCCAAACTCAGTTAACAGTGGCTTGTATTTGCTTTGACTGGCTGTAATGAATAGCCTCTGAGTATCATTGCCTACCATAAAATCAAAGAATGTCTTTTCTGAATTCTAGCAAGGTAGCATCTCCAATAATTTATTATTTCATTTCAGAAATCTGCTTTTCCATGCAAATTCTCTTTTGAGTTCTCTGTCTACTTGCTTGGTTTCATTAACAAGGACTCTTACACCATTCTGATGAGTGGCATTCTGAAAGGATGTGCTATGTGGGAGTCAGATTTCTTGGGCTGTGCTAAAGGTGGATTGTTCTTTTTCTATTTTTCACTGTTGTATGAAAAATAAATGAACTGTGAAACAATGCTTAAAAAACCATATAATAATTGCCATATAAAATTCTGTACCAAAAAGCAGTTACTGTTAAAATACTTCATAGTTTTTTTTGTGATGCTGTCAAGCTCATTCATCTTAGTCTCTCCAATTTATAATGAAATTACCTGCTTATCTTTGTAAAATGTAACCAGAATGAATCTTTGTTAAATGAACCCATATGATTTAAATCATTAATTTAGACAGTTTGCCTCATTTCCTTGATGCTATTTTAAATGCGTTCAACCTTTAAATGAGAAATAGGCCTGGATCTGTATTCTTGTAATTCAACAATTTTAATCTTTCTTTGACTCGAGTAAATGCATATAGCATTGCATATGCAATAGCATAATTTGTACTGCTGTTACAGTGCTGGTAACAGACAGCTACAGAAATACAGTAAATATGTCCCAGGGGGAAACCAAGCAAAGCAACTTCTTTGTACATTGTGAAAATGATAATGAAGGAACCTACCCACTCCTGTCTTGGCCCCCTCTGATCCTTTCCCTTGTGAAAGGAAAGCAGTCATACTTATGTATGCATTCCTGGTATTTTTGGTCAATAGTAAAAATATCACCAAAAGATCTTGTGTATCAACTCAGTTTTTAGACAGACAGGCAACACTTTTTAAATGCTGAGTTATTGTGGGTGTGTGTTACATTTTCTAGGGCAAGAAAAACCCAAATCAAACATCTCAAAATGTTCCTTTTTTTATGGAGGGGTTGATAAAAACAAGAGATGTCTGTTATCAGGTTGCTGTTATTTTTGGACAGTCTCATTTTCTCTCTTCTGGCTCCTTGCATGTAATTATGATCCCGTTCTGCTCCCTTTGGAATTTATGGCAGCATTCCCTCTGACAGCAGTGGTTTTAAGGTATATTTGGCTCTGGACATTTTAATTCTGATGTCCTGACAAAATTTCAATACACATAATTATGTTCTGGCAAGCTGAATTCTACCTTTATTAATTTGAGTTTGCATAGAACCTAGATATTCTGCTAAGTCATGACACCAAGAACTTTGCTCTCATTAAAGAATTGTATGTGCCCATTGCTCTGGAATTATTGTGCTGAAAGATTGACACATGGAAGAGGGCATTCACTTTTTGCTTAGTGGATGAATGGGGTCCTAACTGCAAGTAATCCTTCACAGAAAGCCATGGAAGCACATTTTCAGATGTCTGTATTCTGGTATGATATGTGCTGCAGAGATACCTGTGGAAGTCACTAATTTAGCAGTCTTGTTTCCACAGACACACAAAAAATATGCTCTGTGGATGTGTTCATCAATACAATTTTCCTAAAAAAACCCCAACAAACAAGCAAAAAAATCCCACCAAACTGGAACATGAGACACCTCTGGTCTCCTCATTTGAAAAAAAAAAAAAATCCAAACAAGGACAAGAAAACCAAATAGTGAAAGTGAATGTTTTATTTCTGGTGCTTTGTTCTACACTTCTCTGTTTAGAGTTTTAAACAGTGACAGAAAAGAAATTGCTTTTCTAATTTCAGCAATTAAATTGTTTTTTTCTCTTCAGTGACTAACTGCAAAATATTGAATAGAGCTGTGGGGAAATTAAGGACTTTATCAATATGAATTGTTCTTTTTCTCCCATCACAAAGATGTTAGACTGCTAAATAAATTTAAAGTGCAAAATTTGCAATGACTGAGGCTGTTATGAATTGGTGTACTATTAGCAACCAGGTAACAACCATAGTAACTGCCACTCTCTGGTGGCATTTCTTGAATTTAAACAAAGTTTTTTTCCCCCCTTTTAAATGCATGCATACACAAACACCAGGATCAATATATTGTTTTTCTAATCTTTTTTTCCAAGGCAAACACTCCATGGGTCATGGTTTTATATCACAGAGATGCTTACTAAGCTTGAAAGGCTTAAAATAGGGCAGTGAATTTCTTCCAGATGGGCAGAAGCCAACCTGCCCTCCTGAACCCTGGTAACTATGTGGGAAGTGTCTTGGCATTTCTGGCCATACCTTACCCATACTTTCAAGGAATGTGATGTATGGGATGTGTTGAGCCAGAACCCTCATAGTAGTATTTATAGTAGTATATTCTGTTATGCTAGCTGACCTGAATTAAGCTGAAAAAGCTAGGATTGTAGAAAATCAGGCATTCAAATCATTACTGGATGATATGACCTTTTCAATGTAGTTTGTGCTGGTTTTACCATAGCTAGGGTTTTTTTGAAGTGTGTTTCTCTCTCTCTCTCTCTCTCTTTCTCTCCATATACATATAAATAAAACTATAACTAGTTGATTTTTTTTTTTTGTAAATGTAATGTTAGAAATGTACATGTCACAGAGCTGGTGGCACCTGTTCTTGTGACTGACCATCATAGACTGTAATGACACCAGAATTGCTATGCTGCAGAGAACTGTTTCTGCTAGAGGTGTTGCCTTCTGGTGTCATAAGGATACTGTCATAGAAAATAAAATACCTCTGGCTAAATACTTGCTAGTTAGCAATGCAGGCATGTGCTAGTAAAATCTACATGGTGCATTTATGATTTTATGTAAATAAATATGTTTGTTTACATGATCATTCTCTCCCTCTTATTAGGGATAAACTTCATAAAACTTGTGCTCATATGCCTGAATATATATCCCTCAGTTGTTTGACCCTGATGAACTTTGAAGAAAGAAACTAGCACTTTTTAGCTGAGGCTTCTGCAGCTTCTCTTCTGACAGATGTGTATGTGAAGTGTCCCTATTTTCTCATGCCCATATAACTGACTGAAGAAGGAATTTAGTATGTATTCAAAACTCAAAAAATAAAGCAATCCAGAATTTTGCAGCTTTAAGTACAATTATTTTAGAAAGTTCAATTGGTGACTTGTATTAGTATAATTTCACAGAACTTCTCCAGTATTTCTAATAGTATTATGCACAGTTTCAACAGAAAAGCATTTTTATTCAGATTCTTGTGATTGAAGTCCTTTGAGTTTTATCTTTTTACAGAAACTGAAGATCTGTCTATGCATGTGTGGGTGTGTATGGCTGTTAGACAGACCTGTAATAATGCGGTTGCCTGTCTCATAGTGTGTATGCACAAATTTCAGACAGATACCTAATCCTTAGAGGTGTTAAAAGCTAAATACCATTAACATATTTATAATACAGTATATAGGGTTTACTAGACTGAATATTATTTTACTGAGGTGCTTGTATTATGTAAAAGGTAAGGTCTGGATACCATGCAGAGCTATATACATTTGATGACAATAATACATAGCCTTTTTTGTTGGTTAACAGTATATTATAAGGCTGAACTGTTTTCTGATTGTGTAGACAATGATTATTTGTCTGAAAACAGAGTATGAGTGGAGAGAATTAGTTGTATTTGTTATATCTGTTTTTCTTACTACTTCCTTCTGTTGTTTTCAATTTAAGGTTGCCTTTGCCTCCTGGAGCATTCTCAGGTCTTTGGGAAAATGAAGAAACATTTCAGAAGTTATATTTCCAAAAGTTTCCAGTAAGAATTATGAAATCAATTATTTAAACTTCTGGTAATGCTTCAGAACTGAATGATAATAGATTTAACCTGGGAAACAGTTCACCCTAAGTTGTCACAATTTCATTGGAGGTCTTTGATATATGTATATATAATAAAAACCATTTAAAGATAATCATTTCTCCACCTATAATTTCAGCTCTTGGGTATCCTGTTGGGTTTCTTTTGAAGATCTGAAACAGAAGAAGTAAGCACAGCTTCAAATACACTCCTCCTGTTGGCATGCAGCCATACACTGGAGGCTCTTTGCTGCATTAGTTGTGTTTCCTTGTCAGATGAACTACCCAAAGATTGGCTTACTTCTTTCCTTGTAGAAATAGGTAGATTGGCCCTGTACAGATGCTCAGAGTGGAAGATTTGGCTCAATGAAAGTAAATGAGTGAATTGGTCACACAAAATATTTTTTGTGTGCTATTGCATCACGATGACAGTGTATGTTTGGATGCAGCAAACAGGAGTATCTTCAGAAGGAATTTGACAACTGACATTACTCACAGAATTCATGGAATGACTACGTTGGAAGAGACCTTAAAGATCATTGAGTCCAACCCATTATATTGCAGTAATTCCATTTTCCTTGTGTAGATCCAGGCAACATCCTTCTCCAAGCTGTCAGGCATCAAAGTAAGCAGAGTTGCAAAAAAGTCTGTTAATAAAGACAACAAAACCTTTCTCTAAAGGGAGCTGCACAGGATGATAAGATGTAGAAATTGTGACAAATATTACAGAATTAAATCTTTCAAGGACCAAAAGCATATGTAATGGGAAACAGGTCTGGTGTTTTTTTGTTTTTTTTTTTTTTTTTTTTTTTTTTTTTTTTTTTTTTTTTTTTTTAAATTATTTTTTTTATTCCCAGGTAAATTAATGAATATTCCTAGTACTCTTTCAGAATTTATTTTTCCTTGTGTTGTATTTAGGGATACTATGACACTATGGATGCTGGTTATATGGATGAAGATGGCTATCTGTATGTCCTGTCTCGAGCTGATGATGTGATCAATGTTGCTGGACACAGAATTTCTGCAGGTGCAATTGAAGAGGTGAGCATTGCCTGACAGCAAAATAGAAGAGTGAGAGATGAATGAAGCAAGCTGAGACTAAAAATCCCACATTTCATCACATCTCACATCTCAGAATCTCACACAGAAAGATCTCTCATTTGTTTTCTACTTGTTTTGTTTGCATTTCCATCGGTAATTTTAACCAAAATATTTCCTATTTCGGGTTCTTCCTATTAAAATGCTTTCCAGAAAAATAAGAAATTTAGTCAAAAATAATCAGTTTTAACCGTGGGATTGGTAAGGCAGGCAAAATCTGGTATTTGAAGGGGGAGTTAAGGAGCAGTGTGGTAGGGTGGGAAGCATACCTTTTAGCTCATTATTCCCAATAATGTATTTATTTGGGAATACGGTAGGATGGTGTACTATCAGTGTGACAAGTAGTTTCAGCAGCTACTGTAGTTACTTAGGAGTAGAAACTTTTTTGCCTGAACTACAATGATCAGTGTTGGCTGATTTTTTTTTTTTTTTCAGAGATTAATATTCAGTGCTTTTTCTTGGTTGGAAGACTTCAGAATTTTTTGACAGCTGTTTTGTCTCTTATTGTATGAGGAGTGCTAAATGAACAATGAAAATTTCTGTAAAAAACCCTGCTGTTAAATTGAAAGTCGTTAATGTAATACCCATGCAACTCAAAAAAGTTGAAAATAATGAAGTTCATAATAGTGTCTGAATTTTGTATCATTGTTCACTCACCCTTCTGGAGTCACTGTGATTGATTGCTAGTTACAAATTTCCCTGATGACATATCAATTGCTTATTCAGGGAGTGTAGAAGAGGTGTGCTGGGCGTGTACAAGAGAAAAATATGCTTTTAAGAACTCTGAATTTAACTGTTCACTGAATCAGAAACTAATCTGCAAGTTGTTTTTTGGTTTATAATATCTGTTAGTCTAGTGACTACTTTATTTTTAAGGTTAGGAAACTTAGAGTAGAAGAAATTCCAATTACACAGAAGTGAACAAGTTCACATAAACATGAAACCATCAAGGATTGGTCATCCAGGGAGCTGAAACAGCTGCTGCCCTGACTTAGGTCTGTGGAGATATAAAGGTGCTTTCAGTCTGCTTAAACCTCTATCCCTTTGTAGTAGTTTTACCTGTTCCCTTACTGAAGCACAGCAGGAATCTCATCCCCACACATTACTGCTGTACTACTCATGGGCTGAGCTGGGCATTTTCTGAAGCTGCTGTAACAAATGATGAATTCAGTCACCTCATCTGCTCTATTACCTTTGGATCCATCATACTGAGCTCAGCATCTCTGTTTTTCTCCATGCTAGTTAGGTCTTACCCCTAGAAACATAATGTTTCATGACAGTAACATTCTAGAAGCTTTTCTCTTCACCTTTTGAACAAAGCTAAAAACCTAGAGTGATGTTAGTGCATGCACAGCAAATTGCTAGTTAAATGGGAAAGTGTTAAGAAGACCACAATTTGCTCCTCAGGAAGATCAGTAAATACAGAATTAGAGGTCCATTGAATCACCATGGGATTCAATCAACTTGTTGAGCAAGTATGGTATCTACATTTATATTTTAGCTGCATTACAAGTTTAACTACTTTTTCTTTAGTGCTTTGACTAAGTGTTTTAGCTCTGGTATGTTCCACACAACTTTTTCCTTTGTCTAATGTATCTGTTAGTACTGTTGGAGCTCCATGTTCACTGCAATGCAGTAGATACTACAGTTTACCTGGCCAGTTAGTGAATGGTGGCCCTTATGGGAACCTCATCTTGCATGTTGATCCACCCCTCTTCTTTGGTCTGGAAATCTGTGGTGTCCCTTCTTGCCCCTTCCTGGGAAAAAAAAAAAAAGCTTAATCAAATCTTGTCTATCTGAGGCAGCAGACTTGAGAACTGAGGAATTTATCATGACAAATCCCTTCCCCTGATCATGATGTTTCTGTCTGCATTTGTCATCCATCCTTGTACCCAGTGATCATACTAGGAAAACCATTTCACTTCCTGAAGTTTTTTATTACTTTTAAACAATTTTTTAATGTCTAGTGCCATTTCTGTTCTTCTTTTCAGTTGTTTTATGAAGTTTGATAATTTTAAAATTGTTATTTATTAATTACTGATTTCAGTAATTTGAAGTTAGCATTTGAAAAGTCAAAGGTATGGTGATAAAACTTTGGATAGACTGAAGAAAAATACTACAATAACTACATTATTCCAGCTAACAATAAGACTTAGAAATAAGTGGCAGACTAGAAAGAGAAAAGCGAAGTACAACAAAACAATCTGGCAACATTTAAGTCTTCACCTTAGGAGTCCTGTTGATGCCTGGTAGGTAATGATGATATTTGATGGTAATACCAGTTTACTGTAGAGCTTTTTTCTGTGTTCCTGTGGAAAACAGTATTTACTGATTTACTGCAGTTGGAGACTTAATAGTGTACTTTACCATAATTCATTGTCGTCTTTGTTTTTTTGGGGGCTTTTTTGGTTATATATGCCTGTCTGGTTTCTGTGGCCATGGTCAAGAAGTTAGAGCAGGAAAAATGGATATTTATAGCAGGAAATGGAATGCATTACTGAGGCTCTGGCCTGTAAGTCACCAAAGTGCATGAAATCTATGGGATGCAATGAAACCCTGTAGGGATTTGGACTTGCATAAGATTAATCCCTATATGATTTGTCAGTGTGGATTCAATGACTTTTGAACAAAGTAGGCTGCACCTGAATTCCAATGCATTTGTGTATATTCAGCTTTTTGAAGTAGGCTCTTCTGCACTTCTAATTTTGGTATAAGCCCAGTGCACTCTTCTGTATTTAGTTTGTAGACATAATATCTAATTCCTGTGAAAAACAATCCAGTGTCAAAAGCTGTGCATAAATGGTCATGCTTCTGTACTTTGATAGAGCCTGCATCTACTGTCAGGTCAGTGTTTTCCATTTGCCTTTTTTCTGGCGTGGGACATGTCTAGGATCATAGTTTGGGAAATGAATATAGCGTCTGACAAAGTGTGCTAGAAACACATTGAGTGGATTTATTTTGCTAAAAACTACTTGGTGTGTGTTGTACTGACCATGACACCTGGAGTCAGTTTCTCCTTCCTGTTTTGACTATAAAGCCTAAGGATGGTGAAATCTGTTTGAAGATGGGTTCTCATAGACACTTTGAATTGTTCTTTTCCCCATCAGTTTTATCTTGTATGATAAACAGATCCTTTTTTAATTGGAGCAACAGTGTTTCAGCTTTCCATTCTTTCAGGTTTTTTCTTCCTGTCTTTGTGCTTTTCCTGTCTTTCACATTCTCACACCGTTGTATGAGTAGCCAATGCAAATGTGGTATTCCTACTTAATAGAAACAACCAAAAAGTGTCTTTATTCCTAAAACCTTTGATTTAGGCAACACAGTATGTGAAGTTCAGTTATTAGCAAGTAGGTAGTCCTTGTATGCACAGATAAATTAGCAAGCACAATCACATAATGTGGCTTCTGTGTAGGGTCAGGTTAGGTCCTCCTTGTGGTGGAAAGTGCTGAAAGCACTGTTGACAGCAAAATGCCCAAGGTGAGGGGGTAAATTAAAAAGAGCCAGTTGCTTTGGAAGAGGATTTACGACTGCTGGCCTCTTAAGGCCAGCTTTGTCCCAGACTTGGTGATGTACATCTTGGTAAGTACTGAGACATCTTGGTGGTTGTTTTCCTGGAAGTGAGTACCTCAGCTGGCCAATTGGAAGCATACATTTTTTAAACTAAAAAAGAGTTTGCTATATTTTATCAGTGTGATGTTGTGTAAACATGTAGTAGGAAGGAGGGAAGCTCTGGTTTAATTTCCTTGTTTGTCTCAGGAAGCTGGGACCTAGCATTTTCAAGAGAATGAGCTGAGCTAGGCTGGCTGCAAGCTAAGGCTGGGCATGTATTTGGTCTTGGTTGAAACTATGCTTTTACAGCAATAAAGAATGGAAAAAAAAAAGAGTCAGAGAAAATGAACCAATAGACTTTATAAGTGTGTAGTAGTAGGAGGGCTTCTGTGATTTTTGTCCTTACTCCCTGCATTTAAGTTCCATGTTACTCATAATGTTAGAGAAGTGTTATTTGTTCCAGCAGACATCTCACTAACAAAACTAAAGACGTGATACTCTCACAAAGCTGTAAGGAAATTACCTGTGGTTTGTTCAATATTTCTTGTTTGTGCTGTTAAAGTTTTCATTTCTTCTGTTTGTTTGAAAAGCATGCCTGAATATATATGAAAATATATAGACATGTACATCTTCATCACATGTTATTGGAATCCAAAGGTGTATTGACCTTTTGCTGTTAAAATGAAAGAAAAATTCTATGTTTTTTGTTCATACCATACCATTTATCCTGGTTCAGGGCAAATTTGGGGATAAAAGCATCATATAGTACACCTAGGACACCATACCATAACATACCATAGTTTTTCACAGAAATGTTGTCTATTGTTAGTTCAGTTTCATTTTCTTTTCCATCCCTTAGTGTATTCTCTTCCATCCCGCTGTGGCAGACTGTGCTGTTGTGGGCCAGGAGGATCCTTTAAAAGGACATGTTCCATTTGCATTGTGTGTACTGAAACAAGGTGAGAAGTCACTGATAACTGATGTCACTAACACTTGCAAAAGCCTTAGGAAAGATAAAGGATATAAAGGATTTTACCTTCTTCACTAGGTGTAAAGACACAAGACAGTAAGATTTTGAAAGAGCTTGTTGAGCAAGTTCGGACCAACATCGGTCCAGTAGCAGCTTTCCAGAAGGGGATGTTTGTGACCCAGCTACCAAAAACACGCTCTGGCAAGATCCCACGTTCTGCTCTCTCTGCACTTGTCAGTGGAAAGCCATACAAGGTAAGTTAGAGATGTTTGCTTCAATGAATTAGGCACACGTGCACATCCAAAGGCACAACATGGTGGTTTTGATTCTCTTGACTGTTCTGCAACTGGTCCATGACTTCAAGTAGTACTTTGTTTTATTTCTGTTGCAGATTATGCAAAAGATTTTCATGTTTCAGAGCTTTACAGATACTTTTTCCCTTGATTGCTTTTGAAGTATAAATTTAGAAGAGTCTCTGAATGAAATTCTTATCTGCTATCACATGCTACTGTATTCTTACTTTTCAGATAACACCAACCATTGAAGATGCTAGTGTGTTTAAACACATTGAAGAATTGCTAAAGAAAGATTAAATGGGATAATGCATAATAAAGAGCATTTCAGTTATTCAAGTATACAAAGAAGCTTTTTTTTTTTTTTGTTAATAACACATTTTAAAAACAAGTAATGATTTGGGACTAAATGCTTTTACTACAATATATTCTGGTTATTAAGAAGGCTAAGAATTGCAAATAGAATTCATACATTGCTGTAGTCTTAAAGGGAAGGAGTCATTGGATTATCCATGTTATATGGTGTCATGTAACCTTACATTTCAATCTGTTTTTTATAATGTGACCAGTAACTTTTGTTTGGTTACTAAAGCAGTTTACTAAAGGTAAACCCTGAACAGAGGACAGCAATAAAGGAAATTGATTGTGAAAATTGTTGTGGACATAAAATTGTTCTTACTTGTAAATTATAAGTTCTTGTCTTTTAGATCTTTTCTAAAATTAAAATTTTAAGATTAGTTCTCTTGATTCTTTTTTCTTTTTTTTTTTTTTCAAAGTCTTTCTGCCATAAATGAGATTTCTATACATTTTTTACTCAACAACTTTCTGAAGAGTCTTTTTTGTAAAATGATAAGTAATTCCTGGTTTTCAAATCTTGATTTGTCCACAGTAATATTCATAAAACCCCATGTATATTAAATAAAGGCAGGCATTTATCCTTTGCATTTTCTGGTAAATTTTTTGTGGTTTGTATCCCTTGTGATAAGGACAACCAGCTTTTGCTGCTATAATTAAGCATTTTAGGCTGAGATACATATAACCAAGAAATTTAGCAAATTTGGAGACTAAGCAGCCCATTCTGGACCTATAGGCCATTTCAGACAGGTACAGGGTTCTCAACAAGCCAGGGGATGGAGGATCCACTTTTTACATACATTCCTTCTCAAACTGCAGGTATTTAATTGAACAATAAATGTAAAAGTCCTTTTAAAAGTAGATGCTCCCAGAAAAGTATAAAAGCAGAGAAGCTGCTCAAACTCAGCAGTGCTTACCAGAGAAAGAAACAGTAAGTAATAGACAAATTCAGATGTTGTTGTATAAGAGAGGTCTCCAAAAGGTTCCAGAAATACTGTTACGTGGTGGCAGATAGAGGTAAGGATGATATACCTGTAAGGTGATGAAATAAACCAACAGATTGATGAAGGAGCTAAAAGGCAATAGGTTCCACTTAACATGAGCCATACCCTTTGTGGTGTTGGTGAGCTCTACTGGTTACATAAGAACTGAATAAAATGTCCATGTGTTTTTCACTAGAGACTGCAGACAGCTGGGCCAGTCATGTTGAACCAGGTCATACAGTCATTCTAGAACAGCCCAGTTTGAGACTGCACTGCCCTTGTTTCCTGCCAAATCATTGCATAAGGCTCTCCCCTCCCTCTCAGCTGTATGCTTCAGTTGAAAATCACAATCTGAACAGGGAATAAAACATTCAAACACTGAGTAAAGGCTGATGATGCTTTATGGTAGATATGCTAAATATACAGGTTGGAGATTTAAAAGTGGGAATAATTTTGCTCCTCTGAAATGTCCTTAAACATTTGTGAAGTACTTCTTATAGAAGTGGCACTTAGTTTAAGATATTATTTTCTTCTGGATGAATTATTCAAGTACAAAGACTTTAACAGGAGGCCTATGCCACATATTGGGCTGACTCGCAGAGACCTTTTGTTTTTCACAATGCCACAACTTAGCAACCTGTGCTGAACAGTTACAGAGCAAGAGGGAATTCTTGGGAGTTGTCAGTGGAGTGTTTTTTTAAATCAGTGAGACACTATTCAAGTCATCCCAGAGAAACTGTGGCACATTCGCAAGGTGTGTGGCCATTGCTTTTACAATTGAAGGTGAGACATTGTTGTGTATATCTGTTATTATTACCTCAACTACAGCCATCATATAATTGCAAGAGCAGGGGAGGGGAACTAATTAGTGAGAGCAGAAACTCTCTACAAGAGATCCTGCAATGCATATAGGAGAAGAGAATTCATTTCCTAGATCTTGCGTAATTTTCCCAATGGTAACTCATGCTCCTACACCAGTTTCTCCATTTGTAAGGAAAAGTAAACTGCTTTCTAGTTTTGAGTCTCTTCTTTTAAGGAGGTGAAAAAAACCCACAAAATCTCCAGCAGCATTAGTAATAGATATTCAGGCATGCACTTACCTTTCTGAAGGGCTTTGTGCTTACATTAATATTAGTAAGAAACAATTATCTTTCCTCTGAACTGTTTATGAAGCACTTCAATAGGTAACATTCTTAAGGTGTCTCCATGACAAAAATATTTGTAATAATTTCTGTTTTCTGAGGAAGTCTGAGCTGTTGGGTTTTTTTAATGCTCTCTTTTTAACAAAAAATCTTGTGGGGTTTTTTTTTCTTTCTCTCTGTTTTGGTAGCTGTGATTTCAGATCAAGACTTGTATTTTAAAAGAGGACAGAGTGTTCAGGTGTGCTCACTATACTGCCATGCTGGTAATGTGAAGAATTCCAAAAAGGTCAAATGTCTCATGCATCAACATTCAGAAAACCTAGAGAAAGAAAGGCACCTTATTGTAGCAATACAGTATGGGGAAAACATTGTTTAATGGCCATTACTTTTGTTTTCCAAAAGAGCCTTTTGTTGAGGAACTGCAATTGCAGAATGCTTTGTCTTAGCCAAGCTCAAGAAAGGGAGAAGGAGTAGTTACCCTTGTACGTGGCTCTGCTGCTGCCCAGCAACCTGGGTATACCATCAAGAAGTACAAGCCAATTTAGCAAGTGGTAGGACAGCAGTGATTTTCTTAATTTTGTTTTCAGAGAGAAGCAGCAATTGGGTAAATTTGAATGGTCACTGAGTTGCTGAATTTTGGCTGGAAGAGGCATATGTAGTAGTTATTCTCAGTGTACTGAAAGGGTTGGAGCAAGTAGGCAACATTTCACATAACTGCTGTTTCTAGCTGTAGAGCTTCAGTTTGTGTGAGGGAAAGAGGGATGAATTAGGAGGCTTGATATGTTATGCTTAAATCAAATCTGAGATCACAATAATACTATTTTAAACTCTTCTAGTCTGTTTTCTTCCACGGTGAAATATATAATTTACGTGTGCTGTACTCCTGGGGCAGGACAACTTCCACACTGATCATAAAATCTGGCTCATTCTTTTCCCCAACACACTTCATTCCCCTTTGCCCCCTAAGTTTTAATGTTGGCTGCAAAAGGAATTCTGTAAAACAAGAGCTGGTGTTTGAGGGAATGCTTATTCTCATGACATTGCTGCCACTGACAATGGCAGTGAGAGTGTTTGCATTGCTTTATTTTGTGATATTATGCCCTAAAATAATCCAAAAGGAGGCTGAGGGAGGAGAAGAATGCTGGTCAAGTCCAAGGAGCTGTGTGTCCAAGAGCCCAGACTTTATCCAGTTGTGTGCTATACCCCTGCCAGCACTTAGCCCCCATCAGCAAGATCTGTGCTCCCTCTCGTGGCAGATTCTCACCAGTTACTCCATCCTCACTCATCCCTGCTTGTGCCAAAATGTTCTTATGCTTAGCTGTGAGAAGCATCTGGTTTCCAAACTTAATGCTAGTACGTACCAAACTTAATAGACTAATGAACACAAATAGCACTGAATTCTCTTTTTTATTGACATTGGGGGAGAAAAATCTTTCACCATCTGATTGACCAAAGTTTGCCAAATAAAAATAGACAAAACAAATGTTTATGTACGTGCAAACATTGCAGATCAAACTGCTAAAAGAAATAACTAAAAGACAGATCTTGAGCTAAGATCAAGCAGCCGAAAAATAGCAAATAGGTAATGACTATTAAGTAGGTCTTACTTTGAAACTTCCCATTTAAACAAAGAATAAACAACAATAACACCACCAAATAAAGCCACAGCAGGTAATAGTTGCTCTTCTAAACTTTTATACACTATATATTAATCACTCTGTCTTTCAGTTATTTCCTCTGATAAAACTGACTTTTGTGAAGTCTCAGCAAGGCCATCTTGGCTAAAAGCATAACATTAGACAGGAGCCTGTCTAATGCCCTGTTAGAATAAATAAATGGTGGGGGTTGGCTTCTTTTTTCTTTCTTTTTCTTTGCTGAATATATCTGGAAAGAAGAATCTGATTCTATGCAAATATTAAATTTATTTTTCCAATGCTGGCTGGTGTTTGAAGATCCTGGAACGAAAAGGTGGCTCTTGGTAAAGCAAGATTCTTCTTGGTCCACAGGTAACATAGAAGAAAGTTTTTGGTTTTTGTACAAATCATGTTTTATTAAATTGCTTTTTATTTTTTTTATAAACAGTTCTTCTGGATTTACGTGTTTGTTTATAAGAGATGAGCCATCATGGTGCTTCTCTGTAGGTATCTAACATTTCCATTTTGTCTTTAGAGGTCCATTTTGGCTTCAGTTCCAGGTTATGTCATTCTGTTGTACATCATCAGAGGCAGGTGTTCAGCTTTAAATATTGACAGATTTTTCTCAGTAGGAACATGTTGAAGCTTCTAACTCTGCTAAACATATTAATTTGACTGTTACAATCCAAAAACTGTAAAAATGGAGGAATGGAAAGATACAAACAGTATTATTGACACTGTATTGTCAAATGTTTGCACTGAGACCCCATGTACCATAGATTTCATTTTTAAAAAATCATATTTATATCCATTTACATAAGACTTACACATTTTAAAAGAAATACATACACAGTAAATACGTAAATGTCTAGTATTTTACAATAAAACAGATGTAACAATGTAAAGATGAGTGGCTTCATTTGATAAAAGCTTTGGATGTGCACTACTGTCAAATTTTTGATGACAGAGATGCTGAGAGAAAAGGGGGAGATTGTTTTGTTTTTCTTTTTTTTTTTAGTAATTTAGGTATTTTTTATTCATGTTTTAAACTAACCAATACATGAAAGGAACATCATATCTGTTTGGATGATAAACATTATGTGTTCTCTTCCCTATTAACCTGTTCTTGCAGAGAGTTTTAATGCTCTTTTTCTAAGTAGTGGTAGTGCACTTCAGGTAAAGTAGAAGAAAGAGATGACATCTAAGAAAAAAAAAACATGAATTAGTAAGATTTTATGATCCTTATTCAGTCTAAAGTGTGCAATGACAACAGAAAATATAGCACTAAGTAAGTAGTTTAGTAATTAAGTTACTAAAATCTGGATTTTGAATATTCGTGGCATGGGTTTGTTTAATTTTAGATCTGTGACACAGAATTACTAATAATTCATTTTAATTTTTTACTGATCTCAGTCAACACAGACTGCTGCTTATGTTTATTTTACAGTTGTTTTCCTGCTGTTTTGGTGCAGCACTGGGGTTAGTTTCCTGCATCTGGAGATCTTTGCCTGTTTCACACAATGTGAAACACATTTTCAGTGTACAGACATTGCTATGTACTTCGTGGTTCTTCTTCCTCGTTCACTGCAGCTTGGCAGCATTTACCTTTTTCACCCTGATGGTTTATTTGCTATGGACTAGATGCTTCCAGCTATCATTCACATCTTTTTGGAACACTGTTTCCATTTGCCTTTACAAATCCTCTTTCAAACCCTTCATTGGTAAAGTATGTAACTCATTTTGCCAAATCTCCTTTAGTATTTCATTACAATAAAAGTTGCTGTAATATGTTCTATTGCTCCAGCCTGTGGCAAGAAATCTGTCCTGAATGACCCTTCTGACTTGGCAATGACAAGTGTTTTAGAAGTTAAAAGTGTTGCAAAAGCTTGGATAATGTTAGTGCCAAATCCACTGCCTGTGTAAAGACATTGCAGCTGCTCAGTTGGGCCACCCCATCTAGCCACCACAGCAGAAAGCTTGGGTCCCATGTGCTCTGTAGTACATTTCTTTGCAACACTGGCCAGCACCAATGGCCAGCACCAGCAGCCTTAATTGTTATTAAATTTCTGATACCAAGTGCACTAAAACAGGCCTGTGCAGTGTAAGCTCATATAAGTGTTCTAAGAATGTCTGTACATGATTTCTAGCAGCTCATTGTGGTTTCAAAAAATATTCAAAAAAACCCCCACCTGAAATGCAGTTTGAAAGCATATGAACCAGACACAGCTTCTGTGAGGATACACTATAAAGACACTGGGAAGTTCTACCAAACTGATGTTGACATAAACTGTTTTGACAAGCCTTTGACAGTCTCTGTAAGAGAATGTCTCTTACTTCATAAGAGTAGCAGAATGCAAGAATCTGCAGCCTGCTGTAATCACAGGCTATCTGCATTTGTTCCATGTGCAGTCTGTTTGCTGCTTTCTTTTAGGCCTGCTCTTTTTAGGCATGTTCTCCTTTACTGCATGGAAAACTCCCTTATATCTTGGCATTGTGTGGCAGCTTCTCCAGCTATCCCTCCCCTCTGCTGCTTAGTTCTTGCTTCTGTGCACGCAGATACCTCACCAGAGTATCACAGCTGCTGATGTAGTCTAGGCAAGGTGTTACAAAAGCCTTTCTAAGATGGATCTGGAAAATTTCAGGAGGTATGTTGTAATGAATAATCTTCCCTTTTGTCCAAGTATCAATCAGCTCCTTCCATAAAGAAACAGTTAGTCAGGAACTGTGCTGACAAAATTTGGAAAACTCCTCTCTTGCCCTTCCATCTGATATCTCCTTCTAAGGGCAGTTTCTGTTTATGCATTCATTCTTGAGCTGCAGGCAATTTGTTTAAATTTTCAAGTTTGATATAATAGTGAAGGAAATATTTTGCCTACATGGTTGTTTTTTGGGGGGAGGGGGAGGAGTGGGATGTTGTTTTGATTTTCAGTATAATGTACTGGAATCCAAAATTACTTGAACTTGCTTTTTGGTTTATTACCTGTATGGCCTTTTATAGTTGCCCTTACAGTAAGTGCATATACAAAAGTTCTAGTTCACACCATCTTGTTCCTTCTCTAAAAGGAGTGTATGGTTAAGTGAGAAGAGAAATAGTAGTATATTATTGTCAGTTAACCTCATATATTAGCCTTTACAATGTAGATGCAAATTTGACATCCTTATAGACCACTCAAGCATTTAAGACTGGGATGTCATTGGTAGACTAGTGGACAAGCAGCAAGTATTGGTGTGATACATACCACTGATACTTGAAACAAATACTCCAATAGAAATTGAAGTTAACTTGTATAGCTTGTATAACTTTATATGCACACCTTTTTGCTCAAAATACATACCTTCCATGTACATGTAGTGCTAGAAAAGTCTGCTACTTTACTTTTGTTTGTCCTTTACTACTTTTTATATAATTTTTAATATAGTGGAAATATATGGTTTGAATAATCTTAAATTAATTTTTGTTAGCATATCATTCTGCTTTTGTTGCACACTTCAAGCCTCACCTCAAGTGCCTGGCCCATTACTGTTGGCCTAAGAGATAGCTTGGTGTTTGAACTTCTTGGTCATGCTTTATTGCTTCCAACACTGCGATTCTGAAGCTCATAGCTTCATACTTCTTTCTTCCATTTCTGTCACCACTGGACCCTGTGAGAGTCCTGTCACTGACTTAACCCATACAATACCATGCTTGAATCTATACATGCATACACATAAAAACATTTCTCTAGTTTGTGCTTCTGTCACATACTATTGTCTTCTTTGTAGATTCAGCTGCTAAACTTTGCCTTTTTCAGAAAAACCAAACCAAAACCAACAAATAACCACCCCCTCCTCCAGCTTATTTTTCAGGCGTGGCTCAAAATTTCCCATTTTTACTAAGAGGAAGATTTTATACTCTTGTAATCTTTCAAAGATCTGTGAAGTAAGGCTTATGGCATCAGGAGGATCCTGAGCAATCGATTCACTTTTCCCTCTGTAAACGTTTGCTATTGCTAAGTATTTTTTCAACCTACACAGAGTTAGTAAAATCTCGATGGCCCCAAGTCTGTCCCAGTCTTGGGAATCAAAACAAAAAACCAGCAACTTGCTTGCAGATCCTTGCATGTCTTGCATACAATATCCAACAGCTCTTGAAGCATAGTTGATGCCTGATAGTCAAATTTTTTTTTCCAACTGCCTTGCAATTCCCCAAGTAACTAAATGGAAATTGTTTTACTGAGAAAATACTAGCATAGAATGGTGCCATATTGACGTAACTACTCATCATGTGTGTATTTTTTCCAAAAGCTGAGATAAAATGGAAAACTGTATTTCCACAGAACTGTGGAAAAGTGACTCTGTGATATTAATAACCACACTCAAAAGATAAATGGTGAAAAATTTAACATGAATTCCACTACTAAATTTGATCCAAAGTTGCATCCAGCTCAGAAAATCCTTTCTTTGTCAATTCTGAATGATTTGAGAAGTGCAGGAATCTCTGTAATAGATAAATTTTCAAGGTTTTCTGTAGGGATAAGTCTATTCAGCTATCCGATGTTCTAAATTGAGCCATAGCTTTAATTAAAACAACAAAAAAAATTAATTTCTTCTGCTTTACTGGTGTTGCCCCCCATTCCAGCTCCTAGTAGAATTCTTTCAAGTTCTCATAAAGAAAGTTCATTCCCTGTGCCTTCTCCCCAAAATATGGTTGGTAGTGTCCTGTGGACTGAGCTTAGGACTGTTGTTATGACCAAATGACCACCTAGGGAGTCCTTAGTTACGTCCTCTGCTTCATGTTGGATTGGACAATGTGGGGTGTAGTGCACTTATAAAGAGCTTTCATGATGGCCCCGAGAGAATACTCACAACAATTCAGTGCTGGCTTCTTTGCTAGGCCTTGTCAGCAGGAGTATGTGCGAACTGTTGAGCTGTCTAACCTCTGCAGTCGTGATGAAGGAACTGCAAATCAGGAAGGAAAAAAAAAGGAAACAAACCAGAGTCTCTTTAGAATCAGTAAAATGTATCAGTCTGTTTGCCACTGGAAGGGTGGCTGTTAAATTGCTCTGTGGCTTTCTCTAACATGATCTGGGCATGGTCTAGTTTAAAACTCAGCTCTCTTCATGGCTGGTGTACTGTTGGAATCTGTCTAAAGGGAATACAGTTTAAAACTCAATTTTGTCTTTATTTTGTTGTAATTCCTAATGCTCTTACTGCTGGGAGATAGGAAGCCAAATCCTGGATGAAGATCTTCAAAATTACTTCCCTTTAAGTCTACTGCATTCAGTATACCCAGCTCAAGAATTAACTGTCTGGAAGTCCTCAAGTAAATCTCAAGTAAATCACTGAATCTGCCTTTTGCCTTAGTTCCACATCTGTAAAATGGGAATATCATTTTCTACATCACACCATGACTAGAAGATGAAATACATTAATGTTTATAAGGTTCTTGTATACTACAGTAATGTGGGCTATGGAAGTGCCATGGAATCTAGGAGTCAATGGTATTCAGTGATGCAACCAGTAAATTATTCCATCTGTAACTGCAACCATAAAGTTCTGTTTTTAAGGGTGAGAAACTGTAATGGAATTTAGATAGCTTGAATGGAATTTAGATGGCAATACGAAATGTCATACCGAGTTCATTATCAAGTTACAGGATGTGATCTCTACAAGTCTCTACAAGTTTGAGATAAATCTATTTGTAGATTAAATAAATGGCATTATTTTAAATGGGGCAGTTTGTGTACTAGTATTTCTCTGAACTTCAGGCAGGTGTACTTGGCTTTATCTCCCATATACCTGAAGAGATAGCTGTGATGGGAATTCTTTCCTCTGCCTGCTCTCTTACAATGATTTTTAAATTTTACTTACTTTTTAATTATGATCTGCTTGTTAATTTTCCACTCCTTTTTGAGTTAGTACTTTTTTTGGAAATCAAAAGATTTCCAGAGAAAATTAGGACTGGTATATAGTAATTTCAGCATTTGTTAGCTACTCATCTGCTGATGACTGTTAGCAACTTCAATTATTTGATAGTCAAGGCTAAGCTATTTAATTTGAAAGTAAGATAGGAAAATAAAGGTGATAACCCTTTCTAATTGCATTCTCTAAAGCACTCCACCTGCTAGAGAGGCTAATAGGATGAAAAATGTGCTCAGATGAATTCAGTCTCAGTTGAAAGTTAGTAAATTAATTCCAGTCTTTCTGATTGTTTCCTTTACAGCTGCAGGATAGTGAGATCGACAGTTTTTTATATTTTACATAAACACTGTCAGTCTGAAATAAACCTGAAAAAATCAATAATATGCCAAATCCATTCCCTAATTCAATTCTCCCAGACTCGGTTCGCCCTAGTTACATGAACACAATCATTGTGGTGCGAGACAGACGTGTTAAAAGTCAACTTGGCATCTAGGATGAGCCTGGTGCCTTCCAGGAGGAAGTGCAGAAATGAGCGCGTACCGTCACTCGCCATCTTCCGCGACTGGCCAGATGTGGTGGTGAGCCGGAATCCGGCGGGCAGCGTTTCCGACGCGCCCGGCATCATGCTGATCCCATGGACCTCGCGCGGCGGGAACTGCCGTCGCCAGGAGGGGCCGCGCCTGAAGTTCTTGTCATCACTCTGTCAACACAGAGTTGAATTTGATAAAGCAGAATGAAGCTTTCTGATTAACCATCCTGCTGTGTGCTATCTCTACCAGTGCCAAATGTGTGCCATAACAACTACCCTGCCCTGCTGCACTGCATCCAGGCACTGTAATGTATTTGACACTTGCTTGTAAAAGTAAAAGCTTGAGAAATATTAAATGCTGGGGTAGAAAACTCTTCTTAGATCTTTGGCTCGATATAGTCAAGGTTTAGTATCAGCTAAAGTAGAACTTTTTTACACAGTGACAGAAAGTGATTTATTACTGCATTAGGAGGCTTACATAAAGTACTAAAAAAGGATTAAACACTCATGTGCATGCACAGAATTCATCGGCATCTCACATTTTCAGCAAATCCTTAAAAGTTTTATTTCTCCTTATGTGCCCAAGTCCAAGACTTAAAACATTTTTGCACTGGACTCTTATGTTAAGATAAATAATTTCCGTAGTTGGATTTGAGATTCCTCTTCCTAGATAACTGCCCCAGATCCCACTCTATTAATATTAACTTTGAAGAACTTTAAAGAAAAAAAAAAGCAATAAAGAACAAACTGAAAATCTACTTTTTTCTTTATTTTTAAAAAGGGTAAGTATCCTAAAGAATAGACTGCACAGGCATCCCTCCCACACATATCCCCCACCACCAGCTCGGGCCAGCAAAATTTCCACTCCATTCTGCATGTTTCCTCTTTGGAAAATGTTCATCTTAAGGTAAGAGTGCAGTGTCAAATTTAGCATCCAAGATGACACCAATATGTACACAAGCTGAGGTTACTTTAAAAACCTTGATGGGTATTCCTAATATTTTTTTAAGCTGTAACTGACTCTTTTTAACAATGTGAAAATTAACATGTCTTCATGCATTCAATTTAATTTTAATGTTTTAGTATGATATTTTATAAATACTGAAAATAAAATTAATTACTTCCTCAAGTCGTCTTTCAGTTCCTAGTGCTAAAAGGTTGTTGTATTCTCTCTCAAGGATCTGCCGTGCCTAGAGATACCAAAGTAAACAATTAAAATGGTTGAAGATGAATAAAAGGTAATAATGGGTACAGATTAAGAGAACTAGCGTAAGCAAATTTACCTGTGTGTTTTGTGTTGGAATCTGTAATAATAAAGCTAAACTGCTGTAGTCAAAATTTTCATCCAGTGCTATAAGTGAACCATGTACACCACTTTCTAAAATATTATTTGCATATTCTCGGAGGCCAATGGCTTGTATCCAGCGTATGACTCGATCATTGCTCCATACCAGCACATCTGTAAGGACATAACACCATGTCAGTCTCCTGATACCTTGAGAACTTCCAAAGTCTACAGGTGCATGTGTGTGGCTGTGCATGCACTGTGGATGTCTTACTGCTTTATTTCATATTTCATACATGAGGAATGCCAGCACTATTCATATAGCTTTAGTACGTCCTATTGAAAACTCTATGTAATTAATTATCTTCAAGTAATAATGTTTCCAAAGGAGAAATGTGCTTCCAGAGGGGATCTCCATAATGCAATTCCTCCCACTTCCTATATATACCTTTTCAATTTGCAGACAAGATTTTACACTGTAAAAGCACCAGAGAAGTATTCATTCCTCAAGGCTTCACGTGTGAGTTTTGTGTTAAACATTTTGGGAGTTGTGTCAGCGCCTTTCACATACTAACATGCCATAAAGTAAAAGATCAGTTCACTGTTTTAGAGACAAACTATTTTTAGTACAGAAAGCTGGTAGAGTTGTTAAGGTCCATACCAACTATAAAGCTAAGGCAACAAAATGAGCTAGGAAACCATTTTTGAGGATTTAGCTTTTTCTGAAAAAGTATCCTGCCCTGCCTGTAAGATGAAGAAAAAAGTTACTTATACTGATCTTTGGAGTTGTAAGTGGGAGACAGAGTGCTGAGTTTTCTTTACTAAGTAATGAGGCTTATTCCTGAACCTTTACAAGTCTAGCTGCTGTGGCTGTTCTGGGAGCAGGATTTTTCCACTGCCTGGCTGAGAGCATCTCGCTTTTTGAGGTCAGGATCAGCTGAAACACAGTGGAAGGGAGAGACCAAATCCCACCTGGGACCATGAATAACCAATGCATGATGAGGTGAAGGAGGCTATGAATTACTACCTTTGTCCTAGAAAGAACCAGTATTGAAGCCACACTAGAATTTGAGGCCAATACCCAATTCCCCTATGTCAGTGTCCAGCTAGACCCACTTGGGCTGACTGGCACTGATGCCTGCACGTCCAAGGCAAAATCTTTACATTAGTGCATGCCATAATGTGCCTTGAGAAAATGCACACTGTAGCTGTAGCCCTAGCCTACTGTCACTGTAGCCCTTCAACTTTTTTTTTAGCTCTTCTAATCAGCATTGTCCTTGAGAAGTGCTAACTGCTATAGTCACTAGAGCTGGAAAAGCTCAAAGGAATCAAAGGATTCATTTCTGATAGTTGAAAAAACCCCAGCCAGCCAAATTGTTATGTATAAAAAGAACCATGGAGTAAGCCTGCAACTACTCTAGAGAGCTTTACACAGAAAAAAACATCTTCAGAATCAGCTGTGAAATCTAATAAGGCCAGTTTAGTTAGGAACTATTCTTATGTACCAATCAACTGCCTCTGGTTGACTCGCCAAGCAGCACTTTCTGTGATACATTCTCATATAAGAAATCAAAGGCAAAGGTTTTCAAAAGCTGGGGTGTAGGGTCCTGAGTGCTCCCATTTTTTAGTGTTGCCCCCAGCACATCCCACTGAGCTGCACACAGTTTGGCCTTCTGCTTCTGAGCCTGAGAGAGGTTCAGATAAGATCCATATCCAAAATTTAATTTAGCAAAATGTATGTGTGAAACCACCATTCGGAATTGCAGCCCCAATTTAGCAAAATACTTAACTGTGCCTAATTTAAGGAGAGAGGATTTGTTCTGAAGAAAGATGGACTTATGTTAGTTTTGCTTAAAGCACATGCTTAAATGCTTTGCTTAAATGGCATGACAATGGGTTAAGAGTGTCAAGCTTCAAAAGAAGAAACATTCCCAGTATTCATTCCCAGCAACTATCACCTTTTATTTCATGCTGACTCATTTCTCTTCGCTTTTCCAGTTCTTTTCTATCATAATTCAACCTCTTTAAACACATGATTCCATATTGCAAGCTTGTTCTGTTATTTAAAAAGAAACATTTACAGAGTTAATAAAGATAATTTTGAAGATGGGAACATATGTAGGATGTATTTCCTGCACTTCACATGAGGTGTTTCATAGTACCCATGTATGAAATCTTGAGAACAGAGGGTAAAAAAACTCCACAGACTTCAGGAATGAAATGGAAAAAAACAAAATGAGTATGTTTGAATAACTGTTTTAGCATAAGAAACCCAAAGCATTAAAAGAAGTAAAAGATCTGAAAAGGTCAGCCCTTGTGAGCCGTGAAATGTTTTGTCAAATCAGGCTTTTAAAAAGTGACAAATCAGACATTATATTAAAAAGAAATCCACTTCTTGTCACATAAACCTCATTCTCCCTAAAGTTTAAATGCCTTTATTTCCATATTTCCAATTTAGCCTCCTAGCTATATCCCTAGGTAACCCAACAACTGTCAAATTGCTTGTATTGTTAACAGCTTTTATGTGCTACACACAATAGCTTTTCATTATTATGAGATCTCAGGGCTTTGAAGCTTAGCCTAGCACTTTCTGATACTTCACACCACTTAAATGATTACTGTTTCTGTATTGTCAAGAGTCTATTGATATATTAAAGGTTCCCTGCTCACTACAAAATTTATCTGTACCAGTATCCTGGTTTTTAGAGACAAAATTGCACTGTGGGTGCTATTACTAAAGGAATCTATCTGAATTCAGATTTGTGACAGTCAGCCCTTTCTTTTCTGTATGTTTTCCCACACCAAAACAACAGAACTTGTTTTTATTCTGCAGCACTGAGCCCTAGAGCAGACCCAGAAGCATTTTTACGGGTGTAGTCTTCCTGCCCACATACCGATGAAAGCTATCCACCATTTTGAGGTGCACTCGCAGATCTTTCTTTGTCAGGTGGTCCAACATCCTCGCATCTACCAGGCATTCCATGAAATAACTTCGGTACTGAGGTAAACCCAGGCTGGGCAGCCATTCGTTACCTATCCATTCATGGTTCATATCACCATAAGCCAGGGTCTAAGAGAGGAAAAAACAGAGAGGGGGAACAGTTCTTGAGTTTGTTCAAGACTGCGTCAGAGACTGAAAACAAAATATGTCTCAAAGAAAAAAATTATGTTTAAAAAAAATTTATGTCTTAAAAAAATTAGTAATTCTGGTTTTGCTTTGTTTTAACACTGGAAGAGGGAACCACTGTGAGATATTTGTTATGGATAGCAGTTTTGCCTGTTGTATCTCGTTTTCTTATGTAAGTTTTAAGTTACACAATCATGTGTGTTTTGTAATCTTGCTTGCTTTCAATCAACTTTCTAGAGTATTTATGCCAGGCAAACCCTGAACTGTGAACTGGTAATACAAACACCAGGTAATCCACTTAGGCTTGTTTCTGTATGTGGGGAAAAGAATTTTATAAATAGTCTAATGACACTTCATAGAGACACACCTGAAGTCCTTTAGAGACTAAAAGTTAATTTCAGTTGTTTGGCACTCAGGCTTACATTTAAATGAGATATTTTCAGCTGTGAAAATTTTAAACCTAAATCCATCATATGTAGAGCTCAAGAAATTATTCGAGATAGGAGCAAACCAGGTTCCTCCTAGAAACTTCTACCCAGGCTTCATTGTTCAGCTAAAATTAGGAAGGGACTACATGAAAAAGCCATGCATATGGAGCTATTGTTGTGAGTTGCCCTATTAAAAAGAAAAATAGATTTTTACATCCCACTTTTGTTAATTATTTTGTATTACAAAACAGAACTGAGAACTAATAAATTGCAAGATTTACACTTCCTCAACAGGATCATGCTCAGGATCATTTTCAAGCCTAACTATCTCTTTGGTTTTGTTTTTAATTTCATAAACAAATTAATAATACAATTAAAGCCAGATGGATATATTATCTAAGAGGGAAAATATACTCCCCTTGCATCTCATTCTTGTGAGATTTTGAAAAGAAAAGGAATGTCATGAGTAAAGATAGCAAGATCATGTAAGTGTGCATATATTAGAGAGAAAAAGTTTAAAAATGTAGCTAATTGGCAGTTCTAAATAAATTATACAACAGTATTCGAGACTGATAAATTGGGTGTGACTTATACAATTATTCTAAAAAAACTTTTGGTGTAGTTTTAGAAAATTTAGCTCTCAAATTCATGGCACATTTAACTGTCCTATTCTGAAAAATGAGGAAAATGCATACTCTCTAAAACTCTTAACACGTTTTTAGATGGGAGATACAATATGTTCCTGGAATGTAGTAATTTCTTTTGTGAAAAATATTCATGACATATGTACCTATTTCTTCTTTACCTAAAAAACTCTCCAGAGAATATATTCTTTGAGAAGAACTCTAAAAGATGTAAATCATAGTTCAGTCTTTGAGATACTGTCGCAATAAATATTCCACTATGCATATCGATGCACCCAATTACATTATTATCAACTTTCAGTTTAAAAAAGTCACGTGAAAGATCATACCTGAGCCCAACTGCCTTCTTCAGACTCTTTCTGTATTATCAGCAGGAAGCAATTAGTAAAGCAGGTAAAAAGACAATAAAAGTTCGTTATAAAAAGATGTGATTTTCATATGCATGTTAATGAAAATGTAAACATACACATAAAGTGCACATATAAAATAACTCTGGTCAGTGGCAATGTCCTGGGCTAAACTACCTGGAAAATTTTAAGACCAAAACCATAAAATGTAGCTGAGTTTTCAAGATTAAAAATCATTATATCTTGGTGAAATTTTACAGCATTACTTAAACACTCTTCACAGTTTCAAAATTAAAACACAAGCATTTACCTAAAAATTTGGGCATTAGTTACATAACATTTTTAATGAAAAAAATATATTTTTCTGGCTTGTCAGTTAAACAGGATCAACACTACTTCTTGTCAATTCAGTGCTGTTACATTTGCATTTATCTTTACCAGCAATAATAAAACTGGAATGAGCTCAGTTAAAAAAAAATAAATTGTGAGAATTGGCTTCCTTACTGCTGATGAGAAAACTTTAAATACTATAAGAAGCATAAACGTTGAAGAAATAATTCCTTACTGCATTAAAATTTAGCTCCAGAACCTCTCCCACCATTTATGGATTTGGCTGAATATAAAGTTTGCCAAACTGAAGACTGTTTTTTTTTCAGAGATCTCTATGGAACATTTCACCATGTTTCACAAGCACATTTGTGGAGTTATGATATAATGTTAACAACCAAAACCTAAAATAACATTAAAAAAAAAAGGTCTTACTTTAGTGTTAAGGGAGAGATTTGACAAAAATCAATAAATAAATTACACTCTCCATGCACCTGAAATCAAAGATCATTAATATCCAAGCATGGACATGAAAGACTCAACATTAATGAAAAAATGGAGTTGTTTAATGCCCCATTCACAAGCCTTTTCTTATTTCTTTCTATGTCAGCAAATACAAAACACCATTTAGAAGAAGAGGGAGTAGATTACAGGGGAAATGTTGCACCTGTAACTGTGACAATTTCATTTCATTAAATGAGGTTTGACAGTGGCACTGAAACTATTATATACTCTAAAAGTCCAATACTGGTTTTAGGGTCACACAATTTTTGTGATGGCAATACAATACCATTTGTAAGTTCTTTTGCTGAAAGATTCTGTAACGGTTCTTTGAATTCAATTTCATTACTCCCTGCAACTTTTTAATGGCATGCTTTGGGATGCATCCTACAGAAGATATGGCACCTGTGTTAAAGCAGGAACAGCCCTATCCTCTTTTGAGCACTGAAACCATTTGAAGTGGAAGGACTAACCGTTTTAGCTGGAGCAGCAAGATTTTCCATTTCTTCATGGGTCACCCAGACATTGCCTGAGGGCTACAGACAAGGCCCGCAGGAGGGCAGGTGGGATCCACATTAGGTAAGCAGTGGTAAAGAAGAAAGGCAGCACCACTGTAAGTTAACAGCGCATCACCATCAGCACAAGCACGTTCTTGCCGCTACCGAGCTGCAACTAGAGACAACTTTAGACAACTTGGTTTGTATCTTTCATTAGCGGCTTCTGAACAGATGTGATGGAGTATTACAACTAGAACTGATGCATGAAATCTGGCAGAGCACTGCCACAAAGGAAAGAATAATCATTAAAGCTGCATCTCATAAACAACTGGCAAATGCAACCTTTATGTCACAGCTCTGTGCGCAGGTAAGCTTCAGCTCCCAAAGATGTTCCAGCCTAAATATTCTGCACAAGTCACATGCTCATATTGTAATCTACATAATGAATACTTCTACCATGTTTCTGTAAATCAAAATGTCAAGATAATTAAATTATAAAGCTATTTGTCCTCATCCTATTGTTTTTCATCAAATGATTACTAGGACAATAAGGAGAGTCAGGGAGGGAGCATGGATGTGTGCTATATTTTCTGGAGACCTGAGATAAATTAACTCCTTTCCTGAGAAAGAGGGGAAGCAGAAAGACTGGAGGCTCAGAAATGCACGTTCCAGGGCAGGGCAGCTTTGTGTGCACATAGCTACTCAGGCAGAATTAAAAAAAACAAGGCAAAAGTATTCCCAATGTTTTTAGCTTGAACATAATATTTTCTCACTTCATAAGTGCTTTATCCTTTGAAATATCCTCTTATGCTTTTAAAATAAATTTTTTTTGTGTAGTAATTCAAGCATCATATTGAATCTTTACTGCTTTACTTTGGTAAAATAAACTACAGTTCATAATATTACCATGGTAATGACACACAAAACTGTTTTCAGGGAAGAAAGTATCAGACAGTGAACTACAATATTTAAAGAGCATGAGCAACATGAAGATAAAAGGGCAGTCAATAGCAATATTAGTGCTGTTGCCCTGTTGCTTATGTAGCTCACAAAGATATCTAAATTCTGATTTCCACCAAAAAATTCTCCACAAATCCAATGAAAACAACATATTACAAAATATAAATATTAATAAAATAATCATTATTATTGCTTTTCTAGTAGAAATCTGAGTTACACCACTTGAGTAGTAGTCTGTCCTTCACTTCTATGCCATGTTTGCCATCTGATCAAGTCTCTTTTTTATTAGTCTCCATTGCTTCTTGCATCTCCATTACCATTGGCATTTCTCAGCATTAAAAACTTCCCTTTTGTTATCTTGTTTCTATTTGTCGTCATCAGTTTAGCCTATTTTTCCTGTTTTTTATATATATATATCACATCCATCCCCAGATCTATTTCCCTGCTCTTTTCAGTTTTGTTTCTCTGTGTATCTTCACTTGCTTCCCTCCTTTCTGCCACCACTTTCTCTTCCTTCCTCGCTGACTGCACAGGCTTCACTTCCACTTTCCAGGCTACCCCCTCACACTTCTAATCACTGCTTCTCTTAAAAGCATGAAGAATCTAAAGCCAGCTGATTTGTATTAGATAACACTTGAAAGGGTGCAAAAAGGGGAAATGGGAAAAAGACTCAAAAGAGTTGTGTTCCTACGTAACATCTCCAACACCTGCCTCCCCTCCACCCCAAAAAAAGAAATAAAGAAAGAGAACAAACAAACAAAAAAGAGAAACACAATCTGATTAGGCTGGTACAGATGATTTGAAGGAAGAGAAAGGCAAAAATAAAGGCAAAATTACAAATAAGATGCTCGATACCAATTTGGATAACATCAAGGATAATCAAAATAATGACTTAAAAAAATAAGAATATCTGATAAAAGAAAAACATCTGCAATCAACAATCAAGGAAGTGATGAACAGGTCGTTCTGAGTCTTTATTAGACAGTTTTCACTGATTGTGAAGTGTGTGTTGTCATAGAGCCACTCTGGTACTATAAAAGTTTTTCTGCAGACTCCTGTAGGGTAAAGTGAGAAGAAAAAGTTAGCTGAACAGAACTCACTGTTCTGGATGTTGGAGGTGCTGATGGACTTGTCAATGATACCATCTCCTGGATTGCTAATCGGAGTTTTAGGCGATGGAGAGGATTGCTGATTCCAATTTCTCTTTGAATCTCAGTGTCAGACAAAGCAGACATGATAGCTCCACTCTTCACGTTGGCACGGCAGGCAGCGACATACCAGGCTGGCATCCCTAGCCAGAGCTGCCAAGAGAAAGGCATTTCATCCAAAGCACTGCTTCATCTCTCAAATGAAATTACAGTCATAGAATATCCTGAGCTGGAAGGGACCCACTGGCACAATCAAGTCCAACTCTTGGCTCTGCACAGAACAGGCTCAAGGGTCACATCACGTGCCAAGAGCGTTGTCCAAAAGCTTCTTAAACTATCAGACTTGGTGTCAGGACCACTAATAACCAATTAATTAATGACCAGTAATAATTAATTTGTCAAGACACCTATCAGTCTGAATAAGCATGGTAACACACACAAATAAGTATGAATGTCATAGTCTTTATTAAAACAAAATTTTTTCAGGACCTTTGAAATTGCCATGATTTCCTGTGAATTCTTTCTGCTTTTACTGTAATCAGAACTTTAAAGCAAGGCATGCTTTGAATTATTTTTAGAGCTACCTCCATCCCCTGGGCTGCTCCTTTCCCAGGTTTTAATGACCAAGTACTGGCACAAGTCAGTGTTACAGCCTATCTGATAATCTTATGTACAGAAAATCATCTCGGAGGAATTAGGTAATTTTTTCACTGTTGTACTAAAATGGTTTTCTCTTTTTTAACATGGGGAACTCAAGGGGCACAATCTTACATTTCTCAGTTTATATCTTCTGAGTAGAAATTAACCAAGCCCAGTTCAAATAATCAACCTATCGGGGCAGACTTTCCAGAAAATTTGGGAACAGTCTGGTATGGTGTCACATCCCAGCTAGGAATACTGGTTGGAAGGTGCAGCAAAATGTAAACACAACTCCATCACCTATGGATTTAAAAGATAAATATTTATATGCTTTTACTCCACTTATGTTAGTCTTACTAGCCTAGGCCAGGAACAGCCCCTTTCATCACTTGTTCTTTCCTTGTAAGAGGACCTACTGAGTGTGAATTATTCTTGTTTTTCTCAGCGTTATTATTTTAGGCTGCCTCATTAATATGACTGTCAGTATCTACAGCTCTTTTTCCCCAGGGAGGTAATTTCATATCATACATGTGAGGTTTTTAATCATGGTGTGAAGTATATTAGGCTTAGCAAAGCCTGGGAGAAGAACATAAGCAGTGAATGCCATAATCACTGAGATTTTAGAGATAACATAATGGAAAACAAATGCACCTTGCTAGGTGCATCTCAAATAGGCCATCAGAATTAGCTGATTCCATTGGTTGTCTTTTTGTTTTTTCTCTTAGTAAAGTCTTACTAAAAGAGGACACAAAGTCAAGGAAATTAGGAAATTCAACAAAAAATCTGGAAAGCAGTGATGAATTGAAAGGATTTTCATTTCATTTGACACAGTAGGTGGAAGAAGTGTGTGGTTCTTAAGAGGTTTATTCTTCATCTGGGAAATATTTCCATAAAAGACAGCTGTTAGATCACTTTTATGTCACAGGGAAAACAGACTTGACTGTCAAGTTGCAGAAGGTTCTGTCAGGCTTTGAGTCCTGAAGTATCACAGAGGTTGAGAAATGGCTGCATTGTTTGAGTAAATCCTTCCAACTGATGGGATTAGACACTACCATCCATCCAATGCTAGACTGAACATAAAAACATGATCTTATTCCAACAAACTGTTACAAAATACAAATTTTCATGAAAGAAAAAAACCCAAAAAACAAAAATAAAAAACTATGTAGATAACACCCAGCTGCACTTATATGGCCATGAGAAAACCATGCATAACTTTAAAATGCATTTCATCACCTCATTTATTTTAATATTAATTTTTTTCCCGCATGCACTTGGAAAGCAGAAAAGCATAAACACTGGGAATTATTCACCCTGCTGAAATATATTAAACTTTGCTGCTCATTAGGTAAATTTTTTAACAAAATAAGTAAATTCTTTAACAAAATAGCTATCTAGCAGAAAATTGTTAGCTGAAGAGTCTCTAAAAAGAGAACACAGAAATCATTCTAGACAGAGATCTCAGATATCGAGAGCAATATACTTTTCCAGAATTAAGAAAACACAAAATTCTTAAAATATTTCTCAACTATGTCTGTGCTACATACAAACATCAAGAATAAATGCTAAGGCTGAAAAGCCCTATAAAGTTTGAAAAATTCACAATATACTTCCAAATTGTGAGTCTTTTTCTCCTTTAATATTTACTTTAGCTGAAGTGACACATATTTTTCTCTAGGAGAGTATGAAATGCACTGATGCTCACTGAATAAACACACTACTCCTATCCTCATATATTTTTGTCATCAGTATTCAGTCTGCACTGACTACTGTGACATAAACTTCCTTTTGAGCTCTCCTGTGCTACTCTCATATTTCCCAAGAACTTCACAGATCCCGCTTTCTCTTTACAGCCCTTCTCTTAGGCAGTGGGAAGCATATCCTATTTTTCTGAAAAGAATCAAGGGGAAAAAAAGTAGGGCTTAACTTGTCAAAAACTACTTGAAAGTGCAGATCTCCTTGAAAGACGAGGGTATTGGTATGCAGAAATTACAGACTTTTGTATGTTCATGTCTCCAGCAAATCAGCCTTTACTGTAATACTAAATATTTATGACTCATATAAATCTGGTAAAAGCAAAGTAGTGATCAAATTAAGGATTGTTCCATATTAACAGAGATTTTTTTGGGAATGAGGATATAATCCTATTTTCCAAGGTCATATACAAATGCTTGTATTGACTTTCTGCAGTTTTCATTTTGTATTTTTCATTGGGTACCTTCAGCAATTCCAATTTGAAGCAGAAATTTTGGGGACATTAGCTGCTTTCCTTTCTCATCTTTCATTTATTCACTAGCATATTTCTGTCTAAGGTTTGGAGAAGGATCTCTTTTTTCTTTTGAAGGGGAAAACATTACAAGGTCTAACTGATGATCAATGGATGATAGCTAGAGCAGGCAGAAGAAAAGTTGTTAATAGGTAGAGATGCTTGGTATAGTAAGGATTAGACTTGTTCTTTGAGCCAACAAAGAGTTTGTATCTGCACTGAAGTGTTACAGCCTTGCCATGTAAAAGTGACTGTGGATTTATATAAGAACACTCTTACTTTCTGCTTTCTTCTCCCCTTAGCATCTGTGTATGGTTTTTTTCAGTAGCTCCTTCAGCTAAAATACTCATTGATTACTTTGTCAAAATTGATGACAGCTCTGCTGAATGTTTTTTCTTCTTGATTTCCAAAACCCATTTGTTTAGGTCCTCCAAAAAAAAAACAGCTCTCTGCACATGGGAGTTCAGATATGAAAGCACTGCCTGTCAAATCAGAGAGATTTCAACCTGGATCTCCTACACTGCAGGTGAAAATGGTGAGGGGAACTCTTTTTTTTCCCCTTATGTTTTTAAAATGCAGAAAGCTACAAATTCTTCACATTTATTTAAATTTAGCACACCATTCTACATAAAATGTCTGTGGAGCTCCTAGACATTTAGAGGCTGAGTAATTCAAAGATTGAAAAAATTTAGTATTCAAACAAACACATTTCTGGTCCTCATCCTGCTGTGTAAATCTCTTTCTTTTTTCAGCTCTAGTCTCTAATTTACACCATCCAGTGTCAAAGCCCACGTAGTGCTGATGGCACAGTACACAGGGGGACAGGAAGAGGCTGTAACATTCTCTTTTAGGATTTGTAAGGACAAGCACACAGAAGCAGTCTACAAATGTGACTCACATTTTCGAGCTATGGCCAACACTTACCTCCAGCCAGGCAACCACTGTTGGTCCATCCCACTGTGCAAAAGGCAAACCTTTCCTCCGAGCCTCTTCCAGAAGTTCATGTCTAAAAATGGATCAAGTGGTAAATATGTGGAGTTATGTGTTGGGACAGAGAGATGCAACTCAGCCTTTTTGTGAAGGGTAATAACAATGAAGCACAATGACAGGCATAGAAAAAGCACAAAACACACCAGTTAACAATACAGTTCTTTCTCCTGTTGAATGTACTCTCAACCTATTCCCAATTCTTCATTTTTTCTGACATCCACTGAAACATCTAACATACAAAAGGCGAGGTTTCTGTCTCTTCTTTAGCCAAAGCAATAAAAAAATTGGTATACCCTATAATAAAGGGGTGTCAAAACAGACACTGGTGAAGAGAAAACTGAGGGACTCCAGTGACTAACTTAGCTCTGATCTGGTAATGACTCAGTAAGGCCCAGACCTGGCAGCTTCTAGACAAGAACTATGCATGGATGCAATGCATAGGGTCTGAGAGGTGTTTGTGTTTGAAACACTAAGCCAGCTGTACCAGCTATGCACAGCACTAGGGTCTGTGCAGTATAGCTATTCTGTACCTTAAATGTGCCATCTCTGGCTATTTAAGAGTTGATTGTATCTTTGGTAGTTCCATGTTTGGATAATTTTAATTATTGATTATATATAAAAGAATTCTATATGGTTTACTATATTTACTTTATTTATAATGTAAATTTCTATAATTATAGAATTTGTGTGATTTCTCAACTTTATGTATATATACATAGATATCTCTCTATTGAGTTGATCAAATATCAATCCAGCTCCCATATCTGCAGTTTTTCTGGACTAAAACTGGTGTATATGTAAAACATCATTCTCAAAGCTTAATTGATACTTTTAATATGGCTGCATTAAATACTTGGTATAGTAATGTATAAACTAGTCAGCTAGACTACCAGGAAAATGCTCTATATTAAAAACATTCAGCTATTTCACTAAATATTTCCACTATTGTGATGGTGTAGAAAAAGCAGTCCTTCAAATGTCTTTTTTTTCTGGAATTTAACAACATGTTTTCAGCTGCCTCCCACTGAGCAAAATACAAAAGAATGCTCTCTGCAACAAGCTGTAGTGAAAAACAAATTAGACAAGACTATGCTAATGTAGTATTAAAACTTGCTTACATTCCCAAATAACAAAAAAATCTTGGAATTATGGCTTCAATTTTTTCTGTCCTCTATTACTACAGCCTTTGTGATTCAGTTATCCCTTGACAATTCGTCACCGCCTCAGCAGCCTTTCAAATATATGTACTATAAAATCACAGCAGATAAAAGCAATGGAGTGATCTTACTTGTAAGGAGTAGTCATCTGGGGATTTTTGCATTGCCAAGGGGCCACACTGAGAGAATTTGGCTTCAGCAGAAAATGGAACTCAAATAAGAGATTGTGCATACAGGTTTAAATCCCTGCCTCTGAATATTTATAGGAAGCAAGCTGCTTTATTTTTCTGAGTTTATTACAAATACTTGACAGCATTACTGAAATTGATACAGCTTCTCCTCCCACACAGCCTTTGCAGCAGACCTTTCCTTTGTCACTCAGATATCCCAAGCCACTGTGGAGCTGCCCTTGATTTCTGTGAAAGCATAACCCTCAGTAAAACAGGAAGTTGCTCTCTGGGTACACGAACACCCTGTTACCTTCAGCAGCTGATGGGGATGCAGGAATGCCATATTCCCAGGGAGGTAAGTTGTGAATGCCTATGCAAGGTATTCACCTGCCTTCTTAGGAGGGTAGAATTAAGGCATGGCTGGACTTGGCAACATCCCAGCTACCTGTGAATGAGGTATTTAGGTTGCAGCCTTCCCTCAAAGTTGGTTCTACAGGTGCTACAGCAGTGCTGTACCTCCCTCAGATGCTACAACAGGGCTGCAGGACTCCTGTGCTATGGGGTCTGAGAGCTGGCATGGCCATCCTTAGGGAGACACAAGCTTTCAGGAATGCCCCTGCCTCACCTGGCCACTTTTGGTGTCCCATGGCAGAGCATGGCCTGCACAAAACCCTGTACATCCAGCCCAAGCCCGGGGAGCAGCCCCTTCTGCAGCTGGGAGCCCATCCCTGGAGGAGCCTGATCCCAGAGTTTCCTTTAACTGAGCTATTCTCTTCAGTTATCCAAGCTGGAAGAGCAGGGCTTGTTAATGTATTAAGTAGTAAAGGAGATCATGGCTTTGAGGGTCACTGGCCTTCCTTGCTTGTCTTGCTCTCCTGCTCCAAGCAGGAAAGCAGCAGTACCTGGACTGCCAGGTGGTGGGAAGGAAGTCTTGGCCTCTTGGATTGGTGTTAAACCTCTGCATGGCTTCAGGAACTGAGATGCCTGAAGAAGAGGCATTGGTACTTTAAGGTCTCACTTCCATGAAAAAATCAGTTCCTTTATACTGGAACTACAAAGCACATATTTCTAGGGAGTCTTCTGTACCAACATCTGTACCAGCCTGAGGCTTGGTGTGGAGGCTCACAGTCATTCCAGTGATTCTCAAACCAATACATTCTCCCAGAGTGGGAAAGCACTTCGGTGACCCAGAGGCAGTCTGGCTCACAGAGCTAAAGGAAAATAGAGCTGTGGTTACTGATTTAAGATTAAGAAAACGGGGACAGGCCAGAAATAAGATGCCATAAATACGTCTGTATGTATATATATATATATACACACACACATATATATATGTGTGTGTGTGCTATAGCCAAAGCTTTTCATTTGATAAACATTATCCAAATGTTCTTTGCATGTAGAAAGAAATTGCTCTGAATTGAAAATATTTTTAGCATAAAGATAAAAATCCTGTACACAGACATGCACATGAATTGTAGCCCTCATAAGGGTTGTGCCTCCCTCATTGATGCTGAAGGATAGTAAAAGGACTTTTATAATATTTTTTTGTCTTATAAAGAATTTAATGCTTAAAAACTTATAATTTCTTCCTCAAATAATTCTTATAAACAGCACTGCAATATTAAAGTTAATGGAAATTATAATTTACTTTTGGAATATTAGTCTTTGACTACTTCTTAATACAAACTAGGAGACCTGTGAAACCTGAACCTTTATAAGCCACAACTAAACTCAGAATTTCTATTTTTTGACTAAGAGATACATTCTTTAGTTGGCAGACAGTGAAAACTAATGAATGGCGTGGGGTTTTTTGGTCATATGAACAAGCACTATAGAAAAAAAAATCCACTCTTTCATAAAGTTAAAAGTATCATGTACGAAAAAAATATGCATTGTTTTGACGAATTGTGCAAATCACCAGAAAAATGAATCCAGTGACCTGCCTGTTTTGGAATAGAAAACAATATTTTAGAATGGACAGGACGTTGTCTACAGTTGTCCTTATGGGATAGTCCCTGGCTTCCTAAAAACAGAAGAACCCCAAGCAAAATACTGGTAACTGCAGTTCAGTTTTCCTTGCAAAAGCATACAATTGATCACAGGAGGAAGAAGGGACAAATACCCTAGAGCTGATCACTCCCTCTTCCCTTCATTACAAATACAGGGTTTGGGGGATCATGAGAAGCATTATACTAACAGTCTAATTTAGAAGGTTCTTTGCAGGAGAACTGGGGATTCTCCCCTCCTCAGACTTTGCCAGAAGAGAACTACACGTTACAAAGTGTCCATGTTGCACTGGCGAGGAGGAAGGGGATTAAAATGCAATTACTTCCATGCTTGCTTAGGTTTTTGGCAGCATATGAAAACAAGTTGATAAGGAAAAATTGACATTAATTAGGCATCACTAGAAATGACATTATTTTGCAGATAGGGGTTTAAACAACTTACTACCACTGGAATGAACTCCAAATTAAAGCCATATATTTAAAGATAACATTATTACTGCTGAAGAACAAAATCCTCTTCCCGGAGATATTATGGGAGTAACTGGAATATGCTATTTAAAATATATCATTACTCTGAGTCTGGTTTTGTAAAGTCTGGAAATTTCATGAACATCAACTGCTTAACATCAATCCAAAATTGGCAAATACTTTTTGTGTTTTAGGGAGTGCCACATAAAGTGGGCTGTTTTCACATTTTTGTCAAATGCATTGAAGTCACATAATGTCAAGTTGTGTTGTGAAGCTGTGTGTTGGAGAAGCAGCGTGTCCTCCCTAGCACTGACTTGTGATGTTTAGTCCTCCCCAAAATGACTTGCTGAGGACACTGTTAACACTGGGCCATTTGCCTCAGCACCACTTGTCCACGAGCCAGGTACAACAAACAACCCAGATCAACCTAAAAACCCCAGACCACAACTGTCTCATACTATGGGGACTTCTGAATGTTTCAATAATCCCTTGGACAGGAGAAGTACATGAAAGCAATAGGAAGGCAGAAAAAGTGAGTGAAATTATGTTACTGTCCTGCAAATCTACTTCATACGTATTCTCTCGTACCAGGGAAATTCTAGCTCTGTATCAGCAGTGTCATCAATTCATTGCATAGAGCCCAATGAACTTTATTAAAAACATTAATAATCTTTAAATAGAACTTGTGTAGGATGTTAAAGCTGTCTTGACTTAAAGTGTGGCATTCAATTTTCTTCATGAAGACAAGGCTGCCCCCCATGAAGCAAACACGCAAAGACAGCTTAGGATTTCCAACACACGTAAGGCAAACACTCTGTGCAATACACGACACCCAGACATTGTCCTGATGAAACATAAACAATACTTTAACACAGATCTTCATATTTCTTCAAGTAATAAGATTTACTCTGATATCTAATAGGGTTCATGTGAAAAGACCTCAGGGACATTATACAGCATAAAATATATAACATCTTTTATTTAAAACAAAATCATAAATGTGAGATAAATTGAAAGGAGTCACAGTGAAGTCAAGAGCCAGATCGTGTTTGTAAAACACCAGCAGAATTGATTTTAAAAATTTGGCTAGTGGGTAATTTAGATTGTGAAATGACCTTTAGTCACAGACATTTTCTCAAACACAAAACAGATTGAAGTTTTTACCTAGCAGGTCCTCTGACTGTGAACCGACATTATTATGGTTATTGTTACGACCAATATTAAAATGTTTCATTTACAACAAAGTACTGTACATGATAGGTTTCTAGAAGAGAACCAGACAGAAAAGACAGACCAAATGTATTGCATTTATCTGAGTAATCTTATGATTTCAAGGTAAGATTAAACACATCTGCCGCTTGAAATCTAACAAATATTCAAAGTCTGGAAAAAACAGGAGACAGGATTTCTAATGAATTAAACTGGAATTAGATTTTATCCTTTCTATTGTCATTTGCCAAATATTTAAGACATGCTAGAATCCTGTAACTCAGGACATTGCATGAAAAAATAAGAGTTGAATTTGTATAAGTTAATAATATCTAATAAAAATATCAAGTTACGTTTTATATATATGTATTTTCCACAAGACTATAAATGGATTTAAAGTAGGTAGTGGAGTGGGAGGTTGGGTAGAGACTCAAGAGTTCTTACTGCCACATAATGCAGATTTAATTTAATCTGAAAGGATCCAACTGAATTAAAGACTGCAATAATTAAAAACTAGGCCAGATCCAGTTTGAACCTTGACACATAAGTGATCTGGATTTTAAATTTATTTGAAACCTTCATTCTCCTTTCTGATATCAAATATCAGGTCAGACTGGAAACAGTGGACAAAATTCATTCTCCTATATTTTTCAAAAAGCTTTGTATTCAACTTTAAGGAGTTTTCAGAAAAAAAAATGACTAAAATACAGAAATAAAGGTCTAATAAACAGAATGTTTTTACATCTATAAAAAAAGGAAGTATGATTTCCAGTATTCCAGATTAAAGAATAGTGCTGTGGATAGTCCATGTAAGGTGTACATTTAAGTTGTATGCAAACTGAAGGGCAGGATTCTTTTTTTCTGAAGATATTTATTAGGCTAAGTGAAGCACATTCAGGAATGGATAAGACAAACACTGGCAAAAAGATCTTCAGAGGGCTAGTGTTAAAAACCAAATAAAACAGCTGTGAAATAGGCAGACTTGCATAATTCATAGTCTTGCAATCTCAGTGTCCCAGGCTGATCAAATGTTATCAAATCTGTTTTTGTAAAGCAATTTCATAATCACATATTAAAAATAATGTGGTTACCCTTGTTCAAAATTAAGTTTTGTACCCTTTCACTTACTGAAATTTCCTCTTTAAGTCTGCAAATTCTTGTTCAAGAAGAAATAACATTTCTATAATAGATCAAAGAAGTGATGAAGATTTTAAACTTGATATTGGCTTAATTACAAAAAACCAAAACAAACAAGAAAATGAACTGGTGAAAGAGAAAACAGTAAAATTATATGCACAAATAAAATATTTTTGCATATGTTTGCTTTGAAACAACGTAAGTGTTCAAACAGAAAGAAAATTTGTGTACTCTGTGAGTCTTTTGTGATTCAATTAAACAGAATTTATGCCTTAACAGCATTTGTTAAACTCACAATTTTCCCTCTGGCTTTAACTCTCGAATGTCTTTCTGATTCTGGACTTTAGACCTCCTGAAATGTGTTTATTAAAAAAAAAAAATTACAGAAGTTTTCTCCAAGTAGTTAACTCATTCTGTCAAGCACTTCAGGAACAAGTCCTGACCTAAATTTGTGTATGATTCAAGGTTTTCTGTTATTCTGAGTACTTTGAAAGTGTTTATTTTTTGCATGGATTTGGTTTCAGTTTTCTGAATGGATTCATTACATAAGATTCACAGAAAAACAAAAAAAGTAGGAATAAAACATAGAAAATAAACATGGTGCTGAAGATTAATATGTTCAGCAACCATGGCATTTTAACTTACCCAGATATGCTTTTCATGAGATGAAGAGAGATGAATGGAAAAAAAAAGCACATAAATGTTAATGAACATATAGTAGTCCATAAAAAAAAAAAAATAGTATGATAGATAAAATAATATCACCATTATAACTACAGAAATCTTTGTAACTGATCTTTCAATTCTTTGGAAGACTGAAGTGCTCTTGTGAGGAGCTGATGAAATTGTTAAAATGAGATTTTCATTAAACTCATGGTGGCTATTTATTAGGAACCACTCAGCACAGCACATCTTCCATCAACAATACATATTCATGCCAAATATCTGGAAACACAGCAAATGTGGAGTTTTCAAATCAAAGCTTTTTGCTCAGATTTGAATAATTTCATAAGGGTTTTTGTGTAACCCTAAAAATCTTGAAAATCCCAAACCTGTGTACTTAACCAAATTACCAGAGATACAGAGTAAAATAGAGTGGACTACATACCAAGGTTTACTTTTCTATGTGCACTTCAATAATATTTTAGCAAAATATCTCATAGTAATCAAAAATGACCTGGAATTGGTTGTAAAATTTTAATTTTACAGTTTTAATGTGAATGAGGTATGTTTTAATTTCAGCAGTCATACTAGCATTATATCAGTAGCAACACTGATTTGCCCTCTATTATTGCCAATACAGTAGGTACAGTATATGGAGGAGAAAGTAGGATTGCTGTAGTCATTGCTGATAACAAACTTTCTACATCATCCATTAATTGCCATCATAAAAAATAAAGTAATAGGCCTGAAAGAAACCCAGACACCTCAAAATATTACATTTCTATTGACAAATTATTTACAGAGATCTAGAAATGCTTGGTAGATAGAGTTGCAATAAACATGAGATGAAAAACCTTTGCTGTGTTTAATTAAGAAGAGGTTGCAGACATTTCAGTCAGTTCAGAAGGGCACTTTTTTTGAAGACTTCAATTTTGCTTTCATGTGTGCAAGATCAGCAAAACAGCTGGGAGAGAGGAGAGAAAGTGCAACACAGAAAAGTAGATGGAAACAAACGACAAATTTACACACAGGAAGTTTAAGACAGGAAGATTAAGGAAGGGAAGGACAACAAAGGCATGTAATATAAGTAATGTACTAGGGAGCTATTAAAAAAATTACCAAATCTATCAAAAAAATTACCAAATGAAAGTAGCACTAGAATTGAATATGCATTCATGATTCACTCTCATTTTCTACCGAGCTAATTGTAAAGACTGACGTGATCACCCTTGCTGAAAAAGCTTTTAATTTTGAGCCTTCTGCAGTATATTGAAGCACAACTGCTGTTTGTTACGTTTTCCACTGAGTACTCCTTTGGCTATGCTAGAGAGAAACAGAGGGACTGATTGGAATGCAAGTAATTTTCTTGTAGTTTTAATGAGCTGGCAGTTTGCAGTCACTTAGGGACAATTTACGGGACCTGAAGGCCATGATGGGAGTAGACAGGAGTAGAAGGTGAAAGGACTTGTCACTTCCTGAGCATCTTGTTGGAAAATAATAAAATACAGCAGGAAAAATGGACTTTTAATGTTAGGTTTTACCCTTAGGATATTTTTATGTTTTGGGTTTTTTTGTAAATTTTGTCATAAAACAACAAATTTATCACATTTTCCTTAGACACATATGAATATAAAAGTTGTGTTGAATATTTTATTCTGTTGTGTTTTCTTCCTTTAAATCCTAATTCTACAGTTAATCTGATAGAATGCTTACATCTGGTGGAAAGACTTGTTTAGAAAGCCAGCTGTATGCACCAGGGTATAAGCTTATATTTATCCAGAAGTTCCAAATTGCAATGGATAGACTTATACATGAAGATAAGATAGGGACTAGAGCCTTGGGGGTTTATGTTTGATTAAAAAGTTGCAATTTTCTGATACAAATATTCTTATCTTTTATGAGGAAGGGAATTAAAAAAACTTGGCAAAGGATAAAAATACTATTTTAGGAAAAGTATTATTAAAAAAAAATATTTTTAAAATACGAGTTAGATATAGAAAAAATATTTTGTATCATCTTTCCATCATCAGAATAATCTAAGTAAAGTTTAATAATCCTCAGCAAAATAAATACCCATTTATCTTTACATTTGTAATGCTAAAAAGGCTCCAAGTATTAATGTAAGAACAAGGCACATTTTTAATATTGCTAAAGCTTTGACTGACTAATGATTTGAAAGTGTTCCAGTTAAAATATTTACCAAAGGAATTAAGTTTAAAAATAATTTTCATCTTTATGTGTCTCCAAGACTAGACACTGATCCAGCCAAGAGAAAACCACACTGCACACAGCAGACAATCCTAAACAGCGTATCAGAGCACTGAACACCTCCCCTTCCTTCACCAGAATGGGAAAACAAAAACATTTTGCTAGAAAGGGAGGAAAAACTAAAGATCAGGCTAAAAGCTACTAACAACATATCTGAGTGTTTCATAGATAAGATAGGAAGGAATGAAATTAAATGCAAAATTTGAATTTTCCTGAAGATTCAGAAAATAAAAATTTGGGGATGAAAAGATTGGGGTATTCTTAAGAGCTACTTCAAAAAATAAAATGCATGTGTTTAGGATACAATGGTGCTTAATAAGCATTAAGTACATAGGAACATTAGGGGGATGGCACAGAAAAACACCCTAATTAATCCAATTGGATTCATTTTCTAAAATGTGTGCAATTAAAAAAAAATCATTAGCAACAGCTATTTGCATACTGCAGAGGACAGAAATTATTTGTAGTCACAAATACACTACATCAAATTATAATTGCACTTGCACACATGAAACCTAATTAATTAACCTAATTAAAGGGGCATCATGTGGATTCAAAAGCAATTACACAATAACTGCAGTGTTTCAAACAAAATAGTCCACAGGATTCCACAAAATAGTCTACCTAAATATTTTTTCAAGTTGCTTGTTGACAGAGATTTAAAACTTGGATTTGCCCATTAAAAAAATAAAAAAAGTTAATCAAGTGAACCTATCAACATTTATCATTCTTTTGTTTCCCCTAAGAAGAAAGAGAGTCAACCCAACACGCTCTTCTGTCCACATGAGGTTCCTGCTGTTTAACATGTACATCACAGCAATCAGCTGAGACTTAGCATGGCAATTCTCTCTGCAAAGTTAATTATAAGGCTGTGGATACTAAGAATTTATTTTTTACATATGAGCATTGCTTAGGTCTTGATTTTACAAGAGTGTGTAAAGCACATGTGGCATGTCCTGCCACATCAAGGCTCTTCTGCAACACACTTGGAGCCAGGAAGATGTATCTGGCAAACAAAAGCCTCTAGCTGTGGAGTAAATCCCCCACCAAACAGGGAAAGAATGGTTTACTTTGATTTTCCTTGGAAAACATATACCTCATATCTTAAGCTTGTTTTGGAAATATGGAATTAAAAGATTCCTTTCCAGAGTCAAATCAAACAGAACTGAAGAAAAAAAAAGTGAGGCTAAAGCACTGCTCTTGACTCATATTTATAAACTGGGGGATTTATCAGCTTCTGGACTCAGGTCCTGCCATCATGATCCAGAATAGCTGGCTTGCATGTGAATTCTTTTTCAGGGGTTTTTGTAATGATTTGTACAAAATATACAATTATAAAATAATTTGTCTTTGGGATTGCTGCAGAAAGGATGGCACAAGCCAATCTCCCACTGTACTAGCAGCATGCACAAGGTCAAACCCCCCTCTGAGTGGCAATCCAGGACTACAGAGCACTTAAATGTCTCAAAGCCTGCCTTATGGTGGTGCCTCAGAGGGGATACAATCAGCTCATCCTGTGAAATGTCAGTGACTATAAGCAATTATTACACACTTTCATGCAACATATGATATATATATATACATCTTGTATTTATCCAGAGACACTTATTTGCTGCTACTTTGCATATTGTTGCAGATCAAATCAAACATTACATTTGAGAAGGGTTCCTGGCCTCTGGAGCAGTACAAAGCAGGGCTCTCTAGAGCTGTATTTGCCACCAGTGAAGCTTTTAGGTATGGGCAAATGGACATCATTCCTGACCAAAACTATGGATGAGAAAACAATTGATGCTCACTTGGATCGTTACAGCAAAAAGGGAAGCAAAGACAACTCTATTTGTTGCTAATATTTCAAGTTTGGCTGAGTTCATGGTTAAACAATATTTTCATAAAGGGCTCAATGTATGGCATTTTAGTGTAAAAGACAGTAAAACATTTATACAGCTTCTCTTAAGTGCCTTAACTTGACCTGAGACGAGGTCAGTGGAGATATGCATTTTTAAGGGGAATGCAGTTCATTTTAACCACAGTATTATCTACTCATTTTTTGATGTATGAATCGTCTTGTGGGACACACACTTATCAACTTCTCCTGTTCCAGAGGACACTATGACTCTGCTGAACCTTTCAGGAACTTTCAGACATTGCAATAGAAACTGGACTGACCTGAACTTCCTATGCTGGGTCTTGGCTTGGGCTATCATGACAGCCCTGTGTGAATGCCAAGGCTAAGTCATTGTGCATGCACAGTTTGCACAACACCCACAAAGGATGATGTCATGAACACAGGAGACAGTCTATACACAGTCACAGAGAATGGCAGCTGGAGTCAGCTACAAAATTCAGAATTGGAAATTAGGTAAGTGTTTTCCAGAGGGTGAATGGTTAATCACTAGGAAAAAATATATTAAGAGAAAAGATCCATTCTTCATTTTCACCTTCTGGAGAGTTTATCTTAATCAAAAGGTATGGTTTAGAGGAGTGCAAACTATTTAAATCATTGGGAAGGTTCAATTTAATGTAACTGTGACAGATGGTATCTGTGCCACTAAAAATTCTAGTCCTAAACCCTGAGTTTTCTTAAACAAGGGAACTTTAGGCAAACAGGCTCTGAAAGTTCAGGCAAAAGGCAGAAGATTCTGTATATAAAATATCACCACATTTTATAGAGAATAAGAGAAGTGAAATACAAAGTCTAGTTAAAATTATAAAATCCAGCACATATACACCCCAACATCACTTAATTTCACAAAACAATGAATAACACCTTAAACTCATCTTTTGTTTCCTAGATAGTAAGACCTAAAAAGTTTCAGTATGAACCAGAACTGTCATTCATTTAATGTTGATAGTAAAAAATCTATGGATGAGTCAGGCAACTTAAATTCATCTTTTCAGCTTGTAAGAGATGTTGGGTATAATTTCAAAATTATACACAGCTTCCTTAATTTCTCTTTGATTCCTTAGGAGTAAGGCTTGTTCCAAAGAGATCTACTGTAATAACCAAATTTTGGATGAATAGAGACCCTTGTTGGAGGTTTATAAATGTCTAGCATATCATTGAGACAAACTGTTAATTACATTTTAATGATGCCTAAGCAGTCAATTGAAACTGAAAGAAATTTTACTAAATAGCATTTATTAAACAAGAAGCAGGGAAACCTTGAAATTTAGGTTAATGACACTATAATCACCAGAGAGAGAATTTGTCTCCAAAATTACCACACTCTCTCATTAAACTTTTCAGAATGAAATGTATTATTCAATACCTGATTCCATGCAAACAAATGGGGCTAAAGCACTACAACACACTGCAGTGTGTTCCTAACTCCATGGGGGCCAGGGTCAATGCAACACTTGCTTGAGGGAGCAGGTGCTCAGGACACCTGATGTACCATTAGGACCTGCTACTGCAGTACCTGGCAATTTGAAATGTCATGCATCTTTATCCCTGGGATAAGGGCATCCTTCTGGAATTACTGATGAAATTAAATACATTTAAAAATACAAAATTAGAAATTTAGCATTTTAAGCATTTTTCAGTTAAGAGGTACCATGGATATAATTTTAACATGAATCTGTCCTTTTATAACGACTTGTATCCAAACTAAATCAAAGCTACTAGCAGAGGTGGGTGAAGATCATGACTACTAGCACAGTACTCATATATTGATCACACTGATGAACCTGACTTCTATTTCACAGCAAGGAGAGAATCCTTGTTTTCCTGCACCAGAAGCACCACTGAACTGTTTGCTGAGCTGTTAATAGGGCTGAAAGCCTCTTCACTTTACTTGCACCCCTCAAAGGGAAACACAATTTTAGTATGTGGTATTATACTTGTTTCATAGAAGAGAGAATTGGCTCTGGCATCTCTGTTTCAAGGCTTTTTGTATTGTTGGGGTGCTTCTTGCAGGGGTTTTTTGGAGGTTGTTTTTGGTTTTGTCTGCTTTGGATTTGGTTTTTATTGGTTTAAAGGGAGTGACAAAGCCAGCATAAGTAAAGCTGTCTCAGACCTGAAATGTAATACAAAGTAGTACCTCTCAGCTTTAGCCTATACTTTTCCCATCCTGTTGGTGGGTTTGGCTCTCTTGGGCTTTTATGTCCTAATCCAAGTCAGTTAGGAATGCTTACAAGGTGCTCTGTTCTGTGTTGCAGTGACTGTGCTCACTGTCTCTGAAGGGTTTGTAGAGCAGTTTTGTTTAGCAGTAAAGGAGGAATTGACCACTGGGACTTAAATCATACTGCTATAGATCTTACTGCTACACCATGAGCTGGAAAATATTACTCTCAATCTTCTCTCATTATGTCTTAGAAAGACCTTCCACACATCCCCACCACCATTAAGGTTACATGGCACAGATTCCTCATGTGCACTACACAGTTCAGTAACCTGGCACCTACTGTGTGTATGGCAAGGCTGCTTCCAGAAGGAATTAGGCATTGTCAAGAATTGGTGCAAAGGAATGTGACCCACTGCAACAAACTTTTCATTTAAACTACTTTCTGGACTTTCTCAATTTAATATTTTCTAAGGTAAGACATACAAATAAATGACTGATATTCAAGACCCAATTGGACACAATCCTGTGCCATGACCCTCCTTGAGCAGGGGAGTGGACCAGATGACCCACTGTGGTCCTTTCCAACCTGACCCATTCTGGGATGCTGTGACTGCATTTCTTACAAGGAGGTGTTCATTCTCTTACACTCTGCTGATAGCTTGGCACCCTAATGACTGCCAAAATTCAGCAGAATCTCCTGTATAGCTCTAACACAATGGGTTACATTTTTTCCTATTTTATGGTTCCTCTAAAACGATATAACATATACATACATATATACATAAACTAGCAATAATGTATGTTAACCTTTCTGCAGTTCTGAGGATTCTAAAGTGAGAAACAATGAAGACAGGCAACCCTAAAAGGCACAGGGGAAAAATTAAATTTCTTCATGAGATAGTTGTAGAACACATACTTTGAATAAATAATATACTGTTCAGACTAATAAAATAGTCATAGTCACAAAGAAAAGATTCCTTTCCTTCCAGCAGAGGACACTTTGATTACATCTAATCCATAAAGAACCAAGGACAGACAGACACAGGAGAAAAAAAGGAAAGATTTGAAAAGTAGAAAGCATGGGATTGTGTGAGATTGGACAGAAATTTATTAACAGATTATCTGCAAACCCCTTATTTACAGACCCAAAAGTTGGTAGGCAATCTGTAGATGAAATAGTCATGTTTGCAGTTGTGAGTGCCAAGTCTTGTTATTTTACCCAGTTTAATGAGCTAACAGATAAGAAACTGAACAAAATGAATGCATTTGTCCCTTCAAAATTGTTTCAATACTGTGATACATTCAGCCCTCAGAACTGGAAGGTACATTGGGACTTAAAAAAAAAAAAGGCTGCTGAAAATAATATTATATTCTTTATGAATGGTAATAATGGCCTCAAAGATGCCTTCTAGATTTAGTAAAAAACACCATGGTAACACAATCTACATCCATATAGTTCTAAAATTATTGATTATGTATAGATAAGAAATACAGGGACACGACTCATCAACTGTAACATCCCTGTGAATGCTATTTTGAGTCTTAATTGAATTGAAAACATTTCTTCTCTTGCAGCTAGCACAGTGACTGCTTCTCTAATTGCTAAATTGAGGCTGATTTAAACAGAATGTTTGCATTTGTACATTACATGGATGTGTACATTTAAAGTTATATTTCATCAAGCACTTGACACAAAAGTAGCGATTAAAAATATTCAACATAAAAATTTAAAGAGACGTTCAAACATTATCCCTAGATTCTTTGGATTAGAACTGAAAATTCTCTTGAAATTCAGCCAAGGAATCTTAAAAGAGTGAAACCCACCTGAAAACCCAGAAAATTTTAAAATGAGGCTTTCAGAATCCAAATAATAGCATTAAAGTGAATGGTCATGGATGAAATAAACCTATTTGTTTGCAGAATGAATTTGCAAAGTCAGTTTCAAGTACCGTCTTTTTCTGACACCCTCTAATTACACTGTAAGTGCAATGCTGCCAAGAGGTTTCTTTTGTGTTTGCAGCCTTATTTTATTAGTTCTTCATAGCTCCTGGCAGCTGCTATGAGTCAGAGTACTGTTTTTACAAGGAGGTGCATGAAAGACAGCATTAAATTATTATATAATTGATGCAAACAAAAAGCTAGGTTGCTTTTTGTCTGCATTTGCTGACAGGCAAATAAACTGAAGCTGCTAGGGTTTATGGGGAACCTTTGACATCTAGAAACAGAAGTAACACTGTTCACTAGATAATACAAAAGAGATTTTTCACCCTTTTGAAAAAGAAAATCTACATTGTGATACTAAATAAGTATCTACTTCTTCAGAATTGCACTGAAGGAAAAAGCACAGGATTAATGACAATATGAAATGGAAAAATGTCTCTCATAAATCTATGTTCTTTCACAAATGAAATAATATTGTACAATTGACAGACTCTGAATGTTTTCCCCTATATTTTATATGCAGCTTTAAAATCTTTTACACTGCAAAGAAACATCACTACTAAAATGCCATAGTAGATGGTCTTGCTTCTCATTCCACATTTGAGTAAAACAATAAAAACCCTGATATTTGAATAAATTTTCAGCCAAAAAGTCACATAAAAACAGTACTCACTTTTTCTTTAGTCTTCTGTCCTTTTCTGCTTGTGTTCCAAGTTTGCCTAGTCCCAGAGATTCCTGAGCTGCTGCCTCTGTTTCCATGTAACCTCCTGGAAAATAAAACAAACAAAATCCCAACCATATTTTTCCTTCTCTCTCTTCTCTTGTTCCCCTCCTTAACCCTTCAATTCCCCTCCCACCCACCATCATCTATATTTGCTTCCTTAGGCTGTGACATCTGGTGTTTTTGGAGAACATCTATCAACTGTAGAAGTAAATTCTGACAAGCATTTACCAGATGTGAAAGAATAGTAGAGGAAAAAACATGTTTTCTCCTCTTTGTGTTTAGCAGAAATGTATGACAGGAGCACCCTTATCTCCTTTGCCTACTTTTCTTTTCCTCCTAAGACTCAGTCCCATGGTGCTAAGAAAACAGTGCTCTCACCATTTTTTAATCTTAGTTGAGAAATGTACAAATCGTGTTCTCTCAAATTGTCTCTCTACTATTGCCATAATGCAGCATCACCTAATGCGGTAGTGCTTAAGTCTTCATTTTGCCTTCATAGAGGGTCTTAGATGTCATTTTCCCTGAAAACTCCCAGACATGAGAGAAAGAATCTGTCAGGGATAAGTAAAAAGCCTCCTACCTCTCCCTGGATGTGTCTTGTAGGCACCGATATTCGGTCAAAGTCAAGGGAACTCGAATAACTCACACAGAGTGACAAAGGAAGCTTGCAGTAAGACATGTGGACCAAAATAAAATAATTTTATAAAGTAAGGGCATGACTGGTACTATCCACATGGCCACTGACATGACTTTCCTAGCACTGAAGTGGAAAATGATCTGACTTTTTTATCACTGCCCTGATTCAAAAAGAGGGGACCTGCTCATGGAGCTCAGTACAGTCTCCAGGCTCTGGCTTCACACTGCCCTCTCACCCCCACTTGTATGTGTACAGACAGAGGCCCTGCAGCACCCCTTTGAAGGCTGCCTTCCTCCCATGCTCCAGTTCAGAACGTGTGTAACTGGCATGACAAAGAAGACAACAGTGCAGAAAAATGGTGATGCTTGACTCTGTTTGAACATAGCAATTTCTTATTTCACAGCTAATGGATAGTGAACAGTTGTATGGTGGATGCTGGCATAATAAAAAAGCACAAAGCAAAATATTACTGTCCTGATATGTTGATTGTAATAATAAAATAATTCATAAATGTTATGAAGTGAAATAGCACCAGACCCTTTTACAAGCTAGATTTTTACATGCACGTCAATCAAGTGAGAACAAAAGCTACTAGTGCATCATGTCTATGACAAAAACTTAGAAGCTTGGCTTTAAGCTGTTCTTTCAAAGCAGGTGCTTGTCTAGACAGATTTTTACTTTATCAAAAGAGGACAGTACTGCAAGTCTCACAACGAGAATGATGCAACATCTCACAAATGCAGAAAACATGAAGGTATACTTTTTTTTTCACTTCATTTGCCTGTCAAAGTCTTATAGAATCCCATTAAATGCTTCTGCTGACTCTGGATTACATTTTTCATTCAACCGTCAACATACTACACCTTTCTTGAGAGAGCAGCTCTCAGTATGTTGGAGAGGGATGGGATGAGTGCAGTGCAGTGAGGGTTTATTACAGCTTGGAGAGTAGCTTGGGCATAATGCACTTCTCCATTCTCCAAATACATCTGGCCTTTGAATAACTGAGGGTACACCTCGTGTTGGATGTGGCCACAATAAATGTTTCCTAACAAGCTGACCCTTCCATTTGCCATGCAGATCAGCTTGCTTGGGCAACTCTAAAAACACCTGGAATGTATTGTTTGTTTTATGGTCTAGAATATTTAAAATGTAACATGAGAAGAATACAAAAGTGGTGCGTGCCAAGAGAGAGGAGACTGGCAAAGAAGGAAAGAAAAAAAGAAGGAAAGAAAGCGCACTTGTGCTCCCTGTAGCATTCCTTTTATTCCTTTTTCCTACTCCAAAGACTTAGACAAAACCTAAGGAATCTAGAAATCTTGAATCTCGATTCTAAGAAAGATCTCCTAAGGCATGAATGTGGCTTGGAACAATAAAGCTAATGGTTTAGTAGAGAAGGCAAAATTATCAAATAGTAAAAAAACCAAAATTCTGGCAAGTTTAGGAGTAGAAAAGAAATAATTTCAGGGTTTTGCAAGGAATACAGAACAAGGAAATATTTTGTGTAATAGCATGGCTCTGTTGATTTTAGTAAGAAAAGCCTGGAGGTTTCCTAAATAATACTGTTTCTTAAATTTAAGTGTATAAATAGGTGCTCTTGAAGAAGAGGTATTTTTCATATTAAAAAATGAAAGAAGCATATGTCTATATTAAATGAGAGTGTTTAATTGAAGCAAGGAAATAAATTACAATCTTCTATTGATTTTGCAATATAATTTTAGGTTATGAAACCCATGCAAATATTTTGCAGTGCCATAGTGATAGGACTTGCTATGTAAATTTCTGTGATGTAGTATCTTACTAAAAATAGAACTTCTAATTATATAGCTGCACAGATAACACATCTGTGGTGAAACTGAGTCAAGTACTACCATGACTACTCTTTTTAAAATTTCATTGTCCCTTGCAACTCAGGATATTCTACAATTCTGTGATACTACCATTGAATGGAAATGACCCCTCAATAAATGATTCTCTTTAGATATGTTAAAAATTAAGATGAGAAAAATTACTTGTAATTCAGCTGCTCAATGTCTTTTGAATTTCTAAAAAATATTTTGCTCCTGCCTTTTGATTAAATAACAGTCTTACTGTTCATTTTATACATGCTAGTATACCTTGGTTCCTTAAATAAAGTGTGCATTATATTGAAGTTTTGCTCTTGAATTAAAGAATGGAAGTCACAAAAAATTCATATAATTGCAAACCACTAATATCTTTAAGCAACTTCATTACGTAGTATGGGGAATTAAAAATAAGCTTTATCAAATTCTTTGTATGCGTTATTAATCATGGTGGGTATCAGGAAATTATTCAATTGCCAGATTTCATTGCTCCTGAGATAGTCTTTGAAACTGTTGTTTCATTTTTGTTCCGTATTCCAAACAACTACAGGGAGGACCAACACATTTATTGCATCTTTGTCCTCTATGTTCCTGACTTACTGAGAAATTGTAGATTATTAGGCATAAACCATCAGTATCAGTAAAAAAGGTTATATGGAATGTAAATGTGAATTTATAAAGTCTAACTTTAGATGCAGTCTAAAGTTTTATAATTAGCCATAAATGCAGATGGTGGCATACAGGTGTATTTGAAAGACTCTTTTACAGATTGTCATTTGAAAGATTGAATAAATCAGTTTTATTCTTTTCATAGTGAAAAAAGGGGGAATTCAGATGGCAATTAGAAATTAGATAGGTTTTTTTCAGGAACATATGGTTTTCACAGGAAGAGAGGAGAAAAGTTGGAGTATAAATGAAGAATACTCAGTTTTTCAATTTTACTCCGATACTTTGACCTCAGTACTATCTTTTTTATTCTGTACTATTTAAGAAATGGGTTTGTTAGTTGTGATAAGGACACGTTGCAAGAAAACCAGAGATTTTTAATTTCAGGCTTATGTTTGCTGCTTAATTGTTTACTGCAAGGCCTTAAAATACTTTTTACAAGTGTGACATGGTCACCCTGGCAGTAAAATTTAGTGTCTCACAAATTTGTATTATGTAACATCTGCATGACTAGGAAAGAGCCAGTATTTCAATTTTAGTGACACATTCATTACAATTTGATACTTGTGTTGGCATGTGCCCATATAGAAATAGGCAGAGGAAAATTTTTGCCAGGAGTAAAGTAGAATGAAATAGTCTCAGCAAGGGAAAAGGACAGAAGTAGGGAGAAAGCTAAGCACTACTGTGAACAGCATAATTGTAAAAGTAAGAGTTATCCTGAGGACATTCAGCTATAGGCAATAGAGGGCATCTATCAACACACTGAAATCTGAAAAGCAGCTATGCATTGTTGCAAGGACCTCCTGTATCACATAGGTACACCACTTATAGCCATTTACTGCTAATTAACTTCTCGCCTCCTCTTTATGTGGTTATTCAACAATACAGTGTTACCATTGCTTCCCTAATTTAACAGACTGTTGAAGCACCAGGTTCAGTGAAGATGGTGACTCCAGTAACTTGTGCCCAAACTCTCCTTTCATTTACGTTATGGTCATGTCAAACTCATGACAAATATAACTGCTGATAACAGTGAAATTTAATGGGAAAGTTGTGCCAGACAAAACAGAAACATGAGCAAATTGGAAACTGGAAAAAAAAAAAAAAAGCAAAATTAAAAATGGAAAAATGGCAGTGAAATGGTGACCTTAGCTTGTTACCACTAATTCCTTACTGAGCTGTCCAAGTCGAGCCTTCTCTTTTTTACCGAACAATCGCCCTATTGAAGACTTGATTCCTTTCTTCTTGGGAGCTTTGTGCAGGGAGTCCTGACTGCTGCTGACACTGCCAAGACCAATGCTTTCTGGCTCCAGTGAAGCAGGCAAACTACTGCAAAATGATAATAAAGAAATAGAATCAATAACATGTCAACTTTTTTATGTTCTTCTGAGCAGCTCTGCAAATAAATTAATTGGTTATAATTTAGTAATGATCTCCCAAAAAGTGAAACAATCACATCTTTAAATTATTTGACACAACATATAGAGCAACAGAAGACCACATTTCCTCTGTCAGGCAAGGCTGAAAATTAATATTTTTGCTTTGCTAAGAACAATTCATGAACAATACACTAGTCAGCATTCCGATTTTATTTCTAGGATTTGTAGCATTGCTGCTTCCAGTAGTCATCAAAATTGTACCTCAAAACAGAATTACCCAGCACGTACTTTAGCACTGATAAATATTTTCAGGGTCTTTGCAGCAGACAATGGGTAGGGTTTTTTCTCTCATTACATGAGAAACAGGGAAGAAATCATGTAATTTTGGAATAGTTAAACAACATGACTTGAAAACAATAACATGTGGTAAACCCTGAAGTACCAACCCATGTTACAAACATCTTACCTTCTGGCATCATTGTGGTACGAAGAAGGAAGGGTGTGAGTCATCCTGATGGCTCTGGGTGTTGGAGGGGGAGAAGTTTCACATTTGATTGTGGCTTTATCTTCACGCCCATCTTCTTCAACTACTGCAATCTGATGGAGAGAGACTCCAATGAGAGCATATTAGCTTTTCAAGAATGTTTCAATACACACCTCATGAAATTGTCAAGTGGGCTGGAACACGTAAGATTTCAAGTGCAATGCTTCTAGCAAATTGTAAGGCTTTTTTTTTTCTTTGAAATATGATGTTGGGAAAAAAAAATTCTAAACCTGGCAGATGAAAACATATATTTAAAAGAAATGAGACTATGCTTTTGGAAGTAGTTCATCCCTTCTATGCTGAAGAGGTTGGTGAAGGTCAAAACATGAAGACAATCTTAGGTGTAAGTGGGTCCCTTGCAGTAAACAGGATTATTCAGGTTAACTAAGTTTCTCAGGGGTGTAAGAGAGAAGGTGAATACAGGCATAAACATAACCACTCTCTGCACAGTGAGTTACCAGAATGGTCAGTATGCCAAACAGTAGACATGGAGAAAAAGCAATTTTGTCAGAGCATTATAATGATTCATCTTAAATAATGTCATGGAGTTTCATCATCAGTGCCAGTTTTGTAAACAAATTTATATTGCGCCAGAATATTTCAAGGAATCTCTCTGTAGTTCCTCCAACAACAAGAATGGCTGAAATACATTTGAATGTAGTGATTTTTGTGTCCATACTTCTTTAAAAATAAGCATTCCTTATTTAAGTTTGTGCTGTTGAGGCTGCTACTCCAAGATATCACTTAGTGGGCCTTGATTCTGTGGCTTAGCTGTGACCCCTGGAAGCCATTCCAGGTAGGATTAATGATTATGTTCAGGCATAGAATGAAAAGGAGAGAAGGGGATGCAGTTGCTGGCAATGGACCCCAGTAAAGATTTAGTTATTTAAAGAGCAGAGGAATGTGATATATGGGCTCTCCCAACTTTAAAAAACCCCAGTATCATACCTTTCTTCGATGCTTCCTTAGGTCACTTGGCTTAGATTGGCAACAGAAGTGGAAACAACAAAAAATAATGATTAATAAATATTATTAAAGCATTAAAAAATCCCTCACATTTGTTGTCCTCACATTCATGAAGTGTGAAGTAAATATTAATCAATCTCCATATTATATACTAATTATACACTTGATTTAATAATGTAAAATAACCCCTGAAAAATATGTCATTCTGGGAAAGTAGGTTTGGGTATTTTTCCTAAAGTTACACTCTCCTTCAATTTCATAACTTAGCAAAGAATTTCAAGCCTATAGTATCACTTTCTGAGTTTTCATATAAGTACTTACATTATCCCCAACAGAGATTTTTTTTTAGAAGTTTTATCAAATATTACAAATATATTGGTATCCCACCAAGTAAAACCACAAAATATCATCACCAAATACCATGACTGAAAAAATTATAGGCATTTTCTGGAAATGAATACATATTCACCTATCTTCTACAGTATTACTTGGCAGCAGCAGAATACTAGAATGGGTCTTGTGCAACCCCCTTTGCATTTTTATTTTTGGTAGATGTCTTGTAGCTCACACTGAACCCTGCATCTGCTCTCAGATCAGTATCAGAGTTGTGCATCTTAAAGATGTTGACACACACTATCTTTAAATATTTGACAGATGTACTGTTTCTTTTTGTCTAGGATCAAACTTAAATTCCTTGTAAATCCCTTTCCAAATTGAACCAGAAATTTTTGCAGGTGTCCTCAAAGATACAGCAATGTTAGAAATTATTTGCACAGTAGTTTCATGGTGATTTGATGTCTATGTGTGAGACATCTGTAATATTGAAATATAGCAGTTAAATGAATTACTGGAAACCAAAGAACTCATTTCATTGTGTATGATATATGGTCATGAAGAATGTATAAAAGCATTGCAAGTATAAAAGAGTATACCAAATATAAAAGTATATCAAAATATAAGAAGCAGTGGAATGTCTGATGTCTTCTAGACATTTCCTGGAAGTTTAAACTCAGCAATAGCTCCACAGACTATTGTGTAATAACAGCATCACTTAAGAACCTTTCATTAGTAAGCATTCTTTACATACAAGTAATTCCAGTGAGCAGTTCTGTTTCTTAATAATTCCCCAGCCTGTGTGCTGAAGGCCCTCAGCAATCCTGTCACCATGCCCTTAGTGAATCATGCAATGCTCAAAACCACTATAACAAAGCCCAAAGACACCAAATGTCCACATTCAAGAGAATTTGCTATCTGTATAGATGATGAAGATGTGAATGAAGAATTAGAGAGATGAACCAGTCATACAGTGAAAAGATTAAGTACTTAATACAAGAAATATCACATCAAACACTGTCATAAGGTTTCTTACCAGTGTCATGACCCCCATTCTGTCCATCTCCCTGGCTGGACTGCGAGGGGTGAGTTTGGGAGTTGAGTGTCCGCTGGGAGGAGATGAGCTTGCAAGTGATGATGCTGTCACTGAGCCAGTAATGGAGGTACCTTGGTGGACTCTGGCTAGATTTAAGCCTTCCAGACTCACACTGGCCACTCTGTTCTCTATCTCTTCAGCACGCAATTCTGTTGACTCTTTCTCTTCTTGGATTAACCTTATTAAGTAAAAGAAGAATGCTCTTGTTGTATTTGTCTCTTCATATCCCCAGAACAAGACTAGAAACCATTTAATTTCAAATGAGATTTGAAAGTAAGAGCAAACAAAAATGAATAAAATAGATAACTAAAAAAAGAACCTTTTCCAACATTATTTTCCTAATCACCAGTTATCAAATTATTTTTTTCAACTCCTCCATCTTCAAAACCTATTTGAAGAATGTGTCCAACAGCAAGGCTTGATGTATGACATTTCAGGAATATTGGTTCCTTTGCAAAGGAGCTAGAACCAGACAGGGGGGTTAACAATCCGATTTACTACAGATAACTAATTCCAAGCTTACGTTGGCTTCATCTGCTTATCTTTTGCTAAATCACAAAGTTAAGAGTCAAATGAAATTGGGCCTTTAAGAAGGGAATTGCTAAAATAATCCTTATTAATAAAACAAGAGAACATGTAAAGCAAATTGTCTGTTTTACCCCATCAATTTGATGAAAAAAATGATAGCTGTTTCTAAAGCCCTGTGTTTTTAAGTGAATTTCATTAAAATCATTTTCTTGTTAGCAAGCAATAAAAATTTCTTAAGCATCTATCACCTCAACGGGATGCTTCCATTGGGTTCTTTAGTTTTGTTTTTCAATTGTGATTGCACATAGAATGGAAAAATGTCTTTAAAATAAAACATTTGTTTATAAGTCCTTTGCCCATAAACCTGTGGTAGGAGTAGTCTTTTTTCCACAGAGAAGGAAAAATTATGAGAGACCAATGTTAAATGAGAGAATACAAAGTCTGTGGAGGCTGAAACTGTGAACCAGACTTTTCTGAGTGAAATTAAGCAAGCACAATAATTAAACCATAATATATTAAAAAGAAAAACCTAAAAAACTCCTGTGCTGTGATAAATCTTCTTCCCTAACATCAGTTTCAGAACTTGTATAAAACACCTGCAGCTCTTTTTGAAAGAATGTAAGGAAGAAACTTAAAGGCCAATAATATTTTGAAAGGGAATTATAGCAACGTTTTTCATTTTAGAGATCTAAACCCTGAATAATCTTGTATAATAAAACAAATCTAAGGCAAAATACATTTTTAATATCTTACGAGATCTCAAAAATTTTTAAAAACCCTTATCATGCTTGTCAATTAAAATAAAACAAACCAAGAAAATATGAAATGCAGTACAGTTTGTAAGACTATTCTTGCAGAATGATTTTCCTGAACTGCATAAAAAAATTTACAAAATTATATATCTGGTCCTTTATTAATAGTTGCTATGATAATAAAAGCCTATACTTTAGTACAAGATTAGCAGTTGAGAAAATAAACTACTCTCAGTAGACTTCCAGTGAAAAATGGCTGTATAAAAACGCACCCTTGCTTCCCTTTAGAGGTAAAACTCTATCTAACATCTGAGGCAAGACCCTGGATAACAGTGACCTGATTCAGGGTGGCACAAATAATATCCCAATATGTCACCTGCAAGTATTGTTCCTTGTGAAAGCCCTTTACTGTATTACGTAGTAAATTACTATTAAATTTACTTAGTAAATTACTTAGTAAATTAATAATAAATTAATATTACTATTACTAGTAAATTACTAGTATTGTTTAAAAACAAATATAAATGTTGCATCTACAGCTTCCTGAGCTGGCCACAGTGCTGACTTCTTTGTAATAAAAGAAAATATGGATAAGGTTCTGTCTTTTATGTACACTGAAGGAGATTATACTTACACTTATTCATTTACCTTCCCAACACCAAAATATCACTTAGACTCTGTATCTTGACAGGTGTAGGAAAGAATTGAGAAAACAGTGTAATTCTATCTGAACAAACACATTCTGGGACAGTAAAAAATGCAAAGCTCTAGATTTATAATAAAAGGTTTTTCCCTAAACAGAAAAATTATTCAAATTCAGTATATTCCAACAGAGTTTTTCCTTTAAAGTTACCTTGATCAGAGAATGTTTTCTCTTTTTTTTGCCAAATCAGTCTGTTTTGTTTTGATTATATTTCTAACCACAGTATTTCTGTTTCTAGTATTACCAGAAAGTCCCTAACACATTTACTATAATTTCCTTCATCTCCTTCCAGGAAAACAATTGCTAATGAGAGGATGTTTTTCACACACCAAGTTTTTTTGAAAGTTGCCCTTACTGAAAAACATGTAGAATGCTTTAGTCTTGAAATATGGTTTTATTTATAACAATCACTTCATTAAAACATGTCATTTGATTTTCTACCACTCCATTAAATTTGCACAGATATTATTAATATATATTCTATTCATTACCTATATCCAAGCACTGTAATCCAACTTGGAACAGGAAAAATCATATTCTGTGTCTACAGAGAAAATCAAAACCATGTCTTATAACACATGGCTTATATAAGATTTAACATAGGGATAGTTGCCAGAAGGAAGCATGAAGAGCATAGAAATAAAATATTTCTGATAGGAGGCTGTTACTGAGCAAGTGGAGTCATGTATAACAGTGAAAAAGACCTTGATAAAAGGACTGTGAACAATAACTTGTGAAATCTGCCATGTCTCAGCCTCCTCTAACTTACTTTTCTTCAACTGGACAACAGTTCTTCACTTGGAATGTGTTTTGAAAGAAATTTCTATGGTAGGAAAGAAAGACTCAGTTCTTATCTTCACGCAATACTCTCCTCTGGAAAGCAGACACATTATCAATCCTCTAAATGAACAAGCTGTTTCCTAACTGCCATGAATGGCACCTGAACTCAAGCACTATAGGAAGCTTGAAGCTGCAGCCCTAAGTGCACCACAGCCGGTTCAGGCTACATACCTGATTTCTTTATTGATTGCATCCAGCTGCTCCTGGAGCATCATGGCCAGGGTCTGGGCATCGGAATGGCCACTTGGTGACAGCAGGTCCATGGAGCTGAACAGCGTTTCTCTGTCGTCGTCATCGATGTCCGACATCTCGGTGTCGCTTTCGAACGGATGGCTGCTCAGGACACCAATCTGCTGAGTCCTGTTCCACTCGTGGTCGCCAAGGGATTTCACCTGAGCAGGAATTAAAACACCTATGGGTTATATCAGGGAAAACTGCAAAGCTGAACTTCAAAAAAAATTGGAAAGGAAAGCAACGAACACTTCAAAATACTTATTCAGTTATAAGTGCTCCTTTAATGCTTGCAGTATTACTGCAAATTGCATAAAGTATTTTCACATAATTGTAATTTGGGTATCAAATTACTATAAGGAAAATTTATACAAAAAGACACTCTGGAAAGACAAATAATCAAGTATGTTTGAACTTTGATGTCTGAACCCAAACATTTTCTGCTGTCATTTTGTACAACAGTTCTCTGAGCAGGTATTGAAAAAGCCCTGCTCTCTGGGTTGGGTTTTCTTGTTTGGTGGGTAGCTTTTTCTGCTGTTGTTTTCTTCCTGGAAGAAAGCCCCACATACTCTAAGCTTAACAGCCTCAAACACATTCTCTTATCAGGGGATGTATGAGAAGAAATTGGGGATTAACCTTTGGTTCATCTCTGCGTACTCCCATCCGGCCTCTTCTAGGTCGCCTTATCACTTTAGTTGACCGATAGTCAGACTGGCTATCCACCAGTGAGCCCACTGAGTACCTCAGCTCTGTTGATGTGTCCAGATGAGGTCTATAAACAGAATTACATAAGTGCACTGAGAGAGTAATAGGAATATCAACAACAATCCAATGACTTTCAGTCTAGCAACACAGATTTTTTTTTTCCAACAAACTTTAATGTGTCACATAATAAATGAGAAAACCACATCACAAAACATAATTTAAAAGTTAAAAACTGAAATAATTTTATGAGAAAATTTAGGGAGAAACCAAATAATAAAACCTCTGATTTTTTTGAATGAAAGTATAGAAAAACTTATTGTCCAAAACTTTAACAGGAAAAAGCACATTTCAGGATAATTAGAACTGGCAGCTGAATGTACTCTCCTGTATATTCATAAATATGCCCGAGGTTACTCTAAGCATGTTACATGTTCATGAGTGAACATATTGATTAAAGCTTTCCTGCTGTAAGTCTATGCTCTACATTATGAAAATATTAGTGAACTGACCTGTGATATTTAACCTTGTTTAGGAATTACTAATCTTTATTTGATAACACTTTCAGTGCTTTAACCCCCAATTTTTCCTGTAGCCCTGGTAAGTCTTGGGATATTGCAGTGAGACTTATACAGGATGACTTCAGCACCTCTTTTCTGGTTAACAAACAGTGGTCCCTGACCTCTTTGTCCTTAATCAAACAGCAGCACCAAAAGTTCACTGCATGGTGCAATAAAAGTATCCTAACCATGGGCTGTAGAACCAAGGTGGAAGAGCAAAGGCTCCAAGCACCATCTGAGAATTCGACCGCAGAAGTAGAAACCTGAACAATTTCCGTTTCTTAACACACCTGCAATCTCCATATAAAAATACACGAATAGCATGATCACAGTACAAAAATGAAATGTAACAAAAAACCCACAGAGGGAAGTGATTGTTTTTATCTTCTGTGTACAGTAATTGTCTCAATAGAACTTTGTTCTCATAATCAATAATATTTGGCAGTTGTGAAGCAAGCTGGCAGGAAAAAAGAAATAGTCCAGGTTCCAGTCTCTAGTTGTAGATATTCATCTGCTGACCAGCTTCATTATTTTCCTGAAAGCACAAACTCCAGCCAATGCAGGATTGAATACAGGCTGATAATAGGAAGAATTTAATGCTCAGAGCTTGCTGGGTCTGAGAGAGTTGGGAGCTTCATGAGGTCAGGTTGCATAAGGGAAAATACACTGTTTAGTGGAACCTGCTGAATTCCCAAGATATTTAGATAGATTATCAAGTTCAAACAGCTCTTTGACAAGGGCTAATCAGCTCCTGTTTACAGAGCACAATCTAACGATATTCATCTACCCAGCAAGAACAGCTGCTGCTCTCCAAGTATGCTCTAAAAACCAAAGCTGCTGTTGCAGCAGCTCAGTAGCCTCTGTCCTAGCAAGCACTTTCAAGAAAAATGTGTTGTGTGCCTGTAGTCACATTCCCAAGGGAACAAAAATTCAAAAAGCTAAAAGCATCGCATTGTGAATTTCATCAGCTTACACTCCTCTACATATAGAAAATTATTATTCCAAGAAATAATAAAAGGTTGAGGGAGAAACCATGTCCAGGTACTGAGTAAGATGTCTGAGGACACCAATGGGCAAGAAACAGCTGATGGAAAAAAACCCAATCCATTGAACAAGAGTAACTTTAGATGAATACAGTGCTCCCAATTCAGTCTTGGTCCATGAGCTTTGTCTGGTAGGTGTGCTGGCAGGTTTTAAAAACTAATATGTTGCTTATTATAAAACAGGACATGGCACACAGTTATCAATAAAGCAACAGTTTAATAGCAAAGGACACTTTTAAGCAAGAAGAACTTTCTAGAATGATAAATTCTTTGCAGCTGTTTGTTGTTATTTTTATGGCATTTTTCTCACTATTCTTCCCATATTGATTTTCCATCAAAAAGAGGCACAATGTTTAATGTCTGATTATGATGTTTTCAGATTTCCCTGAATAATGTCTTCACATTCAGCTGAAGTTCTGTGGTCTTTTGCTACACACTAAGTACAGCTGAGTTATGCCTTGCTAATAAAGAAAAAGAAAATATATTATTTATAGAACAAATATGATCATAAATATGCTGATCAGTTTCAGCATTAAAGAGGATTGTTTCTAATTTATATTTAAGGTCTGGGAAATAAGTAGTATATTTGGATATACTTTTAAAAACATTTCATAATTTAAAAGACTTTTTTTAATCTCCATAGTATTTCAGTGTATACTCACTGATGTAAGGCCCTGCTTACCTATGAAAAAGGTGAAAAGCAACAATAATAATAACTGCACAGATTTTACATTTGAAAAGAAATACATGGCTACATTCATGCGTGGCTTGAACACATCCCTTCTGTAAATACTTGCCATTTACATTTACGTCTATTTCAACTTAAAGTGAGAAAACTTTTGTCACAAAATATTACCTTGACAAGGTGGGTTCGATTAAAGAGCCAGCCCTCAGTTTCATTTGATCCAGTTCAGACCTCAGTTTCTCAATTTCTTCAGCAAGTCTTTCCTGGAAATGAGAAGAGTAAGACATACTTACTTGTGATACAAAATATATTTATTTTATGAGATATTGTTCTTGTACAGTTAAACAGGAAAGAAAAGATATACTGAATGTAACACTGGCTATAATAAGAAAAGGAAGCTCATTTAAGTCTCACTACTACTAATGAGATGTACACATCAAAAGGAGGTGGTAAGGCACTCTGCTGTTTTACCACTGCCTGGATGTGTCAGAAGGACAAGTTTGTACTTGAAACTTATGTTTTTCCTACCCTAAAGGCAGGCACAGTTCATTGTGTGACTCATCACTTGCCCCACAGAGTGCAAGAGTAACAGTCGCACCCAATGATCTCTGAGATCATCTTTTCCACCCTACATGTGTTTATGACACTATGGGATTGCATACTGGCCTTTCTATTTACTGACAGAGACCCAGACTTAGAGAGAACTGCATTTCAGATGACTTGAACTGCAGCTGTATGTCTTGCTCTTGTTGAGTTGATGTGACTCTAGTATGAGGTGCTGCTGGCAAAAAAATGACATTTTGCCACAAAACTGGATTTTTGGAACTAACTAAAAAAACCCCTCTATTTACAGCTACCACTAGGGAAAACAGCACTGCTCCCAAATTCTACAAATAATTGTTATCTATCTAATAAAGTGAAATGAAAGCATTTTAAAACAAATTAAGAACAAGCATGGGATGAAGATATAACACTATTCTTCCTAGAGTTGGAAACGTTCAGTATAGCAAAAGGCTAGGAAAAGGCTTTTATATCTAAAATTAATATCTAAAAATAATGTATCTATAAATAATACTATCTATAAATAATATCAGTTTCAGTGACTATTACTACTGAATTATTAGTATATAATTACTGAAATAGTATTAGAGTATTTTTAAAATATTTCCTGATTGAACAGAATTACTGAGATGATTGATATTCTATTGGTAACACTTGCCAGTTACTTAAAGATTTTTAGTATCTGATGCTATGTCCATCTATCTGAAATTGCTTCATCAGATTCTTCATCAATGTGAAACAAATAATCCCTTCAATGGGGAACACTTAGAAGCTCTGGGATCAGAACATGTAGTGACAGGACAAGGACTTTTAAATGAAAGAGGGTAGGTTTTAGATATCAGGAATGGTGAGGGTGGTGGGGCACTGAAACAGATTGTCCTTTTGGGTACTTTAATCTTGCTGCCTGTCTCTACAGGTTACCTTAATGTAGATGAAAGTAAAAATTTTTTTAACAGATACCTCTTTTGTTATTTTTCTCAAAGGTCTGGATTTTTGATGCCATATAATGTATTTATATTAGTATAGAATAGAGTTATATTTTTAAAATTGGCTACAATTGCTTTCACAGGGATTTAATACATTGCAAAAACATTTTTGTGAATTTGAATGCAAATACATTTGTGCATGCTACTGCACTCAAGGCAGGAATAGCTTCAAAACAAAATCCTGTATCTGGGATTGGAATGTATCTTCTTGGAAGAAATATTTATAATCAGTTTGACTGCTGCACTAAACAGCATTAGGGGTTAATTTGCAAGGACTGAAGAAAGGTCACTTTCAGCTATATTTAGCATAATGCCACTGCACTTGTTAAGAAGAATTGCATAAAATCCAAAAATTACGTTCTTCACTATGAAAGTGCAGCCAGTTATGCATACATCTCTGTTAAATAAGGCTTTTTCAGAATTAAATCTGATAGAAGAAAAACTCCAAAGCCAGTAAAATCAACATGAATTTTGGTATTGCCTTCCTGAGGCTAGGATATCAACCATGAACTTCACTCAGAACAACTGCCAGAGACCTTCTAAGGCTATTTATTGCATCTAGGTGATTAAAGGAATCCTCACTTATGTCAGGAAGAGTTTCCATGATAGCTGGATAATTAATATTCCATATACATATTTCCAAATAATCTACATATTTTGATAAAACCAGATAAAATCACAGTATTTCACAGTACCTTATCATGTAAGGACTCTTCCAGATTTTTCCTGAAACTTTCAGATTCTTGAATCAAAACATTCTACAAATAAAAATAAGAGAAAAAAATAAGCAAGGAAGAAATTAGAGATATGTGAATGTAGTAGATATCACTATGTACATGTACAAGTTTACAAAGTTCATATATGTTAGATTTCAAAATAAAAATTCTTCAAGGCTTCAATTGGATTTTATACTAAATTTTAAATACCACAAGAATTCAAACATGTAGGAACACGTGTCTTCTAGACCAGCAAAAACTTTGCATCTTGGTTCAACTGAGCAAATGCCTCATCTTTACACCACCAATTCTCCCAATAACTTCTTTTGGCGAGCCCATCTCTCACTCCATATCACATATTTTTTCAATGATATTAACCAGAAGCACATCATCTGAGAAGTTCTGAAATACCTTCTGCAAAACACCAAAAGATTCCCCTCAGACCATACAGAAGGTGAATAAGTAGAAGAGGGAGGGATTAAAGAGGGCAAATACAAAGGTCAGTAGCTTTGAATTTTGCAGGACCACATTGTCTCACGTAGTAGAAAATCTTTAAGTAATATTCCCTCTCCAAGGCTAGATGCTCCTTCTCCTGTGGTGACAGCATTTTACTCTTCCCAGAGGAAGTGAGGTGAAATCAGCATGTTAAAACACTGAAATGATGGCACATCTAAAGTGGTCATTCCTCTGTTCTCATCCACCTTCTCTCACTACCTCATGCAGCCTGTCACATGAGGACATTGGTCCTTTCCAAGCTCTTCATCAGGCTCTTGGCTGACAAACACATGACTCAAAATATTCAGCATTTTTGCAGCTCGTCTGGGAAGACACTTGAGCCCACTCTTGAATTGAGAGTCAAATGAGTAAGTTGGACCACATTTGTGGTAATATTTGGTAATACAAAATCAGCATGATGCCTCCATCCTGATAAAAGTAGAACACATGGGAAATCTTTATTAAGCTTAACTTTATACTGCTGTTTGTACTGTACCTTTTCTTCAAGTGCTGCCATTCTCTCTTTTAAGTGTAGTTGCAGACGCTCATTGGATTCTGTCAAAAGTCTGTCTACAGTATCCGATAACCTTTTGTTGTGTTCCTCATTCATTTTTTCTCTTTGCCTTGCCTTTAATGTAGAATAGATGAGACAGTTTGGTAGGGTCCACAATCAACCAGTACAGATATGTATCATTGAAAAAAAAAAAAGTAGCTATAACCATCTAAAAGAATTTCATAGGAAATTTAATTACAGTTACTGATTAATGCACATCCATTTTTGTAACACCAGAATGCTTCCAACTCTGCAACTGGATGTAAGATGGTAAAGTAAAGTAGGAAGGTGCTGCTATCACTGCTACAAACAGAACATTTACAATTAGGTAGTTTTGGGTGCTGGAGTGCATAATGCAGCACTGTACTGGCAAATGAAAAGTGCACAGAAGCAGTTTGCAATGCACATACTCTTTGAAGTTCCTGATTCTTCTCTTCAAGTTGAGCTTCTAAGTGTCTCATACGTTCTTCAATGTTACCATGCCTTTCTTCTGCCTGTAAAAAAATAGAAAGACTCTTTCTGTAATTTAGGTGTCTTTGGAAGTTTTTATGTCAGTTAAGTTTAAACAAAACATAAAGCAAGCTACTACTAACTGCAAACTTAGTTTTCCGAAAATAAACTTTATTTAAACAGGCAGCTGAACAGCATTGCTTGAAATGTGTCAGCTACAAAGGCCTGTTACATCCAAGCATCAGCAAAACATTGGAGTTATTTATGAGCAATGAAATCAGCCAAATGTAACATGCAGACTGTGCATGGTTTGAACACAAACCTGCCATCGTAAAATTGTAAGCTCCTGAAGCACTGAACTGCACGATGGTTGATTATCAATTTAAAAAAAAAGTTTAATAAAATGAAAACAAATCAGATGGATTCTATTCAGCAATAGAAAGTAAAGTCCAGTAGGACTACCTTCCTACGTATGGAGATCATTTCTTGTAGTTTAGCTTCCATAACATATTGATAATCATCAGATGAGGTAGAAGAGGTTGGATCAGACTAACAAGTCAAGGAAAAGGAGAGGGACAAAATTGAAAAATCAGAACTAAAGACACTGACACTGAACAGAACACAGCACAGAATGCTTAAAAAAAAAAAGTGTGACTGAAAATTTAATACTTTTAGCTGACAGATTTTTACATGGAATAAACTACACTGATACTTGGTGAAAAAGATGCAGTTGATGTGGAGAAACTAAAAATAATGGAATGCTAAAGAAGCTATCAACCTACACATGGAAGTACAAGGTTAGTGATGGCTGGCTGATGACACATGACTACAGAGTGGATTCAAAGCGATACTGTCTAATCTAATGTTGTTTCTCTCTTTTTCTTTTTCCTTTTTTTTTTTGTTATTTTTCATTTTTAATTTTGGTAAAGTGAACACCAGTACCAGACCCTCAGAGATCAACATCATAAATTCCTGTATAATTCTTCTACCTTTCTTTAGGAATGATTACAATGCATAAATACTACGTAATGGATCAGTCAGTTGCACCACTATGAAATGTCATGGTACATTCCCTAATTTCTAGAAAACAGAAAGAATGCCAAAAGAGACAAGGCTCAAGCTTTCATATCCCATTCTAGAATACACTATATAAGGCCTTTCATCCAAATAAACAATATTGCTTTCATCCCTTTGAAAGGATCCACCCTGGTGGATCTCTTTGGAAGATCAAGGTAATCAGATAAAAGAAGAACCTATAAATAAAAATTCATTAATAATAATGGAAAGTTATTACTGAGTATAGAAATGGTAATCCAACCAAAGATTCATTACTATTTCTGACGGAAGCTGACCTTAATTAGGTCATTTGTGGCAAAACATGAATATTCATGCTATTGTCATATCAAACAAGTCTATATTATTATTCAAAAACTAAAAAAGCCCTTTTAAGAAAGGGAAATGCTACATTAGTTTTGTTACTATGGAAACAGGAATGTGCATAAGGCATACAGAGAGTGCTACTGATGACTGAGTTGTGAGCTCGCGGCTGTCAAATGCTATTTCACTCTGTCAGATTCACCCTCTCTCAAAAAGAGATCTGAACTCCATCTTTAGATGAGCAAACTTTAATGTGCACAAGATATACTAACTTTACAGCTGTATTTTTGTGAGACTACTTTTTATATGCTTATCTACTAAGGATTTATCAGATTAATCAGGAATAGGTATCAAAGTAGTGCCAGATGTTCATAATAACTTAAAATTACCCATAACTTTAATTCAGTAGTATTATCAGTACCAAAAGTTCATACAGAAAGCAATCCTGTGATCTATTAATTTATAAACATACACTGCAGCTTTTGATAAGAAAACATTCACATAAGAAAATTCTACTTTGTATAAATACAAGAATATTGCTTAACCTTGAAGACCATTAGTATTATTTTCATAGTATATTCATAAAACTCAGATTCTTACAAAATTTAAGGGAAGGTCTTTGTAACTAAACTAATTTAGAAGTGCAATTCTTGTTTCTGATCATGAAGTAGGCATATTGTGATGTACTTGAACTTATTTATTAGCTGAAATTTTTTTTTCTGTTTATTACAATTTGGACCAGCAACAATACTTCTATGGTCTTCTTCAACTTATCTCTCAGTTTTGCTTATTAGTTGGTTTCAGCACACCAGTGCTAATGCACTCCTTCCTCTCCCAGTTGGGTAGTTAGAGAGATAGGGTTGGAAAAGTTAAGTCTGTGTGACTTAAGAACAGATGTCTTTCCACAGAGTGACCAAGTTTTATCCTGCTCTACAGGGAATAGAATTTCCCCCTTTTCAAGAGCTGGCTGCAACATTGCTTCAAGGCCACTCCTTAATGCATTTCCAAGGGTCATGAGATGACTTGAAATCACCAGAGCTCTGGGAAGATTTAAGTAATTCTAGCTCTTTTGAAGCCATTTCCATAGAGGGAGATACAGAACCCATTGGGGGCACCTTCCTACAAAGTTAAACCCCTGATAAGCTGTATTAGCTGACTGCGAAACTTAAAAGCAAGTTACTTCAACATCACTGCTTGTGATGCCTTGAGAGGCCACCTAGAAGAGAGGCTAGACAGGGTTAAAGGAATAAAGTAGGTATTTATTAAAGTCCTTCAAAGGATGGGGCAGTACAAGAGCCTGGCCAAGGCTACACCCAAGATGAGTTTTTACACTTTTATAAGTTTTGGTCCATTTACATATTGGGGTTAATTGTACAATCACAGCTTCAGGTTATGAAGTCCCATCCTCCCGGATTGCTCTTCTCAATTCACTGTTGTTTATAACTTTTGGGCCTGTAGCTGCAATGGTGTTCTTGGTTCTCGGGCTGGAAAAGGATTGTTATGTTTAACTAAACTGTGAGAATTTGCTAACACTTTGTATGAAGTTCAGAGTTATATATTAATGCAGTACAGAACCTGGAAAAATGAAAGCTAAAGCTTAAGGCATCACGTTGATAGACTTAATTGCAGCTTAATGCAAAATATGAAGAAAACCAAAGTAAAACCACTAGGTTCAAAGGGATCTCATTCACATCCTCTGAAATGTGGTGCTAACCTGTCCTTGAAAATACAGTCTGTCTAGTTAGCTGTATAATTTACGCTTTTTTTTTTAAACTAAAATGTAAATTTTTCAGTCCAAACCTTGCTATAAAAGCTAATCTATCTAACAGATCTTTTCAATGCAGAAAATAATTCTAGTATTAGGTCTAACAATTTTTGGGAAAAAGAGAAGGAATGAAATTATTGTCAGAATAATTATGAATGTATATATGTTATTATGTTATCTGAATTCTTATATGGACAACATTCTTGAAAGAACACGAAGTTCCCTTAAGATTCTTATAGCTACCTATTATTTCTTAACTTTTTGCCGCTTTAATAATTCAGCAAGGTATATGCTACCTTTTCATCTCTTTAAAACAGATAAATATTATATAAAATTCAAGATGCCTTAGAATCAAAAAAAGTCATTATTCTAAACACTGCAGATGTATTAGAATATTTTATGTTTCCTTTATGTACCATTTGTTCTGAAAGTGTTATTATGTATTACTCTAAAAGGACTGAATTTTTTAAAGACAAAATATTCAATAATTAGGCTCAAGTGCTTGTCTGGCAGAGAGCAAGCACAGGTGCACAGACTTAGTATCTACTCTGGGCTCTAAAGCTGCTTGGTGATTTTAACCACTGGTTATTATGTGCCAACTGCAGGCATAGCCCCCTGCAGCAGGGATAGGAATCAAAAGGGCAGACAGAAACACATGTACATACTCCCATTTCTCTGACTTGCTGAAACCCACCTGCCAACAAAGACCTCCAGGAACCAGTGTCCCCAGCTGGAACACACTCCCAAAATTAGGGTTTCAACACCTCCCACCACCCTTTACACTGAGGAAGGCCCCCAACCAGGTCTCAAAGATACCTTTCCAAACAAAAATTCCACTGTAGCAAGTCAGCTGTTAGCTAAGGGATTTGCAAATCCTTTCCTAAGGACTTCCCCAGGCCATGCACTCAGGATTGGTAGACCTGTGGCAGTTGCGTTTTTTTTTTTTTTTTTGCTCATTTGTCTTAGTCAGACCCAGAAATTTTAAAGAATAAGATCTTTGAGAGACTTGGCAGCCTATAAAATACTGTGTCCATCTCAGCCTTGTAGTTTGAGGCACGTGGCAGAGACTGAGACACCAGTGCTTGTTGTGCTTTCGCAGCAGAATTTTAGACACACATGAGACAGCACAGATGACGGTGGACTGAGATCCTAAAGAAAAGCTGGATTTCTTCCAAATAGTTTTACTAGGAAGTAATTGAGTTAAAAACTGTAAAGTAGAGCTTACATGATTTGCTTGGCAGACCTTACCCTACATTCTTTCTTCAATGTAAGACTTACATGCCTGTTTGCTCCTACTCTGTGCAGAAGGATTAATAAGACACATTGCAGGATATTCAGCAACTAGCATTTAAAGCATTTAGCCAGGACATTCAGCTATAAATAGATTTGGGAAATCATGCATCTTAAACTGGATCAAAAATATATGGACAAAAGCTAATGATGTCTGACCCCTAGGAGAAACCAGCATGAGTCTTGATGTTCACTTTGCACTCTTTAGGCCATGGAATAGCCAGCACAAGGTAGTAACAGCCAGGAAAACTCTGCACTGAGGCAATACCAAAGCAGCTTGTGTGATCTCTAGCCCTGTTAAAACTCTGCTAGTGCTCCTGCTGCTAATGCACCCACAAAAAAGATGTTGCTTTCACATCATCTGTTACTGATGGCACTGCACATTTTCTGGGTCTTTGTATCTTAGCTGAAAAGAAAGAAATCCAAATTCAGATGCAGAAATCACTTGTATAATATAGGTGCCATAATTTTTTTTTTTTTTGTGCTGAGTTGAACAAACCTAAGCTTTTCTAATGGTACAATCAATTTCCCCAGTTTTGAGACCTTGACTTTCTCAACACCTGCACTCTCCTGTTTTTCTACTGGCATCCTATGTTTTAGTCTATCCTCAGAATAAGGGTGTTATTCACAAAGAAAGAGTACATTATTGAACTGAGCTATGAAATTGAAGGTGAAAATAGGTGATCATGGTGACAGAGTTGCAACAGCTCACAAAGTTATCAGCTACTTGTTCACATCTAACCTGTTACCATTGTGGCAATATGAATTGGCTCAGGTGTTCCCTTTTTCTAAACCCCAACCTTTCAGTCCCTAGATAGTCACACCTTCTTTCCCCTCCTTTGATTTCCCACTTTGATTTCCCACTACCTTCTGTACCTCCAAAGTTTACTAAGCAACTCGTTCAATTTAGCTTTGTCGAAGTTGCTTCTTTCGTTTCTTCCTCCTATCAGGGCAAAGTCTCTCAAGAAAAGGGAAGCAAAATAAGAGCGGTGTGAATTTCTTTGGCTTCCCTCCCCTTTTTTTTTTTATTGCTTGTAAGAGGATTTATCAACTTTCTTCTCCTGTTAACACATCATATTCTCTCCCTCTTATTCTCAGAGAGGTTTCTGTATTAACTATATCCACTCCTTGCAGGGGAACTTCTTTCCCCTCTTTCCATCCTTTTCATGGCAGACACACTCCTTTTACTTGTTTTGAAACTTCTTCCCTGCTTAAAGCAAACCACATCCCCACACTGACACAAAACAAGCATTATCTCCCACTTGCCTCCAACTCTCAAGTAATTTTTTATCACCTTTAAAATTAACTGAAGGTGTTACTATGCTAAATGTGGTTTATTATGATATGGTTTCCTCTTCTCCATCTCAGTGCTTTTCTAGTGCAGCTGAAAAGCATGGCTGGTATTTCTGGTGACCTGCATACAGGAATGATGGTGTAAAATGCTGACTGCTGTCTTGTGATCAGAGAAGTGACTTGGTACCTCTGCTGCACAAGCACCCAGGGGGTGAAGGACTACTAGTGGGAGTGAGTGAATGGAAGTAGGTGGATGCTGGCTGGCCCTAATAGACCCCTTCCTTGAACACATGCAAGGAGAAACTGAGTTTGACAGACTAACCATCTGAAGATTCTGGATGCTCCAATGTCTGTCCCTTCTGAGAAAAATAAACATTTTGTGGGATAAAGAAAGGTTAACACAGGAGGGAGGTTCTTTCTACTAGGAACTGCCTCTTCTCCAGAGCAGGCAAACAGACCAATACTGTGAGAGTGAGTAGAAGGTGGCTCAATGAGTCATGGGAGTCTAAATCTCGGGATACATGCTGAGAGCTGGGCTACTTGTCATGACCAGACAGGTACCAGTGTGATGGCCAGGTGGGACAGCACAGGATATGGGATCATGCTGTTCCAGGTTAGTCTGCCAGAGGCTGACTAACCCTCCAGTTGTCACCCAATGGGCAGAACACAGTGAAAACAAAGCCAAAGAAAAGTTCAAATGACTCAGTTAAATTTATGAGTACTTATCCAAGTTCACTGTATAGTCCAAATATTTGGAAGTTCACTCCTTACGAACTAGTTTGGGCATGGAAAAGTAGCAGAAAGACATATCACTAGCTTACATACAGAAAAAAAAGGAAAACCAACTAATTTTAAAAACTGACATGATAGAAGGATGGCAATTTATATCCTTCATATGCAGAATCCCAACCCGGATTTCTTATGAGCAAGAATATAAAAAAAATTGAATGCAGAGCTGCAACATGCAACTTCTCAATCTATGGGGGCTGGGGTGGAGGTGGGGAGTAATCACAGACAAATCCAGAACATATTTTTTCTGGTTTATCTCCACGTGTAAGTAGTTGGTCTTATATTTTACCCACAGCGAAGCTGATAATTCACACTACTTTACTTTAAAATACATATAAAGCATTTTTGGCTTAACTCACCTCTTCCATATGATTGTAACCCCATTAATCTCAGAGAAGCCACCTTCACTGATAAAGTACTAAAGGAAGGAGAATCAGTTTTGACTTTATTTTTTTTTTGGTGCAGAAGCAGTAGGTGATTTGATGGCTCCTCTTTTACTTGGTACACATAGACACTGCAGTGATCACATAGCTCAGGCAGACAGGCTTTGGGGATTCTGCAGCCAGATAATTTCAGTCCTACAGACAGCAGGTATGTTGGCATAAAGTCCAACCAAGGCAAAATCAATTAAGCATTATTCAGCCCCTCAGGAAGGACCTGCAGTTGTCAGTGAATAGCTAACTACATGTAAGAGCACACCAACTAGCTAACTTAAAACTACTTAAGTAAACTGCAGTAATTGCAGCATCCTTGGTTCAGAGCCTCATTTAAGTGATCCATGAAAAGTAATGGCCTTTAAACTTCAGAGCTCTCAAAGCACCAGTTTAATAAGCTCTGCAGATTGCAAAGAAATTGTACACAAGACACATAGGCCACAGGCTTGTTTAGCCTATTGGCCAAATTATGACCTTCTTCTTCATGTCATATATTCCAAGGCAGCAGAATTTTACCTGAAATACATGTCTTCAGTTTTTTATGCAATCACTGAGAAATGAGCAGAACCAGCATTACAACCTATTTCTCAGAGTTTCCTGCTTGGCAAAAACTTTGATCAAGTACATCAAAGTGAAATGGGGTGGAGCATCAGCTCTGTTGACAGCTCTCTAACCACATCCCATGAAATAATGTAAGAAGACAAACGAGGATGTATACTGCAGCTTTATGGTCACAATAACAACAGTATCTCATGGAAGTCCCTGAGTGTTCTGCATGGTTGAAATGGGATTTCTTCTTACAATTTTTGTCATTAATAATATGTTCAAGGAAAAATGCAGTTGCAAGAAAAGACATGCTTGAGACTGCCAAATACTTACTGGTGGCTAATTGCTGGAGAACTTATTCAGGAAAAATCCTCTTAAAATAGAAAACAGTATTTTTAAGCTACTGAGGGCATTAGAATATATGATTATTTGCTGAATCAGAAACAATTGGAAGAAAAAAAGTTAAAATGCCAAGGGATTGCTCTTCTGTGCACCTGAGTTTTTATTAAAATCCAATGAAATTTATTTGGCATTTCATGTAGCTCTTTTTGCTGATTCTTCTCGCCTTCCTCCCCCCGCCACCTCCCCCAATTTTCAGTCTTTGTTTCAGATTGACACCCATTCATACAAACCTAAAGTGACAGCACAAACCCTTGACTACTGAAAGCCTTCCTTTCTTTGTTTCTTCTGGTGAACTAAATTACTTAAAAATCAGACTTTATTAATGAGCTGCTCAGCATTTAAGGCTTCACTAAATATGGAAAATATAGGACCTGCAAAAAGTCCATCAAATTTAAAAACAGCTGAGCACATAAATAGAAGCATTCCTTGGCAGTAGAGAAAGGAAAGCTTAGATAAACCAGAATTATATATAATACAGTGTCTTAAATGCATTTTTTTTGTCTGATTTTAAGAGACAAAGCATAAACCACATTATATGTCTTTATGAAGCTGATAATACTTGAGCTATATTAACTACATGCACACCTGAAAGCATTAGAGGCCAAATATAAAAAGCATGCTACTGAAAATTTATCTTCTTTTTTCTCTGTAAGACAGCAGCCATATAACAATTATCAGAAAAAAAATCTGAAATCCACTCAGTTTCATATTTTTCTTTGCAGATATATGATACAGAGAATCATTCAAAGCAAACCTTGAAAGCATGTACTGCAAGTTGTCTTCATTTATGTTACACAAATGATCCCACCTGCCACCAGGATTTGATTTTATAGCACTTATTACAATAAAACTAGGTGTTATTTATATACATGGTATATGAAAACATCCAGAAGAACTAAGTACTGGTAGGAAAGGGACTTCCCTCACTGCCTACCCTTAAATTAGAAACTCTTACACAGTAAAATGAGTCCTCCTAGAGTAAGTAATGCTCAATTGTATTGAAAATACATGACTCCCTTGTAAGTATATCTTATAACTACTTTTCCTGTCATCAAAATGTTAAGAATTACAAACATGGCATTGAAACCATTCCCATTCACATACTTATCAAGAAACATTTTCTGCTTTCAAATTGGCTCGATGTTACCTTTGTTTTGTCCTTAAGGTGAGGAACCAGGCTGCAAATCAGTGTTAAACAATGGGGCTTCTGAAGTGAGCCTATTTCTCAGTACCTTAGTCAAAGCTGCAATTCTCTGAGCCAGTTCAGCCTCCACTTCAGGTAAGGTTTCAGCTTTCCTCATCGTCTGCTGCAGCTTCTGCTCAGCCAGCTCGAGACGCTCTTGCAGCTGTCTGTTTTTGTCTTCCAACTGAAAGCCAAAGATTAATAAACAAGTATAAAAAATAAAAATAAATGTTAAGGACTTCCCTTCCCTTTCTAAAGTATCACCTAAACGTTAGCAAAACTCTCTAACAGCAAGACAACCCCTAGTGTGGGAGAAATTACTGGAGAGGTATTAACTTAAGCATGGAACAATGTAGGCTGCCAGTCTTACTACTGATTTGAGGCTCAAGGATCTCACAAAGGTGAATAAAAGGACTTGTAAGATTGCACTAATTAAGATGAAAAAGCTCCTCTGATGGATGTGGTATTAATCTCAGCAAAATAATAGTACTGGCCCCAGTAAAATGAGAATTTTCTAAATAGAAATAGAGTCCATCTTACAGAAAAAAATTTACATACGAGCTAAAATGGGAAAGAAGTACAATTCTGAAAGGATAGAATTCCCTGAATAAATTGCCAAAAATTTTTCTGAATGAATGGCAATCATATATTACAAAAAGTTAAAACTGACATTTCATTCATTATAATTAAATCTCATTAAAATTGAGTGAGCTGTGGTAACTATTAGAGAGACATAGGAGGACTTGTTATAACTGCAGCATCTTCTGGACTACAGAGACGGAGCACACAATTAAAATTTTTTGATGGTTGCTGCTTTCTTGTTCAATCCAGGTAATACAAGACAAAGTGAAAAAGGAATGTGATTGCAGATTCTTTTTTAATTTTTCAAAAAGCATAAAGAGCTAGGCTTTTCTCATCTCAATGCTGCAAATCAACTTTAAGTCTGACCATATATAATCTAAGCCTAGTTGCTTTGATTCCTGCTTTGAGTAGGCAGAACTCTGCAGCACAGCATGACTTACATCGGCAACAATAAAAACTCAGATACAAGTACCTTACTTTTTCCATCCTTGGCTGGTTTTTTCCCTGTCAATTGAAGATACCTCTTAAAGTAGTCTAAGAAATCTGGTAAAAGCTGGAGAGTTTGAGTTCTGATGGTTTAATTTCCCTGAAGAAGTATCAAATACATATATACACATGCAGATACAGGGAGATGTGTGCTTGTGTGTGCAAATATATCTGCATGCAATTATAGAAGCAGAGATTATCACATCACACAGGCTAATTCCCTATATAGCACTTTAAATTGTTTAAAGACATGCTAGGAAAAAAAAAAAAGTCTGATACTGAGGCTGGGTTTGAATGATACAGTATGATTTATATTCACTTCATGTTTGCTTTCAGTTTATATCATATTCTTTAAATTACAAACCAGTGTTGGGTGTTCAGTTTACATTCCAGATTTGGAATCACCATGGAAACAAAGTACTGTGAGAGAAAGCTGCACAGTCACGTTATAAGCTTTCTTAAAATATTCACACTTAATTAAGCTTTTTAAAATTGTGTTTGCACTCTACTCATCTGTAAAATCATTAGAATATATTGTATGCAAATTTTGATCTTTTCTGCAGAAAGGAATTTTTTCAGCTCCAGCTATTTTTTAGAAAACAGAATTCCAAAATTGTCACATAAGAAGCAAAGATATTCCACTACTTAGGGAATAAAACTATGTGCATTTATGCAAGACGATCAGAAAACACAGTTATTTTCCAACACTGAATGTACACATTGAAATTATTGGTCATAGCTGTAATAGCTGATACAAAATTTAGATGCTGAACAATTCAGGATTTTTTAGATTAACTGATCTGTTGATTAAAACTGAACAGATTAACCTAACAATTTGTAGCAAATTGTCATCAGTTTTGATTGTGCATGAAGACAATAACTGGCTGATGCAGTTGCAGCACCTGGCGCAGGAGGGCTTCCTTGTTGGCCAGCTCGTTTTCCAGCTTGTCGTTCATGTCGTGTATGGAGGTGGATTCTCTCTGAGCACTGAGGTAGCGCTTCTCCAGCGTGGTTATTCTTTCTTCCATATCTTCCTTTTGTGCCATTGCCTAATGTGGCAGAAAAACTCCCATCAGGAACCATGCAATTAAAATGCTACATAATTTCGTACCAGTTTAATTTTCATGCTTCTAGTAGACAGGATTGTAAGGTACTCTCAGTAGTATATCTTCAGTTTTAAAGAGAATTCTTTGGGATTTCTTGTAGCTATGAAACATAATCACAGGATCAGCTTAGGTTGGAAAAGACCTTTGAGATCATCAGGTCCAACTTATGACACAACTCCACCTTGTCAAGTAAACCATGGCACTGATACTCTACCCAGTCTTTTCTTGAAGGCCAGTGTAACAGGAAGGTAACTAAAGCATACTAAAATAGATTCTAGAAGCCAACCATCCACACATAGTGAGAATATCTGCCTAAGAGTTGCTTTACTAAGAAACACCACAAATTTAAGAGGAGGAAAGAAAATTAAATTTTACTTTCATTTATTGAGAGAAAATAATAAATTTCTAGTACTATTTCTTAAATTTTCTCTCTCCCCTGTTTAGGGGCTTTCATTAGTGCTCAACTTTTGCTGCTGATATACATTGGCCTCTCTCAGTTTGCAGCGGATATCAGAGGAACAGCAATCAAGAAATATGAGCTGATGGTGGTGAATTCCTTACCTCTCTAATGTCTCTCTGATATTTACTGTTCATTTCCTCTGTTTTAATGAGCTCCTTTCTCGTAGTCTCTGCTTCCTGCTCTACCTCTCCTACCCGAGAAGACAGTGCAGCCAAACGCTCCTTCATCTGTGCCATTTCATAGTTTTGCTTTTCCAGCAGCTCCTGAAGTTCAACAACTTGACTGGCTTCATCATTTGAGTCTATTGAGCCATTGGATAGGCGCTGTTAATGGAGAAGCAACATTGATTAATTATCTTTTAATGTGGATTCTAGATAAAGAATTTCTAAAGCAAAGATTATTTTAAAAATTACCAGAGTAACTAGGAAGGAAAAAACCGTTTTCACAGTAGATAAGACAGGTATAGTTATGAAAAAATAGCAGAAGATTAATTAATATCATTGGTTTCCAGAATGCAGCATCACAGAGAGATGTAAACACTTGAGGAATACTACACATAAAAAGGTTTAGTTTGGTATTATGTCTATTTGAGTACAGATTACAACAATACTTCTAAAAATCACAAAATTGCTTTAATTGGTCTTAACTAAACTTACACAGCATTTTAACCTAAATAAAGTTTATATCATTTGTAAAATACACCATACTGCAGACAGGAAACAACATTAATAAATCACAAACTCGGTGTACCAGAAAGTGCTTTCAGTCTGGACAACATACTGGTGAGATTTACATTAGAAACAAGTCCTGCTGAAATAATTTATGTGCTGCTAAAAGCCTTGGTGTGAATGTAGTTACAAAGGAAAAAAAACCCCAAAATTCCGTAACACATGCTGCATTTGGGATATGATCTCAGCAATATGATTAATATTGCAAATGAATGATTTTAGGATAGAAGTGCATTCACCAGCAGGACTTGCTGGTATTGCCTCATTACAACAGATATTCAAATTAACCCTTTCCAGCATAGGCTAAGCCTATGGTTTCATATACATTTAATATTCTCATGTGAAAAAAAACAGGCATTAAGAACAAAAAAAATCAGAAATATTTGAATTGACCTGCAACATGAAAAAATAAAACCGAAGTGCCTAACCTGTCATTAGCTTTCTTGATTATGCACAATTTTATCAGCAAAATTTATATTATGAAGCACAGGAGCAAAGTATTTTGCTGTAACTATAATTTTAAACATCATGCAGAAATATTGGTCCCAAAAAGGTGCTTATTGTTCTTCAGGTGATAATGTGTATAGGAATGTAAATATGAAAAATTCCTAGCAGGGTGTGAGGGGAAACCAGCTTTCATTAGCACTTTGTATTATTATTGTCTAAATATATTTGTACAGAAATCCTCTAGCACATTCTTACATTATTTAATAGCTTTAACAGAATTCTTTTCTCAATCAGCCATAAAATGAACCCAGATCAAGATCCCCTGCCCCACTGTTCATCACTGAATAAAATGACTTTAAAAATTCACTATATCAAGTAACTCAGTTCCGAAGTTGCATTCTTTGTACTACCTAATTATATTTTAGATATTTAAGAACAAATTTTTTCTACTAATTTACTTCGTATCCAAGATTTCTGGAAAAGCAAGTGACATTGCAGTTACAATTTGTCTCTCACCACTAAACCAATGCTGTGATTGATAATTATGTATGCAGGTATTTTGATCTATGCACATTAACTTCCCTCTTAGTTCTTTGATAAAGTCTTTTCACAAAGTGCTTTAATTCTAATTATCATTCAGCTTTGATTTAATTTTTTTTCTGTATTCATATATAGACATGGTTGGTATTTAAAATTTCCAACTTACTTAAAACATCAACATTTTAGTTTACCTTAGTAAGATCACGATTTTAAAAAAGCTTTTTTTAAAGACATAAATAAAATTTTTAAAACAGTTTAAAATCTGGTATATTTTGAAGCATACTTTAAAAGTTTACCAAGGGATTTTAACTGACATTTTGTCACTTTTATGCCTTGTTATTATTTTATGTTATGTCCATTATATGGGTATGTCACATACAGCAATAACTTTAAAGGACCACAGGAAGAAAATTATTAATTCAAGAAATAATTGATATAACATTCCTCAGTTTTTAAGGAGGGCTTTTATCAACAGTTATGGTAACAATTTCCCTTCTCTCCCCCACAAAAGTAGCTTGAACAAGAATGTGAAAATATGCTGTGTCAGTAGAAGCAAAAGGCATTCTGTAGATTATTATTCCAATTCACTTTTTGAATTAGTGAAAGAAGCAGGAACCTCCCCTTCTCCAGCGAAATTTCCTATGGTATAAGCTGGAAGGACAAACTGCAACATCTTCTCTATTACCAGTTTTATGAATAGCGTCCACGTTTGATTGTTTTTCTTGTTCTTTCCCTTGCTGAATTTTTTTTATCTGTTTGAATTTTTTTGTTTCCTGGTATTTAAGGAGCTTCCTGTTCTTGATGCTGCCCATTGATTACAACACATTGCAATTAATAAATCAATTATAAATCTCTGCTAATTATTCCCTAAAGCACTACAGGAAAACTTCAGAAAAGCATACTCAAAAAAAATGTTTCAAAATAGCCATTCTTAACTATCATATCCCTATACTACCCTAAATGGCCAAAAATGAAAGAAATAGTGTCAAATTAGTTGGGGTCGTGGAAAAGAAAGTACTGGAAGTTATCTGAAACAATTAGAAAATCTTTAAAGAAGGAATGATAAAGAAAACTTTCTAACTGGTTAAAATATTCTAGGAGAGAAAAAAACATACACGGTCCCTAGATCTGTCTTAGAAGTTAATCATCCAGATGAAGTCTTCAACAAATTTTGGGATGCTGTCTATCAAAAGTGGTAGTGAAAAAGCTACATATGGACACACTCCTTGAGGTCAGTTAGTTCTCAGGAAAGAATCTAAGACCAATGGCTATATTTCCTCAAAGAAAGGAATGTGGCAAATAGTTCACATGCTTCAATCCTTTCAGGGTTTTTTGCTAGCTGGTTGACCCAATATAAATAGTTCATCTATTTCTATCACATTTACTTTTTGAGACTTCAATGCTGCAGAAGCGGCATCATCACGAAATTCCCCCCTCATCTTTCTTGCCTTCTACAGACAAGGCAGGTGCACACAGCTGCAGTGTGTGCTCACCTCTTTCACACACTGTAAGGGCCTCTGGCCTCTGCTCCTGCCCCTTTCCACAGGTTTCTCAGCCACATGAGAAATCTGGATGGCATCGCACTGAAAGGCTCAAGTGAAGCTTAATACATCTTTTCTTGGGCTAGGTAAGAGCAAACAAATGTTTATGATCAATGACATCTCTACCCAGCAATGCAGCACTTGCATCCCTCCTCTCATGGGAAGAATGAGGGAAAGAGCAACAGCAAAAGGATGCCTGATGTGGGTTTTTGTAAGCTGGGATATTTCTGCTTTTTTTTTCTGTTATATTACCATATCTACCACACTAGATAAATAACTGATGTAACATAGATAACATGATTATTACTATGCATTTTAAATATACTCTTCCTTCATAAAGAAAGCCTTTCCACTCACACAAATACAGTTAAACAAGATAGGAGGAGAAACAGAAAGGATGGAATAATCATTAAGTAAATCAGATGACAGTGATGGTACTAACTCTAGCAGGTGACACACAGCACAAAAAGGAATGAAGGGATAATAAGGATTAAACAAGGACTATCTGGGGGGAGAAGAAAAATTTTAATTTCTTAAGGTCTGTGGAAATTGAGGTGGAAAGTAAATGTTCCCTACCACTGAAAAGAATGAAAAGGAAAATTACATTGCTGGAACATGGTTTTCTTTCTTTCAAGGTCCAAAAAGCACAGCAGTAAAACAATCTGCTGCTCACATAGGAGTGTCGGCAGGGAAAAGGACAACAAATTGGAGCATTACAAATGACCATAAGTCCCCCCTACATTGCTGCTTCTTTTTACATGAGATAATAGAAGAAAAAGCAGCTGCAGACTGGGTTACTAGAAAAAAAACTAAACAATAACAATGGTAAAAGGAAAATCATGACAAATTGTGAATTAAGGCTAATCTGGAATACTGTAGTCTCTGTTAATCTAATTCATACTGCCCTATCAATTAAACTTGAGTAAAATAACACTGGAGGCAAACTAATCGGAGTTACACCTAAGGTAAAATAATAAAAAACCTGTAGGGACACGAGTCTACAGAAGTTTGCAAAATAAATGGTAAAACTGTCCCAGATTACTTAGCAAAGTTCTTTTTCATTTTATTTTGTAGGAAGAATTTATGTTCAATTACATATGTGGTAAAATGTACATGGAAACCTATTTCTTTAAAGGAAATCCCAAGAACAGTAAGAAAAAGCATCTCCAGGTGATATTTCCTCTCCAGCTGTAAAACATCTGACACAAAATATTTGGTCTAAATACTCTCCACCATTAATTAATTACGTACTTTGTGCTAGACTTTAACCTCAGAGAGTGGTGAGAAAGAAATCAATAACATCTCATGAGTACATCTCTGAACAACCTGCAGCAGAGACAGGACTCATTAATGAAACAGAACTCCTCATTTGTGCCTCTTAGTTTTGGTAGTACAAGCACAGGTGATCCACAGGATGCCCAGATGCACAAGCATTTCCATGTCAGAGAACTAAATTAAACTCTGTCTCACCATAAGGTACCTTTGAATAATTGAAAGTAATCTAAAAATTCAGAATTCTGGTCTTTTAGAACTCCTAGAAGAAAAAAGTATTTTTATGGTGTAAGCATTGGGTTGTGTTGGGGTTTTGTGTGTATGTGTATTCTCCTTTTTTATTATGTGGTTTTCTTTATTTAAACCCTAAAATTGTGTGCCTTACTAGGACACTCTCTAAATGGAGAACAACACTGAATGGAGACTTCTTTTTTAGAGGAGTATTGGCATGTTCATTGCACCATAAATCCCCATTGCACCATGGGCCTCACATGGAAATTTGGAAAATTTTGTCCCAAATCTCAGGAGAAAAATATTTTTTATTTTTAGCTTTGTAATGATGGAGATGCTCCTTTCAGCTTAGAAAATCTGGTCATGAAGGCCACATCATCAGGGAAGAGACAGAAATACAGTTTACTTCAGAAATCAAATAAACTTGTCTTAATTCTATAGTACAGGAATATCAAACACTAAGTAAAATAACCACCAAGGTAAATTATACAGCTCATTTACTTTTATGAAAGCAAGAGCAGAAATCAATGCTGCAAACACTAATACTTACTGATGCTGTTTGAGATGTAAGAATAAATAAATTACCAGATGATGTTTTTTACTGTACTGTAGAGTTCTTCTACCACATTCCATTCAAATGCTTCAGGCAAAATACTCAAAAGAAAGTGATACTAACAAAGAGACCTTGCTATGCAATAGACCAAACCCAAAGGACAACTAAACAAGCAAAAGAAGCATGACCATCATCCATGTAACCAATACCCAAACCAGGGTGTGTAAAGCTATGCCCAAACCAGTAGCATTAAACCTACGTGTCACAGTCATTTCTAAGTGGTTGATTGCCCCTATGTTTGAAATTTATTCTACTTCTCTAGCTTGTTTCACACATTTTGGTCTGTGTAAGGCAGTAGTCTGATCATTAGAGGTCTCCTCTTCAATTACTCTGAATTGTCTTCAACCTCTAATTAGCTATCAATTACAATATGCTCTCCACTGAAATTTTTCTTCCCTACCCCACTACTGATGTAAAAATAGCTACCTTCTCTAGGTATTTTCTCTCTATACAGCCTCACTTTAGTGATCTTTTTACTTAGCCATCAAAAGACTCCTAGTTTTGTTACTAATTTAAAGAGCTGGAAGGTCTGTTTCCTGATCAGCTTTCAGCTCTTCTTCATCTTTCTGATGCCTGTTATCATCTGTCCCACTTAAGTCCTTTTGCAAAATGAGGGATGGGAGGGTGCTCACTTGATGGGTGGGCTTTTTTTTTTTTTTTTTTTTTGTTGCTGGTCCCTTTCAAAATGTCTGGCTTTTTCTCTTTTACACTATTAGAAGACTTTCTCAGCTCTCAAAGACAGATATCAGTTACTGCTCCTTTATTTTAAGGGCTATCGAGGCTAGCTGTTCCCACCAAACAATACACACAAAATCAATTCTTATTTGCATAGACTAGCACCTTTTTCTTAGTAGCCTCTCCATTCCACCATTAGAAATTATCTCCTGGCAACTCCTTGCAGTAAATCAGCCAGCAAAGGTCAGTCAGCCTTGCTGACAGCAATGCTGTCAGCTATCACAGTACTTGAAATGTGAAATTTCCCCTTTAAGGATGTGTTTTAACAGGCTTAACATGTAGCAGCATATAGGGGTTTCTACTAGGTAAAAAGGAAAGGAAACCTGTATGAATGAAAGGCACACTAATTTACATGAGACAAGCAAAGAATTGCTTTCTTGACAAAGATCTGATAAGTCTATTGATTTATCCTTTAAACTGTGCCTAAGTAATGCAGCTCTCCATGCTACAGTGTGGGGCACTAAGCATCCACAGTCATGCAGCCAAACTAAACTATTAAGCAGAACAGTAGTTACAAAATACTTGCCTAGACTCTTTCTGAAAGAACACTGCATACTGTCCTTAGATTCATGAAGGCTTCTAATCCTAGCTGCAGCTTTTATCCATGTTTCCTTTCACCCAATACTCCTCACCTCCCCACCTGTGTCAAGCCATCAACCTTCATTAAGTCGCCCTCAGCACACAATTCTTTAATTAGCTTTATCAATAATAATCCAGAAGGATATTATTTAAAACACAGAAAGATATCCACACTTCTTATAAACAAACTCACAATCTGCTTATCAAATGAATTTTGTACTATTTCTGTAATGTAGAATAGACTTTAGGGCAAGAATCACAAGTCCCAATATTTTTTATACATCACATTTATATGTAGGTCCTTCCTTCAGTCCTTTCTCTGCCATTTCACTCTGCTGTCACTTGAAAGATTATTTATTTATTCATTCAAAATAAAGGAGTGTATGTGATATAAACTTTTTTTCAGCAAAACTGAAAGAAGTTTTCTGCAGATTTCTATTAATCATACAAAAACATGCATCTGAAAATCCAAAAATAATCAAGTCCAAAAACTAGAACAGATTCTGATGATTGCTCTGAAAGACGTTTGCTACTGTTACTAATAGCATTTTTGATTTGCACTCTGAACATTTTAGCCCACTATGTTTGCCTTGGCAAAACACCTTTCACTCCTACAGAATACAATGCCTACAATTTTTTGTCTACGTTTTAACAGATTTTTGCATTTTTACCTTACTGATGTAAGCCCGAACATTTAATTATTGTAATATGTTAGTGTTATGAGTAACAAGAAAAAACCATGATTCTTAAATAAGCTCAATGTGACAGCCTGAGGTTTTTTATAAAGCAAAATAGACCCAGCTGTTTAGTTCTTGCAAAATGTAAGTATAAAAGGCTCTGAATTCCTCATAAAATGTAGCATCTGGTCTTCATTGCACCAGAAACATCAGGCTCTTTCACCTCTGCTGGTATATGCATCTCTTTCCTTTTGTTTCTGGTATTGGTTTGAAGGGAATTACCGATTTCTGTCGGTGAAACTGCCCTTGCTATAGGTAGGACCAGTGTGCTGCTGTAGCCTCTCTCCTAGGGCCGTGGGGGTTATACGGGAGCCCGGCTGGGTGCCCCCGGCCCGGCCGAAGATGCCACACAAAGATGCCACTCCCGGATTCCCTCCGGAACCCTGGGCAGTGGTTACCGTCTGCGGCGTGGGTGGCGCAGGCGGGATCTCAGCTACGAAGTACCAAAGCAAAGGAAGGAGGAGGGATGCCTGTATAAGTATCAAGAACCTTTTAATCTTTCTCAGTGGGGTCAAGGACGGGGTACAAGGAGAGCATTTGGGGGGGGGGGGGGGGGAAACGACACACTGATAAAGGAGTGGGTGTGATGGGAGGAGACACAAAGCTAACCAATAATGAGGACCCAGGGAGGAGCGTGGATTACAGCAAAGCCACTGAGGATCACACAGGGGAGGGGAAAAACCCCAGGGGCAAATCATACATCAAATTAAGGAAGGACTGACACAGACAATTCTCGAGATAAGGGGGGGGGTTACTGTGACAGGCAGGGCAGTTCCAAAAGGGAGGAAATAGGGAGAAACCATTGTGAGGGAAGTACATGGGGGGAAGCAAGGACCAAACCATTATTGCATTACAAAAGGAACAACCGATCCTAAAAACACACAATGCCACATGCTTCCAAAGACAAACACCCTGATTTACACTGCACTTAAATACTTAGCTTTTTTTGGTGCATTCAGCATAACAGAAATCCATACTGAACTGGATTTCTCAAGCAGGAAACTTTTTGATACTTCCATGGCGTCTTTGAGGATACAAATTGTCATTTCTCAGGCTAATTAACCTCTGCTAAAGCTCCATGAACAGCAAAAGAATTATTGCAATGATTTTATTATATTTGAATAAAATACATAGAACCTGATTTAGGAATATACTCCATTATGAGAGGGAAAAAAAGCAAAATACAATTACAGCTGAAAGGGGTACTGTAATGGTGGACATTTAAGGTGTACAAAATCAGAGGACCTCCTTTTTTTAAAACAACTTTATTGCTTCCTAATTTGCATATGATCATTTCTGAAAATACTGTTTTACTGAATAATTCAACTTTCATGGTTCTTGAGAAAGCTGAAATAAATAGCAGTAGGAACAATGAACATAGTTTAAAACAAACTCCTTATTCACAGTATCTTATTTTTGGCTGTTCAGTCCCACCATTGCAGCATCTCTAGTTGCTTCCCTAGATTTCCCAATGGGCATCTTATTCACTGGGAGCTCTCTCTTTCCTGGATTTCACCTGTCACGAAATCAGGCAATTGTCCTTAGAGATTAAGTGAAGGATCTGGGTGGCAGCAAGTCATCAGAGATCTAAGTAGGAGAATATCTGATAACAGAAATGTTTGCATCTTAATTCCCACAGCAGGTCATCTTTTTCGAGTGCTCTTTGAAACAATTTTTCAAAGTCCTTTAAAGCTCTTCTCTGTGCAAGTTGGTCTCTTTGCAAGTTTCTGTATTTTCTAGATTTTAAGTTTCTCTTTCCTAAATAATAAGGAATTGATGATGGCCATTAATGTAAAAGTAGAAAGGTAGAGAGCAGCTAGTGCAGATGAGGTGAATGAAAGTGCACTGGTTGATCTGGTGTCAATACAGCCCCCTCTTAACTCCCTACCCAGTATGCTTCATTACCATAAGGAGCAAAATCTAGTAAGCAGAAACCTTTATTTCAGCTTACCCAAACCAACCTAAATTTTTTTTATTAGGAAGCAAAGATGTTTTCTGGACATAATATTCTAGAAACCTTAAATTAAAAAAAAAAAAAAAATGATAATAATATGTTATGTTGGATTTCATTCCTCTCATTAGTGTTTAAATATGCAGATTTCTTAAAGGATGGATAGTCTTATTTCTACTTAGGTCTGCTTGTAAGCAATGAACCCAATGGCTCAAATCAGAAGACACAGCTTGCAAAGAAAGTGGGAAATCAGGCATTTTTCAACAGCGTAGTTGGATTTAAAAGCTCAACTGAGTGGGGTGAACACTGTTTATCAAAATTTCACAGATGTGTCTGTGAATAAGATTTTGCAGAAAGGGAAGTGGAGCTGAACAGTATTTGTTTATTGCGTGTTTCTCAACCATATAGATCACTCAAAGGAAAATACACATAAACTGCAAAATGTGTAAAATTATTGCCTGCACTGTGAGTGCTCCTTTGTAAATTGGATTGACTTTAAAATAAATAATGATGACAGCTATTTTTTCTAAGTATGGTTTATGCCACTGTTCATCATATGGCATTACACAAAAATGCACAATTAGAGATCCAAGCAGCAGCTCTACTCATTTCAGCTGTCTGCCAAATGTTATGTTATGCTATCATTTTAATTTATTAATTCTGAAGCGAGAGAGGAAGATGCTCAATTTAGTTTTTATCAATGTGGAAATCTAAGGCTAAGGAGGAAACCTTTTTTACTGAATCAGTCTCTACATTTTGTTGTCTCCCAGCATTAAGCAGCAAAGACTTGGCCTGAATTCTACATACCTATTTCCTACTGAAGGAGCCCTAAGTAGATCCTCTTTATATGAGCATGGACACAAATTGGAAGAATATCTATAGGCAGCACAGAGCAAAATTACTTTTTCTAGTTTTTACGTCTCTGTCACCCCCTTAGGGTCTCTTCTTTTTCAGGAATGTTTGCGTGTACAGCCTTCCACATATACGTGCCACTACACCTTTCTCTTCTGTGTGTAGCATACAAAGGATCACTCAGCAGTATATAGAACTCATAAATGCAGCATAATGCAAAAAATCCCAAGTTAGTTATGATCTATGGATCTAACTCAATACCCTATCAAAGAGCAAGGATCTGCCCATTTACATTTGTTTTCCATTTAAACAAGCTCATTTTTTCATATTAAGTTTCAGTAGGAAGACAATATCCTAAATAGACATGCCATGAAATACCCACATTACTAAAATCTAAAGCCTGATTATTTTTCATATGGATTGTTGGATTCAATGAAAATTAACATTTTTATACCTTCTCATGAACCTTTTGCCCTGGCTCCATTCCTTCAATATGCTCTGATTCAGCAGACCCTTCCCCAGCTGCCATTTTCCTTTGAATGTGTGCATTTTGTTCACGCAAAGCTACAATCTGCAAAAGAAAGAAAAGAAGTGGTAAATATACGTAAGAAACCAGAAAAATACTGAGCAGGCAATTTTTCAAATCTAATTACAATTCAGTCCTGTGTTGGCCATTTGTAGTATTTGCAAAATTAGGTCATTATATGCAGAGAGGCTTAAAACCCAAACATACTAATGATATCTTAAGGCCATTAAGGATACAAAGGAAAAAATGACATGATAGTCACCACTGTCTTGTCTTCTATCCTGCTTTTGTGATGGACACTTTTTTTTTAACTTGAAAGATGAAACAGCAGTTAGCCATTGATTTTTTTAACACTATGAGAACAAGACTTACTCTTTTATACAGAATTCAATGAAAGCCAAACTTGTGCTATAGGAAAGCAGTACCAAGAGGCTATGAATCAAACCCAGGTGGTGTAAAATAAAGTGCTAGTTTTCTGTTAGTAACAGCAACAGCTTTTTACGTGATTTTTGTTAAGAAAAGCCTGTATAATAACACCCTCCTCTATTCATTGACTGTTTTAGCACCTATAGAAGAAGATTTTATTGTATTTAAAATATTGGTTATTTATGGGTAATGCTACTAAAATACCCATGCAGCTACTGAAAAATATTTTCTCTCTGAGTTTGTGGCTTACTCTCAGGCAATAAACAGCATAGAAAGATTTAGGTCCTAATTTTTTTTTTTTTTACATTGTATACTATGATAGGCTGGAAGATCTGGCTAATACGAGCAATAAATTTTGTTAAATTTTGCAGTTAGATATCTCCATATTGTTCTGCTTTTGTGAGCACATACAGTAAATGGTTTACCTGATGAATAACATTATGTATTAAACACAGTAGAACACTGGTAGGATACCATTTTTGGGAACCTGGTGTAAGTTTAAAGGCTTCTGTCACTATATTTTGTCTGCATAGGTCCTGAGTCAGAAACACCCTAAAAGAATGTCCTGTCCTAGAATACAAAAGCATGGGGTAGGAGGGACAATTTTAGGTAGTATTACCTGGTAAGCATATGCAGCAGCCACGATTTTGTGCAACATTTATTAAATCACATTCAGTTAAATTTAGTTCTAATTGACATTAAAAAAAACTTACTTTGATGTGCATAATTTAATTTCAATTTTAATTTTTTTTCAAATGTGTTTAAGTTATACTTAAGTGCTTATTTTAAAGACTATTTGAATCACTCTGACCAACATTTGACATGTAAGAGGGCCACTTTAAACAATTCTTCCTTAATATAAATGTTGAAAATTGCAGTAATATGAGATTCTAATGAGCAGGCTGATTCCCTGCTCACAAAAAATTCCAAGTTACAGCCCTTATAGAAGTCATATACTGCCACTGATTTCAGTGCCAAGACCAAGACCTGATGTCAACATTTCATTCAAGCAATTATAGGAAACTACAAGAGTAGGAATTAAAACTGTCTGAGACAATCTGCGTCTTTGGGGGTCATGCTCTGAACTTTAAAACATTTTGCTTAAATAAGGGAATTACGTCTGTCTCAAGTAACAGAAAAAGGACTGGTGTAATCTCATTGGCATAGTCTTGCTTTTTACACAATAAGTAATTCAATATTTGTGGTTTGTCTTCTGAATAGCTTCACTCACTTTTTTTTGTTTATGGTTCAAATAGTTCTCAAATCAAAACTGCTGAAATTATGGCTTCCACCAAACAAAATTAGCCATCAATTAGTGCTAAAAGATACTTTCAGGCAGAGTAAGTGAGATACTTCATCACACATATTATAAAATTTTGATTGATGTAGAGCAATTGCACATAATATTTAAAAAATGTAAAATCATAGGATATATTAATTGACAGGCATCAATATATCTGGCTTTTTCATATGATAATCTTTTTTTGATCCATTAAAAAGCAGCCATCACCATGCCTTCATTTTGAATTATCACCTGTATCAACACAAATCTTTAACAGCCCTTTAGCTGAATAAGTATTCTCTTTAAACACCAGTGCAAAACATTGTCATTTTATTAGTATTCAAAAGAGTTTAATTTTTCTTAGCCTCTATGGGGTTTTAGGTCCCACCACTTTCCAAGTAAGTAAATAAATAAGAAAAAAAATTAACTGTCCCTTTTAGATGACAGGCAAAATAATGCAATATTGTGTACAATTATTTGGAGAGTTTCTTAATTTTTTAATGCTTGGGAACAAACACTTTGCCAAAAATCCATCATTGTTAAACACTTCGGTTTCAATGATTTTATTACTGTAATGTATGCAGAGCAAATATTTACAGGAACAAAGATTATGAAGTCTGGCACATTGCAGAAGTTTCAGCTCTTGGGTAGTCAGATAACAAATCTAAACTGTGAAGAACCAAACAGCTAAATTGTTTTCATTCTTATTCTATTCTTGCCTTAATGAATATATTAAGGAAGAATTAGTGTTCCTAAGGAAGAATGGAAATTCTTCAGTGTCTTACAAGTAAAGATAAATTTTTGCTTTTTACTTTGTCCAAGAAAAAGTGTTTAATTGCTATCATACTCCTTTTTATTACTTACTTTTTACTGATTTAACTTTCAATATTGTGAAATTTTTTTGCAAATGTGCTCATTTAATCACTGAACCATTTGTGTAACCTTTTAAACAGGTTGCCAAAACATGGAAGATGGGTTGATGATCTGGGTGAAGACACAGATGACTAAATTTTTCCTAGGTAGACTCCAAAGCCTTTTAAATTCCTATGATCATTACAATAGCACACAGCAATAATAGCAGAGATCTAGGTAAGCAAATTATTTTTTCAATGCAGATAAATTTTTATAATATTATTTCTGAAAAATGCCTATTTGTTCCACTGATGTTTTTATGTTTATGACATCCACCTAAAAATATCTATGACAAAACACGTCCATATACAGCTTTCCAACTACCTCCATACTATCTGACCTCTGACGTTGAATTCCTAATGGTTTCCATGCTATGTTTTTGGTTTTGGAAAGTAAAAGGATTCTTGAGGATGACATCATAGCTGCTGAAATCAAAATATGCCCCCTCCCACTCCCATGCCCCAAGACAGATTGATAGTGAATAAATGTGGATAAATATCATTAATCTGTTTAGGATTGTTGTACCCAAAACTGGACAATCAACCTAAATAAACACTAAAGTCCAAATTGTATCTTCTAAAATATGATCAAATACATGACATTTTTGTCCTTATCAGTTTCTGCTTGTGTCAAATGATTATATTCCATTTCTGCAATCACAAACATTATCTTCCTATTTAGCACACTTGATCTGGACCACAGTAGCGCTTTTCAATGTGACTCTGAGCAAGAGTAAAATTTCAAGTCTTTCCCCAGTTGAGTCTAAAGAAAGTCTACTTTTGGCTGTCTGCTTTCTTTGCCAAGCTCATTCAGCAAAACTGAAAAGTTCTTTTTTGTTTTCTTGATTGAGAAAAATGAAGCAATCATTGTCAGTTTAAGAACAAAATGTAGAGTGTTACTTTTCTTGTTGGACCTTTCTAACTTTTGCATCTTAAGTCCATGAAAACACCCCTAATCTAAAAATACTCCTTCAGCTTGTTCTCTTGTGACAGGCATATTGATCTTCAACATTCTTCTTGCTTTTGCATATTGGTTTAAGACTCACAAGGCACATCAAAACCTTAAAGAATTTCTATTGATTTTGATTTTATCTTCCAGATGTCAAAGGAACTTCAGAACAAATGGCACAGTTTCAAAAGCCCTACTCTGTCATAATAATCCTGAACATAACCTTACACAGATTCTGCCTTTCTGTTTCAACTAATAAATAATTTCATTGTTCCTAAAGCCCAGCTTTTTGATTCTTCAATTTTGGTAAATAAAAATATTTATTTTTAAATAAATAACATCCACTATAATACCCATGTAAATTCCCTCTAAATTAGCAGAATTTGTTTCCATTATCTACAGACACCGTTAAATCATGGTTTTTTAAATGAAGTTAAGATTCAGCAATTCAGACTCAAAACTTGAACTGGTCTCCATTTCCGCAAATGGCCAAATCTGCATATCATGCCTATACACTTAATAGCCTGAATCCAGCTGTTAAGGGAATATTGATTTCAAATATAAAAATAGAGCCTAGAACAGAAGATGAATACATAAGGCAGTACTGATCTGAATAAGTCTCTCATCAGACACAAAATGAGGCAGGAAAAGCACTACTCTACATGTTTACTTTGGGTATATTGCAAATTAATTAATTGAAAATTATTTGATAGGTGTGAGATCAGAATCCATTTTTTAACATACAAAATCCTAAATGACCAGGTACCTCTGCTGCTGAAACTTGTTTGAATGGCCATTTTTTACCTCATTACAGTTTCAGTCTTCAGGCAATTAAGTGTTCTAGGAATACTTAATATACTTTTCTATATAGTGATAAGACAAAGCAGGACACCCTTAAACTGAAGGAGGGCAGGTTTAGCTTAGATATTAGAAAGAAATTCTTTACTTATAAGGTTCTGATGCCTCATCACTTTATGAACAGATTGCCCAGAGAGACTGTGGGCTCTCCATCCCTGGAGGTGTTCAAGGCCAGGTTGGATGAGGCTCTGGCATGGTAGAAGCCATTCCTGCCTGTGGCAGGGGAGTTGGAACTACATGATCTTTAAGTTTCCTTCCAAATCAAACATTTCTGTGACTCTGTGATTCTATAAAAGCAATATTTTAAGCTTTTGAAAAGCTGTTTTTCATAAACTTTTCCTACCTTCAATCACTGAATTTGTTTACGTCATCTTCCGACATTGAAACAAATCTCAGTATGGTTCAGTATCGTCGTCAAATGAACTGCACAAAACTGATGATTGGCTACATACACAGCATTTCAGTGAGAGAGAATACAAGATGCTCCTCAGGCTATCATAAATAGCACATTCTGATTTCATGAACAAAACCTTTAGATCCACACAAAGTCTTTTGAAACAGCAGACAAAAAGGAATCTCCATAAAGATGACTTTAGTTTTGAAATGCTTTAGTTTTTCAATTCAGCAATGCAGATTCTGAGCTTTGCAACCAGGTATGTTTAAAAGGGCAAATACAGAATTTGGGGTCTATTTTCACAATAGCTAGGAGTTAATATAACTATGGAACATACAGCATTGTAATCAACATTGGCCATATTTCAAGGGAACAAAATATAAGAAAAAATTAATTTCGGACTGAAAAAAATAAGTAGGGGTAGAAGAGAATGAAATCATCAGCCCTAACTTTGGGGGAAGAAAAATTTTTTTTATTTTTTTTAAACTTAGCACTTTGTCTTCTCCCCATTCAACAATGTAAACCAGAAAGAATCAGTCAAATTTTCATGTAGGGCTTTTTTAGCACAACTTTCACTTTTAAACTAAAGACTGACAACCTCTCAGCTAGGTTTATTTTCTATTTGCCTGGAATTTCAGTGTATTTTATTGCTGTGTAGAGGTGAGCTTTCTAGAAATATACACAATTGAGTCCTTTAATACCTGTCCTGACATATCAAGAAAAATACTACTTTATTAAAATAAAAAACTGTGTGAGTTATGAGTAATACATATTTTCAACCTATTTACATAATTAATTCTCCCTTTTTGAGATTGCTGATCTTTTATTAATATTGTTGTTTAACTTTCATTGTTATGGAGAAATACAAATTTTGGTGAAATCATCCTCATGAGGGAGCCTTGGAGATCAGACAATGGTAGGAAGTCAGACAGTAATGGAAACAGATCTTGTGTGTTTGTGGGTAGGTAACACACCGAGCTCCAGCCCTCACCTACACATCTTTTACAGTTTAAGTCTTTACCTCCTATGCTCCAAATTCTGTCAAAGACAGCTAAAGCCTCTTGCTCCTGCAGCTTTTGGCATGTCTTGATTATTTCATTCTTACGATCTTGATGCTGGCCCTGCTTTCTGCAATCCTGCTTGTATGATGAAGAGCACTTCCAGACCCTGTTTCACTTTGCTAAAGCACACACAATGAATGACAGCATGTAAAAATGACTGCAAATGCTGTGGGTCTGTGGCAGATTGCTGATTTAAAACAGAAAACATGAAACCACTAACCCCATGGTTCTTTACTGTTGATGGCCTGTGCTTGTGATGACTATTGACAAGGTCCTAGCTATCAGAGTTTCATGGACATGGCCCTGGAGGTCCCTGGTGCTGGTGGCAAGGGCGCTGTGACCCAGGGGCACTGTACAGCTGTGGCACTCAGCTGGCTGCAGCAGGGCACGGACAGCAGCACCTCCCACGCCATCACTGAGCCCTGACTGCCTGAACTCCAAATGTCAGGGTCAGCAGGTATTCTTGGGCTTTGGAAGTTGTAATACACTAACATTTGAGGCTGCTGATGAGGCAGTAGGGTTTACTAGTCTCCTTTGCTTCATTAAGAATTCTGGACCCAATCATTACTGTGTAAATAGCGCCTGTCTTGAGCTATTACACCTACTCCAGAGCACGCACCATTCATTTCTGGGGCAGCACTTGGAAAACGCAACAGGAGCAATTTAAAGCAATGGTACAGGTGCTACTGTGAGGAAGAGTACCTGTCAAGATTTTTCACAGATTACCAAGTGCATTTTGGTATGTTTTCTGCAGAAACCCTTATCGAAGTAAACAAAAATGTACTACTTTAATTTGTCACAAAATTTGTATGAAATACAACACAGTTAAAGAACTGTCTTTTACAGAGATGAGCACAATAGGAACACAGTAACAAATATCAATTACATGGTTGAATTATACTGTGTATTTGACACCTGCTGACTAATTTCTCTTGCTTTTCTTTTTCCTTACCAAGCTCAACAAAATAGTAGCAAAACCCTTGTTCTTTCATTATTACTCTAACAAAGACTAGCATTCAAAATCTCCAGAGTTCATTGGCAGGGTCTGATTTCCAGCTTGTCAGAGCTGAGAATGGATTTGGCAGAGATGTTATAATGGTAATTCTTTTCAACAAGTTATTGAAACATATATATGTAGTGTGAATGTATATATTTAATATTTATGTTAATATATACACAGATATTTGTACCTCTAAGCCTTTATGTAGTTGCTCTTAGTAGATAAAGAATTTAATTGAAAAGTACCCCTGTTCAGTGTATATAATTCAGTCTGAAAAATACTGCTCAGTTTGAAAAAGGGTGTTTAGCTATTTGCACTGCAATCTGTTTTCCTATTTTGATTACACCCATACATGTCCCTATGAGTAAAAGCAGTCTTCCCCAAATTAAATTTTTGTATTCTTTGTCTGCGTGTTGTCACCTAGAGATTTGAGATTCTTTAGGTTTATTTTGACTGGACATGTCTGTTACAAAAACCACTATTCTGCATGTATATCCAGTTTTATCACATTTTCTTATACAGTATATCTGTATTAAAATCACAATCTCTGCTACTGATTGTAGAAAACATGAAAATATAAAACAGATAGATAGGACATGAGAAATATCCAGAAAGGAAATGAACCTTATCCTAGAACTACAATTAAAAAATATCAAAGCCATGATCAGCATCTACAAACTGAAGAAATCCTAACTTAAGTTTCATTCCCTTTCTGATGAAATTGAATCTTGGTAGAGTGAGTAACAGTCTGTATTTCAAGTATTAAAACCAAGTGTACCCATTAAATTTCAGTCAAGATCTCAATACTTTTCAATAACATTCTTACTGGTAGTAAATTTTTTCCCCCAGGTTCTTCCAGTAAAGATCAAGGATATGGGCTTCTCTGATACAAATTTTATCTATTTTTTAATTATGAAGGACATTCCTAGTACATGGAATTTCTAAAATGATGTTTTTTTCCTAGGATTATTGCAGAATGTAATCTAAGATGACAGCCTTTTCTAATGCAGATGAAAGATACATGTGGTTTGTTTTTTTTCCTTCTTTTTGTATGTAACCACTTATTCTACATGATTAAAGGTGTTGACTCCAAACTCTTCAGGTGCCAAGTTAAGCAAGAAGTTCATTTTCTAGAAATGGAACCAAGTCTAATCCTCTATAGCTCCTCCTATAATAATTTCACCTATGCACTGATGGTCCTCTATAGTATTATGGAAGATTATTTTTTATTTACTAATGTTGACATTTCCTAATCAAACCCAAAATCTTTTTCACATTTTTGAATTCCAAGTAAAATAATTTCTATATTTCTTTCTTTTACAGGCATATGTTGGCTTGTTGTTTGTAAGTCTTTCTAGTTAATCAAATTATAATTTTGCAGAATACTCTTCGAGCTGCATGTGTACTGTAGGGTTGAGTTGACCCAATAGGAAAACACAAATGATACATTTTCTGGTTCATATGTTAATGGGAATATTGATTAATAAATATGAACCTAGCAAAGCTTAAAGTTGATTTTATTTTTTGACCCATGTCATAAATTTAAATATTTTATACAAATTCAGCATGTAAGGTCTATCCATACATTAAAAATTATTATGGAGAGTAATAAGCATAAAAGATAATATGATCTATAGTATCTTTATACTATGATCTATAGTATCTATACTATTTAAAATCTGATTTGAGAGTTAGTAGATGATCTTAAAAAATCATCTAATATTTAACAAATTTAAAGAAAATTGAATAATCATTCCAAAGGAGCACATTGAGCAAATGTTAAAACAATACATAATTCCAGCTGATTAAGAACAAAGGATAATGGGTATGTGTTTTGCATTTTCATCAACATGGATCTGCAAAAAGATAATTAACAGTAAAGAATCATTTTGTCTTACAGTCCTATATTGCAAGTCTAATTCTTGCAATGAAACTATCTTCTACTTGAACGTCTCATTTGACAAATGTCAAATGACAAATGTCAAATGACCCCAAAGCTGACACAGACAGAAAGATAACCAGCTATGTTCTGAAACATGAATTCATAACTCCAATGCAGAATAAAATAGCATCCATTTCAAAGTTTATGATTCCCAAAATAACAGATCAAAGAGAAATTATATATTCTTTCTGATGTCTCCTGAAAGGCACGCTGTGAATACTGTGAGCAAATTAAACATTAGACATTAAAATTTCCATGGATATACTTTGAAGACGTAATAGTGACCCCTACAATGCATGTCAGCTAAGCACCTCTTTACCCATGCACTACATTCTTTACTTTAAGAATTTGATATGTTGAAAATAAGGCATTTTCTAACTAGACCTTATGAAATCAGGTCTAGTGAGGGTTGCATTCCATTGATTTGTTAAGCTCCCTAAACAGATTGCCAAACAGATGACATTAAATCCAAACTGAAATTATCCTGGTGGCTAGTCTCATGCTGACTATGAAAAATCCTAAACTAACCATATACAAGTAACCTTCCAATTTCATTAATCTCCTGGAGTTTTCAGGTGTGTTGGCAAATGATTGTGAAATATGTTGAACTACACATCTGGCTTGTGTGATCCCTGTTCTCTCAGCTTGTATTTCTTTGGCTGCCATGCTATTTCCTCTTTCTCCCTTTTTTCTGCTTTGGGTGAGGATTGTGTGATAAATTAGAAATCCACAAAATCTGTGCTGCAAACTCAGAGCTTTTCTCTTTTGTAATTCCCTAGAATAAAGTAGAGGAGATCTTTTTATCAGTCTCTGAGGCATCTTCAGCTTCCCAGAGCTTTGTCATATATTGATCTATTTGTTGCTGTTGTGCAGAAATGTCAGGCATGCTCTGTGATCCCTCTTTACTGATTAATGTAAAACACTATAGAGACCCGCAAAACAACTCAGCTCAACCTCATGAGATCCAGAAAACTGTCCATACATGCAGATTTATGGCATAGTGGTTGTGTTGTTTGATGATGAATAGTGTGTCCTGTGGTTATTTAGCTGCAGGACCTCATGGAGAGCACAGTCACCTCCTTCCTGCCTGCAGCCCCAGCCTCTCCTCCATTAGGAAGCCAGGCATGGAGCTGGGCTGAGGGGACATGTACCCAGTGTTTAACTCCCAAGCATGGCTTACAGTACAGGGAGTGTGGTAGGATTCAGACAGTGTACCAGGATTTGTGCAGGGTCTCAGGACAAGGATTGTGTGACAGAATGTGCACCTGAACAGATGCCACTACTGCCATAAGCTGTCAAAAATCAAGTTATGCAATTTAGCCAAGTCCATCTATCAATACTTATGAACCCATTAACTGCTGGATTGCATCCTCCTTCTTCTGCTGTAGAAACAACTGACCAGTCATCCCAGCCAAGCTAAACTCTGTGCTTTTAGGAGCAAGAATATTGAGAGTATCAGATGAGCCTGAAGCCTCTGAGACACTTTACAGAGCTCTTGTGGTAGTAAAAAGAGTTATTGTTGCTTGCCACATCTTTGCACAGGTCGCTCTGTAGCTGAGCTTTACAGTAGTGCTGTCCAGTCAACATCTGTATGAGCCATGGGACACCATGAGACAAATTTATGCTGTTAAGTGCTGTGGAGCAGGAACCACGTTTCAGTATTTTTTTCCCCACAAAATGGCATCGTGCTCTTTTACTGCAGGTCTGTTGGGAGGATTGTAATGTAGTAATAATCATAGTAAAAAAGTGCAGTACAAGCCCTTCAGTATGGGAGACAGAATCTATTGCTACTAAATAAGCAACTATATATTTGTATTTCTGCAGCAATCTAACTTGGAATTAAGATTCAGCCACAGTTTTTAGTGCATAGAAAAATACAATCTCCTCAAAGGCAAAAGTCTGAACACTTAGACAAGTATTAAAAAAATGAGAATATATAATTTAAAACCGAAAAAAAGTATGAGTATTTGTAATAGCATTTGTAGTCAGATTTATTTTTTCATTACAGTAGCAGTACCTAATTTGTTTTCACAATGAGCAATCTATAAAACAAATGCTTTTAAAACACAGACACATGAAAGAATACAGTGGAATAGATTTATACTCATTTTGATAAAGATGCTAATTTTATGGAAAGTTTGTGCTTCAAGGTCTAAAGGAAAAGGGGAATTTTTAATCTCCAGTCATCATTTATTCAGTAAAACAAGACATTAGATCACCCAAGTTTCTAATCATGGGGGACCAAGGTTTCATTAAATCAAATATTTCTGTCAGACATAAAACAGAAGTAGATTTGAAGAGATTTGCAAAAATATTTCAAACATCAATCTCACTGCTCTTTTAATGTATATTTAAACAATTGCTTCATAGCTGCACAGCAGGTTTTGAGAGAGGATAAAGAATGAGGAAGTATCAAGTCACAGCTTGACATTGCTTTTTTACCTTTTCCCATGCTCTCTTAAGAATTATTTTATTAAACCTAAATTTTTCTTTTCCTTTAATGCAAATAACAGCTTACAAGGGTTTAAGAGCAAAGTATGCATGCTCTTCTTGCTACACAGGGATGTGTCATAACAAAACACTGACAGGCTGCAAACAATCTCACGGTATTTTTAAAATAAGCAGAACAAAACTCTACTCTTCAATGATAAACCTGTGACACTGGGATTTACTCTAGTCACAAATCTTTATATAAAAAAATCCCACAAAGAATTTTACAAGTAAATAAAATGAAGAAGAACTAGTTAGCCATGACACAAAGTTCTGAGAAAAAAAATCAGAATTGCAGTGGAGATCCTTAGTAGCCAGAGTTTTTCATCTCAGTGCAAGGGTCTGAGTTCTTCCTTAGCATTATAACTGAAGCAGCTGAAGTCATTCATACTTGGGATCTTAGAATATTTAGAAAATAGAACCAGAAAAAACAATTGTCTTTATGACATAAAATTCTAAAGAATACAAACATGTATAGAAAGAAATACATACAAGCTAGCAAATATTAAATATCAAACATTTTATTAAAACTATTAATCACATTGTCTTTGTGAAGGAATAAAAACCTTCAGTCTTCAGCTACATATTTCCTTAAGTGCTTTAGGAACATGTGAGCACAGCCCACAAATCCTTTCTTACAAACTGGTATCTTCTAAAGAACACACAGGAGACATTCAACTCAGACAAAATGACAGTGCAAAGGGAGAACGTGACATTGGTATTTTAGGATTTTTTACAGGTGGCCACATGCTAAATGGATATCAGGATGTCTTTTGAAAACACCCTAAGACATTTGGGTAGCAACACATTCCTGCTCTGCAAAATTGTTTCAGTGAAGTAGACCAAAGTTGGTGAATGTATTTAATATATAATTTCTGCACTGCACACACTACACTGTGGTAAAGTCATAAATAGGCTAAATTCACTATGATTTTTGTCTAAAACCACTAATAACTGCAAAATCATTATCTGCTGTCATGGTAGAAAATGTATGTTCTTTTAGTAGCCAAAATCTGAAGACTTTTCTCTGTGGTAGAAATTTATGGAAGTTGTACTGAAAAGCCACTCTTGCAAATGCAGTAGTGAGCTTCACCTCTAATATGTCAATAGAAATTATTGTTCTTCTGTTGTTATGTTGCTAGCTGGAAAATGCATTGCAGTTTAGACCTATTCTGCTCTATATTTTAGTGAAACATTAAATTAGTGAAAAAAGGTTATGGCAATGCAAAATCAATCCTGCTGCTCTCAATAATCACAAAGGATTTTGGTGCTTTTTTTTCCCTCTGAGAACTCAGATTAGAATTAATTGAGGACATAAAATGAAATACTTATGGCAACTTAGCTGACTATTTCTTGTGCTTAGTTCTCTTCCACTTTGTAAAAACATAGGCAATGAAGGCTGTAGTGCTGCTGTATTAATTTTCAACCTCTTCAACTGCCATTCTATGCATACTAATTGAAACATATAGAGAAATAAATTAATGCAGTAAAGCATGTAGTATAAGAAATAATCACCAAAAAAAAAAATCATTTTGCATCATTGCCACATTTAAAACTTAAGGCCAACAATAACTTTTTGCAGAGGTAACATTTAATTAGATGGCTAAGGTTAAAGGCAGATTAAAAAGCAATTATATATAGCACTTAAAATTACATTTCAAATCAAGATATTTTTAATTATGTGCAACTTTGCAGAAAAGATATATTTTGCTACATTTACATAGGCATTTAAATTAAAGTTCAGATGACAAAGAATATCTCTTCAGAGTCAGACCTCTGCAAATCTATAGCTTAAAAAGAAATTTTAAAAAATAACATGTAGAAGAGAGTTCAAAAGGCAGTTGCAAGCTTGCAGTTGCACCATTCTGAGAAAGTATGGTACTGTGAAAGAAATTACTATAGAGGAAGGCTGTTTCAGATTCTTTTCAAAAAAAGATGTATGCTTCATGTCACCAGAAACATACAAGTCATCTGCCTCGCCTTCAGAAAATAAAAAAGGTCCCTGAATTCCACCCAATTTTATCCAAAATTTTGATAGCAATTATTTATAAATTCTGGATTGTTCAGTTTTTGTATAAATCACATGTTCAAGAAATGCACATCTATTTTTCCTAGTAAACTATTCATTTTACATCACTTTTACTCTAAAAATCACTTAGAAATGTAATTACACAGAAAGCCTAAGGCCTCCAAGAAACCCCTGTAAAAAAAAATGCCTTAACCTAACTGGAAATGAAAAATCTAGGCATGGAAATACATTTTCATATGCAACCATGGGTAAAAGGACAAGCCACATTTAGCTAAGACTTCTCTTTGAAATGCATATGCATATTAACTAGTACAGAATATTTCATTAGCAGTAGTGATAGCATAGTCATGTCTGCAGCATCCCTCGTGGTCAGAGCCAAAACTGTCCTCAGCTGTAACTGTTTTACTGCAGTTTTTACTGTGTTCTTGATTTGCCCTCAACAGCAGAAGTTTGGCAATTAACAGGGTATTTGGAAGTTCTTTCATGAATAAGTGGATATTTTCTGCTGTCTCTGGTATGGAACATAAGAATCAGAAATTTCAAACCATCCTCTCTTTTCAGTGATGTAAATAATTTATGAATGCTTTCATAAATGTTGAAAAATAGGCATTGGGGTACCCTAATGAATAAACTGACCCATTGTCTGGAAGAAACCCATTGCCTAAACAGGAGAGTGTGTGCAGTTACATGAAGCAGTGAGCTATGATCCAAAACACCTACAAGATCTCTGAGAGCTCCAGGAGTTAAATTTAGCCTCAAACTCAAGCAAACTTTTGTAGAAGCAATTGTAACAATGAGGCTTTAAAATGAAGCCTGAGTGTTTTAAAATATAATCTACGTGTCAGTTGACAGAGGCAATAAAATGTTATTTGGCATTTGGAAATAGCATTGGCAATTGGAACAAATGCTGAGGAAAAGCATATGGTAGTACAGTGATATATGCAGTCAAATCAGTACTTTCTGCAATTTCATATTCTCCAGTCCCAATGTTTTCTAGGTTCCTAAAGTTCCATTTATTCCTTTGAGGTAATGAATGTAAGTAAAGCTATATTTTTCATGCCACAGTTTCTATTAATGAGGAGAGATGGAAAAGTCAGCATATTAACTGGAAACAAAATAGGGTTTTGGAATACCACTTATCATATGATTCTTATTAGCACATAAAGATGTTGCAAGGGATGGATAATTGTCTAAAATTAACAGGAGAAAATTTATGGGCAAATGAAGCACAGTCATTAAAAAATTAATAATTCCAGTATTGTATTAACTAAGTATAATGCTTGATTTTACAAAAAAGCCTTGGAAAAAAGCTTTAAAAATTGTTTGGTTTTTGTTTTCTTTTAACTATTTGTTGAAGGCTCAAGGAAGCAGGGAGATCTGTCAGAGGAAATGGCAGCAGTTGTCATTTAACACTTCACATTGCTGCAGAAATGGATTTAAAAGTGTCACTATGGGTCATGGTCTATAATCTGAGTACTCTTGAGCTGTGGAAGCTGCTAGCCTTGGGTTTCTGGGAATGTATGGCACTAATGGCTAACCTTGCTGTGTTTTTTACATGTGTGTAGTTTAGCATACTTTTAAAAATTATTCACATTTGTAATGATAATAGGAGTATCTCTAAAACTGAAGAACAAAAGTAGTTATCTTGTCAGTATGTTCAACATTAAAGTTAATTCCCATTAAGATCATGAACGACAAAATTGTGAAGATAACTTCACTTCACTTGCCAACGAGACTCATTCTTCTCAAATTAGTGTGTAAAAAGGAAGCTAGTTAGCAAATCATTGTTCAACCTTGCAAATATTCATACACTCACTGAAAAACTTCACATTTCCCTTGAAAAATAATCACAGAAGAATATTTATTCTGAGCTTCGTTATTGGATGTCTCACTTGCAGCTTGTCTAATACCTAACTGTGAATTATAACCCTCAGTAATAAAACTGTTTGGAGACACCATAGGTTACATGGAAGAAGATGAGAACCAGCATAATTTTAAAAGCACCTAAGGGGTAAGAAAATGTAGCTATGCTTTACAGTAATTTCAATTAAAAACAGAAGGGAAATTTCTCAAAAAATTGTTAGTATCTTTATTCATCTTGTCTACAACAGATAATGATCAGGAAGTCTCCACTTGTGAACTAATAATAGCTTTGAGTGTAAGCAGAAATGAAAAAAAAAGCAGGATGAACATGGAATTTTATTACTGCAGTTATCTTGCCCCTGTCTGCACAAAAACTCACTAACAGCAATTCAGTTTGCTGCTATGTACAATGGCCCCCTCCACAATCCCTAATCAGCTGCAGCAAAATAAAATATATAGTCAAATAACCTTTTCCCCTAGGAAAACATATATTTAAAGAATTTTTAATCCACTCTTTAATAAAATATAAGCTTTAATAAAATATAAGCTCATGAGACGCAAACCCTTCTCTACTACCCTTGTGTAAAAACATGTAAACATTAGCTACACAAGCTGAGTTCCCCCCACAGGTCCAATGCCCACCCCAATTTCTCTGGGGTTTAGAGTTCAAGGTGTGTTGCTACTGCCTATCCAGTGTTAAGTGCTTTGCAAGACTCTGTTAGCATCTAGAGCTGAAATCAGCTTTGCCAGTTACAGATGATTTCAGTCTCTTTTTTATGTGTGCAGTATGCCACAAAGACTTAAATGAGAGCTTAGTTACCACCTAATGATGGAAAACTGCAGTTCTCTCCCAGTTTTCGGGGCTATTTTAATATAAGAACATTTTCAACAAGTACTCAGGACTGTCTGCATTTCTCACTGTTGCTGTGTCAGAGTCACAACCACAGGCTTTCAAGAAGAGGGAAAATATTAACATATACATTTCTGCTACTTTTTATCTGCTACTTGTCATAAACCTAAACATAATTTGTTAAGTCGGGGAACCAATTTACTGTCATCATTGTATGTTTAGATACAGTCCTGAATATAGTATACTCTCAGAATAAGTATGAGAAAATGGGTATGAAAGAAAATACTAATTCTCCTGGGAGAACAGACACCAAGACAGGACTACAGAATTTACTGAAAACCATATGTTCAATTCCCCTAGAAACTTAGCCCTCTTATTTTCATATATAGTGCAATAAAGATTTAAAGTGTTTTATTGCTTGTGTATTCACCGTGGAATTTAGCATAAAACTGGACTTAAATACTGCAATGCTCTAATTAATTTTGTCTTACTCAAATAACCAATTGTGTGCAAATTATCTCTTGTTCAAATACATAACTGTTTGAAAATAATCTGCTTGTTCTCTTCCACATCTCTTCCCATTTCACTCTTCTTTCATTATTATTGAATTGAATGTTTTTAACAGTCCCTCATAGGAAACTGGAATAACAATATTCAGATTGTGTTAGTGGTCATGTTATGCTTGATTGATTTAGTGTCCTTCTAAATGTCTTCAGTGTCATGTAGACACAAACATTGTTCAATATTACTAAGGATTTGGGTCAGGAAAAGCTATGGAAGTCCTATTTCAATTTAATTTCATTATGCATGCTTTTATTCCTTACTGTCAAAAGAGTTTCATTAAATTTTTAAAATTCCAAATATCCAGGCAACTCTCTAAAGACCTGGTCCTATGCCCAGCCAAGTGAATTTGGATTTAATTGGATGATGAGCAGGAGGGATTGGAGCAGTGTGATGCATCTCAGTTGGCTCGACTGACAAAAAGGACTGCTTGCTATTTAATAAATGCTAGTGAAAGTAACAGAATACACAACATAGTATAACTAGATTATTTGAACAAATTTTCTGGATCTGTCTGAAAGAAGAATCTTATTTTTTAACAGATAAAGTGCAGTTACTTCAGAGAGAAAAGGGATTAATCAAAACATCATATTAATAAGTTTATATATATTTTATTTTATTTTTTATTATACTTATAATAAATAAGTACTAATATCTTAATTGAAGATCCTGCTTTTAAGAAGTAACTTTAGGAAACTACCTTTTCCAGTTTAAATTAGTTTAAAATTCTTTAGGAGTCTCTACTTTGTCACACATTATTCCGAATTATGAGTATTCCACTTTTCAAGAATTGTTTGGTAGCATTTGAGTTTAGTTTGTCTGTGGCTTCTTTCAGTTTCTGTCTTAATCCTGAATAAAATGACACCTCAAAATGGCCATAACCCAGAATAGTTTTCATTTAACTTGCTTATCTGACTTATTTTTAACAGTGAGAAGCACTTGAAGCCCAAGTCAGGTGGCTTCAGAACACGAGGGGAATGGTAAAGTCACCAGCAGACTTCATTTTTTATATTATCTGGCCTCAAAATCACCTCTCTAGGGTGCAAACTTTCTTTCTATATGAGTGTAGTGTACAGCTGTTAAATGCTAACAGGTTTTGCTGTTCAGCCTTTCAAACAAAAGAGAACAGTCTTCAGCAGGAAAAAACTCTCTTGTCCAAGTTCACAATAGTTACATGGCACCAGAGTACACCATGATACCCTGCAGCTAAAAGGGAAGAGACAAACCTACATTTCACAGTCATCCATAATCCTTTCTTCATCAATGTTAACATTTCTATAACGAGTATATATATACGTGTGTGTGTGTGTTTTACTTAATTTTATAGTGAAATGGAAATTCAGGTTATTGAATTCTTTATAGTATCTGACATGTTTGTTGGTTCACTCCTTTTTAAAGTCCAATAAGAAATTTGGGAATCTTTTACTAGCTCTTGGATTTTGGCTTGCTCACAAGGGAAGAGAAGGAGGAAATAAATCAGTAAACAGATAGTTGTATTAATCTTACAAGCACCTTAAACAAGCCTCACTGAGAAACATACTCAGAATGTAATTTTTCTTTAGTTTTGTTTCATTTTGGTTTTGTTTGTTTGTATTATTGTGGTTTTTTTCTAACAGTTTTGAATAAAGTGACAGGGAACACATGGGACAGAGTATTAGAGAAATTTAATCTCAAAAGGGGAGAAAGTGTTTTATGTTACCTCCTGGTTAGCAGCAGCTAGTTCTTCTTCCAGTGCAGAGACTCTTTCTAAAGAAACCCTCAGTCGTTCCCTCACCTAGAAGAAAAATCAAAATATGTGCAGTAACGTAATTTCTATTAGTCTTTAAAGATTATATAATCTGCCATATGCTCTACTGTATGCCCTGCCACTCCATTTGCAGGCATGTGTGTTGCACCCTTTCATGAGACATACTGTGTAGTAAACATTGAAACCTAACTACAGGAAAACTTAACCCATTACAATAGGTGTCAAACTTAAAATGCCGCTCTGCTGTTCCACAGTCTGCCTGGAATTTTATGGAATACACAGAAAATGAAAATATTTTAAGACCACATTAGGCATAAAAATAAAACTTTCACAGACATCTTTTGCAAAGGATAAAGAAAAAAACATTTTCAGATGTTTTAAGCTCACGCCATGGAAGATAAGTAATCTGTTTATAGTAACTGAATGCAATAAATTCATTGAAAAATAACTTGTAGCATTGCCTTCAGGCCCATATACTAGAGATCTTTTCTATCATCATGCATTTGTTTCAGTGTTGCAAAAAGTCATAAACAGTATATACTCTCATAAGCAGAAAATTCCTCTGTGTTTGCAGCAGTTTCATAAATAACCTATTCTGTTCCAAAGATGCTCATTATCTCAATTATTACCAGTATTGCTAATTATTGATTATTAATAGTTAATACTAAATTAATACTAAATGTGCCTGAAGACACCATCAGAGCTGATTTGAGTGCTCTGGCTCAGTGTCAGCTGGTGTAGCTCATGTAACCTAAGCCATCAATGTAGCTGCATTCTCCCAGTAGAACCAAAGGCAAGTCAGACCTGAAGTGACCTCCAGTGCTGCGTGTGACTCTCTCCCCTGACTGTTAAGGGACCCTGTGACTATCCTAATCTACAGAACTTCATTAGGCACCTCGCAATAAATGAGTTTATAACCTGGCTAATCAGTCAATACTCAAGGTTCTTTACATGTTCCAGCTACCCCAGAGCAATGCTGTTCCAGCTGCTGCTACACAGAGGTTTGAGGCCATCAGCAATGTTTGCTGGCTAAGGTAGCATATTCTATTAGACCAAGAGATGTAGCTGGAAAATAAAGCAAAACAAAATCAGTCTTTCATTTACAAAGAAACATGGCACTTTTTCATTCTTCACAAATACAGGAGATCCCTAAAAGAGTTGTGTATGTCCTAACATTTTCATATTTTTTCCAGTGATAGCTCTTAGTCTAACAAATATTACCTTTCCTTACACACTTCATTTTCATTTACTATGGATAGAAATGAGATTTTGCAAACAGATCACTATATTCCAAGAATGGGTTAGACTTCAGTAGATGAAAATTAGTTAGCAAGACTATAACACAGCATGTTCTCTTGACTTTAATACTGACTAAATCTAAAGATGAAATACATATTCAGGAAATGAACACTTAGTAATAAAACTATTTACCTTTTCTAATAATTGCAAATATAGATTTTATTCAGTATTTTGAGGCTTTTGTTCCTCTTTACATAGCTTATTTAAAACAACTAGTGAGAGGTGTAGCCCTGTCTTCAATGGGCCCAATTTCAACTTTTCTAACCACAATGGGAGCAGGTGTATAACAACTTCTTAACAAAAATCTCAGGTAAGTTAAAAGAATCTCAGATAAGATTAAAAAAAAACCAATGGAAAATGACAATCATATTTCTGGCTTCAATTCCTTTGCCTGTAAGTGCTGCATTGGGACAAAATGATTGAGACAAAATTCACAAGCAGGCAGTTGTTAAAAGTCAAACTGAAATACAATGAGTTGGCAACTTTAATTGAATTTTTTTCTGAAACCTCCATGTATTCAAACCCAAGTGTATTATAATAGAATTATAAAAACACATTAGTTAAAAAAAATACATTATAATATGTCTAACACTGACATTCACTTTGAATGGTGCTAGAATTTGCAAACCAGCTAGGCCAGATTACTGAGGATGTCACTGCTCCACAAGGAGCTGGAATCAGAATTATCCTTAAACTTTACAACCTGTGGCACTATGGAAATGAATCCTGGTGGGTTTTATAGCCATTTTAGAGCTTGTAAACAACACTGCCTCTAAACAGCAGACACCTCTGGAGATACAATTTTTATGTGGCACTTCAGGAAAACTAGGCAGATAATTAATGTTTCTATTCTGACTCTTACATTCAAATACTTTTTGTTCTTGACCTATTGCCAACAACATTGAACATTACCAGTGTAAGACAGAGCAACAGCTGGAAGTTGTTTCCTTTGTCCTGCCTTGCCTTATCTTACCTCAGCTTCCTCCCACATACACATTAATACACTGCCTTTTTGTTATAATGACCTAACCAAAATTGCAGCCTGATGGCTCCTACTTGTTCTCCAAATCTAACAGTAGCTAAAGGAACTGAAAACAACTCTGCTTGGGCACAGAAAATCTTTTTCCCTTTTGTCTGACCAGTGAACACCAAATTCAGATTCCCATTTGCCATACTGACGTTGGAAGGGCTGCAACTAATTCTTCATTTTCAAACATGAATAACAGCTGTTAAAGGGAAATGTTTGCTTCTATTAAAAAAAATAAAGAGTTACATCAGCACTCTGATCTGAAGGAGAAATCTGCTCTGGTTTATAACCCAAAAACTGTAACATTATTTCTCATTTTACATTTCTTTCTCAGTCATACACAAATGTATTGCAAAGCATTTTTTAATTGGATTCCATATTCAAATTTATGTTTACAGCAAAAAAAAAAAAAACCAAAACCAAAAACATCCCAAACAGGACCATCCTCATTTCTGAGAGATGCAAGAAAGGTTGTTCTGGGTCACCATCTTGTTAAAGAAAAAGTAGCTGTTACAAATGCAAACTATTTTTATTTTACCATTTTTGTTTGTTTGTTTGTTTTTTCATATGATGAATGCCAATTATTTTCTGGAAGTGTGAGTAAGTGGGTAACTATAGTTAATAAGAATTATCTTAGTGAAATCATGTGTATCACTTCAGAAGTTACTCTGCTTAAATTTCATATGATTCTTCAACATATTTCTATTTTCTTGGGCACATGATAGAGCTTTACTAAAAAAGGTTTCACAAAGTAAGACTCATCAGATGTCAACTGATCTAACAGAAATGCTATCATAAACATTTTTAAAGGACAAATACCTGGAGAATAGAAGGGAGAACTTATAGCACCTTCCAGTTTCTAAAGGGGCTTACAAGCGAGCTGGAGAGGGGCTTTTTACAAAGGTCGGTAGTGACAGGACAAGGTGGAAGGAATTTAAAGAAAGAGGAAAGATTTAAATTAGATATTAGGAAGACATTTTTTATTATGAAGGTGGTGAGACACTGGAACAGACTGCCCAGAGAAGCTGTGGATGCCCCATCCCTGGAAGTGTTCAAGGCCAGTTTGGATGGGGCCTGGAGCAACATGGTCTGGTGAATGGTATCCGTAACAGAGCAGGGGGTTCAAACTGGGTGGTTTTAAATTATTTCCTCTCAACCAAAACCATCTTGTGATTTTATGATTGTAATGTCACAGACACAGCTGAAAAGGGTTGCTCTCTCCATGTCAGAAGGTGTATCCAACATATGCCCAGATGACTAGGTATTCTTCTGGCTTTTAAATGCAACCACATTATCTTTAAATGTAACATAGTCAATGTCATGTTAGCACTGCTGTCAGTGCAAAATATCACCCATCTTTCTCTGTCTCCTAGCAACTGCTTCCCACTTTTTTGCTTGCTGTCAAATTCTTTCTTCATTCTCTTCAGATCTGCAGCCCATACAGAGCTTTTTAAAAAACATTTGCACACTGGAATTGAATCACTTTTTTCCCATGAACAGTCTATTGAATAAAAGTTCTTCTAGTTACCTGCTAATGAATAAAAAGGTAGTGACCATGCTGACACAAATGGGCTAATTTTCTTTGCAAGAATATGAAGTATTCTTTACTGCCATTAATCTCAAGAGAACCAGTGGTTTTTTTGATTCTTAGCTAAGACAGTATCATCTGGTAGCTGCTTTCCACTGTGAAGATCAAAAGGACACTTTTCTTACAACTCTGACCAAAAAATGGGTTTGGAGAAGTTGCTTCTTTCTTTCTTGATACACATTTTGAAAGTTGAACCCAAAGTTTAAAGCAAAATAGGAAAAATGTCTGCAGGACAACAAACATGTTCAGATAGATATTAGAAGCCAAATAGAACTATAGAAAGGCATAAGTAACATAATAAGTTTTGTGCCTTTTGTTCTTCCTGAATTGCATATAAGGACTATGTATTTCCTGACCTACTCTATGTCTGTTCTAACAATGCAGTTAACATGAGCTTCTATTTTTCATCCAGCTCTAATGATTTCTAGGATATATTGTCTTCACTTGCTCTTTTATAAGCAATTCCACGTGTATCCATATATAACATCACAAAATAGTTTGTAGTGCTGCCTTACATTAGTTCCACAACTATTCATTGCATTAAAAAAACCCCTCAACAAAGCTATGAGCTACTTAGCAGCAGTGAGAGAAGTGTTTGAGATCTGTAGCATTAAGAAGGACAGGGTGAATAACTGAAGGGAGGTTTCCACTCTATGAATACTGCTGCAAATTTCACCTGACTTATACAATAGCAAAGGTTATAAGAAATGTTAAGTCAGAATTTCACATTGGTCCTATCCCAAATCACTCCTAAGTTCTAGTGTATAAAACTTCACACTTTTTAAACAATTTTCATTGTCATTTAACCTAACCTTACACTTAGGTAAAACAGTCACTGAATTGAACTTCTAACAAGATTAAAATTTAAAATTGCTAGCAGAACTGCCCACGTGCTTTAGTTTTTTATTTCTAAAAATGTTAGCATGATTAGATATACAAATTTTTTTAAAATATAGCATCTGTCAAATTAAATTTCTAAATAATAATAATAACAGTAATATTAAAGAATACAGTTGGTCTGGTATCAATTTCATTTGCTGTGACACAACTTACCCAAGAAGACACAATAATATTTTTCTGAGGGACACAGGTAATGGTAAAAATTTCTAAAGTAAATTAACTCTGTCCTTATCCCCATGCCCTAAAGTGAAAATCCTCACAAAATACACTAAAAGTTCAAAAACAGTCTGTGAAGACTTTTTTTTCTTTTTGCACTACTAAGGTCTAGTCCAGATAATGGAGTAAGATTAAAAGCCTACTCTTACTACTCCCTACTGGGTTCAGCCAAACAGGACTGGCTCTCTCACGTGGGAAGCTTGTGACAAGCTTTCCTTCTCCAGGCTTGTGGCTTGTGGATAATGAGAGGGATCCTGAAGGAGCTATCAGATTCTGAAAAAACTGCAACGACAGCCATGTTTTCCCAGAATAAAGCATTCACAGCTGTGATCTCTCTGTGGTGATCTGTGTTTTGGACAAATGGTAAAGGCAGAGCCCAGACTTCATGTAATAGATAGAAAGTCAATAGACTTTGAAATAAGGTATCACTCCTGATTCTTTTTATTCTTAGGCAGGCCTGCCTAGAAACTGATATACTTTATTTATCACTTTCCAATCTCTTAGTAGGTTTCATTGCATTTTCTTATAGTAATGAGGGGGGTTTGGAAGTTCTTGTACTGTGCATGTAGCAATCCTTTCATGATCAGTCAAATTTTGTGGCAGAGCTTGTAACAACACATCAAGATGTTTTAGTGTAGGAAGTGAAAACATGAAATAAAATTTGCTTTTAGGAAGAATTTTAAGATTTTCTTCATGCTTTTGTAAGATTAAAGGGCAAGACTTCTCATGAAAATATTTTGTTATGCTTTTCCAAGAATGTAGCTACATTAATAGTTGCAGTGTCAACATTTTTTGTCTAGAAAAAAAATTAAAGAAAATTTGGCATTATTCATTTGCAAAGGATCATGATATATTTCCAGTGCACTTTTGACAGTTTTTATTATGCTTTATCCATTAACCTACTTCAGCTTTGTGTGCATTTTCTGATGGGGCACTGTTTACTTTGCTGTTACATCAGTGTATCATAAGTCATAGGTTTTTGGCTCATTTTACTGTGAGATTCTGCCTGCAGGTTTCCTCTGAGCACAGCAGCAGAGTCTGTGCAAGTGAGGCATTACCCACAATACAGAAGACAGAAGTCAAAGGCAGTAGATTGACTCCATGCATGGATGCCAAGAGACTTGATTACTTTGTCATAGAAAGGCCTTTTTCAACTTCCCAAGTAGCACAAGTCAGGGAGATTCCTGATGAGTGGAAAAGTCACCAATGTTTTCTCCTTTTTCATGAAATACAGGAGTTATCCTGGAAAGATCCAGGAAAGTGAAAGCTGGCCAGTGTAGGGAAAGCCATAGAGCAAATCATCCAGGAAGCATTTTCAGGCACATAAAGGACAAGATGGTGATTGGGGAGAGCCAGTATGGCCTTGTCAAAGCCAAGTGATATCTGGCCAACCTTGCTGCCTTGTGTGATGAGAGGACTGGCTCCATGGATGAGGGGAGAACAGAGAATGTTTTTTGTCTACACTGAGGTTTTCTGCAAGATCTTCCATTTATCCCTAGAGAACATGGTGAGATGTGAGTTGGTGAAATAGATTCCCTGGTGCACCAGAAATGGACTGGACTGTGAGGTCCAGAGGTTTGTGATCAGTGAGACAAAGCCTGTGTGGCATCCCATTGCCACAAAACGCATAACCCACAAGGGAATGAGACAGGCTTCAGGAAAAGAAAGCAGTTGTGCAGAAAAGACCCAGGGGTGAAAAAGGCCAGCACACAGTTTGGCCAGTGGGTTGGATGAAATGATTATTTTTCTCCAGACTTTGGAGGCTGTATTTGGTTTTGGGCTTTCTGGTAGAAAATATTGGCAGATTTCAATGAAGGCCCACCAAGCTGGCCATGAGCTGGAGCCACAGCATATGAGGCAGGCTGAGAGAGCTGGGTCTGGTCAAAGCGGAGAAGGAAAAGTTTGTGGGAGATCTAATTGCAGTCTCCAACCAGCTGTGGAGAAAATAAAGCCAGATTCTTCTTGCAGGTACAGGAAGGGAAAACCTTGCAGGACAAAAGGGAACCAGTGCAACACTCATCAACAGAAACTCCAGATTGTGGGAAAAAATTACAGCAATGGTTTTGAAACACCAGAATAGGTTTTCTGCCTGCAAATATTGAGAAGTTATTGGACAGGACCCTAAGCAACCTGAAACAGTTGGCCCTGCTTTGAGCAGGAGGTTGGGCCAGATGTCTCTGAGGAGCTCCAACCCACATTGTTCTACTAATCCCTGAAAAGCTTCAATGCATTTTATAGGTGGATTGATATCTTATTTCTGAAGGGTCTGAAACAAATCTAACTTACATAATTTTGCTGTCACCATGCCGAATGTATGACTCACATGCCATAAAAAAAATTTTAGCACATTTGGGTGCATGCAGTCATTTTTAATTTCATTATTTTTAAATAAAAATCACCATAATGCTGACAATTTGTGAAAGCATTATATTATCAAGTATCTGGGTGATATATGCAATGTCTTTGATCCAATCCTTCCAGAGACACTGTAAGAAAAACAGGTATTTTTATGTAGGATTTGTCCTTGAAAATAATGTGTGCAGGTTTTATAACCAATTATTTTAAAATAATTCATTAAACTGTTTATGAGACTTATCTCAGAATTTTTTACAGTAACATATAAACAATATAGGTTTTTTTAATAGTAAAAATATGATTTATTGCAGAAAAAGAAATAAGGTTCCACGCAGGTAAACAGCATGACAGAAAAAGTAATTTTGATCAACCACTTTTAAAACTTGTGTTATAATGGAACAAATCTTCTGTTAATATGGTTGCAGATGGTTGAATTTTCTACCTTGAAAATTGTCATTACCACTGGGACAGGAATCAATTAGATACATAAGTTTTTTGCCTTTGTCATTCCAAAATTTTTAACATGCTGAATACTGATTTTAATCAGTTACATTTAAAAAAATTATAAGAATAGAATTGTCAACAATCTAAGGCAAATTTTTCAATAATGCAAGTCAAAATATTATATGTAGCTTCAAACTAATTATGTACAATGGTTTTCAAAATGGGTTGTATTATAAACTGACAAAATAGTACCAAATACTACCAAAATACTAAAACATTCACAAAAGAAAATGTGGAAGAGGTACACAACTGTTGAATATTCAGAATCTATTTCAGTTTTAATTCCTACAGTTTCTCATACTTATCCAACACAATGTCAAAAAGTATAAAAGCTGGAGAGTTCCCTACCCTAGTTTTATCGATATTTAAAGTGCTGGATAAAAGATCAAAGCTCAGAGCATAAACCCCATCAATCCTCAAAAGATCTTTTTAATAATACAGGATTTTTAAAGCCTTAATGACGTCCAAAAGCTTATTACAGTGGCTAGAAGTCATTATATTTCCTCTTCTAGATTTTCTTTAAAGATGCTTTCATGATATCTGAGTAGAACATATAACCCAAAAGATATACCTAAACACATAAGAAGTTTTTATTTGATCTATGTTCCTTAAATTTATTCAACTTTGAACCTGATAGTTAACCTAGTATGACTCATAACCCACAGTGTCTCATCCTTTCAATACCAATGTTATATATATTGGTATATATCTACAGCTAGCTCATTCATTAGGTAAAGTCAACTTTCTGAGTATATTTCTGAAAGATAAATTTGTTACTGTGAGACCATTAAACTGGTCCTGTACAATACAGCTCATCTGTGCAGTCAATGGTTTCAGATGTTGTTCTGCACAATGTTATCCCTGCTTACCCAACCATCTCAAACAGAGAAGCAACTCAGCAGCAGCAATGAGCAAATCAGCCAAAACAGACCCCATAAGGAAGGAGGTTCTTTGCTCACGAGCCCTGTTTCTCATGTGCTCCCTGCATGTGGAGTTTTGAGGCACTTACTAATTCAGATGCATCACCTTCCGAGTATACTGTTTCTAGACTTGAATTGGATTTCTGAATTCATGTACACAATATTCAAGGTGATAATTCACAGTTGTACAAAGTTTCATTCACTTTGAATATAGTCTTTCCAACACAGGATACATGAGGAATGCAGGGAAAGACCCTCTTCATTAGCATGATTTGATGCAGTTATTGTTGGTTTTCACCTTGATTTTGCAGGCCCTTCATGACCTCTGACAAGGAAGAATGTACTACTTCCTTTAGGTTACACTACCTGTAAAGGGAACATGCTCCTTACATAGCAAAGCTCTGAATTTTAGGAGATTTTCCTCCTAAAAGTATCTAAGAGCCAAGTTCCCTTATGCATGTAGGAACATCTTATTCTTTCTCTCTATGTGTTTTTAAAATTTGAGCTACACGTACATTTTCATGGCCATAACTTAAAAGCACATTTTACACCGAATAAATCCCACAGGGTCATCTTTATTTAGTGCTAAATAGGAGAAGCATGTCTGGTAGGGGTGAGGTTTGCTTATTTTGAAAAGTAATTTCTATTGTCTACAAAAGATAGCTGAAGCAACCTCGAGTGCATTACAGCCATTGGCCATACCTTCTTACCGTCCATAATTCTCTGGACACCTGCAAACACTCTAAGTACAGGATTTATTCCAAGGAGCAACAAACCATACTGTTGCTCTGCTGCATCATAAAGCACAAGTAGGCAAGTTAAAGAATGTACTCAGTAAGCTTTTCTTCCATACTGTACCTTTTCATCCAAAGCCTTGTGGTGCTCAAACAGAGATTTCAGAGCTTTGAGGACCTCGACTTCACTGGAAACTCCTGAAGGAGACTGTGCTTGCCGTTTCACCACTGTCATCCTCAGGGATCTTTCGTGTCTCGAGACAAGGCACTCCAAATGCTCCAGTAACAGCTGTTGGGTTTGAAATAAAAAGTTATTGATTTCTGGGTCCCTAAATGCCACAGAACTTCAAACTGCAAAGTGCATGATACAGCAATCTTCCTGGCAACTTCATTGCAGGAGAGATTGCCGGAGCTATTAGCAATATTTCATGCTTCTAAAGTAAATGGAAAAATACAAGATCCACTCATGATTTCACCTAAAACTCTGCTATGAAAAGCAAGAACAACAAATCATTAAGCATAGGGTCACTATTTTATTAAATAATTACATATTTACAGATCATTTATGATAGTAATTGATGAGTGTTGACAGCCAAATAAGCAAAGACAGTCTAAAGAATCATGCAAAAATATTAAATAAATTAACAATTAGTTCAGCCTAACTGTAATATATTTTCAATTTATCTTGAAAGCAACTTAACAAAATACGTAGTAGTGAACAGTATATTTTATTAGATTTTTAAGACTATTCATTAGAACTGTCACAGCTAATGGTCCTTTTCACTAGCATATGCTTTAAAATATTGTCTATGTGGTAGTAAAACACAACAAAAATCAGAGAAGTCCATAAACATCTGTAAAATAGACCATAAATAACATATTGTAAAAACGTTTTATATTTAGTTTCCATTGTTACTCTGAGGTTAAAGGAAAACTTAAAATGGTATGTTGATGTTGTATAGAAAATTCCTTATTTGTCTATACTTTCATAGGACTACCATTCCTATTTTTAGTACCTGAATATTAGAGAGACTTGGTTAGCTGTAAGGTTAAATCAGGGTAGATAAATTTGTGAATCAGAATGCATGTTAAATGTATTGTTATTACAATAAACAATTATATCTAACTCATTGAACTGGAAATCTGACAGTTACATGGACAATTGTTTAATATTTCTTTTTTGATGTGGTTCTTAATATAGCTACTATTAGTAAATATATTTATTTATCTGCAATCCACAGTCACTCTCGGTTACATAATGGTTTTTATTCTTACATGAATTACTAGGCATAGTAGAATGTTGATAATAAGTCAGATTAAGAATGATTATGGTTTGGCATCATCTTTGTTTAAAACATGGTTCTAGTGCCTGGATTTGCACCTGGTTACTATGATACAATAACTATACTCTTCACCAAAAGTAGTGAAGGAATTTGTGAACAATGATAATACAATGAGAGCTATAACGACTCTGCAGTTCAAGAAAGGAGGGTCATTTCTGAATCCAGCTCATGGCCTGTATTTATCAAAAGCAAATGAACAAGAAATTCACAAGCTTTCTCATCCCTGAAAGGCTAACAGCAGATATAGGTGGATTTTTAATAATTTGAGACAGTCCAAAGTAGCACACAAATTTAAACAGTCCTCTTAATGATAGAGCCATCAGAAATTCAGTGTGGGGCTGTGGGAAGTTTGCAAATTAAATGGGATCAGAATATTTTCCAAATATTTACAGAGTATTTCTGTTCATAGTAGTACTTAAATAAACAATTAGATGCTATCATAAATGGAACTGAATGGCTGAATTTTGGTCTAAATTCTTGCATCGTCATGGCTTTTCTAGGCCATCTAGTTTATCTGGGAGAAAGCTGGAGGAAAGTCAATAGCTGATTTCTAATTCTTCAACCTATTCTCTGCCCTGTCTCTTGAAAGAGTCTGTGAAGGTGCAATATTTCCTTCTCTGTGCAGCCTAACTCTCACGCACTCCATAGCCCAGGGATAACCAGAACCTGACTCTAATCCACTCTGTGCACTTAGATTTCCCCACAGTCATTCCCACCTCCTGGCTGATTCTGTTGGAGCCTGGCTCATCCTGATCGGTTCTCTTTATGCAGAAAGTTTTCACTGCATCATAGCTACGTCTGGATGAGTCTAAATCCAGCCAAAAGGCTACAGATTTCTGAAGAAGTTGGGAAGAAAGGGAAAACTGACCCACAGTTGAGTTTTTAGTACGGCCATTCCTTCCATGGTTCTGTAGTTGTCTAATGCTCAAACTGACACCCACTAAACCAGTCCAGAGTAACAAAACCTTGGCAATCTTTTTTTTGGCTTAACTCTGGGCAAATTTATCATATTTGGTGTCCTACTACCCTAAATGACGTCTCTCCCTGAAAATGCTGTGATGATCAGGGATGTCTGACAGCCTGTATGCAAGACTTAGTTGGAAAGGAAAAGGGGAAAATCTGGTTTAGGAGAGAAGAAAAATGATGGTGACATGGAAATCTTGACATGGAAAAATATTAAGGACAGAAGGAATTACACATAATCTATAGCAGAGGGATAAATAAGGAACACACAAAAAACCTCCTAACGTGCATCCAGAAGCTCATTTTGAACTGGTTCACACTGACAATCCCAACAGGGAATGTGAAGTCAGCATGAACAGAAGACAAGAAACTTGGTAAGCAAAGGCAGAATGGAGATCAAGGAGAGTGATGAAGAGACAAAACAAGTTAAACGAGGTTTTCAGGTATAAGAACTGAGCAGAGTGGTGGGAACTCAGAATTTGTAATGGGGTGATGGTGGAGGAGTTTGCTACTTGAGATGAACAGAACAGCACTCTAACCTTTTGCAGAGCTACTGATAACATGAGTAGTTACCTTACTGCCATGTTAGAAACATGCACAATACATAACACTAAACCAGTGACAATCACCCATTTAACATACACAAAAAATAAGCTCGTTTTTAGCTGAGAAGTACCATGTCAGACTAAAAAAAGACATATTCCAATGTCTGCATACATTTCATAGTTGTTACATAAATCAAGTGCAAAATGTTGTGCTGCCTATTTTACTGTATACATATTGTCACAGCCATGTCAAAAGACCCATGGAGAACTAAAACATTGCTTCTGCACATTTCATACCTTTTCTTTCTGTTCCTATTTACTCAAGCATTTGCAGTCACTCATTCTTCTGGAAAGTACCTCTGAACACTGGAATTTTCCTTACCATCAGCTCTAGGAATGCTCAAGAAGGCATGCTAACATAGGTTTCTCATTTGTAAAAATTTCTTATTTTTGCTTTTCAACAAAAATAATCTTGATTTCTTCACAAATTCTATGAGCACTGTTAAGTGCAAAACCAGCTGAGCAGGGAACACTATTAACCAGGTCTCTTAGTGAAACATCACTCCCAGTTCTGCTGAAAGGGATAAAAACCTAAGGGGGTAGGACACCTGACTGTGCCTGAGAACCTGATAGCAAATCCTTGCCCCCTGCTCTGATGAAATACTAGATTCATAGAATAATAGAATTGTTTAGTCTGGAAAAAACTAAGATCATCAAGTCCAAGCATTAACCCAGCCCTATCAAGTCCTCCATGAAACAAAGTACCCAAGCGCCACATCTACACATCTTTTAAATACCTCCTCCAGGGATGGCAACCCTACCATTTCCCTGGAGCAGCAGGGCAGCCTGTTCCAGTGCTGGATCCACTCACCAAGATAATCTCCTTGGTGAAGAAATTTTCTCTAATGCCTAACTTAAACTTCCCCTGGTGTAACTTGAGGTCATTTCTTTTTGTACTATCACTTGTTACCTGACAAGGGGCTGACCCCCACCCAACCTACAGCTGTAGAGAGTGATAAGGTCTCCCCTGAGCCCCCTTTTCTCCAGGCTAAACACCCCCAGCTCTCTCAGCTGCTCCTTGTAGGACTTGTGCTTCAGACCCTTCACCAGTTTTGTTGCCATAGTTTGGACATGTAACCACAGCTGCTGTTTAATTCAGCTTTCACCCAATTACAATTCTATTTAATAAAAGGGGTAATTATATTAAAATAGGTATTCCCTGCTTCCCTGGCAAGTGGAAATGTCAACAACACTTACAGAATTATGAAGTGTCTCAGGGCTACAGTGATGTGGGAGGAAATATAAACATGAAAGATTGACATTGAAGATGATGGTGTGTCCAACCAATGTTTAACATCTGAAGGAAATCACAATAACTTGTGGGCATGCTGAGGACTTTCCTCCACATATATAGTTCAAGAATTAATATTCCAAATACTTGTAAGAACATCACAAGATTTCACAGTAAAATAACATTTTAACAATAATGGCAATTAATTTAAACTACAAAAGAATTGTTAGAAACAGCTTTAGGGATTTTAGTAAGTTGCAACTAAACTCTGGCATTAATGGTGATCATGGGCTGCTGAGCATTTTCTGCTCCCTCACGCTGTCAAACTGTTACAGTTGTCAAGCACTCAGAGGGACAGGCAGCTTGCAGAGAAAAGAAGATGAAGATCAACAGCAGCAGGTAGGACAGAATCACCCACGCATCACTGCCATGCTTTTCCTACTGGAAAGCATGAGCTTGACAATGAATTATGAAATAATCTGACAAGTTAGTTTTATGCTGGGCAAATTTTAGGATGCTCAAGATGCCCTGATGATAATCGTATCTTATGTAAATAGGATCTTTTCTGGAACTCTGGACTTTTTATAAGAACAAAAAATATGTAAAAATAATAATTTAGAGACTGAAAAGTGCTGCAGGGCATATTTTTTGAATGAATGTAGCATCTTTAAAGTGTTCATTAAAACTAAATGAACATGAAAGGAGTAATTTTTTAGAATATACCTAGCTTCCTGTATTTCTCAAATCACTTATAAAGCAATCATGGAAGTGATTGATTTCTCTGAAACAGAAATGCATGGTTAGATTTAACAGTACAAATCACATTGGTGTAGATTATCTCCTACTCTGCTCTACTACACCATACCATCAGGGCTACATGGACGCTGATTTACCTGTAGAAAATGAAAGAAGTTAAAACACTCATTTTTAGGAATGATGTCTCAATAAGTTGAAATTAGTGTGACTCAGTAGAGTTTGCTATTACAGAACCTAGATTTTAATCAATATAAAATATTTTATCTTAACTTTCATTATTTTAGAAACACTTGTTTGTAGAAAAAGTTCCCAGCAGGATAATAAATGGAGACATTAAAGAATCAGCAGGTGGTAATGGCTAGAAAAGGAGAGTCATGAATAATTAAATACACTGAAGAAAACATAAAATAAAAGATTTTTACTAAAATGAGACAGACTTAGCTCAAGGTATTCCTTAGAGGAATGAGGTAACCCTCTAAGAAGACAATTCTCTATTGAGGTTCAGCCTAGAATTTCTCACTAGCACAGGAAAAACTGAATTTTCTTTCAGTCTATATTTAGAATTCCCTTTGTTCACAGAATCTCCATCTCTGGTGTGAGCAGAGGAGACAAGTAAAATAGGCAGACATGGGGTTGAAGACTAACTCTAAAATCAGTCACAAAATCAATGATTTTCTTCAGCATTATTCCACAGTGATGGAAACCACTTTTCACCTGTGGTCAGGTGGTATGACCTCCAACAGCTACACTGGTAAATTAACAATGAAAATTTTTCTGTGAAAAAATAAAGTTGCAGCCCAACTATTGCAGTGTGTCCCATGTTTGTCCTTCTGTACAGAAACCAAATGCAAGCAACCCAAAACATTAATGAAATCACACGTATGTGAAACCGAGGTGTGAAAGAAAATGTAATGACTGGCTAATGATACAAATAGGTAGAAAAGGGGTTTTATAAGAATAATGAATAGAAATATAATAACTGTTATGCTACACATATTACCTAAGAACACAGTTATAAAAAAACATATGGTTTTTGAATTACTATATATTACATTTACTATCTGTTGTTGCACTACTTTCTGACAGAAGTTCTTTTTTTTTTAAAGAAGAGACACATGAATCTACAAGAGAGTTAATAATGTTGAGGCAATGATATATACTGATAGCTATATTATTGAATTAAAGTTCTGCCATTTGCAGAACTTTAGGACACACACATACTTATTTTCATGTGTACAGTGGTTTTAGACTGTAAAAACTCCTCATGTTTAAAAAAGGAGTAGAGTACCTGAATAATTTTCAGCACCTATGGAACTGATTTAATTAAAAGGACCTATGAGAAGACGAGCTCAAATAGATAAAACCACACTTAAAAATATATTCTTAGAGTTTCTCAATACAATAGAAGGGAATTTGAATAATAAAATGTTAAGTCTTAATCTACAGGTATAATGAGACTGCAGTGCATAATTGAAGGTGTTTCATAAACCATTCAATAAGGAATGGAGACAATAAAATGTTATTAAAATTAGATATAACTCAGCCTTGTTCACTTTAATAAGTATCTCATTTCCTAAGGCATGAAGCAAAAGAGAGTTAATGACACTGTCTGTTGCTGCTGCTTCATTTATGTACACAGGTATAATTCTTTTTGTTTCTAAACTGTCTGAACTAAAACATTTCAGACCAATTTGAGTAAAAAATTTGTGCTTTATGTAAAAAGCACATATATGTGTCTGGTACATTTTTATTGTTGTAGGGAAAATTCCATAATCAGATTAATCAATAGCAGTAGCGTATCATATTTTTTTCAGCTACCAAACCAACCCCCACGTTTTCTCATAATAGTACTCTGATCTAATAAGGTAATCCTCTGCATTTTTTTCTACTTTTAAAGAATACAGACTGAGACAAAAAAAAAAAAAAAGATTAATTTTAACTTAAACAGCCAAAATACTGTTATTTTATAATTTCCATTAAATAAAGTGCTAGATCACACTGACTTATCTTCCAGCTTCAGAAAAGATGCTATCTCTCAACATGCTATAGGTGATCATTCTGTCTAGACAATATCCAGAGAAATAAGTGTAAGAATTTCTATGAAGGTACTTTTGTATCTGTTTTCAAATTCCCATAGAATGGTTGTCCAGAGAGAACCTGTCTGTCTTCCTATCAGCAATGCCACACAATCAGTGCTCCCACAGCTTCCACTTTGCCTCCTGTATTGATAAATTGAGCTGCCAGCTTCGTTCTTAACATGAAAATATTTCTACTGTATCACGTCACAAAAAGTTAATTATCATAGGCAGCAAAAATACACATTCAACAGCAAATGCCTAAGAATGCTGCTAGAAGGATTGAGCAGCAACTTGATTAAATATTGGGTTAAGGTTTCATTTCTGGTACTTTGGATGAGATCTGAAGTGTATGTGTCCCAGAGGATGTAATTCCATCACGGTCTCTCTCTAATACATGTTACCATCAAGGTCTACTACTACAGCTTGGGAAAGTGATTTCCCATTACTGTAGAGTGGGAAATCAGGATGTGAAATCAATTTTGTGTTTTTTTGGTTTATGTGATGAGCAAAAACTGTGTGAAGCTGTTGCCAGAAAATAAAGAAACACATAGGTGGGGGTCTAGAGTAAAAAAAATACTGCCAGTTATGCAAAACTGAAAATGTAAAGGGGACCTGGAAGGCTGGTGTGCACTCAGGACCTGACAGAATTGCCACTTTCATTCCCTTCTGCTGATATTCAGTTTGAAGCAGAACAAATCAAACAAAACCATTTTTGTTGTTATCCCAAGGAGATAAAAAGGTTGGATTAAAAAATCCAGAAGCTGCAATTTGAAACTGAGCATGTTCATATAAAAGCAGCTGGAGGTGCTACTTGGGACAAAGTGGTTGTCATGAGTAGTTCCACTATGTGTGGTTATGCATGAGTGTGTCCTGAGGGATCAGGTGAGCCTCAATAATGCAGCCAAGCTAGGGCTGGCTTAAGTGTGAACATTAGATCAGTGGAAAAAACGTATTATCTAAATATGAGAGAAGAATTTTCTTACTGTGAAACTGTACCAGTGGTCCTCCAAATATTATTATTTTACTAGAATTCTTGCTAAATTAACAAAAAAATTTGGTACAATTTTTTTCCTTACAAAATATTAATGCTGTTTTGCACTAATAACACCCTAAATTTCAGTTTGCATAAGTGCCTCTTTATAGGCAATGCCTTCCCAATGACTGCTGCTGGAAATCTCATCATTAGCACACCACTGAGACCGTGTTGAAAGAAACAGCTTTTCATCTAAGATACTCATCTTTCCCTCTCAAAGGAGTGTCCCTATAGAAGGCAGCATGAGTATTACAGCTAGCTGTGGGATATGCTGTAGTATATGGCAGCTTCATGCCTGGAAAGAACATAAATATGACATGACAGGGTAATAACTTATTAATGAAAATGCTAGAGGTCAGGGTAAGGCATGTGTCTGCATTTTTTCTATCTCCTTCCCCATTAATATTTGGACTCTGTCTTCCCCTTGTTTGCTGTAATATCTCCTGCATTCCCTATATATTTTCATAGCCTAAACATTTTGATCTCTAGCTTCGCCTTCATTTTGAAAACACACTGTTAGCATTTACTAATTTTAACTGCAAGGATTTGCAAGGATTGTAACACTGCAACTCCCATTTGTTGATATTAGTTCTCCTGGAAAACCTCTTACCAATTTTGCTTTTATGTAGCACAAGACACATAGGAATAGATGATCTTTAAGCTTTTTGCTCTGCAAAAAAACTGCCTATGACAGAGATGACTTGCAGTTGAGTCATCTTTCTTTTCTCTCACAGTTCTTTGACAAGACTATCTTAGGCTACAAGGCTGTCTTGGAATTTTTGCTAGTCTGCACTGCTTATATCAGACCCACATAGGCATTGGTGCGCTGCATTTTTAACACACTAAAGCTGGTGTTCAGTGGACTTTGGAGTGAAATGGATAAAGAATTTTTTTTTATTAAATACAAAAATAATACACATGTGGGAGTTACTGATAATTTAAGCAGCTATAGAAAGTCTTCAGGCTTTTCTTTAGCTGACATGATTTGCTAAACCTGGAAAATGCAGTGCAATTCCTACACATTTCTCAAACTTAATTAATAATTAATATATTAATTAATGGAAGAAAAAGTAGGTCTCACCTATACCTCCCATAAGATTTTCCAAACTATCACCTCTAAGAATTTTGTGCTAAATGTGATCATCTCCTGAACATCCACGAAAGAGGTAGATGGGTCAACTTTGCTTCTTTGTAGGCATCAGTTTCATCTGTCCTCCCTTGAATTTCTGAACTCTATGGCACACTATGGTGCTATAAATGGGAAGAAGAAAGCAGGGAGAAAGGCCCTCTCTCAGGTCTTTTGGCATATATATTGTTAGATTCTCTTCAAAATGCCAACTAGATGACAAAGAGATGTTAGCTGAGCACCCAAAGTGCTGTTAGTTTATTAAGGCGAGGAAAACGGGGTAAGTTACACAGATCACAGAACAAAATATGGATATGAGAAGTCATCCTTGGTGTTCAACCTCCAAAATATATTTTTTATGTTCACTACCAGCCTGGCTCCCACCTGATCTGGGACTACTCCATCTCTTTTCTCACACCTTTCCACAAACACCATAAAGTCTCCTCTGCTACCCTCTAGATCAATTCTGCCTTCGCCCAGACAATTTTACATGAAATTATTTTATTCTGAATACAATTCAGTCCATCATTTGAGAATTTTCAGAAGGCACTGTATCATATATTCGTGTTCCTAGACAAAATAGCATTTCTGATTGAAGCAGAGCATGACATATTTCAGGATTGAATCTTGTTCCCCCTCAGTTGTATGGCAAATGACTTCAAGGGTCACAAGGCTGCATGCAGACTAAACAACAGACTGCCTGTGGTATTTGTGGAAACCCTCATCTCATCCTTATTCAGACTGAATCCAAGGCACAAGGCAAAAGTGGCTGTCTGTTGTAACCTTGCCTTTTGCCTTGATTAGGGATGAGGATGTGTCAGGCTTGGAAGGCCTGGAAGGCTGCATGAGTCCCCTGCTTTAAAAGACATTTCAGCTGAATGACCTTACCATGTTACATACCAAATCTCCTGTAATTGTAACTGTTTGCAATAGATGTGGCTAACACACTCATTTCCTTCAGGACTGTAGCATGGTAGACATGTCCTGCTACTTAAAATCTCCTTCACTCATGAAAATGCTGGATTTTTGTCTTCTTCTTTACACTAATAAAGTTCTAGACTTATATGTAAGTTTAAACCCACGATATCCAGAAAAGGTCTGCTGTGTACTTACTCTTGTGTTGTTTCTTTCAGCTTTGAGTTCTGAAATCTCTTCCTCTTTTTCAAGCAGCTGTTCCCTGCATGCATTTAATTCTTTAGTCAGTGCAGCAAATTCCTGTAGAATAAAATTATATAGGGAGTTACTCAAGATGTAGGATAATCAATTCCATGTGCATTTTAGAGCTTGAGAATTTAAATAATTAGAAATCATCAACACAAACTAAAACAGCATATGGAAGCTTCAGCATCTACTAAAATAATTTTCAAGTCTAGACATAGCTATTAAAAGGTAACTACTGATTGAAGTTTAGAAACAAAAGAAGATTTAAAATGATGGCAACATCTCCCATACCTAAGCTAACAGAAGCTATCACATCAGAAGAAGAACAGAACTGGCCAATTTCATACCAACAGAGACACCACATTTCACACACAAGGAGGTTCAACTCAACATACCCACTCAGGAGCATTCCTGCCACTCCTAAGGGCAGCCTTTGCAATATGGCATGTGAGAAGAAAGTTAAGGTATTCACTAATCAAAATCTACCAAATATCAGATTAAAATGAGTAATATATGTGTTGTGAAAAAAATACTCTTGATATTGAAGTTAACCATTAAAATGTATTCAGCCATAATAGTGAAAGGCTGTGAAGACTAAGAACAATATTTTTTAGTTGGAATGAATTTCTTATGAATTCACAACATAAAATGAAACTGAATTTTAGGCTGTTCCTGGTGTTAAGTGTTATGCATGCAACTAATAGGTATTCTGAAAAACATCTTTTACTTGTCAAAACTTCCATTAAAATGTCTTGAATTGCTGTAACTCTTCAACAATACACCTAAATTTTTGTCTATATAAAGGGCAATTGTAGAGTTGTCATTAATTTTAATAAGGAAAAGGTTTCTCTCCATATGTGTTTATTTTGACAGACATAAGATATACTAAGCTGTAGTGGTTAATTTTAGCCCTTTTTTTCCAAAAAGGTGCTACATATCACACAGATACAGTAAGGTAAAGGATGAAAAGCCTTTAAGATTTGTCATCATGTTTTGAGAAAAAAAGTCTTGAACAGCATTGCTGTTCAACAACGAGGTATACCTATTTTTAAATACTAGGTTAACTTCAATTTTAGCAGAACAGTCAGTTCATAAGAGCTCACCAGCCCACAAGTAAGCAGTTAATCTGCACTCCAAGAGAAAGCAGTTCAAAAAAAACCCAAAAATGTCCAGGTGATTTATCTTTTCAGAAAGTAGGATGAAGCTGAAACTAAATCTACTTATTTAAGACAAAAGCTAGTGATGATCTCAAAAGGGTTTAGTTTGCTGCTTCTCCTCAAGATGCAGAAAGCAGATTTTATCTGAAATAGATAGATGTTCAGCAGAACTTTCGTGGATATTCCTAGTCCCATTCTGTTACAGTCAAGTTTTTAAATAATTTACAGGATATGATAATATATGATAAAAATTATTCAAATAAATTTCAAGTTATATTCTGAAAACATTTAAGTAAGAGTGTTTTTTTTCCTCCTCCATTTTTCAGCAGCTGGAACTAGAAACACAGTAGACCTCCCTGCAAATTGCATGAGAAGAAAGAGAATGTTGTTATGATATCCTCAATGGATTTTGTTTTAGACACTGGCTATTGACTACATGAACCATACAATGCTGTTTTGTGTCCTACCTTTTGATCAGCATTTGCTTTTTACATCCTAGTGGTCAGGTGCATTTAAGGTTACACAGTACACTTTGATGTTAAAACCCTTAGCTTAGCTTTGAAAATTACATTTATATTGTAACACTCTTCCCTTGCTTTTCAAAAGTATCATTAAAACTTCTGCCTGTAGATCTTAAACTAGGATTCAGAAACTACTAGTCCAGCAGTGTTATTCTGTTCAGATATTTTTAAAAAATCTCCTGTACTTAAGGTTATAAGTAATGTTACAAACTGAACAAAAAATCATAGTTAATAAAAAGCTAATGATCTCAGCTCACATTGAATCAGAATTTTGAAACACAAAACCACACATACACACATATTTCTCTAGAGCCCTACAGGGTGGAGCCCCTGTTGCTAATTTACAAGGATTGGTGTCCATAATACTTTCAGAGTCTCGCAGAATAAATTTTCAGTGTAATCAATTGAGTATGTTCTTGCTGTTTATGTTTTCTCATTTCTTGGGTTGTTTCAGCTGGAATTAAATGAGACTTTTTGGCATATGCTTGGGCATCCGGGTGGGTGACAGGTGGTGGAAAGGATAACAAATGTCATCTGTGACTTACAGTTGGAGTTCTGAACTACAGTAAGGCAAACCAGTCTGGTAACATTCATTTGCTGCCTTCCTTGTGAGTAAAAAAAGACATGTTTATCAAATTGCACATCTTTGCTGTGCCAAGGTGAGCCTGCTGCCAGTACGATCTCTAATGCTCTGGTCAAAATAATCTCAAATAACAAGGGAATGAAATTCCTACTAGTTTGCTGAGCAGCATGGAGTTTATTTTTAGAGTAATTTTGTCTGGTCATCAGCATAAGCTTTCCTTGTTTTTAAGCAAATCATTAATGAAAATTCTGCTCCCAGAGAGTCCCACACCTAATGCAATGTTGTTTCAGCCTCCAAATACCTTCAGTTTATATTCATAACCTCTATTAACATTTACTTTAGCTGGACTACCTACATCCACTGTTTTAGACTTGGTTACTTGAGGGGCCAACATTGTCCTTTCAGGCCTATGAATTATTCAGTTGTTGCTGCTGCTCTCTGAAATTTCTCTGTGCTTTGGACATACCTGCAGTGCAAACACTTACAACAAGCAGTCCCCTCTTCATATGCCTGGAACTCAAGTGGCAAACTTCATCTGAAGTACTACAGACTGCCCATTCATCAAGAGCTTGCCATTCTCTGAGCTGAATGATGACAGAAAGAGGCCTTGTTTCTTGTGTTTATATCATAACACTTTTACAGGGAAAGTCTCAAAGTAAATGGAGTTCTCCCCAGAGCTTTACAAGTTATGATTTCTGTCACATCTGTTTTCAAAAATTAATAACTAGGGTTACACCTTACAACTTTCAAATAATACTTCCAAAACTATATGTAAAACTTATTTTAAAAATAGCCTATTTATCCAAGATATCCCTACAACCAATGCTCCAGGAAATATTTTTTTCCCCCACAGGTTCTATGCTAGGCAAAGCATATTTTTGTTTTAACATAACACCCAGTTATGTAATGAATGACATGTGATGATAATGACCTCTGCTCATGCAATTCCCTCACATATATATACAGGGATCAAGGGAATACTGTCATCTGGAATTACTGTTTGCAGCAGAAATCTTGCATGGTCAGTGACCACGACAGTCAGTCATACTTTGGGAGCCCTGAAGGTAATATCTGTTGCATAACTAATAGGAGTTGACAGGCACAACTGCACTCTTAAAGCTCATATAGAAGTTGTATGGCAGTAAAACTAATTAAGAACTGAAGTGAATTAAAACTCTATGAAAATTATTCAGTTGATAGCACTGGTTTTATTCTATACCATGTCATCAGGCTGTTTGCAATTTTTTCAAGAAAAATAATCTGAGAATTAGCATTGTTTTCCTCATCTGAATAAACATAATCTCAGAGCCTGTCCTAACTGCTGCTTGTCTTTCTCTCTTAACACCTGGCCCATGGAAATAAGCCTTGAAAACCAAATCAACAGAAATTTGTAGCCACTAAAAGGACCACTAGGAGTTACCAATAAGCAAAACTCAAGGACTTCCCTGGAGGAGCAGCAGAAATACAGTTAGAGGAGAGGCTAGAGGGTGCCTGAGAGAGTGGGATGCCATCGGGACAGGAAGGCTGGCAGCAGGACTGGGCAGGGGAGGCATCTACAGCTCTCTTAAAATTAAATTTCTGCCTCAAGAAATCCTGCTTTCATTGATTGTTGTTCCCATGAAAAGCCTGCAAGGTTTATTTTTTATGACCAAATACACATAAACAAACATAACTGGTCTCCAAGTTGAGGGTATGCCACAGAAATTATGAGAACTTGTATCTCTGATGCTCAACTGTTCAGATTATGATCCAGTCCAAACTGAGCTGAAATGAAAACACAGTCTCTCATCATCCCCCAAAATACTGAAATAAGGTTGAAATTTTGTGACAGTAATTAAAAAAAACTAAATTAAAAACACATAAAATTCAGTTTTGGAGACACTGAGGAGATTCAGCTTAAAATCTTCTCCTCTGTATTTTTCATCATTAAATCACAGCTCATTTCAGGAATGAGTGAGTGAACTAATATCTGCATGGAAAAAGAATGATAGGGGTTTATAATTTCTATTTTATGTTCAACACAAGCTATGTCAACCAATTTGCTTTCCTAAAATTTAGATGGAATTCATTTAACACAGGAAACCATTATCTACTACAATTCCCTCGGAGTTTTAACCTTTTATACATCAAGTTTTCACACAATCTATTTGGGGGGGGGAAGGAAAAAAGATATCTTTTTTCTTTTCTTATTATTCTGCCACTGGATATGTTCTTGGAAATTCTCCATGCCTTTTCAATGACCAAGGATTTATTTTAGCAATTTTGGCAGAACGCAGACTTCATCCTTGCTGACTCTTATTAACAAAACAAAGTACAGAAAAAAAATCTAAATGTGATTCACTATTTATCTTCTTGCTACAGAGAAGTCATAATAAATATTCCTTGATTCTAAAATAGCTTGAATGAAAGATTTTCCCCATCCCTGATTGTGTTCAAGGCCAGGCTGGATGGGGCTCACAGAAACCTGGTCTAGTGAAAGATGTCCTGTCCATGGTAGTGAAGGGTGGAACTAAATGATCTTTAAGGTCTCTTCCAATTCAGGTCACTCAATGATTGCATGATTCCATGATTTAATCACATGTGTTTGGTGGCAGTTGTCTAAAATGTTCATCGTTACATTACTGCCCAAAATGAGAGTTCATTTGCACATAAATTTTAGGTTGGACATGTACCCTGAAATACTGTATTGTAATAGGACCTGGGTAAAAAAAAATGGAAATCTGTTTGATCTCAAGACTAAAATTTTGATCTCTTCATACAAAGAAGCAAAACTTTAAAAACTGTAGAATAGTCTCTGAATTAGTCTCTTAAAAATGTCAGAGTAGTTTGCACTATGATGTTTCTGTAGAGTGTTTTCTGTACTTCTCCATAAATAAATGTAAGCAAAACCAATTTAGTCTCTGTTTTTCATATTTTTTAGGCACTGGATTATTTTTTTTTACCACCCCTTCAAAAAAACTGGCTGCCATATGATGTGGGCTGGCCATGTCGTGTTGAACTATTTTGGCTTTAATATGAACTGAGTGTTACTGTGACTCAGACCTTGCTTACACAGATAAGGAGTAATTCTTCCTCACAGACAGTGGCTCTTCCAGTGGTCCTTACAGAGACATTCATTGTGTTTCAAACTATCAAGGCTTTACCAGCACTGGTTTGGGTTGCTTAGGGGTCTGCAAGACATCTAAATTTTGGGAGGTAGGCTTAAGTGTCACAGCCTGAGAGTTCCATTAATTGACAAAGGAAGACGAAGAATTGCATCGGGGGAAGTATAGACTGGATGGTAGGAAAAAAAGCTGAACAGGGAACTGGGTGAATCCACATTGCTGCAAGAGTTTAAAAAACATGTGAATGTGGCACTTAGGGACATGATTTAGTGGTGGACCTGTCAGTGCTGGGTTAACATTTGGACTCAATTACTTTAGAGTCTTTTCCAACCGCTTTTTGATTATTCTAAGATGAAAGCAAGATTTCTGTGTTGTAAGAGAGAGAACTGAGTCTCCTTTTTTCAGCTAGGGTAGAGTTAATTTCTTCCCAGTAGCTGTTTCAGTGTTGTGTTTGGGATTTGGAATGAGAACATGGAGTTGATAACATGCTAAAAGTCAAGGACCCATATTTTTTTCCTTTTCTCATTCTCTGCCAGTGAAGGGACGTACCAAAATAACTGGGGAGGAGCACAGCTGGGACAGGTGACCTGAACTGACCACAGAAACACCACAGAATGTCATGCCTAGTATGTAAACTAGGGGGGAGCTTCTGAAAGTGTGCCTGATCTGGGTTCTGGGAGGGGAGCCTGGCCTTGGTCAGTGTGTAATTAGCACTTGCATCAATTGGTTTTTTCACATTCTTATTCTTATTCTCATTCACCATGATTATTGTATTATTTTAATTTCACTTATTAAACTGTTCTTGTTCAACAAACAAACTTCAATTCTCCTCCCCATTCCAGCAGGGTGGAGGGATGACAGAGGGAAGGATGAGTGAGTGGGTCTGGGGTGTTACATCTCCAGCTAGGCTGAAAACCACGACATTCAGTAACACCGTGACTTGAGACCCCCTTTTTAATTTTTTTGTTTTTTCAGAAATGTGGGCAATGACTGAAGGTTTGAAATATGTAGCCATTTACCCACACAGAAGCACACAGGCAATGCTCTTGGAAGAAAGAAAAACATTTCAGAGGCTCAGAGCCCATGTAAACATCTATAAAAATTAATAATTCCAAAACATTCACTGAACATAAAATTGGACAAATGCAGAACTGTGACATAGCTTTCCATCAAGAAGAATTCCTTCCTTAAATAGTTGAATCTACATCAGATTCTGAACTAAGTCTTGCAAATATTTACTTATTCAGCCATCCTCTTCTGGGTAGAACAAACAATTTTAAGCTAGTAAGTCTCTCTGTGCATGGTCTGCTACTGTGAATAAGTAATTTACTTTGATGATGGTGTTCCCAGAGTAAGAGATATATAAATGCTTTTGTGAGCAAACAGAAAAACACTTAAATACCCTTTCACTACCTGAAAAAAAATACACACAAAAAGCCCCGAAAACCTGCTTCTGGAGAAGAACCCAAAATAATAATAGAGAACTGAGGATTATGCTAGATAAAATATATGTATCTGATTAGGATAATTCCAACTTATTGAATGGATATGGATATAAATATTTTGGTGTAGCTTTGTGACCTATGTAACCTGAATTTTACAGAAATGCCACCTAAATCCACAACCTGCATCATGTTACTGTCGTGATTTTTAGAATTAGAGTAACACAGTATTCAAAATTATATTTTAAAATTCAGTCAGAAAGAAGCTTTAAAATGCATCTGTTTACAGAGTAGTTGATGTGACAGCCACTCTAGATAATGGGAAATTCAAAGGTAATGGGAAGAACAAACCACTGTCAGGACTTATCATGTTATCTGCCTTATTTTTGCTAGCACACCAAATAAAGATTAATTCCACCAGATTTCTGAAGTCAAAGAGAATCTCCACAACAACATGAGTATTATGGCAATGGCTCAGTTTCTGGCAATGATTTTCCCACAGAGGATTACTTCAGGAAGAAATCTGACACTAGAGACAGAAGATATGGACACTAATATGCCATGGTACCTTTCACTTGTATCTAAGACAATAATAATATGAATATAATTAGTATGGTTTTAGCAATATAACCACAAAGAGTGAGCCATGTATAACCCCCTAATCAGTACCACACAGCCAATAAAAACCTCTTTTCCATTATTTCCCATATTTTCTTGAAATGTGTCATGTAAAATTGTAACTTTTACATGACACCAGCTAAAAAGTGCCCATTTGGCATTGCTGGCTTCTTCACAGTTAAATTATTTTAAATTGAAAACTTCTAAATAAAGAATGAAATCTGTTGGCTTTTTAATATTTTCCCACTTCCTTTATTTAAATAATTTAGTTTTGGTGCTCTGTATTATCTGTTGTGCTCTGATCTCTACAATTTATGCTTTCTGAAGAATAATATCCACCCAGCAGGTATTGGCCTGCTAAAACACAGTAACAAAAAACCAGAAGAAAAAAAAAAAACAGAACAAAAACCAGAAGAAAAAAAAACAGGAAAAAAGGCATAATAGAATTAACAACAGAATTTTTCTTTTTCAGTCTAGAATTTCCTGTGTTCTGTGAGACTCTTCAGATTATAAGAGATGTAAATTTAAAAAAGCTTAAGAAACTGTCTCAAGCACAAGATAGTAGATGACAAAAATTCATGTTATTTATTTGTAATCCTTAGTATCAGGCTAAAGCCTGATAAAAGCTTGAGGCTTCAAGGGACTTGACAGCCTCCATCCCTCAAAAAAAGCATACATTAATATTTATAAAAATTAGGCTTTTAAATTATTTTTAATATTTTATTATAATGTAGCCAATCCAATTATACCATTCTCTCATATTTATGAACAACAATGAACTTAAATTATTTTTCTTTCCCTGTAAAAATGGCAGACTGAAAATTTAAAGGTCTCTTGTCTTGCAGATCGTGTAAACTGGATTGGTTTGGTTTGGAGCAGATATCACAGTGAATGAAAGTAGCACACCCTGCTACTTTCAAATAATCCTAATTGTGTCTTTAGTGCTCTGCTCCTGACTGGTGAGAACACTGAGGCACAGAGGGTCTACAAGCAAGTTAAACATCTGTCAGGCTAGTACTGAAAAGGGATGGGATAGAACATCACTCAAATAAACATCTGTAAACTTCATCAAGCTGAATGTGTAACTCAGGTGTGTGACTTTAAAAAAGCTCATAATCTTATATATAGTGTAGGGTGAAACTGCAGACTGGCTTACAGTGTGCATTCAGAACCTTTTACTACACATACTGGACTGGTTTTTGTGGAAGTACTACTCATGTGCAACATTATGGCAGCACACTTTCCAGAAGTGGGATCAAAGTGTCTTTAGTTGTGACTGTAGGGATTTTTTGCTTAAATCTTACTACTGTAGTATGGAAGTGAGTCAGCTATATAATAAGGGGAAATATACCACCAACTTTTTTCCCTTTAATAATTAATGCTTTTGCTTTACAGATATTCATATTCACTTTTTCTAAAAGTAAATAGATGATTTCCAGATATAACTATGTTGCAGACTACAGCCTATCATCATTTTCAAGTGATGTCTTTTAGCATTAAAGATATTTATACCAATATGCCTTTATTGATTAAATATTATACTGCATAAATACTGATGACAATTTACTCCTCCACAGTTGGAAAATTTTTCATCTATCAAGAAATAAAAAGAGCAAAATATGGTCTAAAATGACAGACTGCCTAATTTTAAAAATTATTTTATGGAAAGTAGGATTGATTTTATTCCAATTGATCAGTTATTTATTTTTCCAGATATTTAATTATTCAAGATGTGAAATGGTCACAGAGCAGTAGCAAAAGCACACAATAAATTGCTTGAAATACAAGACTATAACCTCCCACTGCCAGCACAGTCTGATTTTATGCTTACCACCCTACTTTTTTTTTTTTCCCCCCAAATTTAAAATAAACACAAAGTTATAAAAAGAACAAGCCTGGACAATATGCAAATTATGGAAGTGCTTTACAGACTGTACAATGACTTCAGCACATCAATGCACACACACAACCCTCATTGTGAGGCAGATTGAGGTCAGTACATGGCCCTAAGAAATAACCTAAAATAAATCCTGACAGAGAGGATATATGAAGGGTGACTATAAGAAGCAACACAGACTTACCAGTAAACAGAATATGCCTTCTATTATGATGTTGGATAAGGAATGTGCAGCTTTTTTGGTGCCAGCTCCAGATTCCTAGTCTAGCTGTTTTTTAGCATCCCTGACTCACCTTCCAAACTTTACTTTCCTAGCTTCAATTTGCTTCTCCCCAGAGCAACTTGTTGTTTTCTTCCAGGCAAACTTGACAAAATACAGCATGACCTTTTCTTCTCTCTCATTTTGTGTAACTGTCCTGACACTTGTCTCATTCTCTGCTTTCTCAGCAATGTCTCTGGGTAAATTTTATCCATGATCACACATTCAGTTATTATTAATAGGTCAGCTAGTCCCCTGTTCTGATTCAGAACCCAACCTTCCTTACACAGTAAAATCATACTTTTTACCTTTCAGAATTTATACCAAAGAATTAACATTAAATAATTTATTATTTACATTTATTTAATATTTCTTGCAGAAGCTTACCGTTTTCCAGTTTCCAATTTTTTCATTAATTTACTAAGTGTAAAGCTACAGAAAAAGAGGATGAAGAAAGTGCTTAATTCTATTATTTTTACTAAATTCCAAATTTCAGAGTGTTAATCATACTAGATTCTAACAAAAAAAAAAAAAAGCTTAAAATTTGGAGGTTTGATTTTGGTTTTTTTTTTTGCAGAGAGAGATTTTTATAGAATCTACTAAATGACCTTATTCACCAGCTGATCTTTTTGCATAAACTATATTTGATCTTTTCCAGTGTTAGGAAAACCCTCTGTAAGAATAATTAGGCAGCAAGGCTGGCCATGCAGGAATGGTGTGGTGACACACTTCCACTGACAATTGTCTGTCAGGGCTGAGGCTCTTGTTGCAATGGACAAAGGTGGCATAAATGACATTTGGAAGATATTTTCATTTTGTGAGTCCATGAAAATTAACTTGTATATAGGGTTTCACAGCTGAGAATTCCACTTTATTTGCAGATCCTTTAACTTAAATAACTACAATGTATATTGTATGCATATACATAGTATAAATGTATACATATACATATTACTTTTACATATAGTAATTTCTTGATGTGTGAGCTGGAGATAATTTAAGCCATGGATTTCTCTGATCTGCTTTCTGTTTGGTGACTTTTCCTTCATATATTGACTTGACATATATATAACTCTTTCCAGTTAGTCTAGCTAAGATTTAGCTAATATTCACAAACTACAAATATATATCTCATCATATGTATCTCAATTTTTATTGGAATATACACTGAACCTCATTTCATATACTAAAATTTAACAGCAATCTTTCATTTTTCTATACTATTGCAATAAAATCTAAAAACTCCAGTGGTGAAAACAAGATAATCAGTCACAGATGTTCTTCATCAGGAAATATGATTAATTGGTAATTACTGACATAGACTTTGTCCTGAGGAAAAATATGCAACGTAGTTACAGATGCCATGAAAACCAAATTAAGGAATTGTGTATTCTGTATTAGAAACTGCATAAGCAACAAAGACCTTATTAACCTCTGTGCCTTTGTTGGAAATAAAGGAATAATAAAACATCTTAAAATGCTAACATTCAGACACTGGCAACTATTTTTTTTAGGACTACAGGGTAGTTGATGTAAAACACTTTGAGGTTTTCAACTTCTCTTTCTCTCTCTGCTCTCCCCTTTTCCCCCTCCTATTTCTATCTCTATCACTCACATTTACTGTTTAATAAAATCTGTATTCTTGACTTTAGCACATGCTCTTGTTTGCACTTTAATTTGAGCAGAGGTATCTCTTAATAACCAGACCAGAACGGAGCAGTAGCTCAGCACATGAGAAAGAATTCAGCTAATCAAGAGCTCTGTAGGACTCCAGTGATTGTGTTCAACAAATAGGACATTTACATCAAAATTCAGCCTCATCAGCAATACATTCTGTAGCTGCCCACTGGGCAGGCAGGTGGTCCAGAGGCAGATTCTGCTCAGAGCCCAGGCAATTCATGGATCTTTGTCCACAGCTTGTTATTTGGTCCTTCAGGCATCAGCAGTGCCTGTGCAATGCAGGAGAACAGCATGACTTCCAGAAGAGCAGTACCCCAAAACTGGGATGTAGCCCATGACTTCTAGGGGTGAGTTATCTGTTCTGATGACAAATGCATGCACATCTGTGAGTTTTGTTGCATGATATGCCAGACCTACCCAAGTATGTGCATGATCACCTCACATAAACACTACATAATATGCAACTACAAGTAAGTTTTGTTCATTTTTCATATAATTTAGATGACTCCACTTAACACTATCCATGTTTCTCCATAAAAAGGAATAATCAGGATCTGACAAACACAGAAATTTATTAATTTTTAAAAGCTCTATTTTAAATATTTACTACAGGACTGTGTCAGAGGAAGGTTTGTTACCTAATCTTCATGCACAAACTTCAGAAGCAGTTGGGCTTTTTTGAAGTGTGACTATCACTTTCAAAACTAAATCACATTTGCTGATCCAGGTCTAGTGTTGGAAACAAAAGCTATGCTTCAAACAACTCCAGTTGCCTTTCAGGTGCTGCAGAGCTCCCATTTCTGTTTGAAGTTCATCATCCTACCACATTACCACCAATTCAATGTTACATCTGTCCCCTTTTACTACATTGTGTCTGCTGATAACTAAATAAACACACATGACAATGTTCAGGACAGAGCATATGTGACATCTTTGAGCTCTTCTTCTCAGGAAAGCTCTGTTTAAGATTACCACCACAAAATATGATGGAGTCATATGAAGGGGATAGAAAAAAATTATCTTTCTAAGTAATATGTTAGTGAAATTCATGCACCATCACAAATGCACATATACAGACTATTAAATACTCCCAGCAGATATGTTTAAATCTTATAAAAAGCTAGACTTAGACTATAACAGTCACATGAATCCTGCAGAAAATGATACCTCACCAGCTCTCCATTCTCTAGGGAAAGTATGTGTTTTTTCACTCGTGAAAAAAACCCCTGGGACTTAGTCAAATGCAGTGAAGAAAACAGCTAATTACATCAATCATGTTATACTTCACAAACTTTGATTTAGAGCCATAATCCTCTCAGTCTGAAGCCCTAAAACCTGTGTCATCACAAAAAAAGTTAATTGTCTAGAAAGTATTTAGCATACAGCCAAAATATGTGGGCTGTATCTGTTTCAGGCAGACACCTAGCTCAGTACTTGTAAATTTATATTGTTTGACAAGGGCTGTGACAAGGAGAAATGAAAGAATCCTGGGAATAAGAAACAAAGAGGTCTCTGGAGAAGACTCCAGAGTGTCTTGTTTCCATCTGATGTCTACATCCCATAAAACACTGCCCATAAAACACTGTCTCAGTTGTAGCCATGCACCCACAGCTCAGCCCAGCTTCAGCGCTCTCACACACACCACAGCTATCTCACAGCTTGTCTGTAAACTCTCTGTGGGTAATCTGGCACAAAAAATCCCTCCCTGGGTGCTAAACCAGTTTGGAAAGGCAATGAATGCTTCACTAAACTTGGGCAGAGCACTCTGTGGTGCCTCGACCTGCTTGATGAACTGGAAATCTGACTTGGTGTGCCAAAATGTTTGCTGCCTGCGCTATATTTAGCATGTAACCATCACATTACTAAAAGTCCTAAAGATATTTATGTAGGTAGTCATCTATTTTAGCACTACTGGCATGCAAGAAAATCAGTTCACATTACAGAACTGGAGATAGCACCTTGGAGCACCTCTTTTCCTTCTCATCTTGTTTGAATCAATTGGTTTTCAATATTCTGCAAAGCTGTGTTTTGTCTAAAATTTCCACGTCCAGACTTTATTTCTAAAATTTTATTAGCAATGTTATAAGAAAATAATTTTTATTTAAAATGAAATATATATGTCTTATGCCCTAAGAAAGAAATGCAAATTCTTTACATTTTGGAGTTATTTTTCAGCTGCATTCTGTGGAAAAAAAAAAAAGAAAAAAATGAAAAAAAAAGACTAAAATGATTAAAATGCAGTGACAGCATTCCAGTGTTCATTACCCCCTTAGACCTTTATGGAAAAAACCCCTACCCCCTCCACTCCCCAAACTCCAGACAAACCAAACCCCAAAGCATTGCAATCATAGCAAAACACTTTCTCAGCTCAAGAACCCCCACTTCCTCAGGCATGAGAACAGAATGAGGAAATTTTGCAAAAACAGAGGGCATAAAAAAGCTATCCATCTTTGCACTTTAGATACACAGACAAGCGAGCCCATAACTGCAGAAATAAAATACTTGAAAACATCCTTGTCCTCTGATCGTGTTGAGCTTTGCATAAAGTTTTATTTTCTCTTTTGGCTCGGGATGCTATTCAACTTGATTTTAGTTTTTCCTACAAGTCATGTGGAGATTTAAAAAATTTTGTCTGTTCTTGCATAGCTTATGTATGCAATAAAAACTGTATGAATATATGTGAATATATGTGCATGCACCATTCACTAGATTTTCAGATAATATTATGCCTAGGAATGTAGATGCATCTTAATTAAAAAAAAAAAAAGTTAATGAAATTTCTTTTAAATTATTCTCTGAAGACCTCCTCTGTAATAAGTGAATAGTATTTCATGGATATCTTTATAAAAAATTTAAGAACAAATCTTTGTTTTGGTTATCAGAGAGCTAATGAGGTAATGGACAGAATCATTCATATGACTGATGCCTTCTTCAGCCTTACTCTGTGCAGTATCATAATTTTTCTTTTATCTGTTGATGACATTTTCTTATTAGGACTTCTGTATTTCAGAGGACTTGACCAAAACCGTGAATTTTAGAAAATTCACCTTTATTATCTGAATGTGGTTACCTGTACTTGTTAAGGAAAAAGGGAGAAATGCACATACAAATTGCTGGTTTTGTTCTTCCAAGAATATTTGTTGTAATTTGCAATACTGCTAATTCTGTGTGATCCATCAATGAACCTCTACCATGAAATGAAGCTCAGAGAAGACAGACAAGGATGATAAACCCATGAAGCTTAAAAAAGAATTCTGGAAGTAGCCAAAGCTATCATGTAGGAATTTACCAAAGGGACCAGTGGGTGGCCTTTATTGCAGATAAATGGCTCTGTCACTTGAGGGTCACCTCGTTGTGTACATGGACTTCCCTAAAATAACAGAAAATCTTATTTTCCTGAAACACACAGATGAGCATGGGGGAGCTGTATTTATGGCTCAACCCAACATTTACAAATACTGAGCAAATAGCAAAAGTGACTTTGAAGAGAGCAACAGGTTTAAGCTGAATTCAACCTATGCTTTCCCTTCCAGCAACCAGAATTGCCCAGTGTAATGATTTCAGATGTCTCTTTCAAAAGTCAGTCAGGCTTAGAAGCTCACTAGTAAACCTCTTTTGAAGGGAAAAGAACTAAACTATCCAAACTTGGAGCAGAAAGTTGATACTTTTATTTAGTTTTAAAATAATAATAAACCAGAATATACCATCCCATGCCTACAGAGCTTTGGAAAGTTTTGCCATCAGCAGTACAGCACTTGGAAATGCTTTCTCATTGAGGTCAAATATACTGAGCATTGTCTTTGGCTGATCCAAATAACAAAAAATAAAAAAACTTTCCCTTCGGTTCTTATGCTATAACACTACATGTAAAGAAAAAAAATATTTTGTATTAAGTAATTTTTATAAATTTGCACAAGAAACCCTACCTCAGGGCCTATTTCATCCTTCTGTGTGAAAGCACAAAAAGATATGTTTTCTTTCCAAAGTAAGTTACAAACTAAGTATAAAACAAGAAGCAGTAAATTGAGAGGGACAAGGCAGAGACAACATGACAGATAATTGGCTTCAGCTACATAATGGATAATCAATTTTCCTGGAAAATCAGCTGGAATGGGAAAAGACAGACGCCACAGCCACCTGGGTTGACAAACAAATAGCAATCCCTGTGGAGAGCTGCATGATACACTTTCATACAGTAACATCTAGAGTTTGCTGGGTCTGTATTCTGTGGTGTGTGTGCTCTTCAGTGCTTTGATTGCTGCCACCTCCTTTACAGAGTTTTGGACCAGCAGCGTGGGCCATGCTCATCTTTATGGCAAAATAACATTGTGGCTATAAACACAGGAAATGCATTCCTCCTTCTTTCAAGTTACAGTAAGGTCTTCTTTCCAGCAAAATGAAGCAGCTCTGAAAAGTGCATTGAATTGCAAGCAGGAAAGCAAGCAAACAAAATAGTGGCAGAGATATGAACAGTAACTGAAACCAATGGGAATAAAACTAAAATATGCAAACAGCAACAGTCTGTAATTCCCAGGTTGCAGCAGGAGCTGTCCATACGAGTGGCAGAATCAAAAAACTACTCTGCAGATGGCTGTTGTATCATCTGGTTGATATTTAAGACTCAAGATGTCCTGCAGGGCTGCCTAGTCCCTGACTCCCTCACTGTGCTAGGAATTCCCAAGTTTTTTGCCACAGCATTGACCCTTACCTTGCCTTCCTTGTCCTGATCTTGGGTAAATGCTTCTGTTCAGGCCAAATAAGTTCATTGATACAATCAGAACACTCCATCTGCTCTGTTTACACCTGGAGAGTGCATGGTAACACAAGCTGTGGCAGGGATAGTACAAACAAGACCTCATCCTACTGTAGTTTCCTCTCTAGAGTAAAGAATGAAAGCACAGTTTGCTAGAGGCCAGTTCTTCATAAAAATTTAATTTCCACAGAACTCTGTATAAAGCTTTTCTGTTCCTCAGACATACTAATAAATGAATAACCACAAAAATATCACAATTTTGGTCATGTGGGAATAGAATATTTCAAGGCGAGGCCATGACAAGGAGAGAGAGAATCACATGCCTTCAGGGATACCTTTGGAGTATTTTGTACTAGGTAAAAAAATACAAATACAGGTCACACATCCATAGTTGCTAAAAAGGAATTATGCCACAAGATAGTTCCTGAAAGGAACTATCCTCTTAAGGCATATCTTCTTTGTAGAAGTAACTAAATCTATTGAATAATGAAACCACCCCTAGGTGTACATCACCTGGACAGCTGGTCCTGGAGTTGGAGTTAAATGAGATCTTCCAACTCTACCATTGTAACAGCTTGGTCTTGCCCTCAAAGGGATGCCAGAACAGGAAAATTCACAGGAATGCTACACTACCTTTGGAGGTCATGAGACCAGACTGACAGACTATGTCACAGAGACCACATCTTAAATCTCAATTCAGAAATACTAAAGAGATTCTGACCTCTTAATCCTAATTTTACCCTTCATCCTGCTTTTAGCAGTTTCATTTGGATTTGTATTCTGAGTTAAAACAGATGTAAATGGGTGAGAAAAGAAAAATGAGGAAAGATTACCAGGGGACAGCCCAGCCTCATGGCAGAGTATGCAGCTACAGCCCATGTTATTTATGACAAACTCTTGTTCTTTTAAACAGCCAGGCAAGTAATTCACATATTGATTAACTGGGTCTGATAGCAAAAAATAGATATTGAAAAACTGCATCTTCTAAAATATAGCTATCAATCAAAATCGATTTATTTCTAAGAAAAATACGGATGCTATATTTACCTAATATTTTAAAATCAACTGAGTTGAAGTGGTTAGTTCTCTATCTTGATCTGCTCTAAGAGAAATATCAAAGTAATTGTTTATTGAACAAATTGAAATGAATTATGAAATTGAAAGATGAAATTTTAGGAAGAAAACACATTCAAAGATTACAGTTCCCAATAATACTTTGGTAATGTAATTTTTTTGAAAAAAAATCCTTCTGAAACTAAACAAAAATGCAAAATTCCTTTTGATTGACTGCGAGAAGAACCAGACCAGTGTAAGTTTAGGCTAATACCATTAAATTAATTTTCTAATTATTTTTCACTATCAAAATAGTGGGTCAAAGAGATCAGGGCCAAATTTTCATCTGATGAAAATGAGCAAAATATATTGAAATCAATACTCAATTACTTACATAATTCCCCAGAAAAATTAGACCATTTAAGAGCTACTTCTCTCTGTTTCTAAACCCAGTAAGACTTTTTGACCATGAGCACAAGCTATTTTTATTTCTTTGACAATTTTGCAAAGTGGAAACAGTTATGCTTCTGTGTTTATAATCTTGTCACATTTTGCTTCCCTTCCCCCTCTCCCTAGCAGGGATCATGCCCTTCAAGGGGAGGCACAGAATGATCTCATGACAAGAAGGTATCAAGGACTTATGAGAGAAAACCAGCCTCCCAGCACATGCTCTGCATCTAAATCTGAGTTGACATCCATATTTTAAATGATTCAATTCTTCAAAATTGATCTATCTATTCCTCAAAATGCAATATTAGCTGAATCCATAAATCATAGCAAAATTTAAAAATTGGTTATGATCCTCACCTGGAGAATGTGGTCATGGAGAGGACAGAAGAACTTAAATAAGGCTATTTCTTCAAAGATATTTTTCAAATTAGTATTTAAAATTGAATACACTAATTATTTTATTTAAAATTTATTACGATTTTTTACTATCCAGTTTGCAGAATTATATTAATACTACTTGGAAACCAGAAGTTTAGGCAGAGGCAGACTAATCCTGAGAAGTTTTTAAAACTAAGATCTGAAAAGGATAATTTTTCCATTTTAATAAAATCTGCAATATGTCCAATTGCAAAAGTAATAAGCCAAGAAATAGCTGAATATGAATCAAAATTAAGAAGTCATGCTATTAAAATTTATGCATTATTTGTCTCAGGAAGAATCTATTCACATAGAAAAATGTATATTTAAGAGAGAGAAAGTTTAGCAGATCACAGGATGCCTTGCAAGAAGTATCTTCACTAGCTTTCTTCCTGCTTGGTTGTCCTAAAATGTGTTTCCTTTTTTGTTTTTCTTTCTGTTTCACTATTAAATATCTTATTTCAAATCATCTACCTCTTCGCATTTCTCTCTTACCCTTATAATTATGCCTTTTCCTACATAAAACACAAGACAGGGAGTAGTGAAATTAGAAGCCAGTTTATGCTAGCAATTTGATAGCTTGGTGTGTAAAACATATAATCTGGGGAATAGAGCTATCTAGATAAAAACCAAATATTTTTTGGTTTAAAATAATTAGATATAAGAAAGATAAGACCAAAAAATAACTGATGGATGATAAACTTTCCTGAAGTTTTTTTCTGGGAATTTTTTGTTTTTAGTTTTTTCTTTTTTTTTCAGTTTGGGCTTTCTTTATTTACTTTGATTGAAAGGCATCTACAATTTAATCAGAAAAGAAGAGAGCTGCAAAATTAATTTTATCACTACGTAGGTAACTCGTACTAGGCTTACTACATATGAACGAAATAACAATGGTGCAATTCAATGGTCAGGGGAAATTCAGAATCTTCAGAAGGATCATATTGCCATTTCTGTTTCTTTGCAAACATAAACTACTTCACATTGTAGCAGCATGAGAATATAAATATACCATTGGAAGGAGAGTTTCTCTAAATTTCTTTTTATGGGCTGTCATTAATGCTCAAGAAAATAACTATGTTGTATTTTAGACAGACTGTCTAAAGTTTTCATGGTATAGATTATTTCCTGGGCATTTCCTTTGGGAAACTGAAATCAAGTTTAATCCTTGCCTTAATATTATATTCCACCATTATTGTATAAAGCATTTGCCCATTTTCAAGCCAGACACTTCCTTGAGGCACGAAAGAAACTCAGGACAATCTTTGGTGCAAGCTTTTTCCTCTGGTCTGTCACTTGCAATATCAGTACACTTCCCAATTTCTCCTAACTCCAGTCTGCTGTAAACATGAAGCAATTGCTTAAGTAATACTGACCTTTGAAATAATTCCTTTGATTTCTCAGGGCATGTTTGCTTCTCCTTCCAGAGGACAACTATTAGCAATTTAAGAAACTAGAACTGTTGGCTGGGAAAACAATTACAACAAAATTTCCATCTCACCACTCAAAATGTAATATATTGCTATATATAATTACAGTAAAAGGGCTATGCTGGAAGAGTGGAAGAGGGTTATGTAAGTGCCAGTAGCAGGATCATTGTTGTCTAGAAGCTGAGCTCTTGCAAAGTTGAGTGGTTGAACTAGCAGTTAGGGCCTTTCCCTTAAAATATTTAATTAAGTGAACACATAGCTTGGTGTGACATTGATTATTTCACTGTCTTGGAACTAATCCATAAGTCTAAGGAGTTCAGAAGTATATTTGATAATACAACCTCTATAAATTCCCCAAGTGGAATGAATCATTTTCTCATCAACATGTTAGATATGCCTGATTATACAGCATCAAATCTGGGCTGAACAGAGACCTAGAAGTAGAAATGTCCAGACCACATGACAAGTGCCACCTGTTATACCGTCATTCAGGGTTTCCACTGCTGGAACTCGAGATACCTTAGGAGGGGGCACCTCTCTCCCACTTTAAGCCTCTCTGAGACATCTTTCCAATAAAACTTCACATTTCCATGAAAATATCTGCCTTTTCAGTTAGGATAACTGTGCCATTGAAACTTCCTTCTCCACCTACTTTCTCCTCCATCTCAGATCTCAGTTCCTCCCCCACAGCCACCAGCCCCTGCTCCCACTGGTGTCCCTGATCCCCCACCAGCTTCCACACTCCATGCTTAATGAATCATAATTATTTCCCCCCTTCCACTCCATGGCTGCCTTTTACAATTTAATTATTTGTTTTTTCTGGTCCAGGAACTCTTCCCCTGGGAGAGCTTCCTCCTCTGCCTCCCCTTGGTTCCAGCAAGAGCATCACAGCAGCAAGAAAAGTTCCCAGCTCCACCAAGCAAAAGCTGTACACCATAAACATTGCATATTTCTAAACACAGAAATACACCATAAACATTGCATATTTCTTAACAAAGAAATAATTGAATCTGAGCTGATCATGTCCTGATATGGATGGCATTCTTTTATTCTTTCTGCCAGCTGCCTTTTGCCAAATGAGGTATTTCCCTGCCATTAACAGCTGTTAGCTCTTCTGTGTCCCTCTTCTGCAAGACAAATGCAAAGCACAGGAGAGTAGTAAAGTATCTAGAAGCATCATTTTTATCTAGAAAATTATTTCCTGTACATTAGATCTCTGCCATGAAAAGATTTTGTCCCACCTGTTTTCTGGTGATAGGCCTAAGATTTTTCCCAGTAAGAATCAAAAGGAAAAATGCAACCAAACCAATGAAAACCCGCTCTTCTCCCCAAAGCATAGCTCTTTCTAGATCTAGAGCTTCCTTCTGTGGCTGTAGGGAGATTTAGTCTGTGTTGTGGAATAACTTAGATATCATCTGAGAATTGTTTCTTGCAAATCCTGCTACAACTCTGAATCCCTGATTTCCATTTTGCACTTTTCAATCTCTCAAATCACTGCATTGGGGCTGAGTCAGGCTGAGTGCTATGGGAAAGTGTTGGAATGCTTGCAAAGCTGCGCCAGGACACGATGCTGTGCATGTAAGAGCATTACCAGGAGGGTGCTGCCACATACCTGAGGATGAGGACACCCCACTGTTGCCAAGGCATACACTTGCCAGCAATTCATCTCCCCAGCTGAAAAGCATTGCTGCTGTCTCTTTCTAGCCCCTGATTTAACACACTTGGCACCGCTGGCCCAGCAGCAGAGCTGCCAGTTGGTTGCCTGTCACGAGATGAGAAGCAGAAATGCTTGGCTGCACAGTGAGATTTGCTGGCCCTGTGGCAGGGAAGTGAGAGGTGAGGGCCAAAGATTAGTGCCATGCTGAAAATACAGAGCTGCACAATCACTGTCACTGAGAGGAAATCAAAATTGCTTTTCTTTTTGCAAGCTTATTTGAGAATGAAGTAACTCCTGAAGACTTTAAACTATGGAGTTGGTGAAAAACTTGAGAAACTTCCATGCAATTTTTTTCCTTCCATGGACATTAGTAAGACAACTATGTGTCAAGAGGGTCTGAGGCTTCAAAGTGTCAGGTGATCACATAAAATGGGTTTCTAGCTTCAAGTGGTAGGTCACTGTTTGGTAAATCCCTCATTTCTATAAAGCTGGAAAATGAGCTGAAGCAGCTGAGCTGAAAGCTCAGGGTGCTTTCATAACAATCTGAGAAAGGTTGGAGGCCTGTAATTATATTTTGGCCTCTGACTTTTTTCTTCCTCTCTTTAGCATTTCTGGAGTACTTTTTCCTCTTGATCTCAGAAATGTTCCTGACATGGAAAAAAAAATAATTTCTGTTTCAGAATAAAGGCATTTGGCTTCTATTTAGGGACAAGACATTCTCTTATGCTTATTCAATTGAACAAACTTATGAAAAAAACCCAGGATTTAATCCTTGATTAAAAAAACCTTGGAAGTAAAATTTTATTTTTGTATAGGAGGAAAAAAATTTGCTGATATTTTAAGGCATCTGTATATTACCAACACTTTCACCCTCAGCCGCCTCCTTACTGCAACCCTCTCAAAAACCCTTTTGAAATAGTGTAAAGAACTAAGATTGCTGATGGATGAAAACCAGCAATTTTATAAGATGCTGCATAACTGCTGAATTTGACAAAATATAAACAAATTGCTGCTTTTCTACATATCTCCTGTATAAAATGTCTATAGATATGCTCTACATGTTGGCTAAAGCCACAAAATAATAATACAAAACTGATGTTAAAAATTTAAGCACATTAAGCTTGGTAATGAATAAAAGTGTCTGCCCAAAAAACCCAGTCTGAATCACATACACTGGAATTCAAAAGACCCAGCATTTCAGAGTACTTACACTCTGAAATTTCTGACTAGTTCAAAGAATTTCTGAAGTAATGCATCTTGTTTAGTAATGTATCTTGTTTAAACAAATGTGGCTTTTCCATGAAAGAGGAACGTTACAGTGGGTGGTTCAAGAACAAGATGCATTGTGTTTGCACTTGATTAAAATTAAATAGTTTTCTTTCCAATTATATACAGTGAAGCATGTCTTCATTTACTATATAGCTCCATTTTATTTTACAAAAACACAGATTCAAGTTCTGTTCTGAATAAAGAAACACAGCATGCTTAATATCTGTCACCATTTTGTTTTGTATTTTGCTGTTTACATTTTCACTGTGGAACTTAAAGAGCTGTAAAGAAAAGAAGCATTAGTGCTGCAATTATGCAGAAGCTCAGGGTCAGGCAGCCACAGCAACTGGATCTGCATACAAAGTGTCCTGTCTTTGTGCACTGCTTCCTGTCATCATGTAATGGCACTGAGATATCTCAGGATGATGGACTGTCCTAAGTGACTCTACATCCATCATTAATATTCCTCCAGCCATTTTACAATGTATGTGTACTTTAAGCTTACATCTGCTGATATTCTTATCAAGCAATGGTGTTTATGAAGTATACAGCAATTGGAGTGGTCATTTAAAGGCCAATCTATTCAAAAAGACAGAATAATGATTTGGGATATCTTGCATGAAAGACAGCAAACCTAGCAGTTAATATCCTATTAAACAATACAGAGGAGAATAAGCTGCAAAGCATTTTACTATTGTATATAATAGCCATTTCTTCCCTCAGCATGAACAGTTAATATTAATGAAAAATAGAAAACAGTTTATGTGGGAATAAAGGTAAATTGAAGTCTGTAATTATGAAGGTGTAAACTTCTGAGAGCAACAGCACACAGATTAGAACTGTTAATATGTGGGAACCTGTCCACAAAGCTGTACCTTGAAAATCACCACAATATCTGAATTCTCAATTTTGAATATATTGCAGTTTCTTCCTGAGATTCAGCTTTATTTAAAGACTTGCAGTGTGTTTCCGTTAAGCAAAATGACATACTACAAACCCTCTATATCTAAAAACCTGTTTACATTTGTGATTAATAACATTAAGAAATGTTACTCAGGCTTAAGAAAGCCTTTTTAATATTTTGGCATATTTGTTTCATGAACAATCCATTTTATGTTTTCGATATAGTTTTAGCATTTCAAACACTGATTCTAGGTGAGTCGTTCTAGAAATATATTTTGGGTCTGAGATTGAGAGCCAGAAAAGCCAAACCAAATGTATTGTGCCTTTCTGACTAAGCAACTGAGGTTTATAATTAATTACAGCTTATTATTAATGCCATGTAATTAAAATGTTGAACCAGTGCAACATATACTGATTGAAAATTTTATGGTTTTGAGGCTATCCTGATTGAAATTTTATGGTTTTGAGGCTATCCTCTGTAGTTATCCCTTTTACAATAGGCAGAAATACAAAGTTGTGCTATTCACAATAATTACATGAAACATTTCACAATAATGTAGGCCAATAATTGGAAATTTACCATGCATTCAAACAATTTCAGCTGCAGATTTGACAGTCTTAGTGCCCACCATTAAAACTACAGTTCACACAGGTAGCTGGGGGGTTGGCATTGAATGGAATAAAAGAAATTATTTACTCAATTTTGTGCTTGTAAAGTAGAACTTACTTGGCTTCCTGTCCTCCCTGTGAGGTGCTGAGTGAAAGGCTGAGTGCAGATTCCTACTTTTTGCTCTTGCTCAAGTGAGTTTGGATGACTTGTAGATGTTGATATGTATTATATTCTATCTCTGAACAGGATTCTTTTATAAACAACATAAATTTTGCTCATTATTAATTACAAATTCAAAAATCATTGAAAAAAAAATTGTTTTGGGTTGGAAAGGACCTTAAAGATCATCTAGTTCCAACCCCCTGCTACAGGCACAGGTACCTTCCACTAAAGCAGGTTGCTCAAAGAAAATTAAAAGATCACAAACCATTTTGCAGTAATAGCATGGACTTCTATAACTAAATTGGAAATAAGCCATTTTTCCATGCTCATAATTTCTGCCATATTATTGTCTTTCTATATTACTAGCTACTGTCTGTCTGCATCACTAGCTTCTATTACAAATGGTACAACTTGCAAACTGGGATACTAAAATTGCCCTGGAGAAGTTAAGGTCATGTTGAAAATCCAGAAGAGATTGGAGATTAATCATACACTATGTATTGAGGAAGAGTTTTTCCTTGCACAGAAGCAAGTGTAAAAATGGAATCAAGCAGTACAGAAATATAGCCAAGAATTTATAATACTGATCTATTCCCTGAGTGCATGCAGAAATCCACAATGATTCAGAAGGTCAGATGCAGTATCTTCTAGATACTAAGAATGCAGTGTAAAGAATTTCTCTGTGTTCCCTTAAAAGCACAAACTTTCCAGAAGAAAGGCTGGTTGGAGATCATTTTACCAGACAGGGAGGACAAATTCACTTCTTACTGATACTAAATCCCAGCATTTTCTCTTTTAGATGTTAGTTACTATAACTAGATTGTGCTTGTTCTTTGATTATTTGCTATATCTTCAAAGAACTTAAGGGGATGGAAGTGTTTATTCAGAATTCTGTCTGCCAGTTCCCCTATAAATATGTAAATCTTTAGTTGAAAAGTAAATTAGTAAACACATTAGATGATAAAAAATAGCTTCTATAAAAGTCAGAGCCATAGTCTTTTCTCAAGAGTGCATCCCAATTTTCATTAATGTTTCCCCATTAAGGTATAAGAGTTCAATTTTGTCCCAATGACTTTCCATTATCTAAATAGTTTTGGTCTAAAAGACAAATGACTTATTATACTACAAGTGAATAATTTGCTTCTTTTCTTAACCGTGTATATCACTAATTCTACCTTTCATAAGCAATAATAAGTCCTCCCTCCTTCTATTTTAAGTCATAGTATACATTTGACTAAGTAATGAAAATGAAATTACCTTCCTTCCACATTTATTATTACACGTCTTCATATCAAAATGCAATTTAGGACAAGGTTAAGTAGAGTAAATATAGCCTCTCATTGCTTTCCTCATTTTGTCTATTGCTGTTCTACTGATTTCAACTGACAGGAGCATTGAGCTGGCTGGGAAGCAAGGTAAATGCAGGAGGAACTATGAATATAATATCATCATCTTTATTTAGCTGCACCATCAAACCGTATAGAAAGAAATTACAGCAATTTTGGAATTTTGATAGGCTGAGACCTCACTTGTAGTACAATATTCATTGACTCTGAAATACATAATGTGAAGGAACACAAGATGCACAAGCTCCTGTGGGCAACAAAATATCAAATTCACATAAGGAGGCTTCACGTTTAAATTATGCAAAAAACCAAGATATTTTGGACATACATTAGGGCAGGATATGGTCCTTTGAATGTTATTCTCAATGCTCGTACCAGCAGCAACCGTCATCTGCAAAAGGGGGCAACAGAGATTCTGCTGAATGGAACAAAGTTTTGTACAGTACTACAGCTTATTTAAATTACACCATGCTAACAGATGAACACGATCATTCAAACAAGCTTATCCAAGAGAACACTCAATTTCAGTTGATGTGGCTCAACTGAAATTCACACAAAGAAATTGAAGGTATTGTTACATCTCCTGGCTCATGAAGAACAACCAAATGGTAGATCACTTTGGTGTTCTGCACTGCCTTCACAGAAGTGGTTTCTGAAGCACTGAACAGGCCAATAACCAGGGAAAAATAATCCCAGCTCCATGGCTGACTTCTACCTGAGGTCTCTACATAAAGCAAGAATTTTACCTGTTTGGGACGTTTGAAGAAAGTAGGACCTTCTCCCCCGTATTTAAACGTCTTAGGGAAAAACATCAAAATAAATAAACCTATTAAATTATAGATACAATTTACCTGTTAAACTGATAATTTTTTCATGCTCAGACTTCCTTCGTGAGTCAAAAAATCATAAGAGTATAAAAATAGTAGGAAAGAAGCTATCTGCCTTTAAAAATTCTGGAAGTCCCTTCAGCTTCTGAAGAATGTATTTCAGCATGGAATGGTATTTTTCCTCCTTTTTATCACTTTCTAATTTATTTCTGCAGAGCCCAATAAATAACAATTTTCTTTAGACAGACCTTGACTAGTAGGCAATCTGACCAGGTAGTATTTCTTCAGATTTCAAAATTTACTTCAGAAGAAATTAATAGCAGACCTTTTCAAAAATTCTGGATGTAAAAACCCCATCATTTCTAGAATAAACCTTTAAACAATTTCTTTCCACTGCTGAGAGCATGTGTAACAATACATACAATGTTCATGCTAATTATAGTTGAGCTTAATCATTTCTCAAAGTAAATATTGACCTAAGATTTATTTCTATGATTATTTACTAACTCAATAGAGTAAACCTAGTATTTAAAGCAGGCAAAAATTCAGTGTTTTTGGATTCAAGTATTTTTAACATATGGAAAACACAACTTACTGCAAGATGTGTTTTACAATGAATTTTCTATTATAATTTGAGGAAGTTAAGCCTGACTGTATATTACAGCTTACTTGTGCAGTAAACAAAAACGTGCCCATTTTCAATATATTTAACAGCCACAAGCAGGTATCTAGTTCCATTTATCTTCAAATTATATATTTGCAATGATCCTCAAATTTTGATCTATAACAGTTTTAAATACTGGAAATACTTTTAAAATTTCAGTCTTTTAAAGGAGAATTATGCAGTCATATATTAAAAAAAAAAAATCTTGACTTTTACAAAAACCTCCCTGGATGCTTACAAGTTTTTAACTTGTTTCTGTCAGATTTCCCTTCTTCAGATTTACAGCCTTAAATATTTGAAACATTTTTATAACACTATTCTCTTTACTTAAACGACATTTCACTTCATACAGAGCAGCTATTCGGAAAAAGAATTTCCATGCAAAGCAACTTCATGTTTATCCATGTATCATGTTCAGTTGTATTTATACCACCACTGTTCCAGAATTTTTTAAGGAAAACACAATACATATTATGTCAGCATGGCACTGTTTTAAATAAACAATACTTCAGCACAAGTAAACATACATTATAAATTTTACCCATTCAGTCTCGTGCATCTTTATTTAATCATGGTCCATGGTTCATAAATTACATCTCAGTGTGTGTGTGTATATAGATATACACTCACACACCACTACTAAGAAATGTTGAAACAAATGCATCTGGACTAGTGTGTTAATAATTCACAATTTTTTTCACATTTTAATTTCCATATGTCTGATATATGATTTTTCTGATAATTTTGCACTCATGTTTAAAAAGGTAGATCTACTGTATACTTTTGACTGCTGCATCTGAGCTCTATTAACTAATTTATTCTCTCTGTTCATCACTGTTAACAGCAACATTCTCTGAGTTACTTTATCATAATTTTTCAAATTTTCTTGTAAACAATTTTCCCCCTTTCTCCCCTTGTAAAACTGGGGAAGATCCACTAAAGACATAGTGACAAAAAATGTATAAAATGAATTCTGCTGAATTCAATTCTAGCAGCTGAAAGTGGTTTAAGTGCAGTATTTTGATTCTTGGGAAACTTAACACAGTTGGAAATGAGTGATCCCTGATACTTCAATGCTGTAAGGCTATTTCCTTATAGCCATAGTAATTTCCTATCCAAAATGACAAGTGTAAGAAAAGGGAAATAAAACTATTCTATTAAAAGTGCATGAATTCTAAAATTCTTTTTTGTCAAACAATGTATGTTGAGGCAAATGCATCACATTGTCTTGAAGATATTACTGGCAATCATTGGAGGTACAAAAATCTATGAAAGAGTTATGTATTTTTAGTGCAGCAATTCCCATTCATGCATGTTGATGAAATATTTATTCCATTCAAGAATGCATCTAATGGTATAACATCAACTTATATTTCATAACTTAGTAACTACAACATATTTGCATTAATATTTATGACACTTCCTATCACAGTTTGGGCTTTCTCCTTTGGAAAATGTTTAACAGAGGAGAAAATTAAAGTTTATCAGAGGAGAAAATAGCATTAAAAGGAAGAAAAAATTCTGAAAATGAATCTCTAGAACATGCATATATTCTTGCTGGGATGAGCACTTTGGCTTCTATTTGCTGCAGGGGGACAGACCCTCAAGCTGTATCCTACTGATGGACTTAGGAATGTTCCCAGTCTCCTTTTCATCTTTCTTTTGGATTTCCACATAGAAGAGTCGTGTGTGAGGCTGTGACACATCTGAAAACATTTTCAGTAAATGCATTACCTACGAAATGCCCTCTTCTAGGTCATACACAGCCATGCTACATCTCCTGGAGTTCCCAAGACTACATGAGACAATAATCACAAATAATGGCCCACATATGCAGCAAACTGGCCTGCCTTTCACAACCAGATGGAAATAGTGACAAAGGATATATGAGACTGTAATTTCAAGTTTCTGTGGAAGCAATAAAATTAAATGGAATTTTACCTAATTCCAATTAATCTTATTAATTAATTAATTAATTCATTAATTCCAACACTGCTATTCCTAACCTTAGAAGATGAAGCAACTGCATTTTTAACTAGTTATTTACATTGGGCTTAAAAGTGATCTCACTATCCTGGTCACATGAAAAAGAAGATATTTTCCTAAGCACCAACATCATTATAATCCAAACCTTCTTAGCAAGTCCCCAGTCAAAGCTCTGGTAAAGCAGGAAATCCTGCCCTCAGTTATGATACGAGCAGTACAGCTTTGACTTCAAGGCCACATCCAAAATAAGGACAAGGAATATACAAGAAAGTCAGATTTTATAACAAGGGGTATGAAAAGCTGCTGAAAAATTCAAAGACACTCACTGAATAAACTTAATTTGCTACCAGATTGAATAAATCAGGGCAGAATCTTTCCCAGGTGTTTTGATTCTAAAATGAAGATTTCGGACAAGTGGAACCTACTTATTAGAAAATAATGATAATCCTGCTCTCAGAAATAAAAAAAGTCTCCCTTGGAGCAATATTTGTGCATATGTATGCACACACACTCTGCATACATAAGTTTGATGATGATAGTCTCCAGGGGAAAAAAAAAAGTCTAAACAAGCAACAAAAACCACCAAAAAGTCATCTATATCAACACAACTCTCTGGTATTTCTGTTGACCTGTGCACAATTTGTCCATGGGAGCTCTCCCACTGAGCTACTGGGAACTTCCTATCACTGCACAGTGAAATCTACATGCAAAAACTGGCAAAATCTATTCCTTAAAACCTAATATGCAGAAAGACAGACCTTGCAGTCTATAGAGTAGTCTTGCCAAGGTATTGTTACACAACAGAGCAAGGTAAGTTAATACATCATCAAGTGAGCCCTTTAAAGAGAAAATAAGATTCAAATATATTTATTTACCTGTATCAACTAACTGAACTTCTTACTTTCTTTGATTCATCCCTTTAAAAATATTTCAATAAATCACCGCATTAAAATAAAATCTCAGATTTACATTATAAAATATTTACAATATTCTTGTAGGAGTTGCTTATTACAATGAATAAAGATTCAGAACAGTGATCACAGAAGCAGAGTTTGAGTTCATATATCCATTAAAACATCTCGAGATTGAGCCTTTGTGCTTTACCAAGGCACAGAAATAATTCAGGCATGTATTCCATCATTAAAAATTTACTTAATAAAAAGACTCTAAAAAGGAACTGCCTGAATTGTTCCCACTCAAAAAATAAAAAAATATTACATTGCCTTTCCTTCCTAGTTGTCAGAATTTCCTCCACATAAAGTCTTCTCAGACAAGAAGTTTGTCATTTGTTTTTGGGTTTTTTTTTATTGCAAGTACAGAAACCAGAGGACATGCTCATTTCACAGAAGCACAGAATCATCAAGGTTAAAAGACACCTTCAAGATCATCCAGCCTGCCCATCAACAACCTGTCACCACCATAATCACCCCTCAGCCACATCCCCAAATGCCAAAGCCAGACACCTCTTCTTGAGCACCTCCACAGACAGTGACTCCACCACCTTTCTGGGCAACTTATCCCAATGCCTAACCACTCTTTCAGTGAAAAAAAATCTAATACCTGATCTGAACCTCCTCAGGAGTGGCAACTTCAGGCCATTTCCTCACATCCTTTCACTTGAAATATGACAGAAGAATTGGATCCCCACCTGGCTATAACCTCCCTTCAAATAGCCAAGCTACAACTACAGCTCCCTCGTTGGACTTGAGGTTCAGATTTCAGATTCTTTGCCAGCTTTATTGTCCTTCTTTGAAAATGCTCCAGCACCTCAATGTCCTTTCTGAAATTCCATACTGTATAAAAATATGAAACTATAAGAACATTGCACAAATATGGAATCCAAGACACTTTTTTTTGGGTTAGCCTGGACAGTGTAATAGTGATATAACAAACTAGGTCTGTGGAAATCATCTGACTACTCTTGTTCTGTCTAATGAAGCCTGAACTCTCTGACATTTATGTTCCAGGTTCAATTCCAAGTCATTTTGTTGATGACTAGCATGGAAAAGGGGACAGGGTGGGGAAGTAAAAGATAAAAAGAAGAAAAATAAACTAAGAACCAAAGACACCTACAGTGTTTTCCTGCACTCCCTGAAATCCTGCTCTGATAATCAGCCAGCTACCAGACCTGAGCACTAATCTCTCTTCTCCAGGCTGTGAGGAAGGAAGAGACAGCAGTTCACACACAGGTACACACTGCCCTGCAAAAAGCCAAGTACTGGTTAGGAAGGTGTGTGAAGACTGATGCTAACCTGTGCACATGGTGCTTGCAGAATGGACCTGCTGAGAGACCCGGGTTAAATGGAACTCAAGCACACCTGAGGAGCCTTCACATGCCTCAGAAACCTCACAGATCTTGTGAAAGACAGAAATCTCACAAGGATCACAGGGACTATCAGAGTTTTGTTCAAGACAAAACTAAGAAATACGTTCAGTACACAGTGAATCATACTTGCTCTAATTTGAAATCTTTGTGTCCCGTAGTCTCATTCTTGCTGTATGACTACAGCAAAGCCAAAACCATGCCTAAATAATTCTCTACAGCCTCATACAACTTTCATTGCCCCATAAAGGCCTAGTCAAAATCTGTTCCTGCTTCACTCCTCAGATTTCTACATAAGGAAAAAAAACAATTCAGTGAATCACTTATTTTGCAGTAATGGATATTTCCCGCATTTTCCTAAAAGCATGTGCCAGAATATCCAGCTTCCTCCAGAGGGACACTTTGCTCCCTGATCACCTGGAAGCAGGGTAAGGAGAAGGAAAAGTGCCCTTGGCTGAGTGCAGAATGCAGCCCCTGGGAGCCATTCTGTTCTGTCTGGGCTCTGGAGGACTCTGGAACACAGATATTCTGCATGACTTGGAGCAAACCAAAAGGAGCCACTGGTACCACATTTATAACTATAACCTCATTCCACAAGCCCAGGAAATATGGCTAATAATAATAATAATAAGCCCAGAGAAAATATGTGTAGATATTTGAAGTCTGGAAAGCATTTTGGTTGAACTGTTCTTAGTCTGATTTCTTCTTTTAAGTTTTTATCTTTCTAGATAAGATACTGCTGAAAAAAATTCAGCTTGCTCTTGAAGACACGAATGGGACAGGCATAGATAGTGGTAATTCCTTGGGGATTTAATGCTGTTCTGTTGGATCAGCTTCCAAGCAATCCATCTCACTGTACAGCACTTTTCAGGTCCTGAACAGGTCAGGGCTATCACATAAAATCCTGCTGACTTAAAGAAATTATTACTTAAAATAATCTATATAATAAATTCCCACTAGCTTTGCTAGGCACTTTACAAGTATAGCTCTGAGAATGCTTCTTTGAGATACAAGCTGGGATACATGTGCAATGTTTCCAAGCACTCTGCTGCTTTTGCTTCATTTACTTTTTCATGTGAGTATAGAAGCCTAACACACAGATTGCAGGTACAGTACTTTTCTTTGCATTTAAATATCTCCTTCCCAGTTTTTTGAGATACCAAAAGACACCCAGATACGAAACAACCACACAGTGTTCACTGATACATTCACAATTTACCCACAGTTTCAAGAACTGAGACTGATTATGACGCTGCCAAGCAGCATCAAGCACAAATTAACAAGATTTTGGTCTTTTTCTTGGTTGTTCATAATGCTTTGGGCATCAGCCAGATGCCAGAAATCAGTTCAGCTTCATATTAACAAAACTTGAAAAATGAGCAGCGGCAGATGCAGGCAGTGAAACTACACCTTGGAAAGACAGACCTGAGGTGGAGGATATCAGTGGAAGCATTTACATCCAAAATAAATAAGAAGCTGTAGGTGAGGAAGAGCCTGAACTAGAAGCCTCTTTTTTTCACTGTCTCCTGAAAAAACCTGAAAATTAGAGTACCTATGGGATTGAAAACTATTACTTGCATTAGACCTTAGATATAGCTTCACCTTTTTGCATTGCAACTGGGCAGGGAAATCATCCCTGCCCTGGATCCCTGTCCACCCTGGACAGGTGCATTAAAAAAATAACTTTTTGACCTGGTGCCTCTGAGGAGGGACCCTGAGCAAAGGATTCCCTGTGATTTTATACCCTCACAGTCCAAGTGGAGCAGTCTGGGGGCTGTGGGTTCCTGCCTTGTTTCTGAGTTTCTGTCCCCAGGCACTGAACCTGCACAGAGCTACCTGATCTGAATGTATTCCTTACACTATCTTAGGATGAAATGCATATAAAAGTGGTTATTCCACTCCAGTAAATAGTTCAGATGCAGATTTCTACATTTGACAACTTGCTTAAGTTTGAGAGGTAAACAAGGCAGTCTTTCCACAAAAACTTCCATGAGAAACAGTATTAAGAAGAGTACCTTAGAAAATGAAATTAAATTCTAATTTTAAAGGGAAAAACTGAACAAATTTTGATGTAGATTAAACATAAAACCGTGCAAGTGAAGAAAGCACACTGCACTATTTGTCTTTATGTATTCAATTAGCATGTTTATCCACAAAAACATTTTAAAACTGTTTTAAACTGTCGTTTTTGACACTGGTTTAAAACTCAACACAGGACTGAAAGCCTGAATTTAAAATGCTCCAAGAAGAATATAAGCTTTGGGAACTTTTTGTTTTGTTTATTTCCTCCATATTCAACATGTCCTTCAGCTACTTGAAGCATAAATCAGACCAAATTTCCTCACAGAGTGTGTTGGAAGAGCAAGGTCTTTTTAAGGAAAATAAACAGAAATCAATGTTGAAAATCTGTTGAAGATAATGACAAAGGTGCTTGAAGTTGTCTGTACCAGACAGCTTGGGGAAAATGAGACAGCTGGGTACATCCATGACTCCTGTTTTCTTTGCTATGCTGCTACTAGTTCCTGATGCTGCAGCAGGGACCAAGGAGAGGTCCAGGAAAGAAAGGGTTTCCTGACACCTATGATCAAGCTTCTTTGCACACAGGTATTTTAAATAGCCATGAACAAGATTCTCAAGTGTAACAACAGCTATCATGCCCATATCAAACAGAGACAGCATCACAGCTTAAAACACTAAATTCAGGAGCACAGACTTCACTGACTACAATGGAAAGAATGTAATAAAAAGAGTAAAATGCTACTTTGGCAACAGTTATTCAAACAGCCAAAGAATTAACATCAAAGCATCACTGGATAGATAGTGTCTATATTTTTTCTGTCTCACCTCTACTGAAACATAAAAAGATTCCAGATCCAGACAAAAGCAATCTTTTTGAGTACATCAAACTGCAAATATAGACAAATGTCTATTTAAAAAACATAGGATCTTGTTTGCAAAACAGAGGTATTTTGTTGATTAGTGTAATAAAATCTAAATTTAAACTAGGAGGATCTGACAACACTAGGAATGCAATTTTGTTTTTTAATAAAAATTAGAATTGTTTAACATTATCTGGGGCCTTAAAAATACAGCTTTCTAATGTTTATTTTTTAAAAATCAAAATTTTGCATCATCACTGAAAAGTCAGGAAGTGTAACAACCTTGTGATTACACCTGTACATTGTGTCCTTCAAGAATTACTTTTATAATCTCTAAAGTATTCCTAAAACAGAGAGAAAGGGAGAAAAAGATATGAGCTAGAAGGGCCCAGAAGAATCCCCACAAAACACACAGCCAGCCATCATGATGCAATGAAGATCTTAGCTTTATTAGTAGGGCAAATTTCCTAACAGTTGAGAGAGGGCAGATCAAAGAACCTGATCAGCTAAAAGATGGGACCTCCAGAGAAGAAACTGAGAGAGCACAGATTAGTAACTACCTGCTATGACAGAGAATCTGTGCCAAGAAAGATGAAATTGAATAATTTGCCCACCTTATTTAATTTAAATGTAATTCAGAGTTCTTGAAGTTAAGAGCTCAAGACTCCTGACCCTTGAGGGAGAAAAACAGGTTGCTTCAAAGGCAACTCAATATCTGAGTGGATTACCTAAAATTAAATGGTTTGAATGCAACATTGCCCTCTCTCAGCCAAAAAAACCACCAGCCTTGGAATGGCAAGTACAGACTAGGCATTTTGTTATTTAATTGCATCCTTTCTTGGCAAAACAGAACATTTTGCTTCAAAAAAGTTGTTTGCTCTCCAATGTAGCATCATCAGTGCTCACTGGCAAGCACAGGGGAAGGAAAGCTTTAGCAGGTGCTAAATACAGTGGACTTTCTGGTTGGTGCTGAAGATCACAGAACTATGATGTAATGGCTTGGGTTAGAAGGGACTTCAAAGCTCTTCTAGTTTCAACACCTTCCACTGGACCATGTTGTCAGAACTCCATCCAACCTGGCCTTCCAGGAAGGAGGCATCTACAAATTCTCTGTGCAATCTGTTCCAGTGCCTCACCAACCTCACAATAAAGAATTTCTTCCTAAGATCCAATCTAAATCTACTCTCTTTGTTTGAAGCCATTCCCCCTTGTCCTTTTCTGAATGTGCTCTTGTAAAGTCATTCTCCATCCTTCCTGGAAGGTCACAATTAGGCCACCCCAAAGCCTTCTCTTCTCCATCCTGAGCAATCCCAATTCTTTTAGCCTTTCAGCACAGGAGAGGTTCTACACCCCCCCTAATCATCCTGCTGGCCTCTTCTGAATTCACTCCAACAAGTCAATGTCCTTCCTGGGCTGGAGATCCACCACATCTCTGACAGACAGAGGCTTTGCTAAGTTTCCATCTCAAAATAAAAATGAGTTGCTAACTATTCATAAAGGATACATTCTGATACCAAGACCTTCTCCAAAGCACCAATGACAGCAATATTTTCCTTAGAGTGTGTAAGGAGTATGTTATAGGTTTTAACTATAGCAAACTTATTCCATCTTGGAAACTCTCACCCACTTCTCCCTCCTCCCCCAATTCCTCTCAATAATAAATCCTTCCACCATGATTTTCTATACTTCAGATGCAAATGAAATTAAAAAGAGAATTTTAATGTAACCTGCAATATCACAATTCCACAGAAAGCACAAAATTAAGTCTCATAGGTGTTAAAGTGCCAAAAGCAGTCACAATTGCAAACATGCAGATGACAGTGAACTCACTAAAAGAGGTTTTGCAGATTGACTATCAGCTACCAGCCTCTGGAAAACAAAGTAATTCAAATTCATACAGCTTGAAATGATTCAATAATGTTTTTATTTCATTGGGAGCTAAACTAGGCTGCATCAGCACATACCAGCAGTTAACAGTGTGCCCAAAGAGTCACCCTGGCTAAGCAAACTCACGGGAATGCCTTAGAAGGAGTCTCTTAGAAGCAGTAAAAACAGCTCTTGCACTCGGTAGGGGGAGGGAGGAAGGGAAACAGACATTTCACTTCCAGTTTCTGTTTGCAATGGATGCACAGCTGCCAAGCCTGCATCTAGGGGAAACCCATAAAATGATGTTCCCAAAAGTGGAAAGCCAGAAGTGCCAAGGGGACAGTCACATACTAAATCTGAATATGCAAATACAAGTGTGAGAAAATGTAACCAAGGGTGACAGTTCTCTGTAGGCCTGAAGACCTGACTTTTGAAACTAATCTTACTGGTATGAACAGGAATGGTGCAGTGCAATGAAGTGTCTCTAAGAACTATCTGGAGTTAGCAGTTACTTCACTGATTCTAAGGTGTATTTCTCTAATCATCATTTTTATGGATAGGGAAGAGGTGTTTTGTTAGGATGCACTGTGAATCTTTCCTTCCTGTCTGCCTCCCATGTAACTTCAAAGTATGATTAATTCCTGACTTTTATTCATTTATTTGTTGCTTTCATTTTGGTTCATGAGTGCTCATGACATTAATTAAAATGGGACACAACATTTTTTGAGTTGAAATATTACTTAAAATTGTAGCAGTATTCACAGGAAATTAGCTGAGGAAGAGCTGGTTACCAAAACGTTGACATTTAGTCAACACTTTATATTTCAACTTAATGTTACAGTTGAATAAGTCGTGTTCTGAATACACTATATTATTTTTCACCATATGTGTACTAACTAACACTCTCTCCTGACAATGGCTTGGCTTCTCTACTTGTGTTCATCAAAGGAACACTGGCAGAAGACATGGTTAATAATATATGAGTCAGAAGGGCAGTGGTTTTAATCATTAACACGACATTATTTGTAGAACAAAGACACATCATTATTTCAATACACACAGTCCTTTGATAGTCTCAGCTATGACTGCCATGTAACCATACTTAAGAGAAGAATTGTCTTTTTTTAGCTCAGAATCCCACTCTTTTTGTCGACAGTTCTCCCTCTTTTGATGCAATTTTGGCAGCTTTATTGTTTTACTCATTCATCTGTCTCAAACAAAAAGAAGGGTTAAATGATAAGCATCTATAAGAAAACAGAAATCCAATACATTTTGCAACCCTACGTGATACTGAGTAGTTCAAGAGTTTATAGTGAGAGAAATGCCCCAGTGTTTCTACAATAATACAGGAATTTTAAAGAATCATAGTTACAATCTCATGTCAATTTGTTTTGCAAACATACTCTGTTTCAACCATCATCTCAGTAAAACTGAAAAGAGAACATTTTAAATGCAAATTTGTTTAAGTGAGTTTATGTGGTTATGCAGCTTCTTCAGTTCCATGGAATCATAAAACTGTGCTCATAGTTTGGGTTTGCTGTTCAAGAGTTTCCATGCAATGAAATCCTGCTAGAAACTACTGAATTTTTATAAAAAAAAAAATTATATGCCTGACATTCCAGTGCAAGTTTAGTTATCACTCAAGCATTAAAGCTGCCTGTGTCCTGTCCCTCACTGTGCCCCTGAAAGATCATCTCATTTATTTCCGTCTTAATTACTAAAAGCATTTCTACTACAAGACTACAAGTCAAGATTTAAAGGATAAAGCCTCCACACCATGTCCTTTGAGCCCACAGCTGTGATCCCAAGCCAGATAACCCTTTAGGCTGTGACCAGCTCAGAGTGGAATGGTTTTCCTTTTCACTTTTGTAGCATGCTGCCAAACAAATGGATCAATTATTCACTGTAGCTGTAACAGTGACTCCAAGGTGATCAGATATTGCAATGATGGGCTGTAAGACACTCAGAAAAAATTAAACCTTCTGCTTTTCACTTTCCTGAGGGATTAAAATTAACCCTTTTCTCCTTTCCAATTTTTCTAAGACTCATCAATTTCTCTTCATATTTGAACTTCCCAACAGAATTCTGCCAAAATGGTAAAACACTGAAAGAGCACAACTGGTGCCTTTACCAAAAATCTCACTCATGTAAAAGCCTGGTTGGGTCTGTTACTCCAGTGATTTTATGGTTGTAAGTTTCAAAGACTGAATGTCAACTAATAGATGTGGGCTCCTCTGTAGCCATCTATTTTTAATTCCATCAGAGAGGCTTAGCATTAAACATGTGATGGAAGAAATGTTAGTCAGAGGAAAGCAGATGGGGTAGCTAATTTTTCTTTCACAGTGTTTACACAATGATGAATTTTTTTTAACTCTCACAGCAGAAAAACAAGAATACCCCCCTCTCACAGAGCAGTATTCCTCAGCAGGCTTTAGACAGGAAAATGCTAACTTCTGATCTGGTTTTATCATTAGGTAGCCTGGCAATAGAATGCACCAGTAAAGGTGTGAGTCTACAGTTCATGCCAGTAGTCCTCAAGCTCCAGGTGCTGCTCAGGTGTTCAGGCTGAGCACACCTCCCTGTGCTCATCTGGAGCCTCCTGCTCCCTCAGTGCATGTGCAAACTGCACACAGAACAAAAAGTACATTTTATAACTTATTCCTTATCTATATAAAAGCAGGCAAAGAGTAAGAGTTAAAAAGAAGCCCCACACAGACTGTACAGATCAGACACAGAAATGGAACAAAATATGCCAGCCATGAGAATGGCTGTGTTGTGCCACAGAGGACCCCTGAATTTATCCTGGATTCATCCTGAATTGCCTTGCTGCAGAAGGGAAAGCAGCATAGCTGCAACAGTGGTGTATGATGCCTAGGAAGGAGGAGCACTCACTAACCCGGGAACAACCACAGAATATCCTGATTTTGGATGCAAAGCAGGGATTGCTACATTGCTCTGTGCCATGCTATGCTGAAGTGTTAGCTTCCCTGAGACTGCAGTCAGCTGTATAAATTCATGGGGCTCCAGGAGAGAAGATGAAATCATTCCCATCTCATAATAGTTGTTTATAAGGTCTTGGATGACTCAATTGACTCTCATAATAATCTTCAAAGTTAAAAAAAAAATCAGAAACTTGCATTTGAAAATATGTAGATAGAGATTCTTAAGTAAAGCTTGTTAAAAAAGATTTCATTTCAATAATAATATCAATAATTCATAAAAAACATGTTGCAAATGAATGTTCTGTTTGCATATAATGATGCAGATAAGAAATAATCCTTACAGCTGCCAGAAGAAGAGTGAAAGAATCTACTGCTCTGAAGCAGTTCTGCTGAATTTTAAGTCATATGGAACACAAACACTGAACCCTTGCACACTGTGTAGAATAAAACCATGCCACCCACATGAGAAAGCCTCTCTAGAAGTCCTAAATTCAACAGGCAGCTAAGACAATCAAATAAACTCATTCAAAGTATGAGATCTGAGTACGTGATCTTCAGTAAAGAAAACCAGACTGCAGCTTCTCAGAGCCATGCTGCTTATGGCTGAAGAATTCCCTTCAGACTTGTTTGCTGTGTCAACAGAAGTGCAAAATAATGGAAAAACACTAATAAACCTCACTATTTTTCACTTTCAAGATGAGAAGAAGCAAATTCATCTGTTCTGGAGAAGTGAAAAAAGAAACTCTTAACTAACATCAAGAATATTATGAATGAATTAATGAATTATCAGACCTCCTGCCTCACATATTTACTTATTCGCAATCCCGTAAGACACAAACAAACTGCAACTTTTACTTCTTGATGAGTACCATTTCAGGTTACTTATAAATGTGTTCTGAAATCTGATTAACAGCTTTAAGGACAAGAGATGTCCTTAAAATCTTTCAGTGGTTGGGCATCATTTTAAGTTAATTCCAGATAGGTTAAATATTTTTTCTCCAAAATCTCCAAAATAGAGCTTTATGAAATATCCAAGGGTATCTTGATGATGAAAAAAACCACTTTTGCTCAACACATTATTGCCATTAAATAGATATAGAATAGATATATTCAGTGCTGCTCCTTCCAGGAAAAGCTGTTAACAAATACCTTTGAAATGGTTGATTTAATAATCTTTTAGTGCTCAAGATTATTCAACAGATAAATATCTTGTCAGAACAAGATAATTATGACCTCATTATTTTTGAGAGAGGAAAAAATACAGTTCTGGCCCCCCAAGAACTGTAACCAATACTTACATTCTGTGGAGGTAACACACAGTCATTCATAGACCTCCAAAGGTATCAAAGTATGAGGTGGTGATAAAAAAAAAACAACCATGTTACATTTGGATTTGATAATTTCCCAAACACACAAGGATACTTTGCTGTCCTTGGTGCAGCAGCACTTTGAAACCACACTTAGAAGAAAGAGCTGGTTTAAAACAACTAAATCACTTCCTCAAAAGTGGAATACTCATACTAATACTGCTGCTACTAATAAAAAATTCAATCAGCCCTTTGTGATATTCAGGCATTTGTATGTGTACTTCTTTCCATGTCACTTCCTGACATTATATGAAAAACTTGCATGAAAAATCTATTTACACTTTGAACGGGGAATGAAGTGTCATATCTTCACCTGCTCATGTTTTATTATGGTTTTGAATGCTTAAATCTTTCATTGTTCTTTATCTTCCAAATGACACACTGCTGTCACTGCTGTCTAATAGGATCTTGTCTTTCTGAAATTACTTTTGAGTAGGGAGATTTTAGAGTATAAATTATAGCTCTAGAAACAAGAGACATGCACTGATGATAAACTCAATTGTGAAACGTGTAAAATGCCTTAAAAACCTGGAAGTTCCAACCCTTTTTTCCAAGTACAGTAAATATTACGTGTCTTACATATTAATGTAAGCAATGTAAATACTCATTTCTGTGTTTTCCATCCTTCCCTTAATTTGATGTGCCAAGTTTTTACACCATGCACTCTTTGTGGTCAGAATTACATTTCTACCTTGCCTGGAACAGTGGGACCTCATGCTAAATTAGTAGTATCACCAATACTGAAGAGTGTATACACTATAGAGAGCCCCAAACATTCCCAATGTTAACAAGAGGTGAGATATTTCTGAAGAGAACAAATGTTAAAGGCCACAATGATGAAAGCATAAAAATATTATTTGTAAATATTATGGTTAGTCAAAGGCCTTTACATGATGTGTAACCTTGTAATAAAACCTTAAAAATTAAAGGCAGCAGGGACAGATTAAGAGGATTCCTGCAGATTAGGGATCTGTAAAATCATGAGGCAGAAGCAGAGCAGCAGGTGGCATTTCTGGGCTGGTGACTGCTGGCCAGCCACCCATCAAAGAGAGCTTCACTCCTGTGTTTCTGAAGGAGTTAAACAGCTGCAAGGTTGAATATTGAGTTTGGACACATGGAAAAAGAGGGAAGTGTCTTTTGTATAGGTGTTCAGCTTGGAGCTAATTGTTTCTGACACTGAAAATTAAAACATGTTGAACTGCAGCATTTGCACAGTTAGGGTAAGCCTGAAGATATAGACTGGATGGTTTCATTGTACTTCACAGCACAAACCACAATTTTTACAAAATTAAAAAGCCCAACAAACCAAACAAAACCAAACATTGTGAGAGGTGATGGTTCTAGGAGTGCTTCTCAATTTCTCATGAAGTACATGAATAAAAATATCCACTTCATTACATATCTTATGCCTCTACTATACCCATCATATCCTGCACCTTCTCTGGGCTCACATAAATCTCAGAGGAACTCAGTCTAAAATAAAAAGTCATAAACAACTAAAGCTTGCATTCTACTTTATTTTATAAATTACACCTAAAATATTATGTTCAGAATTTCTCTGCACCAGCTCTATCTACAGGAACAGAGAGCAATTATCAAAATGGTGATTGTCCTTTTCCTCAAATACTGTAAATAATTTTGCCCAGGGATAATTTAAACACCTGAGAAGTCTCCCACTTACATTATGAATTGGTACTACTTCCACTTGGCCCTCTCCTGCAGCCTTGAAAGTCATTTACCGATGGCCTGACAGGCAGCATTCCCTGTCCTCTTCCCATTATGCTGCTCTGACAGCTTCCTGCCTTTCCTGAGGCCTTGGTGTCACCTAACCCACAATAGCCTGCCTAGCCTGGCTTGCACACTGTGCCCAAAATACAGCACAGCACAGCCAGGTACTCGGCTGGGACCCACAGGGACATTTCAGCATCAGGTCAAGGAGAGAACACACAGATGTCACATGTTCTGGGACCACCTGTGTGTCCCCTTCTCACAGCTTCAGGAATGTCACTCTGTTTTACAACTTTATCCTACCAGATGTTTAGGCCTCTCAGACACTTTTAAAAACCACACCACTCCTTATTTAATTTTTTTGTTTGTGTAGTACTGGGATTTCAGTTTTTATTTGAATATACCCTAAAAAAAACTTGCTTATGTAGCATGATGGTGGCCACTAATACCTCACTGAATAAACACTCATGCAAATCCCAGCTGTAAATATGGGTTAAGTCTTTATATAGTTAAAAGGGTATCTCCTTAAGTACATATCAGAATTCTGTGTGCATCTGCTTGACTAACAGAAAAACCTGTCCATATGTTGTTACAAGAATTTTTAACAGAGCAATTTTATTATGGAACCAAGTCAAACAGACCATAATAACAGAAGTATGGGATATAAGCCATTTTTAATTGAACATTGCTACTGGCAGCATACTTAACCCTCTTATGTTTAGAACAAAATGACATAGATTTAAATTTTGCATTTAATGACAATTTATTTCCCAGACACTCTTCTTCTGTAACCTTTTAAGTCTTTCAATTCCATCAGATTTTGAAGGGATAAGCTACTAATAAATGCAGTTTTATATCTATTTAATTTAAACACAGAAATAAGTAAGTAGGAATATAGTTACAGGAATTCCCCAGGAAAATATTTCTGTGGTTTAACTTCTAATCCGTTTTTATTTTGGGATTAATGCATCAAAGCATCAAAATGAGAAACAAGCTGCATATTCAGTTCAGGTATTCTAGTAAAACAGCACACAGCCTGAAAAGCAAACAGGAAATTTTTTTAGCTTGGTGACTGCTTTTGAATTTTTTGTGTTTGAATATGAAACTACTTCAGTATTACTCTTTCTAAATATTTCTTTAGAATCCCTGATGTCTAACAACATAAAACTGCATCAAAACCACAAAAAATAATTCAAATCTTGTGTGAAAGTTCATAAATAATAAAAATTGCTCATATGAATTAAACTATAAGGAATGTGTACATATGTACATATGAAAACTGCATAGAGAACAAATGATCAAAAATTATTTTGACAATAAAGGAAAAATATGATGAAAGATACCCAAAATGCTAATCTCTTAAATGCTGGATTAGGGCATTTTCTCTGCAATGGTTTCTGAAAAACACCCTATAAAGAAAATTAACAAAAAATATTTTTTCCTAGAGATACTACCGTAGATATTACAACCACTCTTAAAAATTAATGAAAAAGTAATTCTAATATGAAAAATATACTTCAGTGTAAAGGCATAGAGAAATCCACTACATGCTGGCTGACATCAGAACCTGAATTCAGAGAATTTATATTTATTCTGGTCTCTGAGAATAATTAACATTTTGGAATCAAAATGAAGTCAGTGCTAATGGGGATGATGTGCTTGGTGCAATATATTGCACCTGTGCTGTTGATATTAGAGTTTTACAGAGGAGGAAAAAACAGAGAAAAAATAGTTGTCCCTGAAGTGCATGAGTGTGACTCACAATGTGTGCAAGAGACAGACCACTGAAGTGTGAACATGCTGTTTATACCCAGCTTCTTCACAGAGAACAGATGCTCCGTGATTATTTTCAAATATATATTACTCTCTCTATATATATAACATAAAAATAAGATGACTTTAATACTGCGAGAACAAGAGGCCAGATTTAGGTAATGATTTTGCTTTTAATTTTCCCTTTCATTTCCTCAAGCTACAACTGAATAATTTGCATTTACCTTTCTGTTTAAGTAGGTGTGTATTCATTTGAGCCTCCTCCATCAGAAACATGCAGTAATACTCCCCAGTTACAAATGTGCAAGCATGCAGTGCAATTTTCAGTGGGGGTGCTTGACAGCATAGCTGGAAACTATGATGGTAACGGAATTATAAGGCTGAGTCTATTTCTAGAAGTCCATCATTCCCTCTACATTAGCTGGCACATAGTATTTTTCCTTGAGGAGCTGTACTGCACTTGCTCCCACCTCCACATGGAGGACCCTTGAAACCTATAACTTGGAGAACCTTAGGAAATAACACTGCAAAAAAAGCTAATCTCATTTTTGCATTATTTGCAGAATATCTTCCAGGCTTAATGTTTTCTCTTGTTTCAACAAGAGCATAAGTTATTCTTTAAATCACTAATTGGTTTTAGATGCACTCCGTTCTATCAACTAGAAGATATGGGTAGTTAGAAGTACCGACAGAGGAAAACAAGAAAAAAATAATCACCATACAATAGTGTTCAAAAGGCTGTTAAGTTCTCAATTTTTATTTAATAGAAGATTATAATCAATTAGTTGTCGACTTAATAAAAATGCTTTTATTAGAAGTACTCATTAGGCCATACTGCAGATGCATATGGAACTCTGCTATGTATAAACTGTGAAGCTGAATGGGCTTTCTTTGTTATTGAAAGTCTTAAGTTATATAATTTTCCTCATAGGTATTATCTGCCTTTATGAATTTACAAATTTTTATCATTTGACCTCTGCCAAATACAAGAATCTGAGCACTGATGGACACTTGACTTAATATAGTCAACATCAGATCGAATTCCAGACAGTGCAATTCTCCCTCTGGAGTGCTTACCCATGACTTGTTGGGCATTGCCACAGCACCCATCACCAGCTCTTGAAACAGAACAATTTTCATTTGTACCACTTTTTCCATTAGCTGTACTGCACAGTAGTATCCAGCTTTAAACTTTGTATTCTAGCTGCAGAATTTTACTGGCATGGAGAGTCAGCTACTGTAGTAAAAGATTGCAGCAGAGGAAGTCAGGCTGCTGTGCTTTGTGTAAAAGGGTCATAGCTGGCACACATAGAAGGTCTGCAATGTTTATGTAGAATTTTCTTCAAAATACATGCACAAACACATCAGGGAGAAGCAAAACTGAAAACTTGTTCCTTCCTATTCAGGCAGATGAAGGTAATCTTACAGTCAGAGGAAGGCTGCACATTTATTATCCCCTTGTTCTGCAATCCCAGGTCAGTTTACAACAAAAAAATCTCAGATTGCAGAGTGGGCAGAACACTTCTTCAATGCATCCAAGATGCTCTGAGTTCACTTATTTCATTTAAATATACAGTAAAGAGTTTATTTGGTTTTCCAATCATTGTATGCAAAGGTGGCCAGAACTTTCCAGCTCAAGAAAGAATGAAGAACTGGTCAAGTGTCTGCAGTCTCAGAGGAATCGTAAGGTTATTAGAAATATTGGAGGAACTCTTAGGTTACTATAGGGTGATAACTAAGTAGAGAACAATATATGATGGAGAGATTATTAGGAGCTGTAGATCAGCACTTATTTTTTTTTTCCACATCTGCTGCTTGCTTCCTTACCACTTTTGTTCTTTCATTGTTGCAAGTGAACTCCTAAGGCTGTTTTTCACCTGCCTCTAGCTATTGGATTTTCTCTGGCAAGAAGGAAACCAACTTTGTTCAAGAGCAAGTGCCTCATCACAGAAAGGTTCTATTAACTACAGCAGAATCCCCAGCACATGGTATTTTTAACTGGTTTTCAGAAATACATGAAAAAATCTTCTCAAAAAAGTCACAAGGCTTTTTAATCTGTTCTTGACTTTCACTGCACCACATGACCAGTTAAAGTCCATTTCAAAATGAAGATGACTCATGCTCCAGTTCCCTTATCAAAGAAGTACTTTGACTGAAGCTGCAATTTGCTGCTGACAGTGATGAGGACAGGAATACCATTGGCAAAGGTCTTCCCATGAAATTTAGGACATTGCTGGATTAGTGGAACCATTCCTGCCCTCTTAGTTATCACTCTTCTTGCTTTCTGCAAACATTCTTACATTTTAAAGCACTCTTTGTAATTAATAAAACTAAAGCAGGATTTTCCTTACAAAAGAAGTTGGCACCTGTACTCGTCAGGGGACTTTGACAGCCTGAATTCTAAACACATTCTTGCATTGTGTTTAGCAGAGGCCACTTTCAGCACATGACACTCAAATTCTCAGTAGAAAAGCTGATAGTTATACTGAACACAGATTTCCTACATTTAGCCTTAAGTACAGGCTGTGCAGGAAAGAGGATGTGTTTGAGCAGGAAATTTTGGGACTTCTCATTTAAGAAATGTGTTAAGAAACAAAATACTGTAATAGTGATAAAATTTCTAAGTCCAAGGACACAGCAATACTCAGAAGTTTTCCTTGCAGTAAAACAAACACTACAAGTGGAATAAAATGGATCAATGACTTAATGTATACACTGAATTCATATATATACACCCCTTGCCTAAGCACAGTTTCCTTGCCTCCTGAGGAAGCAGTGGAATATATGTGACATGTTACAATAGTGGTTTAGCAGAACATTTTGAAGGCCACCTGATCAAGCAGATGGATGTGTAGCTTGGAGAGACAGTATTTAATTTAAAGCCTGCTCACACTCTTAGAATTGCAAGGGGATATTTTGGTAGACTCACACTATTTGTGCTACTTCCACCTTCCTAGCTGAAAGTAAAAAAAATCTTTGCACAGAAGTCACTGCCATAGGGCAATGTATTATTCAAGTAACCATGTTGATGCTGAACATGCACACAATGTAAAGATGTTAACAACAGCATCTACATTTAATTAGAAGAATTAGCACTTCATGCATTGTTTGAATGGCATTCATTAATTGTTATATTAAGCTGTGAGATCATCCTGTGTCCTGCTGTGGCTTTTTACACAAACATTACTGAATTCTGTATGGAAATTCTAGCCTCATACAATATATTATTTTCAATATCTAGTAAATATAAACAATTGTCTTTTCCAATAAATGCTTAACAATAGAAGTTTGAAACTGACTTTTAGGAAAACAACCATATTGCACAGAGAGCAAATGTAAATACGGTGTTAACAAAGGCAACTTCTAGAAGGAGGCAAGATGTGCAAATAACAGTGGAGCCAAGCTGAGACTGCTCAATGTCTGTCTCCCTACAGCTGATACAGAGCTCCCACTCTCCCATCTGTCTCAAACAGTTATATCCATTTGGGAGGTATAATCTATAAACATAGACAACATCACTCTAACAGGAAAAGTGTCATAGCAGACATATTAATATTCTCATAGGTACACTGGTCTAGTTTGGTCTCAATAGCCAACTCCTATTCCATTCCTACATGCTGTCTGACTGTAGTATAAATAAATTTTAATTCTTGTAGACCTGAACAAGGTGATGATAACAACAGAGAGAACAGGATGGCCAAACTATGCCTCCTAAAGTTAATAATGAGTACAGTCAACCTTAGATCTTTCATGAAGAAGTAGAGCATACCATCAGTCTATCCACAAATAAAATGAAACTATGCTGAGGCAATTTTTAATTTAAGAATTCAATTTATTTGCTTTCATATGTTGTTTCATAAACAATTTTCATACACACTTGTTCCTACTTATTTTCTTATTAGAACATGTGTAATTCATAGAAAGGACAACAGTGTATTAATGCTACAGACACTGAAACAGTGGAAATGTCAGAGTTATTAGCCTAACTTTAACTACTGAATAGCATCAAGAGAAAAGATATAAATTTTTGCCTGTCCTCCCATTATCTTGACAGTTAATCTGCAGCAACACCTACTTCCCATCAGTTAATTTTATCATAACATCAAAAAAATGAAACCTCAGATTATGAAGAGGCTTAGAGGGAGTTTTATTGGGAAAGGAGGCTGTATCAGATGATCAAGAACTAAAAATATACCCAATATAAGGAGAAAATGGAATCAGAGCAATGAAAACTGAACACTGGTTGCTTAGCATGGAAGTGCTGCGCTGTTGCAGAGCAGGATATCCAAGAGTGTCACTTCATCACATAAGTCAAGTTAGCATATAAAAATCAGCTTTCATTTTTTAATACAGTTGCACAGGCCAGCTTTGTCAGAGATAAATAAACTATTTTTTTTTTATTAGTCAAAAAAACTGTGACTTTGAAACACATGGAAGTTTGCTGGGGATCAGCTTGTGCTGTAACTGCACAGAGTGTCACACAGTGTCCAGCAGCAGGAGCTCAGTGCAGCTGGGCCAATGCACTACGTGGGTACAGGGAGCATGCTCTGTCTCTGATAGAAACTCTTCTGGCACCCAGAAAGAGTTACCACTTCTAGGAAGTGATGGGCAGAGAAAGACCTGCCCCCCAAGCTTTCTCCTGAAATATCATTTGACCTAAAACTTAATAGTGCAATTCTCTTAGAGCTATGTCCTTACCTCAGAATATATATATATATATTTTTTTTTAAAGAGACAGAATATTATGTAACTGCACAAATACTACATATATTCATAGTTTAGGACATAATTTATTCTGCAAGAGAAAGCAAATTCTGACTTTGTGCTCACTAGTAGTAAGTTTCCCTTAAAACCACTGCAGTGGAACCAATTATTCCAAAACAAAATTAAGAGAACTGCCCAAAATTCCACATATTCATTCAATTTAAAAACTTACATTAAAAAATTACTTTGACATTAAAAACAAAAATCTAGGATTAATTTAACATTTCCCTGCAGAACTATCACTGTAACAAATATTTACCATATTTTATGCATAAAATTTATTCATAATTATGACTACTTTATTAGATTCTATACATACGTGTAACTCACTCCTAGCAGACTAAGTATGAGAACAATATTCTACCATTTAAATACTGTAAATGAAAAACAGGGCCACAAGCTTTACATTGTACAACAACCTCATGCAGATTTGAGGGTGTTTTTGCTTTGGGAAGAGAAGTTACTGATTTTCTTTGGTCTTGGTGCCTATGGAATGCCAAGAGAAAAGCATGGTATTTAGTTGTAGGAAGCTTTGCTTAGACTTCCTCTTCCCTACAACTGCCAAGTTCCAACTGCATTTTTAATATAGGAGGCAGCATTTTGAATTTGGCTGACACTAAAATGCATCTATTCAAGTGAACTTGCAAACTAGAAAAGTCTGAGCAGCTCATCTTCTACTAGAAAATAAACAGATAATGATAAACAGATGGGAACAAAAAAATTAACTCCTATATGGGAGAAGCCAACAGAAAAGTTTTATGAAAGTATTAATTGCAGACATGAGTGTATGCATTAGGCAAGGAGAGAATTTCATTATGTTACATAGACATGCCCCAGAGAGTCTTCTTTTTAATCTTTATTTTCTAGGGAGACTTAGCATTTGGGAAAAAAAAAAAAATCCAAACTCCTTAAAACCCACTGTTCTAAGAATTAAGAGAATAAAACATGCTAGAAACTCTCCATATCAGTGCACCATCACTGAAGAAGCTTAAGGTCAAGCAAATGTATTATTCATTCCCTATTATGAGCTATGTGCTCTTTCTAAATGTAAATTAGACTCTGTAATTATTTTCTACTTTTAAAAAGTATCATTCATAAAGCCAATTAAAGTGATGTGATTAAAATAATCAAAATTCCTGTACAACATCCCAGAGGGCAGCTGCAATGACATGATAAATTACACAAGTTTAGCAATTCAAGACTTCATACAGACTAGAAAGAAGCCATCAACTCCAGAGAGTGTCAGAGTGCAATTATGTCAAAGATAAAAATCAAAGCAACTTGTTTGCTGATTTTTTTTGGGTGGGAGGGGTGGAAGTACTGATGCTGTAATCACAGCCTGAGGGTAGGGAAGTCCTAAGTATGATCTTGTGGAAGACTCTCTCTCCCTGACCTGGAAAGCTACTTTAAACACCCAGCCTAAGCAGTGTAAATTCCTTCCCCACTATTGCACTGAAACACTTCCAGCCTGAAGCATTGAGTGAATCCAAAAAAGACTCCTCCACCACCAAGATGGAGATGCTCAAAGTTGCCTAGCAGCTTTAGAAATCAAACTTACATCAACTTGGCACCTAATTTTACCAGGTTTCCCAAATAAAATTTCCCTTCTCAGCTCTAATGCCCTTGGCAGACCCACAGTCAGACTATGCCTTCAGGAACTCAGATAAACCCCTATGGCAACAATATTTCTGTAAAACTCTTTTTTCCAGTGATAAATACATTATGATGTTGCAAGGTTCTTACTGTTATGCCATTGTTTCAGTCAATTCTTTTTTGCTTCTATTTTAACATTTGGTTTTTTTTTAGACATAATTGAAAGTCTCTTCTTAGCTTCTACTATCCTGTGTATCTACCTGGTAGGACAAATTAGATATGGTTTTACTTTATAGGAAATACTAATCTGAAAGAGGGTTGTACAGTGAAACAACCTATGAAATAACTTTTACCTTTAAAATGGACTGGAGAAGAATATAGGAAAATAGAGACATCCAATGTAGTTGCTATCATCTCACTACAAATCAACACTATTTTCTTCTCTGTGTATCTATCTCCCTGCTCCCTATCCTCTTGCCTGTTTTCAACACTTAGGCCATATGTAACATTTTGAGAATTAGTCACAAATCACAAGTTTGAGTTCAGGGAGTTGGCAGTTTTCACTCTCCTAATAATGACAAGGTTTATAATCTTCCAGATGCTGCTTAGAGAAACCATGAAAGCACCACATAGGATTAAGTGCTTATAGGAAAGGTTCTCTTAACCCTCCAAAATTATAGGGTTACTCCTGAGAGGCTCTGCATTTCTGAGCTATGTAATTTGTGTCATCTTGCTGCTTCTACAGTAGGCAGAGGTGTAAACACAGCTTTTGCCACTCCATTACTCTGTAGCCCTTATTCTCCTGGAAGAATGAAAAAGTGAATTACCAAAATACTAGAGCAGCTTTTCATTTGAAATACTGCCAACTCTGAGGAAGCACGTGGCACTTTACAGATGCTCCTGAGTTTGTGTTTCAGCTTCAGCTCAGGCTGACATGTCACCTCCAGACCAGCAGACAGACTTGCTGTGAGTAATACACCTGAAACTTTTCTTAGGTAACACTGGAAGGTCTACAAAGTAAAAAAATCTGAGTTATTTCTCACAACCACTGTGATTCTTTATGAACTCATATTTGATCTGAATGTCTTTTCAGACTTGAAAAGACTATAGCTATTTAAAAGCATAGGAACATGTTTGTGTATGAACAACAATTATTTTCAGAGTCAAACAACAGGACTGAGAAAAAAGTGTGCATAAAATACATTATTTAAGTGCTCAATAGCAGTGAGAACACTCTTTATAATCCCTTCTCTCCCATTCCTCCCCTTTTTATTTTGAGCAATAATGACAAAAAGCACCTGTTTGTCTCATCTTTTGAGTCAGAACACAGCCCTCTTATTTCATATCTCAGGCACTTTTCCCATCAAAAGGCATTTTGTTTTTCACAGGACTCAAAACTCCAAAACCCAACCAAAAATAATAATAATAAAAAAAGCCAAAACCCCACAATTACATTGCATTAGATTGTTATTTGCTTTCTAGACCCTTTGTAAAGCTCCCACCAGCACACAGGTGGACCAGCTGGAGTCCTGGCAGAATATGCTTTTTCCTTCATTTGGGATGATATCCAGCTGATAGAAGTGAAGCTCTAACACACATCAAGACACATAAAAAAGCACAGTCACAATCAGTCTCCTAATCTGTAATTGTGGTGCACTGACAAAATGAAATTCATTTCAGCAAAGAGCTGAGCCTACTGCTTCATAAATTAGGCACTCTTGGCTTTTTCTATTTTTTCCTACAGAAGTGCTTCATGAAGCCTGAAAACCCTTCTCCCCTGTGTGAACTCTGTAACACTGAAATTGCCCCAAACATTCACAACCTTTTCCTCATTTGAGGAAAAGCACATACATGTGCTCTGCAGAAATGAAGTGGAGCTGGAATTACTACAACTGGCTGGTGCAGCCTACAGCAGGGCAATGTCCAGGTGCTCTGCTCAGCTGTTGCACAGGGCAGTTTTGGAGGCTGTGCTGCAGCCCATTACAGGAGAGGGTGACATTAGAGGGCAGCCTTGGGTTTCCCCTGGCTGGGAGTCTTGTACACCAACATGCATGTCCCAGTAGTTCTGGGATCTCTGATGGTATGTAGAAAAAAACATTTCAGCTTCTTAAAATACAGGATATGCTTTGCACTCTTTGAGGAAAAAAAAAAAGCATTGTATGGTTTGAGCAAATTTGTAGTGCATGGGCAAGAGGAGATTATTATTAAAGTTACTTAAAAGCCTTAAAAATTATGTAAAGTTAATCTTTTTCATTATTGAGAATTTCCACAGGTCATTTCACCTTAAAGTCTGAGTAAGTTATCACTGGCAGTTAATTCCTGCAATAGAAGCAGTCCCAGTAACTTTCATGTAAATATATTACAAAAATAGGTAAATTAGGATTCCATAATAGCAGTCTTTGTCAAATCAGTCTGAGACTGGTTTTGCTATATGAACACATAACATTACCTTATTTTTTTAGGTACCTAGATAATTTAGGTATTTTTTTTTTTAATTACAGCTTAATCCAATTATCTATTGAATAATATCTTTGTATTATTTATAATTAAGCAACAACATCCCATAGACATTAAGAAAAATGTTGCTTATCATATATCACAGCTACATTATATTTAGCACAATAATTTCTGTGTAAATTCTGTGAAAAAGCCCCTAAAGATTTTTGCTGTAATTGTTTTCAACATATTACATAAGTTTTTGACACTGCATTGGTTTCCAATTACTCTGCTGAAGTACATTTGTCTGAAACATGTGTCCAACCTTTTCAGCTGTGTGAGGGTTGTTCAGTACAATAATCTCCATCAGTTTAGTCAACTTAACAGCCCCCACTGATCTCTTCACATAAAAGGTTTAAGGACTTGGAGCTCAGGATCCTCCTCACTGTTAGCAGCAGAAGCTCATTCAAAGCATTCTTTTACTCTAGGTGAAACTAATCCCCTCTCAGAAAGTAAACAAAGAGTTCTGCATTTCATACAACTAAACAAACATGCACAGAACAGTGACAGAATACCAAAGCAAACCCATAAATAACAGCCCCAGAAGGCTTCACTCAGATTTCAGCTGAATATATAAGGACTCTCAAAATTCCACACTGGCCTAGACCCACAAAAGCAGCATGGCACAAATACAGGGCAAGGCTTAAGTGACCAGCCATGGCTCTCTGGACTACACACATGAAATAATAACCTGGCAGAAGCTGTGTTTACCCAGATTCTGGTAATAAAAGCACCATTTTTATTGGATAAACATGTGAGCAAAGTAACCTTTATTCCCTCAGGGATCACACTGGCTGTAAGGCATCTCATTTGCTGGACCACCTTAACCTTGCTTCCTAAACTCATGGTCCATCAGTCAACTTCTGCCTTTGTCTCCTGATATTTTTTCATGTGAATGCACAAAAGGTTAGCAGCTTTTGATCCATCAAATAACTTGCCCTGGAGGCTACAGCATGTTTGGAGCACTATAATGCACCCTAGTTTTGTAACACCAGTGATAATTACTAAAAAACAAAACAAAACAAGCCAAAAAATACCCCAAAAGAAAACAAAAAACCCCAAACAAACAAACCAAAGGATTTCTAGGCATCTAGTTAAAGTCTTATCGTATTTTTTCACTGAAAGCTTTAAGCATTCACCCATACAGAGTAACACCTCACCACTTCAGAAGGGACAAACTACATGCAGAAAGAAAAGATGGATCCAGCCAAGACCTTGCAAGGTCAAAGTTTCTGAGACTTTCTTTCCTGAAAAGGCACCAATATGGCCCAAAATCTGAAATATACTGCTTGTGAACAGATGAACACAGGGACTTCAGCTAAGAAAGACAACTTGATTCATCCTTTATCAGATATGGCAAGCACTTATGTACAGGAGACAGTGGTTTTTCTGAACCAGATTCAAGCCAAAGAGAAGAGATGCAGGTGGGAAAAATAGAGATGGGCAAAAATGAAAGTGCTTAGCTGAGTGATTAAAAACTACCCTGTATCACACAAAAGATTTTTCTAGTGTAAATATCTGCACTTTATTGGTCAATATTACAGTATATTGCTCACTCTTTCACATAGTACCATGCTAATATTTCAATTAAGTAACTTTTAAAGATATAGACTCATGACAACTTCCAATAAAAATAATTTTACCACCACGTCATGGGAAAAATAATGGAGGAACCAAATTATTTTTTCATTCTAACTGTAACATAAAAAACATCAGAAATTCAGGCCAATAAAAGAATTTACAAGTTTACTTTTATTAGATGATAAAGTTAGCAAATATTTTTACTAAATTTTGTAGTCTTCAAAAATAACTGACTTTTTATGTCTAAATGCTGAAAAAAATCTATGTATTTAACTTATATAGAACCATATTTCATGTTGGGAAGTGAAATAAAGTATGTGTCTAATGAAATATGTGGTTCAATTTAAAACATATTTTATAGTTCCTTTTCAATTAGTTTTTTGTTCACTCAGTCCTTGTTTTGTATGAGAAGCTGTTTCATAATACACTTGATAACACTCTCTAAGATTCCTGCAGAGAAATAAAAATATTTCCCACATCTGCAGCTATCAGCAAAAAACTTATCTATGAATTAGATCATACTAAAGTATGGGTTTGTGTTGGTATAAGCATTATAAGGAGAGTAAATTTGTATGTTCCTGCCAGTCCTATATTTTCCCACTTCCTCAAAAGATGGCAATGAAAGTTGATCCATTCCTCATGATTTAACTCACAGTCCTGGTGTTCACCATGCATGAATTCACTACTGAATCAAGGCAATTTTTAATTTCTAATCCTGTTATTCCTTGTTATCTGTGGCAATTGTGTTCCTGTTAGCCACTTAATATTAGACATGATTTGCATTTAATTCCCTTTGGCCTACAGTGACTTTGAATTTAATTCTTGGGAAAGAAACACAATTGGATTTACTCATGTAGTTCTACCATTCAAAAGAATCACACACCTTAATTACACCAATCTTGCAAGGTCTGATCACCATACATGCAAGCCTGACACCCCTTGATCTACTCAACTTCTGGATCATATGCATGTACATGACCATGATGCTCTGAGACCTCTGTTTATATGCTGAAAACATAGTTCATCATATTTCAAAGCCTGATCAATTCCACTTTTTTATAGATATTTTTTAATGAGCTGTTGATCATGAGCTATAGCGACCAGTGACAGGACCTGAGGGAATGGCATGAAGCTGTGTCAGGGGAGGTTTAGGTGAGATATGAGGAAACCAGAGCATGGTTGGCCACTAGAAAATGCTCTCAGACACAAGGTGTGACTCTTGGGGTGTCCTGTGCAGTGTCAGAAGTTGGACTTCAATGTTTCTAGTGAGTCCCTTCCAACTCAGGATATTCTATGTATGATTCTGTGATTTTTTTTTAATCAGAGGCTGTAGCTCTCTTAAAAATCATCTCAGTATAATCACACAAAGGCAAAAGTCTTTGAATTTATCTTTTTCAGATTTTCTAAAAACTAATTATAGTCTAAAATATGGCAAATCAATTTTGGAGACCGTAATTGTATCAGCAATCTGCTCCAACAGCTTTGGAAATAGGCACATTATTGATGTGCACAGGATTCAGTCCAGGTTTACCTATTTACAGTCAAATTTCCTCCCATTTTGTTAACATGTTTTTCAATAACAATTAGGTATTACATACAAGGTATCACTCCATGATGCCAGACTATCCCACATCATTGTGCCTCATGTTTCTCTGTATTTCGCTGCCTTTACCATCTCTCAAATGTGCTCAGAATTGTCTGCTCCCTAGATATTTGTCTCTTTTATTGCATTTCTAAAGCACAGGCTCTAGAGGCTAGTGGGCTTTCCCCAGCATCTATTGATACTGAGAGCAATATGAAACATATCTTCAGGTCCATCCAGAGAATGAGAACATTTATTTGACAAGTCTTTGTGGACTTCAATCTGAAAACCATCAACAAAAATGTCTCCTCTTTTCAGAAAGCTGGAAAGTCACTTTAAAAATAAGACTGCTGCAGTTCTTGATGTGTACTGGGCTTTGCCAATCTGTTTCATGTCCCCAAAAAAGGCTTTATGGAGGAGCATTTTTTTTTTCTGACTTTTGCCTTTGAGTTTTTCTAGGAAGGAAAGGAAAATGCCTTGCCTCTTACTAAGAAGTCACAAATGAAATTAACATTCCTCAGAGATGTTTCCTAAGGAATTTGTCACAGCACAATGTAGGTAAAGGCAGTCTCTTAAGTGATACTAGTTTTGTATAAAACTTGAAAAGGAAAACAAGGCTATCAGTTTTAAATGTGACACAGAATGAGGACCACATTTTATGAAATGTTTTCACAGACTTAAAGAATTGATGGAGTCCTTTGGACAGTCCTAATTACACTGGATTAATTATATCCCTGCCTTTAGAGGCAGTCCATTGATAGAGCACTATGCTGTAACCACCCAAGTGCTACTTGAGTTTCAGAGGGAAAACTGCTCTTACTGGTATTTCTGAAGCAGCACAGCCCTGTCCTCAGCAATGCTGCTAACTGCACCTCTGGTACCAGTACATGGGGGAAAAAGGTCTCAGGAAGGCTAACAACAAGTCATTTCTAAACGAAAATAGTGACATTCAAAGCAGTAGAGAAAGTCATGGAGTCAATGGGTCCTACTCCATCCCTTCATATCCTCAATCTAAACACACCAGAAAAGGGGAAAAGGGCATTTTAATCTCATTTTACTTCAGAAGAATAATGGAAAAGGAAGGTCAAGTAAATTGCCTGAGTCTGTATGAGAAGTTTGTAACAGTTTTTAAGGATCATAGCTCAGTGGCTCAATTTAACTGACTCAAGAAGCCAGTCTGTTTAAGTAAAACATGAAGTTCAACCCTTTACCTTGGATACATTTGACACAATCTCAAAAATACTGAGCAATGTACTGTCTGACACCCCTCAATTTAGTTTGTGTGCATATTCTAACTGAGACTAGCAGCAGCAGCCAGAATCTTTGTGTTCTTGATTGTGTTAGAGTGGAGACACAATGGCTCCAGATCTCAACAGTAAGTTTAGAGTAAGAAATCACCTTAGATAATAATAAATGCTTGTTCCTGGTCCCAGCAAAATGATGCTCCCCTTTGAGGCCACCCTTGAGAAGCAGGAAAGGATATTTTTTTCAAACTATTGCAATAATGGCAGTTTCTGGGGGTGAACAGTGATATGGAAGAAGGAGTAAATGAGAAAAATTCAGGTTTGGACAGACAGCAAGACCTGCTCTTGCATGAGAAATTTGTGTTTTCCAATTAGACTGCTGAAGTGGAATAAAGAATCCAGAGTGGCTAAAAGCTCCAGAAAATGGCAGAAGTGCTGGGCAGATTATCCATGGGTAGCTGGGTGTTTCCAAGGTAACACAGCTATCTTGCCTTGTAGGACATCCTTCAGGTCTCACAATACAAAGCAGTGTGAAAGGAAATCTCCACAGCCAGAGTTCAATGGGATGTCATGCACAGCTCTGTCCTTTGTCCAGCACACAGAGGCTCTCCATTTCCTGCTCCATGGAGCTTTCCTCCTGAGGGGCTGGCAGATCAATGACAGTGCATTCAACAGAGCAGCACCCAGCACTGCACATTTTTCTGAAATGTCTCCCCTGTTTTCTGCATGTCCCTCATTCAAGCCATTGGACAATGCAGAAGAAGGGCAGAGAAGCTGCTGGTGACACAGACAGACAGCCCATGCACCTGAGAGAAGCACAAAAGTGTCACAGTTTGTCTGCAGCAGGTATCTGCTCCTAGAAGGGGAGGAGTCCGGAGTAGGGAGGAAAAGATGGGATAGAGAAGAACAACTCTGCATCTGATGTGCATTGCTTTCTTCTGGAAAAGGTTGTATTGTTAAAATTTAGAAAAGAAATACAACAAAAATTGCATTGTGATCCAAATTATGAAAACGGAAAAATTATTTTTTTTTTTAAATCTGGTTCTGTATTTCTAATCTAATACAAGAAAATGCTTTCTACGTAGAGAAAGGCTTTAAATATGTATAACTTCAGTTTCTTCAAACCATTAGCTTTGTCTCAACAGTCTCATGGCAGCTTCACTCTAATTTAGCTGTAACTTCAGTGCCTGGCAACAAAATGTCCTGTTAAGCATTTGGTGCCCCAATATCCCAAGTCTAAAAAATTCTAACATTTCCATGCCCTTTCATGCTGGGGTGGAAAAAGTTTCATTAAATAAGTCTAAAGATAATATCTTTTTCAAAATATCTGTTCTCAGGACAGCATGTAAGGAGCAGAGTGGGAAAAAGAGGTAAGATGAACAGAGAAAGTTGGAGGTGATCTCTATGGGTTTGTACTATTCCAACAGCACAAACTTTATTGATAATAATGTAGCAAATAGGTTTAGCCTGAGAGGAACTGGTGGATTATTTTTCTTCCAAAAAGATTTGAACTGCTCTCACAGATCAAAGTGTTTATTTTTCTAATAGTTTTTTTACTTTTGAATTCCTAGTCTGATAATATGCAATGAATTAGAATTTTCAGGCCTAAATTAAAATACATGAGAGTGATCAAAAGTGAGACAAAAGTCTTCACTGATTATTCTGGGCAGTTTTGTTGCACTTTATTATGTGAAAAAACATGCTTGGAGCAGTGATAGCAAACTTCCCATGCAGATGTTGGAAAGCTTTTTACTGTTTAAATAAAACTGCCTGTTCACACAGTGTAGAATAGAAAAGCCATCTACTGAAAAAAATTTATGCAGTTTCATTTATCTAATAATGCTCCATTTTAAAAAACTGGTCTTTCAAGGCAGGCATATTAGGCCATGACTAAGACATAAAGTCTGGGTGCAATTCCAAGTTTATACTTAATGCAAAGAAAAAAAAGTTTCTTAACTCTACAGTTTAAGACATATGCTTTGAAAGCACACTAAAATAAGGAAAATCTGGTATACAAACACATCTTGCACAAACTATTTGCAGACAGAGAGGGGAAAAATATTTGGTCTTTCTAGGTCATTCATCTAAAATACTTTTCATAAGTGCTGAAGGAAAGTGGACATAAGTTCTGAGAAAGAAAAAATTAGCAAGAGAGATATTCAGCAACCTGAAAAATTTCATGGATTTCTTCCATTGTCCTATACTATTATCAATAGCATTAAAAAAGAGATTGAGACCTTAGACTTTTTTTTTTTTTTTTTTTTTGATTCAGGAGAGATAAAAAAAGCCCATAGCTTATCATTTAATATTTTGGTTTGTATTTAGGACATACAAAACAACAAAACCCTCTCATTGCTTTTGGATCACAAAGGCCCTTTAAGAAGAAGGAACCTAACACAACAAATCTATTCCTAAGACAAGTTTCAAAGAACGGGAAAAATGCTGGTTGAAATCACTGGAAGATGTTTCAGATTACTAAGAAAGGATGATAGAGATTTGCAAATTCTTCACCTTGCTGTGTGTATTGTTCTTTATACAATATTATTTGTGGCAGTTCATTTGAGTTTTATTTTTTACTTCTTTTTCTGGACACAGATACCCTTTGTCAGAGTGAAACTGCAAGTCAGAAGAGGCAGCTAGGAAAGTCTATAAATCACAGATCCATGCTGACTACTTTTTCTGCCTTTTTTCTGACACTGCCCTGCATTTATTCTCCCTCTCCTAGAAAAAGAAAACTAGTTATTTAGCTTAGCAGTATTTCCAGCACTTTTTAATTACCAGTAAGTTCCCAACAACACTGAAAATAAAGTACAGGTCATAGCAGCCTGTTCATTGTTGAGGCTTTGCTCCTTGGCAATAAACAGAAAGTTTATTATCCTTCCTATCTTCTGGAGCTCTTCAAGAACCACTGAAAGTCAGCTGCAATTTTTCCATCTAGAAAGATGGATATCAGATATTTAATCTGATACTCAAAAAAATTGCACCATAGCAAGTGCAAATAATAAGGGCAAATGAATTCTGATACTTCCAACTGTGTGTTTAGTGTTGGAAGAATATCAGAAATAGAAGTTCTGCATAATTGTGGGGAAGTTAAAAAAAACACTATCTGTTTTTAATATCATACCTTTAGTATTGCTAATTTCCAACAACTATAAATAGCAGAACAACAGAGATTTTTCTAAGTAAATGTATCATAGAAATTGATTTTAGAAGAATGTATTTGTGGACCTATGTAGCTATGGCCAATGCTGGCCAAGGCACCTCATACATTTTATAATTTAGATACAATACTGCTCTCAAATTTTAGCATTTCTAAGACTGATAGAGTCAAACCTTACAGCCTTTTAATTTTAAATCAGAAAGATAGTGACACCAAAATGTAACTTTTTTTTCATAAAAAGGATAGTGATGTTTCATAATTTAATGTGCATTTGGTTAAGATCCAACAGCAAATAATTCATGGGATACTAAATCTTGGAATATATATTGATATTATTTAATATTAAATTTTATATTTAAAAATATTCAGAAACAGTTGTAAGGAATTTATCTTATATCATTCCACCAGTTTTCCTATAGAGCAGTGTATTTTGTGCAGTATATAATTTACACAGTGGCAAAGCTTTGAGGGCTCACAGCCTTTGAAAACACTGACAACCTGAAGATGACATGTCAGCCTTTATCATTAATATTTCCTTTGAGACATGGACAGGTTTCTTCACCAGCTGTTTATTCTGAATGCTTGAAATACTTATACCCTTACATTGTAAATGTTAAAACTGTCATCATTATTATTACTACAGGAGGACTTTAAATGGAAATGTCCTCTGTACCCCACAAAGCCCAAGAATGTCAGTTTTCAGTCTGTGAAGGAAGCTTAAATTTCTTGAAGTATTTTACTGTTCTATCTCTTAAAAAACTCAAGATTGTACTCAAAATTTAATCTTTTCTAAAAGCAGGCAGAAGCAAGAAAGGAGAGGGATATAAAGAGAACAATTTGCCTTCTTGTCACCACTCTGAACAAGGAAAGAAAAGCAATAGTTTATATGAAGCAAGCTTTAATTTTTGTTTAATTAGCAAGTTGAGAAGCATGGTGCTCCATCTGTCTTGCTAGGGGCTGCAATAAATTCTACTTCCTGGAATTGTGGGTCTACAAACAAATTCCCTCATTCTACTGCAATGCCCACCTAATGCCAAAGACTGTATTTTGACCTAGAAAAAACCCTGCACATCCTACTGTCTCATATGGGTCTCAGACAGTTTTTGCTTTAAGCAAGGGAGGCTTGGAGCCAGCTGATATTTGGAAAGATAAATCCCACACAGCCCTTGACAATGAGTTGCCTTTTCTGCCCTCTGTAAGTCATCCTTGGCTAACAGACTGTGGCACTTTCTGCATCAAAGAGTAAAGCAGAAGATCCACTAAAATTCTAGTCCAAGCAGTTCACTTCAAAACCAGGACTTTTGACATACCTGAGATATTGAGAAAAGGTTCAAAATTAGATTTGCAGGAGGTTTTTTTTTTCTTATTAAAGTATTAGTACACCAGTATAAACCCAGACTTGGAAAATCTGGGGTCAATGAAGTTTCCTACTCTGTAACAGACGCTGACAAGTTCTCTTTCTGGACAGCAACTCCTTAACTTCTTTACTAGAAGTCCTTGGATCCTGAAGTTACACAACTTGGTTTCTTTAGAAAAAAAACAGTCATTGTTTCTCAGACTTGGTGAAATATTTTCTAGACAGCTACTTATCTAAATCCATTGCATTTGTTTGCTACAAACTCCCCAACTCCACTGTCCTAGAACCAAATCATGAAAGAGTTTAAGAACCTAGAAGATCTATACCTATATTACTTCACTGTGCAGGTCTCAGCATTTGTAAGCTGCTGTAGATCAGTACTGTAACCATCACAGATGGTTTAAAATAGTGGAAAAAAGCTTCAGTTATCTGCTCTTTTTACTTCCACTTGAGGGAAAGCTTACTTTTCAAACTCAGAGGACAAAAGGTAAGTTGCCTCTCAGTCTGTTCTACCTGATATATGCTACTAGTTGTATTGTATTTTTAACTGTATTATTTAATTGTATTTTTATTCTATGGCTGCACTTGCAAAATTTACCATCTTCTTCAGTATGGAATCAAACAGCATGGTAGAAGAGAGAATATTGGGATGGATTTTAACTTTCAGTACTGTAGGGTGAAATCTAGAACTATTGCTACAACAAGGCTTTAATAAGAGAGGTGATGTTCATTTTCCATAACTAAAATTATATATTGTTTGTTCAATACATTGTTACTTGAAATCTGCAGATATATCTCTTCTTATCACTTTAGAAAAGTGAAAAATTACATTGAATTCCAGAAATAATATGTCCAATTTTCATTCTTACAAACTTGAGTGAAGTTCTTTAGCAAAGCAGAAGTCTTTGAATTTCGTATCTCTCAAGACTAGACAAGATGCACAAAAATTGAAGTTTTCCTGTAAAATGTCTTCTTCAAATTGACCCCATAGCATTTCTTTCTATCAAAAAAGGGACAATAAAGCAGTTATAGGGCTGACAATTTTAATACCTGCAGTTTTTCAAGCATACTGTACGATTATTTATTAAGTCAAGACTGATCTCTTGATATGTAAACTTTGAGATAATAATTTTGTTTTGCTCTCTCAATTCTTGACAGATAGGATTACATCAAAGCTATTTTGAAAATTAGGCAGACAGAAGTTTCCTTCAGCAATGTAAGTAGAGTAAACATATCATAGAGACACTGTTCGAAATTGAAAGCAATTCTACTTCAAATGTAATGAACTGTATCTTTAGATGTATTCATTAATGGCAGGAGGATATCAAAGCCAAAACTACATCTGTTCTTCATTGGAAATGCCACTCTCACTATCCTTATATGCACAACATTTCATATAAAAATCAATGAATGGTATTTCAATCTAAAAGAGTAATTTTACCATGTCTATATCATACTGTAAAATAACATTATGCAAGAAGGGATAATACAATCACACATCAAACCTTGCTAAACAAAATTTTTATAAAGAATAACCTATTCCTCCTTAAATTTTCAATATGTAAAAATACAAGCTAAGTTTAAAAACAAACCAAATAGTTACTGTAAGTACATCTGATTTGACCAAAAATCAGCGCATAAAAGATTGAAGACAAACATCATCAGCTGCTCATATAATCTTTGAAACAGGTACATTTACAGTAGTTTATATCCCTTAACAGTTCACAAAAAAAGGGCTGGTGCATCTGTAAGCAGGTTTAGAAGTCTGGGTAGAGCTTCACAGTACAGATATAGAATATTAAGTGAGCTGAATGTTGCCCTGAAAGTGAAGGTAAAACATTTAAATTGGAAAAGATGAGTGCTCAGAGGATCCCAAAACACTGAAAAAAGAAGAGAATCTGTATTTTCTTTGATCTTTTATTCAAAATTATTTTTGAAAAGAGAAAAAAATACAGCTGTAGTTTCACTTAGTAAAAAATGTCTTAGCTGTGCTCAGCACTTATAAAATTTATATAATTGAAATTATTTTAGCTCTCACACATCATGCACAAAGACATTTATGCACAATAAATAAAATAATAATGTCAACAAGCCTGTTAGGTTTCTCATGGCCAGAAAAACTTACTGCTGAATTTTCTGAAGAATCTCAAACCTTAGTTTATGTAAAATCTTCAGAGCCATAATTAAACCCTGTCAGGAAGTAATACAACACTGTTATTTGGAAGAAATTAGGTGGAAGAAAATAATGGGTTTGACTCTCCATTCTTACACTGGTTTTGTGCAAATGTGAGGTGAAAATCATAGCTAACATGTCTGGTTTTCCCAAATATGCAGAACATATGGAATGAAAAAGTTCTTATTATTTCCTCAGTAGATTATAGGATCCAGTCATACCATACTGTATGGTACAGTCATCCCATAGCTGCTATTTGAATAGATATTTTTGTCATGTCCTATGAGATTATAAAAGTACTGTAACTATATCAGAACTGTAAGTGGAATAACAGCAGACTAAATGGTGATAAAGCAGCTGGTATACAAAATGAGTGGGACTTAAATTTGAAAATATCCATATCTTTTTTTGTGTGTGAGAGAAATGTAATCCAATTTGTGATTTGGATCTCCTGATGCTGCAGCTGCCATAGGAAAGCTTCCAGCATATTCTTCAACCACACTACTCTGCCCTTTAGCGTCTCAGGATCAAAATGAATGCTAATTGTCTTCTTCATAAAATCCTCTCATTAATAAAAACAATTCCTTTCTTTAAGTTCTTCCTTTAACAAGAGCAGTGATCTTCAAAAGAGCTAACTTCAGCCCTTTGCCCAGTTGTAGAGATCATGGAGATTTGTTACATTTTTGTTTGGGGAAGAGCAATTACCAGAAATTCTTTCATAGGTGTTGACTTGCCAAAAGCAAACACATTTGGTCTTGAATTATTGGTCAACACACCTCATTTCCTTGTTCTGGCTACCTCTGGGGAAAAAATAAACAGACTAAATGCAATTTTCAAGTGTTACAGATGCTTAATTGCACACTAATTCAAATTTCCTCTCAGTTGCTTAATTGCAGATTTAGACTTAGATACAGAGGCATTCTTGTTTTTCTAGTGAAACCTGTGACCCAAAATAAAAATCATGACAATATCTCCTTGTGCATCTGGCTCTTGGATTTTCACCTTACAGCTCTGAAATCCTTCTTCATTGATGGGTGCTCAGCTAATGGATTTTTTTCTTGAAACTGAAAGCAAGTATTCAAAAGCAGTCTTCTGAAACCTGGCATTCTCAGAATGAATCAGAGAGAGGAAACATGCTAGCAAACCTATCAGCTTCTACCATATGCTGACTTCCCCCAGCTTGTTTAAGGTCAGAGATCTCCAAGAGGTAAAAGCCTTTAAGTGGAGTTTGCTTCATTTAGGTAATAAATGAGAATGATGAGAAAGAATTGCCTGGACAGTCCATTGTTTTTTGGAGGAAAGGAAGGTAAGCTCTCTCAGATCAGATTTCTCTACAGCCTTACCCAATGATATTCTAAAAACAGTAAAAAAGATGAGGAATAAAGAAGTTCTATTTATAGAGCTCCCAACTAGTCAGATATCATGGAAAACAGATCATGAAATATGCAAGGATTTCACATAAATAATATTCCTACCTACAGGAGAAGAGGTGTGATAAAAGACCAGCACACAAGGCTGCACTCCTTCCTGGACTCTATTTCAATGACATACCAAGTGCTTCAGCTGTAGTTCCACCCTGACATTTGAATTTCATTACTTTATTATTTTACTCAGATGCCACAAAATAACCAGCCTTGGGCTGATTGCACGTATGCAAAGCCAGACTAGATTGCCATACCCTCAAATTTGTCTGGAAAAACACAAAATATTTGACGAATAGTGTCAGTAATTAAATAATACTCAACACCATATTTAAGCAGTCTGTGACAGCTAATGACAGCTGCATAGCTGTAAGAGCTCATGCTTTTTCAGAGATATTTTTAAACTCTGTCTGCTGAAATCCCTCAAAATCACAAAAAACCCTTCCTACTATTAAAAATTATTTCAGTGCTCCATAGATTTCTGATGCCCTGCCATTTATAACAGATTCCAAAATTATTATTTTTTCATAACCAAATATACGTATATGCACAAAAGAACATATTCAAATTAATGTATATATATTTACAGGGAAAAAAATAATCCAGCAAAAAAGTGGCTGGATAGGTACTGTGAGAAAGATTTCTCAAGTGAATCTTTCAAATTTTTCAGGATGAAGCTTTATCAAGAAATTTCAAAATAAATGTCAGGAAAAATTAATCTTCTACAGTATCATGTCACAAACATGCTGAAGTACTGGCCTGCTTCATGTGGTTTACCATAAAGTACAAAATAAGTATTATTTTTAAAAAGTCTGAGCTCTTGAGGGCATAAATGGATTAATTTACCATTGACCTAGAAACTGCTCCAAAATACTTCAGTTGAAGTATTAGTCAGCTTCACCATGGCACTTCATGAAAAAAAGCCCCAAACCAATCAAACAATTAAAATACACAAGTCTTGCAGAGAAAGCAGAAAATATTTGAGAGCAGCAATGTTCTGAGCAAATGTGCTACTGAGCCCAGTGAGCACACAAACTGAGCCACAGGTGCCCCTGCAAGATCTTCTCTGAAAGAGTATCTGACAGCTGATGACATAACAACTTTACTGATTTCACTTAATTTGACAATTTTTTTTTTTTTTCACTAACTGAATAGATAGCAAATTTGCCATCAGACTTTAGTCCTGTGAAGGTACATGGAAGCTTACAGTACAGGACCTGGAAATCAAGTCAGTCATAGAGATGGGGGTTAATTTTAGCATTAGAATATTTATCAAGTAAAAAAAAAAATTAGCAAAATAAATTGTTTTTCTACAGAAATTAACAGATAATTCATCCTTTTAATTTTTATTTTTAAAGTGATAAATAAGGACATGGATTTTTCTTTGACGTTCTAAATTGCCTTTTCTCCTGCTTAAAGACACTAAGTATAATATTGCTCTAATAAATCCCTTCACAATTGTTCTAGAGACAGAGTCACAGACCATGCTGGAGTCATGATGATTTAGTTTAGTATTCTGATTGACTGAAAGAGTGCAAACTGCTCTTTCTCCAGGAGGTTGTTTGAAGAGATAAATTCTGGGTACAGCCCACTGAATATAAATGCAAACAGGATCAGGAGCTGGTGTTAGAGGCTGTAATGTATCTCAGATTTCCCTCTTTATAAAGGAAAGCAAAGTGCTGATGCAAATTGCAACAAAGTATAGACTACTGGGGAGAACATATATTTTCCCTTTATTTTTAGTAATAACATGTAAAAGTTCTTACAGATAAACATTGGATTTAAGTAGAAAATGCCTATGTGAAGAGGGAAGGGCATTTAAAATTAGATAATCCAATGAACTCTATCACTGGCTGAATGAAAAAGATTGCTATTTTCCAAAGATTAGAGATTAAATTTGACACTAATACATTACCGATAGTTTTGTGCTTCCAGATGTTTAAGCTTCCCTCTAAAAATTGCCTTTGAAAGATAAAAAATTGCAATTAATGGAAAGATAGTTAGTTTCAGAGATCTGTTATAAATATCCTCACAAGCTAAAAGCGAGAGAGAGGATGAAACTTTGCCCAAATCTCAAAACTGTAGTGGAGTTGGGCTGCTCAAAAGAGGGAATTGTACCATGTTCCCAGTCTCAGGAGATGAACATACACACTACTGTCATCAGATGTGATGATGTGATCAATTTAAGACACAAATGTTGGTGCTGACAGCTTTGTTTCAAGATGTCTGTATGTGTGTATTTAGTGTAAGTTACTAATTTCATTATTTTGCTGAGCACAGTTTAGCAGATATTTTGCTTTATGCTTCACTGTTCGTCACAGTGCTAACCAATCTACCCAAGGTTTCAGGCCAACAAGAGGCCATATTGTGTTTCCAAACCTTATGAGATACAGAATCACAGAATCAACTAGGTTGGAAAAGACCTCTGAGACCATCAAGTACAACCCATTACCTTATCAGCTAGACCATGGCACTAAGTGCCACATCCAGTCCTTCCCTAAACAATTCCAGAGATGGCGACTGCACCACCTCCCTGGGCAGCCCATTCCAATGCCCAGTGACCCTTTCCATGAGAAATTTCTTCTTAAAGTCCAACCTAAACCTCCACTGCTGCAGTTTGAGTCTGTGTGCTCTTGTCCTGTAGCTGGTTGCCTGGGAGAAGAGACCGACCCCCACCTGGCTACAGCCTCCTTTTAGGGAGATGTAGAGAGTGATTGGGTCTCCCCTGAGCCTTTTCTCCAGGCTAAACATCCCCAGCTCCTGCAGCTGCTCCTCACTGGGCTGGTGTTCCACACCCTTCACCAGCCTTGTTGCCCTTCTCTGGACACACTCCAGCATCTCAAGATCCTTCCTAAACTGAGGAGTCCAGCGCTGGATGTGGCACTCAAGGTGCAGCCTCACCAGTGCTGAGTACCAGAGAACAATCACTGCCCTGGTCCTGCTGGCCACACTATTCCTGATACAGGCCAGGATGCCACTGGCCACCTGGGCACACTGCTGGCTCATGTTCAGCTGCTCTTAATCAGTACCCCCACGTCCCCTTCTGCCTGGACACTGTCCAGCAACCCTGTCCCCAGCCTGTAGTGCCACACGGGATTGTTCTGGCCAAAGTACAGGACACAGCACTTGGTCTTGTTGAACCTCATATCATTGGATTCATTCCATGGATCCAGCCTGTCTGGGGCCTTCTGCAGAGTGCTCCTACCCTCCAGCAGATCAGCACACACACCCCCAGCTTGGTGTTGTCTGTGAATTTCCTAATGGTAGACTCAATCCCCTCATCCCAGTCATCAGTAAAGATATTAAACAGGACTGTGCCCAAAGCAGCTCATGGGGGATGCCACCAGGGACCATCCATCAGCTGGATGCAGCACCATTCACCACGACTTGTTTGGCCCAGCCATCCAGCCAGTTGTTAATCCAGTAAAGGGTGCACTTGTCCAAGCCATAGGCTGCCAGCTTTTCCAGGAATATGGTGAGGGAGACGGTGTCAAAGGCTTTGCTGAAGTCCAGGTAGACTAATCCACAGTCTTCCTCTCATCCACCAGGTAGGCAAACTCATCATAAAAGGAGATCAAGTTGGTCAGCAGCACCTGACCCTCCTAAATCTATTCTGGATGGGTCTGATCCCCTGGATGTTCCCTTGAATGTGATCACACTCAAGATGATACATCAAAGCCGTCCACTGAGTCAATCTGGAACTCGTGTGCCCAACCACAGGAAACAGAGGTTCAATTACTAACCCTAAATAATTTTCTGTGTCTACTACTAACATAAAAGCATGGCAAAGAAAAGCAGTTCCCATAACAACGCAAAAGAAATCTTTTTCTTTGCTTTATCAAAGCCATACATTAACAGTTTTTTATTTGCACAGAAATGTGAGATGCTAGTAATAATTTTCTCTACATAATGTTTATTTTTAAAATAGAGTCATAAGAAAACAATAAAACATACTGCAAATAACATGCATGGAAGGGATTGATCTGAAGTGACTGTATGACATCAGAGAGTCAACACAGTCTTTATCAATATAGTTGTATTGACAGAGGTCAGCTCAACACTGGGCAGCTTAGGTTCCTGACTCCTTCAAAGAAATATGCTCTCCTAGAACCTGATTTGGGACTGACAAATCTTGGCCCTTACTCTGAAATCAAGCTGTTTATCAAGTCCTGCCATTTGAGAAATGAAGCCTACATTAGTGTTTTGTTTTCTATCAGGCAACCTGAAGCAAAATCCCTATTGTCTCACTTTGGTTTGCATCGTGATTTCAGAGTGCCTGGGTACCTCCTGGATAAAATGAAAATGAAAGATGACCTGTGAGAGTGAATCTGATGCCTTCCATCCCTTTGAGGATGTACAGCCTGAGGACATGATGACCTCCTCTTTTGCTCTACAGGTTGACTTTTACCCTGCCACACTCCATACTAATGGAGACATAAACACAAGAATTCAGATCAAGTACCTTCCCTTACTCCTTGGTTAGGCTCAGAGCACCTGCATATCCCTACAGAGAACCACACCCTCAATGCATTTTCAGAGCTACTGACATCTGCTCACCATCCTCTGCAAAGCTTTGCTCAGTGCCAACACTGTTGAGGCTGATGGTGTAGACAAAGTCATTCCTCACACTGTGCCACCACGATGCATGCAGAATACTTAATCAAATATATAAATGAAAATTAATTTAAACTTTGTCAGACCCATCAGTAGGAGTTACACATTTCACACGAATAAGCACTCTTAGTCATGCAGAACTGTAAGATTCCTCCTAGGGTAAAAATAACACAGAACACTTAAGTTTCCATGAATCATTAATTTTAATTCTTCCAGTGAAAATACTGAATCCATATTCTCCTCATTAGTTTACATCTTTGAGTGAATCACAGTTCAGCTGAATTATGCCAGCTGTCACTTTAAAACATTCCTAGCCTCATAGTCCTCCCTAAATGTTCTGCTAAGCATAACTGCCAACTGAATAGTGAACTAGACAGGAATAGATGAGGCAAAATGAAATTTATTTCCTAGAATCAGAACTAAGAAATTTAGGATTAAAAATACTGTGATGTAAACTAACGCTACTATATTCAAACTGAAAATACAACCTATAAATAAAGGTAAAATTATTTACTTTAATGCTTCTATCACATTAATTTCTCACAAAAGACATATCTACAGGCATAGTTCCTCATAAGTTCCTCAGCAAAAATTTTATTTCCATCTCAAAGTATTTAAAACCATTAAAATCACTTAAGCACTTTGTTGCTTGCCTTAAATCATAGTTCAACACGCCAAGTATTTGGAGTTTTCTGCCTTCACCTGCTTTCTTTCCCCACTTTAAGAGAGATGTAAGTAAAAGAAGGAATTTTCAGGTAGATCACCCACCTTTCCACATCATCAGCTGATACTGTTGATAGTGAATAGATTATGAGTATCAGGCAGGCAACAGGTCCTCTTGCATGACACCTTTCTAAACAATGTATAAAAAGACCTTGAGGATAAAGTGCTTTATAAAAAGTAAAATGAATACTGCTCTAGGATGGTAGTGTCCCCTACTTTGTCCAATGTGTAGCAAATCGAGAAGGTGGCAGCAGATCTGAGACAACTACTGGGAATATTTTTGAAATGTGCAATGAAATCAGCCAGACTCATCAACTCCTCTCAGACAGGGATGGGGAAGTTTCATCAGTGCTGCATAGCAAGATGGGTAATATTCATCAGGGGAAAAACCTTGTCATTTCCAACAGATTATCATCACGATTTACATGATGATGAGAATATTTCTCCACTGAGAAACAAACAGTCTGTGCTCTCTCAGAACAGGCTATGCCTGTATTGTTCTGGTTTTCCCTATAAAGAAAGCATATCTGAAACTATAAAGAAAGCATATCTGAAAGCATATATCTGAAACTATACAGCTTGTATTCAGTTGGACCAACCAATATCAAACCAACACACACTAATGTGTAATAATCCTTAGTATCCCTAATAGTCTGGAAAGCACCAGTACATTTCTTTATTTTCTATGCAAATTATGGCAAAATAATCCAACACTGAAAGCTCTCCTGAAATTGAGGCAGAAACGTGGTTTCTAGCTATGATTCAGAAACTGTACCATGATCCTATTTCTGGAATAGGAGGAAAGCACTCCTATTGCTATTCCTCCTACTGGCCCCCTGCTTTTTATTGGTCACATCCACTCAGCTGCACAAGAAATAGCAGCTCTGGTTTAGCTCTACTGCTTCAGGAAGAAAAAGAAAAGGCACTTTCTGACTTTATCTCATTACACTGCAAAGTAGAAGTAGCCACACTCTATATGACAGGAATTCCACATAAGAAAGTTGCATTGTCTGCTCTGCTTGGTTACTGTTCAGTTTCAACAAATGAAATAATGGTATTACATAGAAAAAATATGTTTTCATGAAAAGCAAAAACTACATGGATATTTACTTGAGACAAAGACTTTAAGCTCTATCTTTCTATTTTGTTATATTTTGTATTTAAAGATCCTGAATTCTTCACTAATCCTAATTATTGTATTTTTGAGCAAGTAACATTCTTCCAAAGTCTCTACAACTGAAAAATACAACAGACAGCTCTGTGCTCAACTACTTTTTAAATTGACTTGGGTTTTCTTTTTTTTTTTTTGAGACCATGTGTTATGTATGTGCATACAGTTAGTTTTGGCTTGTGGCTTTTGGCAAGAAGGATTGGTTTTCCTGATTTCTACTACTGAATTCATGCTAATTAGGTTTATCTTAGAACCATAATGGTTCTAAGTTTTTCCTTGTGTTTCTTCCTAGAGGAGGATGCAGATGTTACCCATAGATCAAAGCAGCCAGTTAGTATTCAGTAAAGTCACACTTCCCAGATCACTGCATGCAGAGCAGATCCATAAAAGCTATCAGACCATTTTATTGACTGGCTGGAAAAACAAACTATGGAAAATATTGGGCCATGCAGCACTACTGATTTCCAAGCAGGAGGAGGGTAAATGCTGGGGCAGCCCCACAGCTGGGGCAGCTCTGAGCCCAATCCCAGCTAAAACTCAGAAGGCAACCAGAAAACAAGTACCTTTTCAGAGATAGTCTGTGTGGCTAGGTGTGGATTGTGGTTAAAATGATGTCTTTATGAGCTCTGATGGCCACAAATTGCAGTTCTCTGGCACAAGAGGATTATGCAAAAAAAAACCCCCAACTGTTGTGCAAACAAAATAATTTCTCTAGCTGCCTAAGGCATATTAAATACTTCACAGTAACACAGTTTTAAGATATTTTAGCTGAACACTTCAAAAATGTTCTTATTTTCCTGTCAGACTGAATAATTCTGTTCCACTTTTGGAATCCAAGTTATCACCATGTTATCACAACTTAGTAAAATGATTAAACTTATTAATTGTCAGCATAGCCAAACTGATTAACAAATATTCTCCATTCTAGAAACAATTCTACCAGATAAAAAATATTGTAAGTTTATTAGGCATAGCATGTTTTAATGTATAAAATTTTCAAATATTCCTCCTTTTCTCCTTCAGAATTTTATAGCTGTGTACAGAGAATAATATTAATATTCTTGATTACTGTCAGAATAATACTGCATTACCAGGTCTATATTTGAGCAGAAAAGCTCTATGTTTGTTCTGACCAAACTTCCAATAAAAATACATATCACAGAATAATGAAAGAAATAATAGGGAATAACACTAACCTTGAATGTGAGGCCATTTGTAATTGATTTCTGAATAAAAGAGCCTGTAAGGGTATTTCTCACAATATTCTTCTGAAATCCTTAAATTCCAAAATAATATAAAACCCACTTGTAGTTAAACCAGCTATAAATATTTCCAAGGTATTTGCAATGCAAATCACTTCATTATTGTCTCCTGCCTTTGACACTGCCCATATTTTTTAAAGACTACACAGTAAAGCACTGGTCCAGCATTACTGTTTTCTGCCCCATGTCAACATGTCAGAAGTCTTTAAAAACTACTTCACTGTCAGCCTTTCTGCCACTGTTATTTCTATTCACTAACACAGGTTTCAAAGCTTCTGAAGGCCACAGCAACCTTCATGATGTGCAGCAGCCAGCCCAGTTACTTTAATGGTGAATCCTGTTAAAGCTGCCCTTTCAGTGATGCTCACCATCATTACTGCTACAAGCCACCACTTGGCTTGAACTTGCAGCTTTCACAAAGATCCTGCCCCTAGAACTCCTACATGATGTTTCTGAAAAAAATGTACTGTGCCAGTGCCATAAATAAGAACAGAAAAATCCTTATTTAGGCAAAACCAAGGGAGAAATCTCACTCCTGGCAGAGCTCATTCCAGCAGCCCATGTGCTCAGCCAGCTGAAGCTCAAGGTAAGATCAGATTCCACAGCTCTCCCATGGACAAGGTGACACAGGTCTGAAAGTATACACAACATTTTGGCTCTCTTCTGCATGTGGCATATTTTCTACACGTGAAAGTAAGTCTGCATAGAGTAGGAACAGTCACCCAATTTTACAAGAATTTTGTTGTGGTATGAATGCTGAGATACAAGGTGACTAATAACACATCTCCATCACCTGGAATTTTTTTTTTTTTTCATAGCACTGGGTTATTCTGCAGAGAAACTTATAAGCTGTTTTCTTTGATACTAAATTATATTGCACTGAAATATGTGAAGCAACAAAATAGTTGAAAAGTTATGGCCTACTAAACAAGTGAAGCATGCCATGCCTACTAACTGTATGCTAACAAGTACAATTACAAATTCTAACAAGATACTTTTTCTTATTGAAGTGGCTTTTTGTTTCATCTACTATTTTCATATAAGATAAATAGAAGAAAATAGAATTACTGAAACAGACAGTCTAAAACAGAAGTTCTGGGTAGGTATACAGATAATTTCAATTACTAATATAAATATTAACAGGATAAGCAATGACTATATATAAAATTTCTTATAGAATCTGGGGATGGGTTCCACAGAGCTAAAACCACATTGTGTACTAAAAAGTAACATTTTTACTTGCATTCTGTTAAATCACTGTCTCTTAGTAAATTTTAGTCACTAAGAAGTAACAGCCAGCAGAAATCCCTATCGTGGTGATAGATATGTTTTATGTAAAGAAATGTTTCCCAGTTTCCCAGTAACCCAGTTTCACACTTTTGATCAGCAATGCACTTGTACAGGACTTCATAGTATATTTGCAATTTTATGTCATATGAATATTTTAGGATTTCTCTGCAGGTTTTGTAAGAAGGTAATTTTATTGCTTTATGGACCTTCTGATGACCAGATAAATTTAAACAATTGCTTTAATCTCCCCAGTTTTCAGAAAATACCAGCCCTCACTTTTCTTCTTCTTAGCAAAAAAGGAGTACACTCTAGTTGTCCTGGGAGTGCATTTATAAAACACACATCTCATCTTACTATAAAATGGGCTAGTATTGCTTCCAAGTCTTTAAAAGTTTTTGGTTAACATTTATGGAAACTGTTATGACAAAGTGCTGATTTCAAAGCTAAAGATTCAGCCAGAACCATGACACCAAGCACTGCAGCAGTTTGAGGATGTTTTTTCCCTCTCTACTGCACATGCCTGGTTCCTAAGTAGGAACCTACTGGCAACTCCTTTTACTTTCCATTTAGGTCCATGCTTAGCTCTGGGCTTTGGATGTGTGCTTAGATTAATATCTGAAACGTGTATGAGGTAGAAATTCTGTTCATAGATACTGAAATAGAAAAATAATCTTTTAGAATTTGAATTCTGTTGAAATCAACATCACATGCAATGTGAAGATACTTTGAATGTTCAGAAGTTGTGCATGTTAGAATTCACATGTGTTACTGTACACAACCAATCTAAGAAAACAAAAAAAAAGTTATTTGATATTACAAAGACCAACATAATTAAGTTGCTTTCAAATGACCAAAGCAGTATTAAACAAGCTTCAGACACAAAATCTGAATTTTTATAATTGAGTTCCTTTGTGCTACGTTTTCATAAATAAAGAAACAACCCTCAAGGCCCCAATAAGAACAGATTGAATAAAAACATTTTTTCAGTGAATTAATGTTTCCAATTTCACAACCAATAATCAAGTTAAAAGTATCTCCTTTCTAACCCAAACTTTTCCACCTGCATCACTATGAGATGCACATAACCACTAAATGCAGCAAAATACATGACCAACAGAGAGCAAGGCAACATTACTCCTTTAACTTGCTATTTACAATGTTCATGAGAGATGCTCACTGTGGGACTCCTGGGAAGCTAATTTATCCACCTCAGGTACCAAAAACGCTATCTTTTTATTAAGCTTGAATTCAAAAATAAAGAAATTCATTGCTTTCTTTTATACAGCTGCAGAAATCTGTCAAGGTTGGCACACACAAGTTGAGATGAAACACAGAGATATTGAGATACAAAGCACTAAATTTTGGTATTGTCCTCCTTATTATAAAGTTAAATCTTGTTCATTAGAGCATTAAAACTCCTTCCTGTTGGGAAATATATAACTTCTTTATATAAGCCCCTCTCACATATATTTTTTTTCTATTTTAATAGAAAATAATTTTCTATTTTCTTGCTTTAATAAAGTATAGTCTAAGGATCAAACTTAAGCTTCTTTGTATTATAGCAGGTGGTTCAGGAAATACATTGACCCAAATCATGTTTTGAACATTTTCAGAGATTCAGAACAAATTTCCTGAGCAGAACTGTGGTACAAGGAATATCATAGCTTCTAGATAGTCACAGATATTGATGTAATTAGGGACAGACACTGGAACATCAAGAATCTTCAGACAGTTAGTCTTTCAAACACTAACTCTGATTATTTCTAGCCCAAGTGCTTGGTTAGATGCATCCCTGAATGGGCCAGTCTGATTCCTTGGCCACTAGAATTCAACTTGGTCATTTTTCCTGAGAACATCAGTGAAATGCTGATAATAAAGTTACAACTTGCACACCTGCTTTTTGCTTCTTTCAGTACCATTTCCATTGCTGAAAGAATTAATATTTTGTGATATTGAATCAATGCACAATTAACTGTTTAATCATTACGTCAATGTACAATGAAATCAGTAGCTTATTCCCTCACTGCCATCCACCAGTCTGTGTTCAGGCCCTCATCTCACAATTTTTGTATTTGTTCAGTTTTGAACATGGTACACATTGCTTTCACTAAGATTATTTTCACATATTTAGGTTAAATACCAGTGTACATGTTTCAAATTAAGAACCATTGACCTGTCCTAAAACTTTGAAAGCTATTTAAACAGAAGAGATTCTCTATCTCAAAGAGATTCAATGTAACATAAAGAAACAATAAAATAGGTAAGAAAGTAAAAGCTGAAAGTACTCTAAAACAGACCAAGTCCTCCTCAGCAATTATTACATTTGTAAGCAAAAACTGAAGTAACCCAAGAGGGAAAGAGAAGGAAACATGGTGGGCTAAAGCTACAAGACAAGGAGCAGCAAAGCCAAGGCAAGAACTGCAAAGTTGCTTCACATCACTTTATATTGCACATATATAAATAAATAAATGGGGAAAAGTTTTGAAAAGGACATCACAGGACAATACAGACCCTCTCTGCTTGACTTTTTTTATTTTATTTTTTTTTACTTTTCAGGGATTCTTTTAGCACAGACAACACCAAGCTGTTCTAGAACACAAACACATACTGTCCAAAATTAACAGCTTTACATTCCAAGGTCATTTATCTCTACATTGTTCATTAAAGTATCCAGGATGCAACATCTACTTTCCTTTTCTTTAGTGACCCCTTAGCTCAAAAATCTGCTGAAGAAATAATTTTGAAAAGAGAAGTTTTTGCATGTGGGATAATGTCTACAGTAATCACAGGGACTGCTAGTAGCAATAATACATATTGTCAAAAATAGATATACTTTAGAACTTACTTCCATAAAGTATCACAAAATAAGATATTCAGTTTGGTATCACAACCAAGCATCCTAATTTTTTGACTTTTTCAACTCGACATACTCAGAAAGAACACCTGACGTCAGGAACTGTGTTTAAGAGCATAGCTACAGGAGGCTGTACAGAATATTTAGATGTCAGTGTGTGAAAAAAGTAGTCATGCTGTAGAGGAACAGGCCTGGGGCACTCATGTCTCTGAATCACTGCCAGGATCAGCAGATCGTCACTGTTAGGAGGAGGCCATTCTTTCTGCACAGCCCTCAACTATCATTTGACACCACTGTAAGAAGGGCAAGACAGTACAATTAAAAACAATGGATTTAAAAGGAGACAAGAAAGAAATGCAGTTATTGGACCTAAGGAATGCTGTACCCGGATTTTGTAACAGAAATTTGCTATTCATTTTGTGATCAACTTTTATGATCATCTTTGCTTCAGATTGCTTGTTCTGGTTATATGCACAGGGTTTATTACATATTAAAGAATCCCTCTATAATAGCATAAGTAATGGAAAAGACAAACCTGCTAGGCAATCAGGAGAAGGAAGGAAATTGAAATCCTAGCTGTATCAGAGGCTGAGCTGAAAAAGCTGTTGCCACTTTAAGTTAACAGAGTGTTTGATTTGCCCTGCAGGGCCAAAATGCTCTCAGGACCATCTGGGGCAGGGGTGTGTGTGAGGGTTTTTTTTATTCTTGTTTAATCTTAGTGTAGGATTACATAGTTTCTCAGAGCCAAGATACTGAAGATTACTTATAATGAGCTGCTGCTGGAAGATGTTTGTAATTAGATTGCTTTGCAATTAAGATACAGAGGATATAATATAGTTTTTACCTTTAGCTAAGCACACAACCTTATTTACCTGGATGAAGCAAATCTTGGCTTAAAACTGAGAACCTTAATAATCCTACTGATAGATTCTGCTGTTTTATCAATTGCACATGTATTACTTTTCACAGGAATCAAATTAAGCATCAGCTAGCATGAAATTACATTCAGGATTAATATTAAAGAAATCCAGATAGGTATAACATACAAAGTCTTTAAAGTATATTTTGTATAACATGACTTTGGAATTTTTGGTAATTTCAACAGAGGGCTTATCTGAACTAAACAGAAAGACAGTGTGGGTCCATGTAAGGAACTATAAATCTAATTAATTGCTAGATGATATTATTGTTGGAAAACACAAACAATAGCAAAATCATAATGAATGTAATTTTGTGTTACTATAGGAGCAATTACATGCTGATTTTTTTAAGGCAGCAAACTTACTGTGATGATATTGATTTCTTCCATTTTTTTCTCCTACCTATACAAAACTAATGAATACATAAGCCTCTTATCATACTAGCTACTGGTACTCAAAGTTTACCAATGGTTTTAAATCCTTTCAGTTCTGTTAAAGTTCACTTACCTGAAAAGTATAAAACCGGGTCCCATTAGGAGGATGCACTTTAGGAGAGGCAGAGACAGTGCTCATATCCGAGAATATCATTTCTGGTCACACACAATACAATCCACAGAGAGCTACAGATGCAGAGCAGAGTGCTAAGCTCGGAGACAAATCCTTTTATACATTTAGGGAGGCAATTGGACAAAATTCCGTCTGCCCCATCCGTTCAGACGTACAGTGACAGCGCTTTGAATTCCTCACTCCTGCATCTGTGAGCTAAGCTGTAAGGTCATTGCTCCCTGACCTCTAGCTCAGCTAGCCCCTTGTCATATGCACGATGAATAAAAAATGAGAAATGCCAAAGAAAAGAGAGCCAGAACCTACAGTACATGGAGCTTGTGCAGAATCTGGCAACGCTTTGGACCTGCCCATCTGTTCTCAGTGATAATCACCTCCCTCCACCACAGCCTTGCAAAGTGATTATGCTAAGCATCCCAGTTAACCAATAAAACACAGTTTCATTTCAAGCAAGCATGCACAGTGAAAAACAGAGGACCTCTTCTGACTAACCTGAAGCATGCCTCGTGTTCAGTTTATAGCTGTATTTGATAACAACGATAATTTTATCATTTCAGTTGCTGACAGCTATGTTAACACATACAACTTGCTTTAAATAACACAAAGAGGGCTTTTTTGTCATTTTAACTGTCTTGCCTAGAAAAAAAAATTGCACATGCCTCTCCAAATTAGTATTTTTTACATTTCCTAATTTTTAGTGCTATTACTGGGGAGAAATACATATTTGTGAGACTGTTTACAGAGCTATAGTCAGTTTAAATATAATACACATTATAAGCTTCTCTTCTGTCATTTTTTTCCAATTTTTTTTTCTCCTCTTCAGGCTGAATCTCTCTTGAAGAAAGGTTTACCTAGCATTGCTAGGGAGTTATTTTTTAAAGCTGATAGTACTTGTGAACACCTGCACTGAACATTCAAAAATCATTCATCACATCTTTTCTTCAAACACAGATCATTTGAACTACATGAAGATGATAAAGAAAGTAATATTCTGAGAACTTGGCACCTTTCAGCAACAAAAAAATAAGTGTTCAATTTAGAAAAAAATTGCAAAATAGGGTTACAGAAAAGAGTGAAATTGTAAAGTAGTTGTAAAACTAACTTTGCATGTTCTGTCAAGCACTTTGTATTTTATTCACAAGGTTTAAAAGAGACAGAAAAAACATTTAATAAATGGTACTTTCAAAAGGAGCTTGTCAAAATTCTAAAAGCCTTGTGAGTTGCCAGGCTGCCTATGTTTTTTATTCTGTTACACCCTAATGCTTTTAGCAATAGGAGATAATGCAGCTTCCAAAGTAAAATGACTATGAAAGGAGTTGGAAAAGATGCAGAGATGTCTTTCTGTTTAAATGTGTCAGAGTGGTGCATACTGCAATAATGTTTTGTAAGCCAAAAAGAAAAAAAATCTTCTCAGATCCTATTCATATCTATTCATAAAAATCTCTTATAATTACCATGTTATGCCTTCTATAACATTTACAGAATCAAGGCAAAACTACTGTCTGGAACACTTTCTTAAGACCTAGATTTCAGATTGCAGTGTATTCTCCTCTCTTTGATTCCTCTTGCAGAAGTTGTATTAGCAAAGAGGCCCCTCAGTGGTCAAAGGAAAGATACCAGTTTGTTTACAATCTGAGTAGAGAATCTTTTATTATGAGCTGATACTTTCCTCTTTATAATATGCCTACCAAACACCTGCTATTTCTCCACAGTGCAACGAATAAAGTTTTTTTATGGACATTTAAAATGGTTTGCCCTGGAAGTAGAAAGAAGTTTACATCAGAGTTTCCTCACAAAATGCATAATTTGAAGAATTCATGTGCAAAATCCCATGTACATTCCTCCCACAGACAAGTACCTTCACTGCTCAGTAACTGTACCTATTAGCTTGAGCTTCTCTTGCTTCAACTTTCATAACTTTTAATCCTTGTTTCTACCAGGGATCTAGAAAACTCAGTTCATTTCTCATACTGGCATGTGCTTAATCTTAAGGTAGGTAATTCACAGTGAAACCCAACTACTCTAGTCACAGTTACAATAATGCCTTTCATGATCATAACACTACTGCTGTATTTAGACTTCCTAGTTCCCTATCTGTTCCTCTTGGACTGCACATCTTTTTTTAGCTGCAGCCTTCCACTGGGAGATCTTACTGGGATCACTGTTCACCATGTCTTAGCTGCCTGTTACTTGAAAAATGCTTTTCAAAATACTCTTCCTGGTCTTTTCTCTGTTGTTTTGGCTTTCCTGCCCAGGCGAAGAAATTTGCAGTTAAAAACCTGACACCAATGCCACCAAAAAAATAAAAAGCAACAGCTCCCCATGCCTGCATTTCAGTTCCAACAGACATCTTTATCTAATCAGTATAAATCTGGAGAGAAGGCATAGCAGTTGTTCTAACTCTCCACTTACTTCCACCTTGTGAGGAAAGGTAAAGTCTATGAATTTTCTTCTAACTGCAACACAGACAACATCATATTCTTGTAGCATCCTCATGGAATCAGAATGCCATTTTGGTGTAACTCTCAAAACAGACTGAAAACATTTGTTTACAGCAGTTTTTTTCTGAAAAATATGAAACTAGCCTCCTGTCAGGAAGCAGTTAGAGCACAAGTAAATTCAGTAAAGCATGAAGTGATGCATGGCAGAATGAGTGTTCACAATTACAGAGTCACATTTCAGTAAAGCCAGCAGCCCCAAAGCTGGGATTCAGCAATCTCCTCAGAACAAGGAGCTGGAACCAGGTCTCCCATGTCTGATTGAATGCAACAGTGACTCAGGAGGGTATCAAGCAACATGAACTAAAAATAAGCAGAAAATGAAACTGAAGGAAACTGAAGAGACCCAACAGAACAAACAGAGAAAGAGACCTAAAGACCATGACTGCAGCTCAGTGGTAGAAGTACTTACAAAGGATGCAACCCCTACTAAAATATTTGCTCCATGAATAATCCAACTAATGATTTAATTATTTCATAAACTGAGACTCCTAGTGGAGGAAAAAAAAATCTCCTGCATGAAAAGAAAAGGTTCTACATGCTTATAAGTATGAGATATGGCAATGCTTCTGAGATGGCCCTAGTTTCAGTTATTTTTGAATGTATTAGTTATCAAGCACTGAATCTGTATCTTATGAATTATTTTGAACTATGCATTTTAGTTAGATACCATTCTCCAAAATTTTCAGTGTGATTATTTAATTTTAAGTGCATTTTTTTATGTGTAGACTATCATTTTTGATACTATGTACACAACACATTATGTGTGTGTATATATATATATATATATATATATATATATATATATATATATATAATAAATGTATTTATATATGTATAAACCCCAGTAAGTTACACATCCAAAAGGAAGGCATATATATGTATATATCAGATGTTTATGTAAAGTACTTTGAAAATTCAGGGACACTAATACAAACTCTTATTTCTGAGACAAGATGCACTTTTTGCACTTGCAGAGACATGATGCACTTTTTCAAATTGATGAACACACTTAGCTTTTTAATGTGCTGGTGCTTGTGATATATAGTTTCCCTTCAGACTATGTAGAGCAATATAAAGCAGATGTTTTGAGTTTAGATTTCAATCACAGCTCTTATTGAATTAACTGAGTAATTATCCAGAAAGAAGGACTTTATATCATATATTATTCTCATTTCTGTCTCTATCAGAGAAAGCCATGTTAAAGAAACATGTCTTCCCCCAGGAGCAGTGTGAGAGTGTGATTTTCAGGACATAGAGAGCTTTCACATTAAATCACTAGACCTTCTACTTCACAGACTCAGAGAAACCCTACTAATCTTGCAATATTGACAACAGTGTACTTGCATTGATGATTCTGTATTATCTTCTGTTGTAGACATCAAAGTAGAGGGAGTATCAGATGATATATTACTCATCTGGCTTAAAATATCCTGATTTTGCTTTAAACTGAAAAATGTTAATGTTTAAAGAGTTCTGTTTTCCAACAATTAATATGGCTGGAAATGATGTTAAACCTTTACCACAGTTCTGAATAAAAGATATTCAATTGCATATCAAATTTTAATGAATGTCTTCATGAAGTCACCCATGAAATCTAATTTTTTTTTATGTCAGCTTATTTAATAAAGTTCTATGGCAAAAATATTTCTTTCCCCCCCATCAACAAAGCAACACCATACCAAAATCTGATGAATACACCTTAAAGAATGTTTAAAATCCACACATATGAAGTTTTAGAAAGTAACCATTTCCAGCAGGTATAGCTTCCAGAAAGCAAAGTGGGAGAATTAAAGACAACGAAACATAGAACAAGGAAATTCTTCCTCCCTTTCTTGCTCCCTTTCTAGCTCCCTTTTACGTTTCTAGTACTAACAGAAAATCCTTACAGAATTTAAAACTGGTAGAAAAATATCAGCCTATCTTATTGGTAAGTAAAGCCTCTTTTTAATCTTGTGACCATAACTAAGAGCAAATTATCAACAATTCCATCTTTGGTCTTTGTCGTTTCTGAGTTTGCAAATACCAACTTGTACCAGGAAGTGTGTCACAAGAACAAGTGTTGGTACCAAGGCAGTATGAGCCTATGAGCCCAATTTTAACTCTGAACATAAGGATTTGTCCAACCCTTGATGACAAGTACACTGCAGGACAAACATATCTTCCCTTAGAAGTAAATCTATATAGTTTAGTATGTCAGAAATACTAAAGGATAAAATATATCCCAGCAGGTTTATTCTGAATGATGGCTTCCCTTTCAAGCATGACAACAATGAGAAAACTTTCACAGGAACTGCAAATATGAACACAATTCATTTTTAAGGTAATCTTGCTTTGTTGCATATACTGAAATATTTTACCATGGCAAACATGGTAAACATGAGAATTCATTTAACATGAATGGCAATGGCAAACATGAGAATTCATTTAACAAACAGTAAATCTCTCTATGCTATGAAAGGTCAATAAAATAAAATTGTTCATTCAATATCTAAGTGAGTTTCTGAATACAGAATATATTTTGTATAACCTATCAAGTCCATAATCAAGAACATGGAAGGCAACCATAGTGTCACTAAGTCGAAAAGATATCATTTGACTGCTTGTGCAGGAGTAATATTTCCCTTCATTTTCTATTCTGGACAAGCAATTTTTGACCGCAGCTAGGACTCTTGTGCAGCACTGCCCTACGATATTCTGGTCATCACAGGTGTAAGAATTAATTCTTACAAAGAATTTATTCTCACATTTCTTCAACAAAGCCAGGATGGAATATTCAAAGCACCATTCAATTTTTCTTGAATCAATTCAAGTTTCCAGCACTGGATTTGTGCTTCCTCTGTATAATTCAACTATGAGTAAATCAAGATTGTACTTAAGGCTTATTAGGTAATGGAAATGAACCTGATATAAACACTGGATTTATCTATTTTTAAGTTATGTTGATGACAGTTACTGACTGAGTGACTCTAAAAAGGAAATAGAATGCAAAGTTAATGCTTGCATCTAGAGAAGCATAGTGGACTTCAGGCATAATGTGAGAGTTGAAGGAGGAGAAGATGGCACAATTGTGAGAAAGTGTAGTGAACCAAACCACAAAAAAATGAGAGATTTATCTTTGAAAGTTAATTAATACCTGACTTGAAAAGACATTTACTTTTCTTCACAACTCTTGGGTTTCAACTGCCAATCACACAGATCTTAAGCTATATTTGCTATGTATAATGGTCCTCTGCCACTCACTTTTGATGCCAGGACTACATTTCTGCTTTCTGACATGACTACAGTCATGACAAAGTCTAGATGGTCCATGGAATCAAAGACAATTTTTTGTGCAGAATCGAAGAAATGACTGTCTTTGTGAACATTTTTAACATTTTGGTCAAATCTGACATTAACTCTTGATGAATCAAGACCAAAACCTCCAAAGTAATGTGATCCCAGACAGTAGAAAGGATATAATGTAAACAGAAGGCTTGTTATTTCACGGTGTGTCATATCACTTGGGTGTCAGTTTTGTTGTTCATGCTTTAGGTTGAATATATTGCAACATTATACACAGTGGTATCATGGCACTTGGCAAAATAGGAGTAGTTTCTTATCAGCAAACGTAGAATCTAAATCATGTGCATTGCTGCAAAGGATCACAGTACATTAAGGATGAGTGAAATTAAGAAAGAACATAAGATGATAATCATTGCCTATATATCAGCAGCAGCAGAGTGGCTTTTTCTTTTTAAGTGAACATCTTACATTATGTGTCCCATCCTGAGGAAAAAAATAAGATGAAAGCCTATGAGGGAAAAACAGAAGAAGATACAAGTTTGAGATAATGTGTTCAGACACTACAACTTACTGTGAATAGATATCCTCTCTAACCTTCCTATCCTCCCTTCAGAAAATACTTTTTCTTCCTAACAGTTTTATTTTATTTAGTTTCATTCTAATATCTTATTTTATACTGCAATTGTTCTGCCTTTTTACATAGAGATGTATCCTGTTCTGGATGTATAAAAATTGTCCAAGTAACTACTAATGAAAATGAGTAATAGAATTTTATATAGAAGTTAGAGGCTGTCAGGAAAGCTTGTGCCAAGGCAATTGTCTATGTTATTTCTATTTCTACTCCATCTGGAAAGTATCTTTTGTCATAATGAGCGATGCAAGTTGCTAAACTGGTCCTTTGAGTAAGGACTTACAGAATTGAATCAAAAGTTAAAATTCATGACTGATTTGTCCCATACTTTGCATGAGAACTGGAAATACTCTCTTGAGTAAGGATTGTGGACATCAGTGGGCCTTTGAAATAGGAGGTCTTGTTTTTTTATTGTCTCAATTAAAATTTCATAATTTTTCTATATTGTCACTCTGATTTTTTAAGATTTTCTAAGCCTTCTGATGTTTACATTCTTTTAGCAAACTTTCTCACACACTTTCTGTAACTAACTTACTGGTTTGCATTCTTTTATGGAGGAGGAGAAATCTGATGGACTGTTGGTTTATCCAGTGTCATTGGAGAGGAGGCACTTTCACCCTCCAATCCACTGTCACTTCTGGAAAACTATAAATGTTGGAGTCAGAAAATAAATTTTTTCTTCACCTTGAGAGCAGCAGTGTGTGCACTCGTGTTGTTTTGTGTCCTATAGCAACACTATACTGTCAGTGAATACATTTCTGAATGAAATGAACACAAACTTGAAAAGTAAGAATAACTAGAATAAACCCATAAAACTACATAATCATGCCTTCTTTCAGATTGTGAAAAAATTGAAACAGTACTGATCAGTTAATGGAAGTCCCTTAAGTAGATTTACCCTGGTTGGTTTTCTGTCCTGAAGGTAAAAGAGCAACAATCCTGAATGGCATCACAACCCTTGGAATTGGAATCTGCTGAAGAACTGTTAATATTGACAGTCATATCCCCAAAAGCAGTAACTAATTGAATTGTCTAATCAATGACATCTTTAATCTAATTTTCAAGGATGCTCAATCTCTGAATAGCCTCTCTTTGGTCACATCAGCCCTGCTGATGCCATTTTGAGCATTTAGGTCTCACTATTATACACTTTTAAGAGGCAAAGCAGTTGGAGTGTCCAAGTTTGAAAATGTCAGACCCGTTGCTCCAACTTTATTCCCAAAATGTAGTCTCCTAAAGACAATGTAAAATTCCCTTTTATAGCTAGATACAAGCAATAAAACCTTTTGTTTCCTTTTTTTTTTCTTCAAGTACATGGCACAAATTAGTAATAACATATTATCTTGAAAAGACCTCAAGACTTTGCCATGGTGCACATTTCTTCATTGTCATACATATGGCCTTGTACGTGGTCATGGTAGTGTCTCTTCTAAAAATGTATCCTATCTGTGCTTGTCCTTAACCACTTGATGCCATTTTCCCTTCTAAAAGTGCACTGGCAGTGTTTGTGTACTGATAGTGTCTAAAATCATCTTTCCAGCAGAGGATAGCCTGGGGACTATAAAACAAAACAGTCCTGTGGGCAAATGGCTGCTCCAGATCTTGACTCAGCACACTTTCATTTCCCTTTAAAAGCTATTATACAAATATAGAATGATCCAGCAACTGCATAGCTGTATTAAGTAGAAGGAAATGTTGCATTTTTCTGTGCAAAGAAATCATGATACACAAATCTGAAACATACTTCCCAGTGCTAGAAAACATGAATCCCATTGAACTAAATATTTTTTGGGTTTTATTTTTTATTTTGTTTGCAATTCAGACTCGGGCAATTTCAGAATATGCTACGTTGATTAATGTTGGGTTAGTGTTGATTTTCAGTAACCCTATTTATCTTCCTGGAAATTCTAAAAGAAAAGTCAATAGACAACAGTATAAAACCACCATTTTTCCAATCTTTAGGCTGAATGGTTTCAAAACTTGCTAAATCCCAAAAAAAGAACTTTCTAAGTCTTAATCTTCATAATAATCACCTTTTTGCCTTATTAAACATGCTTTGGGAAAAAAAAGTAGCAGAGGATATTAAATATTTCTAGAACAAATAAAAGTAAAAGTATTATCTATTCCCTTTTTGCATTCAGTCAGGATGACTTCAAAATTTATCATACAAGTGACTAAGCAGCATTATTCATGATTCATCTTGACATGCATCTAAAAAGTGCCATAAACTTGTAAGCAGTGGAATGTATATCTTCTTAACATTCTTATGGCTTAACCTGTATCTCAAGGTAGAAATCTGAGATGAAGATGGATTGATATTCAACAAACATTTCTGCCAATATTAAATGAAGATAGAACTGCTGTTATTAAGGATCACAGTCTAAAAACCTATCCTTGGACAGGAAAAATAGCTACTTGACAAGAGCATAAAAATGTAGTGAAACCTAAATTAAACACTGTGATACTGACAGGGTACTGCTCTCATCCAACAGGACCTTGTCCCTTCTATATGGGAGATGATGATTATTGCCTGGTGTTCTGCACTCACAGCTCATTCTGAAAATGCTTAAAGCTTAGTGGTATGACTATAAAGTTTCTAGATCAAAAGAAGAAAAATTATTCATGGGCAGAGAATCTCAGGTGAAATGAGAGCAGATGGAAAGCTGGGAATTATGTGGCTGCTATTGAGCAAGGACACATTGTAATCTCCTTGCCAAGGGAAGGTAGCCTTTGCATTTTATTCTTTCATGGAGTCAATTGCAGAAGTGAACCTTGGCATCTTCTGCTTGGCTTTATTTGCAGTGGAAGGGACCATGTCTCTTGTGTGTTACCACAGGCTCCCTTTACAGTCAATAAAGACAGGCACTTTCAAGGGGCACTGTTTCTGACCTATTTTAGATGTCTATTTTAGTTTGAGATGAATCACACAACAGAGGTGGGAGGCAGTAAAGACAGAAATGCCTACGCTCTAGATATCTGAAGTTAGGTGCAGTGAATCCTACCCTGGGAGCCTGAACTGAATGTTAAACAAGTTAACAAAACATGACAAGAAGATATTATAACCAATGACAAAACCCCCACCACTGATTAAGTACACCCAAGGGAAAATTACTATCAGAAATAATTTTTCTATAACTATGTGAAGCAAAACTAAAACCACACAAACCCTGAATATGGCTTTTCCTACTTTACTGAAAAAAATTATGTGAAAAGCAACATCTGCAGCAACAAAATCACAGTCACATCCAGATTAAGTCTGCTGCTATAATCACACGGAAGATTAACATCCCAGACTAAGATACAAAAGACTGTGGAGCATGGCAAATTAACTGCAAAATTATTTATGTTTTATTAAAGGATATAGTGTGACACAAACAAGTTAAATCACATCTATAATGTTCAATAATAAAGCAACCTCAGGCCAGGCAGTACCTAACTCCAAGTACTATATCTGTGCTTATTTCACATTCACCGCAGTATGGAAAGGTTTCTTATGAACATTAAACAGATATTACAGACATTTATTATAATTCAAAGTTCATGGTTTTTTTAGAACTTCACAGAGTTTAACATATAGTATTTCATGTAATTTCATGCAGCAGCTCTAAATTTTGATTACTGTCAAGTTGTGCTAATGTTAATTAGTATGTTCTTAAAGGGGCAGAGAAAATCTTAAAAAAACTGCAGATCACTATATATTGAACTTAAAATGCATACAAAATATATGCATCTGTGGTAAATGGAATAGTAAAACCATATTTGTCATGTGTAGAAAATTCTCCAAACATTAGTGCACTAAGAATTTTCTTTGAAGAAAAAAAAAGGTACCAAAAAAGAGCAAACTACAGGTTTAACCTGCATTGTCCATATAAAGATTTAGTCCTTTCCTGAGTCTGATGTAGGACATATTCTCAGCAATATCTTATGGGAAAGATGGCCATAGGAAAAATTATACATCATCTTTCATCTTCACCCACTGGCCTCTCTTCTCTAAAGAAAATAAATAGATACATTTTTAGTGTAGCTCCTCTGCAGAAGGTACATTTTATATATATACATCCTGGTTTCTTTCATCTTTAACTAGACAATGCTAATCCTGACAGCCTCCCTTCACTTAAAATTTCCTTCTTAGCCCTGATCATTTTCACTATCTGTGTCTACATCTCCACATAGTACCTTACCATGATGGAATATATCTTGTTCCTTCTCTGCACAGCCAGATGGAAATCAGAAGGAAACATTTTATCTTACTCCTACTCCGTCCATTTACCAAGACTCCTAACCCTCTAGCTGGCGCATGGAAAGTGGCGCTGGAATTGCAGTCAAGTGTGGGTTCCTGAGATTGAACAACATTGCACCTCAGAATAAACTGGTGCCATAAAAAGCAAAATGGACCAGCACAAATACAATTCTAACTCGGAGTTTTCAGACACTGACCAAGAAAGATATTTTATTAAATGGCAGAACAGTTTTCAATATTTGCACAGTCTGTTTAGGTGGAAAGACTGAGATGACCGTGGACGTGGTTTGACAGACAAGAAAGACAGAACAGTTGGGAAAATAAATTGCAGATGAGTCAACAATTAAAATAAAACTTGTGAATTTATTTTTAAAAAATTCCTGATGACTCATTCGCAATTATCTCCCCATAAGCTTCCAATATATACATTCCACCTTGTAGTATCTGAACAGATGAACTTTGATTTATTTGCAAATTAACCAAGATATTTTATTGCTTCATGTGTCTTTGAACTGTTCACATATTAAAATAACCAGTGAACTCTTAATTTGCTTTACAAGAACCTTCAAAAATTCTTCGTAATTTCTGAAATTATATTTTTGCACTTATTACATATGAAAGGTAATATAGTAAAAGGTTATTAGAACAAAGTGAAGAAAAGGTTAATAGAACAAAATGTTCACTTTGCAACACTGAGTGCCATACTTAAATTTAAAATGACACATTTGATCAAGTTCCATAGTTAAAAACCGTCCCTTTTCATGAGGGCTAAAAATTAGCTTTTATATTACGAACAACTTAAAATACACACAAAACTCTTTCCTGGATACTCTTTCAAATAACTCTTTTTTATTTCAGTTGTTTATTGCTTTTAGTTTAGACAAAGATCATCCCACCAAGCAATTCCATCCCAAGCATTACTGTGTTTCACTGTTACTGCCCATTTCTAGAGTTGCAATTAATGGAGCAAGAAAGAGGCAGGCATAATGTGTCAAAGCTAAAACAGAAGAGGTAACAGAGTTGGCATGGAGGCTGTGACATCATTAGAGGGAAATGGAAAGCTATATTTATAGGAATAAACTAAATGTGCTTGGGAAAGTTCCCAATTGTTGTAGCCAACTGGCACAGTAGAGTACACAAATATGTGAGTCAACACTGAAGTGTCCAAAGAGCCTGCATGCAAACTGCTTATTGGGAATGGTCCCTGCAACAGTCCCATTCCCACACCATAATTAGTAACTGCCTGGAAAAAGTATAAATTAGTGTGAATGAAAAGTGTGCCAGAGTCTGGACCAACAGATTACTACAGATGATTGTGTTTGACCATCCAGGAACATTTCCCAGCACTATCTGATTTACTTGCATACAAACATGCTAAGCCTTTCCAGAAGGTTTAAAGTTATGGAACACAGTAAAAGATTTTATGCATTTCCAGTCTTGCTGCTGAGAATCATTTGATGTTTAGGGATATGAATGATCAATACCAACCATTTCTAAAACTTCAGTTAAGATAAATCAGACTGGATGCAGCGTCATGGATGCATTTTTGGCTGAAGAACACAACACTGTATTTGGGAAGAGAATGCAGATTGGTACCATGGATAATGGTTACTTTTCATTTCACTCAGTTATCTCTAGTTGTTGATGTTAAAGGCTGCTGCCTTTTGTGCTTCTGCTGTTTGCCTGGGAGAAGGGGTCAACCCCACCATATTACAGCCATATTTCAGGTGTTTAGAGAGAAGGATAAGGTCACTCCTGAGCCACACTAAACAAGCCCAGCTCCCCCAGCCACTTCTCAGAAGTTTTGTGCTCCAGACTCTTCACCAGCTCTGTTGTCAGTCATTCTCTCAACACACTCAGGCCCCTCAATGTCATTCTTTAGTGAGGAGCCCAAAACTGAACACAGAATTCATGGTGCAGCCTCTCCAGTGTTGGGTACAGAGAGATGCACTTCCCTAGTCCTGCTGCCACGCTATTGCTGATCCAGACCAGGATACCATTGGTCTTCTTGGCCACCTGGGCATACCCTGGCTCACATTCAGCTGCTGACAGCCAGCACCCCCAGTTACTTTATCCCTGGGCCACTTCCCAGCTGCTCTGCTCGAGCATCCAGCACTGCCTGGGGTTGTTGTGACCCAAGGGCAGAACCCAGCACCTGGCTTTGTAGAAACTCATGCAACTGGCTTTGACCCAACACAGCCTGTCCATGGTTTCCTTTTATTCTATTCTGAGCATGAAAACTTTGTGATGGGGCTGTACTTCTTATCTTATGGAAATAGAAAGAGGTAGTTGCACAGCACTTTTGGGTTGGCTTCTTTTCTTGATTTGTCAGGTCAGCTCATCATAAAAATTTTCTAGATTAATGTATTACGAGACTTATTCCACATTTCCTAAAATGTAGCATAATAAACTACTCTGGATGATGACATTCTTTGTAACCTGAAACTTTTCTCCTGAAAGGGATTTTAAAAAATTGACATTTTGATATTGCTCTTTAAATAAAAAAGTACTGAATTTCTTAGGATTTGGTCTAAAAATAACTTAATGTTGCTAATACCCATACAGAAAAATCTGTAGTTCTCTATAGTGCCATGGCATCCCAGTGATTCAGTCTCTTTTCTTCTGTGCAACTTGAGATGAGGTTGTTTGTTACTTTTTATTATATATCAGTAATTCAGACTGACATTGGCAAATTGTGGCCAAAACTACTAATTTTATATCCAACATGATATTACACTACTCAAGAAATTTTGTCATTCTTACTGGTAATTCCTGACAACCGCAAACCTTAGATGATCTCAAGTGTTAATAATGGAGACCATGTGTCAAGACCAGCTCTTGATTATGATAAGATTTACAATTATGACTTGATCAAAACATGCAAGTAGTCTATAGCAGAGGGAGCTTGGCATGCACCAGAGAAGCATCCAACTGCTATAGAGAGAATGCAGGATTTTTCTCATTCTGCTCCCTAGCCACAGTCCAGTATCTTAACAGTTGTAACCAGTGGCACAGCAGCTTTCAAAAGACAACCACCTTCAGGAAGTGTTCCTGATGTAATTACCAAAATACAGATCATATTCAATCTTGTGGACAGAAGTACTGAATAAAACTGTAGATGCCTCTACTTGAAAAAACTGATGTTTTATAAACTTGATTTATTTTTTTCAGTCTACTTGTTTCAAAAATTATTTCACCCTTCAGCAATATGCAGCTACAAGCAGCTGACTCTGGAGAAGCAATTTTTAATTAAAACCTGTCTCTCCCCCTTTTTGTTTCAGTTAATGATTGCCAGGAGGTGTTGCTAACCATAGGCCCTTTTCATTACATTCTGAGCATACTCATAACCTATCACCTTCTACAGAAAAGACGGGTGCTCGGCATCTGTGGTAAGTGGGAGGACATGGATATGTCTGTGGCAGCTGAGCTGTGCTAAGTGAAAAGACTCCACTGATAAGTCTTTATTTTTTAATTAGTTCTTCATTAAAAGAAATTACTTCCAGTAGTGAATAAAATTGCCCTAAAATCTAGAAGTACAGAATGGAAATTACTCTGTCAGTTATAAGAGTAAATAACTTTTGACAGAATGTTCATGATGAAACAATTTTCAGTGTTTCCTAGATCTAGTCTTAAAGGTGCAATATTTCTGCTTTCATGATAAATTATTTGATGATGTATTGTTTGGGGATGTATTACCTAAGCTGGGGCTAGGATCATGTGGCTAAACTGGGAGCACTGAATGTTTTTCCTCATTCATTCCTTTAAGAAAAGAGTGAAGAGTTATAATGCTTATTAAATGCTGCTGTCAAAATTACACCAGACCTTTTCTATCGTAACAGTCAACATAAATGTTTCTGTTCTATGGGTTTGGCAGGCTACACAACAAACGTGTTTCAGTTTAGGCATTTATAAGCACAGGGTTTTTCTTGTTTACTGGCTTTTCTCTTTATATTGGCTTCTTCAGGACTTTGGTAAGCTAGTTTTATAGAAACTATGAAGAAAATGTTGCTTTCATTAAAGTCTAGTTGGCTCAGATCTTTCGATGTTTTGTTGTGAAGAAGGTAGATCATAGGAGTTGTGTCTAAGGCTATTCAGATGTGCTCCTATCCACAGAAGAGTCCAAAATGGTACAGCTCTGTGCAACCCTTTTTGCTCTATTAACTGTGATGCACCAGCCCTGGAAACACACACACACACAGAGAAGAAAATACTTTTACTCCTTTCCTCCAGGAGATACAGAAAACACCACTGACCTACATGCTGAAACAAACACACATGCAATGGACGCTGCAACTCTGAAATGCATCCCCTAATAACTTACAACAAGCAACTAGGCTATTTCAAACAAATGTTATCCTATATGAGCAGATTTCAGAACTGATCCAAAGCAAAGGTTGCCTAGTGGAACAGTGCTTCTGCTGACACAGAATATTTACAGCAGAGATGCTGCAAGGATGATGTAAGGGAAAAAAATGGCTTAGATTGGAAGATAAGGAACTCTCCCCCTGAAACTAGGCTACATAAATAAAAGGATGAGGTAACAGTTCGCATGACAGACATCAAAAAAAGACTTCATCTACCATCCAAGTGAGGAGTTAACCCTCTTGAATTGGGTATTCCCTGTAATTCAGCATATAAGCATCTCAATGTACATGTAAGTGTTCAAAAGAATTGTCTAGCCCACTGAATACAAAGAAGCTTTATATTTTTCTACTTCAGCTAGTAAAAAGCTGGAGTTAGTCTTTTCCTATGCTATCTAATCAGCAGAGGGAGGGTTCTGTGAGCAGCACATGAGCACAACAGAAGTGTACAAAGGGAAAAAGGTTCATGGCAAAACCCAGAATGCTTTTTGACTTCCTACTGCTGAAAGATTACATAACTGGAAGAGACTTTAAAATATTTAAATATTACTTTGCCCACTGTGTCTTGCACCGGATTCCTGTCAATTAAGACATTTTTAAAATTTGCCTTCTATGATGATTATAGAGTTCTAAGAAAACAAAGTTTCATCTTCAGAAAGATGAGGGTGTTGCTTCAGGAAGAAAGACAGGAAAACAAAGCCAAAACCAAGTAAATAGGAAGGTACTTCAAGGGAATTCACCTTGTGTGAAAGATGTAACATTCTCACTGAATTGTGGTTGCTTCTAAAACAAAACCAATTATCCCCATATGACTTACAATCACAAATACAAAGAAGAAAAATGTGGGTATCAAACTATTCATGCCAAAATATCTTGTGAATCATCCTACCAAAGGTCACATCAGAGCTGCACACTGGCTTTTAAATAGAGGCTTTAGAAAAATGCTTGGGAAAGCCACTGTTATACTTACAAAGAAGAAAACAACACCTGACCTCTATGGTTTAAGATATTAGTTTAAAATATTTATCAACTTAGAGGTTACTTATGTCAGAAAGAGCAGGTTCAGTGCCACACTAATCTCTGCCCAGTACCATGGTTCCCCACATCCCGTAAACAGGCAGAGCACGCTCTGGGTCTGAGCTCAAAGTGGCCCCTCAGTCACTAAGCAGGCTTTCCTTTGAGCATATGCACATCCTATTTAAAACATAGGGGCCCCCTTTCAAACCTCTGCCAAGCAGTGAGTGCACACCTTCCAACATCCAGCAGCCCACGGGAGCCTGATGGCTTCCCAGAGGTGCAGTGATCGATGTCCCAAACTCAACAAGCACTCAGGCACTACATCTTTAGGGAATAGCCAAGTTGACACAGATGCTTTAGAGGCCTATTTTCATTTTAATGGACACAGAAGGGAAGATTTATGTGCACAGCTCATTTTATGCCTAGAGTCACCTGCTAAACGACATGCGAAAAACAGGCATCCTCCCAGCGAAAGGTGACCCCTGCCGCAGCCGTGAGCCCGCGGCAGCCCTCGGGGCTGGCCGGCCCCGGCACGGGCAGCGCTGGTGCCGGAGCGCTCGCCCGTCCCTGCCCGCCGCTCGCCACCTGCCGTCCGTCCGTCCGTCCGTCCGTCCGTCCCGCCCTCCCGCAGCAGCGCCGAGGGAGGATGCTCTCCATCGGGAGGAGAACAGGGGTTTGCCACAGCTGGAGACAGGCAAGAATTCTGGCCTTTCGCTGGAACAAGGACAATGCTGGCTAAAATGTTGCCTGCCAGGGCTTCTCCCCTGGTCGCCGTTCTGCCGCTTTTGTTGGTTCTGGGAAAACGAATCCCACCCATGAGAGATGGGTGCTTGCTGAACAATGCCCGGTCCATAACTGGTGGTGCAGACATGCAGAGAAAACCAGGAAGGAGTTTGGAATATGCCACCCTGAGTTGCCACCCCATCAGCATGTCAGCTTTATATTAAATAAACCCTAAAACTATTAAAAATATTCAATTTTAAATTTTAAATTCAGACTATTGAATTAAAGCTTTACTTTGATCAGTGGTCCATTACTGGGTCATTATTATTTTGAGGCAATAAATATAAACTACGTAGAAAGTCAAACTTTTCTGTAAGCCATATCTTCATTTCTTCCTGTCAGAAAAGACATGACAAAGTTTAGCTAATTCACATATATAGTCCTTCTATAGCTAATGCAAACAGATATAATATTAGAAATCCTTTGTGTTATTGCTTAAAATTAGTGATAAACACTTCTAATGGAAGCTGAAAAGAATTACAGAGGAAGTAAATCAGGGGTCCTTTGAAGGGTTATTATGGTTGCTAACAAAATTAAATAAATTTATTGCCTCATTTTAGAGAAAAGGCAGTAAGGTAAACTGTTAACTATTTTAAATATATACATAAAATGTTTCATCTGGAAAAATGAGGAACATAATTTTGAATTACTGTTTTCTTAGTTTCTGGATTTTTAAAGCTCAGCAAAATGGCCAGGCATTAACTCATGAAAAGTCTCTAGAGGTCCATCTTGCAAAAAAACTTGCCCTTAAACAACTTTAGATAAAGGTTTAAAGGTTCAAAATCACTGATAGATAGGAATACCAAGTATTTCTCATGAAATATTTCCACTTTGTTTTTAGACTACTGAACTCATTAAAATAGCAAATATATTGTCTTACTGAGCTAAACTTTAAAGCTCACAAGTCAGACAAGTATTCCTATCCCTTGTGAAAAAATTGCACAGAACTGTGTGTCCTTCTGTTTCATGCAAGAGCTGTACAAAAGACCTAGTAATGTCTGTTCTCTAGAGGCATTGTTGTGTACATGACATTTGTAAAAACACTGCTGCAAAGTGAAACAGGCTGAAATTTTATATGAATTGTCCCTGTATTAGGGTATAGGAGGTATGTTTTAGAATTTTCTAGCTCTTTGCAGGAAAAGTCAGCACTAACATTTTCTGTTGAATTTATTAATGTGAAACTCATCAATCATAGAGTATCAAAATATGCAAATTCTGCCATTTGTTACCAGCCTTCTTGATTCATGACATACAAAATTATGCACTAGTGATCTGGGAGAACATGTTTTCTCCTTGCCTGCAAGTGGGTGGCAAAATGGAAAGAGAAGCAAGCGCATGACAAGGAAAGCAAACTTTGGTGGGAGTCACTTCTTGTCTTGAGTCATGGGACCACACAGGGCACCAGCAGCTCAGCACAGGTGGGGAATCTGCCACAGCACCCCACCAGGCCAAACAGAACCAAGAAAACCTGCAGCAACCAGACAGAAACCCCAAAGTGCCCAGTCAAGAATGATTAAAAAATTGAAGGAATAGGATCTCTGAAACTGGGAAATTTGCGGCGGTGCAGAGTTTCTCTAGACTTCTGTGTCAGAAATAATCAGCTCACACATAACACCTGTATTGATGTGTTGTATTCTACACATGTGCTTCCACCTCTCAAATGCCCACCTGAGAACACAGTCTGCCTGTAGGAGTGGAATCAAGGAAAAGCATTCATGGGCATGACTGAAAAGCCAGTGGATCTCAGAAGTAACTGTGGTTTTTAAAAACTGGGCAAATATTTCTCTATATCAAAGCAACTCAGGTAAACTGAGGATTACTGACTCAGGATTTCAAGAAGTAGAAGCAGTAGGCAGCAGCACCAGAGACCATGCTTGCCAGGGCTGTGACAAATCTACAGAAATTTATCAAAGATAACACACAGTACAGCAGGGAAATTGTGCTTTCTTGGGCACACAAAGACTATGACTTAAACTTAGGTAGTTGATAGCTGCATTCTTTTGGTTCACCAGGTAACAGACAACACCTTAATATTCACCTCAGCAAACCACAATGGACAGCTCCACCTCGCCTTCAGCAAGGAAACATTTCCTTAAGAGCATTTGTAAAATTAGGTGCTTCTTATAGAGTGTTTGAACACAGCTTTCCCGTGTTTAAACATTTTCCTGTGTCAGCTTGCATGTTTTAATGACCTCTTTGGATGAGTATCAATCCTGACATTACATAACTTAGGGACAAATTCTTAAAATTTTTGATACCCATCCCACAGCCTTTTACAGTTTTGAGTAACTCTACAAAGCCAGGATCATTAAAATCTGGATATTATGCTGCAATAGCAGCATATATGAAAAAATAAAACACAATAAAGCAAAACTTCAAGCAGTGTTCTAAATAAGAAATAATTAAGCATAGGAGAAATGGCCCTGAGACAAAACAAACATAAAAATTACAACACCTTCCTTACAACTCCAGTAAAGCTGTGGCTCTTAGATTCCAGGCAGATGTATTACTATGTGTGGTTTCAGAAGGAGGCACCCATCACACATACCAAAGGAGGAAAAGCTGTTCCTAACACTAAGAAACTTTTCACACATCTTAAACATGAACAGACGTTGACTAAAGGCAATGACTTTCTCAAACTAGACAAAGTGGTGTGTGTACATATTTGTGGTATTCTGCCTTTTGCACAAACAGAGATTCACTGTCACACATTACGATTTGTAGGCTCCAATGCTAGCTCAAACTATTAATCAAAATTATTTGCATTGCTGCACTGGATGCTGATTTCCAGTGGCTGAGATGAAAATACGTCTTTGTGTCTGTCAGAACATGAGGTGACCCAGACCAAGAGTAGGCATCTCTCACCTATTAGGAGAGGTGACAATATCTGAAGCTGCCGCAAGCATTTGTTTCAGAACATCATCTGGTAGCTTTTTGAGCAACATAAGAGATGAAACATGCTTTCCAAAGCTGCAAAGTAGCAACAGCTAAATAGGGAAAGGCAAGAAATGCCAATTCCAATAGAATAGTCATTAAAAGCCACAGAATTCAGAATAAGCAAAGCCTATTTTTCTGAGTTTTCACTTCCAAGTTTCAAATTAAAGAATGGTCATTTACCTCATGCAAAGAACATTTAGCACTGCAAGATAAAGTAAACTTTAAAAAATACTGGAAAAAAAAATCAGAGCTTACCCAAATGCAAATTTCTATCTTTACTTTCAAGTTTTAAAAGAGAACAATATCCCTGCAAATAAAGCACCACCAACAAAAAGGTAATTTCTATTGTAAATGGATAGTCAAACTGTCATTCAACATTTCTTGTGTTTTCTGTGGAAGTAGGTCTGTGTCAGCATGGTTAAAGGGCATACCAGAGTGATAAATGTCCAGTCTTCTCTTCTTGCCAGCACTTGTAATTTTCTGTTACATTTGGTCCAAAGGTCTCCCTTACTGATCTTTCAGATGAGACTGTAATATACAGTGTGCACTTATTTTGGTCTGCATTCACCGGAGCTAAAACTTCAGGACTTTAATATATGCTTTTAGCTTTAGGACTTTAATATATGCTTTTAGCTTCAATACACAGACATTAGCAGAGCACAGACAAAATCCTCTTAGCAGGATAGGAGCAAAGGTACCACTGTGAACCGTCATTGCAGCCAACCCTCAGCAATAGTAAGAACAAGATACTTTCTACAAATAAAGCTGCAGTTTGAAGTGTTTCAGGAAGCCATCAGAAAGAGTCTGAGTCCTTCAAAAGCCTAAAGGGAAATTTCAGGAAATTTTCTTTTTGAAGAGGGATTCACATGTCAAAGCATGTGTTTCAGTCTGGTTCAGTGCTTGCTTTAAACACACACCATTGACATGAAATAGTTGTGCTGATCAATGGCTATATAGGATGGCTGGGACATTTAAAGGGAATGTAAAATTTAGATTCATGGTTATGAAGTTCACTCTGGTAATACAAAGTATTTCTAAGTGCTTTGGTAAATCATCAAGCTATCCATTTTGAACTGCATTTACCCCCAAAGAAACCTCAGTTATTGCAAAGTTTTTTATGTTGGAAAGAGAAAAAAATATAAATCTGGTCACTCACTCATTGAGTCAACTTTTGGAAGTTGTTCTGCACATGCATATCTACATAACTGAAAATATGTATCTCTATAATATATATTTATGTATGTACATATACATATATATGAAATTTTAAAACAGTGTCAGTGCACCAGAATGTTTTCCATAGGACAATCTCTTGTGCTGTTAAGTGAAGACAAAAGAAATCTTGTATTTAGCTTCTAAGCAAAGGCATTTTTTTGCTCCTATACAAAGGTTTTATTTCTGGCATACTAAATGTTCAAAGTCAGTGTGATGCAGCTGCCTGATGGATTCTGGTATTCCTGCTGGGACAGTTGCGCACTCTTGATCATGGACATGCAATACCAGGCCTGATTTCAACAGCTACCCCATGCTGTTCTGAGCCACAGCAACTACACTGAAGGGTCTGAGCATGCCACATGCACTTGAAGATGAAGTACAGTAAAGAAAGTGAATTTTTAATAGTGATTTATTTTGATTTTATGTAAACAAGTAATGCCTTGAGTAAACTGATCAGTTCACATAAATTTATCACCTCATTTCCATTTAATGAAGCAGCTCTATCTGACATTTTTATGACTTAAATTTGACATTTATGGCTTAATGACTCTGAAAAACAAAGCATGAAACAGAGCCAGCACAGAAAGATACACACAAATATCAAACCTAATAGAAGGTCTACTAAAACTGCAATTCCTCTACATCATAATAACATCTAGTATAGAAGTGACTGCTGTTCAACAAATGCATTATAGGCTTAAAACCAGGCTTAACAGCTCTCTCTGTGCAAAGGACAATTCTGTGTCTTCCCTTTAAAAGCCATGGCTTTGATCTAGCAAACAGTTATATGAAATTCTAAAGCTAAACTGTCTAAAACAGTTTCTGGAAGAATCATAAACCTCAGAAATTAGCCTCAAATCTAGTTTTGTCACTTTGTCATTCTGGAGTGTGTAGAAAAGTATCACCTTACTTAATCTCTTAATCTTATCGTTTATCTACTTCCATAAACTCTGAATTAATTTTATGCCTCCAAATCAGTTCTCATGAATTCTTATGATATTAAGAAATGAACATGGTTTTTTTTCTGATTTATTTAATTCTCACTGGTAAAACTACAGAGACTACAAGTGCTGAAAAATGCAGAGCCCAAGCTGAACTGTGGGGCTTTCAAGAGGATTTTGGCCGTTCTGCACAGTGGAACAGGAATCTCCACAAGATGGTGCTCTTTCTTTAAAAATCCAACTTCATTGTGCTAATGAGAAAATGCCAAGAAACTGGTAAGGTTCAACTCCATTTTACTTGTACAAATATTTTCAATGATACCATGCCAAAGCCTGCATAATAAAACGTTTTGACTGCTAAACAATGAAGAAAAACACCCGAAAGGAACCAATTAGCTTGGGAACATGAGATTTAAACACTGCAGTCTCTGGCCAGTGACCTCCTGCCAGTCCAGCCAAGGTCACATGAAAGGTGTTTTGTGCCTTGTTCCCCAAGATGATGTTCACCAAGGCAAAGTTGAGGGAAGCCAAGGGAGCCTGACAGCAGTTCTGCAGCAGTGGGTGTCAGGGTGCTGGGTGTGTGGGGCTGCTGCTGCCTGCCCCATGAGGAGACATCTCCAGAGCTCTGGTGTGTTCTGGGGAGCTTCACCCCACTCCTTCCATGAGCTACAAGGGTTGCCTACAGAACTGTGTGATGGAAAGAGAGCTCCTGCTTTCAGAGTGCCAGACTGGGTGTGGGAAGGCTGGAGTTAACTTCCTGTGCTCTCTTTGAACCCATCACCGAGGAGCTGGCTCAGATGGGCTCCAGACAGATTTAGACACACTCTTCAAGTCTGTAACAGCTGTGATTTGCTCCTTGTAAAACCTTCACTGGCAGCAATAGGGTCATTCCCAGAGTTCAGGAATTCTGCAGGGTAAGCCGAGGTGTCAAACCCAGGTTTTTGATCTGTCTTCATTTTGTTTCCTCACTTGGGAAACATAAGATGATTACATGTCAGAGTCCTGTGGGAATGAGGTCAGCACAAGTCCAATAAAGTTGTGTGTTATTCACAAGGACAGTTAAATAACAAAAACACACATAGTAAAGTAAAATATTAATAGACCTGTAATATTCTGCTTTTGATGAAAGGGACAGGCTTTGGTGGGAATTGTGCAAATCTCTCTGAAATCTGAACCTCTGATGAACGAGGGATATGTCATATTTATTGATCTTAGACAATTTTCATTAACTTGACAACATTTGAAGATGTCGACATTTGTTTACCTTGAAAAAAAATTTTCCCCTTGTGACCAGAACTGCCCTCACTCATATGAAAAATTCTTTTATCAACAAACAAACTTGAACTGTAATTTGTAACAGATACTGTAGCAATCATATCTTCACAGCAGAAAGCCTTCCTTTTGCTTAAGTGCTCTGAAAATGCAGGCTAATTAAAAAATTATATTGCATGACATTGGAATTGGGCAGAACTAAAAGGTCAAAGACATGGATAAAATAGTACCTTAGGAGTGAGAAGTAGTACTCTATGTAGGTAGTGGGGAAGCTAGAGATAGGCAATTTCCATTTAAAAAACCACTCTTGTCCCCATCCACCTTCCCCCATGTAATCACCTTTCCTTACTGACACCCAACTTCTCCCCTTGAGCTGGCAGGAAGGGTTCAACACAGGACCATCTCCTTCTCCCAGGGCTTACAAGCAGTTGCAAGGACAGAGATCAGGCATCAGAAGCCCAGAGACTGAAGCCTTCCCCTCCTAATGCTGCCAAGAATCTCCTACAATTGGCATCACAGCATCACCAGTGCCAAGAGCAGCAGGGATTTGTGAAGCCTGCTAAAAAAAAGCAGAGTTGCAACCTCTCTCCCTGGGCACAGGCTGAAGAAAAAGATCCCTGGAACCAGATTTGTACCATTCTCTTTGGTCCTCTCATAAAAAGTAAACTGACAGAGATTCATTTGCGTACCTGAGCTAAGTAATCAAGAGCAAAAATAAAACAGAGGAAAGCCTCCTTCTTTGGTTTTTATTGTTTTGGTTTTTTTTGTACTGTGATGCTTGTAACTTGCATCAGCTCACAGAAAATGCACAATCTGATCTTTACATCAGTGGACCCAGCCTAAGGAGAAACACATATTAATTTTGCAGGAAACTGCTCCAGGATAATCTCTCCTTGGTGCACACTCTTTTTTTACCTGTGCCCTCTCCCTGCAAAGTGCCCAAGAGATGCCAGCATGTGAAAGGATTATTACCTGTGACAGCTTTACAAATGCCCCCCTGAACACAAAGCAGAACCAGTACCTCCATGCCCTCAGGAAAGCAGTTTAGCCCCAAGCATGTGCCAGCTCCCAAGAGCTGTGATCTGCCTCTGATGCCACAGGGAGCTGCTATGGCAGCTTCACTCCTGTGAATGAGGGAATTGGCCTTAGGTGGCTCAGCCTTTCTGAAATTGGATGTCAGGTAAGCTTGCTACAACATCCTTTCCTGATCAATTATGTTCAGGATGACTAATGAGTTGCAGGGATTGAAATTCAGATAACTTAAAGTCTTCAAAGGGGGCTGGGTCAGTGAACAGAATGACACAATAATTATATGAAGTTACAGCATTGATGTGGGCCAGGAAGGCCAAGGAAGTTTTCTGAGTTGCTGTAAATATCTCAATAATTAATGCTGCAGGTGTCTGGTTTCCTTTAGCTCTCAATTCTGATATCAAGAGAACTCAATTGGCAGGAGATTTTCCAACACTGCAACCACAGCATGCAAAAATACCAGGGGAGAGAATTCCTGTCAGCCCCATCAGCCTGATGCTCTGCAAATCCTGCAGGTCTCTCTAGCTGAGGTTTACTAAGTTAGAAATCATACAACCTTTTTGCCAACTGGAGTGCTGCCAGCTCAGCAAGACCATGTCACAGGAATCAGGAATTGAAGTCAAGCTGAAGCCTCATGCTGAGGGGCCACCCTCAGCACAAGATTTAAGCTGTCTCCCCATTCACAACAGAGACCCTCTATAGATGTTCAGCACCTAAATGCACACTGAGATTGAAATTCCAATTAATTCTGATTCAGCAGTAGGCATCAATAATCAATAAAATGGGAATTCCCCAATTGATAAATTATTAAATCTTCTAAGTAAGAATTCAAAGTTACAGCCTGAGGGGGAGAGATTCAGACTTAATATTGAGTCCCCTGTCTTCAGGTACCCAAGTTACTGTTGTCTGCAAATTTACTGAGGGTGCACTTGATCCCCTCATCCTGATCACCAGTATAGATATTAAACAGGACTGGCCCCAGTACTGAGCCCTGGGCAGCACCACTTGTGGTATGCATACAGCAGCACAGTGGAGCTGTTTTGCACTACTGAAATACAAAGATTACTCCCAGAAATAATAATTAGCTGTCACTTCCTGCCTTAATCTATGACAGTTTATACAGTTCAATTTTCCTACCATGCTGGTAACCAGTCTCCCCCTAAGATTATGATTGCTGATGTCTGAGAAATATGTTTATTGATAAGCAAAAACTTGAAGCAGGAATTCTATTTTATGGGCAGGTTTGGGTTAATTTTTCAATTTAAATTAAATATATTAGCAATAAAGTAGCTTTACACAAGCACATAGGACCTTTTTGTGACTCAATAAATTCAAGCAACCATATTCTATGAAATTGAGTTAAATGCATTTCTCTTGAAATACACTATCAATAAAAAAAACAATAGTGGAAATCACTTTGTCTTGAATAGATGCTAAGTTTTAAATGGAATTTCCTTTAGAATGGATCACAGAATCTCCCAATATGATTACAATTTTAATTTTCCCTCTATGAATGTGGTTTGGAAAAATGATCTGGCAATGTGTTAAGACAGTCTTGCTGCAACTTTGCTGCAGATATGCATCAGCAATTGTTTTTATGGAGCAAATAGGGATTTATGGCAATCTTTTAAAGGAAATCACTGAAAAGGTTTTGAGAGAAACTCTTGTCTCATTCATTTAGTTTCAGTGCAATGCTGCTGTCTGTACCTTGATTATGCTATGCTTTAGGCACATGTAAGCACAACATGTATCATCATTTAGACAGGATAGAGAGGGAAACAGAACAAACATCAACCAGATACGCTCCCCCATCCTTGTTTTCTTGCTTTTCCACATGTAGGCACAGCAAGAGGAAAAGACAAAACTCCCAGCTCCTAATGTTCACAGATTTGTCAATGGCAGTCTGCTGTGGCTCACATGCAGAGCAGAGCAGCAGAGGAGGCAACTGCAGAGAGCAAGTCAGGAGTGGGAAGCCTCAGAGAGCAAAGCCACAGGGACAGAACAATCTCTTGAGCAGCTGGGGAGAAGAGGCAAGGAAATAAATAGGGAGAAAAGAGGAGCAGGAAGCTCCATGTTAGCAGAAACCATTATGTTTTCTCTTGTATTTTTGATGAACAGTGGAAACCAAACAAGTAGGGTTTTTTTAATTGCAGAAATATAGAATAGTCCAAAACTGTACCACATAATACAAACCTTTTTTATCACCAAACTACATTCTTGAAATTAAATGCAGGCCCCTATTTAAAACTAAGGCTCTAATTTTATATATTGTTTTCTGTAGCCTTGAAAAACAAGCAAGCAAGCAAATAAAAAGAGGAAGCTATTTTTCTCCTGCTGAAAATAAAACTTCCATGAACCATTCTCCTTCATTCACACATCTTTCATTCCTCTCAATCTGGAATTGGGCATTGCAAGGATTAAGTAACCAGGTAACTGGAAAGAACTACTCCTCTAGAGCTGGCACAGTGTGTGTGGATTGCTGTGTGTCATGATCCAGGAAAATTTCAACCCTTAAACATCACTTGGTGCTGGTTTGAATATGGTGCAATGAGAAGTTATACTGGTCCTCATCATGATGGCTGGTCAGAAGATCAGTGTGATGCAGAGCTGGATCTTTTCAAGTCTCAGACTACCAGCATTAATTTTATCCTGTGAGCTCTTGTGAACAGCTCTTACAGAAAAAGGCCAGAGAAGAAAAGGGAAATCCTACAATTACCATAAAGGGAAAATGATAAAACATCTCCTGTGATTTTGGGATGTCCTTGCACTGGAAGAGATAGTGAAAGATACAGCTCATGTCTCCACAAAGTCCTAGCTGTGTTTACTCAACAATTCCTAATAATTCTTTCCAAGTCTCTAGATAATTGAGGACTTTTATTTGATGATTGGATGGAAAAGTTTATCAAAATTTGGGCTCCAAACAGCTATTATTAATAAAAATTACTGCAGCCTTGTGACTATTACAAAATGAACAATTATTCACTTACTATATCTCTACTGCTGTTTTTTAAATCTGTGAAAAGTGGTTTTTTCAGTATTTCTTTAGTGTTGTGGGGTTTCTAATTATTTTATTAACAATTCTTGGTTGTTCTTTTCCTGTAAATGTATGAATATTCTCATTGGAGATCCCTGGTCCCTTAATGGACTTATTTACATCTTTACATAACATAAAGCAACTTCTGCTGTCATCATTCACAATTATAATTACAAAATTCACTTTTTTATGACTAATAAAATTCATCTTATCACTGAACATTCCTGTTAGTAAATTCATCTATTAAAAGCAAGAATGGCCTAGGATATTCTATATTCTCCAGAAAAATAACAGGGATATGTAATTTCAGCATTACTTTCAGATTTAAAAGCCACATATTCAAAGTGGACATATTATGCAAAGAGTGCTTGTTATGAGCTGCTAGCAGCATGTAGCAGTTTCTTTTACAAGATTTTTGGATATCTGCCAGTGGTAGTCACAACAGATGTCTTCAGAAAGTTCCATGTTTTCATTTTGTTCCTATTGTACTATAGCATTGCAACAATTTTATATAAAACTGTGACATTTACATGGTAAATTCTTCACTTAATAAAGGAAACATTACAGGAGTAATATCTAAAATGAGATACTGGGAAAGCAGTACATATGTATTTCTCAAATGTGATGACTAGAAATGAGGGTGTTCTTGCAAGGTGGTTAATATATGACCAAAAGGGGAAAGATTAGAGGATTCCCAAAGGACCTCCATTAGAGTCAGGTATGGACTTCAAAGCACAGCTCTTTAAATTTAGCCAGAGAGGCAGGCAAAGACATCTCAGATTCCCTTTTGTATCACAGGCAAGGTCCTCCCAGCTCAAGTGCCTCAGAGCTCTGCCCTGCTTCTGTCTTCTCTGTCATCTTCTCCTGTTCATCATCTCTTCTCCAGCACTGTGCTTCATTTGGTTTTATTTTTTAATGCAGAAGCAGCTTTGTGCCAAAAGTTTGGGAAATAATGTCTTTGTGAACTCAAGCCTGCACAACTTTGAAAATGTACATGAAATTTAAATAAGCATTTGGTTTATTTTGGTTGAGAGAAAAAAGGCAAAATCTTAAGATTTTGGATGTGAGATACACATTTGCTTTGCTCTTGATCTGGCACAGTAGTGTAAACATGTGAGACTAGAATTATGATGCAAGATCCTTCTGCTTGGAAATTAAAATCCAGAGCAACCTATCACAAAATCTGACATATTCAATTCAAGTGTCTAAAATGAAGCAGCTTCAGCCACTTCAGCCACAATAGAGTACCTAAGAGGAGCTCTATGGGCAGATGTCAGCAGCTGATCTTCCTGGTCCCTTTCTAGTCTTACTTGCTAACAATGTCCTGATTATGTGATTTTGGAGCATGGGGCATCTCCCCTTCTTCCCTTATTCCAAATGATTTATCTGCTAAATCTGAGAATTCATCATGGGTGATTGGTTTAGTTCTACCTTTTCAGGTGACACGAGGAACTGAGATTTAATATTGGCAGAGAGAGCCTTGGCAAGACAGAGAGCAGTACTCTTACTCTACAGTCCCTCCTAAATGGTGCAAAATCACGTCACTCATCTAGTCAGGCAGTCAGCTTACTCAACAGAACACCAGCCTGCAGAGAGCTTTCCAAATTTAGCTGAGAGATAAACAGCAAGGAAAAGATATGCTGAAAATGGGATGCACATCATAAAAGAGCAATCAAAAATGCATCACATGGGGATTCACCTTATAATGTTTACCACTTCTAGCACAGAAGGCAAAAGGCAAGAGAAGCAGCAGGGATGGTAGCAGGAAGGCCATCGACCACTTCCTCCCTCTGAGTTTTTATTTAACCTACATTTTTTAAGATGCTTTTGTCTGTGTTGCTGCTTATTGTTAACCACAACAAGATTCTCCCAACACCCCACTTTTTGGAGCTCCTGAACACCAACAAAAAGAGTTGTTTCACTTGGTAGGAGAGTTTTCAGAACAACTAATACTTGACCTTTACTGCAGAGAGCTCCTTTTGCCACAGATCAAATATTTTCGATTTTCAGTACCAGCAGCCTGACCTGAAAGAACTTCATGAGACTAAATCACATTTTATCAGATCTATCACACACCCAGTGAATCCAGGAATGATTGAGCCTGACAGTCATAAATGCTTCAGAAGCCTGACTGATTTTTCTGTAATACAAGCAAAAGCTCCTTTACTATCTGCAAATATAATTATTATTAATAGTGATTCATTTCAGATGTTTCACATGGTGTTAACAAAACCTGCACCAGGTATCTTCAGATTTTTTATACAAAGTTTTGACATTCTGTGAACTACTTTTAATTCAAAGGGAGTTGCTCTTGAATTCAAGTTTCTGCTATGCTAATCCTATTAAATTTCTTTACTAACATATTTAAATGAAGGTTGACATTTATATAGTTGTGTGGGCTTGACCTCTACCAATCTGATTTTATGATTATGAAAATAAATCCTCTTATAGGTTTTTTGCTTCCTCATGTAAAAATTTTCCAATTTGCCTGATCAGGGACTTCTTCACCATATTGTTTGCCAACATCCAGCTACCTCATGTGACTAGACATAAGACCTTTGGAGTTCAACCATGACTATCTCTCTGGTTTAATGGCTAGACATGAAAAAAAGCGTCTGGAGCTTTTGTAAGAAACTTGGAAGCATCTGGTCACTGGGGTGATATCCAAAACCCTGTTCTAAGGCACCAAAGGCTTCACAGAGAGCACAGGAAATTAGGTGTCTTAGAATAGCAACCCTAAACACAGACCTGCTGACTGGGAAGTTGTAAGGTCTGTAAAATGACTCTCTCCTTCCTGGTATTAATAACACAAGTGCAAGGCAAAGCATAAGTGACTCTTATTATAATGCTACCACTGGAAGGATTAAATCTAGGAAACAAATAATAGGGGATTATTCATAGTCCTTAACCATAACATTTGTCCAGATAGTTTTCCTAGAGCTTCCTCTACAGTTCTTGCCCTGCAGACTGACCTCCAAACTATGTAATTTTAATTAATTATATGCTTAAAGGGGGTGGTCTAAAGTTGTAGGAGAGCTAAGCCAACAGGAAGTTCTGATGATACTGGGAACTCTATTGCACACCATCATTTATTAGGTCAGCAGAGGGAGACAACAACTCTCCCTTAGTGCTTCAGAGGAGGATGATTCATTTCCTATGGTCCATAGTAACAATTCTCTGGGTGGAAAAGCCATCCTTGCTCATGTCTGAGATATCAGCAGTACACATTCATGAATTTTATTAAGAAAGATTTGGTCTAATGTTTTGAGCATAACTGTTCAAGCTTCTTTGAAGGCTGACTATTACTTCTGGGATATGGCAAGAGAAAGCAGACAAAAGTGTATTTTATAAAGTCCTTCTAAGCTGCTCTAAGAATACTCAAACCCCAAGCATGTCAAGCTTGACAAGTGGCTTTGAAGCAGCTCTAAAAAACCACTAGGGAAATTGTTTATATAACTCTGAATTGGTTTTGATTCTCTGACAGTTTGCTGTTTTATGGAGGTGTATTGTGATACATTCCAAGGACTCAGCATTTCTTAGTCCTTTCTTTCCATTATTGGAAGGCAGGTCCCTTAAGAGCGTTTATAGCTGAAGTATATGGAAAAATACACTATAAAAATGATAATACTCAAAGATTATCTCCTCCAGGCTCAAGAGTAATACATTCCTACAAAATAGACCACAGGGAAGAACATGAGGAAACCTGGAGCTCCTGGAAAAAAACAGGAATGGGTAGCTTACAGAGGGTGGAAGCAGGGGTAGGTATCCTGGAAGGAATACAGAAAAAGTCTCTAAACAGCCCGAGAGCTGCTTAGGAAAGCTAAAGCACTGGCAGAAGTAAATCTGGAAAAGGACATTGAGGGTAATACAAAAAGATTCTTCAGGTACATTATAAGGAAAAGGCTACATCCTGTTGAACAACTCCAGAAGAGGCCACTAAGCTAAACACAGAGATGGGACACCTCTCTTATGAAGACAGGCTGAAAGAGATTGGGCTGTTCAGTCTCAGGAAGAGAAGGCTCTGGGAGGTGTCCTAACAGCCTTCCATTACCTAATGGGACCTGGAAAAGAGCTGGAGTAGGACTTTTCACAAGGGCATGTAGAGACAGGACAAAGGGGAATGGCCTTAAGTTAAAGGAGGGTAAGTTTAGATAAGGTACTAGGAAGAAATTCTTTACTGTGAGGATGGTGAGACACTGCAACAGGTTTCCCAGAGAAGTTGTGGTCTCCCCATTCCTGGAAGTGTTTAAAACCAGGTTGGATGGGGCTCTGAGTAACCTCAAGTCCAGTGGAAGGTTCCCTGCCCATGTCAAGCAGGGTAGACTAGATGGTCTTTAGGGTCCCTTCCCACCCAATATAAAATAAAGTCGAGTCTTGTGGTAAAAACACACAGAAGGTTGTGAATCAGAGCTCCCAGTTCAAGACAGCCTTAAGTTCCAGGCAAATGCCTATTTTGCATGAGAGCTCCTGTCACGGCTCTTGCTGATGCTAGGGCTTGAAAAACAACACAAGGGTACAGAAACAAGGCAAGATGAACCTTGATACACAAGCCCTGTGAGAACTTGGGGCACTTGGTTGGAGGAAGGTTAGTTCAGTGTTTTTCTATGTAATTCCAATGGCCCAAGCACCAGGTGCTGGACCTGTCCCGCTGCCCCCTCCCAGCTGGCTGGTCTCACCACAATTATTCTGGACTCCAGCTCAGCCTTGTTCTGCCTGAGAGGTTCCTGCACTTGTGTTTGCAGAGTAGCACAGCTTCCATGTGGGCAGGATGCTGAGGGCCCCACCAAGAGCTGCTGGCAGACTGCTGGTTAGGACATTCATTTAGGGTGACACAGTTACAGACCCAAGCAGAGAAGAACTAGCACCCCAAATCTCCTGTTCTAACTTTTAGACTACTAAAAAAGAGCCCATCATCTCAGAAGAGAACTATGTCCTGAATAATTCTCAGAAGCACTGAGTCAGAAGCTGCACAGAAATATCTGAGTTGTTAACGTTTCCTACCAGCTGCCTTCAGGCTTCCAGACTAGCATGCAGATGTACTGAATCACTTCACAGAGCAAGATGACTTGTGAAACTAATCTTGAGACTTTGGCTCTTGGTTTAAGCACTCCGGACTGCCCACCTGAAGATGCACACAAATATGGATGTATACATACATAGCTCATATTGAGAACTGGGACAATTTAAATAATTGGATTATATCCAGAACAGAACAGCTGACCAATCATAAGGTATATGTGAAGAACCTTAAGCAGAAACCTTGATGATGTTGGCCCTTTTTCTGTTGATTCTAGATCAGTAGCAACATCAGCTCCATCTTCAGTGCAGGAGCAAGCAGGGAGAGGAACAACAAATTGTCAGAGGCTACCAGGACTGACACTGTTCAAAATATGACCAGGAGTATTCCATAATGGAAACCAATGTTTATTTAGGACAGTATATGCCTTAAAAAATTCTTGAGCTATTTACTCTTTTGTTTGATTTGTCCTGGTGGTAGGCCTTGTTTTCATCATCAATAAATCAGACTAATGTGCTACTGAAAAAATCAGCTATGAATTATCAGCCGAATTTTGAAAGTTCAGATTCACCCATGCCCTTACTAGGTCAAAACCAGAGTGGACGATTATATACATATATATGAAATGTACTCTATAAATAGGTACTGCTAAGATTCTTACACTAGAGGGCACCTTGCTTATTCTCTTCTACTTCATTGAATTAGTGCACTGTAACCTGTGTGGAGTTCTCTGCAGTATTTGAATTCCAGAAGCTTCAATTGTGTCGGTTGGTTTTGTTTTTGTTTTTTTTTTCAACAAGTACACGAATATAAGTATCAATTTCAGGCAATACCTATTCAAGACAACCTTGAAGATCTTAAATTGTAGGGGAAAAAATTGGATGATGCCCAGTTTAAATTCTTCTAATGACTTTCAGAGCACTGAAGCCATTGAAACTGAACCACAGCTTTAACTATTTTTTGCTTATATTGCTATGCTATTATACACTGGCTAAAAATAAAATACACATGATAGCTTCTGAAGTATTTTGTGATGGAAAATTTTAATCATTATTTAATATAACCTAAAAAAACTTAGTTTATAATTTGCAGAGTACAGTGGCCATCAGGCTCAGATCATCTGACTCCTGTTGCTCTGTTGAGAGAAGACCAATGTCGACACACATATATATATACATAAGAGACTCTACTATCTCCTGAAAAAAGATATGTATGTTGCTGTCTATAAATAAGCAAGTCATAGCAGTTCCATTACTACATTTTTAATGCTCCTTTTATGGGCACCAGATAAAAACAAGTATTTAGGTCAGAGAAATTAAAACTATGTATACATACTCACACATTTCTTGAATGAGAATTATTTTAAGACAATCTGCTCCCCGTGTGATACTTTGTACAGTAAGTGGCTTTCTTGAGAAATCTGAGGTCTGTGCACTCACCCACGTGGCCCAGCTCTCAGCCACAGGGGACTGAATATATGGAGTAGAAATCAACAGAGAAGCCTAATACAACAGAGACCACACCACATTCTCCCCTTGGAGCAGTGGGTTCCACCCTTTAAAACACTGAAATTATACTGTTTTTTCTCAGAGTTCATAGGAGTTTAAGATTTGTTATTGCCTCATTTCCATCCTATTAGTCCATTTTCTCCTTTCCCCCAGTCTTTCTCAGATATCTGAGGATGAGTATATATACCTGAGGAGGTAACAATGGAATCCTACCAAAGGAAGGACTAACTTCTCTAAAAGTGAAGACTTTCAGGGTTATGCAGTCTTCCTCTGAAAGCCATTGTTGCCTGGCATACATGCCCTAGGGCAAGGTTTTGACCTAGTTGAGAACAGGCATTATGCCATCCAAACAGATGGGCAAAAGCGTAGACAGTCAGGAGACCATGTTTGTACATCAAGCATGGATGATGAGGGCATGATTCTCAGCTGAGAACATTTAAATAATTGTTCATCCAGAGCTTATGCTCCTGTCACAGAAAGTAATGTGTCACCATTAATCAAGCTTGGAGTTTAGTGCCCTTTAGGAAAGGCATTGCAGTGTAAGGTGGATATTATCACATAGATAGGATTTTGGGACTGATAGGTCTGGAGCACAATTATGAAAACATTTGACTTCTAGTCCCACCTCTGCTACTAACTTCATAAATGACCTTGAGCAAAATCAGCCACACTCTTTGTAGCTGCTTCTTTTGTTTTACCAGCATCAACTTACATACTGTAAGAGCAATATTATGTGAGCAAATCCACTTGGGCAAAACAGCTACAAAAGAAATGAATACACATCCCTATAGCTGTTTTATCCTGTGACCTTCTTATGTGACAGTTTGGTACAACAGGTACAATTCTCCGTTTGCTGACACGACAAATTTCTCATGGCTAAACAACAATAGCTGGCTTCAATATCATGTGGACTTTATTTTTTCATTATTAAAACAGTTAATTTGCAAGCAAAAGTAGACAGAATTGCAAATGCTTCCATTTTGTCATTTGCAATTTCACATGCTTCACTGATTTTCAAAATGATCAGTATGTGAAATAAAGATGAGAGGGTATAACAAATTATTCCAGACTAATGCCAACATTAATAATAGTCACCATTTATATATTAATTTGTGCTAAAACGGTTTCAGATAACCAAATAGAAAATACATATGTTATGTACATATTTTTGCAAACTAGACATATATTAAGATGGATATTGAAAAAGTTAAGTACTATACAGAAACAGCTAGATATAATAAAATTGCTCATGGCAAATGTCAACTTTTAGAAATAATGTCCAGGTTGTTATTAGGATATAAAGTCCAAATTTGTTTAACAGTGCTTGCAAACAAGTAATTCATAAGTCAAGGCTATCTACAGAGTAAGACCTAAGCCTGAATCTCAAAAAAGTATCTAGTGATACAGGACTGAGAACCTTTTGCTACCTGACTTTCATAAAGTAGCTTGTTAACAATGGCTGAGAGTTAAATCTGCTTGAGTCTTAGTAGTCTCATGAGTCTTAGTAGCTTGAAGGGGACTATTTACATAGTGTAATGTCTTGCAGAGTTATTCAGGTATTTTAGCACACTTACAAACAATCAATTTTTTTAAGAACTACTCAGATACTATAATAATTTTTCCTGCCAATTAGATCCTGATTGAATGAATATTATCCAAATCTACTGCAAGTTGTTCTGAAATACATTTAAACTGTACTAAGATAAAGTCAATTCCCAAAAGCATTTATCAGAAAAACTACAATATCTTAAATTATCATAGTAATTAATTAATAGTAATTAATTATCATAGTAATTAATTCACCTGTTCAAATAAACTTTCCAGTCGTTGTTAGGTTTCTAGAAAATATACAGTCTTAGTTTTGCTGTAAGTGCTGTAGGATATTTTAAAAGAAATGTCCCACACACTCTTAAGACCAATTCTAAGAAATCTTGGCAACCTATTTGCCAACTGATAGCATTGTAGCATTTTCAACATTTAGTCAAGCTTAACTCATTTCAGGGAAAGGAGTCATCCTTCAAATGTATGACATGTATTTATTATCCAATTCACAAAGGTTCCAGTGCAACAAAGCAGCAATGAGCCTTTATGATGATTAAAATGTCAAAAGAAAATCTAATCAGTCACACTGTGAATTTCCCCCACATAACAACCACGGCTGTCGTACTCTTATATTTCACTGTTGATGACAGAGCAGGTCCAATATGGAGGGCATGCCATGATATTTTCTGTGTAATACATAGTCAGGAGTCATTCTCAGGGCATCATTAAGAGCCAGGTACACAGGGAGAAGCAAAGCTGCAACAACTGGAGCTCTCAGATCACTCAGTTGTAGCACAGATAGGAATGCTGGCTTGCAAACAATGCAAGCCATTAAGGCAGCAAATTATTCCTATCTCACATCACCCTCAGCAATGGATGACATCTTTCTCAGAGTGTTGCTGTAAGCACATTTCCTGTTGAATGAGTTGTTCTTTGTCTCTCCCTCCCTGAGGCACAAAATGCCCCTCTGCATTTCCTTGAGGTCTGTGCTTCTCACTGTTTGGGACCGTGTTCTACAGGCACAGCCCTGCTTTATCTTTATACCTATGTGCAGTTAAGCAGGATGAACACAAGTATTACTGAATTCTCCTGAGAAGATCAGTTACAAAAATATGATTTTGTATCAGAAAGTAATACAGAAACTATGTGAGTCCTTTGCAAGAAAAAAGCAAGAGCCATGAGCATGTAATGGATGTACTCAAAATTTCCTTGAGTTGGGCATATTTTATCTTTTGGTTATTGTTTCTAACATTGAGACATTGCCTTATTATGTACTTAAGTATTGCAATTACTTTAATAATGACAGGCAGCTTCAAGCTGTTCCTAAACTTCATAAATAATATTAAATTGTTTTTAATAAATGATGTGCCTCTGTGAGTACTGTATAAATTTCCTTTATAAGTATGTATTTATAAACATATTCAGGAAGATCATACATGAGTAGGAATATTTTTCATTTATGTTCAAAGAGAAATACTTACCCAGCTCCCATTGGGAAGTGGGATAACTGGAAAAGTAGACATTATTGACGCTGTTTTCCATGCATAACATATACAGTATTTACATTCCTTTCTAAATGCACATTAACATTAATTTATTTTATTTTGAAGAGAAATGTCAGTCAAATCACTAGCTTGAAGCAAGCACATCACTTTTATCAGGCATCATTAACACCTTCATAGGGAGCATGGCTTTGGCTCATCAAGTTTGAGAAAAAATCTCCCTCTAAGAAATTAAATAATACTATAATAATAAAGCCATAATTATATTTAAACAATTCAGAATCATAGCTGAAGAACATTAAGTCAACCTTCCATGTTAACTGAAGAAGACATGAAGTTCCAGCACACCCCAAAAAACTGCAAAGTGCTCCTCCACTACCATCTTCTCTGGGGCCAGTACAGTACAGTGCCTTAGAGATTTTCTAAAAATGCCAACACATGGCTGTTGCTGACAGGAGCTGACATCCCAGACTCACTGCAGGAATTATTACAGTCCATGTCCTTAGAGGATCTCTCACAATGAACATCTCACACTGCCCTCTTTCATCCACTTCAGGACTGAACTGTTTTACTGAGAAAGCACAGTGTTCCCAATATATGGAATATTTTATTCCAGGCAGTTTAATAACTTAAATATTTCCACTCCCAATACTATGCATGACTTAGCTGAGATGCCATGGAGCATGTAGTTGGCCTGGGATGATTACAGAAAAGTATTATGAGTTACAGAAGGATTTCAAAATAAGGAGAGCCAAGGCAAACCTTAAGATCCTCATAACTGTCAAAGTTTCCTGTGTGAGACATTGAACTTTGCTGTTAATTCTATATTTTCATACAAATACATTCACTAGCTTAATCTTCTTATCTACTGTATGTTTCAAGTAAACAATTCTATCACTTTTGGGTGCAGTTGTTTATTCTTCTTCATTATTTTCAGATTTAAGCTTTATCCAACATGGTTGTAAAAACTACTTTTCTTTTAGCGAGATGATAACATGAACAATTCTTGCTCTTCTAATATATCTAAATAACATGTCCTAAGAAAGACTAAGACTTGTAATTGCTTAAAAAAAGTTCTTTTTGGAACTCAACTATTTTACTACAAAAGAAGATTCGAAGTTCAAACAATGAGCTGAGGGCTCACTTTCTGTCTGGAGTTTATCTCTTGGTGATCCTTAAATGTCTTCTCTGGTATCTACACTTGGATTCCTCTAAAAGGTGAAAAAGTTTGTTATGTATGGTGAAGATTTTACATGATAAAGTTTTAAAAATACAGGAGAGGAGACAGAGCCCACTTACACATCTGGTATTTTTCTTCTTGGACACTATCAACATGAAAGAAAAATGTGCAATAAGTTCCTACATATAGCTAATGCCTTCAAAGGGCATCTCATCTTTCATTTGATTTTTGCTGTGCTCAAAGTCCTGAAACATTGGTTGCATCACCTATCCTGGAAATTTGGAAACATTCAAGATCAGATTTGCTGGGGCTCTGAGCAACCTGACCCAGCTGAAGATATCTCTGCTTACTAGGAGCTGGACTAGGTGACCTTTTAAAGGTCCCTTCCAACCCAAACTGTTTTATGATTCTATGAGTATTATGAATACTATACACACCAGAGTAATTTAGGTGTATTGTCATGGCCAAGTATGGTACTGTACAGCACACAAATCTTCAAAGAACCACAGAATAACATAATCAGAAAGGCAGGACTCAACAATTTCCCCTGCCAATTGACCTTCACCAGTTACAGTGAGGAGTTACTTCTCTCTGGACAACTTGCTCCAGTGTCTTACTGCTGTCACCATAAAAGAATTCTTTCTCTATTCAATCTAAATCTACCCTCTTACTGTTCAAAACCACTGTCCCTTGTCCTGTCATTACAGGCCAGGTAAAAAGTCTCCCCATTCTTATAGTATCTACTTATATATTGAAAGACTGAAAGGGGATCTCCCTGGAGCTTTCTTCAGGGCTCAAAAACCCCACTTCTATGAGGTTATTCAGTTTTTTGGCCCTTTTCAATCTTTATACAGATCATATATCCCTCTCTTTGGGCTTTTTGGATACTACTGGAGAGAGGAACATAAAAATCCATGCTTCAGCTTCTTCTTTGTGCCTTACACTTGTCAATGATTAGTACCAGCACCGTGATTGCTGAGGGTTTTTAGGATGTATATTGCCTACAGGCTCTTTAATTTTGTAATTCATATTGCTCCCTCTTTGACTGATAAGAGGAAATGAGAAATTATACATAAACCTGCAAAAAGTTCAACATTTTTGTGTGCTCCTTCTACAGGGACAGGTCACTCACCTGTTATCTGCAGGTGACTTAATTCTTTCATGGAGTCCCCTGGGAGTGACACAATCAGAGCAACATTCCACATTCCTGTCCTACTGATATTTTATCCAGAAAACAATTTCTCCATTATATTCTTTCTTCCACTCATCTTCTTTCATTTGTCTCCATCCTATTTACTTTTCCCTTCTGCTGATACAAAAGCATTTGGCTGTAAATGGACCTCCTAAAATTGTAACATGCATTCCTGTACTGAAGCCATACCCAGTCTCCATAAAAATAACAATATAAAAAACCCACAAGGGGGGAATTAATCTGCAACAGAATGTCAGATGATTGAATCAGTGGTGCAGGAATAATCGGGAAAAATGGGAGAATTTGACAAGGCAGAAATTACTGTTATCCCTTTGGACATGGGTTCACATGAGGGAATAGACTGATGAGCCCAGAGCAGCTCACCAGCTTCTTGTGTTAGTGTCACAGTGAAAAATCCATTGTTCCTCTTTGGCTGCAGACTGTTTTCTTTGCATACCCTCCTCTTTTTTGGCTAGTCAGAGATACATCCTAATACTTCTCAAGACTCCTTTTAGAGTGAACATCCAGTAGTTATACTCTGTGCATCCCTGAGGGAAACTCCAGGTTGCAGTAACAGCAGGACCACCAGTAGAATTTAAAATACCCCTATTAGATCCCTTAACTTGCAGTAGATTTAACTGGCAACTCATGGATTTCATGTAGTTTCAGAATGCTGTGATTATTAGGGAGAGATTATTCCGTATCAAGCTTAAAAGAAAGAAACACCAGTATATCACCTCTAATCTTTCTCCTCCAGCAAATGCCCAAGTTAATTTCTGTGTTTCAAAAGACAGCTGTGATTCCTAGGAAGTTCAGTTTATAGGTAACTCCACCACTCACACTGCACAGAGTGGGCCCACATGGTTCCAAAAGAGAGAACTTTTCTATCCCATCACATTGCCTATTAGTACAGCAGAATATTTATAAAACTATGTAGATGCATGAGTTACACACATCCATACGTATTACAGCAGTGAGTGAAAATGATTTTTTTCCAAAAAACTCAGTCCAAATTTGGAATTGTTATTTCAATTGTTAATAACAGGAAGAAACCTGATGAAGACCTTAGAAATTGCAAATAAATAAACCAGATGTGTTGCATTACTTGTCAACACAGAAGGAATATTTGATTTATCTTTGTGCAGTATGGCAAATTAAAAGATGGCATTCTTCATTCTATGCTCTTTAAAATACAAATTCAAGTAAGTTTTTAGGCTTTGGGGGGAACACATGGTTTGATAATTATTATATGTCTTATTAAGTTAGCACCTGCTTTTCATCCATCCTTATACTTACTACAAATACTGTATTAGATAATAGATATAATTGAGGCAATGAACAAGTAGTTAACTGCTAGGGGACTTTAAGACAAGCTATAGCTGGCATAAGCTATCTCTTATGAACTCATTGCTTGCATTTCATCACTGCTTCCTAATTATAGACACAAAAGAGGAGGGAGAGAGGACAAAATTCTCTCTGACAGTCTTTTTCACTGAATGCTTAACTCATGCAATATTTGGAGATAAAGTCATCCTTGTTTTCATTCATGCCTGTCATATCTTTGCAGCTTCCACAGAAACACTGTTTCCTCAGATTGTCTTTATGAAAAGGACAAAAAGATTAAATGCAAGTACAGTTAAAATTAACAACACACACCAATGTCTGCAGGCATTCTCCCTGTGCAGCCTCATGCCAGTAGGATCACAACCTCTTGGAGCTGCCATGGGTTTAGAAGTTTCAAATTCATTAGCTCTGTTCATACTTTTTAGGTTTCACCAACAGACTTGAGCTTCTGGCCAAATAAAAATCCCAGCTTCACCACCTCTGTAAATCTATCCTTAACTGGACTTCGTAGGAGTGAATTTGAATTACCTGAACTTCTCCTGAATCAGTGGAATGAAAGCAAGACCTGAGTTTCATGACCACCTTCAAACAGCAGCTCATCTCCATCAGGTTACCAGGTAGGGAATATCTGGTTTTCCTAGCAGGCATTTATGGATTCTATGTGTGTGTGTATATATGCATAATATTTGTATTTCAAATTTATTTTTAATGTTTTGCTTTTATTTTTTTTCACTATTTTTGAATAAAATACTGTCTCTCATTTACTGTATTTTGGAAACAGATGGCTTTCAAGCAGAGGATCATAAATTCAGTTTCAGTAGAAGCTGCTTAACAGCACTTTGTCAAAATTATTTCTGAAAATCCTATAAATGTTTATGATTATCTCTAACTATGTCATTACTGATGTGATATCTTTCTCTGCCCAGAAAAAAACCCAGATTTTTTATTCACCTGAATTATATATTTCAGAGGGACAAATAAAGTCCCGGCTGTGAAGAGACCATATAATATTTAGCTATCAAGTCAAAGAAAGAAACAACACCTCTTTTTCTCTAAAATAAATTATGTCAGAAAGTACTAACATGGATACAAATTTCTACTTAAAAGGCTTAAAAGCCTTTCAGTGCACAGAAGAGGTTTTCTGGAGTTTAACTCATGTCTGAATTGGACTGATTGTAAAATCCCATACTTTTACAGTAGCAATTTCCTCTATGGCTAGTCATTACCTGCAGTTAAGTCCAGACATTTTTTTCAAATCCAGAAAAGTTGATTGGATGGAAGCCCAGAACCTTGAATAAGGTTGGCAGAACTTCTGAGATGTTGTATTAAACCTTCCTTACAGGAACCAGTCAGTGATACTGCTTTTGAACAAACAAAGATATTGTCCAAAAAATTAGGGGCCCAATTTCCTCCTAAATAATTGTCTGCAAAATTACCTTTTTCTCCCTGAGGATAAATAACATGCTATCACCATAACTACATAATTTTAAAAATTCCACTTTGATAGATTTTATGCAGAAGCTTATTTGTTTACAACAAAATAAACTTTTTGCCCTTTGACAAAATCACTAAAATGAATTCTTCAAATAAATGCCAGATAATTCAGATGGAAGAGTAAGGGTGTTTGTTCAGATATGCAAAATGTATATTTTTGTCACAGTCTCCAGGACATCTCTCTTTTAAGGAATTAAGCACTGTGTTTGGAAAAATAGAGTAAAAGTCTCTATTTTCAGAACTTCAGCTGCAGCATATGACTTGTTTCTTCATAATTTATAGTACCCACTGGAAAAAAGTGAGAGAGACACATTGCTCCCTATTATCATCTTCTAAACTGTAGTAACAACCTGAGAAAGTATTGCCTGCAAGTTTAAGCAGAAAAATATTAACATCTTCAGTAATTTACCCTGTATTTTAAAATAAAAAGCGCATTAACACATTAGAAGAAATTTTGACAGAGCTTACAGAATTCATGCTCAGGTGCAAAGATAAGTGAATATGATTAAGGAAAATCTGAGGCACAGCAAAAGAGCTCTGCCAACAGTATTAAAGGAGAAATAAAATGCAGCCCTCAGCTGCACTAGGTTTGCTGGATATGTCTCAAAAAGGATTGTAAAGTCAGAAATATTCCTTCTGGTTTCCCTCAGAAATCAGAAACAGCCTGAAAAATCAACTTATTATAAAACAGCTGGAATTAAGACTATATACATCAGCTTCAAGGCTATTTAATACATTAACTCATAGTATTTAGTTGCTTTCTGACTCTTAAAATAATTAGTGCGTTGATTATCTAGAAAATGGGGTGTGCATACAGCAAAGAGCAGTTTCAGAAGTTTGTCCTATTTCCTATATAACAGTGTGTTCAAGAGGACACAAGTTTTCCATGTGATAGTGATGCTAACAAGAATGATTTCTGATGTGGTAAGAACTGTAATACTTCTATAAAAGAGAAAAATACATGTAATACAATACAAGTAACAAAATCAGTCACCTTTGTGTCACAGTAAACATGTAAACACCCCCTGCTACACAAGGCACAAGTATTTTCTTTAAAAGTTTTGTCTTGTGTGTATAATGCATATAACTTTTATACTTGATTCAAATTATTTCAAAGTAGTGGTGACTTTGTAAAACAGACTGTGTTTACTTATGGAGGGCACGTTTCAAACCCTAGTACATATTTAGAGAGATTCATGGAGATTATGGATGGCAATGAAAATGGGTATGGTTCTGATGGAAATATTCATTTATCACATACACATATAAATGTAATTAATTTATTAATATCATTAAATATTATATATAATAATTAATATATAAAATATTATTATCAAATATACAATTTATTCTAAATTATACCATCATACTGCTCCAACCAATTTACATCATATGCTATGGTACTATGGTCTATTAAAAATTTGTCTTTCCCATTTCACATTCAAATGGAAGCATGCATATGTTTTCTTACATTAGCAAAAGACAGTGTGTTGGGAGACTTTACTGAGTACTTGCTCTGTTAAATCTCTAAGTACCCCCAACTCTTGCCAAAAGTAAACAAAGAGATTTCAAAGGCAATTATTTTGGGAATTTACTACCACAGTAACATTAGAAAATACAGACATAGAAAATGAAGAGTAAAAATTGTCAGAATTGATGTTTTACCTTTGTCTTAATTTTGTCCTTTTAAGGAGTTATTTTCTACAACTTAGTTGCATTAGTGACTAAAAAATTTAGCAAGCAATTCCCTTGAATATGCAGTGGGAAAACTCCTAAGCTTTGTCTCACTACTGCACACTATGCTGACACCATAGATCACATAAAGCATTGCAGTATTTTACAGTCTTAATGTCAATGTAATACTGTATCCTCTGTAAAAGAAACAGAGGAGCCCTAATCATGCTGTGAAATAAATTGAATTCTCAATAACATAAACAGCACTTGGAGGGTTTGAGAGCACAACAGGATGAGGAAATGCCTTAGAGCCATCTTGTTTTACTTGTCTGCCTTGAAAGGCTGTAATGGAAAATTACCCTCCCATTAGAATGAACTTGCTGGTTCACATGCCCCTTAGTACTTTTCCCCTTGACTTGTGGCTGTACTAGCTCCTTTCCCTGTTCCTTGACTTAATTTTAAGTTAAGAGCCAACAATCCATATGAATATGGCTATGGGAGGGTCAATCAGTTTGAAGGGAGAGATGACATTCTCCACTGTGAGGAGATCTGGGACTGGGCTCTGTCCATCTCACTGGCTCTAAGTGTCCTCTAACAGAAACATTACCTGCTTGAAAGCTGTTCCCTCCCCTAGTTGTTCCTACAAGTAGGATTCAAGAAGGGATAAAGGACGGCTCCACCTCAAGCAACGTGTCTGTTTCTAGGTTCACCAAGACAGACACTGGATTTCCAAACCATCCTCTGGGAGAGGTTGTGCCTCCTACCCCCAGTACAGGGCTCTCACTTGTGCTCACTGACTGCTGCAATTTGGCGTCTTGACAAAGGGTTATTCTTGTGCCTTTCTCCAAAGGACAATGGCATCCAGGCCAGCAGCTTACAGTTCAGTTCCTTTGCCTGGATTCACAGTGCATGAACTCTCTACCAGCTGGGATTGTTCCAGCTTGCACAGGGCGAGCAAGCTCCAATCTGCTCTCAGAAGTCTCAGTTCCTGAAGCCTTAACTCCTTTTCCTTCGGAAGAGACTATGTTGAAAGCTCATGATCCTGAAGTATGTTAATTAGGAAAATTTAAAAAAGGAAGTAGTAATGTGAACAACAGTGCAACTTTTTCCAGTCCTCAACTTCAGCCTAATGTTTGGGGTTTTTTTGGGAGATGTGTCAGGGTTTTTTACTGTACATTAGATAAGACCACTACATCCTGCCATCTCACTTGACAGCATTTGTAAGATGAGAATTAATACATTTTTGTGACCATGTTTGCTTTCACTATAAAAAGTATATTAGGAGTCTTACTTTCACAATTAATTTTTGAATTTAAAATGTAACTAAGTGCTATAAAGCTGTTACTGGCTTTCCTTCCAATTCAATTTATGTAGATTGTGCCTTGGGTTCCACTGGCTCATTTCAGAAATCAAGCTATAATCAATATCTCATCTCTTCCCCTATTCTTTATGTGGATTAATGGGATGATAACAAAGATAATGATGAAAATAAAGAATGATCCTTTAAATGCAGCAGATCTCATGTCCCTGTTACAATGCAAAATATTGCAGCCTGGACCTTAGACCTTGTAGAACCACAGGAAACCTTACCCAAATATTCAGGGGTAGACTTCCTTATACCTCTTCTAAACTAACTAAAATATTTTTTTACTGGAAAACAGCAGTGTGCACCAATTTCAGTTCCACCTCTCACATGTCTGTGCAGTGCACTGATGTCATCTTTGTAACAGAGCACCATAAAAATGCAGTGTAGCAGCAGTTGCTACTACCAAAAAATACAGTTGTCCTTCCATGTAAATAAAGGTTTATGTTCTCTGTACAGGTCAAGAATCCACAGATATTCAGATAAAACCTTCATTCAAAGCTTTATACATGGTTCATCTACTGGAATTCCTGAAAAGAGCTGCTACAGAGAGGAATGTACTACTTAGAGTAGGCTGTAAATCTTCTGATTGCAACAAATTGCTCCTAATTAAGGCTAATTAGCAGCTCAAGCCTCATCTTGTGCTTTCTTTCCTGCTAAAACAATCCACATTTGCCCTGCCCAGCTTTATCTCACACTGGTGTAAGGAGAGCTCCAGGCGTACATGTCCAGGGTAATGAGCACCAATCAGAGAGGACAAGCCAGTCCAGTTGGCTTCATTAAGACCACATTAAGACCAAGAAGTTTTAAAATTAATTCCTCCAAAATACCAACTATAGCTGGCTTCCCAATTTGATATCTTAACTCCAGAAGTATTAATTAGCATTATCACACATTGGCATTCTACTGAGTTATGGTGAGTACACGTTTTTTCAAAATGGCAACATAACAAAACTGAAGTTGGAATCACAGATAACATTTTTTCTTGTAAGTATGCCCATTAAATAGAGGACAGAAACAGTAACTCTTAAAAAAAAATCTGCCAATTTCTAAACAGCATTAGCCCCAAATAATCTTAAACTGGATTTTTTTTTTTTTCCGAAACATGCTTCATTTTTGGATCAAGTATCAAAATTTGAATTTTTAGATGAAAAATTCTTACAGATTAGTTTCAAAATAGTCTGAATCAAACAGCCTCTCACCCACGATTTCACTGTGTAGAAACAAAATGGAAATTAGACATTTAATAAGCTCTTATAGTTTATGTATCAATGTATTAGGTACATGAATTTAAGGAACATCACATACCTTCTAGCTGTCACCAAAAAAAAAAAAAAAATCACAATTAATTCCCTGATGGATTCCACCTTTTCTTTGTTTTCTAACAGTATTAGACAGCATTTTTGCATGACTTAAAACATTTAGACTCACAAATGTTGAAATGCAATGCAAATAAGACTGGCATAGGAGAATTATTACCCTTAACTATTATTTTTTATAATATTATTTCTTACAAAAAAGAACAAAGTCTTACTGACAAATATTTATCAGTTCCAACCAACAACTTCTCTCACTTATGTCAGAGAAGTATCAATCACAAAATAAGCAGGCACTTGATGAAAATGGTCTTACATGAGTTTTTTCAATGTTAACAGAATGAACTCTGTTTTTCAGTTTAGCCATTTACACATGCATTTTTAATACCAAACATGCATTTTTGGACAACTAGTGTCTTATTACAATGTTTGTACTTAGAAACTGATCTCTCAAAATTACAAGGTAAGATTTCATATGGATGGATAACTGAGAAGTATTGTAGAGATGATAAGATTTTTTGGAGGGGGAAAAAGGAAAAAACAATTTTCTAAGCACAAGGCAAAAAAGTGCTTGGATAGCAAAGCTCCCAAAGCTGTTTCAATGTTTTTATACCAGACAAACAAGGAATTCTGCTAAAACAAAATACAAGGGAAGGTCATTTGTAATACTGATTTGATATGACACATGCACAGGATATCACAAAAGAAACTACAGAAAAAAAATGCAGGGTTCTTAACTATTTTAATAATCCTTGAATTTCAGCCATTATAGTACCATGCTGTAGCATCCTCTTCAATGGACAAAAGAAACATGGCTACAGATATAGCTCATGTAAATATGCATAATTCAGTAAGGTCCTAAATATTTATGGTTTTCAGGGTAGCCTAAATATTACATGTGAATAAACAAACATCTCTGGAAGCAGAACTTTAAATAGAAATCCATCTCAGTCTGGAAACAAAACCAAAACACTACCTGCAATGAAATCGTACCCTAGAGCATACTGTCTTGGCAAGCCCTTGATTAAGAGAAAGCAATGCTGGTTTGGCACAGCCACACATTTCACCTCACCTGCTAGGAAGAAAAATTACTCTTTTAAAGGAACCTCTCCACCTAAACTACAAGAATCATTTCCTTCCACTCCATGGGGATAGATCTGAAGGAAAGCTGCAGTTCACTGCCAGCAGTTCCTGCCTAATCATTTGTGATGGAAACCCAGCAATCCTGCTGTGGGTATCCCTAGGCAGTGACTCACAGCATTGCAGGAGCAGCTGCTGACAACAAAACATTGAAAAGAGATGTGTCTAAACCACAGTACATGGGTGGTACCCATGTACAGATGAATTGTGCCATCATGGCAACATTCCAGGTGTTTCACTCCATCCACAGAAATGCTTGACTAGTACATTGGCTGGACTTAACATACTCATGGCAAGCTCTAAAACCCTGGCTTCAATACCTCCAACAAGCAAGCTCTAAAACGCTGGAGCTGTCAATACCTCCAAGAGATCTGAACTATTGAAGATTATGTTCTTCTTTCAGTGAAGGAACTTCCCAGCTATGACCAAGACAGGTTGGAGAAGAAAAATAGAAGTTCCTGGTAACTGCCATGGAAGGACCCAGTATCATTTCCAAAGATCACCGTAGCACTTAGGCAGCAGAGAAACTAGACAGGATCCTGCAGCTCCTGGCACACACTAACTACACATGAACAAGAGCTGTTTGATGGAAATCTGCCTGGGAAATGAGGAAACCAGGATTTTCCAGTAAAGGACTGTCCATTCAACCAGGAGAACTTTCCATCAAGCACAAAAAATTACTTTCCTCTAAAGAAATAATAAATAAATCATCCAACACAGGACAAAGCCTGCACAGGAGAAGACTGAGGTCAGAAGACTGACGTGAGGCCACAGTCACAAGGCAGCTTGAGAAGACAGATGAAGAATGGACTGCAACACAGAAGCCTTGATGAAGTCTTCACTTACAGGAAAAATAATTTAAAGTGACTCAGTGTTTCATATGAATCCATCCCATTCCAGCCTACTTGCTTTTCATCCATACTATATGAAAATACTTGTGAATAACCTAATATCTGTACAACATTTACATTGTACAACAATTGAAGGCAGAGGCATTAACACAGTGCCTCTCTGTTAATTTCCGCCTTAGGCAGAAATTTTCAAGTAAAAGTTGCATTTGATAAAACTGCCTTTCATTGCAAAGATCTCTTTTAATCCAACAATTAGTGCATGGATGTAAATTTTCAGTTATGCCAGGTGTCCTTCGAAAAACCAACCATTTCTTCTGCTTTAAGCATCAGAATAACTAAATGTTTGCAAAGACTAGCAAATCAGTCTTTATTAGTCTTCACTCACAACATGGTTTGAAGATATAAAGCATTTTTAGCTTTATGTATTTCAAGTGAACCCTGGCAGCACCTGATATGCAGGAATCTAAAGCTTTTTCCTTCAAATTATTCTGTAACAATTTGTGGAACCATGTATTTGAAAAACAATATTCAACCACTGCTAAGTATTCATAGGCTGAATTTTCTTCTAGTCGTGAACATGTTTTACATTAAGGAGGCATAATGAATTAAAAACAGGCATTTCAAAGTTGTCTGCATATTTCTTAAAAAAACAAACAAAAAAGGACCAAGGTAGGTTTTGCCCAGGCACACCAGTATTTCCGTCATGCAATTTTAAATACTGAAAATACTGAAGGAAAGTATGCACAACACAACAGACTGTGTACAGCAACAGTCTGTATTCTCTTCAGCCAAGCAGGACTAGGGAGAAATTATCTGAAATTATCTTATGTCAAACTGACCCTTGTTGACCACTCGTTCAGTGAGTTACACCCTCCAGATCATAAATTCTTGAAAAATGCTTTATCCATACAGTCATGCTTTTCAGTCTCAGCAGAACATGACAGAAGTTACATCAAGTAAGCTCTCATTTTAGTAGCATCTTTAATGATATTTTATGTATCTACTAAAAGACAATGAGGGACTGAAGTGAGAGGATTTATCCTATTAAATGTTTAATGGTAAATATTACATCTTTCAGAAAATGCACAGAATATCTGTTACTAATGATCCTTCAGTTCAATGACCAATTGATTCTCTATTCAAGACCATGCACAAAAAAAGGTTCACAGAAGTGTAAAAAAATCACAGTCAGTATTATTTTGGTGTTTTGCTTCAAGGAAGGGCTGTAACTGAAGCAGAAAATGTTAAGGAAACTATGACTAGGGTTATATCGCTAAGCTGTGAGAAAAACTATTTCTGACCTACAGCATCTTGCTTCAAATGGGTACAGAATTATGTTTATTACAGATTTTCCTTTTAAATAAAATATCTACAAGATCTGGTATGTAATTGTCACTATGCAGCTTTTAGTAAGTGTTCATTGTTATTAACAGATATAACTGTACTGAAGAATTGAAAAGAATTTACTATCTTGCTGTCAAGCTACATGAACTGTTTTTATTACAAAGGACAGTATCAATTAAAATATTCCAATAAGAGAAGAAATCTGTATATCTCATGAGACACACAAACAATAAACATCTGTTTCTGCCAGCTGTTCTTTTGCTAATGATTTTTTTTTCTTCCTCCTTCTATGCTTAATTCCCAATAAACATGGAGAATTTTGTTTGATTATTCATGGTTGCTTGCTTTCCTAATATAAAGACCTTTCTTTTTCAGTGGGTATGAACACCTATGCTGAGATATTTGAGCTCACTATACCAGTTTTACTTGTCACATGTTTGGACAAGTAAAACTGGAGGCAATCTATTCTGATTTGATGTAAAAAACCCAAAGAAATATGAAAAATTTTACAAAATGCAGATGAGTGATAATTCACATATTGTAATTATTTACACTCTAATTAAACTTGGAGATTTTTTTCCTTGTTCCTTTAATATTTTTTATCTGTTTGCAAGCAAAACACACAAGTCTGATTATTGCCTTTTTTAAGACACCATTTCATAACTGCTCCTACGAATGTATCTGACCTTCCTTTCCTCTGGACAATGGAACACCGATGAGGAAGTTTCCAGAATATTCACACAATCACCGAATAAGCTGAGTCGGAAGGACCCAAAAGGATCAACTCCAGCTCCTGGCCCCCTGCACAGCATTATTCCCAAGTCACACCATGTGCCTGAGAGCACTGCCCAAGCACTTCTTGAGCTCTTGTCAGGTTTGGTCCTGTGACCACTTCCCCTGGGGAACATCCAGCACCCAAACACCCTCTGGACAAAACACCTTTTCCTGATATCCAACCTCAACCTCCCCTGACACAGCTTCAGGCCATTCCCTTGGATCCTGTCACTGGCACCACAGAGAAGAGATCAGTGCCTGCCCCTCCTGTCCCCCTCATGAGGAAGGTGTAACTGCAGTGAGGTCTCCCCTTGGTCTCCTCCAGACTGAACAGACCAAGTGACCTCTGCTGTTCCTCATAATGCTTTCCCTCTTTGAGTATATTGGGATGAATCCCATCAGAACCAATACATTTGTGGAAATCCAACTTAAGCAGCAGATCCCACAAAATTTCAGAGTCAACTGGGAGTTTATCATTATTACAGCCATGGTTCTCCAGTTCAGGGCACTGAGACCCCCTTGGACAAACATCTGTCTTGTAGAGAGAGGCAATGAACATGTCTCTGTCCCTGTTTATGAGGTAACCATCCTCATCCTGTAAGAGGATATTGTTATTTTCACACTCTCTAATGCCATTAATATAATTGAAAAAAACCTCTTTTTATTGTCCCTCACAGTTCTGGCTATTTTCAACTGCCACTGAGCTCTGACCACAAGAATTTTCTCCCTACAGGGGCAAGCAGCATCTCTATCCTTACCATGTCACTTCAATATTTTTTAAGTTTGTCTCCTTTTCCTTTATTCAAATGAACAGCAGCAGAACTAAGAAGTTTGGCAAATATATCAATTTTTGCATTTGACAGGATTTGGACAGATTAAGGTATTATCAATAAGAATGGAAAGAAAACAAGTCTAGAGCATTTACTTCCTGGCCTTGGATCTGCATCACGAGCAACACCAGCCCTCACTGGGGACAGCTGATACCTGTATGGGCTCCAGAAACACAAGGCAGTGTCACTGTATAGCACTGTTAGTGTTTCTGAGAGGCCTGAGGGAGGTGAGAGCCAAGGCCATTGCATGTTCCTAAGTTTGTGCTGCCCCAGTGCTCCTAATGGCTTATGGCACATCTAAGGTACAGAAGGGATACCTGTCTCCCCTAGGTAGCATGGCAGCCCAGAGAGGATGTGCAAGAGTTTGCAAATCCATTCTCCCTGCTCCTGATGCCCTTCCCTACATTAGTATCAAAGCTGCAAAGGCAAAAGAATATTCCACTAAGCCCTTCTAGTGGTTAAAAGCTTTTTACAAGCCTAAAGGACAGAGTAAAGATAAGTGTGGAACTAAAAATAACAGAAACATAATGAGGTCTTAATTCAAACCTTTGGCCAAATGGCAGAAATGCTAATTACAAAGTTCTCCAATAGACTGTAATCTGTGCTCATTCAATCTGGCTGATCTTGCCAGGGCATCTCAGAAGTGTGACAGGTTGCTAAAAGAGATCTTGGATCAGACCCTAAAACAGAACATTAAACATGAAATACAAAGAAACTTTATATTAAATATGACATCAAAATCTCAGTAAATTTCATCACTACCTGGACCAGAAGTTGGAACAGTTTGGCTTTAAAAAGCTGCCTGATATTTAACTCAGAATACAGAAGTGTTTACAGAAACAGAGAAATAAACATTACAGGCTGCTGGGTGTTCTTTCTTGCTCTGCTTAATCATGTACTTCACACAACCATACAATAGCACCATAAACTGGTCTATGAATAGAAGTTCTTCTTCCTTCTGTAGAAATAAACACTGATATCTGCAATTAAAGAAATCAAACAAACATCCCAGCTTATGGATTGTACTTACATGGATTTTTCCTTCACTTTTAAGTCTAATTTAAGGACCTATCAGGTGCAATCATGCATTTCCATCAAGGTGGAGAACTAGGAACTTACTTCTAGGTTTGCTTTGAGCTCTCTTTCAAGAAAGAAGCTATTATGTTCGAATTTCCCTTCCTGTTCTGAGTCCCTGTGAGAAGGCATCAAGAAACAAAGATGGAAGGAAGCCTTCACCATTTGGTTGAAAATGATTCTGCTACCAAAGCAGAAAAATACTTGTGTCCCAGAATCGGAAGAAACATTTATTCCTGAAATTTTCTAAGCATTTCTTGTACACAGAGCAACAGTTTTTAGTTAAGTCTTCCTGCCCACTCACTCTTGAAATTATTGGTGAGAAGTTTCTGAAACACATAGTGAAATTATTCCCCAGTAAATCAAGCTGCAGCCTCATAGTACCAGATATTAAAATGCCGATTGAAGGCAACAGAAAACAAACCCTTAAAGTGAGATGCAGCAACATAACAGAGACTATGTAACCAGAAGGAAAAAACCTGAAACAATGAACCTCTGTCATAATTTCTCTTGCGCATCTCAATGCAAAAGTAGTTGCTTGATTCATAAGGCATTTATCTTCCATAAGGAATGATGTTTCTTGACCTCTTTCTCTCTAAAACTATAGAATTAGAAAGATAGCTATCTGAATTACCAAATAGAATTCTATGGGGGAGTCAGTGGAGCTGGCATTTTAGCATACCATGATACAAAATGCCCCTTGTGACATTCTACATCTTTGAGTTTCATCTGAAATTATTTTTCAGTTTTGAAAGGAATTCTCCACAAATTTCTGTGATTTTACTACTTCCCTTCAAATCTACGGTTTTGCTGCCATAAGAGTAAAAAAATTACACAAATGTTGATGGAGGAACATGTCAACTACTGTTGTGATCAATGCTGTCTTCTCTAATCAACACTGCCAAGCTAAATTCCTCTTGGAATCCTGACCCATTGCTCCACCTTAATAGCACATCTTTGTTGAAGAAATCATCTCCACATTCACTGCAAAGCATTAGTAAATACCAGTAGTATCCCTAAATTTGAAATACAGCAAACATGCATTTTTTAAAAACTTCCCAGGGCACAATGAATTACCATTACTAAGGATGAGTTTTAAAATACTTGAAATATATTTTCTTTTCGTAATTTTACTGTATGTCATACTGTGAGCTGGATTCCCAACTGAAGTCTCTTAGTGAGCAAACTCCAACAACTATGCAAACATCAGCCCCCAGGTACAGGCATGATGCCAAACAGAAAGCTACCAAATAGGTGAAAACACCATGTCTTCACTGAAATTGTTACTTACCAGCAAATTTTAAGAACACCCATGAACAGTACCATCTCAGTAGTTCAGAGTTCAAAGTGACTGTTTAGACTTGAGAAGAAAAGGCTCCGGGGGGCTCTTACCAACATGTAAATATACTGAAGGAGAATGTGAAAAGGAGATGGAACCAGACTGCTCTCTGCAATGCACAGCCAATGGACAAGGGGCACAAGGTGGAATGCAAAAAATTCTGATTAAAGAAAATGTAAAGAAAAAACCCTTTTTTTATTGCAATCATGATCAAACTGGAACAATTTGTGAGAGCAGTTAGGGAGTGTCTGACCCTGATATTCAAAACTCAACTGGACATGGCCCTGAGAAATCCAGAATGACAGGAGTACATTGTCATCAGATGTGCCTTTATCCTCGACCATTTCACACTTTTTGATATCAAGTAAAAAGTGAATATTTTTTTACCTTAATCAGTCCTTAATTTTAAGAAAAAGAAAAATAATTTCTAGGAATAAAACACAGGTAATCATAAAATTTTGAACTGGCGTTCAAAAACTTCCACCTTCAAAAATCAACTACCAAGTTTTATAGAAAATAAAAAAATCACTGCTTTTAGAGTTGCGGTGTTTTTCTATAGCCCTTTTCACTTTCTGTAGTGAAACAGAAAGATGTACCATAAGGAAATGAAGAAAATTTTTTACTGAAATAAATAAAATTTACCTTCAAATGTTATGATCTACTATAAGTATGAATGAATTTCTGAAGCATACCCATTTCATTTATCAGTGTGAGGAATACACTAAGAAAAACAAAATACTCAAACCATAGTAGAGCAAACAACTGACAACATTGCCAGTCTATTCTCCCATAAAGTGAAACAATTTACAGTGCTGAATGGCTCATCACAGGAAAGGATGAATATATAAAACCACTTCTAGGTCTGCTACTAGTGGACAAAATCAGCACAGGCTTAGAAAAATTCTAGAGTCATGCTCCAGTATTGCAGCTGTAACTACCCTAAAAATTGAAATCTTCCTGAACAGTCTCTCAGTATCAGGCTGCTTGCAGTTTAATTTTTTCCCCTTCTTTTTAAATTAGACAGGCACATGTAGGACATAAGCCATTCCAAATGCTTACCCCTTACAAGCTGCTTACATCAACTGAGACTGACTTCAACAATCCTTTTGTATTTCAGATGGTCTTAAAAGAAATTCTCAGGATTTTTCCTGCCCAGTCTGTAGTCTATTCCACATTAAAAGTTTTATATCTAACACATTAAGAAGAAAAAAATTACATCAGCCTTTTCAAGTCCAAACATATGGTCAGGCAAAACTGACAATAACATCAATATATTTTTAGAATGTAAAAATATGCATATATATGCATATATATTACAAATATGCATTTTCCTGACTAAGTCTAAGAGGTTGATTTGTGTGCAAAACTGATGTATGAGGAAATGTTGAATAAAACCCAAGAAATGTAAAAATCATTCACTTCATATAGACATGTTTTTAAAAAGTGGCACTGTGAAACATTTTTCAAGGAAGAAAGTTGGTTACATTTACACACAATACTAATGAACAAGGTCAGATACAGTCTGAGCCTCCCTCTTCTTCTTCCTCTGCCCAAACTCAAATTTTCTATATTTTAGTATTCATTAGTAATGACCACTGTCACATAAACTCCTCATACCACAAAAATGAACTGACAGGACTAGCACTATCTACTGATACACTTCCATTTTGTGTGGCATTTGCCATGGCTTGCCTTTGCTTTAGTGCCTTCCTGTTCCTAGTGGTATACTAGGAACAGGAGAGGGGCCTAAGGGAATTTTTTTTAAATCCCGTCATAAATGAAACGGAGAAGAAAGATATAAGTGGCTTTTGGAGCAGTAGAGTGCTACTCAAATTCCCTGTCTCAAATGAAGCAGTTCCCAAACTCACATTTACAGAAAATGTCACAGAAAAAATAGCCAACATAATAAGAGAAATTATTAACTCTATACAGCAAGAAATAACAGTTTAATGCTGTTTCCAGAAAACAATAACTAAAGAAAAATTATGCAAATTAGGAAAATTAATTTCAAATAAGGAGTTGAAAATTTCTTAAGCTAATTTCAAATGAAGAGTAAATTCCTAATGAGAATTCTTAAATGGGGCACTGAAGAGCCAAAAGACATAGATTCTTTGTAATTCCCAACCACCATGATTAGGGGATAAATGTTAGAACAGATCTACTGGAAAGAAATCAACCTGGAGAATAAAAAAGAGTCACTCAAAGCCATTCACTCACTGGAAAATATGAGAAAAGGGTAACACCAGAGACTGAAGCATTTAAAGCTGAGTAAGTTGATCCAGAAAATTTTAATTGGCAAGTATTATTTAGAATTATAAAAGGAAGGCAAAAGGTAAGATTAATTTCTATGAAAAAAAGCAAATGGAAACAAATTCCAAAATATGTAACTTTTCATAACCAGGAAAAAGTCTTAAGTGTCTTCCATTGTTTAGTTAATCTCCACTGTAGACACAAATTTTCAGGCTTATTTACCATTGCTTTATGAAATGCTGTTTTATACTATAAACAGTACCTCTTTCTCACATAAGACACAGCAAAATTCAAATAGGGAGCGGGGGGGAAGGAAAGTCACATCTGATTAAATTATGGATCTGGTGAGCATTGATAGGATAAAAGGGATCAATGCAATTTCCATTTCTTAACTAAACACACTCCTTGAAAAATAAGATATAGATGAGGAATTTTTGCATAAGCGTAATATGTGACTGCAAAGGGGGACAGTTATTTCCTTTAAAATCCACATTGGCAGCATCAAAATCAGCACAAGCCAGAGGAGTGGCACATCTTGCTCTCATTTGTGTATGATGGTCCCTCACATCCCGTTTAGAAGGCAGAACACTGGACCAAACTGAATTCCTACCTGTGAGCCACCTCTGAGTCTGTCAGTGCAACTTATATTCAGAGGGGTGAGGGAAGAACAATGAAAAGCCCTGGCATGGCTATATTAATTATCCCACCTGCAGTGCAGTTTGCACTGTTTTTATCTGATGGTAGCCAGGAAGCTCCACTGCTCATTCTGCACTTTCACTGTTAATCTACACTCTTGAGACTGAAAGGATCCACACGTTAGTTCAGAGTCAGTGTGACCAGACTGGAAGGGACTGCAGGGTCAGAGATTCTCCCAATGGCACTGGAAACGCAGACGAAGCTTCTCACAGTCCAAATCTGTTTCTAATTCACCGGGAGGGAAGTTTGATAATGAAGCATGAAAAAGTTCCTGATTAAATGAAATGAAATCTGAACAGGGCAGAGTGGGAGGCATTGTACTAGACAGCCTCTTCTGATGACCACCAGGACTTCCTGCCTCCTTAAGATTGAATTTCTAAGGACTGGTTCTATTAGCACCAGGCTTAGACTGTTCCTGTGGTTAAAACATATTGTCTTTCAGATCAAAGAGATACACATAAATAAATTTTCTTTATTATTTGTTTGGTAGCTCTGATCTAAATAGATCTATGTCATAGTTCCCAATTGTAGTTAACTTTGCTTTGACTTCCACACAAACACAACCTTCTCTACTAAGTCACCAAACTGGGAATGGCTGGCATGTAAACAGGGGAGGGGGAGGTATGATATGGTATGATATGTATGGAATACATAGGCAGTTATAAGCTGTATCCTTCTTACAGGGCTTGGAGAGAAAGATAACAAGTGTCCCTAGTCTCTGAGACCTCCATGATCTGCTTTTCTGCATGTCAGCATACATCACTCTTTAAATTTTTACACAGAAAAAAAGGTCACTGCACCTTCAAGACAAAACCTGTTAGTGATAGGAAGAAATACTAAACAGAGCAACAACTTGAATGATAATCTGTGATACAGCTGGAATGTGTTAAAGAATGTTGCAGGAAGTGAGGAAACCCATGCACCTGTGAGAAACTGCTCAGCACTGAGTGCCACAAACTTGCATATTGCAGAGCATTTCCCATGCAGCTTTTTGCTCCAGCCAGCATAGCATAACTTGAATATGATTAAATATTTAGTATTTTTGCTACATAAGACTTCAGAATCTATGCAAATATTATGTCAAAATGTATAAATTTCAGGAGGTAGCACAAGAACCATGTTGTAATTTGTGTCATTTCAGTGTTACAAGGAAGCTGGAATTCTTCTCTTGTGTAATAAACCCAGTTGCTTCAACAAAACAAAAAAAATTGAACTTCAGTGTCATCTGTTTAGACAAGTTCTGGCCATGATAATCTATGTTTCACTGTTGACAGATAGATTTAGTGCTTCTAAACTACAGTGAAAACCAAGCTATATTTAAATGTGCAGGGAGAAGGGAAATAGAGCACTCGATATCTCATGCCAAATAGAATGATAATCAGAACTATTTCAGTATTAGAGAAATAAAATTAAGCTGCACTCCAGTGTCTAAAAACTTATCAAAACTATCACACCTTAGGGAATCAAAACTATCAGGCAATCTCAACAACATACACTGCCACCCACTCCATCTTTAGCAAGATCAACTTGTGGGCTTGCACCTGAAATCCTGGGTCCAGCTCTGGGCCCCCCACAACAGAAGAGACTCTGAGGTGCTGGAATGTGTCCAGAGAAGGGCAAAGGAGCTGGTGAAGGGTGTGGAACACAAGTTCTATGAGAAGCAGCTGAGGGAGCTGGGGATGTTTAGCCTGGAGGAAAGGAGGCTCAGGGGAGACCCAATCACTCTCTACAGCTCCCTGAAAGGAGGCTGCTGCCAGGTGGGGGTCGGTCTCTTCCCCCAAGTAATCATCAACAGAAAAAAGTGAAATGGCCTCAAGTTATGCCATTGGGAGGTTTAGGTTGGATATTAAAAAAAAAAATTTCTTCACCAAAAGGGTTGTCAAGCACTTGAAGAGGTTGTCCAGGGAAGTGGTCAAGTCACCATCCCTGGAGGCACATAAAAGTCACTTAGATGTGGCACTTAGGGACATGGCTAGTGGTGGAGTTGGCAGTGCTGGGTTAGCAGTTGGACACGATGACCTAAAAAGTCTTTTCCAATCTAAAGGATTCTATAACTTTATGATTCAATATTCTATCTTTATCCAGTGGGTTTAGTAATTTAAAAGACTTTATTTTTAGTTGTTAAGAATTCATTATCAATCTCTCAAAATAAAAATTTATAGGTCTTTTAAGTTCAGACCAAAAGTATCAGACTAACAATGGCCAATCTCATTTGCTTTTATTAAACTGAAGTTTTGATTTAATGTTGACAGCCATGGCATGCACAGCACAGTCTGCTGACCATTTTTCTTTCCTGCAGCCAAAGATTCTCCTATGGAAACAGGTTTGTTGGGCTAGTGGGAATGAGCAGATGACTAAAATACTACTGTATTTGAGGAAGAACAGAGTGTACATTTCCTGATCCAAGTGAAAAAATCAGACAGAACCAGACTGTAATTAAATATGTTCGCAGCTAAACAGCTGCGACAGCAGTAATTCTCACCAAGGACATATTTTAGGATATTGGTGTGCATATAGGTAACACAAATATATAAGATCTTTGAAGAAATCCTCACATAGTTAAAGAACAAACAGAAAACAAGAGGATCCAGACTAGTAAAGAGCCTCAGGCAAAATGCAACTTGTTTTGATTTTGAACACTATTGAGTGTTCTACAGATCACTGATTTATAAAAGACTAGCTATGCTAGAAAAGCTACCTCAAAGGATCTGAGGAACAAATTACCATACCTGTAAGTCCAATATGGGTTTTTTGTCATTTCTTTTTTATGTTATCTTGTTAAAATAAGAAAGGCAGACAGTTGAAGACAAAACAGTTCACTTTCTTCCTCCTAGTAATTTTGTGGATAGTACATTGCTAAAACAAGAATAGTTCAGCAAACTAGACATCCCATTGCTTTAATGTAATACACAACAGGGAAAGAAGGAAGGAGTTTGTCACTGAAACAGACAATTTGCATTCTCCTTATCATGGAGATCAGACATTTTCTGCAGCTGTGCAAATGTACCTGATCTGTGCATTAAGATAAAGGGGAAAAAATGAAATTCATTCTTACAAAGAAAGAGGGGAGAAGAGGGGGGGACAGGGCGGGACGGGGAGGGGAACAGGGTTCATCACCCAGAGGGTGGTTGGGCACTGGGACAAGTACCCCAGGGCAGAGGTCACAGCACCAAGCCTGACAGAGTTCAAGAAACACTTGGACAATGCTCTCAGGCACATGATGTGACTCATCTGCAGGGCCAGGAGCTGGACATGATGATCTTTGGGGGGCCCTTCCAACTCAGTTTATGATTCTGTGACTCTGAGAAAGGCTGGTTTGTTGTGGTCATTCTCCATGGGTGGGTGCATGCCTCCTCTGTCCTACAGTTTCACCACCTCACACAAAGACCTCTCCTCCTCCCCTTCAGCTAGGGGTGCAATCCTGGCCTCAAGGAAGCACCTGCTGCTTTTGCAGATGGAGGATTCTTTGACTCATTAACCATCAACGTTTCAGTCTCTCACAACATCCCATATTACAATTATGAGCTAAAGGAAAACTAACAGTGGATTATCTTTTTAGTAGAAATACCATCCTAACTTCACCACTTAAAGTTTTGTGTAGCCTTATCAGTAAGGAAAATGCTTCTTAGAAAACAATGACAAAAAGTTGCTCTGGTGGTACATTCAACTGAATAAAAATTTCTACAACAAACAGATAAAATGTAACAAAATGACCAGAATTAAAGTTCATAGTTCTTGGTCTGCATATAAGATTAATTATGTTACTTACATTAATGGATATACTAATATTAGATTCTTTAAAAAATAAGTTCAAACGATAATTTATAGTGATCTCAAACATAAATAGCAGCTTAAAACATAAAATTTCTTTCCTTTCCATTTGTACTGTGCATTTACGATATCATCATACAAAGCAGTTACTTGACATAAAGCTCTTATCAAAATAAAGTTAATTAATGGGATTGTATAACCTTATGATGATACAAAATACAATTAACGACTTCAGAAGGCATAGCATACATTTACAGAGAACACAGCACAACACTGCAGAATCTGCATCAGCTCCACAAGGACATTCAGCTCACTGAATTATTTCCAGCAAACTACATACTCAGTATAGAGGAAATGTTTTGGTTTTTTTCCAAAAAAAGCATTTGAAACTATGCATCAGTGTGCAAAACCCCCAGTATTTTATTCTTTGCAGAAATTTAATCTTAGCATGAACACGTAACTAAATGCCTTTAACTTCTTCATTTGATATTAAAAAATTAAAAAGAGGTGATACTATAAAAAACCCACATGTATTTCTACAGACTACTGGTAGCAGAAAACAAGGTACAACCTAAATATATTATATCTAGACTTACAAGAATTAAAGAAATGCATATGACTGTTTTGAAGAAATGGAAAATTTCAGGAGAGACCTACAGATTTTGAAAGTAATATAAATTCAAGAGTTTACACGTTTCAGGAGTGTTATTATTACAGGCAAGGCTAACAAAAGTTCTACAACAGAACAGGAAAAGAAACAGGCCCATCCTGATACCACTTTTTCTAATGAAATTTTTATCATGTCTAGAAGAAAATATTACACTGCTGATTTTACTGCCACCAGTAGATAGCATGGTATTGGAATTATACATGTTTTAGACCAACACAATGGAGTGAGATTGCCCTACAGAAACTATTCTGACTAGTGGTTCTGAACAGAAACAACACTTTATCAAGACTTTGAATCACAAGCTTAACATAAACCATAGGAAGATATTGGTATGGTCAATAAATCATGCACAAAGGGAGTTGAAATTTACTTATAGGTAATTTGGCTTCCCTGTGGAAGGAGATAAAAAGTTCTTTCTCTAAGGTCACTAATAAAAGCTTGACAGAACACTGATAAAGATTCCTCTTGGCTTTACAGTTAGTTAGGTCAGAATAAAAATATTCGCTCTTAAAATCCAGTGTTGTGAATTTATACCTGAAAGTCATGCCTAAGAGCTTTTATTAAAAAATAGAGTAACTATAGTTAGATTAGCATGGAGCACTGTTAAATTAATCTGAGCTAATGAAAACATCAGCACTGCCACAAGAAAGCAAGTGAGAGATGAAGCAGAGAGCATTAACAGTGCAGGGAAGTACAAAGGAAAAAGTCTGTGTTTTTCACTGTTGAGGCAAAACTGTGAGGATGCTGTAAAAGGACCCCATCTCACTGCTTCACCATCCAGCAGATCACAAGAAACTCACAGCAACACCTCTTCTGATGCAGTAGGCAAACTTCAGTAAGCAGTGCCATAGGAGTCAGCAGGGAATTTTACTCTACTAGGGAGGTCAGATTAGCTATAACCATTATTCCCTGTTATTCCTCCTGATACTTGCATGTGACTTCTTCAAGAAAAATTAAGCATTTCAAGTGCTGCAGGATCTCACTTTGAACCTCCTCTACCTACAAGAAGACTGAGGGCAAAACCATCCTGCTGGCAGTGAAAACTACCTGAGAAGAGGCTCTGTCCCAAGCAGTGACTCGGTGGGGTCACCTTCTGTTGCATTGCACTCCTTCCCTGACACAAGGTCACAGCCAGTGAGAGCCAGCCCACCAAGGGCTCTGCCTGCACACAGCTGGGTGCTTTGCCTCCCCCTTGCCAGCTGTTTGCTGCCTCTGGAAACCACTCTGCCATTGTCTTCTGTTTGGTGTCTCAGAGACATCAAACTCACTCAGGTGCAGCTAGCCAGCCCTGTACTTCTTCACCTTTCCAGAACGTGCCAAGCAACTGTTTGTCAGATGCAAGAAATCTGTTTTCTCAAACTTAAAAAAAAAAAATAGGAAAGCACTTGTGATTTTATTCCAGCTCAGTTCTAATATTGGTTCTTTATTCCATCACCAGCCATGTTTTAATTTCCACAAGTAATTAGTCCTTCATGACATTTGCAGACACTGCTTTTCTTATGCAAAAGAACTTGCAAAGCAAAACATATCAAAATTTTCATCTGCACTGGAGCATATCTTATATCATGTGCCAGAAGCAGTTTTACTAAGAGAAAAAGAACATTTAGAAATGTATCATGTAAGGGAATATGCAGATAAGCATGTCACACAGCAGTTGATTTGGGCTTATAACACTAAATCAACAATCTGAGGAAGGAAAGTGCCCAGTGAGGTTGTGATATAAACCAGCAATGTCCAAAACACCCCTGCTCACTTCTTCCTTGTCAGCTACCTCTATTCTCAGTTTTAAAATAGGTAAAAATCATCAGATCAGAAACACTTTTACTTCTCAAAAGAGCCCAGATAATACTATAAAATCAAAAAAAATAACCAAACTATCAAAGATTACTTAATTGCCAGAATTCTTCCAGGCAATTTTGTGTGTCTGGAATAGGTCATGTTCTCATTCCACAAACAAACAACATGAGGCTGAACACTTTGTGAAGCTGCTGTTTCTATTTATACACAGGCCCATGGGATTTGCTTCAAGCATAAATGAGCTACAATGGGATGGCAGGAGCAGGGCTTGTGTGAGAGGCACATTCTAGTGTCCCCACACCATGTTAAAAACGTGATCTGGAGAGAAAAGCATTATTTTATTACTACTGATACATAATTTATAATAGAGAAACAAAAGGAGCAGAACAGGGAAACTTGCATACAGATTACTGCTGGAACATTAATAAATTCAGGGCCCTGAAACCAAACTGGTTACAAAGCAACAGCAGAAAGAACCACTGATCCACAGAGGAACCATTTTTCTCATTAGGGTTTTTTTTTATTGTTTTTATTCTGTAATGCTCTAGGTTGTGCCTTTAAGTATCAGTGTGACTTCCTTTCAGCTTGCTTGAGACTTTTACTGTCCTTCCCCCCTGGGCCTTTGTCACAGCTCCTTCACTTCACAGCATGTCACCTGAATGTTTGATTTGGTGCCAAGAATTATTACTGGTGGACCACAGCTTTGTAAAATCTCCCTTTCCACAGAACCTTACTGAGCCCTTTAGAATAAGCCACATCATCTTTACTCAGAATTCAGAGTTTGCATGATTTTAAGGTATGATTTTAAGCAGAGAAGGAAATGTAACACAGCCTTTTGGAAAGAAGTTCAGCTTCATTTTCCTACCCACAATATATTACCATAAACAAAGAAACAGTTGCAAGCCTATCCTGATTTTCACTCACATAGTTGCTAAGATACTAAGTGCATTTTATTATTACACATGATTTTCTATGAAATTCTTTTCACCAGAATATTGGTATTACAGCAGTATTCTTCTATTCCTTTCAAGACTGAATAACTTGCTTTTATTCACATACAGACTAATTACACACAAAAATAATTTTTTTTCATGACCACGCAGTGTTCACAGGCATTCTAAATTTTATGGTTAATGCACTTCTTGTTTACTTTTCCCAGTGTTATAAGCACTTTCATAACACATGAGCCCTCCTAGATTTAAAGCTTCTTAAGGAGAAAAATCATATTTAATCACGGTATTTCACCATCAGGTGCAAAAATAATTTGTTACTTCAAACAGTCCCTTTTCAGTTGTGGTCTTCCACATTTCTATTTTCAGTACATGAGAATGTCTGATATTATTTTCCATCCTTTCACTGTTAAGTAAACTGTCTGCATTAAGGCTCTCTTACCTATATGTCCAGTTCACAACTTCATTTAACATATCTTTGAATTACTGCATCTTCCTCCTGCTTTCCCGATATTTTGAAGCAAGGTTCTTTTAGCTGCAGTGTAAACTTTTACTGAGAAACCACTGAAAAAGGCTGAAGTCTTCAATTTTAACAAGGAGAGGCTTAATTAATAATAATAATAATAATAAAAAAAGGACTCTACCAAATTCCCTGTAAAGTCTCTTTAGTATCTTACATCACCTTACAGGTTTTCCTAGGAAATGAGTGCATTAGAAAGTAGAAATATTATCCCTGTATCTGTTTATTTTTTCAGACTACTCCTAATCTCAATTTATCCAAATAATTATTTTTCTACTTCTGAAATATCATTTTTACCACCTAAAATACAGATAATTTCAATAGGTTTGAAACTGAGAGCTTATTAACAGACTAGAAATTTTGAAATAAAAAGAAATCCAAAAAAACTCAGAATACTGTTTGACACATTCTACATCAGCATGGCTCTACATCTGACTTCAGTTCTTCATCCTAGCCTAGAAAAAAGAGATATTTACTAGAGACAAAATTTTTAGATTTTTCTGTCCTGTTTTCTGTTTGACTCTGGTCATATGCAGAACTGGTCATGTGTTTCATAAATTACAATATCTGTTCTGTACTACAACACAACTCCCAGCTACTGTAATCCTAAGTCTATAGTTCAAGAGCTTTTTAGAGAAACAAATTCCCTCACCAGAGCTCTACAATGGTAACAGTTCAGATAGAGTGCTTCTGTGACAACTCTGCACATAAATATGATATATTTACTTACATACTCCTGATACAGACTTCTCTCTCTAGGAAGAAGGAAGACTTTCTGAAGACTTTTTCATTAGTGATGAGGTAGATTAAGTTTTGTGGTTGCTTTGTTCATTATTTTTAGGCAGTTCTGTATCATGTGACCATTATTACAAGACAAAAAAGTCAGGAAAACAAATTCAGCTGAAACCAATCCCCATAATTAGATTTACATTAGAGGAAACTGCATTCCTTCAGTGAGAGCGGTCATAGGATAAGTGACCTAAACTAAAGCACTTATTACAGAACAGAAAAGACCAACTTTCTTTTGAAATAAATCCACTCAGAAGAAAAATGACAGAGTGCAAAGTTACATATATTTGCATAGCTCTGCCCAGAGGAGATGAACAGCATAATATACTGTGCTCTTTCTATGACCTCTCATACACAATTCAACGTTCAGTTTTGAGCAGCCTGAGAAGCCAAAAAATAAATACATCCTCAGCCAATTATACTTGGTTGGCCAGCCTGTAGGCAATAAAAAAACAACATCTGGTACTCTAGAAACCTATATTTTATACCAGATTTTTATTTTTCAGCATTAACACAATGAAGCAAAATTATAGGTTTTTAATCTCTCACAAAACAGACAATGATTAGATAAAAATCAAGGTTCCTTTGCCGAGAACTTGCAGCAGTGCAGAGATTGCAGCTGCTGGACATTCTGAGCTAATTACTGGCCCAGTGAGAGACATTTACCTAAAGCCAGTGAGGGGAAATTTTAGGCACAGGGCTCACAGAGAAAGACTGGAGGTTTGGATACCAACCTGGGTTATGCTTAACAGTAGCTATGAAGCTTAATGTCTTTGGAAAACCATAGGCATTTAGGCAAAATATACTTTTAAGGATCTGAGCCATTTTTCCTTAAGTCAGGAAAAGTAACAGAAATGCTCCAGATGCCCCCCAAAAAAAAGGCAATCTGTTCCACTAGGACACAAAGTTGCCCTACTGATGTATGCCCATCTGACTCCGTGAGGTGGAGCAGCAGTGACTGTGAGAGCCTGCTAACCAGGTTAATCTCCCAGCCTCTCAAGTGATTTACCTATACCTGTTTTCCCAGTTCTATTTGGAAGTTGACAATGAATGGACTATCAACAATCTACTGAATTAAAAGCATCTTTAACAGTATCACAGAATCTGTTTTAACAACTTCCTAGGAATCATTCAGAATTACACAACTATTAAAATGCTCGAGACTGCTTCTTCATAGCACCCTGTACCTTTGCAAATTTAAATTATCTAGACAGTCTTCACAAATATAATCACTGAACTCTGAATAGAATTTTCTACTTATTTCCAAAAGGGACACTTTTCTAATTATGGCTGTCACATTAGGAGAGTATCCCACCAATTTGCAGTCCTTTCAAAGGAAGGGCAGTCACTCTAAAATAATGCAGTACACATCAAGCATCATTTGTAGGGATAATAAGACTCAAAATCCTCATGGAATTTTTGGTTTTTGTTATGAAATAAAGTGCCCTTTTTTTCAGCACATTGGACAATTAACTGTAAAAATCATAGATGATTTATAATCGACTCTATCTCTTCAGTCAATTACAGGAAGTATCTCTGTTACAATGAAAGAACATGTCCAGATCATTAAGCCCTAAACCACTAGGTAAGATCATCTGTGATAAAGTTTAATAATATATTAATGACTAATTTATTTCCCATATGAGGGAATTTCAAAAAATTTTACTTGTTGTAAAATCTCATTTTTGTTGTAAAACCTCAATAACAACTGTTATCCCTAACAAACCTCAGTTGTAAACCCAATTAGGTATTGATAACAAAATCCACTCAATTATACTGTTTTGTCATTCTGACATATATAATTAGGCTCATCACATTCGTGCTAGCAGAGTTTAAAAAGACAGCTAAATGACTGTTAAATCTCAGTGGGACAGAATTCAAGTTTCCATAAACTCCAGTGAATGTTACTTGTCTGAGATGTTCAAGAACCCCTGCTTCCTCAAAAGAACTCTGCAGGTATTTGAACCTGCTGAAATCAAAGGGGCTGAACACCACTTTCTACAACCTCTAAGGTCATAGCTTTTGAATGTAACTCTCAGTGTAAAATCTGGATTGGGAAATTCCTCCTGAATTACCCATCTCAAATAATAAATGCACAAAAAAAAAATTAAAAAGTGTGAACAAGTAACATATGCAGGAAAAACCTTTTCCCAGTTGACAGGATATTTGTAATCTTTCACAGCCTCATGCAAGCAGTGGAATGCTATTTCATAAACCCACCAGATTACAGTACTATGTAACTGCAGCCTGGAAAAATGCAATTATGCTTTATTTGTGTGAATAACAGAGTATCTGTAAATAAATTTTTGTTACAGGTTAAAATGGCAGCATGTGTAGAGTTCTCTCTTTCCCTTGGGAGGGAGCTCAGCAAACCAGGGCCCCTGGGTCACGCCCATCCCTGGCTGTCCCTGAGTCTCCCACCTGCAGGTAGCACTTGTCCCCAGAGCTGTCACAGCACCAGTGGTCTCCAGCTCCCCCAGCCCTGCCCTGGACCCCACAGAGCTGCCCCATGAGCTGTGGGCTCCTGTCCCAGGCCAGCCCTGGTCACTGTGGGACCAGGGGAGAGCAGCCCCTGTGGCTGCCCTGCTGTGTCCCACTGGCTGGAGGGGGGATGGACTCTGGTGCCAGGCCCTGCCTCAAAAATCTCCCTGAATCCCCAGGAGCCCCCAGCTCTTGTTGCACCTTGGCACTATGCACCCATATGATAAAAAGCATCCACTGCATTTTGATTTATAATTTTTAAAAAATCACAAAGTAGTAAATATCTGCAGTACCCAGCCACACTAAATATTGACTGCTAATATTTAAAATACAAAATATGTGATATAAATGCCTCAAGTATACAACTCAAAGCTCACTTTTATTTTTTTGCATTATTCTTGCAAACTAAGCAAAACAACAGAAAAATCTGGCAAGATTGTGCATCAGTGCAATAATTTCTATATTAAATACACCAATTTAATAGTAATGCAAATCACTCTCCCATGCAGACTGGTATTAACCAATGCTGCTGAAGCACTACAGTTATTCAGCTGTTTCAGTATACCATATATATGGTTCTTTTTATTGCTTTGAGGCAGCCAGAAGTTTTACACACCTAAACCTAAAAGTAAGTGATGCTCAAAAAACACAGCAAGCAGCTCCACTTTTTTTTAACACTCTGGTCCAATATTAAGCAAAAAAATTAAAAACACCTAAATGGAACAGATTCAAGACGAAAAAAGAAAATACTTTTGCAAAAAGACTACAATACACACATTTTTTTCTGAGAAAGCTTGGTGAAAAGAGGAAAACTTGTTAAGTATCCTGTTATCTCCTTAGCTATCTCATGAATAGTTTCCACACCATAAAATTTACAGTGCTTATTTGCCTGTAGCTGAAATCAGAAGTTTCAGCTTCACTTAATGTCACACAGACTTGGCATTAAACCTTCCTGCCTGGTACACAGGTTATCATTTTCTTATTTGTTAACACTAATTTGCTCCCATCTCCCATCTCCAAAGTTGCTTAAAAGCTTTATAAAACAGACTTCTTCATGAATCTGTGTGGATCTGTGTGTTCCTATGTTTGAACAAGAAAAGATACTGAAATCTCTTATGAGAATTTCCTCATAATCTGCTGCAAAAGCCATCTCAAAGTTTCAAAAGAAACACCTTTTCAGCCTAGTATCAAACAGTAAGGTGGATATCACTCTGCTGTTCCCTTTCAAAGGCTAACATACACCTTAACAGAGTTCAGTATCAAGAAATTAGAATAATGTGCACCATGGTGTCTGGCCAGTTTGTGTTTTCTTTAGTGACAGTGGAAATGAATGAATGACCAGATAGATTAAAGTATGGGCTAAGTCTGAGAAACTTTAAAACGTAAAGAAACTGAAAGGAAATCATCTGATAAACAGCAAATTTAAGTGACTGACCTAAAGCTTCATGGGGAAGCTTCAGAGGCAAACCTAAGTACTCCTGAGCTTTTCCTAATCACAGACAAGAGTATTTTTTTACAAGACTCATTTCTTCCCTGTGCACTTACATCCCATTTACAGATTCCCAAGCATACAGTCTCAAATTTTTCATTTTGAATTTAAACTACTTCTGCAGACTGAATTAATAGAAACAAATGTGAATATTATTCCTCACTGCTCTCTTCAAATTCCTAAGCAGGTAGTTTGAAGCACAAGATTACATTATCTGTAACTTTCTAAAATTCTACATGCACTATTATCCCACCAGCACAAGTTATAACTCTCAAAGAAAGCTGCTCTTTCAAAACATGGCTCTTATAGCTTCTAATTTTAAAAAAGTAAGTTTTAAAATAAGGTTCCTGTCTTGTTACAATCCCTTTCAAAATGAGTATTAACTCAAAAACTAAATAAAAATGATACAACAGTTGTCAGCATTGGAGGGGGAGGTTTACAGATATAACATGTGAGAGATGTAGGCTTCAGACTAAGACCTTTCTCCATCAAAAAAAAATGAACAGCCTCACTGTCTTCAGCTTCAATTTGAGGGAGACAGGAGACAGCTAAGAACAAGAAAAGCCCATGTGGAATCTACAAAGGCAATTGTTCATCTTTGACTGAATGCAGTTGTAAGATTACTCTCAATTTTCCTGAAATGTTTCCACCAGCTGAGTGACCCTGAACAAAGAAAGTAAAAAATTATCTGCAGCAGGTTGTCTCCTCGCTCCTTGATGCAATTGCTCCTCAGTCCTAAGAAATTAAGCTTAGCTTTGGCAAATAGTTTTCAAGTTTTTTATTGAAAATAAGCATGGCAACAACCTCCCTCTGTTCGAAATAGGAAAAAAATACACGTTTCTCAGTTTTTCAGAGGAGAGAGTAAATTATAAACAAAAAGAGACATCTTCTATAGAGGACATTAATACAAATGAAGAATTTCATCATTTGGGAGCATTCCTACCAACAAAAAAAAAAACCCAAAAAACAGTAAACTGCTCTGTTTACTCACAGTTTTTAAACTGTCTTTAAAGATAAAAGAGTAAATTGCTCTGTAGAAATTTCCATAACTTTTTGACCTGGTGAATAACACTGCAGAAGTATGAAACTTTGTTAAATTAAACTTCTTGTTACATTTTGAGAGGTAAAATGACAGCTTGCTTCAATCAGTTGAAAATTAACTCCAGCAAAATGCCACAAGGCAAGAGTTTAGAGACCATCCTGTGTGTTATTCTCAATGTACTCCAACCACTTGGCTGAAGCTGCAAAGCTTTCAACTGCAGTGAATCTTTCTGGTCACTTTCTTTTGCTTCCATGTGCTCAGTACTACTGAACACCTCATAGCTGCTAAATGACAAATAAGGTTGTCAGTTCCTACTCTGCCTAAAATGTGGAAAGAACTGTAAGGTACTGCTGTAGTTCACTCAACTCCAGAATAGCCAAATGTGATAGAATAAGCTTTGAAAGATCTCCATACAAAGCTTAGTAAGAAATGGCCTTATGCAGCTCCTGGAGGTCCTAAAGGCCAATTATCTCTGAAATCCCAAACAGAATAATAATTAGATTTCCCAGCCAAAAAGTTTGTTTATGCCATGGTAGTAGTAGAAAAGACATTAGACTTTGGCTCAAAAATAAAGCCACTCATGTCAAATGCAGTGTAATAATTACTTTTGGAGACAAGGGGTTAGGAGGCCAAACTGCTCTGCTTAGATGGGAGTGAGCACAGAAAGCTCCTGAAATAATTTGCTGGAAGTTTCTCAGGTTCAAAGTATAAATCAGGTTCAAAGTATCTAAATATTGGCAATTTATATGGGCATATAGGCTGAGCTAACTTTTTTAGCTTAAAAAGAGGAAACATTTGAATTTAAACTACAGAACAAGAACTAATTAAATAGAAGCATGGGCTCATTTTTTCTAAATACTTTGCTTTTAAAAAAAGAATTAATTAGATCAAGCCACATCATAGTATTTTCTCATCTTTTTTTTCTTGCAAGCTATGAACAGAGACAAACATAAAGTTGGAACTAGAATGTTTCTGGAAGGCAGAATAGTCACCATGTGTCCTTTCACTAAAACAGAAGAGAAATGGGCACATATAACATTTTACACCTACATGAAATACTGATGAATCTTACATCTCATAAAAAAGACAAAAACCCATATATGTGGACATTGTTCTAAAGTAATCCTTATCAAAAGCAGACTGTGGATGGCTAGCCAGAGTCCTAGCTGCTCCTCTTTCATCATATTTATATAAGGAAGAAGAATTCAGTGAGATAGATAATGGTAAGTAACATATCATACTCACACTGGTTTTGCTGTTTGGAGTGTTTAGCAATTAACTGTTTTCATTTTTAATAGATTGCTTTGACTTACTAAACTACAGAGCAAATTTTTTTTTTCTGATTCCTTTGACAACAAAAACCAGAAAAACACCCAAAACTTCCTTTTCATTTCAGCTGTAATGTTTTATGCTAGCTAAAGGTGATTTTTTTTTTCTTTTTAAATAGGCAGGTTCAAGGCAGAAGACTTTTTATAAATGAAAAGTATAAGCATTTCATTAAGATGTTAAAAAAATGTTTCAATGTGTGTAAAGAAATGTCTTTAATTTTTCTCATTTTTTTTCTTCCCAAAACAATAACCTAGTCATGACAATCTCTGAAAAATAGGTCTGGCTGTCAAAATAGTAATTTTTAGATAATAATTTCTTTCTTCACAAAAAGAAGCCTCTGATGAGGCTGTTGTAATAAATTTTTCCAAAGTATTCCTCTAAAACTGTGGCATGAAAGACTGAAAATATTTTAAAGAGTTTCTCTTTCATGGAAAATGCAATGTATGATTTTAAAAAAAAGTTTTAGATGACTAAGAACATTTTACAGTTTGATTATGCAATGACATTAATTTTGTAATTTTTTTAAAAAAAAGGTCACCAGAAGGTTTTCTGCAGAAGCACTTGAATTTTAATAGAAATTCTTGGTTATCAGATTTGTTATTACTATAAGAACTGGGCATGCTCAGCCATTGGTGCTTTATCTATATATCTTGTAAACCCATTCTTAAAAGTGATTAAAAGTCTTCTCAACAAGTGTGTATGTTATGAAAAAAAGTTCTTTTCAGAAGGCACGAGCTGCAGACGTTTTTTGGGAAAGTTTGGGAAAAAAAGAACCACAAGTCTCCAACAGAGACAAATATGGATTTTACTAATAAAAATTAAAAGAAGGATCCTGAGGGATACTATGGCTACAACAAATTATATAGCTTGTATTAATACATTACAAAATTGCCACCCTGTCAGGAAAACAAATATATTACTTAACTTCAGCATGTAGAGCATTATCCTTTTCAAAACAGATGATGTCACAAACCATTTGAAATTCTCCTAAGGTATAACCTTCCATGTAAATGTTCTAATAACATCTAGTCTGACTTTGACTTATGTCACAGTTCTTCATACACAGCACACTTCATACTCACAAAACAACTCCTTTCTGGAGGACGATGCACAACAATCATGAGTCACAACTGACTCATGGAAAAAGACAAGGTAGGCAGGTTATTTTCTTACTCAAGGATATGTTCTGTGCAAAAAGTGACAACAGAAGAATTTTGCAAGGACAATCTAAAATGTGCTCTTACTCTTCTCAGAAGCAGGACTGTTAAGAGAACCCCAAAAGTATTTTTTATTCATTAGTATGATCATCTTTTAATTCTTCCTCCTTACTTGCATTTATGAGCCCACTAAAAGTAACTTAATACTGAATGCTGTCACATCTGTTTTCAGATTTTTAAGTGCATCTGTATCAATAGCTTGTAATTAACTAATATAATGTAGGTTTTCTTACATTTTTTTAAATTTCTTGCATTCAAACAAGTCATTCACGTACATGACTGGCATACAAATATCTAAATCCTTTTTTTCTTGTGGCTGATTTTTAATATGTGTTAGGTCTTCATGGAGGCAAGGATGTCAGCTGGTGATGTCTTAAGTGACAGATTTTTTAAAAACCCTAAAAAACCAAAGTACGTGGAAGAGGCTCAAAAGTGACTAAATCAGTTTTGGAACACAAACACTTCTATTTTAGGATTAGCACATAACCTGAAGTTTAAAATCTGCCCTCAGCTGCAGATGACAGAAGTCTGAGAAAGCGTTCTAGAGTTCAATATAGGCCTTGTCCTTTTCTACCTCTTTTCATTAAGCCCTAGCTTTAATAATTCTTTGTGAGCAGCTGGTATGTGTACACTCTGGAAACCAATTTATGGGGTTCTGAACTTGGAAACACTTGCTTATATGTTATGCCTGAGGTCATTCTCCCATCCATGGAAATTTGAATGAAGAATTGTAAAGATGTACCAGTTCGTAATGCATAAGCCTAGAAAATTTCTGCTTTACATTTAGTTCAGTGCCATATGAATAGTTTTTGTTTACTTACACAACCAGTGAGAAAGAAAGATTTTATTCTCATCTGGATGCCATCTTTAAAATAGAACTAAAACCATCTGTAAGTGTAAAATCTTTCTTTTTTTTTTTAACTATGGGTAGAAGAAACACTTTTGTGACTATTTTAAAGGGACTCCTAGTGCATCATTAACACCATGCCAATTAGGTAGCAAGGTTATTTTGAAAACAGAGAGGTCATGGTGTAGGACTCAAAAATGCAGTAGAGGATTAGGACAAGCAGCATTTCAAACATTTCATGTCTATCTGCTAATATTCTTCTAGAAGATAAATACTTTATGGTTTTTTCTGTCCAGGGCAAAAGTGATTCTATCTCTATAATGTTTGAGAATACAAATAATGACCAACAATAAAGAATTTCATTTTTCTGTATCTTCCAACATAGATCAGAACACTGAACACTGATTTTTTTATTACCTTAAATTGCAACTGATCTTCTTGTAATGCTTGCTATCATAGCATTGTAATATGGAAGTAAGAAACCAAATTATTATGGATTCATAAAACCAGAAAATAACTATTAGTGCGTGGTTCAGATTCAAGCATGACTATATTAAGGAGAATTGCATCCAGCTGAAATAGTGCAATCAGAAATTTTATGAAAAATGTACACATTTTTCCCAGTCTGATTTAGGTTGAGATCATGTGTTACCATTTGGTTTGGAAGTCCAGTTATCAACTTTCATAATTAAATGTAGGCTCCCCAGCAATCTTCACTGGTACTTAGAAAGTATGCAGAGGTTTCTGTTTTGCATGAAAGTACTGCCCATACACAGTATTATTTCTGAAGACTTAATCTGAGAATTTATAAAGGCACAGTCATTCAATTTGTGAAAAACTGTGCTGCTTCTTGAAAGCATTTTTTGAAATTACAATTTTCAGTAAACAATACCTCCTCAGATCTGTCCATACAATCCAAACTTTAAGCTTCTGTAGGGAATTTATACAATATATGTGAGTTACTATTAGATTGTTGACTGTATGCTCATAACAGCATGCCACAGTTGTTGCAAGAAGTAGTAGTAGATCACCCTGAAAATCATTACAACTACAGTAAAATAAATACAGATTTCTTTCTTAATACAGTAGACTTTTAAATTTGTATTACAGCTAAGAGCCTAAGTAGAGTTACATGGAAAGGAAAATGAGCTACTGAAGGTAGCAGAGTACTCAATAAACAGAATATAGAAATGGGAAAAGTCAGTTGATTTACTCTTCACATATACAGGGTTAGAATTTTAAATGTGTTTTGGCTGCCATAGTTTATGCTAGTTTATAGCAGATACAAAGAGCAAACCAAATTACAGCACAGCATCTGAATCTGATATGAATGTGTATCAATTACTGAAGAAGAAATTCTCTATCTTAAAATTCCCCACTTTTTCTTGGAATATTTATAACATCATGATTTTACTGCTATTGAAGAATTAATTTAATGGGGACAATAATTCATGAACTTAGTGTTCACCAATTCAGAGGTATTGTCTTTACATGCTTTGACCAAAGAGATACAACAATGGGCTTATTCACCAGTTATATGAAATAACATTAATCCCTGACCTTCAAGAAATGAAAACATTGCAAATATGTTCAGCATATCTTAATGTTTTGGATTTTTATTATTTCCAATGTCAGCCTGATATTATTAAGCAGAGGAAGTAGAAAAATACAAACTTAGTAAATAATCCCCAAGTTCTTTCTCCAAAACATATTTCCCCAATTTGGGGAACACTTGTACTCATAGTGCTAAAGAAAGTGATAATGGTTTTTCTCCAGGAGATTAAAAATCTTATTTTTTTAATGCAGCAATTGTCTCAGTGTTGACTACCTGTAATGTATTTGTCTTTATGACAGGAAAAAAATACAAAAATCAGAATTTTGCATTTCATATTCAAATATTCTCATGAGTCTTATTTTGATAGTGAGAATGTCCAGGAGCACTTTTGATCACAGAATCACAGAATCAATTAGGTTGGAAAGACCCCTGATCAAATTAAGCTTATGACCAAACACCACCTTGCCAACTAGACCATGGCACAAAGCGTCAGGTCCAGCCTTTTCTTAAACAACTCCAGGAACAGTGGCTCCACAACCTTTCTGGGCACACCAACCCAATGTCTACTGACCCTTCCAGTGAGGAAATTCCTCCTGATGTCCAACCTGCCCCTCCCCCATCTCCGCGTAAGGCCATTTCCTTGTGTTGCGTCCCTGTTGCCTGGGAGAAGAGACCAATGTCCATTTGGCTACAGCCTCCTTGCTGGCAGCTGTGCTGGGCAATAAGGTCTCCCCTAAGGTTCCTCTCCTCCAGGCTAAACAACCCCAGCTCCCTCAGCCACTCCTCACAGGACTTGTGCTCCAGACCCTTCCGCAGCCTTGTTGCCCTTTTCTGGCCATTCTCCAGCACCTCAATGCCTTTCTTGCAGTGATGGGCTCAGAACCAGACACAGGACTCAAGGTGTGGCCTCACCAGTGCCAAGTACAGGGACACATTCCCTGCCCAGGTCCTGCTGGCCGCACTGTTCCTGATCCAGGCCAGGATGCCATTGGCCTTCTCGGCCACCTGGGCACACACTGGCTCATGTTCAGCCACTGTCACCAGCACTGCCAGGTCTCTTTCTGTCCCCTTGCTCAACTTGCTCCTTAACTATTTGCTCTTTAAAGACTAGTTCTATCACTGAAATAAGTGGAAACCCTCCATAGTGATTTTCCTAGCCCTCTGGCCTAGGGCTTTACTTCCTGTGCAAATTGACTTTGGCTCCCCCCCTTCTTAGAGAATTCTGTCCCTGTGGTACAGAAGTATGGTTTATCTTCTTATGCATTACCATCTCCTAACTGCTCCTTCCCTTTACTTATCTCTATGTTCCCTTCTGCTTAGAGTATCATTAAAAAAAAATCCAATGCAGGAAAAAGCCAAATCTGTAATTTTGGTTGCTTCGTATTTTCAAATAAACAAACCTACAACAAAGAACCTAACTGTAAGTCTCCAAGATTTATTTAATATTTTCTGTTTTGACAGATGACTGGCTGTCATAACAAATCAACTGTCACAGTATAATTGGGATGTTTTTAGAATTCATGCATGGTAAAGAATGCAGTTCACCAACAATAATTAAAAGAAAAAAAGCCTATAATCTTATCCTAAATAGGAAAAAAATTAAGGATAAGAAGATATAGTCAGCAAATGATGATTTGGAACAGATTCTTAAGTAGACTATGGAAAGGTTACATTACATTAAATAATGTAACTAAACATTACACTAAATAATGTATCTAAAGGCTACATTACACTAAATAATGGCCATTAACTTCTATATGTAGAAGTTTAGATTCCTGGGGATCATATGAAGGATACATAGTCATCAATAAAAACAAACCTATTTCTTCAGAGTCAACAGGAAAACTCTACACACTTCAATAAGAACTAAATTATCCCTACTTTTAAAATAAAAACAAAAAAGCCCCTAAAATAATTTTATGGTTTTGAGTGAATACTCATTATGGGAAACTATTCATTAAGATAAAAGATAGCCTGAATAAGACACTTCTTAAATACTACTTCTTAAATATTCTGCATTTCCTTTGCTTTTCATAGAGAACTTAAAAAGATGGGAATATGTTTTCAAGATGTTCTTGGATGATGTGTCAGCCTCTGCCCTCCACTTTGAGGGACATGAGCAAAAAGTAAGCTATCAAATTTAAGCTTTATAAAATTGCACTATTTTTCCCAGCTTTTCCTCACTGTGTAACAACATAGAATAGTTCAGTTAGAAGGAACCTCCAATAATCATCTAGTTCTAATGCCTGACCACTTCATGGCTGACAAAGTTAAATCACATTGTTGAAACCATTGTCCAAATGCTTCTTAAATGCTGAGAGGCATGACTATAGCTGTTATGAAAACTAGGGGGAACAACCCATGACTATGGCTGTTATTGAAACTACAGTGTCTATAATTTTAATGGCAACAGCTTAGTATGTAGAGACTTGGATAACCATCTGTGCTCTATTCTGTTGACCAGCACCATTATATTTTTTCCTCATATTCATTGGTGTGTCTTTCTAAACCTTCAGATAATGAGCCATCAATAGTTAATGAAACAGTTGATGTACCTGGTTCAAGCTCAAATAATTGATATCAATGTTTATGAAGCAGATACAGAGTGAACTGGGAGTACATAGTCTTGTTATTGCTTCAGGCATTCACCACGTGTTCTTCCTCCTCTAAATATTTAAGTTTCTGTCTTTTTTCCCCATATCCCATTTTATTCCTCTGCTGGATTGCCACATCAGTCTTCTTCAGTCATCAAGTATTTATTAAGTCCAAAGCTTTAAAGATATAATTTTTTACATCTTTATTTCCTGCTTTATCTCCTATATCTTTATATCTCCTGCTTATAATTATTTGTGATACGTTACTGAATACACAGAACTTCACAACAGCAAGGAAACAAACTCATACTTGAAAAGAATTCAAGTTGTTACCTGTATGTATAATTATACATTTAACTGTGCTCTGTTTGGAATATGATGGTGGTTTAAAAAAAAAAGTAGTCTAGAGAGGACCTAGCTAATGTAGTGTCTTACACCACAGATACTGTCAATCTGTCTTTTATCAGATAATATTAGTCAGGAGTCATCCACCAGAATAAAATTGGTATTTAACACTATGAAAACAACTTTCATTCAATTTTACGTGGAAAAAAGAACTGCCATGTGCTGTTATGTCACATGTTCTGTTACTGAGGAAGGAAAACCTTAAATTTATCCTAAACATTTGTTAGGTTGGACACAACTAATACTTCAGCACTGTGTTGTACTTAAACTAGTGCAACTTCATAATGCCAAGTTTTCTTTGATTTCCAGATGCTCTGTCTCCCCTCTATACATTTAAATCCTGCAAAAACATGTGTTTCCATATTTACTCTATTAGAACTAAGAGTTAAGGTTAGTATCTGATTTTTTGCATACATCTCAATATGTTTCCCTCCATGTTAACATCTTGAGACAAAGGGCTAAAATAATTAGCAAAAAAAAATCATTCCAATTTGTTTAAGAAAATGTTTCTGTTATTTAGCAATCTAAACTGATTTTGGCAGTCACAAACACTTGCTACTTGTATTGATTTTAGTGGGAACTGCATGGATTCAGAACACTTGAAAATTTAGTAGCCCACAAAACTATAAAACACAGGAAATTCAGAGATAGAAACATGTTTGTTTCTATCTCTGAATCACTGGGTCAAGCTTTAGTTTTTACACATGAATAAAGAGTGTATCACTGGATTTTTGTGACATAAAACTTGGAACTTTCCCCTCAGATACATTTCACTCAGATCTCCATTTCACTACTTGGAATCTTTGAATTATCCCCTGGAAATTTGAAAAAAATGCATAATCTTGCAAGATGTAAAAAAAAAAAAAAAAAAAAAAAATAGATGGAGAACTTACAGAAGTCCTTCACACAAGAGGATGTTTTTAGAACCTCAGCAAAAGTACTGATTATTCATTCAAATATACAGGATGCCATTGGTACTCTATGTTCTTCAGCACAGCCAGAAAGAAATAAAGAGTGAAAAGAAGCCATCATTCCATCTTCATCATAAGAACAAGAACTGTTTTGAGAACAATACTCTGGGTCAAGCTATTATTTTCACCCAAACAGCAAATGGCCAATCTTAAATAAACAAAGTCTATTTAAATTATTGCTGTTTAAATCTGTGTATTTATTTCTGTCAGGCTATTTTATTTTTGTATCTATACATGTATCTGTGCCATGCCAATATTTTCTATCCATGTACTATATGCACACACATCTAAAGCTGAAAAACAACCTCAGAATAAGGCCCTACTGACTTACTCTTGTCTCCCTATACCCCTCTTGTCTCTGGCAGTAAAAAATTCATTGCTCACTATATTGGAAGAAACTGCAAGTCTATCAACAAAATTCTCCAATCAGAAACCTATTAAAGGTTAACATTGATCAAATTACATAAACTGGTTCAATAAAACAAGGTCATTACGTTTCCCTCTTTGGATTTTCCCTTCTATCATGCCTCCAGTAAGCATTTCTAAAGGAGTGCTATCTTATTAGATCAAATAAACCTTAATGATTACCACTATATTTCTATTACTGATTTTATTACTGAATTATTGTAGCTAACAATTACAATTTAGTTGAAATCTATGGAGTACCAGAGGACATAAAAAGATTCATTTTAGTATTGCAGTTCCACACTCCAAACAATTCTACCATCTATATCCATAAAGATTTGCAAACAGTGTTGACAATAATATCTACTGCAGAGAAAAAACATATTTTTGCAGCATTCAAAAGAATTTAAACTCAGCTAGAACTAGAAACCAGAGAGATTCACTCAAATCACAACACACTGAAACTTGCTGGAAATAAACAAAATAAGTTCTAAAAAAAGAAAGAAAATAGAGTTCCAATGGTGTCTTTCAGTATAAATAATTCTCCACCAAAGAATAACATATCTAGACTGCTTTAGTTCTAAAAGGTCTGTTTTAAAGATGGGAGGTTTTATACCCATGTGTAGAAGAATTCAACCCATATAAGTTAAGCTGCTAAAAGCCATGCAAACTACACATGGTGCTCCAGCCACACCATCCCGAGTTGCAGAAGGCAAAGGCATGGACTGGGAGAATGCAGAAGCACTCACTGAAGAGCAGGCTTGAGATCATGTACATCTAAGGACCCTAAAGGAGTACAAGTCCATAGCACCTGATGAGATGCATCCACGAGTCCTGAGGGAACTGACGGATGAAGTGCCTAAGCCATTATCCATCATATTTGTGAAGTTGTTTCAGCCCTGTGAAGTTCCCACTGACTGGAAAAGAAGAAATGTAACCCTAATTTTTAAGAAGGGTAAGAAGGAAGATGTAGGCAACTTAAGGCCAGTCAGTTTCACCTCAGTGACCAGCAAGATCATGGAGCAGATCCTCCTGGAAACTATGCTAAGGCATATGGAAAATAATGAGTTGACTGCTGACAGCCAATAGTACTAAAAAAGATGTATCATAGGGGCAGGTTCCAATAATCAATACATGAAAAGACTTACAGTCACTAAAAAATAAAATCTGCTACCACAAATGATCAGTAAAATCAGGACTTTCTGGTAATGTAATCCTGAAGAGACAATGAACACAAATGGAAACACAGGAGGTTCTTCCTGAACATCAGGAAACATTTTTTACTTTTTACAGTAAGGGTGACTGAGCACTGGCACAGGTTGGCCAGAGAGGCTGTGGAGTCTACCCTCAGAGATATTTAAAAGCCATCTGGACACAGTCCTGGGCAGCCTGTTCTTAGTAACCCTGCTGCAGCAGAAAAACTAGACAAGGTGACCTCCTGAGGTCCTTCCCTACCTCAACTACTCAGTGAATAATCATTTCTAAGTAAATCACTGAACAAGTACATTATTAATGAACAAAATAAACTTGACCAGAGAGTGATAAGTTATTAACATCTCCATATAAATAATACCTTTCACACCTTGAAACTTATTCATGAAAGGCTAAAAGAAGCAATAAAATAACCAAATACCAAGACCATTCAGTATTGTTTATCAGAATGCATTTACAACTCTTATGATTCTATGTGTCACTCGAAGTCTTACAATGATGTATGCTGTATTTTTCCAGTTTGTTTACAAGGTAACTAATCAAGGTGATGTTTTCCAGACTATCTAGCTTAGAGAAGATTATGGTTAAATTTGCTTGAGAAAGTTGTAACTGAACATTTTCTTCTTTCTGACACTCAAAAAAGGAGTTAGAGTTCCTAACATTTTTAGCAGAAGACTTTCTTATGCTGCAGTAAATGACCTAATTTTACTCCAATGAAATAAAAACAAATTATTAAGTATTTAGATCTTATGCTTCCTCATTACAGAGTAGTTCATTCTATTTAGCAATTATTTTTTCTGGATTTAAGAGTCATGACCTAAATGCAATAAATTCCTCTTGTTGGGGATTATGCAGTGCAGATCCAGAAACACTTTCCTTAGAAGTTTCCACTTCCACTTTCCAGCTTTGAGAAGAATAAACAAGATCACTTGTGAACTAGATTCTGAATATCTCCAGAATCAAGTCTGAAATAAAGAACCTGAAGAGGTGTTCTGATTCCAGTTCATAGCTTAAGCAAAGGTATTTTGACAGGTATATAATGCCTTTTATACCAGCCTCATCTTTAAAACAGTTTTGGGTTTTCACCGTGTCTTTATCTAATAAAGATGCCATTCCTTCATAATGCAAGACCTTCTTTTGATGAATGACCTATCTTTATTCATGGTGCCCTATAATAATTTATTCCTTCATCAACATTATTTTTTGGCTTAAAACATTTCTTTCATCTTCACTTGTTCATTCCATCTTCCTGTCTCTCCAAGAAAATCTATGAAATCAGTCATAGTCCCTCTCAAGACAGTTTCCCCCATAAATAAGAAATCTTCAATTAGTCTTTTCAGACAGAAAATGTTACTTCCTCCTTCCTCTAGCAGTGTTTTTCTTAATCCCTTCCAATTTGAGGTTGACTCTCAATCACTACTAAGACAAAACTCAGACAAATAAGGTCCAAACCACCCCTTGGTCTAACTGCAATTAATATTTACCTACTTCCAACAGAAGTCTCTTACATAACACTTTTCAAAATGGTACTTTCCATTTTTAACAGCCACCTCCCACTGGCTGCCTACCACCATTGCAAACCATATATTATCCCTCTTAACTACTGCTACCTCAAAGGTCATGAATTTTTTTATTACCTGCTAGATATAAGGCACTCACCCTTTTACCATGCACTACCATCCCACCTCTGTTACTCTTGTTCTTGTGAATTATAATATTCTCTTAGTTCAAAATTCAACTCAAGTTTGTGTCATCTGAAATTTCCACTAGCATGCTTCTTCTTATGCTCAAATTAATAAAAACTTACCTCAAAATACATTAACTACTACTACTCTCCTTCCATCCTGTCAGTCTACTGTAAGTGAAAATTTTTCCTCTCTCTCTTTTATTACTGACCTTATTAATTATATTAATTATATTAATTAATTTATTATATTGCTTTTCCTTACACACCTCCCATCTATTAGTAATTTAATGTGGTGACTTCAAAAGATATCATTTTAGGGATACTGTAGTTCCCCAATCTATAAAGTCTGGTACGGAAGAGTCATGTTGAGTTACTTTGTATAAAGATAACTTTGATAAACCCTTGTCATTATTTAACCCTTGTCATTATTAAACCCTTGTCATTAGCTTTTTGACATATCATTAGATTTTCCTCCAAAACAAGATTAAATTCTTCCCTGTTATTTTATTTAGACTAGCCGATCTGTGATTTTCTGCTCACTGTTCCCCTCCTTCCTCAAACATAACTGTTCAGTTACATGCAGATGTTCATAAAGTTAAAACTGCCAATCTAATGGAAATAAAATTTATTTCAATGATAGCACTTAGCACGACAACTATATTTCTGTAACTCAGATTTGAAAGACATCGTTAATTGTACATTGTTCTGTTGCAGTGCAGACCGATATAAAATCTTAGACATTTACAGTCATTGGCTACAGCCTTAACAGCTGTAACAGCATTTACTAATAACACATGCTTCCTATTTAATGTTATTTATGATCTCCTATTTCCCATCAGACAAGATTTTTCAATGGCTGAGTTTTCATGCAAGCTCTTTTTGTGCAGGTTCTATTTATTACAAATGTAATGATTTTTCCAGAACGTATTTTTCTCTCTAAACAGTTAAACAGACAATAAGCAAAAACATGTCCTAACAAAAATGCTTTGGAATATAACTGTGTCAGTACAGTTTCTATGCATAAAGAACCACATAAATACTAAGAAATAATGGAATTTTGAAAACCACTCGAGGGATCAAGAACTAAAAGAATAAATTCTGATAAAGCAAGACTCATTAGATGTCACATTGTAACTAAATGATAATGATCACATAGATATTGTATACTTATATATTCTCTTCCTAAATTGAGTAAAGAGAGAATTCTTCCTCTCCACTAGGTAATAAGTCCTAGGTAATATTTTGTCAGAAGGCTATAACAGGCAGTTAGCAAGGCAATCTTGCCATTCATAAAACCCTAAACCAAAAAGCTGTGAAAGTGCTACGTAGAATATCTCAAGTCCAGAACTGAAACTAAATAGTATGGCAGTGATATGAAAATCACGTCCTTGAAAGACTCTATTACTCAAATGTTATATTACTAAGCCAGCGTTCTGTACTTATAAAAAGAGAATTCTTCATAATTTAATTACTTACATGAAGACCTAGATAAGGTATTTGATGGATATAATACCTGATTCTGCTTTAAGGTGTAAGCAGTGTGTCACACAGTTTCTCAGATGGGAAACCTACATCTCTCTCAGATATAAGGATGAATGATACCTGAAACACGTTCTTAATGGCACATGGTAGACCAAAATGTTCACCTGACAAATCCATTCCTTTTAACAGGTGTATAGCTATCATTCAAAGCTACGTAGCACAATATAATTTTAACCTTTATTTCTTACTAGAAAAAAAAAACAAAATACTGTACTATTGTGATCCATTTCCTTTGAATTTATTTCTTTTAGGCTCTGTATGTCATTTATGCTGAATATTATTTTCCTTAGTTAGTCTCCAGTATTTTAGCAGGAGTTCTGGATATGCAAGACTCATTAGGGCTTAGACACCTGCTAGCGCTCAACAAAAATACCTCACTATGGGCTCAGTGGAGAGAGCCTCTGCACACTGAGCAGCACACTGAATGGGACTGCACAGACACAGAGTGTCCTCTCTTCTTTGGATTTCCAGCAGTAAATCTTTGAATAAGGGATTTATGCTGTCTTTCACTTACTCTTTCCCACTCTTCTATGTATAGACACCTGTAAATAGAAGCTCAACTGCCCACAAAAAAAGAGAAAAAAAGAAAAAAAAAACCCCAACCTTGATTTTACGGTATATCAAGATCATTGTTACTCCTTTTTGTTTGTTCCAAAACAGCTGCAGGCATTCTTATTGTCTGGAGCTAATGCTCAAGTTGCTAATGCTGTTCTTCAAATGATTACAGTCTCTGTCTCTCTCATTTTGTCCTATCCCAAGATATTTCAAAAACCTTCTGAGGTTAGCCCTTGAACAACTGCTCTTCCCTGTTCCAGAGCGCACCACTTTCCTCTTCTACCTTAAAAATTTTCTTACTTATTTCATCCTTATTGCCTCTTTATTCAAGCCACACACTATCCTAATTCCTCCCTAGGTCCTCATGGTCACATTCCCTAACACATGACAGCTGAGAGACACACAAAAAAAAAAAAAAAAAGGAGAAAATCTTATTTTTTAATCATGGTATCTTTCCAACCTCTGGCCGCATACACCAACTGAAGTAAAATCTTTCTTTGCTTTTAATTCTAGTATATTAAAAACAATTATATTTACATATATTATTGACATATAACATCACATTGGCATTTTAACTGAAGTTGTTCAGTTTTGAAGTTCCTAAAAAAGACTAGGGTAACTTCAGATAATGAGATTAGATAAATATTTAAACTTAACTGAATTAAAATATTAAGGTATCAGTTGTTTTTTGGGGGTTATGTTGCACCTTATTTAACCTACATTAGTTAGTTTTATATGTTGTTAATTGGAAGTCTCTAGAAAACATCCTCATTCTTTTTGCTTTATTTCTACCATTAGATCTTTTATTTAAATGATCCCTCACCTGTTGTAAATGCTAGAGCAACAGCCAAAAGAACCAGTAGCTACAGGCCTTCATCTTGCTCTCCTTCAAGTCACCAGCATTACTCCTACTCTTACATATGAAAAGAGGTCCCATAGAGGTCAAACCAGGTTCTTTTAATTCAATAGGAGTTCTGCAGCTGACATCAGTGGGAGCAAAATTTGGACCTCAAGGAATACATACTGCTTAGGGTTAAAGTAGGTGGTATTAAGTAAAAAATTAGTGAACTTTAACAAAAAAAGAATCTTTGTTAGCTACATACCTGAGGCAGTGCTGAGTTCAGCTGTCGCTGGAGGGAATCTCTGTCGTAGATGACATCCTGTAGGCGTTGCTGTGCCAGTGACAAGCTTTCCTGTGTCTCCCGAAGGGTATCAAGGAGACGGTCCCTTTCATCCAGCATGTTCACCATCAGCTGCTCAAAATGAGAATCCGAGTCCGAGCCACTGCTTTGGGACCCCCGCTGACTCATCGGGGTGTCCTCGTTTATCGTTGGCATCACTTCACACATCATTTCTTTAAAACAAACACAAATCAAGGAACAGCTCTTCAGTAGAGAAAACATTTGAGGATGTTTCATAGGAGGAATAACAAACTCTGTCACATGGACACAGTTAGTTGATTATTGCATTGTTCCCACTTTTAAACTTGTGTGCAATGTTAATCAGAGGGTCAATAGAGAGGGATTAAATACAGTGACTAATTCCATAGACCAAAGACTTTGAATGTGCTTCCCAAAACTAAAGAAGTCTGACTGGAAAGAGATGGAGAGTTACAGAATATTTTAAATTAATAATTTTGGAAATAATACTCTGTTAAAATAACAGAAAATACTTCCTTTGCAATTGTAGTCTCCCTTATTGTTGCTTTTCTCCCTTCTCTTACCTAATTTCATTGCTGAATTGTCGGTATTGATGTCAATAGCTGCCACTAATTGCCAGATTTTGTCTTCCTCTAGGCAATTCTACAGTACAGCTCAGGCTAACCATTGATCTAGTATCATGCTGCCTTAACAATGCCAGGTTAATCTATTTTTCTATCTAGTTATTCCCATCCTCAGGGGAAGTTATTCTCCAGTGAGCTTGTTCAGTAAGAGGTCAAGAACTAGAAACTCTGCTAATTACATCCCTATGATATCTTGTGCAAATTGAATTACCAGGAACAGAATCACTGTTGTTTGGTTCTTAAATCTGTCCTGAGCAGAGCAAATAACATCACCTACTCCCATACTTCAGCTCCAAAGCTTCTTACGTAAATCTCAAACCCTCACTTCATGTACAGTGAGAAGCTTTAGGAACCCTTGGGAGAGCTTGCTGATGTTGATTGCTTTGTCCACTGTCCAGAAGGACTTTGGGATGAGGGATGCCAGCCAGGGGAGCCCGTCTTGCCTCCAGGAACCTCTCACAACATCATGTAAGTACACTGCACTCAGCAAGGGGCCATCTCCAGTCTCCACTCAGCTCCCACCTGTGCCTAACCAGTTTGGGCTGGTCAAGTTCACAGTGAGCAAAGGGATATTAAAAAATTCAAGGCCATCTGCCACTTGCTCAGTTCAATCATAACTTTTTGGTATGCACCAAGTGGCCAGAGACCATGGTCTCTGCATGCCTTTCTCCAAGACATAAGTTAACAATCTGGATTGTCACCAAACCCTTCCTGCCTCAAAATCATCATCTCATGGGTCACACTTCTTGTCCCAGGGGATTCTCATCAGTAAAGCTTCATCATTCAAGACATTACTTGCAAATGTGCTGCAGATCAGGTTTCTGGTGTGAAGGGCACAGCATTTGCTACCCCTGCACACAGGCTGTGGCAGAGTGAGGGTGGTACAATTTTGCTGGAATGCTGGTGAGTGTGTGAGAACAGGTAGGGAAAGCTTTGTGTGGACAGCTATTGCTACCTCAGCACCTTGCATTCACACTAGATAGGAAATCTCCTAAAGTCATTATAGGGATGTGGGAAGCCATGTATGTAAGTGTTTGTGGGGTAATAAGGGAATCCATCAGTTGACAGCACTATTATCACACCTTGTCCCTCTCAGCTGTTGCATTCAGAGAAGGCAGGGGGCCATGCATTGTTCTTGTTTTGAATCCCTGGACTGCATTGTTCTGACAGCACAAGTAACAAACTTGGGCTATGACTAAGACAACAAAGAAGGCAGGGAATGGGTGGGCAGTTCCTGGTGTAGGCAGATGCTATTTGGAAGTTTTCTCCCACAGCTCACAGCCCCAGGAGAATCTTTAAAAGGTACAGCAGTTCTTGCAGTCAGCCTGGTGATGTACATTGCTTTCTGGCAGTTCAGAGATCAATGCCATTATTCCATTGGAACTGCATGCATCCTCTTCCTCCCCCACCCTGAGAGTGAAGAGAAATGCAGCAAAGCAGTCTGTTAACCTGAGCCAGATAGAAATGCTGGTAGGGTGGTACAGAAAGGGACACTTGGACTCTTGCAAGAGTAAGGAGCAGGAGATATGGGAATCCTGGATCATGATCTCACACAAATTGTTTGTGGAGGTCCATGAGGACCCCAAACAACTCAGAAGGAATCCTGGGTTCTCAGAGTGCCCCTGGGTCACCAAGCCATGAATAAAGGAACAAAATCTCAAGCAACTGCAGGTTTGCTGTGGGGCTTCCAAAGAAAAAATTTTTACAGCCTTTCACGAAAGACCTAGTATGCCATGCTGTTTGATTTACTATTACTTGTGTCTTTTTGCCTTTAGAAAAACATTTTTGTTTTCCTGTTTTAAAACTTTCTTGGCATTTATCACTCTTACATGTGCCAACGCATGGGATGCTTTCAATGTCCTGAGGCAGCCACCACTTAACACTGTTCCCAAGCACATGCTGAAGAACAGAGCTACTTCCCCAGGACCTTATTACACCTTTTACAAATTTCCTGCTTGATAGCAAGAAGGAATCAAAACACTGAGAATATTTGAAGAATTTTAAAATGAAGAAAAAAAAAAAGGAAAGAAGGCTTATCAAGAGGGACTGCAACAAAAGTTAGGGCAGGTAAAGCAGAGGAGGAACTTCACAGGAACAGAGGAGGAGTGTCAGCAAACAGACTGATCACAGCTTACTAGTATAAGATTGGAAGCTGAGGACAAATAAAAGGGCACATATGCATTTGGATCTTTATACAGGAAATGAAATATATCACAGAGTTACAAGAGTTCTTGACATTTCCTGACGGTATGTGCATGTATTAGTCAACCTCTGGCTAACCACGGGATGATGTGGTTCACACACAGGGTCAGCAGATTTAAACGTAACAGTCAGCTCCCAGCTTAGTTATCCCTGAAAGGTATTTAGTTTGCATACACCAGAAGGACACAGATGACCAAGACAACACATACAGACAGAAACAACTGAGGGATTCATGCTAAACCATAAAATAAAAATAGTACTGCAATGACCAGTTTGGTCTGATCACTAATGTGGTGATATCTTGAGTAACTTGAATTATATTTTTAAAATTTCCAGTTGGGAAAGAGGGTCATTTCTGATTTTCCTTCTATGTAATCTGAATTTTAAACCTAAATTTGGTGATTAAAAACCTCCATCACCCTAACAATTTTTAGTCTGGTTTCATAATATAATCAGCTGAACTATTTCATACAATGAAATTAGAAGGTGTCACTCTACCTACCTACTCTTCCCCACTTATCACAGACCATAAATCTGTGTTAAGCTCAAGTATATTTTATACAGGAAGGAATTCAATCATTAAACACTGAAAGTGAACTCTCTAATAAATTAACCAGAATAAGCCATTCTTTTTGTGAAAAATATATTCCTTTTTCAGTTGTATTTATAGGGGAGACACAGCCACATTCAAGGCTCAAATTAAGGCTTTTGGCAGGCCCACTTCTATTACACTTCAGAACTACCATGCCATACATACTTTTGCATCTGATCTTTGAATTTACATTACTTTTGAAAAAACTCAGATACCTTTCCCTATATAAGCATGAATCAAATTTCCTGTACACAGGACAGCTCTATCCTGGCTGATATATGTACAGCTCTACAGGTCCATGCATACATAGCAGGAATTGGCTCAGATACTCAGTTCTTACTAAACATGTAGATATCAATTCAACTCAGAATTGAACTAAAGATTAATCAAGGACTGTCATTAATCTTCCTTTTTGTTCTCCATTCTTACTGCTCCAAAAACTGGCTAGGCTTAGAGAACTTGATTTTTTTAAACCATAGCTGCTATATGTGACCAAGCACATCCAAGCTGACATCTGGATATTCCTTGTTCTCAAACTGTGTTTATCAGCTTGTCATACAATTGATGGAATTTAATCGTATGCCCAGGAATGGCCCCAAAAGATCAAAGATTGGAATGAAGACTCCCAGCCCTCCACTCTTTTGAATTGGTTTTATACAGTTTAATAAACTATTAGTTTCTCATTCAACTCTGAATGCACACTGAAAATCAGATACATAAACATCTTTGAGTCTGTGCATGTATTTTAATCTCTCCACTTGGTCTGCACATTCCAGCTCCTATGTTCAGATATTTGTTATCCCAGCACAGTATCCTTTCCCTAATCTATACATTCCTATCAAAGCCCACAAGGCAATTACAGTTACATTTCTTTGATCAGTCCTACTAGTGAAAAAGAATTCAGAGCTGACACTGACAAAAAAGGGAGAATAAGCAAAGACAATCAACAATGTACATGAAGCATTAGAATCCCATCTCTGAAGTTTAAAACAGAAACCTTGAGTTGCATTGTCACAATTCTAAATTGCAAACTAACTTCTCTTAAAATTTCAGGTAATGTGACAAAATCTAAATGTGACAAAATTGGAGTGCATAAATATCTACCTTAAATTTATGAAAATTATAGTAAACACTGAATTTTCTTTTTATTTTCAAACTTCAGTGAGCAGACTCATCTTGTTTTGCACTTGGCCCAGCACTGAGCAAGGGCTTCTCACAGATGACTTCCAAAGGTCCTTTCCACATGGAATAATTCCATGGCATAGGACTCAAACAAATCAACACCAAACAAATACAAGAACCCAAAACCCCAGACTTTGCTTCTTTCCAAAGGAATGATGAATGACATTGAATTGAGTCAACTCATCTATCTGTACCCAGCCATAAGGAGGCACCTTTTCAGAGACTGAGTAAATTCCCACTGAAGGATTTTACCAAGGATTTCTTCACCAAGACTTGATACCTTAAATCCTACTTGGTTATACCAGTGGTGCCTAACCATGCATCTGGCAAGCTGCTGCAGCTCATTGTGCCACCAGAGAACTGCAGGCTTTTGCCCCAGAAAACTGCTGAGAAGAAGATGGGGGGATAATGGAAGTAGAAGGTGAATAGGTCATTAAGACCTGAACTGGTCATCAGGAGAAAGTGAAGTACAGGCCAGGTAACTACAGCAACCCACTAGTGCGTGGACAGCCACCTTGCTCTCTCAGGATATGACAGAATCACTGAATACTTAGGGTTGCAAGGAACCTCTGGAGATAACCTACTCCAACCTGAAGGCATGTTAAGTGGAACACAGGCAGTGAAGAGGGAGCTGGAATTTCTTTCCAGTGGGTGTTAAGAACTGCAAGTGGTGGATTAAACACCTCTGTCCCATATTTTCAAGACCACAGAAGTCCATGATAAGGGAATAAGCTCTCCTGTACATCATTCTGTGCAACACTTCCCATGCAGCCAGGATTGCAAAGAAGAGGAAGGAGAGGAGAGAAAGGAATAAACAAGGTGGCATATTCAACTTGAAGAGCTGACATTAATAGCTGAATGAGCACTATATACCTCTTCATTCAAAAGAAGAGAAGGAAAGCTTGTGTTCTTTGCCAGAAAAAGGCTGACTTGCCCTGTAGTAATACAACTTAACTAAAGTTATGCTTGACTGAGCTAAGCCAACAAAAGTAAGACTTTTCAAATGTTTCTTTCTTTAAATAGAAAAATAAAAGCTCCATTGATACTGAACTCACTGCTTCTATAGCACAAAGTTTATCACTTTACCCAGTATCCTGAATGTAAGTAAAGCAATCCCTCAATGAAAGATGCTTTATGTCACAAGCATTTTACTGTTAAGACATAATCATTGTTCTTTAGATCCATCCTGAGCCATGAAGCAGATATTACAATTCCCTTGGTCAGGGTGCCCCCACAGCACCCAAAACTTGCAAGGACTGCAACACATAGTGAACTTGCATAGCACCTGCCTGCAACTATCCCAAACACCCAGAGAGGTTCTGAAGGCGGAGGAGGATACTGGACAATTCCGGCTTCCCTTGAAATCTATGTAACCCATAAACACTCCCTAGAAGTAGACTTTTAAGTAATGCAATAACTTTAGAACTCTTCTAATTCAAAACAAAACCTAGACTCTTAACTTAGTAGTAGTTCTGGACCTGAGTGCTCAGGCATGACAGCTATACCCAATGGCAGCTTGAGAAGCAGGACACTGAAGCTCTGAAAACACATTATCTTTCTTGTCCATCGTGTATCTACAGCACCATCTACTAAAAAGCCTTTTCCAGGTTCACTATTTCAGTGTTTTCTCCAGTTATTTGCATTGAATCAAACCCAGAAAATGCTTAAATTCATGGAAATTCTATCATGGACTTAAGTGAGTTTGGATCACTACAGATGGTTGAAAAAGTCACTAACATAGACAAGCCATCAATCTTCTGTCATTTTCCTCCCTCCAAACAAAGGCATAAAGATCACAAATGCCTGTTATGTTATACCAGGGAGCATGCTGGTTGTTATGTGACCACTGCCTACTATATTACCAGAAATCATGAACAGGATTCCCCTCTAAACACACAACATCCAACTGGCAAAAAGCAATGGCTGCTTAAAGTAATCTGTCCTACTAGAGGGAGAAAGAATGTGGTTCACTGTGATTAAGACTTTTCAGGCTGTATGCAAAAATGTCATAGCAAATCTATAGCATTAGCTGCATTATGTCTCCATCAAGAGTGAGCTCCGTATTAGCTCAATTAGGAATTCTGCAGCTCAGTTTAAACATCCAGATAAGGGGAATGGACAAAAATTCCAGCACAGAGCACAAGATACGTCCATCCTTAAGAGCTATATAAAGCTTCTTTTCGGGAGGGACTCCATTACCAAGTTAATTGATAGCAACTCTCTTATATTAACTTCTCTCTGATTATGATCATGTATGGACCAGGTGTCAAAGTATGTCCTCAATACTGACTTTCTCTAAAACTACGTGGAATTTCTGTGGTATGTATCCTATAGAGGTGGAAAATGAAAAAGTTGTCTTCCTTCTTCTAACTGGACCCCACCCTATTTGGCATCTTCTGTTATCTCAATTGTCCAAGAGTCTTAGAATTATTTATTCCAGTGAATATTGCAACAAACACCTCTGCAATCTCCTTTAGCCTGGAAATTATTTAGCAGATGGAGTTCTTTCACTTGGGAAGCTCTGGGAGTAAGAAGACAAAAAGCCACTTGGCTTCTGCCTGACAAAGGCTCTCAGACAAGCATTCATTTTGCTCACCTTGAAGGCCACCACCTCAGATGTGAATCTAATTTTAGTCCCTCACCTTTTGATCCATAACTGGCTTTAAAAGCTTGTTTTTCATTTGCTCTTGTGTTTGATTTGCACACCACAGCTGAGGAGTCATTTCAAGTTACTTGTAATTTTTCTGCAGGAAAAAGAAGTAGAAATCTACCTACCATACATTCTAGCCTGTCCACAGTGACATCAGCTTGAAAACTCATTTCATTGGATCATTCTGGGTATTTTGCATTTACAAGCTATTTTTTCCAAATCGTTAAATAGATATAGTGACTGATAAAACCAGATCTTACTGCAATTATGTCTCTTCAGATGTCCTCAGCAGGATCGCTCTTAGGCAGTGTAATTCCAATAAGGAAAATCCTTCCTATTGTCTGAGTTGCATTACATGCATATTCCTCCTCCTAGTTAACTCCTTACCTGCCAGTCTCCACTAAACTATGATATCACCTTTAACAGAAGCATCCTGCACTCTTTCCACACAGGAGGGGTGGTCAACACAGTACCTTAGAAAAAAGACTCATTCCAACTATCTGTTCTTTATGACATCCCTCTCACCTCCTACCTCAACCACAACTAAAAAAAATAAGTTGATTTCACATTTTTCAGTCTGAAATCCCCCAACTCCCATTAGAAAAATGCATTTAAATACCACACAAGTGCTACAGCAAGAGGCAGACAGCTAGATTTTGCATTTGCATCTCATCCCCTGAGGATATTGGGGCTAAGGAAGGAATATCTAACTCAGAAATAGAAGGTTCAGTACCTAGTATCTTTTATTTCGGCGTCTGCTATTTCACTTGATCAATAACAACCGCAGTCTCCACCGGCTTCGAGCGGGGACTCACACAGCCGAGCACTCCTGGACCATCTTCCTAGAAATGGTGACACAGGCGTTGCTCCGAGGAACCCCAAGCCCCCGCACCCGTCCTCCGGCAAGTCTCGCTGCTTGGCACCTCAACATTTTCTTCGGTCACTTCGTCAGCAGCCAAGAGGAGAAGCATCCATGGGAAAAATGGCATATTACAAATTTTGCTTTGGGAAGCAGAGCTCGGTTCAGACCATTGTCGGGAGGAGGAGGGGGGGGAGCGGCTCTTAAAGCTCCAGCAGCCCCTTTCGAGCAACAGCATCTTTGCAGCTGGAGGCAAACGATCACAGGGGGAGGGGGCAGGGCGAAAGCATCTTTCCTTTATTTATTCTCTTTCTCTAAACTTAACGGAGCGGTGTGTGGCTTCCCCGGCTCTTCCATACCTCCCAGGCTAATTATGCCTCCGTGCGTGACTGAAGTCCACACGCACGCACGACTGCCTGCATGATCAAAAAGCAAACGCGGTTTTCTGCTTTACAGAGAGAAATCCTCTGCCCACGGCTCGTCGCTGCCTGGCTGGCACATCGCTGCCCGGCTGGCACCGTGCAAAGAGCCGAGCGGAGCCGGAGCGGGAGAGCCCCGGGCGGCGGTCACCCACGGCACGTGGCCGCGCCCCGGGCACCGCTGCCAGCCCCGCGTCGCCCGGGGACACCGGCACCGAGACTGGCACGGCAGCGCTACGCTACTACATCCTGTAATTTAAGGAGCTCAGGCAAACGCCACGACATCTCTTCTAACCGTAGAGCGTAATAAAACGTATCATCTGCCGTAATCCGACCGTGAGAAAGCAGGGATAAAGCCTGCCATGATCTCAATAGTCCGGGCGTGTAATTATTATCAGACACTGGGGAACGCGGGGCGCGGGCAGGAGCCCCGTGCCCGGGGCCGGAGCGCGGGGGTGGAGGCGGAGGGAGCGGCGCGGCCGTGCCGGGCTGGGCGCGCTCCTCGGCGCGGGGACTTCCCCTGGAGCCGCTGCAGTGGTTTTCACCAGTCCTTAAATAAATTCTGAAGTAATCGCGTCTGCCTCCTCTGCCTCACGCACGCGGCTCCCCAGATGCTGCTGCCGCTGCTTCGCGGCTCGCTAGGCGTTAATTCCCTCACGCCCACTCCTAAGAAAAAGCAGAAAAGAAAATAAAAAGGGGACGCCAGGGCGTGACTTGGATGTTCAGCGGCGCTGCCTCCAGCCCATACAATTCCCCTGTCCTCGGCCGTGCTGCCCCCGGGCAGCTCGGAGGGGCTGGAGGGGCTGCAGCATCCGAGCCCCCCGGGAGCTGCCGCCGCCTCCGGGGCTGCCCCCGCACAGCCCCGCAGCGCCGGCACAGGCGGCCCGAGGCGGGCGGGATGGAACCGGGCGTTGTGAATGAATGAGCCAGTACCAGCCGCCGTTTTCAGAGCCGGCTTGAAGATGTTTGTTCAGCCCTGTTTGAGGATGTGCATGTATCAACTACTGAAACTTTGTTCTTGCAAAAAAAAAAAAAAAAAAAAAAAAAAAATCAGTATTTGTTTGCATTTCTTCCACATAGAAGAAGAATTTCATCCAGGAAGGATTGACTGTGTTGCTTCAGAAGCCTGTAGTCTCTTCACGTGCTGTGGAAATGTGCTGGAGAGAGGAGGGAGTCACAGCCAGCACTATGCTGAGATTCAGTGATGCTTGCTGCTGAACTGGCTTCACAGGAGGTGTGACACCGTTTTGTGGGAAATATAAATGCACAGAGGATGCACTGTAAGGAAAATAGCTGAGAGGAGTTGTCAACATGGACATTTCAAATCCAAGTGCAAAGAAAATACTGGTGCCATGCCAGAGTGTGTTGCCAGAGCTTTCAGTGCAATGCATAGATGAAAAGAGAACAAAATAAGATAGCTCTTCCTCTCACCTCTGCCACTCTTCCAAGTGGCTTTTTGTCATTTTACTTGGTCATTTCAGACCATTATCTTGACTTAATTGTCAGCATACAAACCATTAGAGCGGTTGCCTGATAATCCTATTGTAGCTGGGGGCAAGAGCTGTCATCTATGAGATTTTTCTACTGCATGACCATCACAGATCTGAGCTTTGAGTTAGGCAAGTAAGGAAAAAGCAAGAGACTCAAAAAGCAATAGTTGAGAGCAATCATTCTCAGGAGGTACCACCCAGGCTGGCTGATGTGAACTGACTCAAAGGAGGACATATCTGATAGGGTTTTTTTACATTAATTGTTTAAGGGTTTTCTTCCCCTTTCTTTGAAATTAAAGATCAGGGTTTGCAACTTGAGACTCTCTAGAACTCACCACTTGTGGAAACCCAGAGAACCAGGAATATTTCTGTCTGCTTTGGGGTGCCCTGACCCCCAGGGGAGCACTGACTTTGACCCTCATTCATGGAGAAAGTTTCCTGGACTTCAAGATAGTCTAGAATCCACAAAAGTGTGAAATAGATTATGGAGAGCAGTGTAGGTGTATCACTTGGTGAGAAACTTAGGGTTTGGGATTTTTTAGTACGTTGTGGAAGGAAGCAGGATGGAGGACACAGGGTGTTGTCCTGGGTTTCTTCTTCATGGGTTTGGGTGGCATTTTGTAACTGGACAGAAAATTCCGCATTGAAGTCCTTTGGGATCAGTTATTGGGTTAAAAAGGAAAATAATCTACGTGTCAGCTCTTAATTGGATAGTTTAGCCTTAAAAGACCTTGTAACAAGAGATTGTGAGCCATTTTGGGCCTTCTAATGAAAAGCTGCCAAACTCACAGTAGTGAGACTGTTTTACTGATAAGAAATAATAAACACCTGAGTCTGAACATGAACTGCCATCTCAAGTGCCTTCAATCCAGACCTAGAGAAATTGATAACCACTGTTACTTTTTATAACACATCTGTATGGAAGTATCACTCTTTTCTAAATATTGATAAAGATGGGTGCTACTGATGACATCCTGCCTTTTTCCCCTTTCAAACAGCGTTTTTCTGCATAAAGTGTTTGCCAGACATGTGAGAGATCTATCCATGTTCACAGAAAGTGAGTGTTTTCAGTACTCACCTTGGAAAATATTCCTGTCCTTGTACCATGTACTGGAGGGGGCAATTATTTGCAAGCTGTATAGCAGACTGACCTCCTTCACAGCCATGTGATTTACAAATATTTGTAGAATAGTTTTGGAAGTCTATTGGCCCCTCAGCTCCTCATGCCTATCCTTCCTACTGACTTTCAATCATTAAAGCAAAAACCCAGCGCAGAAAGATTATTATTGCTGCTCAAGGTATTGGCATTGCTACCTGTACTGGCTGACCTCTGCCCTTCTCTTCTCCAATGCAGACTCACAGATGAGTAAATGGCTGCAGTACCCTGTGTCACAGCGCTGAGGTTACTGCAGAGTGCAGGAGCTGCCAATTATCACCTGTGCTTTGTGGCACCAATTTAAGCAGGAGCCTCCTTCTCTTCAAGCATGTAGGGGTATGAGGTCAATAAGATGGAAGAAGAAGGGAAAACTAAAGAATGAGAAGTGAAGAACTGTGAAAAAGCCACAAAAGCTGGGATGGAGAAAGATATTTGGGCTTGGTAATAATAAAGAAATTCTCCCTACAGTAAGGGACATCTTTTGGCAAATCCTAAGTGGAGGGTTTTGATCAAGAGCATATAAGCATAATAACATGTTCCATGGAAGCTTTAGTAGTGAAAGGTATTTCGTTTACTATTTAATGATGAGCTTAAAAACCCCTTGAATGGAATTTGACCATTAGCTCTCCAAAACATAGTTTTGCTTATCTAAGCTCCAAGCATTATATTAATTCTTGTATCTATTATCTATATCTATTTTATTATATTAATTCTAATTATTCAATTAATTACCCCAGAAGTATGAAAAGCCCAGTTGCTCTGTGAGGCTCTGTATATGTGTATATATGTATTGGCATCAGGTGTTTGAGTAACTGGGACTTACAGCTGATAAAGTAAGTGGGTGAACACTTTATCAGCTGTAGGAAGAGTAGGTAGGAAGAGTACAGTGAGACTGTATTCTTTGTTACCTTAGGAAGTCCTCCTTACCATTTGCCAGGTTACTTTTAAAAAATATATAATCTTATGTCAGAAAGACACATCTGAAAGCTGTTTTCCCTCCCTCTGACAGTGTTGCCATGGGGCTTTCTCATTTGCTGTCTCCAACAAAGTGGAGAATAATGAAGTCCTTTCCTATGAACGGGGTAAAAGAGGACACCACCATGCTCTTGAGGAATAACTGATCATAGAGGGAGGTGAACACCAACTTGGAAAAGATTTGCTGTTACCTTGAAAATGCAGGGCAAACTGAGGAGCAAGTAATGGTGGCAAACTTATGTGAGTCAAGTCAACACAGTAAATGGAAAGTGATTCCTGAATCATACTAATGATGCACCATTTCAAATTTTAAAGCCTTTTAATAGGTACTACAGCATGTTGAAGGCCTGAATAAGGTTCCTATATTTAAATGGAGAAAGGAAGATATGTCTTAGAAATGTTACAAAGGAAGAAAAGAAAAGCCAAAACAAAAAAAAAACAATGTTTAGAGCTACTTTTCCCTTGATAAAGAAGCCATAAAAGACTAAGAGAGAAGCACAAAAAAATAAAGTTCATGAGATCTTGGCTAAGACTGGGAAAAATGTAATATTGTGTAAATAAATTACATTCCAATATAATTTGAGTTGTACTTTACAATTACAATTACATTCATGCTTGTTTCCCAGAGGTTCTCTGCATATTATCATGGCTTTAAGAGTTCCTCTGTAGTTCCTCACTTTAAATTGCTTACCTATTTCAGGTGTGAACGTGATTGTTGCATTTTACTAGAAGACTGTCATAAACCCTGTTTTCTGTCTCTCTCTCTCTCACACACACACAATCCATATGTGGTTTCCATGGCAGCATTAAAAGTCTCATCGATGGGGAGGGAGAAAGTTCAAAGGAGGAATATGGCTTTACCTTAGACGTGATTTGTTCAAAGCCAATGAAAGATCAATATAATACAAGTATGAGACTTTTATAGCATAGTTAGCATCTTTTGGTACAGATGAAAGTCCTTAGCTGGAAAAGGACAGTTTTTATTTCTGTCTCAGTCTGATCTGCAGGGCAGGCCCTAGTTTGCAGATACAGGATGGCTGACTGGGCCATGGTAATTTTTGGTCTTATTGCTCTCCTTTAGTGTGATTTTTCTGGTAACTGGATTTAAGGGCTGGTAATGACCTGCTTGACTATCCCAGGTATTTGCATACTGTTGCAGCTGAAAACCTGAAACTGAAGGGAAAAGGGGTTTTTTTGTGATCAGAGTGGGTTCCAGAACAATCATTCTGTTCTTTTTCCACTCTGTCTCATGTTGGTCAGCTGAAGCGTCACTTGCAATGAAAGTGGCATAAAATATGAGTAAAAATTTTAATTCAGTCTGCTATTGAAATACCTTTGCTGTAATAGAAATTTTTACCTAATTACTATAAAAATTGAAACTTGTCAGTTTCAATTGAAAAAAATTGCAACTCTTATTCAGCTGTGTTGAGAGTAGCGAGCAGTGCTATCCGATTCTCAGAATGCAATTTATTTATTATTTTAATAATCTGCAACATAATCTGCAAGCAAAAGAGTGCATGAAGGCATGAAACTGCTTGTGTTTCTGGCATAATTTTTGTCTAGTTTCATGTTTTTTACAAGTGGCTTAGATTAGGCTTTGGCAATGGTATGGAACAGATCTGAATGGATAACAGTGATGTCTTTAAAAGCTGCTAAAATGAAGATGTGAAAGAGAAATTTGTGTTATAGGCACAGCTATGTGCCTATAACACAAATTAAAATTTGTGTTATATGTTCAATTATGTATCTTCCTTTTAATCCATGAAAATGTAAAACATGCAGACTATCAAAACAGCAAGTCTAATAAAGAAACAGTGCATCACAGTGTTAAAAATACTTTAAGCATTTTCAAGTTTGTGATCATAATGCATTTTTTAAAGGTCATTTAATTCATAATCCACTTCATTCATAGTGGTAGTTAAGGGGGAGCTAATTCCAAAGCAATGATCAAGGACCACAAAGTAGATGATGACCAGAGGAATCAGCAAAGAATAACATGCAACATTGCTGCTGCTGAAAACAGCAGTTGTCCTTGAGAAACAATACAATCTATAACAGCATTGGTGGTAAAACAGCCATCAGAGCCAGCAGCACAACAAACTGACACCAGTAGTCTGTCCACCCTTAGATTCTTTGCTCACCAATGAAAAAGTTTAGAAGGAAGACCAATAACTTCCCCATGTGAAAAAGCCAAGATGCTGAGGCATTGCACACGTGTTTCAGGTCATGCCTGGCTCCTTCAGAAATAAATAAATCAAACTCGCTGGCACTAAACCCAGGTAAAGCCTTACTCAAATCAGAATTTCCACACTGGATTGCCAGGTAACTCTGTCTCAGGGAGATAGCTTGAGCTAGCTGAATTTCATCATCTTTCAGCTCTGCCATCCATCTGGATGAAAATCCTCAATGACCAGGAAACTGCATTACTGCATTGTGGTGCAATATTGCTCCTCAGGTTAGCCAGAGAAAGCCAAAATGCACGCTCCACTTCTTATTCCAAATTTTATGCACAGAGAGAGAGAGAGAGAGAGAGAGAATTTTAAAACAAGTCCTGATTCTCAATGTTTTCAAATATTCCCTGACTGAAGTTTGAATTAATTAAAGTTTAGGAGTTGACAGTTATTGTCTTTTATTATAAAAGAATGCTTCATTATTGAAAAAAAATCTCATCTGCTCAGCAAAAATAATAAAATGAAGGACTCTCATAGGATTTTCTTAGCTTCTGGGCTGAGTGCAGCAGTGTAGAAAGATGCCAAAACAAAGACACACAAGAAAACATGCTGAAGTAAGACAATTCATTGTACAGCACCTGCCTGAAACAAGATAAAGTAAAAAATGCTCAAGAGATGCTAGTTAAAACCGACCTTAGTGGAAATGCTTTGTGAATTACTTGAAAGTAATATCAATACTATCAGAGAGAATAGGATATAAGGAACCATAGGTTAAATGCACTGTCTGGCAAGTTAAACAAATTTTTATTAAAAAATTATCTTTTTATCTTTACTTTAAAAGTGTCTATGCATCTTTTAACCACTCACATGTAGCCAAAGTGTGTCCCCTTCCACTTTGGTGCAGTTAAGAGAATGATAGCTTCTGGTGCTAGGAAAGAATTTCATAAGATAATTGGTTTCTAACAGAATAAAGCCTTGCTTTGTCAATACACAAAGTCAATCATTCTGAGTATTCCAGCCCTACAATCCAATATCTGCTGTTATTCATTCCTACTGGGTGTAAAAAGCTTTAAAGAATGCTGAGTTGTTTGTGGGGTTGTGTTAAATCCGGGAAATCTTCCTCATAGGTATGAAAAATAACATTTTTTTTTTTTTAATAAAATACTCATATGCTTACAGTACAAAAAAAAAGTAAAAAACCAATTGTAAATCGTCCTCCACCAAGATTTTTTTTTTTAGATTTGCCATATGCATGTACTGGCTCTTTCACACTTTTTTAAGGTTTGCATTGTGGGTTGTTTGTTTTCATTTAGGTTGATTTTTTGGGGTTTCTTTTTTGTTTATTTGGGGTTTTATTTGATTTTTTTTTTTTGGTGCAAATTGTTAATGAAATTACACTGAAGCAAAAGAAAGTCGTTTTCTTATCTCTGAAAAATGTAAATTAATTTTGTTGAGTATCTAGGGCCAGTTACAAAATGAGGCCATTAAAAAAAAGAGAACAGGAAGAAGAAATGGAATTATTTATTCACTGTGGAGTCTTACAGTCCTGATAATATCAAGTACTTTGGAGAGATTTTCAGTTTATTTTCTAGAAAAAGGGGACTGACTTTGGGAGTTACATCTGCACAAAATGTTTTCTTAATTGATGTAAAACTGAGGAAGAAAATTCAGTATATGGACCATAGCTCTTTGTGGCACTGCCTTAGATTTTCAGTCATCAGTAAGAGAAAATCAGTGGAAGGTGTTGGAGTATACAAAGTCACTACTAGTTCCTTGTTTTGGTAATCATGTGCTCATATGTGTTTTCATAGCAAAACCCTTTTATTATGTACCTGCTGAGTTTGCTGCCCTCAAAATATATCTGACAGAGAGTCTTAAATAGTAATAAAAAACTACTAACAAGAACAAAACAAAACAAAAAAAGAGGGGAAGAGAGAGATAGAGAGAAATTGAGGTGACTGGCATGCAGCTGTTCTCTCAGCCAGAAGTTTATTTAGCAGTGTGGTCCAAAGAGCATTAACTGCATTGCAAGGGGGTTGTTGGGTTTCCTGTCCCCTTGTCACACTGCACAGCAATGCAGTGCTCTTGGCTTTGCTCTTTTCTGCACATGGATGCAGTAACATGGACACTCAGACACCCCTGAACCAAGAACTATGACTGCTCGTGCTGACATTAAATTTAGATTTACACAAAACTCAGTTAGGTTGAGCCCACTCCTTATTTTGCTGTCTATATGTTAGATTGTTACAGATTAGACAAAAGTTCTACAGCATGTGTTGCACTATATATTATTGTCAAATATGTTACTTTTGCTTATAGGTTCTAGTGCTAGTAAATGCTTGTTATGTTTAATGAAAAAATATAAAAATGCTAATTATACAATTTTCAAGTGAACAGAAAAAGTATTAATGGTCTAGAAATTCAGTAGTAGGGAGAAATGTATTTGCAATATTTTTAAGTTTTACTCTTCAAATGAGTCATATTTTCTGCTAATTAAATGCATTGCTGCTAGCAATTTATCTTGTTATTTTCAAATTATTTTCTGTAATGGCAAAGATTTTTTAACATCTGCATGTATGGGGAAACTTCACACTTCTCCTACCATTAGCTAACAGAAAGGGAGGAAAGACAAGCAGAAGAGCAGAGGTGAATAAAACCTCCTTGTTTGCAGTACTCCAGATCCCAGCTGAAGACCTGACACATTTCATGCACATGCACATACACATGCTTGTGTACACACCCAGCAACTGATCCCAAAATAGTTAAAAGAAAAAAAAAAGCCTACAAAATCTCAGATACAATAAAAAAAAAATCTCAAGAAAATTACCAGATAAATTTTTCAAAATCACAAATATTATGAAAGTACTGAAAATGAGTAAATCTTACTGTAAAATGTGACCAGTAGAAGTTCCAGTTTGGAATTAAATTTTCCCACACACGTAGGAAATGATCTTTGTTGTTTACATTCTTCTTCTCCATGTCTGCTTTGTATCCTGCAGATTTTCTTCTTCCTAATTTTTCAGCATTTGTTTGATTTTGGCAAGAGTATTTTTCCAGGTCATTACAGGAAAGCTGAAGATGATTATTAACAGCTATTATTGATTATTAATCGTCTTCCTAAAGAGCTACTCTACCTTTTACTTCTAGATAGTTGGTTTCTCTTTGTCTTCATTTGCTGAGATAAAAGTAAATAAAATCTAATTCACACAGATAACTTTTATAAAATATAAAAATCTGTCAAGCAGTAGGAAAAAGACTATCTGAAATTAGCAAAGAAAAATATGCATTTAAAAGTGAAAAATAATCTCTGTACAAGGAATTATTTGAAACACCAGACAGAATGGTAAGAGAGAGATGTAGCTAAACAACGAGTACATTTACCTGCCATTCTCAGGAAGAAAAAAAACAACTGTTATCATCATAGGGTGATTAATACAATTAGTCAGTTATTTTCAAATGAAATTGAAGCTGGGTTCAGAAGATGAGTATCATACTACTCATTCTGCTAAGGAGAGAGAAGAATAAAGACCGTGGCTACCACTAGCAGCAGAGTTCAGAGGTCAAAGCACCCACAAAGTATAGGATGTTCTTTTCCCATCCATGATTTAATAAATATTTACTGGCAGTCATCGTCCCATGATGCAGTATGGCCTTCTTAGAATACTAGAATATTCTAGTTTTCCTATTTCCCTTCACAGCTTCCTTTCCATGCATAGCTCATTTTGTTGTGTGACTCCTCTCAGAAGCAGTAGAACACATCTTCATCTAATACTTAATTCAAGCCTAAAGAGTAGGGTGGGTATAATTATATCTTAAAAAGCTGCGAAATTCCTTACTATGGAACTTCAGGGCTACAGATGCAAATGGAGTAAAAAATTTTGAATTGTACTATTACCAGCAAAATTATTGAAAAAAATTGAATTTGGCATAGAAAATATTTTACTGATGAAGGAAAACCTCTACATGTGGAACACACAAAAAAAATGGATTCTTAACACCAGCCAAAAGTAAATTATATACTTAAACGTGGAGAAATGTTCTGCGGATCTTGAACTTGAAAATATATTAAAAGGCATCTGAACATAAAAAGGTCCATTTACTTTCTTTACAAATCAAACCTATTGAGTTTAAGTAATTAAAGTAAGACTGTTTTTTAGATCTGCTACTTTTCTTGAGATAATTTTTAATAGAGAAGGACAGCACCACAAAGTGACTATGCTGTGTGCTAGATACTGATGTAAAGAACTGGGATGAAATTTTGGTATGCATACTCATGGATTTAGCCTCAGCAGACTTGGGATTTCATAGTGGTTAGGTGTTCAAAATGATCATTCATTATGTCTGTTTAATCTTTTATTACAATTACAAAAACAAAGATTGACATTGTTTTTTGTTTGTGATTTTTTAAAACCTTGATATGTTTGCTCCCATATTAATACCTGAGTGTAGAAAATGATTGTTGTTTTCTGACTGTCTGTGGAATTTGAACAGGTGGGGAATCTAAGGAGAAAATTGTCAGCATTTGTTAAGAGGTCCTAGGGCCCTCAAGCTCTAAATATATCACAAGGCATTTGCAAACTTCTGTAGCCCAGTGCAGGAAGTGGAATCCTGTAATTTCATAAACTCACCATATCACAGTTCCACCCTGGACAAATATGATGAAGTTTTCTTTCTGTGGATTATAGAACATAAGTTGCAGTTTTCACTTCCCCAAAGTTAAAAGGGGACCGTTTGCAGATATTTGTCTATCCCTTGAAAGTTCAGTGAACCCCAAGGCACCATCTCTCCTGGCTGTCCCTCTCCCCTCCCTGACTGCCCCCACCCTGCCTGGGGCACAGAGCCCAGGGATAGCCTGCAGATGCCATCACCAGCAGCACATCAGCAGCTCTCCTGCTCCACATAGCCCTGCCCTGCCAGGCTGTGGGCCCACGGTGTAGCCCAGGGCTGGGGCTGCACTGGTGTCCCCCAGCTGCCCATTCTGGCTGGAGGTGGGATGGGCCCTGGCACCAGACTTGCCCTTGGCCCCACTCCGCCCTGACAGTCGCCCTATGTGCTCTTCCTTACATGGCATTTTCAATGAATCTTTACTGTTTATCATTTTTCTTGAAGTACTATGTTGCATAAAATGCTAAACATATGATGATATAAGAAATGAAATTTTATGGCAGCTCTCCTAAATCACTCAACAGATTGCCTGTATCTTAAACTGTGCTTGTCTGCCAATTTACCACACACTATTTTTACAAATAACTTCATACTGACTGTACACAAAGACTGAATCCTTTAAATAGTGAGCCACATAAATGGGGAACAAGTTAAAGAACAGGAGACTGAAGTGCATGCAGCTTTATTGCTTTTCTGGTTTGTTGTAGTTTCAAGTGAGGGTTCATGTGAGGTGACAGAGCTCTCTTGGGGCACAGCGTAGGATGCTGCGAGGTGTCAGCGGCTGTGCCCGTCAGCCTGCGAGGCCAGCACGGCACTGCAGCCCCCCTCTGCTGCCTTGGCACAAGTCTTGGCTCCTGAAGGACCCCTCTCCGGACAAGACACACATTAGCTTCAGGACATTGCTCTCCTTTCCACCTCTGGAGATGCATCTTGTCTTCTGTCACTGCTGCCACAGTGTCGCTGGGTCCCCAGAGGAGCCAGTGACAACGCTCTGAGCTGCAGGGATGCCCGTCTGTGCATGAGCACTGTCAGAAGCACAGTGTGGCAGAGAGCACTGGGCTGTGAGGTCTGTGCTCTCCTCTCCAGCTGTATCTCATTGTGACAGATTTCAGAACTTGAGTCTCAGGTTTTCTGCACATATGGCTATATTTGTTACATTTAGCCACATTTTCAAGACTTCTTTTGCAGCATAATGGAACCCGAGAGTTTCATATTTTGTTTAAAAATAAACTTGTTCTCATGCAATCTTGTGACTCTGGGATTTGAAGTGATAGGCATGTCAAACCTGTAGTTTAACTAGGGCTTCTGAGTAGAGAGGATGAAAGAGACAGAATAAGGACAACTAGAGTGATGTTTGTGAAAAAAAAAAATCATTAGGTACATAAATGTCTTCTTTCATATTGTTTTGTTTTCCTCTTACGTGTGGATTAGTGCTTCTGAACCTGGAGGAAACAGTTCCAATGAGACCGAAATTGTGAGCTCAGCCTGGGAGAATTAGGGAAGAAGGTAAAAATAGTATCAGGAATCTTTAATCCTTTGTCCTGACTTCTCCACATAAACAGTAAACTCCACAGCAGGTAGACTGAGGATACATCATCTTTGTGTTGTTTAACATTACTTTCAAAATGAAAGTGTTAAAAGATCAAGAGAGATAATTCTGTCTGTCCATCTGTCTTTCAGCTCTTCTGGGCTCATATAAGCTGTTTGTCCCATAGTCCAGATGATAAAGAGAAACTCCTGTGAGAGAATTTCCAAATAATCACATTACTTTGGTTGAGTCTGCCATGACTTTTATTGGTATGTATAGAAAGAGAGAAAACTTTCTTACTCAGTTACTCCCCTGACTACACTTCAAAGAGCTGACTCATAAATCATGAAATTTATACGTAAATAATGATAGGGATTTTAAAGGTACAGATACATAAAATACTGCATATATATATACATATATATATATATATGTATGTACATGCATGCTCCATAGCTTTTTAGTCTTTATGTCTGAAATTTCTTTCCTGCCATGAGCTTGAATTTTCAGCATTCTTACTATATTAGGTTTGATTATCTTGTAGTCAATATCTCTAGGAAATTGAGATGTATTTGTGTCTGTTTATTTTTCTTCTGACAACTTTCTCTACTGATTTTTACTTTTAATTTTGTATTGAATTAATCCTTACCATTATATCTGAAGTAGATATTTTCTGTGGGGATTAAAGATGGAGTGTTCCAAGTTTCAGACAAAATTTCAAGAGGAAAAGAAGTATCTTCCAAATGTATCAATTTGACTTGCTATGAAATGTCTATTTGGAAATAAATGGGAATTAAAGTTTCCTAATAATCAAAACAGCTTATTAAAGAAAATATTTGATGAGCATATATGATATTAATTAACATACTAAAAATTATCTGTGTATTTTGTTCTATCTTTTTACTGCATGAACCAGTCTTCAGAATTTCAGAGTATTCTACAAAGTATCAAGTAGTCAGTAAAGATATATAATGTTTTCAAGCATTTGATTTTTTTTTTATTCAGGAATGTCCTAGCAACGAGAGATGTGATATATCTCCCATAAGTCTTGTGTCTTCCTTATGTGAGACATTCTGTCATGTTGGATTCAAATCTGTCTTACTATCAGAAAGACCTCTGTTTTCCTCTTTGCCTTTAAAATTAGGTACTAACAATAGAAGTACTCACTGAAGAAACCATGGTTACAGTGGGACTAAGTTATATCTGCATCACTGTGAAGTCCTTTTCATTTTTGCTGTGTCCTTCATTGTAGACCTATGCAGAATCTTCTTTAGTAGCAGTTGCTCTGGTATTTAGAAGAACAGAGGAGGGAGGGCAGCAGGACCAGAGAGAGATCCTAGCTCTGGTCTTCCTTCAGGGAAAAGAATTCAAGAAAGGATTCTCAGTTTTCAAAAATCTAAGTACACCCTTGTGGCTCTTCAGCAAGTGGAAGAAGAGCAGGAAGAAAGATGCTGAGGTTACATCACTCCTTTTCAAATGACATGTCAGTTGTCCTTCCTTCTGCATCACTGAGGTAAAGCAAAACCAGGTCCAATAATGGGACTTGGTAATTTTTTCCCCAGAATCAGGGCCAGACTAAAAATCAGCCAAGCTGTTCTCAAAGTAAAATACTGGTCAGCAGAAGTTTAAATGTGGGATAGGATTCTAGATGGTCTGCAAATAAAGCAGTGAATGTATCGCTTTTCTAAACAAATTAATCATCTCTTCTCCCTTATATCTTCTACATCAAAACAGCAAATAGAGCAGAAAACAAAATCTTTCATAGTAAAATTTTTCTCAACACAGGATGACATTTACAGCTACAGGGCTTGAATTTCATTTGCATATTCTGTTATATCACATCTGCCTTTTCTTTGCACCATGCTTGGACATTCTTTTTGGATAACTACTTTGGCACCCAGCTTGAAGACGGTGAGTCTGATTGTGGATTAATGGCATCTTTAGAGTTCATCCATTTAGAGGCAACTTGATTTAGTTGTGTAAAGTTGATCTGTTTAGGAGTTTTTTATGCAGAGGAAAACAGAATATTCATTATAATTTTTAATTTTTACTTACTGTATTTTTCTCTGTGGAGGAGTTTATGCAGTACAGTAGGAAAATAAAAAACAAAAGAACACCTCTCATGCCCATAAAATTGAACCAGAAGAAAAATGAGCCACCAATCAGTTCCCAACACAGCTGTACAGGAAGAAGTTTCTTCAGCTCAGAAACCTGAATGAACAGGCCCCTCAAAAGATTGACTTCAGACTTGCTTTGGACAGTTGAGGAGTTCTGCTGTACCTGTGAGAAATGTGTTTGTGCCTATTCCTTTTCATTTTTCTAAGCTGCCATTGCAATTTAAATTGCACATCTTTATTCTTTATTCCGCAATGAGTGGTGGTATGCCCTATGCTAGAGCACAGCACTGAAGGCATTTTGGTCACCACCAAAACCACCAAAGCAGTAAAGCAAGCTTGTATGCTTACAAGGAAATTCAGGATTTGCAGAATGATGTTGTCTCTTTTGGAAGAAAAGGTTACATAACTAATAGAAAATTTTTAGAATCGATCAGGAAAGCTGATTTTTAATAATCATAAACAATCCAATTCCATCCTTATCCTGTCTGTAAAAATGCAAACAGGCTTTCTGTCCATTGTGAATATTTCTAACTTTTTTTTATATCCTGTTTCATGCTGATACATGCAGTGGAATTGTACCAGTACTCACTTGAGCTGAGGTGACAGCAGTGTCACCTTTCTTGTTGCTACATCTGCAGAACTCAGCTTGGATGACACCAGCTTCATGTGGTTAACATCTGTGGGGATGACTAGAGGATGGACTGGCAACAGAAATCAAGGTTAAAAGCAGGATGCAAAAGAAGATTAATTGTTTGAATATGAAAAATAGAGAATTGAATTGCCAATTTGAAAAAGGCAAGGAATAAAAATGGGCAAAAGAAAGAAAAATAGAAGGAACTCTAGCAAACAAAAGAAGAAATAAGTTAGTGTGACAATGTGAGAAGTCCTGTTTCCTAACCCAGCAATGAAAATGTTGTGAGCTTTGAGCTAAGATATTTTAGATCATGAAGGTATCACTTATTATTTTTAAAATCATATATCTTTAGACAAGATAATTTGGTTGTACATAGAAAAGCTGAAAGCAGTTTTATGCATTTTACTTTTTTTGTCTGAGGTGTTTTAGTCTTACTTATTTTCTGCAGTCGAATAGGAATGAAGAATTTACATCTCAAAATTGGACTTGTTTTTCCCTATGCACCAAGCAAAAGCTTTTTAGTTATGCTGTGGTCATAGAACAACAGCAGCCTCTGTTGATGTGTGATGTTTTATCCCTTAGGAAGATAGAACCTTTGGTTGGAGGTATGAAAAATGCTGTTCATCTTTAAAACCAACATCAGCCAAACTTCTACAGAGATCTTTATTTCTTTTTCTACCCTGTGCACACATGGAAATAGTTGATCTCAAGTTCTGAAGAAAATTTGGAAAGAGTGCTAAAGAAAAGGTTTAATCTTTGGAATACCTATGTAAAGATTTCCTGTCTGTAGTTTCCTTGAGGAAAATTGAATTTAAACTGGGAAAGCTGAAAAAAAATTGCTTTCAGAACAGGAAACACAAATTAAAATAAAACTAAAATATCTCCATTAAAAGAAAATTATGAAAAATAATATTATTCCAGCAAGAACAAAAAAAGTAAATGTAAAAACAAGTGAAATTTTTAGAAATAAATAAGTGAACTAATAACTTGTAATTCAGGCAAATTTTGTGACCTGTTAAGAAATGACTAATGTTCATGGAAATACCTTTGTAAAAATAACATTGTGGATATTGCATTTCTTGTCACTGCTTAATATCCCTTATCAAATGAGTACTGCTTGAAAACTGGACAGTGTTGGATATGGCTGGAAGGAGAATGAGAAAGCATGAATGGTCTCAGTTGGAATTATAAGCAAGCAGCATTTCCTTGAGTCATGCTACTACCAACAATAAATATTTAACAGCTGGAATTTAGCAAGTTGGCCTTGTCTAGTTACAACATTTGCATGGTTTTAATTGAAATTTTTTCTTATATCTTTAGCTGAACAATACAGAAAATTAGATTATATAAAGGGCTCTTAATACCTGTGGCTATGACAAGACTGGATCTAAAAATAAATATTAAAAGCAGTCTTAAACAAAGAAGGAGCTATACCTGGACCAAAGGAGGAAATTATTTGCATGTTTAAACTCTATGATGCAGACTTTTTTCATTACTTAAAAATCTCTATAATAAATTTTTGAGTTATGAGATACATTTTATGTTTAAGTTCTGTTACTAAATCTGTAAAGTAAATTATTCTCTCATGTTTGTGTACTTTAGAATTATACCCAGGAATGGATATCTTATTCAGTAGGTCAATCACAGTAGCAAGAGTTGAAATAAAAAGGAATTTGGCTCCACGTCATTTATGCTCATATGCAGCTGGAAAAAACATAAATCTTACTAAAATTTTCAGTTCAAAAAAATCCAAGTGGCTCCTTGCAGGATGTGAGAATGATTTAGAATAGAAATCAGAATGACTTAGTAGATGTTTTAATCACAGAAAAAATCGTTTTTTATTTCAAGATCAAGGTTCTTTCTGCAGTGTTTTATGAATTGTACAAATGGGTTTATTTGGATGTATTTGGTTGTCATTTCTGATGCTTGGAATGTGAGTGGTGGATGATAGTTAGGCTGAAAAAAACCCTCTCTTTGTAATCTGCAGAGGCTTTAAGAAATTGTTGATGTTATTATTATTATTATTATTATTAGTAGTAGTAGTAGTAGTAGTAGTAGTAGTAGTAGTATAAGTAGTAGTAGTAGTAGTAGTAGATTGTAATGAGAGACTGTGGTAAACTACATAATTGGAATTATGTAGTTGGAAAAGGATTGTTATGTTGGAAAAGGTCTCTAAGATCATTGAGTCCAGCCACTGACATAGCAGTTCCATGTCCACCCCTAAACCCTGTCCTTAAGCACCACAAAGTCAATTTTATCAACAGAAATAAAAAACCCACTTCATATTAAATCATTTTTGCAACTTTACCATACAAAAAGGCATATAAGTTCAAAGAATTCATTTTCCTAAATTTATATTGCATTATTTAAACAGAATTAAGTATGCAGGTCTATATCTCTATTTGGATCATTTAAGGATCCAAAAAAGAAAGTGTCCATTGAGTGTAAGGCCTTAATATGTCCTCTGTATATTAACTTAATGGAATTTATTGTGTTCTAGATTATGTTCTAATATACTCTGGTGGAGCAACACCATTCACATTGATTAAAACTGGATTTCATATTGTTTTTGTCAAAATCTAAAGAGAGGTGAAGAGATGGCAAAAAGGACTTGTCCTCTGCAAAAACCCAGGAATAATTTCAATTTAGGGACAAGATTTACAAAATACTTAAGATCTAATTTATATTTCAAAGTCCCTAGCTCCACCTTGGATTTATGCACCAGTGGCTGTATGTCAGTGAGCAGATGAAAAGATTACCCAAACACTGATGCTGTCCCACAGCCAGTTAAAAAAATCTGATGGCACAGGTCATGAACCTCTGAGGATCAGAGCCTGTTCCTATCAAGACTTCATGTCAGATAACTTATTCACCAAATGAATATAAGAAATAGGAAAGAAAGAAAGAATAGGAAAGAAATATAGCATATAGGAAAGAAAGCTCCTGGGCAAAAGCCTGCATCAAATATAATTCCATTTGAGATGAGAGGTTTTGAATCACGTTGCTAGTCTGCCTGATTTTGGGTAATTTTTGGGTAAATGTCCTAAGTTTTTTGGTAAATATCCTAAGTTCATCATTGGGAAAGTGTAAAAATCTCAGTCCTACATGTTCAAATGATTCATTTTTTTGCAACCAGCCGAGGATTCTTTGGGCCAGAACCGTAGCATAGAGACTAGAGTCCTCACCTGTGGTGCACTGAGACCAAAATACCTCCTTGCCTCTTTTGGATCTAAGTTTAAAACACTAAAGGAGAGGTAGAATGACCTCTGAAAGAGGGTTGTCCTGTTCAAACCTCCAATGATTTTCACACTGACTTTGGCCATGAAGCCTTTGCTTCAAATAGGACTTTTCAACTTTCACATGCCTGAGGAACTTTAACTGCAAAGGTATTGGCTATTGTGATACATAATGGTATTTTCTTGAATGGCTATTGTGATACATAATGGTATTTTCTTCATAACAGAGTACTAATTTCTGGACAATTAATGGGAGAGGATTTCTATAATGGTATCTCAGTCAGAAAGAGTCGCCTATTTGGCTAGGTTTAGATATTGATCTTAAATAAAGAGTAGATGCTTAGGTTTTCTCAGTTTTCTCATTCCAGTTCATGATTGGCTTAAAGAAGAAATCATTATGTTGAGATTTTCCTTTTAGGCAAGTTTTTGCAAAATTTGTCAGGCAGCACGCTCAAATTAGAAATGGCTATTCTGTGAGATGGCAGGAGGTTTGAGATCATGGTACTCAGAACTGCAGTCATTGCCTTTGTTCCATTGCTTAAGTATAATCCATATGTTTCCTTAATAGCAAACATTTTCCAGTCAAACCTACCTAAAACCTTATGACAAAACCTGAATCTTGATCTGCTTTTGATAATTTCCAGAGATTTTAAATAATTTCCACAGGTTTATAGCTGGGCTGAGTGATAAAGAACATGAACAGGTCTGAAAACCTGTATGAGGTAGAAGTTCAGTGCTAGTTTGCAAGATAACTAACAATGATGCTCTATTATTCAAATTAGCATTATTACTGCAATGCTGAATAATTTAGACTACTCATTAAGACATTGTGAAAAATAATGAACTGCTAATGAAAGAAATGTAAATCAGAGTAAAAAAACCTCTCACAGTAACATCATAGATTTATGTAATACAATTTTACATTTTTATTTGCATAATTAACATATAAAGTTAGCATGGATATAAGTACATCTAATAAATATGATGCCCCTGAAATTCACAATGAAAAAAGGAGTACAGATAGAAGTAACTCTGTAATAGGAATGTTTCAATGAAGTGCAATTGGGAGGAAAATTCTTCATAATGCTTTTGACCACCATGTCACCTCTCTCATGGCTCTCCATAAGGATTGTCTAAGTAGTGTGCACTTGGATTTAGTCATGTGCTGAATTCTACCTAATTAGGAATTTGGTCCGTTTCAAAATTCTCTGGCTTATGTAGCAATGCCGTTCTTCTACTTACCAGGGCTCTCCCTATTTTTTTAATAGTTCCCTTGGTATTTAACATTAATTTTTGATACTAAAAGGAGGCTGCTTTGGACAGAGTGATCAGCTGTTTAAAGATTTGTTTCATGTACTCTGTTTTGATTGGTAATAAATTAATTTCACCAAATCAAGTGTGTTTTGCCTATGGTAGTATTGGGTGAGTGACCTCTGCCTACCCTTATTTCAGTCCAGAAGTCTTTTGTTGTATTTTTTCTCCCCAGCCCAGCTGAGGAGGGCAGGAATAGAGCAGCTTGGGCAGGCACTTGATGTCCAGCCAGGGTCAGCCCATAACAACTGGATCTGCCTCAGCAGGTGATGGGAGGCACTTCCTCCACTGACTGGGAATTGGGACAAGCTGGATCAATACCTTCCTGGAGCAGCCATCTGTATTTCTGCTGAGACAGTATCTCCATTAGTTCCCAGCTGAGATGAGAAGATTGTTGTGAATCTACAGTAATTTATATCGATTCTTATCTTCTGTTAAGTGTTACTGTGCTTTTGTATTGTCATGATTTTGTACCAAAATTCATTCTATTTCCTAAGCTTTTGTGTGACTCAGGTCTCAATAACCTTCCTGTTGTAATGCTGAGTGAAAAAATAAAAGAACCGTAGTAAATTCTGAGAGGTTGCTTAATTAAAACAGTCAGGGCAAACTTCAGGTTATTTTCCATGATGCTGGAAGTAGACAGAAATGGTTGTGGCAGAAGAAAAAAATTTCTGGAGCATGTATTTACTATAATTCACTAAATAAAACACAGCTATAACACTAGCAAACCAAACTTATCACATCTCATACCATTCACCTTCCCACTCTGAAACAGTATTTTCCACTGCTTGTTCCAGCAAATAGGGTGTCAAAGGCTTTTCCATATCTTAGGCTTTTATAGCACCAGAGTATTTGCCAGCTTTGTCAGGTGTGAGTAGTGAATGTCAAGTGGATTTATCTGGGCATTCAAAATAATTCTTTCATGTGCTCTACTTTCAATTATAGCTTCAGTTGACTCATGTGCTGTGTTGTGCCATTTTATACATCAAAAATGAATCAGTCATGCTTAGAGGTAATGAGCCAAACTACGTGGGCATGTCACCACCAGCACATAGGGCAGAAAACAAAATAAGCTTCTCATAGCATCAAAAATACCCTTTTACATGTTTTCTGGCTTTCCAGCCACAAATTAAAATAAGCAGCATATAGATCCACGACTAGAAAAAAATGTTGTCTATAAATATATATGTTTTTATCATCAATTTGAAAGATGACTCATTCCCACCATAGTTTTTTTCATATACTTAACAATTACTATTTTTTTCCAGTTGAGTTTAGAGTGCTCATTGCCAGGAAACAAAGTACTTTGTTTGGACTCTACATCAAAAATCTATCCACATACTTCCATACCTTCCAGAAGTAAAGTATAGTCTCTTTAATAATATGATAGCTAAATTAAAACAGAAATGAAGGTGCAAAGGTTTCCACTGCCTTAAGCAAGAAAAGGAAACTATGCCTTTTACAAGGTATAGTGCTCCTATGAACATTATATTAAGTCATTCTGCCTGAAGTGGGTAGAATCAATGCCAACACTGTATGCATCAAATATTGTCACAGTGGCAGAATCTCCACTTACTCAGAAATATGTCATTTTTTAAAAATAACTTGCCTACAGAACAGGTTAGGTCTTCTGAAAGAACATCTTTGTCTCTCCTTATAAGAGCACATTCAGTACTCATATACACACTCAATACACATAAATATTGATCATCTATTTTTAATGTATGAGTCATAACTAGAAAAGATTAAATGACAACCTAAAAGAAGACAGGACAGTTTGGTCATTGTATTCATCAGTAAAATAAAAATAAAGAGCAAACATGATACCTTGTGATTGGTAGGTTTAGTCTATTCTTAGTTTAACCCCAGATTTAGAAACATTGCTTAAAAACTATTAAAAGAGCATTGTGACTAGAAGGAGAAATACATACTGCTTTGAACAGTTATACTTGTGCTGTAGAGATCATGGAAGGCTGTGAGCAGGAAAAGTGAAAGAAGGGTTTGATAAGCAGCAGAACCCCAGTGTTCCATTCTCATTTACTGAAACTAAAAACCTGCAGACTAAAAGAGTCAATGGGAAAAATATTCAAACTACAAACAAAGAAGAGGACCTCGAGATGCCCCAGTATGATTTTTAGACTGTAGCAATTCATGACAACTGGAAACTCTAAAATTAAATTATATCTATCTAAGGGACTGAGCGAAAGCCAACAGAAAGAGTACATACACACAGAGATCTGTCACCTTTAATTCCTTTGAGAACTGTAAAACAGAGGCTGTTAGGAGGACAAGCTGCAGCATTGAGCCATATTAGTGTTCACAAGTCATAAAAGCAATTTTTTGCAGGGCTAAGGACTGTAGTTTGATGAGTGACCAAACAGAACACAAACATTAAGTCAGAGAGACTGTGAATGAATGAGAAGGCATGGCCTGGAAGAATTGGAACAATTTACAATTCCGCGCAGTATATCCAGAAATACAAGAACTTTTCTGTAACATATTATTATAGATAGAGCACTTATTACAAAAACAAGGATTATTTTGCAGTTTGCATTCTTCTACAATTCCTTTTTCTGCTATTAACTTACTCAGTCACCTTTGGAAATTACTGAAGCCCAGATCATCAAATACATTTTGGGACCCATACATTTGGTAAGTCACTGAGGCTTACATTTCTTTAGAATCTCAGCATTATTAGAGCACACAATTCTCTACTTGCTACAAAGAATTCGTATTACTTTTTGAAGTAATTCTCTGAATTAGCTCCAGGATCACAGATACAAATAGAAGACACATGAGTTTCTCAATGGAAAGTCTTGTATCAGGCAAATATGGAAAGAAGCCTTTCATTGTGAGGATGCTTTGTAAGTGGGTTGACAACCACTGAGTAGCTCTCAAACACACTGAACAAGCTTAAGGACTCTTGGAGAAAAGTAGTAGGGAGCTATGTGCATTCAATTGAATGAGGGAAGTGTGAACATAGAGGAGTTGGAAAGCTCTATCAGGGAAGAGCTTGGGGGTAATCTCTGGAGTAGGAGGTCTGGAGAGATAAAGGCCCCTGAGATGGGAAGTACTAGAAGCTACTACAGGTCCTTAATGGGATCTGTGGGTGAAGCTATTGATACAATCCTCCTGTCAACATTGCAAATTCCTTTCACACTTTATCCTTACTTTTATTTCTTGGGATGAGCTCCTTGGCTCAGGCATCAGTGTGTGCTCTTGGATCTCCATGGCTTCCAGACCTGCTGGTGCAGGCCAGCTGGCTCAGAGCTTGTCTGCAAGGAGCCCGTCACATTCTACATCTACCTGCATAGAAACCTTCCCTTAAACTGAAACCAACACCGAATATCTGTGCTGTTCCTTCCTTTTAAGTCTTTTCTTTTACAACATTGTGTTAATTTCACAGATGACCAAGTCATGCCATATGTAGAAATTTGGTTTCTTCACAAAACATCCAGGTGATCCTCAAGAAGCCCCCAATGATACTTTGGTATCAATGTTAAAATTTTTACAACTCCTGTTCATATCCATTTTCCAGGATGTTGTGTTTCCTACTGGTACTTAGATTAAGTGCTAGTTTTAAATGAAACTGACATTTTAAAAAGAATTGACAGTGAAAAACAATATTTTACCACTGCAAGATGGTGATAGCAACACACACACAAACTTGTGTTTGAAAGTACATGAAACTACACAAAAGTCTCAAAAGTAGTTTTGAATATCTGTAAGGAGCTAATTTCTTTCAGAGACCACAGTGCTTCTTACCAATTCAGGTTTGTTTTTTTTTTTTTCCAGTGAGGGGAACCTTTATGAACTTGACTACTAGACAAAGGAACCTAATATGATGTTAAAAAGTCCACAAGCTCTGTGAGTCTCATTCAGTCTCCATAAAGTCAGATAATTTCCACTGGCTTCAGAAGATAATGAATCAAACTCATGCTAAACATGACAACAATATCTGTCACCACGTGCATGTAATATTGCTGTCTTGTTTAGGTTGTTCATTATTTCTTAACAGCTTATCACCCTGTGTAAATTAGTGTGTGTTAAAACACGGCTCCTTTTTAGTGGCTCTAGATGCCTAATAACTCTCAACATCTGCAGTTGGGGAGAAATTTGTCACACTGAGTGTATTTTAGGTTTTAAGCTGGATGAATGAATGCTTTAGACTAACTTTAGCCTGGAGTCCTGTCTCACAAAAGAGGTCAAAAGGCTTTTATACCCTGCGTTTTTGAATTAAAATAAACTGTGTTCTAACTTAATCTGTCAAAGAGGTAACATGCATCTTGCTAATATACATCTGGCATGAAGTTGTATAAATATTATGTAGTAATCAGAAGCAGACTGTTGTCAGCTTAGTTTTTGTTCTTCGAAGAAAAGCATTGAGGTGCTGAAGCATGTTGAGAGACAGGTAACAAACTGGTGAAGGGTCTAGAGCACAAATCCTGTGAAGAGTGGCTGAGGGAGCTGGGGGGACCTTATCAGTCTTCACCCCTGCCTGAAAGGAGGCTGTAGCCAGGTATCTGTCTCTTCACCCAGGCAGCCAGTGACAGGCCAAGAGGAGATGGCCTCAAGCTGCCCAGGGGAGTCTCAGCTTGGATATTAAGAAAAATTACCAAAAGAGTGGTTACACATTGGAGCAGAGTCCCTGGTAAAGTGGTGGAAACACCCTCTCTGAAAATGTTCAAGAAGGGAATAGGTGTGGCTCTTTGGAGTGTGGTTCAATGTCCATGGCAGAGTATGGTTGATGGTTGGACTTGATGATCTTGGCGGTCTTTCCCAACCTTGGTGATTCTATGACTATATTCTATGATAAGTATCTTTTATTAGCCTCACGTTTTTCTAAATAATAGGCATGATCAAAATGCATGAAAAAAGAAACCAATGTGTGTTTTTCTAAACTGTCACTAAAAGCAGAGAAGGAATCCATTATCTTCCATTGTAAGTTCTTACATTTACTGCAAAACGATTTTCTGCATGTATTGTACTGCTCTCCACATAATTAGAAGAGGGAAATGTTAAAAATACTGTATTAGTACATTTAATTATATAAATGTACAAATTAATGTGATTAAAACCTAATTGTAGTGTCAGATATGTTTACGCATATTGTGGCATGAACAATCATTAGGTCAACTCATTCAGATTTATTGAGAACAAAAACCAAGGACAGAAAAAGGCACTTTTCCCTGGCTTTCTTTAAAGATATGTTTTCAAGATGAAGTTTAAAATTGCCCAGTTGATTTCATCTGTGGCTGCCTGAAAGTGTTGTTTAGTTGAGTTTCTTGGTTTAGCATCTCTTTTTCTAATTTAAAATAACTGGTGTAGCACAACCAAAGACCTTATATCATGTTGAACCAGCAATCCTACTGTGTAAATCTAGTAATTGTAAATTACCTGAACCATACCTGAGAAACCAAATGTATTTGACTCTCAGCATTTGATTTATGTCTCTGCAGGAGATTTTATGTTATGTCTACATTGTAACTAGAAGCATGATTGCAGCAACTATGACTATATTTAAACTTGATTGCATCCAGCTAGCTGAAGCAATCATTGCAGAAAAGTCATACCTGTAGTTAAGTTTCTGAAAGTATGTACTCATAGGCCCACAAAGAAACCTGAGCTGATTGCTTTTGGTGGCTTTACCTTGCTAAATTTAATCTATATTAGATAGATCCTTTCAGTCTGTGCTCATGCATCTAACTTGAAGGGTTAGCATGATCCTAGGTATATAGGTAGACAGAGCCCAAAGATACTAGCCTGAGGGTGATTTTAAAAATTATTACTTTATAGCCATAGTGTCTCATGTTTATTGCAAACAAAATGGAAGTAGACTGGGTAAGAGATTTTTTTTTTATTTAATTTTTGAAAAAGAGGCTCACACTTCAAAAAAACTTTGATCTATATCATTGATTTTATAATAATCATAATGTAGGAAGGCATTCTTCAGCAAAGGCATTTTTTTCAAACCAGAAAAAGGGTGTGGGGGAAGTCATCTTGAAAGATCATTTGAGGAGGTGATGACTTTTTAATTTCCAGTCAGGTTTTAGCATTAGTCTGTGGTATAACTGGTAAGAATGACATATGGTTGTGTATATGGTTATTTTCTCTGCTGAAGACACTTAGTAAGATGTTGTATAATATAAGAGTTATATTCATATACTACATCAATGATCCGTTAATATATTATGGTGAATGTTCTTAAAGCAATGACTTTTAAGACATTCAGTTTCTTCATCAGAAATAATTTAATTGTCCCTGTTAGGACCTAACCCAGATTCTTTTACTGTTTTTACCATTAATCATGGGTTTTTTTTTTTTTCTGTTTCAAAATTCAATAGGATTTAAATAGTTAAATTTAGTAGTAAACAGGGAGGTTGGAATTGAAAAGTATTATTTTTTAAAACCATGATATTTTTTCAAAATGAACACCTGAGGTCCCATCACCTTTAGCATTCTTTTCTAAGAATAGTGTATTAGAAAGCAACCGATTTTTCATCTCAGTGATTAACCTTATAGCAGAAAATCTTCAAAATACTTCTCAACTTTCTCCTATTAATATGTCAGTAAGGCTTTTCCCTTAATTATTTTTGAATATATTTATGAATTAGTTATTTTACATTCAAATAGTGTTCTTTTATAATAGACATTTGGTATGCTTTCTACTCCTGATACCTCCACTTCTCTAAAAGAGTCCTTTGGAGCCTTATCCTGTTTTTTAAACTAAAATTAGTTATCACAGTGACACATCAATCTACAATTTTGTCAGTATAATGTAGAGAAAAATTATCAATAGCTTTATAGAGAAATATTAGTTATTTAATTCTTAGTTCTCCTGCTATAAATAATTTTAATTTTATTTAAAATTAAATCTCTACAGGCAGGTGAATTTTTGTATTTCTACTTTTAAAAATATTGTAAGAAGTGACATCATAATTTTACTACACATTCATAATTTTAGAAGTATCAATTTATTTAAAAGATTCTCATATATATGGGTTGGGGCATTAATTTTACATCCCATAATTACGATGATTATAAAATCTTGCTTTAAATGGTTATTGTTTAATATTCTTATTATAAAATATTGGATAAAAGTATTTGAGAAAAAGATATTGGTCTAGGACAAATACAATGCTTTTGAGAGAAGAAGTTGTAGCTTAGGTAAGAAAACTGAATTTTCTGTTGGTAGGAAGTTCTGTGGAAGAATTCTCAACCACTTCCTAATGCAAGCCTTTTCATAATTGTTACCATCAGCTCAGTTTATGTGGTGTCCCAGGGTGATGATAGGATGCTTGTATCTCCATTCGTGTGCTATTTATGCTGGATATTATGTTCTGTGCCTTCAAGACTGGCTCTGCTGATTGAAAGTTTTGTTTTGGTCTCTTATCAGCCATTCCCCACAGCTGGCAGGACATGCAGACAGGACAGTACATAGAGCAGCCTTTGCTTTTTGCCCTGCTTTTCGCTTTGCTTTTGCTTCTGCTCTGCTTCTGCTTTGCTTTTGCTTGCTCTTGCTTTTTTTTCCTCTTCTCATTAGTTAGTTTAGCTAAAAAGTCCAAATTCCTTCCTGGACTCTTTCCCCTTTCCTGTTTGGACCTACTTGAACCTGCTCGGTTCTGGGACCTGGAAACACCGAGAGAGAGTTTGCACCTTGAGGCTGCAGCAGCTGCCCCAGCGCCGGAGGGACTGATAACAGAGCAACCACCCCAGGAGAGACTTTCTGAATTTGTCATCTTTTTCAGAGCAGTGACAGAGTGGTGTCATCCAGTATTGTTCATTTTGTGCGCTGGGGGTGCAGTGCCTGTTAAATAAACAGGTTCTTTCCACCTCTCTCCGAGGAATTCTTCCTGAACCAGTCGGGGGGAGGGGTCGTGTGGGTTTGCTTTTCTGGAGGCGCCCCTTTTTGGGGATTCTCTCCCAAATTTGCCCTAAACCAGGACATGTGGGTACTGAGTAACTTGCTGCACCATGTGCAAGAATTTCTGTAGGCAGGTGCCCATCACTGCTTAGGCTGGAGTTTTTCTGCTGTCCCTGTCTCCTGGTGAGGTGCCACAGAGCACTCAGCCACCTGCCTACCACAGCTCCGTGTTCACAACCCCCTGGCTCCCCAGGGAACCTGACTTTCTGACCACCTTCTTTCCAAATCTCTTCCCAGCTGCCTCATGACCTCCCTTTCTCTCAAGCTGTTGCTGTCATTAGAAAAGGACTCAGAACATCCCATCACCATGAGCAGGTTTATGCCCTCTGCAAGTGTGCAGTCACTGCTGCCAGCACCTTCTGACAGTGCATCTCCAGCCACAGAGACTGCACATGGATTGGGGAACAGATTTTGCCAGGCTGCTTGATCTGTTTGGTAGACAGAATAAAAATGTGTCAGACAAAAAGACATTGCTACAGCCAAACAGGATCCCAAACTCTACTCTAGACTAAATGCCTCACATTTGTAGGTATGAAATTCAGAGATACTCACAAAACTTCTGGTGGAAAGACAAAGATGTACTAATTTGAAAACTGGCATGTGTTTTTCTTTCCATGTATGTTGAGAATTAGGACTTGAATGTTTCTATGCAAAGGCATTGGAGGAATTTTGAAAAATTAGAATTTTTAAAAGACAAAAGTTTTTAAAAGCTGGAAAATTTTTAAAGATCTTCATCAGCAACCTTAGTAAGACAATACCCAACCATATGAATTAATGTAGCTAACACACTCTGAAATGAGAACAGTTGTTAAAACTGATTTATACATTGTATGAATTGCTTCTGAAGAACCTCCTTTCGGAGATTAATGCTCAGGCCTGTCCCCAAATAGAAAAAATAGTTGTCTTCCTGCTTCCCCTTCTTGATATTACTAATGGCAAGGTTGTGAAATTTAGCCCATTTTGCCCCTTCTTGAAAAAAAAGCTTATTAAATGATCCAAATTCTTTTGCATCTTTTTGTATGTGTGTAAAAATTCTCACATTTATTTAAAATCAGTACACTTTGCAATAAACCTTTGATCTGGTAGTCAATTTATTATTAGCTGTTGAAATCTAGCAAATAATTGCAATAGCACTTGAGATTACTGGCATGCTCTGTGTATTCCAGGTCATAAACCACTCAGGATTTTGTTGCCCATGCTGTTTGACTGAGAGTCACAAAGAGTATTTGATCCTGGTACCAATTAATTCAACTGAAAACTGTCAACGATGCATTTAGTTATCAATGAAAAGTGATTCACTATTTGGGTGTGGAAAACATTTGTTAGAAGTAAAAAAAAATAAAATTAAAAGATATATCACACAATAATTAACACTTCCAGGCATTTGATTTTATTTTAACTCATGTTCCCCCTGCTTAATTTAAAGAAAATATCCATTCATCTTGTGGATGATGAACTGGAAACAAATAACCTGATTTCCTTTTCTGTTTACCCATAGAATCAATGTTCCCATATCATAATCATTCAGTAAAAGATTCATTCTGAGCTTTCACGAATTAGCTGTAATATTTTCATTTAATACAATCTTTATAAGACATTAACAAGCAATATTAACACATAACTCTTTTAATTTTTAAGGTAGTTTGAACATTGATTAATTAATTGGACATCTTCACTGGTGCTAGGAGCTGATGGTCACATATTCTCTAGCACAGAACACTGCCTTCCATCCAAATGAGTATGCAACAATTTCTCACATGCAAAATTGCAAAAAAGCACAAAAAGTGCTACAAGCTGCTCCAAGGGCAAGACTGGACCATATCAAAGTCAACTGCAAGATCTGTTGAGTCAGGGCACCTCTCTTTTGTGTAGTCTTGTAAAATCTTCTATGTTGAAGTACAGAGGGCATGTTAAGGCACTGATGTAGGGCTGAGATGTCTGTGTACTGTGTGCTTTATGTGCTACAAAAATAACAGAAGGCTTGGAAGGGCACTATGACAGCAGCATGAATCATTTAATAAATAAGTTGAGAGCCATTATCTAACAGAAATTTCTGCAAAAATTGCTTAAATTGCATCACTGGCATTCCTAACATACAGACAAATAATCTATGTTAAACCTAGGTGTTTTTTTTGAGCAAGAGTAAGAAAATGATAAGAGTTTTTATAGCCAGAGATGTGTGAGAAACAGTCCAATCACCTTTGTTTCCCCTCCAGATAACCTGCATCACTTTGAGCTGAACCAATGAAGGTCAGTTCTGAAATGACTGTGAAGTTATACTCAAACTTTTGCTTTTGAACATATAGCAAAAACCTTCATCCCCAATATAACTGCACATTTTTACACAAGTGTGTGTACCTTGATGCAATATGCTTGGACAAACTGGGATTAAATTATTTTATTTTTAAAAGGTACAGTTTTCTGACTGCTAAATTAACTTTGGAAGCTGTTCTCTTTAGCCTGATATCAATGAGCATTTGTTGAGAAACTGAAGTTCCAACATCTTTTTTTCAGAAGAATTCTTCCTGGAATATTTGTCCATCACTGGTGTTTTATCATTCCCCAATTTCTGTCTTTTTTAAACTTCAGTTCTTTCCCATGTGTCCCATTGAGAGTAGAAAGTTGTGACATTTTATAGTGTGATTTTGTTTTACTCAGATTTTGATTGCATGGTCTTTAAAACAAGAGAATGCAAGGGCAGAACCCAGAATGCATAGGGGAGTGAAGACACTGCACACAAATTGGTTTTTTCATAGATTCATGTGTGCTTGACTATTGTGAGACACCTCCTCTGCCTTCACCCAATATTTTCTGATGCCATCGGCCAGTTTTGATCAAATTTGTGGCTTCATAATATTTAAATATTATTTAAATCTTTCTGAAAATATTTGTATAGAGGAAAGAAATCCTATTCATGTTCCCATGGAGAAACAGGCTAATATGATCTCTTCTTAGTATAAAAAAGGGAATCCGATAAAATATTTGTTTTGAAATAAAGACATAAGAATATTAAAATCTCTTCCAGAAGGCATTACTTACACCAAAATTTCTCTGAAGGTTATATTTTCTTTGATTTTTCATTAAATCAGTGGACTTCAAATGAATTTGTGATCATTATGAACAGAGCTACCAGCTGATTTTCTCATGAATTGCCAAGTGATTCAGGCAAATCCAGTAATAGGAGTGTTTATAAAATGAGGTTGCTCAAATCACTTCCATACATCTTGTCTGAATCCAGTTACTTCCAATTCTGCAAAGCATGATTTTTCTTTTTTTTCATCTTTGGACTTTTCTATACGAAAAGTTGCACAGTTGTAATTTGAACTGCCTTTACTATCTATAAAGTTGAAGTAGTTATGTATAAGATTGCTTATTTAGAATATTATTTTATTTCAAAAAGGAAAAAAACAAAAATAATTCTGTAAATCCTAACTGGATTTTATGCACTCCTTTCAATTCAGCATATTTCATGATTCTGTGATTTCTCTCCTAATTACTATAAAACAACCATCATTCCTAGCTAACTTTACTCTTTTAGTCAAAAACTTCAGTTATCATTCATTGTTTTAACTACATCAACAAGATTTTGCTGCTGGGAAAATGAAATTTATTTCATTTTAAATAAAATACATTCCATGATTCCACACTTTATGTGGTATGTCTGTTTGTTTCCCCTGGAGGAAAGTTATATCAAATTTATTAAGTCCCTACAAGTTGTATAAAAACAGCTGTATGAGAAACAAATGTTGCTAGTGAGAAACAAGCTGAGCCTGACTCATTGCATATGTTTGGTTACAATTTCTGCTTCCCCTTTATATCACATACATGCAGCATACTCTCCCACACATGCAGAATGTTAATGATATTTGTATTCAGTTGTTTTGTCCATTTTTCATTTTTTCCCTCTTCTTTGTTTTACTGTATACTCTGCTTACAGCTTCATGGTTCATGATTTCCTGACTAAGTCTCTCTTCAGTCTCTACCTGGACAGCAGAGAGAAGCCACCCATCACACATCCTTTCTGAGAACCAGCATGACTGGTCAGCATCAGGTCCTTTCCCCCCTGGGCTTGTACATTCAACAAAAGAATTATCAAGAAAATTTACTTCTGTAATTAGCTATTTTTATGATTTCTTTCTAGTTGTCAGTAGAAATGTAAATTGCATATGAGAATTTATAGCATGGGATTCCAGTGCCTTAGATTAGGGCAACCAGTTTCCTGTTTGTTAAGCCTTAATGTCCTTGACATGTGATTCCTTACTGTCTTTACTGTGTATAATGTTGAAGTAGTTATGCATAAGATAGCTTATTTAGAATATTGTTTTATTTTTAAAAAGTAAAAAAAAAAAAAAAACCCAGAAGAATTAAATGCACATAATGATAACAAACATTTTTATGGATTATCTCAGTTTTTTTGGTACTTTTTTCTCAATAGAATGGGAATTTTCTGCATAGCATGTACAGTGCTGGCCAGAGTTCGTGTTTGGGCAATGCTCTCAGGCACATTGTGCAATTCTTGGGGTGTCCTGGAGTTTGATTCAATGAGTCTGATGATGGGTCCTTTCCAACTCAACATATTCTGTGATTTTATGATTTCTCCCAGCAGCATGCTTTGGCTATGTATCTCTTTTATTTTTTTCTTCTTCTTTTTATTCTTTTTTTTTTCCTGAGGGTATTGTAGTTTCTCTTTTACCTGTTTTTGAAAACTTCTGAAAAAATATTTCATTAAATTTTCTCTTACCTATTTTATTCCATTCATGAAGCTTCTTTGTCTTACACCATGCTTCCAAAATCCAGTAAAATGCTTTCTGTGTGGAAATTGAAAAATATGGGACATAGCTTCTTACCATCCAAGTTTGACAAAGTACTAACAAAGTAGAAGAATGCTTTTTAATCTGAACTGTGTATCCAATATTCACAGCAAAAATTCAGTATATATTCCATAGGGCTGCAAGAAAACCCAGGATAGTTTTCCTCTGATAGTTTTCCTTCCTTCTGGGGAGGATAGGAAAACATCAGTTTTCCTTTCCTCCTTCCTTCTGGGGAGGAAAGGAAAACTGATGATGGTGATGGTGACAACTCTGCCTCCCCTGAAACACCTGTCCAGAGAATGACATCCAGTCTTCTGTTCAGCCCCACTAGTCTTCCCCTTTCCAATGGGCATCCCCCAAGGCAATACCAAGCCAGAAGATGTTAGAAGATAGCTTATTCCAGAGATAGTTCCCAATAGGCAGCATCAACAAAACTTCACCAGGAGGAACTCCTTCAGCTCAATCTACCAAAATTATTCTCCCACCAGGTTTTGCAACCTCTAAACACTCTTGTGCTCTCACCATGGCACAGGTGATAAAATGTATTCTTTTTCATTCTATGAAATAGCACCATTCTGATGGACTACAGGACATACATTGACATGCATTGACATGCATTGTTGCACTCAAAATAAACGGGAAAGGGTAAACAAAAAAATGCTTATCTAGAGCTCAGAGAGGAAAGGGTTGTGTGGGAATTACCTTGAGCCAAATATTATGAAATGTGGACACTCAGCCACTCAAGTGCACTCTGACCTCAGTGTCAAAACCAGTCCCTAGGCCTTTCAGCACTACAGTATCCATTTTTAGGAAATGGAGACAACCTCTTGGATGCCATCCTCCATCTCTTGGGCTACCCAGTCAACTTGTTTTCAGGCAGAACCTTGGTTAGAAATGCCCTCCAGATCAGCTGCTCTTGACCAACAGGTGTGTTCTTCTTTTTGGGAGGCTGTGATCAGTGATGAACAGACTAAACTGGAAGTTCATAATCATCACATGAGGTACAAGCACTGTATTGAAGGGAAGGTATTCAAAACAACAGACTGCCTACACAAGTGCCACTCACAGCTGAACTCCACTGTTTGGTAATGCCCCCCAGCCTCTCTACTTCTTTATCAGTCTTCAGAACAGTCCTTACATTCCTTTTCCATTTTGAGTTTCACTATTGACTAAATTTCTGTTTCCTAACCTGCTTTTGGGCTTCTGGGGTTTTTCTAGAGGGAATCTGGGGATGGTGTTATATGGTTCTTTGGTGTTTTGGGGTCTTTTTGTTCGTTTTTTACTGAGGTCATTGAAAAACAGTTTAATGAATTCAGGAGGTGGAACTAGCCTCTTCTGTGACTCATTTTCAAACTACTCTCAAGTGTTAGCTGTGGGATGCTGTTCTGAGTCATTTTGTTGCCTTCCCCTTTGCTTACCAATAGCTATCCTTATTTAACTCCTAATGAAAAATTACATTCTCCTGAAAGAAGAGAAGCCTGATGGGAACTAAGTCAGGCTGAAGATCTTTCATTATAGATATACTTTTACTCAGTAAAATCCATTTATGGTCACTCAGTCCAAGATTTTTTTTTGTTTGCTCTTTACTCACAGCTCTTTTATAATGACCTCATTTAAAAAAACTCCCATTTAAAACAAGGTAGTCTGTTTTCAGTGACTATGGTAGAAAAATCTGTGGGCTATCATACCTATTACCATACATATAGTATAAAGTATATACTATATATATATAGTATATACTATATACTGCAGAATACCCTAACATTGGCTTTGTATTATCAGAAGCCACATTTTCTCATATCAAAGTATTTTTGTCATTTTGATTAATAATGTTAATGATATTCATATCCAGTCCTTGGGGTCTATAAAATCACTATTCAGATAAGCCCCTTTTATATCCAATTCCAAAGCAGGTTTGAATGAAAAAAATAATCTCTTCTATCTCTTCTTATTTCTTTAAGTGGATCAAATCCTTACTGTCTAATACTATCTTAGAGCTATCTTTTATATATACATGTATGCACAATTTAACAACACTGCCCATCCTTCAGTAAATGTGATCTAGATAGGAAGGTTACTTACCCTAAACTTCAAAGTTGGTGGTTTTTTCTGTACGGAAAAATTGGAATTTTTTCTGTTGAATTGCATAAAACAGAAGAGAAAATTAGTATTTCTTGCATTGCTATGAGTTGTTCTTTTAAGCAGATGCAGGGCTTTGAATAATTGCAGTCTACAGATTACACTTCTGTCTGCTAAGGTCTTTCCTTCATTTATTGAAGTCTTGCCTTGTCAGATAAACTGCATCAAAGCAGTCTCTTAAGAGAAATTAAAAGACTAAACCTCTCAATTAATCTAGCATGTATTTTAATGGAATAAGTTCTCAATCAACAGAAAGATAAATGTAGTTACTTGGTTATTTGCTTCTATAGTGTATCTGTGCCATTGTTGATTTGCATGCAGCTAGTATACAAAAAATATCTTTTCATATCTCAATTAATTCAAGCCTCTTTACAACTTTGCATGGGTTTACCTCTTCAGTTCTGTTGTGCCCTAAAAATTTATTTGGTATTGAATTTACACCAAAGGAAGTCCTGACAAAGAGGAAAAGCAGACATGCACAGAAGGCATTCTACAAAGTGTTTGCTCCTTTGCAGATTAGTTTGCAAAAATCTCTTAGAAATCTCGAGAGCTTAAAGATGCTTGATTATTTCACTCAAATTGGAAGCATTCCATTGAAAATAAAAGCTATTTGGCCTTTTCAACCTCTGCTCCTTGTTGGAGTTCAAGTTGTATTTTTCAGTCCATTTATACATGCACAAGCACGTTCTTGTGGGGACAGGCTTGAGTACCCTTCTCTCCTTTTCCATGGGGTACACCAGAGAGATTAGCTTAGTAAGAGCACGGTGCTAACAACACCAAGGCCGTGGCTTCAATCCCCATATGGGCCATTCACTTCAGAGCTGCACTTAGTGACCCTTGTGAGTCCATTTCAAATCAGAATATTCTGTGATCTGGTCATTTTGCAAACTGCACACCAGGGCATACTGACAGAACAAATGTATTTGGCATACAATCAAATATATCTGCAACCAGCTCTGGGGTTCTCAGCACAAGAAGGACTGATTGGAGGAGGGCCACCAAGAGAATTAGAGGGATGAAACTTCTCTCCTATGAAGAAAACCTGAGAAAGTTGGGGTTGTTCATCTTGGAAAAGAGAAGGCTCTGGGGTGACCTTGTAGCACCTTCCAGTAGCTGAAGGGGCCTATAAGAGGGCTGGAGAGGGTTTTATCCAAGGGCATGCAATGATAAGACAACAGGAATCATTTTAAGATAAGGGAAGGTAGATTTAGATTAGTTGTTAATTAAAGGAAGAAATCTTTTCCTGTGAGGAAGGGAAATACTAGAACACATTGCCCAGAGAATCTGTGAATGCCCCATCCTTGGAAGTCTTCAAGGCCATGTTGGGCAGGACTTTGAATAAGCTGGTCTAGTGGAAGGTGATCCTGCCCATGGTGGGGGTTTAGAAGTAGATGATCTTTAAGATCCCTTCCAACCCAAACCATTCTATGATTCAATGATATAATTCTTCCAGAATCACTACAATGCAGGCAAAGTAAATTGATGCCTTCAAAAGCATGCATGGCTTACTCAAAAGTATGTGGCTTCAAAGACAGGAACTTGTATCTTGTCAAGTTCCTTGGTTAGAGAAATCCGTTTAGTCTAGTTTCCTTTGTCTCTGTGAGAGGGAGTTTCAACTCCTGTTTAGTTAATACTGTTCTTAAATCACAGGGCAGATGCTGATCTCTGTGCAAGCCCATGAGTTTCCATCATACACACAGAGCTTTTCGTGCCATTTGTGGTACTGTTGTTGAGTTTTACCAATCCAGGCTATTTGAACCCTTTAGGTGAGTGCTTCACATTCACAGAGAGCCTTGCTGGGCATAAGACACCTCAATTTAGCACCCTGTGTATTGCCAGATTTTGTCATTGCTGGAGGTTGTCAGAGTGGTTTGTCTCTCACCTAATTTTGAAAACATTTGTGTTTGTAATGTGTCAGTAGTGGAACACAGCAAACGTTAATTTTACACATCAAGAACATTTCAAAAGTTAGGTCCTTTAGAATTTTTAATTTTTTTTTCTGCTGGATGACACTATTGATTGGTCTTAACTTCAGATACAGTGTCTATTTTAGTCTAAGTAAAAAAAAAGTCATCTTTCCCTGGAGAGCAAAGCAAGGAGCAGATCAGTGCAGTGCTCAGCTGCACCCAGGATGGTGGAAGGGTACAGACAGAAACACACCACAACTTCAATCAGAAGTAGGCTTGCATCCCATATTTTAGAGATGCACAAAAACAAGGAGAATAAAATATTAAAAGGACTGTTAATAAAGAATACTTGTCACATCTTCAAGCCATGGCTTTCAAAGACAGTGAAAGCAAAGTTATTCTAAAGATGATCACTCATAAAATCTGCTCATTGCTATGTCCGTGGGTATCTTGACTAGATTACCCCCATCTTTAGACATCCTATATATTCCATGTTTTCATACTTTGCATTGTGGTTAAGGCAGCTACTGCTTTTCCTCAGGATTCCCATTAATATTTCACTGTAACACTCAGGTCCAGAGGCAGGGGAATTCTGGTTTTGTGAGAACACGGAAGCTAAACTGTCCTGTGCCTGAAAGATAATTAATGATATGAAACTTTACCGTTGAATAGTTTTATATTTAATTTCAAATGTAATGTAATATGGATCTTTTTTCAGATTTTAGCTTATTTCAAGGAAGGTAACTAAGCAACAGGAGAACAAGATTGTTATGTGAGCTCTCTGTTCTTCAGAGAGATTAATATTTTTCTTCTTCAAATATTTGTTGCTTACATAAGCCTATAAAGAATTTAGGACATGATGTGGGTGACCTATCTCCTAGTATGAATTGGTATAGTACTATTAAATCTGTGTCGTCAAATATTCATGCAGTGTTGTTGCCACACTACATTGCTCAGGAAGCCCCCCTATACTTGCCATCATGAAATTTTTTTTCTAAATGCAAGAATAATTAGCATCACATTAACCAGTTCAGGACTGTCATGAATCTGACCACATTTATCTTCTTCCCTTTAGGTCATGTATATGAATTATATATAAAACATACTATGATGTAAATATGTTTAATTTCAGAAAATCTGCTTTGGTTTCATATATGCATTTTAGGTGATGATTTATTGCACTTCTTTATTCTTGGGGCGTCAATCAATATTTTATTATCTGAAAAGAGAAAACAGTGCTACAAGACCATAAGCAGTCTCATTCATGTCGTGTATCTCTGAGTATTTCTTCAGTGACACAACTGTTCTCAGAGTAGGAAACAGAGACTCCCAATAGACAAGGAGCTATGCAGAACATATTTGTTGATTTCAGAATCTCAGACTGAAGTGAACCACTTCCTTTAAAAATAGAAGGCAGAAGTCTGATTATGTTAAAGAAGAATGTGCTCCAAAGCTGATAATAATCAAGATGATGCAGAACATGAATGTTTTTACAAATGACCTTCCATTGTTATTTTCATAGAATCATAGAATAATTTGGGCTGTGAGAGACATGCCACAGCTATTTGCACGCTATGAAATTGCTTCTTATGTCGTTGAAGCCACTGGGTTTTTTGAGGATAAGGTATTAGGTGGCTTAATTCATTTCTCAAAAATTAATTCTGTTTCAAACTCTCAGAAAAGCAACATAACATAAAGCAATGTATACAAGTACAGATTGTGCTTCCTGAAAACATATGCATGACACTCTTTAAAACACAAAGTTGAGTTTACATAATCTCTCTGAATAAGTAATAAGTAACCAAAAGTCAGTACTAAGTGATAAACTTTCCTAAATCCTCTCATGGCTGAACTTTACAGACACTTGAGCCAAGGTATGTAAGTCTGTCTTCATTCTTCTGAGCTCTCCCTCGCCCATGCTAACAATAAATTAGGATATGAATAGCAAATAATAAATTAACTTTCATACATTAAAAATTTTCACTCTTTCCTATAAACCATCAGCCTGACACCACTTTGAATAGTTACCAAATGATGACCTTCTCATGGAATGGGTGGTCACGGCTAACTCCACGCAGTGACTTTGAGATGACACGGTCTGAGCCTTCCTGTAATTTAAAGCTGAAAAAGCACAGGGGTCTGTGATGCTGGGTGCCTGGCAGTGATCATTATGTTCAGGAGGGGTTTAATGACACGGCTAACTATGTCACTATTTTGCTTCAGGAGCGTTTGCTTTTACATAAGCTGTCCTCAAAGATTAGACTATAAACTTTTGTTTGAAACAAGGGATCATGGTGAAACTGCCAAGTAGAGAAGCTAAGCACAGGGATTTATTACTTTCACTGGAATCTTTAAAAAACATATAAGCGCTGTCAAATTTGTATTACCAGAAGTTGTTTGTGGGATGTGCAGAGGAATTTTAAGGAAACAGGCTCACATTTATCTTATTCTCCTCATGCTAGAACAACAATACATTCCAATATATGATTATTATTTGAGATGGAACAACTAAATGCAGTGCTTTTTAAAAGAGAAAAAATGAAAGGTGTGCCAAAGATACATACAGAAAATAATATTAATTTAAAAAACAACAGAAAATTTTTATAAAACAATATAGTTGCAAGTTCTGACTTTTCCTAAATACTCATAATACTGATATAAAATTTAGAAAAGTACTGTATATAGAGCATAGTAAACAGCTTCATTCTTCATATCTCTGAAACTAAATGAGACCTTTATGGCCACCTCAGGGAAGACCCCAAAGAAATAATTTTCTTCTAATGAAACTACATCTGAAGGAAAACTTTCCCGGTACCTTACTTGCTGTATTCACACCAAAGAATTAAATAGTGATGGAAATCTCTAGTGTTCCATAATAATGCATTTTCTTCCACTCCTGAAATGCATATCAAAATTGGCTCAGGCTACATTAGCTAGGCTTCCTACATCTCAATACAGCTTTGACTGAAAGTCATATATAACTTTTTTCCTCAGAACGCTGTCTGCTGTAGTGCAAGAATAAAGAGTATCCTTTGACAGGATACCTTGATGTTATTTTATTTGCTTCTTCTTCATTCTTCTAGGTGCATGGATCCATCCATTATTTACTGAGTTCACACAGTTCATTCTCTCACGAGCTTTTCTAAATGCTTGCCAGTGCATCTCCTGCATTTTTAAAAGACGCAAATGAAATTATCTGCACAGTCCTTCTGTGAGGTAACTCCATTTCATACCTGGAGAATTATCAAAAATAGCTTAAGGCCAAAATTATGCAAAGTATCCATTTTTCATAGTGCTAATTTGAAACCCACAGAGGTGATTTTTTCAGAATATTTAGTATTTTGATATCATTTATATGCATTTTACTTCTCTAATTGATGAGAGCAGAGCTCCTCATTCTTTCCTGCTAAATAGATCTGATCTAAGGTGAGTTCTTTAACATACTCAAGCCCACATGCTAAAGTCTTCTTTAAGTGAACTGTGCAGCCTCTCACAAAGGCACTCAGTGGCACAACCAAGGGCACCCTGCACTCCTCTAGGACATCACTTTTTTTTTGGTCAGCTCTCACCTTGCTCTCTCTGCTTCTGAATAGATGCAACAGAGATACTCAGAACACTAACTCATTATTCTTCTTATTATTATCATTGCCTGCTACTGTCCTTATTTCTATTTGTTTTTTGTAATTCCCACTGTTGCTACCAATTATTATGCCAACAGCCTATATTCCCAGTCCAAGAGCATTCACATAAATCAGCTGAAAGTGGATGGGTCACAGTGGGCAGAGCAGAACATTAATTAACATTTCCATATTGTAATTTTTTTAAAGTTTGTAAGTTGGCCAAGATTGAGAGAACATTAACAGAAATATTTTTAAAATTATGTTTACTTTATTATATTTAATAAAATTAGAAAACATTGCATACTTCATAAGAAAAAAAATCTTGCTTTACACACTTATTAAAATAAGGAACCAAAATATTTTACCAAGTATCTTTCTGGTAAAGCTGAAGCATTTTAAATTCTATTTTCTCTGCAGTTCCTCTCTTTAGTAGGCACAGTATGAAAAATTCCAATCTAAACAGTACATTAGGTCTGAAAACACAAAAAGTAATTAAAAACTGAGTCTTCCAATGGAAATCAGTAGGCATCCTTAAGTACAGCCTTTACTACTTACACCACCTGTAAAAAATAATTTTATTGAATAAGTATAAAACTCAAATCTGTTGCTCAGTTGTACCACTAGAACACTTTGGACTTTCATATTTTTCTAACACATCATTAGCATATAAGATTCTATGTAAACCTGTTTAAAACCTCTTTAAAGCAATAGGTTTTATGTTAGTACTAGAAACAGGGTTTTTTTAAATTATAAAGTACATGTTCTTTAACAATAAATGGGAAAAAGCAAAAGAAATGTTCTGTTGGTCTATTTGCACGCTTTTTAAGAAAAAAGCTCACACAAAGAGAAACAGCTTGTCAGTAAGTACTAATAGAGTTGTTTCCCACTAATAATACTGCAGCTGTTATCTGCACAATGCTGAGACACACACTATTCAATTATTACATGGTACAAAACCACCTCTTGTAGTGAGAAGAATGTAGGTGAAGTAATTCAGTTGTTTGCTTCTGTGAAAGCAAGTCAAAATCCTACACAGCCAGTATATCAGGACCAGAAGATGTTGACTGCTCCAACAACAAGGTGGGAATGGCTTTGGTATAATTAGCTGACTTACTTAAACAAACATGAAATGGTAACATAAAAGGTTGTAAAAGTGTCTCAAAACACAAATTCAGATCCTAGTAGGAATGACTGGGCATGTCTTTTCCCTCAGTTGCCTTGAAGACTTGAGAGGCTGGAAGGAATCCTTATAAGCTCAGTGGTCAAAGTTCACAACAGTCTCAAACTTCCTAAAATAGCTTCCAAAAGAATATGAAATGCTTTTGAGAGAGAGAGAGATCAGCCTGGAGTCATCTGTTTGCTTACAGGTCTTTATCAGCACATGGCTCTCACACGTAGTCGCCGCTCATAAATGGTTTATTTACACTGTACTTCTGTTTCTGTTTTCATTTGCAGTAAAATGTGTGAGTATAAAGTTCTGTTAGCAAGTCTCAGTTAATGCTTTACAACCATTTTTCAGTGATGGTATAAGTGAACATGGGAGATGCAAGCATGCACAGAATTCTAGTCCCCCTTTATTCTCTTAAAAAATTCAAATTCATAGAATTCAATAAAATCAGGAAAAAATCTTAAAAGAAAATGAGAAAGCAAATAATAATGTCATTATACAATCTACACTAGTACAGCTTTGTTAGAGATGTTAGTTCATACACATTTGAAATAGAGACAAATATTTTTTTTACTTGCATTGAAGTGTTGGAGCCTCCCATTTTATTTTCTTCAGTGAATGAGAGTGAAGATACAGAAAATGCTTTGGACTGGAATTGATGACCTATTCAAATGCCTCAATTCAATAAAATGTTTATGTGCCATAAGCAAATATAGTTGAACTATGATCTTTTGCATTTTTTCTGTCTGTCATTTTTCACTTTAGGGGCAACAGAAAACTATAGGACAAGTAATTATGTTGTTATGTTTTGAACTAGTTTGGATAGAAAAATGAATGGACAGACACAGTTATGGAAGGGTTTTGTTCAGAAGAAACCTTAAAGATCATCTGGTTCCAGACCTTCGCCGTGGGCAGGAACACCTTCCACTGGACCAGGTTGCTCAAAGCACCATCCAGCCTGGTCTTGAACACTTCCAGAAATGGGGCATGCACAAATTCTCTTGAAAATCTTTTAAGTGTCTCACCATGCTTACTGTGAAAAATTCCTTCCTTACATTCAGTTTAAATCCACCCTTAAAAGAGTTTTTAACTCTTTTAGTTTAAAACCATTGCACATTGTGCTGTCACTGCAGGCCCTGGTTAAAAATCCCTCTCCAGCTGGGCTATAAGCATTCTGTTTTGATTTTTGCTGAGCAGTACTCAGACAGTATCAAAGCTTTTTCTGCCTCTCACACCACTCTACCAGTGAGGAGGCTGGGGGTGCACAAGGAGCTGGGTCGGGACACAGCCAGGACAGCTGACACCAGCTGATCAAAGGGATATTCCAGACCATGTGGCTTCATGCTCAGCATATAAAGCTGCAAGAAGAAGAAAGAAAGGAGAACATTTGGAGTGATGTGGTGTTTGTCTTCCCAAAACACTGTGATAGAGCCCTGCTCTCCTGGAGATGGCTGAACCCCTGCCTGCCCATCAGAACCAGTGACTGAATATTACTTTGTGGCTATTTCTGAGGTAAATTGCATTCTGAAATTATGACTGCATTCCAGGTAACTGAAGAGTATAGAAGTTTGATTTATTCATTTTTGCAACAAATGCAACAGGCATGCACTCATATAAAATTCCAGAGTCCAAGTCCACTCAGTCCCTCTTACCTTGCATGTCATTCAGGGCAGTACCTATCACAACATGCAGAGGCATGGAGTACATTTTTCACTTTCATGTGGAATGTGTCTTTCCTTTTATTGTGGCAAATATGCCATTTTTATTGAAAGTTTCCTTCTCTCTGGCATTTCATGTTTCACATTTCATAGATACAGTTTGGGAAGGAGCTCACTAAGCCAAGAAGGCAGTCTGGAAGGAAAATATTCAAGGTAGTTTTTCATTTCACTGTTTTTATGCACATGTGTTTTGCTGTGGTTTTTTGTTATTGTTTTTATTAAGGATTTACAAGAGACACAATGATTATAGTATTCAGCTAGAAAATACATTATTGTAAAATCATGCAAAGGCTTTCTTTTCAAGGCTGTAGTTCAGTAAAATTACCCTTTTGTAGCTTCAGGAATGCTATACTTTGTATTAAAATTTCCATCAATTTAAAAAAATATGAAGCAAGTAAATTTTGCATTACTCTAATAGCATAATCCTGTGGTAAGAGTAGAGCATGAAAAAAGTGACAACATTGGCTCAGGACCTAAAATTTGACTCAACATCTATCTTGTTTTCAGTTCTAGTCAGTAATGGTATCTCAGAGAAAGGGAGAATACAGAAACACTTGTAGAAGAGCTTTCTCCTATGAGGAGCTTCCTGGTCAAAGAAAGATTTTAGAAAGGAGGCCAAGGGAATTATTTTATTCAAAGAGAATGTTTTCATACATGTCATGTAATGTGCGGCATCCAGACACTGAGGTTACATTCATCTCTGCATGTTCAAACCAGCAGAAATACACAAAGGTTAAAAAATGCCATCAATTTGACACTGGGGACAACACCACAAAAAAAGAAAAAAAGAAAAACAACCTATGAGGTGATGGTGTTAAAACCAAAAGAGTACATCTACCTCCTAGGCTAACTCCTGGTATACACCTCCACTAACAGAATGGGCTGTGTTACAGGTACAGGTGCTTTTCAAACAAAACATTCCACCTCTTTTCTTTTTAAACTTGGGAATGGGAGCTTATGCCACTTGCTTCATCTACTTTACTGAACCAGCAAATGCAGGCTGTCAGACTGGTGCTCTCATGAGGTTTCTGCATGGCTTCTTCATTGGGGCAAAACAAGAAGTGAGCTTTCTCCAGGGACATGGAAGGCAGTGGAGGCAGCCAGGAACCCAAACAGCTGGTACCCCTGGGCTGGGCATAGACACAGCCATCCCTCACCACTGGCAGTCATCTTCAGCTACAAAAAGCCTGAGAATGAGACAGGAGGGCTGGGGGAAATGAAAAGCACAGGCTGATGGTGGCAGAAACTGAAGTCTCTCTTTTCAGGGTCAGCTAATCCAACTATCTGTATGGTAGAGCTCGACCTACATTTGGCACAGCAGTTCATTAAGCCATGCTTGTTAATGTCACAGACTTCACTCTCTGAAGTGATGTTGCCATGACCACTTCCCTTGATAATTTATTCCACGGTCCAGTTGCTTCTGCTCTTTTTCAAAATGGAGAGTGTTAATACACAAAGACTTGTGCATGCTTATTCTGGATGGGAAAATTTCTAACTGCAGTGATGGGGCTTTTCTATTTGAGTAAGAATAAATGTTCCTAGAGTGAAACCTGAATTAATTTCTGATAACTAAGAAAATTTTAGCGGATTCATTTCTGCATGATATATATAATTATGCATTTTCTTTCATTGTAAATGACTGACAAGTACATTTACAGTTATTATTCAGAGCCCTCAATTGGTTTACTAATAATTATCTTTATTTTGAAACAAGAAAATTAGGAGACATATCTGTGATTTAATAACAAAGTCTGCTTCATTTTATACGTCTCTGGGGACAGCTGCTACCATAATTTTCCAGTTCAATGATATATATTTAAATAGCTTACAGATACTGAAAATCAGCTGAAGAATTCTTCTATATTAAACTATGCAACTATGCAGGAAAAGTGTGTGTGTAAGTGTGTGTGTGTGTGTGTGTGTGAGTGTGTGTGTGTGTGTGTGTGTGTGTGTGTGTGTGTGTGTATGTGTGTGTGTGTGTGTGTGTGTGTGTGTGTGTATGCATGCACACGGTTGTAATTTTTTTCTTTATTACCATCTGTCCTCTTCACACATGAGACTTAATCTGGTTGCAAGTAAATAAACGTATAAACTTCACGCTTAAATTTTGTCCTAATTCATTAAAACCCTAGGATTGAAAGTTATCATCATTTTCAGACATATAGATCTTGAAAAACTTAAAGGGGGAAACAGCATTAAGGTTAATTTATTTTAGCATTGTGATGAGGCTAGAAAGAAAGACTCTCCTGAGACCCAGAGTGCAGCTATCTGATCTTCTTTCATGAGATAACAGTGATTTTGGAGCCCATGACTTCCATTTTAGATGTGTTCCAATATTTTTCTAGTTCATGTAGCAATTCGTCCTTTGTTAATTTGTTGCTATTTTTCTGTGTGCTAGTCTGAGGTCTCAGTGCTAAGATTTTCTTCTGTTCCCATTACTTTTGTTCTCATATATTGTGTTCAAGGTGATATCTCCTTTCAACCTGAATCTGTTGAAGCAAAGAACTTCAGTTTTTTTAGTTTCTGTGTATAAAGCACTTCAATCTTCTTATCAGCATAGCAATCTTTTTGTATCCCTCTGCAATTCTAACATCTTTCTTTAACAGAATTATAAATGGAATTCAGATTTTGGGAGAATATGTTACTTTTGCGGCCTCAAATAATCTTGTAATCAGCTGGTGTTTCTTTGCTGTGTTTCTGATTAAATCTAGTTATGAGCTCCTGACATAAAAAAAAAATTACAGCTTTTGTTTTCCAGGAAAAGGAACTTGCTTTTGGTCTTGTTCAGTTTCAATTGAGAACTTATTTGGCTCAAAAAGCATTGAGTGCTTTGACTCTCCCTGAGGTTTACAGTTAAGCAAGACTGTAAACACCTGAAAGGAATTAGGAACCAATGCATGCATTCTAGAGTGGTGTAAAAATTACAGGAGTGCTAATTGCCTGCCTGATTTAGCTTTAAATGTTGATTTATGATGAATTTATGATGCTGAAAACATCCACCTTAGTCTGTTACCTGACAACAGCTGCACAATGAGCAATCTGTTTCCTAAAAATTTCTCTCAGTCCATTTACTGTCCTTGTTCCAAACACATTCCTATGTAAGTAGCTCTGGGTAATAAATCATACTTATGTTTCATCTTTGCATCCCAACAAAAGGACACAAACATCTGGGAACAGATACCATATTCAATGCTTTTCCAACAAAATATATTATTGACACTGCACCTCTTCTCTAATGCAGACAATTCTTTCTTTGAAAAGTGACATTTAACCCTGGTAGGTTTAAGCTGCAAAGGGATAATCTAAGATTTACCCTTCATAAGCAAGGGGAAAGAGCTGTATTGCAATTAATTATATACTTCTCAACAGGAATGATCACAGTCATAAAACACATGGGAAAAAAAGAAAATGTAGAACTTTCTGCTGGGTCTCAAATAGGACTTCTGTCCTAAAGGAGAGATTAGGAGTATTGCTTTTACTTTTATATACAGGTGCTTCAATACAAACCTTAAAATAAAATTTTGCTGAAATATTCCTTTTTAGATTTTTCTTCCTTTTGCTACTGTATGATTTTTTTTTTATAATTTTCATACTATTTCCTCATCACAACTGGAAAAACCCCGTGGACTCTGCCATATTGCTTATTGTCATCAATGGTAAGAGTTTTCTATTTATTTTAGTAGCATGAAAAACACATTGTCCTAATTCAAATTGAAAGGGCAAATAGCAAAGAGATCACAGTGCTTTTGCCACAGAAAATTGGTCCAGGGCTTGCATGGGACTCCATGGCATCAAGGGAAGGTCCTCATGGCTTATTACATTAAAGAGGCAGTGAAAAATGGGGGAAGTGTGAAACATAATTTCCTGAAACAGTAGCAAGAAATTGTATGCTGTGGAGCTAAGTCTCAGAGGAAGGAAAACCCATGCAATCTAACAATCCTGAGGAAATCTTGCTCTTCCAAATTTTGTTTTGTATCTTCATTTAAGTCAAAGAGAAGACTGCCAGCTCAACTGTAATGTCAGCCTTTTGGGGGAAATCTTTGTGTTGTTAAATGTTTTTTCATGTAAAGGCCCAACTTTTATTCATTATGCCTTGTTAAAAACTTGATGTAGTTTTTCTAAGAAAATGAATAAACACTACAAAGTAAATGCTAAAGTATCATCATTAAAATTATTCTGAAATTCCCTCATCTTGCAAAAGAGTAGATATTTCTTTCTATTTGAAAGGAATGTTTACAATTTTAAGGCTTTTCATTTTTCTGCCCTGCTAGATTTTCTATCAAGCACATCATCTGCAATTCTCCTGGGAGCCACTACTTGTCAGTCTGAAAAAACCCAACAGAATGCAATCACGTGCATCTAATTGATGAACAGAAATAATTTATGTAAGTGGTCAAACACAGAAAAGTTCAAATTTCAGGTATTTCCAGGGATATAGCCTAGAGACTCAGAGAGGATCCTTTCTTCTTCTCCCACTTTTTTTCTTGTATCATCATAACCTCAAATAACCCTAAATATCTAAAAATATTTCATATGCATTTGAGAAAACTTTTGTAGTCTCACCTAAATTGTTTAACACTGGAGATTCCCATTCATCACACCAGTGAGGTCTTTTCACAAGAGAAAACAAATTCATATTCTCCTTTTATTTAAAAGCTAATCTACCAACAGAGAAACAAGAAGAAAACTAAACTTTTTTCCCTTTGCAAAAATTATTGAATAAATGCCAAGAATATATGGTAAGACTCATCTTAGTATGATAATTTTAAAATTTCTGTTTTGAAAAAATGTATTTATAAAGATAAATATCACAAGTTTAGATAAAGGTACACTCTTCAGTGAAGGTAATCTAAGATAAAAAAGACATGCTTGGAATTTTTTTGGTTCTTAATAGGAAGACCATGAACATCAGAAAAAGAGTCACATTTGTTACAGAAAAAAAGTATTCTGAGTTGTAGGACACTCTGTACATTCCTAAGCTGTTTTACAGAAGCCCTTGAAAAGGCAGTAAGTTTATTTCTACACAGTCTTTTTTTACCAAGTGACAGTATTGTTTCTGTGATAGTTGAAGAATTTGAGAGGCATTAAGACTGCAACATCTTCTGACAATCTCAGAAAATCCAAGAAAGTGGAAATTTCACCCATATTTTCTAGTCATAGCTCAGTGCTCAACAACAAGGTCCTCTTCTCTTGCACCTCTTGGTGATACACTGATGTAACAACAGTTTGAAATCAAAGTGATGCTTAGTTTAATTTTTTTTCTGGTTCATTTCCACAGCATACGTGGCATTTTTTTAAGAATAACAGGAGGCACTGACTGACACCAGTGTATTAGATTTTGCTCCAGAAAGGAGCAGAGTAGGTCAACAAACAGTGACAAAACAGATTACAGCAAAAACACTTGTTCCAGTACAAATCATTCATTTACCCTCTGCCAATTCACTTCTCATGAACATCAGTGCAGTGGTTGCTTCCATCCATACTGACAGCTGACATATACAAGACAATATCACTATTCTGCAGAGATTCTAGTAGAAGTGCACATAAGAAACAGCAAGAAAGTATGTTTTAGTGAACAGTATGAATTCTTGGAGGGAAACCCTAAGTATGGTTCTGTCTTAAAGTTCACAATTCTTTTAATTGTTGTTTTACAGAAGAATTTCAAAACATCTTCAAGCAGAAATTGTTTGCTAGTGATGTTACAAACCCTGTGGACATTGAGCTGCAAAAACATAAATTTTATTACTTGTCCTGATAGCTTTTATTTACAGCTCTGGAGAAAGATCACAGAATTTTTGCTGATTTCCACTAGCTGAAGATCATGTCACTGGTCTTAGAGAAAAAAAAGAAATGCTCAAAACAAAACTATCTTACTGGAAAAGGAAATTTTTACAATGTGTTTCATAGCCATCATTCACATGGAACAAGCTTGCTCTTGTTTAAAAGGAACACAGATGCCACAATAAAAACTAACAGCAGCCATGGTCAATAAAATGGTAGCTGCAATATAAGAAATTTATGGTTTAAGCTTAAACCAGCTTCTCTTCTTCAGGGATCTTTCTTTTCATTACAGGAAATCACTATGAATCACATTTTCAAAGCAAATAACTAGGAAATGAGCTTTGCAAATTCAGACAGTCCAATTTACTGCTAACATATTTTCAAAAAGTGTCTGTTCTTCTATTTGTGACAATCCCCAATCATTTCTTACAATTCAATCATAAATATACTCTTATGTACTGTAATTATTTCTTCTTTTTTTTTTTTTAATTTTTTTTTTATTACTTGTGTTCCATGTGTCTTTTGAGGCTGTGGTTCCAGTAGCATTGTAACATTGCTTTGGTTTGAGAACATGGCTCACTGCTTTGGGAGTTAGATACTGTGTACAGAAAAAACATCTGTATTTGAAAAATGTATTTTTTTCATCTGTTTTAATTTTTGCAGTTGTATTTCACAGTACTACTGCATTTTTTACCGACTTTGAGCCACCTGCACATTTCCTCCACCCCCAATAACAACATTTTTTAAGGTCAAGTGTTTATAGATGCCTCTGTGTTTTCCATGTAGTCAAAACTCAGCTAAATGACTGACATGCTGGCATTTCACCTAAAATACATAATGCCTACTATATGTTTCAGATAACTGCATAAAATGTAGAGTTGAGAATTATTAGGTGTTGGAAGAGAAGCTAATACCCTACAATCCCTAACAATTTGCATTTTAAAAGTTCCTCTTCTTTCCAGTGCAAACAGACACTGTTTGTTTTTACACTAACTAGTAGTTACTGGTGAGCAACTAACTCATAGTTATTAAAAATTATAAAATTAATTTACTCACAGATCTGTCTCAGTTCAATTATCAATTACAAATGACACAGAACAGACAGTTTATGTTTCTCACTTGCAGTCCTCCAAATTCTTGGAATTTTCCAAAAGGACTGAACATTACAAGGTCTGATTACCAGGACCCACAAGTAGCATCAGCAGGTACTCATGTACTGCTCTGAGAACTGCAGAACACAGCTAGACCTTTTAAAAGAGGGAAATAGGGAAGTGAAAGATGAACAGAAAGGACTTAAGTCATATTTGGTGTGTGTGTACGTGTGTGTATTTTTTTTCACAGATAATTTCCTTCATACAAAAACTACTGAAAACAACTGCTTTAGAAGATTAAAGAAACTTGCTCCAAGTGTGAGGATTTTGTCCCTGCATCCTCTATTTTCATTAGCAATTTTCACTACCTGGACATAATGTGTGGCTTGAAACTAAATCCATTTAAAATGTTCACTAACATCATGTAACACTGATGTTGCATTAGGTCTTTAGTGGTGAATTTATTTTTGCCATCCCCACTTGTGAAAGTACACCTCTGATCTGCACAACTTCCAACCTGACACAGTGGGAAAGAGACTTTGGGACCTCTGTGCCTTTCAGAAAGCATAGTTCTCTAAAATGGCATTAAAAAATCGTCAAATAATTGCCCTGTAATTTTGAAATTTATAAACAAAAGGAGGGTTTGGAATCACAGTGATTATGTAGTCTTAGTTACAAGGAAAAGACTGGGAAGGGATGGCCATCCAAAAGCGCTGAGGTGAGTAAAACTGATAAGATATTGAATTTGTAAGGACAGCAAGTTTAGTGTCCAAAGACATTAGTGAAAAGTCAGAAGAGATGGAAAGAGTCATCTGTTGTGGCATTTTCCAGCCTTGGAAGGTGTGCATTGTTCAGCAAGTGTCTGTTCTGGAGCACAGCCCTGCTTTCAGGTGGGTCATGCAGCTCCTGGAGCACTGGCATTGATCAGAAGCTCACTGGTCTCATCAGATGTGGCTATCTGCATTTAGGCATGCCAGGAAATTTCTGTTTGAAAATAGTTCTACTCACTATTGTTTCTTTAAAGTGCAGCAGACATAAATCAAGAAATATTAACACCAGTAGCATGTTTATTGTCCTAACATTGAATCATTGTCTTCAAGATTATGTATTTTGATATTCTTTAATTAGGCAATATGCATTATGATTTCTGATGGAGTTCTGCCTTAATTTATTGTATTAAATGTTATCCCAACATATGTGTTTTGACTGGCTGAGGGCCAACACTTGCAGTAATCAATCTAGCAACATAATTTCACAGTTTCTAATATTTCTTTGCTGCAATCAGCAATACTCTTTATTGGAATTAAAGTTAAACCAACTGATATTATTAGACCTAATCTTCAAATTTTGTGTATATAAATAAGCAAGATAATATTTTAGCTTGGAAATATTTCCTTTGGTTAATTCCCTAAAGCATTTTACAGATACTCTACTCAGTTATCAAAATGAATTGTATAATTCACTGTGTGCTCAGTTCCAAGAAAACATTACATCTTTGTATCTGAGTGGCTTTACACTTTAAATATCCTACAAGACTTTAAAGACCCAGTACATATTTTCTAGAATAAGAGCTTTCTTCTTAGTTTGGAGTGCTATAACTTCCAGTTATTTGCTGCCCCCAGTATTTGTAACAGGACAAAAAATGTCACATTGATTAATGCCCATATGCCCCTTGTTCTCTGTCAAATATTTCTTTTTTTGAATAAGTACTCCAGAGACATTTTCTGATGATGCTAGCAGGAGAGATATTTAGGTGTGTCGCCCATATTTAGTGTTTATATTACTGGTTAGAGATATTTAGTGTTTCACTACGTTTACCATTTGAATTAACGCGTTCATTTAAGCTACAAAAGCCAGAATCTGAACGTTTCTAAAAGGAAATTTAAGACTGTGAGGTGCAAGGAAATTTTCCTTAAAATTCAGTCTGAAAGACTGAGAGGGCCAAAGAATGAAAAGAAAGCAACAGGCCTAAATAAGAAAGAGGCAGACACAGCCATTAATATATCTTTTCAGATATTTCGGAATAGTGGTGAATGGAGATGAATGCTATGACAAGAGTTACTGCTATTTTCTCCTAATACAGAAATGACAAGGTCTATAAACTCCAAAACCATGGAGGAGCATATTAGACTTGAAACATGAGTTTCCAGAGTAAGGCCTCATACCTAATAAAATTCTTATTTTTAATAAATAAACATTTTTTAAATACTGACAGCTACAAAGTGATTAGTATTTGGAAAGACTGTTGCAATATCTTGGGCACTGAGGCTACAAATAGCAAAGCCCTCTGTCCTTTGTCAAGTACTTCAGTTTTGTACATGCACTGGGGTTTAAAATTGAAGTAGTGAAGTATTTGTAGTGCCAACTCATCAAGAAATGAAAAAGCATATAAAATACCACAGAGCAAATGTACAATAAACACACATTACCATGCAACCTTTTGATTTGCTGAACATCATTTGAATGTTATAATTGTGGCACACAAATGCATCAAAAGAGAACACTTTTTTTACAAGTTGAGAAGATATTATATCATGCATTTTGCAAAATTTAAATAATTGGATGGAGAGAGAGATGGGAAGAGGACTGAGTTTTCATGCTGCTGACAGTACCATGCATTGAAAACTCAAATGAAAATCAATTGAAAATAATAATATAAAAAAAATATAACATTTAAAAGTGTTTAACTGGTATTTTAACACACAGCTATGAGTGAGCAAACACTGCTGTTCTGGTGCTCCTGCTGGGTTGAATGCAGACCAGAGAAGTACCACACTGTGCCTACCATCACCCTGCTATTATTTCTTCAACAAAACCTTCATTCCCTACTGCTGCTAAGCACTCACTTCTGAGCAAGCATAACACAAGGAAGGGAAAGCCCATTCTTCTCATGATATTTAAGGCAAAATCCACCAATTGTTTTGCTGTCTCAGCCCTGATATACATGTATTGCAAATATTATGTAGCCATTCTTCTGCACAACTGAATTTTCCACTGAAAAGTAAATATTTCTTGGTTTGTGTCCCTCTCCAGCTTCAACAGTGATGATGTGACCAAATCATTTTTGTGCACCCATTTCTCTGTTTATAAAATGGAGATGATGAGGCCTCGTTTGTGAAGGATTCAGGCTTAAAATTGAAAACTCTGACTAAAACTAGGTCTTATTATTAACTGTGGGCATGGCCATCAGATGTTCCAGAGGACAATAAATCCCTTTACAGTGCACCTATTATTGTGCAGTGCTGGTGAATAGATAAAAAAGGATATTTCATTATTCAAATGAGTTGTGAGCCAATCCTTGCAAGCTCAGCCTTCTGTCTCTCAGCTCTGGGTGGACTCAGTGTGTGTTTTTGAGAGCACTCTGCTGCCTTCTTTCTGTCATAGCTGCCATGGCAGAAGAGAGGGTGTTCAAGGCATGCCTCTCACCCAGGCAGCACCCCCCACACCAGCCCCCTCCCCAGCCCTGCAAGAGCTGTGGCTGTTCCCTGTGGCTGCAGACCTCTGCCAGGCAGATTTGCTGCTTCGAGGGACCCATGACTTGCACTTGGCTAATCAACTTCAATTGCTAATTCCTAGTGACTTTAATGAGAACACAAACATAGGCAATCCCCATCTAATCATCATTGTGTGGACTAGCAGAAGAGAAGATTTAGCTTCTGGCCATAAAATGATCTCCTCTTTAATTTTAAGGGATGTCAGTTGAAAACTCTTTCAGTCCTCTTTCCACCTTTCTCTTTTCATACACTGAACATAGACATTTTGTAACATGCAGGATACACCATATATTTGAAATATTTTTTATAACAAAAGACTACCCTCTTAAAAAGAATTTTTTCCTTTCATACTGAGGAAAAATAAAATTTGATAAACTATAACAATATATCAGGCAAATTCACAGCAAACAATATTATATCAATTAAACAACATAATATTAATTAGAATATTTTTCCTAATTTTAAAGTTTTTGCTGGAATTATATTTTTTTCTAAATTTAATATAAATTGTTGCTGTCATTACTAACACCAGCACTTTTCAAGATCTGAAGTTAAGAACTGCTTTACTTTTTAGGTAATGTTGTATCTGCCAGAACTTAAAGAACTTACAGCAAGTGCTACTCAGTGACCTTGTAGGAGTTGCTTTCATGTGTAAATTCCATGATTTCTATCAATTACCATTATAGGATCTTACTGTTACATCAGTAGAAAGATATTGGCTTTTTTGAGGCTCCTTGTAGATCAATGTTTCTATTAATCCAGAATCCTGTAATCAGACTCCTGGATAAGTGATCCCATTATTTTCCAAATATCTGCTTTTAGAATGATTTCTGAAAGCACTATTGAAGCACTCTCTGTGGCACACAGTATACAGCAATCTTTACTTCCTCATCTTTATTTCATAGGAAGTCAGAGATACTGAAAAAACTTTCTTTCTGATCCTCAGAAATAAGAAACATTTGAAATATCTCTGAGAAAAAAGTGTTAATAATTTAGTCAATTTTCTTTCCAGTTTTTTTGTCAATACACCATTTAACTGTAACAGCAAGTATAGGACTTGTTTTGACTTCTATTTCAAGATGGAGTGAGGAAAGAAACTGCTGAGTTTCCTGTCAAAATTCTTGCCACTGCTAAAAAAATAAAGCCATAGGGTTTGCAATTTGTGAGTTTCTAAAATCATGAAAGTTTATTTAAGTGATAAAACATTAAATTAGTATATCTCTATGCCTCAGTCTGGAGGCAGTGCATCCATGGGAAAGGTTGTGTAAAGAGAAGTGACTGAAACTGGCTGCTCCCACTCCCTCCATATGATAGTATGGGGCTTATTTTGGTTTAAATTCAATCTGGACTGAGTGATTCAACTCATTCTTTGGGTTGAGTGTCATAGCTGCTCGTGAGGTTGGACTCTTTTTTTAAGGAAAAATTTTAAGTACATGGTGGAAGATCTTGTCGTTGTAGAACCCACACATTGGTTCAGAGCATAATGCCTCCATTAGCACTGAAGCACTCAGAGAGAAAAGCTTCTGATTTAGTTGCCTTTGAAAAAAATATATTTAATGAACACCAAATCTGCTCTCAGCAGTGAAGCAGCACATGGTAAATGGGGACAAGCAGGGGATTAGCTTCAAAACTGTACTTGTACTCAGAACAAAATAAGTGAAGTAGAGCCATTAGCACTTTCCAGGCCAGTCAGAGCAAAGAGTTCATTTGGTACAACACTTCTGCTCTCCCATACAAGTGCAAAAGGGACTGCAATTTCCTACCTATACACCTCAAATGACATCTTTCCTTCAATCTCCACTAATTCTAAAACTTTTTTGAATTACACACATTTTGCTGACCATTGTGGTTGATTTGAAGAATACATTTCATAGGGTGTGCAATGGAGAAGTTTGTCACTTGTCAGTGCGTTGGGAATTTCTGGAACTAAATGACTTTTTTCTGTGAAATAGATTAAACAGGATCTTCCTACACTGAAAAACTGATTTCACCTTTGAGGGATGAATGGGATAGAATAAAGCCATGTTTATCAGAGAAGTTTTAGCAGAAATTCATTAGAAAATATTCATCCATCTTTGCCTCATATGTAGAAATATTTTTATTTTCCTGAAGGTAGCCTGCAATTACAAATTAATTAGAAACTCCAAACAGTTATTCCTAGAGGAATTATGTAGAGATAGTACCAAATAAATATTTGCAGATTCTCAAAACTAATTAATAAATTGTTGATTTATGCTATCACAATGTTTTCAAATCCTGATAGTATTTTACAGAACCTTTGAATTAACCTTGGCTTTTATTGAATGCCTGAATCTTGGTGAGGCTGTCACATGTTGTCTCCTGACTGACTGGTAAGCAGCATGTCGTTTTACAGACAGGCAAAATTCAAATTTTCTACATTTTTAACTTTTCAGACAACCTAGGGAGCAGAGCACAGCTTGTAGAAATTGTGCTGCAATGAGATTTATTGCCACACAGCAGCAACTTACTCAATATAAGTGGCAATAATTGCTCCCTAAAGTATATGAATATTACACAAAAGATTACCTATTCTGAAAGGACTCTGGTGTTTAAGCACTGGATCAAGCAGCCAAATTTTAAGAAGCACATAATTTTTGTTCCTGTCAATGTAACATTGAATTGAATCCTCTGTGATTATGGAAACCAGATTTCAACTGGATGCTCTCATTCTATTCTTTTGTCACAGTGTCTCTCTTCAGTTCCTTCACTGAATGCATCATTACTCACTATTACTTTTCATAAACATCAGTCAGTTCTTGGCAAAATGTTCTTTTTTGCTAAAATACTCACAATATTTTGAAAAGAAAAATCACTGTTTCTTTTTTAAGGATTTCTGTTTCCACTGTGTACAAAACATAAAGCAGATGTTAATGCATATAATGTAGTATCCCCTGTGGAAAAAAAAGTTAAATTTTTACACCTACTTGCACACCTGGATGAAGTGAAGTGGTAATGTCCAAATTTCCAAAAAACAATTAATTTATAATGCTAATTACAGAAGCCCATACTTTTCTTTTTTTTTTTTTCCAGATGATTTGGGAACATGAGATACGTTCTCAAGTTCAAAGTAGATCTCCCAAGAATTGCATTTTCTCTTCTGAGTGTAGTTGCAAAACAGGTCAAGAGAACTTTCACTCGTAGTATAGAAAATTAAGAGGACAGGAATTACTACTATCTGTTTTCTTACTTCTTGAAACTGCAGCAATGTGCACTTTGTCTGTGGAGACACTTAATTCTGTTGTCCTGAATTCAGCATCTTCCTTATTTACATGTAGAACATGTTCTTTCTTGCATACTACCTTACCTGACCGGGCAGATCAGGCTCTCAGCCCTGGTGTCTTGCAGCATAATGCCTCCCAGAGCAAAGAAAAAATTCAGGAAAGCTCAAACTCAGTGTCTGCCCTTTTGGGAAGACTGGAGTTAGGAGTAGTGGGACTTTTAGGCAGCTCAACTGTGTGAAAATCTGGGAGATCTTTTATGAACTCTGAAAAAAACCAAATTTAGGATCTTTTGAAGAAGGACAATAAAATCATCTTCTTTACACTTGGATGAATTCTTTGCCAAATTTTCAGTTGCTTCAAAGTGCTAAGAAATAGCATTCTACAAATAGTATGAGACTCATATTTTTAAGACAAACAAAGCTTTGGCTTCTCTACATTTGGCTGCAATTTATATATATGTACATTAATGTATGTATTTGTATAAATGTGTATGCATACTAGCCAGTCAGGGATAGATTCTTGTCAAGGAAAACCCTGGATAAGGATCTAACAGGATGCCCTGATAAAACTAACAGGAACATTTGCCAAAACTAGAAGTAACTAGAAAAAGTATGAGGCAACACTTATGACTCTTGAGAGCTTTGCTTTCATTCTTGAAGATCAGGAGCACTTCATTTTCAGAGCCACACCTGTCACTATGGGACACAAAAGAATACAAGTGCACACCACTGGTCTCCAGGTGAAGAGAAAAAGGGAAGTTGATTTTCTGACTCCAACATTTATAGTTTTCCAAAAGTGACAGTGGATTGGAGGGTGGCAGTGCCACCTCTCCAAATGACACTGGATAAACGAACAGTCTATCAAATTTCTCTTCTTCCATAAAAGAATGCAAGACAATGAGGTATTTACAGAGAGTGTGGGAGAAATTTCGCTGCAATAATGTCAACATCAGAAAATCTTAAAAAATGAAGGTGACACATACCCTGATGGGATGAATTTCCTAAGATATAGAAAAACTTAGCACAAATGCAGCATAGTAAAGTCTTCAGAAAAAACCAAACAAATAGTGATTTTTGTGGAAGGGACATTTGTTTGTACCATATGACATCTGAAATTGTTATAAACAGCTGGTGTTTGTTTTGTCTGCTCTTCTTTAAAGCAAACTGGAATTTTTCTTTTCTTTTTTTTAATAGAACTATGTATTTTTAAATGAACTCTTCATTTTTTAGGATATATTTAAATAAAGGTAATGTTCAAGAGGCACAAGATACATCTTGTCTTTCACAATTTAAATTTGCCAGCAACAGTAGTTATTTATGATTTGTAACTTTGATTTGTGCTCATGAAGCTGAGTTAAGAGAGCTGTTAGCCCCTATTCTAATCATAAATTTCCTTCACTTAATGATAAAATGTATGCTGTGTTCAGATAATGTTCTGAGACCAAAATCATGTGTGAAGATTTTTTCAATATACCTACCTTTGCTTTCTAATAAATCAAATTTATCACTAAATAAACATTTAATCTAATTTTAAAAATTATTATGTTAAATATTATGATTTTAATCTAACAAACTGGCACAGATACTTAAGATAAAAGCAAATACTTTGAATGTAGTATTTTCAAAATACTTTCTTTATTCTCTTTATCACTGGAGTCTGTGTTTTAAACTTGTTTTGCTTTCCAGATTGTGAAAATTATTTGCATTAACAGTCCTTGCTGTGGCAAAGAATCCCATGGTGCTACTATTTCAGGAGTCTGTACCCAGTCTCAGCTTAGAACATCTAAATCTCACTTGTTAGATGCAGATGCTAGTGGAATTGTATAAAGAAACCAGACATGAAGACCTCCAAGGTGCCTGTATGTCATAGAAATTATTTGACTTGGAGTGGTGTAAATGAATGGAAGTCCTTAAAAAAACCTCAGGTACAAAAAAGAGTTATAGATCTTAAGTAGCTGCCATTGCCAGCAAATTTGAATTTTGAAAGACATGATGTGTCTTGTGTATCTTGAACATTAGCTTTATTAAAATGTATCCTAAACCAAAAATTCTCAGTTTAAAACACTGTGGGTGCCAGGATTCTGTATTTCTGACACAGTTGGACCATTTTACATAGTTGGGGACTTCTTTGTGAGCTGCCTGAGTAGGGGCAGAGTGGGATGGAGATTGCTGAGGAGGGGACAGGAGAATCACTACTCCACAAACCCTTGAGATCACATCTGAAGGGCCAGTGAGTTTGCTGCCTCCAGTGATGAACCCGTGATCCAGCTTTTGCAGGAATTGCTCGGGGGCAGCACTGCAGGGTGGGAGGTGGATGCTAGCCCTGATTTTCCTCAGTGATTTATAAAAGTGGTGGCTTCATGTGGTAATTGATTTGGTTACAGAACCAGAGCTCTAGTGCATAAACCAGACTGAGCACACTGCTGCTTTGGTACAGCTGAAGAGCCTGTTTCCATACACAATGAGCAGAGGCTTTGAGCCTCTGACCTTTCTTTTCTTTTCATTTTGTGCTTCCTTGCTTCTTCATCTCTAGAGGAGCATAGCTACCATCCTCCTTGTTTCATACTTAACAACAGAAAGAAAAACAGACCAGATCAATTTTCTTCTCTAAAGGTGCCTACATAATGACATTTTTAGAAGTTTAACTTGAAATGAAACACCCAGGCTAATAAGAGGTTATTGCATTGTCACATGCAAAACTGTATTGTATAGTGTATTTTTTTCTACTAAACTGCTCTTTAGAAAAATACTCTTTATTGTTAATACATATCATAAACAGTGTACCTGTAGTAATCACCTCTGATATGAAAGAAAAGTGGACACATTGCTTTTTATCACATGAATAAAACATTCACCATTCAAAGAAAGTGTATTTTTGTGGAATATTTGGTTGGAGCACACACTAGCATCTTTTTAAATATCCAGTATTGGGAACAAGGCAGTAGTCCAAATTTAAAAAATAAAAATTAAAAATAATAAAAAAAAAGACAAACAGAAAAAACCAAACCCAATCTCAAAATATTAATAATAATGATTTCTCACTTTAAACTATATCACAAGCCTTACAGCTCACAGAAAATTATAAAACCTTCCCTGGAACACTAATGCCAGAGGAAAAACAGATAGTAGGTCTTAGGTAATTTTCTCCAGCTAATTGTAAATTGTAATAGCTTTTCAAAATGAGAATGCTTCAGTTTGTGGCACTCATTTTATATTCATACAAACTGTATTTGGATTATAAATATTTAACACCAGGGCTCGACCATTTAGAGTCTCTCTAGGCAGTACCTTCTGTGGGCTGATTTTAAGCAGGCATGTAGTGAGGGGGATGTACAACACTGTATTCCTACTTTCGATATCTGGAGGTCAGAGAATGAATCAACTCTTTAAAAAACCCAAAGGGATTTCTGATTTTCAAGTTCACCAGATATTTGGGTTGCAAAACAAATGGGGAACACAGATATTCTAAATCTGTTGGGGGGGAAGTGGCAGGGAGGAATAGAAACAGTCTGTCAATACACAGACAGATCTCAGCCCCCAAGGACACTCTGCTTTGGCAAAAACTGAAAAAACCCCAAGGTATAGCTTAGCAGGCAGCACTGCACATGCTTTCTGGTGATGTCTCTAGAGCAGAAACTCTCTCTTAGTATCCATAGTAAAAATATATCCTTCTATACATTTTGAATTCTTTTCATTTGGGGATCTCGGAATGGGGGTACACTTAGCTACTCTGCCCTACAGTAAAGCTTCCATATGGTCCTTATTTTTATCATGGGCAAAAACTGATACCATGGCCATCAGCTTAGTTATTTAAATGGCAAATGATTATGTCCTTCAATAAGACAGTGGATAATTTCAGAGAACCTAAACATTGTTTATTAGAAGTTGTTCTTGTTGATTTTTAATCTTTTCACTAAGGATGTAATATTCCTTTCAAGAGGTCTGGGCACTTCACTCTTAACATGTCACTGCAGTTGTAGATCTCAGAGGGATTTGCATTTGCACCTGATCTGAAGGACATTCAATTTTCTGAATTGGTTGGTGGCCATCCTCATTCTGTTACAGACAACATTTCTTTAATACTATTCATTGACACTAAGATGCTTGAAAATACATAATGCTACAGAGAAATAGTCTAGTTTCTTCAGTTTCAGACTAGAAGAATGAGTTCTGGCTGCTTTCTCCTCTGTCTTTTAAAATGCTCTAATCTATCCTCAAATAAAAAAAAAAATTAAAAAGAAGTATATCAGCAAATACAGGAATTGTAATGAAACCAGAGAAAGCACCTACCTCATCATTTGAATTATTTGTTTCAAGAAAATAAAGCTTAATCTGTATCTAAAGCCTTTATGAACACATAAGTATGCCGAGTCAAATCTAATTATGGCATGACCAATTATTCAATATTATTGTTTTATTAGCCTTGATTATACACTGAATGAAGCATCTGTAGCCTAAACAGCAAAATTTACTCAAACAATTATATTGTTTAATGAATGTACAACTGTGTACAATATAATCATCTACTCATAAAGCTTATGGGAATAATAGCCACTGACAATCTGTGGGCATTTAACCATCTCCACAGCCTCTTTCCCTTTAGCTTTGTTCCTAAAATGCTTGAAATTTGGTCAGTGACTTCAGCAGCATATTTTTTTCAAAGCATCAGAAAATCTTGTGCAGACCTGTTTTCTCTGCTGGTTGGTTCAGTAGAGTTTGAGATGTAACAGGGTGAAAAGCAATGCACACAGCAGAACGAACCCCAGGGTAGTCCACCAGCTGTTGCCTTTCTTCACAAAAGCCCCTGTTGGGCAGTTTTGGATCTGTGACTAAGACAGTGTTGGAAACTCTTGCTAAACAGGGATTGCACAGTGGCAGAACCTTTCCCTTTCCCAGCCTGCCACTTCCCCAGTGACCCGGCTGGAGGATGGGCAGGAGGTCGGAAGATGACACAGCTGGGACAGCTGGCTCACATAGCCAAAGGGATTTTCCAACAGCACACAGAGCGATAACTCAGCAGCTAAACCTCTGCTTGGGTATTTTTTCCTTTTCTTTCCTTCACCTATTAAAGTGCCTTTATGCTGACCATTTCTTTTACTCACTCTTGTCTTCCTATTCCCATTTTTCTAGAGATGGAGTGAGAGAGCAGCTGGGGGTAAACTCAGCTAAGCAGCCAGAGTCAACCCACTGCAACCTAATCTGAATTTAACAAGCTTAAATTTCCTTTGCACATCATCATCTATTTTCATAAAACTTTCAAAAATTTTATGAAGATAATGTCACTATAGAAAGGTGATGGTAGGAATTGCTTCTCATCAGATCATGTTGCAGTGAGAAATGGAGAAAAAAAGGCTTTCCTATTAGCCAGCAGTATTGATAAATCTTAAAAATCATGCCTTATTTATTAAAAGCACAAATATAAAACAGATATGCCAGGATGACTAAATCCTATTAATAATAGTTCTCTTTTCTCTGTACTCCCCTTACTTCCCACTCTATATCATTGAAGAAAGCTGCTTTTAAATCTTGTCCAAAAAGGTATTTTTATGGCATTTTTTTAGATAAGACTTGTTAAAAAAAGAGTTGCCCCCACTAGAAGAGGAGAATATGTAATGGAAAATGTCCTTCTGACTTTGTCAAGTACCATCCCAGTGACTAGAAAATTTTTAGTAATTACAGTGTGCTATTTCTGTTACATTTTAGGAAATCTACTGCTATGGCAAAAATTACAGCTAAGGTAATCTTTTTTTAATCTATGTGTGGCCTCTACTAAGGCCATATCCTCAGTATAAAAGCCTCATTTGTGCCAAGGGCTACAGACTTGAATCTGCTGCAAATCTCAACTTATTTAATTTTTTTTTTAATTAGGTTTACAATACTAATATTAAAGAAATCCCAGTTCTAAAGGACATATCAGCTCAGAAATCTTTAAACTGCAACACAGAGCCATCTCACTAGGTCAGGCCACCTTGCTAGATCAGCCAAGAGTAGGTGTTTTCAAACTCTTATTTACTTCAGGACACTTATATCTGCAAAATCATTATGGTACCACTGCTATCTTTTTTAATTTTTAAAACAGAGCAACTATTCCTCTTTATGGCAGTTTTTAGTTTATTTCACTTTGGCTTATTTAATTTTATTTCATTTTAGTTTATTTAAATTATTAAACTTCCTTTATCCTAACTCATTAATTTTCTCACTTTCACCCTTCTGGTGATTCCTTCCCATCTTGATGGCTTGAGCAAGCAGCTCTGTGGTGCTTAGTTACTGGCTGGGCTTATAGCAAGTCAAGTAATAATGTCAGTTTGACAACTTGAACAAAAATCTATTTTCATCTTTATGAAAGAAAAATGTAAGTGCCATTATTGTGTAAAACAAAAAAATTCAACAGTCGTGGAAATTCCAAAATTCCAAACTTCCAGAATAATGCACTCAGTGAATTGAGGGACAGGATTTCTTGTATAGAGATACCAGTAGAGAGCAAAGAAATTCCCAGATTTCCATGTCTGAAACACCACAAATTTATTTCTCAATTACTTTACTGGAAAAAATGAAGATATCAGGTACAGGCAAGACAATATTTGTATTTATATGTGGTATTATGAATAAGCAGTATCAGTCATTTTATGACATGTCTTATTTTTATTAAAATAAAAAAATAAAATTATTTTTCCTTGCATATTTCTTGGATTCCACAAAAATTTCAAAAGTATCAAATTTTTTGCACATTTGTATTATTAAAAGTGTTGCAATTTGCAGATAAAGACAGAAGAAAAGACTGTGATAAAGTTAATATTCTTGTCCCTTCAGGTCTTCCTCTAGGATTTTTGGAAAAAAATTAATGACAAAGTTTAGGTCTCATCTAAGAATTAGGATAAATGTGTAATTTTAGCACGTTATTTTTAGATTTTGAGGTTACAATAACCCAAATTTAAGTATTAGTAGTAAATTAACTTTGAATTACTACAGCAATGGGTTTTGTATTGTAGTATCTAACACTAAAAAAAAAAAATTAGAATCATTGATTATCTGTGTCCTAGGGTGACTGTTATCCCCATTCGTGTGTATGTAATTTATGCTGGATATTATGTTCTGTGCCTTTAAGACTGGCAGTGTGAGAGTTTTGTTTTGGGCCTCCTATCAGCTACTCGGCGGGACATACAGATAGCACCAGTGCATGTTGCGGCTTCTCTGCTTTTTGCCCTGCTTTTTGCTCTCGCTCTTGCTTCTGCTTCGCTTCTGCTTTGCTTGCTCTTGCTTCTTTCCCCCCTTCTCATTAGTTACCTTAGCTAAACAGTCCAAATTCCTTTCTGGACTGTTCTCCCCCCCCCCCCCCCCCCCCCCCCGTTGGACCTGCTGACTGCTCCGGACTGGGATTCAGAACACCGAGAGAGAGAGGTTACACCTTGTAACCTCTGCAGCAGCTGCCTCAGCACCGGAGGGACTGACAACAGCAAACCCCCAGGAGAGACTTTTCTGAATTTGTCATCTTTCTCAGAGCAGTGGAAGAGTGGTGTCATCCGGTATTGCTCATTGTGTGTGCTGGGGGGTGCTGTGCTTGTCAAATAAACAGGTTCTTTCCACCTCTCTCCGAGGAATTCTTCCTGAACCAATTGGGGAAGGGGCCTGTGGGTTTGCTTTTGGAGAAGCCCTTTTTGGGGATTCTCTCCAAATTTGCCCTAAACCAGGACAAATCTTGGCGCCCAACGTGGGGCTCGAGAGAGAGTGGAGAGACCCTGTTTTGAGTGCATTTTGGTTACCATTATTCTGTTTCAGTGTAAAGCAGTTAATAGACATGCTTTTTGAATTCATAATGTCTATTGGGGGGAAGGCTTGCATGCATTTCTGGTCCCTAAGGTTTTTTGAGATCTTAATACCTCTATGGTCCCTTGGTTTGTTTTCTTATCCAGAAATAGCTCTTGTATTGTCTCTAATACGTAGCTTTTACAGCAGAGGGGCAGTGACCAGAGTAGCTATCCTGCTGGGCTTGGTGGTAATAGCTTGCAAGAAGTTTGTAAACATGCTGGGGTCTGCTCCAGGTGTGAATGGTTCATGGCTATGGTTATGCATCCAGATTGTTAGAGGAAGAGCAGGGGGTGAGGCTTTTCAGCCTTTGCTTTCCTTCTTCTCCTCTGAATCTGTTGCATCGCTTTTGGAGAATGTTCAGTTTCCCCTGAATGTTAAAGAGACCATCTTTCTAGTACTCAATCTGGTAAGCTTGCTCTATATAGTCTGCTGCATCTCTAGAATGAGGGCTGAGATTTCTAGCCGGGCTGATGAGATCCCTGACTCAGGAATAGACCCAGGTGTGGAAAATCCTAAGTGGTGTGGGAAATGGGAGAATATGGGCCAAATCCTGAAGGAATTCTCTGACCCTATAGTCTGGGACTTTCCCCATGATCAAATTCAGAACCCAGTTGAGGTGGGGAAATATCTGAAAGAGAAGTGCCAGGATGACCCTAAAGAGAAAAAGATCATTGCACTGAGCTGGGCCTTGGCATACGCTTATCGCACATTGCTAGATACGGTTGGCCAGCAGACAGAGGCAGCGGGGCAGGGAGACAAAACAGCCAAGCTAGATAGTGAGCCTAAGCCAGCAGCTAAACCAATGGCTGTAGCTACCAGCACTAGAAGTGGGAAATGCACGGGCAAGACCAATCGACCAGTGGATGATGATGAGGATGATGCAGGAGAAGGACCCTCAGCGCCTCCTGATGTAAAATCAGAAGTCAAAGCAGCAGGTGCCAGACCAGAAGCCCATATGGAGTCCTTTTCCCTGAAGGACCTCCGTGGCCTAAGGAAGGATTACACCCGGCGACCCGATGAATCCATAATTAGTTGGTTAGTCCGTCTCTGGGATGCTGCAGGTGAGGCCACAATCCTGGATGGCACTGAAGCCAGGCATTTGGGATCCCTGTCACATGATCCTGTCATCGACCAAGGAATGATGAGGGGGGTTAATCCTCACAGCCTCTGGGCACGGGTCTTGGACAGTGTTGCACAAAGATACCTGTGTGCAGATGATCTTTATATGCAGCAGACTCAGTGGAAGACCATAGAGCAAGGGATCCAACGCTTGAGAGAAATGGCAGTGGCAGAGATTATCTTCTCAGATGACGTAACAACTAGGAACCCAGACTTGGTACCATGCACGTCTGTGATGTGGCGGAAACTTGTACGACTCGGGCCACACGAATATGCTTCTGCCTTAGCCATAATGAAGCGGGATGAGAGGGATGAGACCGTGCTGGATATGGCGAAGAAGCTCCGAGCATATGCAGACGCTGTGCATGGCCCAACACATGCCAGGATCGCAGCAGTGGAAACACGTCTGCAGAAGTTAGAGGATAAGATAGAGGAGAATCACAAGAAGCTCAGGGAGGAAATTAAGGAAGACCTTCTCCAAATCTCAGCAGTACAGATCAGACGTCCTAGTGCCCAATACAGACGTTCCCCAGATGGAGAGAGAAGGTACACCCCACGAGCTGAGCTGTGGTTCTTCCTGCGTGATAGTGGAGAGAACATGAGGAGATGGGATGGGAAATCTACTGCTGCTCTGGCACGACGGGTACGTGAATTGAAGGAAGGCAGGACTCAGAGAGGGAGTTCCACCAAGAGGGAAGCAGCTCCAGTTGCCCATAGCCGAACTGCCAGATATGATGATGATATGTCTGATCCCCTTGAAGGAACATCCAAGACATATGCCCAGGGAAAGAAGGATGACCAGGCTTAGAGGGGCCCTGCCTCTAGCCAGGTAGAGGCTAGGGAAAACCGTGTTTTTTGGACTGTGTGGATTCGTTGGCCTGGCACATCTGAACCACAAGAATACAAAGCTTTGGTTGACACTGGTGCGCAGTGCACATTAATCCCATCGAGACGTGTGGGGACGGAGTCTGTGTCTATTGCCGGTGTGACAGGGGGATCCCAGGATTTCACCTTGGTGGAAGTGGATGTGAGCCTGACGGGAAATGAGTGGAAGAAACACCCCATTGTGACTGGCCCGGAGGCCCCATGTATTTTGGGCATAGATTACCTTCGAAGTGGGTATTTCAAGGACCCAAAAGGACTCAGGTGGGCATTTGGGATAGCAGCTGTAGTGACTGAGGGCATCCAGCAATTGAACACTTTGCCTGGGCTGTCCGAAAACCCATCTGCAGTAGGACTTCTGAAGGGAGAAGAGCAACAGGTGCCAATTGCCACTTCCACAGTGCATCGCCGGCAGTATAGAACCACTCGAGATGCTGTGATCCCCATCCATAAGATGATCCGAGAGCTGGAGAGCCAAGGGGTGGTCAGCAAGACCCACTCACCCTTCAACAGCCCCATTTGGCCTGTGCGTAAATCGGAGGGGGAATGGAGATTGACGGTGGACTACCGTGCATTGAACGAAGTGACTCCGCCGCTGAGCGCTGCTGTGCCGGACATATTAGAGCTCCAGTACGAGCTAGAGTCCAAGGCAGCAAAGTGGTATGCCACTATTGACATTGCCAATGCATTTTTCTCCATTCCTCTGGCAGCAGAATGCAGGCCTCAGTTTGCTTTCACCTGGAGGGGAGTGCAGTACACCTGGAACCGACTGCCCCAGGGGTGGAAGCACAGTCCCACCATCTGCCATGGACTGATCCAGACTGCACTGGAAAAGGGTGAGGCTCCAGAACACCTCCAGTATATTGATGACATCATTGTGTGGGGGAACACAGCTGCGGAAGTGTTTGAGAAAGGGAAGAAAATCATCCAAATCCTCCTGGGAGCTGGTTTCGCCATTAAGAAGAGCAAAGTAAAGGGACCAGCTCGTGAGATTCAATTCCTAGGAGTGAAGTGGCAGGATGGACGGCGTCAGATCCCTACAGATGTCGTTAACAAGATCACAGCTATGTCCCCACCAACCAATAAGAAGGAAACACAAGCTTTCCTAGGTGCCATAGGCTTTTGGAGAATGCACATTCCTGAGTACAGTCAGATCGTGAGCCCTCTTTACCTGGTCACCCGCAAGAAGAACAATTTCTACTGGGGCCCTGAGCAACAACAAGCTTTTGCCCAGATCAAGCAGGAGATTGCTCATGCAGTAGCCCTTGGTCCGGTCAGGACAGGACCAGATGTGAAGAACATGCTCTACTCTGCAGCCGGGAACCATGGCTTGTCCTGGAGCCTTTGGCAGAAGGTGCCTGGGGAGACTCGGGGTCGGCCACTAGGATTTTGGAGTCGAAGCTACAGAGGCTCTGAAGCCAACTATACTCCAACGGAGAAAGAAATCTTGGCTGCCTATGAAGGAGTCCAAGCTGCCTCAGAGGTGATTGGCACAGAAGCACAACTCCTCCTGGCACCCCGACTGCCGGTGCTGGGGTGGATGTTCAAAGGCAAGGTTCCTTCCACTCATCATGCCACTGACACTACATGGAGCAAGTGGATTGCCCTTATCACTCAGCGCGCCCGTATAGGTAAACTGAATCGCCCTGGGATTTTGGAGGTGATTACAACTTGGCCCGAAGGTGAAAATTTTGGTGTCACAGATGAAGAACCAGACCCAGTGACACGGGCTGAAGAGGCCCCTCCATATAACCAGCTGCCACCAGAGGAAACACGCTACGCTCTTTTCACAGACGGTTCCTGTTGCATTGTAGGGATGAACCGGAAGTGGAAAGCAGCCGTATGGAGCCCCACACGACAGGTCGCTCAAGCTACCGAAGGAGAAGGTGGATCAAGTCAACTTGCTGAACTCAAAGCTGTTCAGCTGGCCCTGGACATTGCTGAGAGAGAGAAATGGCCAAGGCTCTACCTTTACACTGATTCATGGATGGTAGCTAATGCTCTGTGGGGATGGCTGGAGAGGTGGAGAGAGGCCAATTGGCAGCGTAGGGGAAAACCAATTTGGGCTGCTGATGAGTGGAAAGACATCGCTGCTAGGGTAGGGAAGCTACCTGTCAAGGTCCGCCATGTAGACGCCCATGTCCCCAAGAGTAGAGCCAATGAGGAGCATCAACACAATGAGCAAGTAGACTGAGCTGCAAAGATAGGGGTGTCAAAGATAGACCTAGATTGGGAACACAAGGGAGAGTTATTCCTAGCTCGGTGGGCCCATGATGCCTCAGGTCACCAGGGTAGAGATGCCACCTATAAGTGGGCACGAGACCGAGGGGTGGATCTAACCATGGACAGTATTTCTCAGGTTATCCATGACTGTGAGACGTGTGCTGCCATCAAACAGGCCAAGCGAGTGAAGCCCCTGTGGTACGGTGGGCGGTGGTCCAAGTACAAGTATGGGGAGGCCTGGCAGATCGACTACATCACACTGCCCCAGACACGCCAAGGCAAGCGCTACGTGCTGACCATGGTAGAAGCCACCACGGGATGGTTGGAAACCTACCCTGTGTCTCATGCCACTGCCCGTAACACCATCCTAGGCCTTGAAAAGCAGGTCCTTTGGAGGCATGGTACCCCTGAGAGGATTGAGTCAGACAATGGGACTCATTTCAAGAACAGCCTCATCAACACCTGGGCTAGGGAACATGGTATTGAGTGGGTGTACCATATCCCCTACCATGCACCTGCTGCAGGGAAGGTAGAGAGGTACAATGGGCTACTAAAAACCCAACTGAAAGCCTTGGGTGGGGGATCCTTCAAAAATTGGGAGCAGCACTTAGCAAAGGCTACCTGGTTAGTTAACACTCGAGGTTCCACTAACCGAGCAGGTCCTGCCCAGTCTGAGTCCCTGAATATAATAGATGGAGATAAAGTCCCAGTGGTACATGTCAAAGGTTTGTTAGGGAGGACAGTGTGGATCAATTCTGCCTCAAGTACGGACAAACCCATCCGTGGGGTTGTTTTTGCTCAGGGACCAGGATGCACATGGTGGGTGATGCAGAGAGATGGAACAACACGATGTGTACCTCAGGGAGACCTGATTGTGGGGTGAGAATGAAATTGTTTGACGATATGGGGATAAGGGGTGGAATGTCCTAGGGTGACTGTTATCCCCATTCGTGTGTATGTAATTTATGCTGGATATTATGTTCTGTGCCTTTAAGACTGGCAGAGTGAGAGTTTTGTTTTGGGCCTCCTATCAGCTACTCGGCGGGACATACAGATAGCACCAGAGCATGTTGCGGCTTCTCTGCTTTTTGCCCTGCTTTTTGCTCTCGCTCTTGCTTCTGCTTCGCTTCTGCTTTGCTTGCTCTTGCTTCTTTCCCCCTCTTCTCATTAGTTACCTTAGCTAAACAGTCCAAATTCCTTTCTGGACTGTTCTCCCCCCCCCCCCCCCCCCCCCCCCCGTTGGACCTGCTGACTGCTCCGGACTGGGATTCAGAACACCGAGAGAGAGAGGTTACACCTTGTAACCTCTGCAGCAGCTGCCTCAGCACCGGAGGGACTGACAACAGCAAACCCCCAGGAGAGACTTTTCTGAATTTGTCATCTTTCTCAGAGCAGTGGAAGAGTGGTGTCATCCGGTATTGCTCATTGTGTGTGCTGGGGGGTGCTGTGCTTGTCAAATAAACAGGTTCTTTCCACCTCTCTCCGAGGAATTCTTCCTGAACCAATTGGGGAAGGGGCCTGTGGGTTTGCTTTTGGAGAAGCCCTTTTTGGGGATTCTCTCCAAATTTGCCCTAAACCAGGACAATCTGGAAAAAGGAAGATGAAACACTAGGACCAAAGACTGAAGAGAAAAATCAGAAATGGGCCTTTTTAAGCTCCACTCAGTTCCTATTAAGTCACTAAGACTCTTCACACTGACTTCACAGTACTGCGGAAGAAACTTGTTACCAACAAAAGAAATTGAGGTTAAAGACCAGATAAAAGATGCTTTTTCTGAAGAGAATTGAGATCTTACAGCAGAGGACTGTGATACAGTTAAAATGCCTAAATTTTCAGTAAATGCAGAAAATTTGAAGCTCTCTTCAACAAAGGAAGTCATTAAAACTTTGCAATAGATGTGCAATACTGGAAGGAAATTTTTTGCAGAATAACCTATTTAACCAAAACTCCTACTGAGAGCTGTATTTTTTACAAAGCAATTGTTAGTGCAACAGCCAAAGCAACACAAAATTACTGCATGGAACCCATTAATTATTTAATACAATAAATGTTTGCAATTTATACTTTTTTATTAGCCATATATATATGTTTATGAAAATACTTACAGTTTCTTAATTCCTGACTAAACTGTTTGACAAAGCTTTTAGCTTTAGCTTCAGCAATTTCCTCTTCAATAATCTCAATACTATTTGACCTTTTTACTCAATTTTTTTGGCCCCTACAACAAAATTAACAATAAAGGAGAATTCTGCCATGTCCTGTGCCTCCTTGGGCCGTCCTGGCAAAACATGGAGGAGCATGCTCATGCATTGGTAAAGAAGGAGGAAGGAGCTTACTCACTTAGTTGAGTTTTAGGGAAGAGCAACTAGGTCACTGTCTTCTTCAATACTCTGCATGAGGTGGTGCACCAGAGACAGGAGGATGCTGCTTCTCTAGTGCCTGGGAGTGTCAGGAGGGAGGTTTCTGTAATCACTTGTGCCTTATCTCATAGCTGTATACACTCTTGTCTACAAACTGCTGATTTTTTTAAGGAGTGTAGTAAGGATGAGCCATGGATGAGCATCCATTGCTCATTCAGTATTCTGTGATAGTTTGGACAAATCTGCAATTTATTTGGTTTTGATGTTTAGATTTATAAATTTGTCTCAAATTACCTAACTTGAAATTAACTTTAATATACTTTTAATTTCTTATTTGCAAATTATAAATTTATTTCAAAGATTCAGGTAGACAAATAAATGTCATTTTTCTTTTAGTTCAGCTTAGTTTTGCCCATTAATTACAGGAAGAAAAGGGAGGAAGGGCTTGAAAGCAGAGTAGTGCAATTCTCTGGAACTCAGGAAACAACAAAACAAAACTATTCAACAGTATTTTCAACTGGATGCAATGATTGCAAAATGGTCCCTGCTGTGTTACACACATTCTGGGAAACTAGGCTGCTTGAACAAACCTGAGGGGGAGCAATACAGCCTAGAGGGCTACTGAGGCAGCATGAATTCATAGCTGATTTTAAAAGTTCATGAGGTAACCACCTGTGTCCTCATTTTATTTCCTCTTATTTCTTCTAATCGTGGTGCATTTTGTTTGCTTAGAAATTGATCTGGTACAATTCTCAAAGATAATTATGATGTAATTGTCAATGCAATTTTTCTGGATGTTTAATGCAGTCAGTGATTCTCAGAGAAAAATATTAAAAGTTACTGAGGTTGCATACTCCTTGGCTTAAGATACATAGTCTTAGCATGACAAAGAAATACAATTGCCTTTAATGCTGTCAATGAGACACATGTATACCTGTACGTGATTTGGCTGGGATAGAGCTGATTTTCCTAGTAGATAGTGTGGGACTGTGTTTAGGATGTGTGGTGAATATGGTGTTGATGCCACAGGGATCTTTTAGCTATAGCTGAGCAGTGCTCACACAGCATCAAGGTGTTTTGTGTCCCTCACACTTCCCCACCAGCGAGGGGGCTGGGGGTGAACAAGGAGCTGGGAGGGGACACAGCCAGACCAGGTGACCCCATCTGACCAAAGGGTTATTTCAGACCATATGGCTTCCCACTCAGTACTTAAAGCTGGGGGAAGAGGGAAGTAGAGTAGCTCAGAGTGGTGAGTTTGCCTTGTCAAGCAGCCATTGTGTGTGATGGAGCTCTGCTCCCCTGGAGATGGCTGAACATCTGCCTGCCCATGGGAAGAGGAGAGTGCACTTGTTCATCTAGAGTGAGCAGCTATCCCTCTTTCCCAAACACTGAGCTCTGATTTCAGGACTGCTCTCTATTCCATTGTGTTTCACACATATGCTGCTGGGGAGGGTTTGCAGTTCCATTGAAATCAAGAACCAAGGCAAAGACCTGGGGATTAATGTGATTGCAAATGAAATCACTGAGGCTGGTCCCTTCACAATCCTGTTTTACAAACTTTACTTTGAGTCATGTACAGAGGTATGACTAAAGCATTTAGCCTATTGATGAAGTAGTCTTTGCTTTTCCGTGTACCATGGAATAGAGCTCTTTTGCCTTTGCATCTGGATTTGAAGGCAGAGCACATAAGCCAGTTTACAATCTGTGATGCCTAGAGAGGTTAGTTGGTCTGGACTGCATCATCTCAGCTCTAAGGCTGTTCAAGAGAAGGAAAATTCTAACTTTCTCCCAAAAGACTTCTCCCTGGGAAGCATTCCCAACTACTCTTGATGGATCAGATTTTCTGCCATTTTAGCACTTACATATGTGCCATATATCCTGAGATTAATTTGCTTGAAATCCAGAAATGAGTTTCACAGTCAGATGAATCATCTATTTCCCCCCATGCATATCCAGTGTCTCTACTATTAAGCAGTTCTTTCCTGATCCATACCAGAAGATAGTTTCTCTGAAGATAGTTCCCCACAAGAGCAATTAGGCAAGAAAAAGGTTTTTTATATCCTGTGTTGCTGTGTTTGCTGGCTAAAAGCAAAGTAAAAAAAAAAAGCAAAGTTCTGCCACTATAAGCACCTGAAACTGAGTGGCTGAGGACCCAAGACAGATTTTCATAAAAGCATGCAGCCATTTAGAAAATCCAATGTTATTTCCATTCACCTGTGTTCTTTTTTAGGTAATAAAAGACCACAGCATTTGAATGAAATGTAGCCTTTTAAATGTTGTAAGTAGTAATTTCTTTTTTTTTTCTTTTTTGATCACAGACTTGTTTTGAAGGAGTTTGAGTGGTAGTTTTCAAAGGAATTGGAGACACTGCTTGTATAAAAAGCAAAAGGCTCTCTTTGAGATTCTCCCAGAAGAGATCATCAGTGCTTTCACAGGAAATTTATTTTTATATTCTGTAATTTGTTAAAGGCACACTATAAGGGCAGATCTCAATCATAGATTCTGAAACACTTATCTGCCTACTGACTTGTAGGCAGGCTTGAAAGCTAAAATGAGCAGCACACGTTGCTTCCTTTCATATGATGAAGGATCCAGAGCCTGTACCAATTCTAAAATTTCTGTTGAAGATTGTCTATGGAATTGGGCAGATAATTGATTTTATATTTTTTTTATGAACCAAATAAGAAAATTGATGCAATCGCCTTCACTCAGTCAGTATTTACATGGATTTAATTTACTTTCTGTTGTTTTTCTTTCTAAATAGACAGGGAGCAGACTGCAAACAATTAAGAGAGAATTTTTCCATTTATTAATAAAAATAATATTTTGGAGGTAAACATGATGGAGCTACAAAATTTATCTGGAAGTAAATTATTGAGTGGTGCAAGAAACATTATTCTCCTGAGTTATGTGTGATTTTGAAGGCAAAACAGCTCAGCAAAAGAGTGAGACTGCTTCCTTTAAGAGTGATTATGAACATGAAATGTGCTCTTCCAGGCTCTTTCTCAATTTTCTGCCACTTACCAGGAGAGTGAAGGGGGATCTGAAAAAAAATACCCTCGGTTCTTTTTTACTTATTTTTTATTCAGTAAAGGAGCCAGCAAAGGAGTCTTTGTTGGGATCTTGTGTTTACAGAAAATGGAGGTTGGCTTTTGCTGTCTTCTGTTGGCTGTGAGGATTTAGAGTCTAAGAAGGATGAATGAAATTCCTTCTTTTAATATCACTGAAGGAGAAGAAAAAGCAGGGACCCTCTTCTCTGAAGGGTGGTTCAGATACACAGCACATACAGGTTTAGCAACCTCTAAATTAAAACAGTTGAAGATAAATGGTGAAACTAAAATATGACAAATCAAAGATTTTTAAAATTTTCTTATAGGAAAAGACCAGTTTATATTGTGAGCTAATTTTTATATTATTGGGATCTTCCATTATTTTCTATGCAAGATAAAGGAGAGGATAAGTTATTTTGAAAATTCAAAACACAATATATGCTAACATGTTTTTCACAGTAGTGTTTTACTATTGTGCATTGAGGACTGAATAGTAACTTTAAAGTCTCTGAATTTTATAGTTTTCCAGAAACAAAAATAAACAAAAAAAAACATTAAAGTGCCATAGATTTTTCTTTGTGGAATTCCCAAGTCATTATTTAACTTCTACATTTCAATCTACTTCTAACATTTAAAATAGCATACATAAATTCTCTTTCTTTTTTCCTCTGAAGTCTTGTACCATATTTATGAGTATTTTTTGTTGTTGTTGAAAAACATAAAGAGAACTGTTTTGTGTGTATTTGCAATCTTCAGGTTGTGGGGATGAGGCATTTATAGATTAACATTGTTTTGGTAGAGGGAGGGCTACAGGGGTGGGTTCTATGAGAAGCATCTGGGAGCTTCCTCATGTCCATCAGAAACAATGTGAGATGAACTGACTGCAACCCCACTCGTCATCCCCTGCCACTGGAAGGGAGGGGCTGCAGGAAATCGGGGGACATGTTACAAGATTTGGTTTTATTTCTCATTATTCTACTCCCATTTGCTCTGTAATAAATTATTCTACGTTCCCAAGTCAAATCTGTTTTGCCTGCGGTAGTGACTAATGAGTGATGTCACCTTGTCCTTTTCTCAGCCCAGGAACATTTTGTTTTGTTTTTTTTCCCCTGCCCATCTAAGGAGGGGAGGGACAGAGAAGCTTTGGTGAGCACCTGGTGCCCATCTGGGGTCAGCCCACCACACAATGTTTTACAATATAGCTTTGAATCAGTGCTGGAAGAAAAAAGGGAAGGACATCAACCCAATTTGCAAAAGACAGTAACAATTCAGCTATGTTTAACTCAATTAAGTTTAGGGTCAGGAATTGTGGAGTAGAATAATGCAAACCAAGCTACTACGCCATTCTGCTTCATTTAGTCTGGGATGATAATGAGGTATCACTGAATGCTAAATAGATTATACATGGAAATTTGGGCTTGGAAGGAAAGCTCTCATCCTTTTTATGGTATTGACAGAAACACCAAACAATATCTTGATCCAAATATTAAATGGTATAGGAGATATTCAGTAGCCCCTCAATCTCAAACTGAACATATAAAAAAAAGTTCTTTAAAATTTACTGTCACAATTAATTGCTTTTCAGTGCCATCATTGCACATTGCTGGAAATAATTTTCCTGCACTTGTTCTTATCCTTCTGTAGTTATTTCCTGAGTCTTAAAAAATCTGTTTTAAATTTAGCCTTCTGAAGAATCATTTCAGTGCAATCACTGGATTTTGTTGAATGCAATTTTCCTCTAGTCAGTCTAATTTGTGGCTCTTATAGCTATTGCTCAGTCCTTTCCATTAAAGGCAGCCCCTCTACTGTTTGTTCCATTACTAGTCATCCAAAAAGTACTGGAAACATGTCAGCCTTGAGAAATTTGTATTGGAAAACGCATATATCGTGGGAAAATACATTCCAGAGGAACACATTTTACAAATGTTTGAAAAGCTAAAAGTAGTAACTCAAGTGTCATGAAAAAAAGAAGTAATTGTTACTATATTCTGCAGTTTGTTGTGAGGTCTGTGTCTCTTTTCTCACTTCTGCTCTGCTCTATAGGTGTACAGTAAACCACACTAACCAGGACTTCACTCATCCCTATACAATGCAGATTGCAAGCACACACAGAAATTACCTCTCTTCACTTTTTAGCAAAGATTATGCAATGCATAAAGATTTAGTTTTTTGGTGCATCAAAAATATATTCAAATATTTATATACAAATTCTATTCATGAGGGATTTATTGTTTCTTAATAAACAGCTATTTTAAAATTTCTGTTTCTCTACACAAATAGACAAACTCCTAGGTGCACCATCCTACAGACAGAGCCATTGGTCATGCATACTGTTAAAATTAGTTGTCATTTTTAACATCCCCTACAGCTTCAAGTCTCACACTTTCCATAGTCACAGTCATCTAACAACAATAAAAAAACAAATTATAACAACTTCAACAGTTCTATCAGCATCTTGTCCCCCACAGGGCACCCATGTCCTGATTGAAAAAATATATTCTCAGTAAATTTTTAGTGACGATTTTCCATGCTTAACTGGACATACCATCACAATATAATATTCCAAATTCTTCCTGCAGAATTCAGTAACATTTTACTTTGTGGAAAAGAAAATATAGGAATCGAAGGCACAGCTTTAAGCTGAAAAACTTCCTGTATAACTTATCAAGTTCAATATTAGTAATTAAAAGTTTGAACAAAGGGTACTGGAAGCACTGTGTTTGTGTTTTATAGCAGCTAGTCATAGAATAAAATACAAGCATAGTTAGGAATGTAGGTTGAAACCCAAGATTCATTCCTTCTAAGGGGTGGCCAAATCATGGAATCATAAAACTGAGTTTCTTCTGAATTATGACATTTTTATATCTGTTTGTTCCCCAGAGGCCCAGTATTCCCCAGGGATGTGATTGTTTTCCATACACTCAGGGTTACATTGAGTCAAGATGTTCTTCAGAAAGGTGAACAAAGCCATTAAAAAAAATATATATATATTTTTATATATATGAGGTGTGTGCTAAATGGGCCATAGAAATATATGTCAAATGAGAAAAGCACATACTAAGTAGTTACTTGTTTAGCTAATGATACAAGCAACCATTCAAATCAAAATGTAAGTGAAGACTGGTTCACCCCATCTGTGCACAAAATGAGTCAGTTAATGGTTAGAATTTATAACTTAGAATTTTTAATTTTTACAGTATTTGTTTATTTATTTGTTTGCTTATCTTTTCCATGTGAATATCCTTGTAAAATATGCAATATTTATGTGCGGAACAAAATGCCTGAAAATAGAGGTATGATGTGGATGCCATGGGACAGGGAGAGAGAAACAGCAAGTGTTTCTCACAGTGGCTTGTGAGAGATTTTAAGGAAGCTGGAAAGATGTGATAACCATTGACTATAAACAATTTGCAGGTGCTGTTTTTCTACCTTGTTTTTCCGTTCCTCTCAAGGACAGTGTGTGAGAAAGATGTTTCTGTTAGTTAGCCAATAGAACAGAATCTATCGTACCTCTCTATACAAACCGCGCGGTTCGTTTGAATAAAGTTCTTCTTCTCCTTTGCTACAATCCTGCCTCCTGCCTGACCCCGGCACACGAGTGACAGTATGATCCTCCTTTCTAAAAGGCAGCATTGACTGAAAAGTGCTGACCTCCTCCTGTGTAGATCAGGATTATTTTGGTCGTTCCCAGTCCTCCAGCCCTTTGTCAGAAGCCCCAGCTCCTGCAGGCTGCGGGCCAAGGAGAGGCCAGTGGGGCTGGGATGGGCACCCATCCCTGGGAGGGATGCTGCTGTGGCCACCCTGTCCCTGGTGGGTTTGCTGCAGGACCCGGGGCACCCTCTGCTTAAGGGAGAGACAGATGGTGAATTCCAACCCAGCTGCTGATGGGAGTGGTGCAGCCATGGTTCATGGAGGTTTTAGCCTCCTTTCTGAACATCTCCTTCCTCCCCCAGCCAGAGCTTGGCACCCTCATGCACCTGCTGGGACCTGCACAGCAGATCTAAATTCAGGGAAAACTGACTTTCACCCAAGTTGCCAGTGGCTACAGACATTTTTCAAAGGCTCCAGTTAAGCATAGCACCCTGAAAAAACTATTTCTGTCAGAGCAAATGGGGACCAAGTTGTTTTCTTTTGTTTTCCAGCTGCTCTTTTGTGCCGCGGCCTGTACTTAATCCTCTGTGACATGTGGTCCACTTTATTCCCTGCTAATGAGGGATACATGAGTGCAGATATAGCTGAGATACCTGAATTTCCAGGCTGGAGGCTCAAACCTACACACTGTGCCTCCTTTCACTCTCGCCCCTCTCCCCCTGCAGCAAGTCATTTCTGTGTTTGTGTGCATTGGGCAGTGCACTCATGGGAATCCTCTCTCCAGAGCAGTGTGTAAAATGCTGGCTGCACTGTCAATGCAGAGATATAGGCACATATCCATACAAGCACAGTTTTCTTATATTCATTAATAAGTGGCTGGAGATAAAAGTGTAGGGAGTCTGTTATTTCCATAACTCTTATCCAGGTCAGATGAAATAAATTTTTCTGTGCAGTGATTAAGATTGATGTGGTATTCCTCTACCCCTGTTTGTCATCTTGCCCCCTCAGGAATTATTTCTATCACTGCTTACTTTTAACAATCTGAACATAACTACTCATCAAAATAAAATATGTTTTTTAGGTTATACGGTTTTTAGCAAGGAAGGCACTGGGATTTGTTAGATTTGACATGTTTACTGTGCTCTGAGGCCAAATGTAAAATATAACACATTTACCAATTTTACATGTAAGCATTTATTTTGTAATGTTGAGAGAATGGGTTACAATTGCAAAACATAAGTCATAGCAGCAATATGAACTAAATTATTCTTATATTAAATTTCACAGTAGTATAGCCAACAAAACATAACACTTTTTTCCTAATATTTTGGTCACAACTGCTGAGGAAGGCTACACACTAAAATTTGTTGTTGTAATTATTACAGTAGCAACACAGCGTCTCTCTTGGTCCCAGCTTGGGACTTAAAATTCCCTCTGCACCATGTTAGCTACATTAAATCAGGCATTGGCAATGGAATGTAGGCTTTGTGTTTCTATTACAGCAGTGATTATAAGTCTTTGGTCAGGAAAACAAAGGCTAGCTACACTTGGGAACTATTTACATAGAAAAAAAATGATTCTTGCCCTAAAAATCTTCCAATCTTCTCTCCCATCTATGAAGGGAGCCCATTTAACCAACTTCCATTACAGCAAACACTGGCCACATGAAATAAGGCACGAGAAAGAATAATTAGTACCAATGGCAGTCAATACCAGTGCAATGAAAGGAAATGGGAATGATGCAGGACTGTTTGTAAATACAAAACGGGTGTTTATAAATGTTATGAGAAGGGAAGGTAGAAGTCATCCCTCAAGGTCCAAACAGTGGCTGCTGTGACTTTGATATTTCTCAAATGAATTAAATTTGCTTTGGTTTTAAATACAAAATCCTAAAATTGTAGAATTAGTCCTTTATTCTGTCCTATACTGCATAATGCCTTTTTGGTTTAGGTCACTACAACCATTTAAAACCAGACTGAAAAACTGCAGATTTTTTTGAAACTGCTGTCTTCTCATTTTCCCATTCACAGCCATTATGCTGACTTGCAGAGATTCTTTCATGGAATCTGACAGCAGGAATGCAGCAGCCTGGATTCTTACACTGGAAAAGGTATTGCATCTTCTTTGTCAGAAGAAGGCACAAGGACATTAGAAAATCTTCATTTTCGAATTTGGTCTCTCATCAAGGAGTCAGCAGCCAACAGAATGAAGCCACTACACATATCCAGTCACTCATTAATTTTTTTTCTTCATTGCCAAATAAGGGGTCACTGACTTCTTCTTTCTGTTCTTGCAGTGTTTTAATAAAGTCAGATAGTTGTGGCCTCGTGTGGCTCTTTGCTTACATCCTGCAGAGGGCTCAGGGACAGCCAGAAGTGCCATCCTCTAGATGGGTCTCTGGGGCAGGAGAGCCTGCATTGGTCCTTTCAGGGGTCTCTCTGCCCATGCTGGCACTGCAAGGGTCAGTGCCTTAAACGTGTGCTAGTGTTTACTCCCCTGAAATGATTAACGCAGATATACAATGAATCTGCTAGGTTTAGGTGTTGGTTCTGCAGGTTAGTTCAAGGCTGGGTTTCTTCCTTCGTTTTTACAAGCTGTTTCTGATTTCATGGAGGGTTAACTTTTCATTTGGTAGCAGGTGTAGAACAACATCTTTTCTGGTAAACACATGCATAGACACAGGTTTAAAAAATGTTAAATCACAGGTTTGTGTATTCCTGAAAATAAAGTTATTTGAAGGATTTACGAAGCCTATGAAGTATAATATTCTACTGCTTTTTCAGGCCTTGGAAACTTTTAATTGACAATCAAATATTTCCACTGCCATTGGGAGGCAGGAGCTGATGGTGGATCTCTGTGAAGATCATGACTCAGGAAGAAGAACATTTTTGTGTAATAGTGAAAGCATATTCTTTTTTAGGGGCATATATCCACTGTTACACTTTAAGCAAGAAATATTCTCAACAGAGGTGACTAAAATTTCAAACTCAAATATGTTTTTAAAATGGTCATTATTTTAAGCCCATGGTTCCTCAGATTTCAAACAATGCTACATTCCTTTCTGAATCAAGCTGTCTTTCTGGGGCTGGTAAGAGAAGCTAAGCCAACATTGGGGCTAGCACTTCATGATTAATGGTGCTTTCATAGCTTTCTGAAGTTTTACTTTATGCTGGACACAGTAATCATATGGGTAGCAGACACATTGTAAATTATGTTCTTTGTAATTTATGGGACAACATAAGTAAGAACTGTGTTTGTGAATGCTTAAGAAATCTTCGTAGAATACAAATTGTTTTCCTACAAAGTAGCAGTTCATAGTAGACTAGCATATAAAATATTTTGCAGTACTACATCTAGTGGGATTTTAGTGCAAAGTATTTAATAAATTAGTTTTTTTAATGGCTGGAGATTGGAGATAAAGCTGCACACTGTTGACAGTGTCTGATAGGAGGGAAGGGAATTCAGAGCCTTTCCCTGACTGATACAGAGTCCTAAAAATGCTTGTGTGTTGGTTACTGCTCTGGACATGTCCCCACCACAAAAGAGAGTGAAGAAATGACACACCAGCTGAGGCACTGAGCTGGCACATCCACGGGGTGTAATGCAGCACCTGGCAGAGGGGCTCAGCTCAGAGCATGACCCAGCCTACCCTCCACCTTGCACAGCTGAAGCAACAATGGGATGCACAGGTAGAAATTGTCAGGCAGCACTGCAGCTGGTAGACATACATTATTGCCCCCTCTGGTTTTCATGAAGATTTTCTTTCCTTATAAAAGGATTACCAAAATAATTTGATGAATTGATGATTTGCTTTGTTTCAGAAGTGTCATGGATAGCTGTGCACAATAGCAATGACTATTAAAAACAAGACAAGACTAATATCTGTTTCAGCCCTGTATTTCCTATTTCCTTTGAATTTTTCTCTACTGTCCTCTCAAATGGGAATGTAAATAAAAACATTCATGTAGGAAAGGCACTAAAGCATCTGAGTTCAGATTTTGCCTCTTTTTTTTTTTTTTTGGTTGTCCTAGCAATAGGAAAACCATGCCAGTGTGTTACCTTTTTTTTTTTTTTTTTGGTTGTTTCATTAATCAATCTTTAAGAAAAAAAAATACTGAAATTAGAAAGAACACAGATTGTGCCTATGCTTTTGTGAAGACATATTGAGTTTATCTCCTGGAGAGAGATGTTTTAAAGGAAAGGAGATCCCAAAGGAGACACATGAACTCTTGACTAAGCAGAGAGAGATGGTTAGGAAAAAAACCCTTCTTAAAGGCACAGGCTGCTGAGGTGATACTGGATTTGTTTTTGTGCTGAAAGAAGGTATAACACACCTTCTTGACCTGTGACCTGTCCAAGTCAAAGCACAAGCTTTGACTTGAAGTAACCCTACAGACAGCTCACCAGACAGGTCATTAAAATAAGGTTTGTCCTGTGCTCTGGCAAACACCTCTTGTGTAGCCATTGAGTACAGAGAATTTAATCACACTTGTGCACTAAGGCCACCCCTGAAGCAAAGGGGGCAAAAAGATTGATTAATTTCTGTGCCCATAAAAGGCATCCCTGGCATTTTGATTTCCTTTTAACGTATTAAAAAGTATGATGATAATTTTATTAATGGGGTGCTGTGCCCAGCTGGTTTTGCCCTCAAGTGGAATGCTGCCCTGGAAACTTTGTGTAAGGAAAGCCTTTGCAGCCTTGAGATTGTGTGACCTTGGTTTGGATCTTTTTTCAGGCCATTTTCTGTACCACACAGAGGTAATCTCTAATGCCAGCATATTAAGAGAGGGGAAGGTCACATCCCCATCCCTGCCACTGCTTTCTCACACTCCCTCATTGTCACAGTGGTTTTCATATGGTGCTGATCCATCCCTTGCATGAATCTCCAGCAGACAATGATGGAAACTTCCAGTGTTTTTATAGTCTGCTTGGGAAATTGATGTAGTTTGCCCCAGACTGGAACTGCAAAGGGGGTTATAACATAAATTTGCTATATACTTTGAAGACATACTGTGTATATATTAAGACCTTGGTCTTAACCCTCATCTCCAGGACAAATTCCATCTTTTCTGCATCACTCACTCAGTTTTTCTTCAGTTCAGTGGTTTGAACATTGGTTCATATGAAGAAATGAACATTTTTAGTGCTTGGTTTGAGTTTAACCCATGAACAGATTGGTGGAGAGAAATTTTCTTTGTGCCTTCTGAGAGCCAGTATCCATGTACAGTAGACATGCTTGTCCAAATTAGATTTCTATTTCCATGGTCTTTTTAAGGTAAAAAATAATCTAAAAAACACTCTTTCTTTTTTTTTTTTTACATTATAGTTTAGTGATCCATCACTTATATTTGTTATTTAGATAATTTTAATTTCAAACAACAGGGTAAAATTCCATACAAGAATTTGTGTGTGGGACCAAATAGCAAAATTTTTGCCTGAGAAAATACATAGAATATTTTTGAAATGTGGTGTTTTTTCATATAAATTATAGTTCCAAATAATGTATTTTTCAAATTACTGAGAAGAATACACATTGAACTTGAGTAAGGTGGATTTATATCTATCCATGAATTGGGTATCCTGCTTCAGGATACCTTTCCTGCTTCAAAGTGCATCAAGGTTTTCCAAACATTTCCGGCCTCTGTTTTCCACAATTTTCCAGTTTGCAGATGAACATGCAGGAGCGGATTAGCTGCACTGGCACTCAGCTAAGGAATCTAAAGAGATCATCATTTCAGAATCAAACCAAATTTAATGGCAGCTAAAATGGTTATGAGGTTTTGCAGTCATCTTACTGCTTTTCTCTGTGAGAAAGCTGGTAGGAAGGAATGCTGTGGTCAGCTTGTTTCTCTGCTCATTTCAGAGGACTGAAATATGCAAGAAGACTACAACTATTGAAAAATTATTACTGAAGATAACATAGAATAAATATAAGCATGTAAAACCACTGATTTACCAGAAAATAATAGTAAAGTAAGGTTAGTTCTTTGGCTAGGAAAAGAAAGGCCCCAAGAATTGTGGAGAGCATACCAAAAGCTGTGGGGGAGTTATGACCAATTTTTTCACTCATTATGTAAAGCATGAAAAGTAAAAAAAGTTGTGTAAGATCAGTTTATATAATAGCAATTTATATAAGCTAGCACGATTTATATAAGTTAGCAAAACTGCACAAATGACCACAAATGGGACAGTTTTATTACATCTTAATTTCCCTCTACAATTCATTGGGAAATTAAATCTTACGGATAAAACTTGTCTTGATCACGGGGATTAAACCCTCACAAAATAAACACACCCTCATACATCCATAGCTTTCCTAAAAACCTACAATGTTTACCATCAGTAATTCTTTTAATACACATTTACAATCCTCATTTCCTTACCTCCACCAAAATAATGGAGCCCACACCCTCTAAAGGAGAAAGCCAGTGCAGAACCCTCAAACCATAACAAACTTCTTTTCCTAGGATTCAAATATAATGATATGAATTATCTTTTCACTTTTTCATGGCATTCAAAGTCATTACAAATGCCATTCTTAAATTGTAGGATGACATTAAAGAGATTCTTTGCATACTTTGTTGGCAACAGATCAAAAGTTGAATGTCAAGTGATTGTTTCTTTGTAATCAAAACCTTTTCTATATCAAGTAATAACAGAAAATCATAGCTTAAATCCTAAAACATGTAATATTTACACAAAAACCAAGTCTAAACCCAAAATATTTTAAAACTTTGAAAGCAGTTCTCATCTATGAACTTGGCTCTAGAATTTATCACAAATTTCTTCACTTATTATCTAAACATACTGTTTTGGTTTTTTTTTTTTTGGTAACTAGCAAATTCAATTTTCAGGTAATTTTATTTTAATGCCTTGAGTTTAAAACATTGTTCCAATAAACTGAAGTGATTTAGCATAATATTGTGGTGTGTCTTTCATTGTAAGATTATTAAAGAAAGGTTTTTGAAAATGTATTTAAAATATAGATGATGTGGATGCAAATGTTTTCAGGTTTTCTATACAACCATACCCTTCTTTGGGTTTGTTGAAAGCTCCTTAATGCTGCATCTGCCACGTATATTGAGAAGAAAACAGTTTTGAAACTGCTTATCTAAGAGTATGAAGCAATCAAAACCAACACAATATACCTGCTACATTTTCAAGAGGAAGAATAATATTTTTACATTACTGAAAGTACCCCACTGACCCATTTTTGGAAATGTCAGCATTCTACACTACACCAAGATGCCTTTCAAAGCAAGTAACACTTCTAAAAGAATTTTGTTTGAGCGTTTTTATCACTCAGCATAAACAAGAAATGGGTGATACTGGTCTTGTTCAAGTATTAAAAGCAATTCATAAACATGGAGTCAAGAATAAACATAGAACACATTTTACACTTGTATGATCAATTGGAAAATCATGTTAGCTTTTTTGGATTCCAATTTTTTGAAGGCCTTTCCTCCATCAGAAAGTCTGAGCTTTTGCAGTAGGATGAGTGATTTCTCAGCCATTTTTGCTATTTCCACCTAAGGTGTGTGCCCAAGACTGCTCTGTATCTGTGATATTCAGCCATGTTGGAGGTAAAGAGAGGAAAATCAGCCACTGAATTTTCACCAATCCCCCAGATGCCACCACCTTTGCAGCCTGCCATACTGTGTATGTGTGATAACGTAAAGTAGCACAAGAGCTTGACAGCAATGCTTGCCAGTTCCAGGAGCAAAAGTATTCAAGAGTCACAGGGTTGGATGAGCTCACTGAGTGCAAGGATGCTGAAATTTCCTACCAAGTATTTCCTCTGGAAAACACATGTTTTTGCATATCAGAGGATTAATAATTAGAAGGGGCAGGTGGAAAACTAACTTCTGTGTTTGGAAGAGAATCCAATTAGAGAAAGTTTAAAAAGCCTCTACTTTGGCATTAGAGTGGGAAATGCTTTCTAAATTGTCACAACATTAACTTAAATTACAGTTATGGGAGAGGACGCTTGAAAAAACTGCAAAAAACATTCGTTGCATTTTGCCAGACATTAAGAAGAAACAGTCTTAATAGAAGTATACAAAATAATGAAAAAGAACAAAAATAATGGAACAAACAAAAAAAAAATTACGGTTTTATCTTTTATTTGTCTAAAAATGTTTGGTAGGAGCCAGGGGATGGTTGACAGTCAGCCTTGCAGATACACTCTGCTTGGTCATAGCCACCTGTTGGGCATTGACCTTTCCCTCCTCTGTCTATACACTGACACTTTGTTCCCATCCTGGGGACCCCAGTACAAGAAAAATTGTCCACTGGGCACCCTAAACACATAGAGGAACCAACATGGACTAATGGATCTAAGCCCTAGTGTGTTTAAGGTGCCCATTAACCTGAATTAAACTTCTCAATAACAATAATGTACACAGAGTATATTTTCCAACCATGTTTTAAACATTGACTCAAGCAACTTACAGTAAGTTGTTTATTCTATTTTCTCTAGGGAATATGTATTTCCTTCTATAGTAAAAAGGATTAATCTTTTTACTAAGTCTCAAATATTAACAGTAATCTTTTCAACAGCATCTGCACGTTTCTCTTCCTTCTAATATTATAGCTAAGAGTAACATAAAATATTTAGAGAAAATAGATTAGGGACAATCATAGAGAAATGGTTGCTTTAACCTTCACAGAAGTCACTATTGTCAATGGCACATTTTTCATGGGAAATTTCTGAGGAAAGTTTTCTATGGGGAGAATGTGATAGAATAGTTACTTCCTTTAAAGGTTTCTCAGAAACTCTAGAACCTTTCCATATTTCACAATATCATAAACAGAAGTGCCTTCCCAAATTTGTTTCATAATTAACCTTTTTCTGGATCTAGTCTTTGACATTCTGATTGTTTGTTTTTTATTTGAATTGTTGCAAACAATTTTTTTTGTTCAGCTATTTCTGACTTGGAACTCTTTGTTCCTACTTATTGAATTAAACTGAAATCTACCTTAATTCTTATGGTTGAGCTTCCTGTTTATAAAAACTGCCATACTGAGGCCTTTGGGCTAGGCACTCTTGCTCTACAGTACTTCCCTTGCCTGCCACATCCATCTGCAAGGTTCAGTGAAGGACAGTGTCTGAGCAGAGGACTCTGCTAGTAAGAAAGAAGTGCAGAAACTTACCAAGAGTGATGTTGGTAGAATGTACAAATATTAATGCCAATCCAATTAGGTGTCAGTAAAAATGTATCAGAACTATAAATGTTTGATTCGTCTCAGGAAAGAAGAGCAAGAAGATCAAAAAAAAGTCCCTCCAAATTAAAGAGATATAATATATACCATAGCAGAAAGAAAACAAGCTTTTTGGTCAATGGACAAAATAAATCAATGAGGATGTTAGCTATTATTCCTGGATCAAGATAAATTGTTGATTAGCATTCTGGTTTTGCTCTCATATTTTTATTTCCTTGCATTTTATATCAACATTCTGCATGAAACTGACCCCTGCTTACTTCTGGGAAAGCAGTTATGTAGCATTAAAGATTTGGTTTGTCCTTTGGCACACCCCTGCCAAAGCATGGTGTAAAAGTTGTACCATCCCAGAAGTGGTTTCACACCTGTGAAATTCCATTCTGCGTTGCTTCCTTATCACATCAGGCTCATGACTTCTACTGCCATTCCTTATGCTGTATTCCTCAGGCTAGCTCTGCCATCCAGCATCCCAGGGACACAGGAGGCTGAATCTGTCTGTTCCCCACCCTCCCTTTTCCACGTATTTTGCTTAAAGATGGGTGGCCATGCAACGTGCACCTGCCACAGCAACACTCAGTGTTTGTGTAGGGCCACATAAGTTACCATACTTTTCTTCTTCTATCTGTGTAAGCTCATTGTCTGAGCTACAATCTAGTTTCAAAGGTACTGCTGGAATAATTTTCGATATTCTTGAGTCTCAGCTGTTCTAAAACCTACCTTTGAACACTTGGGGGATTTGCAAGATGGCCAGATGTTCTCTGTCCAAAATGTGTGATTTCAAGATTATGAATATTCATGCCTGGGCTTCTCTGCACTTTAGAGTATCAAAAAAGAATTAACCTGGCAAGACTTCTAGTTTTTGATTTGCCCATTTAGTAGCAGTACTAATTTTAAAAAAGCAAATTAAAAATGCATGAGGATAGAGTTGAGGCTCTTTTGGTCACTTGCAATGAAGCCATGCCCTGGATTTGCTGAATTCTTGTCTTCCCACACCCAAGGATATATTGTTTCATGACTGTTTTAACACCTGATTCTGTTCTTTCAGGGTCATTAATTACAACTTATCAAAGATGTTTCTGAAATAAAATTGTATTTTCATGGCTGGAATGTATTTTCAACCTGTCAGCACTTAAATATATGTGGTTAAAAGAGAGTGCAACAGGAGAAAATGAATTTTCAACATTTAGAATGATGTTTGAGACACAGAGCAGAAACAAGCAAGCCTGCATTGAGGCTGATAAGCTTCCTAAATCCTGCAGGGCTTCTTGTACATCACTATCTTTTTAAAAGGTTCATTTAAGCAAGTAATTTAGGGTTGTGAGCTTTTTTCCCTCTCTCTAGATATGCAGTCTGATGAGTTTAAACAGTAGCACAGTGCTTCATGTCTTTAGCCATACCAGCTTAATCCCCTCAGCTCATAAACACACAGAATTCATATGGTGTTGTCTGTTTAAAAAAAATGAGAAAGAGTGACAGGAATTCTGTTCTTGTTAACCTCCCTTCATCTCCTCATTGACCTCTATGCTAGTTGGAAGATGTTTCCTTTCTTAATTTGCTCTGTACTTAGCACACAGGGGCTTTGTTGCTAAATCTGGAATTCACTCTGTAAGACTTACACTGTCTGTACTTACACAGTCCTTGCTAAGAGCCACATGACATTGATGGCAGAATCACAAGGCAGGCTGGAGGCTACACCATCCAGCTGGCCCTTGGGACTATATGTAGACCCCTCTAACTAATAATTTGGGAAGGGAAATGTTGGGTACAGAATGTCTACAGTGTCCTCCAAAGCATATTTATCTGCTCCATGACCACACCTGGTCTCCGTGAAGCCTCTGGCTACCAGATCTATCTTGTCATTAATGATGTCAGGCAGAGGGATTAGAGCTTTCCCTGCAGGAGCCCAGTGCCCTGAGGACATCTGCAGGAAGAGCAGCCAACATCTAAGTGACATGAATGCAAGCTGCATTCAGGAGGTTTTTACAGACTCTGGAGATGCTTGAGTTTTGCTTTGAGCAGTTGCCAAGAATAGCTGCCCCTACGGGTGCATCGCCATGTGCTGTGTCAGTATTGCTGTTGGTCACTAATGACATTCTTGTACTGGATGCTGGACAATCACCACTGCCTAGGCCAGTTCAAAAGAAGCTGTGGAACAGGCTCAAACCTCAACTGGTGGTTCCCACCAGAGTGGAGGATAAAACTTATTAACAGCAAGGAAACATGGGAATGCGGTTCAGTGAATGCACCCAGTATTAGGTGTTTAGACCCCAAGGTAACAGAAAAATAGTGGATTTATTGTATTGTGTACATTGAGAAAGGATGTCAGAGTCTTTGTCATGTGAAAGAGGGGTTTCCTCGAAGAACTTTTGTTGGTCTGTCAGTGCCCCAGGAAGGCTGAGAACCCTGTGCCCAGCAGTCTGTCAGTGCCCCATTGCAGGACCCCTGTGATCAGCCCGCTGTACCCCAGAGCAGCTTGACTTGCTCAGGGACACGCACCAACAGCATACCAGGGTGAAACCTTCATTGCAATTCTGACAGAGAGACCCCCTCCTGCCTCTCCCCACTCTTAGCCAGCTATGGTCTCCACTGGCATCAAGAGCTGATGCCCTGGAAGGACTCACACTAAACACTTCACAAAATTACACACTTTATTAATTAACACACCAATAATAGGAAATTGTGACAGGTTAAAGTATAAAGATTGACAGTAATAGTGATGGACTGCAAAGACAAACTCTAATCATTACTGAAATCTAGATCAGGATAATAATTTAGCACCCATACAATATGGTTCTTACCTGTGGCAGCAGCTCTCTGGCCACAGAGAGCAACACACAACTTGCCTTGTCCTGGGAAAGGCTGTGAGAAGATCAGAGAAAAGAATGAGAAACAATTCTTATCCTGGCCTGCTGCACCCGTTGTTGTGAACATGTGGAACATGTTATGGAGATTTGGTTACCAAAGGGTGGTTCCTTGACTGGCCAATGGATTGAGGGACCGATTGGGTCCACCTGTATCGTCAATAAGGGCAATGAGTTTCTTAATAAGTATAGAACAATAAAGTGATTGATCCACTTCCTGAGAATCATGGAGTCAATGCTAATTATTACCCAGCTGGGGACCTGCAGTGACACTTACCCAATAGGTGCCCAACATGGAAGAAGACAAGTTCGACCAAACAGCTGATACCCAAATTTACAATGGAGTCCTCCCTAATTTCTCCCTATCCCTAACTCACTTTTACACTATGTCTTTCCATTTAGATGGAGATTAGCAGCTCTGATCACACATACTTTTATTATTGATTGGTATAAAATTCTCTTGCTTCACTCTCAAAAGCATAGCCAATAAAATGTAGGGTGCATGCACAGTGGGGTGGTCATACCTGGGAGATGGGTAATTTTGTCTGGATGTGTGTTGCTATTGCAATTCTATTTATAAAGGACCAAGTTCACCCAAGGAAAGAGATTTCAGCCCAGCGGCTGGTTCAGCAGCCAAACATCTCCTCTCTCCCGTGGGTGGCAGCTGCTGTGCAGTTTTTTGGCTGCATGGCACCACTGAGTTCCCATTCCTGCAAGGGTTTCAACAGAGCCTCATCAAGATGTGTCCACTTTGCTCCACCCTCCATTTCATCCCTCTTGGTATGTGCTCATGGTTGAAGGCTCTGGGTGTGGTGAATTATCATGGAATAGATTTCCTGCAAGCCAATTGCATTCCATCCTGGAAGCATCAACTGCATTTCAGTCCATAATTTCCTCACCGCTGTAGCATCTCTTAGAATGTGAATATAACTTCCCAGTTTTCTCTGATTTAACCCCCCTGGACTGTAATCAAGAGCACTTTCTATTTCTCTTTACATTGCTGAAGTGGCCTCCTCCTGGCAGCTCCATCACCACTTCCCTCCATTCTGAACACTTATTACTATGCAGTCAGAAGAGTTGCAGGGATGTTGTTAAAAGGGTAGATGATAATGGCATCATCTGCCACAGAAATTCTGCCTGTGCACATCCAATCTTTCTAGAAAGAATTCCCTCTTTAATCACAGCAAAAGGGGGGAGTGATGCAGACAAGGCTATTTTTTCACTTTCTTACAAATTTTAACAGAGCACATTACTTAACACTGGTTGATGGTCACTGGGAAAAACCATAGTGGTAACTACAAGTTACCAAGGCAAGTGCTTATTGCTGTCTTCTGAAAGTTGCATTATATAAAGCTGAGTTTGATTCACTCTCAGTTTATATATGGTGGTGTATTTACAACTAATTGATCTTCTTTCTGCTTTGTATTCTCAGAACTGGGCTTTACTTAGCCAAGAATAGGAATTGTTAGATGCCTTATTGTGTCAGCACCATGTAGTTGTGTAATACATTTCCTAAAATCCTACTAGCTGGTTTTTTATACTTGGTTTGTATAGAGAAAGGACTTATACATGATAATGAAATACTGCCTTGCTATTTTATATGCTGAGCTAATATTTAAATTTGATCATTTTGTCATACATGAAAGAATAATACCTAGACAAGTCTTTATTCCTCAGATATGATCTCAGAGAAGATCTATCACCTGTCAAACAAAAAAAATCCCATTCTTGATTTAGTGCTGTGAAAACATTAAATCTATATGCAGAGTAAGTCCATGGAGGGAGTATTACTGACCTGCGCTTTATAAAATTTTAACCCAAACCTCTGGCAAAATTACTTCTACCGGCTCAAGAAAATGATGTAAATACCTTCTTTCCCATCTGGCAAAACTATCCACCCATGACAATGACTGTGAAAGCTTAGAAAGTGTCACTGTGAAAAGTCTTTGTCTAATGCCATGTTCTCATTTGCTGCAGCAAAAATGCACCCTTTTGATCTGCTGTGTAAACAACGTTATTGCACACTGTTTCTTTTGAGGAGTTTATTCATTGTCAGAAAAGGCATTTCAGGGGATGCTTATGATCCTTTAGAGGATGTCAAAGCTCTAAGAAGATTTAGATTCCTGAAATCACACTACCTTTAAATGCCTGCTTCAGAAAAGTCCCTACACACTTTGTCCAGTTCAGTCCATTGTACCAGGTGTTTTAGTGTAGCTTTTGCTGGGACAAGAGGTGGGAGAGAACAGCTCTTCCTAGGGAGGACCTGAGCCATGAGCTGCTGTGTCCTGCTGTCACCTGCAATGCACCCTGGACTGTAGCCCCACGATATTCTGCTTTCTCATCACTGTGCTGAGCAGCCCACATTTCACCTTAAATACCTTTACAAAGGAACCACAAGCATTCTCAAAACAGAGTCCCTATGCTCATGAAAATTACTATCACTTCTGGAGCACAGAGTGTTTTGCCTTTGGGGAAAGGGTAAACGGGCATGCATGAACATGAGTTTCAAGTTTTTGATGCTATCAGACACAAGATGCTACTGACTTGAGAAAAGCAATCTGGCAGCAAAAGACAGGAGGCATATGGGACTTATCCTCTCTGTGTCATGAGTAAATCCCAGGGATTAGTGTGAAAGAGCTAGTGCTTCTTCCTAAAAACATTGGGCTGTGTGTATTTGCAAAACGTGATCATAAACTACTATTCTGTGTTTCACAGGGAGTGTTAAGACTTAAGTAAATTATATTGATACACATGAAGGTGACAAAATCATATTATATCTTATACACAATTTCTATAACCATTTTATCAGAAACAAGAGGCAATATTTTTCATTATTATCCATTTTTCATTAGTGTCTCTTTTTCCTTTGCAAGATGAGCCTTGCAAGCCACTACTGCTAAGTGGTACTATTTTAAGATTCATGCAGCATGGTTGAAAAATTTAATACAACATTTAGATTTAGATTTTCCATGAGAAGAACATGCCATCAAAACTGTATCATAAGTTCACCTTGACTAATTCAAAAATCAGTGAACATGATCAAACAAGAATTTGACTTCACAGGAAAAAAAAGGAATTTAGAGAAGCTAAACAATTAATTTAAAAAAAAAAAAAGTAAAGTGACTTTTCAAAAATCTATTAAAATATTTAGGATATTAAAAAAAAATGGCATGCATAAAAGTGTTGATGACATCCAGGACTGGTACTTATTGCCAAAATGTATGAAAGCCCACATTCAATTATCTGCTGTAAAATCCTATCTGGCTAAGGTACTGAATAATTCTATAGTACTGACTTTTTTTAGGTCTTTAAGACTATACATATGACTAAATGCAACAAGATGGAGAAGCACTTGGTTATACTGAAAAATCCTTTGAATTTTGTTTACAGAATAAAAGGAAGTATTTAATTCAACAGCAATAGATGAAAATTGCAGTTGTATTTTTTATCATTGACAGTATTGTGTAGGAGTTTCTTGGCAAGTCATGAATTCACTTATGCTGCATAACCTCATCATGCAATTAATCTGAAAATTCATTTCACAATATCATTGATTTTGTTTTCATGTGAAACTTAGACATATTATTTCCATATGTAAAACCTACTACAGGATAAGGTACAGAATAATAATCCCTTTGGAAGCCAGAAGACAATATATAAAAAATGATCAGCACACACAAGGTACCTGGGTCTTATGTGATAGTGTTATCTCAAGCAGATGTGTCTTTCCTAGTTGACAGCTTCTTCATAGCTGTCTGATTGAGCTGTTGGCCCAGAACTGGCAGAGATAAACCTGTCTGTCATTCAGGTACTGTTTCTTCCCACCAAGATGCTACATGGCTCTCCAAACTTTCAGTTCCTTCTCTTCTGTGTTCCAAATGTGAGCCCAAATGCTGAAAGGGTCTGTGGTGGTATGTCACCCCAGGTCACCTGCTCCTTGTGTGTCCCCCTCTTAAGCCCTTATCACAAAGGCTGCTTGAACCAGCTTCATAGCCAGCACACACAGGGAAAAAAACATATCTGCAAAAGTCACCATGTCATTGTCAAATTGGGTTAGTAATAGACAATTTTAGACAGATTCCCTACTGTTGGTGCACAGATTTTTACCTCCTGCAAACAGTGCTGGCACTCATGTGCATTCCTGCAAAAGACCAGTACAGGTGGCTTACTTTATAAAATACTGTGGTTTTTCCAGGAGTTTAAATCCTGAACTTTCTGACTTGGTAGTGTCAGAGTGTACTGATGAGAAGGTGGTGAGACAGAAAGGTTTCTGTGCCTGCTCTTGTGATGCATAAGCCCATCAGCTCTTGGCAGACATGCCCATGCCCTGCTGACAGTTCCCTTGCTGCCTTTGCTGTGATCTTTGCTGGAGTTCCTGCAGACACCCACATGGCTTGGGCTGCTGCCGTATGCTGCTCCTTTGTGGGGATGTTGGATGATGGGGTGAAGAAATGTTCAGCCTGATTTAGCAGTGTCAGGCCTTACAAGCCTTTGGTTTTGGCCCACTACCTGCTTGGTGTCTCCTTGGTTTCCCTGTATGTGACATGATGGTCCAAGTCTGTCTTCCTTTTTGGCTCTTTGCTCAACACATTCAACAAATGTGTTCCAACACAAGGATTTGTGGAAAGGTATTTCACATAGATTGTTGAGCTTAAATGTTTCCAGTTGTGTTCAATACAGAAATGCTGGTGAAGAAAATGAAAAATAGTACTTAACAGAAAATTCCAGCACATCAGATAGAATGAAAAATAGTGGCTATTGCTGACAAATGCCTGTAAAGTTAATTATTCATCAAAGCAATTCATCTGAGTTAAGCAGATGAACCAACTGAGCTTACCTAGCGTCATAATTTTCGAAACACAGGACAGTGCTTCAGAAAAACATAAATAACATTTCATATTACCCAGAAAGTTTAATATCCTGTCATATATTTTTTAATTAATATAAAGCTGTTGTGTTTATAATTCATGAGTTTTGGGCAAGTTCCACATCAAATTCAAGTAAGTGAAGGGTCCTCACATGGCTAATAAGAATGAGTAAATTTTGTGGACTATATTGACTGAAAAAACTCTGTGGTCTTTTAGCACCAAGAGGTTTCAAAGATAGTCCGGAATGACCTTACAATACATTCCTCTAAATATAGAAAATTATCTGTCATATAGCTTAATGTTAAATAACAAATCCTTGTGATCAGTCTGTCACACTCATGCAGCAATATTTCTCCAGATGTGATCTTGGACCTCAGAGAATTTTCCCAAAGAAATTGACAAAATTTTAATTAAAATTTTCTTTATAACTGCTTCTTTCAAGCACAAAAAAACTTTATCAGAAAATTTCTGTTTATTTCTATTTACAGTAAAAATTTATAACAATTCAGAAATAAAGGCAAAATAATATGGAGGGTAGTATCATAAGAGAAACCTATTTCCATCTGAGAGAAGACAGAATTATTCTGCCATGCTGAATTTTTAAATTCCTGCTCAATATGACAATATATATTTGTATGCATATGTGCTATGCATGCATGTGTATCCATAAAATTAAAAACTTAAATTTCTCTTTTCCAAAGTTTGTAGCAAGTTGTCATTGTTTTTGTCTGAGAATAGCCATTGCAAAGAGACTTCTAAACACTAAATCAGTATTATTTTATTTATTTAGGGATTGTAAAACTATGTATGTGGATCAGAGTTTGAAAACAATAGCTGGAGTTCACAATCAAATTTGAATTAAAGATTTAGAAATAATGCAACAATATAGCAAGTCCTTTCTCATTTTGCATTTTCATGCAAATAGCCACCTCACGCTATGAAATACTACATATAAATACATCACATATAAATCAACTATTATCAGAATACCTTGACTGTAGGATTTTATTCTGTTTCCCACTTTAAAGATTAAATGCTTTTAGTATAAAATGTAGGCATTCTATTTATTCTTTTAAGCTCAAACTCATCAAACGTTTGCTGGGAACAATATTGTCTTAAGAGAAGGTAAGTAATCCCTAATGTGAAATGAGAGTATTTAGGTGTATGTCAGCCTCTAGGCTGAAGAGGAATAAAAACAACAGCTTAGAATGCCAGATAATAAGAGAAATGAAGGAAAAACAAGATATTATACCTAAGAACTTATTTCCTAAGGATGGGAGAAAGCAGTAAGAAAATACAACTTTACAGAGGTATTTTAAAATCACCAGAGGAATGTGGACAAAAATAAAAAAGAGCAAAAACTGTTCTGGTAAAAATGGTTTTACCATTCTGTGCTTCAAAATAAGCAATTTATTTTGTGATCAATTGCTTTAATATTTCTGTTTGCTTCACAAGATGCAGCTGTTTAATGAGGGATAGCTTTCATAATGCTCATTATTGTAATGGAGCCATCAGCCTACAACAAAAATGCTGCAGAAAAGAAAAATAAAGTCCCAGAAAGATGAAAAACATGCATGCTTTTTGAAAGGAGACTATTTTAAAAAAAAAATCAAAAAGAAATTTTTTATGTAGGAGATACCATTATGTCATATATGTCATACTTCCTTTTTTCTTTCTTTTTTTTTATTTCTGTATTTATTCAATATTGTATCATTTATATTAGTATTAAATCAAAGGGTAAAAAGCAAATAGACACACAGGCTTTCAGAAACCCCTGTGTTCTTAAAATGAGCTTGGAAACTGTAGGAACTGCAGTTGTTGATTTCTCTAAATCCTTTACCACAAAATGTGAAGTCAGGCCCCCACATGTGTAGCCTGGCGTTGTTGCCATTGACTCTTTGTTCTGTGAGCAAACTGAACAATGGCCTGTGATGAATCGTCAGGAGATGAGTTGCTGAGTGTTCTTTCATGGTAAAATGCAGAATTATTTCACATCTTTCCACCAAACTCTTACATGCTCATGTGTATTGTAGTGTTATGAAAGTGCATGTGGCTGTGGCTCCTGGTTGGAAGGAATTCAGATATCTAAAGAAAAGGTACCTTCCCTCTGTGAAGGAATTTTGTACCTTCCCTTTGTGTGAATTTTCTCTTTTTATCTGTGGCAGGGAAAAGTGTATCTTCAATAAATGTGAATGTGAATGAATAATTGAATTTTATTCCTTTTATTCTGCTCATTCTTCCAGGTTTTTCTTGATTTTTTTTTTCCTATGAGATGAAGGGCTACATTCAGACTCTTTTTTTTAAAATAAAATACAACTTGGGCAATAGTGGAAAATGTGCATAAGTGGGCAGATTGTAATGCATAGATAATAAATATCAAAAGACAGAGTGGGTACTGTTGCTTCTCTTTTCTTTTCCATAAATAACATATATTAAACTTACAAACTTACATTTTCATCTCAAATGTTCTGTTCTGCCAGGGAATTAATTTTTAAAAATCAGCCTATATGACTACATGGCTCTATTTTACTGTAATTAACCAATCATTAATTAGATTTCAAGATTCTCTGACAAATGTGTTAGCAATGTTTAATTGTTTGAACGGTGCAGGATTTTCTTTTCAAAGAAATCAAATGAAGAGGTGGAGAAGGAGTTAAGAACTATTATTGATAAGAGTCTGGGCTTTTGTCTTTTCTGCATTATTTACCTGAGATTTTTCATCTCTAGTAACAAAGAGCAATATTACTATGGAGACCGAATATCTTTGCTATTAATCTGCTCTTCTCATAAATTTAGACTTTATCCATTTTGCCTGCTAAAGAGTAAAGCTGAGAAGTGAAGATAGTGCAGCGTGGTTCAAAGAAATAATGGGAAAAAATTATTCTCTCTTTCCTGAGGTATTCCTTGAAGTGTGCATGTTCATTGTAAAGCAAGATAAATCGGGAAAAAAAGGGAAAGTAAAAAACTAGCCTCAGGCAGTCTTATGATTTATATAGGTTTTACATATGGCTGCATTTTGTTCTGCTCAATGAAAGACAAAAAGGGTACAAAGCACTTGGAATTTGAGTTGGTTGTTCTTAGTGTGGTTGTTCCCCACTGCCATTCCCCACTCAAGAGAAAAGAGCAAAGGTTGGACATCTGGAGGTATAACTGAGTGTAAGAGGCACTGAAAGCCAATCTGAAGAGAGATTTGAACAGGATTATTCCAAAGAGTGCTCAGAACTACTTTTTCTATAAGCAGTCTGGCACAAAGGCGAGGACAAAGTCTTTCTCATTGCACCCAGAGATGGCACAGCCTCTTTGATCATTTTGCACCAGTGCACAAAATTCAGAAGCAAAATTTAAGACTGACAGCTACACAGTTTAACATCCATTCTGTATCTGACTGGTGGTATTTAAATTTATGAAACTGGGCTTTTCCTATGGGACTGAAGGATCTGATGGGAAAAACAGGAGAAATTTTCAAATATAGAAACCATTTGCTGTCACATTCTCCTAGTCCTTGTATTTAGGTTGTTAAGAAAAATATCAGCTCAGTGCAGTTCATTAAAATACAGGCAGCAGGGAAGGACTACAGCAGTGATGAGGTCTCAGATTCTGTACTTCAGGAGGTTTGCAGTTGTGCCTGTAGCTATCCTTGTTTCATTGGCAGACAAAAGAGTTGGAAAGAGATTTCTTTCCTTATCTTAAGGAAAGGTTATCTAAAAACTTCAGACTTTGAGGGTTTTTTTCAAGATAAAATTACGAAGTTGAACATATCAAGCTACAATCTCACTTATTTTCCTGCTGTTTATTTTACCACTATCTGATGGGGCATTTTGCCCCAGAGACTTTCACCCAGCTCCTTCCAAATGGGGTGTCTTGGCAAACGTCTGTAAAAGGACCAGTGGGAGATAGCCCACACTGTCCAGGAAAAGCTGTGACAGAATAAAAATTGGTGTGACTGCTTCTTTTTAGGTACCTGTGGCAAAACCTGGGGCTGGAAGGTGAATATATCCAGGCTTTTGTTTCTGTGAGATGATCTTTAGCATTATCTTATCCAAGACTTTTTTATTGTGTGGATGTTTGCACTATCAGGTCACAATGATTTTCACTTACCTTGTGAATGATTTTCACTCACACTTGCAATGAGTGTGCTTGATATATTCAAGTGTCTCCTAGTTTGCAGACACATACCTGAGACAGCTTTTTTTTGTTTGTTTTAAATGAAATGTTGCTATCTCTAATTGGAATATCTGCCAGATATATTTGTAGAACAACCAGTATAATGGAGAAAGAAAATGAGGGATTTAACATCTTTATGTGACCATATTCTAATAAACTGATAAGTGTTCAAATTGACCTTGATGAAAAGATCACAGTGGCACTAGCATCTGATTAGGATATCAATACTCAGGGAAGTATAAAAAAACAAAATAGGGATGTTGCTGAGGTAGTGTATGAACTCGGCTTTAAAAAGCCCACAAGACACAGGAGATCAAACCAGAGCAGATATAGATAGGGGTGCTGAGGCCTGGCACACTGCAAATGTTAACAAAACCCCACGTGAGCACACCCAGAGCCCCGAGATCCCTGTCCTGTGTGCACAACACCCATGACACCTGCACACCTTGTGGTGAGAACCACTCTGCCTGGAGGGCAACAAGCTGCTCTTGTGTGGGTGGCAGTGCAACACCTGCTCTTTCTGTTCCTGGTACCTGATTACAGAGCAGGTCTCAGTCCCTTCCTACTGCCTTTGCTGCTTTGGCAGGCTGCATTTCAAACAATTTCTTCCTTTTTGATTACTACAATGCACTCCTCTGCCTGAGGAGCTCTGAAAATAAAACAGGGACCGAACCTTTGTATTCAGCTCTTTTCTTTCCATGTAGCTCCTGGCTAATCACAGGACAGTAGGGCTAAGTGAGGCCACACAAATGCTGGCACCTTGAGAAAATCACTGTATTTGTATTGGGACCACAGTTGCTGACCCTGATTCCTTAAGCACCATATTAAATGGGCTTATTTCCTGTTGTAGTGTATTTTCAGTGCTTCTGATTTGCTCTTGGGTCCAAGATGCCCCATTATTAATATTGACTGTAACTGTTTTAAATCCACTTCTAACCTGAAATAAATAATTTTTTAAAAAATTCTGTTGCAGAATGAAGAGAAATATTTTTCTGGGTCTATGTGTTACAGCTGATGTTCATGTAAATCAGTTCATGTATTAATGTAAACCCAGTCCATCTGTACTGATGGTCCCAGAAAAAGATGGAAAGAGGGTATACATCCTCTGTCTTGAATGAGCCTCTAATTAGGAAACATCAAGGTACAGATAAAAACTTAATTAAAGCCTAGAGAGCTGTACTGGGATCCATCAATAGCAAAGATCATTACAGCTGTACTAGGATGTGCAGGTCACCCAAGCCATGCTGAACTGGGAAATTGTGCTTGGCTGTGATAAGAGCAACTGTCAAGAACGAGATAGACTGAATAATGGCCTGTAGTGGAACCAGACACTTGATTTTATCTAAGAACCAAAACCATTAAAGACCATACTCCACCTTTTTATGTTATACACTTACTGGTTTCCCTCATAGTTCAGTTTCACTACTTTTTGGCTTTCCAATAGGGAGATCACAGCTGGTCTGGGAAGGCTGGGCACAGTGCCATTTTTTTTCTGTGGTGCCTCTACTCACAGTTCCCAGTCTCAGCTGTTAATGGGCCAAAGTCCCTGAGTATCATCCAGCATTTATCTCTGCGCTTTTCCCTAATCTCCAGCCTTCTGGAATCAGGACATCTTGTGACTTCTAAGGTCTTCCCTCCAGGTAGGATTTTCTTTCCAGATTCCCTTCTTATTTCTGAAATCCTTTCTTTGCATGAACATTTCTTTTGGGTCCTTTCTTTTCAGCAACCCAAATCTCCTTTCTCCAAATCTAAATAGTGTGTGCACAGAAGCACAATGAGCAATCAGTGTCCTGACTGGTATTTCTGGCTGGTGTTACTTCATACATTGGAAGGCTGGTCAGAGCATTATCAAAATTTACAACCTCTCCACATAAAAGTTGAATTCTGGACATTCAGTACCATCTCACAGTCATCTGTCACCTATTAACACACAGTTTAAGCTAATTTTTGCAATGAGGTCACTCCTCCCAGTGAGAGCTCCAGCAGCAGTCTCAGCAGGCTGTCCTGGAGACCTATATCCAATCCAGTGGAAACCAGATGGCATCTTCATCATTTCAGATGTGTAGAGTTCAAGAGTGGGATTCAGTCTCAGATTAAGACTAAAGATTCCTAGCATGAGCTAGAGGTGTTGTTGCAGGCAAGGAAGATCAATATGGGCATTTGATTCGGTAGATGGAGTAAAAAGAATCATTTAACCAACAACAAGACATCTATTTTATGGCAGGCTAAATTGCTTTCTTCAAATCTCCTCACTGCACTAGTTTTTTTTAACTATCCCACTGAGAGGTGCTGGTAAGATTTTTTCATCCATGGTAATACCATCTTTTTTCCATGGCAATACCACTGACATTGTCCTTTACTCATATCATCCAGACTGTTTCTAGGAACTAACTATCAATAAATCCATCATCTGTTCCACTAATGGAAAATGAACTCTTATTCCAGCTCTAATCTCAGCATTTCTGTGTATCCAAACACCTTATTCTTTGCACCTGAGATGAAACAAACACCTGATTTGCCCCTTAAATGCATTCCTTACCTTTCCTCAGTTCTCAGTAGTGCTTTTTCTAATGCAGCAAGAGTATTTTCTACCAAAAGGAACTCCAACAAAATGCATTTGGTAAATTGGTACAAGAGATGGATTCTGTGTTCTGATCAAAGGAAAGGAGAATGCACATGACAAATACTGTATCTATCTGGGTACACTCAGAAGCTCTGTAGGACAGAACCTCTAAATAACTCCATCTGTGGTGGCTAAATTAGGTGGGAATTAAATATACAATCCATGGAGCTCATAGGAAAGCCCTGAGAAGGTAATCTTGCAGTCCCAGAGGCACTGTAGTCACACTACATTCTTGGACAGCAGCAATTGCAAAAATCCCCTGAATAAATATGACCAGATCATGAAAAGCCAGTTGTGGTTCTGGCAGTGGTGTTGCCCTGATGGGTGTCACAGAACCTGTACCACTATGTGCAAAATGACTGAGGTTTTACCCAAGGAAACCATTCTATGTGTGTTGCTGCTCTGCTCTGCACCTCACCCTAAATAGTAAGAGCAGCTGCACTAACCATATCATGAGTGTTCAACATTCTACTCAGCACTCTGCAAGTATAAAATCCTACTTCCTTTCTATCTCCAAGAGATCATCTAAATCTCCAGTCTAAGACTTCTTCTCTCAACCCAGGTTATCTCAATTTCTTGACTATTTCTGATTTTTCCTTTATATCTCTACTGGAAATTTGAGCTGTCTTTCAAAATATTGTGTCTCTTTTCATCCACATCAAGATCTGTTCTCACTTCTTAATTTTATCCTTCTATATTTGTCCTGTATTTTCTTATAGTCCAAAAATAATTTATTAGAATCGACAATACTTTTTTCTCAGGTACCTACAATAAGGCCATCCCTGCAGTGGGTAAGAAAGCTCAGTGTAAGCTGTATTCTGGAAGTGGCTAATGAGTCATTTCCTTCTAGAAAAGTCAACTAAAGAATGTTACTAATAAGTGGCAGTTTTGTACCTGACCATTTGGCAGCTCTGCAGTTGGGATGTTCACTGACATATCGAGATGTAGAACATTAACGTCACAAACTTAGTCATCTCCAGAATTTATGCAATTTCTATAAATTCAAGAAATATTTTCCCTGGTTTTGACTGTGGTAGAAATAATAATTTGTGCAGTGTGACAATTTAACTAGGGATATAGAATCACACTCTTAAAAATGTAATTAAACACTGTATTTTTCAGTGGAAACATATTTCTGTGTTTATATAAAGATTATTTACTTACCAAAAAATTGAAATAGTATGTTTTTATCCTTTTCATATGCTTCTGAGCTGATTACTATTGGATGGATTCTGAATCCTTTATTCAAGCTGACATCCTTAAACAGCAGTGAGAAATCTTTTAAACTAAGACTTTATCCTAGGCCTTGTTTGTACATATGCAAGTGCCTGTGCTAGACTATTCTTTACTTTTATACATACTAGTGGGCATAGTCAGACTATGTTCAAACATGACATTGTCCCACAAGTGTCTTTAACTCTGTAATTATATTTTAAACCATCATTTTTTCTTCATGCATATATTTAATATTCACTTATTTTATACATAAAGGTGAGATCTCCATTACATAAGACTCCTTTTTTCCCAGTAAACTCCTATTTGACATACAAAAGATGCATTGTAAGTTGCAAATGAGTGATTGCATATTACAGTGGGTTAAGCAGTATTACTTGCATCATGTACCAGATGTACATTTAGTTTTGCTGGTTGACACACAAGAGGTAAAATCTAATGTGACTAATATCCAACAATTCTCTGAATAATGTAAAGTGAATTTCTGACTCTCCAGAGCTTGGTCCCTCCAAAAACCTTCCTTGGGACCTAAGTGCATGCTGCCTTAATATTTAGTTCTTCTTGTTTGTGTTAATAAGCAGGCACACAGGCAAATTCACAGAAGTTGTGGTATGGACAGTATTTCTCATAAAAGAAAGTTCATCTGCATCTGTATCAAGTGCATTGGGAAAGACAGATCCTGAAATCTACTAAATCACAGATCTCTTGTTCCTATTCTTTTCTATATTAATGATACACTTTGTAAATTTAGCAAATCTGTATCCTTTCTGTTTTGCCTGTCTGTGTAAAACTACAGAAATATTTTCCATGTTTCACTTTTTACTGGCAGCACTACATTGATATCTGTCTGAATCCCCATCTCAAATCAGGGTGAGTGCAAAGAATCCTAAAACTTTCTGAACACAAGGAAATAACAGAAATCATTGCAGTAAGATGGTCATGGTGATTAATGTTTTTTTAATGACTGACCTTTTTGTAATGACTCAAATAATGTACTCACCCTGTGATTGACCTTTTTGGTGTTTGCCTGAAAGAAAAATATTAACTTCCCTTCTTAGTTCAACAAAAGTATTTTCTCTTTCTCTATTCAAGATGCCCTCTGCTCCTTGTAATTCATAGGGAATATCTCTGAATGCACATACATGTATAAATTAATACCAAGTTAGTGCTGAGCCTCTTTTGGTCAAAGCATGTGAAATGCCTTTTCCTGACCATGTTCTCCTCTTGTTTTCTGCTCAATACTCTTGGAATTTCTGAGGATCTGACAACTGGACCAAAATGGAGGAAATATTCCTGCTAATAGCATGTAAATTCTGGATACAAGCACACACTGCGTGTTTGCTTTCTGTTTGCATTTGCAATAGTGCCAGGCTTGGGCACTCTTTGGGTTTGCCACTGAGTGTGTCCCAGTCAGCTATGACTGCTGGCAGAACTGTGGTGGAATGTTTCAAGCTGTCGTGAGACATCAGCACCACAGCAAGTACCTGTGGCACACTCAATATACTCACTCTCCTCTTTGCTCTGAAGAGACTGTAATATTTCCTAAACGTTCATAGGAATTTCAAAAGCCATCTTAAATACATGGAAGCAGGAATGAGGAATCAGAGTCCTAATCATGGGCTATTTTCTTAATTATTGTACTCTGTTAGACAATCACCTGAAGGTTCAAATTTGATATATCTGCTCTGAATACTAAAACAGCTCATTACAGGTACAGGCACTTTCTTTTGAATTGGACTGGATCCTACATGGGGGTGCCAACTTCAGCTATATTTCATTTTTTCCCACAACAAACTTTGCATTTGCAGGTGCTTCCAAAAGACATTAGACTACATTCTATTTAAATGTGAAATTGTAAACTATGCATATCTTTAAGGCTATATTGACAATCACTTTTTAAAATAGACCTATTATTTCCTCTTTTCACAACAGTGACACAACCATATCAATGCTCAACTCTTTATTATTCTCTTAATGACTTGGATTTTTAATTATACATCTCTTTAAAAAGGCTTATTAACCAAATTTCTCTCCCTTTCCACTCTGCAATACCTAATCTGGATTTTTTTTTTTTTTTTTTGTTTAAAGCTTTCAGGGTATCAATCCATATTTTAAAACAACATTTTCAAGGTATTCATAGGTGAGTGGCAGGGGAAGAGAGAAAGGATTTATGTTTAAGTGAATGATAAATAACTTCCTGGTTTTATTGACTTGTTCTGACTGGCCTTTAGAAAGATGGAAAAGATGAGAAAAGTGAAAAAAAAATTTAGTTTAAGGTCACCTTATCAAAATTAACCTTGAAAGAGGTCTACTGTATGCATACAAATGACTTGTACATATAATGATGTTTTGGCAGAAATTTAAGCGTTAAGACATCCAAGCATAATAAAGATAGTCTTCTATTTAAAACAATATAAATAACCTTTTGGAAGTATTAAGGAAAATATTTATACAGCATGTTTTTAAGAGAAAAGGAGAATGCAAATGCATTATTCAGATTAGCAGAGATGCAATCAATCTGGCAAATCAGTAGGAGACCCAAGAAAAATTCTGTTCTATTTATAGCAAGGGCTCCAGAGCAGGCTCTGCTCTTTTATATGAAGCAGCAAAATTACAACTGCAGAACAAGCACTTTGTGGATCTACAGCACTTGGCAGGAGATAGAAACTGGTTCAAGGCCAAAGAAATAACACCAAAGGTGCTGCTGTTGGGAAAAAAAGGGTAAAAGCAAAATGCAGTAATTTACAAAAAGTGGGAAAGCATGGGTAGCCTCTGCAATCTAATTTTACCCAAAGCATAGAGAAGGAAGTTGTGATGGAAATGAAGTTAAAATGAGCAGGTATGGGACTGGTTTGTAGGCAAAGCAACAGAAAATCAAACAGACATGCAGTAAATTTTTCAGCAGCAAGTAAATAAAATCCTCATGGGCAAGTAGTCTCAGTATTTTCCATCAGCAGTGAATTGCTGATATTCTGTATAGAAATGAGGGATGCTAATATCTAAAATTTCTGGTTTCCAGGTGCTACTTTGTCTGAAATAATGTGCTAATGAAATGGGAGGCTGTTGGCTGAGCTGAAAGCAAGTCTGAAATTGCAGAGGTCACAGCCTACATGCATACAGAAAATGTTCCTGGTGCCACTAGACCTCACAGTTTAAGAGTGGGTCAGAAATAGCACAAAATAATTCCATTAACATGGTACTGTCCCAGTTTCTGATAATAAATGCTTCCAGTGCAGAAGAAACCACATAAACCTGTCCTCTACCCTTCCCAAATGGGGTTAAGAGACATTAAAAATTTATTTCTTTCTGGGAATCTAGAAATTCACTCAGATACAAGTGCTCACATTCTTGTTGCCACTGCCTCTTTCAGGTGGGCCCCAAATACAGAGGGCATGGGTTGGAAGTGCAAGGGAAAGAGATGTTCTGTTAGGATATCCAACTCAGCCCTGCAGAGTACTGAAGGTGCCAGTGCTTTAGGTGGTGTTAGTCTGAGTGTTTAAGGGAGCAACTGTCCAACAGCTGTTACTGCACTGAGGGTTTCTGTGACAGACCAAAAAGATTGAGGAGACTTTTAGGTTAAAAAAAAAAAACACTTTTGGCCAGAAAGTTTTTTTTTGCAACTGGACACAGCTTCTTTTTATGGATTTCTTTCTCATTTACTGAAAAACAAGTGGAATTCTTAGGAACATGGTTTTATATTTGGGTTTCCTAAGATGCAAAAATAGAATTTCTAAATTCCAGTGAACTACACCCAGAAAGAGTTATTTTTTGTCTGTCAGCCCAGAAAAAACTGTGGCTGATCATATGATGCCTACTCCCATCAGCCAGCTGAAATATGCACAGAATTTTGCAAACCTAGCTATCTCAAGTTATTTCAACATATTTGGTTTTATTCCCTCCTTAGATAGGGAATTTGTGTAGCTCTGGTGCTGGAGACAATCAGTACTATGGCTCCATTAGGAAATCCTAATCCTGACAAATCAGTTTCCATTACCTGTTTTTTTTGTGAAAGCTTAGTCAGTCAAGTAAAAAATGTGGAGACAAATTTACATTCTACTAACATCAAAAAGGTAAATGACTTTCAAGTTTTATCATCAATATTAGTACAGAAAGTAGATCCCTGATTTTTTTTCCAAGAGCAGCCTTGGCTCCCCAAGTCACAGTTTAAAACTCTGGATCAGACAATGAGTTTTACTGGTTTTACCTAAACCTCAAAAGGGAGACAACACATGTCATTCCTTAGGTTTCAAGGAGGAGTTGAATGCCCCTAGCATGTACAACCCTTTTAAAAGTCCACAGACTTTTACCTTCATGGCAGAAAATCGAACTTTTTTCCCTTCTTTTTTTCCTTTTTTAAATTTCTTAATTTTTCTTTTTTTAATGTATTTCCTGTAATTGAACAGAAGGGAAGTAACCTTCCTGACCTAAGAAACTTACTGCTCTTTTCTTCACACAAACATTTCTAGTGTATAAGTGACATGTGTGCATGCTAGGCAATTCTGTCAGCTGAGCATACACTGTGCAGCTTAGGCATAATATGAGTTGGTCCAATTTGAAACACAATGGAACAAAGTCTGCATGCAAGACATGGATTTCTGACAGGATTTGTAGCTGTGGTTCAAAAATACCCCTTAGGGTATGAACTTCATTTGGAGATCTCTTTGAAGTATTGACTTAATAGAACTAAATGCTTGTCTAAATATATGAATTTGCTTTAAAAGCTTGCTGAATTTATGCCTTTAATGAATAAAAGACTTGAACATCTGGGAAGAAGTTATAAATTGCAAGTGCATGGTGTGCAAGGAATGATCAAAAGGGCTGTGAAGAATACATGAAATTCTTTGCTCACAGGTGCAATAAAAAACTTAGATGATCAATGAGAGGTGTAATTTTGCAAACCACTGATATAAATTCTGAATTGGATATGGCACTGCATGAAGAACCACAAATCCAGTTTCAGAGTAAGCCATGCAGTCAGAGGCCCTGATGACCATGTCACTTGTTTTGTGTCGTATGGTTTGTTTCTGTGTCATCCCGTGGGACAGGGCACAAAGCAGGCTCCACTGCTGTGATCTATCCTGGAACAACTTTTGTCATTGTTCTACACCAAGCTCTGTGTGCCCATTTTTCTGTGTTCCTTCATGCACAGCACAGGTCTGTCCTAGAGATTCTGTTGATTTGTTTTTAAGGTACACCTATTTGTTTCTAGCTTCTAGAAAAAAATAGAGAAAAAAAGATTTAGCATTTTAACAATGGTGGATGCATTTTTAAATACCCCACACTAACTGCATAGTGTTTTCTGCTCTCTCATATTTTTATGTATCTTAAGCTTTTATTGTGTTAAAACAACTGTCATAGGTTATTTTTGGCTTTTTCAGTTGTAGATTTTGGATGATCAATTGAAACTGCTGCTTTGGCAATTCAGACCCTTGGCTATTATCAGAATTCACATTACCCGTGAAGAAAATGAATGGTCCAGTGCTGTGTATCTTGCCTTCTACCATAATGCCTGAGAACTGTTTTGATTTATGCAATTAATTATTTAACCTATTTGTGCAATTCTGGAATAAATACTCTCTGCTGGCATGTTTTCCTGTCACTCTTTAAAAGAACAAACTCAAGTAATTTCTTCTTATATATTTAATTTTGAATTTCACTTCTTCGAAGAATAGCTTCATTTAGAAAATCTGACTCTAGAAAATGGTTTTTGAATCAAGCACTGTCTATATGATATGTGTCTCTGTCTTGTGTTATCCTGAAATCAAGAGCAAGACAGGCAGTTGTAAGAGAACAAATTCTCACTGACATGATTTTCTGTCAGTATAGACTTGTGCAGTTTGACCTTAACCATAATGGGAAACCTTTTCAAAGATAATTATTTCTGTTGGTAGACCTTAAACTTCAAGATGTTCCAGTGTGAATTGTAGTATGGAATCTCAAATACTCCACTGGAATCCAAAAGTTGCATATCAAAGGTATTTTAGTGGTTTTTTAAAATCTGTTGTCCTTTTTGACAACTATGCTAATTTGGAAAATCTGGTGAATGTGTTACCTTTCAGGCCAAAATCCCAGCTTCTTACCTTCAACCAGTTGTTGTCTTTTTGCTGGTTAATGTGGTTCTGTGGTAAACCAATTATCACCAAAAGAAAAAAAAAATCTCAGTAACTACTGAAGTAACTTTAATCACTCTTCTTTGATACTTATTCCAAATTGGCATTTTTGAGAGCTTTCATTACTTCATTAAAAAGATTAAAGATTTTAGCAAGGAGTTCATCACCACAAATTCCCACTGACTTATATTTACCTACAGATTTGCATGATATCAGTCTCTTTCTACATGTATCATTTCTTGGTGGTGTGAGAAACACCTATGAGATGTTTAATTTCCATTACAACTTAATAGTTTCTTTGATGTTAATCTACAAATTGCTCTTGGAAACATTTTGTTACACTCTTTCTTCTCTTCATTGTCACTGTAGAGAGAGGTTTTTCTTTGTTTATTCTTCCTAGAAACTATTATTTTTGTGAGCCAAGTACTTAGAAATGGGAATTGATGCAGTATTTCACTATCATTACTTTCAGCATTTTCTTCAGATTTTTGCTGCTCTCATCCATTTTGTTTGTTCCTAGTTAAATTTTTTTCTTCTTGGGTATGGGGGATTTTGGTCGGGTTTTCTTTTGTCTTGTTTTGCATTTGTTTTTTGGTTTTTTGGTTGGTTGTTGTTGTTTTTCCTATAATTCCATGTATCTTCACCAACAGTGCAATTCCCTGATAATCCATTGCTCTTACTGCAGCATCTGTGATGTTATTGTGTTGGAGTGAGTTTAATATTGATCTTTTATGTTGAAATCAGCTTTCATGTATTCTGCAATTTGAATCAAAATTATTACTGTACATTCCTACATAAAAGTTTTTTGCTATCAATTTTCTTTTTGTGGATTTTTTATAATTGATCTTCAGTTGAACCACATACAATTTATGCTGATTCATATTTCAGGTCTTCTGTACTCTATGAAATGGGTATGCACGTTCTTCAAAACTGAACATAAATGGTCTTCACTTCCTGGTTTTCCCAGGTATTTTGAGGATTTCCAAAGTATTTGAGATATTTGTCTGTGGGAATACTGTTCTGCTGGTTGTGCCCTGATAAGAAAGAGAAGTTAGTGCTTCTTTTAGTGTGAGAGAAAAGGCCACAGAAATCATGCTTTCTAACCATATGCCAAAGAGCAGAATACTGTTATCTGGGGTTCATAAGCAATTGTGATTCTGATTGTAATAAAATTTAGTTTACAAGTCTACACTATTGGAAATCTTGTTTGGAGTTTTTTGACTGCTGTTTAATTCACAGACTGCGGTTATATCTGCAGAGCTGAGAGCAGCAGGGGTTAAGAGACTCCTGTTTGCCCTGAACAAGGGAGATGTTGGAAATTGCCTAGCCATAGTCTGAGGGACCAGCACTGGCTCTGTGAACTTGCTAAAAAAGAGAGCAGAGCTGCCACTGGACAGGTGGGACATTTCAGTAACTGAAGTAGAGTTATATTTCTGTGCCAGGCTACAGTTCACAATAAGCAACAGCCTGTACCCTGTTGCAGGGCTCTTCTCTTTGAGTTCTTGCACTGTCTTTTAATCACTATTATATTATTTAACAATTTCAACTTCTGATTTAGGGATTTTTAGGGATTCTTCAAATTATGATATTCCTTTGTTACAAGGGCTTCAAAGTTGTATGCATTCATTATTTTTCTTTTGCAACTTGCTACTGCCACAGAAATAATCTGCACAGACATTTCTCTGCCCCTCTCCTCCCCCTTCCTTTCCTTTCCTCTAGCAGAAATTCAAACTCTGGTAGGGTCCCCAAGGATTACTTTCATGAAGTAGTGCAGGACTGCAGAGATAGAAAGGCAAAAAAATAATATTATTATTTAATATTAGTTTTCTCTCCTCAAAAACCTCCTTCTAGCTAACCAACAGTGTTATCAACATAAATGACCAAGAAGTTGCCAAGGCAACAGCTGGAGTAGGCAAAGTCTTGCACAGAAGAAAGAACCAAGGAAAAAAATCCTTAAATTAGAAAATAACTGAGAGTGGTTTCTGGTAATGCTATAGTAATTCATGATGCTCACACTTTCCTCTTGAAAAGGACCAAATTGTACCAATGCTTCCAAAAATGTGATTATGATCAGGTAATTGATTGAATGAAGCACAGCAGAGGCAATGTACTTTCACAGTGAAATGTATGAATGTAAAGAAAGAAAAGCTACATATATTTTTTAATTAAAAAACAAATCAGTCTATCATGACTTTGTTTTGTCTAACTTAAATCACCTCTGAATAACTAGGAAATTAAGAGTAAATCATTTCAGAGGGTATTCCTCACATGCAATACATTTGGAATTTTCAAAATATCATTCTCCTGGGAGCTTTGAAAACCTTGATATCATTTTGAAAAAGCTGCTAGTGCATAGAGAATATTATGGTCATTTATTCAAGACACAATGCCCTTGCTGTTGCTTATATTACTTGTATTACTGGTTCATTTAGGAGTTGTTGTCATAGGCTGGAGCTTTACTGTGTTGGGAGGAGCATCACCATGGAAGCAGGAGGATCCCAAGCTCCTACTCTCTTTTTTTTTTCACTGTTTGTTTCAGCAATGTGCATTTCTAGAGCACCTATTTAAATCGTAGACCTAGAACCCTCTAAGATTTATTCTGAGCAGAAACTGAAGTTGATTGTTAAAGTGTGTTTGATTGATAATTGTTTCCCCTGGATGCTCTGGCATGTACAGCTCACACAAGGCTGCTTCCATTTATCCCCATCAAACTCATAGGTTAACAGAACTTTTGAAAATTTAGATTATGCTGGTTTGAAATTCCCAGTTTTTAGGTTATATGGGATGTCAACAGTGCTACCAGTATGACCACCACACCTTAGGTCTTTTACTGGTAGGTTAGTTTTGCACATCTGAAAAACAATGCATTGCTGTGGAACATAAATCCTTTCCCTGGCTGCACATGAGAATTTGAACTGATTCAGAGCCTAAAATTTTGATATTTCACTCCTTTAGATTACCCACCAGCAGTGAAATTATGGGATTGCTTCAAAGTTAAATTCTAAATAAACCAATAAACCTAAGGACAATGATGTTACCTCTAGCTGCTGCATGACAATTTCTTCCACAACAAAACAAATGTGAGAGTGGGTCTGTGGGACTTCTTCCCAAATTTTGCTGATACACAAACTGTCCTGGATTAAAATATTCTTTTTCTGAAGCATATAATTAAATGAAGTATATGTACAAAATAGATGATAATGCAGTTAGTTATCAAGGGGTTATTTGTTTCCTCTTTGAGAAGGAGAAGAGGGGTAACTGCTTTTTCCCAAACACAGCCCTCAGTAAGTTGGTGACACTAGTTTTTGGTGCTGATCTGTAGACAAAAGATTGTCACCTGGACAATCAAAGTTTCACTGTTTCCAAGCTTTTTTTCAAGTAGAATGAAGAAATAAAGAAATTAAAGAAATGAAAATTGCCTATAGTTGTATTTTCTTATTTAAATCTAGTCCTTAAAACTGCTTGCTTTTGGAGTAAACAGTTGGGTTTTTTACTGACAGAATTAGTGTATCCAAACTTCTAACTGAGAATTTCTCCAAGGCAACCCTACCATATCTTGAATGAGTAATATTTTAAGGTAATCCTGTTACTTAAAATTACCTAGCTCCAACAAATTTAGCGAAATAAAATACAAGCTATTTTTAGTATTCAGAACATACTGTATTATCAGAGTTGTTCAGAAAAGCAGAGATGAAAACAAAGACAAATGCATTCACATAATTATCATGATTTACTATCTTTAATTGACTTCTGGTAGATACATTAAAAATATCTTTTTCCCCCTCATTCATCCTACTTTCCCTTTTCCTCCAAAAAGAATACCCAGAGTTTAATTTCTTTTCAGTACCTGCTTCCCCTTTTGGCTGGTAACTGTAAGTGTTAGGAACAATTTCCTCTTCCAACCTTTAAAGCCCTAATCCCTCACCTTTGACTCTGGTAGTGATTTGAAACAGAGCGGAATGTTTCACTGACCTGTGTCGACCAGACAAATCAATCAGACTTGAAGTAAGCATAGAAATTGATATTTGATACATCAGACAACAGTGAAGCACTTTGGGATAGTGTACCCTTAACCTCTAATAAACTCCAGCACCATTTCCATCACTTGAGAAGTTAGACCAAAATTTGAACAGAAAAATCCAATTTAAACAAATACCAGTTATTCTTAAAGTTATATGTAATACTTCTATAAAACCAGCATATTAATTGTGCATTAAATTTTAATACTACACCAGAATTGTTTCCACCTTGTGACTTCTGGGGTGTCTAAATAAAATTTGTTTTCCCGGGGGGAGAAAAAAGGCTTTTAGCCAAAGGAATTATTAAAATCAAACCTGTGTTTGCTTAAAAGATGCCAAAGTAGGCAGTTTAAATTATTAAAATGGTTTAAAATGGCTTTTAATGTTCTTTTTTCCCTTCAAATAAATGAGCCAACTCTTTTTCCTAATCTGAGTAATCCTTGTTCATGAAGGGATTAAAACTGTTGACTAAGTCTTACCTCCCAATAATAAACACAGTAATTTTTGACCATGAAGATTTGAGGTGGGTTTAACCCACCAATACTTGGTAATGTTGGAGAATAGCAAACACCTTACACTAAATGTTTGCCCAAAATGAAAGCAAACAGTGCTGTCCTGCTCCCAGTCCAGCCTTTCATGCTTCTATCTTTGCTTATCAAAGACACACATTTTCCTTCCAATTGCTGCTTGCTGATGTAAATTATTTAAGTTCAATCATTTTTATTCAGTACAACTGACTGATTTAAGCATTTATTCAGTTAAAACATAATTAGCACATCAGAGACAAAAAAAAATTGCTCCTAAAGAAATGAAATCATTGACACGAGAACCTGCAGAGTTTGACAATATATCAATGTCAATACAAAGGTGCAATTTCTGAAAAAGGACCCAAAAAGCAAGTTACATCTTTCATTCCTCTTTAACCCCTCTGAATATGAGCATGTTTGACACATTTCAAATAGATAAGTAAGTAATTGGTAAGAGCCAGCAGTTACAATTGAGATAGTTTATTATTGCCCATAAAAGCCACGTTCTACCTGGATCATATTTCTGTAAGGTAAGCCCATCTTTTTCTGATGGGTGTGTCTGGTATGGTTTCAGCCTGGTGGGGACAGCTTGCAAATATGAAAGAAGTTACCAACCTGACAGAGGAGACCTTGAATTTGGTGCTTTGTGTGATAGTTACAGCAGGATACCTTTAACATATTTGTCAAATTCCCACTTGTTTAATCCCCAGTAAGTGTATTAATGTATTAATGGATTAATTAACATTTTCTTAGTTACCTTTACTTATAAATAGTTCCCAGGCACACTAATACCTGAAAGAGCGACTTTTTTTTCAAAATTTTTCTAAGTGCAAAGTTAAGTAATAATTACCAAAGAAGTATTTGGAGATACACTGATTTAAAAATGAGCAAAGTTCACCAAAATTTGGGTTATCATCATAGCTGTCAGAAGCTGAGGCTCACATGATGACAATATGAAGTAGGAAGTGTACAAAGCAGTGAACCAACATCAGAAATTACTCACCAGTAACAAAGAATTGCCTCAGGGCTGCCTTTAAGCATTAATTCTGAGGTCAGTTTAAACCACAGCAGTGACAAGGCACCCATCACACTGACACTTCCTTGGATGCAGACAGGACTCTCCACCACTCCTCCAGTAATATCAGACTCACTGCACACTCAGTGGAGAGTCCTCTGCACTTGGCAAAATTCCGCATGATGGTCCCAGGAATTTCCAAGAGGCTGAGCTGGTCCTGACCTACTCATATTTCTACTCATACCTCCCCTTGATTTCTCATCTTTAATGTCAGTTTTCCCATGGTGGATTATTATTGTTTTGAATGAAGTCATTGGTCAGCAGGAATTAATCAGGAAAGATTATTAGTGCAAGCAAAGAAGGAAGATGCGCCAATATCCTCGTGTGCGGAAATTCATTATTCCCTAAAACTATTAGAACTTCCAAAAAACTCTTGTGACAAGGTTCCTGTGAAATTAAATTTCAATAAAAATATAGGAAAAATCTCAGCAGTTTATATATTGGTTTAGTTCTGACAGTGGACTGCAAGTTTTACCTAAAAAAAATCCTGATTTAATATTTTTGAGGGGGGTAAGCTTTACTGCCAAAATTGTTGCTTCCCTGCTGTGAAATGTTATAGCAATTCATTCTGGTTCAGAAGAAGAAAAAAGTCATAAAATACAGTTTCTCTGTAACAAACTTGTTCAATGAAACTAATAGAAAATAAGTACAATTAGTTAAAAGCTTTAAATCAAATTCCAGAAGTTGGCAGACATCCCATTACCCAAAAACACGTGCTGAAATGAGATGAATTCATTACAAATCAAACAAAGACCTCAGACTGGTAGCTAAAACATGACCAACAATAATTTAGTATCAATCCCACAGTCACACAAAGGAAAAAAAATTATACTTATCACAAATCAATAAAATATAAGACATTGCTTTTCTTTAGCTGTTATTCTTTACACTCATGCTGTAATGGCTCACTGCTTGAGCAATCTCACAGGATTGGAATGACAACTCTTTTTGATATTAATCCCTAATTTCTTTTGCAGCATCTCCCTGTATAATGGGTGGTTACATATAACTTTTTATTTCATGTATTTTTGTCTGTGTACATATGAAGATTGTACATATGTGAAGCGGGTTTAATTTAAAACACTCTTATCAAAAAGTTGATTATAGTGTTCTAGTCTAATAAAAACAAAAGAAGCTGACATTTCAAAAGAAGCAAGAGCTAAAGATTGAGAAATTCCTTGAAGTCCCCAGTGGAATAAGCTAATGTGGCAGCTGTCATAGGCTGGGCTTGGTTAGTCAGGTTGGATATTGGGGCAGCCAAGTTATAAAACCAGAGGAGCAGCATGCAGGTGCATGGAGAAACAGATGCTTGGGGTGTGCTGCAGGTGCCCATGGTACAGCCTGTGCATGAACACTGGGTGTGGCTTTGTGAGCTGGTGCAGAATTGGGTATCTGCTCTCCCAGCCCACCATGGATGTTGTCTGGTGTCATTCATGACAGAGGAAGAATGGAAAAGCCCAGCAGAGGTGCAGTGAAAAACACAGAAGGGAAGGGAGGGGAAGCCAGCTGCAAAACGCAGATGAAGAGAAATATTCTTTTTAAAAATTGAAAAAAAAAAAATTGAAAAAATTCTTTTTAAAAATTGTAAGTTGATTTGGAGGCAGGGCTGACTTTGTTGTAATATGGAAATGAAGAAAAAAATCCTTGAATTTATTACAAAAGATAGTTTTCAAAGTGACAGCTTGAGCTAAGTGTAGTGTAGTGAGAAAGGGGCGGGTCCCCCTAGAGAGGGATTCAACAGGCATATATCCTGCTCAAAGAGTAACATGTGGTCCCTTGGCTAGTGGTGGACAGTCAGAAGATAGCAAGTTTTGAGGGAGTGTTACCAAGATTAGAAATGAAACAGAGAGGGAAAAGAACCAAGGAGCAGACGTCCCATAATATGACAAATGTACTTGAGCTGTGGGTAAATATATAGCAAATATATAGTAAATAGAGGGTATGGATGTCCTTCCTCCCAGCCATATAATGAAACACTGGTGAGCTGACTGGAGTGATAAAAGACAAGTCAAGGAAAGATGTTGGAAAGGCAGTTGGAGGTGTTTCTTTTCAGGTTCAATTTCACCTTGGTCAAGGGAATGCCCATTTTTCAGTTTTGGAAATGTGAGTGTTTAGCATATTGTCTCATGGGTAATCAAACACACACAGTGAGAATCAGACTGGATCTCAGAAAAGGGAACCAGAGCAGCAGCATCTGCTTCTGCTCCAGTGCCAGCAAACTGAGCAAAGTTACAGAACAGGAATGACATCTACCCCTAAATAAGACATTATTTTACTAGTTTGTATTTTTTTTTTAATATTTGATGGTCAATTCCTATGGTTAAAAAAATAAAGAAAAAAATGCAAGAAAGGCAGAATAAATAACACTGATCCTACAGAGGGCTCAAATATTAAGACCTTAAATGAAGTGAATGAACAAAGCACCTCAGTGAGTTACAGAAACTTCTTTAAATGACTCCAACCTCTCAACCCTAGGACTCAGCTGTACATGATCCAGTGTCTAGGCTGCTACAACACAGTTTTTGTTCTCTCCTGCTTAATAAACTCTTACAAAGGTAAAAGAAAGTATGTGAGCTACACCATGAAAGACAAAATACTGAAACCACCCAGGGTATTAGAGAATCTTTAGAAGGCAATAGGACAGAGGAGAGGTGAAGCTCAAGGAACAACCACAAATAAACCTTTTCTTCCTTCTGGCAGTAGTCTGGTAGGGAAAGGCTGTACTGTTGCTTCAGTGAAGCGGGAGGGAATATATATAAATGCTTAGCCTTGTGGCTTGGTAGTCTTTGTTTCCCTAGTGTGTGCAATAGCTAATAAATAATGGCATTCTCTTAAATTGCATATACCCAGCTTCTCTCTGTGCAGGGTAAAAATCCAGGGAAAGTGACCCAGAGAGAAGGTTACACCTGAATTTGTGTCCAAACAATAAAAATATAGTATGGGATCTGACTCAGCTGGGAGAACAGGGATCTGCTGAGAGATACAGAAGCAGGAAACACAACTGTAACGAGAGACTTTAGTTACTCTCTGACAGACTGGACAAATGTCATACCTGGATGCAAAGCAGAGAATTTTCAGATCACATCAGGGGCTCCAGGAAGAAATAGAGAGATGGCTGGCTAGGGAGCCTGCAGTAGGAAATGCACCCCTGGGCTGGGTTGTGTGTAATGCACAGGTTTGTTCCAAAGTGTTCCCAGCAAAGGGCACCTCTGAAGCACTGCCATTGGGAATTGGCATTTGAAAATACATGAAATAATAATAATAAAGGCCAACAGTCAAATAAATTGGAATGAACACAAAAATCAGCAGGTTTTGATAGGACCTGGTAGGGACTGTTTCAGCTTCTCCACTGGGTGAAGGCAGACTTGTGAGCACACAGAGAGGCTTAGCCAGTCTCCAGGCCAGCAGAGGTCTTACCATGGGCTTTTCTGAAGGAGGGTCAGGTACATATTCAGGGTGTCCTGTGCTTCAGGAAGTGTATGGACTGACTCCTTGATTCTGGAAAATATTTGCTCTGATAAAGTGCAGGAGAAAGCATTTAACCCAATATGTAACTTGTCAGATCAGAGCAGAGGGAAAACCTGATTATCCTTTATGTTCAATGAAGGCTTGTTGTCTACAGAAAACAAAACAGAGAAACAAAACCCACAAACAAACAAACAAACAAACAACAACAACAACCACCAAAACCAAAAACGAACTGAAGAGAGCAATCTCTAAAAGCAAAATTTCAAAAGGTCAAGAGTGATTGCTCTCAAGCAGGATTTCATGATACAATTCTGTGTTACAAAGGAGAGCTAATGTTTCATTTCAGCTCCAAAGTAGGGCCTCTGGTTCCCTCTCTTTCACTCCTTCCCAGCCCCTGCTGGGCAGCCAGGGCACGGAGCAGCACCAGGCAGTGCCCTGCTGAAGGCAGCTGGCTGAGCTGAGCTCTGCAGCCGTCCCACATCCCTCTGCACTGCCTTCCCCAGCCTTCCCTGCTGCTGCTGCTTCTGCACACAGAGCTGAGCTCCCCTTAATGTGGAGCTCATAGCATGGCTGTCCCTCCTAACAACCAGGCACAGCAGAAGGCAGAAAGGACAAAATAATGAATAGTTTCTGAAGAGGTTTTGAAGAAGCACCTCAAAGTCTGTTTGCTGTATTCATCCAAAGATTTGTGAATGCAGTTCTAACACAGTATGGGCTCAGGCATACATTATTTTTTTGCTGGATGGATATTACTGACTACAGTTTAATTTTATATAACATCTTTCAGGTCTCTAAGGGATTTCTAGTAATAAATAACAGAGGGAAAGCAAAAAAAATTACAAGTATAGAGAAGAAAGAATTTGGGTGGGTGAGTAGGCTGGGAAATAAAAGATACATTTTTCAGCTGAAATTTGAAAATTGAGTTGATGAGGCAGAGATACAGAGAAATGCTTTCTGCAGTGTATTTGTATTACAGGAAGATATATAAAAAGATACATAAAAAGAGCTTTTGCAACGTGACAGCTCTCATGCTTTCCTGGCAGTCAGCTGTCTGACTGTGTTCATGTGGGAATCTGTACCCTTTGGAAGCTGCAAGAAAATCTAAGTGAAGTTGCATAAAGTTTTGCAATGTAATCTGTTCTGCATCATCTCTGTTTGTTTTTCTTTACTTGTGTTTCATAATGACATCCATCATCACAAACTACAGATATTTCTAGTTAGATTTTAATTTTCTCTTGATAACATAATTCCTTTTTTTTTGGTTGACCACAGGCTGTTATGTCACACAGCCAAGTAGAAATTTTGTAGAGAAATCATGTCTGAATTGATGCTAAGGATCTGTGGTAATAACCAGATATTCAGTGCCATACTTTGGCAAAGATTATATGCTAATATTATCCATCTCCAATCACTTCATGCACAGACACTCATTTATTCAGGAACTACTTGACAATTTTAAGCTCCTTTATGCTGTGTGTTTTACATCTGGGTAGCTGTGGCTGAATCTTCTATTCAGTTGCTGGAAAATGAAGCCAAGCCTTTCCCCAGATTTATTCTCACTCCTAATTATTTGAAGGCCTATCAAATACTGTTAAAAACACCCTGTCCTTAAAGCTTCAGTTCTGAGCACACTGTATTGAGCAAGTCTCTGGTTTTTCCCTTTGTAAGAAACCTGACACATTTCTGAACTCTGGTACAAAGTCAATAAATGGGGGCAAGGCAGGGTGCCAGGCTGGAGCTCTTCTTGATCACAAGCTGGTAGAAAGGCCATCACTTCATGGCAGAGCAGTGCCACAGCTGCTTTTCTCTCCCATACACCATGACAAGCTGGTTGCCAAGCAGGTGGCAGGTAAGGCAGGCAGTAATACCTCATGTGGAAGGAGGGAATTGGAGATGGGCACTGAATTTAGAAATCTTGATGTAGAACATGTAAATGAACGTGCCAGAGGAGCTGGTGTGGGCATCTCACATGCAGGAAATGAGGCCAGGCAGACTTGCATTCAAATTTGTTCTGAACATTTCAGGACTCATCTGATTTTCAGGATTCCACTCCTAAGAGTTTCGAAATATATTCCACTGTCAACTCCCCATTCATAACTTTCCATTAAGTCTTGTGTATTTAATTTCCTGATGGAAATCTTCTCCTACATTCAGACATGGATCTGCAGTTCACCCCAGACATGCACCTTTAATCCTTCTTCTTGGTATTGATGTGCTGACTTCCCCTTCTGTGCAAGTTAGCCAACAGAATATTTACTCTGGTGCTGGGCTGGTTTTGTAATTCATGCTGATCTCTCTACTGCAGCAGCATTGCTTTTTCTGTACCTGGGCTTGCCTACATATACCTACCTCCCTAATTATATTCTTTTTTTGCAATTTACATGACACATCTTTCATGATCCTTTCTGTTTTTTTTTTCTTTTCTAGTTTTCAAGGCAGTTTGGTGTTGTCACTTCTACTTTATCTGTTAGGAAACTGAGGCCAGGAGCAAATGCCTGTAGTCATCTGGCAAGCCACTGGCTGAACCAGAAATAGCACCCAGAAATCTTGCTTGCAGTCCCAACCCTGATATTCTACTCCATGTTGCCTCCCACATAGGTGAAGAACTACTCTTCCACAAAAATGAAAGGCTAAATAATCTATAACAGCTCTAAAGTTGTGTCCCAAATATTCATCTACCAATAAAACAAATGAATGATATGCCCAAGGGTGTGTAATATGTAATTCACATTTTTATTCTCTATTTCAGTATAGCAAAAAGGAAGGCAACAAATCAAAACTAAGCAAATATTTTCCTTTATTGCAGAGAGGCTTAATAAAATCTGGAGCATGAACACAATGTTTCATATGTAACAGAATCTGTATTACAGAAGAAAATACAACATTTTGTCGCAGAATGAAAAACACATATCCTGAAAAAATGTGCATACCTCTAAAATGACATACCTGAGCTACTCTTGCTATCAATGTTCACCTGTAATTCAAGAAAATAAAACTGTACATTTGAAAAAAAGAAGAAGATCTGTCTTACAGGATTTTAGCTGAAGGTTCATTGTTTTTCCTACAGAATCACACAGCTCAAGGCATTGTAGGAAGTGGCTTTTTCAATACTATTTTTGGTACTTCTGTTTTAAAAAATAAATCACAGGACTTTGACTACAGCTGCTATTTCATAAGATGCAAAATAGTATTTACTTGTCATCAAAATGTTGCACTTGCATTGAAAGGAATCAACACTTTAAATCAGTATTATTCAATTCTTTTTCAAAACCATTTCTGTTGACTTTTAATAATTTTATGTGAAAAATAATCATTCAGAAATTTGTAATTTTTTTTTTAATTCAATATATAACACCAACCAGGATAGGCAGCATGCTATCCAGTTTTGGAGTAGCAACTTTGGAGGAATCAACTGCCAACACACAGGGTCATTTCCCACGCAGGGCCTGTTTAAACCTGGTCTTGTGGGGCAAGAGATGAACAAAGTATTTCCTCCCCTTGAGAGAATACATGTCTCTTGCCAAGGAACTTTCCCTGAGCAGCACACACGTAAGTGTAAACTGTTCCCATGATGAGCTGCTATGATGGATCAAAAGGAGCTAAACTGACAGTACAATGGCAATTGAAGGTTTTTCAGTGGTGCCTCATGTGTTTGCACTTCATAACAGAAACTAAAACCATGAAGTGATGCACAGAAGTGCAGTGAAAATATGCACTGACCACAGAATATTAAATAAAGGCCAAGTTCATGCTGCTGCTGAGTAGAAACAACTTCTGTTCTGCTTTAGAAGCCATGAATGTCCTGAAGGGGTTTGGGCCCTGAAGTTTACACACCAGTGAAATGATGATTCCTGCAGAGAGATATGGAATCTTTCAAAACATGCCAGTAGTTCAGTTTTGAGAAATGATGTCTACTTTTTAATAGGATGGTCTAATTTTTAATAGCAACATTTCTTGTCAGTTATTAAACTGCATGCAGCAGTGCAGACAGGAATGATGCTGGTGGCTGAGTAAATTCCTCCTTTGTTAAAGCTTACATCTTAATCTATAATCCCACCTTTCTTTCTGGCTTTGACTGATCCTTCCTAGTTTCATTGTCACTCATCTAAAATTGTAGCAGGAGGTCTGCTCTGGTGTTTGATTGTCCTTGGAACCTTCCATCACTCCATTAGACAGTCACCCCTTAGAGCACCTTCAGCTGCCATTTCTCCATGGATGGATTTGCTCCTATGGTTGAAGTGAAGCTCCTCTTCTCATTCTATTTATATATTTTTCTGGATTCACTTATATTCTTGTAAATTCATGTAAGCCTGGAAACATTGTTTCCCACTTGATTATAACTATTTGTAGCAGTAATAGAGAATTCTTGGGCGGGAATTTGCCAAAATCAGTCAGTGCTATCCAAGCCTTCCCTTGCCACAGCTCAGCAGTTGGAATGGGGCAGGGATCACTCTCAGTTGGCCATAGGCAGTTTGCAAGCCATTCACTAGCATGGACCCTGTGCTAGTTTGTAGCCACTGAGTTTAATATGCGTGTTGACAACAGAATAGTCCCTCAAGAAATTATTTCCTGTTATACCATCTGATTTTTTAAACTAATTTAATCTTTCTGTCAGATTGCACAGCTTGATATTTCTTTCTATACAGCCTGTGTCATCTACAAGTGCAGAGAAGTTAGCAACTTCAGAAGTACATTCCAATCCCCATCATCTTCACTTGAGTCATTTTTCTCGTGCATTTTTCACATTCATTGCTGTTTCATTTCGTTTTTTCTTTGCTTTCCATAGGTTTTTGTACTAGTCAATTTTTTATATCTTTTCCATCAGTCTTTTTGTCTCTTGTCTCCCCTGGCGCATCCTCTCATCCCACACTCTGGCTTTTTGGGCGGGATTCCTGGCTAGGAATATGTCTCATAGTAAAGACTCACTCTTCTCCCTGCTCTGAGGTAATAACTTCTTCCACTATTTCTCTTTGCTGTTTTATTAATTTCCTTTATTTTAGCTGAAGTACTGCAGTAATACAATCTCCTGTCTCAGTAACTTACTTCTCATAATTATTCTTTCTTCCCTTTCTTCTCCTGTCATTCCGCAGTTGCTGTGAACTGGGTCGGCAGATGCATGGATTTAGGCATTACAAGCTGGGCCCTGGATCAGCTGGAATAATGACTTCCACTTTGGCTATTGATTCTTCTGCTGCACCCTGTGCCAGCTGCGGCTGTACCTCATTTGCCTAGTCAAAAGCTGGCTGGTGACTGAGCTGCCCTGCTCAGTTTCAGCTTCAGAAAAGCCTGGATGCATATCTGTGGTTTCAAACCTGCAAGGATTTTCATATAAATAAAAACTTTAGAGAGGCCAGAAAGAACTATTGGATGATTTATGCAAATCTGGTTTGTGCTCAAGGCTTATAGACCTTCCAGAAATGCCACTAAAGAGTGAAAATAACATATTCTGGACTCCAGAGTGCAGACAAATACACTTCTCTCATTTAGCCTGTATTGAGCCTAATGCTAATGTTTGGCTACTCTATAGAGAAACATCTAATATGGTTTTAAAAGCAAAAAAAGATAAGTCACCTCTTCTCCAGCATACTCTAAACCTTGTGTTGCTTTCACCTGCTAGATGAGACTGCTGTTATTTATTTATTTACTTTTTTTTTACTATATACAGGTGTACAAGTGACAAGTCTTTCTGTCATGATATCAAAACAGGTTCACAGTACCTTATTTGTGAGGGCTTAATTTCACAATGAGCAACGACAAAGAGCTGGAACAGATGAAGTACAAAGAGATGCTTACAGAGCTGGGTCTTCTCATCCTTGGCAAGAGAAGGGTAAAGGAGACCTCACTGGTGTCTTCTGTTGCTTGATGGTAGGGTGAAAAGGAGACAGTGAAATTCTTCTCAAAGAATTTGAAAATAGTGGTAAGATAAGAGGAAAAACATACAAGCTGCGCCATGTGAAAGTCTTTGTTGATCAAATAAGTGCATTTTGAACATCTGTCATATCGTGTCTGAGCCAGATGTATTGTAAACATGCAGCCACTGAGAAATCCTGTAGAGGTTTTCTTCCTCTAGTTATAAGATACAACTCCAAACAGACAGAAGGTCTCCATGTTTATATATCAGTGTATATGTGCACACACATATATATATGTATGTATGTATCAACATTTTCACTACAAAGACAAGACTCTTCCAGAAAAGTTCTGAGCTGGGGAAAAAATTGCTTGCAAGCTCTCCATATTCCATGCATAGATTGGAGTCATAGAATCATAGAATCATTAGCATTGCAAAAGACCTCTGTGATTTTCCATTTACAGAGCACTGCCAGGTCCACACTAAATCATGTCCATAAGCACCACAGTCATACAAAGGGGACAGGTTTCTTTCAAAGGTCCTAAGTTGTCCACAATTTATCAAAAGTCATAAAATTACATATATTCACTAAAGACATCCTTCGCTTGACATCAATCAAGAAAAATCAGTGAGACATTTGTCCATCAGTCCGAGCTGTGTCAATTGTTTTCCAGTTCCACTCATGAAAACGTGGACTAGCAGCCCTACATATGGCCCAAACCCCAGCAGCAAGGCCAAGCTGGAGCCCCATGTTGGCCTGGGTAGGAGCACATCACAGATCTCACTGTCAGGACTAAGATGGATATCAGTTTTCATTTATGCCCTTAGCCCCTGACTGTTCTATTTGTTGGCATGATCCCTTCCAAAGTCAAGAGCCCAGGAGCTATTATAGGACAGCACTTAGAGGCCATCCAGTGGTGGACAGGTCTCTCAGACGTAGGTCTGCAGCTCCTTTTGTAAGAACTTCCTAAATTATGGCATGGCCCTTAATATGGGATTTGCAAAAGGAACATTGGGAAGGAAAATCGCACTGCATGTCCAGCAGAATGAATCCCAGTTACCTCATTCAGAGGATGGGAGTGGAGAATGGAAGCAAAAAAATGTTTCTTTCCAGTCCTGCTATTTAATCTTTTAGCAATTTTTCCTGTAATATGCTTTCTGTTACATATATAAACTAGAAAAATATATAGCTAAGAGTTGAATGTAGAGATAAACGTATCACTAGCTCAATCTGTCCTAAAAAGAAATTGCATATTTTTCCTTGTTCTCCACAGAATTGGAAATTTATCTGTAAGTAACCAAACGGATTCATAAAGAACATACCAGAATTCTAAGCTTGAGAAATACTCAGATGCTGAAATGTCTAAAAAAAATTTAAATATACAGAAACCAAATTCTGTAAAAATGAAACCAAATGCAGTAAATGAAGAGTGGCTTTTTCTAGATGTTTCACTAGGTGTACCATGCCCTTAAAAAGAGGTATTTTCAGCGTGGTGAGGGGTAGTTTAAACTATCATCATGATTTCCCAAATCAGCTTCTTCAGGTCTGTAATGGGGTAAATATGCACATCCCTAGGGAAAGAATGCTAGGATTATGCTACTGCTCCACAAAATTACTCAGATGTCTGGCATTAATATAGACATCTGCAAAAGAGTACAGCTGGTCTTGCTGAAGGGAATTCAGGCTATTACAAGTCTCCTTTAATAGAATAAACATCATTTAAATGAAGAAGTGTGCACAAATAAGTCAAAAAATGAGTTCTGTCTCTTCCATACTGCAATCCCACACTACAGTGAGTGAAGTACTGATTATTAGGACCTGAATTACTAATTATTAGGACCTGATGTGACCAAACAAGAGCTCCATAATGCAGTATCAGTAGCAGGCTTAGGGCCAATATTCAGCACTCAGGTAGGACCACTGTCTTGGTAATCAGTGGGCAAGACTTTACTGAAGCTGATGTGCCATCTGGGCAAAGTCTGCTGCATTGTTCCAAATTTCTCCTTTTCAAACCTAAGGGGAATAGGAACCAGTGGATGGATGCCAGTATGTTGACAATGTAAAGCTATCACATGTGAAATTGGAAAATTGCATTGCTCTTTAGTAAAAAGCAGCCTAGCAGTGGAACAGCAGAGTGTGGCAAAATCCAAAACAGTTGTATGAGGTACCGACTGCCTTGGGAAGCTAATTTAATCTTAATATGAGCCACAGACATCTGTCAAGCCAGTAACGTTGGAAACAGATGCGAGCTCTAAAAAATCCACTGCAGGATGAAGAGCTGGCTTACATGGCATCACTCAAAGTGCACAAAATGAAAAGAAAAAGGTAACCAGATAAACGAAATGGATGGATTTGGAACAAGGAGAATTCTTGCTTCCTGACAGCTGAGCAAAGCCTAGGCTTGAGGCAAAGAAGATAAAATGGAAAACAAAATTCAATGGGAAGTAAGGTTTTTCGTTAACACCAAGAGTATTTCTCCTCCAGCAGAAATATTAAGGCAAACCTCATACAAAAAACTGTAGTCTTTAAGAAGTTTTTTTTAAATGGATACTTTGGTGAGGTTCACAATAGCTCTGTAAAACCTATATTAAACAAAACACATACAGTATCCTGAAGCTTTTTTCGTATAGTCAGGTGAAAAAACAGACAAAATATTGAATAGAATCAGGTGGCTCAAGAACCAAATCCAAAGGGTGTATTAAAAATCCCCTATCTGGAGCTCCTTGTGTCTAATTTACTAAATTTCTATCCCATGCTGATTATGTTTACTTCCATAGATTCATACGAGCTGAGATTTTTCTTATCTTAAAGCCTTTTAGAGAAAATAGAATATCTGTCTCCATGTTCTGAACGGACCATGAAATTTCTTTGATTCCTTCTATGCTTTACTTCTAAATAAGTTATGAACCAGACATACAAACAAGACAAACCCCAGGACATACTATTCAGTTTCAAAAAGGTTCAATTTTTCTAATTCGTTTCAAAAGGTAGGGCTGGAAGCCAAAGCCTGTGTAACACCATGAATTCAGGGGACATGAAAGTTGTGTGATATATCCTCATTTACTTTCATCCTGAGCCTAAGTATGCTAAAGCTTCTCTCTTGCACACATTATTAGTTCATTTACTTTGAATTTGCCTGCCAGTCTTTCAGTCACAGGTTTATTAGCATAAAACCTTGCCTGTTTATTCCAGTTGTTTAAGCTAATAATAGGCATGGCTTTGCCCCTTTGCAAAATGTCTCTGGCATTTTATAACTTTTAAGTGTTTTATTGCCTACTCCTAATAACCTTCTTTTAAGATAGAGTTCCACATGTAATAGTTGTATTCATCAACAGGAATTCATGTAAGCAATTTTGGGACCACCACAGCACTACTGTGTACAGCAATACTTCTGTGAGGTTGCAGAAGAATGTAATATTAAAGCATGAAGTTCTTGCTACTATCACTGACTGCTCCTGAAAGGTTTTACAATTGCATTTTTGCATGGACATCTGTACTGGGATGTCACCCTACAGCATTGCTACCTTGAGCTCCTAAAAACCCAAGAGATTTTGGCAGAAAAACTGTCAGTTGTTTTCTACAATGCAGTTTATAAATGTTAGCTAAAATAAAAGTAAATATTTTTTCCATAGACCTAAAACCTTTAAACTGAAGTCTCCATCTTTTTTAAGAACATTCTTTTGGGTCTGTAACTTTGAATTTTTTGAAGACAAACCAAGAAATCATACTGTGTACCACAGGGAATATTCTCTGTTAAAACTAAATTAAGATTGAAAGTGTATTTTTGTAATTAATAGGTTAAAGAATATGACAGATATGTTGTAACAATGTGAAAGGTAGCATTAGAAAACCCCAAATCTAGGGAGTAAAATTATTCTTAAGTGGACACTTGTTACTTACTCTGACATGGGTTAACTTTAGCATGGGGAAAATATTTCTAAACTCCATTGTTTCATTAAATTAATTTAATCTATTTTGTAACTATCTACAACAGACACGAATAATTGATTAAAGATATTATATGTTGCCATTGCATGGAATATTTATGGAACTCAGATGCTTTATCAAGCATTGATATAATTTCTTCCTTGCAGAAATGTTGGTTTTGGATTTAGAATTACATTTATTAAGAACTTTTAACAGAATACAGATGATGGAAAGTGGTGCCCAGTGCCAGAATCAGAGGCCATGGGCACAAAATTAAACATGAGAGGTTCCCTCTAAATCTCAGGAAACAAGAGAGGTTCCCTCTAAACATCAGGAAAAGCTAGCATATGCTGCCCAGAAAAGTTCAGGAGATATTCAAAAGCCAACTGAACATGGTCCTGGGCAACCAGTCCTAGGTGGCCCTAACTGAGCAGGGGGATTGGATCAGATGCATTCCAGAGGTTTTTTTCCCAACCTCAACCAGTCAGTAAATCTGTGAAACCCCACATAAAATAGCAACTCCTTGACTGCATTAAAAAAAAAAAAAGTAACTGTGACTTTTATAGACTTTTATAATTCACTTCAGTTCATTGTAACTCAAAAATAATAATCACTGAAAATTTTTAAAAAATGAAAAATAACAACAGTGGTGAAGAAATTCTAGATGCAAGAGTCAAAATGATTCTACCATTTAAACCAGAGTGAAAACATCCATGAAGAAAGTGGCAATGAATTTATTATTTATATTTTCATATACTGCAGGAACTGAGTTGTCTGGCTCCTTTTTGCATGATGAAGAGGACATTGTTCCCTGAAGTATGAATTCAGGCTCAGGACATCTACTGCACCTGTTGTAGCCTTAAGTAAACCAAATAACAAGACAGCAAAAAACCCAGATGAGCTGTGCAGATGTGTCTTGTACCCTACTGCTATTTATGTAAGTTTTGTCTTACAAGCATTAAAAGTAATTGTATCTAAGTGTTTGATCTAAAGTGGTGCTAGTGACATCGGATTGATCTGGTTACCTGCCTCTGCCATATTAATTTAAGACACAACACAGCAAGAATTAAGGACAAACCCAGTATTTTAGTTCTATGAACTGTAGGATGGCATCTTTCCAAAACCTCTGTGCTCTTCCAATGCTCACACAACAGCTGCTATTCCTGAGTTGCCCATATTACCTGACTGCTGATTAATTTCAGTCTTTGTTACAGTCTAAAGACATGCAGGGTACCCAAGGGTACTCTGCTAAGAGTCAAATGCCATCTTAGCATCCAGCCACTTAATTGCATTTCTTTAACAAAATATGCAAAACTTGGGTTATGTACAGAATAATCCATGGAGGAGTAAAACCAAGCCAATACCATTTTGTCTTCAGGCTGAAGCTGGACCTGGGTTTGACTAAGTGCTGGGTGAAAGAATTTGTGGGATTTCTCCATGAAATCATTGTAAGAACACTTAAGAAGATCATAAAAAATCACTGGGGTAGAGTAAGTGTGGTGTACAATGAAACATGCAGCAACTGAAGTGAATTGACAGAAAAACACCAGTGGAGAAGGTACCACTATCCACTAGAAAATTTCTTTTTCTTCAGGCAATTTGAAATAGAAAAAATTATGAAATAAATTTGCTCAAAAGCATTCCACCATCTTTAAAAATAAGCAAGCTTTAAAGAGAGATCGTGAAAAAAAATAAAGATGTGTAAAATAAATAAGACTATAATTCTGGTATATCATCAACTATATAGGTGATGTAAATTTAATTTTAAATCAGAATAATTTTAATTTACAAATTCACTATATAGTTCATTATGGTTCACATATTCCCTGTCTACACCTCACTGATATGATAATTTCACTTGCAAGTTTACAAATAAAAGAGAATTTCCTGAGAATCTACAGAAAAGCTCTCTTGAGATATAGGCATTTGAAACACTTGGCTAAATGTATTTTTTCGTTTAAAGTGTGCCTGTATGTTTTGACCTTTAACTGACTGACGCTTAAATATTGAATTAAAAACAAAAAGGACAAAATTTTCTCAGCTCAGTACAGTGGGCACGGACAAGAAGGATTGGGATTTTTATTTCCACATACCAGAGTACAACTCAGCATCACTGACAAGTGATCATCTGACCTCAAAGAGAAAAATGGTGTCTTTTAACTGGAAATATGTATGTAGAATAATAACATAAATATTGGTAAGTCTGACTCATTGTTTCCTTTCCAAGTTTGTTTTTTATATGAGTTTTATATTCTGCTTTATGTAACCAGCTTAAGGCCCCCCAGCTTGAGTTTATTTGCACTTCACCCAGTGCTCATGGCTAGCAAGGACTCACAGCTAGCAGCTGCTTAATGTGAAAATGGAGAGTAGTCCTGGGTGCCAAATGCACTTTCCTTTCCTGTTTGGATTGAAGGAGTCATGCTTCCTCTTCTTCTTCTGGCTTAACAAGGCTTTTTTCTTTTCATGTGAAACTTTGCATAAGGAGGCTCAAACAACCTTTCCCTGCCTGGTTCACCTGCTGGTTATGGCACTTTATCAGAAGTGGAAAATAGGGATCCAAATTCCTGAAGCTTAGAAGTTACAAAATCTAAACTTCCTTCTAGTGCATGCTGCTGCAGCCTCTAGAGCACAGTAATTGCAGACAAGAGGTAAAAAGAATGAGATGAGCCCATTTGCTGGTCCTTCCCATGAGACTCATGTGCTACTCATATTTGCAGAACTGCAGTTTTGCTCTGACTCCCAGGCCTTATTTACTAGATTAACAGAGCCAGAGAAAAGCTGCACAAGGGCTCTGGAAATGGAAATGGGGGCCAAAATGTAGCAGAGGAAGAGGGGGGATGAAAAGGGCATATAAGACCCCTGCCAGGAGAAGTGCCCACCTTGCACCCAGAAAAAGCTGGCCCCCAGCTGTGTGCCCAGTGAGAACTGTGGAGAGAAGGACAGGGAGGAAAGCAAGCTAAGCACCCTCCTCCCTTCCTCCCCATTAATATCAGGATATTTTTGTGCCCACAGCTGTGTTACTATACTTGCACTGCCTTGTGTTGACTCTAGGGAGAGGCACATCTCCTGGGATGAGGGAAATTTGTCATGTACAATTAGAAGAAGCATCAAAACCTAAAGTGTCCTGATTTGGAAAATGACAAAGATTAATCTACTTGGTTTTGGAAAAGAAGAGTGACTGAAATGTCACAGGTATAATGTTTGGTAAAATTCCTTAGACTAGACCTTAGCTCTGAACCTTACTCCTTTATACAAATTTATCTTTGGAGTTAAAGATGATTCTTGCGAGTCTGTTGCAACCCAGGATATTTTATGATTCCATGACATCTTCCAAATGCCACCTTTATGCCTTCCTTTTTATTTTCCACTTGCTCAGAAAGTCCACAGTGTGTTTTAAATATCACATCAGTAAAGATTTGTATAAGAGTGTATGCATCATTAAGGATAAAAAGAACAAATGTGGAAAAGCCTATTAGCCTATCCAGATTCTGTTTTACAGTACCATGTAGTGTACACCGTTACAAATTGTGGGTTCTCAGTCTGTTGTCCTAAATATGAATTGCCATCACATTGGTTACAAACCACAACCCAATAATTCAAGAATACAGACATTTTGTGAGGGAAGTAAATTGAGAATTACTGTACACATAATTTGATATTTAAAGTCTCAAGCACATATGAAGGTGTAAGCACAGGTTATAAACTTGTTAATGTAAGGAGCACTCATGGGTATCCTTAGTGCTCATACTCATGCTATTAGATTTCTAAATTAAGGACCTAGGTGATTGTTTTCATTAAGAAAGTGCTTGTGTGCAGCTGTCACCACACTCCCTTCATAAATCTGTCTTGGATTATTTATAGGTCTCCAGGTTTTTAATTCTGCCATACAACTAACAGTAATTTTCATATAGTTATCGAGACTGTAGGTCTCAGGAAAATGAATAACCCTGGAGGAGAGTGCCCACAAACCTTAAACATTCAACCACTGATTAGAAGATTTGATATATGCAGAAAAAAAGGCAGAAAATAGAGTGAAATGAGAATTATGCCACATATAAATGAATATGAATACAAGTATACAGATTATACTTGTATTCATATACATTCACAGAGGCATATATACAAATCTGTATGTATGTTTATATGTACATGCATACATTCTCTCTTTCTGTGAATTATAAGGTTCATGTACTATTCATGCAAAAATATAACTAAAAGAGTCTAAAAGAGAAAATACTGGATTTAGTGATGTAATGAACTGTTCTTATTGCACATTCCTGCATTTAACTATACAGAGCTCTTTTAACAGCAAGAAGAAAAACATCTATCTGTGGAAGAGGGTGAAAATACAGTTACTACAGTGAAACAACCACAGTGGGAAAGGAATCTCTCATTTTCTGTATGAGAACATTCTTTGTCTTCCGTTGAACCAACCTTCAGTTCATGGTTGACCCATTTTTGACAGAATTTCACATCATAGAATATCTGAAATGGCTACAGCCTGAAAGGCATTTTAACTGTAAAATCTGCATCACCAGACATTTCTACAGTGTTATAAAAATAAGAAATAATGTAGGCAAGCAGCATGAAGATTAATGTTTGTCATTTATCTGCAAGACATACCTTAGAGAATTCAGCATCTTGAATTTGACAAATGTTTCGTTTCTGTCTGAGAGAGGAATAGGTTTTCTACCACAACTAGGACCACTTCTATATTTCAATGTAAACATGATTGGAAAAAACATTCTGAAGAGCAATTCATTGCACTGAAGTGCAGCTAAGAGCTTTGAAACATCCCATTATGCTTTTTTCAAGGTCAATATTCACTGTTATCTTGCAGAAAATGCTAAATTCAACATAAGATTCTGGTCAAGGTTTTGTTCTTCTGAATGTATTCCAGCATTTGCTTTACACAAATGCTGTGCCAAGTGCAAGCAACCTGTCAAGCAAGGAGCATCACACAGGAATAAGCAGGCCTTTCATTTTCTAGTGCATAATTGTACTGCATCTGCATTTTGCTTGCCTCTCTTTAGTTGAGCCAGGTTCCCTTTTAGACTCCTCTCTAAAGGAAATCTGGCTCAACTCCAGGTTTTCTGTTAAGGATGTTTTAAGATGTTATTTCTTCAAGCTGGATTTTACTTTTTTTTATTATTAAAACAAGAGCAGGCACTGGAGCATTTAATAGGCTATCCTCTATTTACAAACCTTTCAACTTTCATTACCCATTTCTGGAAGATAGAGAAAACATGGATTCTTGATACTAATAAAAATTTCAGATCATTGTCAGTTTGATGTTGAAAAAGCCTTTCTTTACTCTATTTCTCTTTTTAACTGGATTAGTCCTGGCTGGGTAACTAATTTAAAAATATCTTTGAAGTGTGAATATCATATTGCCTCATATTAGCTAAATAGTTCAAATATCTAAAAGTGACTCAAAACATTAATCCTATAATACGTTCACTTCTGTGATCTTTTAATGTGAGAAACTGATGTGTTTAATCCCTGTGAACCAAACTGAGCAATTATCCAAAGCTTTGCTTGTACTTTTTACAAATCATAAAAATAGATTTAATGTAAACATGGGGCAACTTCTGATTTTGGTTACTAATTACTCATTATGTTAATAAGGAACACTTGAGAAGAAGCCTAGCTCCTCCACCCCCAACTTATACTTGAAAGCAAGGAGCAAATTTGTATTTTTATAAATTATTTGAAACCATTTGTAGTTTTTGCTTCCCAAACTGAAGTGTGAATTGACAATATTCTGATTCAAATGAATGACTAATCATTTCTTATAGCTGCCAGCAGTTTGAAGTATGTTTAAGCAAACAGGCTTTAATCAAACACATTGAGGTAAAGGCTAAGACCAGAATGGTTATGATTAAATAAGAGAAAATTCTGTATGTTTTCAGTCTGGGGGGAAAAATAATGAAATCCTTTTTTTGCAAATACACTGTGCTACAGTGACAAAAAATGCATTTCAGTTTCTGAAGATATTTAGTGATCTTAATTCAAAATATCAGTTCTACTTCTCAGAAAAGATGCTGTTTATTCATTAGGAGCTTAGCCTAGGATTGTAAGCTATGACTGTCTTCAACAAATGGCTTGTGACCAGTTTTTAAGTTGTGTCAGTTGGCACTTTGCAAGACATGGTGACCACAGCTGAGCGAAGGCTTTTGGTCAGACACAGCCTATACCTGAAGGAGTCTCACTGCTCTAGAATTTTCTTAGCCTGTCCTGAGCTGTTGCCATTTGCTATACCCACTCATTTAGCAGCCTGTCAGCTAATCTGCCTGGAGCACCAGAATCCTGCAAGTCCTGGGGAAAAAAAATCCCCTGTCCTTGAGCCTTGTGGATTGAAGGCTAAGATCTCTTCATTTTCGTCTGGTGATTGAAAGAGTGAAACTAATGGTATAATCTTCTAATTTTTTTTAGAATTTTTAAAATACATGTCAAAGGGAAACCAAGCAAAACCTATTCAGTCACTTAAAACAGATGCTGACAGTGTTTTGTGTCAGTTCTCTCCCCTAATCCAACTACTGCAGATGCAGAACACAATGCAAAATAAATATTAGCTCTAACTTAATGTCATAACTTTCTGAGTGAGCATTGAATTTTGGATGAAATCTGTTCCCATCTAACTTTATTTGACTTCTAAATTTCTTTATAAAATGCTAACATGGAATGAATCTTCCATCATGATAATAATCTGAAAGCATAATTATTAAAAACCATGGTATAACTAGGTTTTCCAGTCTCCTACATAGTTAATAGAGAGGAATAAGCACTTTTCAGGAACAATTCATCCTATCCTAAGATATATAAGGTGTTACCCTTTGTCTTTCTGCTTCACTGCAACATTTTTTTCCTGTTTTACAAACTACTGGAAAACTAATTGAAGCAGTTTTGGCTTGGTGAAGCATGAGCATCCTACAACATGTTTTGAAATTCTCTTTTAATAGTCATATACTTATTACTTGTATTAAATGTAAAAAAAAATGAAATCATCTTGAGAGATCCATTGGTGATGTCTTGGAGACTATGACCCAGAAAAGTATTCTTGAAAAGATTGCATTTTGCTGTATGTCACGTTATCATACAAAATGAAAGATTCATCACACTGATGGAGATGGCCCAATGGAGAATGCATTTAGCTCATCATAATTCAGGAATCTAATTGCTTATTGGTACATGAGTGAAAGTGCAAGAGTCAGTAATGCAAATGGTCCTCGAGTGATGGGTTGGCTTGTCTAATGTTAAATGACTGGAAATTTGCCTTCTTTACAGATCAAGAACAAGGTCTAAAACCACAGGAATAATGGCAATATCAACTCTGAAATAATATTTTTAACCTTTGTCCCCACAGTACTTTAAAAACTGCAGCGAAAACCTTGCCAGTGGTGTGAATAGGTTTGAGTGTGTCTGGCAATGTGTGGATTCCCCTCATATTCATCTTTCAAGACCAGCCATCTTTTTATTTTTTGGGGGACAGGAGAGCACCAGACTGCAATTCATGGATCCCATGAGCTGTTATTTGGTTACAATCATCTACACACAAAGTAAATATTTTCCAAAACGTATGTCAAAACAAACAAACAAAAAAATTCTTCTTGCTGCAAACCCTTCTCATATTACAATAAAAATGTCAAGGGTGATAGGAATTTATTTTAATTCTCTACAATTAAAAAACCCCAGAAATTTGAAAAAAAAATGAAAACCACATCTAACAGCTTCTGATATAGCTGTTATTTCATTTCAAAGCAGTTTAAGTCCTATTCATGTTAAAATTTTCTTACCATGCCTGCAGAAATAGCTGAAATGACCTCTCCAACACAGCTGAAATAAATACTAATGGAAAATATTAAAGTCCTCTAATCTTTAGAGATCTGAAGTAATTTGCTTGCAAGTTCAATAGTGATTGACATTTTCAAGTACAGATTTAGTTTTAATTAACATTGGTGAAATATTCAGGACCTGATTATTATGTCAGGGGAATATTCTCTGAAAGGGTACTGGAGCTATGGAGAAGCCATGAGCAGATAAAGCCTTACCAAAATTAACCAGTTCCAGCCATTCCTTCTTTCTATTTACCCAACAACATTCCAGTAAGTACTGAAATAATAGATTCCTGGTACAATCTCATTAATACCTTTTTACCTCAGTTCTAAACCAATTTAGTGATTCATTTTTTACAATACATTCATTTTTTTCAAGGTGTATGCAATTTTTATATTATACATGGTGTATGTAGGTATCTCTGTAAAGACTATACAATTTGACACATGAATGAAGTTTAATTCTTGATTTCATATTAAATATGTTCAGCAAAATAAAGGAAATATTATTCTGAAATATGAATCCTGCATGTAAAAGAAATCATTAAATATTTGAGGTGTCAGGAAGCGATTTCTTTGGTTAGTGCCAAAATTCACAGAGGCATAATAAGGTTCTTTACCCTTCTCAACATTTCCAGGTAGACCCTGGGTAGCTTCATAGCAGAAGTGACAGGAAATATAAGTGTGAAGTTTCACAGTGCCACTGAGAAGTGGAAACCTCAAAAACCTGATGGTTAAAATTAACATTTTAGCACTTCAGCCTTAGCACTTAGTCCCATCTAGAAGACTTCCAATTCAGGGAAATGTTATCAGTATGTTAAAGATAATTGCTCCCCAGAGACAGATATTACAATCCTCTTTCAAAACAGTCCAATTTTCTGATCTTACTGTGCTTACATGAAAAATCCTTATTACAATAATAAAATTACAGATTTCTGTATAAAATCCATCCCCTTGTCTATTTTCAGTTAGATATAATAAGATCATTTCAGAAATGCTTTAAGTGCCTATTTTGATTTAGATTATTTTATTTATTATTTGGAAAACATTCAGATAAAATGAAATGTGCTTAGGATCCTTTATTTAATGTCTTTTTACACATGGAATAATCCTTGTGGATACAGAAACCCAAGAAAATAATTTCTAATTTTTTTATAATACATATCCACACATAAAACTAATAATATCCCTGTATAAGGAATAATAACAGATTTTTTCAGGTCACATATTTGTTGTTCCTATTTTTAGAGGTTGTGTATAGCAAAACAGTAAATCTATTAAGTAGATTATTGTAATTATGTACAAGCACAAATGACACCAGAATTCTTTGATAAATATACAGTTGTGCACACTGGTAAGTTATTCTGCACATTTATTCTGAAGTATGCCCCAGTGTATATACCTCCTGACATGAAAAAAAACTTTTATCATTAAAAGGTATAAAATAATCTTTTAACTTAACATGTTTGAAGGCTAAACATGCCATCATTAGTACAAGGAATTACAAATATACATATCTAGATATGCTTCTGAGCTTGCATTCTGCTGTGATTTATCTAATCACTTCTTCCTAATTTTGAAGTCATACATGCATAGGGTATGTGTGCACACATATGTGCATGATACACATGTAAATGAAATTGCAGACCAAGCAAATATGTGCAATATCTTTTCAAGGGAATCTCAGATGAATCACTGCAGGATCTAAATGTCCATCATTTTCTAAACTTGGAAACCCCACCAACAGTCTAAAGTTACCAAGGACTACAAAGCACTGAAGTGAAGCTGGCAGGAAGCTACCCTAAACTGTGCATTGTGACAGCCAAGGGACCTGCAGATGTCTGCCATAGAACAGGGAATTTATCTTTTAAAACAATTAACTTACAATGAAAACCAGAGGATGACAAGCTGTCTGTCATGCTTTTTTTATCATCATTTGCTCTCCCTGATGACAGCCTCCTCATGGAGATTTTTTGTCCTGTGAAAAGCCTGCGTTCTCTGTTTTCCCAAGAATATGTATTTGCTCCTTGCATTAATAATTTCTGGAATCCTGATGCATAAGATGAATAGGAAAATATATGTAATATTATAAGGAGAAACTGCTTTCAGAGTCTATAAAAGACAGTTAGTTTAGTATTTTATAACAACAGTTTTATTTCCATAGTCAATTTCTATACAGCAAAAAGTCTTTTTCTTGTGAAAATCTCTTCCTAAATTTTGTAAATCTTAAGCTTTACAACATTTAGGCAGCGAGATATATATTTACCTAAAAATATGCCAAAGATAAGCCTTTAGGTATGTCTGAATTCACTGCAATTGCATATGAATTTTATTGATAGCACAGTAATTCTGGTTGAGCTGCAAAACTGCTAAGGAAACAGTACATTTATCGACAATTTATCTTGTGAGCTTTGATGGGGTGTGAAGGATGAGTATTTCCAGTCTGTTGACAAAACCACTATGTCTGATGCTGGAAAGTAAATAGAATATAGGAGTTTCAGTTACAAATATGCAGTCAGGTAGACCAAGACTTACTGTCTAACTCTATTATGGAGAGGAAGCAGCATCATCTATTTGCCAACAGTTGGGTTTATGTTGTTCTACATCTCTTCCAATCCTTTCCATGCTGCCCACTCATTATATTTCAGTATTATAATATAATTATTTTCAGTAGTATAATATACACAGGGCACCTTGGATAAACTATAACAATATAGACAATATAGTCCTCCTTGCTTTCATCACAGCTCCACACAAGTTTTTATAAGTTGACGCAATCTAAATATAAAGATTTAGCAAAGATTCACATTGTGGTTTTTTGATTATCCTGCTTGGGGGTAAATTATGTGTTTAGAATTATGCAGCGTAAAGTTCAAAGGGTCTGAGCTGGAGATTGCATTGTTTTAAACTAAGTCTATTTAAAAACAAACTAGCTCAATGACTTTGTGCATGGGTCACCTTAAAATCCCAAATTCCTGCATAAAGTATCAACCTATTTCTTCATTCCAAGCACACACCGGTTTCCTTGCACATCAAAAGAACTAAGATTGATTGAAATCTAACATGGTGTTGCTACACTTGCTTTCAAAAATGTGATGCAGGCTGTAGCTGGAAAAAATATTTCCCTGTTCTCTCCATTGTACACTAAGCACAAACCAGATTCATCAAATGCCCTCCAATTTTTCTTTTTTTTTTTTCTTTACAGGTTGTAGCTCATCTGAAATCACATCTGAGTGTCCCTCAGGGTTATTTTTCATTCTCTGAACTCTGACATTTTACCTCTGTGTGATGCACTGCACCCAGTTATGTCCCTGCACGAACTGACCAATGTGACCAGGCAGAATTATCAGGGCAATGACTAGTGAGCCTGGGAAGTCTCAATACAAAACCAGTGCAAACATCACCCTAATCTCCTGAAGATGTAAACAGAAGTGGTTGCAGTAAGCAATATAATAGTTTTAATAATTTAATCTATAGCTTTAATCAAAATTTTTCCTTCTAAATAGCAAGAAAACAACTCTGTTGAAATACCTACTTAGTATCCATGATAATAGGTTAAACAATCACTATCTCTCCTAAATGAAGAATTATTGCATACATTCTAGATTTTGCAATGGGTTCTGGCAAATTTCATTCAGAACCAATGTTATAAAAATATACCTTTTCAAGCTTAAATGAGAATTGTATTATAATGATTTACAGAATGACACAATGATTCACTGAAAAAAAGTGCCTTGTGTTATGTGTTGGACATGCATCTCTCCACGTACACTGAATATCCATACTTCTATGCATATTAGAAAATATGTTTTAGAAAATTAGACAGCCATGCTGCCATGAAGCACTGCACTAAAAAAGAAATTGCAACATGTAATAAAAAAAAAATTAAAAAGCTACTTCTACCCTGAATTAAACAGCTCTGAAAGTTTCCTTACTCACTCTTAAATTTTTCTATTCACAGGCACAGAGACATCCCCCAATCACAAGATGAATACAGAGCTTTTATGCAACAACCATGAGAGCTTAGAGAGACATTTCTGAAAGCACAAAAGAGAATAAGGCCTAAAGACAAAGGTTCATACTCTGCAATGGTTTTAAGGCATTGTTGACCCTTCCTAGCTGCTGTGTGTCTGTTTTAGGATGCTGCTCCCTAAGAGCCCCCAGAACAAGAGTTTCAGGGGCTGGGCACCCAACCAAGACAGGCTCAACTTTAAATCAAACCAGAAAATTTAAAAACTTTATCCTATATAAAAAGAAAAATCCTAATTTCCCTTGGCTATATTTTGGCCCTGGAAATGAGTTATTGGAAAGCAGGGGGAGTACTGAAATTATTTTAGACAGTCCTGTCACTGAAAAATTGCATGTGGAACTGCATTAGTGTACTCAAAAGCTGACAAGCACAGCTAAGGACCCACCCTTAGAGACCTTAGAGACATCTGGGCAGCAAGAAGCAAAACTTTGCAAAGTGCCACTAGGAATCTACTGATGTTTTCAGGTTATTAAGTACCTTTACAAAAATCTGATTTCTTTTGGTAATGGAACTTTGTGACACTTGAGCTCCCCACTCAAGAATTTTAGTCTTGGTGTAACCAAGAAGTAGTCAGACATCTCCTATTTCAGATGGTTTTAGATCAGGGTTGCATTGTTCTACCCTCATATTATGGAGTCAACCTCTGTTCCAAACAAACTGGCATATATTAGACTTTTACTGAAAATTTGTGTCTATATTACAAGTGTATTCATGCTCAGTTCACTGTTCAGTTAAAATGAAAATAAAAATTGCCAATATAAAAATATATCTCTATTTCTGCAACAAAGCCCTTCTTTCAAAATTGCTTTGCAATAAGCTTAAAATATACAATTTTACACTAATCCTTCAAACATGGATATGTTTACTGATACACAAAATTAATAAAATATTGTCATTTGCACTGAGTGTATTAAACATAATGTCTGGAATTTAAAGAAAAGACACATCAGGCGGTCTCATAGTATCTTGATCACTTTGAAATTTACTTAGGAAGTGTAGTATTTTTAGTTTAGCAAGATCAACAGAAGAAAGAAAAACACAAGTTCTGCTGGGCTTTTCATGTCAGACACAAAGCTGTGAAGCTCTGCTTGAACCTGATGAGGTGAGATTTTGGTTGTCATGCTGACTTTGCAGGACACACTGGGGAAAAGCCTGATCATCCTGTCTCTACAGGGCTCAATTTGGCTATTTCCTATGCAATGTGAAGGTTTCTGGTAGAGTAATCTTTCAGGAATACCTGCTCCACAGTTCTTTGTGATGTGTTCCCTATGCCCCACTGGCATTTATGTGGTGTCCAGCTTGTCAAGGAACTGCATCATCCTCCATCAGCTGTTCTGTCATTACAGAGGATGTCAGCCCCTGGGTCACCAATTACAGATGTGCACAACATCCTCACATCCCTGTGATGAGCAGGGACAGTCCCCAGATTCCCTGCACCTCTCTGAGTCATTGGCACAGTGCAGTGAGCATTGTTTGGTGCCTGCCCTGGGAATGGAATAGGAGTGATCCATAGTCTCAGGAGCACACTGGGACCCAGTCAAGTGTCAATCTTCTGATCTGCTCCTCATGCATAGACATGGCTCCTGGAGCACTGGAGATCCCAGCAGTATTCCAGAAGGCATGGGACAGACAGGTCTGCTTGGGCCACAGTGAGTTACAAAGTGCCACAGAATTGAGAGAAAGCAGTCTGCCATCATCACAGCTATAAGATTTTGCCTGTCTTCTGTGGAGGAATATAAATCTGTGTGAAATAAAGCATGTTCTCTGATGAATGACATAAGGAATTGAACTACATCGAAAAGGCAGGGTACTGTTAGTCAGAAAAATTATTCTGTCTCCTGTGTTTAGACAAGAATATTTAATCATGAAATATAGTTCTGTGTGGCTGTCCATTATTGATGTCAAAAATGAATGCCTGAAGTTAAGCAATTCCTTCTTCTATTTGACAACCTTGAACTATTTAGTTTCTCTGGTTAAGAAAACAAATCAAGTTCATCGACATCCATATAATACAAACAGTGTTAATTATCTGCTGGTATTATATCAGAAACTATTTCTGTTCACAGTGCTACACTAAACAGAGTCAAAGCTGTGTTATACTTTATCCAGTTCTATTAAAAATTATGTTCCTAATCTTCTAGAAGTCATTGGATTTCTGCAGTGATGAAGTTTATGAGTTTGGATCATTTACAGAACTCTTAATCCACATACTGATCTACGTAGTCATTTCAAATGTTGTGAGATACCAGATACAGGTCTTGAAATCTTGAATTCTGGGCTAGGAGATTTTTAATGAAAAATTGATTGATTCAAGTGGCTAGAGAATTTCTGACTCAGCAGAATTTGAGAATATAATAGAATACATGGAATAAAAAGATTATTTTTAAATTATTCTTTTTGAATATTTGAATATACTTTTTGCTTTGAATAGATGTGCTTTCCTCCAGCCTCACTGTTTGGTTTAGCATGTGACCTGGTATACTGTAGTTAAATATTTCAGGATATTATATATGTATAAACCCCTTTACATGTCCAGTTTAAAACAGTCAGCCATGTATGGATGCAAAACATTTTCATGATTGCCCCCAAAACATATTATGTCTTATTTGGGCAAAAATACAGAAAAGTTTTCCAATGGCATTTTTCTCTCTCTCTACTTTTGTATTAAAATTGTTTATACAATATTATTTTATATTTATCCTTGGTATGATCTCATATTATTTTCAAACAAATTCCTTTGCTAAGAATAGCCTTGTAGTTATCATTTAAGAGACAACATTTAAGTTTCCATGAGATAACATTTTTGCTTAATGGGTTGCAGAAGAAATACAATACAATAAATTAATTATGAGAACTTTTGGGAGTAGAACACAAAGTTTCCTAAATAACTCCATTAGCTGGAGCCAGCACTGTGTCTTTGCAATATTCAATCAATGTAGACTTCCTCTCACTGCTTCCTCTTTTCAATCAGTATAATTGATAACACTAGCCTTTTAACTTGATAAGCTCTTCTTTATCTGCTGGGTGTTTTGTACCCTTGTTGTTCTCTAAGGCCCAAAAGTAATTAAAACCAGAAATAACTAAAAGTATGGGCAGCAATTTGAATATCTACATAAGTTTTATTAGCATTTCAGACAGGTTAGTCTGAAAATCTTTGAAAATTTGAATCTTTAGTCTCACCTGCACCTGCTCACCCAAGAGGGCTAAACTGGTTCAGGGTGTTTGTCACTGTATTTCTTTAGCTTTTGTCTCTAATAGGTGCAAGAATAGAATAGAATAGAATAGAATAGAATAGAATAGAATAGAATAGAATAGAATAGAATAGAATAGAATAGAATAGAATAGAATAGAATAGAATAGAATAGAATAGAATCACCCTGAGTTGGAAGGACCCCTCAGGAGCATCAAGTCCACTCCTGGCCCATGACACCCTCAAGAGTCACACATGTGCCCAAAGCATTGTCCAAATGCTTTTTGAACTCTGCAGGCTTGGTGCTGTGACCATTTTCCAGGGAAGCCTGTGGCAGTGCTCAGCCACCCTCTCAGTGAAGAATCTTCCTCCATAGAACAGATTTTTCCACTTTTTTTTTTTAACCTAGGAAGATCTAAATTTTAAGTTATCAATCACTAAATATTACCTTGCTCTTCTGTACTTGCAGCTTAATATATTTCAGCTACCTTTTTCCTTCTTGAAGAAAAGAGAATTCCACCTCTTCTGGTCTAGCCATAGCAATGTCTCTTACACTGCTGGAGTTTAATGTTGCTGTATATAACCTGTCTACAGGCAAGAGCATCTATCAGATTTTAAAAAAAACTCCCCCACACAAAAAAAAAGCAACTTAGGCAAACCAAATTTATTCTTAAGGTTCATCAGATCCTAAGACATGTTCCTTAAAACTAACTGATGGTTATCAGGTGATGGTGCACTTTTGTCTTACTTGCAATAGAAAAAACATGGATAGGCAAGGTGGGCTGAAACCCTAACTTTTTAGATGGCTGAAATTACATGTGGTCCTCTTTCACTTCTGTTCAAAGATATAAATCCAAAGTGTACTGAAGCTAATGCACTTGCAGCTGTGAAAAGTACTCACACAGCAGGGGATTTGAAAGAAAAAAATGCCAGACATTCACTTCATAGGGTTCAGCACAGGCTCAGGAATCCATTGAAACAGGAATTACTTCATCAAATGTCATTTAAGCCTGCAATACTTCAGAATTAAACAGCATTGGAGCAAGTAAAATTTTATATTTATAGATTCAGTGGACTTCCTCCAGACTTTTCATCTGTCAAAATACCTGAAACCAGTAAATGAAGGTTTGGATGCCTGTCTCAGATTTCAGTGCTGGTTTATTAGTACTGAAAACCATCCTATCTTTGAACCAGTTTCCATTTTAAGTAATCTCTTCCTTTTTGGAGGTTGACCCTTAGCCAAATTAGTAGCAATTTTCTGCTAACTAACACACCAACTTCATTAACTCAGCTGGAATAAATGCAATCTCTCAGTTACTTAACCCGGACCTTCTCTTGCTAGCACAAAAGTAAAATTTGTTTAACTAACTGGATTTTTTAATATATAAAAACCAGAAGAAAATGTTTCCTGCAGCCTAAAATTATGCAAGCAGAATAGAAGGGTTTTTAAAGAGATTAATATTGAAAACCTATCACACAAAAGTGCAATCCCGCAAGAAATGGAAAAGTGGAAAAAATGAGTTAATTTTCAAGTGCCAGCAAGGCCTGCAAGAGAAAATGCATGAGGGCTGAAGAGGATAGATAAAAATACCCATTGCAAGTAATATATTGATTAAGTTAAGAAATTAGAATGAGAAACTACAAATGTTTCAAATAAGAGTTGTTAGTTTAAGTTTCTCCAATACATCCGGATAAATAATGAACATGGTTAAGACAAGTATCAGAGCAAATCATTCGGTGCCTGTGTGAAAGGAAGGAGACTCCCAGGTCTTAGTCAATGTTCTGAGTGCTGGAGCCTTCACAGTGCAGACCTATTTGCTGCTCGTCCCATTTGCTGTTTGGTTGCTGTGAGATTAACCCAGAATTCACTTTTGCCCTTAAATTCTATTTTGGTTGAATTACTTCATTTTTCATTGTATTTCTTGATATTTTTTCAAAGGATTCTAATTATATCCACACATCTCTATGTATTTTTTTTTTCCTGAGGTCGTTATATCTCATGGCAAAGTATTGTTTACATTGTGCTCTATTTTGGGAGCTATTTCATTCAGGCAGTTCCAATTCTTTCAAATTGCTCTGAAGCTGAATCTTCTGATCCTGCTGTCAGCTAGTGTATGTGACCATGTTTCCACTGACTTTGATGGGTTATAGCAATTTTCAGCAGCTGACAGCAGCAACTTTTCTATACCAAAAAATACTGTTGATTTGTAAGAGAATCAAAAAATCCCCAGGGCATAAAAAATTGCATTATCCTTCTGAAACTAATACACTGCTCACCAAAATAATCTTTTTATCTATTCATGAGCAAGTAAATGACTAACTAGAAGGTGTAGTTTTCATCTGTTTTTAATAGTGCAAAAAATATATTCAAAGTAAGCATAAATAACTGTTGAGTGTATCATTCTATTTAGCTTTTAACAATGGTATGTGGCCAGAATTATTGTCTAGCCTACTTAATAGCCTGGTTTTTTCCCTAATCTGTTGCAATTTTTAATGATCAGCTGCACTGGTAACAGGAGGTGTATGTAACATAAACATTAGTCATGAAAACATCAGTCCATGAAGTATTCTGATGTCTTCTGTAACCCAACATTTTAAGCATCACATGTCAATTCACACTTTGAATTGGGTTGGTTTACTTAATTATAGATTAAATTTTCTTTTTTAAGGACAACTTCAGTAGCTGTTACAAAGCAAAAAGGAAGCACTTAAAAAAATACATGACTGACAAATAGCATCTGGTTTTAAAAAATGCAGAATTTAATTTGCATACCATGTCATACTTTTAAGTGTGTATTGGATTTGTGTGGCAAGGCTTTGCTAGTACAAGGGCAACAGTGGTTGCTTCTGTGAGAAGCTGCCAGAAGCCTCTCCCACGTCCCACAGAGCCAATTCCAGGCAGCCCCTGGATGGACTCACTGCTGACCAAGGTGAGCCATCAGCAATGGTGGCAGCACCTCTGGGATAACAGATTTAAGAAGGGAAAATACTGCTGGGCACCTGGGAAAGAGGAGTGAGAACATGTGAGAGGAGCAGCTGTGCTGGCACTGTGGGCAGGGCAGAAGGAGGGGCAGGAGGTGCCCCAGGCACTGGAGCAGAGATTTCCCTGCAGCCTGTGGTGCAGCCCATGGTGGGGCAGGATGTGACCCTGCAGCCCATGGAGGTCCATGGAGGAACAGAGATCCACCTGCATGCCAGATCAGGTGGATGCTCAAAGGAAGCTGTGACACCATCAGAGTGCTCCTGCTCCTGTGCTGGAGTAGGCTCCTGGCAGGAGTTGTTCCCTGTGGGGAACAAAGCCCACACTGAGCAGGTTTGTGGCAGGACTGTCCCCCATAGCAGGGACTCCATGTTGGAGCAGGGGGGAGTATGAGGAGTCCTCCCCCTGAGGAGAAAGGCATGGAAGAGATGACACGTGATGAACTAAACACAGTCCCCATTCTCTGTCTGCCTGTGAGCTGACTCAGGGGAGGTAAGGAAAATCAGGAGTGAAGTTGAGTCTGAGAAGAAGGGAAGGGTGGGTGGAAAGTGTTTTTAAAAATTTATTTTATTTCTCATTACCCTACTATAGCCTGATTGGCAATAAATTACACAAATTTCCCCAAGTCAAGTCTGTTTTGCCTATAATGGTGGTGGGTGAGTATTCTCCACCTGTCCTTACTTTGAGCCATGCAACCCTACTCATGTTTTTTTCCCACTATCCAGCTGAGGTATGAAGTGATAGAGTGGCTTGGTGGGCACCTACTGCCCAGCCAGGACAAATCCACCATGGACCATTTCTGTATTTAAAGTCTGGAGGTTTTTTATTTCCAAAGTGGCTTTCAAAAGTTAAAATAATTGAACCGAAATATTTCTAAATTTCAAAATCACAAATAAAGCTATATGTAAGAAGATTTAATAAATTTTTGAAACTTTTTGTTTCATAGAAAATTCTATAATTTTTTCAGGCTTCTTTGCCAAGTTTCCATCTCCTATATGTGATGCCATGCCTTGGTGGCACAAGTGTGACTGCCATCAGGTTTGTGGTAGAATCAAACTCCTGCTGAGTGTGATCTAAATTTACTCAGTTCCTAGAAGCTGTGCATGTTGAGGGGTGTCTCTACAATGTACAAGAGCTGTGTAAGTTCAGCCTTACAAGATATGGTGCTGATGTTTTCCTGTGTCTCAAACAGCAATAACCTGGCAGTGCCTCAAAGACAGAGAGCAGACAGCTCATTCACAGCTCCAGTTGCTCTGCTCAGGTATGGGCATGTGTTTAGGACTCTAGGAGCTCCAAATCTTCTCCACCTTTCAGTCTTCCTCCCCTGAGCATGCCCTTAATCAGCAGAACACAAGCCAAGTTATGGCACAAATTTAGATAGAAAAAATTCAAAAGGAACTTGAGAAATTTTTAATGTTTATAAGCAATAGTTAAAATAACACCTATAAGATACATAGCTCATATGTCATCCAGAAGCAAAGGGTTACTTTAAGCAAAATCCCTAGTTAAATTAGTATTGAGCTTTATTATGACAGGTATGTTTATTTTGGAATTTAACAAACCCAAATTGAAAGATTTGCTTAAGCCTAGGCAACTGGGATTTAATGATGAGATAAGCAGGCTACATTTTGTTTAGCTATGAAAGATTTGACAAAGAAAGAATTATCTAAATGTTCCTCATTTTATTCTTATTGGAGCTCCATAAAGCAAACTACTTAAGAAAAATTGAACTTGCTGCATATTAAGAGAAAAATCTTTGTGGCTAATGAGCTAAACCAAAACAAATAAATACATTTCATTGAATTTTTAGTACAAAAAAACTCACTATAGGCACTTGGTTTTGACAGCCTATTTTAACTATGTAATTTGTTGCTATTAACAGATACAAAAGTTATATATGGTCATCAGACAAATGTTTTCTCCTTCAGCTGTTAAATAAATAGGTCTGTCTTTCCTTTGTGTCTCATTAAAATGGTAGAAGGCATTTATCTGAATTAAACGTGCATGGTTATATGCATTATTGCTAATTAATAGCATTAAGTGTCTGAGCAGTGGAGAGTGCAAAGTAAACAGAACTCTAAAAACACTAAATCAGGGAATTGAACACATCCAAGCAGAATGAAAATAACACATTGAAGCTGTTCTTCATCAGCTGTAAAATTTTTTTTGAGTCCTGGGGGTATAAACTTGTAGGACTGTGTTCCAATGTAATGGTCTTAGTGGCTTACTTGGCATGCTACATTAGGAAGAAGAGAGCAGTGTGACCTCTCTTCAGAGGTGAAACTGGCTGGAAGGAGAGATCCCAGGTGCATTAGTGGTAAGGAGCTACCAAAATAGGTCCCAAGGGCTAAATTCAACTTCAAAACATAAGGCATCAGTTGAGACCTGTGCTCTGTACTCAGAAGCAGAAGGAGCCACACCTATTAGCTGTACTTATTGCTCATAGAAAAAGGCATTTTACAGCAATAATAAAGAGAAAAAATTTAAAAGAATATTCAATGCTGTGGAAAAACAACCCCTTCAATAGAATATGAATTATCATTGCAGAGCCAATTTTCAGTCCTTGCTCTAGATTTAAAAGCATTATAAAAAACCTTAATCTTCAAACTCAAACTTATTATTTTGTATATTTAATTTAGACAAATGTATCTTTGCAATTTCTCCAGCTTACATATACCTAGGTGCACAGTTAATTTTGTGCCTTCTAAGTTTAGAAAAATAAAAACCAAAGCTTTCAAGACAATTAGGTCTCTCCTTCTTTCAAGATACTTCCACATGAAATTCTGTATTAAATGTAGCTATTGTCTACAAGAGAGTGCTCAGCAAGAGGTCCCAGGAATTTCTGGTTCTTTCACTATTAAACTAAAGGAATATTACCTCAAATAAATTGATCGTGACTACCGTGACAAATTATGGATATCAAAGGACTAGTGATAAAAAATCACAATGCAGCAAATATTAAAACTTGTTTAATGCACTTGCTTTGTGAATTTTCAATGACAGCATTACTTTCGAAATTAATTGTGACTCCTGAGACATTGCAGCTTAGATGCACACACAAAAATTGCCTATTTGAAAACAGATAAAATAATCTAAGCCCTTTCCTTCTCTTTTACAACTTCCACTAAAATATTCTAGCATAACTACTTCAAGTTCTCCAGTTAGGATGTTTTAGTAAATATTATCAGAGTTGAGTACCTCAAGGGGTTCATCAGCTGCTATCTTTGCCAATATAACTTTTAAGAGCCAGTGTGTGCACTTTAAGACCCAGATAATTCAAAAAACAAGAAAGGCTTTAAACCAAATGCCAGATGCAATCATTAGAACAGCTCCTTCCAGAGAACTTGTGCTTAGTAGCAATGGAACCAGGGCTTTGTGTCTTAGAGAGCATGTTGATTTCTGATTTCTGGAGCAATATGTTCTCAAGTCATCAGTACAACCTTTTATTTCTTGTTAATTATGTATTTATCTGTGAGAACCAGGTTTCCACACAGACAATATCATTTGGATTGTGTCTATTGCTCAGCAGGAACATTTCCATCTCTCATAAAACATTGATTAGGTGCACAAATTTCTGGGGCTTTCCCTATGGACCAATGTCTATCACATAGCAACATCTGCTAAGGAATATGCTGCAAAGCTGTCTTCAAATTTTTCCTCTCTTCCTCAAGATATATTTGTCCACTTCTGGGAAATGAATCCAGCAGCTCCACATTCAGGGTTGCACTCAAAATAAACAGTTGAAAATATGTTGCAAACAGGCAACTGGCAGGCATTTTGTACAATGCTCTCAGTCCTATAATAGAAATGGAGGCAGCACTGAGTACAAATTTTGTCTTATTTGCAAGTACATATTTTAGCAAGTACAGATAAGACTTTTGCAAGTACAGGTAAGCGCACCTCTTAAAAGTTCTAGTACTGCTAAATACAACATAGAATGTTCAACTTGGTGAAAAGTCTTTAGTACCTAGGAATGTCTTTAACTTGTAAAATATGGAAAATCTGATTTAAAATGAAACAACAAAAAATATATATCCCCCAACAATATAATTAATTTAATGTAATTTATTTACTTGGGTTTTTTTCATATTGAGCAGCCCTCAACACAGTTACAATAGTGGATGTTACCCTTTTATCTTCCTTAAACATAGCTGGCATCTCATTTCTTGAATGTTCAGTATAGATTAACTCCTCAGAACTCAGTCTCTTTCTCCTGTGCACCAGTTGCTCAATTCCAGTTTCCTCAAGGGAGTTTTTGTGATATACACACATTTATTGGAGCAAAAAGAGTTCTGATTTCAGAGGGATTGCTGTTAAATTTGTTATTAGATTTGTTTTTAATTGTTTCTGAAATCAAAAGAAACACTCCTCTCCATGTGCTGAAAACTCATTCTGGACAGAAAAATCATTAGTTTGGGTTTGGCATTTAAAATAAACATTTCAGAATTTTGAACCTTTCAGTCATCCACAGATATTAAAGTGGTTAGCTGAGCTTGCATGTGACTCAGGGAGGTAATTGTTTTTCTGTGATATCTTCTTGAATCAATACAGTAATGAATGTACACATGGGCTTTTACCTATCAAAACAGAATTAGGTTGATAGTGAGATCTTTCTGCCAATGAGTCAGTTTTGTCTATGGCCACATGCAAGAGACAGCTTAGTGCACAAGAGCAGCACTCTGTATTCTTGCACAAAGAAACACTTAACCCACTATTAAACAGGTTTACATCCCCTTCAGGTAGGCCCTGGAAAGAATTCTGCCTCTGGCAGTTATCAGTTCAAGAATGGCTGCAACCTAGCCCTGCCTGTATGTCCTGTGCATTCCAGGCACAGCATGTCTCATCATCCTGCTTGAAGAAGTTATAGAACTAACTACATGCTAAAACATGTAGTAAAAGTGTACAGAGCTGTGAGCAAACTTTAAAGCAAGAAAAATACAACCACCCCCTCACCCTACTTCCCCCCCCAAAATACAGACTGGTCCATTTCATCAGTAACATATTCATTGTTGTCCTGGAATTTCATTCACTTAAAAAAATACATGTTTCTGTAACACCTAATAATCAAGAATCAGTAACTAAAATTCTAAAAAAATCTTCACTGGAGAGCATTAAACACTGAAATACTGTGGTAAACTGTTAACCTTTTTATTGTGGAGAATCAATCCTAAAATTTCTAGTAACTATAAAGCAGTCACCAGCAGCAACAGCCAAGAAAGAAAATCAAAGCAGAAGAATCCTTTTGAGAGCTAAATATTTTCAAAGACCCACTCATAATATAAATGGAAAGAAAACAGTGTCAGGATGCAATACATGTTTGCTACCAAGGCAAATGGAATAAAAATCATATGAGACGATCATCCAGAAACTGACAGCACTAATTCCAACAAAAAGACTGCAATGTGATCCTTCAGCTGTTAAGGAATGCTTTGATTACAGCTTGGTGTAGAAGCTGTTACATTTCATTGCACCATATGGCACTAAGGTGGAGTACAACATATGGAAATCCAGTCAGGCAAAGAGGAACCTTAGAGAAGGAATAGTAAGTGTAAGTGGCACTATGAATGCCTCTTTGTAAGGAATCATTTTGGGTCTCTTGCTGCCCATGCCAACAAGTACACAGGTTTTAGCACTGCTCTTATATTTAATGGATTTTTTTTTTGGTACATCTGTCAAGTCCCAGGTTCTTGTGGCACTGACCTCAGTTCAATGTCACTGCTCTGGAGACACTGATGGAAGGCTGCTTGATGGGGATATTTTGTCTGCCTTTCCTCCTATCTTATTTTTTCCCTTTCTTCTCCTTCTTTCCACTGGTAGCAGCTGCCTTTCCTGCAATACTCTTTATCGAGTTCCTACCTCCAAACTCACATATGCACTAAAGATTTGAAGCATCTCAAGCAAACACATTTTAATGAACAATTGTACATGTGATAATGCTCAATATATGTAACGTTATACTTGAAAAAATTTTATCTTTCAGAGTGAACTGGTTAGATATTTTGCAGGACTTCTCTATGCAGTCAGTGTACAAATAAAATTGGGGGTTATTTTAAAATTACATCTGCAGATATTGAAATCTTAAAAAAACCTGTTGTTTTAATACCATGAATATGAATTTTATTGATGAAAATTGCAGCATTTAAACTGACAGTATTAAGAATGGCTAATACTGTCAGATTGGAGATATTGGATAGAAGATGTGATATATATTTGGGTACAGTCCTTGCAGCTATCTTTATTGCAATGGAACATCATACAACTGAAAAATCCCAGTTAGCAAGATAGAAAACCCATGGAAGGTAAAAGTTCTTTTCCTGTGCAGCAGCCTTCTCTGTTGAGGGCAGTGTAATAAATAAACACATTATTTATATTACAATAGAACCCAAAAGTCAAAAGTCCTTCCACAACCAGCAAAGGTTCAGCTCCTGCTGAAGGATTTAATCATTCTCACTCGGACAAAGGATGAAATATGGGGAAATGACATAACATATAAGCAAAGTGTCAGTAGTGTCAAATGGGATGTATTTGCTCAATTCTCATAATTGTCAAATTCCTTTAAATGCAGTTTGAACAAGAAAACAAAGAAAAATAGGAAGAATTAAGAAGTAAGGAAAAAATATTTTGAAAAAGAACAAGTTTGATAAAACTAAGAAAATTTTAGCATAAAATAATCAGATCATATTTATTCTAGTAAATCAACAAAATGTGCTACTGGGCTTATTTTGACACTAGAATTATGCCCCTGATTCATTTAAAAACATGTAACATTTAAGAGAGCAAATAAGACTGGATGCATAAAAGAGGACACTATGAAACAGAGAGGAGGAAAACCTGAGTAACGGAGGGGAGAGGATAAGGAAGGAGGAGGAAAAAGAGAATGCGACTAGAGAGGCAGGTAGACGAGAGTCTAAAAAGAAAGTGACAGGCTTAGTCTCGCCTCTTAGAGTCCGTCGACTGTCTCTCGTGATCTTCGGTCGTGCATTTCGCTCTGCCTCTTCTTCTTCCTTTTCATGATCTAAGTTCTCTTGCGGTCAGGTCAAAATAAAAGATGGATGTTGGGGGGATCAGAAACTGTCGCAGTTACCGGTGGTAGATGGAAAACATCAGTAAATTATGCGCTTACTCGGCTTTGGGACGGGGAGGGGCGCGTGCAAAAGAAGGGACATAATGCGACCCTGGATCAAGGGCAGGAGAAAAAGAAAAAAGATAGGGAGTGGGGGGGTGTATCCATTAGGCGAAATGGAAAAACTGTCTATGAAAAACTAGAGACGGATTGGAGCTTATCTCGTAGAGCTGAAAGAATGGAAGGAGCGAGGAAGTAGCGAGGAGGGAAACTTCTCAGCCTCTGCTCCTTTTATAACTGTCACTGGCAGAAGGTTTGACGGATAAAATTCTCACATATAAAGATGGAGGACGAAAAAGGCTGCAGAATGGGGAAAAAAAGGGAGGAAAAAAAGGGGGGAGAGAGTGGAAAAGAAGAAAAAAAAAAAGGGGGTAAGAGGAAAAAAAGGGATAAAAAGGGGGGGGAATTAGGGAACAAAAAAGAAAAGGAGGGGAAAAGAAGAGGGAGGAAAAAAAGAAAAAAAAGGGGAGGGAGGAAAAAAGGAAAAGGGGGAGCAGAGGGGAGGGGGAAAGGAGGTGGAGAAAAAGAGAGGTAGAGGAGAGGAGAGGTAGAGGAGAGGAGAGGAGAGGAGAGGGAGAGAGAGAGGAGAGGAGAGGAGAGAGAGAGAGGAGAGGAGAGAGAGGAGAGAGAGAGAGAGGAGTAGGGAGAGGAGAGAGAGAGAGAGAGAGAGAGAGGTAGAGAGTAGGAGAGGAGAGGAGAGAGAGAGAGTAGAGAGAGTAGAGAGAGGAGCAGGAAGGGGAAGAATCCGTGGGTCTGATGAGGAAAGTAAAGATAAGGGTGAGGGGGGTAACCTGGGAGTGTAGGGCTTATCTTAGGGGGGCTGGAGGCGGCATAAAGGGGGGGGCAAATCTACTACCTTAGGAAAAAATCTTTCTCTTTCACTTTCTGCACCCTGCGTAAAAGATCTTCGTCTCGTCATACATCTCGCAGCGACGAAAGAAAGAGGCTTCCTTCTCTTCCTTACGCTCCTTCTCTCCTGTCTCTCTTTGCTCTTCGCTTCCTCTCCTCTTCCTTCTCACTTCTCTCCTGAACCTTGCGGTCTCTTCCTCTCTCTCTTCCTCTTCGCGTCATCACTGCGTGACTACATTCCTCGGTAAACAAAAGGGAAAGAAAGGATGACATGGGGAAAACATCGGTCTGGGGAAAGCGAGGGGACCTGGACGCAAGAAACAAACGAAAGGGGAAAGAAAAGAAAGGAAAGGATTCGAACAAACGCTCAAGAGCATGGTTGAAGGGAAAGATATAAACGAGGAGAGAGGAGAGGGAGAAAAGAAAATGGAGGAGGGAAAGGAGGGAAGGATAAAAAAAGAGGGAGTGAGATGCAGGAACTGACAGCAGGGAGGGAGGGAAACAGCCAATTATGGATCATTGGTGCTGATAAATATTTATTTTTGTTTTGTCCTCTTTAAAAGCAAAACATGTACACGGGGCAATTCCTGCCCAGATTTTTAATAGTAAAACTATCCATAGGTGACAGAGTTCATATTTTTCCTGTATAAGATTTACAGGAACAAGATTTCAAAGCCTATTTCACAGCCCAACCTAGTCATTTTTACGGTTTGGAGATTAGCCAGTTCCTAAAATTGAGCACTGTATGTAGGGATTACCTCACCCATGTTGACATGCAGCCAGCACTGTTGGTAAGGAGCCACTTCATGACTGCAAAGTATTTTTAAGATGGGGAAGAGAATAAATCTTTTTGCCAGCTCCATATTAAAACAATGAGAGGGGGAAATATCCAGGATTTATCAATAATTTTAACACTTATGGTGTTTCACAAGCATTCAGAGAGCTCTTTTTCAGGATTAGGGGAAAATATGTACACACAGCAGTATGACTGCCACACAGGTGTATATAGGAAAACCTCTTTTGAAGAGAGGAAGCAAGAGAACTGATAGCAAGGACTTTATCATATCTCAAATTGTAAAACAAGAACTCGAGATCCATGATGGCTTTTTGTTGTTCTATCATCAGATTCCTCATCTTTCTTTTCTTTCAGTGTACAAATTAATTAGATCAAAAGCAGTCCAGTTATGTCAACTCAGGCTACAATTACAATTCCATGTCTATGAAAAGATTTGAGCTTCTAACTGACAATTAAAAAAAAAAAAAGGCAATTAGTTCATGGAGTGTTAGAAACTGGGGAATGGAAAGAAGTGACACAGCTACAGCCCAAGAGAATGTTTATTTGCTCTCAGATCCCTGATGAGTTGCATTAAGGTCTGGAGGTAACCTCCAAAGAGTGATTGCTGCTGGCTCTCCAAAGCTGGTGTGTTAGCTTTGCCTGGCTGGGTACAGGCCAACCATCTGTCAACAGAGCATGCCTTGTTTAGCCTAGCAAAACAAAAGCTGAGAGAGATATAGTCACTCTCTATAAACACTTGGGGGATAAACAAGAGGGGAATAAGAGCTATTTAATCTAAGGAATGATTTTGGCATAAAAACAGGTAGAAACAAACTGGCCATGAATAAATTTTGGTTGGAATTTAGATGGCCTTTCAGCAGAAGTCCAGCTGGGAAATTGCCTTTCTACAGCTTTATTTTGAGTTTCACAGCTTCAGGATTTTCAAACTTGGATTCTTCTCTGTTTACAAAGAATATTTTATTATATTGTGTCCAAAACCTAAGTAAAACTATGCCTGCTCTGTACCAAAATATTCACCACTGATCCTTACTCCCATTTATACTGCCACAAAAGAGTTGGCTTTGCAAATATCTGAATATTTGTTTCATAAGACTATTAAATGGATGCCTTTCTGAACATACACCTTAGAACATCTCACAATCAATTTTTTTAGCACAAATTCTGGGGAGCAGCTTAGCCAAACTGTAATGACTTTGGTTCCAAGTATGGACTGTGTCAGGTAAGTGGCACTGCAGCTCTCCTTGCATAATTGGTGATGCCCCCACAAGTTAAACACCACCTTTAGTACAATTCCTGTGGTGCTCTGAAGAAGCTTCTATGCCATGTGACCAGGAGATATATGCAATTCAATAAAAAATAATGACTATGAGGGACTGGAGGGAAGATGTGCATCTCATTAATTTTTTAGGTAAATCCAAATTCCACTATAAAGAACCTTGATCTAACACAACAGGTAAATTCATGATTGAATACATCTGCAAATAAGATAAAAAGCCAGAGCATAATTTCCTAATCTGTTTGATAGCATCCTTGGAATCTCTACCTTCAATTATCAGCCTCATTGAGAAGCTACTCTGGTTGTGCTTTCTTCATCTCAGAGAAAATGATAAAAGATGCAGACCTAAATCTTGCCTGTTCTTGGCTCTGGGCTAGAAGAGGGGGAAGGAAGTTTTACAATAAGCATTAAAGTCTGAAACAGTTCAAATATTTGGGGTGCTCTGATATATCCAAATAAAATATGTTTGTGTCAAGAGAGGATGAGCAATTCAGATGTACATAATGAATAATTATTTTTTATAAGTTTCTATGACCTTTTATATAGAAATAATTTTCATGCATGAACTGCATATGAAAAACTCTTTCAATCTTTTTTTATTTAGTCAGTATGGAGGCAGTATGGAAGAACAGAAGACTTCCAGGCTTCCTGAAATTAAAAAATAAGGGTTCTTCATTTACTTAAACATGGATTTTCACATATCCTTTGCAATTTCTTGCTATGATCCTGAAAAGGCATTTTCATAGAAAACTTTGCAGCTCACTAAACTTCTTTAACTTATTGTGACGGTGATCCTGTGACGCTCCATCTCCTGCACACATTTCACTGCTCTTGAAGGAGACTGCAAACACCAGTTTGGCACTGATGTAGACAGCCCTGAATGCAGGGAGGAAATGATGGCCAGCACTTCCTGGGATGACCTTACCTCTTAGTGGAAATCTGTTAATAGCTCTTCAGAACTTCTGTTTAAGGCAATGTTTCCCTGTAGTTATCAAATCAGAGATCTTCTAGAAAAGTCTCCAGCTGCTCCACCACTATTGGTTCCTTTTCCAGCTGGCAGGCAAAACCTACATTGCTGACAGGAGTGAAAACTCCAGTTAGAACTGCTAGAAGAAAGGTAAGAGTTAGAGTAGCACCGAAGCACCTTCAGATGTAACTCAATCCCATGGCACTGTTGCTTACCACACTTAACATTTACTGCTGGTCTTTATCAGTGGGTCCAAAAAAGGCTCTAATCAAATACTGTTGACCTCACAGGAGCTAAAAGATTTGGAAACTGAGTTCAGCACTGACTTCATACTTGAAAATAAACAAACTTGAACTTACCTATACATTTTCTATTTGGAAATGCAATGGAAATCACTTTTATTTGTGTTAATTAACAGGCAGCTATTTGAACTCACTATTAAAATTTAAAATATCAGAGAGAAAACAGGAGCTTAGTGGAGCTAAAGGTGTTCTGTGGAGTCAGTTGAAAATATCTGACATTTCAAAGTGACTGATGAAAAGGTCGAAGTAATCTTTAGCACTGTTATGTGAATCCCACTTTTACCTATCTTTGGATCTCACTTTGGATCATAAGATGCTCCCATTTTCCACAATGGTGAGATGCTGCTGACAGTCAAAGCTTTGGAGAACCCACTCTTGGCCAATGATTACTCTTTTCTTTTTTGTTTGCACAGTTATAATGGAATGGGAAAAAAATGCAGGCATGGCATAAAATGTAGTAAAAGGTCTTTACTTTTTTTTCCAGAAACTATGTATTATAAAATAATCCGGGCACAGCAGAGGGAACATGTGGCTCTGACTAGAGATGTTAGCCAGCACTACTGTCAGGTCCTGGGGGCTGAGCCCTGGCTCAGAGCCCTGCCCATCCGGCACTGGGTCCCCTGGGATCCCCACTCCCTGCACCTGCTCTGGCTGCTCCCTGGCAGCTGGGGACTCCCTCTAACCCAAACTGTATAGGAGAGCCAGGAAAATTTACTGCTTGGCAGGTCTTTTTAAACAGAGGAGATGTTTTATAAGGTTGCTAAATAGTTAAGGTAGTTTTTGTTCCACATCCCATTTAATCCATATGTACAAGCTATAGACACACAAGAAACTGGAAGGGACAAATGCCGTTGCTCAGCAACAAGAAACTGGCAGAAGCTCAAATACTCCACGTTTCCAGCAGACAATGGCTCTCTGAGCTCACAATCAATAGCATTTGATGCAAAGGAAATGCCCAGTTTATCACACTTGCCATCTAATAACACCTGGAATGTATTTCTGGCTGGCATACATAAAAACATATCTGAACTCCAGCTGTTTGAATAATGAATTGAAAAATTCACCCTTTTTTTTTGCTTGAAAGCCAGTTACAACAAATGAGTTTGTTATTTGTAAGTATTCAGTGAATAATTTATGGAAACAAATGTCACTCTATAGGTTGGTCAAGAGATTCAGTTTAAGTATTCATGAGCCAGGCTGTCCGAAGAGGACTAAAGTCCATCATAAATCTGAATTAGGCTTCTTCATTTGTTCAACAGTCTCTTCCTTTGGGGTTCTTTATATATCACCTTGATTTTATCATACACAAAAAGTAGGTATTTTATAATCATGAAACAAATAAAAGGACACAGAAAAGAAAGGAAGGAAGAAGAAAAAGGAAGAAGAAAGAAAAAAAGAAAGGAATGCAGAACGAAAAAACGAAGAAAGAAAGAAAGAAATAATGAGAGAAGGAAAGGAACTAAAAAAGAAACACGACGAAAGAATAAAGCAAGAACAAGGAACAAAGAGAAAAACAAAGAAATACATGAGAGGAAGAAAGGACGAATAAAGATTAAAGAAATAAAGAAAGGAACGAAGAATGAAAAACGAAGAAAGAAGAAAGCAGAAAGAAAAAAGAAAGAAGAAAGAAGAAAGAAGAAAGAGAAAGAAAGAAAGCCAAAGAAAGTAAATAAATAAATAAATAAATAAATAAATACATAAATAAAGTAAAATGAAGAATAATACAGAAACTAATAAATAAACACAAAAATAAATTAACTAAAAAATAAAATCAATAATAATTACACATAAATAAAATAATAATTTAACGAATAAATAAAAACATATAAACATTATAAAAAAGTTAACTAATAAATAAAAATTATAAATTTATAAAGAGAAAATTAACAAATAATAAAAACTACTAATTAATAAATAAATAAATTAACAAAAACAATTATTAAATAATGAAAAAATAATTAAACTAAAAAGAAAAACTATTAAGATATAATAATAAAATTACCTAATAATAAAAAAAAAACTACTAAATAATTAAATAAATAAATTAATGAAAAAAAAAAAAAAAAAAAAGAACAATCTATTAACGAATTAAAAGTAATAAATTAACTATATAAGAATTAAATAAAGAAATAAATTACTACAAACTGAACAACTAAAGAATATGAATAAAGAATAAATAAATAAAGAATAAAGGAACGATTAAAGAGAAGTAACAATAAATAATAGAACGACAGAAAGAAAGAAAGAAAGACTAATAAGAAAGAAAAAATAAAGAAAGAAGAATAAACTAAAAAATAAATAAATAATAATACATACTACCCTAGACTAAAGAATCACTACCTACATCAAGAACTACATAAAGAAAGAAGAAATAAATAAATACCAGAAATAAGAAGAAATAACGAAGATAATTCACATTTTTTTTCTTCGCTACACCATTCCTTTTGTTTTTCTTTACTTCCCTTAAGTCTTTTTTTCCTTCAAGTCTTCTTTCAGCCTTTCCATATTTTCTCCTCCCCTCTTTGGTGTTACAATTATCTGCTTAGAAGATGAATTTTTTTAGCCCACCCCTCTATGCATCAAGTTGCTCCTTTGAGGCAGGGAGCTTCTGTCTTGGCCCAGGCAGAGGCAGGCAGGGCCCCAAAGCCATGGCAAAGGTGGAGCTGGGAGCAGCAGCAGCAGACAGGAGCTGTGGAGCTCAGTAAAGTACTGCTGCTGCTGCTCGGCAACAGCACACAAAGAGACTGTCAAGAGTCTGAGTTTCCTGGTGTTGAAAAACAATGGTGATGAGCACTTCATCACAAAATGAGTTTTACTGTCCTTCATTTTACCAATAGAAACTAAGGCATCATCTGTTTAATGCTTCTCATCACACTATGATCACACTGTCTGTCCTGCCTTAGACATCTGTCTTAAAGCAGGATGACTCCATCTCTAGCACTACTGATTTTCTTTATGGGATACCGATGATTCCTAAACAATCAACTTAAACAAGGTGCCTAAACTAAAGAAATTCAAAGTTGGATGAGATTAATCCTCTGCAATTTTCAGAATGGCACCAACAGTCCACAGGAATTGTTTATTCCTTCATGTCTCATACTAGTACTGGGGTAAGAGTGTACATTTTAGGAAAAAAAAAAAACCAACAACATTGAATTCAAAATATTAATTAGTAATTACTCAGAATCACAGGTATTGAAAAATATATTAGATATATAGAAGGTAGATTTACATAAGGGGCTAAGAATTCTGTGAGAAGTTCTCCTGGAAACTTACAGTGGTGGAGAACAAGCTTTTGTAAAATATTTTAGTGGTTACATTTAGCTTCATTGGCATGTCTGGGATATGCTGAGATTGACAAAATATATTTATGTATATATGATTGATTTAATTTCATTCCAGAATAATGGAAACAGCTATGTCAGTGAAAGAAGAAACAGGAGAGTAGAAGCAGCCTAGCCTTGTGGGGATTATATTTTAATGTTGTGCGTGAAATTGTCCTAATAAACATGTTAGTGTTTAAAAACCCTTTGCCCCTTTTATCTCTAAAAATATAAGATTCCCATGCCATCCAACTTTTGGCTCTTAAATTATGGATATTGGAAATATTACTATCCTGTAAAGAAAGATCTATAACTGGTCATATATCAAACACATTCTGGTTTGTGGATAGACAGATTGCCAAAGGTGAAAGAATATCTTTTAAAATTTGCTACCTTCATAAATAGTCTGAAAAAATGCAAATTATATAAAGGATGTAAACTTTATAACTAAAGATAACTAACTAAACTAAGATAGCACTTCTCAGCCTTCATTATTTGTAAGATAAAACAAAACCTCTTTTCCTTGTTTTTATAATGAAAAAAACCACATTCATATGCAAGACTGGAGAATATTTTTGTTTCATTTCACTGAAACAAAATTATATATCTTGAAAAATGTCATTGTTTGCTACAAGTGTCTTGGAATTTTGATCCTATATCACTGAAGATATAACCTCAAAGACACTAGGTTACAAAAACAGCTATAAAAAGAACACTGTGAGGTTATTTTTATTTGTTTTCTGGAATGTGTGCCCTTATGGGCTCTTAAAGTCCTATTTTCTGGGTTTTATCTATTTCTATAAAGACAGAATGCTTAACAGAGAAGACAAACAGAAAACTTCCATCTGAAGCTCTTACCCACAAAAATCCAGGAGATGGTTCTGGAAAGGCAAAGTGATTAAATGAGGAGACTTCAAAAGTCATGATTTAAGGGAAGCAGATCAGGGATGTTCAGAATTTGTTTACAATGTTTCCCTTCACCAATAAAACACAATAATTACTTGCAGAATCAATAAAAAAAGCTAAACCAGAGTTAAGATTTGAGTTGATGCTCAGCATCTCAGGTGCAAAGTAGCTCTGATTTGGCTGCTTCCCTGATGATATAAAATATTGCCTTCTTGATAGAGGTTGATCTAGTTGATTATTGGAGTAACATGCCCATGTAAATGAACCTTGAGGGCTCAGGATCTTTCTCAGAAGCCAACAATAAATATAATGAAGACCATAAATATAAACTGGCTTTATATTGACCCAGACACTTTTACAGGACTGATCCCACAAGATAGTTCTTTTCAACAAAATACTTGCTTGATTTTGTTCAGGTAATTAATGTTGTAGGAGACAGTGCAATTTTTGGGGTTTTTTTGGTTTAGTTTTTTTAATTTTTGTTGTGGGGCTTTTTTTTTAAAGATTCTTGTGCACTGACCTTGTGGAAATAACAGTTGAAGAATATTCTAGTCTTAGAATACCTGCCATTAACCTTTGGAAAGACATTAATTCCCAAAGGTGGAAATTCCCAAGAATGTAGGACAACAATTCTGGGTCACTTAGATCAAATTCTGTTCCTACTGCTTTTACTGGTAAAGTTGGCCTGACTAACTTACTGACATTTTAATACTCATCCATAGGTTATTAACAAGAATTAGTATGCTGGATCTATGCCCATAAATATTCAGATATTCCTCAGTGAAACTCCATATTGTTCCCATATTTGTTTCAAAGTATTTACAAATAATTACCTGTGTTAAGGAACATTAACAACTCCAAGAGTTACAGAAAAATTACAGGAGGCATCATCCACTTCTTTCGTTCAATTTTTCATAACTTTGGTTTCCATGACAACAAAGGAGGCAATTCCACAAATCTAGCAGCTCATTATTTGAGACAGTTTGCTGTTTTCTCTGGAGAGGAGAGACACCTTTTTTTTTTTTTTTTTTTTTTTTTTTGTAAAGTCTCTTGTATGAAATTCATAATTTGGTGGATGAAATCTGAAGCCTCTCTTTGGGTACCTGGTATATCTTGTGAAGAACACTTACTGAGACTTATATTGGTTCTTCCTCCACTCCCAGCTCACTGACTTATGTTACCAATATAGCAATATAACTCTCTTGGTTTTCTGAGACAAAATTTGACATAATTTGAACTCTCACTAAGAAAAAAATACTTGTAAGGAGAGGAAGAGATTGTTTTCCCTTTTTTTTCACCCTAAAGCACAGCATCCAGAACTCTGTGGTTCCCCAGTAAGTGGATGAAAGTACTGTTGATCTTAGCCCTGTATGAACCCTCCTTATGTTAGGAAATACCTCTTGAAAATGCAACTAAGCAAGGCCCCAACTTCTGCTTCTAATTTTTTTAAGACTTGTTTATTTTTATATGTTACATTTGAGAAACCCACACAGAGAAAAGCAGTTTGCTGAAGAAGGCACAAATCAAGCTGCTTATAAATGTACAGGCAGTCTGAGAAGGTTTCTTTACCAATGACCTGGCTCTATCACTAGAAAAACATCCTTTTAGAAAGGGTGCTGGTGTAGGGAAGAATATGGTATGCATATTTTTCACTAGTTCTCTAAATGTTCCACATGTAGGCAAGGCAAGAGGAAACAAACCAATGTGAACATTGGAATCATTAAATGTAAGCAGAAAATCCTTTAGGAAGAAGCATTTCTTGCTATTATCCCATTTAAAATACAATACCATAATATATGAATATCCAGTTTCAGGCTTTGGGTCCAAATTCTTCCATGGGTTTTAAAAGGTCACACTAGCAGTGGTCCTGATGGAATCAGATCCTGTAGGAAATTGTAATTTTCTTCACAGTCTCAGCATTTCATTACTGAGAAGTGTTTTATGGCATGAAGTTAGGTTTGTATTCTGACAACTTTAGAAATGCTGAAAGCCAGACACTCTTGTTAAGCAGTGAACATGTTCTTTGCAATGTTGCCTTCATTTTCTAGTTTAGCATCAAACCAGATAAGTTGCATAGAATTTCAGGTCTGTTATATCTGTATTCATCCACAACTTGTGTTTCCTGATACTATACGGGGTTCTTGGAATCCAGAAGTTTTAACTAGACAAAAGAAAAAAAGAAATCAAGAGCTTCACCACAGAGAAAGTATCTCAAGTATCTTACAGTGGCACAGCAAAGTCTCTCAACAACAACCAAAGCACCAGAACCAAACCAAACCAACAAAACAAACAAAAAACCTCCACAAATTTAGCAAAGTGGAATGGTGCATGCAAAGGGCAGAAGGGTCATAGGTGAAGCAGCAGCAAAGGAATGCATGAGGGAACTGACTCTTACCCTTCACCAAAAAAAAGTCCCAAAATGATAATGTTTACTTGTAAGCAGTCCCTAACTTCCCAGCTTATTTTCTGATGTGGTAAAGGCCTATGGTTCTGCTTCTATGGAATCACTGCATTAAGAAAAGGCCAATTTAAAAGGGATCCATCAGGAAGAAAGACTTCTGTTCAAAAAATGTAACTAAAGATTTGATATACTGCTGTAACTTTATTTCCCTTGTTTATGAATGTGATTTTTAGCTGCTCTTTTCAATGCTCAGCTGTTTCTGGCTTGACTTCAGCATCCAAACTCCAGTCATAAATAGGATTTTCCAACAGTTAAGGCTTTATAGTTTGTGATCCACATGCTCATAAGGTTCCATGAACTACATTTAGTGAGCTAACAAAATATTTCTCAAGAAACCCAAAGGCCATATATTGTCATGCAGCAATCTGTTTGTCTGTTTTGGGTTTTTTCCAAAGTGTTCAATGCCACCATTGGAAAATTTCATGCTCTCCATAACTGGACACAGTGACACACACCTAACACTCCAGAATAATGCACCTGTAGGCTGTAGCAGGATTGTGGCAGTAAAAATGGATTACATTACAGGGTATAAATAACCTAGACATATCATTATTTTTGACTGAACTTACACTTCATTTTATACTAGCATGAAATCCACTGGTGAATTTAAATCCATGAAGTAGTAAAATTAGTAACTACAGAAAGACTGAGTTTCCTTTGTAGAAGTGTGCAGTTTGTTTTTAGAACTAAGTTTTGTGAATGTTTCCTTGACCTAGTGGTTGAATGGAAAAACACATGTTTATTCAGACTACACATTTGTAACACTGCTTTGAAATGGCAGTTTGGCTTTCTCTCAAGATGTTTGAGATACACAAAGGAAATCTTGAATTATATGATTTCTGTTAAGATTGTTCCTTTTCTTTTGTAGAGGATACAGAAAGTTTCATTCATCTGCCTTTAAAGTGAACTGAGGGCATCAAAATGAAATGCCCTGAAATGCCCTCTCTGTGCTTCGTGAAAGCTGCAGGTTCTACAGAATGTTTTCCTGAGCCATTGCCAAATCACCAGACAGTTTTGCCTTTCAAAGACATGACCCTGGGTGCACATCTGAGGTGAGGCATTTGTTTCTCAACACCAGAGGGAAGGTGACTTATGCTTGTTACAGGATGAAATACTGACTGTGCATTGTTACAGGGTATTTTCAAGCAGAAGTCTCTTGCTGGAGCTGTTTTAAAAGAAGGGGTGTAATGAGAAATCAGCAGTTCACCATTAATTAACTGTTTTTTTCTTTGAGTTCATAAAAATCTGTGTGTTCCCTACTACAGAGAAAGCCAGGTGTTGAGGCATTGTGTTTGTGTTACCATCTTCATATGCTAGCAAAAAGAAATAAAACATGTTTATCTGAAGGTCTCGCAAGCCTGCTTGTACAGCTTAAAAATTACTGACACAGCAAATAAAGGGCTATGGTCCATAAGATCTATCAAGAGTTGCAATCAGATCTTTGAACTCCATCATTTCAAGAAATGAAAGACTAGCATGGGAGCAAAAAAGGTTAACAAAAGAAACACAAGGTGAAAATCTGACTGTGTTCAAAAGATCAAATTTGTACTTCAAAAAACAATTAAATAAAATTAAGTTAATACAAGCTGCTTCATTTATGGCTAATCATCACACTTAAATACATGCCTCCTTTTTAAATATTAATGTATCTGGATAATTTTACTAGTACTGTTACAGCTATTACTTCTATGGTTTTATGACAGATATTTGATTGTCTTTTAATGAAAAAATTTTTAAAAATATCTGAAGTTTTCTTATTAGAACAGCTCTAGTGAGTTTAAAAACAATGGAATTATTTGTTGCTACTTTATTTTCTGGGAGATATAGTTGCTATGGTATGTTAACATACAACGTGATAAACAAGATGCTGACTCCACAGGACATTGCTACCCTGTATGACTTCTACTTGTTTGAGATCTGCCTGTTATGAGAAATGGCCTCATCTTACTCTGAGATTTTTGCCTTACAGACTCTTCTTTTTATTCATGTAACTGCAAGGAGGAACTGGCAGAAGATCCAACAGTAGAGATTGGACCCAGGGAGCTGGGGGTTTTCTGTCGTTGGTGTTTTGTTGTTTGGGTTTTTTGGGGTTTTTTTCTTTTTTTTTTGGTTTGTTGGTTTTGGGGTTTTTTAGGGCTCAGGCTGCACACCAGTAAATTGCAAAGCTAAAATTGTAATAGAGTTCAGTTTCAAATGTGTCTGCTTCATTCATTTTTTCCACATTGAAAAAAGACAGAGGCCAAGAAAGCAAGCTTTGCTGACTTGAGGAACCAAAAAGAGAGCTGTCCAATCTAGAAAAGATGCTTTGTTTTACAGCTCTCTGGAGAAACTGCTGTTGTGAAGCTCTATGGCAAAGGGCTATTAATAAGAAGAGTGGTGGAAAAATATTCATGTTCATTCTTTTTTACTTTGGAAGACAGTAAAACCCCAAAACAAGTAGCATAATCAAGTAGTGGCTTGGAATGTATACTCTAGGCTCTGCAGAGAGCTCAGAAGCATCCCACAACATTATTCATTTCCTGTTCCCTAGGGGCTAGACTTCATTTGACAGCTACTTTTACTCTGACACAGACTAAGGAATGCTCCTCATCTGATGGTGAGTGTAAAAAAGTAGCATCTTCAGACTTGAACAACAGTTTTCCTGACTTCCAGCAGAACAGTTGCAGGCTCTGACAAATCCAAATGAAGAAAACTTACTTCAATTTTCAAATATTGAAATAATATAACCAGTGTAGAGGAAAAGTATCTAGATATTACTAGCATCAAGTACTGCAAGAAAAATAACAACTGCCTTCAAAATAGATGGGCAAAGAAGGACATCATATGCTTCTGAAGTATGGCTTCAACTGTACCATGGTTTCTTAGTGTCTGTTTTAAAACTGCATTTCATGCCTTTGTGTAAAGAATGTGAATACTTCCCTGGAACTGATCACTCTTAAAACAAACTGGTTTATGGGTCCAGGTTAAAAACCAGACAGTGGAAAGCATGCAGCAATGCTGAGTATGTAAATTCTTGACATTTTAAGCACGTGCACACATGTGTTTGTACACACACATATATGAGCGTGGGCATGGACACACAAAACCAGTGTTTTTATTAGTCTCACTCTGCAGGTCAAAACTGCAGAGGTGTTGAAGACTGTGGAAGAGATAATGTTGCAGATAACACTAAAATATTCATATTCTTTTTATGAAGGTACGGAATGAAGAAAAAAAAATCATTGCTACCTACTACTTATCAATCATCCTCCTATTTAAGAGGTTTTGATAGAAGAATCAGAATGCAAATACATTATATCAGATCCCATTGCACCATCAGTGAAAGAAGATGTGCATAATGTGCAGGCTGAATTGTATTTCTGTGGTGTTTGTGAGGTCCCCAGGACGAGGTGAGAGATGAGAATTTGACTCCATATTCTCAAAAGGCTGTTTTAAGATGTTATATTATATTAAAGAATGCTGTACTAAAGAAGGAGAAGGGATACATCAGAAGGCTTAACAAGAATGATAAAGAAAAACCTGTGAATGATAAAGAAAAACCTCCTCAAAACCTCAACAGAGCTGGACCATGACTGGTCATTAAACTAAAGCAATTCACATGCCGGATAAACAATCTCCAAATCACATTCCAAAGCAGCAAAACAGGGAGAAGCTGAAGCTTCCCACCTTCCCACCTTCAGGAGAAGAAATCCTGGCGAAGGGATATTTCAGAAAATATCGTGGTGACATATTTCTATACAGCACTGGATAAATGGTGATGGACAAATTACATAAAAGAGTAGAGTCACTTATCTGCCCCACTCGCTCCTGATGCCCACTCCTGCAGTGGTTCTGCTGGATGCTGCTCAAAGAGAAAAGGATTCTCTGCACCACGCAGGAGAGAGTGGTGCCAAGCCAGCAACATTCCTGTTATATTCACACCTTAATATTAGCAGATGTTTAGCAGGGAGTGATTCACAGAAAGGAGCTGAGATGTCAAATACCTGTCCCCTGTTCTGACTGACATGACCCTTGAAGCTCCATGTGAAGGACGCTCCAGTGGCTGGCTGGGTGTGCCCTTCTCCCCCTGCCTCACTCCAGCTCTGCATGAATTGCTGCTTTACTGCCTCACGTATGGCTCTAGCCTACAGATTCCAACCTCAATTATCACCCAGCACCATTCTCCTGAGCAGGCATCAAAGAAATCTCAATCTGTAGAATTCAAATTCAATGGTCTATCAAGACTGTGTTTCCAAAAGCCATCTGGAACAAAACCTAACATTTTAACAAACACTTATCCTGATATAAAGTGTTCCCTGTTGTACATACACTGTTGTTGTTAGAATACTGCTAGAGCTCCAGCAAACAAAGTAATCCCTTCAGTTATGCTTTTCCCCAGGAATTTTTTCACAGTATGTGAGTAATTGTACTGAGGTGTTTGTCAATCATGTTATGCAAACAAGCTCTCGGTGATTATTTCTCTTGGAAAACATCCATTTACCCATAAAACTCACCAGAAAAATCAAATTTGTAAGTTGCCACAACTTGTATATATTACACATTTAGTCTCAGGAGAATAACAGTCAGGATAAAATCTGCATAAATGCACAAGGGTACTTTCTCTTGTAAATTTTTGGATTGGCTTAGTTCCTCATAAATCTACAAGATAAAAGTATCCAAAGTCATAAAGAAGCTGTCTAGCTATTTTACAACCTTATATTGTAATAGTATTGTATTATTTGCTAGAATAAAGAGATGGCTGAATTGAAGTGTATGCCGGGGTCAGTAGTTTTTTCAAGTATTATTCCCCAGTATGTAATTTGTAAATAACAACTATAATAGAAATATAATCAAGATATTGGTCACTGGAGCTGAGCTACAAAAATTTATAATTCTGCAAAATAACTCATCATCTGTCAGGGCGGAGGATAAGACCAAATATTACAGATTGAAATGAAGTTATTTTCAAACTAATTATATAAGACTTTTATAATAATCTTGGTACAGCTGATAACATTGGGTTTAAGATCTTCAGTGGAAAGGCTTCTTTTATTCCCCTTAGAAGCTATACATCCAAGATGATATAGATTATTTTAGAAAACAGGATCAAATACTTGTGAAAATATTCTTGTACTTCAGGACTATTAGGCATTACAAATATAACAGCTATTGCTATTTTTATATGGAGTATCTCTGCCTCTTTATGATGCTCATTTTTTGAATAATACTAAATGAGCTGAATTTATGCACATAAATTAGTACTTCTACATTTTCATTTTTATTACATATATACATCAGAGGGTTGCAGAGATTAATAAAAAATCCTTTTTATGTTCAACAGAGCAGAAACAAAGAAGGATCGCAAAATGAATATCAATAAGAAATTGTTGAAAATCAATAGAAGAAATTAAAGGATAACAAGGGAACTCTATAGCTAACAGTAAGGAAAATAAAACTAATTTAAGGTCTATTTAGGACAGAAGGAATCCTATCAATTCTGTTTTGGCAAAATCTGATTATAAAATCATAAATGGCCTAAATTTTCAATAAATACTTCTACTTGCTACTTGGGGAAAAAAGAAAATGGTAAATACACAAATTGTGTATTTACCATTAAAAAAAAATATTTAACAGGTTAAAAAAAGGCTAAGAACTTACTGGATGACTGCACTCAGAGGGTCATGCTGGTTGGAGACAGTGAAAAGTGGAATAACACAAGGGTCTGTCCTGTCTTGTCTGACATATTTATTAGCAACCTAGGCACAAAACTGGGGATAACAACTGCCATGCTCAAAGGCAAAGGCAGGACTTGGATTCAGACCTAGGCAGGCCAGAGGAACAGGCAAATGTTCCCCTGGGGCAAGGACAAATGGGAGTCCTGGACCTGGGTTAGAAGGACGTGGCACCACGTCGCATGATCCACTCCTGGATTTGAGGGCATTCTGACCTGGATGAAAACACTGCTTCCATGATCAAGTGTTTTTGTACTTTACACTGTGTTGTGAAAAGCAGCAGAACCAGTAATGCTGGAATTCAATTCTCCAGAGGAAGGGACTCCTGCCCATCTGTGCTTGGGACCGTGCATAGGCTGAAACCTTCATTCTGTAACCCCACCTGAAGGCTGCCCTCACTCTCCCCAGCGCACTGGTCATCTAAGACTCAGGTCTCATGTGACACAGTAGAGTAACCTGGGCTCAGACTGCCACTAAAGTTCTGTGGGAAGGTTTGTAAAGTAACAGAAGACACAAAAGTCTCATCAAGGGGTAGTATTACTGATACAGTATCAATAGTAGCTCGAAGATATAAGAGAGAAAATACCAGGATGAAAATATGAAAAGGCCAGACAGGAAAACAGGGAGGTTAGTTGGGATGGTCTGTTTAGTTTGGAATGAGTTGTGAAGCATTGGGTCAAACTGGCAGTGCTGTCAGTGTTGACGCTGCTGGTGGCAGACAGCACACTGAAGTGGTGAGGATATATGGTGGTGTCCAACCCTTCCTCCTTCTGAATGCTTCCAGACTCTCTGCCAAGGTTTTTCACACCAGAGGTGGTGGGCACACTGTTGTTTAGACTAACAGCTCATTCCTAGCTATTTCTTTTATGTTAAATAATAAATTTTTTCTATTTTGCTTAAAAGGTGCATCTAGCCTGACTTCAGGCTGTCTTCATGCCTGGCTGAAGATGCCCAAGTGAACCAGCCCAAAAGGGAGTATAACAGCATTGCAGCAGCACAGCATCACATGGGTTGACCTTGGGGCACTGACTTGTCTCACAGATGGGTCAATATTTGCCAAGACTCCACTCAGTAATTGCAATTCCCCTGGAGACTCTCTACAAACATTTCCCAGGAACACGGAGCACAGAATAGGCATCTATAAACAAAATAACAAAGCCTGACCTTGTGGTACTGGTACCTCCACTAACTAGAACTGACTATGTAGATATCTGTCAAAACTCTAACTAGAACTCATTTCACTTTGTTTTTTCTTCCCACACAGTTCTGCAGAAAAGACTTTATACAAAGTTGCTTTGAGAGACATCAACAGAAGAACAGTCAATGACAGATGTCACCACCATTACAGCTAACAGATAGAGGTCCTGGGCTGAAACTGTGTCCAAGGCCCAGAAAAGCAGATTAGGCAGAGATTATCTAATCCCAGCACCTCACAGTGCTCCATGAACAATCCCTGTGTACATATGTCATGGATGTCAATAATCAGCTTTTGGCCCTTTGTGGCATTCACATTCTCTGAACGTGAGTCCTTCGCCCGGGGATTTTTCTCCTGGAAACTGAAAGGCAGAGAGAGGCCTCAGAGAAAATAAAACACTTCTTATCTCATTTGCTTCTCCTGTGTTGTGCTCATGTGGAATGTGTTTGGAGATTGTTTGCCCAAGGTGATTGCTTGATTGGACTCTGGTTGTTTTCACTCATTGGTCAATCAGGGCCATGCTGTGTCGGGACTCGAAAGAGTCACGAGTTTTCATTATTATCTTTTTAGCATTCAGTAAGTATCTTTTCTGTATTCTTTAGTATAGTATAGCATTCTTTATGGAGTTCTCTTCATCATTCTCTCCCCTTGTTGGGAGAGAATTCCAAGGGCTATTGAATTTACAACAGCCTTTACTCCCAGTCCTGTCTGCAAGGTCACTGACCCTACTGAAGGAGCTCCTCCAGCAGAATCACTGCAGGGGAATGCAGGCACATCCCCTGTGGCATTTTGGATTGGCCCCCTAAACAGGGGCTCACATGGCTAAAAGTATTTGAGCTGCCTGTGACACTGGCGCCACCACAATACTTTTAGCCACAGCTGTCAGCACCTGCAGGACAAAACTGAGCACAGGGAAGCTGTGGAATTGTGATTAGTTTCTGCTGTAAAGAGGGTTTTTTGCTGATGCTACTACTGGGATTGCAAGTGGGAAATGGGGAATTGTGGCCAAGACTCTCACTTAGCATTGGATAAGAGTATAATGTGGTAGAAAACAAGGTGTTGTGCAATGCACAATGGCTTGTAGAACAGTTAGCCTTGCTCAGCTTTCATGCCCCTGCTAAGACAAAAATGTTGATAAACTGGCAATTAGCTCTCAGAAGAGTCCAAAAATTATGGAAGCAGATTCTATACTGCAAGACTTCAGGGTTCCTTCTAAATAGTTCAGGAAGGATAAATACATATACAACTGTTACAATTTTTTTTGTGTAACTGGCAGGATATGGCCAAAATTTTAAGAGAACAGCAAAAAATTAAAAGTAAAGGATACACCTGAGCAATTCAAGAAAGCTTTCCATTGATTCTATAGTGCAGACATAATTTTAATTTATAATCAGGAAGTTTTAAGGAAGATGTGCACAACTTCAAAAACTAGCAAGTCTTAAAGACTTCATTAAACAGAGCTGCTGGGTTTTGGTCTTAATGTCCCTTTTTTTACATTTTTTAATATACAAATTGCTGTCTCCTGATGAAATTTAGCTCCATGCCTCCACCCAGTGGGCTTTTCTTAACCAAGAACAAAAAGTGACCCTAAAAAGTGCATGCACACACACAGTACCGGTAGCAACATTGGTGGTGTGAATTATTTCTTTCCATTTTTTCTGTAGAGTGGATCAGTTGAAATGTAGACAGGCATTTGATATTATCTTCTGCAGCTAGATAACCACAAATCTGAGATCTTGAAAAACGTTTTATTATTGCTTCCATCATGTGTTTGCCATTGCTATAGGAACGGTAATTGGGAAGCACTCAAATCCAGCTGTCACCAGACAAAAAACTTAAATTTCAGAGCGGGATTTTTTTAATCTGAAATTAGTTTTAATTTTTAAAATAAGTGATGAGCAGATTACAACACTGGCTTGTGATTATAAACAACCCTTTACTTCGTAGTACTTCTTTTCCACATGTAAACTACGGAAAAGTATATTCTATGTTTTTTTCTTTCCATATGAGATTATTTATTGACTTGCAATGGCACCCCTGCCTCAAACTGGAAGAACTATCCTGGATATATATCCTAAAGAACTTATAACAAAATGAGTTCTGTAGATGCCAACGTCTCTGTTAAATTACAAGTGGTACTTCAGATATATGCACTGGTTTTGTAAAACTGTGGTTCATATAAACTGAATATTGTTTACACTAAGAAACACATGGTTGTTACCAGTTCTCCAATTGTGTTTTGTTTCCATTCCTTTCTTTTCTGTCAGGCTTCCAACTCAACTGTGGTGTGTCACTATACATTAAAAAATATAAACTTACAAGGAAGTGCACATTTAATATATCAAAGAAGAAAACACAGTTTAGGGAGATGTCTTTATGCCAAGCCAGGAAGAAGATCCCTTCCTTCATTCCAGACTGAGAAATAAAAAATACACTTTTATAATCCCCCACCACTTTAATGACATTTTCCTTACTTCAAGTACCAAAACCACTCCAGAATAAACTTCTTTCCCATACAATAGCTCTGCTACTCTCTTCAAAGATCTGTTTACAATTTACTAATACTACCATAGAACTGAAACTCAAAGACAATAAAATTAAAGGATAATGAAAAGCTTTTCAGCCTGTAATTAATCGGCAGCTGTTAACAGATAAGAAAATCTGCAGTGTTCAGTACAAATTAGATTTTGGTGGAATAGGAATAATAGCCCAAATATATTAGATAATGATTCAAACTGCAAAGAAGTCATACACCAATCTTCTGTTCTTATATTTCTTATACCACAGGTCAAAGAATCATTTCTATATCAAGTGCATAATTTTCTAGGAGACTGCACTCTTTTGAGAGATACCTAATACAAACTGACAGACAAAGATGCTTCAAGCTATTCCTGCTTTTTGGAGGGGGGAGAGAATTGGGTTTTTTGTTTTATTATGTTGAGGATTATTTACAGCTGCTAAAGGTCTGAGATAGCTTAATTTCACATTTGCCAAATGACATTCTAGGGAAATGGAAAGAGTCTTACTACATGTTACAGTTTCAGGTTAAGCTCACTTCTGATCTGTTTTTTTCACTTTTTTTGGTTTTCAGTTGCAAGCTTTTCCTTAAATATTAAATATCCAAACTTCACCATACCAATGTTTTTGGTTTGTGAATCCAAGGAAGTTAATTACCTATTTTAAAAGAGCTTACCCAAAAATCTTCAGAAAGTTAAAAATATTTTTAAATTGTCTTAGTGTCAAAGTTATTATGACTATATTTTACTTTTGTAGAATACCTGTACCTTTCAGAATCAAGGAATTTGGAAAACACTATTCATTTGGATTTTATACAGAGAATTAAATGTAGGTCCATCTTCTAATCAAAATTCTTAGGCTTTCTTCAGTTGTGAATGCTGAAGGTATGAACAATACTCAGAATTTAGTTGGAATTTAAAACTTTAGTGAAAAATTTTTCAGTGTAGAAATGTTTCCTAATATCCAGTCTAAACCTGCCTGGTGCAAGCTGAGACGCGATTTCCTTTTGTGCTGTCACTAATTACCCAGGAGAAGAGGCTGACCTCCATCTGGCTACAGCCTCCTTTCAGGCAGTCTTAGGGAAGGATAAGGTCTCTCCTGAGAGTGTCAAAGGTCTTACTAAAGTTGAGGTAGTTAACATCCACACTTTTTCCCTTATCCACTAAGCCCATCACCTTAACACAGAGCAAGATTAGGCTGGTCAAACAGCACCTGCTTCTCACACTCCCATGCTGGCTGGGCCTTATCTCCTGTTTGTCCTGCATCTGATGTGTGATGGCAGCCAGGGTGATCTGCTCCGTGACCTTCCCTGGCATCGAGGTCAAACTGTGAGGTCTGTAGTTCCCCAGATTCTCTTCTGGTTGTTCTTGTAAAAAAAGAAATAGGAAAAAGAAAACTACTCGGCCAGAAATTAATAAGGCTTAGGTTGCAACTTAAGGAAAAAAAACAAACAAGATAAGACATTAGAGAAACAATGAGGTAGCTTTTTATTTTTCCTTTTTGTTTCTCTTACTTTATGTGATTAACATCAAGAATGTACTTAAGCCTGACTGACTGAAAGTGCAGCCCATTCCTAGGAGTGCTTCTTCTGAAGAGATACAGCAAGTGGGGACACGGGCTGGAAGAGCTGCCCTGCCCCGACTCATGCAGTGAAATTTGGATAACTTGCTTTAATACAAAGTATGATGCAGAAGTTGAAGGTGTTCCTGTCTATGTTGTAACTGTTTTGTACCCTTCCTGCACTCCCAAAGAAAATATTTGTTAAATACAAAACATTTGTAAGTTTTGGCGTGTTTTATTGCTCCTAGTGCAAAGGCAATTTATCAGCATACCTCCACTGCCTTCGGAGCAGATTACTGTATGGATGGAGGAGCAGCAGCTCATACACTTGAACACTCAGCAAATGAAATTACCACAAAATGATATCTATATATATAAGATTACTGTTTAAAATGTTATTTTAAAACCAATCACTATCACCTGGACATTGTTGTTCAGGTGGTAGTGATTGTTGACAGTTTTAAAATAAAAAGTGATCATCTTAAGATACTGCCTGAAAATCAGACTAGTTTTTACAAGTAAGTATGTGAAGATATGGGTGTGTAAATTATATCCACAAAGTGGGATCCTCAACTGGAGTTTCTCAACTGACAAATGTTGTGTTTTCTCAGCTGGGTTGATGGCAAGATATAAAAAAAAATACAAATGCAGGGATAACCTCTCTTTTCAGGAAAAGACAAAAATCCAGATTTGAGAATACTGATCCAAATTGCTATTAATTAAAAGCTACATGGAAGATAACAAATTTCATTACAAAGCTATACACAAAAGGTAGAGCAATTCAAATGTTACAAGTTACAAAGCAGCTTTACGAATGGGACAGCAATTATATTACCAAGATCTTTATATCCAAACCACTTTTGAACCTTTGGCAACTTTTATTCTTTGTGGAGAAATAACAGCCATCCAAGTATAGTATATGTACTTTGTTTTCATATGCTCAATCTATCCAAGAGCACACAAAATATGCTCCTAAAACTGGCAGTTCTTGAGATATCAAACACATCACACACATCATTTTAATCCTCCCAAGTGAGTGCAATTTTAGTAGTCACAGTTGAAGGAAGTATTAGATTCATGGTCAGAATTAGATTCATGGTGCTACAGCCAATAACTTTGAATTCAAGATGTCACACAGCTAGCAGAATTTAAGTATAAAAATACAGACCATTCATTTTCAAGGTACCAAATCCCTTTCACTCTCAGCATAAAATACATATTTTCAGGATGAATATGTCATTACTGGACTGATAAGATAAATAAAGGCAATAACAAAAGTAATATGGAAGCAAAAAGACATTATTTATTAAACATAATATAATAAAATGTCCACAGCTAACTTAAATATATGCAGGGGTTATGTATTTTGCTGTATTTTCTGAAGAAGAAATTCTACTTGTAAATTTAGATTTGGCTGTCCTTTCTTTGTCTTCTTACTCAGTATTTTAAAAGCTTCCATTTTCTTTTTCTTGTACAAACGTTGAGCTTCTTCTCTTTGTTGTCTTCTTTTTTCTGCTTCCTGAAATTAAATAAATATGCAAGATTATGAAACAATTACAAACCCTTTGTGACTGTGAAGCTATTTATAAGTTCATTTTTGTATAGGTACTGGCAATTAGGAATTGTAATGCCAATAGAACCACCATTCCTCTAAAGCTGAATCAGGATGTTCTTTCAGCACATACTGCAATCAGAACAAATTATACAGCCTCAAGCTTCAAGAACCAAGCTTTCTTCAGCAGAACATCCTACAGTAAGGCTTGCTGCTGCAATGTATTCCACTTCTTTTCTGTGAAATGTGTGCCTTGACTACTCTCCCTAAATGACAAACTATCAAAAAATTCACTTTCTCCTCTTGAGTGCAAGAAAGAAAAAGGTGATGCAGCAGCTCCCATGTAAATATCTTGCCAATCCAGATGTGCTAGGATACTGGACACCTCTGCATGGGACAGGTATGGGACCTATCTGGACCACGTGTTGGGCAGGTTTGTGATGCTAGGACAGCTTTATCTAGGGGAAATTAATCCAGACCAAACTATTAGTGATCTGTTCTCTTTAAAGCAACACAGACTGTCTTTACTTTTAAGAGAGAAGGAATGAAACCACAAACCTTAATCAAATGTTTACCTGTAAAACCTTCCATGGAGCACACATGCAATCAAACTACTAATGGAGCATTAACTACATACAGATGGACTATTAACACTATATATATAATCACCACATTGTAACATTCAGATTTTATCCAAGATCTCACAACCCCTTCTCCAGTGTTGTGATTTTACTCAGTAATTTGGGCAAACATCCAGAAGCCAGATAACCAGCTTACTTCACTTATATCACATCCTACCAAAATATGCAAGACATCACAAATCAGACTGAAAGACCGCTTCAATTCATTTGGATAATTTCTTCTCATCAAGTTTATTCTTTGAAATGCAGGGCCATGCTGATCACATAGGCAAGCATTTCTGCAGAATGCCTGAACAGATGATAATACATGGATCATATTTTTGTTTTCCACATCATAGATGGCTTCAGTAATGTACAAAAACTAGCAAGAATTGCTCTCTGATATAAAATTTACAGGATATAACTCAAGGAAAGATTTCTAAGCAGAAATCTAAAAAGCCTTAGGAAAAAAACTCCAATCAAACAAACACGCATATGGAAAAATATGCACAGATAACCTCTCTCCATTCAGAATCCTTGGCTTATTTTACCATAATAACAAAAACAATTTATCCCCTCTTTTTAAAAAAAACAGAGCAGCATCAGATCTAACTTACCTGTAATTCACTTTGTATCTAATAATTTTCCTGTTGTTCAACATATTCTTGTAAACAACATCCAATTAAGCTACCAACCAAATGCTTACTTTAAAGCAAGAACATTCATCTCACTTAGACAACTGTTACTTACGTTCATATTTTTGCTGATCTTTACTAAATACTAGCTTTTTTTAGGCCAAAAAAGGCCTTTGAGGAGGCCAAAATTGTGTCTTTAGGCTTATCTCTCTTTCCAAGATAAATAACAACAAATCCAGTGTTTGCTAAAACACATGACAATGAAGTACATACTTTACTTTTTCATCATGCTCCACCTAAGTACTCCACCTAAATGATTATTGTTATTGGGGCACTTAGCTCCTGTTTTGCCTAATTATCTTTAATAAAAACAAAAATGCTAACATCTGCACTCAGGCAACTCCTATGTGCTGCTCAAAGAGAACTCCCTGCAATCTTGCTGGGGTTTTGCTTGTTCTCATCTTCTCTAAATACGCTGGTTAAAACATTAATTTCTTTTGACACAATCTGCAGCTAATATGGAAGAAAGCAGCCATCAGCTGAATAACCATGGAACTCACCCAGAATCACAGATCAGCTTGCATAAAACTAAATATAGCTGAAGAAACAGTATCTTTTATACAGCCATATATTCAATATTTATACAGTAGCTACTGAAATTTAGTATGTCACCAGAAAGTTACACAACTTCTACAATGTTACACTGTATGCCATTTTACAGTACAACAAAGAGTGTCCTGGGAGAGAAAAAAACTAATTAAATAAGGACCTCTCAAATTAATAATTCAAGTGAGCTGATTGACAATGATGATACTACAATATGCCCTGTAATTATTCCAATAAAATAATGCAAATTAAATTCAAATGTAGGGAATGACTAATAATTTTGACAGTGGATGCTATTAATTTGATTGTTTCACTGTTGGTCAAAGTACATAAAAAAGTAAAATGAAGATTGCATTATGATAATGCCCTAAGAAACAGGATGCATATTTCATTTTTCATCACAAGATGATGGTATTGTTATTATTTTCCCTTCTACAAAATTTAAGAGGGCTAATATAATCCACTGGGGTATGCAGACCAAGCTCTAAGCTCTTCTTTATGTACCAACTAACATAATAAAATCCTGCTATGGGCAACTGCAAGATAAAAATAGTAAGAACAAAGAAAATGATTCTTTGAACGCCTGTGTACCTGAATACCACTGTCAAGTTGAAAAAGACTGCAAGAGTGAGTTCCAACATGTCCTGTGGTCTTCCCTGGGTTCAGATGGAAGACTGAGAGGTGGAAATGGTATTAATCTAGATTCTGTTTAAAATCAAGAAATAACTCTGTTTAAGATTTACCTCTTTCTTTCTAGCATGCTCAGCCTTTATTTTCTCATACTCTTCTTTTGCCTTCTGATTGGATGTTTTATTTTTAAACTTCTCTTGAGTCCCAACTGACCTGGAGGGAAAAGTACACATTCTTGAGACACTGAGTACCATCAAACAGACATAACCATAGATACCACAGCCACTGCAGAATCACAGCACAGTCTTCCACTGCTTTTGTCAGTGAAGTTAATTACAAATACAGGTTTCAGAGCACTCATCCTTCTACCCTGAATGGATTGTTTGCACTACTCTTACATGATATCAACACCATGCCAGGCCATGCATGAGCAGTCAGCAAGAAAACATAACAAACTAAACTCCTTCAATGCCAAATGTACCAAAGACCAGAGTGAACACAACTGTTAGTAATGCATACACTTTATCTGCTGTATCTTCACGTGGATGATGTTCCCTTAAGCTTAAAGACTGCCTAAAAGAGTATTGCCCATCATTCAAACTCCTCATAGCTAGAAAACCTGAACATACTAGCTCAGAGCTGCATCCTCTCTTTCTAGTTCCAACACATGGGAGAAACTGCAGAGATGAGAACATACATTTAGAAATACCACTCTCTTATGGAAAAAACCAAAAAAATTTCCTTTCTTCTTACCTCCATCTGGTGGCAGTACTGTGCAATGACATCTCCTTGTCCCAAGTACAAAACCGTTACACTGCCAATTATTTTTCTAACCAGCAGGAAAAAATATTTAAGCAATGTAACATAGCAGCATTTTTAGTAAAAATGAAAATCACCCCACTAAAGTCCATGCGAACTGTTAATATCTAAAATATTCCTTTCCTGATGGAATGAACTACTTTTCTTAAAGACATGCTTTGAAAACTTACTCTGCTGCTTTATTAAGCTTTTCTTCTGATGACACAGAATCATCTGGAGTCCTGCGCCTCTTCTTAAGCTTTTCTTCCTCTGCAAGGTAAAGATGTTTCAAGTGCTCTGGATAGGTATCTGTAAACTGATCATCCTGCTGGGAATGCACTTGTCTTCTCTTTTTCAGTAATCTCCTGTACTGTCGTTCAATCTTTTGTTTCCTCCGAAATGCAAATCCTCGTCCTGAAAGCACAGGAAAAAGGCAGTTAAACACACCTGCACTAAAACAGCACCAAACCATTCAACTGCTGTCAGGACCCTTGCCATCTGTCTTCTTCCCAAACTGAAAAAAGCCACTACGTGTGGCAATTTCAATAAGGACCAGTCATAAGTTCAAGAACCACTACGATTAGGTTGCTCCCTACTGCAGCATTGCAGCTTGCAGAAATTTACTGAAAATGACTGCCCAACCCCCCGGGAGAGCACTGCAAACACTGCTACTTGATGCCCACTCACCACTATGCACCTATGCCACCTTTTTGAGTCCAGGAAAAGGTGTACTACCATTTCACCTCACTCCTACTTTTGGCAGCTTTTAAAGCAATATGAAAATAGATTCTAAAATAAGCTCCTAAAAGCAGTCTCAAGAAGACACTGGTAATAACTCTGGCGGCAGCAGCAGAAGTGTGCAACAGCTGTGACACAGAAAAAAGTCACTAAATTGTCCGATCACTCTACATTATTAATTCACGTCTTTTCACTTAAATAGTATTTATTGCTACTACTTTCTCTCTACACATGTCCAGGAAGAGCTTTTCTACAGCTACATCATAGAATCATTTCTGTTTAAAGGAAAGTTTAGACATTAGCTGTTTCAGAAAAAAGCTATTAAAGAAAACTTATCAACCTAAAGTTGAAGATGCTTTTTTCCTAATGCTTAAGATCTACTGACTTTCACAATATTTTCTAAATGGAAGTCAAATTAGTTTCAACCTCTCCTTTTACTGTTTCTCCAAAGCTGCCACTTCAGCAAAGTGCTGCTGAAGGCCATACCCTTTTTCCTATTCCTTTTTACATCTTCATAATTGTCTATCAATAATGTGAACCTCTCCTCAAGCATGCTTCTTGTTAAATGTACGCTTTTTCTATGGAGAAAACTCAAAGCGAGTCCTGAAGCCGAAGACCATCGCCACGCGGCCCAGGGTTTGCAATCCGAGCCCCGGGAGCTGCAACTCACACAGGCCGCCCCAGCCCCGCGTCCAGGGCCACGAACACCGGGGGCGAGGCGGGACTGCGGGCTCCGCCAGCCCAAAGCTCCCGCCGAGCCTGGCAGGACTGGCCCCAGCCGGGACGCTCGGGTCGAGCCGGCTCGCAGCTGGGCCAGGGAATCGGGCCTCCTTCGGCGCCCCCTCAGGCCCACCGGCGGCCCCGACTCACCCTCTTGGACGCTGCCGACAACGCTGCGCAGCAGGACGGGCCTCCACCGCCGCTTTCGGCCGGGCCCGCGGGCCGCCGCGCCCCCCTTGGCCGCCGCAGCAGCCGGCCCGGGCCCATCGCGCCTCGCCGCCGCCATCGCGCTTCCGGCGCCGCGCACCGAGATGACGTCACCGAGCCGCGCCGCGGCACCGACGGGCCGCGCGCGGGGCCATGTCGCGGCCGTCGCGCGCGCTCCCGGCCCAGCCGCCCCCGGCGGCGGCGGCGCGGGCGCTGCGGCGCGCGGCGCGGTTCGTGCGGCGCGCGCTGCCGCTGTGCCGCGCGCACACCGTGGAGTTCTTCACGCGCGGGCTCTGGCAGCGGCTCGTGGCGCCGCGCCCCGACGCCGTGCTCGAGGCGCTGCGCGCGGCCGGGCCGCTGGCGCGCCCCCTGGCGGCGGGCTCGGGCGGCGCGGCGGCTCCGTGCGGTGAGTGGGGCCGGGGCGCGGGGGGCGCGGCCGGGCTGGGAGCTCCACTGCCGGGGCTCGCGGGAGTGCCGCTCGTGAGGGGGCGTCTCCTGCCGTCAGTTTCATCCTGCTCGTTTGGAAACGAAACTCCAGAGTGTGAGATTCCTTCACTGTGATTGAGCCTTGAGGAACACAATTAAAATGAAAAAAAACCCAAATCAAACAAAACATACAAGAAACCTCCAGGAGTGGAAAGATGTAAAAGTTAAAAGAGTGTTGGAACCGGAGATGCGGAGGAGAGCTGGAAAAGGCTTGAACGGAGCTTTCCTGTGTGTCTGTAACAGCCCGTGTCTGGCACGGGAAGCAGCTGCTTTATTTCTGACGAGATCTATTTAAGAAGCACTTCATATTTTGAGTAATTTTCACGTAACTGCAGAGGAAGCCAGCTAGGCTGCTGTGTTGCTGAATGTGCTGCAGCCCAAGTAGGAGGGAAACGTAGCAGTAATGCTCCTTCAGGCAGGGCACGGCAATGAAGATGAAGCATCTGAAAGCTCTGGTATCTGGGGGGACTGAGCCCGAGCAGAGAGATCATTTTCAAATCCGAGGTGAAATCTCTGACAAAGCACTTAGCTGAGAAAAGTCAGTGCCGTGCCAAAGCATATGGAGTGTAGATATCTGTCACGTTGCGTTAGCTCTCAAATCCTACGGTAAATGGCACTCCAGGCAGGAAAGAGTGTGGAGTGTAAGAGAAGGCTCCACAGTAAGTAGTGTGTGCTTTTTTGGCATAGAAGACAAGCTAAGATAATGATTTGGACTCAGAAAGAGATTGAAGAACTGTGAATTGCTACATCACTAGCGACATTTCTCTGTTGGATCTGAAGACCTCTAAAATATTAACTGTGAGATTCATTTTTAAAAGGTTGAGTTGTTTGGGGAAAATCCCACAGAGTTTATTTATGTATGGAAAAGACACTGGATTATGAATTACCTTCAAGAGCCAGATGGAAACAAGACAGTTATCTGGTCAGCCAGCAAAAGTGTTGGGAAGCAGCAAGGACAGGCTAAATGTTCTTGACAGGTAATGTCAGAGTCAGAACTGATTCAGAGCAACAGGACTTAAAATTGAATGTAAATACAGGCTGGAGCAAAACTGATTACCAGATGCAAACATCATAAAGAAAACAGTAAAGGAAAATTACTCTGATCTAATCTGTTTCTATGGGAAAGTACATGGAATGATTCAAACATGGTAGCCTGTAGAGTAGCATGAGAATCAGGAAGGCAGAGTATTGTTTTGTAGAATTCAAAATCGGATTCAACATGCGTGTTCCAGAATCTGATGTAGAGATTACTGGAACAAAAAGACAATTTATGTCTAAAATTAAGCACGTCTTTTGAAGAGTATGAACCTTTCATTCTGTGACTAAAATATGACATTTCTGCTTTGGTTTCTGCTGGAATTGTTTCTGCTAATTACAATAAAAAATTAAGAATTGCCCCTTTTTTCTGACTTTCAAATTCTAGTGTGCTATTTAACAGAATGCACTGTAGTGGAGTGGGCATATGCTTGCTGATTTGTTGGCTCACACCTTACTAATTTTACTGCATGGTATCTGTCCATCCAATCCCATGATGAAAATACTTCAGAGTAGAATATGAGTTTTTTCAGTGAAGATACCTGCAAGCATCTACTTATATTTGCAAATTAATGCACTGCTAGCCTGTATTAAAATTAGGAGGGAGAGAGAGAAATGTAGTATCATAGCTCATTTGAGTGCATTAGTGCAACTCAATAACACTAGGGATCAGAAACCAACCATTAGAGATCTTGAAACCCAACATAAACAGAAATTACTCTTCCTTTTTCAAACTCGTTTCCTTTTAATGACCATGTGAAGGATGGAACCCTTGTTTTCACTGGTACCCTACAGAAAAATGTAAGATCCCTTTTTAGGTTCAGAAACTGGTTTGAATACATCAAAAAGCTGGCATTTGCCATATTGCATTTTGTTTATCATGTCATTGCTGTAAATTGGACACAGGCACAGACAAATCTGTGTTTAAGTATTTTCACATTTTACTGTAAATTACTTCCAACTTTGGGGCATGTATTTCTTTCCTCTCAAGATTTGTTTGCAAATGTATAGACTGACTGGTTTAAAGACATGCTAGATTTTCTCTTGTGAGCATCCAGAGTAGAAACATGTCCAAAAACCTAACGCTTTTAATATTCATAAATAATGCAAAGTTCACCAACTGCCATTCTGTAGCTTGAAATTAGGCTTCAGAAGCCTTAGTGCAGTTGGTTCCTGTTTTTTAGTTGTCAGGCTGGGACAACAACTTAAGTTAGGTGGGAGTGTTATTAGGGGTGATCTTATATGAGAGTCTGCTGGTTCTGTCATGTTCTCCCACCAGATAACCAAATTAAGGAGTGTTACAGAACATGGGCATTGCTGCATTGGATTTCAGTTAAGTGAGATTTGTAAGAACAGTGATTATATTTTATGTCAGCTGCTGAAAAAGTGAAAGCACATCTATTTTCTTATCTTTCTGTAATAAATCTTGCAGAAGAGACATTGTAAAGCAAAGTTGCCCCTTCTTCCTGAAAGCTTCAGTCTGTATTTCTCCTCTCTAATATCCTGTTACAATCTTACCCTTCATGAAGACTACACTAACTAAAATTTGTTCAGACAAGGAAGTTGTTTATGGAGAAACGTGGCTTTCTTTTTAGATTTTGTAGCTGAGAGGAGTAAGAAGTGCTGTGCGGACAACAAAACCATGTTAATTCTGGTCATAGCTTAGACAATATTTATGCTTTCTTAGATATAAAATTTGTTTGCTGTGCTTGTGCCTTTGTAGTGTCATATTGTGAAAATTAACATGGTTTGGGACTGTTTTCAGTGGGCTGTAATATATGCATGACCTTTCATTGTGGTCATGCAAGGAAATTAAGAGCATTAGAGCTGAGGTCAATCAAAACAGCTCAATCCATTGTCATGCCAGATTCAGGAAAACCACTCTGCCAGGTATATACTTCCTCAAAATCTACCTATGACACAAAAGACGAGCCAGGAGACTTTTTCCCAATTTTTGTAATGGTCTGATTGCTGGACTGGTTGCCTTTTATATATTGAAAATAAATACAAATATATAAAAATTATTAGCAAAACTACGTAGAATTCACAAATAGTTTTAGGTAAAATAGAGAGTAATTAGACAATTCAAAATAATCTCAGAATTAACACATTATTCATATTAATATGTTTCACTTAAAAATAGATGTACATTTTTGAAACTATTGGAATCCAACTTTGGCCCACACCTGGCTGGAAATAAAAAATTAATTTAATTCTCCCAGTATTCATCAGTTACAAAGCAGCTTGGGAAGTACGTGAATTGAGTGATTGTAAATTTCATATACTAAGCAGCTGCATTCCTTTAAAAAAATCTAGCGGCATATATTGGTGGGTTAGGCTGACTAGGACATGTTTAATGAGCAAGTCTGTAAACAGAAGAGAAGTGATAATGTTGACTGAATTAACTTGTCAATTATACAGAAGTAGGTCTGCTGAAACAACAGATTTTGTCACATTTACACTCGTTCAACTAAGAGCAAAATTTCACCTTGGTTCTGGAGGGGGAATGCAGCTGAAGAAAAATAATGAGTTTTCCCACTTAGGGAAGCAAGATAAATGGCCAGTTGTGTGTGATACTAAGTATTTATTGCCTGTAGTTCTCTGTCAGCAGTATTAGAGAGCTGTTAAGCACGGCTTACAAAAATCTTTTCCTTTTCTTTTATGTGCAGATGATGACATCTTTTCCAGTGCATTTTGTGAGAACTCTGAGAAGCTCGTCGATGTACATTTGTTTGCCCTGGCTGCTAAGTATTATTCTTTGTCCAACCTTGGAGTGTGCACCCCATTAGAAGATGTGCTTGAAGCACTGAAAGGAGACAGTGAAGGAGCAATGGGTATATTTACATTTGGATTTTAATGTTTACTTATTCACTATAGGACTATAAAAGAGTTTTGGTTTTGGTGGGTAGTTTGTTGTTTGAGGATTTTTTTCCTATATGATCCTCACTTCCATTTTCATTTGTTCTTGGATAGTTTCTTTATTGCCTTTGTTTATGAAATGGATTCTCTTGCTAAAATTTGAGCATTTGGTGTCTATAGACCCATCATGGGATTCGGTTTTGAAGGGGATGGAACAGAGAAGTGGGCACCTGGCTGTAGGAGATACTTTGTTAATTCTTTTTTGTCTTGTCCCCAAGTGGCAAGAATCATAGTTGCTACTCATAGTTGCTTTTCTTGGAAGCATCACCATAAAATATGGCAAATATATGATGTCTTAGGAAAAAAAATATATTAATTCTGGTTTTTTTGGGACTAACACCAATTATATGTGATAAAATAAAAGTAATTCCACTTTCTGTAGTTAAAGACATTGAATTAAAACACTTTTAAATTGGCACCAAGTTGGGCACTGGAATCTTACCCTAATTTTAATTTTTGAATCAGATAATAAACTGACATTTATCCTTACTAGGACTGCTGTCATTTCACTGCAAATGTGGAGTGAAATGTGGAGTCCTCAGCCTCCCTATATTTTGAAATTTCTCATTAGTTTTTAAGAGACAGACTGAGCAGCTCTCTGCCTTTGCCTTCTAGAGCCTTTTATCTCTGGGATGCATTAAAACTCCTGACATTTCTTATCCTAAGTGATAGCACCATTATACAAATGTTGTGCATCTCTCCCATTTTCTGCAGTGATCTCTTTCCAATTTTGCCATTTTTCATGGCTGGCTCCTCAGGTTGTTTTAGAAGTACTAGAATGTCATTGCTGAGGTACTCCTAATGATTTGTAGTGCACTCCTCTTACTTTCTGGCTTCTTTCCTTATGTCCTTAGTTCATCAGAAACCCATTTTCTTCCTTGACAACTGTGTGCTGCTTTTCTTTCCCACTAGCTTTTTAACTATTTTCATTTTTACTATATCTCATTCCCCATGTTCCTCTTAATTTTCTGTAATTCTCTAGTTCTACCTTCTTGTACTTGAGTTCATACCTGGATTAACTTTCTTAGCCAAAACTTTGAGGATTCTTTCATCTTCTTGTCATGCAGAATGGAGCATCAGGAATAAGTCAATTGCTGAATATTTTGATTTCTGTGTTGCAGGAGTGATGCTTGGTTGGGTAACTGGGGTCTGGATTCGTATTTTTGCAGTACTTCTGAGTTGTACTTCTTGGGAAAAATAAAATGTGTTCCAAATGTGTACAACAGAATTATAATTCAGAACCTTTGTGCTGAATTGGCAGTAAATACCAGTTAAATTAACTTAATTGAAGTTCCTGGTAATCGTTTGGCAGAGGCAAAATACCAGTTAAGGGATTCATAGTGTGCAAGTTGCCAAATGAAAGTTGAGATCTTTGAGGTCTTTTAGAAATTTTGAGCTAATTTCTGTATTTCAGAAGATATGTTTGTTCCCTTGCATCCTAAAGCTTGCAAGTTCAAAGATATGTAAGTCTGAGAAAACTGGCAACTTTATGATGGTGTTGTTTATATTCTGAAAAATATGCATCAGGATAATTCCATTTATGTTTCAGATGTTTTTAATATGTTTTTTTCTTTTAAGACAAACAGACTTTTGAGCTTATTCCCACAGTTTGCATGCTTATATAGTTCTCTAGCTCCTTTGCAATCTTAAAGTAGATCTATTGGTATCCTTCCTGGGAATAACTGGGAAGCATGAACATTTTAAGCATGTTGTGGACACAGCTACTCAGAGTGGAGTTCTGAGTCTGGAGGGTGTTCCCTTTGCTTCGTAACCACCCAGAAGTGAGGGATGCATTGAGAGTGCTTCACCTTTGCAGTGTGTTCATGGCCAAGGTAATAATAATGCCATGCAGTGAGTACTAATGAATCCATCTTTAAATTCCATGTGCTGGAATATCATTTTCCTCAGAAGGGTTTTTTTGAGTATATGGTTAGTCCAGGTTTCACTCTGGATCATGGAGTTAAATCACCTGAGTAAGCTTCTGTATAGATGGTGTGGACTATGGATTTATACATCTTTATCTGGTGTATCTGAATTTCCACATGTCTCTGGGGTATAAGACTCCTGCACTCTGTCACAGGAGATCTTAAAAACATCTGTGTTAGCCATATATAAAAACAGTCTCTCCTCAATTTGCTCAGCTTCACAACTAAAGATGTAGCTGTAAACAGCACTACAGAGTTAAAGCAGTTCTTCAAATGGAATACAGGTTCTCATGCTAGGGATTCCCAATGGAAATGAGCAGCATTTCATTACCAACTAAACTGGTAGCATAAAGCTTTCTGTTACTCTATCATATCCAAGCTGCTTCTGTAAAGTATTTGAAACCACACTATCTTTATTTCATCATAAAGGGAGATGGTTCTCTGAATTTCTGATGTTTTTTGAAATTAGTATTTGTTCTGCCTGAATCAGTTGTAGACATAATAAGGAAACACACATGTGTAATTATTTGTTTTAAGAAAGTAATTTTGTGATAGCAGAAAGAATTTACACAGTTTGAGTCAAACTAGTATTTTTTTAAAATTCAAATTTTCAGTTGTGCAGGCAATATAGAACAGTCCCCAGCTACATTTGTTTGCATTAGTTTGTAATATCTGCTTGTTTTTCAGAATAATGTAAAAATCTATCAGAATTTTGCATAAAAAGCAGGAAAAATAAAATTTATTTCAAAAACTATAATTTTCTCCAAAAGGTTTCATTTTCCCTCAGCTGAAATATAAACAGTGTGCTATCTTGCAGAAAGTGGGCAAAGAAGTCAAAAAGTGCTTAAGAAGCTTTCGTAGCTAAGGTGATAAATAAATTATATATGTAGATATAAACAAATTATGCCTTTTCTGTCTGGAACCTCAGCTTTTGTAAGTTAGGTAATTGTTCTGGATTTCTACTGTGTTTGAAATGCTTAATTTGGATTAAGTACTCTCTGACATAGTACTTCAGCTAGTATTACCCCATTCAGTCTTTGGAGTTCATAACAGAGAAAAGAGTAGAGGTGCAGTATGTGGTCATCGTCCAAAGTGACAGTGCTGCTTTGGAGAAAAAACAACTTTTATTTGTGTCAAGGAGGTAAATGTCTGTGTCTTCTCGTTCCAATTCTGCTTCTTTTTCTGATGAGCCTATCCAGACACAAATATGTTCAAACATAAACAAAAAGAGAGACCTTTTTTCTTTTTAAATTTTCTTTCCTGTCTGTTTTTCTTTAACCTGATATGCTTACAAATTGAGAGCTTTTTAGGATGCTGTATAGACCTTAACAATTTTAACGTTAAGGAAATTCTTCAATGAGATGACAAACACTTGTTTCTGCTATTTGTATTGTCTAAGTCTTTTAGTCTATTTTTCCTTTTGTCAGTTCAGAGAGTCTATATTAGATTTTAAGTATTGTCATAATAGTTTATTATAAAAACCCCAGATGTTTAAGAAATAGGCAGATCCCTTGGGGTTCGGGAAAAATCGAGAAAATGCTGGGTTTCTTATGAGCTCAGTTCAATTCCCCACTCTCTTTTAAAGAAGTAACACACTTGGCTCTGCTCCCAGCATGATCTGATCAAGAAATGAGCATGGTCTTTGCCTAATGATCAGTTTCTGGACAGATGAATACATGCTATGCATGAAGCAGAAAATGGGAAAGTATATTAATCTGCCTAGTCCTGTAGAAAAGTCCTGTTTTCTAGGAGCATGCTCATCAGTAATGATCTAGTTTCTTCTACCATCACTCAGAATTACCATCAATTTAACTAGATCCAAGTGTACTGCAGCATTGGACCCCTAAGAGAAACATGTGGTTTTTTCCCAGGGGAGTGACTTCTGAGCTCCTGCTTTGGCAGGGTGGCACAGAGGTTGGTGTTCTCCACAAGCTGTTAACCCATGATGGAGGTTTACTCCATCTCATTAACACATTCTCCAGCAACACTGAAATGAGTGATTTTCTGCCATAAAGGTGTAACAGTTCTATAACCAATCAGGGTAAATAAAGAAAAGGAAAATAAAGGGTAAATAAAGAAAAGGAAAGTTCATCTTCCCTTGAATTTTCCCAGGATTGCTCATAGGTTTTAGTAGAGGTATCTCCCTCTTGATACTGTCAGCAAATCTGCAGCATTAATAAGCTGTACAATGTGATTATTTATTGTCCCTGCCCTTATATTTCATTTATGGAAAGGTAAATGTGATAAATGAGACAAAAATAAATATTTGTCAATGAAAAGGAAGAAATAGTACAGTTTTATAGTTGTAGCCATTGTCTAATACCTGGTCAGGTATTAAATATGCTGTATCTTAAAAAACTGAGTATTATGGGAGGTTGAATGTTGCTAATTCATCCGTGGTTCAGAAGTTTACTCTTGTAATAATTTAGTGGGGTTTTAATTAAAAATTACTACCCTGAAAATATATAAACAGTGAAGTATATATTAGCTTTTTTTTTTCCTGATTGGTCACGAATCCTTATTATTACAGGTTATGTTAATGTGTATTTATTTTCCTAATCTGATACAGGTATCAAACCAGATGAGTTTATGAATAACAAGAAATCACATGAAGTGCAGGTGATGTCAGAGCTGGTAGACAGCATAGCAAATTATTGTGGAATAAAGCAGGTAAGAAAGCATTTCTTACTTTGTGTTACTAGGTACCTTCTGAGTTATTCTCCTTGTTGTGTGCAAATACATCACTTTGATATTCTGTCACTGCTGTTCTTACTTTTCCTGTGCATAATTGGAGCTAAAGAAGAGCTGTTGGGACCAAACTGAAGGACAATTTTGTTTACAAATGTATTGTTCCAAAGGAACTGCCTTTCAGTGACTCATAATCACTCATGAGTAATTTTAAGAAAGTTAAGATCATCCTGTTTGTGTTGAGCAGCTAAAAACTGTTCTGCTTTTTGGAGCAGTGCTGCCTTGTTTGTCAGTATTATATTGCTGGCAGTGTTGCACATGTGTCAGTAGGAGAGCTGCCTTGTGTCATGCACACAAGCGTGTCACACAGAGAGGAAGGCAGAATATCTTCAGAAATTTTGAAAGCTCCTCTTATTCTGATGCAAGATTCTGATCTCCTATTGTTAAATACTGTTTACCTTTATTCAACATGGATTGGGTTCTGTAAATTGGAAATCTAGTTATGATGTTTTAGTTTGAAGAGAGACAAAATTAGGCAGAGATTTAGGTAAGAGTGTGTATGAAATACATTTGGTAGAGCATGTATGAGGCCTGGACACCCAACACCATTATCACCAAGCAATTACTGCATGAGTTGGCTGTTTCATACATCAGATGCTAGGTTTGTCTTTGGGTGGTGAAGAATAGCAGGATTCCTTTCTCAAATTCGATTGTAACTTAAACCTTTTTTTATATACATGTAATTATTGCACAGTGCACTTGATAACTGTTTCAGTAAAACCTTGTAATGGTTTATTTGTGAAACTGTAGACAAAACACAAGCACCCCAGAAATACTTGACCTTTTTTTGTAGTATGTTTCATATTTTGTTAGACAAAGTGCACCAATACCATTTCCTCAGTTTACATACATATGCTTTTTTGTAAGTTTTTTCGGTGGTAAACCTTCTGTTAGATTCCATACCTTAGGCCTGTGTTGTGGTAAGGCTAAATTTTTCAGGTGAGCTGGGTTTGTTTATTCATTTTAATCTCTGTAATGCTGGTAACTGGCCAATGTAGCTTCATCCTTGCTTTAAACTTGAGGTGATGTGGGGCGCTCAACAGACATTTGATTCCTTTCTACATCTGAGCTGCACTTGCTTTCCATTCAAGGGGCTGTAACTGTAAATGGAGACTTATTTCCTCCAGACTAATATTCATTCCCACAAATCTTTGTGGAGAACCAACTATATTTGTTTAAAAGCAAAGGTTAATAAGGTACCTGCCCAGATTTTATGGTGAGGGTATTTTCTCTGAGTATTCTTTTTTGTAAGTAAATATGGATGAGTATAGTTTAAAATTAATGTACCTGCAGCATCCCAAGTTGCTGTTGCTCCCACCACAGGGAAAGCCCCAAAACTTGGATTCAGTTCTGAATTGCTGAAGCTGAACTTTGGTTAGGAGGTTATTTGGCTCAGTCTGAATTTAATTTAGATAAGTAAATGATGCTGTACTCTTGCTAGATTTGGGTCAGGCCTTTGTGGCGTCCTTGGAAACAGAGATCAGTCCTGACCATCTGTTTTGCAAGGAACAGCTGACAAAGACAAAGTTTTAGGCAGTGTTCTTACAACTGGGATTGTCAAGTAAATAGAGAGCTTTAATTAAGGCCAAACATTTCTGGGTGAGACACAATCAGTTTGTGAGCATCTGCGCTCGCTTACCGCGATGGGATGCGGGCTCTCCTGCAGCCCTTGAAGAGGCAGCCACAGTGACAAGAGTGGGTGCCCTAGGCAGGCTCTCCTGCAGCCCTTGAAGAGGCAGCCACAGTGACAAGAGTGGGTGCCCTAGGCAGGCTCTCCTGCAGCCCTTGAAGAGGCAGCCACAGTGACAAGAGTGGGTGCCCTAGGCAGGCTCTCCTGCAGCCCTTGAAGAGGCAGCCACAGTGACAAGAGTGGGTGCCCTCCACAGCCCCAAAGTGGGTGTGCTCTGGAGAGAACAGAAATACACCAGCAGCACACTTGTGAATGTCTTGTGTTCTCTCAGGAGCATGTTGTTTTACCTTGTTTTCCTTTTGTTCCAGGCAAATATTAGTTGTCAGGGCCTTTCATGTACTGAAAAAGCTGTAGGAGGGTATAGTTTGCTTACAGTGCCATAGTAAGTGGTCTCTGCATTTGCTGGAAGGTGGTGTTTCATATAGCATTTTCACTGAGATTTAAATAGTTCCTGTGAGATTCAGGAATGAAAGGAAAGCAAAAACCCTGTTCAGAAAGTAAAAAAGTAAAGCCATCTTAACTTAACCAAAGTTTTGATGTAAATGGTTACTAATAAAATCACAAACCAATTCTTACTAAGTATCTGTCATTATGCTGCAATTTCATCCAGGGATTAATACTTTTATCAGGTAGCTTGGAGTATCTCTATACATGGGATTATTTTCTGTTTACTTTTTAAAAAAATATAGCATTAAATGAAAAATATTATTGCAGTGTCTTACTAAATATGAAATGCTGACTGCTCTATAATAACTTTTTTCCATTTTAGTCATGCACTTTAATGATATTTATTTGTGCAAAGTTACAAATCTCTAATATATGAGAAGAGCTTTCCTGTTACTTTGGAAAATAAAAAAAAGAAAAGCCTCCTTCTTAGTCTTTAAAAAGCTACTCCTTTTGTTTTTGTTTTATTTCAACTTAAAAAAAAAAGTTGCAATTATAAATTTTTAGGAGTTTTTCCTTATTGATTTTTTTCTGTCCTTCTTGCAAAACAAAATATATTTAATATATTTAATATATTTAATTAGAAAATCTAGAGCCATGAAAAACAACATGTTTTACAACAGCACATGTTCTCAGGGTGTTTCTTTCAGATATTACAGATCACTGACAGCTTGAAAAATGCCCTCCATTTCACCTCCATACTCACGTTGTATAATGGGTGGTAGAGGATATTGCTCTCTGTTGATATTTTATAATGTACAATAGTAAATAGCAAACAAGAATAAAAGCAAAAATTTTATTACCACTATAATAATTTCTAGGTTTATGATTTTAATTTAAGCATTAAAGCAAAATAACTAAAGGGCTTTTTTTTTTCCAGTAGTTTGCTGACCCTTTTAAGCACTGTTCCTGTCATATAAGTGTAACTTTTTTTTTTTAAAGAAGTTCTTGATTAAACTCTGAAAAGAAGCCAGTGTTGACTCCTCTTTGCCTAAGTGCACATTTGGTTTATTTAACGTATTGGTCACAGTTTTCCTTGGAAATTGCAGCATGTGCAGCAAGACTTGGAGTGTATAATGTAAGGATGATATAATTCTCCATTCAGCATCCATTACATTTGTTATTTGGTGCTGGGAAATGTTGGAATGCTTGATTGTGCCAGAAACTGTGTTTAAACATAGGACCCAACTCACTGTGGACAAGACCTTTGGAGTTTATTATATCATGGAAATTTCATTTTAAAGGTTCATGCTTGACAGATATGCTATGGATTGCTTATTACCTTTCCCTATGTAATCAAAAGAAGGTAAAGCAGGGAATAATTTAATTCAGTTTATTTGTTTAGCCCAAGATCATTGCTTGCTATTTTTAGTCAGCTTTTCCTTTTGTTTCTAAATCCCAGTGCTAATTTAACAATGTATTGCTAATTTCTGTTTACTTGAGAAACTTTCCCCAAGCTGCAGCTGGTTTCTCCAGCCACTAGGGGTCACACTTAGGAATTATTCACTACCCCTCTCCTGGGTCCAAAAGCTGCTTTTTCTGAAAAAATTCAGAACTTAAAGTTTAGGTGTGTATATTCTACATAATTGTAATGCCTATTAAATAAAAGAGTGGGTAAAATTATTCCTTCAGTACTTCTCTTTCATTTCAAATGACAGAAACACAGAATGGGTCAGGTTGCAAGGGACCACAGTGGATCACCTGGTCCAACTTCCCTGTTCAATTAGGATCATCCTAGAGAACCTGGCACAGGACAGTGTCCAGATTATTCCTTTATAGCTTAATATTCCAGTGCTCAGTCACCTGCACAGTAAAGAAATTCTTCCTCATATTCAGGTGGAACTTCCTGTTTGCACCCGTTGCCTCGTGTCCTATTGCTTGACACCACCAAGAAGAGCCTGGAAACATCCTCTTACATGCTCCCTTCACATACTTATACTCTCAGTTGTCTCCTTTCAAGACTGAACAGGCCCAGCTCCCTCAGCCTTTCCTCATGAAAAAGGTGCTCCAGTCCCTTCATGATCCTTGTTGCCCACTGCTTGACATGCTCGAGGAGCTCCAGGTCTCTCCTGTGCTGAGGTTCCCAGAGCCGGGCACAGTGCTCCTGGTGTGGCCTCACTGGGGCTCAGTAGAGCAGAATATTGGTGATGAATTGACAAATAAATGACATTTTAAAAAGTATGCCTAGGTTATATAAATTTCATTTCATTTAATTCATTCCTGTATAGATTTATTTTAAAAAAATTTATGGTTGCAGCTTGTCTAGATTGCAAATATTCATCAGTATCACATAATAACTACCCATGAGAATGCCATGTGCTACTTGAATAAACAATTTTTACCTATTAGTATTCTCCACTGTTTTGCATAGTCCGTTTGACTTTGGCTCAAAATTGTTCTTTTTAATTCCATGGATGTCCAAATCTTTTTTATTATGATAATGAATAAATCTTTATCTCTCATTGAGTAAGAATATTGCTGTGTTGAATATTTTTACCTGTTAAAAGACTTCACAGTTGAGTTTAAGATGCATCAATGTAGTGTATGCTGCAATTTGGTTTTATCAGTCTAAGCTTTCTTGTGAACATGTGACAGACCAAGAACAAAACATAAATGTTCTTGAATCAAACACTTCCAGGAAGTTCTACAAATAAGTCATTATATCTAGTCAATATTATTTTTGGTAGATAACTTGACAGAAGTGAACATTATAATTTTCTTTCCTTAGAGAAGTGTCACTCTGCCAATTCTTATAAAATATTGTGTTATCTATTTATTACATATTAAAGTATACATTATATAAAGCTGTGATTATGTACTGAAAGGTCTCAGGTTACTCCTGGTTTTGCTAACACTTTGTAAGGCTATTTCCTTCCTGAGTTACATCAGTCACTGAACTAGCACATGGTATCAGCTATGACACAAATTAAACTGGTACCTATCACTCCATCCTCCAGAATGGGCAGTGGAAAGTGCATGTGGATTATGAGCCCCTTTGTTTATTAGAAAAGCATCCTCATGTTAAACAAAGCTGTATGGATTGTTTTCATGGAATGGGAAAGCAGAATAAACAAGCATTCTGACATAAAAGAGTATCAATATCACCCATCTTTAGGTCAGATCTGAAGGGATTAAATTAAGCACCGAAACTAAAGATGCTTTTTGCTGTACACCCACTGGTTGTAGGGTCCTCAGTGTGAGAACTAGGTGCCTAAAGCTGAATACTGAGAACTGTTTATTTGCTAACTCTTTAGCAAATGAAGTTTAGCAAGGGCAGGTGGAATTGTTGGTGGTTCATGGTTATTTTTTTTGGCAGAAGAAAGGTCTGTGTCAAATAATGTACTGAAAGCCTTTACAAGAACCAGGGCATGTGAATTGCATAAACCTTGCAGTGTCTATTTTCTGGAACACATCAGTTAAGACTTAATTCTGTGTTTTAAAGTCAGAAGGTGGACCAACAAAGCTAAAGAACTAAGTGCATTGAGAAGTATGATGCTAATAAAGTAACTATTCAATCCATGCTTAAATTTTTAGGGAATAGTTTTGCACCTAAAGTGTGCCTTCTTGCTCACTAATATAGCAATTTTCTTTTCTTTTATTTTCTCCATTATCTAGGTGATTGATATAGGTTCTGGGAAAGGCTACCTGAGTTCGTTTTTGTCCATGCAATATAACTTAAAGGTTTATGGCATTGACTCCTCAAGCTCCAACACAAATGGTGCTCATGAAAGAAATAGAAAATTGAAGAAGCACTGGAGAGCATATCAAAGTCGAGGAAAAGAAACCCTCAAAAGACAGAGTTTGGAAATGGGAAATGACAGGCCAGTGGAAAATGAAATTAATTGTAAAACAATCAATGAAGAGCTCTTGAATAATGCCAATAGTCTTCAAAATCAGGACCAAGTGATTATCCAAGATTTAGTTCCTTCTTGTGGTTTCACAGAAATGGCTACACTCAAAACCAGCACAGAAACTGAAGCTGATTTTGTGACTGGGACACAATCTCATGAGACCAAACTTTCTGAAGAGGTTCTTGATATTCTAAATGCTCTTCCTGTTGATGCTGTAGAAGATTTTTCTTCATCTCATTGTAACTGTGGGGAACCTTGTGAAGAGGAAAAAGTACAAAGAAAAATGACATCTCTCAAGACTAAAGCAGGAAAGTCAAGTGAATCGAACCTGTATTTTCCATTGACCTCTTGCATCACTGCAGAAACAGAACTCAATGACATCATAACAGATCTGGAGGTTATTTTATTCTAAATATTTACTATATTTAGATTGCCTGTTGTCTTTATATTGTCATTTTAATATGTACATGTTTGCTGAGTGTACATAGAGTACTATCTTTGGTGTAAATGAATATTCTGCCCCAATAATGGTTTTTAACCAGGTAGCAGAAATATGTCTGCTACCATATAAATATTGTATCTATATTTTGATATATGTGTTGGGATTTTTTTTGAATCAGTCTTTAGAATCTATGAGGTAGATAATAATCATCTGTCAAAGTTAGCAGCATATTCAGTTATTTTACAACTGTCATTATAGATAAAATCAAATTATTGTGAATTTTTTATTATTATTTACCAGGTAGATGCATATATTAAGCATTGGAGTTTCAATTTTCCTGAAAGTTCTTACTTTTTCAAGTTACATATTTTTATACCTTCATTCACACTGGGAAGGCATAGGAGAATTTATTGTGTATAGTACTCAAGATGAAGATTTTGTAAAAAATGATTTTATTTTGACTTTACAGAATTACTTTAATTTCATTTAGTAATTTACTCGCTGGCAGGGTTTGTGTCTACACAAACAAGCCCAAGTTCAGCTGCCAGTGGCACAAGTCTAGAAATCTGAGGTTGTATGTTTAGTTTTTATGCCTGGACTAACATACATTGATTGAGTAGATGCATTCAGTCTTTTATTGAATGATAAAAACTTCCCTGTGTTCACTGGTAACCAGACTATTTTATTCCAGGGTGTAATAATCTCTGATTCAAGAGCATGGGTTTGTGCTGATGGCCCTATAACTTGAGCTATAAATACAGCTGAGTATCTGAGAACATGTGGAGCAAGCTCATGTCAGTCTGCAAAAGACACCCTGTGCAGCAGGGTTTGTTGATGAAGCATATGCCTATACATTTGCACAGCTGGATTTTGTATCCTCTTAGTGTCTAATTTGTACAATGTTAAAAGTGGAAGAAATCCTAAATCACTGCCTTTCTTGATATTAAAAAATACTGTCAGGGAACATGAAAGAGGAAAGCAGAAGTTTTACTGTTTCAGACATGAATGCACTATGTAATACAGGTGGGTGAGATAATCAGATAAAATCAGAATGATTATAGGTATCTCAATTGAGTTACCCTGGCCTGATTTCTTGTTGATAACCTGGAAAAGTGAAGGCTTTGGGGAGACTTTTTAGCACCTTCTAGTACCTAAATGGAACCTTACAAGAAGGCTGGAGAGATAATTTTTGAGGGCATGTCATGATATAACGAGCCTTAAGATGAAGGAGGGTAGATTGAGATTAGGTAGATACTAAAAGGGAATTATTTACTGTAAGGGTGATGAGACACTGGAAAAAATTGCCTAAAGAAGTTGTGGATGCCACTAGAAGTGTTGAAGGCCAGGTTGGATGAGGTTTTGAGCAACGTGGTCTAGTAGGGCAGGGGGATTGAAACTAGGTGATCTCTAAGGTCCTTTCCAACCCTAATGACTTTTTGATTCTATGGGTAATAAATATGTCTGGAATTCAAAGCAACACTGTGTTTCCATGTGGATTCCAACTAATAATGGCAGAAGCTTGTTATGAATGGTGAGAAGAGAGAGAATTTTCATGGAGAAATGGAGGCAAAAGCAAAGTTGCAGAAAAAAGGAAAGAAGGAAATAGAATGGGCAGAAGAGCTGAGCATCAGAAGCTGAAGTTCTTCTTTGTGCTGTGAAGGAGAATGCCCATTTGTTGTTGAATAGTAGTGGGCATACTGTGAAACTGTCAGTACTGCTGTTTGGGAAATAACAAAGCTGCTCTTCACCTTATACCTGTATTCAGGAAGTTGGTTTGATTTCAACAAGTTAAACTAGCAGAAATGCCTTAGATAGGTCCAGCCAGATTTACAAAAGGAATCTTTACTAAGAAAAGTAGCAGTGGTACTAATAACAAGAACAGGAAACCTAGGAAAGACTAGAGAAAATGTCTGTGCCCAGTGAACATGTAGATATTCCCTTCCCTGCAGCTATGTTACTCATAGTCTTGAACTTCTGCATCACAGCCAGTTCTCACCATATTTTCTTAGCACTGAAGAGCTTTGATTAGCACTGAAAAATTCTAGAGCAGAACAGCAGGAGGCCTCATGGAGTTGGGTATTTCTACCTTGCAGCTCACTATTTGCACCATGGTTGGGTTTTGGAGTTTGTTTTTATTGGTGCTCTTTCAGTTGATGAAGGTGATGATTTATTGTTGCCTTTTTTTTTTTTTCTTTTTCTTCTTAGGACTGTATGATGGTGGGTCTACATACATGTGGAGATCTTGCTGCAAATACACTACGAATTTTTACTGCCAAGCCTGAAATCAAAGCTGTTTGCAGTGTGGGCTGCTGCTACCATCTGCTGTCAGAACAGTTTGAAAACCCAGAAGGTAATTCTTCTGAGCTTAACTTGTGGCTGCCAGTTTGCATGTTAAGAGTATTATACCTTTTAATAATTTGTTTGTTCCTTTCCAGTGGCTTATTTAGTACTGGTTTTATTTACTTTATGAGGGCCATTTACTCCCAGATGCATTGTTGTTTTTCTGTTATGCCAATATTCCTAATATTTTAACTGAGATTAGGGACATAAGTGCATAATGTTTTTATATGGTCATGACTACAGCTGGTTTTATTCCATTAATTCACTTTTAAATGTATAGACTCTTTTAGTCCAGTAAGTTTCCATCCTTTTGAAATATTTTGTACCAGATTTTGTCCTCAGCTGTCTGCATGCAACATCCAATTATGTTAAGTTGTACATATACAACAATGAGCAGAATTAAGATTTTGTAATGTAAGGTAATACTCAGAAAAACAGTCATCTGAGTGCTATGCCAGCATGAAACAGTACATATATAACAGTTTTTCGTGGGAAGATAACATGAAAGTTCTTGTGGATTCTGAATATAGGCAAATTTTCCTACAAATGGGAAGGAGGGGGTTTCATTACCATTTTTGAGAGAAAGTTGGTATTTTTGCTTAAATTTTTTTATAATGAAAAATATTTAAGGAACTGGCTTTCTTGAGACAAGTGGTACATAGGTGATCTGTCTAAATGACCATCTGCTGACATGCTACAACCTGATCATCATATGAGTAAATCTGAGAAAGGGCTGCCTTGGCAAGGTTTACTTCAGCTCTTTCAGGGAACCTCACAGTCACAAAGGCAAGTGGGACTCAGGTATTGCTCTTTAAGAGTTAGCTGCTTAAGCAGTTATGGCACAGCTCCACACTGACCATGACACATGCTAGGTCTTTCTTGCTTTACTAATATTTTCATGTTGTTTTTAATTAACTCTGCAACTCTTTTAAGAGTTTTTTCAGTGTATTAGTCTTAGTAATACTTCAAAATACTTCAGTTCACTCCAAAAGCAAAGGAAAAGAAAATACAATTGAAGTTTCTGTGCTACAGAAATGCAGTTAGAGAAAAAATATACAATTACTTTTACATCAGAGTTTTAAGAAATTAAAAACTTTTCAGGTACTTCTCATTAAGTCTGAGTGTCTGAAACATTTGGTTGTTTTTTATTATTGCAAAGAGGACATGGTTAGCTATATAGGATTACTTTTTGCAGACCAGTGCATAAACTCAGACACCCCCCAAAGGATCAGGCATGATAACCTTTTCAAAGTTCAAACAAACAGATACATGTGCATGGTTAGAAGAGATACTGCAGTTTCATAGCAGTGTGAAAATGAAGTCAAATGGCATGTTGGATTGCTTTTACTCTGCTTGAAGGACAAAATTATTCTCAAAGGAGAACATTTGGACTGAACAAAAGGAAATTACAGTATACTTTTCTTTAGAAAGAAAATATATATTGTCCTAGTAATGCTCAAAAGAAAATATATATATATATATTTTTACTATTACTATGAGAGTGAGTATTCTAAAATGTAAAATGCTGTTGCATTCCCCTACTAAGTCATCTACCATATGACTTGTTCTTAAGTGTGCAGTGGAGGGCTAAGAGAACAAGGACTGGCAATATCTACGAGTTAAGATTTCTTCAGATGGAAAATGGGAAAGAACTCAGACTGTATCTTGTGTCTGCATTTCCTGTGCATGGACTTCAAATGGACAAAGCATTCTGGAGGAAGCTAGGGGACTCTGTCGCTTATCAGATGGTATTGGTCCAACAATTCAAGCAGTAAACAAACTCCTCTTGCAGCTGTCAGAAGAAAGTGGATTTAAATACTGCTTCCACAATGGATCAAATCATAGCATTTAAGTGGCAAGTAACTTCTGAAGGTCATCTGGACCAGATCCTGGTACAAAGCAGGGCCAACTTAGATAATTTCAGTCAGGGTCATGTTTTGAATATCTCCAAGAACAGTAGCCCATTTCAGTGTTTGCCCTCAACATGAATTTCTTTCCTTCATATCCATTCAGAGTTTGCAGCTATATATTGTCTTTTTTATTTTGCACTGCCAAGAATAGTCCTGCTTGATCCTTTTTGCTGTCTTTCCTTTAGGAAAACAGCAGTTAGATCCCTTCTTGACCTTCTCTGCAGCTGTTTAGTGCTTTTGTCACCAAAATATTCATTTCAGTCATTATGGTGGGCTGAAGAGCCCAAAGAAGCACTCCAGATACTCTCACAAGTGCTAAAAATAGAGAATAATCACATGCCTTAATCTGCAGGCTTCACTGTCAAGCTTCAGATTACTATCGATTTTCTACCTATTTTGGAATGCTCTGTCTGATTCATATCTTTCCATTTTGTCTATAAAGATACTAAGGAAACTTTGCTGAAAGACTTCATAAAATCAAGATAAACTGTGACTCTGCTGTCTCCTAGTTCATGGAGCCAGTCACTGCCTCAGAGAAGGCAGTAGTTTGTCAGTGCCTGATGAATTCCTGCCAGTTAGTGTCAAACTTCTTCTTACTCTTCATGGGCCTGGGCACGGTTTCTAGGAAAAGTGCTTTATAAACTTGTTGAGAGTATCTGAGCTTATTCAGGTGAAGATGAGTATGGTTTTCACTTGTTTCCTGTAATCAGAATGGTTTTTATTTTCTTGAGGTGTGAACCCTTAAAGTCAAGGCTATGGCAAGTCCTCCTCAAAGCTCTTTCCCCCAAAGTAGCACATTTTCCTTTTTTGCTGTTTCTTTAATGGAAACTCAGAGGGCTGAAGCAGAGGAGCCAGCTCACAGAGGAGCTGCAATGGACTTCTGCTTGCCATCAATTGGTATGGCTGGACAGTATGTTCTTTGGCACTTAAGATTTAATATCAAGATCAGTCTTGTTTGAGACCAGTGAAAAATTACTTTTTCAGTTCATAGTAACTGGTATTCATAGGAATAAAATTTACCTGTTATGATGCCTAACATAGTGTTTATAAGTCTGAGGTGTTGAGTTGACAAAACATCAACGAAATGTTACTATGGTGTTTTTGCTGGGTTACTGAATTACCTTGGCTATCGCAAGTTTGGGATTTTTTTTGTTTTGTTTGTTTCTGAGATGACTTCAGGGAATAATGTAATGCATTATTCTCACATACTCTAAAAATAGTACAGATATTGCAAGATTGGCTGATTCAGTTTGGTGTTGGACCTGCCGTGAATACTTTGTGAGCATTTCTGATGAAAGTAGGTGCTAGCAGTCACAAATCAGTATACAGTGTCCTTCTCTGTGTCTCTAAATAAGCTGAATTCATCTGGAAATTTTTGTAATGGGACCACATTTCCAATTATGCTGGGAATAATTTTGAACTGTTAAGATATGAAAGCCTTTACTTTGATTTATTAGCGGCTAAAACAACCAAGAGGTGCTGTGTAACATCAAATTTCAACTCAATTTGAAAAAGTTGAAGCCAATGTCTTTTAACACCTGTCCTTAAATTTCACTGCTATTATAAGCAGTATGAAATTCTAAGTTTCAGTTAATAAGGAATAATATGACAGCTCTTGGAAAATTCTAAGTAGTTTTACTTAGGCTCTCTCTAAGGAGAATTGTCTGTTTATATAGAGATTCTTGTATGGATAAAATATACGTAGCCATTAGTGTAATTGATTCCTTTGGGGGTTTTCTTCTCTGTTATTGCATTGGGTAGTCAATTACATCAGAGTAGAAAGGATTGTACTATTTATCAGAGACATTTTACATAAACCTATTTACATAGTGAGCCATTATGTCAGGTTTTCTGGGAAAAAAATCAGTTTGGTAATGATTTTTAGGTTAAAACAAACTCTGTGTCTCTGTTCAGGAGATATTCTTAGGATTTCTGGGAGCTGTTTTATATTACATTCAACTAACATATTTTTGGGGCAATGTACCATCTGGTCTATGATTATCCCTAAACAAAGAAGTGAAAATTTAACATATTTTTTTAAATATTTTACTTTCCTTGAAAAGGAATTTGGTTTTCTGTGTTCTGATTCTCTTCTTTCCATCCTCCATACCACCAAACACATCAATACCAATTTAGAAACCAGTGAAATTCTTCAGTATTATATCCTGTTTTAAAGAAAAAAACTCATGAATGTTGCTTTTGCTCTGGAGCTACTGTTAAGACCCACCACAGAGATGGGGTAACTGAGATTCTTTTGAATATATCCCTTCTGATATACATTATAAAAGCATGAAAATATCACTGAAGAAAATATATTAGGAAGAGAAAGAAATTATTACAGTAGCTAGCAGAGAGGAAAGTTATCATCACCCATTATTTTTGCACTTCACGAGCACTTTGCACTTCAGATGTCCATTGGTTGAAGCAATGGTCACAGTTTTGATCCATCAGGGGTTGGGAAAGCCATGAAACAAACACTTCAAGGGTTAATATAGGCTCAGGTTCAGGTGGAAATGCCCGGGTACCTCCCCTGTAGGGGGAAGTTGTAACGCTTTGGATCATGCACTGTCCTCAGCACACTGTGGTCACAGCGCTGAGCTTGACAGAGTTCAAGGAGTGTTTGGGCAATGCTCTCAGGCACACGGTGTGATCCTTGGGGATGGTGCTGTGCAGTGCTAAGAGGTGATCTTGATGATCCTTTGGGTCCCTTCCAACTCAGCATATTCTTTGATTCTGCAATTAGAAATAAGAGGTCGGTGAAGTTGCGTAGATACTTTCAGTGATAGCTATCTGATAGAAGCTCTTTGAGGCTGGCTAAGGTATGACAAAACATAAACTCCAGATTGTGTAAGGATTTCCAAAGTCAAGTCACAGATGGGTAGAGGAGTTCTAAAGCCCTCCAGGAAGCTGTGGAAAGTAGCTTCTTAATAAGGCACTCTGAAAGAAGTCAGCAAAGCTTTTGCAGAATAAACTTTGACTATTAAAAGCTATTGAACATAATTAAGGGAACCAAAAGGGTTGCAAAGGGTAGTCAAAATTCACATACAGAATTTTATCAGACTTGTGAGACATGGGAAAGCCTTGAGTAAGGCGGATTCAGAGAACAAATACTATGAATTTTCTAAAGGATTACTTACACAAACACAATGGTTTGGTATCACTCTGTTCCACTCAAATATAAAAGATTACTCACTGTTTCAGGGTATTAGAGTACAGATGATTTATGTGTAGCCTAGGTATATTTTCAAAGATATTCCACAGCCAATGTCTTAAAATAGCTACCACTGATACCATGGCAACAAAGGAAAACACTTCCAAGCAACAGATCAAAAGTTTAATTTCCTTCCCAAGGCATCTTTAGATATTGCTGCATAGGGAACCTTTCCATGTATTTGTGACACAGCTAACTAGTCACTAAACCCCAGATGTTTTCTATAAAAATTGATTCTAAAAAAAATATGAAACTTGAAAAAATACTAACAAGGTAAGCTTTACAGATGTTAAATGAAAGTATTACCTATTGAAGTTATTATGGCATTTTTCATTAATTAATGTAGCAAGAATATATTAAAACCTGAAACCATCTTACATTTGTATTTTTCTCAGTGTGTACAAAGTACGAGGTTAGAATTGAGAATGCCAAAGTTTTAATGCACATAATTAAAACGTACTCTAGGTTTGGGTGTTGGAAATTATTTTGGTGACAGCTGATTCTGTTTCCTAGAATTAGAGAGCATTTTGCTTCCCCACTGCCCTCTGCTTCCCCCAACAAAATCTTGCTTAGTCAGGGGACTTCTTTTGAAAAATACAAATTCAAGGAACAGTGAATTACATGGCCAAGGAAGATTTAGTCTTTTTCATGAAGGAAAAAGGCAGTTTAGTAGTTATCTGGTTTTTTTGCAATAACAGAAGTAGACTGAAAATCTACCATGTTGTGGGTGATAAAGGCTATGGAGGACCTGAAAAAGGTTATTTTAGTGGTTTGGTACTACTTTGATGAAGTTTGCCATAGTAGAGTGTATGTGGAAAAAAAAGTAGAGTGTATGTGGAAAAAAAAATGAGGAGGGTAATAAAGATTAATTTCCACTGAAAAATCTCAGAAGAAAAAATGCCATTTCAATCCATTGAATTACATAATTAGCCAAAAGCAACCATTCCAATTCAGAGAATCCAACAAAGCTTACAGCTGCAGGGACACCAGGGCTGGACAAGGCACAACAAGGGGAACACGGCGCTGCACCAACATTTCTGCCTCCACACCTTTCTGATCTGGCTCATCCCATGGAACTTAAGTCAGGCTTATTTTTCCCAGTAACGTTAAAGCTTGTTGGTCTTCTTGTTTTATAATGACTATATTTTACTGTAAAGCTTTGTGAAGTTAAATTTGAATATTAGCACACTAAAAATTGTAGTATTATTCTTAGAGAGGAAATTGATGGATGGCCTAATATTAAAGGTATTGGAGAAGCTCTTCCCATTCTCTCGAACTTCCTTGTCATCATTTGTGCACATACAGAGTTGGCAAATGTGAAAAGGATTTTACCTTTATCTTACTTATATTGCCTTATATTTTTTTAATAAATACCATATCAATAAAAAATATGCTGATGTTTTGCTGCGATATTTGCAGCATTTTAATAAATGTGTGATTCAGTCTTTTTTAGAGGTTAGGTTAAAGTCCTTGCTATTTAACTAATATCTTCTAATAATAAACACCAGCATAGCTTCAGTTCAACTCATCAAATGATTACCTAAAATCTCCCACTCTGTTAACTGTTCACAGAGGGAATTCTGTCTGATTGGCTACTCTGTACTGAATTATAACGTGGTTGCTTCACGCATTGTTGGGCACTTGAGCTGTTTCCTGTGAAATGTTCCATGGAATGCCTAAACATACTTAAAATGTTTTTTGAATATTCTATGAGATTTATACAGGTTAGAACAGCTGTTGTGTTGTTAGATAGAAGCACAATATAGTGACCTATATAATATTAAGTATATCTGAAACAGTTGCAGGCATTAAAAAAGTTGGTTTTTTTTTAAATGTAGCTTGAGAGCAGACTGGATGTGAAAAAAATAAATAGAACTTAAAGCAATATTGTAGATGTGTGGTCACCTTGTGATATATATGAAAAATTTCTTTCTAACTTGAAGCATTAGTTTCCCTCTCTTTTTTTTCTACTTGACAGTTTCAATAATTTAAATGAAGATGATACTTTGACTGATAATCTTTTGTAAAGATTATCTGAATTATGCATGAATACAGTGCACTGAAATTGAGATTGTAGCTGACAGGGTAGTAACTTTAACTTGAATGAATGATTCGTTTGCCTGGAGGACAGGGTATAAATTGGAAGAGATTTGCTTGAAAAGATCAAGGATTTAATCTTTCTAACTCAGTTTGCAAATTTTTATTTTTAAATATTTTAACAATGATATTAGAAAGACATATTAGTGAGAATCATACAATAGGAACCATGTCAGTCATTGTTTTCTTGCACTCAGTAAGTTTTTACTGCCCTCCCTGCAGCAGAAATATCCATGTATTCCATTTACTCCATAATTAGACTTGAAGTTAATTAATATTTTAGAGCTTGTCATGAGGCACTTACAAATTCTTAGTACATTTCTAGTGCTGAAACCACTTGCAATCTGTTTGGTCAAATTTCATCTTTATTTCTAAAAAGTCTTCATTCTCCTTCTGCTAATCATGCTAATAATTAAAATCCTGTTCTTAAATCACGGTTCCCAAACCAGTATTCAGCCCCTAAGAACCTCTGGTGTTCCTCAGGGTTAAAAGGGGAGCAAAGTGTGAGGTTGCCTGCAGAGGTTTCTTGCCTGCTTGCCGTAACTCTCTAGTGGTCAGCTGAGGCTGGGCACCTCTGCCAGAATGCCAAAGGCTTTCCCTCCCTCCCATGAGTTGTGAGGAGGGTCTTTTATAGTTGGGTTGTTTGGTTTTTTTTTTTTTTTTGTCTTTGCTTAATTTTTATGGAGTGAATTCTACTTATATGTATATATCTCCAACTTTTGGTAAATTTTCTGCTGTCCCCTCTTTTTAACCCCATTGCATGATTTATTCTGAAATATGCCCCAGTCCCCTTCCTGTGCTAAAAAGCCAGGATCTTGGCCAATTTGTGGGGCTTTTTTTTTAAGAAAGCAGTAAATCTAATTCACTGTTCTAAAAATCAGCTGACAATGTGTTAATGAAAACTATAAACATTTAGAGTTTGTGTACATTTAGATGTGACTATTAAGAACATCTATAAAGTAATCTCTGTACCAGTTTCCCCACATTTGCATTAGTGTTTAACATGAATAATTGTCTTGTTATTCAAAATACAAATGATACTGAAACTGAGCACAGATTGTGATCCAAATGCTTCTTGGTGTTTTTAAGGAACGGCAAGAGCCTTTGCAGCTGCTCTTTTCTGGAAAACAAACATTCTGCCTTACAGCAGAATGTTGTTTCAGAACTAGAATAAACAAATACATATTGTTCTGTGTGATGTTTGAAAGATATTTGGGATAGAATAAGACAATGAGAAGTGGTACTGAAGCCCTGCTGCATGGAATGACTGTTTGGCCTACATCTTGTCACAATTCATGGCGTGGTGTTGGTTGCCATAAGTATTTGCAAACTTATCTCTTGTCCCTTTGACTGTTTTTTCCGTGGATTTTTGTAAAGGGCACTCACTTAAAATTGTTTTGGAAAATGTGAAATTATCAGAAATTCAGCATAAACCAAAAACATCTGTTACAGGGAAAACATGTTTTTTATATCACCACCACAAGTTTTGGTACTGGATGAGAGCAGTTAAGTGTTTCTACTACATTACCTACTGCTCATCTTGCTCAATCCATTGTGTATTCTGTAAGAGGAAAAGCTGTGCCTTTTTTTCCCTCCATATTGCAGAATGCCACGACCAAGTCTGGGGATTTCCCATGTGTCAGTACTTGAAGGACAAAGGCTGGTGCTGTGGTCGCAATGCTAGGATGTCAGCATGCTTGGTATGATTCCCCTTCCTTTCTTTTTCTACTGAGAGCTTTGTCCAGATGTTACAGGATTCATTGTTTTTGGCTTCTGATCCCGAAGCCATGACTTTAATCCAAGAATCTACAGGATAACATCATTAATGTTGTAAGCGTGATGAATTATAGCTGAAAAAAATAGTATTGACCTTCCAGCTTTATATATTTTATACTTGCTGGAGGCATGAAAAAATGAGTATTGATAGAAATATATTTTAAGAGTGGACAGAAAGGCCAAAACTTTGCGGAAACCTAAACAAGGTAACCCCTCAGGACAATAGTTCTTGGCCAAGGTCTTAGGGAGAAACAAGGTAATTGTAGAAGGATTGCAATCAGTAACTCCCTCAATGCCTTCATGATTCATAGTATTGAATGTTCTAGCTGTTCAAAGCCTGAACAACCCTGCCTAATCTAAAAACTAGAGGAGCTTTAAAAATCCATGTAGCTTAAGAGTCTGGAAACTTCTTTTTAACACTGCACCAAGAGATGAAGTACTTTTAAAGACTTAGCCTCATCAAGATAGGATGAGGAGCTGTTGTCTAATTTGAAAAAACAGATAGGTACTGAAAATTTTGACCACTGTTTCAGTAAGAAGACCATTGTTCTTCCCTCTATTAATTTTTAATTTATGGTATCCAGATAAATCACATCAGGTTTTGGCTAGGCTATGCTGCTAGCTCTGTACCTCCATTACAGAGAAGAGTATAGACTAAAGACTCAGTGTGGACTAATGTATTGAGGTTATGTAAACTTGAACTACCATGATAATTAAATGCTGTCAGGAGAAAATATAGGAGGACAGTTGTTTAGGATCCATAAGGCTTTAATGTGTTACCCTTGGCAAAGTAAAGGAAAAGAATTGTTAATTTTAGAGATGTAGCTGTAAAACTCAGCAGAAGTGCTTTCTAAAGGGATTTGCCTTTTCTCTTTTTCTTGTCAGTGTCATACAATACCAGTCCTTCCTCAGCTGATGCATTACCCATTTCCTATTCCATTTCTTTTGGAAAGAAAAAGGTTGGGCTGTTTTTCAGCCGTGGTAGGAAGATAAATTTTAAGAGCAAATGACCCCCAAGAGAGTACTGATCTTGCTAGATATATCTATTTTAGATTGCTCACAAATCACAGAAATTTGGCAATTAAAAACTTTTTTTTTGAATATTCACAAAAGGCAAAGAGTTCTCCTGTGTAACTAGATACTTCTCCTGTTATGTTTGTAATTGTCTATATGCATTTTTCATGACTGGGATTTTCCTTGCCATGTAGAATGTACAAGGGAGCCAGCACAGAGCCACTAAGCATCCACTTTTTTTGGGCTAATGGCTGGTTAGCAGAAAGTCTGCTGAGCAATGACACTCAGAATTCAAATAGGTTGAATTGCCAAGGGCCAGAGGTGTTGGGTAAGAGTTCCAGCTTCAGAGACTTACAATATGTCTTGGAACCCATATCCATCTCCTCAGCAGCAGCAGATGGATGGTGCTGTGAGAGCTTATGCAGCAAAAGGCAAACCTGATAGTTGGCCAAAGCCATGAATGGAGGAACTGCAACTGTGTGGGCTGTGTTTGAAGAGCAGTGTGAAATTCCAGATCAGTTCCCCAACAAGGAGAAGGAGGAGTGGGTGATTGTGTAACAGGCAGTCTTATTTACTGTAGTGAAGTTTAGGAATAAAGGTGATAATAATTTGTAAATGATGAGGCATTTTTGGTTTGCTACCTAATTTGATGTAGTATCAGATAATCAGATACTGAGGTTTTTTCTTCATTTCTGCTATGGTCTTTAAAATTCTCTTGAAAATTTTGTGGTCACACTATCTTTTCAACTGTGAAAAGTATTACATGCTTCTAAATATTTGTTGTTCTTTGTCACTATGCATGATAAGAATCAAGTAGTCTCACATCTACATCAGCATTTATAGTATGAAGGCTCTAGTGAAAAATAATGCACATTATTTTAAACTGCAATCTCTCTGAAGTTGCTTTATTTGCCTGTATATTAGCAGTTCAATTTATCTGAGTAGTAGTGATTAAAACTAATATTATCCATTGGACTAGTATTTATTTTTAAATAATTAAATATGCAAAGTGAATTATTTGTACTTCAGTAGAAATATATTCAAGAAAAATGCATTTGCTTTTAGCACTTTCACAGAGAGTAATCCTCTGAAATTCTTGTACAATAGAAAGAAAAACAAGCAAATTTTCCATGTATATATTTCCACACAGTTGGATGTCATTGCTTCTCCTATAAATAAACCAAAATAACAGGAGTAGCTGCTTATGAGTGCCTAAAGGTATTAACACTTTAAAGTGTGCAAGCTCATGTTATATCACACCATTAATCTTTTAAAATGTCATCTCCTCTGACTTTTATACAATGTGTTTATAAAATGTTATGATAAAGAATAAACATATCAGCAATTTAATTCCTTGACTCTTAAAGGCTTTGGAGAGAGTTGCAGTTGGCCAAATGGTAAGTAATACTGTTTATTTAAGCCATTCTAAGATAAAATGTGTTTTTCCCCCTTGAATGTTCCTAATCCATGGCCTTTTACTGAACTTCTGCATATCTGGAATCTGAAATACTGGCCTATGCTATGTCAAATCCTGATAGATAGCATGTGTCACCACGAAATCACATTTTTATTGCTGTGCTTGTACTTAGTGAATCTGTTTTCTTTTTACAATTAAGAGTCTGAGAAAAAAAAGCACAGCTTAAAATTTAAGGCATTAAACTAACCTTCCTAACTTCCTTTGCTATCTTTCAGCTAATGCATAAATTCAGTGCAAATCTCCTTCTGATATTCCTGGTTTGGATCACTCTATCCCAATGTTTTATCAACTAATATAAAAATAGACATTGTTATGACAAAAGCTTGAACCTGTTAGAAACATCATCATTCTTGTTTTTAATCCCTGTATATTTTTTCCCTGAGAATATTTTGATTTATTCTTGTGCAAGTTATCCTTAAGGGATGGTGGGCACCAACTGTGCTGGTATTTAAAAGGCCAGGCAGAATGACTTCTGTCCATATTCAATAAGCCCCCTGACCCCAGAAGTCCTTTTCTGTGTATTTTTAATTGGCAATCATTAACTGGTTTTATGCAAACATATTTTCTATAGACAAATATATGAAATTCTTAGTATTTCTTTTTAGCATAGTACTTTCTACATGGTTCAGACTGTGGTCTGATTGCAGATGATTCAGCTAGGTAATTACTCCTTTTGTCTTCAAAACAGCTTAGATAATTGTTGTTTATTTTGCATATTAGAGTTCAGATCATGAACAGTGCATTTTCCTCTTTTGTCTTTCTTTCCATCAAGAGAGTCTGGGTTTGTTTTTCTTCTTTCTTGCATTTATGGTTATGTTAGAATCTGACTTAAAAACATAATTTTAACTGGATGCAAGAACATTAGTAAATTATCCTCTTAAATCTGGTATGACTGATCGTAACTCAATAAATAGTTAGGGAAGCCAATACTGGTTTTGTTACTCTGATCTTAATTTCAGTGCCAGTTTTAAATCCTTGCTGTTTTAAAACTTTTTGCAGCTGCCTACAGAGTCATTGTTTTATCGAGCTGTTCTTCAGGTTATTATAGAAGAAATTTATGGTGTCACCAAAAGGTAGGAAGCTCTGAATTCACAGAATACAAACTAAAGATTGATCTGATTCTCTTCCACCTCTGTGTTGTAGAGAAAGTATGTTTTGGAAAGCAGAAGGACATAGTAATCAGTCTCATCAGGTTGTATATACACATTGGTATTAAAATGCAAGATAGATTTGCTCATCCTCAATCCACATCACAAATGTATTGCCCTTTCTTTACCTGTAGCTGAATTGGCCCTCTTTGGTACTGGGTACATGGGTAAAGCTCATCTTCACCTGAGAATACTCACCAAATGCACTGAAAAGTCAGCACAATCCTGGGCTACCCTGTCATGCAGAAGTCCTGGCAGCTTTGATACTGCAGATGGAAAAAGGCATTTCTGTTTGTCCTGAGAGAAACTGCTGACAGCTCGATGGCCATCATGGCTCTAAAGAGCTACTCACTGCCTGTGCCTTCATTGGCAAATGCTGCTTCCTTGTAGGAATGGGATTTGGAGAGCTGCTGCTGAGGACCTGACATCTACATTATACTCTTCTGTGGCTGCAGTTGAATTAGATTTTATCTTATTCTGTGGGATGTATGCCTGTTAGCACTTGGAGCACATCCAGAAGCACACCTTCCAGTTTAATTTAGTTTGAAAATAAACCATTTTTTGAGCTCTGATACTATTTCACGGTGTGAGCCAAGGCATAAGAGGTGGGAAAAACCAGAAAATTCACTTCAGAAGTATACTCCTGATCTAAAATAAGTGCTAATGCAAATACCCTTAAAACTTCTGCTGGATGTAGAGTCAGACAGATTACCTTTCAGAAGATCAAATTCCTGAAAGAAGAAATGCTTCTTTATTTTAAAATTGCATAAAATATCACACAAAAAGTCAGGGCTGCTAAATTACGAAGAAAAGAAAACTGTGGGGTAGATTTTTCAGTTTTTGAAGGAAGTATGATTTGGAGGAAGTAATTAAGATTATATGTCTGTAATGAACACAATGGCTACCTTGGAAAGACCTGTCTCACCCCCATTTATTTTTTTTTCTGAGCAAGATATTAAATACCCATCTTCCTAGGAATGACGTAACATCATAATCATTAACTGATTCTCAGTCTGCATCAGCCTAAATGTTTAGGTGTATTTGAATATTAAATATGACAGCAGAAATTATTCTCAATGAGTGAGGGTCCTTGACAGCTAGGACTTAGAACTGCCACTGAGTGAAATCTATTGAAATCTTTCTGTTGACTTCAGATGTTTGTTCTGGGTTTTAGGTAAGGAGATAGGTTTTACTAAGAATAAAGAGGGAGAAAAGTAAGATACTGAGATACTTCTATTCAGTTTTTCACTGGGAGGGTGTGGAGAGAGTGTATTTCTTGTTAAGTAATTCAGTAGCTGAAAATTCTGTACCTGAATCTTTAACCCCTACTCTAGGAGAGAAATAATGTTAGACTCAGTCAAGAAAGTGAATTCTGACTTCACAAAAAGTTAGTGTGTTTTTTCTCCAAGATTTTAAGCACAGAGAAGAGAGCAAATATGAGTGGTCTGCTAGGATTCATTCTTCCTATATGTTTTTTATGTTTTTGTGAATTATTTTAGCATGTTTTTTGAAACAACACACATTTTCATCTGGCTTGAAATGCAAGCTATTGAGTTATGAACAGGACAGATTTCTGGCATCATTTAGTGCAATAAAAATTGAAAGGATAACACCAGGTAACAAGCAAAGGTGGCATTTTTTCAGTTCAGTGGTTGCTGTTAAATAAATTACAGCAGCATCATGGTAGATTATGGAAGTAGTATAGAAGTATAGAAGGAAATGTCTGTCATTGGAAATAATAATTTTGTCATTCATATAAGGAAAAAAAATGTTAATGAAGAAATTAAAAAGAAACTTCAACTCTCTCAGAATTTTAGGTAAAATAATAACTGTATTATAACCATAATACAGTTACACATTTGCTGTGTCTAGAAGTTACTTCAAGTATTAGCTAGATTGTTTTAAGTGGAAGGGGGAAAAAGGAAAGTTGTTACTAACTTGGCAGTAGTAGCCATCCAACTGATTTATTTCTTCTGTTAAAAATATCTGAATTCTGTTGTTGGATATATAAAAGCCTACACCTCAGTACTGTACTTGCAGTGATCGACATGTTGGAAAAACCTTCTCCAAATCATCCTCCTTCATAGATTATGTCAGACGGTCTCTGAAAAAGCTGGAACTGGATGATTCAAAGGTGAGTCCCTAATTAGTGACTATGTGAAATTGTTTTATCCATATAATTTCTTAAGTCAGCACCACAATGCAATGTTTGAGCAATTGAGTTGATTTATGTCATATGTTGCTGTATGAACATTATATTTGAAGACTTAATACCTTTTCAATAGTAAATGTTAAGGAAACAGATGAAGATTTGAAATCACTTTGTTAGAGAAAAAGAAGTAAATATAAAGTAGAGATTTAAAATAATTTTGAGATTTTATTTATGTTCTTGAGTATCTTCTCTTATTCTTAGTCCTACAACTGCTCAATTGGTCAACAGATGGCAACATAGCATTAGGCATGGAATATGATTGTGTGAAGATCACAGCCATGTTTTGAGAACAAGTTGTGCAAAGGAGACACTAGAAAGTACTAGACAGATTATTAACAAATTAAGTACAATCAAAGGAAAAGTGGGAGGGGCAAGCATGTAAAATATTTAAGGTAAATGTTGTTGCAGTCTCTAGTAATGTTTAAAACCTGTAGTCAAAATGTCAAATCACTTAAAATTTGCCAGGCACATCAAAGCATGAGCTAGGAGAAACAGGCAAAACCAAATAAGCAAGTCAATTCAAATGGCATTGGAATCATCCTGACAGCATTAAGAAAAGGACTTATGCCTGAGGTGTGGTGTATTTTAAAATTATTATATTTAACTCTGTAGTTAGCAAATCAAACCTAGAGAATGTAGTTACCTGTTTGCTTTTCTGTATGAATAGGTACTAACAGGATGTGTTCACCCCATCTAGAAATAAAATTATGTCTTTCTTCATGTGTGCACAGTCACCCAAAAGCAATAGTGCACTGTTTGTGTAATAATCAGTTCACAAGATCATTGATTGAACTCTGCTAGTGCAGATTTGTTCACTGTTTTCTTTAAAACCAATAAGCATAGAAAGTTTGTGTCAAGAGGTCTAATTTTAGATATGTTGCCTTTTGCTAAGAAGGGTCTGGACAAATGCAAGTTGCCCTGAGACAAAGATGTCTGTCAACACTACTTCAAGCTGCACATTTATGTGGTTGCTAAAGACCTGATTCAAATAAATGCTTACTTTTGCTCATGTTTCTCCTTATTTTATGTGCAGCTGGCTGCATACTGAAGACTGGATTTTATGCTGATGTAAACAATAATATTTTTTATTTCCCAGCTATATTGAAATCTGCAGCAGCACAAAACCAGTGCTATTTTGATACTACTGAGAGGAAAGTTGTTACTGCTCCCTTAACAGTGGTTCTGACCCTGCAGTTTTCATGGTGAAGTCAGCACTGTATCTACACAATATTGGAGAATGTGTTAAATGCCTCTCTTCAGAAAAAAAAATACTTACATAGCTAGAAATGCGATGAAGCCTAAACATTTGCTCTGAAAGACAACAAAATCAAAGAGAATTTATGTGGAATTTGAGTTTTTAGCTCTATTTAGAAATGAACAAAAGAGCAGCTGTACTGCATAGACCAAATGTGTACTTTATCTCTGGCAGTGGACAAAAACTGATGCATTGGGAAGAATATAAGGTGGGAGCAAGCATGCATGAAGCACACTTCCAGAATAATCAAAAATGTCCTTGTCATTCACCAAAAAAAAGGGAGGCAATAATTTTCTTGATGCATAAATATATTTAGATTATATTAAAAAACAGCTAAAACGTAGTGGCATTGTGTAATACAACCAAAGAACTATGAGAAAAAAATTGTTTCCATATGGGTTTCTGTTTCACATGTGCAAAGATATTTTCTAAAATACAGAAGTCAAGAAACTGTGAGTCTCCAGTCTTTTACTAGGCTTATCAGAATATTAAACAGAATTTCATCTCTGTATGATAATAAAAGTACTGGAAAGGAAAATAGAGGAGTAGAGGCACTGTCTCTAGGAGTCCTTGCCAGGGTTTGGTAGCTTGTCATGGTAAAATCTTGCATGGTTTTTATCACTGAAGCTGAATCTGTACTGTGGGATGTAAACACTCTTCTAAACTTAACGGTTCATGATAAGCCTCGCAGCTGCTTCCTTTATACACACCAATACCTCTGTTTCTGATCAAAAGGTAGCTCTGGAGCAATCTAGTCATTTTCCAGTTTGGACAATTGTGGAGGCAGGATAAAGAGTGCAAGTATATAGAACATGTAACCTGCCTTGATACTCATTTTTGTAAGTGTGTGCCTTTTGCTAAATATTGAACTGATGGAGACTCACCAGGTATAATTATCCAAATACCAAGGTTTTTTTGGCTGTTGATATTAAGTAAAGATAAGTTCTTGAATCCTGCCAATAGAATCCTGCCAATAATTCATGTGAAGAAATCCCTCTGTGTCTTTCCTTTGTAAAATAGATATGAAGTTTTTGCTTATGTGAAGCAAGAATTAGACTCTTTATGAAAAGTGTCTCAGTCAGAAATCAGTTAGAGTGAAAAAACACAGTAAAACAGTTTCTCTACCAAAAAAAAATGCATCTATCAATAACCTAGTACCATTCATTGTTAAGAATACTGTTCAAGGGCTGAAGTTTCCTATTAGATGAGCCAAAAAAAATTCCTCCATGGTGTTTCTTTTAGTATGGGAGAGCCTGTCAATTAAACACCTAAAAGCAAATGAAATCCATTTTTCTGCCTTGGTACAGGACCATTCCCTTCACACATCTCTTCACCTCAGTAGTAAAAATGAGGTATAAACCATGACTACTGAATTTCTGACAAAACATTCTCATTCTGTGAGGGCAGGGAAAGGTCTTGTAGTGTGAGCATGCTGCTTCACAGGTATGGTTATATTGCTTATAGCTTCAGAATTAATGGAATTGCTCTCTGGGCCATGGATCATAAAATCATAGAAGGGATGTTAATGATCATCTAGTTCCAGCCCCCCCTGCTATGGGCAGGGACACCTTCCACTAGGCCAAATTGCTGAAAGCCCCATCCAGCCTGGTTTGAACATTGCCAGGGATGGGGCATCCACAGCTTCTCTGCAAACCTGTGCCATGTCTCACCACCCCCATAGTGAAGAATTTCTTCCTTATGTAATCTAAACCTCCTCATTCATTTTAAAGGCATTTCTCCTTGTCCTGTCACTACATGCCTTTGTGAATAGTCCCTCTCCACCTCTCTTGTTGGCCCCCTTTAGGTACTGGAAGGTGCTTTAAGGTCTCCTTGGAGCCTTCATTTCTCCAGGCTGCACAGCCCCAACACTCTTAGCCTGCTGGCCACAACTCTTTTACTGTGGCCATTCAGTGAATTCCTTGCCCACTGAGTGGTCTCTAGTTTTAAGACGAGGATGTCATGTGGGATAATGGGAAATATTTTGCACAAGTCCAGGTAATAATGTCAGTTGCTCTTTCCTTATCAAGCAATGCTGTATCTCCTTCATAGAAGGCCACCAGCTTTGAAGGCACAGTTTGCCATCAATGACCATGTTGACTGTCGCCAATCACCCTCTTCATTTCCTATGTGTCTTAGCATAGTTTTCAGGAGGATCTAATGCATGATCTTAGGCATCGAGGTGAGACTGACTGACCTGTACTTCCCTAGGCCTTCAGTTTTTTTTCCTTTTTGAAAATAAGTTATGGATTATGTTCCCCTTTTTCCATGGGAACTTTACTTGGCTGACATTCTCAAATATGCTGAATAGTGGCTTAGCAACTTCATCTGCCAGTTCCTTCAGGACCTACAGACGTATCTCATCAGATCCTATGGACTTGAGCATCTTCAGGCTCCTAAGATGTTCTTGAGCCTGATCTTCTCCTACAGTGAGCAGTTCTTCATTTAGTTAGTCATTGCCTTTGCCTTCTGCAGCTTCGATGGTGTGGCTGAAACACTTGCTGGTGAAGACTCAGTCAAAAAAACCTGTTGAGTATCTCAGCATTCTCCATAAGCTGTGCAACAAGTCTCCTGTTCTGGAGAGTTCACACATGTACCTATAGAAGCTTTTCTTGTTGCTCTTGATGTCAGTCAAGTTTAATTCTGTGAGAACTTTATCTTTCCTAACCTGATCCCTGGGTGCTTGGACAATATCTGTGTTCCTCCCTGGCTGCTTGTTCTTGCTTCCACTCTTGATAGCCTTCCCTTTTGTTGTTTCATTTGTTTAGGAGATCATTGTTCCTCCCTGCTGACCTCATGGCATTTTTGCCTGACTTCCTCTTTAAGCCTGGAGTATTAACCAGCCTTCATAGGCCTTTTTTCCCTCCAGGGCTTCATGCTATGGTACTCTGTCAAGCTGATCCCAGAAGTCTGGTCTCCTGAAATCCAAGATAATGAGTTTGCTGTGTGCTCTTCTTGCTGCCCCAAGGACCTTGAATTCCACTATTTCATGGTCACTGCAGTCAGGGCTTCCCCTTGAGCTTCACATTCCCCACCAGGCATTCCTTATTGGTGAGAACTGAGAGCATTGGCTCTCCTATCTCATGGGAAGGTAGTACTCATCAATGCATTCCACGAACCTCCTAGGTTGCTTATGCCCTGCTGTGTTGAACCTCCAACAGATACTGGTGTGGTTGAAGTGCCCCATGAGGACAAGGACTTGTGAAAGTGAGGCTGCTCCTTTGTGCTTGTAGAGAGCCATGCCTAGAGATGCCTGCACAGGGCTGCAGTAATTGGATACATACCAAAGCAGTATTTTGTTCCTGATTGTTTTCTTTGTCATAATTCACTCTGTTCCTACAGACTCTGTGTTGTACAGACAGAGCATTAAGGGTCATAGAGATTTGGGAGACATTCTTTCTATGGCAAGATTTCTTTTTCCTTTTGTTGACCATTTTACCTAATTAATGTGAATGGGGAACTCTCTTTTGGGAGAATGGAGCATTCATCCCTGTTCTCTCTCAGAGTAGCTGGCCCCTCTGATACTTGTTAGCCTTTTTGCTTTCAAGCAGCAAGAGCAACTCCTTCCTCTTCAGCTCAAAACATGTTTCAGCTGTTTGTAGCTGCTTTGCAAATGCATTTAAAATGAAGCCTCTTTATTAACAGATCTGATATTGCTGCTTAAGGCAATAAGTGCTACAAATAGCATTGCCAAGGCAAAAAGTCCTCATGGAAGTATTTATGTATTTCTAGAGTTTTTAAGAAAGAAAACTCAAAACTCTTTAGGTTTCCTGGTGTCCTGTTCTTCCTGGGGTAGATTAGCAAAAGATCTTTCATAGGAGCTAGCTTAAGGTGATTAAATGGAGAAAGTGCTTACAAAACTAAGGCCTGGATATGTGTCTGACAGCCTTTGGGATCTATTGACTTGGTGCTTTTGCAAACTCCAGACTATTTAATTTTGAGTTGTAAAGCTGGAAGACAATACTGAAATCAGAATTTGTGCAAAACAAAATTTTTTTTCACTAATTGCTTTTTTTTTATCAGACAAGTCAGGGTTTTTTTGCATTTGATAAGTGGAGATGGGTTACTCTTAGCTTACTGCAGACTGTCCTTGACTTGTAAATTGTCCTCAGCAGTGACTAGTGGAGTATCATAAAATGCAGTTTGCAAATGAAGGGAGATAACATGAAGCTTACTGTGTGGTTTAATTTTCTCTTACTTTAAAAAGTGTTGGAAAACCACTCACTTAAGGCTGGGAAACTGTCAGTAGTGGAATTGTGTAATACTTTAAGACGTGAACTAACCTGAATATATGCAGCTGTACTAACTGGAACTAACAAGAATTTTTGCAAGAAATGGGGAAGAGAGGGACTTTTAGCCTAAGATTTCTTACTATCTTAATGTCTACCCCACAGCCAGTATCAGTGTGAATATCTTGAAATGACAGTGAATATCTGAAACTGGTTGGTCTTTGCTAAGAATATTTGTAATTTGGTGTGTTTTATTGTGTTCAGCCATTGGGCAAACATGGAGCCAAAGCCAAAACAATGCTCTCCACTTTCCCCTGAATCCTGAAACAGCAATTAACTGAGACAGTAAAAGCAGTCAAAAAATGAAGGTACTGCATGGATTTACACACTTAATGCATTTTGCAATTGTTGAAGAGTTGACTTTCTTCACTGTTTTCTTGGACAGGAGGAATTTCATCTCACAGACTTCCTGTGTTCTTTGTTAGTTAGGGAAGTAGTAAATGATGGCTCAGATAACACTTGCATAGCACTCTATAAAGTGTAAGCATATAATGCTATTTTTAAGCATAACTGTTTTTCACTTAGACAAAATATTATCCCAGTTATGGCACTGTAGCATTTTACTCTGACAAGGAGTCCTAAGAGATGTGACTTGTATCCCAATTAGGTATAATTATAAATAATATAGATTCCATTCATTTGAAATGCATTTTAAACAAAGTTCTAAATAAACTTAAGTCTTTCAGTAATTTCATTATCTGTTTTCAGTTATTTTACAGTATATAACATTACATTATTTTTAACTACCTTAGTCATGGAAAAGTAGTAAAATTTCCTGTTAGGTATGTTTTCCCAAATGTTTTGAACTGATCTAAGACACTGCTCTGCTAGAAGGATTGCCTTACAGTTTTCTTGTACTCTCATTAGTGTTCCTGGTAGTGCTGGTACAAGTAGAGAGAGGAAACATGGAATTGTGCAGTAAGTGCAGGAAGAAGCAGTCCCTTTGAGCAAAGAGGAATTGCATCTAACAGACTGTGGAATAGCATCCTTAGGCTGTCTCTTCTCTGGAGGACATGTGCAGCATTGGGCAGTAAAAGAGACTTTGATTCAGTGAAAATACTCAGTCTAGGAAAGGATACAGTGCTGAAAAAATCCTCTCTGAAGAAACATGAAGTGTGTTATCAGTAATTGCCCCACACCTTGTGCCTGAACATTTTCTATTCAGCCTGTGCTCTATCAGCATGCCTGTGGGACTGCAGTCCAAGGTGGGTGTGCTCAGGTGTGCGGTATCTCCCAGGCTCTCAGAGCTCTGTGACAGTCTCACTGTGGTCACAACAGACCAGTCAGCCCTATGGCTCATGTTTAGTGCCATCTCCACCATATGGTATTTATGGTATACATGGTATACCTATGTGGTATTGTTATAACTAGGTCACTGGAGACCTTGCCAGGTCGTCTTGCTTGTTCTGGCTGTTTGAGTGACCACATCAATCCACAAAGAAATTAGTTCAAAATAAAGCTTGCACCACCATCACAATGCAAAGAGATGAGGTCCTTTTGTTGACAACCTGATAAAGACCAGGAGACATGGTAGCTGTATCATGGAGGAAATACTGGCTAAAATGAAATTAAGGTTACTTCAGTGTCAGTAGCATAAGCTAGATCTTTGAGTGCAGAGTCATTATTAAGATGAATATGTATATTTGAGTTTTTTCAGGTTCATAGTATCAACATCAAAATGTAAGGAAAAAGTTCAGTGCATATATATGAAGAATTTTTTTTTGGATACACAAGCAAGTTACAACACAGAGAACAGTTGCTTGGACAACTTCAGTGGCTGAATGAGCTTGCTTTGCATGTGGAAGTACAATTCTTCTTCAAAAATGCCAAGAGTAAACTACTCCTACTTGATCTTGGAAAGAGAGCTGAAGTTTGTGTTAGGTACCGAAGGCAGGTGGAAAGCTGGTGCAGTTTCAGACAAAGCCAATGTTATCTGGATTTTAGTTGTTTTCTATGAATTGACCACATGGCTAACTACCAGTTACCCTTTTCATGCCCTTCTCTACCAATGCTTTTCAATGGACACTTTCTCTCTTTTCCAGCTGAGCTGTTGATTCGGTTCACTCACCAAACTGTTATCTGAGCCAGTTTGGAATAGTCTAGTCTATCCATGACAGCAGGATGTGTTCAGTCAGAATGTGTGATAGGCAGGGAAGGAATGGAAAAGCACATTTTTGAGTACAGCAGTGTGCAAGAGACATTTTTGACCTACTTTCTATTTGCCAAACATTTCACATCTTGTTTTCTTTTCATTTGAATGCTTCATCTTGAAAAATGGAGAACATAAAGGAAGCAAAAGCTGAAAGGTTTCAAGATCACATTTTTCTGAATATAGATCTTTGTATTTTAATTCCAAATAGCCTGTAATTTCAAAAAATCCATTATACTAAAACCCTATTAATACTCAGTTGAAATGAAAAGCTTATAGGGCAGAGGTTAAATAAACTATTTTGTTTATTTCATGACCAGCATATTTTAGTTGATTTGACTGTTTAGAGGGGAAGAGAAAAACAAAAAGAACTCTAAAATATTTGCACAGCTTCACAGTAAATAAAATAGCAATAAGACCAAAAAAAATCTTGTTAGTCCACATTAGTACTGCTGGATAAGCTACTCAGCCTTGCCATTGCAGTTGGGAAAATGTACTTTCTAAATCAAAAAAATATGACTGAAATACTACAAAAGCTTTTTTCTGATCTCTTGTTTTAAAGCAGAGTTAGAATTATGCATCATTCCTGAAAATAATATTTGTCAGGAATGATATTCTAAAAGTTTCTTGTGATTGAGACTGACAACCTTGCCAGTCCTTAATTAACCTCTAAGAGAAAATGTTTCTTCAAGTTTTTGGCTGATTGGTTTGGGGTTTTTTGGTTGGTTGGTTGGTTTTTTGTTTTTGTTTGTTTGTTTGGGGTTTTTTGGTTGTGTTTTTGTTTGTTTGGGTTTTTTTGTTTGTTTGTTTGTTTGTTTGTTTTTTGGTTTTTTTTTTGTTTGGCTTGGTATGGGTTTTTTTCTGCAATTCAAGCCCATTGGTTCTTGCCCTATCCATGACAGCCACAGTGAACAAACTGTTCCCTACTTCTTGATGATAGCCCTGTAAAAACTGCTATTAACCCCACTCTCAATTTTGTCTCATTTAGCCTGATCAGTTCAGTTCTCTGAGTCTTTCTTCATAGGTCATGTTTTCTAGATCTCTGATCTATTTTCCTTCTCAGGGCTTTTTCAGACAGTTCATTTCTTTCTTTGAAATCTGATGCCCAAAAATGGATGCAGTATTCCAGCTAGAGCTTTTCCACTGCCAGAGTTGAAGGATTACTTCCTGCACTTTGCAGGCTGCTTTCCCATACATGTCACAGAATGGTGATTGTTGGGTTTTTTTTGCAGTAGCACAACTGTGACTCTCTCTCATCTTGTGATCTGCTGTCTTCTAGACTGTCATTGGGTGCTCCCCATCCTGAACAGCTGATTATTTCTGCCTGAGCCTAGTCCCTTCTGCTTTTCTGCACAGCATTTCAAACTTCTCCTCTAAACAATGCTCCAGTTTCTGAAAGTTATTTTAAGTTCTGGCAATGTCTTCCTGTTGCACATTTGAAGACTTAGCTAATGTGGTTTCTCTTCTATTGTCTGAATTCTTAATGAAAATATTGCATTCCGTAATGGACCTCCAGTCAGCAGGTTGTTCCAGTTGCTCAAAGACCCATTAGGAGCCACTCTCTGGTTATGGTCATTCAAACAGTCTTGCTGACTTTTTTGCACTTTATACTGAAGCTTGTTTGCTAAATTTGCTTATAAAATTATTATGGGGAAATGTTATGAAAAATCTTTTTGAAATCAAAATATATGAGAACCAGTTGTTTTTGTCTGTCATGAATCCTTTTACCCTCATTACAAGTGAAGTAGACTGATTGTGATTTATTCTTGACGAATTTGTGTTGATTATTACTCATTTGCTCATCTTTCAGTGGTTTTAAATTCTTTATTTGTTCTGGTTTTTTCAGTGCATTGGATCTGAACTTTCTGCTCTGTAATAAAAGACATATATCTGCTATCTGTCTGACATATTCTCTTTGAGAACTTCTCAGTGACAATGAGTAATAGGTCTGAGGTCACTTCAGCCCCTTCTGGGCTGTCCCAAGATAAAATTTATAATACTCACCTGATTTGAAAACTCACATATTTTTCATATTTTTTTAAAATGTTTCCTGGTTTGTTTCCCTATTTTAGACAAAGATTTTACTTCTTTGCATCTGTATTAGCCACATGCTCTCAGATGTTTCTTCTAACAAAATATGCAAAAATTTATTGAGCACTTCAGCTTTCTTAGTCTTTTGTCATAGAGTCATGGACTCATTTAGGCTGAAAAAGACTTTTAAGAGCAGCAATTCCAACCATTAACTCGACACTGCAAGTCTACCACCAAACCATGTCCCTCAGTGCCACATCTCCATGTCTGTCAGAGCCGTTACTTTGCTGCAAAGTCTGGACTCCCTCATTCCATAGCCACAACAGAACAGCCATGCTGCAAAACTCCCAGTACTGCAGAAGTGCATCAGGCTCTTCCAGCTGTGCTCTTCCCAGCAGCCTCCATCAGCAATAATGCTGCAATCCTTCTTCCCACTTCTTTGGCTAGCTCAAGTGTGTTGTTCAGTGTCCAGGACTGTGGTCAGCAGAGCAGACACACCATGACCTTCACAAGCCAGGAGATGTGGTGGTCTGGCTGCCCTGTAGAGAGCATGCTTTGTGAAGAGCTGTCATGGTCACAGCTGCAGCAGCTGCTCTGCTGCACTGGCCAACAAGGGCTGAAAAGGCTTGGTCAAGTTTCTGGACCGTCTGTGTATGAAATTCAGCCTCAAATCATGGCATTTATAGTCGTAGCAGCAGTGCTGGCCACTCTCCACTTCACTGTGTAATTTTCATTTAAGAATGACTGGAGTTTTCTGAATAATGGATATATCTCAGTATTTCATGTCAGTGGAAAATGCTGTGTGAAGAACAGTTACTCTAAATAAGAATTGAGAAACTGCTGTTGGAAAATTATTATAAAGATTAGCAAAGTCCTAATTTCAAAAACAAAACACAGATTGCATTTTGTCATGTGAAAATATTTAATTCTGAATTTCCCTTGAAAAAGTAACTTCAGTAACTCTGATATCTCTTTTTTTAATCCCTTGCAGCTCCCAGACAGCTGTATAATGGATTACTATGAAAAGTACAAGCACAGAATGAATGAGCTTGAAGCATTTAATATGGTAAAAGTTATAGGAATAATACTACTACCTTGCATGTATATGTGCTAGTCTAGAACAAAGCCCTGTTAAGTTTTATGTGGAGGTGGATGTCTTACACTGTGGTATGCAATCTCAAAAAACAAAGCAGTTCCCCCTTCCATACTTTGGAGCCTATCCTATTCCAGAACTATATTAGGTGTAAGTAAAGTAATAATGTGCACACATGGTAGATTCTTTTTCAAGAGGGACTGTTGCACTGGAAAATGGAATGTCAGTCTCCTTTTAAATCTAGACTGGTCTCCATGCAGTTATTTCATAAAAAACTCTTTTTATTGAAATTCATTATTTCCCTCTTTAAAATTGTTCTGCTACATTTAATATTATTTTCTTGTTGGACAATGTCTGAAAAACAACTAATAACATATTTCCCTGACTTTATGGCATTCCATGTATTTTTGATCTTTAATATAATCTGTTTTGAAGATGTCCATCCCATAGGGAGAACTAGCAAGGCGACATTTATACAACAGAACTCCTAAAAAATGATTGACCTTCCTGGAATTGTTGTGAGGAAGTGTAGCCATTTGGAAGTGTATTGCCTGTCTTTCCCAAAAGGATTATAGCATCTAATCTTTCTTTCAGTTGAAGGTTGTTCTGGCTCCTTGCATAGAAGTTTTGATACTTCTGGATCGTCTTTGCTACCTGAAGGAGCAGGTATTTTTGCATTCTCTTTTATGATACCTAAAGGCTACATCACTGAAATGAGACTATTTCAGTCAATTTATTACTGTGCAGACGAAAAGTCTCTGTTGCAGAATTATTATTCTCATCATATTTGCAAAAGTATAAGCATTCATTCTATTTAGTATACACATATGCCCAGCAGATGTTTTTATTTTCAACAAAGCAGCAACAGTAAAGTTTATGCTCTCTTAATTGTATAGTAATTACTAGTCAATAGATAGTAAAAAATAAATTAATCAAAGATGCATGAAATCTCATTTTATACACTGTAATGAGATATTTAATAATTTAAATTTTTTGGAAATGCTAAACAAATATTGTGCTGTTAATACTCAAACTTTCAATTAATGTGCTTTGGAACATATAATTCAAAAAATCTTGAATTAGATCCAAAATGTTTATGACTTTCTTTTACTGTTTCTTAATTAAGAGCAATAATGAGAGAGGGTGCACTTTTTCTAACTGTATGGGTCAGCTGAGGTACATTTGACTAACATGCAGCCTGGATATATTTTACAAATATAGATCTGGGATATAACAAGCAAATGCTACTACATTTGCTCCACAATGACTTCCATTATTACACTGTTTCTTCTACCACTGATTTGGAGCTTGGCCTGGTTAACTTGAAAGCACTGGCAATACTTTTTCTGCACCAGTAAACATTTTTCACACAACTAATAATTTCCTAGGAGGAAATGGTATCATCTTCCAGCTTCTGTTCTGGGCCATGGTCAAAAGAAAATTTTAAAATAAAGTTTAAACTCATTCATATGAATAGCTGTGGTTTTCCCCTATAAACCTTTCATTTTAACAACTCTGTTTTATCATAAGTAAAAACTCACTTTATTCTCTGTCACGGTGCACTTGGAACAACTGAATTGTAGTAAATGTATGCCTTTGTTCTAACTGGTATTTTTACTGAGAGCCAGTTTGAAATAGTTAAATAATGATGTGTTTTCCCAAAAGCCAACCAGCTAAAAATTGCATAGAAATATGTATGATTTCCAAGGTGGTAGATCAAACTTGCTGCATATACCACTAATTCACCTTTTCTAAATGTAATATAAGCATGGATTTCATCTTGTACTGAATGATTCACAAAATGTTTAGGAAGAAAAATAAAAGTTATAAAAGCCAAATGGAGCATGATGACCAGATCCAGCCAGCCTGATTCCTTTGAAAAGTTAATTAGCTGCAGTAGTAGAATGTGCAACATAAAATGAGTATGACATGATCCTTAATTTCTTTGCCCTGGTTCAACCAAAAAGCAAAGCTTTATTGATGAAGCAGGTGGGAAGCTATCACTTGATAGCACTAGAAATAATTAAATTACCTTAAAATTGATCCTGTTATGGGTGTCCTTTTTTCACAACAAACTTACCCCCATTTTCTTATTATATAAGTGGGTTTTCTGCTTTACATTAGGATAATTCTATTTATTTTCAATTTTGTATTTCAAAATGTGGACTTCCTACAATATTTTAGCTCATAAGTTAAACAAATTTTTATGCACTTCAATCATATGTCATTTTCAGGAAAACATTGCCTGGTCTGGACTTGTGAAGTTATTTGATCCTGTGAAGTCCCCGAGATGCTATGCAGTTATTGCTCTGAAGCACCAGTCATGTTCTTAAATGGAAGCAAATTGCAAAGAGGTTGAAAATTCTGAACTGATAGTGCTGTTTCCTCCCTTTTATTCTGTTATTTTTAATTGGTTCCTCAAGTACAATGTTTGCTTTTCAGATGCAAAAGAAAAAAGTGCAATGCTTCTTTGAATCTTCAGAAATAAATATCTTCTTTATAAATATGATTGCTTCCTTATGTCAGTTATTAATGTTGAACATCTGACTTGGTTATAAATGTTACATTATAAATGTGATTATTATTTAAAATAGCATTTCTGTTTCTTCTTTTTAAGGTATTATGCTTGTGTATCCTTTCTCTTCATATTTCTAATCTCAAGATAACCTCAATTTTTACCTATGGCTGGTATCAGCAGTCTCACAGTCTCAGACTAGGCACAATTTTTCTTTTCTCGATTCAGATGGTGCAGAGTATAAACAGAAAAAAAGCCTGCACTGTAAACAAGAGGCTTGTAGGCACACAATTTGTGGTATTTAGGAGTGGGGCTGGGGCCAAGCCTCATCCCCAATGGGTACATCTGTGAAGACCTGGAGCTCCCAGGGGCAGTGACCAGCCACTAAAGGGAACAGAGGGCACACAGGTGCAGTGCATCAACATGAGGGTAGAAAAGGTTGGGCTAAAGAACAAGAAGAGCAGATGCTTGCAGCTTTCTGAAGTGATGTCACTCTGCTTGGGCAGATGCCCGCAGCCTTCTGATGGGGTGTGGTGTTCCTCTGTGTGGGTGACAGCTTAAAGGCTTCCCAAATAACAGGGGATACTCTGTGTATCGTGGCCATCTCGAATGTGGCATGTGCTGTGCCATATGCTGTGTCAGAGGCTCATAGTCTAAATGGGGTCTTTGTGCTGCCTCTTCTTCAGGTCATCAGCATCAGCTTATTTCTAGAGCAGCATAGAAGAGCCTAAGTAGTGACTACCTGCAAAGGACAGTTTTATATCAACCCCTTCTTCATTCAGGCATTTTCCTGGCATGAACTTGCTGGCCTGTCACTCTGAAAAAAATATATGTGTGCTCTAATCCAGTGGGAGATTTCCCAGTGCTTAAGAATCAGCTGCCCTGCTGAGGCTCAGTCTGCAGTCTTGGGGTTGTATTGGAAAGCTATTATCTGGCCCAAATCTGTTGGGTATAAATACTTCGGTACCCAAATGAATTAAAACTTCCCAGGCAGTTTCTTTTTAGCTGTGCTGCTTTCATGAGTGGGAAATTTATTTGTTGATGCATTTATCTCAATGGGTTGCCTAATTAAACTTGCAGATTTTCCATCAATTAAAAAAGAGAAAAGTTTGTTTTCTAAGTCCTAGATCTTTTATTAGAATTTTCCAGAGTATGTAAAATATAATTACCTACTAGTGCACAGAAAAAAAGGACAACAAATAAATAATAAAATACAGTATTAAAGAAAAAGGCGAGAAAGAAGAAAAAAAGGGTACACGTGGAAGATAAGAATAACAAAAAATATTTTTATATTAATTGGATAATGACAGGAATTAGACTGAGACTGAGATGTGAGTAGGAATGGCTTTTACTCTGTTGACCTTTGCAAAATATTATGAGAGTCTGTGGACATGACCACTCAAGAAAAAAGAAGTAAGGTAATTTTCTAACAAGTCCCATCTTTCTTGATGTATTCATTCACTTGGAAGAAATATTTTGGTTTTATGTCTGTCTAAAATCACTGCTCTCTGTTTTAGAACTTCAGTCCTTATTAAGTCCATGGTTCCAGTATGAGATTCTGATATTTCTTTGGTCTGAGCAAATTCAATCCTTAGAGCTGCTGAACATCTTCAGTGCCCAAGGAAATTAATAGAAACTGCAGGTCTGGAGCAGTAGAGCTAAGAGGAAAATGAGGGCTAACAGATATCCTACCTTTTGTTATACAGAGAGTACTGATGAAACTAACAAGCTGCTGAATTTTTTTTTCCCAGGAGAGGAATCAAAAGAAAGAAAATCCTTTCCTACCCTCTAAGCATCCAGAAAGAAAAAACCAATAATATCTGATATGAAAAGGCACTGCAAAGAACAGGATGTTAAAAAGAGAAAAGGTGCACAAAAATCCTAGAAAAACAGGTTTGATTATATTATGTTCTGGTAAGACATGGTGACTAATTGTTACTGAAGTGCTACAGTGTTGTCATCCCTATTTTACCTGCTGTTGAAAAAATATACTTGGGGAAGAAATTGCGCTTTTTTTTTCTGTTGTGAGTCTGTTGTTCTTTTTCAGACCAAATTCTAAAAACTGGACATATATGATGTTTAAACAAAACAAGCACAGTTTCCCCCTGAAAGCAAGGGCTGGAAAGTACCTTTTTATGGTCCAAAAATATTCATTTGAGCAAGCCCTGTCTGGTTTAATCTGAACTCAGTCGAAATTGCAAAGGGTATACAGACTAGTGTTAATTCTATGTGATATGTGTGTAATGCTAGGTAAATTCCAAGTTGAATTTCTGTTACTATCTTAAGAGAACATTTGCAACAGTTTAGAAAAACGAGCACATCTCTAGGATTAGCACAAGTGCTTGTCTACTGTTTTAAAAGGGTCTGAATAAATTTGCATTCCCTCCCCCAGCAACTTCTCAGGCTCTTTCAGTACTTTTCATGCACTTTGTAGTCTATGCAGGCAAAAACAGGCAATGTGCTTCTTAGAATAATAACTATCAAGAGGTTTATATGATGAGTTTGGATTCAAGGGAAGTCAGTTGCTATCTGCTCTCAAAGCTGTTTCAAAGCTCTGGGTGGCTGAATACCTGTGAGTTATTGTTTACACAGTGGAAAAATCCCTGACAGTAATCAAGATGAATAAAACCACTTTTCTTTATGGTTATTACCAGAAGTTCTCCCATAAAGTAAACTGTATCCTAAATATGATGAAGTCTTTTGATAGGGAAGAATCTCCATTTTCTTTCAGTGTGACAGACCATTATCTATCTTGCTGTGCTCCCTAAGGAACAGAGGATATACCTGCTTTCCACCAGGTGATTGCCTGATTCTCTTTGTGGCACAGCATTCCCTAACAGATTCAGAGTGTTTTCTTTATCTTTCTTAGGGCTGAAAGCTGTTCTGAGATTGAGGAATAAGAGTGTATGCAGGGTATGGGTTACATTAATATTCAAGAGATCAGTGTAGCCCTAAAATCTCCAAGCCTACTTTTGTGACAAGCTGTAATTCTGCAGATGGATTTCAGCTGTAATTCTGGGGTTCCCCAGGGGCTGGTATTGGGGCTGGTGCTGTTTAACATCCTTGTTGGAGACATGGACAGGGGGATTGAGAGCATCTCAGCAAGTTTGCAGATGGCACCGAGCTGTGTGGTTGTGGTCAGTGTGCTGGAGGGAAGGGATGCCATCCAGAGGGACTTGGACAGGCTTGAGAGATGAGCCCACAAGAACCTCCTGAAGTTCAACAAGGCCAAGTGGAAGGGCCTGTACCTGGTTTGGGGCAATCCCAAGCACAAACACAGGCTGGGCAGAGAATGGATTGAGATGAGCCCTAGGGAGAAGGGCCAAGGGGGAATGAATGGTCTCAAGCTCCAGGAGTGTAGGTTTAGATTAGATGTTAGGAAAAAATGGTGAGGCACTGGAACAGGTTGCCAGAGAGGTTATGGACTCCTCATCCCAGGGAGTGTTCAAGCTCAAGTTGGATAGGGCTCTAAGACCTGGTCTAGTAGAGGGTGTCCCTGCCCATGGCAGGGGCTTGGAACTAGATGATCTTCATGGTCCCTTCCACCTCACCCCATTCAGTGATTCTAGGTCTGATTTCTCACTTGTAACATCATGCCACAAAAAAATTTGTGCTGTTTTATTTTCTGGGGTTTTAGCTTTAAGAGGTTTTTTTCTGATTAAAGAATACTGTCAATTAAGATAATTTACCATAAAATATACTTAATATTTACTGTTAAAGAGCTTAATATCTGCTCAGAGTTAACATGCTTTTGCTATGTCTTGATGGACTTAAAATCTTGAGACTCTGTCCTGTGATGGCATATAATCTGCACAGGGGAAGCATGCTAAATGTATTTGGCTTTGTGACAGCAATATGTCTTCTAAATGACTGGAGTACTTAGTGGCTTATGCTTACTTCTTTCCTAAAAACTATCTTAAGTGTGTCTTTATGTTGCTAAGTATCACTGGTACTAAGGGCAAGTGGTAAAATAGGACCAGCACCAAGAAAGTCCTCCCTGCTTACGTGTGAACTAACCAACTTAGTGTGGGGCTTCAGACTTTCCTTTCCCAGGGAAGTAACTGAATACCCATCATTGTTAGCATCTTTAAATCTCTTTACCCCATGCATCTTAGCATTCTCACTGGTATCTGTTCTCCTTCTTCCTGATGTATAGCCTAGTGTACTGAAAAGAGGGGAATTCCTGCTAGGCTGTGGGCCATGAAGAATTTTCAGTATTTGTAAGCAAATCAGAACTTTAGGTACAGTTGTCCAGACATTTAAACCAGCCACCTAACCTTAAGAACTATGACTTTAGCTCCCTAAGTTTCTGAAATCCATTCAAAATTTGAATTCCAAAATCCTGCCAGATGGGAGCATGGCCTAATTCTCTGGGAATGCAGCTGCAGTTCTCTCCCTATCTGAAATAACCAACTCAGATTGGTGGGTCTATATCCTGTATCTCCAGGCAACTGCTGAATAAGATGGTTTCTTTGAATTTGCTTATCCCTGCTTGTTATCTCTGTCAATGTTGTATTTCAGTGTACTTTGAGATAGAGTAAAATCCTTCTGAGATTTAGGATGCCTCAGAGAAGCTGCACCACAGTTATGCTTCTTGTTGCTTTCTGCCTTAAATTAATTCCTGATGATCAGAAAGATTAGTAAGCAACAGACATCCTGAGAGGCATAGGCTATTAAAAATTACTGTGCGCAATATCTTCTCTTCACAGTTCTTTCTCAATTCAAGAGCTCCAAAGCATTTTCTTCACAGCATTTCAGAGCACATTATCATGAAACTCAGACATCTAAGGAAACCCACCAACATAATGAAGATTGTTAAAACATGCTGTTAGCCACTAATCTTCCCAGTGTAAACCTACATTCTCTTCAAGGCTCTTTGCAATGTCTGTATCCAACTGGAAACAAATAGACACTTGTCTCACAACCACAGTGATGCTGTTCATGAAATCAGCAAGAGAATTACATTCTAGTCTCTGCTTTATGCTAAAAGGCAGCAGAACCTTTAGAAATAGGTATGCTAAACATTCAAAGACTTCTTCTGATACCATTATTGAAATTCTTTGAACAGATGTTTTCAGTCAGTTCAGTCTGTTACTTACTTCAGTCACTACTGACTGTCATCAACAGGTCTTCAGTGTCCTGTGGTTTATGTTCCACAAGTGGACCTTTCTCAGAATACACTTGTCCAAACAGTAAATTATTTCAACTAATTGCTAGGAGTGGTAGCTACTCCTAGGTTTATTTATGGATTTTATAGTAAGTTTATGTTGTTTTATCCAAGCAGAATCCTGCTATATACCACAATTTTCTCAGAAATGTGCATTTGAAGTACACCAGAAAATAGTTTCTAGATTACCAATTAAATGTGAAAGAAATTGAAATTGTACTCTGTGTGTTCTTGGGTAGGAAAGCACAGTACATGACAGGTTACATCATGAGGTGCACTGTTGGCCAGAATCTGATAATTCACAAATACAAAACACGTAGACAGGATTACATGGAGGAAAATATCTCAGATTTGCAGTTACCATAAAATGTATTGCTGGTCTTTATAAACCATAGGAAGAAATGCAATTATGTTATTTAACTGCAATACAAGAATACTGGAACTTCCAGTAAGTAAACAGGAGAGATGCTGTTTAAATTGCCTTACAATTTAGGAACTTGCTTCAAAACTGCCTGTTTTCTTGTTTTGGGGTTGGGTTTTTTTGGTGGGTTTTTTTTTTTGGTGTTTTTTTTAGTGTTTTTTTTTTTTTTTTTTTTTTTAGTTGTTGATTATTAAATTATCTCTTTTCAGTTTTTTGCAATTACAGTCACAGTGGTTGTAAGGACTTTTTATTTCTTCTTGTAACAAACACATGCTAACAAGATGCAATTATTTAATATTTTTGTTTAAGCTTAACAAAGCTTAAAAAAAGCAAAATATCACTTCTGAATTTAGCTGCAGTTTATCTGTGAATTAACAAATTCTGCATGTGAAACTCTTATGTTTTCATTTTAAAATTATCAGATTTATACAAGTTTCTTTCTTTTTGCATCTTGACCAGCATGAGCTTACTGATGTAGATAAAGATGTTGTCAGGGTAGCTGGTATTGGGTTTCACATGGAATTTATCAGGAAAATCAAGATGCACTAAATCTACTGAGCCAACAAATCAGATTGTTAGACTGAAGCTGAGATGGCCTTAACACACTGTCAGCTCTTTCACGACTCACTGATGAAAAGAGCAAAGCTGTCTGCTTACTGAATAACTGGGTAATGTCTGGCACTGAAGGAGAAAATGCCAAAGCAGAAAGGAGCAGTGATCACCTCTCTGGTTTATACAAACCTTCAGAAACAATCATTAAAATGTACAGTTGTAAATCTGTGCTGTTTATTACACCTCCTATTATTAGAGTACTGAATAAAGACTGACAGCAGAAGCAACCATGCTGTTTCTCAACTATAAATCCTAAATTCATTTGTTAGTATTAGAAAGGCTAAAGTCATCAAGAGAACACACAGATGTTAAAAACTACAAAAAGAGCTGTATATTGCTTGAATAAATGTACCATTTGCTAAGCTTTTTATACTCTGAGGCATGGGCATCAACTCAAAGAACACAGTTCACAAAATACTCAATGAGCAGCATCTAAAACAAGTTATATCAATTTTAAGTCCTCTGGTATTTATTGACAGACTATTATTAGCTAATAAAAAAATTCTTTATGTCACAGAAATTTTAGTTTTAATTTGAGAATATAAATAATAGTAAAAATGCATATCATTAGGATTAAGGTCTAGACAAATTCTTGATTTAAGTAAAAGATGTCTGTCCAACAATGTAGTGAAGACCTGCATTGTCTTTTGAGTCACTGGCTAATTTCTGTTGATTACCATGGGAGCAGGCTTGGATATAAAAGCATCTGCTGAAGACAAACAGTGTGGATGATCAAATACCTTTTGTACAAGGACAGTTCCAAATTTACATTTCTGAAGGTGAAGAGATCGTGTACGCTTCCTTTATTCAGGCATATTGAAGTTGAACAGTATAGAAATTATTGTGAATGCTGGTTCATCATTGAAATCTTCCTGACATATACTGAGAGAAGGCTTAAATGGCTTTTTGTTCTTTTTTTTTTTTTTTATTTCAGAAAGTATGTTTGAATGTATCAAAACTCTCAGGATTTTCTCTTCTCTCCCTAGTCTTTAACAATGAGGGCACTGGCTACAGTAACAGAGTTAAATGGCACTTTTTGTTCCGAAGAACAACTGAAGTGTCACAGCCTGTACTTTGACTGAATCCAATGGTATGATTCTCATGAACACCATTTAACTGATTCTGTGAATAAGAAATGTAAGATCTAGCCTTAATTCTTAAAAGCAACACTTGTCACAGTACTTTAACAGAATATTTTCATAGCAAGATTTTACTTTGCATTCCCTTTTCATTTTCCCCTGTATTTCCCTTTTGTCTTTCTTCTATGCAGATATTTTATATATATTGTAAAACAAGAAATTGAATTTATCTGAGTGGTATGTTTCACTAGTTAGCCACCTCTACCAGCCCTTTGTAGGCAGCACATCCCTCATTCATGAACCATGTGTTAAAGATAGGAATGTTAATTAATAACAACTTCTGCACAGCCCAAGAATTCAATTGAACCTACAAATGTTGACTGTCAGACAAAAATTTTGATTGATTTTTGTAATTCCATTTAGGGTGTGTTTTAAGCATGGATTTCTATGGAAAACATTTTCAAAGGTGATTTTAGGAAAATATTTTACAGTAGGACTTGCAAATTAGAATTTAATTCTCCACTGAGGTAGAATCTCAGTGGAGAATTAAAATACTATTTCAGGCTGTCTGTGGGGAGAATTTAATTTAAAATCCTGTTTTTTATGATTTAGCAACAACATACATTAATAAAGTGTAAAAGGTATCACAATTATTCATTCACTTCTGGTTTAATTTAGCCTCATATGTTGCTAATTTACTTGTCTTTGGTGAACTGCACCTAAGATTTTGGAAGAGTTAATCTGGGAACATTCATGTTTTTATGCATTAGTGCTTTACAGTACTGTTAAATGAAATAGAAGTGTATGATATGGTGAGCAATGTCGTGTTTCTCCATAAAAAAAAGCTGCCAAAACAAATCCAAATACATGCAAGAGAAGATTACAGTTCACAGTAAGAATTTAGTTTCTTTATCAGTTTGTCATCAGAAGTTAATGCCAGCTTAATTCAGTGCTTTTTAGCTAGTTAAGGTTGAGACCAGCTTCATTTTGATTCTCCATCTCAGGGAAGGGAAGATAGACTCACTTTACACCAGGTAAGATTGCTGTATTGCTACCTTGTGTCCCAGAGGCCACATAAGCCTGTTAGTCTGGGATTCCCCCAAATTAATTCCATGTTCTGCAGCACCACCAGTCTGTGGTGCAGTGCTGCCCTGATATGGTTCTAGTCCTCTATAGCCCAGGGGAGAAGCATCTGTATGCTCTGAGCATTATCTGGGTTTTTTTACAGGATAAACAAGGAAGAAGGAAAGGGTTTTATTACTCCTCCCACCCACTGCTTGTGTTGTGCCTTCAAGCACTTTGGGCTGAGTTTTCCTTACTGTCTTAGGGTAGCAGTGAACAGCTCACACAGTTCCTAAGGGACAAGCATTGCTCCTGTATATCTCTTCTGTGTAATGAGTACATGCTGCCACCAAAGGCTGGATAATTCCCTTTGAGGAAGTCAGCCTGGTTTGTTCCTGTTATGTCCAGTCCTTGCAGAGAGCAGCCCTGTTAATGCAGAGGTGGGGTCAGATAGGGAACTGCTGTCTCCAGGAAATGGGTGCAGGATTTACTTTCTCTTTTGGAAGTGGTGCTGTGCTTTGCAGTGTGGTGGGGTGTGCTGTTCCAGGTTGTTCTCAGCATTTTTTATTGAACTGGAGCTTGCCATTGAGCATTGCAATACATCTGATCATTTCCAGGTTGCCTAGAGGACATTACTAAAGAGAAAAAAACCAAAACCAGTTTTGTGTTCAGACAGGTGAGTATTTTTATGTGTGATAAATCATAAACATCCCCCTTTGTTGGCAGAAGAGCAGATACACTACATGCCTTATCACTACATCTGCATTCTGACAATCCTCTTGACAACAGAATGCTCTTCAAAGTGCTTTTCAAAAACTGACCTTCACTCTTTAAACATCTCCTCAGGGCAACTATCATTTGTATTATAAATGTAGTTTTTATCTCTAATTTCCATTGACTTCTTACCTGTTCTTTTTTGTTTTTTCCTTCAGTTGAGGAATAATAGAGTGTTAGAGAGAAGTACCATTTTCCAGTTGAAGTAAAAGTTTGTAATGTCTGTTTTGGAATAACTCAAAAAATATTTCATACAGATAAGAAATCTGAATTTTGTTTTTGTAAATGCTGAAAAGGTCGGTTCCCACTGCAAAGTTTTAAACTTAGAAATTTCTAATGTCAATATATGCAATTTTTATGGCTTTCAAAAACAGTGATGTGCTGAGCAACATGAATTCCAGTTGCTCTGCTTTCCCAAAAACCTAAGCAAATTATTCTAGACAGACAGTTTTATGTAACAAAAAACCTCTAATGTTTTTTATGAAAGCCAGCTATAGAAATATTAATATTTTGATGTTCTTTTTTTTTTTTTTTGGTGTCTCACCAATGTATCATCTGTTGAAAGTGACCTTAGAAGTGTTTACACTCAATTTCTGAAAAATTGTGTATTTGTTTGTTAGCTTTAAATGCCAGGGCTTTTTCCTCTGCAATTTGTTGCTAAGTTGCCCTAAAAAGCAGACAGGTAATAAATTACTTCCCGTACAAAACAAGGATGCTTCAGTAAATTCTTCCAGAAGAATACTACAAAGCATTCTCATTTTTTAACTGAATGTCACCCTTCCTTGTAAAAAAAATATTTTTCACCAAGTGTCTATTTCCTGCACAGAAGAACAGGAAAACATTTCAACAGACTGATTAATTGAATTTTTCACTTGGTTTATGTGAATTCTGATCCTAGGTATAAAATACATTACCTACTTATATCTAATTTAAACCCTATTTGAAGAGCTAAAAAGCAGCCTGCAGGATTCCTCCCTGATGTGAATTGTACTAACAGATCCTATTTATCTCTCATACTTGTTGTCTTGTAGGACAAAATAATTTCTTCAGGGAATAACTTGACCTGCAGATGGTTCTCAAATGGTATGTAACAATTATTTTCCACTGCTTTGCTTTCTGACTGGATAAATTTTGCTGTAAAGCAAGATCTGTTTGTGCAGACATTGGTTCTTCTGCTTACTCTCACAACTTTAATCCAGTGTGGTTCACAAGGCACTGCATTGTGGTACAGAAAAATGGGAGATATCCTCCAGGATTGTAAGCTAGCAACAGTGGCAAATTAAATGTGGATTAACAATGGTATATGAATTATGAACTATATTTCCTGCTACTAAAAGAGCATCTGACCAAAATTAGTGGTTGTAACTACTCAATGAAGAACATTTACAAAAGTATTTATGGAACACGTACACCAAATAGGCACAAACAAAGCTAAAGAAATGCATTTTTAAAATAAATTAGGGTAGTTAAAGAAAGTAAACATTTCTGAAGCATATTTACCCCAGACTTTCCTGCAAGCTTAATATGGTATGTGTAATGTACACATTTAATATTTATGTTTGTATCATGATCAAATTAAGTATGCCATGAGTCAATACCAAAGAATCTAGGAAGGAAATTCAGACATTTGATGCCAGAAAGAACACTGCATGACAGCAGACTGAACACTGACAGAGAGTGCATGAAAAATAGCCAAATATGTGGCAAATCAGACATACCACAGGATGTTTTGGAAACACAGCAACAATGGAAACTTTTTAGACTTTGTTTAGCTAAAACAGAAAACAAAAGCAAGACTGAATTAATTAATGAAAAAAAAAAATGTTGGCCATTTGGAACATAGCAAATGTAAACCAAAATAATTGAACAGAATATAAATTAGAATTGTTTCCAGTTAGCGTATCTATTTTTATACACTGTATGCTCAACAGACACAAAATTTTATAAATAATTATCTCTAATGGGAATACTCAAAGCCAGCTTGGTGAGCTCTAAAGATGTGAGGCTACATGTTTGACTCAAATATGCTTGAATGTAACAATTTGATTTAGAAAAATTATCAAGTGTGTACTGTTATGGTGTACAAATACACCCCTTGCAGCATCGTGCTTGAATGGCACAGTGAAGCATTTCTGTAATTGATTTTACTGTGTCTAGATCTGTCTTTCACAATTTTTACAAATATTTCAGGATTTGAGGAAAGCTGCAAATTAGACAAAGCCATAATCATGTTTCCATGAATTTTTATCTTGCTTCTCTATTTTCATTTTCACTTTTGTTTTTTCAGTTCTGGACAAGAAAGTCACCTTACCTTTTTGTATTGTTTCAGTAAGTATTCTCACTGCTGCCTGTTGAATATGAAATGAGGTAACACTGTCATGAAAGGAACACCTTCCCAATTTCAATCTGTTATGTCAATCATTAATACACATTTAAACATTACATAGTAACCCCAGGAGCTTTCAAATTCCCATTTCCCATTCCCTGATGCAAGCCTGTTTTAATGCTGCAGTGGTCAGGAAAGAAGCAGTGTTGAAAATCCTTGTTGGCTTTTCTTGGAATGTATTTCCTGCCTGCTTTTTTCCCTAACCATTCCTGTGACAAATCCAGTGTCTGAGCATGTTTAATTGTATTTATTTGGCATGAGTGAGTCATTTTGCATTGTTCTCCTGCACTAACACTGTGAAATACTTAAGGAGTAGGAGTTTCTGCTCTAGTCTGAACAAAGACTGCTTTATGGCATCCTATCAGGCATTTGGAAGCCGGGATTATTAGTGGTGACAGCAAAAAGTGTTATTTATTTATTTGTTTACTTTAATGCATTTCCTGCTTTCTTAACTGCATGGTTCACCTCCAAAACTTCCCACTGTCTGAGTGGGATAATGCTTGTAAAATTGAAGAGATCCTTTGTAGCCACTTGACTGCAAGAATTTCAAGGAAAGCTGCCAAATGTGATTTCTTAGGGCTGTACCTTAATGCAAAAAACACTGGCAAGAGGAAGGAAGGGTTGGAGTTCACAAGCAACTTCCATGTACCAGGAAAGTCAGCTTTACCTTCTGAAGATTATAGATGAAGTGTTGCATGTTAGCAAGTTGTGGACAAAGACATCTGTGGCAATATTTTATAACTACTTTTACCAAGGAGGAATAAGAATACAAGATTTGACCAGCTGCAAAGATTTCTTTTTTTTTTTTTTTTTGGGAAACAGAGATAAGTGGTTGAATTCCTCAGATCATATCCTTCTTCCAGTTATGTGGCTACTGAAAGGAGATTTTTTTGAACTTCATGAAAGAGATTCATTATATGTAGTTCTTCTATATTAGCAGTTGTTCTGTGGATGCTGTTCTTCAAGCATTTATTAGTTTTCTTGAAATGTTTTCAGGTTTTCCTTTATTAGAATGCCAGTTAATCACCAGCGAAATAATCAGCATTCCTACTTGTATTCCTACCAGTCCAGGATTTCTTGTATAGCCTATGAAAAAGGGAAAAGTGAATTGATGGGGACAGTTCTCTGTGTGACCTGTATAATCCAAACTTCCTCTACTCAGTGAAAAATATTAGGAATTTTCATGATCTTTGTACTATTTTTATGGCATGTAGCAAGGACATCAATACATTTTCTCTTACAAACAAGTATTAACAATCCAGACTAGTTCTCATACATTTTTTTCCCCAGGAAGTTAAGTTAAGGATTTTTTTTTATAATAAAAATGTTCTTTTTATTGTAGCAGAAGGGAAAAGGAGAAAATAAACCAATTTGCACAAAATCTTTTTCACCATATAAACCAAATTTTGAATGTCAGTATCAAGCCTTCAAGGCATGAACTCTTAAAGCCACCACCCCCACATAACTAAGGAATGTCATAGTTATCTTAAAAGTAAAATACCTATATTTGCCTAGAAAATAAGCTTAAATTTTGTCTGCTATGTTTCCCTTCTTTCAGATTTCACTCTTGGGTCTATGTAGACATAAACATGTGTCATATGCTTCTATATTTTTAAAGTCCTACCTGGACTTTAAAAGTCTTACTGGAAAAGAAAACTGTGAATTCAAAGTGCTGAACTGTAGGTTACTCTTGGTCAACTGGACTTGGTTCACAAATGGTTTGGGGTTCCGTAAGCCCCTCTGTTAACCTTTGACTCAAAGCATTGTCTACACTGTAGATTCCTGAAAATGGAAGTGCTTGACAGAGGCTTATTGTACAAACCAGTATGGATTGTTTTCTCCTCAAGAAAACTCAGGTTATGTTGTACCACAGTAATTGCAGGAGGATGACGATGACACCTTGCCAGGCTTCTGGCAATTTTTCAGTCTTCTAAGCTTGCAGACCTCAGAACTCCATTTAGCTCCCCACAGAATATAAATTTTAGTATTTGCATGTGGATTTTGCTCACAACTGAATGTTTCCTGTTCAAAATTCTTTTTTCTCCCAACACAGGCAGAATACCTGTGAGGGTTCAGAGAAAATCTGCAGATTTCTCTTCTGAGAATAAGGAAGAGAGATGCTACAGGGTCATGTAACAAGGGATGGGAAAAAAGATTTTTATACTGATGTGTGCTGTAAATCACTGACTGTCACAGATGATCAGTTTTTCTCTGCTACCACCCCAGGCCTCCTATGTCTCTTTATATGACTGGCTCCAAAGGCACAGGGTTCCACATCTCCCTTCCCATCTTTTGTAAGGTTATCTTTCAGCCCTATTCACTGTAACTCACAGCATACAGCCCTTCAATGCACACAGTGATGAGCACAAAGCTGGCAGGAAGATGAGCATTAATATGGGATGAATGCTCACTTCAGCCTTTCCCGTTCAGCATTGTGTCTGTATCCTGCTTGCCACTTCACATCCACTCATCTGCATCCTCACCTCTCACAGAGTCCATTGCTAATGCATCCAAGGGCACTCAGGCTTCACTGCATTAGGATGTTTTTGTGTAAAAATGATGACATGGAAGATGTTCAGTTGGCACAGAGCCAGTCCAGCTCTGGTAAAGCTTGATCTCCAACCTAATTCACAGGTGACCTCCACTCACTAGAATTAAAAGAGCTACATGATCCCTAGAGACCCCTTCCAGAGCCATGTCTTTACATCTTTATCCCAGTGTATCATCTTCCACATGTTTTACTTTCTTTATCAAAGCTAGAAATAACAATTTGCATAATGTCAGGTCTCAAATCTTCCCAGTCCTCTAGTCAACCACTGAAGCCTTTTGTGAATTATGAAATAAGGTTAGTACTGGCACTGATAGTGACATAAAGAATATTTTCATAGGTGCTTCTTCCTAGATTTGATCCTAAGAATATTTTTGGCATACTTTTCCATGCCTATTTTGCAAATGAGAGAATGAAGATAAATATAATAAACTGTGTTCTGCAGAAGAGACAAAGTGGGAATAGATGCTGTCCTTCTGCATGTCAGCTTGCTCACTTTTGGGACTATTACATTCACATTTTCATGACTGGGCTTCTGAAGTAAAGTTGGTTAACCTGCAACATGCTCCCTGTTCATCTTAGAGACTTCATAGACTAAAACTACAATATAAGTTAAAGGCATATCTCACAGGAAGAAAAAAAATCAGTAGTATTTAATAAGCACTTTAATACTTCAGTTTGAAAATCAGTTTAAATATATACTGACATCCATGAAATGTATATTTAAATTTGCATTCATACCCAAAGCTATTGTGATGATGTGATTCTGGACTTTGAAATAGGTAGGCAGGGAAAAAAATTATAATGGCAAACTTATTATAAAATGAAAAAAGAAATTCAATTTTTATATTAAATATCAAGAATATTTGATTGTGTATACACCCATATCATTGTGTATCAAGAAAAATACACTGTTACACATCTTCAGCTTTGAGGCTCCTTTGTATGACTTGCTTAACTGGTAGAGAGCTACAGATTTTGCAAACCCTTCACAAGCTGTGGGGAATGCATTGTGCTCTGCTGGGGCTCACTTTCTGTGTGTGCTGCCAGCTTTCAACTCTGGCACTGAGGTCATGCTCTGACTGCACACTGGAGTCAGTTTAGAGCCTACAGAGCAAGATCAAAAATCAGTGTAAAGGCTGTATTAACACCCTGTTGAGTACTCTTAATTTTACAGAACAGTGTTTGTATGACTAGCCCTGATCTCCATCAAGCATGTATTACCAGTGATCTGGAAATGCATCCATCCAGTGTTAATGACTGGGAGATTACAACCCAAAGCAGACATTTGTCAAGCACTTTGATACTTACCCTTCCTAATGGATGCAGGATGCCAGGAAGGAAACTAAAAACCACAGGACAGAGAGAAGAGGCATACTCTGAAACTCACAGAAGTGGAGGAGTGCTCTGCTTCACGTTGCATGAAATGGTAGAGAGGTGTTCTTAATCACAGAATGAAAAGAGAGGATACAAGACTTTTTGAGTTACAGAGGGTTGAAACACCTCAAATTATGGAGGCTAAGTTTCTGTATAGCAAATCACATTGGAAATCTGAAACAGAAGATACTAATTAATAAGGGATCCAGCTTTAAACCTTTAAAAATTTACTTGGATTTTTACCTTGAAGAAGAGAAGGCAATTTTGACCCAGAAGACTACTGCAATAAGGAAGAAATAAAATGTGTGGAGATGAAAATCAGCATACGCGGAACAGTTCCGTGCATTGCAATAAACAACACCATTCCTGGCCTTCAGAAGAGAATGCAGACACTGTAAGTAATTACACCACATTGTAGGAGTTTAGTGGTGCCAGGAGAGAACGAAGAAACAGGAATTTTTAGATGTCATTGCATCAGAAGATGAATTACCCACCGATCCAAAACAAATGAAACATTTATCTGTTTTAAGTTGGACACAGGTGCACAAGCCTGTGCAGCCAGAAACCACAATATTATCACTAAAAAAAAGGCCAGAGTTAGTAGAAGGTAACAGCTGGAGTCAGGGTTAAATAGGTGTGATCTTTCACCTCTTAAGAAAGGAAAAAATATGTGGGTAAAAATGATTTGGAAATTTCACAATTTCTGAACAACCCCCTCCTTCCTCCCCCCCCCCAAAAAAAGTGTTCATTTTTGTAAATTATCTTCTCAAGAAGAATCACTGTCGAAAGAAACAAAATACCAAGGAAGAGTTTAAGGGTGCTTTCCAGTAGGTAACATATTTCTCAAAGCAGTACCTGCCAGGTCTGGCAGAACTGACAGTTCACACTTGCAGCAAAGTTCTGCTTACTGTTAGGGATCCACACAGGATCTCTCAGCTGGCAGAAATAAGCCTGTGAGCGAGACCAGAAGCTTTGTGTTGTGCCAGACATTACCAAAGATATAGATCTAAAACCTCACAATTTAATTTGAGCATAAGAAACAGAAGCAAGGGATGAACATGGTAAAGCACACAGGCTCATTTCTCCCCATGGTAAATCTCCCCAGCCCTGAGCTCTCCCTTTTCACTGGAATGGCCAATAAACAGACATAGTTTGAGATAGCCTGGAAATGTCCTGTGACAACAGCTGTTTTAAGTTTCTGCTCTCATACATAAGAATCATCTTCTCTTCAGTATCCACAGGCAGTCTAAAAGGTTTTGCTCTCAGGATCCTGACACCTCAGGCCTGGGTGTTTATGTGTTTCTAACTCATTTCTCAGATGTGCTCTTGCAGAGCCACCTCAAACACCTTGGGCTCTTGGGTGGTGGGGCAAAGGGGCACCTTGGCTGGGATGGTGGGATGGGGCCTGGTGCCCTGCTGCACCCCAGCATGCCAAACAGCAGCCAAAACCAGGATAAGTGACACAGCCCAGCACCCCTCTAGGGCTGCTTAGTAGGAGTTTATCTTGAACCTGGGTCCTTTAATTTCTGCCTATGAATAGAGACATGATCTCTAGTCCAGTTGTGCTCTGCTGGTATCTTACAGATAGGTGGGACAATATTTTGAAATTTTTTGCTGCATTAACATGATTTTCAGTTATTGATTTTCATTTTACTTTCAACTGAGTAAAAATAGTATTAAGGAATTAAAACTTCAAGAAGCACTTTTATAAGCAGAGCCATAATCTGTGGGCATGAGGACTTGGTTCATGGCTTGCTGCTCAGCTCAAAATGGTGCAGGAGTGAAAAGAGCTCTCTGCCAGGCTTCTTTAGTGCAAAACCAGAAAAGGAGTTGCTGAATAAAGGATCTCGTTGAGAAACCAAAATGCATTTTAGCTGGTATCTGAGTGGCTGGAGTTGAAGTTCCTTTTCCCCAAAGGCAATCCTGTTGGTATCACATCATCTGAATTTTAGGGACTGAAATTTTAGGCACCCAGGAGATCTGGGTACTACTAAGTAGGACCATTAAGGGATGGCAGAATCAAGCATCTATATGCATAGTAAGCCATCTGCTTCTCACTAGTGTGAAAAACTCCACAGACAGGATTTACTTTCCTTAGTCTTTCTTATTATTTATACCTACTCCCTTATTCATTGTAGAATTCCCAAAAAAAAAAAAAAAGGCCTAGAGTTTTTCTTGCAGAAAATTAGCAAGGACTACTGCTGGTTTTTAAATTATGAGTAGCAGGTGTTATTCTGTTATAATCACATAATAACTTAGGCTGGAAGGGACCTCTGAGGGTCAGCCCCTAAGCAGGGCTAACTCCAAAGTCAGCCAAAAGCTAAGATGAAGAAGATGTGGCAGTCTCCATTTGTCATGTGAGTGGCCAGAACACAGCAGGTGGTGGGGATACAGTCCAGCCTTCTTCTCATCTCTTGGGCTGCTGAGATCACAACTGTACCAGAAAGAGAAGGAAAAGGGGAGACAATTAAACACCTGATTCTCCTGGCCATATTCTGAAGGGATTGCTTGCTTCACCTGTGTGCTGTGTGGACTGCAGGCATTTCAGATGTGCTCTGAGAACGTCTCCCAGACCTGTGCAACAGCCTTGGGCAGGGGCTCCCAATCCCATCCCTCCAGTCCTAAATTAGATGGCGCAGACAGCATGGCTTAGCCCTGCCAACGAGAAATACATGTGCAAATGCCAGGAATAGCAGCTACAGGTATCAGTGGAAAGTCTGCAATGAAAACAAGAGTGCCTACAGAGTTTAAGCAAATCCAAGCTCTGTGAGCAGCTGCGCAGAAATTCACAGGATTATATTTTTGTACATTGGCACTTACATGTGACCTAAATTTCACCTGGAACGGTGTCCTTTTCTGGTGTCTTCGGTGCCACATTGTTACTGGCTGTAAGGGCATAGCCCTGCGTTTATGCATGTTTGTCTCTGCAGGTCATAAGCAACACTTGATCACTGCACTTTCCCTTCCAAATTCTATTTTCAAATGACAATTTACAGAATAAGTTCCTGACCTAATATGTGTGGAATCACTTTTGTGAAGGACGATTAAAAAAGACTGCCTTTTCTTATAATTGTTAAATTGCTTGAGATTATGTTCTTCGTTTCTCTTAATTATTTTATCATAAAAAAAAGTCAGGTTTTATTGGAAAACCACTAGTTAAAGTCTTTTAAATTGCTTCTGCAAAGGAATTGTGTACTGCTTTCTATACCTCTAGCACCTGATTTGTGTGCCCAGAACACATGCTTCATTAGCCCCTTTCACAAGCTAAGCATCTGCTGCTCCAAATGTAATGCAAATCACTTTTTAATGGTCACATTGACTAGATAGGAAATGCTTTTGTTGGAGCAATGACTTGTAGTTAATTAAGCCAATTAGCATGTGATATAAGCAGTTTTGAGAAGACAAAGCTCAAGAATAGCTCTCGAAAAAAGGTGGAACACTTTCATGGGGATAGAAATGCTACAGATGAGAAAGGGAATGAAGCAAGAAGAAGTTTAAAAATAAATCCTAAATGTATTCATTGGTTTATCTAGTTTACAGCAGTCTCAGCTGATCTTTATGAGAAACATATTTGTGGGGATGAGAATCTACTTACTATGTCCGTGTAAGGAGATAAAACCAGACTTTTTGCTCAGCAGAGATGATGGGCAATAACATTTCTGCTGAGATCTTGCTTATATCATGAAATTATCTGATTTATCAACTGCGCTTTTGACTGCCTTCCAAAATAAGACTTTTCTGCTTAACACCAGAAGAGAGTCTCAGAGTCTGGCTGTGAGGGTAAGGACTGTCCTTTCTTCAAAGTAACAATGAAAAAGTCTCCTGAGCCTTTAAAATGGAAATGTACCCTATTCCTTCTAGTACTGTTTCTCAAAATTATGGGTAACAGTGAGATATTTTATAATTTAACCACTCTAGAAATATGCAGTCTTTGCATGAAGTCTTAGGAATAAGTTGCATTGGTCTCTCAGATATTCTACTCAGATATTCTACATGGGTCCAGGTATGATTTGAAACATGCAATGACCAAGAGGTGTAAGTTGTGATACATTCTTTTCAGTGTGCATGATACCTGGGTTTCATTTGCTGGGAATTTCCAATGCTTTTGAGAAACCTGCTTTTGCTCAATGTAAAATAACAAGCCTCTTGCAGTCTTACCTAAAACAGTTTGAACCTTGTTATTGCCAGTTGCTTCTTCTTTTTTATCCTGGAGTGAGACATGGTTCTCAAACAAAGAAAAATCTGATTCTGTCAGATAAAGTAGAAGTTCATTCGGATGCTAAACTACTCGATTGCCATTAGTAGTTAACTTTTATGCCGTTCTAATTAAATTAATAAGAGAAAAAATGTCAAATCAGCTGGCAGGATTTTGAACAAAGAAAATGAGCTTTTATGCCTACATTGCATTCTTATACTTACACTGAAAATTTGCTAACTTCTGTTGCAAAATTTCAAATTAGAAAATTGATGGCTATCCAGTGTTCCCCCCGCCATGTAATTTTGTTGCATCCTTTCTCTTTTTTTTCCCCTCCTTTTTTTTTCTTTCCACCCTGAATACTGTTTAGCTTAATTAATCATAAGCTCACAATTGGCTTTATGAGACTGGACCTGACAGTCCCCAACTGATGTAGAATTTCATACAAATACAAATGATTAATTGTGTGACAGATATCTTTTGCAGGAGGAAAGCTTGGACAATTCCAGTTGTTCAGTCTTCATCTAAAAATGAAATAGACTCTGCTCTAGTTCTGTCATATACATAAAGGTGCCTTGCAAAGAGACTTATCAGCTATGTTCCACAGTTGCTCCACAGCTTCCTTTCTATTTTTTCTTATGAAGATGTTAGAATGGCCATCATCATTTGATCCATAATTTTACAGTGCTCAGTAGCAATGGCTAAAAGAGTTTCTGTTCCTCACCCTTTGGGTTTAAGAATGGGGTGTTTTGATTTCTCTAAAAGTAAATAGAGAGATTTCTCTTTTTTAGGAACATGTCCTAATCAAAGAGGTTATGGTGAAGATGCAAGTCCTCTTGAAAAAGTCCTGTATCATTTTTATAGAACAGTTAAGGAATTATCACGGAATTATCCTTCAGCTCTGCAAAAGAGCAAAATACTCCTGACTTATATTGACTTGAATAAAATGGAGGGGACTCACTCAGAATTGTGACCAGTATGTGGTAAATCACTGTTGGTCTCTCAAACCTTGCCTATAGACACAGTTAAATTGTATTTAAATGTGTTAAATTCAGTAGCTGACAAGATTCTGTTCATCAGTGTAATTTATTGATGCTCTAAGGTACTTTCTATTACCAGGCCATCTACTAGATAAAGTCTTTTCATTTTTAGAAGGATCACACAACGCAAATTAGTTTGGATATTTTACCCATGGTGCAATACTGCTTGTATATCAGGATGCTAAAAAATACTGTACTTGTAGTTGTTATGTTACCTATTGACAATGCTGCTGAGCAAGAAAAGATGCTTGAGCATTCTAATGCACTACACGAAATTACATTAGGAGAAATAACTACTTAATTTTAATATCAGCTTCAATTAAAAACAGACTTATACGATTAAGGAGAAAGACAGTCTGGAAGAAAATATTTCAACCTGCTGAGTAGGAAATTAAAATCAGCACAATGTAAAAATCACCAGCAAAATAGTTCATCATATTCAAAGCTTGTGACTTTTTATAACACTCTTGCATATCCACACTTGAATTTTTGTGCCAGCTATTCCCATAGTGGAGCAGCTGCACATCCAGCTGAGACATGCCCTAGGATTTGTGTTGGGCAGCAGTAGGGAGTAGATATGGACCATCCCTATGAAGTCACTGCTGCTGGTTTCCTCCCTGCACCTCTCTGACCCTGCATTACTGCAGGAGGCTGAGCAAGAAGGGGCTAATGGAGGTGACAAAGGTCATCAGCTAGCCAGAAGGGGTTCAGGGATTACGTGAGTCATGACATGTATTTACTCTTGGAACTGGGTGCTCTGACAGTTCAGCACACCCAGCACCTGCTGGTTTTGCAAAAATTGGATGCCTCTTTTGCACAGCAGACCTTACGTAAACAACTGTGTGCTGTTAAATTGTTGGCTCTCCTTCCATATTGACTGGCTTTAGAGACTAAAGGTTGAATTAAACAAATGTTTTATTCCACTGTGGCTTACACCACTATGATATCTTTACTTCCAGATGTCCGTGTTTTCTGAAGCTTCCTATTTGCCATTAATCTTTCTCTTACAGGCTTTCCAGAAGAGAAGGTTTGAGTCAATCTGAAATATGGACATAATAGGATAACTGAAGCCATTTGACTGTTCATACCATGTAGTTTTAGCAAAGAATCTGTATTTTGCATGTAGCAACACTTAAGGACTGGGAAAGGATATATAATATTCCTCAAGCCTACATATTTTATCTATACAAAGGCTGAGATGGGCTGTTTCCATGCTGATTGAGAAGTCTGAATGTGACAATTACTCAGATTAAGATTTAGGAATATGACAGAGGAAATTTTTAATGGCATTTTTCAGCACACTGGCAATAGCTCTCATCCTAGAAGAGCAATGCTTCAGATCCAATTAAAGATTAGTGCTTAATAAAGAATTCTGTTTCCAAAGGAACTGGATAGACTACTGGATTTGCTGACTGCAGAATCACAGAGTGGACCAAATAACACACGGCAGTTTAGTTTAAAAAAATCAAAGAAAACAATCACAGGAAGACTGCTTTTCATTTGAACATGCATTTGCAGTAAAAGTTTAAAGTCCCTCATAGAAGCCTTTTGGTGTATCACAGACTATATTTCATTCTAAACTGTCAAGTGATAAAAATGGTTTCACTATTCTGCAATCCTGTGCCTTCTGTCAAGAGTATTTTATAACTTTGTTCATTTCAGTTTCCATGAATCCTGAATTTGTGAGTTCTCTCTCACTTCTGAGTCAGGAAGGACTGCCAGCTGTGACTGATGAGTAATTACCAACTCCATGTTAGTGATTGAACTGCTAAAAGTCAATAGACAAATTAGAGCTTCTTTCTAAGTGTACAGTGACCTACATAGAGTAGGAGCCTGAGACTCAGGAAGAGAAAAAAAATTGGACGTGGTAAGTTGGAGGAAAATAATTAACGAAATTATTTATGCTCTTACATGCAAACAGTGCAGAGAAACAAAGTGACCAGAAGGTAAGAAAATGTGTTGAAGCCACTGAGCAAGATGCTGTTCTGCTGTTCAAGAACGGTAGCTCTAGATAATTCATCAACAGATGAGATGTTCAGATATGTACATGAACACCCAAGTTTGGTAATGAAACTATCTTGGTAACAAATCTTTGTAAGAGGTTTAGCTGTGACTAGATGCCCAGAAAGACAGTGTGATCAAGTCACAGATGGTTGTTTTCTTAGTCTTTATTAGTGTTCATCACTGAGCACACCTCACACCAGGAAGTGTGATATTACCCTTCCTAGCTATAGTTAACTAATTGGTTTAGATTAGATTTCTGCCTTGAGGAACTTTCCACTTTGGTAAATTCTTAATTTAACTGAAAATGCACATTAAAACCTGCAGGACCAGGCACAAAATGGTAGACATTAATTTTAAATGGTCATTTAAACTCACATTTTTGAGTTAATTTAAAAAGAACAAAAACAAAGAGTGGGAATCTGAAATAACAGTCTTCACGTGGTTGCAAGTGATTGTCAAAGGATGAGTGGTTGAGTAAATTAGTGACTTTCTCATGTGTTAAGCCATGTCACCTCATCTAACTTAAGTGGGATAGTAAAGAAATGCCATGGAGTAGGGGAATTTTAACTCAGAAAATGGAATTTTTATGTACCGGCAAACCCAGATGCGGTTTACTTGTGTTTTGGTTTTTTTTTTTCCAGAAGATAGGCTGTAAAATGGTTTCACAAATTAAACTTATTTTTTGTTTTCTGGCAAGGTAGAAAGGTTTGGCTGTGGGCTGAGAAACTCTCTGCTTCCATTTCTGCTCCTGCAGAGTCATATGATAGACATTAGAATATTTCTAAGGCCAGACTTTGGAGTGTGAAATCATCTCTGGAGAAGATCACAAGGGAAGCTTTCTCTTTTTGTATAAATGCATATATCCCAAACAAAGGAGTGTAAATGCCTTGCTAACATTCTACCACTGCTATACAGATGTTACAAATCATGTTTATATTCATGAATATTCATTGCCTAAACAGTAGCAGGCATGAGAAAGTCTGAATGGGACACTTAATAGGAACAGTCTTCCTTATTATTATTATTTACTAAAGTAATTTAATTTTAAAAGAGACTTAAAAATCTCTTTAAAAAATCTTTGATAACTATGAACACTTGTATTATGGGGTATTTTTTATTGGATATTACTAGGATTTTTTCCTGAACTAAGTGCCAACTATCAATCTAAAGCAACTGCAGTGCAATACAAGACACCCAGTACCTCTCCCATGCCCTGTGTGTGCCCAGTCTGTGGGCAGAAAAGTGTGCTGAAAAACCACTCCTTTTCCCACTAAAGCCTCCTTACATGCTCCTTAAAGGAAATGTTCCTGACCTCTTCCCTGCTGCAATAGTTTTCTTTTGTCAGAAAACAAAACCAAGCCAAACAAACTCAGAGATCCACAAGGATACTTTGGGTGCAGCATGGAATCATCTTGGGGATGCAGTTCTGTCCTAGGTACCATTGACTAGCTCTTTAGAGGTGTTGCATATCTGAAATCTCCTTTGGCATCCTACAACAATCTTCAAGTGCCCTTGTTGTAATCCTTGAGGATTATTTTATACTGGATGAAACAGGGTAGAGTTAATGCACAGATGTAGGACTAACCTGCAATTAAGCTGTGGAATCGTTCATGAACTCTAATCTCTTAGCCATGAGGGAGTTTCAGGATTTAGAAATAAACTTATTTTTTCTCTCTTCTTTCCTGTCCCTTTTGTTTTTATCACTTAAAAAGGGAATAGGAACATGTAGAAGAAAAAAGCTGCAAAATTGGAATGGAAAGGCAACATCAATTCTTTCAAATATTTTGTCCTGAACAGAGTATTATTTACATTCCTTTTGTTTTGTGGGGCTCTAGTAACACCAAATGACTTTGTTCAGGCCTTGCATGACATAAAATGTGCCTAGAAGAGATGCAGCATGTCAGATGTTTTAATTTTGAATCTATTGAGGTGTCCTAGGCAAATATCACAGTCCCAGCTACTGAACCTCACTCAGCAATGGGTGCTGTCATACCTTCTGGGGAAGGATACAAATAACCTTACTAACTGGACAAGGAAAAAGAAAGGTAGCCTGGAAAAGTCTTCTGTTCCAGAAAGAGGGTGAAATGGTAGCACTCCTTATATTGACTAAGGTATTTCCATCTTCTAAATCATCTGTCATTTCAGATTTTGAATAGAGTCAGAAAGTTGCAACAAAACATATCTGAGTGCAAGTCATGGATCTTGTCCTTGGTGTCACAATTTTGTACTGACCCATTTTTCTTTCTGCGATAATTTTGGGAAGTGAGAATGAGGGTTGTATGGAGAATCTATGGGTTGCTGATAAGCTGTTGATAGTATTTTGCACAGAGAAAATACTTTCAAGCATGCTTCTATCCCTTATTGCATGCTAAATCTCAGAATTTATAATTTAGAAATTAATAATGAAGTTTTTTTTCACAAAATGAAGATACAAATAGTATATTTTATTCAATATGCACAATTTTCGTCTGGGTAAACAACAGATGTGGCCAAACACCTGGAGTTACACTGGACAGCATTTCAGCTGAAATGTTCCAACACTATTATAAATCTGTGAAGGAGGCACACCCTCTTTGATAGACACTGTTTTTCTAGGCTCAAGTGGTTTATTGTGCAGCTGGTCATCTGAAACCTTCCCAAAGCAGTCCAAGCTAACATTGCAGAAAAAGTATTCTGTGTTTTCTCCATGAAATACTTACATTCGTTGCAGTGCTGTGCTGTTGTTAAACCTTGTATGACTATAGCAGTGCACAGGAAGCAGAGGTCACCACACATCAAGCTCCACCTGCCTCTAAACTTCAGCTGGGAAGTGGGCTGGACACCAATTCACATAACATTGGCTCGAATTGATCTGAAACTCTGAAGGAGTACTAGTCAGCAAATGGCCCCATATGGTGGGAGGAGCACTGTAAATGCTGCAGCAATAATTGACTTCTGGGAAAAGAATACAAACATTAAAGAGTTTGTAATTAATAGCCATTTCAAGATGCTTGCCATGAATTGGAAACCTTTTTGCAAACTGTCCTGCTTAACTAATCATCCTATACTAGTCCCTGTAATTTCTCCAGTGCCTCTGAGAGAAATTGCAAAACGTCTGATCCGTGCCCTTTAAAAGACATTAATAATAAAGTGAAATCCAAATGTGTTCATTTTAGCTCTGAAGCAAAGCTCAAGCTCCATGCTGAGCACAATTACAAATAATGTATGAACTACCATGATGCTAACTACAGATGGCCAGCTGGTGAAAAAGAGGGTAAGCTATGTTTGCGAGCACATATGCTTACAAAGTTTAAAATGTATGACTTATCTTAATGTATTTTTGCCTTCTTAACAGTGCACAACTTCTTGCTGATACCACGTGTACTCAGCTGCAATTGGGTATTTTTATGGATAGTCTGTGGAAGGAATGCTCTCAGACTAAGGGCAACAATATCCATAGGACTTTAATATATCTACAAAATATAGGGTAAACTGATTTCATTTAAAAGGGGGAACTCAATAATTCAAATGCAATAGCCATGAAAAAGTTGCTAACACAAAGTTGTCTAAGTAAGCGTTAAGTTTTCTGAAAATACTGGAGTGAAGCATTTTGTATGTAGTCTCTTGTAATTCTTTAATTGAAGAGGCTTCTCCATTTGTTTTTTAAATGAGCCTAAGATGAAAGAAGAGTGAGTTTTAAACCAAGGTGTTGCTTCATCTCATAAAGTCAAGGTGTTGCTTCATCTCATAAAGATGACAAAATTGCAAATGCAGCTGAAATTTTATCCATAGGTTATGTTGTGTTCTGAGACTGGTGCAGAAGCACAGCAGTCAGGCTGAAGAAGAGAGAGACCAAGCATGTGTCAGTGAGGAGCCTTGAGGAAGCAGTTGCAGAGACACAGATTAAATTTGAGATGTGAAGCCACAGCTAATTTACGAAAGATATATTAAAAATGGTTTGTGAGTGTTTTATCAAAGACAGTGGCTGTTTTGTATCCATTTTATGTCTGAGAAGAGAGGGGTGCAAAACCTAATGGCTGATAACAGTTTTGTTTCACTCTCTCTGAACTTCTGTTTTCCGTGGCCTTTCTTTGGCCATTTCAGTAACCCCAAATTGTACCTCACTGGAACATTCCTTTAAATGAAGGTAAAGCTGGATCAGCACAGTCTGTTAACCATCAGTTTAGACTTGTAGAAATAGCTGGTGGTATGTCTCCTAAAATAAGAAGGGTGTGTCTGTTTTTCCACTGAAATACCCTGACTGGATACCTACTGTATGCACATGGCATCTCCACTCAGATATTCTTTATGTGGTGGGTTGTACTACACACTCATTTGCTGACAGGATAGACAGGAGGAGACATAATTCCTGGATGGCAATTAAAGGAAAACTGGACAGGCTAAAGGAGAAGTGAATGGGATGGGGCTTAGGGATATGGCAAACATCCATTCTAGCCACAAGTGCTTTAGGATCCTGGTATTATTATTTCTTCTCTGCCTCTTTGGGAATTTATTAGGGTCAGGTGGAGCCAGAGGAAATCCCCCATACAGTGCAGGTACAATACAGCAACTTTGCCAATAAGCCAGAAGTCTTGCCTGAGGCCAAAGCAAGCAGGAATAGACATAGACATCTGCTTAACAATTTGAAAAAATTAATAGTTCAGTGCATTTTCTGACTGAAGAAAACTGGGGCTCTTTTTTGACTGAAGAAAACTGGAGCCTGCATCTCTCTCCAAAGAAGCCCTCACAAAGTTGTCTTCTAAAACTCTTTTGAGGATTGTAGCATGGAAGGGGATGGTGTGGTCCAGCTGTCGCAAACAATAATTAAAAAACATAATGATAATTAATCCAATGGGACAGATGCAGTAGATTGCCACAGAAATTAAATTACTCAGTCTGATAAAATTAGTATTGTAAAATATTATAGAACTCATTTCCAAAGATATCTAAATTCAGTCTAAATAACTTAGTGGAGAAATATGTCCATTCTGTTAAAAGGTGTGTGCTAGTTCTACACTGACTGTAGCAAGATTTCTCCATAAAGAGAGAAAAAGATTAATTCACATTTAAAATGATCTTTCATCCTTATGACACTTGTAACTGCTTAAAATTTCCTGTAGTTTCACCCTTTCTCCCAAACTAGACAGGATTAATGTATTTTGCATTCATTTACTATACATTCCCTCTGGTCCATATATACATTATAATATTTGCAGGCAGAACATTCGATTTAACTAGTAATCTAAAGTTTCACAGTTCGCCAAGAAAACTAAAGGGGTCTGAGTGGTGGAGATTAAAATGAAGAAGAAATTCCAGCCCTGTAAATTGTAAAACTTTACACCTTACAGCTGCCAGCTGTAATCCACAAGGAGACAGTGTTCTTAAGCTCCCAGGAACTTAGACTGGGCCATTTTTTAGCAAATACTTTTGTTGTTCCTTCAGAAGGGGAAGAAAAGGGAAGGCAGAAGTCCCAAACCCCAGAAGAACCCTTACAGACAGAGTACAGAGAATTCATGAGGAGTTATTTTGTCCTTGAGTGTGGAAGGATTGTGGTTATTTGATAAGATCTGTTAAGATTACACTTTCCTTGTTTTTGCAGTTGAAATATAACAGCTGAAATGTTACACAGGCTAAGTTATACTAAGCCTGAGAGGATTTTCACAATGTAACATTTACATAAGATAAGGACATGGTGGTTTCTAGTTCTTTTTAACTGAAATACCTTCATCTTACTATTACCACATTATTTCTATCTTAAACCAGCTTTTACTGTAAGATTAAATGTATTTTTTTAAAATCCATAACAAGGCTTATTTTAAAAATCCATTTTCTTAATAACTTTAATAAATTAGCATCAGACAAAAGTCATGATGCAGTAAAGATTCCTGAAGTTACAGTTAACTTGCAGAAGTAAAGCAAGACATTCAGCACTGAGGGGTGCTGGGCAGCACAATGCTGTTCTGAGACCTTCAAAAAGGAAAACCACATCTTCTTCTAAGTAAATGAGAGGCCCAACAGTTGCCTCCTTTTTCCTCTAACAAAAGAAGTAGCAATGGAAAACTATTTTGGGCAGGTCCAGGGAAGCATGAATTTAAGAAATGTGGCAAGGCAAGGGAAAGAAGGGGAAGACACAAGACAACTCTATATATATGTTCATCATATTGTGTCTGCCTGTGTCTTTGTGATGAGAGGAAAAGGGAAGAAAGAGGTATAAGAAATACCAAAGAATCAGTCAAAGGCCAAATCTCAAGATGAAATAGTCACAAATGCAGAGCTCAGAGGGAATACTGGAAGAAGAGAGAAAAACACCTTCTGAGCAAAACTAAGTGATAGTGTGTTCCTTGCTAGTGGCTATGGCTTATAAATAAATATCTGGATCCAGAATGAATTTGTTTTCCTGGTGCAAATATCCTAGAGAAGTCTCTATAAGATCTAGATACCCAAGGCAAGCAAAATAATCTAGTGCTGTAACCCTTACAGTTCATTAGTAATTGGGGAAAAAAATGTAATCTTGATAACACTAAATAAGTGCATTAGACTAGAAAGGGGCTTAGTAATCTTTGTGTTCACTTGTTTTAACTAGTGGTTATTTTTTCAAGTACTTCTTGATTGTACCTTTAAATTGCACCTTTGTTGTCAACTGATCCTGATTTTGTCTGAGGTTTCTTCCATGTCCATTTCTATGGAACATACTTTTGATTGGTACTATAAAGCACTAGTGCAAAATGAAATAGAAAACAAATACCTTGTGTTGTAGAAGAGCTCCATGAAGAGTCCCTGGACTTAGTTTGCTTTCATTCAGATTCACATAGGTAGGTTTAGTGCTAGTCAAGTCTGTGAGCAGAATTAGAGATACTTCCTTAAACCGTGCTTAAAAGATTATCAGCTCTTCCTCTGTCATTTTCAATGCAGCTATCTCTATCACTTTTCTTCCAGTTAGAAAAGGGAAGCAAGATTCATATGGAAATCTACTGCTGTTCTGTGGTTCTTTTGGTTTGAAGTAAGCCACAGGAAAATGGAAGTAGTAAACACAAGAGAAAATGGTGTCCTATGCTTTTATTAAGCTGCATTTACTTGGTTTGACCCAGGAATAAGCACACGAAATCTAAGATCTAAAGGAAACTTGTCTATATAATTCTGAAGTTTTCTTTTTGGTCTTGAAATCCTGTGAATCTAAGTCCCTTCATGGCACTTTGGAGACAGGTCATTAAAAAAGATCCTTTTCACTGGGTGTGGAAGGAGCCTTTTCTCTCTTAGCAGTCCATATGGTGTGCCTATAAAAAAGGTGACTCCACCACCAGGAAGCCTGACTGTCCAAAGAGCCAGCATTTAGTAAAAACATTTTCCTTGTAGGCAGTGGGTGAACCTGCAAGAAATGTTCTAATGCTGGAATACAATCCTTTCCAGAAGTCAGATTTTTACACAAATTTCCCATCAGTATCACTCTAAGAGAAGGCACACTGCATTTAGTGTGAGCCCTAAAAAGCATGAACCAAAGTATAATTTGAATCTCATGTCAAAACCAGTTACTCAGTGAGGAATTATCTCCTGGCAGTAGTAAAGAGAAATGTAAGAGAGACACAGATTTCAAAAGACTTCAGGATAGTTATGCTTTTCACATTTTAATCTTTTCTGACACAACAGAGCTACCTTCCCTGCCATCACTTTTCATCATTGAGTTTCTGTGGCAGGAAAACTGCATACAGAAGAGCTCTTATCCTCGAGCTGAAATCATAGATAAAGGGGCTTAAGTTGGAATATCTTAGACTATAAGTATTTTTCTACTTCAATATTGAGAAGAGCTTCAGAGAACGCATCACTTTGAAATAATTTTGATAAGGAACTATAGATGTTTTGTAGAAAGCATTTTTAACATTTTAAACAAATTTCTGAGGGTTTGGGAAAATATGCTTTTTCTTAAAGCTTGCCAGGCTTACCTAGTTCAGCAAGACCTGTTGAAAGTGTTGCTTTAATAAGTGATTGCTTCTTCTCAGCTCATAAAGTCATTATTTCTCCATTTATCTTTTCTCTGTCAAATGCAAAATACTATGCAAGTTTAAAAGGTTAATTTATTTATAGTTATTATTCATATTACTCTTGATTGTTTTGGCTATTATTTACAGTGGCTACATAGAGAAGTTTGACACTATTGAGATTTATAGTGTGCAAAACTTATGTCAATTGAGATACCTACTGTACTTTGGGTGATGAAGAGCTAGAAGAGGTGTGGTCAGGGAAAAGAGACTGATACACTGCTTCATTCACCTGGTTCAATTTAAGGGATAATTTGCTCACGTTACAGGTTCTGTATATTTTTCAAATACAGCCTTCTTCAGAATATTTTCAATTTGTCAGTAACTGTGCTTCTGTCTCCTTTGTTTGATCTCCACAAACTGATGTCATATAGCTGCATTTCAGAAATGACCCTGTTAATAATTTTTCATCTTTCCATAGAAGGATGTAAAATTGCTATATATTCATTCTGAAGAAGTTCAGAGTGACATGCTGGAAAGCCAGGTGACTGGAAAGAATGGTTTCACAGCTGGCCCACTTTTATTAGCTTTTCCAGTATATGAATGTCTCTTATTTTATTCAAATGAAGCATATTGTCATGCTAATTGCTTTTAATTTTCATTGCTAATGTTTAATTTTCACTGTTAATGTTTCTTCAATAGGTTTTCCAGGGTCATGCATTTTCTCTTTTTCTACAGCTTGTGTCAGTCACCGGATAAACTTGCAGGTTACCACAATATCCTGGACATAAAAATAGCCTTACTGCTTTACTTTTTTCCAATTCTGCTAACCTGGCATGGGTAGTTTCAGAGAGTATATCTTTGAAAAAAAATTGTTCTTTCTTTGACTTCTTTTCCTTTTCTCAACACCACAGTGATCTGTCAGGTCTATAACTGTACTGTGCATGGATACCTCTCCCTCCTTGCTGTTTCATCATGTTTCATTTCCAAATGTTCTGGAAGTGCTCAGTAAAGCTGAACAATATCCCTGTTTTGAAGACTTATTGCATGCGAGTTCTAAAGCTGCACATATTTTCTATGGATGCTTGAGTGCTTTATCACATCTCCCTCTCTTTTTCCTCTTTCAGTTCACCTGTGGCCCTAGATATCTTATTCAATACATTCTTGTTGGGGCTCATTACACTGACATTGGTATTTTTATGGAAGTTTTCCTTTGATGTTGACTGTGAAATGAGTAGATTTCCTAAGGAAATGTACATCAAAGAATTTGTTCACTCTTTCATGGACGTTCTTTGGAGAGAAATGAGGGAGAGACATCTTGAAAATTAAATTTAAATTACTCCTGAAAATGCATAAGCTGCAAACTGCTCATCTCAGTAAAAGTTCTAGCCAATGGAAAAGGCCAGCTGGGAGGGGAAGCCAGGTTCAGCCCATGTGAGTGGGAAGATGGAAGGGGTTAGTCAGGCCCTTCCAGAGCCAAGAGCTTTAAGAGATTTTCGCACCCACTGTCATCACTCTTCCCTCTCCCCACTCCCTCCAGCTATCCTTGGGCTTGTTTGCCTTGAGCTCTTTTCAACCACTGCCACCTTTTTTTTCTGGAGCAGCAGGAGCCAGCAAGCCTTAGCCACATTTGCCCTTCTGGTCCTGCTTGCTCTGCCTTGGCCCACCATCGTGCACCATCATCTTCATGGAGCACTGACCTCTCCACAGCTCTCCTGTGCTTCCAGCTGCCTTTCTTCAGTCTCCCCTTCCTCCCATTCTGTTTGCCCTGCGCTGCATTTTCACCCAGCATCGTATTCTCATTGACACAAACCCTTCTTTACGTTTCCCCTGGCAAAATAAAGGATTCACTGAGTGAATAAAAATTATACCTGAATGCATGTCCATGAGAGACAGTGAGAGGATATAAAGGAAAGAACAAGGAAAGATACAAGGCCTGAAAGAAACAAAGGTACCCACTATATCCTTTTCAGACTTCACTAAGCTAGCGTGCAAGGGAAAAGGACACATGGAAATAATTCAAACTGGGAAACAATAGGAGAAGAACCTTAATATGAGAGGAAAATTTCAGCATTTCATTGTCACAGACTGTCTTATAATACTATGTGGAGGACTGAATCAGGAATTTACTTTGAAGGAACATAAATTTAAAGGACTAATATTAAGGGCCTATGAATATGGGAAAAGGAAACATGATAAGGTCATTATTCACCTGGAAGAATAATGTCTTTAATATTTTGCTATTAGACTTTGACCTAATATGTAGCACATTACAGAAAAAAATTATTCATCTTGTAATAATTATAGATAAGGAAATTCAATAGTATTTTTGCAGGGATTGTAAATATTATAGGTGAAATATAGCTTTAAAAGGAAAGTAGAGAAATGGGCAGATGATTTAGATCCAGTTTTTGCTTATAGATAATTGTATTGATTACTCAATTGCAAGTGACATGCCCGATTATTTTGTTACATTAAAGACTAAGTGCTTCATAAATCTAGGGAGTGAATCATGGTAATGACACACTTCCAAAATCATAGACTGGCAGACTTGCTAAATCCTTGTAAAAGTTGCTTTTTTGTGTATCTGCATTGAGTACTAAAAAACATTTGTATCACACCTTGCAGCAAATAACTTCAGTGAGGAGCTAGAAATACCTTTCTAGAAGGAACTAGAAATACCTTTCTAGTATACCTTTCACGCATGGAAATTAAAGCTCTTCTATTTTAAATCTGCTTAAATTAAAGTGGGCAGTTCCATATAAAAAGTAGGACAGTCTGTGGAGAACATCTGTAATAGAGAGGTCCAAATCTTGTGCCACGTTGATAATTGTGTTCAGTTTGATTTGCAGAAAGTTGCCCTGGTAGTGATAATTACTCATCTTGGTTAAGGTATGCAACTGCTCCAGTCTGTTCAGCTCTCTTTTGGATCATACCTGAGTGGAGGCACTTAATCAGTCTCCTGACTTCCATGGGGACCTGGAGAGCCATTAGGAGATAAAGCTTTTGCTGAGGAAGGGGACCAAGCTGACAGAGGCTGAGCTGTGGTTTTAAAACAAAGAGGTTTTGTTGCTTCGGGGAACTGGCATATGATAAAAGCACTATTTGTAGTGACAGTAGCATTAGAACAAAGAAAGAAATAATGGAAACCTCGGGTCATATGCTCATCTATCCTAACATCTGGGATAAAGGAATAGCCTGCTCTGAAAGGCAGGTGGTCCACAAAGAGAGGCACATAAAATGCCTAAATCAAAATACAAGCTTCAGATAATGGCTGAAATAGGTCCCCAGAGGATCTCCCTTCCTCAAACCAACTCTGTACATGACAGCCTGTAAAAGGGAGGAAAGAAACACAGACAATTTTACAATACTGGTTGTGAGAGCTGAGCGTCGCCAGCAGATGAGACTCTTTCAGACCTACTGTTGCTTTAGGAGAATCCAACACTAAACGATGCTAGCAATGGCACAGATGAATCTTATAAAACACATCTAACTATTAAAGGTCTTGACACAAAGGTGAAATAATTCCAGCTGTCCTGCTGGACCACGTAAAAATGATATATGATGTCTAACTAAGATATTCATACCAGGTGCAAGTGACAGATGCAAGCAGCATGATGGCAGATCGAGAGTTCTTGTAAATCTCTTCAGGAGAGGCCATTTATTAAGGGCTTCAGCATCTCCAGCTGAAGATTCACGTCAGCAGATCTAACTGAATTTCTCTGTTAATAGACCTTACAAAGTTTCTGTGACTATCCTAGTCCTTTTTCTAAATTTTTGGTTGTGGATGATGAGCTAGTTGAAAAGTTCCTTGACACACAGACCTTATTTCCACCCTCATTTTGGTTTCTATCTGGCTGTATTCAGACATTTCCTGAGGCAAGCCTTTTCTAGCTGAGGAACACAGATATTTTGAACAACAACACAGCACAGGTATTTTGAACAACAGCAGGAAAATATATGTGGAATTCTTTTTATGTCACTTTTCACATGCAATAGTGATCCTGAGAGCAAGAATCAGAACTTAAATAAACTGCATGAATCTTCCTTTTCTGAACATGTGGAGAGTAGACTGAGGCATTAATTCACATCTTCCCCAGTGAAGTTATAGTACAATTTGTGAAAGCCATGGCCTGAATTAGTTGCCCTGTGTGACTCTGCAGTGACTCTCTCATCGTTCCTAGAGAATGAGTTCCCTCTGAACTGGGCCTGACCTAGATATCCACTCCAGTGTCATTGCAGACATCTTAAGACATTACAAATTAATTATAATCCTGGCCAAATTAAGTAAAGCAACCGAGCTAGTATAAATTGTGCAGCTGGGGTGAAAAATCAGTTTCTCAAATGATATTCATGTTATTGTTATATCCATTATCTGATTATTACAGATGACACTATTTATATATAATGAAACAAATGTGCTTTTTCTCAGTGTTCATGCTTGTTCTGTGTTTTCAGTTAAAATCCTTAGTTATGGGAGTAACCATGAAGTGAAAAGGGCTGACCTGGGGTCAGTACAGGCTGGGGGATGAGCAGATAGAGAACAGCCCTGCCCAGAAGGACTTGGGAGTGCTGGTGGATGAGAGGTTGGACATGACCCAGCAATGTGCACTCTCAACACAGAAATCAAACATATCCTGGATTGTATCCAAATGGTGTGGGCAGGGCCAGGGAGAGGATTCTGTCCCTCTGCTCTGCTCTGGTGACCCCACCTGCAGAGCTGCATCCAGCTCGGGGGTCCCAGCACAGGAAGGACATGGACCTGTTGGAGCGAGTCCAGAGGAGTTACCAAGATGGTTAGAGGGATGGAGCATCTCTCCTACGAGAGAAGGCTAACACAATTGGAATTGTTCAGGCTGGAGAAGAGAAAGCTTTGGGGTAGCCTAATTGTGGCCTCCTAGTACCAGAAGGGAGCCTACAGAAAATATGGAGAGAAAATTTTAACATGAGCCTGTAGTGACAGGACAAGGGGAAATGGCTTAAAACTGAAAGAGAGTAGCTTTAGATTAGATGTTAGGATGAAATTCTTGAATGTGAGGGTGATGAGCCACTGGAACAAGTTACCCAGAGAAGCTGTGCATGTCCCATCCCTAGAAGTGTTCAAAGCCATGTGGCATGGAGCCCATGGTAGAAGGATTGGAATGAGATGATCTTTAAGATCAACCTGAGCTCTTCCATGATTCTACAGTTCTATGGATCTATGATTCTATGACTCTACCCTGGACAGTGCAGACTGATGTGAATGGCACAATTTGATACTGCAGTGGCTCTGGCATGCCAGTACCAGCCATGGCTGGATTATGCCAGCTGCAGACCACAAGATTTCACGAGGCACGGGCCTGACATAGTAACTCTATAAGATTACAGCCAACAATTTCAAGGGTTCAGTGAAAATGATGTAGCAATGAATCAGAAAATGGGGCTTTGAAGGCAGAAAGTTTAGGTTCATTGGACCCCTTGAAAATCAGTTCTTTAGCTACACTGAAGTAGCTCCACTGACTACTGAAAAATAAAGGTTATAAAACTAAGTTTTTTCTATCTCTAAGGAATACAAATTCGCATTTTTATTTATTTGGAGTTTTTGAAGAAGAGTGAGCATGTTTTTTAATATATGTAAGGCTGCAACATGAAAAAATAATAAAGAAAATCAACAGAGGTGCAAAACTGGTCCGATGTTGAGATAAGGCACGAAATGATGACACAGACACTGCTGCTCTCGAGGGGAACAAAAAAAGAGGACCTTTATTTTCTGACTCCAACATTTATAGTTTTCCAAAGGTGACAGTGGATTGGAGGGTGACAGTGCCACCTCTCCAATGCCACTGGACAGACCGAAGGTCCATCAATTCTCTCTACCTCTATGAAAGAATGCAAAACATAGGTTATTTACAGAATTGTGTGTGAGAAAGTTTGTTGAGAGAATATAAACATCAGAAGGCTTTACAAAGTTTTACAAAATCAGGGCGACAGTCCATTACCTAGTTAGTGTTATTCTAACCTCCTCTGAGATTTGTGGTTCCTGACTAAAGGATTTGTTTATAAGCTGGTGATACTTTGCTCTCAAAGCTACTTCAGTATCTGATCTATTTAAATTAAAGTTAGCTTGCCTATCTCAACATTGTATTGCAGTCCTATGCATGATGCCAGTGTAGATGTATATACCTCAGATCTCCAACATTCAGGTCAGTTATGGTTTGTCAAGAAACTCTTAGAAGAGGATTCACAGGGAAAGAACTGTCTTAAAAATTTCTTCTTTCATTTCTGTTTTTTCTTGCACAAAGGGCAGTCTTGTATTTTCAGTCTGCATAGCCTCAGGCAATTCACACAGTGCAGAATAATACTATTCTATTGAGAAATGAATTACAGTGTGAGCTATTGGAGAGCTCTGTAACCTCAGAGAACACCAGAAAGTCAGTGTTTCACAGAGATGTTGCACAACTCCCCTTCAGCCAGGTATTCCAAAGTCACACTAATACCTCTGTGAGGAAACCTACCTATTACTCACTGAATACCTATCCAGGATATTCAGGAAGGACATGGGCTCAAAATTATATCTACTGAAACCTTGAGAATGGATTTAAACATGTCAAGATCCATCATTACCTGCATGTTTTCTAGCATGTAGTAGCTGTCCTGCTTATGCACTAGCTCAAAGTCTCTCTGCTCTTGGGACACTTAGCCCTCCTTCCTTTTTCAGGAACTTTAACATCTTTAGCCTGGGCAAAGGAGAGGATAGGTGTCTCACTGCACTGCTGTTAAGCAGCGGTTTTGTGATTCTACTGACTTGGCCCAGTTAGGAACAGGATCATCAGGGAACCAAATGTGTGCTGAAAGCCTAACAGAAATTTGTAGACCTGTTAAGGAAACTTCCCAGTCTGATCATTCACAAGACTTTCTGGCAGTCTGGGACTGAAGCCCCTTCACAGCTCCAGTGAGCCCAAGGGTGCCCCACACACCCCACTCACAGTCAGACCAGGTTTCCTGAGCAGTTTAACCCCAGGTTTCCCATAGCAAAGTCTGAGATGTCTCATTCCATAAAGCCATTTATTCACAGTGCAGTAACACAAAAACAGCCTGGGCTGGTCCTCTGAGGAGGATCCCCAAACAAAGAAACCCCTGGGCTTTCATACCTTCAGTGTAGCCAGGCAAAAATCTTGTTCTTTTCCCTGAGTTCTCAGCTCCTGCTGTGTCCCCCAGTGTCCATCCACCTGCCTGGCAGCACCTTCTTTGTGCCATTTGGTAACCAAAGGGTTGGCACTTCATGGCCTCTTGTCTTGGCCTCCCTCCCAGAGCTCAGCCTGCATGTTGATCTGCAGATTGCAGATAGAGCTACCTGCACCAGGTGTGTTCCTCAACAGACCAGGCCTTCAGGCTGACAACTAAGGTGCTGCCACCAAAATTAGCTCAAAATCAGCTTTGGTAAAAAATCATTATGTGATCATCTGTGACTGCTGCAGACCCTGTGCAGCTTAGTGGGGAGCTGTTTCAGCCAGTTTCACTCTGGGAAGGTAGATAACTTTGTATAGCTGTCTGCTAGATGACTTGCAGCATTTCACTATTTCTGTACAGTGAGTGCCAGTACCTCTTACCCTTGATAGATCTCTCTTGGATGCTTTTTTATTTCTTATAACTAGTCTCTAGGGCACACCATAAATTTGCAGAGGATTATTCTATCTCTTTTTCCTTTGTCTTTTCTTCCTTGTCCCTGCCTCCCAAAGCCCTATGATTAGCATTTTGAATGTATTCTTTATACACCTTAGTTTGTACATTACTGGTTTTTGCAACCTTCTGAAGTGAAGGTTGCAATGAATGACAACCAATTCATATATAATGAAGTATAATAAATGAATAACATTCTTGTTTAATTGACAATTATTTTGGTTAGCATCATATAAAGGCTTAATCTGGTGATAAACTACTCTGATTAATTCATTGTCCCTACCCCTGATCCTTTAATTTTAGAGGGACTTCTACTGTCGAGTCTTCATGGAGAACTTCTTTGGACCAGGGTACAAATTGAGGTGTCTTGCAGTGATGAGGCCTTATTCTCATTTTTGCTCAGTCATATACTTTCCTCCCCTCTCTCTGTGGGCACCTGAGGTGGATTTATATTCTAAGCAATTATTTTTATGCATTGGATGAAAAATAACTTCCTAGTAATCAACTGCAGATGAAACTGGAAAGTGCCTGAACCTTTAGATTGTTGTCTGTCATCACCTATAGCCATTCCCTCTGTCAGAACTGCTAGATTAATTCCCTTTCCCAGCTCTCTGAGAAGGCCACTGGGAGAACCAGTGACACTCTTCTCTCAACAGTCAGATTTGTCAGTATAGGAACACTTGGTAAAGTTTTTGTTTTATTGTAATTTTTTTGAAAGTATATATTTAGAACTATCTCTGATCAAATCACCATAGTGTTCCTTGTCTTCAAAGCTCAGGTTTGTCTCTCACTGTCTTTGCCAGTGCCAAGTCAGAGTGGCTGCAGTGGATAACAAAAGGGATGTGTTGAAGCAGCAGCTCACAAGCTTTTCTTGGTCCATAATGCAACCCTTAGCAGTCCTGTGCTCTGTCCTCAACTCTAACACTACTTGGGCCTGCAGGTGTCCATCCTCAAGCCCCAGAACAGACACTCATACCTGTCTGCCTGCTTATTTCCTTCACAGGCTTATCCTAACTGGCATCTGCTGTGTCTCTTAGTGCACAGGAAGGTTGCCTGCATGGGAGAATGGTGCACAGACTCTAGCACCTCCTGTGAGAAGCTTTCAGTCCAGCTGAGGACAAAGTCCTGACAAGAGGCTCTCTGAAACAGACATGGAGAGTCCTTATTGAATGTACAAATACCCTGAAATGTCAGTTCATATCGTTGCTCCATGCCAAAGACAGAAGGATCCTTTTTCTCCACCCTCTCTTACAGGGCCCAGGAGCCAAATACCCTCACTGAGCAGACTGTCTCTCACTCTCCAGATGTTCGCCCACTCCTGGGCAGTGACATAGGAAAATGTTTCATGTAGCAGGAAGTTTAGCAGTTCCTGCACATTCCTGAAAGCTTTTAATGAGGCTGAGGCTCATTAAAACACACCCAGCTCTCACACCATGGGAGCTGAAGTAAGGGCATAAAATACCAGATTAGTGTTACTGCAAGTGAGAGGATACACCAAGCCTGGTCTGGAAAACTGGGGAAATCATTCTGGCACTACAACATTTAAGAAGTCTTCTGAAGCCCAGCTTGGCTGCACAATCTGAAGAGAGAGAATTGTGATGGAGGCCATAAGTAGGCAGTAATATGTCAATGAGACAGCCTGGCTGTCTGTCTCCTCAAGCACAAAGCCCGATATTTCTTTATTCTCCCTCTTCCATCAAATCACTGCCACCACCTTCAGCAGGTGACCACTAAAGTCTGCAAATCATTCACTGTGATCTGAGTCCATGCCCCTTCTTATCTGAACTGATCACTCTCCTTTTGTTGTCTAGTCAACATGTGCAGAGAGCAGCATGGAAATCAAAGGGTTCTTTTAGATGCTGCTTCCTGGATGAAAATCTTCAGAATAGGGAAATCAGTTCACAGATCTTGTCCAGAGGTTGGACTTGAAGTGAAGTGGATAAGCAGACTAAATTCTATATTGACTAGGAGGTTCAAAGTGTTGCAGTGTGAAGCAATATCTTGTCCCAGTTCCTCTCAGGTGTGCAAACCTCTCCTTTCCCTTCCCCCTTGCCCTCTTCCCAACTGCTGTCTGTCAAGTTCCACATTCCAGCAAGGGCGTCGTGTGATTGGCAGAAGTTCAAAAGATGCTTCTCAGACCTGGAGTCATTGGCCTTTCCAGGTGTCATTGTCCCCTGAGACCCTCCCCCTCCCACCTGGTTGGTGGCTCACCTATCCTCTCCCTCCCGCCTCCCTGTAGGCTTAAAAGACACTGAAACCGTGCGGTCGGTACTCTGTTGGAGTTGTTGCCAAGATTCGGAGCTGTTACCAAGATTCAGAGCTATCCTGGAATAAAACTCTGGATTTAACCCTCTGGCAGAATCCGCTCTCTTTCCTCTTCACTGTCACCTGAACCTTTTCCACTAGAGGTAAACTGAGTTTCTACCAGTTTGGTCCAGAGCATTAGGGCCAGATGAGCCCAGGCACGTTCCACCCAGCAATACTGGGATTTTGTTCCAATATTGCAGAGAGCAGCATGGAAATCAAAGGGCTCTTTCAGATGCTGCTTCCTGAATGAAAATGTTCAGAATAGGGAAATCAGTTCACAGATCTTGTCCAGAGGATGGACTTGAAGTGAAGTGGATAAGCAGACTAAATTCTATATTGACTAGGAGGTTCAAAGAGTCTACAAATGTAGACTTGTGTTATTTATAATCTGTTCCACATGGGATTTCCTCTTAGGCTTGCCCTGGACCTATCTCCATGACTCAGAAAGAGGACCATGAATAAAGACAGAAAATACTGGGTTCTGCAATAAGGGAGAAATCTGAGAACTTTCACAGTGGCACATGATCTCTCTTCGTGATGGAAGGGCTGGGTTGCTGTACTGTATATTTCACTGAGAATGATCAGGTGTTCCTGGCACAAGAGGTTAATGATCAACTAAAACTGAAAATATACTGTACTTTACAACGGCCTTTTCCTGTCCTTCCTACAGTGCCTGCAATAGCTCCTCCATGTGCTGATGGAGTTCACCTCAGCTGTCTGCTTGTCTCCCTAGATTGTCACCATCCTGCCCCTACAAGAGCAGCTGAACATACCACGTTGCTGCAAGCCTGTCCAAACCAGGGGGGGCATGCCACACTGATGGGGTGTGAAAACATCCATTGCTTGAAAATCTCAAGCTGAAGCCCTAGATTTTATTAGGATTTAAAAGTTAAATTTTAGAGGGTGTGCATCCTTCATTCCTAAATTTTTCTTCCTGCCCTAAAGCAGGACGAAAAGCCACTTACTAAATCTTGTTTTCTTTCCAAACAAATCCTAGAGCTTTAAGTATACTTTTTATTTGTCATATTACTTTAAATAGTAAGATGAAAGGGGCTGTCTTTATGTTCCCTGTATATCTTTCTGCAATTTGCCTAGTCCAAGCAGGAGTGCTAGTGTTTATATCCTCTATATTTCACATAGTACTCCCTCTGTGGCCAGAGGGTCTATGTATTATTGTTATTTTTGGGTCAGCTTTCAGGGCTTGCATATTGCAAACAGCATTTTGGGGTTTTTTTTTGCAAGGAGACAGTAAAATACTTTGCATTTGTCAATGTCTGTGTCTCTCGACTCATCAGTGCACTTTTGGAAAGCCATCTCCTCTGGTATTCACACTATATCATCCTCCACCACAAGACAATTTAAAATAAGATATTCCCAGTCCTGCCAGCTCTCTCTAAACAAAGCCTGTGAGTCGAGAATGAGCTCAGTATATGCATGACATGTATTGGCATAGACACACCAATGGGAGGGGAGTAGTTAGGGTAATTTGGGATATCCCAGGAGACTTTGGGGAGAACTGTGGACCTCTCACTGGTCTTCCTTTAGGGACCTTCATTTTCATTCATTTCAATAATGCACTTTCACCCTCACACCATCATCCATCACAGACCCCAAATAAAGCACTGAAACAGAATGCATGGGCAGCAGGTTTCCTCTTCCTGCAGCTGCCACCGAGAAATGGAACGAGAAGGCAAAAGCAAAGATTTATTCTCCATGAGGTGGTGGTTTGAGATTCATCTTCCTCTGGAACAGCCAATGCATGTCCTCTAGCAAAGGAACAGTAGGGGTTCTGATGAAGGAGAGAGCTGCTGTTGTTTTTATACACAAATCTGGCCCTGAAGGAGCCAGATAAGGAGAAATGATAAGGAGAAATGTATTATTCTTATATTTTGAGCATGGCTAAAATCTCTACTTATTGTTGATATGAGTCAGTTAATGTACTGAGATGTATTTCAGAATACACACCTTGGAAAAAATGACCAATCAGACAGTGTTTTAAAAAGTGCCTAAATGAATAGCAGAGTAACATGAAATTCTTATTTGGAAGTGTCCATATAATTGAAATGCCATGTAAATATCACTAATGGTTTAAATCTTGTACAATGTTTCAGAAGCATTCACCTGCCTAATTCTCTTTAACATCAGAGCCTGTAAGGCATAAAAATATATTTACAATAGTTTTCAAAGCTCTCAAATGCATATTGGCATTGGAAACAGAACAATAGTTTGTGGCTTTGTTCTGAACTTTTATTTACAGGCTGCCTGTCTTTACCAAAAGTTTGTCCACTGGTTTCTGGCTTTTTTTTTAAATGTTCAAGTACTTTGAATAGTTTTGTTTGTCCTCAGTGTAACTAATCTCACAGATGGATTATTAGGCTTGTAGAATTTGTTTACATTTATAAATATTTTCTCTCATGTCTGAAACAGTTTGAGGGAGAAGTTTCTACTGAAACACTCCCTTTCTTTATAGAAAATGTACTTGTGTTTTGTTTGAAGGAGGCCACGTGCCCTGACTAGGCTGCCATGAACTGGTGTATGGCTGCACATACAGTACACAGTGTACTTTTTTTGGTAATTTTGTTCATTTCTCCCACTCTCTGCTTCTTTTAGTCCCGCAAACTTTAATAAACTGAAAGTGAAATCCTATGAAGGCTGGAGTTTTCAAACCAAAAATGCAGCACTTGAAAGGAAATAGTATGATCTCATCCATCCCTAATTTTTAGTGCCTTTTCTATGCCCAGTAGACAACTTCACTTTTATAAAACTTGAGTCCTTGTCAGCCTTGAAAATACTATTTATTGAATTTGTCACTTGTATTTACTATAAGCTATTGCCTCTTGTATATGGCCATATACAATGAGTTTACAAACAAAATATTAAGTATTTTTTATGTTGATCAAGAGATCTAATTCCAAAGTCAAACCATTCTCCAACTGTGCACAAGTGAAGGAAAAGTTTTTCAATGTACTGTGGTACAGTTTTGTACTCCAGTACATCTGACATAAGAATAATGTGCACTGGGCTTGATCCATCTTAGAGTAGCTTTTGTGTCTGTTGATCCTGGACATTTCCAGAGCCCCCCAGGATCTCGAGTCAAAAAGTCTATTTTTGATTCTAATGGGAGAAAAGTGCTTCCTTCTATGGCTGCAGACTGCCAAATTATGCATCCCATGCTGGCTTTTTCTGACTGGCACTGCAGTAATAGCTGTAGTAAAGATTTTAGTCTTTACCTCTAAAGCCAGTTTGGCATGAAAGATTGATAAGCTGACGACTCAAAACTAAATGTAGTATTTCATAAGAGAACATAGGCAGAAAGAGCTCCTGATTTTTTTCCCATTTTGCACAGTAAATGAACTAACTAGCCAAATCCATTGTTAGGTATCTGTTAAAGGGCTTTTATTTTCCCATAAATAACCCCTGCAAGTTTTGAAAATGAAATCAGCCATCACAAGCAGGCTTTTGAACATGCCATCAGGGCTGAATGCAGTCAGCATGCTCAAGAAATCATTTGTCATGATTCAATCAATGGGCCAGAGCAAAAATCTAAGGAGAGGCTGAAGTAGAATAAAACAGCATCAGGTTCCATGCACACAGTCACTGCAGAAAATGATGAATCCAGCAACAATTACATACTTATAGCATCCTGCATATTAAAGAAAAAAATACTGAAATGGGAAGAGTACTTTATTTATCAAAATAAGCTGATAATAATATCATAGCTGCAGCCCGAGATGTAGGCAATAACAGGAAATTGCTGGACTGCCTCTGTTGATACCTTCCAGTACTGTGGATCCAAAGCTGGAATAGATCCCTGGTTCACTGAAGTACTTAAGCATGTGTTTCATTCCCAGTGAGTTCAAAGAGACTGAATCTTGTCCTTAAAGTATCTGCTTAAATATTTAAACTGAATGAGGACCTATCTTGATCCCATTTTTATTGGAAACATCCACTGACTTCCATAACTGCAGAATTAGACTCCTAAATAGGACTTGCAGAACTGTGGAGCTGGGCTTTAGTCATTCACCTATTTTGCTCTAGGCATGTGTCCTGTGTAGAGGTCATATGGTCCATCAGAGGTATGTTTATCCAGTCTTGGGATAGCCAATGGATCTGTTCTCTCTAGTGATCATTGACAGCCTGAAGTTGTGCTGGGGGGGCTTTAGGCTGGATATTAGAAAAATGTTCTTCACTTGTTGGGCACTGGAACAGGCTTTCCAGGGCAGTCTCCTCAGCACCAAGCCTGACAGAATTCAAGAACTGTTTGGACCATACTCTCAGGCACATGGTGTGACTTTTGGCAATGTCCTGTGCAGAGCCAGGAGTTGGACTCGATGATCGTTGTGGGTGCCTTCCAACTCAGCTTGCTTTGTGAGTAACCTTAGTAGAAATCAGCTGATTAGGATGGTAGAGCCTGACTCAGCAAAATACTTGAACATGACTGCACAAGCTGGATAATGACATTGGTTGGTGTTGGTCTAGGAACGCTCTGAATGAATACCACAGATCCCACTTGCTCCCAGTGCATCTTCCCAGAGGCCAGATACAGCTGTGAGGACACAGCTGGGTGCAACAAGGCCACAAGGCTCATGGGGTTGCAGAGCAAAGGGGGCTCTGGTGTTTTGCAGAGGTTCAGAGCAGAGCAGGGCAGGCGAGGTGGAAGCAGCGGTGAAAGTGTCATGCTGAGCACACAAGGCTTGATGGGCCTTCATGTAACCCCATTAAAGTCAATGAGAACGAAACACACACTTTGCTCTGCAGAGATGGGATTACTCATGCGCCTAAAATTAAACATGTGGTTAAGTGCTCTGCTGAACCAGGGCCAGAGAGATGGAAAATGAGCACTGCCAGTACTGATTCTCCCCCATCGTCTTTTCCACACAGCTGCCTCCTGACGCCTGCTGACTCTTTGGTAAATATGGACTGTAGCTATAGTACTGTACTAATTACTAAAAGAAACCGGGCCATATCCAAAGCCCTGGCCTCGCTCAGGACAAAACTTGGACAAAACTTCCATTAACACCAAGCTGAGATCATACAAATGGGATCCTGTAGCATAAGAATAGAGTTGTTCTTAACACAGTGGACGGAGATGAGGTTTCCCATCACAGAACCAAATTAGTGGGAAAATACAACTACCAGATAAGTCTAGAGGAAAGGTAAATTTTCTGTCTGCTTCTTCTGCAGTTTTCTTTTGTGTGAACTTAATTAGTTAACTTGCCAAATCTTTTAGTATAAATAACTCTTACAGTACCAGAGAAAATTACATAAGTCTGTGTATAGCAGATTTATTATTAACACATTTGCTTGTTTAGCAGGTGCGTTAATTTGATCCAACATACAAAAGAATTGTGGTTGCATCAAATTGTTTCTTTAGTTTCAAAACCAAAAATGTAAGCTAGAGTGGAGTCTCTGTTTGAATCAGGGAAAATGTCATATGTGTGTGTTTGACAGAAATGATTATTCATTTGACAAGCATCTGGAATTTATGTTACATAAATTTGGTAAGTCACCATATTCTTACATTTCCTCACCACTTTCAGAATGACATTCCAAGAGTTACATTCAATCTTCTTTTAGAATAGGCTGTACTTCCTCTATCCATGTATGCATCCCATGAGAAAACATATCATCTTGATATATCAAATTACGTCAACATCAAAACTGAGGTAAAACATATAATACAAGAATATAAGTGAAACTGCAGGTATTAGACTGTAATAAACTATGTGTTTAATTCTTGTATAAATTATAAAGCTGTGGATTTTCATATAAACATTGATGATAGGGCTTTGATGTGCATTTTATTATCTTTGGACATGTGGGCATTTCTGATTGAAATAAGCACTGAAAAGTAGACAAGATACAGAATTTTAGAAAATGTTTTCTTCCCCTCTCACAGTGCAAAAAAACTTAAAAATATTTTTAAAACCGCTTACCATGTGGTTTGTTCTGTTAAATTAAATCAATATCAGAGTAAAGACCCAGGAATTCCAAGAATTTTTGCACAGGTCATTTAACTTATCTGTTCCTCCTCTTGTTAATGTGTTATCAGTGTTTTACTGATAACTGCCTTTGAACCAATAAAGTAAAATGGAATTAGAATTATAAAAAGCTTGATGAAATTAGATAAAAACTGATAAGTAAGGAAAAAATATTATGTCAAATATGAACTAAATATAATATGTATTAGACACTACATCATAGTTAATAATAACCAATAAGAATAATGCAATGCACAACAATCCTTTAGAAACCTGATGTCTTTCATTACTGCCAGTAGATCTGGGTGTACAAGAGAAGATACTCTAGCTACTTGCTTTTTAATGGAAAAAGTGTGTTGCCAGGCTGGACACTTATCAGTGAGGCTTTGTTAGATGCAGACTAACTCCAGGAAATGCAGAACTGGGCACATACTTCTGCTATGCTCCAGAAGACCATAAAGCATCTACAACCATGTTTCAATATTTAACTTCTTCTTTCTTGGTTCTTGCCTTGATAATCATCTTGGAAAATGCAAGCCAAGACAGTTGGTCAGTGTTGTTTTTTGTCAGTCCTCACATATTAAATGCATGGATGTTAGGTCTGTGGTGGTTTAGGTGTAAGGGGGCAAATACAAATGTCATATAGACCAAAAAATAATTAATGTCCCTTCCCAAAATGATAAGAACTCAGCCTCCACAATGTCCGTGTCTTGCAAGAGACACTTTTCTTTAGTCATTGTTCCATATTTACACTTATCCAGTTGAAATCTGAAGACTGAGAGAAGCAAATCCATGTTAAACAGCCAGTTGAAGAACACAGTGGCTAAAACTCAAAAAGGCTGCTGTCTGTCAGACTCCCCTGTTGAACAGTAGACCTGGGAGCTTGTGTTTGCTTTTTTTGGCTGTAAAAAAAAAATCACCTTAAGCTGAGCTCAAGTAAAATGCATTTTTAAAAAATACACATTTTCCCTCCCCCCAGCATTATGTTTATAAGGGAATGAAGAGTGTTTAGGGAATGCAATCCAGGAAAGATGGCAGAGGCTTTTTTGTGGCTGTGGCTAGGTTAATATTAGGGTGGCTATAACTCTTACCTGACCAGCTTGCTTTAAGAGATAGTGATAATAAGCTAAAAGGCCTGGAAAGAGATGAAAGCAAACAATGCTGCACTGTGGTGAGCAGCAACGGATGCCCAGGCATATCCTAGGGGAAGTGCTGACCTGTGACAGTTTACTCCTGGCACTGGGGTATGTCATTTTTCTCTGCTTTCATCACAGTCATCTTCTTTCCCACTTCCCCTAACCATTTTACCATGCATATTTTAATTATTTTTTCATATATTTTTAATATGTGTATTTTTGGCGACACTCTGAGTGTTGTAGAAAAATCTACTGAACAGGACTCAGGATTAAGAAGCCTGCAGGATTTATCCATCCCACAAGTAAAGACTATAAACTGGAATACCTCTGTCTATCAGTTTTTAGAGTGGCTTCAAGAAGATAAGGACCCTCTGTATAATGCAGCTGAAGAAGCCATTTAGTCTGCAAGGCAGACAGGACATGTCAATTAAGAATGACCTAGTTTCACTGGACTGGTGGAGATTATGGGTATTCTCTGCACTATGCTGGAAAGCAACCACAAATCACATGGCTCTGCTTGGGAAAACTACCCATGAGAAGTGGGAATAATTTTGGCCTGAAAAATGAAGTTGTGTCAGTTTGGACAGCTATCTCACAGAGACAGGCTGGTCTGTGCCTGTGGTACCCTCAGCTTACTAAGCAGCAGGTGCTGAGCTGAGGGGTCACAAAGCTAGAATCGAGTACTAGAATTAAAGAGTGGCTGGTCATTTTATCTTCCTGATAGAGGGAGAGCAATACAAGAGCAGGAAGTATGAGGCAAGAACCACAAACAAAGCCTGGAGGGATGATTTGTTATGGTTTAGGATCATATGAGAAATCTTGAAAGAGCGTCAACAAAATCTGGGTGTGGTAAAAGTGGGTCCTAGCAGAAGGTCTTAGAGCAGGCAACAAAACAATAGCAGGAGTTCATGTGGTCTAGACCAATGGCCAAATACAGGAAACCACAAAGTGTGCTTGCTGGCAGAGAGGAAGAAGTGCCTGAGAGCGGAAAATCACTGTTACAGCCAAGCAATGTCCAGGAGGGACCCAGACACTTCCTCAGCGAGCACCAGGAATTATGTGGGCGACCCTGGCTCCGTGTTCTCAAGGATGGATCAGGACAGATGCCAGCAGTGAAAGCAGCATCCCTGGGGGAGTGTATACAAAGGGGGAAAAGCAGAGCAGCAGGGGGGAAAGTTGAAGCTAGACAGAAATACCCATTCCACAGATACCCATCACACAAAGTGGTCTGTAAGATCAATTGGGGTCTGAAAGCAGTTTGTCCTGCAAATGACCTTATGAAGGAGAGCAGCTGGCTAAGGGCTCTCTGTCAGTTAAGGAAAACAGAAATCTTTGGGATTATGTCAGAAAGTGATTGGTGTCTGTAGATGCTCAGGCCTGGATCTCCATTGCCCAGTGATGAAGAAGAAAATCTAAAGGTCACACTGGCTGTGAGCTGCAGTGGCCCAGCTGCACGAGAGTGCAGGTGAGCCTGGTGACCCAGCATCTGGGGAAAGAGTAACACTTATTGAGGTGTCAATGGGACTGAACAGAAAGAATCACCAGGTGGACTAGCACAAGATAAACTTGCAGCACATGTGAGTGTCACATGCTTTTTTGGTAAAAACTAACATACTTCAAAACAGAGTAAAACACAAAACATGTAACCTTGATTCTCAAGGCTTTGGTAACTGTGCTGTTCTCAGTACATGCAGTTAACCTAATGGTATAACTTCTAGTTGCCTTCTCTGATAGGGCTGAGTGGCTGGAAAGCTACAGCATGGGAGAACATCCCTGCAGAACACCCCTACAGAAAAGCATTGCTTTTTTTCATTGCTGCTAGCAACTTAGTGTTGTCTGAAGCCATGCACACAGAAGCATTTGGTATTTTGCCAAAGCAAAAAGGAACGGGTGTTTTACCCCAACTGCTTGGAAGGATTGAACTCCCTTTGTGTTTCATGCATACCTCTACAGTGTACCCAGAGCACCATGGAGGCGAAGCAAAATCTCTGTGTGAGTCAGAGAGGAGACTGACACTGAGAACTGATGGAAGTTGGCTGGATTTGCCTGAAAAAAACAGGGTGGAAGCAGGGACTAGTATCTAGTCCTCTGCCATCCAGCAGTGATAAGGAAGGAGTGACCACCAAGAGGCAGCATTTTCTTAATACTTTCTCCAAGATCTTCTGCCCTACTATCCCTATGATACCATTCAGATATCTGAAATAAATAAATAAATAAATGAAATAGTGGTTGTGAAAATGGCCTTGAGATCCTGTAAATGACAGTAAACAGGAGAGTGCCCAGCACGGGCCTCTTTTTGGAGGTACAGAGTAGAGAGGTCACAGAATCTGTAGAAGATTTGTAAAATGCCCTGACGTATGTGGAAGGTGCCATTGATCGATATTGTACACTTTAATGTCACACAGTACAAAAGTGTGATTAATGGAACAATTAAATTCTCTTGCTTCCAGCAGAGACCTGAACCTTCATTTTGGTGGGTTTTTTTTCACTATCATAATGTTTAGCTAGTTTAAAGGTGTTCTTTAATTTCTTTTTGAGCTCGTATCCAAATTTTACAGAGATACAGTGAAAAACTATGTCACATTGTCAGCAAAAACAATTAGATTATGATCCTTTAATCACTCATATTGAGCATGAAGTCCCTGATTCAGCAAGGCATTTAAGTGTGCTTTGAATTTTAATTATGTGTGACGATCATTGTTATTCAGCAAGGTGTTTAGGCGTATGCTTGTATGTTTTGCTGAACTGAAGCTTGAGTGCAATAAGAAGGCATCTGGCACTTAGCTAAGAGCAATCCAGGGTGAGTCATAGTAGTGAAACTGAAGCTGTGGCCACAGAGAGTTATTGCATAGAGCAATCTCCTAACCCTGTACTATTATAATCAAGAAAGAAAATGATCTGCTTATCTTAGTCTTCAGATTCCTGAAGTGGCTTTTTTTCTGGTTGAAACGACATTATTTTACAAAGGTCCTTTCATTTCTTGTCAATCAAGGATGATGAATATGGGAATGTTTGTTTTTTTCATCACACTTTCCACTGGACAAATAATTCCCAGATGCAGGGGTGGCTGTTGAACAAACTCCTGCTGTAAAACCAGTTGAAAGGCTCCCATTAATTCTGAGGAAAGCGGCTCCAGGCCCTGGGTGAGTCACTGCATGGGCAGCCCTGGCCTCAGCACCTCTTGTGTTGTCTCTGTAATACAGAAGCAGATCAAGGTCTCCCAGCCAGTGACTAACAAATGCTGAGACTGGTGAAGTCTTCTGTCAGCAGGCTGCTGCCTCTCTCTAGCTGCTTCTTTCTTTCTAGATGTCTCAGCCATCAGTGTGAGCTACCCTAGGACAGCAGACTGTCTCTAACAGCACCTGGCAGGGCTCTGGCAAGCACTGTACTTGGATGCAAGGCACCACTTCTCCACTTGCCTCATCATGATCCTAAGAGGAGAATTTAACCCCCCTGTCAATTCAGAGTAATAAATGAGAGAACTCCACAGCTGATTATCAGCTCTTTTACCTGCAATGTCCCAGACCATTTAAATCTTACTATGACTGATTAAAAAACATAATGGAAAATTGATTTTTTTCTGTGTTATTGGGGGAAAATCAATGCAGATTAAGAACAAGAGAAACAGAGAAAGGGAAGAAATACAACTGCAAATTCCACTGGACTCAAACCCAAAACCAAGGGTATATATTCTAAACTGCAGGAACACACACTTTTGAAAGCCTCCTAAGTCTCTGCACTGGTAAAATAATCTCAAACAAACTTGAAAGCAGATTGAAAATAGATGGGGTGTCTCTAAGTGAAAAGAGACAGTTATCCTCTCCACCTGCTAACAAACACAGTTCTTTTTCTTGTTATGAAATGTCTCTGACTTAAAATACTGCCTGAAAGTAAACTCCTTCATCAATTCATGATGAATTCTTCAAAGGCATTTTGGAAGACACTCTAAACCACTGGCTTTATTATAGCTTTATTTAGGATTTGAGGAGAGAGAATACTGCAATCAGAAAGGAAGAAAGACAGACAGAGGAAATGATTACCTTTCAACCCCTGTGATTTAGAAAGAATAACATGCTTCTTTCTTGATCTGTTATATTATATACTTACAGAGTAAAATTTGACAATGTGGCATTGAACTGTAACTGCCTGCTGAAGTGATCTCATCCTCTACTGTATACCAGGAACTTCTGGACCTGGAAATTCTGTGCCCTTTCTAGAATGTATCCTCCCACTGCTTTTGGATTAATCACTGTATGCTCCCCTCTGTAGTTTCCAGCAGAAGTGATTAATGGAAAAGGTGGGTAGCCATGCCCTCACTGCTATGTAATCACTTCTCTTCATTTAGAATAAAGGTCAATTTTGACAGCAACACTATTTTTTTTAATTATTGTTTTTCTAAGTTCCTCAAACTCTTTTGACAAACCTAGGTAAGTTTTTCTCCTTTCTGAAGTTGTGCAGCCACACATTTATTCCTTCTTTAAAGGAGAAAAAAATGGTTGTTGCAGTGCTCTGGGCATTTAAGACCTGCTAAAAGTACAGCACCAAGTAACAAGTACCAAGTACAGCACTTTTAACCCTGGTGGTGATGAGTGCATATCTGTCAGAGGATGTAGAGCTGAGCTTGCTGCTCAGTTTTGGAGGCCTTCCCAAACATTTCACCATTCCACCTGATAAGGAAAGTAGGCTGGGAAAAATGCTACACATTAATTGTGGCAAAGATTGTCCTGTCTCCGTTTTGACAACGGGATTAAGAAAACATGATATCTAATGGCTACACTGAGAATTAGGGATGTTTGACATCTGTTTCTGTAATTCTGCGCTCCCTAAATGCTCTAAAAAGCATCCAAAGGCACCAGATTCTGTGATAGGAACACCAGAAGAAATACCTCGAGCAATACAACTGGATAAATGGGCACTGCATATAATGGGTACTGGCCTCCAGAACTGCCTGCAGCAGGAACCTGAGTTCAGCACTGCAACCCTGTTCTCCCTTTTTTTCCATCATGTCTTCTGCTATGTGAGTGTTTTTGTCTATCCACTGCCAAACTTTAAACATCAGAAAACTTATTAACTCAAATGAAACCATTTGGCTTAAACAGCTGCAATAAAAGTGAACATTGGAGAATATGAATCAGATAAATGTGTCCCTGTGACAAGAGTTTGTTTTTTCTACTGAAAAATAATTTGTTATTCCATATGTTTTGCCACTGAAGGTTTGCTTTTGGAAAGCACGTTATAGAGAGTATTAGAAATTTTCTCTGAAGCTGAGTGCAAATATGTGCAAAAATTAGACATTTCTCTTTTTTGGTGTGTGTATAAATAACACTATAGCACTCTCCCCATAGAGTGTATGGCAAAGATGGAGACACATTTACAGATAACCTATGTAAGCCACACCAGCTTTCTGTCTTTGTACCAAAGCAATGATGATGTAAGTTAGCTAAGGATTTGCTCCTCCTTCACAAAACTGGCTCGTGGCTCAGTTCCTCTTTGCTGGTAAAGCTCTTGGGTTACCAGCAGCAGTTTTGGAGTCTTGTTTGGAAGTCCTTCTGCCTGGCTGGTGCTGCTTGGTGGCCCTGGAGCTCTCCTTATCTGGCAGTATTCATGACTAACTTGTCAGAACGCTTTCAAAGTTGAATTCTTATTGAAGGAGGGTAGGAATTGCAAATAAAGAACCTTTTTTCTTACCTGATTTCAGCCATGGCCAGGGGGAAAAAAGCACTTCAAAAAAGTACTTTGTGGGTTTTTTGTGGGTTATATGTACACACAGAGGATTGTGTCACAGGAGCCTTTCAGCCAACTACCATCTGCTGCTGTTAATGGAAACTGTCTAAGCTGGCCCAAATTAGGAAGGTCTCTGAGATCAAACCATATGAAGAATGAAGAATTTGCAATCAGTTAAATTTTCAAAATGGCATTCTAAAATGTGTGGGTTTCTTCCTAGTCCCTCACTAAAATATGCTGCAATGTACAACAGTGCAGTGCTGAGGGTGAGTCCAGGGAAAGAGGGGGTAACTCTGAGGTAATGGAAACAACAGTTTCTTCAAAACAGCTGGAATATGCCTGGAGAATTGGACAGGTCTATACATAGTGGGTGCTGGGAATAGGCTGGAGAGGCAGGAATCACCTGGGAAAATGTATTTCAGCAATGGACTTTAACAGCACAAGACAACTGAGCAGACTTACCTTGCATGTTTGTGTGATTAATAGCTGTAGTGAAGGGTTAGTGAGTAACAGCCTGACGCCAAATGGATATCAATGGGATCAAACCATGCATTTGGCAGATATGGGAAGGAGCATTCATTGTTGCACACAGAATGAAGGAGAGTGAGGCAGCAGCTCCCCGAACCCCCGGTAGAGCTCTGGCATGAGAACAAGAATCCGGCTGTAACCCTGCACAATAAGGACCACGCATGTACACATGTGCACACAATTACATGGCATGAATGTAACAAGAGAAAATTGAATATAAAATATCACAGAAAGCCAATAATTCTGGTTTATATCCTTCTTTCTCCTTGATGCATAAGAGAACCTGGCTATTTTAAAATCTGGGTTCTATTTACATAGCCAAATTTAATGCTCTTTCTTGTGCAAAATATGGTAGGAAGGAATTTAAAATGTCAACATTCTCTAGACCTGTTTATCTCTTTTCATGCCTCAGTCTGTATTAAGTAATAGACACTAGATGATTGAAACTGCAATGGTTCTGCTGAAGATATGACAAGTTATCCCAGCTGCAAACATGATCCAAAATCTCTGACAATGTACCTGCCCTAAAAAATAAGGATTTAATCATATGGTAGCCAGCATATGGGAAAATCCTTTAGTTGATCATAGAGGTTGCATCTCTTACTCATTAGCAGATTGAGGAAACTAAATTAAGGCCTTAAAACAGGAAGTCATATTTTCCATGAGATATATTCAGTAGGACATTGTCGTTTTCCAAAATTTCCTAATGGAATTAGAAAGGAATAACATTTTTTTACCAACTTTATCTAAAAACTATAACAAAAACAATTTTATGATGGTAAATTTTTCTTAAGGTCACTAGAGATTGATCAAAGTCCAAGTTTGCTATTACCAGTGTGGAAACATCTTGCTATAGACAGGCCAGTCTGGTGATGGCAAATTTCATGGGAGATAGAGCTAGGTATATTTTCCAAGATATACTTTCCCAAGCAAATAAAGTAAGAAAACATTGCTAGAATAAAAAATAAGAAGATATTAAATAAATTAGAAAGCTGCTACTTTGCAAAAGAGAGGGAATTCTCTCCTCTCTGCCAATGTACATGGGAGGGAAAAGTACTGGAATAGAGTCTCCAAAGAATTTTATTTCTGGTGTGCACACTTGAGATTATAACTTTCACTTCATTGCATCCTGTGGCACACATCATGTAACTGGAATCCAGCATGTATATGCAATAGCCAGTAGCCAAGCAATCAACCCATTGTTCACACAAAGTATACAATTCTGTATTTATCTGTTTGTGTGACACAGCAGGGGAGAAATCTGGGTCACCTGCATCTCCTGAGTCACTGCATCACTTAAAAGCTGAAAATGCTCCACTGGATTGATTAAAGTTCTGCTACAAATCTTGTGTATAAAAAACCCCTCACACGTTTCATATTTTGCATTTTACCATTTTGAAAATAAAAGAAGAAATTGCCTTATCTCCAAATTAACATAGAAATGTCCTTAAACCAGTAAAAAATGCAGTAATGTGTTTGTTTCATTAAAAATTAAATTTAATGTGACTTTATTGCTAGCATGTGCTAATTATATTTTGAAGTATGGAAACAGAGGCCATCCAAGATTTTAATTCAGGATTTCATGTATACAGAGAAGCTTTCCTCAAATTGAGCAAGCAGATGAGAAGAAACATTAATTCCTGCTAATTTAGTTGCTGTTTCTGCTGTATTGTTAATTAAGAACCTAGAACTACTTGAATTATCCTCTCTGGGCTTGTTTACATTGCAGTAAAAAATGTCATTTAGTTCCAATATTATTATGAAAAAATCAAACTGACTCTGTTTAGAGGGGTTCAAAGGTTTGCTCCCTATAATAATTTCCCCTTGTTTATTTAACTCTTGAGAATTGTGCTTGGGCTGGTGTTAGATATGTTTTGGTAATGTTGACATATTCCCTCTGAAATAAGAGTAATCATGGTCTTCCTGGCTTTACTTCATGCTTATACAGAGAGAAGCCAGGACTGTACTGAGGTAAAGAAGTAAATTAGGTTATTCCATAGAAAATCCTCAGGGATTGAGGTGGAAATTACACTTGCATCTTTGGCTGCTTTTGCTCTGCTGTGGGATGATCTTGCTGCCATAGAGATGTATCATTTTTTGTCCAATTTTCACAGCCAATATCCCAGACTGTACATTTGAAGGACAAATAAAGCAGAAGCAGACAGATCTAGAGTAAAAACTGTCTTTCAACATCTGCATCACAAGGGAAGTGTCAATAGCCTGAAAAGTAGAGGACTTATGGACAGCACAATGATTCGCTTCTTTCTATGGGAAGGAAGATGACAAGGAACAGATTTTCAGCTGCTGATGAAACTTTTCCATCTACTGAGCAATCCAGCTGCCAAGAAATGATGAGAGGCAGGATATGATACACAACTCATACTCCCTATCCTCCACCTGCACAAAATCCAGGCTCCACACCACAGACGTCTTGGTTATGTTGTAGGCATCCATCTGTCATGTAGAACTTTTCCCAGAATTAGTGTCCTAGGCCAAATTAATCCCTGAGATAATTCCATTGTGTTTTGTCTAAGGAAATATCAATTACTGTGAATGGAAGGATGATCTCATGATGAAAGCAAATGAATGACTTGGAATCATGGCTGGGACCTTGGATAGATTTCTCTTCTGCTGTAGAGTTTTCAAATGATTTGGATAAACGGACACAAATGCCAGTTGCCTTGATTTCCACCTGTATAAAATGAGGCTCATTCTAATTTACTTCCAGAGCCATCTTTTAAGAATCTGTATTTCTTTCAGCTGTTTTGATAAAAAGAACTACAAAAAAGCCCAGCCTAACAAAACCAAACTAAACCAAACCAAATCAAGCCAAACCAAACAAATTCCCAAAACCAAAACTGGCATATTGCTATTTTTATAAAGCATGAGAAAAACAGTAAGAGCATCATGTTCTGGGAGATGACACATAGACACATCTGCATTTAGTAAGTTTATACTGTCAACCTATTCTGAGCAAGAAGGATTAAAAACTCTTTTTGATCTCTCTTTGAGCTGTCTCAAAGGACATGGGAGATAAATATGCAAAGCAGATTAGGATTAGTCTAGAATGGAGTAATAGTAAAAAAATAATCCTTGAAAATTCAAAAAAGACTAAAAATTACCTTTTTCTCTGCCACTGATATATGCTCACCTATGAGTCATACAAATGCTCCTGCATGTTTTGTGCATACAAGAAACTTCCCTTGAAGTATCTTTTTTTTCTCTGTAGAGAGAGTGCATAATTAGATTAGGTCAAGTTAAAAATGCATCGCTTTTCTCTCTCCCTTTCTCTCCCCCTCTCTCTCTCTCCAGCTCTGCAGCAATACTCTAGCTCCACTGACTGATCTAAAGTAGGAACTGGTGCTTTCCAGAAATGTACATCCTTAAGAAATGTGTTCAGTTAAAATCTCTTCCAAGTACTGATGGAAGTCCTGTGTATGCTTGTTTTTCTCCATGTGTTTAATTTTTATTGTCATATCTACAATATTTCATATAGATTTCCATGAACTTCTATAGTTTTGGAGTAGCAACTTATTTTTACTTTGGCTGTCATTGCTGATATTATTATTAGCATAACACTAGCAAAAAAAAAAACAACAAACCAAACAAACAAAAAAAAACCCAACCCAAAAGCAATTTCTTAGAGAAAGCAGAAACACTGGTGTCTTTGAAGATTAACATGATCTTGTTTGCATGAAAGGAAAACAACAGCTTGGATCCTAGTCCTCAGAATCCAACATCATTACCTCTCTGGACAAGTGACTAATTGTGAAAGCAGCACTTGGCTAAAGCATTCTCCTCTATTCCTCTTTTTGCACTTTTGATCAAATAAAATAATTTTTTCCTTCCTTAGATAACACCAGTTTATTCTTGACTGCATGGGTGTTTCAAAATGGACCAAAGTTTACATTTCTGAGGTTCATTAAGCTGCATCTTTGGGTGTCATTTGGATTGTTCAAGACTAAGCACAGTATGTTATGACATTTCTTTGATGGTATCTGAGCATAAGAACTGGCAAAAAAAATTCCACTTAATTATTCCTACAGTAACATTTAATATCCAGTTACCTCATTCTAATCAAAAACCCCAGCAGCTTTCAAGGGGTTAGCCTTTTTCTTCTCAGATGCTTTAAGGAAGTTGGCACAAATATTTTTTACAAGCTCCAGCAAATGAACCCAGTGTATAGAAATTGAAGTGTCTAATCTAATCTGCTGAGGGATCTGTACCACATGCATTACCCTGACATTCAAGGTCTCATAGTCAGTGACCGGTTAACCAAATCTGTCACTGTGACAGACATGTATTTCTACATGCTGTGCCACAACTTAATCTTTCAGGCACCGTTTAGGTGAAATATCTCATAGCACAGTGACTCAGAGTCCATAATGTCTTTAATGAAGAAATTTCCCAGCTGGTATTAAAACAGATAACTTTGATGGTTGTATTTGCAATAAAGCGAAACAAAGTGAATTTGTCTACTAAGCTCTACAGAGTAGATCAGCTGTTAGACCATGTAACTCTAGTTATCTTTACAATTACTGCTGTTATTATTATGTGTTATTACAACCCTACACCTCTTCCCTGGCACCACAGCCTGTGACTTTCTGGAGGTGAAGACTGTTTTCAAAATATTTGATTAGTGACAGATCCGAACTTCTAAATTAGCTCTTCTGACACCTTGTGGTTCCTCTACATCTCATTGCAAATCTGCTATGAGTCAAAATGTTGTCTGATATCTCTCAAGGATACAGCAAAAGATAATGTTGTTCATAACTATGTGCATTTAATATGTTTAACTCTAAGAAGAGAAGTAATTATTTTATAATTATTTTATTTCTACTCTCAATTTCTCTCCAGGTTTCTGCACTGGCTCTTTCTGGGTGCTACCCCTGGCGTGGCCCAGCTTGTGGAGTCCCGGAGCTGACAGGGAGTGCTGCATGCACTTGTTGCCATCTGTATCTTTCTACAAAGTAGGTCATCTCCACTGGCCACAGCTCTTGCCATTGGGAGAAAACCTGCCCTTTGTTCCTGCAAGAAACAAGAAATTGTCTGCAAGATACAGACTTTGTGAATTCTTGTAGTATAGATAAATCTACTTGGACAGGCTGGTTCCAGTCACCCTGGAGCACTTGGGATGTCCTGGGGAACAAGCACTCTCTACACAGTCTACACATTTCATCCCACCCTTTCTTGACACTTGCTTTTATTAGCTTGGCTTTGTTAAACTTTTTTTCCTGGAGGATCTATTTTGTTTCTAAAGCTTTTCTGCCAGACCTCATCTAGCCCAGTCTGTAGTCCTACCTCTTTGAAGAAAAAAATACATATGCTTTTGATGGATAACAAGAGGCTTCTGCCACTATGACTCAGCAGCAATTATACTGCTTTTTATGCACAGTTTATTAAGATGTTCTACAGAAGGAGCTGTACAAACCTAGTGTGTGAATTCAGCAATTCCACTGCAGCAAGCAGGACTGAGTCGTGATGACTGGGACCTTGGCAGTAGGTCCAGAAGCATATTGAGAATTGGGGTCTGAAAGGAAGGATGACAGGTCTTCTGAGAAAGAGTACCAACTCTTTAAAATCTGGGTTACTATGTTCAGTGCTTCAGGCTGAAAAGTTTAATGCCAGATCAATGTGATCTGCTAATGGGTTCAATAAGGCCCCTCAAAGCTTTAATGTCCTGAAAAAAAATGCACCCTCCCCCCATGCCTGCAATTACTGCCACTGATGGTGATAACACACTCCCTCAATTTAAGTAAAAGCAGCTGAGATGTTTGTGACACTTGGGGCAGACTTCCCAGGAGCACTTTGAGCATTGCTTGAAGAGGTCTTAATGCACTTCATATATTTTGAGGTTTCAAAAAACAGCATTAAATAATCACATAAGGGAGAAAGAAAACTTGTTAAAAGTTCCCCAATTTATTAGAGCTTGATGAACAGACTCCCATTCTTCTGGGACAGCATGTGCCACTTGATGGAAATCATGAGGAAAGTTACATAAAAAGGCTGGCTAGCAGCAAAGGAGGCAATGCTTTAAAATCCTTCTATAAAAAAAGAAATAATCAGCTTGATGGACCCAAATCCTTTCCATAACTTCATGCCTCTATATCTAATGAATCCTGGAAGATGGTTTCAGTGCATTATTTTCCACAGCTGGCTTTCCTTTCCAGTCTATTTATCTGTTCTACTCAAAGTGCGCATCTCTGACTATACCCACCCCTCCTCCGGTGGGCAGCAGTTGTGGCGATGTCCTGAGGGAGCACCAGCTTGCAGCACTCCTTGCCTTGGGGTGTGTTTGTTTCCGACCCTCTCTGCCAAGTTTCAGTGATTTTGCTTAACTGCAAGCTAAGCTAAATGCTCCCTATGGATGTTCACACTGATAAACAGCAGGCTGTGGGCAAGTGTGGAGCCCCCTGCTCTGGCATCCATCCCCAACATAGGTAGAGCCCTTCTCTTTGCTACTAATCTGACCTATTTAGCACGGCTGAGTAAAAAGAAAAAAAAGGGAGAAAAGGGAAACAGGAAAATAAAGACGGGAAAAGGAAGAAGAGAAAAGGGGGACTGAGAAAAAGGGAAAAGAAAGGGGGGGAAAAAAAAGCCAAAGAGAAAGGAGAATGGAACAGGAAAACAGAAAAAGGAGAAAAGGGGAAGGAAAATAAGGCGGACTGTGCCCAGCTGGCAGCGGGACACGGCGCAGCCCAGGCCCAGCCGGAGCCTGAGGGGTCGGAGCGGGCGCGGGGCCGGCTCAGCCGCCGGCGCGCGGGGCGGGGCGGGGCGGGGCGGGGCGGGCACGGAGGGGCGGCGCGGGGCGGGCCCGCACGCAGGCGCGGTGGGAGCCCGGGGCGCCCCACGCGGGCGCTCCCAGAGCCTCGGCGGCGGCGCCCGGCTCGGCAGCGAGGGGGGCGCGGGCGGGGAACGGAGCTGCGGCAGCGCCGGGGGAGGAAGGCGGGAGCCGGAGCCGCGCCCCGCTCCGCTCAGTCCCGTTCCGCTCAGTCCCGCTCCGCGGAGCCCAGCTGCGCTGTCGCCGCCGATAGCCCCGCTGCCATGGGGTAGGGGCGGCGGAGCGGGGAACGCCGTCAGGCTGTGGCCGCCGGCGGAGCGCGGAGCGGCGCCCCGCGGTGCCGGGGGGCGCGAGGGGCAGGCGCGGGAGGCCGGGCAGGGCAGGAGGCTGCCCCGGTGCGAGAGGCGGCAGCGGAGGCAGGCGGAGAAATGATCGCGGAGTTGTTGAGCAGCGCCCTGGGGCTTGCCCTGTACCTCAACACCCTGAGCGCCGACTTCTGCTACGATGACAGGTAGGGCGGGGAGCGACGGGGGTGGGCGGGCTGGGGTTGCTCACCTGTCGGGAGCAGAGCTTCGGCCGCCCCCCTCCTGGTGCCCGGGGCGGCGCCGGAGGGTCCCGGAGCTTTGTCGGCTCGGACTCGGTCCGCTCCAGCCCCACGCAGCAGGAGGGGACCCGCCGATCCAAGTTGGCATTTCCTGGGCTGGTGCCTCATGCGGGATGCCCGGCCGCCTCCCGTCCCGGTCCCTCGCTCCGCCGGGACCGAGCGCCCGCGGGAAGTTGCCGTGCGCTGCCGGGCTGCGCTGAGCGCCCGCGGGGAGCGGAGCCCGGGCGGCCGGGAGCGCCGCTGGGCTGGCTTGGGCTGCCCACCTGCTCCTCTCCTGGCCTTACCTGCCCGCCGGAGCTGCGGAAAGGCGCTGTTCTTAGTCGGGGGAAATTCCGATTTGTGCCTTTTCCGGTGACTTAATCTGATCGCATTTAAAACAGATGCATAATTATAATGTATTGTTAGGGAGAACAGCACGCCTGGCTAAACTTATTAACCGTCCTGGGGTGATTCATGCTCCATTGGAATTAAACCATCCAAAAAGTGAGCCGGGATTGACTTTGACAGCGTTTCATCAGCCTCTCTCCTCTAAGGCCGGAGACCGTCTGCCCCGGGGCGGGTGGGTAGGGGGCTCGGCCCGGCCCGGCGCGGCTCTCCCGGCCCCGTCCCATCCCATCCCGGAGGCGCGGCTGGAATCCTGCGGGAGCCGGCAGCTGGCCACGCGTGCGGGACTGCCTGTGCGGCTGGGAGCGGGGGGAGGGAGCGAGAAGTGCCCCTGGGCTGGTGTGTGAGCGGAGGGTCTTTCGGCACGGCTCAGGTTCACGGTGCCAGCGCGCTCCCTGAGCAGCTATCAGGCAGGGTTGGTGCCTTGGAGCCTTTGGTGTGAGAGGAGGAAACGGGAGGAGGCACGGCGAGGTGGGATGAGGGATGTGCCTCATCAGGATGATGAGTTGAACTTCCCGGTGCGCTGCTGGGATGCGAAAGGGTCAGATGCGTCTTTGATTAGGCATTTGCCTTGGAAAATAACCTGCCTGTCCTGCAGTAATTAGTTACTAAACTTGGAATTTTCCTCCCTTAAGCGGTATTACAGTGCACCTGCCGTGTTTAAGATCTGTCACCGCTTCCAGAATACTCCCCCCCTGTTTTCAAGGCTTGCTACTATTAAACCTATTATACTGGAAGCAAATGCCAAGTATTAGTCCTGGTATAGGTCTCTTAGCTGGGAACAGAGTTGGCTGCAGAATGTGGCAATTCAGGCTTCAGCCCTCCAGGTCATTTACATGTACTTGAAGCCTTGTGAGCAATTAAGTGGTTTTAGGTTTCTGTGAGTCTTCCAATTTTCTAAGTGATTTTTCTTAAACCTATTTAAAAGTTTTGAAGCTTCATTCATAAACAGTAAAAGAGAAAAGTCTGCTGTTGCCCTGAAATGTGAAGTCTGAGTTGGATCAATAGGAAGAAGTGAATATTTTGATACAGTGATGCTATTTTAAACCCACTTATTATAGTTAAGAACTGCAGGAGTTGTGGAATATTTACATAACCCTACATAGCATATATTGCAATGTTTGGGCAAAAACTGGGTTGTTCAAGCACAAGCTTAAAAGCCTGTCCTGCAGGCCAGTTCAAATGGACTAGGCATGGAAAGCAGTACGAAGTACTTTCTGGTGCTGTTGATGTGGAGGTCAAGGTTACTCTTGATCTTGCCTGAGTGTGCTTTAATGCAGTTAGAAAAAAGTGGTATTTGAGTGTCATCTCTGAAAGTGTGGAAAATATAATCACACACAGATTTTGCTAGTACTAATCTCACACTGTTTAAAAGGTATTCTAAAAGATTGCTTTGTTCATGTGTTTACCTCCTAACTAAATAAAGTACTCCTCATCATTGTAGCTAAGATTTAGGCATTGACTAGAGTGGTGTAAAAGCCAGTTAATGGCAAATCTGTATATGGGGTCATCTAATTAGGATGTTTTTCAATTGCAGCACTGGAAGGGACAAGGCAGAAAAGGCTGTTTTGTGCTAGTAATTGTTGAACTAGAAAGGGTTATCTATTCAAAGAGGCAGGCTCAGACCCCAAGTATTCTTTTAACTGTAATCACAGGATCTTGCTGCCCTGCAGGAGCTGGCTTGAAACGTAACAGTAGAAAAGGAGGTCGATGCTGGAGCTGCAGGACACAGCCCTCCATGCAGGAGATGGATCATGCTACTAACTTGAACTGAACCAAGATTGTGTATTAAAGCTGAGAACCAGCAATGCCTTGTTTCAGGAAGGCAGCATATCGCCATGGTTTTTATTCTACTTCCTTTGCTATTATATTGAAATTACATCAACTGTTCGCTTTTTAATATAGTGATCAAACTTACTACATAAAGGGTGTCTGTAATTGCTTTCTGTATTTTTTAATGTAGGTTGGGCAAGATTAAGTGGCATCATAAAACTTCTTATAGCAAAATCAATTTTCCAATGGTAAGATATAATATTTTAGCAGCAGCACGGCACCAAACTAAAGACTCTATGGACAGTGAGTGATATAACAAACTTGCTTGTAGTCTGGGCTTTGACTCTGTACCAAAGGATTCAATATTTTGTTTCTCACCCTTTACCCACTTAAACTGAAATAGCATGAATTTTAAGCCTGAGGAAGTTAAGTGAACAAATGTACATGTTCTTGCTTTTTGTCCTTAAACTGCTTAACTCGTTTCTTTCGGACTAAGCAGATATATTGCACATAATCAATGCAATCCCAATATTTTTGAGCAGTTGACCTATTGATTACCTTGAATGAAAGTGTCACTTGTCAATTTCTAGTCAGTTTCTAAACATAAATGCCAGTGTTGTTGCTTGTTTTGTTTTCTTTTTTTTGTTGTTCTGTAGGTGTAGACCTAGAAAACACAAGCTTTTGTCACCCTTGTCCCTGCCAGTGTAATTCTTACAGACAGCTGTGATATTTCCTTGTTACGTGTGTAGATTATTACTGAGAGTTTCACCTCCCCACCTCAAAATTTCATTGTTCAGCTAGGAGCAAATAGATGTATTTTTCCCTTCTTTTTACTTATTTATTTGAAGCTGAATGTGGTAAATAGTAAACCAAAACAGGAGATGAATGAAGAAAGGGGGGGGTGGGAATACTTAATCCCACAGTAGCTCACATTGCTTGTTAGTAAAGGTTTATTTATTGTTAAGCAAAATCTTGAAACTGGTAACAGGGTAGAGAAAAATTCAATTTCCATTCTGCAGATGTGTTTGAAGATACTGCTTCTTGCACTGTCTTAAATCCAGCTTCTTGCCAGATTGGGGGGGGGATGATGACACGACTAATCTCTGCACTCACAGTTTGTGTTTCATGCTAGTATCTACCAGTGTCGCAGGAGGGAGACCCATTGCTACAATTAGCCTTACACATAGGCATGACCATTTTTGCCTGCCATTTAGGCACCACCAGCCCACCTGGCAGTTTGACCTGCTGGTGCCTGACGCTGAAGCTGTCATCCTTCATGTGGCCTGTCCTGACTAGGACAGGCCACTGTCACTGTCAGTTTATGGCTGGGGAGGGGAGATTTAGTGCTCTGTGTATCCAAGGTCATGCATTGTTACAGTAAACATGGCAAAAGCAGCTCATCTGCTGAGGTGGTCCTTTCTTCTAAATCTCAAAAGAAATGCATATTTTAGGGGGTGTATGGTAGGAAGCTTTAACCTTGAGTGATGTATTGTCTCAGTGACACATTGTCAAAATCAGTGTTCTGGAAAATGCGTACAGATTTTTCTCTGTCTGTGTAGGGCTCTTCCATGAAATTTGGTAGCACAGACCAACTTTCTCTAGTTTACACTGCATTTTATTTAGCAGGCCTGAATGGGGCAGCCTTGCTGATGGTAGAAAATATCCATCAGCCCTGTTTCAAAGTTGCTGGGCAATATTCCAGACTGCATTGCAAAAATCCTGTTAAATGTTTTCACCCTGTAGTGTCAGACTTGCATCATTTTAAAACAGGCTGAGCCCATACCCATTTGACAGTACCTCTGTTGGGTCTGCCACATGAGATTTAATCTAGCAAGTGACCCAAATACGTGCACTAGAAGAACAAGTGTAAGTGCACTGGGGAAAATTACTTGCCATCTGTCTCCTTGTTGTGTGTGTATATTTGATTATTAATTTACATTTGTGATTTTTATGGCCCTTTTTTGTTGTCCTCTCAATTTTTCAGCTCTGAGTACATCTCTCCAGTAGCTTTTAGCAGCTCCAATTTACAGGTAGCAGCAATCCTCTGAATTCCAGGAGTGAGATTGGTGATGGGGAGACAGGGACTTGTGTGCTTTCTCTGTAGTGTTTTCCCTTTGTCCCCTCTGTTCCATCTTCTGCATGCTAATTTCAAACCTCTATAAAGATAATTTTTATCTGAAACAGGAGTTTTAACATATTCATAAAGGAGTAAAGGTAACTTGGAAAAGATGCTTGAGTAACTTAGCATGTGTAGTAAAGGTTTGTAGTTGAGTTTGTGTTGTAGCTGAGTATGAACCAAGTGAACTGGTAACTGATTGTCTAATGGGATGAACCCAGCACAATAATATTTTGTTAATACCAGTTCTTTTTGAAATGCTGAGCATAATCTAAATATGTAATTGGCTTTTCATTTTAAAATGGTTTCTGCATAAAAAATACGTTGAATGAAACACTTTGATCCAAATATGAAATCTTAGTTTCATCAAAATATCAGTGGGTGGTTTGTTTTAGTTTTTGTTTTTTTCCATTTAAGATGCTGTAGTATAGAGATTATAGAAAGCAAAAAAGAAATTATGTCCCCACTGGCTTTATTTTAAGATTCTTGTTGCATATGTAACACTAACATAAAGCATGTCACTTCTGGTAGCTGGTTCAGAGGATAAATTCATGCCTGTTAGCAGACGGAGAGTCTCCCTGAGTCGCTGACGGGATGCGCCTCATCTGCAGGAAGTTCTTCCAGCACACAATGGAGTTACAAATTCAAATGATCAACTTTCTCCAACATCTCCCATATGTATTCCAGCTGCACTTCTGAATCCTTTCAGTTTGCCAGAGCGAAAGTCGCTGAAAGGCTCAGAAGTATCTCATCTCAATTTGTTAACCATCTGATAGCTGCAAGAGTGATGAATTAGAGCTCCTTTGCTTCCCTCATCTGGAAGTTTGCCCTTCCCTTGTTGTTTGCTGCTAGATTTGTTTCTTTCTTTTATTCTTTTTTTCTGTGAAGTTGACTGAATCAGACTTTGCTGTTTGTTTATGTAGTTTGTTTCTTCAGATGAAATATTTGATGCTGAAACTGATGCAAGACTGCTGGCAACCTGTGGTGAGAGTTGCTCCAAAAAAAAAGCTGGAGAAACAGACTAAATCTGAAGAAAGAGATGCTTAATGTTATTGTTACTTATGTAGAAGTGAAATCTGTTCCTTTTATGTTTGATTAAAAAAAAATTCTGGATATTTTATAGTTTTTACTCAGATTTTGGGACAACTGTCTGCTTTTTGGAAAAGAAGCCTTTTTAAAGTGCCCATTTCCTTCTCTGTTCTTTTAACTCTAATTTTTGTCTGAAATAGTTGTTTGAAAGGTGGAAACATTTTATTTGGAGACCTGAACCTTATGCTGAAAGTTTTAAAATAAATTTTGAAATTTCTCTTGATTGTGGAAGCCTATTGTTTGCCTTAGGCCTTGGCAACCTTTGACTCCTTCTGCTTTTCTACTTGGGGTGACTGATGATATAAACTCTCCTTATGATCCTTTTGAGTGGGAGCTTGTTCTGTGGGCAGGCTGGTTAAGTCAGGATGGCAGTAGGATTTCATTTCACATCTGCTATATCAGGTGCTTATCCTGTCTCAGGTTGGTCATCCAGAGTTAAGATGTGTTATTTTTTGTACAGGCAGTACCTCCCTAGTAAAAGGGTGTCAATTTTGCAATTTCTTTCCCAGTTTCACCCTTTGCAGAGCTCCATACTAAACCATTTTTCCTCAAAGCCTGTTGATGAATGAAACTCGAAGAGTCAGAGGAAAGTGTTTCTTTGGAATAGCATCCTAAATATTACTTAACATGTCAACACTGCTGCTCAGTTTGTTACTGCAGGACAATTGAAATATTTTGTGAACCTGTGAATGGCTTATGACAGACATCTCCAAAGGCAGCAGCATGCACTTGGCTCTGTCTTCAGAGGATGCTTCAGGCTAGCACAGGGGTGCTGCTGTTTGTCTGTGACAGCTGATTGTGAAACAAAGAAACAAGCTGGATCACTGGGGCAGCAGCCAAGGATCAAGTTATCTCTCACTCTCTGTTTTACTTCAAGGAAAAAGAAAATTGCTAAATCAAACTGTTTGAAGGCAATAAAATTTTGTGACCCAGCCTCTGTAACTGGGGCAGGTTCCTTGTTGATGCTTCACTGACCATTCCTGGTCTCCTTAAGCTTGCCTTGTTAAGCTTCCAAAGTGAGAAAAAGTAAAAGTGGCTTCCTTGAATACTAATCCTTGTATTTCCTAGGACACTGTGAATTACTCTGTTAGCCTTCATTGTCCTAGTGGCTTCATGAGGAAATTTTTCAAGAATAGTGGCAAGTTTCAGTTGGAGGTAAATAGTACTCGTTTACTGTCTTCATGTCCTTTATTTCCTTTACCTCTTCATCTTTTTAATTGCTTTTTATTTTACTGGAAATATTGTGCTTTCAGCATGAGATTTTTTTGTCTTTTGTATCTTAATTATTCTGATTTTTTTTTTGTCCAGTGGTTTATTTAAGTGGCCTATATCAATGCTTCAATGTTAAGAATCAGTGTAATCTGTAAAAACACTGTGGGTATATATACTATCACTATATTAGATAGCAGAATTCTATTGTATGCTAAAATTTGAGACCCTGTCTTTTATAGCATCTTTCTTCCAACAGAGCTAGACAGGTTTGCTATTAGTCTGCCACAAAGGCTCCTTAATATATTCATGGGGGTCACTGTTGACTGCCTCAGATCATTTCCTTCTCTCCAGGATTTAAGCACATTGGCTTCAGCAGCATTCCCAGTCCCAGCTGGCCTGGCAGGCCAGAGACTGACAGATGACTGAACAGGGATTTTCTATATGATGGTACAAACCATTGCTTCTAGATGACTGGACTGGTCTGCGAAATCTTTTATTATTCACCAACTTGTCAGTAGACCCCAGAAGCCCTGCCCTGACCTCTGACCTGGGTTTCAAGGGAGGACACATTTTTCTGAATTTAGCATCCTGTGTCCAGGATGGGTGTTTCTGAATTTAATGTTACCCTGGGCTGTTTTGCTAATGAGAGGATTGTATGATTTTTAGCTCCTACATGCTTTAGTTGGCCAGTCCAATTCTCGTTCAGGGGAACAACGCAGTAATTGGTAGCAGAACTATTGCTGTGAAGTCCCTGCCAGTGCCTGTATGCTATTTTCATGCAACTTGGTAATTTGCATACTTAAATCCTAAAAAAGACTTGAACTCTTGAAACAGGGTCACTATTCAGTGACCAAAATTGTCATGGAAACAAACCCACTCAACAGCAGCCAATGCCCTCCCATGATTTCTGTCCAGTCTTCTCACCTCTATGGCTTTTTACATATAGCAGTTAATAATTGGAAGCTGGCCCCAGGAACCAGACTCCAGTGTGCCACTTCCACATCATTGCTGTAGAATGACCTGTACTCAGTGCTTAGGTGGGAAACCAGTCTCTGAACACTCTCAAGTACCTAACTAAAAGTTATACCACGAGCGTTTATCTGCAGCCCCAGCTTAGAGATAGCATTTAATTTCTGTACATAGTGTTTCCAATTGCTTGGCTGCCTGCTCTAAGTATAATTTGAGTTAACTGCTTGTCTAAAATTTTTCTCTCCCTCTGATACAAGGGAATGTAGCTCAAAGTTGTATGGCTCTCTGTGAATCATGTACTTTTATTTAGGAGGCAGTGCTTGGCTAAGTGTGTGGGTTTCCAGTGTCAGGATGTATCAGGAGGGCCTTTGCAGCATCCTTTGCAGCCTCTAATTTCTATGCAGGAATATTTCTCAGTTGATGCTTTTTAAAATAGCTTTTATATTTTCTCAGCAACTATTGAAGCTGGTGATGGCTATTTACTTTGATACTAAAAAAGCCAGCATGGAGTCCCAGTGTATGAATAAAGCACTAAGGAAGACTCTTCCACTGAAAATAGTTTCCTAAAGTTGATGTTTGAAGCAGTTTTAAGGTGACATAATTACTTAGCAGGGGGAAGAGGAAAAAACCCTGAGTCACTGGATGTTGTCCATTGTAAAGATCTTTAAGAATTAAGGAAAATAAAAACCTGTCTGTAGATAGGGGTCAGCCAAGCCCTTTGTTGTGGAATATCAGTTAAAACCAAGCCCTGAAATCCAGCCAACCAGCACAAAACTGCATGCATTTATTATGCTCCAAGAGCCCCTTGATATGTCTTCATCCAGATTCCAATAGGAGATGAAAGACTTCAGGAGGAAACCAGCTTGTGTGTAGAAAAGATTGCCGTGTGCTGAAGTTGCCTCTAGAAGGCAGGCAGAGGAGGTCTGTCCCATTGTCATTTAAATTGTAAATATTCAGTGTGTGGCTGCTTTTGGAGCCGTGTATCTTGTGGTAATTCCTGTGCCTGCATTTTACCCCAGGGTGTTTCCCAGAGGTGTTTTATAGCGTGCTTAGGGTTCAACCTGCTCTAAGTGAGGTTGTGAGTTGTCGAGTTGAAGTTCTTTACTATATCAATATATCTATAGGGTATATCTATATTATATCCTATACATGTGACAGGGTTTTAGTAGACACTCTGCACTGAAACATGCTATTAATTGAATTATAAAGTGATAACCAATATCTTGGAGGCACACTGGGAAGAACTGGAATTCTTAATCCAGGATAATTTGATTTTTTTTGTTTTTTTTTTTTTTTTTTTAAGGACTGATTTGTTTCAATCCCTCACATGAAATCTTGAAGTGGGAATTAATTTCAAAAGTCTGCCACTTCTGTGACTTTAATTTTGGTTTCTCCAAGTCTTTTCTGTGTGTATAGTTTGATATTGTTTTCAGAGTGTGTTTTCAGTGGTGGACCTTTGAAAAGACATGGGAGGTTCTTGCTGCCCAATGTGCAAAGGAGCACTTTAAATAATGCATTTAAAAGTCTTCCTTTTGAAGCACACAGTGCCTATGCCTTTATAGGTTGTTTAGTAGTTTCTCCTCTGCAGGCTGATCCTGTTGGTATTTTTAAAAGTCTTTGTGATATTGTAGCACTTTGGAAACATTGGAATCTTCTTGGTTTCATTTCACAGCCTGTCAGCTTTCCTGGGTCAGAATCAGTTATGCTTGGCTGGCTCCTTTGTTTGAGGGGACTTGTACTGGGCTACTTTGAGAAGAGGATTAGATCCAGTTGGAAATTCAGATGAGATGCCTGCAGTCACTTCTGGCCATTAGAGTAACTTTCCTAAGTTTCCTATCTCCAAATAACACTGTGGATTTCCCTTAGTGAAGTAGGAGCCCATATTGTGTTGAGTGTGACTCTGTGGGTGGAACTTGCAGATGTTGTTCTGTAGGTTATGAACCTTCTGCACTATACTCTTTTTTTCATGCTTCATATGCTTTTATAAAAGGATTTTTTTTTCTTGTCAAATAAAGGAAAATGGAAGGAACACTGTGACTTGTTTTATCCTTTCATTTCCAACAGTTATGTGACACTGCAGGTGCTGTCATACCTTCTCTTGTATTTGATACTGTATTTATTTGATATTACTACTTAGTAGTAGCAAAAATGTTGATTGTTGTAATATTTTAATAAGAAGATGCAGAAATTAGATGAAGAAATTATGTGAGGCAGGATCTTAACAAACCTTATTTTATGTATTTTACATCAGCACTCTAGGTATCGCTAAAATGATAAGAATATTTATATCCTGTACTAAGCCTCTCTGTATTGGCCCATCTGACATTTTTGGTGCCAGTATTTAGTTGGTGAATCATCCTGGGCAACTCTCTGGAATAATTTCTGGTCTGGAAGTTTGGTTTGTGAGTCTCTAGCAAGGTTGCTTCCGTTCTGCTATCCTTTCTTTGGCTTTCCAGGCTTTCTTCCAGCTCCTATGCCAAAAAGAAACACTCTACAGCTCATGGGAAAATACTTCTCAGCATGGTATGCTTCTATCTATGTATTTCCTTACTGCAAAATCTTGAATTATAACAAGAATTTCCTTGTAATAAATCCCATGAATTTTTAGTGTATGTGTTTCATTTTCTTCAAACAGTTTCAGTTGTACTTGAGGAAACTTTTAAAGGTCATTTTGTCTGTGGGGGTTGTTTTATTTTGGTTTTTTTTAAGAAAGAAAAGAGTGTTGCTCTGGCAAAATTAACATTAGTTGCAGAAGAAAGGTTTCCTTTTTTTAATCAATTATTTATAATTAAACTTCTGATGTCTTACATTTTTACAATTAAAGGAGAAGAAAACGTAGGTTTTTTAAATCACTTTGGTCTGAATTAAGGTTCCAGTGCCAAAAAAATAATTTAAATGCTGCATGGCTGTATAAATAAAGCTTGCTGAAAGAAAATGTACTAAGCATAATGAAAAAGTTTAATCAAATGGCATTTTTGTGTCTAGCAGCTCTTATTTTGTAGCACAGTTCTTTGTAGCTTCTTTGTAACACCAGTGTACTTGAATAAATTTTCTATTTTTGTGAAAAGATGTAGTTATATGTTCTATTCCATTTCACAGTACATTACTCATCTCCTGCATGTAAATCACTTGGCTTGTTAAAAATGTTAGTATTTCTCTTTAATAAACATCACGCTTCTGGAGAGTTCTCAAAATACACTTTTATCCAGAAGATGAAAGACTTGACAATGGGGAAAGGCCACAAAGACAATGGTTCCTCACGTTGCACTCATGGTAAAAACGACAAAGCCAAGCTGGATCCCTTGGGAGTTCTGTCTGGGCTGCTGTTTGCTGCAGACACATTCCTGCTCTGCCTGGCTGTTGAAAGCAGCTCCTGCTCTGGAGATGGTTGTGGTGATGTGGCTTATGGAGTGTGGCTGGCAGGTGAAGCCTCAGAGGAGTGCCTGCTGCACCCAAATGAGCCTGGGGCTGTGTGTCAGGATGGGCCCTGAGTGATGCTGCAGGTCACTAATCTCCCACTGCTTGGCTTCTTCCCTCCCTGTTCCTGCTCATTATGATGACAAACTTGTGGCAGCTGAAGCCACATCTTTGACTGTCTGTTGTGCTGGATGGTTCAAGCCTTCATAAGGGTGTCTGGCTATTTTGAAATGATGTCTTGGGCTTTAAGAAAAGAACTTGTTTTATATGATTTCCCTTTTATCAGGAACTATGAGGTGTCGAGATGCTGCTTACCTAGAGCAGTTTTGGTTTCTCTGGAGTGTGCTTTGCTGCAGCACTGTACTTGCTTTAATTAAAAGACAAGAAGAGATGTGGAGAGTCTCCTTCTCTAGAGGTAATTAAAACCCATCTGGACACAATCCTGTGCAACGTGCTCCAATTGAACCTGCTTTATTTGGATGGAGTGTGGTGGGTCTTGGACTAGATGACCTCCAGAGGTCCCTCCCAGAAGTCGCAATCCTGTGAAAGTCCTACTAATCAGTTCTGTTTAATGTTGAATGGGTAGGTTTGTATGTGTTCTGAATGGAACCTGGGATTACTCGACCTGATGAAGTCGAGTAACTGGAGTTTTGTTCCTGACTAATACAGGGTTAAAGCAAAAGGAAGGATTGGATGTCCAGTGAGCAAGGAAGCTAGCTGGTTTTCTGGAATTTAGAGCCTGCTTGTAGCACATTACAAAAGAAAATAGGATATTAATGGAAAAGGTGATGTTTATATGTTGACATCAGTAAACCTGTAAGAATTTTCAGGAGACTCTTCTCCTCTAGGAGACAGTCAGTTCTTCCATTTTTTTTTTCCTAAATGTTTTCAATATGAGCAATCCTGTCTGAGAAGAATTGAGGGCCACCTCATTTAGGGCCTGGCCAAGTGTGTTGTGAGGTGAGGGAAGAATCCAACAAATAAGAAAGGCGTTAAGGAATATTGACTTTCACCTATTTGTGTGCCATATACCTAGTCTGCTAGCTTGCCATTCTAATAATTAGTAATATTTGGTATTTTCGTCTTGAAAAAATGATAAAAATACAGACTGTATAGGAATACCTGTAGTGTTTTGTCCATTTATCACTAAGTGTTAGCCCTATTGTAATTCTCAGCTGTTGGCTTGATGTGTACAGAAATAAACTAGTTTTGCAGGAAAAAAAGCTTGCTCCCCTTTGCAGCTCTGGATCTTGGTGCTGCTTGACAATAGTGTTGGAGAAGAAGGCTTCTCAAAGCAGGAATATGGATAGTACAGATCTGCAGGTACCATGGTGATAAGTACCATACATGTCTTGAAAGGCTCGGATGCAGTAGCTTGGAGCAAGGTACCCCCCTGTTAGGCACTAGTTGGTGCTATTTCAATTTTATCAGTTTGGCTCTGTGCTTGGCTTGTTCTGAACATCTTGCAGACTGAAATTTGTAGATTTTGTTGTTCTCTGTGTTGTAGCTTGCTATAGGCAGGGGGTTTCAGTTTGCGGTGGGGCCTTGCTCGCTAATTGTTAATGATGAAAAAAAGCACAGGAATTTATTTTACAGCAAAAAGATTTAAACTTCAGTTTCTTACTACTGAATCCTAATGTTTGGGTACTCTTTTCTGAATAAGTAAAATGACTCTAAAGCATAAAAATAAATAACTAAGACACAGGTAAATGTAAGCATGCGAAAGATTACAGGATTCCAGAATAAAGAGTTATTTTATTAATGCCTGTGCCTCAGTCTGTCTATAAGTCCTTCTTGTCTAGTGGAACTGAAACAATTCTGCTTCAAAATACAAATTGCACTGGATCTTAGTGTGGTTGAGGATTTAAGGGCAGCTGTTCTTTGTGTGGCATAGTGGGAATGATGGCTGAAGGTTTTTGCTTGAACAGGGGCACTGTGAGCACTTTATTTTGCATCCTTTTTGCAAGACAAGAAATCGTGGGGAAACATCTGTGTGTAGAGTATGGAAATTTACAATATTTTACTTTATGTACTTCTGTATGCTGTATTAGTGGAGAGTGTTTGTTTTCCATCCTCATTTTTCTTGGGCTGAAATCCTATATAAAATCTGTGCAGTAGTAGAGACTGATCCTGTTAAGGCAGAGCAGATACTGTGCTAATTCTAAGAATGAATCTGAAGTTGTACCAGTTAGTGCTTTCCCAAGACTAAGTCAGCACACTTGTAGAATAAGTGCTCGAGGAAGACTTCTTGTTGTGGTGTATTTTGTGTTGTAAAATGCAAAAGAACCCTTTTCATAACAAGATGGTTGCATTTAATATGCATACTTAATTGTACATCTAACTATATATATATATATATATATGTATATATACACACATACACAAAAAATAAAAGACATAATTTTTCATCCTATCTGTCTTCTTGCCTGCTGTCTTACATCTGCACCAGCAGCACAGGTCATGGATAAAGTAAAGTGACTTTTCCAACAGTGATTAAATTATTATCCAGTTATGCCCTTGGGAGTTTCTGAGCTTATAAATACAGTAACTAGTATGGTAATCAGAAAAAGCAAGTTGTTAGTTTTGTGTTTAGAGGGTTCTTGTTTCTTTAGTAATCGTTCTGAATTGCATCAGGAACTGCTAAATTTTTACTTTCTGCAGTAAAGGATCTCTTCTGACTTTTCAATATTTGGGTTTTCTTTTTTTTTCAATTCAAAAAACCAGCTTGGGTCAGCTAACACAATCCACATTTTTAAAATGAAACTAAATGAGGAAGCAAATGCAGAAATTGTATTTGTTTTGCTTCAGAAACTTACTAAACTTTGATGTATTCAATTTAGATTGGTTGAATATTGCTGCTGTTCTGATTAAAGAAAGAAGACTACACCTTTTTAGCTGTTATTCATGTAGCTGCCAAAATTTATACTTTTTTGAAGTACAAATGAACAAGTGAACTCTTCTGCTAAGCAAGGTTAGTGTTTGTGCGGAGAAATAGTTAATTATGCATTGGAAATTAATTATTTAATTTAAATAAGTTAATTATGCATTTTTACAGGAAATAGTTAATTATGCATTAACTATTTCCTGCAGATTGGAGAGGATGACTTGCTTAGTAATATTCAAAAAGAAGGATAAATATAACTTAATAATCTGCTTTAGTGAAGATGTGTTTATTTTGTCCTAACTTAGTTAAAATCAAAAATAAAGCAAATAATTTTGCAGATCTGACATGCTAATAAGAGATAAAATGGCAGAGCATGCCTTGTCTTTGCTGTTGGGACTTCAGTTTTACAAACACTTGGACATGTGTTCAGCTTTTCAGATGTAAAATAGTCCCATTAGATGAAATCTGGGTCTAAATGGTATCAATGGTAAAACCTGTGGCAATTTCAATAAGGCTAGAATTTCATGAATGAGTTCAGTGAGACTACTTGCATACATAAAGTTAAACACATGGCTGAGTGTTTGCAGGAGAGAGGGCCTGCAAGGCTATGAGAATAAGACCCTTGCGACACAGTTTGAAGTCTGACCTGTTTTGCTGCTGAACTATGAAGAGCCACAGTGAGGAAGTAGGGAACCATTTTGTGCATAAACAAATGCAGTACATAAAACATCATAAATAACTGCAATTCATAAAATGATTGGTTCTAAATAATGAAGCAGTGAAAATGTTTATGGGATGTGCTTGTAATATGTTTTTATTTTCTATTTTTTGGCACAAATACATGTAAGTATCATTATTATGTTTCATTATTCAGGAAAACTTGGTAGCAGGAGACTTTGTTTTGGAAGAAGGAAGATAAAATAGAAATTACAAGGCAGCCCCCACACCTTGTCCTTTCAGTTGTAGGAGTCATGCAGCATTTGAGAATTGTGTCAACTGTTTCAATCATCATGTATATTAACTACTTAATTTTACATCACACTTGGTAAAGAAATGCTGTGGGTATTACCATAATTGTGATTGTTCTCACCATCTGAGGCTCTCCCCTCCAGATGTTTCACCAGTTTGCAAATTTGATTTGGAGCGGCATGTGCAGCAAAACAACTGCTATGTACACCACCAGATCCATCTCTTTGTGCAGAACATCTTCCTAGAGCCTAACTTTACGTTTCTTTTTGAGAAATATTATTGAATGACTGCCCTCTTATAATCCTGTGAGATTTAGATAAGTGCAATTTTCCAGGTTTTTGAGGGAGTCCTAATTTACATTTCCTAACGCTCACAAAGCAATTAGCATGCAGTCTTATGGCAGCTTGACAGTCCTTTGTGCCTATGGAAACGGTTACACAATAGTGCATGTGCAGATAATATTATCAGGTGCCCTTTGTGCATGCTCACTTGTTTTACCTGGGGCATACTAAAAAGCTGCAGCCTAATTCTCATTTAAGCTCACCCTTCTCTATTGTACAATGAACTTGCATAAAGAGAGAAATGTTGAGGTCTTAGGAAAATAATAGTTACCATTCATTGTTCTGAGTGACCTCATTTTGGCATGCTCAGGCTGTTTTTCTCTGTGTGCATGGCATTGAATGCCAGTGATGGGAGGAACATGACCTCCTTGGTGAGATCAGACCCAGGCTGCAGTTTCCTTGTCTTTGCTCTCCCTCTCCTCACAGGTGAGTGTAGAACCTTGTCTCTTCCCCAAGTTGGAGGCTATATGTGTCTCCAATAGTGTTTATGTGTTTGGAGAATAGAGAAGGACTATCCCAGCTGTGTTGTCCTGCTGTTTGTGCAATCCAGCTGTTGTTGGGAATAGAGAGGGGGGACTTGGTGTAGTGGGCAAGAAGGCAAAGAAATAAAGCAGCAAGGCAAGTAGAAGGTTTGGCACTGGTACCAAACTCTTTGGCCATTGTGTGCACAGAAGATGACTGGGGCAAATACTTCTGTACTTCTTACTCAGTCTTTGTTGATTTTTTTTTTTTAAGGTTTAAAGCATTTTTGTTTCAGTCTGATAAGATACTGATGCAATTTCATTCACTTCAGTTACTTTATCCAACTGTGTAGGAAGCAATACCTTAGGGGGCTTTCAGGAGCTCTTGAGATTTTCTGCCCCAAAGAGTTTTGAACTGAAAAGTATGAGGAGAGCAATGCATGGAAAAGAGGCAGTGGTCCTGTGTCTTAGAGACTAAGTAGTGTGCAAGAGTCATCTAAACATTAGGGTGTCAAATAGGGGAGGTCTGGTGAAAGGAAAAGGCAAGACAGAAGACAGGAGAAAAGGTGAAAGGAGATACAGACCTTGTTGGCTCTTAGGTGTGTGAGATGCAAAAGATCCAAACCCAGTACACAAGCTGTGAGAAGAATTGCTCTGAGTGTGAGTGCTGCTGCCTTTGCTGAGAGCCATTATCCCTAGGCTTTGGCAATCTCAGCTGTTCCTGTTGTTGGAAGCCAGGCTGGGTCAAACTGCTTAAGCCTGTTTGCTTGATGGAAACAGCCTAAGATCGATCATGCCATCAGCATGGTCAGCAGGTCTGAAGGGATGACTGTTAGTAGGCTAAGTGAGGGTAAGCAATCAGTGCTGATAATCTGGTCAGAGGGTACCAGGGAAGCCAGAGACCAGAAAGGTCTCTGGGGATTTCACTCCTGCCTTTCATGTGTTTTCATCTTGCCCTTCTAACCTGTTCTCTCTGTCTCCCTGGGTGGTTTTCTCCTCTTCTTTCCTACAATAGAAAGCTGTTAAGTCAAATACAGAAAACAGATGCTGGAACCAAAGTAGGAGAAATGAACAATGACTTAATTTAGGCCCATTCAAGAAGAAAGACACAATATGGCCTAAAAAAGGGATAAATTTTTTGGGAAAGGAAAATGGATAAAACAATGTGACTGAAGACAGAGACTTAGCTGATGCTGTGCAAAAGCTTGATTGCTAGAGAAGCTACAGTTTTGTGACTGCCTTTTTTGGCTATTCCTCACACTAATTCCTAGTTTGGGACAGACGGTGATGATGCAGAGCACTGCTGCTTTGAGCTGGCCCTTGCCAAGGCTGCTGTGTGGCTAATGAAGCGTGAGGCTTTAACCTCGTCTTAGCAATAGTGGTTTGGATGGAAGTCCAAGCTGAGCTATCATCAGAGACAAGACTATTTTTAGGGCTATGTGTATGAAGAAATAGTCAATATAAAGCTGTGGAAAACTCTCGAAAAATGGCCCTGTGCCTTGTGCTTTGTATACTTCATACTGAAAAAGTTTTCAAATCCCTCCCAACATGAGAACTGGCTGTGAGTGCCAAATGTGGCACTGCACAGCATGTGGCATTCATTTATTACCCCATTAATAAGATTTATTCTTCTGAATTAAACAAGTTTCCTTTGCCCTGTTAGCTTAGGTTATTGTTATAGTAGACACATCTTTAATTCCAGGTAGATAGGCTTTTCTCTCTCTTTTTGGACTTACTTTCTTTCCTATGATGTATTAGCTTCAAGGACAAAAGAAAACTTAATTTTTACGTTAAAGAAAAAATTATTTGTAAAGACACATTATATTCCCAGGCTTCCAAGACTTGTGGTCTGAAATTGGAGATGTAGCCACAACTAATGTATTCAGAGACCAGTTCAGTGTGGAGTTTTACTGAAATGTTTGGTGAATGGTCTCAAGAGCAATAAGTGAAGCTTTATGAGTTTTCTTGTAGTTCCCTGTGTACTGCTTGATGTTTAATGTTGGCATGATCTTGCTAGAAATGCATTATATAATTAGACCTATCAATTTACCATGAAAAATAGAACAGCAATAGTATTCCCCATCCCCATTAGCTTGATTGTATATCTCCCTCTCTCATCTTAAACCAGGAAGAAAATACTGAGATTTTTGTGCTGTTGCCATTTTTTTTTTAATATGCCATTTTCTTAGGTAAGAGGAATGCTTTAGAAGTGTTAATGGCTATGGCCTGTGTTCACCTTTAGCTGATACAGCATTTCTTATAATGCATTTTTGTTCTGTGCATGGTGAGATTGGTCTTGTGCTTAGTGGCAGAACTGGTCTGCACATGGTGTGGCAGCAGCATGCTTGCACAGGTGAGCCAGTAGCAACTGCAGACGAAGTTTTCTTGTACCCTGGAAGTGCTGCTCCAACCAAAGCTCAAGGTAATGCTGTGAAAACAATTCAAATGGTAGGCAGATAATGGCAAAATTCAGAAGGCAATAACATGACCTATTTTATGTAAAAGCCAAAAAAAAAAAAACCCAAAAATTATAGTGAGCATTCAGGAATGCTAGTACATTTCATAATGGTTTTATCACTTGTTTTGGTTAACTGTCTTACATTCATGTGGCAATAATGTTCTATTTTCAAGGAGATTAAGCTGGAGTTTTTGAGACTCTATAAATATGAGGAACAACTGCAATCTCTGTCTAACCTAAGGACTGAAAGCAGGAAATCATCCAGGGTGACATATGGACAGTGCATATTCTTGAGTTCCTCCAATATCTAAATATACTCAAAGTCTGAGCTAAAAGAGCATTGTTTTTGTGCTTCCATGTTAATCTGAGTTATATTTCTGGCATGTGCTAGAGTTTTTGCTCTATCTTCTTGGCAGATATAGCCAGAAAACTGAGATAGAGACCAGGATCAGATTTAGTTAAAAAATACCCATACCTGCAGTATGGGTAGTTCAAAAGCATAAACTCTATAGTTTCTAATTTATTATCATAACATGATTTCTGAAGCAGTCTAATCCTTCTGGAGTTGCATCCTTGAGAGACTATAGAAATTGAAGGTGTCCCAGCCCTAAAACCTTGTTGTTCAGGCCCCTATTCTGGAACTAAAGCCCCCACCCAAAACTAACATACTTCTTATCTACTTCTGCCCATTTTTTATTTTACTTAGTAGGATTGCTTGTATAAACCTAAACATTGTTGACTGTCTTATTTTTCAAGGACATAAAAAAATCTCAGAGATTTTGCTTATGTTTTATTTCTGATTATGTCATGCTGTAGATGTCAATGAGATAATGAAAATCTGTGTCTGTAGCATTGTTGTGGAGAAAGCAAATTGTATGCAATGTTTCTCATCACCCATCATTAAAGGATTGACTATTACAATTAAAATTAATTGTGTTTAATAAAGGATTGCTGTACTTTTTTTTTTTTGGTAATGTATTTAAATCACATGCTCATAACTTTCCCTTCATGTTTCAGAAAGCTTTTGGAAAATTCTGTTTTCCTCTTTCAGTGTAACTCTGTCTAGGAGAAAAGAGATTCAGTATTTCCTGAAGGTAGTTATATTTCTTAAATCACTGAATCAAAATGCAGTGGTTCATGTTAATAAATATTTACTTTGGTTTTAAGCTTGGAATCATCAGCAGTGCCACCAGCTAATCTGTGAATTTGCCTGAGGCGGTGATGTGAGCCTTCAGAGTGTTATATTTGAAGTTGCACTCATCCGTTGATTAACTGAATAAAATTTGCATCTTTAACAAAGACCAGCCTATAGCTTTCTCTAGGTAAATAATTCTATGCATACTTTTCAGTAGTATTTTGCAAATTTTTTCTCTTTTAATTGTTTTAACATTACTTTCTTCTGCATGTTGGATTTTTTTTTCCTTTTTTCTTTATCTGTAGGGATAGCTTGTTTTCAATATCAAACAAAACCCAAACACTATCAGGAAAAAAATGGTGGGAATAAAAGCAATTTCATAACATCATAGACCATGAACTGTGAAAGTGATACAAGCTCAACTAATCTTCTCACAAGTCAGTATTAATTTTTTTCTGTCTCCTGGTTTTTGTGATGTTGTGTTTTTTTTTTTTTTTAATATATCTTTTTTTTTTTTTGTTGTAATAAAACAACACTTTGAACACTTTGTCTGTGTTCACTCATGCTTTCCTACCTCACTCTTACATCATACCTTCTCTGGGCCAAGGACAAACCTGCTTGGAGCTTGAACTTGTCTTGTCTTGCAGGAGAACATCTTCAGTGATGGGTTGGGTTCTTTAAATGTCATTACTCTCCTGTCGAAACCTGATGTTTTTATTCATTCTTATAATTTATGAAATCTGCTGCCCTCACTTTTCTAAGTATTTGGTCAGAATGAGTGTCAGGGTTGGTGTTGGGGAATACAGGTAATGACGTCTCTTCTATGAAATAATTGAACATCATAAAATAGGAAAATAATAGGAAACCATTGCATTTATGTAAAATGGGTTCTACTGATCAGTTTTGCTCACGAGCTGCAGTACACTCTCTAGGACACCTTTGCCTGGCAGGCAGATCTGTGAGAGTCTTCTCTTTGTAGGGTCAGGAGCCCTTTTAGATCTGGAGCATCTGCAGTCCTGAGGAAGTGCTGGTTTCCAGGAGTGCTGCAGAACTGGTGCGTCAGCTTTGCTGAAATCCTTTGGCTTGTCCTGCCCTGCCTGCTTTGCTGGGATAATCCTGCAGCAGCTGTCGGAGTTCCCCTTTGATTCCTCTGGCTTCTGCAAAGCTGCAGGGACACTGGCAACCTGGCCCTGACCCCTGCTGAGCTGGTGGAGATAAGAGCAACATCATCCTCATTTGAACCTGTGTACCACTGCCCTATTTCAGCTAAGTGAAGGGTCAAAATCAAATCCCAGATTTGATTTGCAATGAGGAGTGGCAGGCAGTCCTCCCTCCATCACCAGTCCCCCAGGGATGCCAGCTGCATGTGCCCCATCCCCAGTACTCCTGTGGGTGGGATGTGGAGTAGTGATGTGGTGTCAGCAGTTCTCTGTGATAGCATCCCTGCTTGTGACAGCTAGAAGGAAAAAGTGGGTGTTTGTTGATGAGGTTATACTCAAATTTGATTGAGACCTGCTGTCTGTTGTTGTGTTCCAATGCAGAAAGTGTTGTCAGTGGGTAGCTGGTGAGGAGCTGGGTGCTAGGCAGCAAGAGGTCAAAAATACAGAGCTGCTGAGTTGGTCCTGTTTTATTTGGTATTGTTTGTGAGGCTCAGTGGAATGTAATCCCTTATTTTAGATGATGTCTCACTGTCCCTGAAAACATGTCTCTTAAAAGTTTTGCTGTTATTATTTTCAGCTTCAGCATGCATTTGTGAACTAACTGTACTCAGGAAGGGTGCTCTGCCGTTGATTCAGTTCTTGTCCTACAAAACATCCCCACTAAAATGTTTTGGAAATGGCTTAAGGTATAATCTGCAGTGTGAGGAGGCTGGCAGTGAGAATGGTAGGTGATTAAATAATTCCATAAATACTGATAGACAGTTTGAATTTACACTGCTCGGATTAACTGCCTCCACTTTATGTACATCATTTTCTGTTAAAATAATTTGTTTTCCTACAGGTAAAAAGTTAATCTTGTAATTTTAAATTAATCTAGGTTTAACTTCTATTAGTGCAATCTACTTTCTCTTTTCATTTTGACATAATATTTCACTTTGCTAGGAAAATTCAATAGTTTCATTGGAACGTGGTACATGAGACCTTTTTAAGTGTTGTAGGCATTGCAGACTGCCTTTTCTACAGTTTCCACATTACTTTGTTTAACAGCAACTTTTTCTCTATCTAGAAGTAATAAAGGGGTGATACAAAGATTATGCCTTATTATTTCAAGCTACAAACATTCTTCTTTGATGAACTGGTATTAATAACCCATGTACCTTCAGCCCCCCTCTGTGCAGTGTGAATCCATATGTAACTGTTGAATGGTACATCTACAATATTGAAGTGTATTTTTGCAAGTCTTGTGATGTCATGAGATTAAACATGTGTTTTCCTCACTTTAGTTTTTTTTTTCTAGGTTGTGGCTTTGATATTAGGTGGCCTGTGTAGGCTTGGCTTTGACCCTTCAGTGAGGTATCAGAATTTCCTGTCTGAAGATGTTTTCAGCTCCAAAGTCAGCTAGTCTGGAAGCATTTCTCTTTGTCCTGCTGCTGGCAGTATTGATCTGAAAAGCTGCAGGTGGAAGCAGCAGCCTGAGGTCCCCACTCACAGTGTATCTGGGGACCTCAAGAGCCACGCTTGCTTCTGGCTGCCAAGAGCTAAAACCCAGGCATGAGCATAGGAACCTGCTTAGCAGTGCCTGAACTGCTGGTGCATCTTGGAAGGATTAGTACCTAAGTGCTTTCTGCACAAGTGTTGTGAGTACCATCCTGTCATAATTTAAAAACCTGGAGTGAAATAGAGCCCCTTGGGATTGTTTGCTCCTGTGTGTGCCTCATGGCTTTCTAATTAAAAAAAAAAAAAAAAAAAAAACCACCTAATGTGTCTGTTCTGTTCTTTCTTTCAAAGCAAGAAATACACATTTATGTATTGGAAAGGGGAGTCTGTCTTTTATCCCTTTCCTTTTTCATCTGAAAAAAGTGACAGGAAAAAAAAAAACAAGGAAAACAAATGCAGTATTTGAATTAATTTTCCCCTGTTTTTGAAGAGGGCTTTTCTCACATATTGACTGTTGTTTGTGCTTTGAAAAGTGATGTTTTAACTCCTAGTGTGCCACACAGTCCTTCTGTAATTGCTGGGTGTGGACTTAAATCCTCCTTTACCCATTCTTTTTTGAGCCTAGGGCAGCTTTACTTTGCTGTCCAGTGGGTATCTCTGGGTCTTGCAGATGTACAGTCTCTTATCCAGGGCAATTTTCAGGAATTCCAATTTGTGTCATTCTTGCTACCAGAAGAATTGCCCAAATATTGACATTTCTAAATTCACATATGTTCCTCCTATTTGAGGGGATAATGTACAAGGGGGAAGAGTATTTTTAGCCTCTGTAAAGTGCAGTTTCTCAACAGCTTTATTTTCTGGTTCCAGTCTATTTCACAGATTTTGAGGGTTTTTAATTTTTGTTTGTTTTGTTTTGTTTGGGTTTTAGTTTTTTTGTTTTTGTTTTGTATTTTTTTCTGATATGTGTATTGAGTTTGTCTAGGTTTTTCAATTGTGCTCCATTTCAACCTTCCTCAGATTTTTCTTCTTTACTGTGGAAGAACTAACTGTTAATTCCCTGTTTTTTTATGACAGTTTTGAAAATGAGCCTGGAAAAAATGGCACAAAGTGCTTTTGGTGAGGCAGCTTTACCTGAGTCTTTGCATTGACATAGCTGGGCACTGCTGGCTGTAATGCAGGCAGACCTACTGGCAGGTGCTTTAAGGCAAATATCTATATTCTTTTCCTCTTTTCCAGGTATTTTATTGTTTTGATATTAACTCAGTTTTTCTTTATACTGGTTTTAATTTTGGATTGCTGAGCAGTATTACTGACAGTGCAAGGCCAGTACTGCTTAGTTATTGCAGTACTTCTGTTAATAGTTGATGATATATTTGCAAGAGCAACCTTTTGCAGAACACTTCCATTTATTTATTTATTGAAGGCAACAGGCTAAGCACACTGTCAGCTTTAAACCAGCATCAGTCCAATGCACAGATGGAGAACACCAATTTTTGTGCCTGTGCTTCAGGGTAGGATTTTCCCTAGCCCAGATGTGTGTAAGCAGAAGTCATAGATACATTTGCTTGGTTTTTGCTTAGAATTTGATTGCATCAAATTCTGCTTCTGTTAAAGGACTTTTTCTTGACCTCTTTGGAGTTTCTTTCCTGAACATGTATGAAGAAGAATCAGGAGGTGAACTGTTTTCAGAGTAATGTACTTTTAATAGAGTGGGGTTGTAAGCTCTTAAATTGTGTATGACCTGTTTGGCCTTACAAATCCTTTCTAGAAGAGATAGTCAGCAGATGTATTGTAACTAGAGTCTATTGGAAAAGGTTGCAGTCTGGAGAGGAATGTGCACACTGTACTTTAAATCTCTTTCCATTAAAAGTTTCCTTTGTTGCCAAGGAAGTAAAGCAATGATCATGTTACGGGGCTGACAGTTTTGCTAATGTGTTTCATATTTTCAGAACAAGGCTGTTCAATCATTGAGGATGATGTAAAATTCAAGGACTCTTACTAATCTTTTAAATGGGACTAAAATATATTTTGACACCTCCTCCTTCCTTAAAAAAAACCTCCAAAACAGTTAAGGTGACAGAGGAATGGACTCCCTATTTAATGGATTTTGGTAATTATAGCAAGTAGTTATGTACTCTCTGCCCCTCTGGTGGTGTAAAAAGCCCCACAGACTCTAAGCTGGGCTCCCTTTACCGAGGATTAAGTGTGTTGGAGTTCTCCCTGGTGCATTTCCTGCTGCTGCTTTTTACAGCCACTTTGGTGTTGTAAGTCATTGCTGGGGAGGAGCTGTTACCCAAGTCCCATTCATAACTGCCTTATTCCTACTTCATCTCTTCAAAGTGAGAGGTGTTTTTTCCCTTTGGTCCACTCACTTAGGAAATAAGATCCAGAGACTGTGGTTGCTCTCTCTGTTGCAGTTACCTTTGTGTGTTTAAGGGCACTGGACTTAAGAGTTTTACGGCATGTGCTGGGTATCTGTGCTCATGGTAAAGTGATGCTGACTCAGGTACTGATGACTTTTCCTTCTTCTTCAAATTCAGGATGTCAGTGAAAGACTTAGGAGTGACAAATCTGCAGTTGAGACTGTGATGCTGCATACTCATCCTTTTCCCTTAGCTGTTTCTGAGAAAGAGACAGGAAGTGATATTCTTCCTTACTTTTGATGTTGGCAAACATGGTGATGCCTTTTTTATTGAGTAAAGAGGAAACATAACTGGAAGCAGCTGGAATTCTACTTTTTTCTGCTGTGCATCTTCTTGTGTGTGTATGGGTAGGTGGTCTGCAGTGCTGATACTGATAGGATAGCTCATACTGTGTAACCCTGAATTTCTGGTTTGAAAACTTGAGCCTGATGTCATAGTAGCAGTATGAGCAAGATTTATTTTGCCTAAATTCATCTTCTTAAAATATTTAAGTCTATTTTAAAGTTATTATGGGGGTAAGAATATTGCCCAGAGGGAGCAGAAGTGTGCAGCTTGTGCAGGCTCAATGAATTTCATTACCAGAGAGACTTCTCCCCTTCTCTGTCTCCATTCATAATGGTTTAGTATTTCAAGTCAAATGTTTTCAAACATTTACTTCTCCTACATGCATGGGAGGATTCTCTCCTTTGAGTATGGTTGTTTACTAGTAACCTTTAGAAATAATCATCTTGGTTGATAAGGAGTGGATACTATTCTCTTCCTTTAGAGGACAAAAATATTGGAGATGACCAAATAGTGTTGCTAAAATATGCGGAATATATCACGTTAATCTTTGTTTTAAAAATCTTTCTTTGCCAGCAGTACTGGATGAAACACTATCACATAAGAAGAGGATAAGGTAGAGAGAGACTAGCATTATTGTTGATCTGCTGTGCGAACAAATATCAGTCTTTTTCCTTTCCCTGTTCTTTTTGTCTAAAAATTTTTTTAAAAATCCAAGAAAACACCCTGCTTGTTATATCTGAGCTGCTGTAAGTTAATACAGAGATAGTAAACAGAATTAGGCTGATTCACAACAAAAAAAGATAGTCCTTATTTCAGATTTCTGATGCAAAAAGAAGGCAGACTGATTTTTAAAACCAGCTACAATTATGACAAAGGAAAAAAATCAAAATACTCTGTAGAAACAAGGAGAGTTCATGGAGTTGTCTTTTCCTAGGCTTGCAGGAAGGCAGAGACATGATGCAAGTGAAGTGGTTAAATTAGGTCGTGGCACATGCTTTTGTGGGGATTGCTAGGAAATAATTTGCTGAGTAGAGGAGAGCTTCCTTCCTTAATTGTTTCCACCTGGTAGCAGGCTATTGTCAGACCAGGGACCTCTCTGCCCCTTGGAGCAGCACTCAGAATGAGAAATACGCTGTGCTCTGGAGTAAGTAGTGTTTCGATAATAGCTAATTCTGCCTGGCTTCGTTTTACAAAGCTGTTTGGAAATGTGATGGAACAGCATTCTCCTTCAGGGATACATGCTTTCCCACTGTGGTCTCACTTGGGAGACTGCTTTTCAGTGTTTTTATTTTTGTGTTGCTGCTACTGCAAGCACCATGCTATTTTTTCAAAGTCCCATATAAAAATGTGAAGTGTTACGTTACCTGTTAAAGCACTGTGACTTCTTTGTTCTGAAAAAATGCACTGAGAAGTTGTTTAGGAATACAGTGCCTTACTAGAAGACAAATTAAATAGAGAGTTCTTTATCATGCTCTAGATTTAGCTTATAGGAAGAGGAACAAGGCTTGCCTAACACTAAAAAAAGTGGAAGGAGCAGGGATGCATGTGAAGTGATATCACCACTGAAAAAAATCATAATGACTTCTAATGCAAGCCCTCACTCTGTGGAAGTCAACTTATCACATCTAATGCAGCTCAGAAATTCAGTCCAGTTTTAGTAGCTGAAGGCTAGAATGGGAAAGTCCCTCCTTTTGTAATCTATGCCTCTTTAAAAGTGTCCTTGATTTCTGCCTTCAAAGTCTGGGGTACATAAAAGTGAAGTGGAATAAGCTTTCATCAGAAATCAACTGAAATGTGGATTTCCAAGGTAAGTGTGTAGGATTTACTGCAGGCTGCCTGTGTACACCTGTTGTAATTTTAGTCTTATTTAATTATTCTCAAACGATGGTACTGTATCCTAATTAATAGTTTGCTGGTTTTGTTGATGGACTTGGGAATCAAAAATTCAAAATGAAATTGCAGCAATTAAAAAATGTCTCAGCAACGAGACTTGGGATTCTCTGGATCCATTAGGAAGTGCAGTGCTGTTGGCTGCTGCCAGCCCACTGCTGCCAGCCCACTGCTGGTGTTGCACAGGTGGCTTTGTTGCGATGGAACACGCGCACTCCGCACGCGCCTGGCATCGCTGGCATGGAGCGGGAGGCAGGCAAACGCCCACGGACTGCTGGGGATGCTTCGTCTGCCAGAGCTACCCTGGATTCCAGAAGCTGCTTGGTACTAGCTGTGGAATATTAAGCAGGGTTGAATCTGTCTCAGTATGTTGGAATGAGATTGCATATTTCATTAAAGCCTAATTTGTTTTTCATGGGGAAGTACCAGAGGCCTCAGCAATTATCATACTTCTAAGATTGGGAGAAAGATGCTTGGATGAAATTTAGCAAACAAGGCTGTCAGTGCTCATTTAGTAACTCCTTTGTGAATCGTTTTGAACCGAATTTGCATGATTGTAGCAGACCCAGAAAACCTTTTGCTGCAATTATTCAGTGATACCCCTATATAATCAGCTGGAGGTAGTGGGTATGCTTCTTACAAAGCTTTTTTTCACCATTTCTGGCCTTTTCAGTCCCTTTCTCAGCCTCCCTGGGGGCATTCTAAGACAACCTGGCACTGACCCAGAGAAGATACTTACATCAAGGATAGTGGGTTGGATGGAGGAGGGATGTTGGCCTTTTGACAGAAGGATAAGATTCTGGTTTTTCAGATTTCACCCTGCATTTCTTGAAATCTGCAAGGTTTAGGGACAAAAACCTTGTGAATTGCTCACACTGCTCATACTGGAGCCTGGACTAGAAAGTTCTTTATACACCTAGGGTTAACAGTCTAATCTAGGAATTGAATTGGGCCCGTGTAACTTGCATGCTAAATTTTGAAATGCTTGCCAGATGAGAAAAAAAAGAGGGGTAGGGAAATTAGAGAGTAAGAAGTGCCAAATAAGCTTTGAAGTTGCATTGCTTTGCTCTTTATTTCAAATAGTGGAGTAGGAAGCTGAGTCTTGAGTTACAATGAAAAAGGAGTTTGTGCCTCACAGTATCATTTTGAAAGTTAAGTATTTGTAAATGACAGAGTTCAAGACTGACAGGAAAAAATACATTAAATCTGAAACAGCAGCACAGATATTTTTGAATGTGATGGGGTAGGGTGGAAAGTGCATGTGGAGCTCTGTGTGACAATGTAATTTTTGTTTCCAGCCTATGGAAGTGGTTAGCAGCTGCTTATTGCCTGTAACAGTTTGTTCTTAATTGACAAGGTTCCCATCTTGAGAGTTTTCAGTTGTATGCTCATATCTCCTCTGTCTTGGTGTTCTTTAAACAGTTTAAGAAGCCTGGCATATCTCTTCCACCACAGCAGCAGAAATCGAATTGCATTAGAACAATCAGACATTGTGAAGTGAGTTGTTAGGAAGTCTCTTTGCCTGAGATACAGCTGTTTCTTGAGCATATGTTATCACAACAGCTACAAGACTCAGTAATGCTGCATGGGAAAGAAAGCATTGTCACTGAATTACTATTCAAAAGAGAAATAAAATCCAAGTTAACACCCATCTGAAATACAGCGTGGCTTGCACTTACTGCTTTTTGGGTGTGCTTTTGTAAAATTTATTCTGCAGCATGGATAGATCACCTGAGGAAAAAACAATTAAAAAGGCACAGACCATTTTGAAGGATGATGTTACTGAACTGGCTGGTCTGTTTTCTGCAGATGCAGTTCCAGTATGCTGTTGCACATGTGTTCGTGCATATAGGAAATTGACTTCAGAAGTTTAATGCTGTTCTTGGTCTGCAGTTGCTTTTGTAATCACTTGGTTTGATACTTGGTTTCAAAGCTGGGATTAACTTTGTGGGTTTGCTTGTAGTGTTAACTAACACGCTCCTGGTGGCATTTTTTTTTAACACTTCAGAGAAATGTAATAATTTTTAAAGATATCATCATTGCTATATAAAATATGTGTTGGCTAAGCTAAAAGAAAAAGGAAACATAAATGCTTTTAATACATACATCTGAGCACTATTTCATTTTAAGCTGTCATAATACTACCCTGCAGTATATTGATTTCCTGAATTTCAATAGCCTGGTCTGATCCCTCCATGAACTGAATCCTGCTGGCAGGACAGGGATCTTCTCAAGTGTTGCCATGCCATGTGTATACATTTCTGCATTGTGATACTGCATTGTGATTACCTCCAGTAATGTTTTTAAAACCATGCCTCCATGTCTTGGTTAGTAATTTAGCCAATTTCCTCTATAAATATGATCTTTTTTATTTCACTTCATTGCTGTGCAATTGCATGGCCTACTTAATTTTATGGTTAGTGGACAATCTCTCTTCAAAGGATTTGGGAATCCTTTGATAAGTGAGATAACATCTCTTTTGCCACTGTGCTTATAGAATGGTGTATGATAATGTAAAACTGAGGCTCCTAAAGCAATTTGATTATTCGTTCAGATAAAAAGTCTTACCATGAGTCATTGTTGACAGTGAAATGGAAACAGGGTCATTTTAGTGGCTAAGGTGAATGTACAATTGCTCCAGCATTCTCTGAGTGTGCTACGAAATGGTTCTCTATAAGAGCATTCTTACAGGGTACCCTATGGCCATATGTTCTTTGTGGTTTTTTTTATGGAAACAGTTTCTTGGGAAAACAGTGGCTTTGTATCTCTTACTAGGCAAAAGCATCATTCTCTCCTGCAGAGCAAAGATATAATGAGGGAATGGGTTTCATGTTGGGGCCTCTGCTTTTTCTCTGGGGAAAGACTGTGAGGATATGCAGTGCTGAAGAAATGGGGATGGGCAGAATCACTTAAGTGCTTGTGTTCTGTAGTGAAGGAAGCATGTAGCATGAAGAGTGCACTTGAGCTGAATGTTGTTGCAGAATAAGACAAAAAAATGACCTTTTTAGCTTTGTAAGTGTCCTTCTCTTGAACCTTTAAGTTTCACAGTTGGTGGGAAGGGAAGGAAGCTGCATGTGGCTGCTTCATCAAGTAGCAGAGAATGTAATTATGATTTGTATTCTTGATTTATTGTTGAGCACTGACAATGAGTGACAGCATGAAGAATGCTCTTAGAAATACAGTCAGTCTGTCTCAAACTTTGTGGTAGGGCTTCAGCTTGTCTTAAGCATCTGTGTTACGTGTGTTGGGTGGATGCCCAGGTTGTCAGAAATGTTGGTGACTCTGCTCTCTGCATCTTCATCAGGGCATCAGGAATCTGAACAAGTGATTAGGAAGCCAGCCTGGCTTTCTGGCTTCTCCTTCTGCCTTGCCTTTTCATAGGTTTTTTTTTGGTGGTTGTTTTTTTTTTTTTTTTTGTTTTGTTTTTTTGTTTTATTTTGTTTTGTGGTTTTTTTTTTTTTTGTCTGACTGATGGCATCCTTAATTACAGCTGCGCTCTGCTGTCAGAAGTGAGCTTGGCTAGAAGGGAAGATATCAGCCCAATCCCTACTTGCTGCCTCCTGGAGGTGAGGCAGGACAGAAGAAAATCAATTAAGAGATGAAAAAGCACATTTTAAAATAAACTGAGTCGATGAAACTCCCAAAAGGATGGTACTATTTGCAGGACATGATGAAGGTTTAGACATTTGCATAATTACATTAACATTTGTAAATCAAATGTGTTTCTTGCGTCACAGTGAGAGAGGCTGGTTTTAAATATTCTATGAAATTTGGTTTAATATTTGATGGTGAAACAATTTTTTTAGAGCGTGTAATTGAGTTGGATTCTTGGATAAACAAGTTAAAAGTGATTTCCATCTGTGATTCTTGTTCTACATAAATCCCCAATTTTCTATTCTCTCTTGGGTACTCTTAGCACTTTAGCAGTAAAACCTTTATTTTACCTGACATTAGAACCGATTTCTCAGTGAAAGCAATTTCTACTATTAAAGCATCATTCCTTTGTCAGTAAGAATATTGCTTAATTGAAAATCCTGTCTGTAAATACTAATTTGTGCTTCCAGGTGACCTCCAGGTACGCTTTTAATCTTGTCAGTATAGAAGAGTGCTTAAAAGACCAAAGACAGAGGGAACAGTTTTGGAGGGACCATGTTCCCAGCTTATTTACCTTAAGATAATTTCTTCTGTATCACTTAGGACTTGGTGTACTTCATACATGATAGTAGCATTTTCTTCCAGTTTTGTTTTGCAAGATGGTTCAGTGATGTATTCATGATTTGTGGAATAGGCATATATCTATTCCATATTATGTTTTTATAGAGTTCTGTTATTTTGACAGTGTTGTCACCACCAGTAATGTAAGATTGATTTGAAATTTAATCTCTACTATGCCAGGGAGTAGTGCATCCAATTTACACATGAACTAATCTATTTGTGTTCTGAACTCAGGGAAAATACAACCTTTTCCAAAAGGAGGCCTGATATCCTAAAATGTTAATTATGTTTAAAATTTCTTACAGAGCTGTATGAACACTGCTCAATAATGATGAGCTTTATTTCGAAACAAATGTGTTAACCTCCTTGATATACCAGAAGCCTTGCATAGCTCTTGAGCAGAGATTTATATCACAGCCTTTATCAAGCTAGGCTTCCATGGGTTGTTCTAAGCTGCAAGCACAAGGATCAGCTCTGTTAATGGACACTTTCACATTTGCTTCAAAGGTAGCTTGTAAATAAAATAATAAGTTTTAATTAAGGAAGGTACATCAAAGATTTATGTGCTGAACCTTGACACTGCTGAATTCTGATTTTTGGGGATAAGTCCTTGCAGCTTTTTGCTTTGATAGCCAAGTCAAATCCTTGGCAGTATATCACATTGCCATTGTTCAGTGTGGAAGGGCTGGAAACTGCTTCGCTAGGAATTGTTTGGTACGGCATTAGTGTCTCTGCCCTCCACTGGAAATTATGCTTACTAAGTACTATAATGTTCTTGCTAAGGCGAAATAACATGCTATCAGGAAATAACTAAAGAAAACTGTATAGCATACCATATACTAATTGTAGGGGGAAGCAAATTCTTGGCAAGAAATTTAGGAATGTTTCCATTTAAGACTGTAAAGGTCCAAATATTTATTTTTCTTTTCTTCCAAGAAAGAAAAGAAACACTGGCTTTTCAAAAATTGTTAAACATTTTGTCCCATTTTGTAAAGTAATGATGTTGCTGTTGACTCTCAAGTGGTGAATGTAAGCTCTCACCTCTCATGGATATGGTACTTAAGATACTGTGTACTCTACATGTTAGTCATAGTTAGAAGTTCCTATCAAGGAAGCCAGCAAATGAGGAGATAAGGCTGTACTTAAAATGTACAAAAACAATTGTAGACTCATTTATCTGACTGCTCTGGTACGTACTGCATTAAAGGGTATAATGAATAACTACATCATGGTTCATGTAGGGTTTAACATTCTTAGGTTAGGCTTTTATCAGAGGCATTAAAAGAATGAATGGCTATCGTATGTATAAATCATATGGATAAGCAGAATGTAAAGCAGAAGTGAAGTGTGCTGCACTCCTTGGTGGCTAATCTGCACAGGATAACAGCATACTTTCCCTGTATGGTTATATAGCTACCCCTTCGGTTTGCGTAGGTCCCATCATGAATCTTCAAACTTCAGACCATATTTGTTTGATTTATAACATTTAATTTTTTGTCAGAATTTGAAGTTATTATACAAGAATAATGTAAAGTTTTCTCAGTTAATGATGAGTGCATACAAGTTGTTAGGAAGAATGTAGTACAGTACTGTGTCTTTTGTTTTCTGTTCTCTGCTCTCCCCCATTTTTGAATTTTTTTTTGCCTTCTGATTTTGTTCTGGATTTTTGTACTTACCAACTTATTTGGTGTATATTGGAACCAAGGAAACTTCTCTGGTAGAGTTTGGGAATAAAAGAAAGCACATTATCAGGATTGGTGGATGGTTAACTGGTTTTCCATGACACACTGAGAACAGTGAAGAGAAGTAGCTGTGTTGAGTTACGTATTTTCATCTTCTTTGCTTCACACTAGGAAGATACCACCTTTAGTTTTGACTGGTGGCCTTTCCCCTGCACATAATGTTTTGGTCATGAAGTTTAATCCATATCTAGATCTTGGTCTTGATTTCTGTGTTATTGTACTACTGTTCTAATTCACTCCTTAAACTTCTTGAAATAATGGAGTTGCTGCAAGAAGAGAGTGTGCTATTTGTTAATGGTGTTCCCCACCATTGCTAGGTGGCCCCTACCACTGTGTATGAGTGCAGAAATACAGTTTGTACTTGTCTCCAAAGTCTGCAAGAGAATCTGCAAATAGGCCCTCAGAAGCAGGTGTCTTCTGCTGCCTGTTACATTGAATGAGTCTTCAGGAGAGGCACCAAAAACTCTGGCTGCTTGGAAGGGGACTGGGCTGTTTGGTTCTGAGGTTTTCTTCACTTTGGAATTTACTTAGTTTCTTTTTCCCTCTGGCTGGTGTGAAAAAGTCCATACTAGGATTAGCTCTGAAGTGGGCTGTGGAGTCACTCTGTTTTCCCAGACTTTAGGAGGAGAAGGTTATGTTGACTTTACTCTCCTTAAACTCTGTTCTCATCCATAGTCAGTGTATTCTCTGGGTTTCTGGTAAGGAGCACACCTTATGGAAGAGAATTTATTAGCTGGTAATCTTTATCAGGAAACCCTGAAAAAGAGAGCTTTTGGCTATGTATAAAAATATATCCCTGGACATTATGCTACCTGGGCTAATGTCTGAAAATTACTAAGGGGACAAAATTCTTCTGCTCACTGAACTTGGTTTTGATGAATCGAAGGAGAATTCATTGAAGCAAAAAGAATGTAGACCTTTAAACCTTCAGTTGATATTAAAAATTAATGAAAAGGAGTGGTATTCTTCCTGTGCTTTCCTTCTGCCTCAGATTTTAAGATCTAAGCATTAGAGGCTGAGGGTTGTATAAAGACACAACTGTTGGCTTTTGTACCTTCAGTTAAACAAAATGAGAACTGATCAAGTCTAATACTCCCTCTGAACTATTGCAAACTTAGTTAAGAGACATTTCTGACTGTGCTGATATTTTGATAATATGGAGGTGCTTACAATCTGATTAGCATATTAGCTGCATTTTTCTTCTACTGGGAATAAAAGTCTGGGGCTAATAACATGTTTTCTGACCTGGACTAGGAAGATATAATATTTTATTTCTTGATAAACATATGAATGCTGATATTTGCTGGTTTTGTTTGAGTAAACAATACAACTTGTGAGAAAATATGCATAGTAAATTTTACTCATCTCCTCTCTTTTTTTCATGAGAATATCTTACTCCATGAAGGAGTAAGTTAAAAAAAGTAGCTATGTATGTAGCTACCATGTAGCTAATAAAATAAAATGCTTGTTTTGGTTTAAAGAGCTTTCTATTCAAAATTTATACTTAAAACATTGAATTAAAAATAGGGTAATTGTTATTGTTTTGTGTATACATCTGGGAATTCTACTTTGCATCTTCTTAGCACAGTAAATAAAGAAGGAGCTAGAACATACCTAACTCTAAAAGTTTGCTAAAAATTTATCTAAAAATTTTATAAAGACTTTATTTTTTCCCCCCTTTATGATTTCCCAAATACTTTTTAATTCAGTGGCGTTTCCAGTTTTTTTGGGCTGAGTTAAAGTGATTTCCTTTGAAGCTAGCAATGATAAAGGTCTGCCTAAAACCACAGTTGAATTAGGAAGTGCTGAGAGTCAGGAGACTAGAGAGGAGAAATACACAGCTGAAAGCATTTAAATTAGTAGATTTTTAGCTTTTCATAATGATGAAGCAGAAAAAGAAAGTCATGACACGTTCTTCCCTCCTGTTTCTGCAGCTCAGATTCCTTAACAACAAAGGTTATCCTAGTGTAGCCAAGGTCTGCTCCTAATAGAGCAGCTTTCTAAGCTGCAGTTGGGGATGGATGGATGGAGATACAGATGCGGCTCAAGCTGGGAAGATGTTTGCCAGTTAGTCTGTTATCCCTCCCCTCACTGGTATCTGCCTCTGTGAAGTGCTTGCTGGCTCCAGATTTTGTCAGGAGTCCCATTTGGCTTCCATTCAAATCTGATCAAATAAAGATGAGGGAGAAATTTACATCTTTGCTATACCAGACATTCTCTTATGGGTATTTGTTTTGGGTGGCTGGCACACCGTATTTGTCAGGAAACTGTCTTTGAAATGCTATTTGCACTCACTACTTGACATCTTTAGTACAGTATAACCTGAGACTTGTGTAGCAGCCCTCAAACTTCTTCAGGGAAGGTGGGAGCAAATTCCATGTCTTGAGAAACAGGAGGTCCTTCCCAGCCCTAAAGGAAGGATTAGTGTCATAGTTGCTGTTAAAACCAGCGCAATGAATAGCTAGCACACCCTTGTGACAGTCCTAGAAGAGGGAGGTTGGTGATCACTGAAAGGTAACTCTGGTTTTGTTCTGAGATGTAAGAGATGGCAGCTTGTGGCCAGCTCTGGTGATGTTGACTTTCTGTGGGTTAAGGGAGGCAGGATGAGAAGAGCTCTGGAAGACGAGCCCTTTATTCCCGGAGCTGTCTGGCATTTAAGGTTATGGAGAGCACATCTACACCGGAGATGACAGCTAAGCAGGAACTGTGACGCTTTTGTTGTTATATTGTTTTTATAGCTGGAGGAGGAAGAGAGGAGGGATGCTTGTAAAAGGTGCTTTCCTCTTAGGGAGAGGATGTTTTTCCTGTTTGAACCTGTGACTACAGAAGGAAGGAAATAGAGGCTGTAGAACTTGGAGGAGACATGTTTCTCCACTAGAAAGTCGCTAATATGCAGCTGGGCAATCTCCTAAAATGCAGTGCTTCCACCCTTATTGCTCCTTGTTCCCAGTGATCAGTACTGGGCTGTCAGCTTCTGTTTTAAGTCATTGTAACTAGCTTTGTTCCTTCTTCTGGGATTGGTGCAAGATGCAGACATGGCTGTGTCCTGTGGTATTTATTTGAACAGTTGGGTTTTTTACAAGGGAAGGCAACGTTTATTGAGAAGTTCAGAGGGATTATGTGAAATGTCATCTGCAGCCTGTGCCTGGAAGGTGGAGGGAAGGATTATAGGATTTGCTGTGGGTGATGTGAACCTGCACATCTGCCTGGTTTTGCTATGGTGAAGATCAAAGGCTATTTCTGGATACATTTTGGGGGCTTTGAAGTGGTGGCCTTGCTTGAGTAAGTAAGCATTGCCCATGTAAAAGTTCTGAAGGTCATTCATGTGACACAGGACTACATAAATGAAATATACATTTTTTTATACAATCACATTGTGCCTGGTCTACTGGTGCTCTACTCATCTAGAAGCCTTTGGTGATGGCCTGGCAGCTTATTCAGCTAAGAAAAACAAACCTTTCCCTGCTTTTTCATGATCTCACACAGTTCACCATTTTCAGCTTGCTATTATAACAACAACAACAACAAAAAGGTTAATTCATGTACTTATTAATGCGTCTTTGGAAACAAGTTTCTGAGTGTTTTTCAGTCAACATTTATGGCTCTGAGCTTCTAATGTGGTGTTTATTAGAAAATAGTTTAGTAGTCTTCCAGTTGTTCATTACAGACATGTTTGGTTCTTCCTCTTTGAGGGCAGCTTTTAGCAGATCAGTGGTGTTTGAAAATCATCTCCCTATTTTGTGGCTGAAATTACTTCATGTCCACCTTTCTGCTGTGTGTGAAATCAATGGTGTTGAGATGGAAGTCACTCTCTGGAAATGTACTTTTCCTTGTAAAGTCCTCTGATAAAGTGGTCTAAAACATTTTGTGGGGGATTGTTTTCCTCATAAGTACAGGAAGTAGAAGCAGCATTCTTTTTTCTTTTCTGTGTTCACAGTAGAGTATCAAAGAATTTGATGTGTGCTTAAAAAGCAAACATGCAGAAGAACAAAAAAATATGAAACAAGGCTTTGATTTTTTTTTTTTCCCTGGACTCTAATGCTAACAGGCAGATATAGGGCTCTGAGCATTATCTTGTAGGGCTTTACACCTGATAGGAAACCAGAGTGCATTTTGAAGGACAGAATTACTCTGTTTTCTTTGGAATGGTTACTAAGCCGGGTAACAGCATGACTGTTTACAGGGAATAATGCCTCCAGGCTTTAGGCAAAGGAGTGTGAAGGATGTGAGAATAACTGGCCCAGGGAGACACCAGAGAAAGCCGAGCCTGTCGGATAGGCTTCAGCATCCCCAGGCATCTGATCCACTGTGAAATTGAGCAAAAATAATGGTACTTTGTAACTCAGGTAGCAAGAATTTAGGATCCAGTGTTCTGCTTATTTCTTTCCTGAAGTGGTCTGTTGACATTTATGTTGTTTCCTTTGTGTGCAGATGTGACTCTCTGGGTCTGTGGGGAAGGCTGGTAGTAAGATATGCTGTTCATTGTGTCTTTGGCTCTAACACCTTGCCTGTTTCTTATTTAACCCTTTGAACTTTTGAAATGGAAATTTTTACTGTGAATGATTTTCAGAAATCGAGCTATGTGATTGCATTAGCCTTATTAATGTATGTTGTAATGTGCCGTGATTTTAATAATGGGATTTGCAGCTCTGGGAAGATTTTATCCTGCGGTACTACTTGGAAACAAAAGTGCCTAAAATGGTTAGAAAAATGATTTATATGCTCAGTAAACATCAGGCTGGAGTCAAGATTACTATTCTGTTAGTGAGCATCCTGCTTTTCCCAGTCTGCCCTTTCAGCTCTCTTCCCACCTTTTTTATCTTTCCTCTGACTGCATGTTTAGTATGTTTGGACAATAGTTCCAAAAGAAAAAGAGTCTGTTCCCTGCTGACCCCTGAAAGGCCTTCGAAGCTGGAAGTTACAGCATTTTGCTGAAAGGTAAGAGATTTCAAAGTCAAAAAAAAAAAGAAAAGTGGGAGAGGGCTGGGATTGAGTCTGAGTCTGGCTGGGATCTGGGAAGGGAGTGCTGGCAGCTGTGCAGTGCAGTGTCCTTCCTCTTGTTTCTCAGCATCCTTTTGCTAGGCAGCCACTGAAAGGATGCTGGCTCTTTGAAAGGAGTACTTCTTGCATGAACCAAAGGATTGAGACACAGTATTTTATATAGCCCCCAATTTAGATTTATTAAGTGTGAAGGAGGAATAGTTTATACTGACATAGGGGAAATAACCTATTCTTCATTTTCAGTATGGCTCTGTCATTGAAGCTGATGTATGATAGGGCCTCTGTCCCATCCTTGAGCTCTTTTGAAGTCCCTTGTACAGAAGGAAAAGAGGAAAGAGCTCAGGTAAATATATTTTGTAACAAAATTACTAACAAAGACCTCTTACTGAGAAAGTGTTCTTCTCTGTTTAGGGGTGTGCATGAGGTGATTCCACTACCACCCTGTATTTAATATCTGGGGTCTCCTGTTTCTTGTGTGCCAGTTCTCAGTAAGTGATGTCTCATTGATTTATGTGTGCAGGGAATCCTGCACAGTAACACAATAGCTCCAGTAGGCATGACACTTAAAATACATTATTACAGACAGGTGACACTTATATGAGAATGATACTAATAATTAAACTATTTCTTGAAACACTGATTTGAAATTGGTTTGAACCCACAGTCAATTAGGATAACTATGCTGAGAAACAATGTTTAGTTACATGACTTTGAAGTAGCAGCTATTCGCACACTCTACAAAAATATCTATGCTATTATTTCCTTAAAAGTAAACAAAAAAATCTCCTCCTAACCTACATAGAGCGTAAGAGGCAGAGGCTGCTTCTGTAGCAGTGCCAGTCAAATAAAGGAGAGTATAAGGCTGGTTATGCTTTCACCATGCTGTCAGATCAGAGCCACATGAAAATGGGAGTGTGTGGGAGTGGCCACAAATTTGTTTTCTTGAGATGAAAAAAGTCACCTTTCTGCATTTGTGTGCGTAGGGATGCTGAGTACATTTAAGCAGTGGATTGCTAGCTGGTGATATAGGGTCTGATTGTGACCTTGGGCTCTACTGCTGTGTTTTGAGGTGTGGCAGGGTTGAATTAGCACTTTTGTTAGTGAGGGAAACTTCTGGCTCAGTGTTTGCTTTTTAATGCCAAAATCTAGGCTACAAGGGAAAAACTTCTCTAAATTGCCAGATGCTATTTTCTGGAAGTAGGTAATATACAGATGAAAGAGTTGTTCTTAGAGTATCTGCTGCTAAAGATTGTATGTCAAAAAAATGTTATGGTTATCTAGTGTAAAAACCAAAAAAGAGGAGGCAAATATGCTGTTACCTGCATGCTCTGCTAGAAAATATCAAACTGAAGCACTGTCAAAGCCCAAAAGGACTTTGAGTAAAATCATTAAAAAAATATATTTTCACATAAATTCACAATGTAAGGCGTGAAAGAAATCTTACGACATCCTGTGATCTCAATTACACTAGATGCATTGATCTTTCAGTCATTTATCCCTTTTGTAACAGTGTTGAATTACTGGACAGAAATGTAGTCTAGGGCTATACAACACTTCTGCTTAAGTGCTTTGCTGTTTTTTCTGTATTTGTTTTTAATGAAGACCTGCAGTCTGTGCATCTGTGGCTCCTGGACAGCTGAAGACAGATCTATTTGCTTCTGTGCCTAATGCATAATTTCTGCAGTTGTGATCATTCCCGTTCACTTCACTTTTTGTCTTTCTTTGTATAGTGTGAAAAAGAGGTGAGTCTGTTAAAATCTATAGTCTCTGGGTTTTGGACAAGTTCTGCATCGCCACTAAAGAACATTGGAGTTTGGAGGAGGTGTCTTAAAAGAGCTTGAAGTGAGTCTGAGAGGTGGGTTGTGCTTAGAAGAGCTCTTCCTGCCAATTCTCTCATCCAGAGGAAGATGAAATTTTGGTCTAGAGAAAAGAACCATCTTGTGCCATCAGAAAAGTTGAAAAGTCAAATTGTCTTTCCTCCACTTCTCTTGAAGTGCTCCTCAGTGTTCCCTTCATCAGCTTTCTGAGGGGAGAGGGAGCAGGGGAGTCAGACTGCCTTATAAGTACAGCAAGTTTCTATTTAGTTGACGTTTGAGTTGCTGTATCTGTAGCACAAATAAATAAATAACAATAATAAATGAAGCCAAACAATGCCAATCAGAGGGCAAGATTTTACAGTCTGACTCTCTACAGGAGAATTAGTACATCAGATATCAAACCAGTCACATCATCAGGTTATTAAAAAGCCTGATGATATTTGCGGTTTGTTTATGGCCAAAACATAAATCCATTAAATCTGTTTTCCATAGAAACGTTTAAGGCTGTAAAAGCAACACTTCTTTGTAATGTCTATAGTGTTGTTGCTTCTGCATATTTTTATTTTTAAAATTTATTTTTAGTTCAAATTGTTTCATGAATTCTGTGATGATGCATAATGCTATAATCCTATTGAATCTTGAAAAGGAAAAATGAAGTATTTTATTCACTTACTACTTTTTTTTCTTCTGTTAGTGTACAGCAGTAGAGTGGGAAGCTTAGTGGCCAATACCAGTGCTGCTTTGAGGTTTGCTTCCAGGTGGGCTCCAGCAAGTCACATATGTGGTTGTCCTGCATGGGCCCTCATCAGCTTTTGCTGCTGGAGGCAGAGCAGTGACTGTGTGATGGGGACATCCTCTCCCACTCTGGACACTCTGGGAAGCTTCAGGATGTGCCTTGGCTGGGGCAGGGCATGTGGGTGAGGCTGGTCAGGAGACCTCTGGTCAGTAGCCTCACTAGGGTGATTCTTGGGAATAAAGATCCGGGAAAGTGGATGTGTGTTGAATTACACCAACTATTGGAGCAAATCAAAGCCTTGTGTTATCAGTTGAACAATTTGATATCATATTTTTTTTTTTAACTGTTTTTAAGATCAGTATGCCTTTCTTTAAAAAATAAAGATAATCTCTTAGTGATGAGATTCAGCATTGCTGCATAAGTGGGCAATGCAGCACCCTCACTGCACTCAGGGGCTTTTTGCTTGTTGTTTTGAGTAAACTGCATTTCTCTGGTTGCTGACTAGCTTTCAGTTTTAATTGTATATGAATAAAGGCACATCAAAAACTGGAATACGAAAAAAAAACCTAGGAAGAGAAAAGCTAAAGAACTACTCTTGAAAACATAGTATGTATGAAGTAGTGAGCCTCCTGTAATGTTTTAGAGTATAATAAAATGTGTAAAGGTTTTTATTACTATGTAAGTTTTTAGTTCTTTCCAACACAGGTTGTCTAAGACACTCAGCTGATATTGCCTCTCATCTCTCTAGTCTGAAACAAATCTGTTAAAATCACTTACAATATTAGGTGAGAATCAGAATATCTGTTTTAGCAGGGCTTTCAGCCTGAAGCAGTCTCTGAGCAGAATCTGTCACTGTAGGCCGGACGTGACATACACACGTGACCAAGGTCCAGGAAGAAAAAAAGTTTTTATTCTGCGTGTTCTCCAGTTTATATACCCTTAACAAAGCATGATCTTAAGTCATTAACTACATCACAATAACTTATTATATTCCTTGGTGCAAAGCAATCAGTGTCAATATAGTTGGCAAAAGTTTTACAGAAATTTAATAAGGCACGTATACACATCTACTTATGCACCTAGTCTAGCTTGCCAAAATTCTCATGTATCTTTTCTAATCGTTTTCCATGCTGACAGCCTTGTCTTCTTCCTTGCTATGGATACACCCAAAAAGCATCAAGTCTTATTTCTTCTATTAACTCAGCTTTGCTTGCAGGCCAGCTGTCAAGCCCCTTCATAAGAATCAGTGCTTGATACTTCATGTTTCATGAAAAAATTGTTCAGTGAGAGAATACTGATCTTTCAAAATGTGGAAATAGCCTTTACAACTGTCATGTAGACAAACGTCTTATCCTCCCAAATGTCCAAAATCATTTACATCTAAGGGATACAGATATTGTTTTTGTACAGTGAACAGAACCAAAAAATGGCTAGAAACATTCGTTTCAGAAAGACATGGTAAATCCTTTTTGTCTGATTTACTGAATAAATTTTGCTGCAGCAGAACACTCCAATATTTCAAAGCTAATATTCTAAGCATTATGAGCAAAATCTAACTTCTAGTATGAGTAATAATGTTTGTTGTGATGTGTTGAGATTTCAGAAAATCCCTGATGCAGTGCACTGCCTCTATGAAATCCCAAGTTAGTCCACTGGTATGTACACATGTGATTTCCAGATAAGTAAACTGACTGCTTTATTATCTTGCCATATTGTTGTGTTCTGTAAAGCTGGCAGAATTGCTGTCTGACACTTGATAAAAAGGAGTTTTAAAGGATATTTCCAGTTCTCCCTTTATCTTATTTTTCTCTTGGGCCAGTACCCTAAATGATGATTTTAGGTCCTTGTTGATGGTGATAAATTAGTAATTTTCATACTGAATCCCATCATCCTAGCTCAACCATTTGCAAATCACTGCCGTGCAACACCTAAGTGCTATTCTTGTGATCTCCTGCAATACTATCCTGTTTCATTTAATTTCATCAGGATTGATTTTTGAGTAAGCAGATGGCTTAGTCTTCTCTAAGAGTCTATAAGGAAATGTCTTGCCAGAAATACTTTGTGTTTCATGATATTTAAGTTAGCTGTGATTTAAGGGTTTGTAAGAGCATATTCAGCTTTTTTTTTGTGCAGTTCATCAGTAGTGTTTCACTGCTGATCCTCAGAGTCATAAATGGAGACCACAATTCTGTTGCCAGATGCCTTTCAGAGCAAAGCCTGTTTGGCCGACAGGACGCTGGTTCCGTGCGTGCCGTTGCTTAGGCTGCTCAGGCAGGCTCTTCAAAAGCTTAATCCTCTGTCTGTTTGGAGGATCTGGATGTATCTAGTGCAGCTAATATGAGCTGAGGAAAAATAGCACAAAAAAGACATTTTCTTTTGTTTTTTCCTACACAATAGATAAATCCTAATAGAATGATTCTAACATGCTATTTTAATTGTCCTAATAATTATTTTAAAAAAAAAATCAAGAAATATTAAGTTTAAAAAGTATTTAATTATTTTTGACATCTATCATTACATATTAGACAGTAAAGTCTATGATTATTTAATATGAAAATAACTTTTTATTACTTTTTTTCCCCAATATATATGTTCAGTGTTAATTTTTCTGTTGTTATAAAACAGTGAATGACACTTTGAATTACGTTCTTTCCTAGCGTTTTTTTTGTTGTTTTTTTTTTTTTAGCTTTTCTGGGGCTACTTTAAGTTAAATATTGTTTGCAGTATCGTGGATATTACTGTATTGTGTTCTTGAGACAGTTAAGGCCAGCAAGGTATTGTTCCTTATGAGGAAAAGTGTAGCCAGAAGATAAAGGTAAGCAGTGACTCCTCTTTAGCCAGTGCCTGAGAGCTGTCATCTGGGGAATTGCATCCAATATGGGGCTTCCCAGTGCAAGAGAAAAGTTCATGAAGAAAAGCAAGTCCAGCAGAGGGATGTTGAGGTGGTTTGGGGTAAAGGTGTAAGTGTAAGAGGGGAGGCTGAGGAAATTGGATTGGCTCAAGCTGAAGATGAGAGGACTAAGGGGGATCTGATTGCTGACTTCAGCTCTCTAAAGGAGGGCATTTAGAGGACATGAATACAGGACACATTTAGTGGAAATAGCAGACAGCAGTCACATGTTGTTAAAGGAAAACTCTGATTAGTTAAAAGGCAAATAAGTGTCCACAGTGTTTATAACTAAGTACTGGAAGAGGTTTGTCCCGTTCCTTTGCTCTTGGAGCCCTTAAGCAGCCTAGACTTATCAAGATGATGGAGCAAAGTGATCTTTCTTCCAAATTAGCCCTGTCTGGTGCAATGGCTTCGACAAGAAGGCCTCCAAAGGTCTCTCCTAACCTAGAGTATATGCTGATTCAGTGAATATTTCTATGAATGGTGGATTTTTTTTTTCAAGTTTTTGTTGCCTTATATATACTGAATAACTAAGAAAAATTATAGCAGCCCTCCCTTTAATGTCTACTTACCAAGGGAGGTGTTTGTAGTTAAGGGACTAGACCTAGCTTACCATTGTCCCTCCAGATTTGTCTGTGGAACTAAGAGAGATCACAGTTTCATTTTACTGATGGATTGGAAAATAAGCTCTCCTGTTTTTGCAACTCTCTAGAGGTTCATCAGTTTTGAATAAACTGGTACCTGAATGGAGCTGTTTGTATGAGCCAAGGTGAAAAGAAAAAATGTAGAGCCTTGCTGTATTCATAAAACATGTTATAGCTGTCAAAGCTGGTTTCTCTCTTTAGGGAACTACACGTGCTTAGACAAACATGTTATGTGGGGTTTTTTAATAGAAGCTCATCATAGAGTTTTCACTCTTGGTGTTGTCATGCAGTCAGATTGTTCTAGAGAGACTTAATACATTTTTGCATGCATAAAAATTCATCTGTCTTGGTCATCTCTCTTTGCCAAGCAGATCAGGTGCATTATGTATGTGGAATAGAAGTGTAAGGAATATGTATATGAGAAGGATCTTTTAGGGGAAAGGGATCTTAAAAAGACAGGAATTTTGTTTTGAAAATTTCTAGCAGCTAGTATAGTGTAGCCTTTAAACTTGGGCTGTTTGACTGGATTTTATTGTTACGTTTTCCCTCTGTGCTGCTCGTTGCTTTTGAATTGACTATTTGCTGAGACAGAGGAAAAGTTTTAAATTGGTGCTGTGAGCAAACTTGCCTGAGCAAAGTTGTGCCTCAGCAACTCAGTAATTTTATTTTTCTGTTGAGTGTGAACTAAATGTAGGGAAAGAAATGTTGTTGGATAGCCCTGTTCATCAGTACATTCCCTTCAAAAAACCAATAGGGCTGGTCATAAGCTCAAATTCGCTGTCTGTGATTGGAATTGTTTTCATGTGTCCCAGATCTTACCTTTTCAAAGCAACTCCCTGGCAGGACTGTAGAACGTTAAGGACTTCCTTGAGTGTATGTGGAGTGGAGCAAGGAATAGGATTGGGGAAAAAATGCTCATGAATTATTTTAGTATCTTTTCCATTCCCCATTTTTTTTTTTTTTCCTATTTTGTGTTCTGAATGCCAATCCTGTTGGTCTCTCTGACTGATGTAAATCAGGGGTCATGGTCTTCTAACCTAAACCAGGGGTTCTGTTTTTTCATTTCCATCTTTGAAGTTCTTCCTCCTTCTCCTGGGTCTGAGTCAGTGTCATTATATGACTAATGTGTAGCTCAAACTATACATTATAGCTCAAATATCCTTTCCCCATTACATGATGTTTCTGTGGGTGGTGAAATTAGGAGATGTGTGATAGAGAAATAGCTCCATAGAAATGAGTATTGGTTTTCTTCCTTATTCAGTTTGCACACACCATGTGTGTTTCAGGGATAGTCAGGGGTGTGGAGGTGCTGGTGAGAACAGCACTGCTCTCTCTGCTCATGGACTGTGATATGTCTTTAAAAGCACTGGTGTGTACCTAGAAAGGTAATAGTGATAGAATCCTTCTTTCTATCTTAACATGGGCTGAGAACACCAGGAATTACCATAAAACCTCATTTTTTTATAGTCAGGCTATTGCCACTCTTAAGCTATCCTGCTTGATTCAGAGGGAAAAACACCCAAACAACAACCCAAGCAAAACAAAACCTCAAGCAAACAAACAAAGCAACACCACCAAGCTCTCTAGAAACTGCAGACAGAAAGCCTGACACCAGACTTCTTTGTAGTGGTATGGTGAGTGTCCTGAGGGCTCAGTCTGGGGAGAAGAGTGTATAGCAAGAAGGGTTTGGCTATACATTGATGTGTGGTCACGCCTGCCAGCCATGCGTGTCTGTTTCTGCAGCACGTTTTGCCCTCTGGTCATGTTCAGTGATTTGTTCAATACTCTTGGTTGTAGATGCTCTTTACTGTTAAAAGGTAAAGCTTAACTGTGGATGAAAGATGTTAAGGAGAAAACAGACCAGCAATCTCACCCAGCATTGCTTTTGCAAAATTGTACACAGTGTTCTTTTGTTTCAGACAAACTGTCTTTTATATTTCCCCTTAATGTAATTAGGAACCGAGTTCTGTTTTATCTGCTTCTGAAATATATTCATGGTATCAGTTTTTTTTCTTGTGCAGAAAAATAAAACTGCATTTCCAGGGACAGATCAGACCACAAACTTAGAAACAATGCAGTTGGGTTATAAAGCATATAACTGATGTAATGTGTTAGTAATAGTATTGTTCTGTCTGATAGCTTCACAGCAAAATAGGAATCATCACAACCACAATTACATATTTCAGATGCTCCAATTTATGGTTTTTTTGCAAGTGAAAGCAAGCAGATGCTATCCTGTAGAAAGAAAGGCATTAGACTGAAACAAGGTGGGTATTATTGGCCTTTGCAGGTGTCTCTAGGTTATGAATAATGTCAGGTTCATTGGTCTTCCTCCTGGCTTTAGGGCTCAGCAGTGGTGGCAGGCACAGCTTTGGTGCTGTGAGATTTGTCTCTAGCTCTGCAGTGGTGAGGGGGGTGGGGATGATGTAGCTGAAGGTCAGCCGAGAAAGATTCAATCTGCTGGAATTGTTAGCTTATTTGAAAAGCATTTTCATCCCATAATGACTAAAATGATGGCACCAGATGCAGAGTAGTGGTTTTGAGATGATTTGTATTGATCATCTTTGCTGGTGTCCTATTTTACTACCTAATAAGTACTGCTGAGCTTTTTTTGTCCTAAGCTGATGATAAGATACAAGGATTGTCAATACCTTTCATTATCATTATTTTGAATTTGCTTATTAACACACACATCATAATTACCCTGTTCTTTATGGCTGTTGGTACAAGGGGAGAGGAAATAAAAAAAAAAGTCTTCATTTTTCATTTTGGTGTTTAAGTCTGGACAAGAGGATGGATGCAGTAACATATAATCATTAGGAAAAGCTATAGATAGCAGTCTTAGAAACTTAGCATTTTTTTCCTTTGTTTTAACATGTGACCTTTTCATCTCTTTGATCCTTTAAGCTGTGTACTGCATAACCTTGGATTAGTAGAAACAAGAAATGCTGTGCATCATCTAATGACATATTTCTTCTGGCTACATCAAAAGAAGGTCAGATAAGATCTGTTGTAGAAAATCCACGGAGTCTACATGAGTGAAGGTTTGTAGCCAAGGATATTGTGACTTCCTTTTGCAAAGAATTATAAAACTGAAACAGTCTGCCATGCTGGTTTATCTTAGGGAAGCCTTGAATATACATGAAATCGTGTTAATTGTGTAAGAGTAGAGCTCATGTGTTCTCCTTTCCTATGTGCTGGCTCTGGAGATACTAGTGAGAAGTTACTGAGGGTTGATACAACTTGTATCCCATTCTACATTTTAGAGAAGCTGCTTTTAATTCACTTGGTTTTGGTAGTGTGGTGTTTGGAATTCTTCTTGGGTGAAGGTGGTGAAGTATTTTTTCTTCCACCTGAAACAGAAATAGTGGTAATATATTACTTTTCAGGGAAATAGGTTTCATTGTATCTTGTAACAGACATGGATGACAAATCTGGCTTCATTCTGGCACTACCTGTAAAATGGTAGTAATGTCTTTATGGTTTGGAGATGGTGCAAAACTGGCAAAAAAGTTAAAAGATGACATTAATTTTTAACCATGCAAAGTGCTCCTCTCCTCCTTGTTAATAAAATTGATATTCATTTCTATCAGGAAAAAAAATAACCAGTGTGAGAATGAATCTTTAAATAAAATTACTTTTCTCTTGAAAAGTTAAAAACAATGCTGTAGTCTTGCAGAGCAGAAACGTGTAGGCATTGAGCAGAAACGTTTGGGATGCAATTAATTATTTAAAATACTATGTACAGGGGGAGACAAGCCAGTCTCATTTTATGTAGAAATTCCAATGTGCTTCTGGTTGGAGTGGCTGGAGTACTGTGTGTAGATACAGTAAAGGTAGAGGCTATCTTTGATGCCAGGCTGCATCTTCTGTCCTCTGTTTACAGCTTTCCTCCTACTCCTGGCACAGCAAGAAGTGACACCTGCATTGAGTGATAGGCCAAGAATTGGTGCAGTGTGCTGAAGTGCCCTGCAGTGAAATGCTTCTCCTTTTGACAGTTTGCATCAGTCACACGTTGGCCAATATTATTGAGTGCAACAAATCTATGGTGGTCTTCACATTTAATTGATGGCTTTTAAGAAATCTGTGCAAAAGCATGTATTGCAGCTATACCATGTTGTGAGTGATACTCACAGAGTTGCCTCCTTCACAAGGTGGGCTTGATGAACTACAGAGGAATTACCAACATAATAAAGTACTTATTATTGGCCAACAGAATTAAGGATTTGTGAGTATTTCCCATTATTGTAACTGAAAGCAACAGCTACATTCTTTCTCATATAATGGAATGTGTAGTGATTATAGTGAGATGAGGTTACAAATGTTAAACTGCTGTGCATAAAGTTATTTGACAGCTGATCTGGTCTGAATCAGCATTTTCTTTCCTTTAATCTCAGAGTGTACCAAAGGGATTCTGCTCCCCTCTGCCTACCTACCGTTACTAAGTGTCTTATCAGAGATCACTCTTTGCATCTATTAGGAAGAAAAATAGTGTGAGAAGGAATTTTCCTATAGCTGGACCCTTAGACTAGAAAGAGACCAGAATAGCTTTTATATGGGAGAAGTATCCTTCTGGATGTAGAGGAGGGGAAAAACTGACACAGGGGAATTCAGTTGTTCAACCTAGAATTTTTGTAATGTTTTCAGAGGTAGACAGGATAACAGTTCAGGAATCAAGTTTAAAAGTGCTTTTGCAAAGCTTCTCGTGGGAGAAGTGAGGATGGACTGCTATTTTTGCTCTGGCATTTTAGCAAGTACAAATCTTTAGCTTTGGCATTTCTTATCTTGAAAATCTATTCTTAGTTTAAACCTAAATAGCAAAACTCACATACATGCACTGAAGTATTGGCTGTATTTGACATTGAGCACCTACAGTAATGATGGATTTTAAATAAATAAAATATTTAGGATTTTTTTTACTTGGCATTAGAGCTCCAGTTACCTCAGAGCAATACCTTTTCATCACTATTCATTGTGGAAGAGAATGCTTCTGATGCATTGCTGAAGTGGAATCTCTCAGTAGCCAAACTGATTTCTGGGGTGTGAGATCAGAATTTTTAGTGAATTTTTTTGTTTACTTCAGGCAACTGAATTGTAAAGATGTGAGAATTGTTTAAAATTTAGCCTTTCATAGAACTAATCTCAAACCATGTTATGAAGTTCCTTTGGAGTCCAGTGTACTTGTTTGAAGTAGAAGCTAATCACATTGATTGTGAATATTATCGATCTCCAAGCTGGATCACTGGGAAGAAGACATGAAAATGCAGTTAAGACTGTTTCCATTTAAAGCATTTTTCCACTGGCACTAATTGAAATGGTGCAAATGGTTGAAGTGGTTAGTTGCTAGTTGTTTAGAGCCAGTTCTTGATCTCTTTTGGCTAGTCAAGGAGCCTGCAGCTGCTCAACGTGTCTAAGTTTAGTACAGAAAGGAATGAAAATTATTTCATTAAAATGCATATAGCAAGAAAGGAAGACAGCTAATAGTAATTGATCTCTAAAACAATTTCTGTAAACAGAAAAGAAAAAGCACAGACTTGAAAATGTGTTTCTTGTGACAAATGGGATTTGTGAGATCATCCAGTCTCAAGAAAAGTGTCTTTGGTGCTTCCTAGTTCATCAGGTTTGTACCTCTGCAGCATTTCACATGATACAAACAAAACAGAACTTTTGGTATGTAGTCATTTTACAGAAAAAAAAAAGAAAAATACAGAGTGAATAAGCTTTTTTATGTACTTCTTTTTTTCAGTTCATTCTCTAGTACTGAAAGCCTTTCCTCTTTCAAATGAGCATGGAATCACAATTTGATCATATCCTTTCCAAGATTCTACTGTTTAAACAGATGGGGAAGAAAAAAGAAACAGCAAATACAGCTCATTGCAGCAGATGACTCCAGCCGGTGTGTTTAGAGGAAGTTTAGCTGCCAGAGAGCTTTTCTGTTCCTTAGTGATTCACTGTAGAACAGCCCTGCCTGAAGCACTCATGGTGCTTGCTGGGTTTCCTTCCTGGGACTTAGTGGTTTCAAGTTTCTTTTCTGTGTACCCTTGTAATGCTGACATGGATTCTGTGACTGCAGGGACCATAAAAGATTGGTATTGTGCTGCTACTCTGGAGGGCATGGAGATGTTTGATGTGGATGACACTGAATCAACCAAGCAGTTTTAGAGAGTGGTCAGGGTATTTCAGATTACAAATATCTACTTTCATAAAACTGAAGAAGTGGGATGTAAGGTGTAGATATTTGCAGTATTCAGAGATGATGTTTAAGTATGTGGTCACTTCAAGGCTAGGCAGAAATTCTTGGTTACCTTCTTGTGTTATTGTTTATCTCACTAGAGCTGACCATTCCCTGATCTTCAGCTGGTGTGGTTGATGTTCGTCATTGTGGAGAATGCCTGCTCAGAGCTAACTTAGGAGCTTTGCTTTAAAGTGTGATGTAGATGTTTTTGCCTTTGGAGCCGTGGCCCTCTGGAGGATAGCCCTTTGAGAATGACAGTGTAAAGCCTGGGGGTCATGGTTCTTTGCTCTTAAACATGATACTATTATCAGGATACAGAAATGTTCTTTAATGACTGAAATGAAAACAAGCATAGGAGACATTTCATGTCTTTACAAACTGCATCTTAGTAAAACTCCTTATTCTGTAGTTTACTTCGTTTGGGAGATGTGCAAACTAATACAAATACAATCATAAGACTGTTCTAAGTCATAGTGATGGAATAGGTTAACTCTTACTGTGCATTTTGCTGACAGCTGGGTAAGATGTTCAAATGTCAAGCACAATTTTCAATATCATCAGTTTTACTGAAGGCTTTTTGAGAATTCTGCTGTTCTAAAAAGTCTAGCTCATAATTTCTCAGTCTTTGGACACCAGGAACACTGGAAGACTATAATGAAAATAGTGTGAGGTTTCTGAGTAGGACTCTAATAAATGAAGTTCTAAAATAACTTCTTGTTTTAAATTTTTAATTAGGAATATGTGCTCAAATTCATCCTGTGATTTAGTTTTTCTGCCCCCATGACAATAAGTAAATAGCTGCTGTCAGATTTTCTTTTTGCTGTGTAACTTGGTTGGATGGATCAATGCGCATCTTCTGGCTACAGCAACTTCCATGCTTAAGTTATGGATTTTTTGTTTTTGACAGTGACTTTTGGTCCAAAGCTGGTTTGTTCTGTGAGGGTCTAATGTGGCATGAATCTAGACAATAGTTCTCCAAAAGATGAAAAAGCAGAGCTGAGTAAAACCTAGAGTCCAGAGCCAGCTGAGTCTTAAAAGCTGAGCTGTTCCCTTAGCAGTTGAACTGAAATGACCTCCACACTTTGTGGCTGGGTTTTTTTGTTGGAAAAATTTGGCTAGAATCATGTCTGCTATGAGAGTGTGTGGTACATGGCTGGTCTAGAGGGATTCATCTGCTTCATATGCCAGTATGTAACCACAAACCATATGTTCTTAGCTATTGAGTACATCTCTTACGGCTTTTAGGAGTTGGGAAGGAGCCATTAGCCTCAAAAAAATGAGTCTGAGGTGGGGGAAATATCTCTGCAATGGTCTGTTTCATCAGGGGCTTTTGCTTAGTAAGCATATATACCATGTTAATAAGGATGTGGAGAAATATGTACCTATAAATCTCAGTGGCACTCTGCCAATCTGACTTGAGGAGGAGTTTTATCATGACTCAGCTGTGGAGATTTGAGAAGATATTAAGAACTTGAGCAGAAAACATCAGTTTAATGTAAGTAGAAACAGTAAAACATCTTCTCTATAGTTGTGATAGATTGCTCATGCTTTGGAAGAAGGTGAAATCACCCCCCTCATCATTAATCTAAATTAATTAGTTGTCCTGGCTTGTTAATAAGAGGAATAGTGAAACATTGAATGTTGTCACCTTCCTTTTAATGTCTTGGGTAAAAACTCTGGTTTGCCCCTCATATTGCAGTACATACCTGAAAATCCTCCTCTATTCCCATTGCTAAACTCACTAATAAGTTCAGGACAGATAAGCTGAACTTTTCTTTCCTGTATGATGTAGGAGAGGCATAAAGGGCTCTGTATAGAAGAGATACCTTTTAGAGGAAATGCACTGAATTTCTCCTGCTATGTTCCATAGTCTTCATGGTGATCAGTGGAGAAACTTGGCCTGCATAGAAGAAGTAAAAATAAATGCCACTTTACCCATTTAAGTATTTTTGAATCTAGCTCAGAGGTGCTGTAAGGTTTGGATTTACAATGTTGTTCTGTTAAATTGGTACCAATTTCTTTATTATGGTAATTTACTGCTGCATGGTACGTGCTGCATTGTGCACAAGAATCTGAAGAAAGGTGCTTGAATAGCTGATAGAGTATCTACATATACGAGATATATATGAGATTTAAAAAAAGAATTTGCAGACAGAATTGTACCTCAAGGTCGGCTGTCAGACAAAGCAAATGGTGAAATTGAAGCATTGACAGGTGACAAGAGAAGTGAAAAGTTTGTCTTCATAGCACCATAGTCTGCCTTATAGTAGATGGAATAGCAGTTCCTGAATTATAAGAGTGTTGCACCTTACTTTCCTAGCCCAGACTTTTCCAGGCATATTATAATTTCACAGATCTCATAATGGACAGAAGGAAGAGTGATTAGAGGCCTTTTTTTGTTGCTTTTTAACATTGGAGTGGGGAGGCTTACTGGCATACATAATATGATAAAATTAAATGGACAAAACCAGTTGGAATAGTTAGAATTCTTGCAGACAATCAGGCTTTTCCTCTTTTTGTATAAACCCAGAATATTTATCTTCTTTCTCTTTTTTTCCCCCTTTATTAAATAGTCACAGTATACACTATTAGTTATCCAGATCCAAGACTGAGTAATCTTTGTGTTTGTGCGGGATACCTATTCCTGCTTTCTGACTTCCAGCTTCTCTGTAAAATGTATGCCATTGTGATTATCAGGCTGTGTCAGTATGGTCAAGGTCTTTTTATATCAGGGTTTGGAAATGACTCTGAGTGGAATGGCTGCAGAAGGCAAATATTAGAAGTATTTATTGCTGCCATCCAATATTTGAAGCAAGCTAACACTACTGGTTCACGATATTCTGTGGATGAGCAATAAAATAAGCATTTGACCAAAAGCTGATAGTGGAAAGCAGTAGCCTGTGAGAATGCTAGTCAGTGGTATTCCCGTGGGCTGGAGGTTTTAAAAACAAACTAACAGGTGAAAATAGTTCTTAAAAGGAAAAGTTGAGACAGTAACTTAAAGTTCATTAAAGCAATAAAATACTTGGACTCCCCAAATTTCATTTAATGGATGCTAAAATCATGGCTTAATTTAAGCATTTCAAGAACTGAAAGCACATGTGAGAGTATTGTAGCTAGTGTGTGTAACCACGTACCCATAGCTGTTGTCTCACAAGCACTAAATTTGTAGCTCTTTTGGGAGCAGTCACTGTTTTTAAATTTGATGTCTAGCATTTGGGAAGCAATGAATGCAGTTTCACTAATCATCTGAACTTGTTGGTAAAATATCATTTGTGTTTAGTTAGGTAAGTTAGGTATATTTTATTTAGATACTTTGCAGTTAAAACACCTTGCAGTTTATAAGAGGATAAGTACAGAAAGCATCAGTCTGTCAAAGCAGCAAGGCTGTCATTGCTACCATGACAATCTGTTCCTGTTTTACCGATGCTGCCCTCTGTTTGGCTTTGTTTTCTGAAATTTGGGAATATACCTCTTTTTATTTATCTGAGAATACTAAAGGATATTGTTTTATGTCAACAAGAGGGGACATACAGTATTTAAAAGAATTGTCATTCTCATTCCCATAAAATGTCAGTTTTGTTTTCAGCAAGATAGTTATTTGGTTACATATTGAGATAATTTAGTACGCAAATAACTAACTTATGTTGTAAAAACTGCACAAGAATTGCTTCCTAGTTCAGTTCAGCTTTTCATTTTTATATACTCAAGTAAGCAGATTAATAGCTAATCTCAAAGTTTAAAAAATTAAATGCCTGATCTCTTATTTATGGAGGCCACAGAATTTGATTAATCATCTTCTAAAATGTAGATAAATATGATGTGTCTCCTGATGACTGAAAGCTACTTTTCTTCCAGGTGAAGCTAGTAGACTTTGCTGGGACATTTTAAAGCACGTTCCTGCAGCAATATAGGTGCACTAGTTTTGTTTTTTTTAATGCAAAAAAGAGAAGTAAATAATTTATTATTACAGTATTTAACGCCTTCAAAGTTTCTGGTTTGCTATCATGCAATATATTCTAATGTTTACAGGTAAGCAGAGATCTGAGCTTGCTACAGTTTCTTTCCATTTTGCATGATTTGCACAAACATTTTTCTTAAGTAATTACTTGAAAATTTTGTGTTAGTAATTCTTTCTGAAAATATTGGATGGAGTATTGGATTGTTTCACTTTGATACAAGAGTTGAATTACACGTGTTGAGCTTTTTTAAGTATAAGCAAGTTTTCTTTGACTACAATATCTTACTGACAGTTTATACGATTTGATGTAGCTTTTGGAGACTGCAAGAGCATTTGCCTGTAGGGTTTCAAATGAAATGAGCTTTCTACAGCTGTTGGCTTCCAAATGCCAAGAGTCCACAAATTAAACTGTTCCTTGTAGTTTTAAAGAAGGATCTTCAAGCATGCTTGTAACCGCCTACAAAACCCCTCTCCCTTGATATTAGCCATATCTGAGAATGAAAGCAAGATATGTCAAATGAAAAATAAGAAAATATGATCTTCTGTGTATATTTCAATGTATATTTAAACTTGAAAATTGATGTTGAATATACAAGTCTTGTTCCCATCAGCTGTCTGCATTAAATCATGTAGCAGCTTTAGCTTTATATTTAGGATGTGGAAAAAATAGTTCTGTCAAAACAATATGAACATTTATTATGCAAATAGCCAAGAAGCATGTTTTGAACTTTTGAGTCTTAAACTTGTCAGCTTCTGGTGTGCCTTGTGTGAACAGGCTCTCCAAGAGGATGTTAGGGTCCTGGAGTAAGAGGCTAGGAAATAATTCATTCTTCCTGCGGACTCCACTGGAGCAGGCAATCTCTGAGTTCTTACACATGTGGTTCAAGTACAATTCTTCCAAACCTTAAAAAGCTTTTATGCTCTTTTTTTTCCCCTTCCAAACTTTGTGCAAATTAGGACAGAATCATTAAAATGCGTGGGCACATGCATGAGTGCCAATGCATTCACAGTTCCCTTGTGTGCTTTTGAGAAAGACTATTGACAATTAAAACCCATGTTGTATTTGGACCAATTTTCATTTTATTGCTGTGTCCAGATATACATAACTGCCTTACCTCCTCACTTATTAATGCTAAATGTATGTATTCAAAAGGAGACTTAAGCTGTCTAGTTTCCAATTCCTGCTTCCTTCTCTCTCCATGGATTATTTCAATACTCTTCATTTAGCAAATGAGGAAAGCAGCATTATTTAATGCAGCTCACCCACATTAATGAAGTTGGCAACTAAAGAATTTACATGTTATAATGATGTGCTTGTGTACAGCAGGTTTTAAAAGAATATATAATGAACTGTAATGGAAAAAAGGTATGATGGGGACAGATAATATTTGTAGTGAGTGTGCAGTCTGTTAAGACTGCAGAAGGTTTTCCCTCTGAGAATGGCAATGATTTTTATGATAGAGGAAATCAAAGTTTTGAAGCCTTATGTTGATGATGTAGAATTCCCTGCAAGTTGTCACAGCTTCTCTCATTTAGAGAAATAAATCCAATTTGTGCTGATATTTAAATTTCAAAGCATATTGCATGTTACAGTGATGTCTTTTGATCTATATACAGAGTATCTGAGACTTTGAATGTAAGTGACACTCCTTGCTATAACTAAATTAATAAGGAGGAATCAACATAAAAGTAATTAGCATCTTCATGCCCTCTTCAGTCTAAATTCAGAGGAACTGGCTTGCAGAAACAATAAGAATCAAAACAACTTCTTGTGTGCCAAAGAGCTGCAAATCAAAAGATATAATGCTGAACATACTGTTATAGACAGATTTTTTCCTCTTTGAGGATCATGTAATTAAATACAAGCAGCTGCAAATACATTAATGTTGTTAGGGAAATAGAATAAAATTTTTACTTGCCTACTTGCAAAGTTTAAAAAAAATCCTTACCCCTTCTCCCCCTGCAAAATTACCCCAAACAGACCTAAACCTCATTATACCTTACCTTAACTTACCTTCATGCAATCTGTTTTTCATGATGTCTTGGGAATTCTGGATATAATCTGTAATTCAGCCATGCAAACATTTATCATCTTACAGCTTTATTACAGACCTAGTCTGCCTGCATGCATAAGAAACTTACCAATTAATTTTTCTTCGTAGGGTTGCAGTCTTTCTTTCATACTTGTGATCCCATTCACCTGGTCTGAATTGAATTTAGGACAAAAAATTGGAACTATTTACTTCCTCCCTAGAGACCTCTCATTCCGTGAGGTTGATTTTGCTTAATCAAAATCAGCCCTTATGAATTTAAGGAAGTGCTGTGATTTCAAAACTGGATTCTTTGTTGTCCAGGAGAAAAATATGAATGAAACACTGGACTCTATTCAGTCTGTCTCTGGGCCATAATATACAAAATACAAGTTCCATGAAAGGGGGGGAGGAATTGAGCAGTCACAAGGTCAAATTTACTAAATAAGTTTATTAAATTCTGTTTATGGATGTTCTTTTGTAAACCACTTCAAGAAAGGAATGTGTAGAGAAAGTTGTACCAACCACAAGCAAAATCACTTGTCATTTAAAGAAGTTGAGGGAGGATTTGCTTGCAGTTAAGGTGGAGGTAGAGCAGAGTCATGTTGTCTCTGAGGGAAGTCCCTCACCATTCAATGAGTTATCCATCAACTCTTAGTCTTGGAGCTCTGGAGAAACAAATGGTATATCTTCTCCTCTTACATAGCAGAGTGGAACTAATATGGTAATTGTACTGTGGAAAGGAAAGGCATTACTGAACCTCTGGAAATACCTCCTGCAGTATGATGATCTGAGATCCCAGCCAGATCTTGTCAGACTGGTGTGGATGTATAATCATGCCTAATGAAGGGCAGTTTAGGGCTGAGGCATTGCATTGCCTTATAGTTGCTTTCTGTAGCTATCAGTATATAAATTGCCTTGTTAATATATACAAAATACTTCAAACATAGAAAGGAACTTTACAATATCATGTTAATTGACCAGTTAATAAAATTACCCTCTAAAAGTCTAGCTGTAGCTTGAGTTCTAGGAAGCAGAGAAATTTTTAAACTTCTCAAACCATGTAAAATTATATTTCTGGTAAAATATGCAAAAATCCTTTTTTCATTTAAAGTGAGTTTGCTGGTTCTTTTCCCCCTGTGTGATGAATCTGATGTGTACATTTATTGTACTGACATCTGTAGAAACAAATAGTAAATTCAGGAATGCCTTGTTCCCTTTAGCTGTAGATGAACTGTGTAATATTCAGTGTGTTGCAAGCCTGTTTGCAGTGTGTTGTGCTCTGAAATCTTGCATGTAAGGTTTGTGTGCATGTAACAGCAGCAGAGCTGTCTGATTTACTAGGGGATCTTGAAGACTAAGGATAATTAATAGCACAAAGTAGAAAACACTCAGGGTTATGTTATGATCATCATGATCATCCATGTCCCGCATTTCTTGCATCATTGATACACTTTTTCTGTACCTTCTTTTTCCAAAACAGCAGATAACCTTGATGTCCAACAGACTGCCAGTGGCTTAACATTTGTTCTCCATTTTATTTGTACTGGTGAGTCTGTTGTGCTGCTGGCTTTTGCAGAAATGTTTGGTGCTTTTGTGGTGTGAAACGTGTTGTTTTATAGTCTGAGCAGCGGTCAACAGATTCACTTCAATTTTAACCAGAGCCTGATTCCAACCAATTACCCAAGAGGATGAATCCTGGCACTTTGTGCCAGTGATAGACATCAAGAACAGATCCAGGCAGCTCTGCAGCTTCAAAGTTAATAATGTTGCTTTCTTGTTCAGCACTGCTGTTGCTGTAGACACATTCTTGTTCTTTGTGCTTGCTGAAGAGAAGAAAGGTGAAAACTAACTACTTAGTTAAAATTAGAGGAAACATTTTCAAGAAAAGCACTCAAAATGTGATTCACTTCCAGCTTGTTTGCCTCTCATAAGTTAGAGTGCTCTTCATTGACTGAATGTTGTGTGATATTTTTCCTGTGTAGACCTCTAGGGAAAATTTAAGTTAACTAAGAGAACAATGTTAATACAAATTAAATACTTTTCTTTCTTACCTTGGTTGACGTGCCATCTTACTATCCGCCAGCTGCAGGTAACAAAAGAGGTACTTCCAAAGTCTAATTGTTATTTTCTTTAGCATAGGAGTGCTTTTCAAGCTGTTCTCAAGAGCTGAGCCTCTGTGTTCTCTCCAGAGTAGCTTATACAGTGATGAAATTAACTTTTAATCAAATGATAGCTTGTTCTTGCTTTTTCTTCCATCTCTGGCACTTCAGCACTTGCAATTTTGGCTGGACTTCACATGCATATTAGTTCTGTGTGGTCAATAGTCTCTTAGCTGTGTTAAGTTACCTGCCATATTGCCAGCTTCCACAGTATTATAAGACATGGTCCTTGATGTCTTTTGCCTGCTTTCTTACTTTCCCTAGCTCAGGTGATAAACAATGTAATAATTTGCGTGGAAAATATGATCCAAACTCCAGAGTTTATAAAGAAATCCATATTCCAGGAATAAAGCAGCTGTACTCTTACTACATGTCTATCCTGTGATGTAGTCCTGAAGACATTTATCATTCTGTTTTGATAGTTACCACATCATAGTTGCTTGGTGATATCATGAGCAACCAATGTTCTAGTCTTTTTTCTGTCAGAAAAGGTATTTTGGGGAGTGTGAGCTAAGGATCATTGATGCTAGCATGCTACAAAGCTATGTAGAGACTGTTTTAATGTTGGAATGCTTCCTGCTTTTTCTACTTCATTGGATCCATAGAAATGGTGGTTCTAAGCATAAAAAGCAGCATATAGCTACATACTGCACTGCCATTGGTATTGTGTGCCACTTGCTTATGAGAACAAGGAGGAGAACAATATTTGCTTAAGTTTACTGAAGCTGTGCCTTCATGTAGAGAAGGAAAAGTTGGAAATTACCAATTCTGTCTGTGCACTAAGATAGAGTTTGAGTGAAATAGGAGAGTGTTCTTCCTGGTACTACCCATGTAATGGTTCAGGTAATGGTTGTGCATATGAGCCTACTAAGAGAGGCTGAGAAGGAAAGAGCTTGTCAGAAGGAGGAGAAGAGCCTATTGGAATGTCCCTGCAGTTTTGAGTATTACAGGTCTGGGTCCCTGTTTCCAGTTTTAAGGCATGGATCTCCATGAAAGCTAAAAATCTCTCTTCTCCTTGTAACATACTCACTAAAATGTCCTCTGCTGGTGTCAACATTTCCCACTGATCTGCCATTGCAATAGCCAGCACCAACCCTGTTTTATTTGTTTAAGGAAATGCTGGAGTTTGAGCATGGATGAGTGTCATTCACCATGTCTTTTACTTTTGGAAGCTGTTCTTAACCAGGCCAGAGCAGATGGCATTAGGATAACAGCCTGGAAGAATCATGGTGGTGAAGATTGTTTCTGTTTATTTTGTTAAACCGAGAGCCCAACATTAAAGAGTCTCTACATAGTTTTGTAGCATACTAGCATCAATGATCCTTACCATGGCATATGAGATTTAAAGTCAAATTCTTGTATTTTTGATGATTCCTCCTCAAAATTAAACAAAATTTCTTATTCACTAGAGACTCAACAAGAGTTTTACCTTATGTATTTATTTTCTCTTTAAACCCAACTGATGTTGTTGAGCAACCAAAGTGCTTTAAGACAGCCCTTATGTTGGAACTGCTCAGTAGCCTAAAGTAAAAAGCCTTGTGGGATCAGGAATGAAAAGGAAGGGAATAATGGGTATCTCCCCCAGCTTTCAGTGAAAATGGTGAGATGCAGAATTTTCTGTCAAATGCCAATCTGTTATTAGGGGAATAAATATGAAATGCTGACATGTGATTGAGTGCCTGCTTGTTCCCCTAATGATACTCTGAGAAACAATTTTTTAATATCCATAATCATATATGACTCTAATCTTCTCTCTGAAGTACAGGGGCTTTATTATTATTGTTATATAATAATAGCTTGTCTTCTCTTTGAAATGTAGATTTATTTTTTTTTAACTTTTTGTTATGTGTGGTTTAGGTTCTTGTAGGTTTGCCAGCTAGAATTGTTTGTGTAGTTCAAAAAGTGTGAGAAAACGGAAGTCCTTTCTGCTCTCTCCAGTTGGACTTCTCTGTGGTTCCTGGTGTGGTGCAGAAGAGAAAGGAAAGAAAATTCTTGTTATTATAGTTTTTAACATTGAACAGCTGCTTTTAAAATTATTATTTATTTATTCTTACATGTACATTCTGGCATCACTCACAAGTGAGGTAGAGTTTATGGGATTCATCCTCTTTGCTCTGGGGACGTTTGTCTGCATCAGAGAAACAGCACACGTTGTGAGAGCATTGACAACCTGTCTTCTGCAGAGACTCAGGGCTGGAGCCAATGGGTACTTGTAGATAGGGACTGAGCCATGCTGGCAAAGCTCTCTCATGCTTGCACAGCACCTGCCTTTCCTCTGTCTTGATGTGTCCCAGGCCCTTAGTCATAACAACAGTATGGGAACCAAATTAACAGTCTGCTTCACATGAGGGAGGAAAGAATTGGGCCATTCTTTCAGGGTGCTGCAAAACTCTGCTAGTGGCTTCCAGAGTTAAATCTGTAAGCAGCCAACATGCAATTTGAGTGCCCTAATGAAGACACTGTAAGAAAAACTTAAAAAGCAGTCCAATAAATATTTCTGAATGGCATCCATTTCCCCCTTACCTCAATAAGCAAACATGCTGATAAAATGGTTTTGTAGAGGACAGAACAGATTCTTAGTACAGTATGTGGTGGCTTCTCTGAAAGCCAGAATACCCTTGAAGTAATTTGAATGGTATTTTGCAAGCAGAGCTATGTTTCAGAGGAAATTACACTGACAGCCAGCAAACTGGCAGGTGAGGAGTGAAAAAGTGCTACAATCAGTGTTCTGGTATTCAGCTTGCTTGTGCAAAGCAGGCTTCTATCCAGATTCGTGAAGACTCTTGGAAGAATAGTCTCATGCTTTTGGAAGGTTTTTTTATGTCAGTGCAAAATACTAGGCCTGTTTTTCCTTTTTAGAGAATCTTGCTAAAGGCTGTCTTCACTCTGGTTTGCAGCTCCATTCATTCCCATTCTGGTTTTGCTCTTTTAAAGGTTTGGTTTCGCTGCAGTATAACTTTCAGCATCTGTAAGGATTCTCTATGGATTGGTGAACAATAGGGGGGAAGTGAAATCTTTGCCAGCACCAAATGAGCTGAAGCCTACACTTTAAAATGTTCTGGGCCTCAATACATCCATCTAATGTCAAGGTCCTGATTGATCAGTGCTGGGAATAGCATCAAATTCCAGCTAGTTGTGATGTGCCAGGTAATATTGAACTGTCTCTTTTGGAAAGGGGGAAGGATAAGGAGATGAATAAATACATATTCCGCAATTCCTTAAGTCAGGATTCCTGTAGCTCTACAGGTGTGAAGTAATTTTGGCCACTTCTTCCTTAGTACCTCAGAGCTTTTCTGTACTGAAGTCAGTGAGGAATGGCCTTATGGGATCAGGCTGTTGTTAGAGAAGGTGGGGTATGTTGCTACCTGTGATTTTTCTGTATGAAACCCAAAATTTTCAAGTCTGGCTTCACAAAATTGAACTCTTGTCCAAGCTGTATTTTTGCCAGCTGTGGAATAATGTTGCAAATAAGATTTTGTATGTAACTTAAAAAGCAGAAAGATTGCATTTTGTTTTGTATGATTAGATGAAGAATTTAGGCCTGTCCTAAATAAATCCCTCTCAACTAAATGAATTATATTAAGGTTTTAGCATGTTATTTCAAATGTTTTTCTTCAGTAAATGCTTTTTAAGAAAAAGAATATTGAATTTTGGGGTTATTACATATGTTGCAGCCCAGCATAAAAGAATGCATTTGCTTTAATTTCTCCAAAAGCATAAAACTGATACGTCTGGAGCTGCAGATCAGAATGTGGATGTAGTGTAATGTTTTTTAGTGGATGTGTGAGTGAATTCACCAACAAAATTAGAGCAAGTTTTTAGATTTCCAAATTACACCTAACTATATATGGTCACTTTTTGTGTCAAGTAGTAGAAAGTAGGAAAAGCAATTATAAAGAAAATGAAGAAAAACTGTTTTCCTTTTTGTTGATAGCTTTATTTCACAGAGTCACAGAATAGGTAGGGTTGGAAGGGACCTCTGTAGTCATTTAGTTTAACCCCCCTGACAAGGCAGGGTCACCTAGAGCAGGTTAAACAGAAACTCATCCAGGTGGATTGATTTGTCTCCAGAGAGGGAGACTCCAAAACCTGCCTGGGCAGTCTGTTCAGTGCTCTGCCACCCTCAGTGTAAAGAAGGTCTTCCTCAGGCGAGATGAGACTTCCTGTGTTTTAGTTAATGGCCATTGCTCCTTGTCCTGTTGCTGCACACCCCTGGAAAGAGTCCATCACCACCCTCTTGGCAGCAGCCTTTGGAATAATTAAATGCACTGATGAGATCCTGTCTCAGTGTTCTCCAGACTATACACACCCAGATCCCTCAGTCTCTTCTGGCAGGAGAGATGGTACAGACCCCTCATCATCTTTGTGGCCTCTGCTGGACCCTTTCTAGCAGCTCCTTGAACTGCTAGAGACCAGAATTGTGGAGACCAGAATTATTGATCACAATATTCCAGATATTCCAATATTCCAGATTAGGGCTGAGCAGAGGGAGAAGATCACCTCCCTTTACCAGCTGGCCACACTCTTCTGATGCACCCCAGGGTACCATGGGCCCTCCTGGCCACAAGGGACTGTGGGCTCATGGTCAGCTTGTAATCCACCAGGACTCCCAAGTCCTTTTCTACAGAGCTGTTCTCTAGTAGGTCAGCCCCAACCTCCAAGTCCTTCAGTTTAAAGCCCCTCTCACCATCTATCCTTTTTAGGCAGGTGGATCCCATCCCTCCTTACCAGGCTACAGTTATTAAAGTGCAATTTCTGAAGTTTATTTTAAAGTCTGTGTCTTCTTTTTCCGGCATAATCCAAACTGCTGTTTTGAAAGGTGCTGATGAATTGCTTAAACCAGAGAGGGTATTCTGCTGTTACAACAGTTGTTCTTGAATTTCTTTGATTGAAATATTTAACACAACTTGCTACTTGCTTATCTTAGATAATGCTATGGTTAATTACCACCTCCTTTCTCTGTCTTTTCTTCCACCTCAACTTTGCTTAACTCGTTGGTTTAAAGGTTCATGAAAATAAGTCTCCTGAAGCTTCAAAATAATTAGTCTTTTCACTTTAATGATAGTCCTTGAAAAGGGAGGTTAGATGGGCTTTCCCAGAGGTTTAAATTCTCCTCCATTCTTTAAAGTAGCATAGTGTGACACCGCACATAAGCAAAGAGAAAAAAAAATTGCCCCATTACATTCAAAACTGCTCTTTAAGGAAAAGCTATTAAAAACAAATTGCATTTAAAAACACAACTTTGTTTTTCAAGACAAAAATGTGTTCCAAAATCAGAACTGTTGTGGCTTTTTTTTAAACTCCTACCTATGACTGAAATGAGAGCTGAATGCGTGTTTAACACATTATACATATGGCATGTATTAAGCATATATAGTACTACAAACATAATTTGGGTTTTTTTCTCCTTGGAAGAAAATTTCCTGAAAGTCAGGCACCATGTTAGTTATCACTCCTAAGACTTGGCAGGAGTCAAGTCAGTGTTTCCTAAATTCTCAGCTTGAACCAATAGGAATATAGATCTGCATTTAAATGTTACCACCTCTAGAGCATTCACTGTAGTTAAAATGCATAATGTAGAAAATATGCCAGGTAGTCAACAGTTAATATACAGGTGTTATTTTAGAAGTGGCCCCATTGTATTGTTCTGTTTAGGAAGGTTATTCCCTTTCCAATTCATCTATCTGTAAACAACACTCAAATGTGAAAGCAGTGATTTATTTTAACATGCTAAACTGCTGTTCCTGACCTATATTATTCTGGAACATCTGTTGCCCTAAATTTTTAGATTTTGAAGTAGTCTGAGGCCTGCAATATTTAGTCAGGTCATGTATTGACTTTCTCTGAATTACATCTTCAATGTTAATTTTATTTGAATGATGACTTCAGATTTGACTCTTAAAAACAAGCCTCTGTTTCATCTTCCCAAGGCTTCATTTCCCACCTCCCTCTGTGAATTTAGAGTTTTAGAATTATTGTAATGTTTTGGTCAATTCTCTTGGTCATTGAGCTCTGGCTCTGTCCATGTGCATCCTTTGATTGTGGAACAGTGACCACCTGTTCACTCTTACTGTCATTATATTTTTAGTGGTCTCCTCATTTAGTCACATAATTATTTTTGAAAACACTGAATGATAATTACTTAAGTGTCCCAAAATGTGGAAGTATTTTAAAAACCACATTCTTTTATTTCCTTTTAACCTAAAGTAATCTTTTCCTATTTGTTTATAGGTACATGGTTTACAGGATTGTATACCTTCTTAAATAAAATAATTTCATTATGTCTTGCTATTTATTCATCACATTTTGTCAGATTTCCTTAACTGATTAGGAGAAGACTGGAGTCCTTGGTGGAAATGCTTTGTTGTTTTTTTTTTTGATTTTGGGTTTTTTAACCCCCTCTAGTTAACACGTGGATGATAATTTTTATTCTGCGCTTTATAGTAATCACTGCAAAACCAAATACAACAGGACTCATAACATCTTTGGTATGTCATTTCATTTCCCATTCAGGGTTTTTTTGATGCCCTGCATTCCTGTGCCTTTCTCTGCTATTGCCCTCCTACTGCCTTAGCTCCCCTCCTCGCCTGTGTGTAAACCTGGTTTTTGCCCTCCTCATCTCCCCAGCATACACTCATTTCCCATTGCCATTTCCTGCCTTTGCTGTGCATTATATTGAGGTTGGGCCCTTTGGGCTTAGAGAAGTTTGACTTGATGCCAGGGAAGCAATGAGAAGTGATGGTCTTGCTGGCTGATGACAGCTTGTTCCTGAGCAAAGCAGCTGCAGGTAAATTTAGTTCTCTGATGAGAGCAACACTTTTTTCCCCTCCCCTTTTTTTATTTTTTTTTCCACAGGGAAATTTTGAAAAAGGACAAGCATTTAATCGAAGTTTAAGGAAGATGTGAAGTTTATGAAATGTTCTAATTGTGACAGTTTAGCAAAACCAGACAATGGTGTGTTTACCTCAATTTTACAGGAAATTTGAAAAGGAAAAAGAAGTCCACCAGCAACAGAGCTTCAGTGTATATGTTAGCATCTAAGCTAGGATTCTGGACTCCCTTCAAAGCCAGCAGAAAAAATAGGTAATCTGGGCATGACTTGTTTAAAGCTGTTGTTCAGAATAGTTGGGTGAGTGCTAATTTCTCTACTGTAGACGTCTAAAGTTTGAAGTATGTTATCGCACTGGAGAATCTCTTCAGGGATGAGGAGCATTTACTTCAGAGCAACAATCAGTAGTAATTTTTCTTTTGAGAAACAACCTTCTGAACTTAAATTGCTGCCTTTAAAAAAAAATCATTAAGGCATCAGTCCTTATAATTAATTAAATCACTGTCGTTGAATAGGTATGATTACAGAAATGTTTCTTTGTGTTTTCTATCCTCTGTACAATGGGAAATGTGAAATTTTTTAAGGAATACTTTCTTAATGCTCAGCTAATTGGGTCCTTAAATATAAACATTTTTGGCTGGAAGTGATGTGGACTTGTCCTCCATTTATGTTTTTTTAAGGAAATTGTACCTGCAGATTAGTGATCCTGTCACAGTAACAACAGAGCCATTTAATTTTGTTTTCCCCTTTAGGAAGGGTAAGGCACTGAGAGGGAGGAGGAGAGCTTAGAGATTTTAGCATAGCTTATTGTCTACACAGACGAGAAGCTTTGCTGCCCTGTAGCTTCTGTATTGTCCCATAGAATTTTGGTGGCTTGACCTGCTCTTCAGTCTGTTTGACCCTTGTCTTTCTGCTCCAGCTTGTGCCTGTGTGATGCTAATTAGAGAGCTGTTTTCAGCCATGTTCTCCTGAAAGCAGGATGTTGTCTAAAGACCACATTGGTGGTCCCAAACATAGTGATGCAGTGCATTTTCCCAGTTGCCCTCCCTGCCTGCACTGTGAGCAGTTACCATACGAGGTACATTATGTAGTTATTAAGAAATGAGGTTAAGGTATCAAGTGCTCAAATGTTGTAGCATTGGCTTGTTCCCTGACTAGCTAGGTAACACATTGAGTAAGGAGCATGCTGGTGTCCTGCCTTTCTGTGCTCACATTCTGGTTTAATTTTTTTAAATGTAGCTGTTGATTCAGAACGCGGAGAGTGCCATATAAAAGACTATTATGTTGAAGATTCAAATAGTGCAAGATGTTTTGTGTGCTGGGCTGCCTTTGCATTCCTTGTAAAAGTAGCACAGAGGAACTAATAGGCATTTGGTGTCAGGGCTTCAGAAAATAACTTGACTATTGTGAAGCAGCTGCCTGAATAGAACCAAAACCAATGTATAAATTACCCTCAAATGACCTGTTTCTTTTATTCCTTTATTGTGTGGGACTTTGTTAAAACTATGAATCTTGCCTATAGAATTTTTGGTTTTGAATAATTAGTATAATAATAATAATTAGTATATAAATTAATATAATTTGAATAATTAGTATAATGTTGTTATATTGCACCAATCAACTTGAATATCCTGTAAATATATAATAAAATATTTTGATAGAATACAGAGCTGCCTAAGTCCATTTCAGTAAGGATAGTATCAGCTTCACAGGTATATCCTTGAATAGCTAGGATGGCTTGGAAAGCATATGAACTAAAATTTCTGTTTATAATTTTCTGTCTTTTTCTTTGCATCATGATTTCACATGTTGAGGAAAGTTGATGATGGTGTTCAGAAACTGCTGATGCTTTGGGGTTTTTTTCTCTTTTGAGTAGTATTATGTATGATGTGATAAGTTTGCTTATGAGTCCATTATAAATTAAGTACCATTTAAAAAATCCAAGCTATTTTGAGTTAAAAAAGGCACAAATATTAATTTCTGTTTGATTTCTTTGTGTTAATCAAATGAATAATTGCAGAATATTCATACTCAAAACAAGCTGAAACAGTTTCATAGGCATATTTACAGGTGTATAAAGCTTGCTTAGTTAAGGAAATAGTCAGTCTGCAAAAGACTTGAAAAATGTGACAGGTTTTGGTTTCAGAAGTGTTGTTAGTGAGACCTAAGTGCTTTCTTGAGTAAAGTTTGTGAGCAAAAAAAGACTGTGCACAGTCCCTTTTTAATTAGAAGCTGTGGGCCTTATTATTTAGAAGTGATTACAAAATGCTAAAAGACTCAGTCAGCTAAGGAAGACTTACTTTCCTGCTGACTATTTCTGAAAATTGCAAATATGAACATAGAGTGCAGTACGCTAAGGGTGATTATTATTCATAGTGTTGTAGAATAACTGGAGTTGGAAAGGACACACAGGGATCACTGAAGTCAAACTTCTGGCCCTACAGGGGAATCTCAAAAATCAGACTGTGAGTCCAACAACATTGTTCAAATGCTTGAAATCTGTCAGGCTTGGTTCTGTGACCACTTCCCTGGGCAGTCTGTTCCAGTGCATGAAGACATTCTGGCTGAACAACCTTTTCCTAAAATCCAACCTAAGCATCTTCTGACACAGCTTCAGGCCATTCCCTTGGGTCCTGTCACTGGTCACCAGTGAGAAGAGATCAGTGTCTACTGCTGTGCTTCCCCTTGTGAGGGACCTGTAGACCACAAAGAGGTCTCCTCTCAGTTTTCCTCTTCTTCAGGCTGAACAGACCAATTGACCTCAGCTGCTCATCATAAAGTTTCCTCTTCAGACCCAGGCCTGTCCCCATCTTGATAGCCCTTCTCTGGATGCTTTCTAATAGCTTTGTATCCTTTTTTTGTTGTGACATCCAAAACTGCCCCCAGCACTCAAGGTCATTGGGAGGCCACCCTGGTGCAGCGCAGAGCAGGACAATCCCCTCCCTTGCCTGGCTGGTGATGCTGTGCCTGATGCCCCCAGGACATGGTTGGCCCTCCTGGCTGTCAGGGCACTGCTGACTTGTGTTCAAATTGTCATCAACCATAACTCCCAGGTCCCTTTCCACAGCTCTGCTTTCCAGCATCGCATTCCCCAGTCTGTCCATACATCCAGGGCTGCCCCATCCCAGGTGCAGGATCCTGCACTTGCCCTTGTTGAACTTCATATGGTTGGTCATTAACCATCATAATTTGTCATGGTCTTTTCTGCAGAGCCTCCCTGCCTTTGTGGGAGTCAACAGCTCTTCCCAATTTAGTGTATTCTGCAAACCTGGTATCCCTTCCAGTCCTGTGTCCAAGTCCTTTAAGAAAATGTTGAAGAGCACAGGTCCGAGGATGGAGTCCTGTGGAACACCACTAGTGACAGGTCACCACTCTGATGTGATGCCGTTCACTATAACCCTTTGTGCCTGACCCATGAGCCAGTTGCTCTCTCATTTTATGACATGTTTATCCAGGTGTGGGCTGGACATTTTGTTCAACAGGATCCTATTAGGGACAGTATGGAAAGCTTTACTGAAATCCAAAACATTGACTTGCTTATGTCCTGCAACTGAATCGGTCACCTTGTTGTACAAGGAAGTAATTTTGACAAGTAGAACTTGGCCCCCATGAAGCTGTGCTGGCTGTGACAGATGACTGTGTTGTCCTTCAGGTTTTTTCAATACCTTCCAGGATAATCTTCTCCATAATTTAACCTGAACTATTACTCTGTTTTGTGTGTGAATACCATTATTGTGTTCAATGTTTATTGGTGTGCTTGAATATTTAGGGAAGTTCTATAATAGCAGATGGCCATGAGTCATCTTGGTTGTTCATCAGACTGAAAAATTACTCCATTGAAGAAAAATTACAGGAATAAAGGCTTCTTAATGCATGTGTCTGTGGTTTGTAATGTAGGAATGTGGATTTCATGTGTGTGCATTTTATTTCCTGTATCTTTGCTATGAGTGATTACTGCTGAGCTTTCTGTGATTCTATCACAGCCCCAAATTGCTCTTTAGCAGGAAATCTTGTCCAGTCATTTTTAAAAAAGAGTGCTTTGGCTGATATATTTGGCATGCACCTTGTCTATGACTGTAGTTACAAGATACCTTATTATTAAGTGAACAAAAGGAAGAATTGTAATAAAGAAAAATGTCATGACACTTAAGACTTCTTCAGGTGTTTTTAATCACAGTACTGCTTTTCTCTTACTAAAGCAGCATCAAGATTTTTTCCCTTTCATCACTCTCTGGTTTACAGATGATACCTTCCTGGATGTTACTTTGCTTCCAAACAGCTTCACTTTTACTTTATTAAAGAAAAAAGCAGTTACAGTCTTCTCTGCTTAGAATCTGTGACTCTTTGAACTATTACCTGAACATTTTGATAAAATATAAAATACTTCTTAACGTTGAATTCAAAACTGTTATGCTGATACCATTTGATATAAGGGCTACTTTATAAGTTTGTTTAAAACTTATGTGGGAAATGTACTGGAATATTTCTCCTCTAAAAGTGAATAAAGTTGTATAAATACTAGTGTGAAAAATCTCAGATTTTTATAGCTATATATAGACAGCCTAGAGGTTGTTTAAAAAAATCCTGTAACTTGAATATTGATACCCTTTGTAATTCTATTTTATTTTGCTACAGTTATGGATGTTGTTCATATTTATCTCGTAAAAAACTGTTTAACTCGTACCAAACTGTTGGAGTCAATATCTTCCAAGAGTTAATTCCACCTACTTCACTTTCTTGCTTCTACAGTGAAATCTGTTCTTTTTAATTTTTATCTAAATTAGAGAGCCTACTCCCCCCACTAGTTTTGTGTAAGAGCGTTGTTTCATTATTCCTGTTGCAACCTGAATGTTTTATTTATTTATATATTTTCTCAGTGGAATGGAGTTAAAAAAGGTCAGTAAATAATTGGGCATTTTCTATCCCCTATTTCTCACAGTAAATCAGGTCTTAATGCTCAATTTACTCTGCAGCTATTCAGACTATTGCAGAGTAGGTATAAGTCACTATGCTCTAATTTGGCAGCATTTTAGACTTTCTCTGTTGGCTTTTGCTACTGGTAAAAATGATTGTATGATGCAAGGCAAAGAAGAGTCAAATTTGAGGTGTAACAGAACCTTTCTTTACTACCAAATTTCTAAATCTGAATCTTTTGCTGAAGTGCTTCAAGTTGTCATGTGCGATGCCTTTTGTATGATATGTTTAAATTATTAATAAACCTTTTAACTTAAAGAGAGTAAGTTCTGTGATGCTAATTATCAGCAGCATTTGACTTTTACATGAAAGGACTTAAAACACAGAAAGGCATGTCTTTGTTTTTTAGTGCTACCTCATACAAATTTTAACCTCCAAGTTGTCATTTCTTTAATAATTTTCCCAGCATTCTTCGATCATAAGCTTTTTTCCTCCCTAATAAGAATGTATGAGTGGTCATGCTAGATCAAATTGCTTATCCATCTTGTTATTATGCTCACAGGAGTGAACAGCAGGTGAGTAAAGATGTGAATGAGAGCAGAGGAAAACACAGTGATAGTTTCTTGGAACCTTAATACCAAGAACCTGCATTTTGGATCTGCACTGCATACCTATATTATTAGTGAGTGTTAGAAGGAATAAAGCAAAAACCTCACTTTGTGGTTCACTTCCTGCATACCACCAAATGTTTACATGTAGATGTTCCATCACATTTTTGTGGTATTTTTTTCCAATTTGAAAATTCACAGTCTTTTGAGCTGCTCCTTATATGAAATACGTTTATCTTGTTTTCTATCTGTATGATTTCTTGTTTCCTTTTTAAGAGAAAAAACAAAGAGAGCATGGGAGTTCCAAACTAAATAAATAAACAATTGGGTAGTTGCACAAGTATATAGCATGAGATTTTATTTTTTCAAAATATCCTTATATTCTAATTGAAGTTTATAATAAATCAGCATTTAAACTCAAGCTTATGAATATCTAATAACTCCTGAGATTTTATTTTTTTTAATTTTTCATGGGCAATAACTAGGTCCAAGTCCATTACTTTCTAAATAGATATACTCTGGATATGTTCTGCTTGACTAAATGTACATCTATAGAATATGTTAGGATTTACTAATTTAATAATTTTCATGTAATGAATTGCCTGCAAAATATTGTTGGGACTTTCTGCAATGCTTCAGAGTTGGCAATAATCTTTACTATTGGATTTAACCCAGCAAACTTTTTTGATTTTCACTGTTACTTCTTTTTGCTCCTATTCCTGTTTTTCAATAATTTGATAAAATAAGAACAGCAGAGGTGCTTTTTGGATCTTTCTAAAGACATTCCAATAGGTGTTAAAAATATTTTGAGCTTGTCATAAGGTTTATGTCTTTTTTCTAGCTGTCTTGTTTAAAAAGCAATTTCTTTTAATTGCATCCTTGCATGTCAGCATTTTGCTCATGAGCTTTTTTATCAAAAACAGTGTGTGGTTCTAGAAATTCCCTGACTTTTTGGAAGAAATCACCAAAACTGAATTTGTTGGGATGATACCAAACCTTTGGTTTACTTATTAGTATTATAATACATGCATTTTTCTATTTTAATCTTTCTTCTATTGCATTTAGCTCTGTTTGAAAGTATTATATGTGGTTCTCCTTTTGTTGAAGTTTATCAGAATTTTGATCAACATAAATGGTTTCTACCACTTTATGCAAATTACAATAAGGCTCACTATCTTACTTGCACTAGCCATGGTAGTGAGCAGATTTTTGAGACATAAACTGTAAACCTAGAAGCGTATATGTAGTTTGTCTTTCATGAAGGTACGCAGGCTTTATTTAAATATGTAGGAAGATTTACCTCCAGCTTAGTTTTGCTAGGCTGCTTTGGAACTTTGTGCAGTGCTGTTTCATCTTGACTAACCTACATAATTTCCTGCCATCAGCATTTTTTCCGTCTCCTCTAGGTCGTTAATAAATACATGGAACAGTATAAGTCTCAGTACAGTTCCCCAGGGCACAGTGCTGTTAACTTCTTTCTGTGCTGAGTGTCTGCCATTTATTAATACTCCTTTGCTTCCTACCTGTTGGCTGGCTTTCAGTCTATGACAGGACTTTACTACTCACTCTGCGGTTACCAAGGTTGTGTTTTGTTTTGTTTGTTTTTTAAACAGCCTCTGATGTAGGACATGTAACCTACATTCAGGGCTGCTTCCTTGCCCACTGTTTTCTTAACTCTAAAGGAGAATTCTAACTGTGGAGGGAGGCTATATTTCATTTATAAGGGCTGTACTTCTTTTCATCCCTGTATTGCTCATCAAAATGCTTTATCTCTCCATGTAGATTCAGCCTCTCAGTCCTCAACATCCAGATATTTTTCACTTTTAAGTATGCTGCAGCTTACCCTTCAATACAAGAAGGTTTTAGCAGAAAACAGTAATTCAGGTTGATGGTGTGTTAATGAAGGATGCAGCTAGATATTTTCCAGTGAAATTGCAGTACTGGTGTCCTTTTATTCTGATGCCTACTAGCAAAGAAAGTGAAATTCCATCTACATAGGTTTAGGCTATTTTTTAAGTTATTTTATTTTGTAAAGCATATATGTTTTGTTACTGAAAATTGTTCCCTGTAATTGTAACCCTGAAAGTAACTTACAGGATTTTAAACTTCCTGAATAAAGAAGCCTCCTTCTTCCTATACACCATATTTAATCTACCATGTTAGAATCTGTAAAATAGTTTATTTTATTAATTTGGTGTTGTTAAGGTGTTCCTTTCATGTAGTATTTCTCTTCTGTGGTATCATTCATTTAGCTTTGAATTTATTGTCTCAGTTTTTCACTCCTTTCAACTGTTAACATCGTTGCTATTTTTTATTTTGGGTTCATTGCCCCGTTTCTCACTTCCTCCTGATTCTCTCAAATGTGAGAGCTAAGTAAGCTGTTTGCTTGTTTTAGCTGAGTTGCAGTTTATGGAAAGAAAAACTTTTCTGGTTACCAGCAAGGATAGACATGGTAAGCTTTATAGCTGGTGTGTTGGAAAGCAAAGTTGGGTTTATCTTTCTCTAAAACATTGTAGGGCAGAACCATAGTTTTTCAGAACCATCAAAATTCTATATTCAGTCTATTCTAATGTAATGTAAACTTCCATATCAGTGGTTCATGAACAAGAGCTTTGCTATCATGGGATTTGTATGCATGCATGTACTAAATGTTGCCATATGCAAACCCCTTACTAGTTTAATATTTAGAGATTTTGATTATTTTGGGGTAGACCAATGATATTTTAAAGCATGGTGGATGTGTTGCATACTTGAATTTCTCAGCTGATGTTACTGAGATGATAAAATTTTTGACATAAGAAAAAACATCGTGTAGATGAATGGAAGATGTTAGCAAGATCAGGTGCTGCTGTACTTGGGTGTATCCTTGTGTTTTATTATTTAAATACATTGTGGCACTAATTACATATGTATGTATGGGGATATGAAGGTGTGGATCAATTAAAGCTTAGGCTCTTGGGTTTTTTTAGGAAAGTACTTTAAAAGCTATAGAATAATGATTTTATACTAAATGTTATGTATTGGATGGATTCCTCCTAAAGCGTATGGGAGAAAAATAGTTTTGAATGGTGGAGGGGGTTTAGTTCTATTTGTAACCTGGTAATAAATTTTAACGTCAGAAGGCTGCTGGGAAGACCTTGTCCTTTACCTTCATTTGCTTCATTCTTTGTAGAGTCTGTTCCTTTGGGAAATACTTAGGTAATGCCATTTATTTGAAGTGTTTAAGGTAACAAAGTAATTCATAGCAGATTGCTTTGATTGATAATGCGTGCTGCTGCTTTTTTTCTTGATATGCTGTTTGCAGTGAGATGGTCACAGATACAGAGCTGTTCTTTTACACAAGAATTAATGTCTTAAATATGCTAAAGCTTGAAGTTGTTCCTTCTCACCCTCCCTTGCCTCCTTCTCCCAGCTGAGGTACCACATTCCAGCTGAAAGCACTCAGCCTTTTCAATAACTGTGCGGAAAATAAAGAGGTCTGTTGTCACTTGTACTTGCTCTGGAGTTGTGAGGGGTCCCAGTTCAGAACAAGCTTTGTTTTGTAGCATCTAATGTGATCACATGCAAAAGAAAGACCTTGTGCTGAAGAGATTCATTCAAATAGAGATAGATTAGTGCAAACCAAATGCCTTACTTTCTTCTGGAATGTTATGCTGCTTTTCAGCACTCAGAGGTGACAGACTGCCATCTTCATTCTGTGAGTCAAGAATGGGGGTCACCTCAGGGATGGTTGTTCAGGTAGATCCTTGTGCATAGAAGATGAGGATGTTAAGTGTTGATGCTTTCCAGTGCTCTTTCAGAAGACCCAAGGTATAAAGCTAGAGAAGGGTAGTGTAAGTTATTTCTTCCCCATTGTGGTTGGAGCCCAGTAGCAGGGTTGAGAAACTGTGTGGGCATGCAGATGGTGAGCATGAGAATGATCAGTCTGGGCTACCAGGTCATTCTGGACACGCACATCTTCACTGCTTGAGATGTGGAAGTGATTTTAATTCTTGTTTTTTAGTCAGCAGAATTACAAACAAACCAGCTTCTTTCACCTTCTTCCTTTATTTAAGACTTGATTCATGGTTGCTGGTTTTTTTCCTCCCTCACCTTTTCTAGTTTGGTGATACCAGGGAAAGGTGGCCATGAAGGTCTTTATGATTGTCTGGACAGTCCTTGTTCAAGGTACCTGTGGCTCCAAGCAGGTGGTGACATATCTTGAATTGGAGAGGTATGTGCTGGGGGTGGCACAGTGCTTCTTTCATTTGTTCAGCTGTTAAAAGCTTCCAGGATGGGCATGTTTTCTGTATAGTGCTTGTCTGCTGTTGTTCACTTGCTGTTGCTGTAATATTTGCTTCGTTTTGTTTCTGCCAAAAGTTCTCAATAGTGTATGCTCATTCACACCTAAATCATCCTGTCTTTCTGCCCAAAAAGTAATTCTGTATTCTCATAATAAAAAAAAAAAAAGGCATAATAGTCATCTGGGTCATTTGTTAGGGGATGACATCTTAGAGGTCAGAGCGGGCAAAGAGCTGGCTGCTATATTGATTTGGAATGCCACAGAGTATTTCTTGAAGGCTGGAAGTCATTACTTTTACAGACCTGTTATGTCTTTTGTGCTCAGCATAAGCTTACTCTTTTGGCCCTTGCTGCATGCTCTCCTGCTGTGGTCCAAGTGTTTCAGACACTGGCTGCACAGCCTCCCTTCTGCCCCATATCGCACACAGCTGATTCACAGATCTGTGACCTTTCACTGATCTACTGGCGTATAGTGGGAAATGTGGGAGGGACAGAGGGGCTCTGTTACTCTTTGGAAAATGTGTTAAAAGAAACAGACTTTCAGTTCCAGCTTCATCAAGTGGGCATTCCCTTCCAAAGGGTCTAATTTGCCTTTGGCAGAACAGCCTCACAACTCTGCACGGGCTGTGTTGGGAATCCATGCATCAGTGTGTGTTTTTTGTGTGAACAGATGCCTTTTTCCCTGGATGCTGCTTCCATGGAATGATGTTAGACTTTTACATGAGACTTCTAAGAACTGGGAACATTTGCTTTTGTATAAAATCATTTGGGTAAAAGTCCTTTTGAGCTAATCTGGGGAGACATTGAACAAAGATGTCTTTGCTGCTTATTCAGAAATTACTGAGTTGCCACTTCTTCCGTAGTCTGAATAGAGAGGTAGGAAATAAACTTCATAGAAAGTTTAAGAAAACAAAGCAGGAATTTTCAGAACTGTAACAATAATTCAAGTTGATGAATTATAATTATGATAATAATCAACTTGAATTATATGTAAGCGTAATTCAAGTTGATTATTCAAAAAAAATGTTGTGAAATTAAGGGTACTAGTACTGATAGCTTTGTAGAATTGTAGCTTGTTAAATTGTGCTGTCGTCTGCATGAGGAGAGAGCAATACTCTGTATTACTTTCCATACTTTAAAAATTTTTAACGGGATAGCCTTTGCCTTCCTTCACCAGCTGCTTTTTCCAGACAGCCTTTGAGTATCATGAGAAATGCATGCCTCTTGTTTTTGTGCTTGAAAAGATTTTCATGTGCCAGCTCACTTGGGATGCCATAAAAATGCTGCTGGTTTGGTAATTGCAGACCTCAAGTTATTTCAAGTGCGTGATGAAACAGGAACATTTCACAAAGTGGTTATGGAAAGGGACACACAAGATTTTTTTTCCTAAAAATTAAAGTAATGTTTTGGTATTATAAGTAATGTACAATCCATTATTTACAAATAAAGTGTGAATATATGAAGTATATGTGAATAAAGAATTCTGTACATATTGGGGCAGACCCTGGCTATGTATGGTCACTAGCAACCACTTCCAAACTTCTGTCAAGTGTACCAGATTTTAAAGAAATTCATGGCTAACATGACTGATATTTTGGTATTGTATTGATCATAGTCATAAGCACAAAGCAGCAACTCTTGCATTATATATGGTAATTTTAAAGCCTATGAATTTCTTTATATGCTACTAGGACACAAGAAGTCTTTGAAAGAAGTATTTGGTATGAAACAAGATTGTTTGCAAATCCAGCTGATTCATTGCTGAACTTCCATTTTTCATAATGCAAGCCTATTCAGAGAAATCCAGATCTTTCTGAAACTAATTTATTGACAAAATCCCATTGTCATCAGTGAAGTAAGATCCAGATATGCACTTCCATGTCATCTTAAGTCTTTTACGTGTCTTTCAAATTGTCTGCTCTGAAATGTTGTTCAGTGGAAATATTAGCACTTGATATTTTTCTTCCAGGGCTATTATGTTTGCTTACATAATCATTTTATTCCTTTCCACCCACAATAGAATAAAGAAAATTCCCAAATGGAATCCTCTACAGGGATGAGTACCTTCTGTGCAGAGCTTGAGTGGAAGCCCAAACACTGAGCAGCTATTTTTCTTTTCAACAGGAGGAAAACATGTAATGTCTTAGCAGTATTACTTGTACTCTTCCCCTTATTGATGCAATCCTCTGCATTCCATCAAAATAATGTCTTCCAACGAAAATACATGAAGGAAAAAGGAAGGACTATTTGTAATTATTTTCATTTGTCAAGAAAGTTAGTGCTTGTTCTGTCCTCACTTCGTGCATTTGAAACTGAGTTCTCCATCCTACGTCATTGTAGCATTTGAGCTCCTCACAGTCTTTTCAACGCTCATCATTGCAGCACAGTAAATAATTTTTAAATTGCTCTTCTACAGAGAAGTAATTATGGGTCAAGACTTTTTTTAAATTTACATCTTAAAGAATTTCTCTGTGTATTTCAATGACTTCATTGGGCATTAAAATTCTGGCAATATGAGTTATGTTCACTACCAAGCCTAGAGCTGCATCCCCTTTGCTTGATGTGAACATGGCAGATGGTAATGATGGGTACCAGGCCTCTGAGGAGTGTTTCATTAGACCACAGAGGTAATGTGTTTGGCAAAGCCAGCTACAAAAGCTCCTTGAGGCTGGGAAGTTTATGTTGGTCTTTGGGACATGGAGACATCATTTCCTCCTCTTCTAGATGGCTCACTGTGACCTGAAACTGCAGCAATCAGCTGTTTTTAAGGGACAGCATTATTACAAATCTCCCTAACAAAATGTACAGCACATATTATTTAAGGAGTGAACTGGCAACAAATTAAATAGTTTTACTGTTCGTGACAGAACCTTAATTAATAAAATCTGACTCCAAGTGAGCAATTCTGCCCCTAGGCAGAATCCTAATTAGATGTTTTAAAGAATCATGGCATTTTTTTTCATATGTTGTTATTGTAATTATTATATTTTTGGTCTTTGATTTTCATTCTTGCATTTGAGAATCCTGAAGATCTGCAGACTTAGAGAAAGGAAGCATTATTATACTGTTGTGTGATTAAGTGTTGCTTACATTTTTCTGTTTGTAATTCAGGGGTTTTATATATCCCCTGTGGTTACTTGCTGGCTTATTCTATGCCTGTTGTTGATATTTTTAAAAGGAAACTGAGAGTGAAATAAAAAGTGACTGAGGGATAGATAAACTGCTTCAATAAATGTGTCTGAAGATTTTTGACTTGGCTCTTTGGGGCAGGTCTTGCAAAAAGCCTGGGAAAAGTGCACTATACCATTGCTACTATCAGGATAGTAGCATTATTCAATCAATTTCAATTAAAAAAAAGTGCATGAAAAGGCAGGGACTCTGTAGAGATTTTAAAATACATTTTTATTTTAAAATCAACATTGTAAAGTGGATTTATTTTTAATCAAAGTAACAGAAAAACTTCATGACAGAACTACTAGCTTTTGGGGTTTTATATATTCAGTTTTTCAAGTATTTTATTTTCATGCGGAATGACAGTGAAAAGTAGTGTAATGTAGTATTGGGGGGTATTCTAGCTCTAGTATTCTAGGAGTGGTCTAATTGCCATTTGACTATGATAATTACTCTTTATTCTTCAATTTCTTAGATTAGCAATCTATGAATCTTTTTCTAAAGGGAACACTCTTACACTGAAAATGAAACAAGTTATATTCAGTGCTGATATTTGCCATTTTTGGCCCTCTATCCTGGCTGTAGTTAGCAGTGTTCTTTCTGGCAGGCTATGATTTGTACATAAATATGAGAAGACCTTGGAGACTCGGAGGTGCCAATAAAATGGGTGCTGTCAGATGTGGTGGACAAATTTAGGCTGTAGAAATCAGGTGCATAAACAGCATGGTGGTAGTAGGAAGCAGTGTGCGTGGCTTGTCTGAGTGGTGATGGCAGGAGCCAGCGTGTGTTTAGGTGTCTTTTCAGGTATGGGCCCCTAAACAAACGTCTGACTGACTGCTATTGCCTTCTATGAATGTAAAACACACTGGTGGTGAAAGTTGCTACTAAAGTCTTTAGAACAGAAATGATGTTCTGAAATGAAGTCATGACTCTTTAACGTTAGTGTTGAAGCCAAGCATCTGGAACTAGAGATTTAAGTGAAATGTGAATGCCAGGAACCCATTTCTTGTTCATGTTGCATCAAACTTCAACACTGCTGTTGAAGTACCAGACATTTGAACTCTGAAGTGTATTTACTTCTGCAGAATAGAAGGCCTTGTTTGTTTTATCTGGTAGTAGTAGCAAAGAGAATTGAGCTGAATTCCTACTGATTTTGTGAGTGCATATTCAAAGTATGATATTTTTATTTTTGATGTGGATTTGAAAATGTGAATTCTTTAGTGTAGCTTCAGATCAGCTTGTTAATTATACAGCTATGAGAAGTTTAAATTTAGGTATGTTTCTGCGCAGACTTACAGTACATTTACTGATCTCTTTGCTGGAGGCATGATGGAAAAGATCAGTAATACCTCTGTATGCCTTTGGAGAACAGTTTTAACGTTTTCAGTCCTTTTTGTTTCCCCAAGTATTAATAGAAATGTTTCATTTCTTGTTTCAGTTGCAGGTGCTCACCTCAGGTTCTGTGTTCAGTTTTGGGCACCACACCATAAGAAGGATATAAAGTTATTAGAGAGCATCCGAAGGCGGGTCACAGGAACGGTGAAGGGTCTGGCAGGGAAGTTGTGTGAGGAGCAGCTGAGGTCACTTGGTTTATTCACCCTGGAGTAGTCCTTATTGTGGTCTGCAGATTCCCTTCTCTGTGGTGACCATGACAGGACCTGAGGGAATGACACAAAGCTTTGTCGAGAGCTTCAGTCCTGATGTTGCGAAAAGTTTCTTTCCCCGAGGGCTTAGTCAAGCACTGAAAGGTGCTCTCCAGGGAGGTGGGCACAGCACCAAGCCTGACAGAGTTCAAGAAACACTTGGACAGTGCTCTCAGGAGCATGGTGTAATTTTTGGGGTTGTGTTGTGCAGAGCCAGGAGCTGGACTCAGTAATCCTAGTGAGTCTCTTTCCACTCAGAATATTCTATGATTTGAAGTAGTTACATTTGTATACCTATCCTTGGGTAAGTTCACCTGGTTTTAGTAGCCCACACAAATTTTAATTGAATTGCCAGTTATGGTTAAACCATGACAATGAGAGACTGTTTGATATTGGAATAGAATAAATTCTGCTGTTAGAGGGTTAATTTTTTTTTTGTAAATAAGATGTATTGAAATGTTTAACCACTCAGTTGGGAAGCATAGCCAGGTGGATGATGACCAACAAGAAGATAGGACACAGTGTATAAAAACGTTGGTCCTTTCTTGCAGAATCATTTCTTCTGTTGAGGAATTGGCAATGCTGTCCAAAAGGGATGTTTTTCTCCAACTGTACAGTTTAATGCAAGGTTGATAAATATTCTTCTTGATTTGATTCCTTGGGTAGATAAAGGAATCTATTTCTCCCATTGGTGATGGTTATGAAGGCTATATATAGCAGGTAGATGCTATAGCACGTGTGTTTATTTCAGATAGCCCTTGATACTTTAAAACCCAGACATTTTTACAGCACAGCTGCAAACTAATCAACATCATACTATTGTCAGAAACTGCTGGTGGGGAGGAAGGAGAAGATATCATGGAACTGTTAAGGGAACTTATTTTTCTACTGCAATGAATTTTTCAGGTAATGAAGATACTTAGCTTTATCTTGTTACTCAGCTAATAAATGTTGACTTCTACAACATGATTCAAAGTTCACAGTAGCTAGAGCAGTCTCATTGTCCTCTATGACTTTTTGGGTTACAGCAGCCAAAAAGGCACTAATTCCTTGCCTTTTCGTTTGGGAACTGTGATTTTGTGGGGGCTTCCTATTACCGTAAAGTGTCTGCTCTGAGTTGACTTCATTCAAAATTGATTACAGAAGCAAGTTGAGGCTGTCTGTGCTTTTCGTGTGCTTGTCAGTGCCTACTAATGTATTTGTCAGGTTTTTTATAGACAGTATGTGAACTTTAAAAATATAAAATGCTTATATTCAGTATGGTGAACGGGATTTAACTGAACTGTTCTTATTAACTGGATGCCTGTAGTATTTAGGTAGCATTTTACACTTTTGAAGTGCTATACTAACATCAATTAGTTTTCAAAACACCCTTGTACTGTACTCTAGGTGAGAAACTTGGTGTATAAATACCCATCAGCAGAATTGAGAATGTCCCCACAAGGCTATAAAAAATGATTGAACAAAGATGTTATAAATTAAAAACCTGATTTATTTAGTTTAATGTAATTTGCTAGCTCTAACTTCTGTTCATAAAGAACAGTAGATGACTGTGTTTGCTTTTAAGACTCTCAGCTCTCCTGGGTATAATGGGACAGTAGTGTGCAAGAAAAAAATCTCATATTTCTTTGCTTCCTCCCCTCTAAATTATGCTGACTGGTTTCTGCATAAGTGCATTTATTTTGTTTGTGGTGCCTAGAGAGAGATATTCTAAGGTGTGAAGTTTATACATACGTTAAAAAAACATAAAAGGACAATGTGCTTGATGATAAATCTGTTGATATAATTGGGGAAAATGAGAGGGTGTGTATTCACAACAGCTCACAGTCAGATGTAAATATTTTCTGACCTGCTTTTAGGAGCAAGATTTTAGAACTTGCCAAGAAGACATTTTTTTTTAGCCAGACTATTAAGAAGTAGCATAATCCAAAAAGGCAGATTGTTTGAAATTTTGATCACTTGCTTACTAGAGTGTTTAAGTTCATAAGACTGATCGCTGTATTTTAAATTAATGCTTGTCAGAGAGGGAAGAACCTGTAGAACTCAGTCCAACTATCAACAAGGAAAAAAAATATTTCCTGTAAATTGATGAATTTTTAGATATTGTGGCATTTAACAGGAAATTATTTAAGGGGAAAAAAAGTCCCAAATATTTATTGGATAGAGTTTTTGTATCTGACAAGGACCATCATATATTTGGACAATTTATGAATTGGTAGTGAAATTTCATTTCCTTAGCTTGGGGGAGTAATTGTAATATGTATTGTGTAACATTTTTTCCCCCAATGTGGTTTAGCAATCCTACATTCATAAATGGAAATGGGAGAGTATAGAAGACAAGGAAGAAAAAAATCTTGAGGAGAGGGAAATTTCTTCTAATCTTATGTAGAACTGAAGAAATGTTAGAAGATGTGGCCAGAGCAGAATAAGTCTGAAGTCTTATGGCAAAAAAATACTTGATGCTCTGAAACCATAGTTCTTGAAATTACAGTGTGTAAAGCCAGTTTGCTATTATAGTATTGAATGTTTTTGTGCATGAAAGCATACTTACAAGAAGAAAATTTACTGAATGTTTGATTCCTGCTGCTGCTATGATTTTCTTCTTTTAGATTATCTTTGTTTGACCAGATAAGTCTTACAAAAGGAAAATGAGTCAATAATGCATCAGTCATGTGGAAATAATTATTTACAGGAATATTTGTCTTGGAATGCCTGAGTTTTTATTTATACTAACCACTTTACCCCCGGAGCTAAATAGCTTACAGATACCTAATCATTTGGACTTGTCCCCTGAACACTATTTTTAGTGGCTTTAAGTTATTGTATCTTTTCCTAGAAGTTATGGAATTACTTGGAGTCCATGACCAAGACCACCACTAAATCATATCCCTGAGTGCCACATCTGCATGGAAATTTGATCTAGAAAACTGGTGAATATTTTAGTTGTTTGGATTAAAAAAGAAATAATCCCCAGCAAGTTACTTTTCTGTAAAACAAGATCTGATTTAGAAACTCTTAGAAAGAAGTTGGCGGCTTAGGCAGTGTTAATGACAAAACAAGGAGATGTAATTTTGCATCATAATATCCCTTTGGCAGTGAATTTTGAAGTTCAAAAAGTGGTTTCTGTCATCTGACCATAACCACACTTTGCAAAGGGCCAAGTGGCTGCTTAAAAATAAACCACATCAGCTTTATTGAGGCTGTTGAGAAGTGGTGTTCTCTGTCTTTATGATTCTACCTATTATGTCAGTTTTACTACTACTGGCCCTGCAGAGCAGGTACATGGGAGGAAGAACTGGTTCACACATCACCTAGAGAATGGCTAATGAAGTTTCAGCTGCCAAATTCTGTCTGCAAATTAGAAGCATAGAACAGTTTCACCTTGTTTATGTGGCTACTTAATATTCTGCTTTGCCTTTAAATTTCTAATGAATCTGTTTGCTCCTCCAAAGCTTTACTCTTGTTTTTATGTTCAACTTGAATTGATTGTGCTGTACATTAACTTTCAGTGTTCCTGTTTTGAGCACAGTAGATGTACTCCTATGCATGTCTTGTGATCTGGGATATTTAACACTTCATTATAAAAATGTCAATGCAGTTGTAATTAGTCCACCAAACTTTTAGTCCTAAACCAAAGGCCATATAGGCTTCGAAGGGGAACACTTTGATTTGCAGAACCTTGGTTGATTTTGTAGAGCTAACAGCTGGAAGTAGGTAACTTCTTTTTGTGAGCACATTGATCTGGATTGGAAGGCTATAAACGTAGAACCTGTCAGTCATTTTCACAGTGCAAGTACTTTTTCAAGAGCAAGTACTCTTTAATTTCTTAAATGACGTAGAATTAAAGAATTGTGACGGATGAGGGATGAACTATGTGCAGTTCTTCTATTTTATGAATGGGAGCTATGATTGCAGCCATCAGTGTGGATTAGAACTTCCATTTTGTAGCAGAAAATATGCCATGCCTGAAGACTTGAAAAAGGGGCATGAAGGGAATTGTCATTGATGAGTAGCTGTAAGTTTGTAGGGCATGGATTGCTTAAGGCAGTCTTTTTTTTTTTTTTTTTTTGCCTAATTCTGTCCCTACTGTCCCGTGTTCCCCAGCATGGGAAAACCTGAAGAATGAAAAGAGCAGAGAACAGAGTTAGACTGCTTTTAACACTGGTGTTTTAGGACTGAAAGCCAATGACTTCAAGAGAGAAATAGAAGCAGACAGAAACTAGCTTCTCTGAATTCTAGTTCTGGATAAAAGCCTTGCAATTGCTTCCCATATTGTCTTTCCTTCACTCAGATTAATCATGGGTTTGATAAAGAGAGTGGATAAAGTTTGAGTGATTATTTCTGTTGTCATGGATGCTATTTCACTGCTCAAGAAAGAGGGTGGAATGAAGCAGTGCCAGGATTTTGCCCTACTCCAGCCTCATGGGAGCACTCAAGACTCATCGCATGTGTCCTGTTCTCTAAAAATAAGATGCTCCACTGGAAAGATTTATAACACAAGTCTTCTCCCACTTTCCCTCCCTTTCCTCAGCTGATAAAATGAGAACCAAAGTGGTGCTCGGTAGCTCTCCATTCAGAAGAGCTAAAAGCACCTGGATTTAGGAAATCAGTTGCAATGCAATAAGGATTTCACTTTTTTATGAGGAGCTTCTTAATCATAATAAACTATACAATTCTACACTATGAAGCTTTCCATCTTCCTCACTGGAAATCTGTACCTGTAAAAAAGGTTCAAATGTTATTGTTGGTTAGTGTGTTGTTTCTGAGTTGTTGCAGCTTCTCTACTGGAGTATTTCTGGCTATATTCAAAAAACAGTTATCCACTTAAGCAAGGTTTTTTTTATATTAGTGCCAAGGCACTGAAATGGCCTTGAAATATGTTCCCAAAAACACTTCTACAATATTATATTTAGAGAGAGATCTTTGTGTATTTGTAAGGGTTTCAGAAGTGATGGGGGGAGACATGACAATATTTGAATACTTTATTTATTTGAATAATTGTATTTATTTTTCTTATAAAGTCACTCTCCTGAAGCCAAGGAGTAATTTGTCTATATCAACACCAGAGAGGAATTTGCTTTGTCTTCCTTCCAGTCACAGATACCTGGGGGTACATATTTAGACCTGATCCGAATGGCAGAGATGAAAAGGGCTCTGCACTTACAACTTCGTTTGTATTGAAATTTTTACATCACAACAATGAAGTTTTATTTCCTATAATTGAAAAAAACCCTCCAACAATCCATGCTTATAATTTTCTAGTAGCAAAAACCCCAGAAACCTACAACTAAAAAGCCTAATTATAATTAATTGAAAAGGTTTTCTATAAAAGCTAGTGGCAGTGATTTGCATAAATTTTTATTAAGGTGAATAATATATTTTCTTCAAGATCCATTAAACAAGCTCTAATCAGTTGAGCTTAAAAAACATCACCATGAAACTTCCGTTTAAAAGCAATTACACAGCATCTATTTAAGTTCTGAAAAATTACAAAAACGTATCTAAGAGCCATCAGCATCCTTCACAGAGTAAGAAGCCATGTCATAAATGCTGAGAGGAAAGGTGGATTGTTGTTCCTGGCTCTAAGTTAATTCCACAAAGGCAAAACATACCTGGTGGGAAGGAAGCCCAGTGGGGTGTCATATCAGAGTGAGGTATCTGCAAACTACATTTTGTGCTATTTTGATGAAGAGAACATAATACACTGCAGGCGTGCTTCAAGAATCAGTACTTACCAACTCTGCCTTATGTGGTGAATACCCTACTGCAGGTTTGGATTTTTGTTTTCTTCCCTTTTGAACAATTAAGCTGAACTGGCTATTAAAACATTGATTTATCTATGCAACCTAAACATTTGCGTATATTTCTATCCTGTTTTGGCATTCAGCATTAAGTCAGATGCAGTCTTTCACATCAAAAATGCTAACTGGTTAGGTGCATTGTCTTTAGCTTGTGTTTAATTAACAACTTTCCTGAGTTAATCCATTTGATCTTAGAACTGTGTGGAACAACCATTATCTTTTTGTAGCAGTCTTTTGGATGCCAGGAAAGGTGGAGTTTCAGGAACTCAGAGTGTCTGCTGTTTGTGGCAATACTTCTCTCTATTTAAGGCCATAAAGAAAGGAGCACTTAAAAAAATGTTGCTATAATAATAATTATTATTATTTTGTTTTATTAATTGGTAGTTATTGTTACTGAAAGTTGCACTGAATCCCTTCCTTGCATTTAGTAAGAAGTCATGCAGAAGTCCAATTGAAACTTCAGAAGCAGGCACTGAACTGACACTGTAATTGAGGAACTGCTGTTTACATCACACTTGTATATTTTATTGCACGCTGTTCAAAGTAGTAGTTGACCTGGCTGGAACTGGTACTGCTGGAATTGGTGCCTGCCAACCTTTATTATAGTACCCGTTCAAAGAAAAAAATCCTCACAATTTTGTCCTATTTTAGTACATTTTTCCTGCTGCTTTCTTTTGTTAGATGACTTCTCTTTACAATTTGAAATATAGACATGGGGCATGTATTTTAGAATGGATAAGGATGACTGCTGTTAGGAAGTACTAAAAACTTCATTCTCTTTATTTGGGTCAATATGACACTTGTTGTCTTTGAGAGGTACTCTTTATGTTAGATGGCAGTATTACCATCAAGAAAACAGAGCAGTAAGTATAGCTTTTGTTATGTGTGATAACAAGTTTGAGGCATCTTTCTTCCCGCTCATCATTTGGTATAGCTTTTTTTCCTTGTGAGTTTCTCTTATTTGAGAGACCTCAGCTGTAAAGGGTAAATTAAGATATTCTGATGTTTTCTTGTACTATGAAAACTCCCTTAATTGAAAATTACCAAAATGTTTGAATGAAAAAGTGATTCATTATTACCTTGGGGGCTCTGGAGGCCAGAATGAGAAAATGATCACGTGTTTCCTCAGTTAGCAGGGTGACTCTAAGACTACTCTTATTTGTGAATGTTCACATATTAATTTGTTTTTGATTTCCCCACATCACTGTGGTGGTCCTGATAATATGAGTTAGATCTTGCCGCTTCTTTTTGTGACTTGGGAGAAGAAAGGGCAAAAAAGAGTTTATTTTATTTATTAAAAAACCCCAAAACCCAAACAACAAAAAACAAACCCAAAAGACCCCAAAAAACCCCAGTATGGTGGCCTGAATTACTTCCTTTGTTTTGTGGTAATTATCACCATTATTTCTTGTTTTTTTGTATTTGTGTATTTCTTTTGGCTGTGTAAGGGCATTTAGGTTCTTTATTCTACTATTGCAATTAAACCCTCCCCAAAATGTTGCCTGGACTCATCTATAGAGGAATATATACATTAAAATATCTCCAGATAAACTCTGTTGTGATGTTTTTCCCTGTTGCTTCAATTTTCAGTTGTTTTACATCATGTTTAAAGAGCTAGTGTCCCATGGATAACTAGTATATGCTAAGATTCAGTTGATTCAGCTCCATTAAATGTTATGGGAGGTCTATAAGTGATGGGTGGCCCAAAACCCAAAGTCACCATTCTATTCAAATAAACATACAAAGAAAGTATGTGCAAGACCTTTAACTCTTACGGGAGCTTGGCTTTGTGCCATGCTTCTGACTTAATGGAATGACTGATTTCAGGGCTGCCTGGGGCCATAACCACAAATAAGCATATGTATCTCTGAGGTCATTGAAACCAATTTTATTATTTTCAGACTTACTCAAAATGAGTCACCTAGCTTGATTTATACATAAAATTGCAGGATGTCAGCCTACAGAAGGGCTGTTTAATTAAAAACTTTCACCTGTTTTGTTGCCCTGTAATATTAAATTAACAGCTGCTTTTGTCTCTAGAAAGACTGTTTTATCTTTCTTAGAAGTTGATGTAAAGCATTCACTGTAAGGTAGGGATTTAAGTTGAATGTCTTAATTGAATTAATGAAATAAGGCTTATATTCAGCAGTTCCCAGTTAGACTGCTGCAGGGGTGGAACTTCCATCTTCCAGTGAGATTGAAAATGTGATGGTGAGCTTTTGGCTTTCCTATGGACTCCTAGTGCCTCTTCTGAGCCAGAAGGTACCTCTGTTCCACAGGAATTTCTACATGCTTTTGTCCTAAAAGACTAAGATGAAGAAGGAACTATAATGGGCAATGAAGTTGATTTGAATAAAGTGTTTATGGCTGATTATGTTCATCATCCAGGTAATTTCAAAAATAGTTGGATAGCAATATCCTGCTGTCTCAGTATTTCTAGATTTCCTTAAAAGAACATGGCAGCCTACACTGAAACCTTCAGAGGCCTTTGCTGCCACTTTGTCTTAGTGGATGGTACAAATAGGTTGCATAGCTGTAATAATTTATTGGCTATGTCATAATTAATTTCTCAGTTTCTTTCTGTGTACCACAGCATGTGAGGAACTTGGGAAATTTATGATGCATACACAGCACTGTATTATTCCAAACAACTAATTTCCCATGGTAAGAAATAAATCTCAAATTCCTGATTATTTGCAGCGAAATCAATGCAGAGCCCCAGAAAGAGAAGCATGTCTGTAGAGCAGAAACTGCTTATTCCTTATACTATTCTAGGTTGATTTTATTATACAGAAATAATACATCCTGGCATTTTATATGGCCTAGCAAACTATAATTTTCTTCATTAAACTTTCAGTGGCTTACAGTGCTAGGGAAGACAGCATATAGGGCTCCTGAACTCTGAAGAGGTAATCTTCCCTTAGCTTTGAAGGAAATAGTATTTGCTTAGTTTATGTAAAGATTCAAATGGACCATTGCTCTTTCTTAAATGGTACATAAAGCATGTGTTTTATGTATCATCATATATCATATAATATCATATAGCATTATATATCATGTCATGTATCTTCATGCTCTAGCAGAAAAGAATCTCAGTTCAATCTCAGACATGTGAATTTGAAGCTACTTCTCTCCAAGGTGAAATTCTGCATTTCTTGTCTTCCCACATATGGATAGAAGATACTTGAAGAGAATATGTTTGCCTTGTCAACAAATGCATGAACATTTTTTTTCTTTTTGAAATCTGAAAGTGCCAACTGACCTTCCAAGGCAGCCTGTTCTCTGGTTTGGGTCAGCTTCATTGCACTGAGTTGCATTTTTTCTCTTAATCTACCCCTGTGGTTTTCCCCCCATGTTTGAAATTTCTGTTTATTGTGATCTCAAGCACTCTTCCTGCTTTGGCAAAGGGAGCAAAATTATTACTGTTCTTTGTTCTTTGCTGGGATTTTGAAAGATAACGTACAATTTCTGTTGAGATGCTGCATGCATTTTAGTCTCGTGGACTTTTTTTTTTTTTTTTTTTTTTTATGAAGACTACTGAAAGAAGCAAATCACTTTTTTTTTAAAGCTTTCATAGACCTTTGTGTGTGATCAGCTTTCCTCTGTGGATCTCTCTAGGCAGAACTTAGAGCTGTCACTGTCTAGAGGCCAGTGTTATGAAATACCATAATGTTTTGTGGCACTTGGGTTTCCCTCATCTGCCAGGAGAAAATGCAGTCCTCTGTTGTGCTGCAGTCAGGAGTGGTTGTACTTTATTGTTAAGAGTGAGTAGTTAAGCCTAGCAGTTAAATATTGTTTTGATCTTCCAGAAGATCTTTAGACCTCCATTTATAGAATGGCAGGTGACATAAAGCTGCTTGGAGGGAAAAAAACCCTAAAGCACAGAAGTCACTAGTGGAGAAGAGTGCAAGTGCTTGGCTAGCATAGAACTGGAGAGACTTGAAAATCTGGGAGTTTCAGTTCAAAGCTCCCTGCTTTTGTAGTTCAGCTTGACTTAGCTCTAGTTTTATTGTCAAGAAAGGTTGATCAATTTTGTGATTCAGGTAATGGCTTCAGTTTCCCTGAATTGCTGTCTGAGATCCTTTCTGCTAACTGCCTGCCTCCTGATAGCTGTTCTAAAACACAGAAAGGAATGGGGTTTGGTTGTTTTGTTTTCTATGCTTGTAAGTTTAAAAATGTACAGAAAGGCTATAAAAGCTTATGCCAATTGCAGTTGATTGTAAAACCTACTGGTTTCAGTGACATAAAGTGCAGGTTATTCCAATACCAATGTGAACAAAAGCTAATATAGCAGAAGCCCTTTGTGTACTTCAACTAATTTGTCATTTCCTTCTTTTTTACCTCAGTCTTTGACTGCATCCAGTAAAAACCTTGAGAGTATGCTTGATACAAACTTTTATATAATGGTAACTGTAAAGCACATTTTTATTCCAAAATAACTGTGATTAGTTGTCTTGATGTCACTCCCAAACTGTTGCCTGCTAGCTGGGGTGCTCTAACCAAGCAATTCAGAGAAAATAAAATTGAGTTTAAACACTGCTATGTTTTCAATTTCTAGTGTTTCACAATTGCTATGGCATGCAACAAAACTTGTTTTACTCTTGTAAATCCCTGCATCTCTATAAACGATTGAGGCACAAAGGTAAAACAAATCAGTAAAAGTAATTTCAGCCTTTTTCAGTAGGATTCACCCTTTCCAAATGAGCGGGTGCCATCTGCTCTGTTAAAGTACATTTTTGAAGGGCATCCCACAGTGCCCTCTGTAAAGATGTTGAAGAGTAGAAAAAATGTAGCTCATTCATAGAATCATGAAGGTTTAAAAAGATCTCCAAGATCATTAAGTTCAACCTTTGGTGAAATAGCACCATGCCTACTAAACCTTTCCACAGAGTGCCACCATGTCTACTTATTTATTTAGTGCTTCCAAGGATGGTGACTTCACCACTTATCTGGGGAGCCTGTTTCAGGACTATGCTGAACAGTCTCTCTATTCACTAGAAGTTGTTACACATCTTCCCATGAACAAATATTGGTTTTAATTATCTGGGTTGTTTTACTTTTTTGTGAGAATTTGGTTTTCATAGAAATTGGTTTTGACATAAGTCTGTAGCAAGTTCCTTTTTTCCCTGCTAAAAATACAAAATTATAAAAGCGCTTACAGGAATTTGTCTGACGTGTGTGGCAAAGGCTGCAGGTAAAGTCTTAACTCCATCACAAATGCTTTCTAGCCAGATTTTAGGCCCTCTATATATTATGTAGGAATTTTAATTAATAGGCATCTGGGAAGGAAAAGTACTGCATTTTTTAAAATTTGTAATCCTCTAAGAAGGTACTTGAAGTATTTTGGTTGATTCACTGGTGAGTAAACTATCATCGCAGAGAAATGTAAGTCTCAACTATATGTATTTCTTGCTGCTTTTCCCATCAAGTTAAACTTGCTTTGTTTTTTGTGTTTCCTCAAGACCATTTCACTGAAATAGCAGTACATCTTGTGGTTCATGATAGTATAGTTGGACTTTGTAGCTGACATAGAATAAATTTTGGTAATCCTCAGGGGGCATTCCCTTGCCCTCATTATTTTTTAATATCTGCCTTTGAAATGGGATTGTGACTACAATCATCATTGCCTGCATATCAGGCAAGTTGATAAACTAGACTAGGAAGATGTCACTAGTAGTGACTTGAAGGACAAATGGTGTCTGTTTGGTTTCTTAGACTGATTTCAAGAAAAAAAGATTCTAAGCAGAAGTTTCTGTCTAAAAACAGTACCTTTTATAGTGTGCTAATATATTTGTGGGCAATCTTTTATGTACATAGTTGGGTAGCTTGTGAGGGCTGTTATACTAAAAATGGACAATACTGCAAGAAAAAATGCAAGAGTTGTATTTTCTTGCCATAAAAATTAGTCTTTTAAAGCTTTGGTTCAGCATCAATATTTGCAAGAGACCAAAACAGACTTAACCTAAATGGAAAAATGCTTATTCTGTACAATATTATTTAAAAAAACCCCAAACCCAAACAACCCACCCAGCAAATTTGCTAACATGATACCCATTGGGTAGGAAAAGTGATACAGGGTGTACAATTGATGTGTGTCAGAAATTTAGTTTTATGCATTTATGTATCTTGTAGTGGGGCTAGAGGGAGGAAAGAGGAGACTTCTTGGTGATGTGATGATTTTGAGCGAGCATGTGTCTGATAGTTTTAGTGTGGCACAGTCTGGACTTGCAATTCTGTGGATAATTTAAGCCAAGGTGAGTCTGACTGTTCTCTGAATCACTTGAGTCTTACAGTGAATAACATAAACATGACGAGGGATAGCTGGGTTTTTTGTGATTGGTTTTTTTTCCCCTCTCCACCAATATGGATATTTCTTCACTATGAGTTCTAAAGAGCGTGAAGGTTAAATTGACCTCTGTGGATATGCATGCACAAACTTGTTTTCACTGATTAGATTTGAAGTAATATTTTTCAGTTTAACCAGTAAAACTAAGTTTAGATCAGCCCTCATTAATGAAGGGTTGTTTTGCTGCTAAAATAAAAGACTTGAAGAAGGAAGCTTACACACTAAAACCCTGTTGCATTTCTTTATCCTTTGTCCCCTTCAAAAAGTAAGAAAAGGAGAGTGTCTGTATGTTGTGTTCTGGTTTAGTGGTTTTTCCTCAATGTATTATTTCTGTATTTGTATGGGAACGTGTTCCTGGCTATTCTCTTCAATGCTTACCTAAAAACAAAAATCAAAATCAGAACCTAAAAATTCTTTTAGTCTTTAAATTTAGAGTGTCTAAGAGTCATGGGCTTAGGGCATAATTCTGTACAATCTCCTCAAACTTTCTGGAAAGGCGCTAACAAAAATAGATTAAATGTGGGGAAAAAAAATAGTTTTTCCGAAGTTAAATTGCTTAACCTAATTCTCCATTGTCTGCCACATAATGAAAAAAACCAGAGAAGTGAATGGTCATAGGACTGTTCTATGACTGATAAACTCTTTTTTATACTGCTGCAGTATGTGTGTCTCAATTTTCAGATAATGGCTTAAAATGTGTGTGTCTTGGAAAGGCTTTATGTGTATTCAGAAGTGACCTGTCAAAAAAGTACTTTGATATTGATACTCTTAATTTGGGTAAGAAAATCAACATTTTTACTCTAATTGCTAAAATCTCAAGCCTTTAAATATCTATCTTTTTACTGTCAGGAGTGGCAAAAATTATTTATATTTAATTTTTTGAGTGGGAAGTGGGGAAGAGAAATAATGTGGTGCCATATTGTAGTGCAGAACAGTAAATCCAATAAGGCCTGCTGGGCCCACTTTTATAATCTAAAATAGATTTGAAAAGGCAGTAGGAGTTGCAGCTATGAATTCTAACCATGCTTCAGAAGCTGACATTACATACATATAGAAAATAAACAAATTGTAAATTATTGCCAGGCAGTTGTTTGGCACAACTGAAGACTGTTTTCAAGAACAACTTCAGATGTATGTTTGAAAGAATATTTATCAGGTAAAAGCAAAGTATCTTGAAGTTTCAGAAGAACTCAGTTAGAAATTTTGTGTTGCAGGGTGTACTTGGGAGTGAAGCTAGCTTATAAAGTAGCTGTGAGAATAGCAGGAAGCATTTCTGATGTAGGAATGAAAGTATCTTTTCACAGACCTATGGTCCATGCTGTGGTGAAGAAACTCAGGGAACAGAGGCAAAGACAGGAGCTGTTCTTCTCCTTATGTTTTTATCAGCTTCCTCTGATGGTGTCCCATTGTTCAGCATATGAAAGTATTAATTACTTCTTTAATTTCCCTCCATTGTGATTTTTTTTTTAATCTATGCATGAATAATCAAATAAAACAATACCAGGCAGTTGGAATTAATTAGCTTTCTAATTTCACATAGCTTGACATAACAAACACTAAAAGATGGACCAAATCTGAAACTGAGGGGAGTGAGGTGCATTTCGGGTTAATATTAAGGTCGTATTCTTTCCCCATAGAAGGATATACATAAAAATGGAATGGCTTATACAATGGAGAAGGAGTTCAAAACCTTTACAGTTAGGTTTTAAAATATTTATGTTCTGGGTGGAAAAAAAAATTTAAGGCCATCTCGACCTTCTTGTAACCCAAATGTTTTGAACTTCTAGTTGCATAAAGATTTCAAAGCTCTCATAGTCAGTAAGAAAATCCATAGATGCAGCATGCTTCAGTGTAGTTAAAGCAATTCCTAATAGCATTCAGTGTTATATGTAAGCATTGCCACCACTTCCTTCTTTTGAATAACATCCTGCGTCTTAAGTTGCAAAATTATGAAGTCCAGAAATGTGCAGCTGATGGGCTGCTGGATCATAGCCAGTCACTGGCAGACAAAGTCAAACCACAGCAGATAAAGTCATTGATGGAAATAAACAAGGGACAAGTTATTGCTTATTTTAAAAGATCAATTTCTTTAAAAGACATAGTGCAATACAGAAAAATCTTTGAAAGTTTGTGTCTTTATACTGTGTATAAGACTATAACCTTTGTGTTCTTACTGTTTTTCCTTGTGATTTTACTTTTTTTTTCCTTTAGTAGTTTTGTTTCTTTGTTTTTGGCAGTGGTTGCAATCAGCTAAGGGTATAGTTACAGTTGTCTCACTCATCCATCTTTCCACTCTGTTTGTATCTAATTCAGGAAAGTCTCATCCAATAAAGTTTTACAAGTAAAACACTGTTTACAGACCTGTTACTTGTAGCTCCTGTTTGTTCTGGTACTAAAAAGAAGTTGGCTGTAGAATTACTTTCATAGTCCAAAATTCTGAATTAATATTATCCTATGTTAATTAATATTATCATATTTTCCAGGGGTCCTGTACTAACTCTGTATAGAGTTAATAGCTTTCACTAGTAATTACATAAGATAGGAAAACTATTTTAAAACTATATGTTATCTTCAGTGTTTGAACTCTGAGTTCAGCTCTTTCTATACAATTAGAAAAGGACCATGTTACTGTCAGATGTAAACTAGATACAGAGTTCTAGGAAGCAAATTTCCCTTTTGTGATGTTATGTTTTCCTTTAATTAGTTTAAAATAGGACTTCATCCTAGGTGTTTCCATCAATCTGTATGTACAGACCCATTCTCTGAGCCAGCTAGAACCTCAGGATCCTCTATGTCACTTTGCTAGTTGTTGCCAAGTATTTCCTTTTTGCAAACACCTGAATTATTAGATTTTCCTTAGAGATTCACTTAAGAACAAATTTTCTTGCAACAAATCAAAAGCTTCAACTTAAAATTCAGAGGATGCATGGGTTTTGGTCTCCTGCAGGTGTCCCTACTTGATATACACTATAGAGGTTTGTGGTTTGGGGTTTTATTTTTGTGTACTGTTTTTTTAGGGGATGGTGTTCTTTTGTTGTTCTTGTTCGTGGTGGGTTTTTTTTTTTGGTGGGTTTTTTGGTTTTTTTTTGGGTTTTTTTTTGTTTTTTTTGGTTTTTTTTTGGTGTATGTGTGAAGTGGCATGGGTAAACTTTACTACCTGCTGAATATGAAGGTAAATTCCACTTTAGCAGCTGAGAAAGATGAACTTTAATACGCAGCATGTCAGATATAATTGTCACCAGAATTCTACCAGAATGTCAAATAGCTCCCTAAAGTCTATAATTAAACATTTAGATGAATGTGTTTTCATGTACTTAAGCTTATTACTTTCTTAAGACATGTCTGCATATTAAGTAGTATTTTCTGACTTTTACTTTATCCTGTCAATACAGACAATGTGTGTGTATGTATATATATAGTAGTCTGCAGGCAAGTATGACAAGCTCTACTTCCCTGCTTTCTGACCACCACCTGCCTAACAACCTGTAAGTAGTCTGGAGGATTTCCTTAGCTGCTGTATGTTTTGGGGATGTGAAGCTGTTTGTACTCATCAAGCAGGCTCTTGGCTGTGTTTTCAGTTTTGTTGTCTATATAAATAACATATAGTCCTGAAAGCATCCTCAGGGTGTCTCATTAATATCCACTCTAAAAATACCCTAGGGTATTTTCCCATTGCTATTCAAGAAAAAAGCACTAAATTAATACTGTTTAAAAATTACTGAGGAAAAACGACGATGAACCTCCATGTTCAACGTTGCCAGTCCATCACTGACTATCTATTTTTATGTGAGAGATGTCTGGTCAATGGCTTCCTGCATGCACAGTTGGGAATTTCCCTTTTCCTTTAAAATATGTTGTCTACTTCAAATGCTGATGGTAATTTTCAGCATATGGGGACCATTAGCAATATTGAAGCTGGATATAAGGCTTAACTCGTTAAATCACTTTAGAATGTCACATCTGTTTTTTTACCCTAGTGTTAACACCTGGATCAGTTTAACACCAGCACAGAAGTTTAGGACATATATAATTTTGAAAACATCTGGAACTTTTTTTGTGGGTGTATGCATGTATATGTGCACGTGTGAATATATCTCTGGCATTTTTAGGTTTGATGAATAAAATCTCAGTGAGTCGTGCTCAAGGTGTGTACTGACCTGTGGCAAATATGTGATTTATGGCAGGAAGCAGAAGCATTGTTTCAAGTGGATTAGAAATTATGATTTTGTCTTTACAATTTTTTTGTCTTTCTTCAGCTTTCTGTTTCTGAAGAACTGATCTTGAAAGGAATAAGACTGAATCTTATTCCTTTCCTTCCCCCTGCCCCCAGCATGTCCATTTGTTGGATACTGAATAAGATAGCCCATTCTCCTGGGATGTGTGAAATGGGCAGGCATTGCAAAGTGAAGAAAGTAAGTTCCCTGCCCGAGTGTGCAGCCCTGTTGAGAGGCTGCTTGGAAGTAAAATGCCACTTGTGTTGGAATTTTGAGAAAAGACTTTCTTGGGTGACCTGCTGCCTTTTAGCAAGAGCAGAGTTTGCAGCTCTGGTGAAGAATGATGAGTTGCTTCTCTTATGCCCTTTAGCAAAATTGGACTAATTTGCAGGACATAACCTCAAGGTATACTGTAAGTGAAGCTGGAAGCAAGGCTAATACAGCGTTTTGTAATTTCCTTTTTCCCAGAGTCTCTTCCAGAGCCAGCAATTAATATAATTTTCTATCTGCAGAGAGTGAGTGTGGCTGCTAGCACAGGAGGCTTTACTGGAGAGAAGCTGGCACTGCTGCCAGAGTGTAAGGTGGTGTTGGTTTCAGAATTTCTGGAGACCAAGCAGGGTAAATGGCTTGGTGATTCAGTAACTAGAGAAAAAGCAGCGCCTTGCCCCAGCCAGGAGCCAGGGCAGCCCAAACCCTGGGCATTGGGCACTTCCCTGGGGACAAGGACGGGCTGAGATACAGGTTCAGCTCAGCAAGACCCATGTTAGGGCAGGGCCTGGGGAGCTGAAGATTGGCCCTGCTGAGGTGTCCCTGGGACAGAGGCTGATGGCCTTGGGAGGCTCACATGGGATCCTGGGCAGCCCTGGGGAAAGCTTTGGAGACCTGACATGAGGTCCTGGGACTGTGGGCAGGGTGTGGGAACCTCGGGAAGGGGGTCAGGCTGTCAAGGCTCATTAATGCCCTTGGAACCATATGGAAACCATACAGAAACAAATTCTAACTTAATTTTAAATATTGATCTGTAGAAAATACAGCATTTGATGTGACTAAACACTGAGTAAGGTGGAACTGTCAGCTTCTGTATGCTTCATGCAGATGGGCAGGTACTAGAATCTGTTGCATTTGCATGTGCAAGAAACTAGGAGTGTTATAGAATTGCCTGCTGAAATCTGTACCCTGAAATCTGATCTGTTTGATCAATACTGTATCTTTAGGACTTCCTTTTGATTATTTGTTGCGTGTAGGGCTTTTTTTGTTGTATGTTTCTTTGTTTTAATTTTTAATATGGACAGTTCTAAATGAAAAAGGATCAAGCATGCATGAAATTTGTTGCTGAAACTGTGAATAAGATTTGACTGAATTAATGCCCTTGGAATGTACACTAGGTTTCTTTATGATACTAACAGTTTACTTTTGGCGGGGATGAGTTCGATATGAGTGTCTGCTGCATGAAAACTATCACCTTAGAGAGAAGGAAAATAAATACTAAAAACTACCATTTCCTGGGAATCCCCTGGGAACTGTCTGGGCTCTTTGTAGAAGAATGCTTTGCCGTGGAGGAGGGTGGTTGTGCTGGCAATGTTGTTGCCACTTACTTTTTTATTGTTTCCCCAAGAACAGACACTTTTGCAGTTCAGGGTTTCAACTCTAAATCCTGACATCTGATAGCCATTCTTAGCCTTTGGGAGCCTGTCATCTAATATATTATGTTTTTCTCAGAGAAAGAACTCTTTCTTGCCTGACACCTGCGTTCTTTTTTCCAAATTCCTAGGCTTCTGATAGCGGTTCTGAGAGTTATGCTACAAATGGAAATCACAACTAGAGGAATTAGGTTTCAAGAAAGGACAACACAGAAGGACAAGATAAATAATGTGGAAACAACGATCTTGTTTTCCTCCAGTGTTCTTTTGTGACTTGCCTAAAATGAGAAAAATGTGTGTGGGGTTGGGAAAACAAATACAGGCAACCTGATCCAGTGCATAAGCAGAAGTCAAAATGAAAATTTTAAATATTCTAAAAGCATCATCAGATCTTTAAAGGATTTAAACTGACCTCTCTATAACCTCTGTGGGCTCAGAGACAAAAGGACATGCTGAGAGGAAGCGTGTCTGAAAGCATTACAGCAGGATGCTCTGGACAATGGAAATGCTGAGCTGTGTGGTATTTGGAGTATTTGCATGGAGATTCTGTGGTGCACTATATCAGTTTTGAGCATTTTTCTTCCCAGAACAAGACAACATTCCTGAAATGAATACCACAAAAAAAAAGGGGGGGAGGGATTTGCTCACAGGTTCTAAGGAAATGGAGAATGTGACGGGAGCCTTGGAATATGAATTAGTCATGCATTTTAAATGTGGGCTTGAGTTTCACACCTTTTTTCCCTTCCTTGTCTGAATTGAAAAATTATTAATTTTTCAATTCAGACAGAGGGTATTTATTGGTAAGGCAGATAGAGATTTTGAAGAGAGAATGAGATAAAAATCATCTCTCTTATTTGGTTTTTTTGAATAGAAGAGTCTCGAGCTGGCTGGATTCTTAATTACCCTAATAAAATAAATGTTAAATGAGTTAAGCTCAGGAGTAACAACAATGCATCTTTAAATAATTGCTTAAATACAAGTAACTAATTAAATTCTAGTCATCTCTTTGCACTAAGCAGGTCTCACACCTTCTCCCACTGCATAAATCTAAATGCAAATCTCTGGATTTGTGCAAACACTACAGGAGACAGATTTTTACAGTAACGAATTAGACTTGGAGACTGCTAATGGCTGGCATGAGTTCTTGCCAGTGTGGTTGTAAGCATAAATGCTGAAAGCTGCAGCATTTTTTTTTTAATCAAGCTGGCAGACTTGAGTTAATAAGCTAATACAATGTAAAAATGGTTCTTTTCCCTCAATTGGAAATGCAAGAAATTTAAAAAGAAAGTGTTTTTTCATATGTGAAATATTCTGCTGCCTGTCTTCTGCAAAGTGTTGTCAGTCAAAATATGCACAAGACAATTATACAAGGCCCTGTCCAGAAGCAGAAAATTACACACTCCTAACAACTTCTATATTTATTGTTTACCCATGTTAGCAAAATCCATTCCAAAATCTAAATTAAAATTTCAGTATAAAAGGACAGTTGGGGTTTTAGTTCTGATATACTGGAGGATCCATTGTTTCAACAATAATGTTTGCAAGATTTTCATATTTCTTTCACATTTTAATTATAACTCATCAAATCTTAACAGATTATTCCTGGGTTAGGTTCAGAAGAATGTCACGGAAGGGTGTTCTAATTTAACAGAAATGGTGTAATGTCTGTTTCTAATGTTTTAAAAGCCAATTTATATGGAAATTTTGCTCTAGAAGGAAGTCAATAGATATGTAGTTTTTTAACACCGCCTGTTAAAATTCAAAACTTGAAGCAGCACTCAAGCAATGCCTTATTTTCTTGTACAGTGTGATTGCATTTTCACAGCCTTTCATTTGTAGCCATTTTCTAGTGTTAAAATAAAGTTTTTATTTGTCTTTTGTAGTCGAGCTATCAAGACAAACCAGGACCTTTTACCCGAGACGCCGTGGATCCATATCTTCTACAATGACTTTTGGGGGACGCTGCTTACTCACAGTGGGAGCCACAAGTCCTACAGACCTCTCTGCACACTTTCCTTCCGCATTAACCACGCTGTTGGGGGAATGGACCCATGGGGCTACCACCTTGTAAATGTCCTCTTACATGCTGCAGTCACTGGCCTTTTCACAAACTTCTCCAGGATTCTCTTTGGCGATGGGTACTGGACCTTGATAGCGGGCCTGCTGTTTGCATCTCATCCCATCCACACGGAAGCCGTGGCAGGGATTGTAGGGAGGGCAGATATTGGAGCCTGCCTCTTCTTTCTGCTTTCCCTCATGTGTTATGTGAAGCACTGCTCTACCAGAGGTTCCTCACCGAGTACTTGGGGCTGGATCTTGGGAGCAGGGCTGTGTGCAGGATGCAGCATGCTGTGGAAGGAGCAAGGAGTGACGGTTCTGGCCATTTCAGCCGTGTACGATATCTTTGTATTTCATCGACTGAAAATGCATCAGATCATTTCTGCTTTATACAAGGTGAGTCTCCTTTGCTGTAAGCTATTTGTGAGGCACCATCCACTGTTAAGCAGGTGCTAAATGTGTTTTTGAGTACACAGTAATTCTTGGTAGTTTAGTTGACTCTCAGAAATAAGATCAGATGTTTAATTCTGAAAGAACACTTCAAGAGCTTTAGTGTGGTCTTTTTACATTTTGTTTAAACAATGTGTTATTAGCCATTGCTATTACTTGATGCTGGGGATGGGTTTTTTCAATTACTTTCCTTACTTCCAGCAGCTCCGTCATTCTGTTTACTGTCATGCACTGGATATTTGAGTCGAGCACTGGATATCTGACTGCCTTTTGCAAAGAATTCATTCATGCTCTTATCTTCTTGTATCTTGCAAACTCAGCTTAGTTTGATCAGGCGTGCGAGTTCGGCAGCTGATATCATCAGCTTTGCTCCCTGAGGCAAAGATAAAACTCTTATTGTTCTAGTTTAACAGAGATGCATAGGACTTGGTGCATGCCTTTGACACGTATTTTTTTCTTCACCTAGGATTATTGCCTCAATAAAATAAGTATTTCCAATTTTTTAACTTCTTCCCCAGAACAAACGAATAAAATAAGCCAACAAAAAACTCACCAAATCCCCTAGCTTCCCACTCACAGGACTGTGTGTATTTTAGTGGTACCCAGAAACCCCAGTTTAAAATCAAGAGTCCTTTACAGCATTTGCTGTACAAATGAGTAAGCTGAGTATACATAATTTTCTTTACAGTGAAATGACTATCTTTCAGAAAAATACTCTCTTGACAAAAGGGCAACAGTGTTTCATTTGGACGTGTGTTGTCACATTTTTTAGGAGATGTAGATTGCAAAAATGTATTTTGTTTCATTGCTTTGCTTATCTCAAACACCTTGCTTTGACAATTTTGTTTTCTTTTCCAAATGAATTGAAAAGAAATTGTAGTTTTTGATTAAGCAGTGATAATTTCTGTTTGTACAGACTATTTAGCTGGAATATAAAAGGAAAATAGTAAGCCACCTAGTCACTTGTGGTTTCCTCTTAAACTGTTGTAAGGTGTTAACTTAGTTAATATGCTCTTTTCTGGAAAAATGGAAAAGGAAAGAATAATTATATATATATATATATATATCCACACACATACACACACACACACACACACACACACACGCACACATATATATATATATATATATATATACACACACATATATTTGGGGTTTTTTACTCATGTATAATGACATATGTAAGACATCTGAATGTCAGTACCCATATACTGTATGGTACATTGTGCATTTAGCACTAAACAGAAACAAGCAGGAAAGTGATTAAGTTGTTCCATTTATTTTTTCCTTAAAGTACATCTGCAGCAGCAGCAGGCTTTATACTGAAAGGCACAAAGATGAGACTTTTTCGAGTGCTTCAAGGAGTTTAGTAAATAACTCAAGTATTACCCTATTCTATCCTATTAAACAGTCATAAAAACATTCATATGATAGAAAATTCTGAACATCTAGAAAGTTTTTATTGTTAAACACTCATTACTCAAACCCAAAATCTTTACAGATGTTTCTGATGGACTTTTAATTGAGAAAAGCTTTTTCTTGCCTTTTTCCTCCTTTTCCACACCAAGGCTAGAATAAAATTGGTCCAGAGGAGACCTGAATGACACAGGGGAAATCCAAGCTTCCACATCCTAACTTTTTGAACCCAAGGTCTCTTTTACTAGGTGTGGAACTCTACATTTGAATGCCTGGCTTGTGAGGTTTTTTTTGCACAGAGTTGCCTTGGACAGAAAGCCGATGTCTTTGAAAATTTATTTTTTCATCTATAATTCTAGAAATAGTAATTCTAAGTTTTGTAAATTACAGACCTTTGTGTAGATTTTATCTTTGCTGGAGACAGTTTTATGGGGAGAGACTACAGTGAATGAAAATATGAATATTTTAATTAATTGGCCAGGAATGCATTTTTTAATTCACTAAATTACTAGGCTGCACGTGTCTTGCATACATGTTCAGGCTGAGTGCTGCTCAGCCTGAAAAAATGGGAAAGAATTGTGTCCACATACCTGTTCTGGAATTTGTTCTTCATGTTTTCCTAGTGCAATACTGGGAGAGGGCAGCTTCAGGAGAAGGGGGAAGAAAAAGACATCAAAAAAGTCAGTGGAGGAAAAAGTTGCAGTCTTTTGCAGTGTAATGGAGGCCAAAAGTGTAGGATGGGGCCAAGGAAAAAAAGAAAATAATTTAAAAGTTGGTTAGCTCAAGCCTGTACTACCTAAGTAAGCAGTAATGGAATGCTCTGTAATGGAACTGTACCTTTCAGTCTGCCTAACCTTTAGCTCTGCCCTGTCCAGCTGAGCTGATATAGCTGTTTCCTAGGCTGTGCTGCAAACTGAACTGAGAGGAAATGCAGGTAAAAAAATAACCTTTAAACACCGCACCCCTCACCCCAAATATTCCAGATACTTCTTTTAGGAGTTACTTTAAAGCTGGATCAGTTCAGTTCTATTCAGTCCTTGTCATTGTCCTACAAATAGCTGTACTGATTAGCAGTGAGAGGAAAGATGCAGTGTGGGCACAGAAACAAGGGATGGAGAGAGATGGATTTGGGGGAGTGGCTGGTTAAGGACCTGGGCTGGTATTCTGCCAGACTGTGGCTTTCAGCTTTGAAAAACGATGACATTTTCCAGAATATACTACTGGGGAAACTGAGGCACAATTATTTATGTTTAAGGAATAATGAAACTACTGGCCATCTTCAGGATGGTCAGTCAAGGATGAACGTGTACAAGCAGCTTGAAGAATGCTCCAGTTGATGGTAGCTGATGGTATTGTGTGACAAGCCTATTTTTTCTCCATTGCATTCTTATCTTTGGGCCAAATATCCAGTGGTAAAAAATGATGGCTACAAGCAAGCCAGTAATCATGTGCATCCTGATTTGTCACATCAAGAACGTGAAAACATCCCGGTGTAAATTGAGTAGACTGGTAGGGCTTCTAAACAAGGTAGCTGCAAAGCTGGACCACTAGCTGAGCAGATTAATGCTGCCCCTTATTTAGAAGCTATTCTTGAGCTATCTTAAAAATTTATGTTGTAGACACTTATTAAACGATCCAGCTCTTTTCTCTGTCATCTGTGTATTGGTTATTTCAGTAGAACTTGGCTGCTGCTTTTTTTTCTGCTGCCAGGTCTTGTATTCCTGTCTGCCTGTGATGCTTTCACTCTGGCTGGAAAAGTTGTCAGTCTGGACTCCATTTCATTTGGTTAGCTCTGTTTTATTCTGATTGACTGACAAGAAGGTATTCACTGTCTTTGAGTCAGAAGATTTTGATAGAATTGTATTTATTGCAAATCATAAATGAGTTGTCTGAAATGAGAGTAATTGAAAAAGTGATGTTCTGCTGGGGTAAAGTATTCACTGTGGAAGTAAGTGGGACTTTCATTTCATTTTTCAGGATTCTAGACCTTGAGTAATTTCCAGTGTAAGTTGCATAGCAGGTATGCAGATTGATTGAGTTGTCAGGTGTGATAGGCATCAGAGATTGTACCTGTCAGCAGCTGGAGTTGTGCAAGTTAAACCACCAGAGGTGTAGGACTGGAAGGGGGAACTTGAATGTGGGAGAGAACTGTGATCAAGTTTGTTATTGTTATATACAGAAAATGTGCAAATACAGAGGCTTAATTGTTTTGTACTTAAAATATTCAGCTTGAGTGCAGAAGCATTAATCAACAGTCTTCTGTCCAATTAATAGTACAAAACTAATACAAACCCTGCTGTGCTGCTCTTTTTTCATCTTGTGGGGTTTTTAGGTTTTCTTTTGTTTGCTTGGTTTTTCGTTTTTTGGGTTTTTTTAAGTGTTAGTGGATCTGAATAACATTATCAGTTAAAAAGATGGACAAATGCATTTAAAGCTAATTTTTAATATTACAGTTATGATAAAGTATTTATTGCTCTGTGGCATATGTATGCAGATTGCTGTACAGAAATAACTAAACCAGATGTAACTTCTACTAATGTTGCACTGCTACAATACAGTAAAATTTAACAGATCAACATATTGTTAGTACAGGGAGATTGTTATACCAAAATAAGAAATCTATCTTTTCCCATCATGTGTTTGATTAAAATCTCCCTCCAGGAGGTCTGTCTCACATGTGGAATTAGTTATTGGTGTCTATAGCTTAACATGAACCACAAATTGGATTGCAGGATGCATAATCTAGCCTCCTGTGCTATTATACTAGTACTGGTTTTGTAAAAGGCAATTTTATTGGAGGCCTGTATTTTACTTAAGGTAATGATGTAAACCTGGGCCTCCATGGATGACGTGGTCAACCACCAAACCATGTTTTATAAAACTCTGCTTTCTTTTATGGTCTTGGAATGGCCTTAGTTGTGGGTGATATGCTGCTGGGTATTAGATAAAGCTACTGATTTTTAAGAGCACTCTAAATTTCAAGTAGGCCACTTTCTGCATTCTTTAGTCTTTGACATTGCTACTTTTAGAACTATTGTGCTTTGAAAAGCAATGTCAAAACAAAATGCTGCTCTTGATTTAAATTTGCAGTTTTATCCTTTTCTTCTGAGGAGCTCTAAAGCCTTAGTAAAGTAGTAGTCAGTGTTGCTTATTGCTCATCTCTTCTCCCTTTGCAAGTTATGCTGTTTTGCAGTAATGTTTCATTGTTATTTAAAATCCGACTTGATGGTTTATTTTCTGCTCATTTTCCACCATCTAAGGAATTTATTATGCTGAACTTACCCAGAGGTCTTGATATTTTGGCACAACTGATTGGAAACCTATTATTTTTTAAGTTATTTCTCTTTTGGGTGGGCATGGTCCAGTTTTGTCTCCACGTCTTTGAAGTATGGTATTTACAGTGCTTAGACTCTTAGGGCAGTAGCTACTCCCTTGCAGGACAGACTTCATCCTTGGAGTCAGATATTTAGTAAATATGCTTTTCATAGAGACTGCTTTTATTCCAGTTAAAAATAATAAATAAGTTACAGCTTCAAAACATGACCTGACCTTTCATGGGGTTCATTTTGCCTAACAAGAGTCACATATTCAAGTGCACTGAGCTGTTTCATATTGCATTTGTGGGCTGGCTAACCCTTAGCATTTCAAGAACTCTGGAAGAGACTGGGGGCTCCATTGCCAGCTGGGGCCCTGTTTATCCCTAGCATCTCTCACTCTGCAGTAGTCAGCTGGGGGTTAATTTTCCTGTCAGCTTTAAGGCTGTACAAAATACTGAAAACGGTGAGATGAATGTGCCTGCGCATACATTGCTCATATTTAGGGATGAGCCAGCCTGATGCTTTTCTCTTCACTCTGCTGGATGGCAACAGCATGAGGCCTGTGTGGTCTTGACCATCACTACCCCTACCAGATATTTCCAGGAAGAAATAAGCTTTTTCCAGTTTACTTCTCCCTTGACAATTTCAAGTAGCTAATACTGCTGTTTCCTGTAGTTCCCACAGCTCCTTGCTGCTTTTCTCTTTGATCCTGAAATAAGAAAAGCAAGATTGGCCTCCACTGTCTTCTCAGAGATATTGATCTCCTGCAGGTCCCTGTGATGCTGGTGGAGTGGTACTGAATTGGACATCAATATGTATAAATAGCTCTTGTTTCCTGAAAATATTTTCATGGGGTGATTTAAATCACTGGAACAGATCACATATGACAGAAGTACAGCATCTTAAGGCAAATTTATCAGAGTTGTATCTTGTGAAAAATGAAAAATCGTGAGGCGTCTTGCTGAAGTTGCTGACACTGGCATAATACAGATTATATTTTAATATTTAATCTGTAACGTCTTCATTGGAATTGCCACTAAAATCCCTATTACATTTATCTATCCACTTGAAGTCTACACTAATATTTAGGAGCCTGTATTTGAGAATACTTCTCTAGAAGGATGAAAAAGGCCAAGTTTTCTTTAATAAATAAGTAAATAAAAAAAGAGAGATGGCTCCTCATATTTACAGGACTGTGGAACACCTTCAATTTACCAGAGAGGTTAGTTTGCCAGAGAAAGGTTGTTACTCTCTTCAGTCCTGCATAAGATTATTCTGCATGGTAGCATACAAAGTGTGTGTGTTGCTCCATTCTTCCCTGTTGTGGTTTAACCTCAGCCCCATACAGCTACTGGCTCACACCCTCCCCTTAGGCTGGGGAAGGGGAAAACTCAGAGATTGATATAAAGGTGGCTTGACAGGTAAAGCAAAAGCTGTGTGTGCAAACAAAGCAAGGAATTTGTTCACTGTTTTCCGTGGGTAGGAAGGTGTTCAGCCATGTCCAGGAGGGCAGGGCTCTGTCATGCAGTGCCCTTGGGAAGACAGACACCATCACTCAGAATATCTGCCCCTTCCTGCTTTTTCCCATAGCTTTAAATGCTGAGCATGATGTCTTGTGTCTGAAACATCCCAGTGATCAGCTGTCCTGGCTGTGCCCCTCACAGCTCCTCGCTGGTGGGGCAGTGTGAGGGGTAGAAAGTGCCTTGATGCTGTGTGAGCACTGCTCAGCAAGAGCTAAAACACCCCGGGACATCAACACTGTTTCCAGCACAAATCCAAAACAAGCCCCATTCCAACCACTATGAAGAAAATTAACTCTATCCCAGACAAAACCACAGTGTATTCTCCCTGGCTTAAAAGGGATCTCTTTAAGAGGGACAAGGTAAGAAAGTTTCCACAAGCTTTGCATAGTTTCTGTTAGCACTTATTTTTCATTCTGAGTTTACATGCCAATTACTGACATCAACAGCATGACTTTTTCATGGTGGATTTTAATTACAGGGTATTGGGGGGCTCACTTCTTTTGACTCTACAAAATCTTTGCAACTAATACAAATCAGAAAATGTTACTCTCCTAATTTGAATGTTTTCATGATATTTAAGGAATCAGTCAAAAGCACCAAGCTTATCATATTGTCTAACAGCTGGATTTCAGAATATTAGGCATTATTACAGACATAGGTTTTTCTTCATCTTAGTGACTAGGTAGCTCCTTAATTGAAGAAACTCTGTAAAACTTTTTCCCCAGAAGCTGAAAACATTCCTGTTTAAGACATCAGTATTAAAGAACAGTTAAATTTCATGCTTTTTTGTATGGTTAGTCCATGCTTAATACATAAATGTATTTTATGCTGTGATAAGGGACTTGGGTTTCTGCAATCTTTGAGGGATAAGAAATATGTGTAGCTTTGGCCTATCTTCAGTTTTCCATTTGTTCACTGGCTAGAAAGCCATGTTCCTTTCCCCTCTGGCTCTCCTTCTCCCATGGGTCAGTTGACCAGGTACTGGCCACAGAATGGGAAAAACACCATACAGTGCTAAAGCTCAGTGGTGTTTTAATGAGTTAAACATTTCCTGGTGTAATTCCTTTTGTGCAGATTTGCCTCAGGAATTATGCCTTTCTGCTTAAACCTGGTTTAGTGCCATGGTTTGAATGCATGCATTCATAGTTGTGTTCCTCAGGTATGGCCATGTTTGTTAAATGCCACACAGAAAGTTTAAACCTGTGCCTGTGTGTTCAATCATAAGTACTTTGGATTGGCCTCTTAATGTCATGTTTAGGCACCTAAATGTTCTGGTTTGATGAAGTGTGGAATGCTTGCAGCTCCTGGCAAGGTTTACCTAATGAATCCATTGCACTTGGTCAATCACAGGTAAATAGCAAGCTAACCCTCTTGCTCCCAGAAGTCAGGGCATACAATAATAGTGTCAGAAGAGGAAAAACCTCAATCAGAATCAGATAGATCAGGGAGCAGGTGCAGCTTCTGGATGCTCTGAGTTCTGACTTCAGCAGTTTGTTTCAGCACCTGGGGCAAGATAAGGCTGCTCAGAGTGTGAAGGTCAAGCTCCTGATTTTTTGAGCATCTTAACTGTGGTCATCCAAATTTCAGCACTGTAGTCCTTTGACAGCATTGCCCAAATCTATTCTGTAGAGCTGCATTCTCAGTTGTGTTCCTAGAGTCCTGCCCAAGAGAGAGCCATTCCTGGTACGTGAACATGAGCTCTGCTTCCAAACCTGGGAGAACTTCTTTTGAAGGGACAGAGCCATACACAAATACTGAGCCACAAGGGAGAATTTTTCTGAAGTTAGGTTTAATTTTGAACTTTCTGGCTTATGCTAATTTTTATTTAAATTGTAATGATTTAATGATTACATACATGCTTTTTCTTAGTGAGTGGTTCTAGACATTAACTTATGTAGACAGTTACAATATTAAAAAGGGGGGAAGTACAAGTGTATGAGATTTACAGTGGAAACAGCCAGTGGTAAAAGACAGCAAACATTCTTTGGCATATTTACTGGAGGAACTGAACAATATTTTTTACCTATTGCATTTATTTTTTTTTCCACCTGCAGTGTAGATTAGGTATGGGGAGGGAAGGAACTTATGCTTGCAATTTTGTAGCTGTCTTTATGGGTCAGTTACTGTGAGGTGAATTTTCCAGCCTCACTAACCTTGAATGTCACTTATAAAAGAGAAGAATCTCTTGATACTGTGGGTAGTCCTCACTGGGAGAAAGGGAAAACAAAATATGTTTTATTCTTGAGTTTCTAGGAAACAAATTGAAAGTGCGCATGTGGAAATTATGTTAAAAATTATCCAGAAGGTTTTGGGGGAAGGGAGAGAGAATTTTTGTGCTTGGTATTTAAATGCCAGGTAGAACATATGTACCTTTTTATGATCAGAACTGTAAGACTTTCAAACACATACACAGATTTTTTTTTTAAGGCTGTAGATTTGATTAGGTTGTACAAAAGTCAGAGCTTCTGTGACATTTAATCACCCAAATCTTGTTTTTCTCAGTGACAATAAAATATGGAAATAAATTCCCATAGCAACAAAGTCTTCAAAGTGAGTGTAGGGACATACTGAATTAATAAAGGCAATGAGGGAGCAAGGGAAAAGAAGGGGTAGAATTGTACTGAGTCTCTCTAAATTCTTCCTCTCCCAGAAAACAGAACTTTGGGGTTTATGGATATATTTTTTTGCATGTTTTAGTCTGCATGTTTTAAAAGTATCCTGGGCAGCTTGTATTGCTGTAGAGTGCAATGAAGAGATTGCAGCAAGAGCAGTGTTCATTTAGCAGGGATTTTGGGATTATGGTTTATTCCTAAAATATATGTTTATTATAGGTCTATCTCTATACTTGGAAACTTTTCTCTTTAAAACATTATTAAAAGTAGCAAAACATCACCACAAAATAGGCCTCACAAGTTTCAAAAGAGAAGAAATGCCTATTTTTTAAACTTTAATTCTTGCTTCTTTTGACCATTTCATGTGTAGCGTTTTTGGCTGTTTGTAATTTGAAATCTGTGGAAAGTCAGCATTAGCGATTTTATGGAGTAATTTTTCTTTGTTTCTTTGTTTAAGCAATTCCATTGTTACCTCTTCTGATCTGAGCTGTTGGCCAAGAACCTGGTAGTTGAGAGTATGGATTGAAAGATACCAGGTTCCATGAATATGCAATCCTGTTTAGTTTTAAAGAAAATCCCAAGGATCATTTCTTCCAGGACAAAAATTACCCAACTATGTATCTTTATCCCAGTTCAAAACATCTTTCATCTAGAAGGTACCTGCTTAATATATATTTTTACCTTGCTTTCTTTGCATATCTTCTGATCTCTTACTGATTCACACATGTATAATACCATACCAGCCCAACCCTCCCCACACTAAGCTAGAAAAGAAAGAAAATCTCACCAAAAAATAAAATTTAAAAATTCCCTCAAAACAAACAAAAAAACCCCAACCACACCCCCTCCATGTAACTTTGTTCTGGTAGTGATATTTTTGCTTGGAAGAGTGTAATTAATTTTTTCAGTCAACTTCTGTAAAAGCTGGCTAACTTTAGGGACCTTGGTACAGTCTACAAAAATGGATTTAAAGGCAAGGTTAGTGGGTATGGCCCTTGGCTGCATCATACTAGACTGACACTAGTGCACAAAGTTTGAGGCTGGCCAGATGGTACATATCTGCTACTTTTATAATTTGACCTAAGTTTTTATGAGCCCTCTCTTTGTCAAGACACCTTGTAGTGAAAATAAATTAGCACTATTGTCATCTCAGGCCTTTCAAAATAAAAAGGAAGTGTAAATAATTTAGAGGTAAACTTTGGAAAGTTTTAATTTGCTTTGTGTTTTGCAAATCTGTAGAATAAATCTTTTCAGGATTTCATCTCTAATACTGAAGTTTGAAAAAAGGAAAGAAAAATTCCTTACTTGCTCAGAATTGTGCATCTTACTCGATGTTATGATACTCTCAGATAAAACTATGTCCTGGCTGCAGTTGTGGCAGATTACTTGATAGCTCTAATCCTACTTCTTACTTGCAGTTACACTTTAGGTACTATATGTAACCCAAATTTTTTGGGAAAAAAAAAAAAAAAAAGGACCAGGCACAATTAATACCTATTTCTATTTTAATTATTGGTTCGGTAGGTCTGTGTTGATGTATTTTGAAGATGTGGTTTCTAAATGCAACTTGAATGGATTTAAAAAAGATTTTTTTTTTTAATTTTCAGACCAGAAAATTGTTTTCACTCCAGCATAGACCACGATACATATGGTACTATGTTAGCTGTAGATCCTATTAAATAACCATTTCTGCCTTGGCACTGCCCTGTTCATGGTATGGCGTGTTGTCAGCAGTCTGTGGTTGCACTGAAACAAAAAGAGTTGATGTGTCCCTGTGCTCTCAGGTTGGTCTCCAAGGCTCTGAAATACCCAGATGGCTCCTCTGTGCTCTGATAATTACCCCTGGCATCAGTAGGTGAAATACTGAAGATACAGGTGTCAGGGTAGCTGACACTGTTAATCTGCCTGACTCATTTGTGAGTGCAGATCTACATCCACTAAGGACGTGGTATGTCTGTGTAAGAGCTTCCTGGCATAGATATCTCCTTCAGTTATAGCCTGGTTTTCTAATGGAAATGAATTCAGTCTGAGACTAAAATCCTACTCTAAAGCAGCAGAGATTTATTAGTTGATTTATTAATGAAGACAGTGCTCTTTGACTTAGTCCGTATTGCTCAGTGTTTCTAGCTTCAGGTCTATACCAGTCTTAATTAAAATGTTTGGTTTTGTCCCTGTGATATATAGAATGAAAGAATTTCAGTGCCTGCTTCAGTCCAAGTCTCTGCTGAAATTATAAGGAAAAAAGGGAGAAAGTAAAGGTGGAAAAAAAGTGCATTGAAGTTGAGTGTATGAAAATTTGGGAACCTGTACAGGTCAAATAGCTCTGTATTAATCAGCAGAATTGTTCTTATCAGCCAGATGATATAGCTCCTTTCCTTTGTCCCTATTGCACGCAGTATTTGTACTTTTTCTTGTAAATTTTGGCAGAGAAATGAAAAGAGAAATTTTAGGAAATCTTTTTTGATGCGTGACCTTCCATTCCATGGCATTGGTGGTTAGCAACCAACGTACTGCCTCCATGGGGTAATAAATTCATGTTTTAATACAGTTACTTGTTTTGCTTGTAGTGTAGCAGACAGCTTCAAACCCTCAGGGAGAGCTTTATAAATCCATCTGTCAGGTGTACTGCTTTGCTGTTTCATCCTCTGGGCATGGTTACAGTATTTTGATTAAATGTTATATTACTATGATACACAAATAATTTAAAATGCTAGTATTTTTTCTAAAAAAAAGGTATTTGAAAGAACCCCAAATGTATGTGTCTGAAAATGCAGGCTTAACCTTTTTGTGAGTCCCAAAGCCATACTGCTTCTCATCAACAGACTTCTTCCAAGCCTGTCAGCATGAAGAGATGCAGCGAAATGGCTCCAAAATTTTCTAACTAGAAATACTAGAAGTCTTTTTTAAGGGAAGCTAACTTTTCTGTGCATTAAAGGAAATAAGTGATTTTTTTTTTTCCTCACCCCCCCTCCCACTATAAGTAGTTGCGAAAATTTAAGTCTGTCATGTTTTCTATATGTATTTTTTTGGAAAACTGATATATTCTGCCAGTAGCTGGCTGCTGCAGCCAATTGTTAATTCCAGAAATACAAACTCCTTGTGAAAGCCTCCTTAGGTGTAAGTGCCCTGGCAGCCAGGTGGCCCAACCCTGTCCTGGGGCCATCAGGCACAGCATCACCAGCCAGGGGATTGCCCCACTCTGCTCTGCACTGGGGCAGCCTCCCCTCCAATGCTGGGGCCAGGTTTGGGTGCCACTGTATAAGAAAGATCTTTAACTATTAGAGAGCATCCAAAGGATGGCAACAAAGATGATGAAGAGCCTTGAGTGAAGCCATGAGGAGCAGCAGAAGTCACTTGGTCTGTTCAGCCTGGAGGAGACCGAGGGGAGACCTCACTGCAGTTACACCTTCCTCATGATGGGGAGAGGAGGGGCAGGCACTGATCTCTTCTCTGGGGTGCCCAGTGACAGGACCTGAGGGAATGGCCTCTAGCTTTGTCAAGGGAAGTTTAGGCTGGATATCAGAAAAAGTTCTTTACCCAGAGGGTGCTTGGGCACTGGAGCAGGCTCCCTGGGGAAGTGGTGACAGCACCAAGCCTGACAGAGTTCAAGAAGTGTTTGGACAACAGGCACATGGTGTGACTCTGGGGATGGTTCTGTGCAGGGCTAAGAGGTGATATTGATGCTTGTGGGTCCCTTCCCATATGTGGGTCCCCACAGCACATTCTGTGGTTCTGTACATTGTCCTTTTACTAGAACAGAGGGTCTGAAAAGGGTAGGGGTTTTTGTTTTGCTTTTGACATACTATATTCAACCCCTGTGCCTCCTTGTGCCTTGCCCATCTGCTGCAATTTTTATGATGCCAAATGTTTCTTTAACAGGTGCTCTGTTGAGCTCAAATACACATTTGGAACTGGAAGGGGAACCCAATTTTTATGATGTGCAATTTCAAAGTGGCTTTAAGAAATCAGAGTGATTTGCTTCTGAGAAATTGTAATCTAAAACTAATGATCACAGATGTTCACTCAGGTATAAGAAATAATTACCATACCTAAAGTCAGGATACAGCTTTGCCATTCCTGTCTTCCACTTAATGCTTCAAAGTATTGCTAACTCCTGCTATTAACTGTTACTTCAGAAGACTGCCCTTGGGATTGCATTAAAGAGGGTTTATAGTCCTGTGTTTCATGAGGATATATGCAACCATTTAGGAACTACAACCAAAAATTGCTTAGAAATATGGATATGAAAATTTGTTTGAAGAAAGTTCTAGTTAATGCAGGGGATATTTTTTGAAAAAAGGACAACTGTGTAAAGAAAATTTGGGTGGTGGTGTTGCAAAATAAAAGCCAGATGTTAGAAGAGGAATAATTTAAAGATTTCAGTTATGAAAGCATGTCCTGCCATATCTTCCTGAAGATAAGGATCAGTGAATTCAACCTGAATATATATCTGTTTGCTGTGGTAGGAGAGAAACTGTCATTGAAATAGATTTGTGGGCTGTGTCATTTTGCCATAATGCAAGAATGAAGTAATTTTTTGGTATATAACATTTTTATATTTAAAAGCCAAACCTTTTTTTCAGAATTTTCTACACATGAGATAATTATGGGTAAAAAAAGTTAGAAACCAGACAAAACCAGCATAAAATTGTGGGCTAGATGCTTTTAATTTTTTTTTTTTTTTTTTTTTTTTTTTTAGTAAATTGTGGGCTAGATGCTTTTAATTTTTTTTTTTTTTTCTGGGAAACCAGAAAAAAAAGCAAGTTTAGCATAATGACAACAGTTCACCGTTAATTTGTAAATAATTGAATAATATAAATATAATTCTTGAAGGGACCTTCTTTCATGTTCCCTAGCAAGGAATGAACCTCTTATACCACGTTGTCAGAATATTCCTTCAAATGGAAGATGGAAGCCTTTTATAAGGTGTGAACAGAGCCAGATTGGAAAGGTTCATTATCAGGAGGGGAAAAAAATAGATGAATTGTGGAAGTGGAATGTGTTCCTAATTCGTAATCTGATATCTTAAGATCTTGTCTTTACCTTCATGCTTTGTTAGAAGAAGCATGTCCTATGAAAATGTCAATCTTAAGGAAAGAGAGGTGTAAATACACGATATCTGTAGAAGCTTATTAGAAGATATGTCAGTTCAGACTCTGTCATAAACACACAGCAGATCAGGCCAAGATGTGAACAAGACTTTTATTTAACTGGTTTCTGCTAAACAGCTCTTTGCTTTAGAACAACAATACAGGCCAAACCTGAACATTATTAAATCATATGTGCCAAGACTGTAAATTTCCCATAGAAGGCTTTCTTTTAGGAAAGACAAAACCCAATTGCTCTCATGTTAGCTCTGTACTGTCCCAAGGACCCAACTCTTTATTCTTTAGAGTGATCAATGATAACCTAAAGCAAAAAAGTTTCAAGTCTTATCTAAATATATAATCTTTAAAATTCCAGCAAGGAAATGAAGCAGGAAAAAATCACTGAACCTGAAAGATCTGCTAATTGCCGATATATCTCTCAACCATGTGAAGAGTTACTTTGTCAGTAAGACTGAACAGTATGTGTGTTGCTCTCTAGGTCTAGTAGAGTGTCCTATTAGAAACAAGGGTTTAAAAATGTGTATTTGACCAATCTTTATCCTGTGAACTATTATATAGGGAAATGTTAACAACTGATTAGAATGCCTAGACAATTGAATGACAGAAGATTTTTTTGAATTCGGGGGGTAAGCTGAAGAACTTTCAACATATTTTAATATTTTATTGTTTATCTCTGGATATAAGCAACTTCTCAGAAAGTTATGCTGCCATGTCTCTCCCCTGTCAAGTAAACAATCATAAAAACATGTGTGAAGCACCAGGAGATTCTCACTTCCTCCACCTGTCAATCCTAAAAGGGAAAATATCGTCCCTCAAAATTAGTAAATGATGTGATATATTTTTACAGAAAGCTGAAACCTTCTGTCTTATGAACTACATTTTGTATGATACCACTTCAAAACCAAACTTGTCAGTCTGAAGGTAACATCATTAATGAAAGTTGATCAGTCATTATTTTTGTAATGCAGTCTTGAGACCCCAGGGCACTTCTCAATTAGCAAGCAAGGATAAAGCTTGTTGAGATCTACCTCACAGAGACAGCTTAAGAAAATCTCAGTGGCAAAAGATAAGCTGATAGTTCTAGTGTCTAATCTGTAAGGGCAAATGTGACTGCTGGTAGCACATTTCAGGCTACATGAACCAGGAAAGTGCCATCCTGTCAGCCCAGCACTGTAAGGGGTACCAGGATGTCTGTCACAATCATTGGGGGCTCCAGGAATCAAGGGAATGGGCTGGTTCAGCAGCAGAATTCCTTGTGTGGAGGGACCAGGGGGCAACATATTTAGAAGCTTTCTTCTAACACATTTTGGATGCCAAGTACTGGAAGCAGGTAATTTGCTATGGGTCAGAGAAACAGAAAGATATTAAACTCCATGTTTGGCAGTTACAGGTGATTACCATAAGTGTGCTTCCTTCTGAGTATCTTCTATTTCTAATTCTTCTAGTTTGTACTCTAGAAGGAATTTAATTTTAAAACTGTTCCTGATAAAACTTTGAACTTGGAAATTTTAGACATCTCAGTGTTAACTTCTCCCTACCTATTCAACAAAATCTTTTTAATATTTTCTTCCCAGTATCCTCCTAAAGTGGCCTTGACAAACGGATGTTAGTTCCAAATTTACTTCTAGAATTTATAGCCTAGCTATAAATGTTTAGGCCAAAATTTAGCAGAGATCATAAAGTGACAGAAAATAGGTTTGATATTCCTTAACTATAAATAAAATTTGCTAATTTTCTATCTCACGGAAGATCTTTAGCAAGTTAACAGTCTCTGGATGCTGTTGTCTCAGAAAGTTGTTTTAGTGTAAACTTATTTTTAAAGACATAAAGATGCATTAATATGCTTGGAATTTCTGTCCAACTTTCTACTTACTTACTTTAGTATCCATCAGTCAAGGAGAAGCCAATTTGACAGGGGAACAATGTTCTCAAAGGTGAAGCACTTAAAGGCTTCATTAAAATTGTAATAGGAATAGAGAAAAGTCAAGCTTCCCTGAGAGAAAAATAATTCAGGAGCATTTATTTAGATACCATAAATGCAAGTAGCAGCAACATATTCTGAGTTCTGTATCAGGCATGAAGCCTCTTGCCATGGTGTGTGCATTCAGGGCAAAGCAGGGGTCATTAATGCTAATGTTTGCAAACTAATTGTGTGTAGATGGCTTACAACTTTGTTTGTTTTTTTTGTGCTCCTCCAGAAATACATAAGCTTTATGCTGATACATACTTCTGCTCCACAAGGACAGAAGTAGAGAGATATTCTGTTGAAACATCGAAGTTGAAAAGAAAATTTTCTTTCAGTCCTCTCACTGATAATCAAAGCCTTCCTCATTCAAAATATTCAGAAACAAGTAACTGAATAGGATTTGTCAATTCAAGTTCAGTCTGGGTTTATTTGTTTTGTTTTGTTTTTGTTTTTATTTTGTAAGGCGATGTTCAAAACTGACTAGTCCTCTCTGTATGGACCTGTGCTCACTATGACCCAAGTCATGTGATATTCTCTTAGAATTTTCCTTTCTCTTGCTTTTGAATGGGAATTCCAAACCAATAGTCAGTGTACAGTTTTGGGCAAAGATTGAATCCTATGCATGTACATGAAAGTTAATTTCATACATTATGAAGAGCCATGCTTATCAGTTAGCTGAAAGATTCTCCAGTTTGTGACCAAAGTTTTAAATACTTACAGGAGCTATTAAAAATCTTCTTTAGGTCTTCTAGTATTTATGAATCATTATATAAAGTAGTGATACTTAATCTTTAGTTTGACAGAGTCACTTAATCCTTTGGTTTTTCCAGTCTACTTAAAAATGTTACCAAGATGATAATTAGCAATTGTCCCCCCCCACTTTTTTTCCTTTCTTTGTAATGTTTAAGACAGAATATTCTCTGTGGCTACTTGATCAAAGTTCTCAATCCTTTTTAGGTTTTCTAAAGCTACTTCAGAGCTTTCAAATAAAATGTGTTTCTTTGTGCTTTGAAAATAAAATAAGTGGCAGTAGTTGCAGGAAATGCTTCTTGAAAATGGCTGGCAGTTTTTAAATTCTTTATTATTTTAGAACAATGTATTTAATTTTGCTTTGTTTTCTTAATAGTTATAGAAGCTTTTGTCAATTCTAAAAATGTGATGTGGAAAGGGCAAAATAATGTGACTACTGTTCTTGTAGCTGGTTATAACAAAAATTTACCAGAAAAAGGAATGTTTATCTCACAGGGCAGTGCTACAAAGTATAGATTTTCCCCTGAGGAATCTGACAATATTTGCCTTTTCCCCTTCTCTGCTTTAATATCTCTATTAAAATACTTCCCATGTGCCAACACGCATTAAACTGCTTTGGCAAGATAAGGATTTTTAAGAATGTAAGGTTCTGTCAGCTTCTACCTTTGACCCATTATTACCCTGGACAAGTTCATTATTCCATCTAGATTATTTTTCTGTGGATCAGGAATGATAATAGTAGACTGTTGCCATGCTTTCCACAAGTAGCTATGCTCTAAAAAGCTTAATTTCTACAGGCTGGTTTGCTATAAGTTTATTTATATGTTTTTGGAAGTAAATGGCATTTATGGTGTAGATGCCTCTTTCTTGAAAGATGTACTCTATTGGGTTTTAGGTTTCAACTTTTGTAAAGTTTCTAAGAGACCAGCAATTTTAGAAGACATCTCTTTTGTTTATGAGATTCTTTTACTGAGAAATTTTCCAAATAGGCCTTAATCAGAAAAAAGACATATGGAATATTTGGTCTTAAAATTTTGGAGATTAATTTGTGTCAAGAAAAGGCGTGGTGTTGGAAGAATTTCAGAGTATGATAATTTTGTCTAATGGTAAAAATGAAACTTTTGAATTTGTAATTTTACACTTTAAATTAAACTCTATTATAAGAGTTGTTTAGTAATTTTTCTCATCTACCTCTCTTTCAGATTGCATTAAGCCTTTCATTCCTTCAAGGGGAATGTCAATTAAACTAAATGGTAGATCTTCCCCTTCTTTTATGTAGGTTTACTGTTTCAGGCTCCAGTCAGATTTGTCAAATTGTATAAATTACAATGACCATGAAGAAAGCAGTGTAAAGACTGGAAATACAGTAGTCTTTAGAGAATGTGATTTGCATATATATATACTGTATTTTTGGAGGAAATATCTGTGCTAATCATTCATGCTTTCATGCTAAGTTTCTATTCATGCTTTATCTGCTGCACTGGCCATGTAGCATTGCAAGAACCTGTTCTATCTCCATACTTCTGTCAACAGGTCTTGCAGTTATTCATCAACAGTTCACTCTTTGCTGGAGCTGTGTTAGTTTGGCACAGTGGAGGTTTTCTCTTGGAGTGGTGGTTGTTTCCCACCTGTACAGGTCCTTGCTGCTCTGCAGACCTGGGCCCTCAGTGGGCCAGATGCCTGTTATGCCAGATGTGCAATCCATTAGGAATTTGCACTGCCACATTTCACACGTCCTTAACAAAAGATTTCTGTGAAATAGCATGGCTGTTGGCCACCTGGGACAAGGCAAAAATCCAAGGAGGTGCCCAAAGCAAAAGGTCAGATTCTACAGATTTGCCCAGTACCTCCCCTGCTGCTTCCCTCCTCCTGCTCTGTGTATGAGTGCTGCACCTGATAAAGCATCACCCAGCATTTCCCAGCAGGGTCATGAATCCTGAAAGCCTATCAGGAAATGATTGACAACTTGATGGAAGTGCCTTGGCTCAGCCATGATGGGCAAACCAGGCAGAATTCCCATTAGACATATTTATCTAGGAATTAATACAATTACTTTAATCCACTGGACAAGTTGTCTAATCTTATAGGTCAACAGAGAACAAGATGTCTTTAATAATGTCAGTGTTGGCAATGGAACTAACACATACTTATGGTTTTCAATCATTGTGGAAAAATTGTGTGGGGTCAGACGATCACTTTCTAAATAATTTCTGAAATTTTTTAAACTTTAGGTTTTCATGCAAGACTGTGTTTAATGTGTACAAAGTGCTTGTATATGATGTAGGAAAAAACATGTCTACCTTGGCTTTAAGTTATCCATGAAAGTATTTCCTTGATAGTAGGGTCTTACAATAAATTTTTGGAAGACAGCAATATTTTGTACAAGCTCTTTCTAGTTGGCCCGTGGCTGTACAAAGCAGGATCTAATATGGACATGAGAAGGTAAAAAAAGCTCAGCTAATTCCTAAAAAGGCTTTACATTCCCATATGTATATGTTACATTTTCCAGGCTCATATTCCTATTTTAGCTTTGTTTCCAGGGTAAAGAATTGTATGAATTGTCTATCATAGTGTCTATGAACAGTGCTCTGTGGCCAAGTACCATGTGCACAACTCTGTCTAGGTAAAAAGGTGGGCTCAGCACAGTCCCAGGAGGTTTGGCTTGGGAGAGATACTGGCTGGTCAGTCTCTAAGCAGAGAGATGCTGCTTTGCAAAGTGCAACTCTTGTGGACATTCAGTAACTTTCTGTGTTTTCATATCGAGCGTAGGTTAACTGTACAGCATGTTCTCACCTCATGTTCTTCATCATGTGTTTGTTTTTCTAGGTGCAGTGGAGGAATGTGGGGTAACTTTGAGATCAGTTATATGTTGGGTGAATGATTGGGACGGTTCTGATTTTTCAGTTGTTCACGTCCTCCTAATATCTTCTTTTTTTATGGGCAGTACTGTTGAAAAGGTGTGGTTATGGCTGTGTAAACAGCAATTAGACATATCCAGTAATACTTTTTTTTTCAGTCTCTTTACAATTCAGATGTACAGACCAGTGAAGGCTTAGGGGAAACTTTTGACTTTGGATAAGATAAAGACGATTAGCCAACCAAAAATATCTCCAAGTAGCTTCCTTCATTCTTCATTTATTTATCCACCCCAAAAGCTAAGCTTGGATTTTTTTAAAGCTGTTTAACCTTCTTTGGACCCTGCTGGAAATTTTCAGGCTTATCCCTAAGCAGGTAATGTTAATGAAACGATGAAGGTTGTTAATTCACAAAAGGAGATCACTTTGTGTAAGCTGATGGGTTTTGTCAGTTGGAAACTATCATGGTCAGCTAAAGAACAGTTGCTTTATTCAACCAGATAAATTTACAATTGCAATGGTAAAAAAAAAAAAAAAAAAACAAAAACCACCAAAACCCCCCAAATCAATGAAAAAAAATTTGTAGTCTCTTTAGGTGTTGTGGAGATCGTTTGCCTAGCAGAATGGGAAAGCTCTTAAGTATTTATTCTAGTAGCTCATCCAGCAATTCCTGCCAATTCACTGCTTGTGTGCTCTCTCTGCCTTCAGTATCTGAAATTGTTCTTCAGTCTAAAACAGTATGATCTACCAAAAATGTCACTGTGCTAAACATCTCATCTTTAGTCCACTTACCAGCCCATTTCTTTCAGGAGGAGTTGTTTCACTATCACACACAGCCTTGCAAAGCTCCTTCTGCCTTGTCATGCTTACTGCTGCCCTGTCCTGCTCTTCCCTTACTCCTTGCCAATCTTCAGACAGAAGAGCTGTCCCAGCTGGGTGCTCAAGAGAGAGTTTGGGTTGGGACAGCTGGTGGGAAGGGTGAGGAGAGAAGAGGGGTCAGAATTGCACTGGGAATTAAGGTGGGCATGAGCGGAAGAGCTGGGACTGACGTGGGAGGGTGAGGAGGGAAAGAGCAGTTTGCTGGAGCAAGCTTTTAGATCCTGCTTTGCTCAACTGGAGAAAAGACAACAGGTCTCAGGAGCAAGTTCCTGTACTTTGTCCTAACCCCACCCATGTTTTGTTCAGTAACATTTCTTATTTTTCAGGATATCCTTCCTGAAAAGTTTTGCAATACCATTTGAAAAACCTGTTAAACTACTGGTAAAAAGTTTTACTAGGTATGTGAAGAGAAATTAATTAAATATTATCAAAAAATAGTATGTACATTTAATCTTGGTACAGTGATCCCCAACCATGTACTTGATGCTTTTTCAACTTAGCAACTTTTTGGTGGGTTTTTTGTTTGTTTGTTTGTTTTTCACTTCACTGACAGAGTTTTGGAATTGCTGATGGTTTTTTTTCTGATCATAATCATTTTGCATGTTCTCACAGTCTGCAATCCAAAATGCAGTTACTGTGCAGAGGAAAACAAGCATAATGTGGTTATAGATTTATTATTTTCTGAGATTTTCAGTGGTTTTACAGATAACTTAGCAGATATATCCTGGCTGGTCTGGTAGTTCTAAAGACATTTGAAAGACACACCTTCAAGCCAGAAGGATTGAAAACTGGTTCATTATGATTTAACTTTGATTTTTAGAGTATATAAAATCACATTGCTGAGCCAAAGGAAACAATTTTCCCTCCCATCTGTTTTGGGATGGAGGGAGAATTGTCAGCCTGTCAAATTATTTTAATCTGAAGAATTTTGATTAAAATTTGGAAAGACCTTGCACATTTTCAGTTGGTGTAAACACAGCCACAATGACACGTTCAGGACTGCAAATGTCTTTTCTTATGTGGAAACCTTTACTGTGGCAGAGGCAAAATAAAGTTTCGGAGGACTTAAAGCATACCATTCTTCAAAATATGTTCCTCGCTTGATTTTAAAAACTTCTTTTCTTCAGCAATCAATACTCTATTTAAAACATTTATTAAAACAAGCTGAAATGGTCTTTCTTTTTTTTTTTTTTTCTCAACTCTTCCATTAATGTCTGGCACAAACAGTTGAACAGAGGGGTTGCATAATGACACCTAATATGTTTATACTTGAAAGAGCAGTATTTAAAGTGCTCAGTCATGTGGATCTGTCCAGAGCAAGAACTCAGTCACAGCATAAAGGGTTTTAGGGGTCACATTTTTAACATTCCTCATATAAATACATCAAAGCTCAAGAATTTCAAGAACAACCCAAATTCTTTATGCTTCAACACACTGATGGATCTTAAGAAAAACCAATATGCCAGTTCTCCATTTTTTTTTTCTTTTTTTGATTGAAGGAGGGACATTTGCAGGAAAACAAAGATCCTTGTGCAGTGGTGCAAGTTAACTTAAGCATTAGCTAGATGGTATTGAAACGTGCTTGTGCAGAGGTGTCAGAGAGCCTTGTCTGGAACAAAGTCTTTGTTAAGTGAAATTTCTAGAATAAAGTGTCTCTTAGCTACTGATTTTCCTTTTCTACCCATACTTATATATCCTTAAGTCTTCATCTGGATATGTTTTTCCTTAAAACATGCTCTCAATTTCACAAGCCTTTTTCTATTCACTATGTATGTTGTCACAGAAAGACAACATAAGATAAACAATGCTGAAATTTTTGCTAGCCATATTGTATTTTTTGATTTTTATTTATTTTCAGAATTTGGAAGTCTGTATTTTAACACACAGAGGAAAACCTTTTCTTTGTCACTTTTCTAGGCTATAGCTATGGGAGGGACAGCATGCTTAGTGTTAATATTACGTTTTAAAATATAAATTCTACATGAATTGCAGTTGTGGGATAAAAGAAAATTTATCTTCTAAGAAGTTAGCAAATGTTGTAGCAATAGTAGCTGCATCATCAGAAAAGGTTAGATACTACCCTTCTGTGAATCCACTACTGTCTGGCTTTGTAAATAATAGGGAAATATTCAAGAGACAGACTGGCCTAAAATACAGCTTTCAGGTAGCTTCAGGGTAAAAAAGAACAAATTAGGGCATTCAAAAAACAAAGCTCAGGCATTTTCTACTCATCTGTGCTCCTTTCTGGTAAAGAACTTTATTCTTACAAAATCCTTAGACATCCTACATTATTCTCTACTCATCTACAGTAACTTCAAGAATCTTAATGCACATTTCTGCTGTCTCACCACTTTCCCCCTGATGAAGCTGCCCCTATTGTCACTCTTGTGTTTGTAGAACTAATCTGCTGATGTCCTGAACCACTTGTAAACAAACAGGCATTTGATGAAAGATTTTTTCGGGTTACATTTCTTTCAGGGTTTTTTTTTTTTTTTGGTTGGTTGGTTGGGGTTTTTTTGTTTGTTTGGGTTTTTGTTTGTTTTGGTTTTTTGTAAAGTTGGACTCTTAAATCGTCAAAATTGGTTATTGAGTTGTCTTTTAAGAAACTGATTAAAACCCAATAATTGAATCTGGTGGGGGAGTAGCAGGTCATGAACAAGTGTACTCAGCATTTGCACACTGACACTGCAGTCTGGGGCTGGTGGAAACCCTTCCAGGACTGTATCCTAGGTTAGATCTCAGGCAAGGCAGTCCAGCTTTCTGGACATGCTTTTTAATCTCTGCTCTCTGTGGAGCTAAATTTCCTTCTACGTTGATTTTGCTTGTGACCTTAGAGAAATGGAAGATGCTGTACGCTGGTTGATCTTTTCTCTTTGAAAAATCAAATCTCTCAGAAAGACAAGTTGGCCTTTTATTTAATGAGGTTTCTTTCTGTCAGGGTCAGTGACATTTTTAGAACAAAGGGGAACCTCCCTGTAGAAAGAATAGTTTATTGACAGTAGAAAAGAAAGCACCTCTTTGCATCTTGAGAAAGAACTGCATCCAGTTCCAAATTGTGTGTCAGTTTTCTTAGCATTTTCTGCTTTAGATTTTAGGCCAGTAATGCCATCTCAGAGTTCTGAGCAATGTCCTGTCTGGATATTTCCATTAAAGAGAATGCACCAAGAATCTTTAAAACTTTTTTTTTTTTTTTTTTTTAAGTAGAAAAAAACTCATGAAAGAGACAGCAGATTTCTGTGTGATGTATATTCAAATAATTGTGTTTGAAAGCAGGTTTAATCCTTGTCTACTGTCATCCTTGAAAGGGAAAAGCCTCTTATTTTTCCCTTGTTGGATTTTTGTGGTCTCCTGTAGGTCTCTAGAAAAGTCTTCAGTTGTCTCTGAGATGTAGTTTCCTCCTTTTCTTAAGCCTCCTATTTCCATCCTCGTGGCTCATTGCTTCCCACAGCTTTCCCTGTTGAGCCCTGCACTGCAGCAGCATTTCACAGTTTGGTGCTCTCTGAGAGCAAGCTCCCTCCTCCTTCCCAACATCCTGTTGAACCAGTGCATAATTCCTGGTAAGACAAGCAGCCAGTAAGACAAGGAGCCCAGAGCCCTTTTGACAAGCCACAGCCCTTTAACAAAACATACACGTACGGTAGACTGTGAGTGGTGAGCTACACACTTGTAACATCTGTCCCAGAGAGATTCTCAGCTTTCACAGGAAAAAACCCCAAACCAAACTGATATATGTAGTCATCATGGTTTTGGCTAGTGCTTAAGAATGTAAACCTCTTTAATCTGGGATTTCAGAAAGCAAGTAACAAAAATTAAAATGAAGTGGGTTTTCTAGCCTTCCACTTAATTCTGTGATAAGATTCAAAGGCTGACTCTGGGTTTGACTGAAGTGAGGTCAGCCCCAGCTGTTAATGCTCTAATCCAAGGAATGCCTGTTGCAGGCAGTAGGAGGTGTTCTTAATAATTTAACTCTTGATTTAAACTCCTTTTTGTTTATACTTGTAGTGTGTGGAAAGTATGTAAACCTTGGCCAGGATGCAAAGAAGGAAGTACGGACACAGTTGATTCTATACTGTCGCATTACCCAAGTCCAAAAGTTGTGTCTTAAGGTCTTGTTCATCTGTTGCTTGCAGCTGAACTGGATCCCTGCATACCATCCTTACCCCCTTTTAGTCATACACTAACCAGTTTATGAGCAGAGTGTTTGTAAAGCCTGTCCAACCATGCCTGTTTCCTTCTTTATCGTCAGGATGTTTTGTTCCTCTTGTGCTCTAGCACATCAGGGCTGCTGTACTGCACTGAGCAATGAGAATATGCTCAAATAGATACTAAAATACTTATTCAGTGAGATGGCATGGCTCAGGTCTCCTCCAAAACAAAGGACTCAAATCATGTGCAGTTGTGGCAGTCTTTGGAGGAGGATGTCTGTATTGTCTGGAGTCTGTCACAGATAATGCATAGAGACTGAAATGCAGATATTCTGGTTTTCTTCTTAAAAAGGAGGGTTTTCCATAATTCTGGAAAGTTACTGAGCAAAAAGGAAGGAAAATACATTGTCTGCTTAATTCTTCTGTTTGTGAAATTAGGACAAGTAAGCCTTGACAAAGTGGTGGTTTCTGTGGAGCCTCTACTTTAAGGCATTTCACTTTCAAAAGTTTGAAATGTTGATACTTTTAAGCTGGTGGGTGATTAAAAATGGATTTTCATCATTGTGATGTTTATATAATCTTCATAGTTTTCATCATTTGAGTATTAAAAACATTAATCTCAGAAATCACCGCATACAAACAACCCAACTATACAGAGTTTGTTTCAAAGAACTACAAATTCTACTACAGGGTTATCTTTAGAGTTTAGTTTCTGTTTAGATATATGAATTCTAGAAGATACAGTTTTTAATAACTGGAAAAACTTCAAGGTCCCTTCATAGAGACTCCTGAAAAATTTATCAATTGTCATTTCTGTCCCAGAATGTATTTTGGTTAATGATTTTTATGTACTTCTGTAGGCAAGAAGGAATTTTAATTAAAATTGTAGGTACATTATTTAAAGTGTTAGTCTTTTCAGTCAGATTTTTCATCACTAAAATGAATATTGCTAGCCAGGTAAATCTATAGTGTGATTATTCCTAGTCTTTTAAGGTTATTCTCATTTATTTTTCCTCTAAGCAATGTCAGGAAATGTATTTTGTTCATTGATTGGCACATTTGAGAAGAACACAAAGACTAACACCTTCTGAGTTTTTTTGCTGCTCTGAGAAACCTAATCTAGTTGATGATGGCCCTACTTATTGCAGGGGTGTTGAATTAGATTGCCTTTAAAGGTTCTTTCCAACCCAGACTATTCTGTGAGTTTGTGAATATTTACATGGGCTTCCTGGGATGCAGTGTTCAATCCTGTTAGATTTTACAGCACACTGGATATAAAGTGGTGGGCAGCACCATTTTGAAAAGCACTGTTGCATTTCAGGGTAATATTTGGCAAAAGCAGACAGAGAAAGGAGTGAGGGGCAAAGAAAGATGAAAATAAAGTCATTGGTAGCTGCCACATAGGCTGGATAAATATGCAACAGAAGCATGCTGGATGACAATTTCCAGATAACACAGTAAAAGAGTTCACTGCTGTCTGTAGCACTCAATTATTTGTATAATAGATACTTTTTTGGGGCAGAACCTTCTTAAATTCCATAGAAAGCACAATTACAAATTCCTATTACTGTTAGGAATACAGTATCTGAATTTAGAGGCAGTATGGGAGGATTAGTGCAAAAGGAGACAGAAGGTGGTTAAGCAATCTGCTTAGTGTCATTCAGCATATCTGTGTCAGAAGCATCTCTGATCTGTTATCAGGTGCATTTTGTCATGGTACTTCCAGCAAAACTTTGAAGAATTTTCACTTTGTGGACTGATTTGAGAGTAACTACCATCTATGAGGTAGAGATGTAGAAGGTTTCCTAGGAAGACTTAAGGTGTTTTTGACAGGAGAATGATGAGCTGATGAAGGATCTGTGGGTTGGGCAGATGGTTTGAAGTGCCGACAAACACAGCAGTGAAGTTCATCCTGCTGTCTGAGGAGTATCATAGAGTTGAAGATGTGCATACTTCCAAGGGACAGGGAAATATGTCACAGCTTTCTGAAAGATACAGAAATTTGGGCCTTTACTGTCATGACATCTAGGCAACCTGTGTAGTGACCCTGAAAACAAGCAGCTGGTGTAGAATGAATATTTAGAGCTGTCACGTGGGAGGGAATTTTGTGGCCATGTAATCCTTCTTTGTGCATGATAGCTCAAGGACTTCTTGTTTATTGTAGACTGTGTATCTTCTGTTCAGTGGGACTTGTTTATTTTTCAAGACTTATAAAAATGAAATATTACTTCTTGAAGTTTAACAGTTATAACTGTCCTTAGATAAATATTTCTGTTGTAAGTTTCAGTTTGCTGAAGAAGCAGGGATGGGTGTGTGGTTTTTTACCGTGCATGGAAGATTGCAGTTGTCCTAGTGATATTCTTGGAAGTCACATTTTGGTAGGCAACATCTTTGGTAGCAGTCATGGTTTAACAAAGTTAACAGCTTTCTTCAGCTTCTTTCTATTATACAGTGCTCTCTCCACTGGGCTGACACAATGTCACTCTGCACAAGGAACAGATCACTCTGGAAACAATAGTAAAAAAGAAACAATAAAGTTCCCCAGGCATCATTACTGTTTAAATTCTTCTATTGTCAAGAAGCCACAATCTAACTTTACTCATTAGAAAAAGGCAGCCTGAGTCAAAATGCTACATTTTGATCATACAAATTCTGGCATACTGTGCTCCACTGTCTTCTTCCCACCTTCTCGCTGGCTTCCTTCCTTAGCAAACTCAGTAATTTAATCTGAAATCCAAGGTGGATGTTTTCTAGCATGACAAGCCCTTATGTCCCCATCACATGCATAAAGATTATGGCATACAGTTTACTGAAAATGTATTTATTTTTAAGTCATTATTAGAGGTTGCATGTAGCTTTGATCTGGAGGTGGATTAAGGGGAGTCTTCAGGTTTGACTGTAACTGAATTTGAGCCATCAGCACCCTTAGTGCTCCCCTGCAGGGGTGGGTGCTGCACAGGGCAGAGAGCTGTGGGTAACTCAGGCCTCTCCTGAGCTTGCTGAGGAAGGGTACCTCTCTGCTCTTTCATTGTGTCATTGCCAAATTTGACAATGTCTTGCTTCAGGCCACATTTTTTTTCTTGTTTGCTCTATGGCTGACCTTAGGCAACTTAGTTTAGTTAATTAAACTTTACTAAATCTTTTTATACTGAATTGTGTCTGTCTGCTAATCCCTACAGATCTGTGTTTTACATTTGAAAGAACTTATTAAAAAATGAGCCAAAAACTCAAGATAGGAACAACTTTGAGGATTTTTCCTTTGGTGGTTTTACTGTAGGAGCAATGTTCAGTGATGTGAGTGTCTGCATAATGTAACACATCCTATTCCAAATCTTGCCTTTTTTGAATTCTTGAAGAAACCCACACTCATTAAATAGCTTTCTGTTATGATAACTTGCAGAGAGGACTGCTATACTTTAGCCTTCCTACTGAGTGACTTCTCATTATAAATCATCTCTTTATGGCTCAAGAGTACTGACTGCACTTCCAAGCTCCACTCATTAGTGAGAGTGGAATGAATTTAATAAGAGCTGGCTGTTTGCACCAGAGCCATGGCAAGGAAAGTCTGTTGCATTTATGTCCTTGATGCCCAAAGCATGTTTGTAATGCACTGGACCTGAACAAACCAGGAATTACCAAGGCTAGCTCTGTGTGTTTGTGTGTGTAAATGTGGATGAGTACATGCAGGCAACGTGATTTCTGTTTGCACTTCTTCCTTTCTTCTATTTTGTCTATATAAAATGAGAAATATATTTAAAACAAAGGTTTTGATAATGGTACTGAATGTATTTAAGAAAAAAATAATTTTCTTCCTTTCTTCTAAAAGAATATGTAATTTTTCACTTCTTTTAGAGAAGCTGGATTGTTTTACAGGTAGACTTATTTGGTCATAGATCATTACCTCGCAGGAATTATTAAAGATATTTTTTTCCTAAGCCAAACAAGATAACTCTGCAGGCTTTCAGGTAAGTTCAGTATAATTGGTTGAGGGTTTCAGCACACCTCTTTCAGTACCAGTAACTGACCTCTTCTAAGCACTTCACCCCCTAACAGTTGAGAAGTAGCTTTGTATTGGTTCACAGGAGGTTACTATTAGCTGTCTTATTTCTTCACATTAGCTTAATGGAGAGTAATGACATTCCATGTCATGAAGTAAGTTTTGTCATCCACATTCTGCTTCACCATCTTTAATCTCTCTTTATTTGAATTATTGAAAATTTGGTTTTGTGATATGAGGTCAGTAAATGCTTTACCTTTTACTCTGTCTCTGATTCAGACTCTCGTAATGTGCTTTGTATTTTTAAAAGGCTGTGCTTAAATATCATTTTAAACACATCTTAAAAGGATCCCTAGAATAAGGGGGGAAAGGAATTAACACCAATGTTTTTTATATTGTTTTCTTCATATTTCATGTATAGGGAAACAAAGTAGAGGACATCCTCTTCAAGGTATTCTGTTACTTTTATCAAACATGAGGTTGAGGAAATTTTCTATTGAAGTGTTTGCAGTTTTAATTATTGGCTAAATGTTTTTATATTTGAGCATTTTTACTCCTGTGATATCTTTGCAGCACTCTTCACTTCATCATTGAGCAGTAATTACTTATGTAGTTAGCCAAGACTGCTGCAAAAAGTTTAATTTGTTTTCTCTATTCATTTTCAGATAGTTTTAATTGCCATTTCTGTCTAGTGTATTCCATAGGGAATGAATACAAAAAGCATCCCCAGTAATTAGCATAGGAAACAAAAATCTCTCTCTTCTTTAAATTAGTCTTTGACCATAACAAATCCTATTAAAAAGCTTGCAATATAATGAAAAAGGGAAACAAATTAAGTTCTTATTAAAATGGTAGTTTTCTCAGAATTACTTCTCAAGATAGCAGTACTTACTAGTCAGGTCTTACAAGCGTTCATTGAAGTTCTTTTTTGAGGTGCTCTTTCCTTGCTTCTTTGGTTTTGGGTGTTTTCGGTGGTTGGAGGTTTTTTTGTTGCTGTTTTTTACTCCAGTGTATTACTCTTCAAACTTTCAAGCACATATATCCAGAATTTAATTGCTAGTGTTTCATAACTACTTGGTTAGGTGAGACTAGGTTAGGTGAGAAAGGAGGCGTGTAGGTGTGCTTCAGACTGCTTGTTTTGACTAGGAGTTTGGGAGAAGTTCTTGTCAGTACACGTGGGACCAAAGCTTTTCATCAGTGGTGGTGACCTACTACTTGTCAGCATTCTTTGTGAATTACCTTTCATCTGCTCTTGGTGGGACTTTGAATCTTGAAGGTAGGTTGTTCTCACTGGAAGTCACTTTTGTTAAGGCTTTCCAAGACTTAGTCATTGCTGTGTTGCCTTTAGTTTCTCCAGTTCTTCGTGCTACCCATTTTTTGAACTGTGATCCTAGTGGAGCATAGAAAAATGAGTAAGTAAACAGAGACTGCATCCAAACTGCAGGAGATGTCCTTCAGGCTGCTATTTATAATAAGCACTGCATCTGAAATAAATGCCCAGTAAGTGGCTGATACTGTGAAGTTTATACCTACTCCTAAAGGGTACTGTGTTCAAACATTATACTTAACTACTTGGGAGTGTCTTTTGGCCATCCTAGGGTACCTTTTCATAAATAAATACATTTTGTGGGTGTTGTTTTTAAAACAACATTTTAGTTAGAACCTAGCCTGTATTCAGTTTGTCCCACAGATAGGTTCTGAGTCACTTAACAATCTTTTCCTTATCTTGTTAAACTGCTAGATCTGAAAATACAATAACTGCACAAAAATCAGCTTTAAATATTTTTTGAAGGAAGTAAGTGTCTACTTGATCTTAAATGAATCTTCCTTAATAGTATCCCTTCTGAGTTAATAAGCAGGCTCTGTGTTTTGAATGGACTTTCAATACTACTTGTGCTTCTCTTTGAAATGCTGGTTTTTAAGCTTTACTAGAAGAATTGCAGTTAAATGTTCAAAATTGTAATGTTTGGGGGTTTTTTAGGAGTATAGTTTCAAGACTACTTTGCTGCTGGTTCTTTTGACATATTTTAAAAGTACAAGTAAAACAAATCATCTTGATTTTTTTTCAGTAGGCAAACAGAAAAATAGAAAACCCTTCACTTAAGATGCTGGTTGTTATCCATGATCCACTCTAAAATCCTTTTATCTACTGTAGCAAGTGACTGCTGTAAACTTGATGGGCTTCCAGCTGATAGCTGTTATACCTAGAGAGGTTGTTCTGTCAAACCTAAACTTGCTATTTATCCCATGTGCAGAAATTGGTTATTGGTGACGTTCTTCCAGTTGCTTGGTAAAGTTGCTTAGTCATTGCTAAAGGCTAAATCTGGACTTTAATGACATTTTTGCTCATAAAATCCATTGGTCAGTATGTGTCCATTTATATTCTAACAGTGTGTGTTTTCCCCCCACTGCATATTAAACCACCTCATAGGCTTTAGTTTTCCTTTATTGCCCTTTTATTAATGTAGGAAACATAAAATGTACCATTACAATTTTTTCGTTAGGTTGGTAGGATTGCAGTCTGTGCTCTTAGGAGCTATTTTATACTTTCTTTCTTTTTTTGTAAGCAGGGCAGTACATTGTATAGAGGAGGAGAAGAAACTGTTAAAAAAAACCCCTGCATATCTATCTGTTCCAATAAGCAGAGTTTTAGTAAATTGTATTGTCAGGTCAAATTTACTTAATGTGAGAGTGGACAGATTATTTCACGTATCTTGTAGGATGTGTTTTCATTTGTAGCCTCAGTACAATGTTTATCTTTCTAGCAGTGGTTTAATAGAGTTGCTTGTGATCTATGATGATCCCTTATGCTTCTCTGAAGATGAGCCAGTTACTTGCTCCACTTCTGTTACTTGTGTACCTTTAAGCAAACAGTGTTGCCCCTGCCTTTTATGCAAGTTTATTTTTCTTAACGTTTCTCTGTTATTTCAAAATCATTTTGAACATACTTGTGTGTTCAGTGAGCTCTCATTGTTTTTTCTAGCCTGGAAAGTGCAGCACTCTTCCTTCTCTGTAAAACCTCTGGATGAGACAGTACTTGTTAAATGAAATGCAGATATGATGCCCAGCTGCCTACCTGTGCAGTGGTAACAGTGGTCCTGGACAGCATCCCTGAGCAGTCTGGCAGTCCAGGAATGTCTTTTGGTCCCAATGTCTTTCTAAGCTCCTGTCTAAATTTGTGCTGCTGCAGATAGATGGAATAACTCTCAGTAGATATCCATAGCATCACCATTGTTACACAGCATTTAGTTACGTGGACTTACAGAAAGCCTTCCTTGCACTGATCACGAAAACAGATTTATCAAGCTGCTGTATATTCATACTGAAATTGGCCAAATATAAACTTCCTAACACATAGTTGAGTATTACAAAGCAGGCATTCTTTATTGCAGTGCTGGGCATTTGGAGGATCCTTCCACTAATCAACACTTCCTGAGAGCTGGGTAAACAGAATTCTTATCACACACACTAATCATTAGCTATCCTCACTTCCTTGATATGTATGTATTACATTATTTACATAGTCACAGCCCTTATCAGAAGTCCTTTAATGGGTCTTTGTGATCTTTAGTTTTCTGCAATGCTGGGTGTCCTTTTCAGGTGACTTTTCTTCACCCCCCCTTTTGAGTACATGTGATATCATTGTTTTGCTTTGTCAGCCTTGCAGAGCTGAGCTGGTGTCCTGCTTGTGTTTTGCATAACTTCTGTTTGCCTAAGTTACATCTTTTGTCTACTTCTCCAAGGCTTTGTTGTTGTGTTCTCCTGTCCGTATCAAGTCCTTCTGCTCTTGTACTATCTCCAGTCATTCATGCAGATTCTGATCTTAATGCAGTCTGTCTTTTCTCCTGTAGTCCTTATAACAATTCTTCAGTGAAGAGGTTAGAGTCTTTGTGGTTTTGGATTTTCTTTTTTTTTTTTGTTTTGGTACTTAAAAATTCATATGAAAGAAAGAAGGATTTTACAGTAAGACTTTGGCAATATTAAATGCCAGTATTTACAACTCAAATTAATGTAAGGTAAGTCATCAGTAGTAGTAAGGACTGTTTAACTTGTGCTACAGGCTAATTACAATAAAATTATGTACAGATAATCTTTAGCTGTTTTGTGAATGCACTTCCTTATTGGAGAAAAACTGTGTGGGGTCTTAACACTAGAAATAAATGTCATTAAATATGCACAGTTGGTCCCAATATTGGACAAGCTGTTAACAGAGTTCCAGCTCTGAGGAAAAACACACCTTCAGGTCAGTTGTTGCATCACCAGTGAAAATGAGTAAACCTCATTTAGTGGGTCATGCAGGCAGGAACTGACGGGGCAGGTGATCAGGCAGCGTTAAAGGCCACTTCCATCTCATACTGTGACCCAGCAGGGGTTGTAGCAAATAGCTTCATTCCTGGTGGGATAGGTTTTTGAATTGTAGTTTGGCTCCGGCTTGGCAGATCTGTTATCCAGGAACCTCTACCTGCTGTGGGAAGATGATGCTGTAAGTCTAGTGATCTGGCAGCATTTTACTACTTTTGGAAGTCCCAGTTTTCGAGCCAACATATATTTGAGGAACTCTAATTTGGAAAAAAAATTCCTGTGAGTAATGCCTGATGACACATCTTCTTTCATCTCTCTATTTTCTGAGTTCTAAGAATAACATTTTGTGTGTGATGATTTTGATTTCTTCACTGTCGCAGTCATGTGCCATATTTAATGCTGTTTCTGAAATGGACAATGTGAGGTTAAAAGAACAGTGTATTTTGAAAATGCTTTGGATACTACTTAGGTGATGACTGAGTTTTGGCAGTGGCTGCCCAATTAAGAAATCTGCTGCAGTGCCTTATTTAGGGCAATATAATGAAGTGAGGAATTAGGATTTAATGCAAGGGAAATGTGCAATGTGGGTGGGTCATGCAGATGGATTTTGGTAGGGTGATGAAAAAGATTTCCACAGTCAGAAAGACTAAAATTGCAGTGGTGGTACTTGCCTGTTAGCAGGCAGGAGATATGTTAAATCTGATCTAAATCAGTGCTCATTTTTTTTCCTCAGATGAAAATGGCTACTTTTGAAAGGTTAGAGGATTTATGGGGGTGTCAAAACGTATGGCAGATGGGCTGGATTAGGACTCATGAGTATAGTAATCCAAATCTTTTCTGCCTAGCATTACAGAGGATCTCTCTGCTCCTGGACTGCACTGAATGCACACAATCAGATCAGAGTAGCACAGGCTGTCAAGAGGCTCAGAAGAGTTACTAGTGAAAGTGCTTGTCTGAGCAGAGTTCATTTTCAAAGCACTTCCCTTTGCAGGCAAAAGTCTGTTGGGGGACTGGCTGTACTATTTAATTTTAATAAATTGCTGGAATGGTTTTCTTCCAAAGCCTTAAAGAAAGTAAAGCCAAAATATGTGCTAAACCTTTTTCATTATCTGTGACTATATTAGCAGAGAGGGATAAAAGCTATGCAAATATCATGAATGTTGAGAAGAGAAAAAGGAGAATGAATTTGTCTTTTCCTTCTAGGCCAATCCTGTCTGTGAGATTTGAAAACTGAAAACTAAAAAAAAACCCAAAAAAAACAGAAAGGAAAAAGGCATCCTACTTTTAATTGTTGTGACAGACATTTAAGTGTTAGGGACAGATTTTTCTGCCTCTAGACTGAGCCTTCTCTGAAATTTGAAAATTCACAATGGTGGGTCAGTGTTATACAGGTTATTGCTAACTGTGCTTAACTTGGAGGTTGTAAAAGGTTGTAAAGCTACAGACTATTGAAAAGATCCATGTGTGAAATCTGGGGAAGAATGCAAACCATTTGTATCTGAGGCAGCAACAGGAAATTTGCACTTCACTCCTGATGTCAGATAATTGAGTTTAAGAATCTACCAGAGCTCAGTCTCCAGTTGACTAGTGCCTTACAGCATGATGAATAATGATAATTATGCTGGGGTGGTAAACCTACTCATATCTCTCAGCTCTATGAGTGTGTACTTAGACATTTCATTTGAAAATCATGCAAAATGCTTAAAACATAGTAAAAAAAAAGTTTTGTTACGGCATGATGCACAGATCTGTATATGGTTTTCTTTGTAAAACCTACAAGTGTGAGGATCCAGATATTATAGACCTTAGGTGTAAAGCTTAAAAGAGAGGCTGCAAATAGTTATTCCAGCAGTGGAGATTGATTAGCTCTGAGCTACAGATTGTTAACATTTTTGGGATAGGAGCAAGAGGCAAACTTCTAGTTGTTAGTATTTGGTTAACATATGAGGAAGAGCTGAAAGTTTTTAGTCAGTTTCACGATTATCCATGGGGAATGACATATATGCACTCACATGGTTTTATCAGAGAACTTTGTAATGTGAACTTTCTTGGCACTTAATTGAAAAGTTCAATGGTTAGGAGTTCAGAAAAGTGAGGTGGTCTTCCAGTTGTTAAGTAAGTATTAACAAAATAACAAAGCGGCCTAATCAGTCCATGGAAGCTCACTTTTCATCTGTTAATCAAGTTTCACTTCCTTAATATTTGGGGTATCTTAATTTTTCAAGTGGTATATAGCCTTCCAGAAAAGACTATTTCAAACTCAAACAAACAAATAGTATCTTTCACTTCCCAGCTTCTTTCTGGGAAGAGATTCATGAGAAGGATGTATGAGAGAGCAGATAAGTCACGCTTAACGTTTGGGAGTTGTTTATGCGTATATTTGAAGGAAATGAGTTTGAAAATTATTGAGCCAGAAGGGTGAGAAGAAAAAATTTCATGTAGAAAACTATGATGAGAATGAAAGGACAAGTTAAACCTGGGGCATGACATTTTGCTGTGGGGACATACATGCAAATCCATGAAATCTGGATAATCTTTTTATTCCAAATGTAAACTTAGTTGGGAGTTTCAGTGATAACAGTGATAACAGCTTTACACTACACAGCTTTATAACATTATAAGCATTTAAATAGTTTTGGCAGGCATGGATGAAACCATATGTGAAGTGAGTTGTAAGGTATTACCCAGCTTACAAATAAAAGTAAGTTGTTCTAATAGGCTTTCCAGGGAATGTAGTTATCATGATGTGTAGATGAGGGTTTTGGATGATATATTACCAAAACATTTTGGATTATCCAGAATGTAAAAAAGCAAGTAAAATCAAACTGGTTTGATTAAAATCAAATTAATATGGCAAATTAAATCTGGACCCAGGCTTTACTTAATGTATAAAATTGCCAGCATTTTTTACATGTTTGCAATCCAAGTGCATGAATGTTTCCATTACAAATTTGTTTGTTCCCTACTAATGCCTCCATTAAATTCCATAATGTGGCATAACTGAGTGAATGAATCTGATGTTTAATATTTTAAACTTTACAAGGAGGAACTCTGTAGAAATGCAAAAAGGTATAAATTTCTTCCTGATACATTATAAGATAAACTATAAATTATCATTATTAGACTGTGTCTTCTTAGTAGAATATCAGTAAGCTATAAAAAACTATTAGTAATTTACCTGAAATGGAGCAACACAATCATCTATAATTCATGATATCAAGGGTTGATCCCACCCACAAAGAAGAAAAATGAGTTGTTTTGTAGAAATAAGATAGAACATTCTACTGTGAGGTTCTGCTTATGAATAACTAAGCACACATTAAATAATCATCCCACAAATGTGTAGTGTGAGATGGAAAAAACAAACCTAATAAAATGAAAAATGATTGACAAATAATTCTTTCTAATAATGGGGGAAAGATAATCAAAGCACTTAATCTGTATGTGTAACTAGTTGGCAAATAGGTTTTTTTTCTTTCCTTACAAAAGGCATCTGAGAAATCAAAATATAAAACCCCCATATATTTTAGCTTTTACAGAGGGGGAGAGAGAGAGAGAGTAATGTAAACCAGCTTTAATTTAGGGTGCCCATGGTAATTGAGAGCAGAGCTTACCCAGGAAGCAGCTTCTGCTGGAAAATGTTCTGTTATTCCATAAATAAGTGCAGATACTTCAAGTTGCTAGCATGATGACATTGGTAGGTGGAGTGAGCTGTTTGCTTCCCACAATTTTATTTAGATGCATATGAAGATGTGAAAGGTTTTAGAGTGTTTATTATGTGAGTGCTAGAGGAAAAACCCCCAATGTATTGTTTGGCTCTGAGATCAGAATCATGGAATTGTTAGGGTTGGAAAGGACCTCTGGAGACTGTCCAGTTCAAATCCCCCTGCCAAGGCAGGGTCACCTAGAGCAGGCTGTCCAGGAACAAATCCAGGGGGATTTTGAATGTCTCCAGAGAATGAGAATCCGCAACACCCTGGGCAGCCTCTTCCAGTGCTCTGCCGCTCTCAGTGTAAGGAAGCCTTTCCTCAAACTGAGGTGAAACCTTTTGTGTTTTATAGAAAACCAAGTGGGACTTTCAGTAGTAGGTAGAGCTGAAGGCTCCAAGTTAATAGGTAAGAGCTAGGAGACCTAAATATGGAATCTGCCTCTGTTTTCCTCTCATGCTTTCTTTGAAATTTTTATCAGTTCTCTGGTGAAATGCCTCAAAGTCTCTGGGAGAGACTTTGATTGAAGAAAATGCATCTGGAACATCCTTTAGACTTTAAATCTAGCTAAGGCAAACTCAAACAAGTATTTTGGTCACAGCCAGAAACAGAGAAGGGATTTGGGAGATTATGTAGGAACTAGTGTAAGATTCCATAAATTCCTCTCACATTAGAGTTTCCAAAGCATTATACAACTAAATCCTAAGCAAGGACTGACAGCCCTAAAATATCTCAGGCTAGAGTGTGATGCATTCTTGATAGAGCTGAAATGAATGAGTCAGTTCCTTTAGTCTGTATTCAACAATGTACCCCAACATGGGGCGATCCAAATGTCAGAGATGGAGATCTGTTGTGTTTGTTTCTATTACTGAAAAAGAGTTCTATCAGATATTTTCTTGGTTCTTTTTTGTGTGTAATTTACACAACTAAATACCTAGTGTTGATTTATGATTTTATTTTTTCTTTCAGAGGAAGAATTTGACCCTGTTCTTCAGCATTGGTTTATTGACCTCCTGGGGAACTGCACTGCTGGGTGTTCGCTTATACTGGATGGGCAACAGGCCCCCAAGTTTTTCTAATTCTGACAATCCAGCAGCTGACTCAGACAGTTTTCTCACACGTACCCTGACCTTCTTTTACTTGCCAACCAAGAACCTCTGGCTGTTGCTGTGCCCAGATACCCTCAGCTTTGACTGGTCTATGGATGCTGTGCCTCTTCTAAAAGCAGTCAGCGACTGGAGGAATCTACACACTGTGGCCTTCTATGCAGGACTCCTCCTCCTTGCCTACTTCAGCTTGAAGGGCTCCAGCAATGAGAGAGAATTCAATGGGAAAACTGTAATGAATGGCAAGCAAAATGCTAATGGGCATAGCTGTCACCCAGAGATGGAGTACAAGACACTGGAGGTGAAGTCAAGCTTTGCATCAAAAGAAGAGAATGGCCTAAAAAAGCATGAAATTCAGAAACTGCAGCTTCCTTCAACCGAGAACATTGTCATTCTGTCTCTCTCTTTGTTAATAGTGCCCTTTGTTCCTGCCACCAACCTGTTTTTCTATGTTGGCTTTGTAATAGCAGAGCGTGTGCTGTATGTCCCTAGTATGGGCTTCTGCCTGCTGGTTACAGTAGGTGTCAGGGCCCTTTATGTCAAAGCCCAAAAGCGCTTTCTGAAGAACTTGGTTTTCTGTTCCACTGCTGCATTAATTGTTTTCTATGGACTCAAGACTGTTGTCAGGAATGGGGACTGGCAGAATGAGGAGATGCTGTATAGGTCAGGGATAAAAGTAAACCCTGCTAAAGGTAATTTTTGCTCTTTATGGTGAATGCTTTACTTACTCCTGTCTTTGCCTTTGAATTGTCTAATTTTACTAGCAACATCTAAAGAGAATACTTTAAGAAATGTCATTTCAAGTTGCAGTGGTATGTGCATTAGTAAAAAATGGAGAAAAGCAGGAATGTGTTTTGATTAGGTGTTACAAGTTTGGCATTAACATGGAGAAAAGGAGACCCTAAGGTAAGGGGATACTTTCTTTTTCAGTGGTATTAGTTCTGTGTTTTGAAATTAAAGATGCATTATTAGTATTATAGAGCCCACCCTGGTGTTTTTCCATTTGGAGTCTGGTACATAGCACGCTAATGAACATTTTTTGTGAGTTTACCAAATGTTCTGTTTTCTCTGATTAGAAAATATAAGAAATAGTATTTCATGTGATGCAAATGACGTCAATACTGCATAATAAAAATGAGGAAATGAGGTCAGGTATAATTCAGCCTAGGAAATGACTGTAGTTCCACCTGCCTATGAGTACTGTAAAGAGTTATTGTCAAATACTTATGCCTTCCTGTTCATGTGTAAATATCAGCTATTTGTAACATTGCCCAGCCACGTCTCAAAGGTTTTATCTATGCTGTAATGAGATGTGACCACAGCTAGTGTAAACATACCCAAACAGGCAGTAAACCTGCCAGTTTAGGTATCAGTAACAACGTTTAGCTGTGGCTCTGTGGTTTCAAGCATGTATGGCAGATCCAGCTTGGATCCTGAACTCCATGCTGCCTGGCTGTACTGCTCTTGGCACAAATGCAAGTTTATATGAGAACGGTCAAAATATCACCTGTCAGTGCAATGTAGACATTGACTAAGCCCTCCTTATTCACAGTTCATCAGAAGTGAGAAGGGATTAGTTGATTGCTTTGCCTGAAGAATTTGAAGAAGTTGATTGCTTTGTCAAAGAAGAATTTGACAGCGCTTGAATGCTTCAGTTTTTTCAGTCCTCTGCTCAGAAACCCCTCATGTGATACAAAGTAATCTGCTGATAGAGTTGTGCATTTTGGTTAAAAGCTGTGATAGTAAGAGGCAAATGCAGGTGGTTACTGTGAGCTGATAGAGAGTGAAAAAATAGATTTGGCAGATAAAATGCCTAGCAAAGCAGCATTTTAGTAGTTTGTCAGTCTGATTTTGTAACTCTTTTTCATATGCTTTCTCACCCTAGGAAAATTACTGGACTTGTTGCTGCAGTAAGTGAGTTTAAGTTGTGAACAAGCACATCCCATTTGTTTTACTTTTTTTCAAAACTAGCAACAAATGAAGTAACTGAACAGTGAGCCAGCACACCAGGGTGATTATATGAAGCTCTGAGACTTGCAAGTTTAGCGACAGTATAAAACTTGTATTAAAACACTGGAATTTCTTGGAAAGGGAAGTGTGTATGCACTAAATTAGTCAATGCATGTTCAATTTTTGTCCTTGATGGAGATGCCCAGACATTATGAGTTGACTGCTTGTAATAAGCCAGATTTTGTGATCAAAAAAAAAACCATGCTTTTTTTTGCCCAATAGTAGGATTGGCTGCAGCATCATCTGGAAATTAGACTACTGGGTATTAGGCTCCCAGGAGACACGATGAGCTGTTTTCATCTACACATCTCAGTATGCACAGACTTGTGTGTACATGATTGTCTGGTTCCTTGCCATATAAGCTGACATTTAGTGTCTTGTAAGATGTATAAAAGCAAAGACAATGCAATGATATAGACATGACTGAGCTGACTTAAATAAATCTGCTTAAAATATCCTGTTAAACTTCTGCTGAATATTTACTAGCCCACATACATTGCAACAAGGCTGGGTATAAGAGACCCCTAGCTAATGTTACCTGTCACCCGACTCTGTTCATTATTGTAAACATTTCTAAATTTATCCCTGGCTTTGACTATGTTAATTTTATTTTCTATTTCTCATATTGTCAGGCAAGCCTGACTGGACTAGACTGGCTGCCAATCCTGCCAAAGCATTAGGAGATCAACAATTCAAACTACTCTTCAATAATTAAATGAGGTTGACATAGGATAAACAATTTATTTTTGTTTGCCTCTTTTTTCTAGTTTTATGAATTTTAGTGATAAATAGGCTGTTCAGAGAGTGGGACAATGGGCTGCTCAAATAGTAGAGTGGAGAAGTGTTTTCCTTATTTTTAGGCTACTAAGAAGAAGCTGTCACTCCTCATTTCTCTGCTTTCCTCAGCTCATAGCAAGTTTCTCCTCAGTAGTATTTTCTTACTTGTGAAAATTGTGGAGTAGCAGGATAATTTTCCCTGATAGTTCTGCTTTTTCTCTCATCTCCTGCAAAGAGCTTCCTCTGAACAAGAGCTGCTTCTGTCATAATCTAAAAAGCAATGAGGCATCCCTTGAAAAACTCACAGTGTGGAAACTGATAAAGAAATAGGAATCTATGAAGACCAGCTTTACTACAGCAAAAAGATGAGTGTTTTGTTCCAGAGCCATCTGTATTCTGGTCTAGCAGACTGAATGCCACTGTTGGCTGACTGCTGTGCAACACTGAGCTGATGTGCTGTAGTCATAAGGGCATTTGCTGAGGCAAGCTTTTAGCATGGCTGCATTTGTGCACTAATGTGGCTGAACTGCTTTGGAAATGGAGTTGTCTCGTTTGGTGGTGGTTTATTACCAGGTCCTCTCTGTTGTGATATGTGAAAGATTATAATCTTATCTGCTGCTGTGGGATTTTTCAGGCAAACATATTCAGCAGCTTCTCCATCTTCAATCCTCAGGGAAGAAATGGGTGATAATCACCTCACTGGTACTTTCTTCTGGTCCCTTCAGGGGTGCCTTGCAGGCAGTGCAGGCAGAGTCGTGTTCTGCCGCAGGTGAGAGAGCCTCTGCTCCTGCAGGCAGCCACAGCCTTTCTGCAGTTTACATTTCTCCAGGCTGTTTTTGTCAATCACTGACAATGTGGGAAAAATACTCACAAGCATGAGCATGGATTATCTCCTAAAAAAACCTGAAAATGCATCGTGGGAGAGTCAAGTGAGAAGAAGGTGGTGATGCTGCCTCGAAATTACCCTGTGTGTGCCAGCTTTCCTGGCTGCCTCACTGTGTGGGAGGCAGCTGCCATCCCTTGGCTGAGAGAGTCCTTGTGGAGACTTGGGATGCCTTAGCTGCATCTTTACTGGTCTTATTCTGCTGTTCTGGTTATGACTAGTGTTTCAAATAACTTTAAAGCCATCCAAGCAAGTAACCTTGTTACAGTTTATCAGCACTTGAGGGAGAAATACGAAAGAGGGACTACTCTAGTTTATGGATTCTGAAGTGGGTATATGCATGTTTTGACCATAGGGAGGGAAAGACACAAGTGTTTCTCTGTTCTGCCTCCAACTTAATGAGCAGCCCAAGTGATATAAAACAATTCTCATTATCTGAATGTTCTTTTATAGCAAAGGAAGCCTCCCAAAGTGTAAAAACAAACAAAAAAGTTAAAAGTGGGTGGTGTTGTCATGTTTGTTTCAGTTAGACTAAGGGTCATTCTGTGGTGATGATTACCTTGTGTTTAATATAAGATTGTAATGACACACAAAATAATTGTGCTTATTATGCCTCATTAACTCTAGTTTTCCCTGTGGTACCAAAAATAAACTTCAAAAAGCATAATCTTCCTCTGGGCCTTGCAGTCCACATCTGAACATGGAAGATCATTATGATATATTTCCTATACCTGGCACAGACATTGATTAAAGAAGTAGAAAATAGAGAGGCTTAAACTGCTGCACTGCCACAGAGGTATTATTTGCTTGGTCATATTTACTGATGAAATTTTAGTCTCCTGGTGCCATTACATTTGCAAGTAGGCTTTGAGGATCCTTCCAGTAAGTAGTTAACCTGCTATACAGAGCAGATGCTTAACTAAAAATTCACCTCAGTTGGGTGAGGAAAATCAGTTACTATATTTTGTACTAAGCTAGGTAGAGAAACTATTTCCCACAAACAAAAAAGATGCAATAAAACATTATTTTCCATTATTATTATTTTTTAATCACTACTGGTGACTGGAAACCAAAGGAAATTAAATATTTTAAGGTACATAATTCTTCAAATATGCTTATTATTTAGAGCTTACATTATGCTGACAAGATCTCCTCTGATACCTTTAGAGCTTTCAATAGCTATTGCTCTGACACACAGCTTGTTTTTCACTACACATTTTTTGTACCTCCTAAGTATAGCAGTGTGTGTCCTAATAAATATCACACTGGGCATTTGAAAACAGTTTGAGCATTTGGAATTTGCCTTTCAGTGTTTTGGTGTGTATATTCAGGTTTTTTAAATGTAGCTTGTCAGTAAAACTCCAACTCATCTGTGGCCAACGGCCCAAAATACTGCTCTGTACAGTAGTTATTTCTTTTTCCTTTGGCTCCATCAATGCCAATCATAAAATAAACAGTGTGATTGATATAACATTGCACTGAATAGAAAATGTGGGTTTGGGGAAAAAAGACTTGAGAGAGAAAGTGATTTCAGTGCACAGATTGCCATAATAAACATCAGATTTTAAGCATATAAAACCTGCTGATAAGTACACTTCAAAGTTTTGTGTATTATCACTGTTAAGAAATACCAGTGGTAGGAGCATACCATCTGGAGTTAGGTGTTCATGAATTATTTTTAGTTTTGCTAATTAAATCTTTTTTAGTCTTTGAAACAACCACTTTAATATCAATTTTTCTCTCTGGAATGGAACTCATATTACCTATTACCATAAGACTAGAATTTGGGTTTTTTTGATGGTTCATGGTTGTTTTGAAACCTCTGTGTATTTATGGCAGTATAATATCCCTCCTAAGCCAATGTATATCAGAATATCTAGTCATTATGGTGATTCTTAACGTTTTTATTAGTTAATGTTTTTAGAAATTGTCAGAGAAGCATAGTAACAAGTAATCATACATTTTCCCAATATCTTTTCCAGAACTTTCTGATACTTAAGTCTTTTTTTACCAAATGTTGCATGGATATTTTCCTTCTATAATAATAGAAGGAAACTTCTATAATAACTTCTATAATAATTTTCAGCTTTAGCTACTTTTTAAAGAAGAAATTACTTTAAGGTACATCATCTTTCAATAGTGTAAAATGTTTCCAGCCACCAGTAAGAACCTTTGTAACAGCTACTGTATGGCAGATTCAATGATCTTATTTAGGTAACAAAATCATAGAATTGCACATTAAAAGTATGATTTATAATATAGAATGTTATATGGCTATATAAGTCAGTTATACAGGAATTATGCAGGATATATACCATGATAAATCTGGGGTCTCTGTTCATAGCAAAAACATCAGAATTTGAAGGATAAATGTTCTACAGGACTTTTCAAAGTTCTTAAAATAAATTGGAGATACATTTTTATCTGCAACTCTTAAAAGCTTGTTTTGGTTTAGGAATACTGCTCCCCAAATCAGTGTCCCCACCCAGACTCTCCCAAATGCTTCCTCCGTCTTGCAGGTGATGGGAGAATAACCTTAGGGTCTGGCCATGCCTGCCAGGGTAGCTGGGACTGCAGGCACCACCTTGCCTGGCTCCTGTAAAAAAATTAACTCTGTTCTGGTTGGAACTAGGGCACAACTTTAAGAGTTTCCTCAAATGAGCCATGTGGCAGTGTTTGAAAGTGAAATAAAAAACCTACACCCTGAAAACACTGTGGGGCTCTCTAAATGAATGGTAGTGCAGCTCTGGATGTTTAAACAGTGTAGAAGGAATGGCCATTTCTGAGTTGTTTGGGAAATACCCATAGTCATTTAGAGCATTTGAGCATGTCACAGGCAGCCCACCCTCAGCAAAAGAGTCTGCTTATGCCAGATAGGGTGGAGAGCTGAAGGAAAGTGGTTTACAGTTCAATTCAAACTCTGAATTCATTCTGCAATGACAGTGTTCTCTCTTCCAGTTCTTTAGAAGTGCTGTAATTTCCTCTGAAACCCAAGTCAGTGTGGGATGTGCTTCTTCTTCAGCAGGATATGAGAAGGTCTGATATTCTTCCTTTATATATGTATAGAGGTCTGGAAACAAGGATTTATTGTTTTCCACTTGGGGTGTAGTACAACAGCATCTCTAATCTGTGAATCTTAAAGGGCAGGGGGATAGGAAAAAAACTATTATTAGTTAATAGCTAGGCTTTTTTAAAGAAACAAACATGAGGCATTGAGACATGGGCCAGTCAGACTGTTACTTCTTCCCCTGTCTTCCCTGAAGTGCTCTGCAAAATCATTCAACAAGCTCATCTGGGCCAAAAACTGCAGTGTAGGGGAAAAAAAAGCCAAACAGGCCCGGTCAAGGAGGAATCAGCTTTAACAAGATGAATTTTTGTAGCATATCAAGCAAAATGGTATGAGGGTTTTTTTTTTGTTTTGTTTTGTTTGTTTGTTTGTTTTTGGGTTTTTTTTCCAGAAAATGATAGATTTTATTTTCCAGTTTGATTTAAAAAGAGACTTTTGGTCCATATTTGTGTGTTCTGCAAAATTAGCCTGAGGTTTTTTTCAGGGAAAGAGTCACTTCTACTTAGAGGAAAATGAGATTATCTGGATCGTTTCTCAAGCAGAGCATGTTTATTTAAGTGCATTAGATAATAATTCAATTGTGTCATTATTTTGTCTTTTTTCAAAATTTGACAACTTGGAAGAATTTCTCTTTATTTAAGATTTTTGCAGTGAGTTACATGTCATCATTTTTCTACCTGTTATGGATTTTGTATCAGTACATATTCAGGTCCACTTCCATAAATCTGGTCGAGAAACTAACCTTTAATATGGACAGTGCAGTAATCTACATATATGCCTTTTTATACCACTTGTGGTAGGGTAAAGTCCTAATGCAGATAGATAAATGCAAGTATTTTAAGATTGCAAACACCCCTCCTTTGTAACAGGGGATTTTATTACTTAAGCCTGAACTGTCAAAGTTGCCAATCCTCATGTATCCAAAAAGCAAATGATGGTTGATGCCATTAGAGTATGCACAAGAGGCTTGTGTATAGTTTTGTTTTAAGTTGCAGAGAAGAGCATGAAATAGAATGACTGACTTCTCAAGGCCATTCCCTTCTCTTTCCTTAGATGGACTAGCACACTGAACTTTTGTTTGAGGTCTTAAAATACAGAAGGTATTTTGAATATGGACCATTAAAGATGCAAGTTAATAGTTGTAGTGTCTTTAGCTAGTTTCACTGATAAATGAAGGAGGTAATTTTATGACCTACCTTCCTTCCTGCCACCTATATTTCCATACCACTGGGGATATGTATCAGATGTCAAAGCTTCACAGGCTCTTGTCTTGCCTTTCTAAGTGATTTAAAGCAAAGCAAACAAAGCCAGACAACTTGAAGTGTTACGAAAAGCCTGCTACCTGGATATGAAGTAATTTGCATTTTCCAAGTCTGACATATGTCGTTTGAGCACATGTGAAGATTCTCTTGTTTGACCAACCCAAATGCTGATTTTCTTTCTGCCATGGCTCCTCTGGGATGTTCCCAGGATGCTGTGCTCACTGTTCCCCTTTTCTGGAAAGAAGCCAACAATGATCCATCTAATCATGGCTTGGAGGACCAGGGCTGACATTTCAGTGCATCCTGCCATTGCTGCAAGAGGCTGGCCTGCAGTTCATCACTTGGGACATAAGTGATAATTTTGAATGTATCATAGACAATTTTTTAAAAAGCCTACTGTTAAGAAGGTTACATAATTTGACAAATGTAGTACATGGTCACCTCTTTGCCTGAGTCACTCGGAGGCTTTGAAGAGTTCCTCAGGGTTCATCCTGAGATGGCTGGGATGCACAGACATGTCCTCTTGTTCCACTTGTAGTTTTCTGCTCCTTTCATTTTCTTGCATGATTTATATCCATTGCCTCAATAAAATACAGTTCCTCCTCTAATGAGAGTTTCAGATCAGCACTGTTCACAGCTCTGTTCCTGACCATTGTGAAGTTAAATGGAATAGGAGCTTTGTGGCAATAATGTCTTATGGTGCTCACACACTTGCAGTGCACAAAGCTAACAAAGCTGTGCAAAGGTGTGATTGGGCTCTGCTGTGAACAGAAGAGTGAGTAGATTAGATGTTAAAGGTACTGTGGTCATCCTTTTCTCACTGTTCTCCCTAATCTGCATCAATTTAGTTGTCTGATTGATACTGTACTCTTCACAAAAAAACATTTTAGCATGAGGGAGGCTGTGACAAACTTGATTGGCTGTAGGGTGGTAGGTAATGGTGAAGCCAAAGAACAGTGGCAGCTGGTCAGTCTCATCTCTCAGGTTCATTGAGCTGTCAGAGTCACTCTCTATGCTTTGAGGAGGAAGAGTTAATTTTTGTAACACAGAGGATAAAGGGGGTGTATCAGCAGCAGAGCAGGCCATGAGTTCACATTCATTTGCATTGGGGTTTCAGACCTGAGAAACAAGACTAAAGTTCTGCCTGCCAAATGTGGGTTGGTTAGTACCCATGCTGACATGTTGCTGGATAGCTTTCAAAGCAGTGCATAATTTTCAATTCTGTTTTTTTTTCACCTGCTGTCATTACAAAAGCTCTGCAATTGATCAACAGATGAACTGTTGAACAAATGCTATAAATAACAACCTTAATAAATAGAAGAATATGTAAAAGTTAAGAGATTATAGATCTCTAACACAGTCTGTCTCAACATTGCCACATACCCACCAATATAAAATAAAAAAATCAACATGCAGAGTAGATTAAACACATAAATTATGGTTATGTAGAAACCATTAGCCATTTAGGAAACAAGAAATTGGGCAGTTTTGTGGTTAAGTTAGCAAAAGGAAGCAACTTGATCAAAATGTTCTATTAACAAGTGAAATTTTTAGAGGAAAATTATTGCAAAGGGTATGCATGAATTTATTAGATATTTTGGAAAAAAAATCACTATTCCTCTGGAATAACAGGAAAAATACAAATACCTTATACACACTGTAGTACAGAAGTTAAGCAAAAACTGTCCCACTTTGAAAGTAGCAACCTGTAGCATTTAGATGAATTTTTCCATTCTCACACCACGTAATAAACATGGTCTGCTTGATCTTCTTGCTGTCTTTGTGAGTGGTAGTGGCTCTGTTTTGTAGAAAAACTGTTTTAGATGTTGAACTCTTTTCATTATGTTTTTATGAGTGTGCAGTTGAACTTTCAGAGGTTTTCTTGGGGAAGCCTGGCATTTCTCTGCAGGTGAAACTGTTTCCCTTTTGGAGAAAAAAGTGAAGGCTCTTCTTTCAGGACCAGCATCACTTCATCCTTAAACACTATTGAAGAAAAAAATTGAGATTTTAATTGTCATGCATTCACTTCATTTTCATAAACACGTCAGAAGAAATGTGGAAGGATTTTAAACAGAAGAATGCAAACTTGAACTGCTGTTTCTAATTTCACAAGCTAAAGAATAATAAATAATACACAAATATCTGTAAAGCTGCATAGAGGTTTTCTTGGCTTGATGTGCATTTTTTTGTGAGCTAAAGGTTCCAGTTTAGAGCTGCTGACAAGTTGATTACAAATTACTCAGCTGTTCCCTAAATACTTCAGTCTTTGTTCAAGTAGTTTGTTTTACTCAAATAATAATCTAGTTCACGCTCCTTAATGCATTCAACAATTTGTGGAATAACTTGTGTGAGTAAGTTTGATGGGATAAGGTGAGAACAGTGTTGCCAAACCTCAGCAATTTCATGTGAATTGTTAATGTCACATATTAATTTTTTAAAGTCTTGTATTTTTTTCCATTAGTTTTCATAATATGTGAAAACTATTTATGTTTTCATAACATACAAGAAAAGGCAGAATTTTCCTTTTCTTTGCTATTTTATTTTAAAATGTTTACCAGGATGTATTTGAGTGATTTAATAGGCAATTGTAGCTGGATTTTTTATTTTCATGTTTCAGAAGTGTTTGGACAACAGATATATTAATAAAATAGTTTACAAATAGATTTCAGTATTACCTAATTTATCATGGATTATATAGGGATGCCAGGTGGGAATCAGAATTTAATACTTTGGGTTATCTTTGTTAATGATCTGCTATGTTAATTTTTTAAAAATTTAAAGCAAACTTCTAAATCAAGAAATCAACATACATGATTTTAACCCATCTGACTGCTCTCCTATGACACTTTGTTGCTTTATTATCTTCATTTCACTGAATAGCATAGCATGATCTTTGATTCAGTAGAAAGGGAATGTTTTATTTAAATGAAGATGTTTGTAGACATTAATTTCCATTTCTCACTTGTTTTCATAGTTCAGTTGAAAGCTGAATGTTTATTAGTTTTCTTTAGAAAATGTGCTTCTTAAATTCAGGCAGATTAGATTAGACAACATTGTCCTTGTTTTGCTGTTGTTGGTCTTGCACTCTTCCAGCATGAAAGTGCTTGGAGAAGGTTTAATATACCAGCCGGGTATTTTTCAGTCTTGTTAAATCTTAATTGTCAGTTTCACTGAGATGGTTGAGAAGTTAAGCATAAGTTAAAGATGGAACTAACATTTTTTTATATTCATTTTCATTTTGAAAGCAACTGAATGCCTGGGAACTTGACCTACTCTCACTGCAGGGTGGCATAAATGCAATCTTTAAAGTTTAAAAGAGGTCTAGTTTGATATGGCCAAAATTATAACATTTAACTATTTATTTTCCTACTTAGCACTGCCTAACTTCCTCTGCTGGTTTTTTTTTTTAAAAAATCCCAAACAACAAACTGAAGAATAAAATCCCTTTAAAAAGTTTCGTTTTCCTGCAAAGACATGTAAATAACATAGGAGTTCTTCAGCATTAGGAGATTCTTCAGTTTATACTTGACTAACGATAAAGGTGATTAAATGGATTTAGTTTTTAATATGTCCATTAATATTGAGTATGATCTGTGGAAAATTAAGCAATTAAGTAAAATTCAAATGGACTGACTGTTTTGTAGGTGAGATGTGAATGTTGCATTTGCTCCCATGCTATGATGGAGTATTATTTCTTAAAGACCTGGGTCTGTTTCAGTCTCATATTTTGTGGATAGGGAATTAAGCAGCAGGCAAAAAGTAAATATTGCAAAGCTCTTTCATTCACAGCTTCCTTATAGGGTCTTCAATATGGGGAAGTTAGTATTTTGAATTAAAGATTTAAATGTGGCATATAAATGCACACTTTAATATTTTCTGAATGTTTAATGTTCCCTTTTGCAACTTAGCTAATATTGATATTATATGAAAAATATTTATAAAGAATAATTGTAATAAACATCCATTCTAAATTCCAGGATTGCTTACCTAGTTTCTTTTTCTTTTCTTACTATGCACAGATGGAAAATAGTTGAGTACTGGAATTTAGTTGGAGTCATAGGGTGGGCTTTAAGAGGGATGTGAATTCAATTAAATAAAACCTTGTTTCTGTTTCTGAATGTGCCTATAGTTGAACCAATGCTATTACAGTTCTGAAGAAAACATTTTGTTTAAGATATGGAATCTAATAGTTGAAGTTCTTTTTTTCCCCTGAAGGTTAGTTGCATTACTTAAGACAAAGCAGGAGTGAAGTTCCTTGAGTAGCTCATGTAGCCTCTTCTCCATGTACGTACACCACCCTCTTTTGCTCTTCCTCATATACCAAAACCCAAGAGGACGTGGTTGCTGCAGACATTAGCTGTTCATAATTTCTAGGGTGTATGAGTATCATCTCTACACATGTTCTATGCAGCTTCATCACCAGCCAGAGATAGATCATTCTTCTAACTAGTTCTGTGTTTAAATAGACGTGAATTTTTCTATCAAATTTATCTAGTTTGGATAAATGAAAAGACCTTGGTTTTCATTTTTCCATTAATGATAAATTATCAGATTCTCATGTTTTATGTTTGCTGTTTTCTACTATTGCCACTTCTTCTTAGTGCATCACATAAGGTTAATTATTCACAGTTTTACAAGTTTAGACAAAAGTCTAAATGGAATAAATTGAAAATTAAATAGTGTAGATTAATTATTGATTGATATTTAAAACTTGATGCAGATTATTTTGCAAAATGTACATTAAAATATTGTCTTAAAAATTATGGTAAGTCAGATAACTGTTACAGCCCATGGCATGACATGAAGTGTAGCAGAGAAACTATTACACTGACCAGTCTCAACAGTGTCTTTCCAGTCTAACAGATGAAGAGATGAACTGAATCATCCTTTTGTGCATACTTGTGTTTACCGAGCTTCAGAATGGTTGGGAGTAAATAAATATGTGGCAGAAAATTGTTGTCAATAGATCAAATGGTCATTTGATGTAATGCTCTATTATGGGAGATTAAAGTGAAAACAAAAGTCCCTATAGATTGTATGGAACATGCAGTTATGGAAAACTGGAGGCTCGTTTACAGCAGAAGCAAAATCTTCACAAATTAATTTAAAAAATAATTATTAGGTCTGTGTTTTTCTTCCAAGGGTTAATGCCTTCAGAGTGGCTAGTCACTTTCATTGGTACTTCCAAACTGTTTTCTCTGTGTAAAAAGGGAAGAGTTGCAGTACTGGGGAATTTTCAGAATTCTGCACATTTGCTAGCCAAGTGTAAAAGTTGAGTGAACCTGAGAATAGTTTTAGCAGCTGTATTTCAAAATGAGGGAACATTTTGTGACTTTTGTTGATTTATTGATAAATAAGTATTGATCAATTATTTCTCACTAAATACTAGGCTAAAAAGAATTGACTCATAGAAGTGATAGTTTATTTTCTTATGGAAATATTGCAAATATTTTCTTTCTTTGATTTACAGAATATGATGTGCTTAGTTGAATGACATGGTTTCTATGAATTCTAAATTGATTTATTAATTATTTTTCCCAGCAATGACTAGTTTCTTCTGCTCAGAGGAAATTCTGTAGGATGATTCTGCAACAAACCACAGCAGCTTGGAAGTGATAAAACTTCTGAGGAAAAAAATGCCTAAGTCAATTATCAACTTACATAGCAGTGTTACATTAAAACTACCTTGAAATTTTGCATTAGTCAGAAGTGATGAAAATTCTTGAAAAAAAGAAGAGGGCTCAACTGAAGTATCAGAAATAGTTGCTACTTAAGCTGATATTTAAGTGCATCTGGAGGGGAGAATTTTCTGATAGATTGTGTTTGGTGGAAAGGATGCACATCATCTTTCCATTGGTTTCTTTCATTTAAAAAAGGGTGAAAGTTGAACTTCTTTATGAAACAGCTTTGCATTTATAAGCATAATGTGGGGGTTTTTTTCATATTCACACACACTGTAATTGTAATACCAGTTAAATTAGCTTCCTAAATTCTGAGTAGCAGAGGTTGTGTTTTCATAAAATGTTAGTTCCAGTTCCTTTTTTAGTAGCTTTTGTACCACTCAAAAAAACTGCAAAGGGAACACATGTGGAGCTTTAAATATTTTTTTTACCTAAAGTCCTTTATAGATGGGCTATAAAAGCACATCGTGTAGCATAATAAATTGTATGGAAAGGGACCAAATGTTTTTCTAGTAGAAAAAAAAATGGGTTTTTCCGTTTTTTTCTACTAGAAAAAACTGTTCTTTCAATTCCTGTGTCATATGTCAAATTTTAATACTTAAATGAGGACCATGTCTACTCTGGAAAAATTTCTTGCTCTTTAGAGTCAATAGGCTTAAAAAAAAAAAAAAAAAAAGTTAAAGCTAGAAAGATGCCTCAGTTCCACATTTGACTCTGAAGATTTTTATTTATAGGTGGTATGAAATAAAATGGTCCTTTCCCTTGGTTACAGTAATTTCTAGAGACATATTTTTGTAAAAAGCTTCCTTTTCCCAACTGAAAGCTGTATGCATTCAGAGTGCATGTAAATCACCTCTATGAAATATGAGTCTCACAGTAAGATGCAGAGAACCAGAGGGCTGGGAGAAAAAAATAACCAACCTCACCTCCTGTTCCATAAAAATAGTTCCTTTGTGGGGTTTGTCTCCCCTAGAAACTTCCTGATACTTGCATACTCTGTCATGTGTAATTGGATTGTAGCTCTTTGTGAATACTGTTTTCTCCTCTTGACAGCATGGGGTAACCTTGGAAATGTTCTCAAGAGCCAGAGCAAGATTTCTGAAGCTGAAAGCGCCTATAGAAATGCCTTGTACTACCGCAGCAACATGGCTGATATGCTTTATAATTTGTAAGTATGTGTGGCTTTCCTGGGGTTGAATTGACTTTGAAACCTGTTGTGAAGAGACCTACTGATTTACTTGCTGGAAATGGAGATGATGGTTTTTGTTGCTTTCTAATAGTAATTTCATTAATTGTGCTCTGTAAAGTATGGGGTGGACAGGGTTTTTTTCTTGGTCAGCATTATTGTATATTCATGTAATGGGTATGGGCAAGGTAAATGTACAAATCAGTTTTTTCCAAAAGAAGAAAAAAAAAACCCTACACTAAAGAAAGTACCAATAGATGAGTTGTGAGCTGTAGCCCTCCATCTGTTTGAGACTCAATTAAATTGTGAGGTGTTATTTAGACTTCTTTTTTAGGTCTGAATAACACTTGGTGGGCAGAGTGGGTGTAAGGATTTCTAAGCATAGACAAATACCCTTCCGTTAGCTCCAGAGGTCTGAAATGTTAAAACAGCAAATTGCTTTTCTCCCGTGACTGACTTCAGAGCAGCACAGGTTACATAAAGTTTAATTACTTGAACCCTGTTGTAGGTGAGTAAGAGGATAAATAACATGAGCATCAAAATAATTATTCATCAGGGAAAAGATTTCCCATTTCATTAATGTACCAAATCATGAAGACTGAAGTGAGCACTGTGCCAAGCTTGCACTGAGGTGGGATGGTGCCGTGTGTCCCACGGGGAGGGAGGGACTGATTCCTGGCTGTCCCAGCTGAGCATCCTGCTCAGCACTGCTTGTCCTGCTGCCCTTCCTCCCCCTCCTACCCTGACCCAGCCAGCACAAGCCCTCAGAGCAGGGCTCTGCTGCACGACAGGCTGGTCACCTCCACCAGCCATGTGCTCTTCTTTTGTGATGTGGGTGGAGCACAGAACCCAGTGACTGCCATTCCATAGGTGGCCATTGGAAGACAATATCCTGCCTGCAGCAGAAAAGTGTGTCTGTAATATAGACAAAATGTGCAAAAACTGCATTCAGATAGTAAGCCTCTTCAAATATATCAACCCAAAAATAATGTTCTGCCTGTAAGTCCAGTTTAAAATGAAATCCAGCTTATAACATGAGAAAATAAATTTTATCATAATAGTATTTTTTTACTAATTTTTTCCTTGTCTAAAAAGGAAGAAGTTGACCATTTCATTAATTTCCCTTTCAGTTTAGCAAATTAGTTGATGAAACTCAAAATAATTTATGACAGAATTTATTTACCAGAATTATATCCATCTTTCATAATATCTGTGATTTTACTAATAATTTATTTTCACAAATACATGTATGTGCAGAATTTCCCTCTCTGTTAGACAATGAGGAGTATGAAAAACATACTTTTAAGAGGAAACTTCTGCTCACATTTAAAAAATAACCTCTGAGCACAGCAGAAGATTGTAGGAAATAAAGTGACAAAATTGATACATGTATATTTCCTATATGCTATTCGTTTTGAAGGTGAAAATTATAGCTCTTAAATTTTTTGTATGCCTGTACAGCACTTATGTCTCTTACTGTGTTGTAGAGAGAGGCTGAAGTTAATAGCAGGGTAAGAAGAGGAAAGGGGGCTGGATGATAAAGACAGGGACATAAAAGAAATCAGACTACAGTCTTTTCACTGTTCTCAGAATAAGCTGCTAGTCTTCCAGTCTTCCATTGATATACAAAATATATGTCTATAAACCTTCATCTCTGTTTTTGAACAGAGAAGTTTTTGAAATTCTGCAGAATTTTTGTGGAAGGAGTTTAACTAAAATGCTGGTTGGAATATATAGGGCATAAGAAGTGAAGTTTAATTCTTAGCCTATCTACTACTGCATTGAGTACAATAGAGTCCCTTATTTTTTAAACAAGCTTTACAAAACCTTCAATTATTTAACAGTAGTTGGAAAAGCTTGCATAATTTTTTTCTTTTTGTAGGCTTTGTCAGTGTTGGATGCTTCAATATCCAGCATGAAAAATAGATGGTAAATGAAGTGTCCTTTGATAGTACACAAATGAATCAATTCTTTTAAGCACAAACTCTCAAGACCTCCTTTGCAAGTTAAACCCATCCTTGGCATGTAGTTCTGTGGGAGCCTTTTACAAAAATCCTCTCTAATGGAAAATGTGTCTTATACGTGCTTATAAGAGGCCAGTCAGTTTTGCTGTTTCTGGTTTTCAACATGGGCTTTGAAACTAAAATAATCACTCCAGAGAACTCCAGGAAAAAAGTATCTTTATAGTTATTTAGAAGCACTGCATGTGTTTCACATGCTCATTATTGTTTCTAAGCACCTATGCCTTGGTATTTGATGCAAATTAATTGGCATGTGCAGCTCAGTGTTCACTCATAGCAGCAACAAGTCCAAGTGTTCTCTGCTGAAGAATGAATTATTAAGGTTTAACTAACAATTTCAGTGGATAACAATCAAAGAGAGAAGCTCTTTCTTTCTTTTTCAATAAATTGAAATGTGAGGTTAGCTTAGAAGTTGACTACTAATACATTAACATCCAAAGGATTTATCAGACTAGATGAATGGCTGAATTCAGTGCTGTAGTTTTGGTTTTTGGCTTATACCTTATGGCTCTGAGTTACTGCTGCTTTTGCCATTTAAAAAAAATTAAAATGCATATAATACATAACTACAAAATCTACATTTGAAGGTTTGCCTGATTATGAATATCTTATATTTGTGTTCTCAATGCTATGTAGCCCTGGTGATTTCAACTAAATTTAATAGGGTAGTAAATCAACATAAAATGAGCTATGATTCTCTGTTGTTTTTTTTTAATCGAGAAAACCATATATTTTAATACTGAAGTACCAAGGACAGAGCTGTAGAGAAATTATAGATTATTCTTTCAAACGAGGCAACGTTCAGTAAATTAAAAACAAACTATTTTAGTTTGCTTTGATTTTTCAGTCTTTGTTACCTTATGATTGTTAGCTAAAGCTTATGGGGTTTTTTGTATTGTTTCAAATTGCTTACAATTAGTGTCTAAAGTAAAATTGTTTATCAGTTAAAAGACAGTTTTGCATATATTATTTCACTTGTGTTTAGGCCTGGCTGTGCTTCGAGTACTCTTTTGTCATCCATATTAGTAATCTATGTTACCTTGAGTTTCTCATGTGATTATAAGGATGTTCTCAATCTGACATATATATTGAATATTCCTTTAAAATTATTCTGATTACTTGGAATGTTGTAATTTTGGAGTATACAGTGCCCTGTAGAAGATGAAATTCTAGCAATCAGCTGTCCCCTTGCTTCTCTCCTGAAGTATCTCATTTTGCCTGTACTGATACAGGACTCTGTGTATAAGTTCATAATTCAAATAATTTAATTTTTTAAATAAGATTGGATTATGAATTTCCATAAACTTTACATTGTACAACTTCTGGTATTATATCAATAAATGTGGAATTTTTTAATGTTTCATTTAGAAATTTTAGCCACTATTGAAGACTACCTATCCTAGAAAGTCTAGGATTGCAGTGTTTTACAAGAAAAGTTTAACTCTTTATCCTTAGGTAAAAATCAATATAAGCAAAATTCTTCCTTGTCTGTTGTTGTTGTTAGGCTTTATATGTTGGAAAATGTGTTCCCTGCTTTGTAAGGGTACTGGCATAGAAAACTCCTTATCAGAGCCAAAAAACTCTAAAAGCAGGCTGACATACAAACCTGTGCTGAACTGTAGTTGAACCTTTCCCAGACAAAGTTCCTGTAGCAACCACCTAGTAGGAAACAGGTCAAGGTTATGGTTCCTCTTCCTTGATAGCCCAGAAGTTTTTATCATTCAGGATGTTGAGTTAAAAAGCAAAGAGGATGTGTCATCTGGTGTCTGAGTACTTGATTATTGTTTTCCTCAGCTATGAATGCAAACTGGGTGCAAACCTGTTTGGAATTAATCTCTGCTTTGCCAGGTAGTTCTTCCTCTGTCAAAGACAGCAGATAAAATTTGTGTTTTGCTGTAACCAAAGATGGCTTGATAAAATCTTGCTGTGTTGTCAGACTGGCTCTTGAGGTAGCACCCAGTGGTCACTTTCCATCATTTTATAAAATTAGGAAAATAATGGTTTGTGTCTGCCATTCAGTTTCAAAAAAGACCCCTCTTGTAGGAAGTTCTGTCCAGCTCTTTGTCTGTATTGACTGCTGGGGCACATGAGGGGGAATGGGCATCTGGTTTGAGGACTGCAGACACAGCACAGCACTGCCCATTGCCTATAGGAGTGAGAAAGACAGGAGCAGTGCTATTCCTCATCCTCATGGTGGCCCTCCCTCTGTCAAGGTAATAGGGATTGTGCAAGTTGAAATCCAATTCACATTGCATTTGGGAAGCTCTGCCCCAGATCTGGGAGAACACAGCAGTTTTACTGCACTGTCTGAGAGATTAGAGGTTGTTTTGGGGGTGATTCTTTAGTTTTGTTTTTTGGAGTTTTTTTACTACTGAAGTGATAGATTGCTTAGTGAGTTCTGTGAAGGAAATGATTATTCTCTGTATGTTTGGGTTCTTATTGATTAAAAAAGTATGTTTTGTGGTAGCATCCATACCTAACTTTCTACCCACTAGTCTTGCAAATGACAGTGAAAGAATTGCCTTAGGCAAAGCAGACCCACTCTTGCTGTGTAACTGGAGACACATCTGTGTGGGAAATAACAGAGGATTTGCTTTCATTCCTTTCTTTGTTTGCCAGTGCAGCATGTAGGTAGATCTAGTCTTTTGTAGGTAATCCCACCTGAAATCAATGGGATGAATGTAGCTTGAGGCATGGAAGAACTGCAGTCATGGCAGAGTAAGAGCTAACAGGCCCTTAGTTGTTATAAACCAGTAAACAAAATTGATTAAACTGTTTCAATGTTGTACCTGGGTTGAAAATGTTATGCATATTTCACTAGGACATGTTTACTTTGACAGCTGCAGTTTCTGTGTATCATACTTGGCCAATGTATGCCAGTTTTAGTCACTGCTTTGTAAGCAGACCAGCTCACTAGAGTAGGACTACCAACAGGAAGAAATTCTTATGAAACTTGTGAAAGACCACAGGCCATGTACTGCAAATTTATACTCTGATTGCTTTCTGGTCTCTGGAAGCATTTTTGTGCCGTTAATATTTCATGACTTTTGGTCAAAACCAAAGCAGAGGAGAAAGACAGGAAGATTTTTCATTGTTGGTGAAGCAACATAGGTAAAAATTGGCAGCTAAAGAATTCAGGAAGGTTGCAAACAACTCATCTGGGGGGAGGTGTTTTCCTGCATGAGCAGTTCTGTCTACTGACATGAAATTACGTGAATCTTTCCAGATAGTCAGAATGTGCTCCACATTTTTTTTCTTTTATTTTTGCTCCTATTTAAAAAAACAGGATTCTAAGCTACTTCCTAAGTCCCTTGGAGAAGTTTGCTACTCCTATAAACAGTCAGCACATATCCTCCATTTCAAAAATGATTAGCACTCCATGTAAAAGTACTTGGAAGTAATGCAGGCAAAAAAAATCCTGTTGTAAAGTTCCAGAATCTTGCTACTTATTATAGTTAGAACTTGTCTCCTAATTAATCCTAAATTAATTAATGAAGAGTTTATAACTGTCCATTCTGTGTCCTATTGTTTAAGTAGCTTTTTCTTTTCCAAATACTTTTATCTTTATGTATTTCACAGAATCAAAGAATGTGTCATATTGGAAGGGGTCACAGTGAATCATCTGGCCCAACCTCCCTGCTCAAGCAGGGTCATCCCAGAGCACATGGTACAGGATTGTGTCTTTAAAATTTCTAAATATCTCCACTGAGGGAGACTCCACAACCTCTCGGAACAATCTGTTGCAGTGCGTGGTCACCCTCACAGTGAAGATCATCTTCCTCATGTTCACTTATTCTTTCACAGTACTTGCCTTACTAAACTATAGAAGCCACATTTTTCCAGTTCTGTTAGTGAACTGTCTTTGCACAGAAGTTGCATATTTCATTTACCATCTTCATTTGTCTGCCTTACAACTGGGAAGATGAGCTGAAGAGAAGAAAAAGTTTAGGAAGTATCAACTTTAAGCAGCTGTTCCTGCATTTTCATTTTTTGTGGGGGCATTTTGGTGGTTTTTATTCAGTTAGTTTGGCATTTTTAGTAACTGTAGAAAGTTAAAGGGGCCAGAAAGACTTTAAGGTCTTCATCCAAATTTATCACTGGAACTTGCTCTTTTGAATCAAGCATGCTTACTTCAAGGGTGTCCTTTCCTTGGTTCATCCTTGAGTAAGGAAAAAAGAAGGCTTTATGTCTTTGTACCCCAAAAGTTAGGTACATACTCAACATGAGTCAGTTGCTCTGCTCCACCTCTGGCTTATGTCCAATGCTTCTCTGTATTGATGTCTTTGTTGTCATTCTGCTCCTCCTCCCCTTTGCCAAAGATCTCTGAGGAGGAGTTACCATTTTGCATTCAAGCAGAGAAGCAAAAGGCATGTCAAGAACAGATCTGCTCCTGGCTGTAGTGGAGGCTTGCTTGTACAGCCAAGTGCCCTGGCCACAGGGAGGGTGAGATATTGGAATCTGCAGTGCCTGTGAGGTGTGAACTCCAGCTCAGGGATCTTCTTCCACTGCATCTAGAGAAGTCAGCTTTTCTCTTAGTTTAACCTCAAACTAGAACTGGACACTCATAAATCTAGTGATGTTTGTATTGCCAGAAGCTACAGTGAAAACTGATGATCAGTCAGGACCAATTTCACAAGGAGAAGAGGCAGTTTCATGCCTTGGTAAGATTGTATTCTTCTCTTTATTCTCCAAAACTCATAACAAATAGAAATAAAACACTAATTATTAGGTGGAAAAAGCACTCAGTCCTTCATCTGAGCTGCTTGGATTATATGTATGAGAAGGAGAGGGAGAAAGAGACACACTGACAGACTGACAGTTAATGGAACAGCTCTTAAAAGAAAAAGGGTTTGGAAGAGAAGTTTAAAAAAAAAACACCTCAAAGTTTCAAGTAACAAATCAAAAGTGTCAGTATTAGAGCATGTAGTGAATGCAAAAGATTAATTTGTAATAATTGCAAATAAAAGTTGCTTTAATCACAAACCACAAATGTTGTACACTTACCAAAGTGATTTGTTTTGGTGAAGTTGACTAATTGTTGTATTACTTCTCTCAATATGTTACATTATTTATTCCAGAATTAAAATAAGAATGGAATTTCTTAGATAAATTGTTTCAAAATTGTATGTGAGAATGTTTTTGCTTTTTGAAAAATTAAGAAGCAGCTTAAATGTCAGACCATGCACCTCATTTCTTATAATAATTCTCCTGCTATCAATAGCAAACAGGATCAAAATACCATAATTAGTTTCCTTGAAGTAAGTGTATAAAAATTTTTACAGTAAACAAAATTCAGCTTCTAGAAAACTCAGAAAATGTTATTTCTGTCCTGATGATTCTATCTCTTGCCATTTGCAAGATACTTGACAGTAGTAACAAACCTTGGTGCCAGGCCAAAAAATATCCTGAATATATTCCCTCATTTCTTACTTTACTGCAAGTACCTACTAAATATAAGTTCTGTTAATATTAAAAATTATTTGCTACCTAATCTGTAGTTAATTGGGAAAGAGTTTCAAAGTGAGGTCATGTAATACTGATAGGACAGTACAGAAGAAAAAGAGGATATATTTCTCAATTCTGTTAAATCCTAACCCAGTGACAAAAAGCAAACATAGATGGTGGGTACTTAAGCTAATTGCCCTTCTCTTTTCATCCCTTGAAGTTTACTGGTTTAATGTAAAAATTTTTCTTGCTATGTCAAAGGGAAATAAAATCTCTGATTTGAGACTGGAGATAAAATAATTCCAAGCTCTTTACAGTTCAAAATGCTATCAGCAGATAAAAGCATAGAGGAAGAAAAAAAAATTGCTGTAGGTTAGGGAAACTACAAATAAATATGGTGCCACTTCCACCTTCGAGGAAGATCTGTGTTTTCCTGGATATTTTGAGTTATATGACAAGAGATGTTTACCCCTGGACACTGATGTCTGAGTCTCCATTCTGAAATAACTAATTCTTAAGGATTTTTAAATCATTCTGGTTTTAATATATTTGTATATGCTCTTTCTCAGTCTTCTGAAACTTTGGAAAACTGTAATGCTTTGGGCCTTCATTTAAGCATACAGTGTACATTCATGTCAGTGGTGTCTAGACCACTTCTCAGAAATTTGTGGGTAGCTGGTATAAATCGTAATTCACAAGGATGTTTGTCTTTAAAGCTAAATTAAAGCCTATCTATTATGAAACTGGAAATATTCAGTATAATTTTAATACTTCTTCAGTTAGTAAATTTGTTCAGAGTATAAAGAATTTAGCAAAAATCTGAACTGTTGCAGGTGCTGAATAATCTAGTGAAATTGCTCAGCATGGGGAGTCCTTAACATAGCACATGAAGGGCTGGGTGCTTAACTTTTTCATGCATTTGAAAAAGACCTGCTTATTTCAGGTCAAGACAAGATGCCTGGCTAATCATTTATGACTTACAAATACCTCCATCATTTTCTATCCACTTTAAAAAGTCTTGCAGGCTAACATTTTCTCAACTGAGTAAATGAATCTCCTGGTTTCCAAGAAAGCCAAAACTACTCTGTTTAACATCTGCTTTGTTAAAGCCATATGGATGCACCTGATGTCTATGAATTCATCTTTATACATGGAATAATTCTCACACAGAACTGGTAGTGAGTGCTTGTATCTCTGCAATACCAGGAAGCATATCTTACTTTGTTACCCAAGTTTTGTTTTCAGTATTTGTTTTCAAGTTACTCTTTGTAGTAACCTCATGCCTCACTCTCTCTTTTCTTTTTCTTTTTTTTTTCTTTTTTTTTTTTCCCTTATACAGAGGATTACTACTTCAGGAAAACAGCAGGTTTTCAGAGGCATTGCATTACTATAAACTGGCAATTGGTAGCAGACCCACACTAGCTTGTAAGTATTTTGACTCTACAAGCTTGTATAATATTAACTATAGCTCATAGAAGATTCTCCTGCTCTTCAATAAAACTTTCTTTTTTTTTTCAGAAGCTTTTAAATCAGAAAGCAAAAGGTGAAGTTGTGCCCTTGATAACAAGTGTTTATTAGTAAACAACTATATTTGATGTGGTACAAGTAAGAAGCAGATGATATATTAACACTCAGCAGCACTACTAGAACTTAAAATGCTTCTGATCTGGGGTGTTGAGTCAGAGATATTAGTGCCCAAATTTTCAGTCTCCTATTTTCTGTTTCTTACAGCCAGTCCCTGATATTTATATGAGTGAATAATATAAATATTTTTTCTTTCTTGCCTGGGAAAAATGAAGAAGAATCATTTATATGTTGCCAGTAAAAGGTTCCAAAATTAAGTAGTGCTATTTGAGATGGCTGAGAATTTTGTACCTTCAGTATTAATCTTCACTGTATGTATACATGTTTTTATGTAAATGTATATTTTTTGTAACACTTCAAACAGTGGTGCTATGTGCTTTATAGAGTCCTAAAAAGAGGAACGAAATGGAACACTCTGCCTAACCAGTGATTCCTTCCCTCCTTACTTTATTGTCACCTTCTTCTTTCCTTGACTCTGAGCTTCTTTTATATATTCACATATGTTACCTGTCCACACTCACACTCTGTGTTATTCAAAAACCAAATTAGATAACCACGGGATCTCTACCAGCTACTACTTAGAATTGAAGCAGTAGATAAAGTATGATAGAACTCCATTCAAATATAGCATTTTTTTTTCCTCTTCACAGCTGCTTATTTAAATACTGGTATCATCCTGATGAACCAAGGGAAGACAGAGGAAGCCAGGAGGACTTTTGTGAAGTGTTCAGAGATCCCTGATGAAAATCTGAAAGATCCTCATGCTCACAAAAGCTCTGTTACCAGCTGTCTTTATAACTTAGGAAAACTTTTTCATGAACAAGGACACTATGAGGTAAGAGTCCATATTTGTATATAGTATATTTATAAAACTTTCATATACAAATAATACATACTGCTTCCACCCAGGCTTTCAAAATATATCACACACATGAACAGACTGAATTTCACCAGATCAAAATTAGCATTGTCTACAGAGAATACTTGCTCTCTACAGCCACTGATGTAATGCTATTAATTAGCAGTGTGATGTTCTCACATCAGAGTCAACATTAGCAGTGGTCACATCTGATATGTGTTAGTTCATTGATTTTGGCTTTGTACCCATAGCTGGTATGCAAGGATCAAGCCTGATTAAATCTGATTAAAGGCCAGTCGACCTAAAGTGTAAAGGCATTATAATTCAAAACACAGTAAGTCCTTCTTTAGCTGGGAAAGTGCAATTATGCTTGCATTTAGGCCTCTAAAAATAAGACCCTGTTGAAATAATTTAAAAATTTGGTGATTAAAAACATCCCACTGTGTGTTGTTTTCAGATAACTTGACCTCAGTGCTAAAGTGGTTGGATATTTTTAATGAAACAATAAACTGCACCCAAGCCATCCCATCTCATTTACACATGAAACTGTGACTGTTGTGATTCCTCTCCATTTTCCCTGATGAGCTTAACTGAAACTGGACATTCACTTGAGGTTTGACCTTTAGCAGGATTTGAAAGAAATTAATTCTCTCTTGGCATTGTCAGGCATACTTCAGAACAGGAGTTGTGAGTGGTTTTGATCCATGTAAAGTGTTCCTGACCATGGCAGTTATGTCAGCTGTTTAAGATCAGGCATGCAGAAGCTGGACAGATTCCCTGTCATCTGTCTGCTGCATCCAGCTCTGTCAGATGGAGTTACTAATTGGTTAAAATACAGACAGCTAATGCATCTCCACAGAGAAGAGAAAAGAAAAGAGAAGAGAAGAGAAAAGAGAAGAGAAAGAGGGGAGGGGAGAGGGAGGGGAGAGGAGAGGGAGAGGGAGAGGGAGAGGGAGAGGGAGAGGGAGAGCGGAGAGGGAGATGGAGCTGTGAGCGGTCGCATTGCGAGTCAGAGCCGTGCGAGAGGAGAGAGCATGTTGTCTGCACAGCTGATAGAGTGTAGAGTCAAAGTTCAATACCTGCAAGATACAAGAGCTTTTAGGAATATAAAACTTCAGATTTTCTTCCTGGCTGTCATTGCAGCCTTTGTAAGCTTTGACTGTTTGATGCAGAGCTAACAGACAGACCAGCCAGTGTCCAAAGTGGGGAATGAATGGTAATTCAAGGCACAGCATATTTGCAAAGGGATTCCAGTTTTGGGTTTCTTGACTTCATAGTGCATCTCATCCTTTCTGTGGAGCAGGCTTCACTTGTAAGGATTATGCTTGTTGTTATTTGGCAGTAGACAATGATTTCTTTATTTTTAGGTCACTTAGCATAGTTAATCATTGGAATGTCCTTTGTCTGCAGATCAATAGTGCTCCATATTCTTTCACACCCTATTGAATTTTATGTTTATAAGCTCATCAGTCATTAAGAGGTTTAAAAAAAAGTCCTTCTTACTTTTACCTGGAAAAAAGTTGTTATATTGGAACTAACTTGATCTCTTGTCTATAAGGGTCACTAAATTTGGTAAAAGGTAAAAAAGGGAAAAAATTTTGTCCTTTCTGTGGCATTTTTGATGCCAATATGTTTTCTCTATCCCTGAACCTTTCATTTGGGGAAGGAAGACAGTTTGGTTTTACTTTTATATGCTTTTTAAGTTGGTGTTTTCCCACCTGTGTGTTTCTTTACAGGAGGCCCTTACAGTTTACAAAGAAGCAATACAGAAAATGCCAAGGCAGTTTGCACCACAGAGCCTATATAACATGATGGGTAAGTGCATTGTTAGTGCTTCAGAATGATATTTGAGGAGTTAGGGTGGAACAAAAGACCTTATCCAGGAAACTGGTGCTCAAATTAATGAGCTAATAAAACCCAAAAATAATTACCTTCAGTACAACCTAACTAGGTTTAGAGTTTAAATGCCAGCAACTGCAGTGCAGGATAAGGTACAATAAATGATGAGACTGTTAGACACTGGATGCCCTTAGGAGTGTCAGTGTAGTAGTTCTACATTTAGAATGCATGGCTTAGTGTTTTTCTTGGTCTCCAGAATCTCATATACTACTTTGGAAGCCCCATGTTCTCACATATATATGGGTCTTAGATATTGAAATGCCTTGTAAACCAACAAGGTGTTCAAACAGACCCACAGCAATAGTTGTAATTTTTTTTTAGGTTGTGCCAAAAACTTATTTCCAGCTGATATACTATAGTTGAGATGCCTACAATGAGAGAATTCTTCTTATTTTTCTTCCAGGACCAGCTGTCTGTCCTCCAAAATTTTAGAAGTCCTTTGAGTACTGCAAAAAACTGTCAATTTATCTGTGAGGTGTTTCTTGTTTAACCTCAGTTTCTCATATTCTTCATTGCATTTTTATGTGGGATCCATTAAACAGATAAAAGAAAGAAGATATTATGAATTATTACTTGTAGTACTCAGATCTGAAAACAAGAGGGCTGGTTCTTACTGTTACAGAGATGCTGTAAGTGGGATTCTCTCTCAAAGCTCATGTGTTTCTGCTAAACACCCCCAGTGTTTGGCCCAGTACTCTCTTATTTGGAATAGAAAGCAATGTCAGAAACTTTACTTTAAAGTAGTTCAAAGTGGAACAATTAAAAATATCTGTGGAAACAATTAGGATCAACAGGAAGCATATGGGGTTTTGTGTGATTCCCCCCATCAATGCCTTGTATACAAGGGAATGTATTGGTTGATACCTATTGCTTTTGCACAGTTGTTGACTACATATTCAGGAAAGGCATCTTTGATTAGTACCTTACAATTATTAGGGCACATAAAAAAAGTAAAATTGTAGTTGTAACTGATGCTGTATGTTTGAAAATGTAAATGCTAGATTAAGTGGTTCCCTTGCCACAGTGACAAAGTATCTAAATGTCAGTCTAAACACTTCCTTAGCAGTTCATCCAGTTCAATGGAGAGTTACTTCTCCCTGAACACTAAGCTTTACCAGACTGGTGCCAGTGGCTGAAATCCATATATTGCACAAACTGATTATTACATATACTTTTGTTCATTGTCAGTCTTAGTGAAATTATTGTTTTATCAGTTTTATTTATCAGCATTCGCTGATCAATATGGTGGTGGTATCAACAGTCTCCTCTGTGTGAATTAAACCTCTGCTTACTATTGGTGTCCTATACTGACTGCTGAAATACTTCAGTCCTTCAGTGAATTCTCTGAAGTTTGACTGCCCACTTAAGTGTAGATATGTTTTTCATAATTCTGATAAAAGTGTTCCTCAGAATACAAAATTGGAAAACATAAACCAGTGCTGTTTCTAGCATGTAATGCTCGTCCCATTGCAAAGCAGGCTTATGCTACCTTTAAAATCACTATGACCTATAAGTTTCTCCAGATTTTTCCTTTTTTTTGGTTGCTTTTTTAGGTTCAGGAGGCCTTTCTCAATTTCCTTTGTAAGCACGGTCTGTGATGTCCAAGTTCACTCTGTTCCTGGGGTTTGCAGTTTTTTAACTCACAAAAAAACAAAGACTAGCTCAGTTTTTTGCCCGGGCTTGGCTCCTGCTATACTTCCTCCCTTCTCTCCCTAGTCCATACTCTGGCACCTGCTTCCTTTAAGCTGCTGCCAGCACTTCATGGATGTCCTGGTGGCATAACAAGACATGGTCAACTGAGTGTACCTTAGCTCCTTGTGGAGCTCTGAGAGTTTCAACTTAACATTAATATAGCTTATATTTGTATTTTGGTTGCTGTTGTGTTGGCAGCTTTTGCAGGGAAGCCAGAACTTATTTCACAGTGGTTCCTGAAGTTTTTCTTATAGGTTATGCTGCAAAGGCAATCCAAGAGGCTACACAAAGTTGGGTAGTGACTTGAATAGAATGCAATGCAACTCTATTAACAGGACTCAGACTGATTTGTTCAAAGCTGTCCTGGATGTGTCTGCATAAGCCCACATGGATGCATTTGGCTTCTCCTACCTGAGATGACAAGACAGAGCTAGGTAGCTATGCTTCTTTATAGTGTGGAAAGAAAGCTGTACCTCTGGGGAGTAATGAAGCCCTTCTGATTTAGACATCCATTTAAGATTATGTACGTAATCCCTGCAAGCACACTTCTCCTCTAAAAAGTGCTGAGATGACTGACTTAGACTTAGTAGCTTGATTTGGGTGAGATAAATCCTAGACACCTTTTCAGTCATCTCTTTGCTTTGTGTGTGACAGGAGAACAAGGCAACTGCATCCATTATCAGGAGTGCATCCGCTTTGCAGCTCATATGGTGTCACCGAGTATCAGAGGGCTGCCTGGAGTGTTTATTTCTGTTTCCATGTTCAAGACAAAATTATAAACACATTCCCTATAACACTTTCTTTGATAAACAGCATTACATAAACTTGTCTGCCCACTTCTTGCCTTTAAAAGGGAGACTAGAGGAACTGAAATAGGCCAGTCCTGTCTTGTGTGCTTGCAGCTGCATAAACCTGACTGAGCTGTCCCCACTCCTTGTATGCTCATTGCTGGGGAGGAATGGGAAAAAACTGGGGAGCACTCCCCATCTGCTTGGGAAGTAGCAGAAGGAAGTTTTCTTCCCCATCTCCTTAAATGTGGAAAAAGCCTTCACAGTTTATCATGAAATCCAAGAATAGTCACAGTTTGAGGATTATCTGCTATGGTTGTTACTGTGATGATGACTGTATTCCCAGTCTCTGGCAATCTCTTTGCTTGGTTGAGTGGCACACATATTGCTACATATTGGCATGTCATATCAGGAAACAGTGCTTCCTCTAATTTTTAATAAGTACTCATTCATGTAATTGAAGATTTTTGGGAAGGGTTTTTTTTTTCTCCTGTATGATGTACATGACCTACTTGAAAGAGAATAAACAGGAGATGAACTGTTTAAACTGAATCAGGTTTGAACTCCAGCACTGTGAGTGCACTAGCATTAACACTCCAGCAGTGCTAAGCCTTTGCACCACCTGCTTTCCCTGTTTGTGTTACACTTCTTTTCCTGTACTTGCTTCTATTGGCCTTTTGCTCTGACAGGCCCAGTGACTCATTCCTCTGGTGTGTCAGCCTGCTTGACAGAATCTCATCCTTTAAAACACTCTGTAACTTGCCTCTTAATGGGAAAAAGAAGTATTGGGGCTCAAGAAGCAGGCATCCATTTGACTTTGCATTTTTTTCATGGTACTAAAGACAGGGCTGTAATACCAGCATCAGATGTTCTAAGTTTGTGCATATGAAAAAGTTGCAGGGAAGATTTTGGTCTCCTGTTGCCGTGATTTATTTTGCCAGGTGTGCAACAACTCTGCTAAGGAAACCATATGTTTCTCTGGCTTTGTACCAAGAAACAAAACCTTTTCATTTTTTTTTCCTTAGGAGAACCCAAAACAACTAAAAATTGAAACTTTAAAACTAGAATCAAAATAATTATTCAACAAGCTGTATAAGGTTGGCTTGGTATTTATTTTCTGTATACCAGATTGCTTTGATGTAAATTAAAAAGTACATGCTCAGGTTACACAGATTAATTTGCTTGGCATGGCAACTTGCACTACAAAGGCCGGAGTCCAGCTCAGCTGTATTAAATAGGTAATATATTTTGTTTAAAGTTTCAATTAAAGCCTGAGGTCAAAGTCCCTGTGGGATCTTGAACACTTTAATGCCAATATTAGGATTGCTTAAGGATCAGCCTCTGCTCTAGATGTCTTTTGCGTTTCTTGAAATCTGATATTGTACAGTTGATTGTATTACATTGCTTTTAAAACCACACTAACCCACCTGCTACAGTAATTCATACTCCTGACAGTTAAGTGGTGTGAAGTGGACCATGGAGGCTTTATTTTAAGACCAAACAGTAACAAGAAAGATGGTGGGGTGGCATTGTTCAGGTTTAGATTGGCAAGATACTGTCATAAAGGCAAATATGATGGTGGTACTTCATCTGCCCTTGCTAACTAACATCTCAATTTCTCTATTTTCAAATGTACTACAGGTAAAGCCTTACAATTTTTTTTTAAAATGCAAGTCACAAAAAAGCTAACATTGCAGGAGTGACTACAGTTCATGATGCACAAAGTTTAAATTTCTCCTTGCAAATCTGCTGGATTGCACATGGACAGAGAAACAAATCATACAGAAATGTACAGTCCAGAAAAGGGGAGCCAGATTTTACATCTGGTGCAGAGTTTTGTATCATAAGTACAAAGGCTTAACATGCAGAGAGACTTTCTGTGTTGATGATTATAACATAGCTATCCCTTTACTTGATTATGCTTTTGGGTGGATGTGGCTGTTTCTACAAACCTGTTAATATTGTTTAGGCTCCTGTCCCATTTACCCCTTGCTCCCATTAGATGCTTTCTCATTGAATTATTTTGAAATAGCATTTAGAACTCCAGGAAACCCTTTGGTATAGTTTTACTGTGTAACACTTAATTTATAAGATCCAAAGATGATTAAGCTGTGAAATACATACCCCACATCATAACTTATGCAGAGTATGGTACCTGCACTTATCTAGGCTTTAGTCATTAGTGTGCTTCCTATGCATCCCATGAAGTTTTACTGGTAATTTCTTTCTAAGTGTATATTGCAAGTCTTTTTTTATTATTTTAAAACTAGCTTGGATGGAAAAAGGATTTTTTTTTCTTCCATATGTACATTTTATTACATATTCCATGGAAAGAAGAATGGTGTCCTCTCCAATGGTGATGGGAATAAAATGCTGGGCTTCCTTCTCTCCCCCTTCCCACCCTCATTCTGATACTTTAGCCCTTCCCCCTCTGAGACTTTGCAGACTGTGGTAGTTTATATCTGGTGTCCAAAGCTAAGTAGCTAAGTGCTGCATCCAGCTGGCAGCTAGTCCCTGGTGATATTCTGCAGGGCTCAGTATTAGGGCCAGTCCTGTTTTATATCTTTACTGATGATCCGGACGAGGGGATTGAGTGCACCCTCAGTAGGTTCACAGATGACATGAAATTGGGTTGGGAGTGTTGATCTGCTGCAGAGCAGTAAAGCTTTGCAGAGGGACCTGCTGCAGAGGGACAGGCTGGATTGATGATGGCTCAAGGCCATTTGTATGAGATTCAATAAGGTGAATTGTTGGGTCCTGTACTTGGGTCACAACAACCACAGGCAGGGAGGTAGAGTGGCTGGAAAGCAGCCCCAAGAAAAGGGACCAGGGAGTGTTGGTCACCAACAGCTGCACATGAGCCAGTGTGTGCCCAGGCATACTGGCTTGTATCAGAAATAGTATGGCCAGCCAGACCAGGGAGGTTATTGACTCTCTGTTCTCTGCACTGGTGAGGCCAGACCTGGAATCCTCTGTCCAGTTCTGGGCCCATCACTAGAAGGAAGGCATTGAGGTAATGGAGAATGTCCAGAGAAGGGCAGGGGAGCTGATTAACAGTCTGGAGCACAAGTCCTACAAGAAATGACTGAGGGAGCTGGGCATATCTAGCCTGGAGAAGAGTCAGGAGAGCCTTACTGCTCTCTTCAGCTACCTGTTGTAGCCAGCTGGGGGTGTGTCTCTTCTGCCAGGCAACCAGCTATACAAACAAGAGTAAACAAGAACGAGCTTTACAAGGGGAGGCTGGACATCAGGAAGAATTTATTCACTGCAAAGGTTGTCAAAAAATGGAATGGGCTGCCCAGGAAAGTGGTGGAGTCACCATCCTTGGAAGTGTTCAAGAAGTGACTGGATGTGACACTTGGTGTAGTGATCTAGTTGACGTAATGTTCAGTCAAAGATTGGACTTTGATGATTGATGTCTTTTTCTCAACCTAAATGGCTCTGTGATTCTATGATTCTGAGTATGAATCCTAAATCTGATTGCAGTGTTTCCTGTTTTTTTGACTTTGCTTTGAGGGAATCAACCTGGGTATGAAGGCTACAGCAGTGAATTGCTGGAGATGGTAATTGATTCAATGTTTGAGGGCATGTTTGGTTTTTTTGTTTCCCCAGGTTCCCAGATTTTCTTAGTTTTAGCTCTTTGGACTATTGATGTATATTTTAATGTGAAATGCTTGAATTTTCTCAGGTAGTAGTCTAAAAAATGTGATTCTAAGGATGAAGTGCTTTTTTATTTTAAACAGGCAGGGTTTTATATGAAAATAATTAGAATCATAACATTTGCAAACCAAAAAAATATAGTCCAATACTGAAAATGGACTGCAGAGATCTCAGGCATGTGCTTCTACTGATAGAGTTTTAAAGAAACCTATACTGGCATGAAAATGAAATTACCTATCTTGTGTGAGGTCTATGCCTGTATTTTTGTCAGTATACGTCTTTCACTGGAAGCCTTGGTACAGCAGGAAACAGCTGTGCAATGTCCATGCTGTTCCATGCTGCAACTGATGTTAATTCATATCTGCTTTCTACTGTAGGTATTTTCCTTCAAAAGTAGCTTAGTGGTCTAATTAAATTAGAAAAGCCTTGCTTCAGCTAATTAAAGCCTATTAAGAATTTGTTCAGACAAAGTAAGTGTGGATTGACTCCCATCCATTAAAAACCCTGATAAAATACAATACATTCCTTGAAATCTTAAAGGAGATTATTCTGTAAAGGGAAGAAAATTGAGCCACAATATGCTTGGTCTGTGCAGAACTTGATACTCACTGTGTTCACATGCTTCAGCTGTTTCAGGGAAGATGTGCATGCACTGCATATTTATAATCAAAACTGTTAATCTGTTGCAGTAGATCTTATACATCAGTATAGTATAACATCAAACTGTGCTTCCAGATTTATGATGTTATTTTATGCACTGGTACCAAAGGGAAGAAAGAGGGAAGTCATAAATCTAGAGAGATGCATTTTTATGGCAAGCACATCTGCAGCCTTAATTTGCACAAGAAAGCTGCATGGTTGCATTATCAAAGGCACAAACTCCTTGTGGTATTGTGACACACAGGGACACAGATCTCTCCATCATTGTCCAATTTTTTATACTACCAATTAAAAGAAATTATGGAAAAATTAAATTTAAATCCTGATGGAATGTATATGTTAGAGATTTTTATTTTTAAAGGGTATCTCCATCTTCCTTTGTGTTTTGATATGTGGTATCTTGTCCATGTCAAATTTTATGTTTTATATTACAGTTTTGCTACCCTGAAATTTGAGGGGCAGATAATTGGCATATGTAAGGATGATGCAAGGCAGATTTACCCTACATTGTCTCCTTTATGGAGATAATTTTTCATTTTTCTTATCAGCAATCTTTTTTGGGGTCCTAAAAGGAGGTCCACTGGAGGGACATTTCTTTTTAATCTGAAAGCATGGGTACCTTACATCTGTGGAAGTACAGTGCTTTTACATCCACAGTTCTGTTGAACTTTCTGGTTAGTAAATCTGGCAAGCTCCCTACCTGGATATGACCTTGGTATAACTAATTGCATCTGAAACAGAAAAATCTTGAAACCAACAGATGAGATGTTAAGCTAGAACCATGTAACATTCATTCATGTAAATGCTACCTAATTTTGCTTTTTAACAATATGTGGTATGTATTGGAAAATCTTGTGTCCTTTTTTAAAAATTTATTTTTCTTACAAACACATTCTATTTAATTATCAAGTAAAACATTAGCCTTTAGGGAAGACGGCTGCTAGCAAGCTAATATTTTATTAGCATTATTACTTAATATAAATATTTTAAGTTTATTATTATTGTTATAGGGTTTTAGTTATTATTAATTATATGTTAATTATTTTTAAGGCTATGTTAATCAAATATATTTAATTATAATTATATCCTGGCATGATTTTAGTGGTGAGGTTTTTGGCTAGCTTATTATTTTTGTGGGATTTTGTTTAATTTTATTTTAAAGGATTATTTTTAAATTCCAAAGATTCTGAGGAAATATGGGAAAATAATATTGGTGAATGGTAGTTTTGCAAGTAGTCTATCTCTGTGGCAAATAAAATCCACTTGAGTATAGGGATTTTAATTTTGGTGGTGAAAATCTAGCTAAAAGGTATTCCATTTCTGATTTCTTTGAAAGTATGAATACAAATGTTAATGAACTTAGTATGCACTTCTTTAAATGGTGTTTCAGTTGCATATTAATCTTTTTCTTGCACTACATTAGTAAGTGAGAATTCCAGTTTAATAATATATGAGCTTTCTAGTAGAACAATACAAGAAATGGGTTCAAAAACTCAGAAAATACTACCTGAACTAAGCCCTGGGAAGCTGGAAACAGTTTTGAAGTACTGATTGGTGCCATTTTACTCCAGTTGTCTATTGAATTATTGCCACCACTCATTGTGCAGGCAATGCTGCACATGTCTGTGTGTTTACACAGATTAGGGACTGGAAATAACTGACCATTTATAGCTTAAGGTTTTCACTGCCATGAATTTCTTTCTCTGTTGTTGTTACCTCTGTTGAACTTTGCAGATCTGACAGGTTTTATTAATAAAGTGTCTGTGTGTGATCTTTCAGACTTTTAGCATGAGATTTGAAAGATTTTGCAAAAGAAGCAATTGTTAAAGTAAATATAAAAATCTGCTTACACATTTGTTTGCAGATTTTCTGCCAATGGACACTCTTGTTACCTTTCTAATGCCTAAATCAATTGTGCTGCAAGTTTATAAGAATGCATGATTGTAATTGGCAAATATTATTTTTTCTTATTTTAATCTCCAACAGGCAAATGCATCCTGAATTACAGTAATCAATCCATACATGTTTTCTCTGACATTTTGATGGAAAATTATCTCAAGGCAGCATAGCTATTATTAAATTGCATCAGCTTAATGCACTTGATTGAATTAATGGTTCAGTTACCTGTTGCTTGATTCTATTCTAGTAGAGACTAGAATGAGCTATAATTCTGGTAGACCATAGAATTGAATTCTGTCCTATTCTAGTGGTAGGAGCTGTTGTCAATTTTCAACTTTTTCTTTTCTACATTTATGAGATGGCATTAATAACAGACTCCCTAACAGTGCTTCCTTCCATAGTAATCCATGTTCTAATTACTTATAATATAGGAATTCTTGATACAGGTTCCTCAGAAAAAAATTTGCTGCTATAGTGAATTAGCTGCATAGAGTCACAGAATTATACAGTGAGCTGAGTTGGAAGACACCCACAAGGATCATTGAATCTAAGTCCTGGCCCTGCACAGCACTATCTCCAAAAGTCACACCATGTGCCTGAGAGTATTGTTCAGACTCTTCTGGAGCTCTGTCAGGGTTGGTGCTGTGACCACTTCCCTGGGGAGCCTGCTCCGGTGCCCAGCCATCCCGGGGTGAAGAACCAATTCCTGATATCCAGCCTAAACCACCCCTGACACAACTTAAGGCCATTCCCTCAGGTCTTGTCACTGGTCACCACAGAGAAGAGATCAGTGCCTTCCCATCCTTTTGCCCTCCAAATGAAGTCATAATTGCCATGCAGTCTCCCCTCAGTCTCCTCCTGGCTGAACAGTCCAGATGACCTCAGCTGCTCCTCATACGGCTTCCCCTCAAGGCCCTTCACCATCCTTATTGTCCTCTGTTGAGCACTCTGTAATAGTTTGAGATATTTCTTACATCATGGCACCCAAAACTGCCCCCAGCACTTGAGGTGAGGCCACCCCAGTGCAGAGCAGAGCAGGACAATCCCCTCCTTTTCCCAGCTGGCAACGCTGTGCCTGATGTCCCCAGGACAGGGTTGGCCCTCCTGGCTGCCAGGGCACTGCTGATTCATTTTCAACTTGCCATTGACCAGGACCCTTTATGCAGAACAGCTTTCCAGCCTTTCCTCCAAGGCTTCCTCATCCCAGGTGAAGAATCTGGCACTTGCCTTTTGTCAGCTTTGTATGGTTGGTGATCTCCCATGTCCTTGGTTTGTTGAGGTCTCTCTGCAGAACCTCCCTGCCTTCAGGGAAGTCAACAGCTCCTCCCGGTTTTCACCTGAGAGGTTCAGGGAAATACTGTTACTTTCTTTACAGCTTGATATTTAGATTGACATAGCCTTTTTTCTAGCCCCCCCCCCCCCCACTCAGAAATGTCCTCAAAGTTTTAGGAGTTTAGTTTGTGAAGTAATTGAGCTCTTAAAACCTATTAAAATTTGAATTTCCAAGTACTCCAAAGTTTTTAGTCTCTTCTTATATCAGAATCCATCATGAAAAATAGATGAGAACCTTGGATCCATTTGATATTTGGCAGTGTGTTCAGCCTTTACTACCCACAGATAATAGCTCCATCACTTATGGCTGCTTACATTACTCTTAAAGCATCTTGTTCTTAATTACTTGAAATTCTGCCAAGCTGTAACAGGTTGGGGTGGAATTTTCCACTTGAAGAAAAGAAAAGGACAATATGGATTCCTCATTTCCTGTATGCTAATGAAGCAGGGGCCTGTGGGAAAAATAATATGCAATCAAGTAATTAAACATTCTGCATTAAAGCATGCAGCTTGGGAGAAGAGTTGAGGGGAGCATAAATCTTGAATTCTGGCTTCTTCTTCTTCAACACTTAATGACTTTGTTTTGTGCAGTTAAAATATATTGTTGTGTCACTTATTTGGGAGTGCTGACATAGTGAAAAGATCACATGTGATGCTGCTGTCACGGAATTTGATGTTCATGTTCTTTTGGGGTTTCTTACCTGTTTGGATTTTTTTTTTTTTTAATTTAGCCTTTTCTGTCTTTTTGGCCTAAGCAGCAGCAGAATTACTCAAGTGCTTCTGTGTGTGTTATCAGATATCCAGACCAGTGCATTGAGTATGAAATGCTATGTAGATCTTTGATTTAGAACAAGTAGATTTTTTTTTTCTAAACAGGGATGCAAGCCTCTAAGTACAGCAGGCTTGTTTGAAAAAAGTCTGTTTCTTCTTAACAATCATGTTGGTTTTCCTTAGCCTTGGCTTAGCATGACTTCTGTCTCTACATCATGCTTATTTTATCTGTGGTCTGAAGTTTGGTCATTTTGCATGCACCATGCCCTAACTCCTGAAACTCAAAACTGACGTGCCACATTTTGCCTGGGATCCTTCTCCTCAGATGACAAAGACATAAAAAACAAAAATCTGACTTGGCCTTGTCCAGTTTTCTTTTATGAAGAAAATCTTCCTTAGCCTCTGTAAATATTCAAGATAAAATATAAAAGTTGCTCCCATGCTATGAGTTATTTTTCCTCTTTGAGAATATTTTTTCCCAAGTTTTGGTGGTGTGGTATCAATCTTGATTAAAGAACTTTGGTTCCTCTGTCTCCCTGGTACCTTCACAGTTACTGAGTTCCATGTAACACAGAACTGGAGGCTGTGACTCACCTGGAGACAGCCTTATCTGGTCTTTACTTGAGTCAGGTGTACTCTCTTCATCCTCCAGGAGTAGCATTTGATAACCTGTGTGTTCATAATTTTTGGGAGATACTTAATCATTTATTAGAAATGGACCAGCTGCTGGGATGATGAAATCCTGAATCTTCAAGTGGCATTTTCAGGCTGTCATTGGCCTAGGCAAGGGCACGTTTATATCCAGAGTCCTTGTGAAAGAGCTGTGTAGGCCCAGAGTGTTAATCTGAAAGCTGTTATTCTTCACCACTACATTCTTGTTTCATATAGATTGTTTCCAAACTTTAGAAATTTATTTGCTTCTTGAAGAAAGAGACTTTCTTGCTGTGTATGCTAAACTCTTTCTCAGAAACTTCATGACAACAATTATCTAACACTAATATATAATATATATAAAAACATATAACATCCCATTCACATATTGTTCTTCATCATTACTAGCCTCAGCCTCTCATTGTAAAGGATTTCACCTTGAAAAATGTCCAGTTTCAGTCATTTTGTGTGTGACTTCGTATGATTAGTGATTTTAAACTACTGGATGCTATGTTTTAATTTAAACAAATACAGCTACATGCAGAGATTGGGTTTTTTAATGTCTTGCTCCTCCCATCAATATACTTTCAGGACTGTTTTCTTATACTTCCCTAGTTTTTGGTTCTTGAGTTTTTATGATTAAATCCATTTTCCATGTTCTCCTTGCTATTCCATGCTTTGCAATGTAGAGCGATGGAAAAGAAGTAGCTTTTCTAAAGTAGATGAGGTAAGAATTCTGGTGCTTTGAGACTTTTGACTAAAGCTTAGCAGGTGGTGCTCTCTCTGGCAATTCCTTTCCAACAATAGTTTTCATCTCAGCTATGCTATTTCAGCTCTAATAAGGCCTTAACTTAATCTCCTCACTCAAGTTTCTCCAACACTTTTTGTGTGTGGTTGCAAGCGTTCAAATCAATTCACCTTTTTCTAGATTTCTGCACATTTAAAACGTAGAAAATTATGAGATAGATTATGGAAACCTTGAGAAATTTGTGGCATTTTCAGTAGCATTTGTTTGACCCTGCAGGAGAAGCCTATATGAGAATGAGCCGGCTGCCCGAAGCAGAGCACTGGTACGTGGAGTCCCTGCGATCCAAGAGCGACCACATCCCAGCCCACCTCACCTATGGAAAACTGCTGGCTCTGACGGTGAGTTTATCAGCGCCTCCAGGGGAGTGCTCTCAGGTCCTCTCAGTAGCTTAGGTAAAGGGATGGCAGGGCTTTGTCCTGAAAATTGCTTTTTGCCTTGTTTGTCACACTGTTTCAGTTATTCCTTTTAATTAAGGACTTGGACAGCATTGGGTTTCTTTTTGGTTTTTTTGGTTTTATTTTTTATTTGGTGAGACACTACATGTATTCTTGAGGTAGTACCAACTCTATGCTGGAAAAAAACCAGTTGTAATGGCACAAGAACTTTGTAATGCACAGTAAGGAGTTCTCTTGATAAAGCCTTTATTATAAGTTCTTCGGATGAAAAGTAACGGAATTAATTAAGATATTCAGTGTTTGACTCAGGGCTGTTGGAGCAGCCTGTGGTTGGGTGTCACCAATTCTTTGTGAATAACATCTCATGCTTTGCATTTACACTTCTTTAGGAGTATCTCTTTGAGCATATGAAAGGAACTACTCAATCATTAAGAGCTAGTTTTAAAAAATCAGAAGAGTTGGACTTCTTTATTTCTGTAAAATTTACTTAACTTTTGACTGCTGGTGTGCTTGTAGCTCCAGCTAAACTAACCCCGTGTGATAGTTATAACAAAGTGCCAGTCCCTCCTTGATGTTCACACATTTTGAAGATGAAATGGATTTCTATTTTATTAATTCAAATAATTCTGTTTTAAAGCTGTCTTTCATTTGTTTTTCATTTCTCATTCCCATTTTTCTTTCATTTTTATCTATTCTACGTTTCCTTTCCTTGTTTACATTAATGGGTTCATGTTTGCTTTCTGTGCTCTACTGATGTACCTCTGTATGGTTCTTGAGTCCTTGTGCCTCAGTCTGAATATTCTTCCACTGAAAGTTCCTCAGCTATTCACCTGTGATAAGCTTTTTCTGTGGTATTGATTGTGCTGTCCAGTCTTCAAACAAAAAATGTCTTTTATTGTGGAAAACAACATGATTAATTTCAGGAGATCCATTACTGTTAAAAGTGTCTGAATTTGGAAAAGGGGAAGGAATTACAACAGAAATTTTCTGTATGAGTAACCGGTGACAACATAGTTTGAAAAACTTAAAACTTGGTCTGTGTTACCATGTAATATTAAATGCAGACTTTTATTAAAAGTTGCCTGAAAGGGGAGGTTTTAACTTGTAAGGGAAGTCTAGGTGGTAGTGTCACATCCCCATTGCCTTTCAGTTCAACGTCCTGGAAAGGCTGTTTTTTTTAAAAATTCCCAGTTACTGTTAAAATTGCCGGGATATTAACAAATATATGCACCCACTGTTTGCCTTCGTCTAGAATAGAACTACAAACAGGTTGTACAGGAAGATTTCCTTATTTATATTTATCTTGCTTTTCTAGCAGATATCTTTGTGTATTGCACCTAAGAATAATAGCAGAAAGTCAGTGTTATTGGCTTCTTCTAAGGAGATCTTTGACACCAAAGTGCTAATTTATTGGAATTGCTGTGGGGAGGTGTTGTGGTTTAGGAATAGTATTTCCCAATTTAGTGTTCCCACTGTAACACTCCAAACCACATGCTGCTCCCTCTCCCTCCTGCTGCAGCAGGCTGGAGAGGAGAATTGGAGGCACAAAAGGAAAAGATCACGGGCTGAAACAAGAACAATTTATTATAAACAGTAATAAAATAATAAAACAAATAGTAAGAGCAACAATATTAATAACAAAGAGAGAGGTGAGAGAGGTTTGAGAGAGGTGAACGATTCACACGGGGATGGTCACAACTCATTAACCCCAGGCAATAGCTGACCATGCCACCATGCTCCTTGATCCAGAAGTGACCCCTTCCTCCTTTCCTGGATGGGCAGGAGGTATAGAATAACTCTGAATCCTGGCCATGCCCCCTCCTGGCTACTGCAAAAATTAACCCTGTCCTGGCCAGGAGAGGAAGTAAAGAGTTTTCTTAATAAAATCCAAATTTCTTTTTGTTTCTTTGTTTGTTTTTTTTTTTTTTTGTTGTTATGCACACCCCCACCTCAGTAGTTTTCTGCTTAATTTTTTCAACTGCTGAGTGTATGAAATAGGAGGTCTGTTAGGGAAAGTCTTGCAGTGATTCTGGGAAACAAGATCTCACAGTTTTCTTCAAAATAATAAAGTCCCCAAATCCCAGAAGTATACAAACATTGTGAGCCACTTTTTAATTTTTTTTTTAATTCTGTCCCCTCATTATGAAAGTGCAGGTATAGGATTAAAATTTGGTGTTACTATCCCAACTTTTAGAAGTAAGCAATGAAAAATCTTCTTGAGTCCTGATAGTAGAATTGAACTGTTTGCATTTCTCTGGGGATATAAATGGAAGATATGTGTGGTGTGGATTGTGCCTTGAGCATCTGAGCTGTGTTTGTGGAAGGACATGTCTCAGCAAGGAGAAGAACTGTATCCAGCTTTGGACACTGAATACTGCACTATGATAGGAAACAAAATACTTTCCTTTCTCAACACACACTTGCTTTCCTATACCTGCTCTGTGCCATAATTGCAGTCCATTTTCTTCACATTTGTTTTTTATTATCACTTGACACATTTGTCTTTATTACTGTTGCTTCTCATATTCATGACAATATGTACAGATAGGCTTGATGTCCTTCAATTGACAGCAGTATAAGCTGAAAAGATGGTGCTGATATCCTGTTGACTTTCAGGATTTCATAAACATATAGCAAGGAACATTATGATGACAAAGTATTTTCAGATGGCGCAATACTTTTCTGATGGTTACTTCATTATTGAAAAATAAAGTTCCCTTATCTTTGATCTATTGAAAATTGGCATTAATTCCGGTTAGTTCTTTGAACTACAGGTCTGAAAAAATATTCAACACAAAATTGGATGAAGAGATTTGTCAGTAAAATATGTGGGTTTTGTCTCCATTTTGATCACTTAATCAGTTTTTCAGGTTACTGTCTGCTCAGTAATTCACAAAATGAATTCTGTCTAGTTTCTGGCATACTGAACTGTCCTGATATTAGTTCCCATCACAAATGCATGATTGCTGTAACTGACATGCTTCCTGGAATTCTTCATAAACTTCCTTGGGCTTCAGATTAGAGCTGCTCCCTTTGGCATAGTTATTTCAGCCCTATCCTAACTTGAGCTACCACTGTGATTTATTCTTCTGTTATATTTTGCTACCTGGGTTAATGATAATTTTCTCACAGCCTGTAAATTTAGGAAAGAGAAAAGCCTACTTCAGTTAGTTTTGGGATGTTAGAGATGTGATAGAGGCTTCTTTTCCATCTTCTGTTGGAATCAAACTTTTGTTGGAATCAAACTTTTGAACTTTTTACAAACCTGTTTCTGAATATAAGTACCAAGACAAAACTGTTAAAAGCACTTCTCTGTGTCTCTTTTCTAGGAGAGAAATGTGAGACTGCTGATGTAGTTAAGGGCGGATGTAGGTGCTAATATAGACAAGAAATTTCTCTGTGAGTGAAATTGGGGGTGTAAGGGAGGAGAGGAGGTAATTTCCAGATGAGTTCCTAATTTCCAGCCAAAGGCAATTCTAATATAAAACCCCCTAGCAATAAAGTCAGACCTGTAAAGTTCACAAATTCAGCTATGTTTTACTTCCTTGCTTTGATTCCAATGAAGTTGCTTCATTTTAACCTCAGCTTTTCTGCCTTCTCAAGTCTGTTGCCAGTATTAATGCTTACTGAAAGCAGCATCACATAGAATCAGAGAATCATTTAGGCTGGAAATAATACAAGTAATGTCCAAATAGACTTGGGCATGCTAATGTATATGCAGGAACAACAGACCAGCTCAAGAGCTCCAGAGGAATAGCTAATGAATTTACAGTCTTGTTACCTAATATTTTAAGTTACAAGAATTTCCTAGCTCCTATATTAGTTCATATTATATGTTTATATCTAAGAATTACAGCTCACTCAGCTACAATTTGCTCGAAAATATGTTAGGACAACATAATATAGTGGTTGAAAATCATGATTAGTAGCTCAGTTACTAGAATAATTGAAAAATAGCCAGTTGTCTGGGGCTTAGGTTTGTCCTTCTTTTGCATTTTTGAAACTACATGTATATGTTTAGAACTGTAGTGCTTTAGCATTATGTGCTTTTCGTGCCTGTAACTTGTTAAGCTGCTTAAATAGTGAGGAATTTATTTTTCAATGTGACATGTTAGTTAACATAGCCAATCTTTTGTATCACAGCATCTGAGCCTCATCCCTTGCTTAGGTATTTTATTTCTAGATTACAAAGAAAAGCATAATTTTTTGAAAGCCTTTGCAAAACAGCAAGGCTCTCAGCTTTAGGATAAAAATGAGTCTGTCAAAAATGACAGAGCCAGGTGATGCCTTGGGCATATATTGTAATTTGTTTTCCATTATATGAGCAGACCTTCTAGAAGAGAAGGCATTGGCTGTTTTGCTAAAAAATAATTAGCAAGTAAGGCTTTTAATTTTTTTTCTTCCTCTCACTTTAGTAGTCCTAAAGAGAAGACTAAGAAACCCTCTCTCCTAATGTCTAGCCTCTGCCATCAGTCAGTGGTTGGTTGTTACAGTAGCATGCTAGTCTGAGAAGCTTTATTTCAGTTACAAATAAATGGTTTTTAGTTTTGTTTTGTCTGTTTTGAGTGAAGTTAAGCCCACAAATGACCTGCATAGTTTGCAGTTGTGGCTCTAATTGCTAAAATACTTAGGGTCAGTCTCATATTGTAACATTTAGTGTGTCACATCTAGGAATTAAAGGCTTTGCTATATTTCTCTGGAAGAAATTGTACAGTGTTTTTTTGCATTTTACATGGCTCCACACAGTGCTGTTAATCTTCTATTTTTTTACTGGCTTGGAAAATCACCCAAAATTCTGTAAGAAAAATTTACTTTGCCATGTAAAATTTTGCTGCCGGAGCTCCAACTATTAAATTCAGCAAAAATCATCCTAGATGATTCCCTGTAACGGAAAATTTTTTATTTTAAAATGTTTTCTTCAAATGGGGATTGGGAAAAGGCAGTCATAGACATGATTGACACAGGCAGTGTTTTGGATTAGTATAAAAGTAACAGGATTATGACATTCAAGTATCAATGTTGAAGTTTAGTCCTTTTCTTAAGTTTTGAGATAATTGCTCCTCAGTGAGTGGCGGTATTTTTCCTGTAGTTGATTATTGCGTATGCTACTGACAAACAGAAGGCCAGTGAGATATCCTGCCATTTTTGGTTAGTTGTGAAATTACTCAGAGTGTTGCTATCAAATACCCTACTGTATTCAGTAATTGGTGTAGTGCTTGACTGTCATCTCAAAATAAATATAAGTAAATGAAAATGTAGAAGTAAATGGAAGATAGGAAAACCAGAAAAGAATGGGACAGCAGGGGAAAAGGAGAATGGTGTAGATGAATAGACTAATTCAACATTTACAATTCCTGTAATTGCTCACTGCTGGTGTTTCAGCACAGAAAGGAAATTTGCATTTCTGTTGGAAAAATCTGTCATATTGTCATCTTTAATGTCACTGGTTCATTGCTACTTTTTTTCTGTCTCTCCAGATTTACACAAATGGGAAGAAAGCAGGAATGAGGGAGAACAGTCATGATGTCAAAAGAATCATGTCTGTCTTTAAGATATAGCAATTGAAATGCTCTGTTAAATCTAGTTATGGTCTTCCAGAACAGTTTCTTCTTTTAGTAATCAACTCCTTTAAAGCAAACAAAAATATTTTCCGTAATACTTAGGGGGCCTGTAAATGCCTACACATAGAGAAATCTTTAATTAGTGAAAAGGCATTTTCTGAACAGGTCAATTTAATTAGATCAGCAAAGCTCTTAGGTATTTCATTTTGGGAAACTATATCTCTTGGCTGTTAGTACTGCTTCTAGGAAGATTTTTTTTTTAAATGAAAATTGGATATTTCAGTTACAGGCACAGCATGACAATATAAAAATGACATTGAATCCATGAGAATGCCTTGCCTGAGAAATCAAGTTAAGCCAAGCAATAGCCACTACTGGTTTTCTGTCTTGTATTCAGTTTGGCTTTGGAGCCTGGCATAGACACTATGAGCTTTCTTGACACTTGAAATCTCTTGAGGGTTAAAATTGATATGTGCACAGTTTGTATTTAGTTCTGAGTTTGCAAAATGTGAGTTTTCATTTTTGTTTCCAGCTTACAAGCAATTCCCCTAAAAGGAAGGGGTTTCCCTTTCCAGTGGGGAAAATCAGGTGTACTAACTTCAGAAGTGTGAGCCCTTTTTAAAAAGGTTTGGTTATCTGGTGTATCTGGAGCTTTAACACGTCCAGTCTGAATGACAGGATTTCCGAACTACAGAAATTTCAACAGCTGACATCTATTGAGCTTGTATTTCTTCAGAGGCTGGCTGAGTGCCAGAAGTATTGCATCCATAGATACACTTTCCAGTCCCCTTAGGATATGTGTTAGGCTGCATGCCAGCTGTAATAGAATTAATTGTAAAACAGAATATTTTCATTTAAATATACCATATCTGTCTAGTTCATAAATGATTCTGGAACAGGTATTTAGGCACATAGCCCCTCACTAACCTCCTTTAGGGATCTCATCTTCGGTATCATGTTTCTAACTTCCTGTGGACAGGAAAGAGGGAGCCCTAAACTTCTCACTTTACTCAACATAAATTTAAAGCTTGTTACAGAGAACATCACTGACATAGAATGAACTGCTTTCATGAAAGAATCACAGACTGCTTTGGGTTTGGAAGCAGCCTTAAAAATCACCTAGTTCTAACCCACCAAAAGAGAGATCTTTTTTGTTTTATTACATGGTCGAATAAAGCTGCTGTTGTTACTCAGTGCACAGTAATTTTGTCAGTAATTGTGAAAAAATAGGCCAAATTCAGCTTAGAAGAAATTCATAGGACTCAGTGAAAACAGCATGTGAAAATACTGAGTTTATATTCTACTGACTGGCCAGTGAAATATGAGTAATCTTTAATATATTTCTTTATCAGAAAATATAAAATGTGGTTTAAGACTGAACAGAAAAGAAAGGGACTAACCTGGAAATTTACTTCACATTTCGTTACGTGTTTTTAATACAAAATGGTCAAAGCTTAATGACTGAAGTGAGTATTTCTATAGGGGTCTAGATGGTAAATAAATCACAAGGTATAGAATGAAATCAGTTCTTTAAAAGTTTACTTAAGACTTTACACAATATTTTTTGGTTCCAACAGTGATGTAATGAAGTAAATTCCTTCTAGACTTCAAGTTACCCCAAAAAAACCACTAAAAATAGTTAAACTGTTTAAAAATACCACCAAACAAAAAAACCTACCACAACAGACCAACCAAATAAAAAATCCTCCAAGAGGAAAAAAATTTACGCCTACATTTTGCTGCGGTGCTGTGTCGAAAGCACTTCCCTCCCGTCCGAGCAGGGGGGGAAGGCGGCCGGGGCTAGCTCAGAGCACAGCAGCAGCTAGCAGCTAAGGGGGCACTACCCAGATCCGTCAGGGACACCCAGTGGTTTTAATGTATCCTCCACCGCGTCCAGGCGGGAAAAGACTCCACTTCGTCCAGGCGGGAAAAGACGAGACAAAAAGGGGAGAAGCAGTATATAAAGGGGTGTACAAGAACCAATCGGGGGAAACTGAGGAGGGGAATTCAACATGACTGACAGGGGTGGCAACAAGTGATACACGAACAAAGGAGGGGCTCGGGGCACCTGCCCAATCACCCCCTGTGGAAGGGAGAAGTTTCTGGAAGGATGGGGGGGTTTCAGGAGATGAACGGGGCTCTGGAGGAGGGGAAAGGGGCAGTTGCCAGGGGAACGGGGGTGGAGACAAGGGCTTGGCAGCGAGCCCAGACAGGGAGGACACCATTTGAGGGAAAGGGGGAACCAGGACTGAACCATCGAACTGGGTATAGGGGTGTAACTGGGGGAAGCATCACAAAACAATACAAAACAGGGAAGATAACTCAATTGGGAACTGAACACACACCACAACATCTCACTCTTTTTGTTTTAGAAAAAACAAAATTAAAATTGAGTCTTTAAAAGATGATTTCGGAGCTCGTCGATGCTTGGTCGCGGGCATCGTCGGTGGGTCTGGAGACTGCAAACCATTGAGGAATGGGTGAGATTGAAAGAGGTTGCATCTCATCACAATAGAAAGTCTCTTGGTTAGAGCTCGTAGCAGGAAGGAGGGAGACGTGGTTCACTTGTGGTGCGGCGGTGGACAGAAGACGGAGGAGCAGTTCATAAATCATTGAGAAACTCAAGATGACACACAAAAGGTTAAAAATGATAAGAATAACGGAGCAACAAAACTTAAACTGGCGAATCAGGTTCTAACTGAAACAAACGAAGAAAATAAGTTAAAACCGAGGGCTCTGGGGTGGATGGTTCAGCCTGGGGGACACCGGACACGACATGGACTTTGCATTTTCTCCTCAGGGCGGACTGGGTCACCTGAGGGGTGACCCTTGGTTTGTGTGCCTTCCCTGGGAGGAAGGGTTTTACCCACTTTGAGGGGACCCATTTGAGCCCGGTGGGGGTGGACACGCGTGCGTATCCACGACCCCATGTTACCAGGTCAAATGGCCCCTCAACCTTCCAGGTTTCAGGGTCGGAGATGGTGAGGGTGTCTGTGAGGTGCAACTTGAAAGGGAAGGCACACAAAGCAGATGTTATCATTGACAAAGTCTCATTTGGTGAAGTTGTCGTTTCCGGTGATGATAACTTATTGGGTGGGTTGGAATGGGTAAGGGTGTGGGAATGGGGTCCCCTCCTTGGATTTTTGGGGCTGATGTTAAAACTTCCCGCCTCATTTTTATCCTTGCGCAGGGGGGACCTGCGCTCGGAATTCAGCTTTTTGTTGGTTGTCTTTGGATGCTGCCTGCTCCTTGCAGAACTGGAAAAACTGTTTCCGCAAGGGGCAGTCAGGCATCCAGTGTTCTGGGTCGCCACACAGGTGGCAGTGTCCTTGGCTGGGCCTCTTGCTTTTGGGTGACGTCGGCTGCTGCTGGGCGGCCATCACATCGCTGTCGAAATTTGTTGATTCTGCAAATGACACGCGACGGCTTGGAGGTGGAGTTTTTGGATCCTCCTTGGCGATGGATGGTGCCTTTTTCTGGCAAGCTTCGATCATTGATTGGATGGTTGGAGGAGGATCGACGGGAAGGCTGAGGATGACTGCTTTGCAGACAGCGTTAGCATTGGCATTAGCCAATTCTGTTAGGATCCCGAATCGAGCGCTCTCCGCTTGGACTTGATGGTCGATTGCCCTGTGGAGATGCTCGACAAAAACAATGAAAGGTTCCCCTGGCCCCTGATGAATTTTGGTGAAAGTGGGCTCCTGGGCAGTAGGGCGGAGTGCTAAGAATGCCCGTTCGGCCATCCTTGCACTCTCCCAAAGCGCTTGACGGGGGATATTTCTAGCTTGAAAAGCTCCGTCAGCCCAATTCCCAAGACCGACAAATAGGTCGGTGTAAACTGTTTCACCACCGAGGGTTGTGGCAGTTTGGGGATTCTCCCACAATTGTGGAAGAATGTCCCTGATTCCCTTTTTCCATGCCTCCTCCCACACTAAGAATTCGGTGGGGTTGAGGAGGCATGAAAAAAGCGTCCGCAAGTCGGCGGGTACAACATCAGATTCTAATAAAGAGGCCCGAAGGAGTCCCTGGAAGTATTCACTCTCCCGGGAAAACTCTCTTTGGGCCTTGCAAAACTCCCTAATGGTGGAATGGGGGAATGGGGTCCATTGCGCTCGGGAGGGCCCTACGCTTTCTTGGTGGTAAGAAACAGGAGCGGCAGTTATTAAAGATGGCACAGTAAAATCCGAATCATCTTGATCTCCACTCCTGGAAGTCGGGGCGTGGGAACTGGGAGGCGGGGCGTGGGAACCCGGAAGCCAAGGGGAGGGGCCAGGTGTGGGAACCAGGGCGGAGCTAGGAGGTGGAGCTGATGGAGTTGGCTCCGCCTGAGGGGCGTGTTCAAAAGGCGGGGCTTGGGAAGGAGGAGGGGAAAGGGGCGTGTAGGAAGGCGGGGGATTGGGAGAAGAATTAACATAATTAGGGGCAGGGTTATAGGAATTGGAAGGGGAGGAGAAAGGGTTGGCGGGAGAAAGGAATGGATTATGGGGAGAAGAAAAGCTGATGGCGGGAAAAGCCATGCGGTCGCCGCCATTTTGGGCTCCATGGGAGCCATTTTGTGAAGAGGTCTGGGGGGTGCTGCCCTCTGAAACTGCAAATCTAACTTTGGGATGCACAACTGGGGACTCGGGGGAAAAGGAATCGGGGGATTGGAGAGAGCTCTCCGAAGTCTGGCCAGGACTTTGGAGGCAGGGGTTCAGGGAACCCTGAGGAGAGCCCGGCGGGTGGTAGGAAGCCGGCGCAGTGCTCTCGCGGGCTGCTCTCCTAAGGGTTCTGCTATTCTCAGGGAGAGAAGGGGTGGGACAAGGGTCTGGAACACGGGGGTAGGGAGAACACGAATGGGGGGGTGGTTGTTCCTTCAATTTCTGTTTTTCTCTAAGAGCTGTAATGATTTGGAAGGTCCAATAAACTAATTTTTTGTTTTTTGATCTCCCTTTAGATTCGAATTTTGCTAATTTGTCTCCAAATAAATTCCAGAATTTTATTTCATTAACTAAATCTGGGGAGATCTCTGGAAATCGAATGAACAACCATATGATTAAATCTTTTAACTCCCACTTAACAATTTTAACATTTCTACCTTCAAGGGTACCCACAACTTGGTAATAAACTCTTTTCTGAGGGACAGAGAGTTTGCAACCCATCTCTGCCCCGCAAAAACGAACCTTTGGAGTGAAACGAAAAAAAACCGCTAACAAAAAACCCCAACCGCTAGCCCCAACCTCACTGAGCCCAGGGCAAAACCTCGACTCGACCGGATGAAACCGGGAGATAAGGCGGGGGGGGGGAACTCTCGAAGTTGGGAAGCTGGAGTTACCCCTTACTAGCGGGAAAGCGGGGAAAAACTCCGAAGTCCGCGGCTTCGATCCCGGATCGGCTCCTGGGTGCGGGGAGGTGTCGATCCGATCCCTGTCCGGAGCCCTACCCCTAAAACGGGGTCTGCTCCCGGGGCAGGGTAATTTAACGACCACGGAGCAAGCGGCAGACGACGAAGAGGAGGCAAAACTCCTCTCGAGGCTGCTGACTCCTGCCGCGGGGCGAGGGGGTCATCTCTCGCCGCACGGTGGGCGCCAAACTGCCGCGGCTGCTGCGTCGAAAGCACTTCCCTCTCGTCCGAGTGGGGGGGGGGAAGGCGGCCGGGGCTAGCTCAGAGCACAGCAGCAGCTAGCAGCTAAGGGGGCACTACCCAGATCCGTCAGGGACGCCCAGTGGTTTTAATGTATCCTCCACTGCGTCCAGGCGGGAAAAGACTCCACTTCGTCCAGGCGGGAAAAGACGAGACAAAAGGGGGAGAAGCAGTATATAAAGGGGTGTACAAGAACCAATCGGGGGAAACTGAGGAGGGGAATTCAACATGACTGACAGGGGTGGCAACAAGTGATACACGAACAAAGGAGGGGCTCGGGGCACCTGCCCAATCACCCCCTGTGGAAGGGAGAAGTTTCTGGAAGGATGGGGGGGTTTCAGGAGATGAACGGGGCTCTGGAGGAGGGGAAAGGGGCAGTTGCCAGGGGAACGGGGGTGGAGACAAGGGCTTGGCAGCGAGCCCAGACAGGGAGGACACCATTCAAGGGAAAGGGGGAACCAGGACTGAACCATCGAACTGGGTATAGGGGTGTAACTGGGGGAAGCATCACAAAACAATACAAAACAGGGAAGATAACTCAATTGGGAACTGAACACACGCCACAACAACATTTCTTTTCTGTATTGGTTTGAATACTTTAATAAAACAAGAATTATTTTGGTGATAGGAGACACATAAGCCCAGAAAATGGATGTCAAATAGCTTTAATATATTATTGATTAATTTGATACATAATACTTGAAAAAATACCACCTTAATAGTGTCTCAGTCATGTCCCAAGCCAGTAAAGTTTTGAGCTATGCTTTAATTTTTATATCTATATGTCAGTTCATATGCAGTTGTGTCACATTCCAAAATGCTTAAGGTCCAGTAAATTCCTGCCAAAGTCACTGGGCACCGCTTCAATCTCAACCCTCTGGTTATCGTGCCCTTAATTATCACTGCAGATATATCCTCAAGAACACACTTTATGTTTCTATTCTCTCAATTAACCTTGGCTCATAGAAGAATCTCAGTGAAGCTGGTAGATGGATTTTGACTCAACAAAAATCTGTGTGTGTTTGAAGGAGGGCTAATGTTAATATATTAAGATGGAAGTGAGCCACTTAAGGTGGAAATAGAAGATGAAACTAAAAGAGGTTGATTCTACGAAGGCTTATTTCCAAAAGCAGCTAGGTTATGTACTGGGTTATGGAAGTAGTATGCAATGTACTGGATTGGGCATGTGAGGGCCATGGTCCAGTGATATGACCGGGAAGGAGAATGTTAGTCATGACCTCAGTGACCAAGTTAAGTGGATGTGTCACACTGGACAACAATGAGAAAGTTGCTCCACATTTATTACAAAATGTAATAAATGGTGAATTACTTTGAATTGGTAGATAAAGATTTATAGTGTAATTTCCTCCAGAGTAGTCCTGCTCATGCTCCCATATGCTGAGATGGCTTCTCTGCCATGCTTGGTTGTTATTATTTTATTTTAATAAAGACAAGGTGAAAAGGCAGGATTTGTCTCCTTAATGCACAGGAAGTATAGAAACTGAGATAAATTTTAGACCTTTGATGTTAATAATCCAAGTCCTGTATATTTCAGTTGGTCTAGCATTTCACATACAAATTGTGGTACAAGATATTTGTATTGTAATTCAGAGTGAAGAGGGACAAGTTGCAGAAATAAAAGCAAAATGAAGGAAAGAAGAAGAATCCCTTTAGCTACTAATTGCTAAATATTAAAGTTGTTTTTGAACTACTAATATTTAGACCCGGAGTGGAGAGTTTGGCTATGTCAATGACATCATTGTAAGGTGCAACTCAATAGTTCCTGTTTCATTAGTCCAGCTAAGTAAAAACTTTTGAAGAATTTATTACTCATGTACTCAGAATCACACCATTTGTGTTTTGCCTCACAAAAGTTGTGATGCAAAACAAAAACGGAACTGGTTATGAAACAGGATATGCAGGTCTGCAATAACTTAAAGAAACATGGAAAGGAAGTCACTAATTCAGTTCAAACGCTTTTACTATCACTGAATAGTCTGTGACTTTAAAATGTTCTAGAGAGGAAAAAAAACATGTAACATAATACTTGTTTTTCTCTATTCAATGTGCACATTTTAATCAAACTTCCATTAATAAATCTTTTCATAATTCAATCTGTTTTATTAAAAATGTGAATGCTTGCCAAAAAAAAAAAAAAAATCCCAGAAAAACCCGAACAGATGTGGAGAGTGACAGTCAACTGCATTTGTGGCATAAATTAGGTTCCTTATGCAATTACATTATTACCAGTTAAACTTGGTAAAACTATATTGAAGAATGAAGTCTGTGTCCTACTGGTGAAGCCCTCCTAAGTTTTGAAGAATGATGAATATTTATGTCATATGAAGTTGGTTCAAATTGCAGAGACCACCTAATTTGTTGAACCACCTTACTGGTTGCCACTGTGTCATCATAGTTTCCACAGGAGGGTTATTCAGAGCTGCTCAGCTGTATTAGTCTTTCCCAGTTTTACTACCATTGCAGGGTCCCTGGGCCTCCAGCAGCCTAAAGTACAACAGCTGCCTCAACATGAATTTGGCACAGTTAACAAGAAAAGTGAGGGAAAAAAGTTGGGGTGGATATTGAAATGCTAGTTTTGTCCTTAGCTGTAGAGGGTGATTGTAGAGGGTGATCTTGTCCATCAATGAGTTGCAGCTGGACCAGTTGCTGAAGACTGGTCCAGCTGCAACTCATTGAAGATTGGAGGCAGGCCTGATCTTAATAGGCTACACCTGTAATCAATTAGAACTAGTGCTATATAAGAGCAAGGAAAGAGGAGTGGGAGGAGTCAGATTACTGTGGGGACCTGGAACAGTCAGTGTGTAGAGGAGCTGCCTGTGAGGAACATCAAGAAGGTAGGAAGCTCTGATAATATGAAATCCTTGTGCTATGTTGATGATAGAACCTATGCTAGCTAAGACAACACTTAGCTTTTTAATATTTTAATTATAAATACTGTCTTCTAATGAATGAACTGCCCTTAGCTGGCTTTCTTTCAGTTGTTCTGGTGATCACAACAGGCATATAAATTTCATTTGTAGGAAAGCTGTATGTCTGACCATATTAGCAAGAAATATATTGTTTTAGTCTCTAGAGAAGAAGCAACCAACAAAACAAAAAACCTCTTGCAGTCAACTACAAAGAACTGGTCTTAAAAATCAAGTTCCTCATATTTAAACAATTAAATCAAATTTAAACAATTAACAGTTTGTCTTCTAAAACTGCAAGCACCCAGCCATTCTGATTTAGAGTCTGTGTGATTTGTGGAGACTCAGGTATTTCTGAAAGCCAGGACAATTTATGTAGGTTATAAGAGCCCTGTATTACTGACCTGCAATTTTAAATTTTTTTTTCATTTTTAATTTGTTGGTGTTGCTGGAAGATGGTAAGCAGGGGCAATTCATCTATATTTGGGCATGAGACAGGGGAGAGGGGGACTGATGTTTTCTTTATTAATGAAAAACTCCAAGAAGCTTGTTCTCATTATATGCTTTAGGTCCAGATCCAGTAAGGCAAATATCAGCCAGTGTTCCAAATCAATTATTAAAGTGTTCAAGTTCATCATGTTCAAGTTCTTTTCGTCAGCAAGGATATTGGCATTGATTGTTTTATGATTCGGTCTTGTTAGTCTCTGCACTGTTAGTCTCTGCAGAGCCATAAATATGCCAGTGCATCTGTGCAGAGGATCTCCATTAGGGCTTGGGCTGGGACCACCCACTCATTTCTCCAGAGCAGACCAGTAGCTGTCATAGAGCACCTATTCATGAGCTACTGACCTGGACTGAATGTAAACTGGTGACCAAGAGGAGAAAGGTGTTTTGTAACCCAGTATTAATCCTCAGAGCTGTCAAGTATTTCCATTAAAATTTATTAATAACTTCTTTATCCTTCAAATAAGTATGCTATCATGCCATTGTAAACTTACAGGGTTTTGCTTTGTAAAATTGCCAGAGCATGTAATTATGCACATATGACTGCAAACCCTGCTGCTAGAAACTGGGAGGTTACCAGTGGCTCTCAGTTCCTGCCTTTGCATGAGTCAAAACATGTAACAGTGAGCATGCACACCAAATGCCTCCCTGTCCCAAATCAGTATTTTCAGCTGTTTTAACAACTATTTGGATTTTCTTTAAAAAGTATATTTTTATTCCCTTACACCATCTGTTTTATTTAACATTGAGAACGTACAGTGGGAAAGGGACAATGACAGGATAACTGCCAAGTAAGCTACACAGTGTCTGCATTCTGTTGGGTTGTTAAGATGTATATTGGATAATTGAAAACAAATTAATAAATACTAAGTTTTAATTGTGAAATAGCCTGATTCTGTCAAGTGGTTGTATTTTACATATTTTGACACAAAAAAGTAATGTGTATTAAATCTATGCTGAGGTATTGACATTTTAGCAGTAGACTGCATTAAAGAGGGCATTTTAACTGGTGTGATGCAAGGTTCCTCACAATGCCAGTCTGCAAGAAAACACTTTTATTCATTTTTTAAATAGTTTTTGACAAATGTGGATAAATGAAAGTGATGGCCAACATGAACAAATGGAGCTTTTGCTGATTGTTTTTAATCAGATAACTTTATGTCTTGGTTGAGATAATTACAGCTTTTTCTCCCCTTTATCTGTGAAATGTCCATTTGAGCCTGTAAATAGCACAGTTCTTTTGATGTTATGTTTGCTGGCACCTGCCATGATTGTGTATTGTAGGTCTCCTGACTAGCCTGAACTTGAGTGCAGTATGCCATTTGGAAAGTGCCAAAAAGAGTACAGCAGTCATGTATTTTTGGTCATTCCAGTAAATAAAAATTAATCATGTTTGACAAATGTTTGTGGCCTTCTAGTTCTGTAGGTAGAAGCTACAATTTTGTGACTATTCAATGAACTGTGCTTTGATGTTCTAGAAATAGACAGAGTGCAGCCGGCTAAAACTAATTATGTTGGTCTGTTAAAAAAGGCAATTATGCAAAATCTGTAGATGTTCATTCTGTCAGTATTAATGATATGTATGCTTAGTGCCTCTCACTTTGAAGCCTCAATGCTAGACTTAGATAAGCCATTGTAACATTTGCCAGACCACAATTGCCAACCTTAGACTTAAATGGGCAAAACTGAGTGTTTGATTGCCGCGCTGCTGCATCGAATGCACTTCATTCCCCTCTAGCTGGGGGGAAGGCGGCCGGGGCTAGCTCAGAGCACAGTAGCAGCTAGCAGCGGGGAGGGGGGCACTACCCAGATCTGTCAGGGACGTCCGGGCTGCGCCTTCGGCAGAAGCAGCAACAGTATCGAGAGGAGCGGCAAGGCAAAGCGGAGAAGCCGGAGAGAAAAGAGGGTCTTAACACGCCAGGTGTAGCCCAGTGGTTTTAATGTATCATTGCTCCACGGAATCCGGCGGGAAAAGACCAGGACAAAAGGGGAGCAGCAGTATATAAAGGGGTGTACAAGAACCAATCGGGGGAAACTGAGGAGGGGAATTCAACATGACTGACAGGGGTGGCAACAAGTGATACACGAACAAAGGAGGGGCTCGGGGCACCTGCCCAATCACCCCCTGTGGAAGGGAGAAGTTTCTGGAAGGATGGGGGGGGTTTCAGGAGATGAACGGGGCTCTGGAGGAGGGGAAAATGTAACAAAAGGGGCAGTTGCCAGGGGAACGGGGGTGGAGACAAGGTCTTGGCAGCGAGCCCAGACAGGGAGGACACCATTCGAGGGAAAGGGGGAACCAGGACTGAACCATCGAACTGGGTATAGGGGTGTAACTGGGGGAAGCATCACAAAACAATACAAAACAGGGGAGATAACTCAATTGGGAACTGAACACACACCACAACATTTGGTTATCGCCTCACCCTGCCAGTTGCTTTAATTGATGATTTTTTTCATCATTTTTTGTTCTTAACTATAGTTACATGCTATTTTAAAAAAATGTTTTTTATATAAATGTGTGTATGTGTGTATATATATATATACACACACATGTATTTACTGCACAAGTAAAAGAGGAAAAATCAGTCTAGGTTATATATCATATGTTTTTTTTTGCTTTGGGCTTTTTGTTTGTGGGTTTGTTTTTTTGTTTTTTGTGGTTTGGCTTTTTTTGGCAGGATGGGCCACTGCCATATAAGATAATGTACTCTATCATGTAATGTCACCCTTTGGTTGATAGGAACCTTGTGCCATGTGGATTTGGCTTTAAGGAATATGGGTTTACCAAAGAAAGTTCACTAAATAATAAGGCTGAATTGTTACCCCCAATGAACATTCATTCTGTGAAACTAGAATCCTGTAAATGGTAAGCCTGCTCGTATCTCTGCCAGGATGTTTTCTTGAAATGTGACCTCTGTGTTGATTTTGGTGGAACCTGGTCTTCATATGGTTCTTGGTGTGCTGTACTACTTCCTTCACTCTATTTTATTGTCTCTAAGACCCCTGAGGGAAATACTGAGAATCTAAAGCAGCTGTAATCATGAACAGACCTCGTTATTATTCCTATGTTAACTTGTGGGATAGTGCAGGATGTGTGCCATGTCTGTTTCCAGACCACAAAACTTAAGAAAGCAATATGGTTGTATCTGTGAAATTACACTCAAGGCAACCTGAGAGGTGCAGACCACAATGCCTTTCTTCCACAGGGGTTAAGCTTAACTGTTCTTTATTCTGCAGGCTGCCTATTTTATAGCTCAAACCACAGCAGCTGATTTCGTGGGGATAGGGATAAACAGGTCACAGGTGTCTTACTGAATATGTGAAAGTGATTTGTGTTTGAGTACCAGACTAGACTAATCCAATATCACTGTTTTTTCAAGAATAATGACCAATAATGGATCTGCTCTGGCCCTTCTATACCATAATGGAACTATAGTGATTTGGTGATTCCAGTGATGAAGAAATCTCTGTCTCAGAAAATGTCTATTCTTTTTACCATCAGTTCTGTTAGGCTTAGTTTGGTTGGTTTTGGGTTTTTTTTCCCCTAACCAGTTGTCATACATTTTACCATTGTCTTTAAAAATTATTTTTTTTTCTATTACAGCTGTTTTATGGTTTTCAGAATTGATTTCTGGTAAAATCTGACTTACCACATTAAAATCTCATAAAATTACTTTCCAAATTACACCCTAAAATAATTTCTATTTATGTACTTTCATTTGTGGTAACTTTACCTTTGGCTGTGTATGTAGTGTTATTGAGGATACAAGGAAAAGAAATGGTGCTGCAGCAGGGGACATTCAGAATGGATATTAGGCAAAGGTTTTTCCATGTAAAGGTCACTGGGAAGTGGTTACAGCACCCAGCCTGTCAGAGCTCAAGAATTATCTGGAAAACACTTGGTCACATGGTTTAAGGTAGTCCTGTGAGGAGCAGGGAGTGGGAGTGAATGATATTTATGGGTCCTTTCCAACATGAGAACTTCTAGGATTCTATGACTTCATGGGCCATAACATGCTTTCCCTCCCCCACCCCCTACTGCTTTTTTTTTTTTTTTTTTTTTTTTTTTTTTTTTTTTTTTTTTTTTTTTTTTTTTTTTTAAGAGTGTGACTAAAGCTCTGTCCTAGTTTCTCTCCGATTTAAGCTTGGGTAAGAGTAATGCTTGTCCAGAAAAGTAGTAAGGAGCTGATGTTCACCCCAAAGCCCTTTACAATATTTTTTGCTATATGTTTCTACCACTTCCTTACTTCTTGGACATTGATGAGGTTGGATTCATTTCTTCCTTAGTCTGGAGATCTGCACTATAAAGTGGCTGACCACAAAACTTAGTATAGCACTTAAACATTTGTATTTATTTAGGTTAAAGCCTAGTGATAATAGTGGTTTTTTTTCTGCAGTGCCTGGAATTTGGGAATTTTAACTGTACAGGATTGTCCAGGGTGACACACTGTTAAAATAATTTCATCCCTTTTTTGTTTTTTTTTTTAGGGACGCAAGAGTGAGGCAGAGAAGTACTTTATGAAGGCTATTCAGCTGGATCCTACCAAAGGAAACTGCTACATGCATTATGGTATGTTTCAGATAGATAGGATTTCAAAACTTATTCCAGGCTTGCTGTTAATCTCTCCAAGTGATTAAAGATTTGAGAAGTTCTACTGGCAAAATATCTTCTTTAAAAGGAAAGAAACTAATCTACCATATATTACTTCATTACCATTTTTCCATCATTGCAGAGGGAGAGGTGAAGATTTTAATATTTTGCATAGCTTTCCTCCTATGAGAGGAATTTCTCTATTGCTCCCTCTCTGGGAAAGAACAAAGGTGACTATTGCCATATGTCAAAGTTTCATGGCCTGGACTATTATTGTTAACAGTTTTGGCCTGATTTCACTGATTGTTGGTGGGTGGGCAACCAGAAATTTCACTTTAGTGTGTGTGAGTTCCATATATTGCAGTGTCTTACAGGCCTTACATCTACCTCCTTCCCACCACCTTCTTGGCTTGAAATGGCTAAGTATTACAAAAGGTTTTGACAAGTTGGCTGTATCTTTCCTTTTAAGCCATGCACGTTGCATAAAGCACACAGTTAATTTGAAGGTATCCTTGTAACTTTGGATTGTTTTTACTATATGTGCAAAAAACCACTTCCAGATGTGTTCAGTCTCAGGAAACCAAAATTATTTATCTTTATGGACTAATTCTCAATATATTTTAAAGCTGATAGTGAATAAATTTCAAAATGCAAGCTATGTTGTGCCAATTGGAACATAGAAAGCGGCAAAATTCGTCTTAGTTTAGGAAGAAGGTAGGAACTACAAAGCACACTATATATATATCTTTGTATATTAATTTCTCTTCTGGTTCTTACTGGTAAAATAAATAAAAATGAGTGGGTAAGAGAGAAAATCAATCTCACATAATAACCATGTTTTTACTCCGTGATAGCTTTGTCTGAATTGCTCATATGTTGTATCTGTTTGGTCCTATGCAGTATGAAATTCTGTATGTTAGATTCCTAGAATCAACCTTTGGACTTAGAACATGTCATTGTATTTAAATAAATGTAGCCCAGTGCTGCATTATTTTGCATTATGAAACATTGCAGTTCAAAGCCTTGTCTTCTCTTTATGCCTGTACAAGGAAGGGATACTTGTGCATGTAAACCCCATTATTTCAATTGGATGTGAGTATCATGTATATCTCAAGACAATGAGTAAAAGTTACAGCTGATGGTTTCTTGAAATCCTGCTCAAGCCTCTTTCCAGCCTTTGTTACTAAGAAAGCTGTCCTCAATTATTAAGAAATCTTTGCACACAAAATCAGTGGTTGGTCTCAACAGTCCATCTCAGCAAATGATGTTAGGATTTAGTGTATTTTATTATAGGTCTAGAACTTTTTTCTTTTTCACTCATTACTCATCAACTTGCTTGTCCTTTTCCTGCAATATTCCCTCTGTCCCATTTTCAAGTATCCTATAAAGTAAAAGCGCGGTTATTCAAATCAGCATTCATGTCTGATACATTGGCTTCTTCATTACCAGATTACAATATGAACGTGGTGTATTATTTCCTAATTAAGATTACTCCCTCAAAACATTGGAAAACTTTTCCTTTATTGTGTACCAGGTTCAAAAAGTGGGTTCTGTCATTGTGCGGAGGTGATAATCAGCACAAGCGAGGTTCTACTCAGCAGATGAGGAGAGAATGGTGAAATTCAGTCAGTGTTTGGAATAACAGCATAGTAAAATGGATGCTGAAGGGCAATAGACACAAGAAGGTGCTCTTTAGCAGTCACTAGGTCTTGGAGCATTATACCCAGAGAGCTCTTCTGAATGCGTGTGGAATCTTTTCATAATATAACTTCTGATTGCCTCACTGATTCAGTGATGTTATTCTACATTTATATAAAAGTAGCTATGAGGGAGATAGATATGGTCTACTTCTGCTTGGCTCTTGTGTCTGTGTAGTACAGATGATCTCAAATCCTTATCCCTTTGGGCACAGAACTTTATAGAATGTAAACTAAATTATCCTTGTTTTTTCTTTTCTCCTTGCTTTATTTCTCTTCTCTTTTCCACCTATTTCTGGAATAATGAGGGCTATGTACTGTGTGTTACCAGGGGCATTCCAAATAATCTATTGGAATCTCTAGCGAGCACTTCAAGCTTTACCTCTCCATCTCATTAATTTGTTCCAGCACCTTGTCACAGGTACATTCTACATCCTGGGGAAATACATTCATATTTTGCATGTAAATCTTAGAGATTACTTTTTTCCTCAGCATGAAGATGTTGGATGAGAGAATAAAGTAGTTGGCATCAGTCCTAAAAAAAACACATACCTCGCAAAGCAGCCAAATGAAAAGAATGGTCAGCTGGGACATGACAGGGTGTTGATGGAGTAGCAGGAATAAATGGACTGAAGATTTTCTTCCAAGTGCACGTGGGTTGCATGCACTTATAATTTGTGTTTCCAGGTTGTGCAGATGTTCTTTTTGACTTCTAACCCTCTGGACTTTTTCTTGGGCTATGAGAAAAACTGTCAATATGCTGTATCTTTTAAGAGGCTTACCTTTGTATTATAATGTGCTTTAATTCAAGCCGTAAGCCAAAGCTATTTTTAGGTATGACTTGGTGCAGGAAGCAGCTTATTTAATCACATGAAAATTTGGAGGGAGTGGACCAGTTTCATGGCTTATCCTTGAAAGATACCACCACAGCATGTTTCTCTGCTCAAGCTGGCATTATAATTAGTTTTCTATAGATACTTGGCTGACTTAGGGGTTAAGGGGATTTAAGTTTTAAGCAGTGTTTCTCAGACTCTCTATACTTGAAGATGTCTGAAGGGGAAAAATAGTGGAAAAGCTGAAGATATATAAATCCCTGTGGACTGCTGACATGATGCCACTTCATTGGACATAATGGGAAGCGGCCTTTTTTCTAGTGACCAGAGAGGATGGCACTCCCCTCTCAGATGGAAATGCAGACTGCTGCTCACCTCACCACCTTTCTTTTGACCTTCTCTCCTTTCTACCTCTCATATGCCAGTTAATCTGAACATCTGAACTTGGTGCAAAACCATTGTCTTACAAATACACGAGGTTTGATGAGTGATATGCTACAAGCTGCTCAGGTGCACAATATGCCACGCTTCACAGATGGAAGAGAGAAAATTCTCATGAATCAGGAGGAAGAAAAAGTGAGAGAGGAAAGAGTGAAGAAGCAACAATACTTCCCCCCCCAATATACACGTTTTTGAACTGGAAAACTGGAGGAATTTTTTTGGATGCCGAGTTTTTATGCTTCTGTAAGGTTTACAGCTTTTAACTGGATTTTTTTTTACACTTTTTTTTAATACAAATTTTTAAAGACTCCCTAATATGAACACTTTTGACTAAAAGAGATTGAACTTCACATTTATTTATTTTTGAATTTCCATTTTTTTCTCTGGGAAAGTTTTCTTCAAACTGATGTACATCTACTCAAGATATTGGCAGTCATGCATCCCACTCTACTTTGAACATTTAACTCAAATAGACCATTTTGATCCTGCAAGATCTTGGTAATGTTAGTCATCAACAGATTTATGACATAATTGAAGTGGTCTCCATGGACTATTGATTCTTCCTGAACTGCTTGCCTTGATGAAATGAAAGGGATGCATCTAAGTGTCTCGCTGACAAACCACAAAGAGGTACCTATGAACTAAACAAGTTAAAAGGAACTGTCTTCTGAATATTTTAAGAACATAATTGCATCTAAAAAATCAGTCCATCAAATTTGTCAACAGATGTGCCCAGCATAGTTCAGTCAGGTCAGACAAGTGCCCTTAAGGCTCAGAGACTATGTAGTTTTGGATATAGTATTTGTATGTATGACAAAGGAGATAAAGGTCTCTATTTCTGTCTGCACTGAGCCTATCTCAGAGATGAGGTGCTTTGCAAACAGTGACATACTTATGTGCTCATGTTTTCTAAAAAAAAAAAAAAACTCAACAAAAATTCTTCAGTAAGTAGGATGCAGTGTAATTGAGAAGTTTGAAATTGTTGAAGCTTTCTATACTAGCTTTTCCTTAAATGAAAAACACCATAAATCTACAGTGATATTTGTTGCGTAAAGAGTTTAATTCCAGAAGTCTTATTTATATTTTGCTATTTAAAACCAAAAATAAAATAACAATAATCATAAAAAACCCCACCAAGCCAACAACAACAAAACAAACAAAAAAACCCCACCAAACCCCCCCCCTCAAAAAAAAAAAACAAAAAAACCACAAAAACCAGCAGAGTTCATTTTACTTGTCTGCTAAAAATAACTTTTACCACTATGCCTCTTAACTGGCATATAGTGGCCTTTCTCCAAAATGATGAAAACAGTGTGGGGAATAAAATAGAGAGACAAAGAAAGAGTAAGATTTCAAGATAAATGTTTGTAGAGGTCCCTTCTCCCTTATATTTGTAATGGCTTAGTTGGAATAGAAAAGTCTAGAACCCAACAGGATGTTCAAATTAACGCTGTTTTATTAATAGCTGTTGATACCTCCTTTTAAAATAGTTTCCTTTGAATAATACATTGTTTCTAATAAGGCTTAATTGTTTAAAGATTCCTTTTTCATTATAAAAATGGATTATTCTCATTATATTAATTATGCATTCACTTAATTTGGCAGTTCACATTGATCATCTGCCTTTCAAGTGCATTCCCAGTTAGAGATGTAAAACAAAAAGAGACTTTTCAGATTACATAAAACTCAAGTGTATTAGCTATATCCTCATTGAATGAAGAACAGATTAACATATTCCCAAGTACACTTTTGTTTTTGCATTGTCTTTCACTTTTGAATTTGTGATAATTTAGGAGTTTTTATAGATTTTTCTTACATTATCTGTTTTTTTTAAGCCTGTTTAACTTTTTAAATGCCTTTTTTATTCTTTTTCAATTTCATCATCATCTTTCTAATCACTGTTTCTGCAAAGGGCTCTGAGCCCTTTTTGATGCCTAAAGTTTCACCTAAATTTCTGAGCACTTTGTATCTGTGTTACTTCCAAAGATGGCTGCTTTACCGCTCCTATGTCACAGCCTGAAAATGAGATGGAATTGCCATGGTTTAAGGATCAAAGTATATTTCATTGAAATACGATAGCAGTGAGTTTTCAAGCGCCATTTTATTCAGTCTTTAGGTTTTAGGCTTATGGATATTTAGTGAGTGTGAGAATTTTTATATATTACAGGTGTGACTTCATTTTTTTTTTTAGATGTTTCTGCTTAGATTGAGGTTCAATAAGGTGAGGTGCTGGGTCCTGGACTTCAGTCACCATGACCCTTTGCAGCACTGCAGGCTGAGGGCAGAGTGGCTGGAAAGCTGGGCTGAGGAAAAGGACCTGGGGGTGGTGGTTGTCAGCAGCTGAACATGAGCCAGTGTGTGCCCAGGTGGCTGAGAAGGCCAATGGCATCCTGGCCTGGATCAGCAACAGTGCGGCCAGCAGGATCTGGGCAGGGAATGTGTCCCTGTACTTGGCACTGGTGAGGCCACACCTTGAGTCCTGTGTCTGGTTCTGAGCCCATCACTGCAAGAAAGGCATTGAGGTGCTGGAGAATGGCCAGAAAAGGGCAACAAGGCTGTGGAAGGGTCTGGAGCACAAGTCCTGTGAGGAGTGGCTGAGAGAGCTGGGGTTGTTTAGCCTGGAGAAAAGGAGGCTCAGGAGAGCCCCTATCATGCTCTACACCTATCTCAATGGAGGCTGTATCCAGGTGGGGGTTGGTCTCTTCTCCAGGCAGCCAGTGACAGGATTAAAGGAAGAGGCTTTGAGCTGAGCCAGAGGAGATTCAGGTTGGACATCAGGAAGAATTTCTTCACTAAAAGGGTAGTTAAGCATTGGAACATCACTGGTGATGTTCAAGAAAGGACTGGTCATGGCACTTAGTACTGTGTTTAATGAGCATGGTGGTGGTCAGTTAAAGGTTGGACTCAATGATCATTAAGATCTTTTCCAACCTAAATTATTCTTTGTGCTGTGTTTACAATATTTCCATCTTGTCACATTGTTCTCAATGCTTGAGCTTTGTGCTTTTTGTCTTCATTGAGTGAAGAACAGCCTAGAAAAAATTTATGTATTTTCCCCACATATTTAAGGAAAATCTCCTATGAAGAAAGCAGTGAACTAATGAAAAATAGAGGATCAGTGTTGCATTTATAAGAAAGAGAAACATAAACCATGACCTGCTCATGAAATCTTACTAGTTTCTTTAGCAGAGTTTTATGTGGGTGGTAGAGATGTCACACTAGTCCACAGGTAGGTCAGTGTTCAGTTTTGTCAGTGAAATGAATAAAACTTCATAAGCCATAAATGCAGGTGAATGGATTATCCTGTTTCGGACTGGCTGGTTAGCTAAATCCAGTATATACCAAATGATAAATAAAAGTGCATGGATCTGCTGCATTGGGAGCCCCAGATGCTGCATGGTGATTTTGCATTGAGAAATTAAATGCCTTGATGAGGTAGGGTCAAAGTGAACCAGATACAATATGTCCATCACTGAGTCACTTCCCAATGTGTACTCATGAACCTTTCTGCTGATGACAGAGGCTTTGCCATTTTAAATCTTCGGGAAATCCCATCATTGGTATACAGTGATTTTGTAGGGAAACTATAAATAGTTTATGATGCTCAAATAATACATGTTCATAGAACATATGTGCTCTTTGGAGAAAGGGTGTCTCAGTCTTTAACATACATGTGCCATCAAATCAGGGTCCTGACTTTGGACTATGGCTTATACCTGCTCCTGCAATATCAGTGAACGTAATTCCAACAAGACAGGATTCCTACACCTGAAACAGGAAGACATACCTGTCTTGCAAGAAGACTTCATTAACCTGCTGACCTTTCTGCTCTCAGAACTCTCTGTACAAATTTTAAGAAAATCTGTAGCTGCTACTAACCAACAGTATTTCTTACTTCCAAACTGAGGACAAAAACTGAGCTGTTCAGGACAATCAACCAAATTTAAGTCCTTTTTGTCACTCTAGGCTGATGTTATCACACAACATTAAAAGAAGATTATTACAGACCACTATAATAACTATTTTTTCCAAATACCCTTTAGAGCCAGTCACTCAAGTGGAATGCAGTGGAGTGTTTCCAAACAAGTTAGGTCACTGACCTGAAATGCTGTGGAATTTCCATGCTTCTGGCTCTTCCCTTGGGTTTAGCCTTAAATCTAATCATTTTGACATCTCTAATACATGGTTGACTCTGCTTCCTCAGCACAATATACTGGACTGCTCAAAAGATGTGATATAGATAGTGCAGATCAGAGACAAGGTTAGAAATGTGTCTGTATGCTTCTTCCATATTGCCAAAATGTAGCATTTCTGTAGGGACTGAAAAATGAACATGAGCAGTGCTGGAGGTTTTATGGCATGAACAAAGCTGGGATCTTCTTTGCTAATGGTCATGTTTTGACCTATGAGTACTATCTCATGGGGATTTTTGTAGAGATAGTATGAAGCTGCTACAAAAGTGCAACTGCATAGTTCTTTTTCAGCCAAATTTTACATTTTCAAACCTTATACATCACCAGGTGTCTGGGAAATGATATAGAATTCAAGATCAGTATTTGTAAATTATGAGATCCTCTGTAGCATATGTTTTCATTATTAATCTTTTGGTTTGGTGAGAGCTTCCAGTGATCCAGATGTGGTCACAGGTTTAGTTATCAAGTCCCAAAGGTTTGCTAGTTAATTTTTTCTGTCTTGTCTGTGATCATGCTCTGAATGCCGTGGTATATTTAGCACAATTGCAACAGATAGGCTTTTCAGAGAAAGAAAAGGACTAATAAAAAAAAGTGTTTTCCAAGCCAGTGCATATAATGATATTGCAGCACCCACTGACTTGCTTAGTGTTTCATTATATTTTATTTGCATGGATGAATTTTCTCTATGGGAACTAATTAAAGGGAGAAAGTCTCCAGAAGTCCTTCAGCAAGAAATCAAGAGTGCACCTTTCGATTAAGATGGAATGTGGTACAAGGAGCAGCACAAACTGGAATGCTGCTACCATTTAGGTGATTATGATGTAAGTTGCCTTTGTTTCTCCTATCATATCTTCCACATTCAGCAAGAAATTGTCTAAACAGGCCTGGAAAAGAAGGATATATAATCAAGTATACCCTTGCTTTGGGAGCTGCTCCATCACAGCCAATGAATCTGTTTTGGAACTCCTAAAGGAAGCAGTTATATATTAGGTCATGTCTGTTGACTTTGTGTGGGAGGGTGGATTGTAGAAGAGTAAGAGATAGTGCTAAAGGCAATCTCACCTCTGAAGAGTTGCAGCTTAGGGACAGGCCTGCCCTTAATAGGCCACAGGTATATCCAGTGAGGTTGAGTGTTATAAACTTGTGGGCTAGCTAGTTGAGAGAAAGAGTTGGAGTTAGTCAGATGTGCTGTGGCAAAGAGGAAGAAGTTAGCTGGCCATGAGGAGCTACCCATGAGAATTCACAAAGAAGGTAGCAAAGTATGACAACAACAACTTTGCACCTTGAGACATTGATTTGTCACCTGAAATACTTTGGAAATCAACTTGGAGACAAGATCTCTCCTCATTTCTTCCATTGAATGCAATTTAACTTTTCCATTTTGAAATCTCTGGTTGCATCAGCTCTTTACCTCTGCATTGCTGCAGCAGAGCTGAAGTTGATAGTAACTTCAGTGATGGTTCTGCCACCCAGAATATAATTCTCTCTCAGAACATCATCTGCATCAGACAAGATACAGTGCATTGAGTCAGCCAGAATCCACTCCCTCTTCTGATTTCACTTGAAACGCTTTGGAAGCACCTGCAGATATTCAGCTTCCAATCCTCAATGTTGAATGTCCTGAAAGAGCTTCTAGTGAAGTTTATTACAAACAGATTTTACAGTTGAATCTTGATAGAGCCACTTTTCATGTTGTAAAAGTAAAAAACTCTTTTGAAGAGGATAAGAAGCAGAAGACTTGCTGAGAAATGTATATTAAAAGAAGCAAATTCCAGTTAGGATGGCATGGGAAGTCTTTTCGTTATTCAAAAGGTAGTTTACTCATTTTTGCTTGGATTACTGAGGCTATCATCCCACAAATCTGTCATGGCAACCTGAGCACATGCAGAAACAGCAGCATTCTGAGAACATTCAAGATACTTCTTTTAAAAGCAACACCAGCAAGATGAGCTGTTTCAGAAATTTACTCTGTCTGGGACAGAGTACCTTTGTATGTTTGTCAGTGAGTAATAGAGGAAACATTTCAACTAAAAGATTGGTGCAAAATGCGCTTTTATCTAGTAAATTAAGCAAATTGCACTTTTATTTTGAACAATCAAGGATCACGGTGCCTGCAAGGAATAGTTGAGCCCATTCTAGAGGAACACACTAATGCCTTTGTGCTCTGAACATAAAAGATTTTTCGACAGAGACATATCCCAACCAATTAATACCTTTCTTGTCACAATAAAGCAGCAGAACTACCAGTTCAGATGTGTGGCTTTTAAATTGTTGGTGGTGCATGTCTTAAAATCTTTACAAATGTTCATGATTGTTTTAGGGAGACAGTTATACAGGATGGAGAGCTATAGGCTTTCATTTATGTGGATAAATACTTTTTAAAAATTGATAAAACTGTTATTATAACTGTTTATAACTGTTCTTTTCAATTGCTGGGAACTGGAAATATTTTATTCTTGTTTGAATTATATACCTACTTATACCTCACTTTTCAGTAGATTGCATATATTGCCCCAAAGGTTTTTGGTCAAATAAAGACTCAGAACCACTGTTGATGGTTCACAATGAAAAGTAAATTTAAACAAGGCTGCAGGTACAGATTTCAGCAGCTTTAATGCTATTTCTGAGTCTTAGAAAGTTTAGGAAAAAATGACTAAGAGGATTGTGAAATATTGAATCACTTCTCTGCTATCAAAGGTCTTTAACAACTCTTGACTACACCTGTACTCTCACCCCTGTGCTGTCTAGCAAGAAATGTGGAAAAATTTATTTTAAAAAGTAGAATTCCAAGCAAAGAACAATGTTTCTGAAAGTCACATGTTTTCCTGGACTATGGATTTCCCACTTCCAGTTTAGAAGAAGAGTAATGAAAAATATTCTTTCCTCTAGATAGGAAAGTGTGGTATTTGGAGCTGTTTTCGCAAAAGCTGTTGTGATTCCAAAAAACAGTCAGGCTTCCATAATTTATGTTGTTGGCAAGAGCAGGAATCGTGACACCTGCAATAAGTAAGCTCTCTATGTGATGTTGGGCAGTATCTCATAAATCATGAGGTTTGCCAGCTGCTTGTCAGAGATAAAAATCCTCCATATAAATTTAGACCCACACAAGTGGTTCCTGGATGCAGGGGCTTGCAGATCATACCTTCTGATCCACCTTCAACACCTTGCCAATATTACACCCTGCTAGTGCTCTTCTCTTGGGAAAACCTCTTTATGGCTTTGACAGGAAAGGTTCAGAAGTGTGTCTTACAATGAAAAAAGCACAGCAGTAAACTGCCAATCCAGCTCATTCTTGTATGAATTTGGTATATAAGATTAAAAGGAATGGCAGCTAATGTTTTCAAAACAGTATTTTTTTTATTTAGGTGCTTTAAATTAAATTGAGATGTGTGAATAAAATTAGTCTGCCTTTCAGGACAACTTGGCAAATCAATTTTCAGCTGAAAGTTTCCCCCTTGTACTGGTTCTGGCTGTGACAGTGTTGACTTCATAGCAGCCTGGATGATGCCTTGTGACTAAGGGAGCCTTGATAACACAATGTTTTGGCTGCTGCTGAATAGGGTTTGAGTGGTGTCAAGGCTTTCTCTCTTTGGAGGGAACATAGCTTGGACAGCTGACCTGAGCTGGCCAAAGGGAAAGATATAACAGTCCATATAACATCATATTCAGCAATAAAACCTGGGTAGAGAAACAAGAAGGGTTTTGGCTTCTGAGGTGGCTTTGTTTGGAAACTGGCTGAGCATCACTATTCCTGTGAGAAGCAATGAGAAATGTCCTTCATTTTGCTGCTTGCTCTTTTAGTGTGGGCTTTTTTTTCCTTCCCCGTGTTAAACTGCCTTTATCTTGATGCAGAGATTTTCTTGGTTTTGCTTTTCTGTTTTCTCCCCTCACCCTGTGTGAGTGCTTGGGTACTGGCAGGGGGCAACCCACCATGCGTCTGTACACTCAGGTATTGACTTTTTCACTAGACTGAAAAAGTTGCAGCATCTTTTATTTGTAGCCCATGCAATTAAGGAAATCTTTGATCAGCAACCCTCCTCTGGATGCTCTCTAATAGGTTCATAACCTACTTATGGTGCCCAAAACTGCATACAATATTCAAGGTGAGATCAAACCACTGCAGAGCAGAGTGGGAAAATCACCTTCCTCAACTGGCTCTCAGTGCCACGGTACCATAACTCATGTTTAACTTGCCATCTGCCAGGACCCCCAGGTCTCTTTCCACGTTGCTGTTTTCCAGCATCTCATTTCACAGTCTGTTTGTACATCCAGGGTTGCCCCATCCCAGGTGAAGAATCTGGCACTTGCTCTCAGAGGAGTTGACAGCTCCTCTGAGTTTTGAATCATTGGCAAACTTACTTAGTACGCCTTTAAGACCTGCCTCTGCGTAATTTATGAAGACAGGTGCCCTAAACTGGAGTTCTGCAAGGGCTTGCCTATAGAGGATATTACAGTCAGTTTCATATATGCATTATCTGCCACTTACCAACTCAGCAGGAGTTATTGCCACCTCCAGTACAGGGCAGAGACTTGTGTGTGATAATGTACAGTCCTAGAACTTTCTTTTTTGAAAAACTGAAAGTTTTACTTAGACCTTCATTCTCCTCCCTGGCTGTATGTATCAGTAGCACATCCACCTACCAGTGTTTCACTCTGCTAATCCAGGGCTTTCATTAGCAAAAGTAACTTACTGTTAACATTTTATGGTTAAAGCTGGTGTCATGGTTTAAGCCTGGCACAATACCAGTGCCCCCACGAGAACACCTACTTCCCTGGCACCTACTGTGAGATATGATCAGAGACAGAGCAAAGCAGGCTCCAACTTAAGGTTAAAAGGAAAAAAAAAGCATTTATTAACCTACAACTACAAAGGAAGACACACAAAACACAATAGAACATAAGATGAAAACCTTCCAAAATTCTTCCTCCTCCCCCCACCAAATTTCCAATTTCATTGCCACCCTTCAGACAATCGATTCTCAGTCTCTTGAGGAGAGAGAAGTCCCTCTTGCGCCACACGCCTTCCATGTCCAGTGCTCTCACCACTGCACATGGATCAGAGCTGCTTCTGGGGTTTTTCATTTTAAGGATACTTTGACCAGTTCCAAAGGGAGCACAGTCCTTCTCCTTCTGGGACACTTGTCCCCCCCAAATTTCACCCCCTGGGGCCGAGGGGTCTCTTGAACAGAGATCGTCTTCTTCTTCTTCTCTTCTTCGAAGTGGAGGGCACCACCACACCCTCCTCACCCGTCGTCTCTGTTCACTCCTCCACATCACTGCACTCTCTTGGCTCTGAGCCATCGCCTCCCCCTAGAACGCAGTCTCTGTGGCACAGAAACACCCGTGGTTCTGCTGTGGCTACACAAGAAAAGTCCAGCCCAAAGCCACTTCATCATCTCCTCCCACCTAGAATTTTCCTCAACATCTTCTCAATCTCAACATCTTCTCAATCTCATCAACTTCAGGAGGACTCAGCTTTTGCAAGGTTCTCATCTTCCTCAAAGGGGTTAAAAGTCCCGAGCTCTCTCTCTCTGCCGGTTTACTTCGTCAACTCCCACGCCTGTCTGCCCTGCTGGGCACCCCCCCCTTCTCCTTCACGCCGGGCCACTATCACAGCCGCCACAGGCACCGGCTCTGTCTCTCTCTCCCTCGCAGGGGGGGGTGGGGGAATGGAGGACGGCTGCCCGAAGCCCTTGCAATGTTCTCCTCCACCCTTGGGCCCAGGCCTGTCCTACCTCTCTCTCTGGCCACATGGCTCCCCTCCCCCCCTGCCCAGCCAAAGGAGCTGGGCAGGGGGGTCTACTCACTCTCCAGCGGGACTCCAAGAGGAAGTTCCCCTGGGAGATCACAGCTTTTAACCCCTGTGTTCTCAGAGGCGTATCCTGCCCTCAGTGGACAAACCAGGTGCCAATATTAAATCTGAACACTGATTGGATTGCCCACACCATCACAAAAACTTCATTTCCTTTCAAACCACGACATTCCACCCTTCGCCTCTGAGAACACATTTTCTAAAATTATCATCTAAATTACAATAGACAAACTCTACTTAAACAATAAAACCTCTATTAATCTATCATCTTAACTTAATACATTACATGCTTTGCTCTTATTCTTCTTGATCACATCTCACAGTTCACCTTATCACTCATCCAAAAATCGATTTCCCGGTCAGGGAACCAAAAATATCATGGTTTAAGCCTGGCACAATACCAGTGCCCCCACGAGAACACCTACTTCCCTGGCACCTACTGTGAGATATGATCAGAGACAGAGCAAAGCAGGCTCCAACTTAAGGTTAAAAGGAAAAAAAAAGCATTTATTAACCTACAACTACAAAGGAAGACACACAAAACACAATAGAACATAAGATGAAAACCTTCCAAAATTCTTCCTCCTCCCCCCACCAAATTTCCAATTTCATTGCCACCCTTCAGACAGTCGATTCTCAGTCTCTTGAGGAGAGAGAAGTCCCTCTTGCGCCACACGCCTTCCATGTCCAGTGCTCTCACCACTGCACATGGATCAGAGCTGCTTCTGGGGTTTTTCATTTTAAGGATACTTTGACCAGTTCCAAAGGGAGCACAGTCCTTCTCCTTCTGGGACACTTGTCCCCCCCAAATTTCACCCCCTGGGGCCGAGGGGTCTCTTGAACAGAGATCGTCTTCTTCTTCTTCTCTTCTTCGAAGTGGAGGGCACCACCACACCCTCCTCACCCGTCGTCTCTGTTCACTCCTCCACATCACTGCACTCTCTTGGCTCTGAGCCATCGCCTCCCCCTAGAACGCAGTCTCTGTGGCACAGAAACACCCGTGGTTCTGCTGTGGCTACACAAGAAAAGTCCAGCCCAAAGCCACTTCATCATCTCCTCCCACCTAGAATTTTCCTCAACATCTTCTCAATCTCAACATCTTCTCAATCTCATCAACTTCAGGAGGACTCAGCTTTTGCAAGGTTCTCATCTTCCTCAAAGGGGTTAAAAGTCCCGAGCTCTCTCTCTCTGCCGGTTTACTTCGTCAACTCCCACGCCTGTCTGCCCTGCTGGGCACCCCCCCCTTCTCCTTCACGCCGGGCCACTATCACAGCCGCCACAGGCACCGGCTCTGTCTCTCTCTCCCTCGCAGGGGGGGTGGGGGAATGGAGGACGGCTGCCCGAAGCCCTTGCAATGTTCTCCTCCACCCTTGGGCCCAGGCCTGTCCTACCTCTCTCTCTGGCCACATGGCTCCCCTCCCCCCCTGCCCAGCCAAAGGAGCTGGGCAGGGGGGTCTACTCACTCTCCAGCGGGACTCCAAGAGGAAGTTCCCCTGGGAGATCACAGCTTTTAACCCCTGTGTTCTCAGAGGCGTATCCTGCCCTCAGTGGACAAACCAGGTGCCAATATTAAATCTGAACACTGATTGGATTGCCCACACCATCACAAAAAACTTCATTTCCTTTCAAACCACGACAGCTGGTGTGCTTTAACATGGACTTAAAGGTTAGGGGTTCTGCTTTGCTTCATTCATTGGAAGAGAATTGGAATACTAATTGGTCAAGCTTATTTCAAAGATTGCTCTCCAAAGAAAATAGGAATTCAGCCCAAGTAGATATAAACTATTTTATTTGGTAGATTTACTAGGAGAATTTTCATATTCAAATATGAGTTTTCCTGCTGCATATAAGGCATACTCTGATGGGGTACTCAAAAGAAAAAAAATTTAAAAAAAAAAAGTAAGCTATTAGCTTTTGTCAGAATTTTTTCCCTTTAGAAGAGACTTCTATTAAGAGACTTCTATTAACAGTTCAACCACTGATTTATAATTCTGAAGACAAAATAATTTCTTGTGGTACAAATTGTTCTCAAACTATGGGGGTTTTTTTTTCATATGTTCTCTCTTATTTCTTTATTTACCTCTTTTCTTGTGTGGGAAGGCTTTTTTTGTAAATCTTCTGTTTCTGGGCACAATAAGCACAAAGCATTGTATGCTCCAAAGTGTGGTACACATTAGAGTGTGTATGTAACTAAAGGAAGCAAACCTTATACTGTGAATGCAGGAAGGTACCATAATGTTTTTACAAGTTTTGCAGATCTGAATAATTAAGATATAGGAGACTGAGTAAATAATCTGCCAACTCTCCCAAGCTGAAATGGATCCACAGAGAAAACAAAAAGCTAAGAAAGCTGTCTTTCATCACTTTTTGTATTGAAATTATTCCTTCAGTGAATATCTTTGTTGTACCAAAGCATCACTGGGTTCACAATGCTTGGATAGACCTTGCTAGCTCTGGTTAAGGGAATTTTCCACATAAGCACACAGCAAGTATGTGAGCAACGGGGAATGAATGAGGAAAGGGGGAAAGAAAAAAGAGAAAATCCCTTACCATGGCAGGATATCATTTGCTCGTGGCTTTATTTATTTATTTATCATATTTATTTATTTATTCATTTATTTATCATATTTATTTTATTGTTTCTGATGAGGCTTGTTAGTGGTGGCATGGCAGAGTTTTGGTTGAGACACCTTACTTGACAAAGTAAGACAAAAAGAGAAGGATGGGATGCTGAAATGTATAATCACTAGGCTTTAGGAGAGTTTTTCCAAATACAAAGTTATGTACTCACAGAGACTAAATGGTTGAATTCCTTAAAAATGTTGTTGCAAACATTGACACATTTTACAGATTAAGTGTGAAAAAGCATTAAAATGAGCAAAAATAAGGCTGAGTATCTTCCAAATTCATTTTTTCACCTTCTTCAAAGGAAAACTCATTTTTATAGCGTTCTACTGTATGTTACATGTTTTGTTTTGAGGAACTGTACTTCAGTTAGAGCTTGGTTAATGCTAAACTATTCATTCTTTTCAGTTTATTCTTGGTTTAATGATAATGATAATTTCATTTGTAAAATGTGAATCATTTTAGCCATCTTCTATATTTGTTTAATGTGAGAGGTAAGTATCATATACAAAACTTTTTTAAAGCTACCTGTTGTGATTCTTTTAGTGTTAGTGAAATAAATTATAAAATACCAGTCCATTAAGGTATACATGTACATGTAATGGTTTCACATCAAATACAATGTAGAATTCTAAAGCTGAAAAAATGCTATCATGTATGTTTACAAAAATTTATCATTTTATGTGATTTTGGGAAATGCTTCTAAAACAAATTTTGGGGTATTCTTTGGGAATGTGTTTAATTTGTAGATACTATTTTATTTCAATTTGTTTTGAGGAAGATCATGGTAATTGTATAGGCAGAAAGGCATGTTCTCAAATGTCAGGCTTCTTGGCATTTGAGAGTATTGTTTCTCAATATCTGAGTTTTACTCTATCATTCTCAATTATGTCAAATATATATTCAAAAAATTCTGTTATTCCTTGTCATATTTATTGCAATTTTTCCCGCATTGACTGTATTTTAAAGATATTGAAATGCAGAACAGATCAGAAAATAACTAAACATTGAATCTGATACATTGGTTTATTGCTTGGTTCATTACTTTGGTGTTTGGGTTTGTTTGGTTGGGGTTTTTTTGTGCTTCTTTTTCCTAACTATACTGTCTGAAGTGTATTAAATCAGTTATTTCCTGTGGGCTGATGTTCACACACTCCATTGCAGGTCAGTTCCTCCTAGAAGAATCCCGCCTGATAGAAGCAGCTGAAATGGCAAAAAAAGCAGCTGAACTTGATAATACAGAATTTGATGTTGTTTTCAATGCAGCCCATATGCTCAGGTTAGTGCTTGTACATCTGCCTCACTTGATTTTCCTCTTCTTTTGGAGGAAAAAAGTCCTTATAGCCTTTGCTTATGCAGGATACTTTTTAAAGCCCAGCAACTCTTTTGAATAATTCAATATTTTTGCTAATAAGATACAAAAAAGTGGAATTAAATTGTTGCAGCATTTAGCATTTCTTAAATTCTATTTGTTATATAATAATTTCCTGCCTTCAAAACTTCTGTTTTTCACAAGCAGGTAATGCATTTTGCTTGCATATGAGAACAAGTCTTTCTTTTGTGAAGAACCTTCTGTAAGATTTCCTTTCACCTGATTTTTAAATTTTTAGTGTGCATATCAACTGAAAAGAGGAGACCATATTTCTCATCTGGATGTAAATAGAGAATATTGAAAATTTCTAATAATATCAGTAGGGAACATTATGATAATTAGAAATCTAAATATTCCCAGGCTGATAATTACTTTGAGATGCATGGGAGCACTTAGTGATATTCTCAGAATCTGTGATTTAAAATGTAGTCTTATATTTAATTGTCTTCTGCCTGAATAGAACAAAGCTTTGGACTCCTATTTTAGCTTTTAAAGCTGTCAGGCCTGGTTATTCAGTAACATTAAGCTTCTGTCTGTGAGTTTAACATTATCATTAAACTCGCATTACTGTAATAGGTATCCTCCATGCTTATTTCTAGGATAACTATCTAATTATTGTCTATTGTCCACTTAACAGCTATAAGGATACTTGATTTCATTTTGATGGTATCTAAGCATAGAAAATGCATGAAAAACGAAATTTAAAAAAATATATTTCATTAGCACAAAGCAGTTCTTGAGATAATTTCTCTGCTGAAGCTATCTTACTTAGGCTCCTTTATATTTTAGCATTTTAAATAAGAAATGAAAGAAAAAGAAGGTTTATAGGTTTAATAAATCTGCTTTCTCTGTGAGCACTGAGTATAGCATTTGAGGTCTTTGAAGCACATATGTTTACATCTGGATATGAGTATTTTTTCACTTTTAAAGTAATAGCTGTGGTGCTGTGGTGCTGTATGCTGCTTGATCTGGTTGGAAGTGCACTGGTTTTGGGAGGCCTTGACAAGCAATGAGCTTAGTGATTCTAAGCTGCATTCTCGATTTTTACTGTAAGTGCAAAGCCAAAACAAAGAAAATGCACTAAACTGAAACACTAAAAAAAAATAATAGGCCTGCTTTAGTTTAGCTAGAATCCCATGTGCTCCTTTGGGATACCCAGCTGATCTAATTTTTCACTTAATACTCAGCTCTCTTTGTGGAAGATCATAATGTCTTCCTGATACTCTCTGAGAGTCTAAAGTAGGATTTAGAGTCATGGTGGCAAAGCTGAATTCAGTGCTGACAAGTATTTGCTCAAAACCCCGTGTGTTAGCATCTGACTGATGTTTGCTAAAGGTTACAGTCTTGCTGTCCATCCTTGTTCACTGCTTTACTTAGCAATTAATTCAAATATATTGCTTCTGTGATACTTGTTGGACAAGGGCAATGCTTATTCATTCATTGTAACAGAGCAGTTACAAATCCACCAGGAGTCTGGCTCTTCAGAAGCAGATGATTTTTAGGATCTTTAGAGCAGTGGAGGGCTGAGGTGATTCCAAGAGGAAAACAGATACCAAGACACAAAGGAGGATAGAAAGAAGGGAGTTCTCCAACTGGCACAGAGTGACACTGCTAGAAACAGAATGCTAAAGACAGTCATAAATTAAAGGCTGACATAATTTCAAGTAGGTGACCAACTGCTCTTTAGGTACCCTAGAGAGCTGTAAGAACTGACTGGTAAGTGAGTAAGAATTTTGAATTAACTGCACAGCTGTGAGATAGAAAATACATTATAGAAGTTCACAGAGCATGAAAATGAAATGACTCTTGTGAGAGACACGGGATAAATTTTAAAGACGTGTTGTGGAATAGGAGACAGAAATTGATATTAATGGGGATGATGCAAGGTTTCCAAAATGACTGTAAGATAATAACAGAAGCTTAGATTTTTATATAGATTCTGATATTTTCTTTTTCGGACCAAATATTTTGCACAGTGATACATTTTTGAATTAGGAAGTAATCATCTTTCCCTCCTCTGTTACTGCTGTTTCCACCATTAGCCTAAGGAGTGTCACGAGACTCAGAAATATGAAGACATTTCTTGGTTTACAGCTGTTTTGGATAGAAAATAAATATACTGTTCTCTCAAAATGCAATTTATTTTGCTAGTCTAGTGCTAAAATATTTTCCTTTTTTTTTTAAAATCTCCCTACTTGCTGAGAAAAAAAAATGCAACCTAAATAAAAATGAACAACTTCTCGATATTTAGAACTGGAGTGCTGCAAATTAGATTTCTTTTTCTGAAATTTGCAACAGAATTGTTAACTGGATCCAAATGCAGTAGCTGTATTTATAGATAGCCTGTTCTCAGTTTAGCAGTCACAAGAAGAATGTCTGCTCTTCCAATCAGATATTCCAACATTACTGATTTCCTCTCTTTGTGACTGAATCTGAAGTAAAAAAAAATAATTACTTAGTTCTGTTTGCATTATTGAGAGACCTCCCCTTTCCTAATTACATTATAGTTATTAATTTATTTTTCCTAAATGACTTCTGTAGCAACCCATTAATGCAATGCAAGATGATTCGAGTCATCTGTAAGAGGGGGGAAATGTGCGATGAATGCAATTAATTTCTTTGCAACAGTCTGGTAACTTTTAACTTGCATTATACTTGTCTGTAAAATTCATTTTCTCAACAAATTTGTTTTCCAGACAGCTTTCTTCAAGGGTCATGCAGCCATTTGGGTGGTTCAGTATGTGGTCATGTGGTTTATGTTTGTAGCATTTGCAGTGCTCTTGCTTAGAGGAGTTTGAAGTCTCTCAGCCGAGCAGTGAGGCGTGTGCGTGACGCTGCTCCGTGGCTGGAGCTTCCGTGGCTGAGCCCTGCCTTAGCAAGGGCTACAGGACACTTTGCTATCCTAGCCCAGGTGAGCTGCCAGGAGCAAGGCAACTCATGGGCAGCAAGGACCACGTGGGTGAGGGTGTGATCGTTTCTAGGATGAACAATGGCAGTGTGGTGGCACCGCCATAATAAGTAGAAACAGGAACAGAATTTCACCTTGCCTCCACATGAAAACAGATTTAGGAAAAAGACCTCTTTGCTTCAAAACACATTTTGTAGGAAAAATTCATTTTTCCAGGCTTTTGTGAGAGGGCTTGGTTCTGGGAAAATCACGTGTGACATGAAGTTACTGGATGTTTATTGGGTGTTGAAAACAGAAGTCTAAATTAGAGCAGTACTACATTACGTGGTCTTGATTTTTCAGTGATTTTCTGCAAGGGTATTTTGGCTGTCCAGAATACACTGACCATGGTATCATAGGCACAACTTAACTCTATGTTATTGTCTGAACAGATTATATTAATACTATATTTAATATCTTAGTGCTGAAATATACAAGTATGTATGGTAAAGCATATAGTCTATACAGATTTTTAAAACAAAAAAGAACAACTGTGGATGAATAGTTAATTGTAATAGAGCAGCTGATTATAAAACCTGATAATCTTGTTGTTACACAAAAAGGTCCATTAAGAAAGCCATTCGGCATTTTAAAATAGGAATTGCTGAAGAAGATTTCTTTGTAGGTGTGCTGGCATCTATGATTCTACTGTAAAAATCAACAGTCTGAAGCCTTGTACCAAGCAGCAGACATGTTAAAACGAACCCTTTCTCACTCACATGTATCTAAATCACTCAGCATTGGTGGTGTTTTTCTCTTACAACAGTATTTTTTCCAGTGAACAGTGTAAAAATCAAAATGAATGTAAACTGATTATAGCTGGGTGTCATCAAGCTCATTTTTAGGTGTCACTGTTAATCACCTGGAGCTAAATATGGGGAATTGTTTGGTCTGGAAGCCCAGGTTAAGAGATATGAGAGAATAAAAAGTGGGAACATTTTTTCCCTTAAAACAAGACTGGATGCTAGTTGTTAGTGGGAAAAATCAGATAGGTTTTCAAGGGCAGTTCTCATGAAAAGATTTAGAATAGAGGTTAAAATTTAGCTCATAACTATGAAAAAGACTCTCTTCTGAACCCCTCTTTGCTCCCCTTACTTCCTCTCTTATTTTTATATCAACATTTTATCTAATATTTTACTCTAATGTGAGTTATGGTACTTTTAATAGTGTCCTTCCATTATTTGACATTGATCCAGAGCTCTTTACTGCTCAGTGGCATAGGGTTACTGCAATTTCCTACCTCTGTGCCTTTAATTTTTCTCAAGGGAAAGCTGTTTCTGGGCTTAACATAATTAATTTCTAGCTTAGATTTGCAGTGGAAATAGGAACCAGAATTCTTCAGCATCTTAGCTAAAAAAATGGTTGCTGAATGCCTCAAAAAAGGAACTAGCATTTTTCTGACCAGGTTACTGTGTTGTGCATTCATTTCTATAAACTGTTTTTAACAGGGAACTATATATTCAAACTGATTTCCACTTGGCAATTAATGCTCCTTGTTCCAAGATGTACATGTGGCAGGAAAGCAAGCCGTGTATTTCCACTGGCCTAAAGGGGGGACAGGATTTTAATGTGTTCCACAGTCACATGCCAGCAACTCTTTTTGGAGGTGAAGTGTAGCATTTGTATTTGCCTCCTGGGAAAGGCACCTTGTTTATTGTATGTTATTTCACCACTTAAGAAGTGATTTGTGTCCTGACAGTTTGGAGCAAACAGGGGGAAAAAAAAAAAAGCTCTGTAACATGTTTCATTTTACAGTGCCTTGCTGTAAATCCTGAAATTACTAAGTATGAGATTGTTTTTTTTTTGCAATCATTTCAAGTGCTACTGATGCCCAGCAGGAGTGATTCAGAAGCAGGTTGAATGAATATTTTTAGACATTCAATCATTTCTAACCACTGCAACCACTGAGTCAATGATACATGTGCAAAGTAATTTAAAACAGTTAACAGGTATAAACCAGGTTCTATTTAGCAAATTGTTAGCCATGAAGTGGTTTCAGCTTGCACAGGAATTACGTGAGAAACTTCAAAGGGATTATTATCCTTTCTCCCTTTCTCCTCCCAAGACCAATAGCTATAAAAATATGTTGTTTGGGATTAATTGCCTATCCATGTATGATGTGGCTAATGTTTAAAATCTGTATGGATAGAAACAAAATTAGAACATAATCTGATACCAAAGCATGTAAAGGCTCGTGTAATGATCAAGGTAAAATAAGTGCTCAGTTGATTGATACTTTTTGAACTAATAACTGTTTGCAAAAGCAGGAAAAGAAGGAAAAAAAAAAAACTCAAACAGCCCACCTTACAGTCTTATCCTTGTTTTCTAATTTTTCCATTTTGTATCACAGAAATGCAGCTGTGATCACATAACAAACACAAATATGTTGAAGATCTCCTGTCCTAAGTCTCCTGTAAAAGGACTTAGCACTTTGATTCATGGGAAAATAGCAAATAACTTTAGCAGAAGATAAGTAGCCTACCTGAGAGTCCTGCTTGGTTGTTCTTACAGATTTGCCATTTTCCCCTTGACATGTATGTGATCAACTGATATTCATTGGATTAGTGGCCAAAATGGATAGTCAAGGGGAAATTAAGAAGGTGGAGACAAAAGGAGAAGAGAGGAATTTGAGAGAAGTGATAAAAAGGGCCTGTTGAGACAAAAACATATTTGGATTTCTTTGGCAACAAACTGCATTTTTGTTTGAAGACCTTAAACTAAAAATTCAGGAGAAGAAATAAATGCCAAACTATGAGGAGCATGTAGTTGCTGACAGCAGTAGTAAGGAGAAGAAAAAGTGTTGAGCTAATACTGCTTCAGGTACCAGCAACTCATTCTCTTTGAATATGAGATTTACATTTAAATGCCTGCTCAGAATTATGTGAGTAAATGTTGAAATCAGAACTCTTTCCTCAGTGTATTCCCTCAATCAGGGAAACCTAGTTTTTAGAAAACATTATGTTCCCTGGCTTTTTTTCCATTTATTTACTGGAATAATAGTGGTTTTGGGAGGGCACAAAGTGAGAAACATTGTGTTATAATATACAGTTTCAGAATTTAAGTATGTCTGATAACAAAAAATGAGCCACATTTTCTTCTGGTGAAGACTGGTATGTCTGTTTTTGCCCGAGATGAGTGTTCAGACTTCTGTATTTCTTTCCATTATGTACTAATATCATTTCAGAACTAAAAAGAAAATGAAGTAAGCAAAGAGGAATTGTGCTAATGAACATTCTGAACTGTAGGAAAACTAGAATTACATATTTTGTGCATTTGTTAGGGTAATATCCTTAAACAGCAGGGAGTAGTTGCAGTGTTTAGTTTTTAGCTATGCCTTTTCAGGTATGGTTTCATTTTAACACAAGAAAAATGAGGTGTAACTGTGTTGTTCTTTTCCATCCTGATAGACAAGCCAGTCTTAATGAAGAGGCTGAGAAATATTATGAAATGGCAGCAGGATTAAGACCTAATGTAAGTACATTCTTCATGATATCCATTACATAAGTTGATGAACGTGCTACGGTACTGAACCCTTTGTGTTGAGAACTTCTTGCTGGAGCATTTGATCTCTCAGCCTGTTATAGATGTTCTTTTAGTAATTAATTGTTGGGTGTTTAGATGAAGCTGTTCATTTGTCAAACCAATCACTGCGCTTTCAAGTTGCCTCAGTGAAGTGATCTAGTCATAAGTCTTGGCCAACATACGTGGAAAAGACTTCTAGATTTAGATTTATTTATCTATGTTTCAATGTGCTAAGTTTGGAAAGCTTCTCCAATTCCATCTCTTCACTAGTAAACGAGAATGAAAGGCTATCCTGTGACCCATATTTTAAGGAATTCTTAATAATACATTTATGCATTTTCTTCTGTCATGAACTTCTGGCAAATGTTGTTCAGCAAACGTAAAGATGTTTATCTCTGCTGTAGTTGTATATTGGCAAAGAAATACTTATTGTTTGAGCAGTTATATTTAGCAGTAAGTGACATGCCTTTTAAGAAGGGAAGCTCATTTCCAATTTTCATTGCATCAGGAATTAAAGAAACAAAATACTTTTTACTTACCATTTTTTACTTAATATATATTTCTTTTCAATTACCTCAACATTTTGAGAAAAAATAATGAGCATAAATGGGGCGGATTTTTTTTTAGATACATAACACTTTGTCTATACAATAAATCAAATCTAGGAAAGTTTCTGTCACAGAAGTCCATAGTGCCAAATTCAAGGATGCAAGTCAGCAAATGTAGTTAAAAAAAAGGGAAAACCCAAGTCTGGAAAAACCAAAACTTAGAAGAGCTTTCAGAGCTAAGAATCAAAAGCAATAAGAAAATATAATAAAAAACCCATAATAACTTATTCATATGAAATTACAGATTTTCATACTGTCTCTTAAAAACTTTCAAAACACTACTTATTTCATTACTTCATACTTTGTGAAATAACAATAAAGACTTTGTGATTCATAATGCTTGCATAATGCAAGACTCTTTTGCCTTTTTATCTGAGAGGATACCTTAATGTTGAAAGTACTCCCTCATCTTCTGCAAATTGGTACCATTTTTCTTTTCTGTGCTCCATTGTATGCTCAAAATGCTTCTCAGAAACTAAGAAATAAGTTTATTGTGTATAACTCCATATAAATATGGTTTTATATTTGAGGTTTCTCAGTGGGCTTTGGAGTGACTGACAGCAAGCTCATAGCAATAGTACTCTAAAGGTTAGGTACTTCTGATTATTGGGGACAAGCTTTACATGTTATGGCCAAAGTATCCTTTTTGAAGAATAAGATTGTCAAAACACTTTATTGTAGAAACTTTCTTCTAACTTTGATTAGTGTAAGTAAAAATCTAATAGGTACTGCTGTTCAGCTTTCTTCAAATGATGATTATACTTTAATGTTCTAGGTGATAGTTTAATCTTCTAGCTAAGCATGGCGTGCATACGGTTTATGACTTTTTAGGAATATTTTATTGGTGCAGAGTGGGAAACTTGTATCCATTTTCACAGCCATTATCAACTTGCTGATGACTTTACAGGAGTCTGTCTCAAAAATGTAAGCAAAACCACAAGTAGTCATACGTATTTTTCTTATTGTTATTAACTCTCAAATTTGCCATACCAGTTTCAGACTGGGAGGAAAAGAAGCCACTTGAGAAGGCTTACTTGGTAGTGAGCAGTTTAATGCATACATGGTATGACAGAAGCTCCCCATCTTTCCAAAGTAAAATGGAATGAAAATAATTGAAGGACTGTGTGCTTCATGGCTGCATCTGTGCCTATGAATTAAATGTGCTTAGAACTATTCTCTATAGTTGCTGATTGAACCAGGTGCTTTGAGTGTATCCAGGTATTATCCTAGAGACTGCAGTGGCCCAGGCCAGAGCTGTGTAGAAACCATACTCACAGCATGAAAATGCCCACAGTTGATTTTGGTATTTTGTATGTGGCCTGTGCATCCTCTCACTGTCTAATTGATATGAAGGATCAGCAAAATTACGTGAGTCAAGATGATAACAAATTATCCTTAAATAAAATCAGTGTTGAAGGATCTTTGTTTGGTTGGGTTTTTTTGTATCATTATTGGTCTAGAAACGTTTCTTGATAGAAAATTCAAACTACTAGATGTATTATTGTGATGTAATATGCAGATTCTTACCATTCCATGTATGTAAACACATACCTTTATGTATGCTTGTGTGCATGTTTAGCTGTTAGTAGGTCTCTCCCCAAATTACTAGTATAATTAAGTGCTCAAAGGGTCTGTTTAACTAGAGTCTTCCTTCTGGTGCTTTAAACAATACTGTTTCATATGAATGAATTATGGAACAGCATCCCAGGTAAACTGGGACTCTGCTTTTTTTCAGTATGACTTTTTTTCCTTTGGTTCCGCAGCCACTTGGCTGGATCCCAAGTTGAAGATCCATTTCTTTGTTATGAGCTTCTTTCACTGTGCCAAGTCAATTAAATTATCACTTATTCTTTAGAATAACTTTAGACCGATGCTTCTGAGAGATTTTCATGTAGCACAGCCTGAAACAAAACTCAGATTTCCACTTTCTTACATCTGTTCCTTTAGAAATATAACACTTTGTATATCTCTAATATCGTGACTGAAAGATAAAGCCCTTAAGAGCAATAAGAGATTTTAGTAATGCTGCAAACACAATCTTTTACTGATTGTTAGTGATTTTTTTATACTCGTTTAACTATCATGACACAGTTTTGTTCTCAGCATTCTATCTTCCTTTTGCATCCCTTTCTTTGGTTTCTCAACCATTCTTGTTGCTTTTGGAATGAAGCAATACCTTGTGCACAAGGATTCTTCTTCTGCTCCCTAATGTTTAAGCCCTTTGGATCCAGAAACTGCTCTGCTGAGCTTTTCTACACCCATGTCCAGTTTAAATGGCCATCTGATTTACTACTTTGAGAGATACTTAATTGGCTATTTTAGTGCTTTTTCCAGACAGCAGTCTCCACTCTTGCTTTGTCCCTTTTATTTCAGTGTCTCAGAATGGGAGAACAGCAGTGAGCACCAATGTCCCTGAATGTCTGAGTCACATTCTCATTTAACTAATCCATTTTTAGAAAAGTTGTGACTAAGGCAGCTAAAAACATTGCCAGAAACACAGTATTCAGTTACAGAAAATGTAACTTCTCTGAAATTTGCAGGCTATTGTTTTAAAGAAATCAAGCATAAAAAGATTTTATTTTTGCAATATTGGGGATGATTCATTTATCACTGAACTAATTGTGAGAGGTCTGAGAATACAGTGTATTTTTTTCATTACAAGCCTTATTGCAATGAATGAAGTATTTGCAAGAAAAATATACTCAATAAAGGAACAAGGGAATACAGCAAAGGTGTGTTAAAATGTATATCCACATCTTGAATGCCATCCTTGCTTTTGGATACACATTCTGTCTGCAGATGGTAAAAGAATTAAAACATTTTGATACAATAGCTGCACCAATGAAAAGGAGCTTGGATGCAAATTAAAAACAAGTCTGGCTGTATTAGTGTTTGAGATATAGACCTAGCTGTTTTCTTAATAATGTTCACAGTTGGCCTTATTTACAGTAGGTGGGGTATTTATCCTCCAGGAAAGTAATTTCCAGACAAATTTCAGAAGAGCAGTATTTTCTGTAGAACACACTGCTGCTTTGAAGATGAGAACAATTTGTCTTTAACTTTACTAAAGAAGCAGGCATTCTCAAGTTTATGTCTATTTTAGCTTTCAGAGAGTCAACTTCCCTTGGAAAACCAAGAGGTAGAGAGGAATCCAGGAAGCAGTTCAGAAAACAAACCTACTTTTATTTGCAATTTCTTACAGGACTGTCTTTTCTTCCTTCAACTATGTAGGTGACCTACGGAGATTAGCCTCCCTAGCCCCTTGATCTTTATGAATGCTTTCCAAAAAATACGTTACTGTATTGTGTGTTGTACCATGATCAAAACAAAGTAATTTTAGAGCCCTCTCAGTGAGAAACACGTGTTTGTTCTAGCAGTGCTGCCTTGAGTGTACATTAATCACATTAGTCTGATTTTAATAAATTCAGTTGCATGAAGAAATGAAACCATAAGTTTCTTGGACATTTATACAGTAATTATTCTGTGTGAGAATTGCTGAAGAAAAGCTGTATTCAGAGATGATTTCTGGGTGCCCTACATATTGTAACCTTCACAAACCAGGAAATTGTTTTAACAAGTTGTTAGGCACTCTAAAATGTGAGCTTTAAGCTTGCTTTGTTGTGGAAAAATCAGGCATCCGGAAACTGCCTTTAAATTGCCAGTCTTTTACAAGTGTGTGAGATACCAACTTAAGCTTCAGCCTTTGTTCAACTTTTAAGATATCATTTGTGTAATAGAGCTGCTTTTCTAATTTTTTAAGTCTGAGCCTGAAGCAGCCAGTCATTAAAAAGCTGCTCTAGAACCCCCACATATGGCCAATGGCTTTTGAGAAGAAAGGGCACTTTGAAGTGTGACCTCAAGAGTATTAAATGAAAGAGAGCTCACCAGAGCCTTAAGACTTTGAGCCACCACCTTGAGCTGATTGGCTTAGGAGCATTCCTCAAGGAGGTGTCATGACCTGTAAGTCACTACCATCCCAACCACATATTAGTGCTGCTTGCAGTCTGGAGCTCATGACAGCTTTAAGCCCCATGTCATCAGCACATTGTCAGATGCAGCTGTTTCCACTCTACCACTTCAAAAGGGCTTGATTAAATGTCTTACTATAACAACATACATAAAGACACACACGGAGAGTGAGGGGGAAAGGAGAAATGTACCTATAAGCAAAATAAATACAATTTCCACTAGATGGTTTAATCATGATGTGGGGGACTAAACCATTTTTTGACTTGAAGGGCTTATGTAATCACTTAACACAATATCATATTAAAAAGAAGTTTCTACAAGTGCTTCTTTAATTTTTTTTCCCCAACGCTGGAGCAAAGATTTCATGCCAAAGGCTTCAGGCTTGCAATAAGCTCTACCTCAAGCTGTCTAACTGGTGAAAGAAGAATGCTAGTGATTTCTACATAATTGACTGTAATTTCATAGGCACCTTAGAGATAACACGCTTTCACTGCCTTCTTAAGGAAAGTGTTCATAATTCATGGGATTTATTCATGGCAGGACTTCTAAAAAAGAAATACTTCCACTAGTACATACATCTTTAAAAAATAAAGTAAATATAGCATTTTTGTCTTGAAACATCTGTAATCAAGATCTACGTTATTATAGTTTTTTTCGTTCAATGTTTCTGTGCCAAATTTCCTATTTGATTTTCTCATGAACATTCAGTAATTGCCTCTCGTAGCTTTACCAGATTTGGAGTAATTGTGAGGGGAAAAAGCGTAAATGCATTTTGCCAGCTTTGTTAAGGACATGTCCTGTTATTGCCAGGGAGAATTTTCATAAACTTTTTTAAGAGCTTCTGCTATGTTAAATCTACTGATGATGCCAGTAATGGATGGTCTAACAGTGATTCTTGCATTGTCTGCCACTGATCCTCAGCTGACAGAAAAACTGGCTACACTGGATCCAAAGTCACAGCTACACTGCCCCAGGGATACAGCAGATCCCTCACTAGCCATGTCTCTGTTGCTCCTACAGCTGTTTTGAGCAGGTCTACCTAGTCCCTGTTATTCCAATAATAATTGGAGTAACTGGAGTGCCTTGCCATCCATTCTCCTGGTTCCTGGACCATAAAGCTGACATAATTCCCTAGAAAAACAGTATATATATATATGGTTTTAACGCTGTGTATTATTGTCAATAAAACATGGCAATCTACAGCTGCAAATCCTTGCTTTAAAATGTTGTTCTGCCTGTTTACTTCTTCATTCAAAATAATGAACACATGATAATGTTTTAGCTTTATCTACTGGTGATACAGCATGACCACAGAGCTAAGTACAGCAGATCCATCTATTTAGTTGTCTGCCTGTACTGAAAGGGGAGCAGAAGGAGCTTCTGTTGGACTGCCTGTGCCCTCTGAGATGCTCCCATCTTCTCCTGCCCTTTGTCAGGGCTGCACATCTTCCTACTACCAGCACCAGTTGCTGCTAATCCCCTGATTGTTTAAAGCTTCTTCTGTGGGTTCCTTCCAGCCCAGCAGCACTCTTGGCTTCCTGAAAATGCCTCCTTTCTTTGCTCCTGTTAAAGGTGTGAGGAAAAAGAAAACTTCCCAGGATTCAGTTCTTCCTCTCTTCCTGCTGAAGACTGAACCAGTTGTTACATGGCGTGTAGGATTTTCAGGCACTAAAACAGGTACTATGGCTTCCTAATAAGAAGAATAGGCAGGACTGATGAGAACTGTTCCAGATGACATGTTTTTAATTTTTTTTTTTATTTGAATTCAGACAGGTCCAGGGGTGGGATGCTTAGGCATGGAGTAGCTCCACTGGAGGAGGAGATAGTGGAACATCCTTATTGAAGAGAGGACATCACTCTCTGATCTCAAAAGGCTAAGAGAGCCCTTGCTTGGTTACTGTAAATTGTTTAGACTGTCCATGTTGAAACACCATGAAAAAAATGACTCTGAGATTTGATATCGAGTATCTGTGACATTTTTCAGTCTGCATAGTGCAAGGGTGACCTAGCTTAAAGGTTGTGCAGAACAGAAAAATTCAAGAAAATTACCTGAAGGCAAGATTCCCTTCATTTCAGGTATGAAGACTCTTCAGTATTTGCACAGAAATGGCAATATTTCCCCATGTAAAGAGTTTATCCATGCACAAAGTCTCTGTGCTCCTCCTGAGCTTTGTAAAATCTTATTAGTCCCCAAATCAATTTTCTTTTGTTGTTGTTTTGCTTCACCCCTTTCAGGTCCTTCTCGTCTGGGGCTAAGCCCAGGGCAGATACATTATTTACATTCAGCTATTTTGGGCAAAACAGTGTTTATTCTTTTGAACAAAACTATTTCTTTCTGTATTTGCAATTATATTTCTTCGTGGCCCTCCAAAATATTTTTATTACACATTTGGGGTGGTTGTTGTGCACAATTGTCAGCTTCAAGACAGGCTTCTGTGTTGCTCTGAATCTTAAAGTATTCCTACTTCAGCAGAGATTAGTGTCTCCCACCTTAAAAAATACAGCAGAAGAAACAAAAAGCCTCATGTAGTGTTTTCTGTCCCTGTGATCTCCATCGAGGGACAAAGAAAGAATACAGGCTGCTGGAATGGAGATATTTACCTGTACCTGAAATACAATATCAGAATGAGTTATATAATTTGAAAACCGATTTACTCAGCTGTGGAAAACACTGAATTTCCTTTGGGAAATACATGAGAATATTTATTGCCTTACTGCAGAAATTTGTACATGTGCTTTCTCCTGCACTGTAGCAGCTCTGTAAAAGCAAAGATTGAATGTGCTTTTGGGCAATTATAGAATACTTAAATCTAGTTCTCAGTATTGTGATCCATCATTGTGTAAGATGCGGAGGATCAAGCTGGAAATCCTATCATTGCAGCTCTCATTTTCACTTTTGTGAGAGTTAGGTTATGGGAAGTTGATTTGTACTCTCCTGATTATACAAGCAGTTAAACACAAATGTCTAAGATCAATTGGTTTGATCAGTGTAATTTGTGAGCTTTGAAATTGAATTAAAATGCATTTAAGTTGCTGTTTATTTCCCATCTAGAATAATTTGTTGTACATTGATATTCTAATCAATACAGAGCTATTTTGTCTGTGCAAGTTCTAAATGACTGAAATGAAAATACATTCATTCAAGTTTCTTCTGCTTATACAGATATTGCATTGCAGTAACACCATTGACTTGTTTAGAGTTGCTTCTGTTTCTCCTGCACATGTGAGATAAATTGGACTCTGTATGTCCTGATTTCATGTGGAAGCATGCAAGCACCTATGAGCTGTCCTTAGCCTAAAGTTTCCCAAGCAGTAAGCTGCATACCCAGAAACACTCAGCAAAGTAAGCCGGAAACTCATTGTTATGGTAATTCAGAGTGTTTTTAATTTCACTTTTAGCTATAAAAATGTTTACAAATTTCCCATAAATATTAGTCCTTCTACAGTCTAATTATTGACATAAGGTATTTTCCAAGTCTTTCAACTTCATGAACAGTGAAATGTATAGACATGCTTTTACTAAAAGGGGAAACAAATGTTGGAAATACGCATCTATGTACTAGCTCCCATTTTCTAATTGATTTAACCTTTAGAACTCCATTAAGTAATCAATTACTCTTACCAAGAACTGTTGAAACAGTAATTTTGTGCTAAGCATGTAATCTGGGAGAAGCAAACTCTCTGATAATTCATATGCTATTTACTTAGCACACTGGTCATACCAGGTTTTCAGTATGTCTGATGGCAATCCCTTGTGTTCTTGCTAATAGAGTCTTTTCTTCAGATAAAAAACCCCAAAGTACACCAGGGCTCTTTGGTTAATGCAGCCGTTTCCATTGTTGGCTCTGTTGCCCACAGGTTCAAAATGTTATGTGACTAAATGTCCAAAAAAGAAAAAGACCATGTTTTCACAAAAATCATACATGTTTATTGTTAGTTTAGTGTGTTTCTCAAGAAGTTAATTGGCGAAGTATTAATTTATATTAATTTATAGATTCTGTTTTCTCTCTGGGCACCTACCCATGTTATTGCAGTACCATTAGGTGATGTAATCCTTGGATAGTTCGTAAATTCTCCAAAGTGAAGGCATTCTTATACCAAATATTACTTGAACTATTTCATTGTCAAGACTTTGATTCAGATTTTGTAGGACTGTGCCTCAGTTAACTTGAATGGAAATCTCACATTATTTTTAATATGTATTTTCATTATGCCAATCTTTATCTCATGTATAGATATGTTCAGTCCACCATCAAAAAGGCTTAAAGAAAAAAAATATGTAAAGTCAGCTAGGTCTGTACTTTGGAGTGCAGATTTGTTTCCTATATCATTTTTGTGTTTTTCTTCCACATCTTAGTAGGCAGATATTCTTTTTTTCCTGTGCTTAATCTTCAAGAATGAAAGAAATTGCACAGTGTTTGTACTCAGCTGTGACGTTAATTTACTGAATAATTTGAAAACTAGTTTTTTGAAACTAATAATAGGAAACTAAATAGTCTAGATTTGTACTATTCAGTTAAATAAAACAAATCATTATGCTTTGAGATGATGAGAGGTAGTAGTTTGTGAAGATGCTGAAATTGTGGAATTGAAGATGGTGTATCATGGACAGATTTATGCACTTGGTTATGATTTACAGTCTGATAGTAATATGGCAGGGGATACTGTGCTGCCTACATCAGTTCCTGGAGAGAGCGAGATTGCCTTTGCCTGGTAAATTTGCCCTTGGTGTCAATCAGAAATAAAGTGCCATGAAATAGAGAACTCACACCAGCAGATTAGCATTTCAGAAATTAAACCATCTGTTTGAACTCAATTAAAAGAGAATCCAACAAGGCTTTTCCTAATAGAGTTTTCTATTGCTGATTCTAGAAACAGTGCAAGGGATTTATCACGCAATTAGAACTCATGAGAATGTGACTTTAATGCCCATTAAATAAACCCAGCAACTACACATTCTCAATAGGATGTTTTACAATAAATAACTTCCTAATTTTCTTGCTAATCTGTATTTTTGATGTATTTCTCAATGTCGGAAAGATTTTTAGTTGTGTATTGACATATCCTACTAGATTTTTTTTTCCCCCACAAGTTCTCGAGAAAGTTTTTCTCACAAGATGGTTTTGCTGCAAGTGTCTTTTCCCCCACCCTCCCACACCTTTGGGTTGAATGTAATTTCATGCATAGAGGAGAAATGCCCTGTAGTGAGGCTGGTTTTGGTCTGAGATCTGCCTGAGAAGAACTGTACATTTGGCAGGTATGAAGTAATTTGCTTTGAATTTGTCTTTAAGAGTAACTTCAGTATCAGTTTGAACTGACAGTTTGCCTCTGAAGGTTAGTCTAGAGATCAGATGCCTGCAAATGAGAAGGTGCAGTGGGGAGGGGATGGAGAGTTGCTTGTTTCCCCCAAGAAACAGTCCCTTTTCGAGACTGTCTGAACCCCAGTGTTTATTGGTTACCTCTTCATTTTGCATTCACGTGATCCTGTTTACCATAGTTGGTTTTACTGAAGTGCAATCCATTGTACCTACCCAACTGAAATGTCTCCCATACAATGAACAGCTTTATTACTAAGCTGAGCAAGTTTTACTAATTCTTCAGGTGATCCAGGAAGGATTGTCTTCCTTAACAATAAATAACTTTAATCCAACATTATGGTTTGTAACAGTGCCAGTTGCCTCAACATCTGGCTGCCTCAAGTTCATTGCAAACAATTACAGCATGAAGGAAAATATAAACTTCTTCCAAAAAAGCAGCAACAGTAAATAAAATCCACAATAAAACCCCTAGATTAAATTCCATAGGAAGTTTTGCTGTATGTCTCTTAGATTCTGTGGAGGTGAATGATTAATACATTTATGATGGAGTTACTTGGTGTAGTTTTATTGCAACTCAGTACTTCTACTTCATTTTTTCTGACTGCATTTAAATGCACTTAAAATTATCAGACATTTTCTGTCCTATTTGAAAAATCGAGGATCCTTCATTAATTCTGTTTGGAAAATTCTATTCAGATAGCTACAATGCTAGAATTTTTTTGCTGACTAGTTTACAAGTTGAATGTTTTAGCCATAATAGAGGAAGAAAGTGCTCTCTGAACAGAGATTATAGAAATTGCACAGGAGACAAACTTTTTGGTTTGGGCGGAAAAATGAGCTTGAACAGAAAGTTCAGTGGTAGAACACTAAGTTAATTTTTGTGGGATCCTGTGGTGTTCCTGTAGAATGAGCGATAGGTGTAGTAAAATTGAGGCAAAATAATCTGAGTCATCAACTACAAAATAGAATTGCTTAGCAATTCTACTGGCTCTGGATTATACTTTGCCCCAGCCATAAAGGGCTTTTCCTGGTCCAGTTTGCAGCAAGCATCTGGTTGCCCTGAATAATTTCTAACACTGAATTTCAGAAGCAGGAATTGAACTTTGATTTTTTTTGTGCTAGTCCTGCAAATATTAATTGTCCTCTTGTGCCTTTAGAAGTAATTAATTTAATACTTTTACAAAAGGAAAATATTATTCAAATTGTTGCTTCACGCATCCATTTCTTAAAACTTTATTTTGACAAATACAGAAAACTTCTGTTTGATAAACAGCATTTGTCAGCATATGCTGCATCAAGTGCAGTCTTTCAGAGTAGAATGTGTAACCACTGAACATGTCTTGCTATTATTGATATTAACTACTGTAAACACATGTGTCACCATTCAGATGTGGTAAATAAGGCTACCCTAGCTACAAGTTATTTTGGTTTTTTTAGAAGTCACAACCTTGTAAAAGCCTAGTGAGCAATTAGTGGTCTTACTATTAACGATCAAAAGACCAAATTTTAACAAATGCAGCCCTGAAATCTTGAAGCTGTAAGAATAAAAATGAAATCCGTGTACTTACTGTGGAAGTTAATAATTTTAATATGTACTATGCATTTAATTGCTAAATTAAATGCATAGTACATATGTACAGGGGACATACAGGGACACTGTACAGGGGACACCTGCAAGTTACTGGCTGCCAAAAAGTAAGGCATGCATTTTTATGAATTAAACACAACACTCTAATTCAGCATTTTGCAAAGGACCTCTAGTATGTGCCTCTCTTCTCAGCTGCTCTCTTAATTCTGTGTGTAAAAATCAAACTCAAGACAAGTTTGGGCATAAGCTTATTGCATTAGGTAAAAAGCATGGAAGTGATAGGAGCCAGAAGAAAAAGGACAAAGAGAAGAAAAACATGCAATGCCTTAAAAAGTCCTAGTGTTTTCTTTTTGTAATACTCTAAGACCACACTTTGTCTGTGGACTGTCTTAATAGTGATTGTGCACAATGGAAGCCTTAAAAAAATTAACAGGATTATTGTTCTTTGTGCTCAGAACAGATCTGTCATGTTGCATAATGGTTTATACAGTGTGCCTAAAAGCAATGCATTTTGACTATAAATACATAAATAGTTTGGGAAAACGCACAGTTATACCAATATTAATCTGGTTCTCAAGCATTTAATTCAGTTGTCAGCCAAAGGTGCAAAGGCTTGTTGGAAATTTAATGTTCAATTGAACATTTGAGTTGAAATATTGGAAATCTCATTACCTTGAGATTCCCCTAACTAGAACTTAGTTAAATTTTCAAGGCCAGAAATCAACATTACCTCTTTCTGAAACTGCAGTTGTTGTCTATTCTACTCGAAAATAGAAACTCTAATGGAATATGCCTGTCACAAGCATCTTGGAAAAGCTTACAACCTTCTCTGTGTACTGATGTATTTGATGAGTATGTGGGCAAAAGTAAATGGATAGTGCATTCAATTTCAGCAGACATTTTTATTTTCTAATGACATTTTATTTGATTGGAAAAATGAACATGTTTTATTGCGAATAGTATGAGTATAATTGTGATTAAAAATTCTGATGATATGTGTATTAGACTTACCTCTAAAGATGAGCCACTTTCAGTTGTTTTAATGTGGACAGCTATTCTAATTAGCCTTGCATGTGAGCTGCTGGGGTGAAGTGCATTATAGTTTTTTTTAACATTTTATATTTCTTTTAAATTGAAAGTGGGCTTTGTCTTTAGGCAACAACACAAAGCCTTTTGCTTTTCTGTTTTCCAAGGTTTAGAAAGAAAATGCAGGTAAAAATACTTTTACTCACAAATTGATTTTCATTTTAATAAACTTATTTTGTTTTAATAGGACAAAATTCTGTTAGTGAAAGATTTTGATCAATTGCTATTGTCATTATGATAGTACAGATGACATTTCTGTTCACCAGGTTTTTCATTTGCCTGAAGTACAGACTTCCTACTAGTATGCAGCATTTTTGTGCTGCATAAGGTAAATAAGTTGTTAAGTGTTTTATAACATAATCATAACTATATATTAAAATAATCAAATTGAAGACAGTTGGATTTCTATAAACAAAAATTAAGTGATTTGGTTTTTTTGTTTTAAATGGAATCCTAAAGTGTGAGGAAAACAGAATAAGATTATCCTATCCTGTACTGATGACAACATTTAAGCTGGAAAGCAAAGAAGTTTAATTAGAAACACTTTGAGGTCTGGAAAATGTTCCATTTTTATTTTTTTTAATACAACCGTAACATGAAATGCTCCTAACGTATGTTCCTCTTTAGCTTTTATTGTGGTAATACAAGTATGTTATCTAAAAATGTCCATCACAGTTTCCATATAAACTGAGTGATTACTAGGAGGCTTCTTAAGCATAAACCAAAGCAACTGATGCATGACCATTGGGAAAAAATGTCAAGATACACAGAAATTACAAGTGTAACTACATTTTTGTGGGATGTTTTCAGCTGTTGTTAGGATCCACAGCCTTTAACAGTTGTAACACCTTATTTTCTTAACTTGCTGATCTGTAAACAGGCCTGCCCTGGACTTACATGAAGGCCAGTGGTAGCTAGTTTTTCAGCATTAAGATGTAGCATGTATCCATATATGGTTGTTTGATTTTGGATAACTATAATATGCTGAGCAGTCTTGGAGGGTTGAGATGAACAAGACGTTGAGGGGGAAAAAAAACTCCACTGGCTGGAGAGCATTGGTAGTAAAATGTCCCCTATTGATGTGGTAATTTGAGAAACAAGTAGACTGCTTGATGCTTCCTTCCTATGCCAAGTCTAGAACTCTTCCCTGACTCACAGCTGTGGGTTTCCTTAATGATACTGATGTCTCAATCCAGAAGCAAACTGAATAATTTATGGTATAAAATTGTGGATGAAGACTCCCACATCTGTCACCCATAAATAGGAAAAAAATGGTGAGAAACCCTTCCTTCCCTTTTTAATTTCTGGCTTTAAATGTACATATCATGTAGTTTGCAATTTGAGATAGTAGAGTCTCCAATGTTTCAAAATACACAAGGTTAGATGCATGCAATTTCCTTTCACCAGGTGGGTTTAAGTGTCATCTGCTTTAGGTGTCCAGATGAGAGTATCCAAGCATAAAAAAATTTTAAAAATTTAAAAAAATATGCATGACCTAATGTTTTTGTAGTATCATCAGCTGTTAAGGTGGCCAGGTATTAAATCATTCAATTTTTCTAGCTTATTAGCATATTATCCTCATCTTAGACTATATATAAGTAGTGTTCAACAGAAACTATTTAATTCTTATTTACTTTTTAAAATGTCTTTATTTATTTATTCTTTCTTTGGAGGTCCTTTTTTTCTGCAGGGTGTGCATCCTGCCTGGAAATCAATAATTTGTTAATTTGGTGAGCAATGATTGAGGTCTCTTTCTGTTTAATGACATGTTAGTAAATAATAGGTGAGGTTATTCTCTATGTGGTGTTAAGGACGTACTACTCTTAAAAATGATGACTCAATCCAAGGATCAGATTCACTCTCCTCCAGATCCTTGGTCTATTGTTGTTTAAATTTATATAGGTATTTATGTTACTCATTCTTAAGGTAATTAGATAGGGGCACAGGTTCCCTTTGCAGCAGAGATGTGTAGGTCTTGACTAATACAACAGTGGAAACTGTGCTCTGTCTTCAGATTAATACTGGCAGGGTAAATGTTTTCCTCTCCATTTCCCCTCTTAACTGTTTAAACTGAAAGCTGTTGTTGACACAAAAGCATTCTTACTAAAATTGTTCATAAGCAGATTGGAAATTTAATTTAACTTTTGTAGAGGAAAATTTGCAAAGCATTTTTCCATTTTAAGAGCTTGCAGAGATGCTGATTTTTTTGTTTATTTGTTTTCCAGCAGAACTGAATGTTTTGCTGTCCGGTTTGATGACAACAGAAATCCCTTTCAGCTTTGAATTTTAGCTTTTTTATTCTGTCTAATCCAAACTACTTTGCAATACATTCTGTCATCTAGATCCAGAATGGTTTTTTGCACCAAATCATCAGTACCTGGACAATTGACTGTTGTTAGCCAGCTTATGGGACATCAGTGTCTTAATTGTGGTTCATGTACTGTTTGTGACAAAATACCAGACACCGCATATGCAAACTGCAGTTCTTTAGAAGCCTGTTCCTCCCCTGCTCTTCCTTCCACCAGTAGTAAAAGTTCAAGAGAAAAATCTTGCTATCACTGCAGAAAGATAAAAAGAAAAAGTGCCCCTAATTGCACTTTTTTAAAACAATACAAAGTCTCTGTGTTTCTGGTAGGTTGGCCCCACTTATTACAGTATTCATTCAACAGCCCTGGTATTGTTTTGGAACATCTAAAGTATCAGATACAGCAGCAATTCCTTAAGAGCAAGATGGATTTTGGCAACATCTTTTCAGTGACTCTTTAAAATAGGTAATTGAGAAGCATCTTGCACTTGTGATTCTACAAGTGTAGAAATGTAGTTCTGCTGGGGTAAAAACTGCCATAATTTCCATTGAAATTATGGCCATTTTTTTACCCCAGCATCAAGAAAATGCTCTTTCATCTCAGAATCTACTGCCCTAATCTTTGGTGTTGAGCAGAAAAGATCATCTATAAGCAGAACTTTGAGGAAAACAATTTTGGATTTCCTTGCTTGTGTTTGGACTGTTCTTTTTTCATACTCCTCTGCCATGCAAAAGGTATATTTGTGCTAGATTAAGTGTTTGTGTATTTTTTTTCTCTCTCCATAACTTGACCATGTTGGAGTAAAATTGTCTTTTTGTGTTTGGGACTGTATTTCTGCTATGGCATTTGCTGTACGTGGAGCCAGGTATGATAAACAAGAAGTCAGTTCATCTTCAATGTCATTAGGATTGATTCTGGTTGTGGGTCCAATACTGTATATGGCTACAGTAGTGTAATCCTGAAATACTACTCAGAATTATTTTGAATTATTTGAAGATTCTATAGTTCTCTAATTTTAGAGGGGACTTTTTGATAAGATTGTTGCATGGCCCAGTGCTCTCCTTTTGTTTTGGTACTTAAGGGTAAATCTGAAAAAATTGTCATCAATGTAAACCAAAACCACCTCAGGCAACTAAATGCTTGCCTTGTGTTATTTCATTATTCATTAACTAATCTCTTGTTCCTTTTCCCTCCTCCCCATGTGCACCTTCCCCCACCACCCCCAAAAAACCACTAAGGAAACAAGCACACCACAGTAAAATGCTAATAATGGGAATAATTCCAAATAGACCATAAAAGACAGCATTTATAACCTCAATAGAAATGCCAGTCAGCTATTTTTGATGTAAAGCATCTGTCTCCATAAGGAAATGAAGGCAGGCCTGTTTCTCCTTTCAAGTCTCTGAAGTAGTAGGTGGTGTCATTTGTTATGCAGTGCTACAAGTCCCGTGTTATTGCAGTGGTAGCTGCTGCCTTTGTTAACGTACTGAAAAGTTGTATCAGCTGTCTTTAATAAAAGACAATCTATGTGAAGCAAAACTACAGCAAATGTCTCTTTCTCTCTTATCCTCTGACCATCCTTTTTAAATGCCAGAGAGCAATGCCACTGATGAAGAATCTTGCAGATGTGCAAAATACTTGTGATTGTTACAAAAAACTGCAAATATTGGGGTAACTGATATCCTAGAAAGTTAGGGAACAGTCTTTCCAAAATCCTGTGCACTTCCTTATTTGAAATGTAAAAGAGTTGGAATGTTTCAGTTCGTACCTGAAATGATTTATCAGTTCACATTTTCCATGGACACCTTTGTGTAGAACAATAATGGCCTAGAATTTGCTAGGCCTGCAGGAAATCAAAAATTATGCATAGAAGTTGGAAAATTTCAGTTAAAAGGCATGCAGTTTGTTCATTTTATTTGTTTGTGCTGCTTGCTCTTGTGAAATTATATATCAAATTAAAGACATGATGGTAGAAGAGTTTCTTAGCTAGGCATATAGTCTTACATGTATGATGTTCTTGATTAGTCCCATACACACACCATATTTTCAGGAGGGTATGGAGGAAATGGGGAGGAATTCTGGAAGCCATATGAGACAACTGAGTTATTTCCTGCACAGTAAGTTTTGTGAATGCTGTAGAATTAGCCCTGAGCACATTTAAACATGTGTCTTATTTCTATGAGTTTTTCTAGGTTTAAGGTATTTTTAGTCCTTGTCCATTGTAAGCTTTGTCTCGGTGCAAATGTGCACATAGTTGTAATTCAAGTGATATGACAGCTCTGTGTCACTAACTTGAAGAAAGCTTTTTCATTCATGAACTTTCACTAAACAAAGAAATAGGATGACTAGAGGGAATGGACATTCCTACTCATGATTTGAGAAAATTGTCTCAAACAAGCTGAAGTCTAGTAATGAATAAAGTATAACATAACATAATTTATAAAATTTATGTATATATATAATAATGATATGGGGGTATTTAGACAGTCTTCAGTGTACATGGAGCTGGTTTCCAAGCGTTCTTCACTTTAATAAGATCAGTTAGCCCCCAGAACATCTGCAATTAAAGAGTAATTATTTCATTACAAAGCAGTATGCAAGACTGGAACTTCAAAGATGGAGCTATGGAAATATGGCAGCCAATATGAGTTACTTGTTGCATAAATTACATTTCAGTGGCCTACTTTCCCTTCTTTTGACGAGTATTTACCTGATAAAACCATATAAAACCCAGCTGCCATATTTTGTTCATTTGAGTCACAGTAGAATGACTTACAGAAGGTGGAAAAAATCTGTCAGGGTAAGACAAGAAAAAGTAAATCTAAAAATTGCATCTTCAGATTCCCCTTCATTAGCATTGTGGTGTTTACAATAAGGAGAGTTGAACTAATTTTGTTTTGCCTAATTTTGAAACTGTAAGCCATTTGTTCTGAAAAATTTGATGCATCTCAGTTCTTTATGAGTTTTTGTGATGTGTGTATTAATATGTTAAAAGAAGCAAGAAAAAAGCTCAAAAAATATGAATATGTAGTATGATAATATAAAGCATTGGAATGATCTGAACAACATTTCCCCCAAAAAATTTAGATTTTGGACATGAGAATCATAGGGATTTTGTTGGAGCTAGATTAAAAAGGATAAGAGTAATGAGTTTTACTTTGTAGTGGAGAGGTTTGGAACAAAGGTAAATCTTCCTCATGGTAATGATTTCCTATTGCCACATCAGTCTGGGAGACCAACTGTTGTACATATTTTATTGCCTTCTATCTAACGTATTTTTATACAATCATCAAATGGTTTGGGTTGGAAGGGACCTTGAAGATCATCAGTTCAAACCTTCCTGCCATGAGCAGGGACGCCTAGACCAGGCTGCTCAGAACCCCATCAAACCTGGCCTTGAACACTTTCACAGCTTCTCTGGGCAACCTGTTCCAGTGTCTAACCCCTTTCCTGAAGGTATTGTCACTGGAGTGACAATACCTTCAGGAAAGTATCCCAGAGCATACTAACACACCCTCACAGTAGTCTGAACTTGATATGCTATTCACATTTTGAATCTTATTTTGAGCAGAACAGTGATGAGTGGTGACTTGAAACACTTATCCTCTGAGGCAAAACTATGTGACTTTGAAAGTGAGTTTTCCTAAAGCTCATTGAAACTTAGGCTGACGTGAGGGTGAGAACCATTGTGAACTTTGTGTGGTATTTTTTTCCCATTTTTCTTTAAAATGCAAAGCACTGGTTTGACAAATGCCTTTACTGTGCTCTCACTAGGATGTGAATACCTTTGGTGCTTGCCAAAAGGTAATTTAGACTCTTCAGCTTCATAAATGTGCTTTTCTGCCCTTGTAATATTTGTTAATTCCAGTGACCAGGCATGCTATTATCATGAAGACCCTATTATTTCATAATAGAATAACCTAGAGATGAAAAAAATAAAAACAAGCTAAGCATTTTGTCTTAGCTAAACATGAAAAAAATTCTAGTAACATAAGCTTTTAAATTGATTTGTTACAAAATTTTAACATTTTTATTATTAAAATAGCATTTTCCCACCACTGTTAATTTTATTCAGTCATTCATTAAGAAATAATTGCCACAACCTCAATCTAAGTGGATATCCTAGAACCGCTGGACATCCTTAGACTCTGAGAGCAGGCTGTATTTCTTACCAGTTACAATTAAGACAAAGAGAAGAAAGGGATAAGTTCCAATTATTATTGTGTTAATTATTCCCAGTGATTATAAACTGTTGGCAAGGGGTTTGATTAAAATTAAATTCTAGTTGCTAATTCACTCTTGGATTACTTTAATTTTCTCTTGGAACCTGTGTTATGCCAACATTGCCACATTTAAAGCTTTTTGAGTTCTGTGTTTTCTCATTAAAGAGTGAAGTCTGATGTCTGTAGGCACTAAAGCTTGACCTGTTTAAAGCACAAACTACACAGCAGCTGTTCAGAAACTTTTTCTTGTTATCTGTATTTGCCTAAATTACTTAATTGATTCCATGAAAAATCAGCAAACATAAGGGAGTAATTTAAGTGGAAGAAGATTGTCTAAAAATTGAAAATATTTGTAATATTCTTCCTTCTTTTTTTTTTTTTTTTTTTAATTGGCACCAGTATCCAGCTGCCCTGATGAATCTTGGAGCCATTCTCCATCTGAATGGCAAACTGAAAGAGGCTGAAGAAAACTACCTCCTTGCTCTTCAACTTAAACCTGATGATGTCATCACCCAGTCCAATCTTCGCAAATTGTGGAATATCATGGAGAAACAAGGTTTGAAAACATCCAAAACATGATGATGAAAACTCTGAACTACTTTTCCTTAAAGTGATTAAACCCACGAACTTGAACTTCTACAGAGTTGTCAGGTCAGAGATCTTGCTGGACTTGACTGCAAGGATCTGAGGTCCTAATTGCTGCTAGGAGAAGCTGTTCTGCTAGAGAAATAGAAAAAGGGAGACTTTGAGGGTATCATGAAGAACTTGTTACACAGCAAATATATTTGCAACAATGGCACATGAAAGAAGTTGTTTTGGTATATTTGATAAATAATTGCAAATCCCATATTGCTTACTTTTGGGTGGGTACTTGAAATGTATACTGTCACAGAAATGTGAAGGGAAAATCACACAGTATACACTAAGCCATATGGGAGTTCAAGTGGTAATAGTAGGTCAAAGTGTTTGGCTGATACTGTAACTCATTAAAGTGTGTACTAAATCCAGTGTGTTTGCAGTTTGTCTTAATGCTGCTGTATCTCACTTTTGAACCACTTGCTAGCCAATTTCACAGCTTATATGGACCCTTTTTTCCAAACCTGTCACATGATTAGATGACAGCATTCCAAGTTGTTTACTGAGAATATGCCTGTTACTTCAGCTTGTTAACTAACAGTGCAGTTTTCTTGAGATACGCAGTCAAATTTCTGTGAGGTAGACAGAATCACCAAGGAGCTGTCTGTATTCTACATCAGATGTAGTAAGTAGGCTGGTAAAAAAAAGACCAGAGGTGTGATTTAGTAGTACAAGAAAGGGGGATGTTGGCCCTGATACCAAATCAGTTTGGTCAGACTGTCATCTTAGAAAAAAATAATTGTTATTATAGAATAATGTGTTTGACTCTCTTTATTTTGCTATCAGATAAGTCCAACTTTAAATTGGACTCTGCATATTATGTTTTTGCAATTACTAATTAAAATGGGATATGAAAATATTAGTGGGTAGGCTAAAATGAGACTTCATGAGCAACTCAGAGAAAAGGGAATGTTGTGCATTGATGAGGCTAGCAAATAACTGAAGGGAATCGATTTGATCATGCTTAAAATAGTGTAGATTGAGAGGAATCAGTAATGGTGGTTGCCAGTTACTATTCATATTGTTGGTGTTTTAAACAAACCTATTCAGATTCTAACCAAATATTAGCATTCTGTTTGTATTCTGACACATGCTAGCAGCAAAGCTGTCAAATATCTAAATACGCTTTCAGTGAGGTTCAATTTATTTCTGCTTCAGAATGATTTAGCCTCATTATTCTTTTAGTCTTCAGATCTTAAATGTAAAAATAATTTATTTTAAATCGAAGTATATGAAGCTTTAGTAATTCTTTTCCCCAGGCCATTTGTTAACTGCTTTCTTTTTTTGGAAAAAGTATTATTGTTTGTAAGAAAATTTACTATTTCATTTAATGGCCCTTTGGTATCTGCTTCAGTATTCCTTTCATAATGATAGATAAAATGTTAAAGTGGTAGAGCACCTTGAACTGAAGCTTCTTCAGGATCTTCTGATAAGAACTCTTTATTACTGAAAAGGGGTTTGGGGTTTTTAGTTTATGTATTCTTTTTTAACTGTCGAGCACCATTCCAACAAAAATGTAGAGAAGAACACCTTGCTGTATTTATTTATTTATTACTTGACTGCAGCAATGTTACCTGCCATTAACACAACAGTCTCTAAGTGTTGCTATTTCCTTTATTTGGTTTTACTTGCATTTGTTTTGTGGCTATTGTATGTACCAAATGGGAAAGGGAGCACTTGAGTTATACTCTACCTTCTTGGCCATTCTACCCTTACGCTTGGATTTTAAATCTGTATTGACATAGATTGGGGAATAGCTGTTTCAAAGTCAGTATAGTAGAAAAACTGTATCTATGTGTATTTCCTTTTCTTTCCTCTTGCTCACTAAAATACCCTAAGTTGCTAAGTTTACAACTGGCCCACCAGAAGGGCCAGAAGGGCAAGATGGTTTGGTTTTGTGGAGTGTGTCAAGTTTTTCTCAAATAATGTTCTTGCTGGAAAAGCAAAACTGAAGGAGCAAAAGTTGAATTTCTACTTGATCGTCAAAACCAGTGTTAGAGTACAATGGTAGCTTGAATTTATTCTCCTGCTTTACTGACTTTCTGGGAAAAGATATAGAAATAGATAGTAACTGTAACTGAGCTTGGTAGTAGAACTGTGGTGTCCTGCAGCTTTATTTGCTCACAGCCATCAAACTTTGATGGCTTCTTGGTCTTAATCATTCACCAGGTTGTCTCCTTCAACTTGTACTTATATTGTTTGGTAATTTTTATTCATTGCACAAAAAGGGGGAAGAGGGGAGCACTCCTATGATACGGTGTCATGCTTGCATTTATAACTGGTTTTGTTTGTTTCTTTAAAAAAAAAAAAAACAACAAAAGAAAAGGAAAAGAAAAAAGGACTACCATGAATTTACCAAGAATGTCCCTGAATACATTTTTTTAATATAGGTCTGGGCTTGATAACTTTCTTCTTTTGGGATAAATTTCAAACATGTTTAAAATATGTCTCTCTGCTCAGGGATTTGTGGTGGATTATTGCAGACAGTGCTAAAAAAAGAAAAAGAAAAAAAGAGCACAAGACGAGTTTACTAAATTAAAATTTTATTTTTTGAAAAACTGTTATTTGTATAAATTATCAGATTTGTAGGCTTTCCTTTTTGTAGAAATAATTGTTTATGTGCCAGATAAAAGAATTTCAATTTTGTTTTCAATAATAAAGCATTGATAACTAATACCCTGTGTATTCCTTTGTGTTACTGTAGCAGCACTTTGAGTTTTTTAATTGTTCTAATTTAATGAGTAATCTTGATTATTTTATGTATGGGGGAACTGGATAGTGTAAGTAAAACACAACGTGTCCCATTTGGCTTTTTTCTATACTCTGTAGCAATTAGACCTCAGTGGATATTTTCAAAAAGGTTCCCTGAAAGCATTTTTTGATATTTATACTCACCAAATCTGGCCAAAGGGATATGATAACTATCATATTTGATGATTGTATCTAACCTCTGTAGGAATAAAAGCTGATTAATACATTTACAAAATACTTTTATATTACCATACAAACACGATGTCAGTCAAAACATTGCTAAAACGTAATTGGTTACAAAAGCTGAAGAGAAGATTCTGCCTACACACAAGATCTTTTGCATGTACGAGGTCACCTTTTCCTCATGTTGTGATTTCATATGGTGACTTTCAACTCTTCTGCCTTCCTGTGCAGAGGTGTTAGGAATCAACATGGTTCTTTTGCCTTTTGGCTGTCTTTTAATCTTCTATGGACAGAGCCTTCCTAGCTCAGTGCAGCACTGAATATTCTTACATCTTCCTGGTTCTGTTGCATTCAGGTCCTGAGCATTGCTAGGCTTGCTCTACGACTGAAAAACGTGCCATGGGCATGAGCAGAGCGGTCTTTTGGTCACTGACTTGCAAATCCACCTGTCATGCCTAATGTTTATTGAAGGTCCCACCTCACCTTCAGACTTTCCTTGCCTGAGGAGGTGTTTATAAACAGCAGATGATGAAGGCAGAGTATGCAAAGAATCATCTGAGCTGTGTCACTTGTTTCTTGTGGAAACAGTCTAAGCATGGGCTTGAGCTCCTGCTCTGGCACCTTAGCCATGAGCCCTTCTGTCTGCGATCCTGTTCTGTCTGCCTTGTGCAGTGCTTCCAATGTTTCTGTTCTTCCAAGGATCGCACTTTCAGGCAACAGATGCTTGCTATGTCTCCATTTCTGATGAAGGCACAAGACAGCTCTCCCGTGATTTTTTTAGTCCTGCTTTCACAGACTCATCTGCATTTGCACTTGGTAGCTGGTATGGATGGCTGTATCCCTTCTGGGGTTTCAGCTAGGATGAAGGTAAGGCACTGAATTATTCTGTGTAAGTACACCAGCTCATTTGAGTCTGGCTTGGCACTCTGTTGTTGCAGTTCTGCCTGACAGGTGAACGCAGATAGGCTTCCTTAGGTAGACTGATCCTGCAATTTGGAAAGTCCCTGCCTTGTTTCACACAGATACTGAACATTTAATCTCCCAGAGATTCAGCAGTGTGGCATTGAAAGAATGTGGTTAAAGGAATAGAATGCATCTGATGTTGTGAGGGGATATTATGAGGGAGGCTGGGAGCAGAGCCTCCCAACATTTTGGGGGAAATTAATAAAACTTCAGAGGGACAAGATTTATTCTAAAAGCAAAGAATGAACCCTGAGATCAAATTATTCTAGGACAAGCTATGGAAAAGTGTAAGCATTAGTAATTTTTTATAAAAATGCCACAAAACAAAACCCTAAAGCTATACAGACTTGTAAAAAGTTGTAAGTTCTTCTGCTAAAATAATAAATTGAAACCAAGCATTGCCAACCGGAAAAGCTGGCCTTGAAACATAGTATTATAAAGTTCAGAACATAAAAATATATTCCCCATTGTGCTGGTTTTGGCTGAGATAGAGTTAATTTTCTTCACAGTAGCTAGAATGGTGCTGTGTTTCAGATTTGAGCTAGAAAATGTCACAGGGATGTCACAGGGTTGTTTTAGCTATAGCTGAGCAGTGCTCACACAGCATCAAGGCCTTTTGTGCCCTTCACACTTCCCCAGCAGCGAGGGGGCTGGGGGTGCACAAGGAGCTGGGAGGGGACACAGCCAGGACAGCTGACCAGGGGATATTCCAGGCCATATGGTTTCCTGCTCAGCACTAAAACTGGGGTGGAGTTTGGCAGGGGGCAGCTGTTGCTTGGGAGCCATCTGGATATCAGTTATTTGGTGGTGAGCAATTGTTTTTCACTTGTATCACTTGTGTTTCTTGGGCTTTATTTTTCTCATGTTTCTGTAATATTCCATTATTCTTTATTATTACTGTTCATTTTTTTTCAGGTATTACATTTATTTAAATTTTAATTACTAAATCTTTCCTAAATCAGCCTATGGTCTTTCATACTTTTTTTTCTTACATTCCAATTCTCCATCACATCAGGAAAGAGTGAGTGAGCTCTGAGGTGCTTGGTTGCCAGCAGGGGTTAAACCACGACCCCCGAGAAAGACTGAAACGTGTGACTCAAGTTATGGCACTTGATTAGAAGTCATATAAAGTTGTACTCTTAGTCACATTTCAAGTCAATGTTTCTCCATTCTCTTAAATAAATTATTTATCTTATTTACCCTGTTGTGCACTCTCTTTAGTGATACCACAGTTCTAGAGCTGGAGAGCTTTGAAGGTTATGTATGAAGAAACATTTCAGAAGGGCAGAAACACCACAGTGCACCTTCTAAAAAGGTTTAAGATGAAAAAGATTAAACCATTCACTCTTGCTGTACACTCAAATTATTTTTATATATTTTCAGTAACAAAGCCTAGTTTTACTTACTAAAGTTATTGAGCTTAAAGGTATTTATGTGTAAGGCCGGGGATTAAATTGTTTATACATACAAGTCTCTATTTGTTTATGTGCATTTAACTACAGATTTATGTTTTAAAAACATCTGAGATTTCCTTTTGAAGAGACAAGTGCAGAAGCCATGTTGTGAGAAGATGTTTCTTCATTTAATAGAGCTGTGTGTGAGCCTGTCTTTCCTTGCATCACTGGTCCTTCAGCTGATGACATTCTATTTCTATATGAAGATTTTTGGTTTTTCTCTCTTGCAGAGTTTCAATAGTTTAAGTTACAGATTCTCTTTAGAGCTAGGTAGAAATGGAGCTTTGATGGCTAAACTTGAGTTCAGTTTTGATTTCAGTAATTATTTAACCCAGGTGAACAGATTTTTCAACCCAATAATACAGTGGTTTGCTGCAACAGGTAATCCTGGAAAGCAGTGATTTGTGTGAGAGTCTCTGTTGGTTCTTCTCTAGGTTTTTTCCTCCTGTCAGCAAAACATTTTTTATCCTCTTCTGGAGAAATATTTTATTTTGTCTCTAATTTTCTTGAAAACAGATGTTCCTGCATGCCCAGTATTTTTCTTTATTGCAATGAGAAATTAGCTTTTCATAGAATGGATTTCTTTGTTATTTGGTCATGTCGGTTGTAGCTGTAACCAAAAGTTTCTCTACAGTACATGACTGTATAATTCAGTGTATTGTTCCTTTTATTAAATCAATTCCCTCTTCTGGTTTTTACTGATATGCAAAGCAAATCATTGCCAAAGTGACTAATTTCTGCACACCCACAGTTTCTGAATAGAGCATTGCTTTTCCTATCATGATAGAGAACATTTTGATATGACAACATGAAGATGTAAGATGGTAGAATAGGACTCTTCTTTTTTTCAATCACCATTATTTCATAGCTTTTTTGTCCATTTCCTTAATGAAATCATTTAACAATTATTTTTTTTAAAAAACTAAATATACTGTTAATAGCAATGGAGCTCAGTGAATGGCACTTATGCCTTCAAATTCATGGATAGAGTGTAGTAGCTCTGTCATTAAAATCTATTATTTTAATTACTATTCCTCCCTCCAAAGTGCCATTTCTCTATGAAGTTCTATTGGCAATTAATCTTTTAGGTACATAACTGTAAATTCCTGTTTCTTGATTTTTTTTTTTTAATGGAATATGTCTCCTGATAGTTCTTATTAATTGAAAGAGTCTTTAGATATTCTTGCATAGAAAATTGTTTCCCCCATCTCCTGTTACTTTATGAATTATTTAGAGACCAGAAAGGGAACAACTTTCCTTGAAGCAAAAGGCAGAGAAGACCTACATCAGTTTTATGCCTTTTAGCCACAGCCAAAAGAAATAAAATTTATTTTGATTCAGTTTGGTTTGTTTACTTACAATTGGCTTCAGCATTCTAAGAAAAATTTGATATCCAGTTGATGGGTTTTGCATTTCATCCTGCCAAAGACACTCTTTGCATACATGTAAACAACTGTGTGTCCCACTGGCACCATCATAGCCTGATAGTCTTCTCTTAGTTCTGCAGATATTTACCCAATTTATTCTGAATCAGTTATTTACTCTGATGTTTATTTTGATTGATATGAAAACTTCCTCTCTGACACAGGACAAAAAAAAAAAAACCATGTAAAATGAGATGGATACTGTTTAGGATTTTTGTGGACTCTCAGTAGTGATACATAAATGTAAATTAGAGGAGACCATAAAAAAAAAGTAGATTTTGGTTTAACTTAATGAAGATCATCATTTTGAAAAGATAAGGAATCCCCTGCAAATAGGATTACTAAGATTTGTGAACAGATTTGTTACTCAAATACTTTGTATACTGATCAGTGTAATAATATTTACTGGAGTTCTGTTGTGATTTGCTGTTTGCTTACCTTTGTTTTTTTGTCATAATTTCAGCTTTATTCTCCAATTTATAAATTAAAGTATTAGATTTTCAAATTTATTGAAAAATTATTTATTAAAGGTGTCATCAAACTGATCATCTTTTCAATATTTCTCTTCTTCTGAGGGAAGCTTAGGAGTAAGAATAAGGAAGGAGAAATCTTGTGGTTGTGTTTAGTTACTTTTTTAGCTTTGTTCCCACATAAATAAATAATTAGTTATACAAAACCCTCAGAGTTCCACAGAAAACTGATGCACACACCTGGGTCCAGGCAACCCCAAGTGAAGATAAAGAAACATCTCACTTCTCCCTGGAGGAGACACAAAATTATGAAGCAGGATCTTCACTCTCCCCTCATGTCAGCTACAGCTTGTAGCTGTACATTACATTTCATGTACCATAATCTTGCTAATCCTGAAATCAGGTGAGCCCATCTGAGTCTCAAGATCAAGTCTGTTTCTGAAACACATAAACTAAACTGTGGTCATCCCTGGAACATCTAGACTATAATACACTAAGGCTTAAAAATGGCTACTGGCAAGAATTACATCAGAAAATTTTCCTTTTGCACTGTTGCAGCCTTCTGGCACACAAAGCATAAAGCTGTGATGCATGTGGGTGTTGTGCCTTAGCAATTGCTGGCTGCGTGTTTGTGAAGAGCTGCTCTCTAAGCAAGGTGTGCTTAGAGAGATTACACAGGGACTGCAATTGACTTACTTAATTTCTTTATTTTGTAAATAACCTCTAGAAATCAGCAAGTGTTCATTGACCATAGGGAGAGGCTGGGCTGGGAGAAGCAGGCTGGACCTTGATAGTTCCCCAAAGAATGGCCAGGGAATGAGACAGGAGAGACAAGCTGGCAATCATGCCTGGATTTCACTCATCTTACTAAAAAGTATAATATGAAAAGGACCAGCTATACAGATTATTGATTTTTTTTCTTTGTAGAGGTGGAATCCCAGCAACCTCATTAGACTTGAGGTATACAAAATACAAAACTATAGCAAAACTGGACCAAAGTGTCCTGAAAGCATTTATAATCAAAGTGTACAAATACAAAGAGATTTTTTTTTAATTAAGTATTATTACCTTGCAAAGCTATGCAGTAGCTCAGACACCACAGTGAGCTTACTGTCCTTATTTGCTAAAGAGTTCAAATACATGTTTTCTGTTGGTTTGGGGTTTTTATCTGCCTTCAAAATTATAAAGTAGCCGTAACAACTCACTAGCATCTAAAGAAAATGAGTGGAAGAAATCCCCTTTTAGTCCTTAATATAAAAATGCCAATTGATATTTGGGCTCCTAGAAATTTAGGTGGAAAGGGACTATATGACTACATTTTTGGACAAATCCCAAATTGACATACTCATCTTGACTGTTCCCTGCTTAGAATCTCAGGAAGTGACAAGATGAAGAGATCATCTCTCAAACTTCCTTAACCTTAGTCTTCCCATAACCCATTCCTACCATTGGCTTGCCCTGCTATATTCATTGCAGACAGAACTGTCTTGAGAGCAGTGATCTCTTCCTTCCAGCTGGCTGTAAAGTGCTATAGTGGGACTGTATAAATAAAAGTAATTAGTTTTTCTGCTTCTTTCAAGGGTCTATAAGTAACAATAACAGGGTACACAAATCTAACTTTTACATAAATTACTTTATTGCAGGGTTAATAGTTTTTTAGTATTCACCTCTGGTCTTACCTCTTAAATGACAAGAAAAGACAGTAATACCTAAAACATAAAATTACCTCAAGCATTTCAGATCAGAGAGACTGAGAAAGCTATAGAAATGATAGATTAACTTATTCTGAATAAGCAGCACCACTTGGTGATGGATTTCTACTTTTAATTCAACACTGGAAATGCTATAACCATACTCTCTACACCATAAAAGGAATTGTACAGGTTCCAACCATCTGTTAAATGAAACATTGATGATTACTGAGAACATGTGGAGCAGACCCAGTACAAGGGGGATGATACCTCTGTGCACGTACCTAAGCCCTTGGAGCCTACTTGATTCACAGGGTTGGATACCCAATTAGAAGTGCTGAAGGGTGGGGATTTTGAGTGGAGTGTCACTCACTGCAAAGTTCAATGGCAATGGTTTGTTCCAATCCTTCTCTATTAGATACAGTATATCTTGTGTCTGGAATATTGAAAGATTGGAAAAGGTCCAGGTACTAATATCTCTTAAATAAATGCTTTAATATGTTGGCACCTTTCTGGCAGTAATTTCCCCTGCCAGACTTTTCTGTCTTGGTGGTACTTTGAAACTGGGAGAGGGCAATCAATCTCTTGAGGAGAGAAGTTTTGATTACTAACAAAATCCTAAGAGAACAAGACATAGCCAGTATATGTGACAAACCTGGAAAAAAGAAATAAACATACTATTTCAAACAGGAAACTTCTCAAGGGTCCTTCTGCTCGAGGGCCTGCTCCCAAACAACAGAAAGTGTTCCTGGACAGTTTCTGCTGCTTTTCAAACATTGTGCTGCTGGTTTTCACTAACTTGGCTCGTAAGGAAGAAATTCTGTCCCAGTTGAGGATGATAATAGTTTTGTCATTGGCTTAAGTGATTAAAATTTTACTGCAGAAAACTGTTTGTGATAAAGACTTACTAAGATTTTTGTGCTGGTTCTGCTGATTACTTTTGTGATCTCCCAGCATGGTAAAAAGTACTCTTACACATTCTTTGCTCAGGAACAGAGAGATGAAGTGGTCTTTACACAAGAAACCACTCAGGTTCACTGTGTTTGTCTGCAGAGCTTACTGCCTCACTCAGGCAATGTGAAGCTGTTATTTAAGAGCATCAAGACAGCAGCTGCTTTGAAGCATCAGTTCTGGAGCAGAGAAAGGCTGGACATAACCACTGAGTTGTTGTTTCACTGTGCAAAGTGAAATATTATCAAATTATAACAAGGATGCTTTGTGAAAGAAATTTATTTTCTTGTATGTTTGGGAAAATAAAATTTATTGAAAGATATATTCCCTCCAAATGCTGGGAGAGCTTCTGTTGTTAAGGCAACTGGAGTAATCAACTAAGAACTAATTTACGTTTCAGTTTGTCAAGTGCACAGCTGTAATTATTTCAGTGCTGCACTGAATTAATGGCAAAGCCTGATAAGAAGATGATCTGTCATTCCTGTATCTCACCCCTTCTCCTCCCATTCTGCAAAAACCATTAGATTTTAGTTGCTTTCAGTATAACTTCTCTTAGGAAGGGATTCAAATGCACTTCACAGTCCACTGAGCAATGTTTGAAAATTGATTAAAAACTGTAATTATTGTACCAGGAATGTAATCATGATTGATAGGATGAAGCCAAGCAATCAAGGGGAAGAGGAGGATTCTCAGATTGAAACTTACTTCTGCTCTAGCAAAATGTAATTGAAACAAAAAGCTGTATTTTCTGAAAGTTAGTTGAGTTCTTTTACTGGTGTTTTTAACATGCAAAAACAGAGAAATCACAAACACACAAATGCATCACCCCTAATAAATCCCAAGCCTCTTGAAATTATGTGGATTTCTCCAACCTCAAGTTCATATTAAAAAGAGCAGGTTCTAGTTGGTGTAAACCAAAGAATCTAGTTCTAAATATGCTATCTCATGAGGATCAGGGTAAAATCTATCCTTAATCCCTCTTACACATTGCTTTTGTAAAGTCCAGTTATAATAACTCTTGTATGTTGATAATTAGCTTTCTTTTATCACGGACCTCGTGAACAACCTTTTCTTCTAAAATGCTTTTATGTTGTTAAAAAGTGAAAATGTTAACTTTTAGTGAAAAAATGTGTTCCTCGCTTAATTTACCAAAAATAACTTCACTAATAGATGTCTTCTTCTCTCCTAATTTCATTTTTTTTTTCCAGTGATTGGATTCTTGTGTTTAGTTCTTTTCTACTTTCATTGTCACATTGATTTATTTCATGATCACTTGATTTTTCCAGAAGCATCATTCCCTCCCTGAATTCTCTAATAGCCCCACCTCCCACCTTTTGAATAGGTTCAGGTGTGTTCATTTTCTGACACAGTTCTGGTCATTCAGCTGGCAGATTCCAGTTTTACAGCGTAAGACAAAGCAACAAAATTTCAGTTCAATTGAAAGATTCAGCTGAAGAATGACTGAAGCAGTAAACTTGCCTTTTAAAAATTAATGAGTCATGTGTCTTGTTAGGGGAAGGGTTCTCTTTTGAATTTAAAATGCAATATTTTAATCTTACCTAATCTTCAGTTTTAATATTGATTTTGTATTGATGAGCTCTACCTTTTCAAAGAACTGTTGGAAGGGTTAAATGTGGTTGTGTATGGAGATTACCTCTCAGCTTCTCAACTTTGCCTTTAAACTGTTGTGGCTATTACAAGATATTTTCCAGCTGGGGTTCAGTCACCATCAACAGTCACTGCAAGCATGGGCTAATTTAATTTAATTAAGCAACAATGCAAGAAGCTGAATTTAAGGCTAGTCACCTCACATTTGATGTGTCTAAACTTTTTTTTTTCATGGATGTTTACTGTATGTCAGCTGATCTGCAGTAACTTGTGTAATATTATCCATGCTGAAAGCAAAAATCTACTTTTTGGTGAAGTATGAGTTAACATGGCTGGAAGTGACACAGCTGGATCCTGGGCTGATCCAGAATTGTATTTGAGGGTGTTAACAAAGCAAATTGACAAGGTCATTTTGTCGAAGCTGCTTCTATAATTGTAGCAGTTGATGTCTTTCATGCTTCCAGCACATGAATGAGGACAATTATTCCATCTGAGAAGCCAGAATGATTGGATCTATTGATAGGCCCTTCCTTAATGAAATCTATCACAGCACTCTCTCGGGAATGGGTAATCTCTAATCCTTTAAAAAACATAATGTTAGGAGCAAAACAATAAAAGTATTTTCTGCATAAAAAAGAGCACTAGGAAAACCAAATTGTAATATTGTCACCTCCCTTTTAGGTGAACTCAGTGAAATCCATTGAGATGAAGTAGGACAAGCAGTGGTGTGTCTGGGAAAGCCATGAGCAGAGCAGAACACTGACTGAAATGCACAGATCATTTGAAGCCGGTCAGAGAAAAGCTAGTGCATCTAATGCAATCCATCAACAGCAGGAGGAAATCTTTTATTCACTGCAGGTGAACCAGTGATGACAAACACTTGCCAAACTGAAGAGCTACCAGCTCTGTGTTTGATTCTATATTTGCTAATCCTTGTTTCATTAAGCCTGCTAAGAGATGAGAAAGGAAATTACTAATTACCTTTGTTCAGTGGGTTAGAGACACTAGTAATGCTTTCTCTGCATTTCGCAGCACTTTAAGGTTTCAAAAGAGGTTTCCTGTTCTTCTTACGCTTGGACTCAAGACAGTTCTGACTAAAGCTGAGCATTCAAAGAGCTGGAGTGCTTGCTAATTATTTTTGGTACTATACTATAAATACATTCTGGAGCCTTAGCTTTGCAAAAAGGTGAGTCTGATTTAATTAACCTTAAGGAAAAGTGTTTGTTTTATGGTGAGAGCTGGTCTACTCCTCTTGTGTGGTTTAAAGATACAAGTTTTCACATAGCTATACATAATTCAAATGATATTTTAAATTTTTTTGTGCTTGGAACTTTCCAAATAATCAATTCAGTTTAAGGGTAATTTACAAAGGTTAATTCTGAGCTGAGGATGAATTTTTTTTCAGACTTACATGGTTTTATCTCAGTGATAACTCTAGCACTGATGTTTAACAGCCTCACTTCTGTCTCCTGTTTTGAGGACACCAGGCCAGTTCATTTTGAATATCAAGAGAGCTGACATGACTCCCTGCTGTCTGTCCCCATAACAAAGAGTGCAACGTCTCAGTGTTCTGGAATATGGATAGGACTTGCATTCTAAAGAGTTAAACAGTCCATATTTTTCCTAATTCCAGCTGTCTGATGTTGTCTAGTTGGGTTTTGGCACATATGAGATACTGATGCTTCATGATGCTTTTTTTAATGTTTCATTTAGCATTTAACATTACTGAGAAATTTTGTCATGATTTCTGTTTAGTGTATGTTTAAACAGTCTTGCTCCCTTGATAGATTTTTTTCCCAAGTGCTCTTGACTTTGACAGAATTATTCAGTTGTTTGAGAGGCAATCCATTTCTAAGTTGTTACGTTTTGAAAACATTCTCAATTTAAAATTGCTCAATAAATATGCTTCTTTAAGAAGTTTATGCTCTATTACTTTAAAATACCAAAATTACTAATCATTATGCTGTTCCATTTCATTATAGTTAAATAATTTCAAACATTTAATAATACAATTTACTTGTACTTCTACTTCAGAAGCCTCTAACAGAAGAGTCTAAAGCATTATTTTGACAGAATAGGTTTTATTTTCTTTGTGATTAATCTGTTTTTGAGCTTCCACATTTAAAAGTTTGATGACATCTTCCATTGTTGCTGCCTTGTTTTTAAAGTGATGAAGGAATTGCATTTCCTCAGAACAAGAGGACTTACCTAAACAAAGGCTATCAAATGCTGACAGGAATATAAAGCAAGGGAAAGAGAGAGGGGAAAAAAATACCTGATACACAGTTTGAAAGAAAGCAGAAAAACCCTCCATAAATTGAACTTAACAAGGTGTTTTTTACCTGAAGTCAGGTAGAAAAATCCCTTTATCAACTGGCATACATGCAGTTTAGCTTTCTTGTCTCACTAGTTGTTTTTCAGAAGAAAACACATTTGCCTCTTGGAGTGGCTGTTTCCTTGCATACTCTTGGATTGATTGTGGTGCTATGATCAGTATGATGAAGATTGGCTTTCTAAACAGAAACAGTGGTTAAGGAAGACCAGCATCAAGTAGAAGACTCTGGAAATATTTGGAAATGCAAGGATATGGATGAAGTTTCTCTTTTAGTGAGATGAGCCTTACCTGATGTCTGTCTATCCCGCTCTTACCACCTGGTGATCTTTCTTGGCCAAATTCTATCAAGAGTGACGTACATGCAGTTGTACTGTCAGTAGCCAGAAAATAGGCAGCTGGATGGGGGAAAAAAAGATTCTGTTATTGTGCTTTCTCCCATCCTCCCCCTCCCTCAGTCTGTTTGGGGAGAGAAATGTTGAAAGCAAATCCAGATTGGAGAGTAAGAACTTCAGCGCTGGAAAACAAGAGTTTGAACATTTTTGGATATTAGGAGGTCTTTCCATGAGACACACAAAGGAAACCAGGCCTCATTAGTTCTGCACTTCACAAGCCTGTTTTTCTAATGTACAGAGGTTCAGTTGTGCTAGCAGGTTTTTCTTCTGAGACTTGAAATCTGGATGTGTAGTTTTGGGATCTATGCCGTAAGGTTTTTGGTCCCCATTTCCAGCAGTGAAGGAAAATTTCATGTAGTCTAATTGTTGTGTATTTGAATTTTTAAAACTTCCATTCCTTGTATGTTAAGCTGAGAAATACTGGCAGTCTCCTCATGCACTGTGTGTTCTATAGATTTCAATGTCACATTAGGAGCTTTGATATAAGGGAAGGTTTAAAACACCACTCACTATTTTATTAATACTGATGCATTCCTTAATACCTTTTCCTGAGGCTATCAGAATATTTTAATGTCCCATCACTCCTGCAACATGCAGAAGGGCCATAAAGTGATAGTTTTCCCATGGCAGAAATGCCTTTGAAGCAAAACAAAGCAATATTTAACACTTCAGAGCAATTGAAGCTCAAAGGCGTTTGCCTTTGTCAATGAGAAACAGTACTAAATCCATTGCATCTGCCAGAGCAATGTAAGCCAGCAAGATGCAATTATGTGTCTAGGAATTTTGAAAGATAATGAGGTTAGCCCCCTATTCTTCTACCATAGATCACAAAGTTTTTAGAAACCACAGCTGAGAAGACACTCTGTCTTAATTCTTCTTGGAAAGAGAGAATCCCTGTGAAGTTTACTGCTTTAAAGTGTTGTGTTCAAGGTTCTGTGCAGTAGTTGCTTGCTCAGTTACCCACTTCCTGCTGCAATATGGGATTCCTGGAGATCAAGGGAGGTCATGAGATCAGTGTAAAATACTATAACAAAAATCTTCCAATAAACGAAACCATATTTTGAAACTGACATCAAGGAACAAACCATCAAAAGCAGTGAACTAGAAACTGGCCACCCAGAAATAGAGTATCTTGACATTGTATCTTTCATCTTACTGTATCCAAAATTATTTAGAATCATAACAAATGGGGATCTCTTTATTTTATGCAGCTGCTTGGGAGGTGCAAAGTTATAGACTCAATGGGAGTATGGACCATTGGAATTTAATATTATGTTTATTACATATAGCTTTAAGCTTGGCAATCCTACTGTGTTATCTGTGCCTTTTTTTTTTTTTAACTTTTTTTACTATAGTATCTGAGTATGTTCTGGAATTTCATAAACTGACCTGAAAAACTGACCTGTTGCTCATTTTTATTTTCTTCCCAGGGGACAAGAGAGTACAAATTTATGTGAATGACTTAAATTTATAATTAAAATCTGCTTTGTAGTTATTGTTCTTATAGTTGGGGTTTTTTAATACATTAACTTTCCTATTCTATGCTTATGCTGGGCATATTTTACACAAAAATGTAAAATAGCATCTTAGAGTGAAAGCCACTGAGGGCTTTGGACCTTTACTATATGAAAATCTATAAAAGCATTTCAGAGCAGCCTGTGTAAAAATGTTATCTAATGGTTGGGCAAGATTTATCCTTGGTTTGAAGAGCTCTGTTGTGCCAGAAAAGCAAAACTGTATACCATGATTTTTGTCAAGGGGTTTATGTAAACATTTTACATGCTAGACATAAATATCTGAAAACTTATGAATATTGGCTAGTTTGACCTGAAACTTGGCTCTTTCCCCTGAAGAAAGCCAAGGATAACTTTTGCTAGTGTCTATGGTTCTTAGATGAAGAAGCATGTTTGGCATTAGTAAACCCTTCCATAAGGGATGGTGATTCCACAAGGGGACAAAGGAGCATTTGGCTGTTCAGACCTGGTGTGACAGCAGCATGTGGTGATGAGCCTTTTTGATAAAATAAAGATCATTGACTTTTCCTTCAATTTGGGAAGTGGAAAAAATACACTGCTTTTATTAGGAAGCATGTCTCATCACGGGGCTGATTTGTGTTACACTCCGTTCCGACTACTGCTTCCAGATCAAACCTGAGCTGTGCTTACAGTGAGTTAAAAAGTGTAGTTAGTTCCATTTGTAAGTGAAATTCAGCAAGACAGCACATTCTTTAGTAAAGCTAATATCAGCTTCTATCAGTCACTGGTAATTTCTTGCTTGTGTGTGCTATGTAATCGATTGAACATTCAGCTTATGGTCTGATTACTTAGCAGAGTCTTTTCCACAAGAGAAGAGATGGAAGCCCTGCTGACCACCAGCACTTAGCTTTGGGGGCCTGAGGAGAGCACACATAAATACTTTTAATGGCTTTAGTGTGTTTTCTTTGGGGAGCATCAAAACCAGCCAGAGCAGGATGAGCCAGAGAAAGCAGCCGGGGCTTTGTCTGCGCAGACGGGTGCAGACAGTGCCGCGTTTGATCTGCTTGCACACTGAGCTGTCTGAATGGAAGCCAGCTCTGGCCTGGAAGCCATAAAGACATGTTAATGCATTGCCATGCTGGAGCTCATAAGCCTTACCAGTGCTAGGGCTACTTTTGTTTCAATAACCTCTCTATAACTGTTTTTTTAATGAAGTTGCTCCCATGGTTTGTTCCAACTGTATAAAATACTCCGTCTTAACCGGACCGCAAATCACATTTTCAAAGAGAGAAGGCATGAAATGTTTTAAATGCTGCTGGACCTGCAAACCGATCAGTAGTTACTTTTTGAAAATTTTCATTTGTTTCTGGCTCCACTTGTGAAAAAACTCATAAAATTTAATACAAGACCCAGGTCTGACAGGAATGTACAAAAGTGAGATAAACCTAGCAACCGTGACAGTTGTTCTAGTAAAAAGCTAGTGATCATAGATAGTTTTCTGTTTGAAATATCTGGGGATACTTCCAGTTTGAAGTATGTATGACATAGCTTCAGCCTTAAATTTAGTGCTCTGGAAAAATAGCAGGCATAACTTGGAGCAGCCACCCATTGTCCAAAAATTCTGTACCCTGCCACAGTGGTTCCTCAGTGTGACCATGTGTCAAAAGTAGGGATGGCAGAGGAGGAAGATATTTAGCATAGACTTTTGAGGTTTTTTTAAAAGAAGGCAATGTTAAGTTTTAAAATAAAAAATCCTGTTAAAAGGCAGAGAGGATGACAGAGTGAGTGTGATAAAAAACAGTAAGGAAAAAAGATGTGAGCTAAAATAATAAAATGATATTGTCATAACACCCACAGGCCTCCCTTCTGGAAAGGAGAGGGAGTAATTGTCAGGAGCTAAACTCAGTGTGCTGCAAATTCAGTCTCAAACTATCATTAATAATCTTGAGAAATGAGTCTGGAGGATAGAACTGAAGCTGGCGGTATTTCAGAGGCAGAGTCGGCGTCAGCTGTCATCCCATTGAGAGACATACCCTGTTAGGGCCTGCTAATGCTGCACTCCTGTCAGAGTGACATATAACATTACATGTTAAACAAGTGGCAGACAAGACAGTGTGGAGGCAAATTGTTCAGCAGACGGCACAGACTACTTTACTTACCATCTGAAGTCAGAAAATAAAGCAAGTGCCATTTTTTGCATTCACTGTCTCATTCTTTTCAAATTCTTTTCAAATGGCAGTCTGGGTACTGCTCAGCAACTTCCTTTGTTGTGGCTGTTGAGACAAGAGGAACTTCACAGTATGATTATAATGTGAGATATGTCAAGTAGAGCATTAATCATGTGCATATACATGTACATTCACTTTGAGCTGAAATTGCAGTAGAGTTTCTGAGCCTTGCTGAATGAATGTTTTGAGAGTATTACCTCTCCAGATACCTGCTTTGAGCTGTGGATCTCCTGTGGCTCATTGTGTCTCCTTTTCTTTCAAGGCTTCACAATTTCTAGACACACTAGACTTACACTATCCTCCCACATTCTTAATCCTTGAAGGAGAAACATTTCCTTTGGGAGCAGGAAAAATAACAGTCAAGCAATATGATATCTCTTATTTCTCTTTGAGTTCAGTTTCCGTCCTTTTGGAGTAAATTATGGTGTTCTCATTGACTTCAGTAGTGTTGGACTGTGCTCTTCCAAACCCATGAACTGGCCTCTTAGGAGAAGGGACATCAGCCATCAGTTTGGGACAATCTGAACAGGGTAACAATTTCATACTGTTCACATTTCACCGCTCTTTAGATAGTCCTGGTTCAGTTTCCTGATTCAATTGGCTTTCTTCCTCTAGCCCAAGGAAGGGGCAGTAAAAGACAGGCCATTGCTATGCAGAGTGACAGAGGGGAAATGCCATGATTTCACACCTTAGCAAGAGTTTGTTACTCTTCACACACACACAAGATACAACCTCTCCTCTCAGGAGTTTGCCGACTAATTAGAAGAGAGAGAAGTGTTCAAATGCCTCCTTGTCACTCTGAAGAAATCACAGTCAATGGGATTTCCTTGCAAAGGAAAAGTGGAAACCAGTAGCTAATTCTAGTCCTGGTAAAGTAGGAGAAAAGAAGGAAAACCTCACTTTTGTAGTAAGTTAATTGGCTTTAGTTATATGCATACCAAAATCACTATTAAACAAAGATTGGCAGTGTTTGCAGCTCTGTAATAAGTGTTTCACTGAAGGACCATGTAATCTGAACTTTAAATTATTTCTTGCCACACATGAAAATGTAACTGTTGAGAGATAAGCATAATGTCTTCTCTTTTGTCCAAGATACAGGAGTTCAGGAATGTGGTAGGCATAACACTGACATCACAACAGGTTGATTTCAGTGGTGCCATAACACTTCTAATGCACAAAAACCTACAATACTGTCACGTGTTTCAGGTATTCTTAGCAGTCCACAAACTCTTCAGGTGTTTCATGTGCAGAAATTCAATATGAAACATGATAATTTCTCCGTTTTATGCCCTGGTGATAATAATCAGAAATGTACCTAAATGCAGACTTATTTAGCAGATTTTTACTGGGCCACCTGTTGCACTTAACAAAAGATTTAATAAAGACATTTATGCTAAAGTCAAGGAATCCCTTAAAGATGGAAGCTTTCAAGGTGTAAGTATTATAAATTCTTTATTAATGTAAACAAAATTTCCATTTCTTTCTACCATCAAGAAAATTCAGGCACCATTTTGACAGACCTGTTTTAATGAAAAGTTGTAATACAAAATACTTTCTACCTATGACTGCTGATAGAGCACTAATTTCTATGTATCCTCTTTAATAGTCTTGATCTTGGTTTGGTATAACTCAGTACATTCCAGCTCATTATGAAACTTTATCTGTTCCTGCAACATATCTGTTAATAATCAACTGCAGTTTCAGTGTTAATATGTTTCTGGATAGCACGAAATATATGAAAAGAAAGACAAATGGCTGCTGTAATTATTTTATAGTTTACAGGAAACAGCCTGAAATTGTTACAGCTATTTTTACATGGGAAAATTTTGGAGAAGGATATTCACAGAGGGTGATATAAAACTCCCTACACTCTTGCTACAATTTAATTGGGAAAGATAGACCTGACGTAGCTCTTCTACAGGGCCCTCCACCTTTTTGAATTGGATATACAGGGAGAGATTGGCCTTGTTAGGGTAATGGTGGCCCTTATGAGCAACCCTCATGGAGATTAATAGGGATGAAAGAGAAATAAAGCACTAAAACATGTGTAAGCTTCTTCAGAAATGGTTTTAAATAAATCCTGTTTTCCAAACTATTACAAAACCTTTACATCCAGTAAGGCCAAGTCTATGGCAGACTTTCAGTTTCCCAGAATGAGGTAATATCAAATGTAAACGGGACAATATTGATCTCCAGGGGTTTAAAGTCATTCTGTGGGGTTTTCTATTAATTAAACAGGTCAATTAAAATAATCATGTGAAGTAAAATTTCACTTCAGCTCCAATTTCCCCTAACAAGTTCTGTCCTTTCCAAAATCTAGCACTACTTTTTGACTGATTGACGGTAGTGGTTTGGATATTATGACAATGAATACAGAGACTAATGAGCCTATATAGCAGACCTTTGAAACTGCAAGATCAAAATATGACTGTTCTCAGGAACTAACTAACCCAAGAGTTTAGCACAAGAAAAACCCCACATGGCCAGTGTGGAGCTACTGCTTGTATGAAAACCCTTGCTGAATGACAGAAAGAGCTTGGAAAGGTGCCCAATCAATGGAAAATATGAGAATGCACCCATAAATAGAACTAAATTCAAATGCTCAGACAGATGATGATGAAGGCAAACAATGTTAATACCTGCTTTCAGAAAACGGATCAGGAAAGCAATCAAAAGGAAAGATTAATTGCTTTATCCCCAGATTATCTGGAATCAGTTGTTGATAGAATCACAAAGGGTGTTTCAAAGCTCTGTTTTAATTAAGAGATAATCCAGAATTATCACGTTTAATTATTGTGTAAAGGTCACTATGGCTTCTGTTTTTTTCAGCAATTTAATCAGAGTGGTCTGTTAGGATAGGAGAGAAAGAACATATTACTTCAGTAACAGCACTGAGCAATGGATGTTGGTGTATGTGAGCAGCTGATATTCTTCATTAGAGTATTTACGAATGAAGTCGTCACATTCTTGAAGAGACAAAAGTAGGAGTAATTAAATTGGATTATTCAGGATTATTTTATATAATCCAGTGTTTAAGAATGGTCATTATTGCAGAATCAGGCTGATCTTCAATAATCTCTAGTCTAGGTAATTAGTCATTTTACCTCACATGTGTGATCAAGGGCTACTTTTATGCAGGGCTCATTTTCATTACTGCTTCTTTCCCTTCTCCCCTTCTTTCTTGGTAGTTAATTTAATGATCTTGAAATGCAGTAGCCAGAATATCTTGTACACCAATTATGATGAGATTTCTGCTTTTATTTTTCTACACAGATGTTGGCATTCAACATCTCTTGCAAAAGTTCCAAAGCAGTCCTAACGTTTATTTGCCTGTTCTTTTCTTCATGCCCCTCAATATCACAACATATTTTTCTACTAAATATTAAAAAGCAATATTAATTATCCAACAGTAAGGAGAAGAGATTTAGCTGATATAAACAGGCTTCATTGACTTCAATAGAGCTGTGATAATTTATAACAAAAGAAGATCATGCAGTAAATAGCCTATTAAAACTAAATGAAATGTATCATTAATTGCACATGGCATATTATTTATAGCACTGTTTGGTCTGAGCATTTCTTTACATGATATCATTCCTGTCTGCTAAAAGATCTGAAATCTGCTGTTGGAAATTTGGCTTCCAGTTTTTCATAGCTGGTGGATGTCTAAACAGAGTAAGTGGGAGAAGCAAATCTGTTACTTTTGTTGCCTAATCTGTGTTAAATATAAAAGATTTGTTGAATTGTTATTATTTTAATGCTAGATAATAATGAAGTACAATTTATGAAAATTGCTTTTGAATTTCTCCTTGATTTAAATTTAGTTGAATGAATTTCACCCTGATGAACCCATTCAATATTGGAAGCTCATTCCTCAGAAAGCCAAGGTCAGTAATAAATAGACACAGCAATTGTTTTCACTCTAATTTATGGATGTGGTACTGTGACACATTCTGATTATTTGCATAGTTTGTTATTTCAGTTGGATGACAACTTTGATTTTTCATCAGAATTGTACTCTTAGACACATAAAATTGGGACAGAAACATTTAGCTTTCTAAAAGCAGGCATCTGGTACTAGGGTCTAAAATACAGTCATGGGAAGAAAATTGCTATGTGCAAAGCATGGAACAACAGCCAGATTGTTTCTTGTTCCCTTACTGTGCACAGTGTGTGCTGGCACTATAACGCAGTAGCTCCGAAATCTCAAACTGTCAGGAAAAACAAACCATGCCCCACAGACAGAAGAGAAGGTTGAAGAAAAGGCACGAAAAGGAAACCAGGAATTCATCTCCATTTATCAACAGAATGCTGTATTTGACAACATTGTGGTGGAATCTACTTCTCATTCATGAGTCATGCATTCCCAGTTACTCCTTTTCAGGCTGCCCTTGTTTCTTCCATAAGCTTGATTTAACCGGCAGTGAAACAAACTGGAGGCATATCATTCATAGTGATTCTTCTTAATTGCATTCTAGTCTGCTTGTTTTAAACCTCCTTTTTCATATCAGGGACTGAGAAGGTATTCTAATTATTGAACAGCCCAGATTTTTTTCATATTTGCATATCTTTCTGCTTATTTTAGGACAGTTTCGTTGTATAGAATTTTGGTTTTGCACAAATGAGTTACCATTGCTTTCTTAGACTACTTTTTCTTTTCATTAAATTTCCAGTGAAATTATTTAATATTACCCTGAATATTACCAATTTAGAGGTCTGAAGCACATAATGCAGTAACTTATGTGTTTATACCTCAGCCTTATTTGATCACATTATAAAGCCAGGAAAATTTTCTCTGATGTGGTTTTTTTCTTGTGAATTTTTTGCTCTGGATAAATGCGGCTTTTTTATTTTTTCCATCTTTTTTTCTTTTTTTTTTTTTTCCCTCCTGTTCTTCATATCTATGTACATTCTTGCATATTTGCAGGTAGGCAGAGGTCTAGCACCTGCCAAACTGTCTAGAAGGAAAATAAAAAGACTGATCAAAGCAGTAGATAGATTCAAGTTCTTCAGTATGTAACCATCCAAAGCAGTCACCATGTCCCCTGGAAGGTTGCCAGATACCTGAAATGTGGTAGGAGGGAATGCACAGGACAAGCTGCACCTGGTGCTTTGTGAATGGGAGTCCATTCCATGATGCTATGGGGAAATTCTCTCCTGGTCTCATTCCTCAGACACAGACTGAATTTTGGTCTTGGGGTCCTTCTTTCAAGGAATTGGGTGGTGGTCATAATTTCTGGATAAAGGAAGATGAGAACACAATGGTGGTGCCACTTTTTTTTCTTGTAGCATAACTACCACATATTTAGAAAATATACAATTATCTGTCATAAATGCAATGAAACCACAAATTAATAAAAGCACAAATAAAAGTCAATTTTTTTTTTAATATTGTACTCTGATTTCTTAGATAATAAATGTGCATTTTAATGAAAGTAAAATGAGTGAAACAGATAATCTAATTGCTGTATTAGGCAACTCTTTCCAGAGAATCTTTGGCTTTAAATAGTTAAATTAAATCACATTAGATTCAATTCTATAGGGTGCCTAATATAATTATGATTCACCTTGAGGAATTAATAGACTTGGTATCAGGTGTGACTAAAGACTCTCTCTATAAATAGAGTAGTTTCAGCTCTGCTTTCACCAGAAATGTTATTTATTACTGATTAGTGAATGTTGAAAATGGCACTGTCAGATTGGATGGCTGAGGTGTTCAGAGAATGGAGGCATGCAGAAATGGGGTTACAGCTTCTGGAGGATTTTCATGGAACAAGTAGTCATTCAGTGAACAAGCATTTTAAGGAGCAAGCCCAGCTGAGATTAATCCCAAATGGGCCCTTTTTACTTAGTTCCACATCTGTAACTCAAATGCAAGCCAAAGAACATTGTTGCATAAACTGAGTTATTGTTTGAAGTGTACAGTGTGATGAAACAATTCAAACACTTAGGAAGTATTAATTCCTGCAGTCTAAAAGGTGGGGGAATTTCCTCCCTGTGCTTGTTGGAATGAGAGGTTCTATCTGGGAATAAGGCATTTTAAAGATGCTGTGGTGTCAGTTGCTGAAGGGAGTGAGAGCCAGTGTGCTGCTCTGTGATTACAGTTTTGTCTCCACAACCTCACTGTTAGGGCAAATATCAGCATTTGTAAGGGTGACTGAGTATTGAAAATGACTAAATTTAATTGGTACTTACAATTATTGTAGGTGCAGGATGGTGCCCATAAAACTAGAGTTCTTCAATACAAAAAATTGCTTATGTGAAATAAAATAAAAACCTCCTAGCACATCTCAGAGTTCATCACAGAAGACACTTCAGGGTTCCTGGGAGGTGGTTTAGTGGAATAATGCTAGACTGTCAATGTCAGGTCCTGCACAGAGCAGTGGAAAATGGGCTAAGTTTCAGGAAATTTAAAAGCTATAGCCTTGTCATCTTTGGGATGTCTCATTTTGAACAGGAAAAAGAAGTAGTCACATATTTTCTTTCAAATAGCTAGACTATTTTCATATTATCAACAGTCTTGCATAATACTTTTGACAATAAAATACAACAACTATTGTATTTACCCACATGCAGGTACTCTGCTAGATTTGTGACTAAGTAGATACCAGTGAAAGGAAAAACCTTCAGAATTTATTCTTAATCTGATATATTTGTAGAAACAAAGAAAAAACCCTGAAAAATCCTAAAGAAAAATGTTTCATTTTTTCAGTTTAGAAATTAATTGTTTTGGTGTTTGCTTCAAAATCAATTGCTGCTTTAAAATAGTATGCCAAGAGTTAATGACCTCATATTTGATTCAGAACTAATAGCGAAAAGGAAAAGCAAGCCAACTTCCAGACTCAAATGAGTTGCTTCTTGGGTAAAACAAAGACTTGCTAAATCCAAAGCAATGTGTTTGTTTAAATCCCTGAGGTTTCCCCACAGGTGAGGTGTTCCCAGACTGGGGCTGCTGCCAGTGGAGGGTTCTGGCCCCCCCAGTGGTCCCACAGAACAGCTCGAGACAGCACCTAGGACTGAGAACAGCTGGATGCAGAACGATGCTACCTTTCTGAGAAAAACTGAGCAGGAATCTTGGAGCAACTGCTTCCTCTCAAAAAATTGATCAGTTGTCAAAATTAATATTCTTACTGGATTTTTATGTTGGAAGAAAGAAAATAATCTGTCTGTAGTTTCTCTGTAAGGAAAAATTCCCGAAAAGCTCAGTGGTTAGGCAGGATGTGGGAGACCTAGACTAAAGTCTTCCTTTAGTCTTATCCTTTGCAGTCCAAAGAAGATTTAATTATTTATGGAAAGTGGGACAGTTCAAACAACTCAATTTGGATGACTGAATTACAACCAATCACCAGAGCCTGGATGTCATACAAGGCAGTTTACTATTTACAGGAGGGGAAAAATAGGGATTCAGTGCAGATTGGGAATTTCTGAAATCTTGCTCTTATAAGAAGCAAATCCAGCTCTAGATTTCATCTGTCTGAAGTCCAGGTCCAAGTGGAACTATGCTGGACTAAACATCTAAATCAGAGCTTTCAGAGTGTTACTAGAATGATATATTTTAAAAGTGTCCAAAAAATAGGATATATTAGGGCAGAAAGAAGAACATTTTAAGGCAAGAGAGGATCATTAGTAATTTATTTCAAAATTGCTTTGCTTCATAAGTCAGAGAACATTGTGGATGACAAAGAGTTATATACTTTTATAAGCTTTCAGCTGTTGAAAGAGTACCTCTACTAGTGCAGCCAGATTGTACTCCTTTTTTTCCCAATACTTTTGTAACTTTTTTCAGCTTAAATCAATAGTTCTCTGGGAAAATAAATAATCTACTTCTACTATGAAAAGTTTAGTTGAGCAGAGCAGAAAGAAATATTTGTTTATTCTTTGAATGCCCATGTGGGGATTCTAAAGATACAATTTATATATTGCATTTATTATACCTTCTTATACCTGATAAAATACTAAGGGGGTGTGGGGGAGTGGTGGTGTTGCTGGTGAAGAGAGGCAGGGAGATAGAAGGAGAGTGCAACAAGAGCTTAATATATTGAAATATGTGGAAAAATACTGAAAAGCACATTAAAAATATCAGTAATCACCACAATTTTAGGTTAATCTCAGAAGGCATAACAACAGCAGAAGGAGAGAAGCTAAATTATCTAGGATTATCATAGGAGAGAAAACTTTGGATACAGTAGCTGTTACTATAAAAGTCCTTCAAGTAAGACCTTCTTTTATGGCCCTGGGATAGTAGTGGTGAAGTTTAAAATAATAACAGAATTTTTTTTTGTTTATTTTTTGTAAGAAATAATTTGCAAATAAAGAATTAAATGAGAATTAAATGTAAATAGAAAAGGTGACACTACAAACTTTGTTAGGCAGAGAGAGCAGGAGCAGTCAAAACAACCCCTGTGTGTATTACAGTCCAGGAGAAGCAAAGGGGGTACATTCCTCCATGCCACTGAGGTGACAGGGGACGTGTTCAGCTGCACACTGATCATCTTTCCTGCCTGATCTTACAAATTTACCACAAAAATGCTGGGTAAATAACTCCAACTTGAGATTTTTGCTCAGCATAAAAAGCAGGAGGGCGTTTGATTGGAATTCTTCTGTCAGTCTTCTCTGCTGTGATAAATGAGCTATGAGTAAAGTGAAAGCACTAAAACACACCATTGTTTGTCAGAATTTGCCAGTTAAGAAGAACATTTTGATTCATTGGAAAGCAACCTAACATGAAACAGCCTGTGTAGGCAGCACAGCCGCAAACTGTCCTGCTTTGACTTGGCAGTCTTGGCCAAGGAGAACATCTGGGACACTTAGAGACAACATGTCTTTACTTATATGGGCTCTTTTTACACTGTGCCTACAAGGTGCACTGTGTGCTGATGATTTTTTGTTGGCTGGTTATTTTTCCACCATGCACTGGCCTGATGAATTCTATTCAGAACCCTGATTGCTTTAATTTGTTTAATATGCCCTGCTGTATTTGTATTGCAAGAACTAGTGCTAACACAACCAATATTGTGGCACCAGAAGTGACATAAGAACTCTTCACTTTCCTTTAATGTAAGGCTTCTACATCAGATCACATCACATCTATATACTTCTAACTTAATCACCTTAATTTTATTGCTTCTATCATGCAACTCTAGAAAAACACATGGACACCAGTACACTCTGGTCACTCGTACCTTGTCTCTCTCTGTTTTTCTGTTATTTTTACATTTTTATAACTCCTTAACTGAATTGAACTAATGTACTCTGGAAAATAATGTATAGATTTTAGTTGCAGAGAGGAGATGCTAATTCTGTTGTTCACATTCAGAGGCCACATTATAGAAAGAATCTGAATGACCAAAATTTGTTTGTGTGCCAAAAAAAAGTATTTGAAGCTTGATAAGTGTGAATATTTCTAGAAAATCTCATGAGAAGTCAAATTCTGCTGTTTTGATATTCATCAGTTATTTCCTATGGTTTTGAAACCAAACCAGGTGCAGGAGGTGCACTATATGCTCATCTGCAAAAGATCTACATTTCTGTCAATCAAAGAAATGATGGGATAAACACCTACTGTCACTTTGGTCTACCAAACTTGACAATTAGAAAGCTCTTACATCAGCATCTGGATTTTTTATTATTATTAATGTGAAATGTAACAGATTATAGTGATCTGCCAGAATTTGTCATATAGAAACTGTTTTCTGCAAATAACTTTTGGTGCTAAAGGCACTTTAACACTTTTTTGAAGTGTTAAGTGAAGGTGAGCAATATGAGGAGCTTTAGGGATTGCTTCTCACCAGGAAGGCGAATTGCACTGAAGACATCAACATCTAAAGACTTTTCCTATCAATAAAATGGGGAATTTTGGTGCTATTAACGTTGGTGGTAAGACAAAGGATATTTGGAAGAGTGAAAGTCTGCTAAAGGTTTCTGCATTTCTCAAAGTAGTGGGATGATTGCCTTCTATTTGCCATATAGGGATCTCAGTTTACTCTCTTTAGTATATGGTATGTGCTTCCAGTGAGATAGGTTTACTTTGGAGAACAGACAAGTAAAGGAAATTCCTTTGTGAGCAAATCCAAGACCATTGAGAAACTAGTTTTGTGTTTCAGGGAAGTACTCTGCTTTTCAGTTCTTATATCAGTTATCAGAATTTCACTGTTGTGGCTCTTGTACAGAGGGCAAGATAAAGTTCATTTTTTACCACTCCTTTCCTTTTTTTTCCATGCTGGAAAGGGCTGATTCCTGGTCCAGAAAACTACAAAGAAAATTTGTTGCTTTAAATAGGCAATGGAACCATATTTTTCTGTGCCAGCTGTTGGGTCTGGTTGCTGCCATCCTTCTCAGGTAATTTGAACCCTATTGGAGACCAGACTATGCTGAGAACTTTGTCTATTTACGCTTCCCTGAATTTTGCTGGCAACCAACATTCCTTTGATAATTTTTGTGTTTACTTGTTAAACTTGTTTGAAACTCTGGCAATCTCTTTTTTTACACATTTTACAAAACTCCATTTTAATAATTTTCTAAGCAGAGCTGTTTTGGGTGTTTTATGTGAAATAGAAAATATATTTTGCCTTCCTACCTTTTGCTTTAGATTTACCAGGGTTATCAAAAGTATGATAAAGTAACTTCCTTGTGCCTAAGTCTACATTTCTTGTGAATGCATATTTCTTTTCTGTTTAGAAAACAGTCAGATGTGAGCGTCACAATCAATGGTGTTTTCTCAGGAAATCATAGTTAATTCAATCATGCCAGATCTCCTCTTTCTTAGCATTCTCATGTGTCTGAATGAATGACAAAAACATTTCTTCCAGAGTCTTAAAAGGGAGTTGTTTTCAAGTAGAAGTAATATTGCATAAAGATAGAATTTTTCTATTTTTTTTTTTCCATGCAGGCAATGTCCAGCATGAGTAGGTCTGATAATCACATGAAAAATCTTTTCCAAAGACAATCATCTGGGTATGTAAAGGGCTGGTATTGAAAGGATGTCCTAGTGGGGCATTATGAGTTTTCCTAACTGTCATTAAAGAACTCCGAAACAAACCAGGATGAATGAGATGATGAGCAATGCAGATAATTGAGCCTTTTCTGCTGAATTTGGCTGAACATTACATGGCATTTTTCACCTGAGGATAAAAAGCTGAGACACCCACTTTGTTTTTAGAAGTTTTGCTTTGAAAGGAAAGGAACTCAAAAATACCCCAAAAGCTATTTTACATAAGAAATTAAAGAGGTTGATAGTTTCATTGGCACCTGCAATTTTCAGGATGACTTTGGACAACTTTGAACTTCCAGATGTGTGTAGTTTATTTTCATTACACCTCTAGTGTGCTGTGGGGTTGGTTTTTTTTTTCATCTCCTGGCTTTCCTTACTTCATGAGATGCATGTGAGGGTGCACAGCCTGCAGTGCCTGTGAGCCGGCAGGAATACCCTCTCCAGGAGAAGTGAACTCCTGTAAGTTGCCGTGACCTGTCTGCTCAAAGGAATGGATTTGGCAGAGCGCGGAGGGACATTTCGAAACACGCATGCAAAATGGTTCAGCTTAACTGGACAGGCACTTCAAAAGTGCTCTTTAGAAAAGGGTCCTGTTTTATTAGTTTGTGAGAAAAGTGAACATTTGTAACTGAAGGTTTAAGGTGGAGATGGTTTTCTCACAATTGCCATTTGAATTCAGAAGTGCGATTAGTTTCTCTGAGCTGAGCCATGCAAGCACAGGCTGTGGTCTGACAAATATAGCCTCTTAATGGTTTGATATTGAAATCAGGGGATTTACTCTCTGAAATTAGCAATTTATATTCTGTGGGGTTGCTACAGTACTGGCTGCATTTAAATTATTTATGCAAAGGATTCTGTTCTTGTCTTTATTACAAATCACACTGACCGCATGCTCTGCAAGGGTTGAGATTCCCTCTGAAATTCTGCACTTTTCCAGGAGTGTATCTGTATCTTGTCTCTGGCTGTGTACTGTGGTGAAGATGAATTGAGATCACACTGCACTTTACCTTTCATTGATACTGGAAACAGAATCAGCTTTGTGCAGAGATTGGAGAATCTACAGCAGCAGAGAATTCCCCTTCTGTCAGTCATTAGCACTCCTTGTAGACCACAGAACCAGATCCTTCAGGGGGTGAAACCAAGTTCAGAGAGTGATGTGAGCCTGTCCATACAAATCTGCTTTTAACAGGAAGAGAAGAGGAATCCTTTCAGTTTCCCATGAAAAAAAAAAAAAGAAGAAAGCAGCAACACTGACACTATTTAAGAGCAAATTAAATAGAATTGATGCTTGTGGAAATAAGCAAATAGCAAACAGACTCCATTTTTCAGGATGGTTAATCTGGCATGCTAAGTACTTCAAGAAGAGAAAATTCACTGCCATCTGTAGATCAGTGACTCCAGCAGTCTCATACTTATCCACTTACAATTCTGTTTATTTCACAAAGTTTTAAATACACTTCTTCCTGGTGAAACTGCACCAGCCATGCATAAATAAGAATTCCTCCCACAAAATACAGCTTCTTTATATATTTTTTCCACACCTTGTGCACTAGTTAGTAGGTCTTTAGTTAGTAATCATTAGCATTATTTTTAGCTCAAATCAAAGATATCGACCTACATGATTGGTCTGATTTTTCATGCATGATCTGCCATAAAATTAGTTTTTATACATCAGTAATTTGAAATTAGACCTTAAATTTGCATAGGTTGATGGCAGTCTGTCACCACTTTTGTCCTGTCTCTTTGAAAATGTTTTCTACCTCTTCACTTAGAACAATGTACCATCTTCTTTAAAAAAAAAAAAAAAAAGAGTAAGTTCTTGCTTTCTTTCTGTGGGATCTATTTTAGGATACAAACATCATAAGAATAAGGCTAGGAGTAGATGTTTCTGTCCAAGCCTGTGTTCCCAAATCTCTGCTCTGGTCTCCTTCTCTCCAGCTGTGTCCCACTCCAAAGAGCACGTGAGCCCTGGGTGAGCAGGAGTGAGTGTCTGTCAGTTGTCACTGCCCTCTGTTTGGTACCTGATGCTCTGCTATTGTTCCTGATTGTACATTGCTAAATTTATCCAAGTCATGGGAATCTCCTTCCTCAAAGGTTTATTTTTCCTCCATTTTATTTTCCTTATCTTATAAAAGTTTAAACTGAGTGAACAGAGTACCAACATGTAATAATCTCCGTCGGTGAGGCATTACTACCAGCCTCCAGGTAAAAGAAAAGGGGTTTGGGGAAAAAGAAAAGTTTGGGGGAAGAATTCTCATGCTCAGCAGTAAGTATGATCAGAGAGCCTACAAATATCTAACAAGACTCAAAACAGGAGACTTCTGCCATTCACTTACAGTACAGTGCTAGTGAAAACTATTTCTTGACCCTTTAAGTGATTGCTTCATAAAATGGATAATTGCAGAGAAAATGGCACCAGAAGCTGTCCTTGCTTAGTCTGTAGTAATTCACCAGAAAGCTCATTCAAAACACAGCTGTAACTAAACACCATGATAAAGTTCTACACATCTATAGGACAGCAGGTGACACAAGCAGAAAACATGCTATAAAAGGAGATTTCAGCTAAAAGAGGGGTCTAATAAAAAACAACAAACCCCATGTGTGTAAGTAAATCAAGTAAAGTCTTTAGAAGTTTGAGAAAAATTTTAAAAAGAAAATAATGACTGTTTATACGACCACGATCGTATTACTGGATGTAAGCCACTTACTGCTGGCCCTTTGGTACAGAGGATTTGCCAGATCAGAAGGGAAAGGAGTCCAAAATTTTCTGGGCTCATGAGTCAGGAGAATTTCCCAGAGGGACTGTTCTGGCTGGTGCAAGAAAGAATAGATCAAATCAGATGCAACTTAAAGGCAAAACAGAATCCTGAAATAGTCAAGAAGCAAGACAAAGTTTTGGGTTTTTTCTTTGTTTCTTTTTTTGTATTCTCTTTGCCAGAATTTTGGAGAGCTGGCCAAGAAAAATTGAAGTGTTGCCAAGAAGTGAAAGAGCCAAAGAGGAAGCTAAAGTTTAGGCAGATCTCTTGTGACACTTTTATATTCTTGGCCTTAGGGGAAAGCCTGACTGGTGGAAGCCAAAAGGAGAGCTGTCATGGATTTCCTGAGAGCAAGGCTTGCATACCTTGTCCAGCTCTAAACAAGTTTTATAAATATGCATGCCAAACTGTGTCCTTGGGCACAGGGACAAAACCTCCTCTTAGCATGACTTGAATTCATGTCTTCAGAGTGGAAAGGTTAGACCACTGAGAGCTGGTGTCAAAGAGTACCTTCAATGATTCTGTTGCCAAAAGAAACAAGATATAATAATCAGTGACTCCAGTCACATTTTAAGCAATATTTACCATTCATGCAATAATGCAATTTCAAGACAGGAGTGAGGAACATTTCTATCTTCTCTGCAAAATGAGCTGCAAGGAATTCCTTCTCAAGTATGTGCAAGTATCTTGCAGTTTGTACAAAGAGGCAATTTACACTTTGTTTGTGTGTATGTGCTGCTGTTCCACAATTTACAGAAATGCTTCATTATACTTTCACATCCATTCTCTTTTCAGAAAGGAGAAATAAGCCTTAATGAGGCTTCTTTTCTCATGACCAGATTTTTGACTCCTTATTCACCCATCAAATTCCATAACGATATGAGCAATCTCAATGAACACAAAGGAATTTATTATGCAAATTGAGTTTCTCATTCACTGCTTTAAAGAATTTAGGGTTTAGCAGCTGGAGTTCTGCATGGTGCCAATCAGACTGCTAGAATGTCCACTAAGATGGGGTTGTTGATCTTGCTCAAGTACACTGAATAATTGTCATCTGAAGAAAGAGCACACACAGAGCTACATGTAATGGGGCCTAAAAGCAGAAGAACTATTTTAATGCCAGTGGGGATTAAGCAACTTGTGGTAACTTAGCGGATTTGATTAAAGATTTTTTCAGTTACAAGAAGAAAATGGATAATAAATTGTCAGTCCTAGTGAGAAATTATTATGTAATAATGTTTTATTCTAATAACATTATTTGTTTAAATAAATAGTTTATTCCTATAGTCATTGACTGAAGTTGAACACAAACATGTAAGTGTGGTTTTATTATTTAAATACTACTGCAGCATGCTGTGTGGAAAGTATGAGCAAAATGTTTTTTAAGCATTTATGAATACTCAGTGTATGTCAATAAGTTGTCCAAAAGGAGACTGAACGATTTTTTCAAAGAAACAAGCATATGTGAGAAGTTTTTCAAACCCCACAACATGATTGACATAATAATGTTTTAAAGCAATAAGAATATGTAAAAACATATGTTAACAGACATTATTGGTTTATTGTCTCAGGAATGTCTGTCTGGGATTGCCTGCCCAGATTAGAATCTTTATGCTTTGTCAAATTTTCTTCTTTAAAGAAGTGACTATTTAAGATGGAAAACCATTTTAGTTATGAATAACCAATGAATAAATTTGGTAGGATTTATTTTGATTTAGCCATATGATCATTTTCTACAGATAGAAAATGTTTTCATTTATCACACAATTTTCTTACCTGTTTCAACACCTGTGATAGGTTATAAATCGATAAGGGGGTAGAAATGGGTTAGTTAAATGTGAGTATACAAGAGTATCTGGAGGTCTTAATTCAAGTCATGTCAACAAATTTATTTTTCCTTGACATTTTGCTTTGAATTTGTTGCCTGTACAAAGGTGATAGTACTTTGTGCATATTATAGGAGATGTGAAGCTTCATTAGAGCTTGATAACACAGAAATTAGCTATTCCTGAATAATTCCACATGAGAATCCATTTGCAAAGGTAATTATGTTGAAAGGGAATTGCATTTCAAAGTGGAATATCTACTGTATTTAGAAAACACTCTTCCTTAACGTGTATAATTTTTAGCTGGGCTAACATGGTCATTTGTTAAGGTTTTTCTAAGTGTGGAAAATCAAATCAGGAGATTACAGGAACATGTCCTATTCTTATGTGTTCAAAATACCACGTATGAAATAATTTATAAATACCCAAGTGATACCTAGAGGATCTTCTGACAGTGTCTACATGCATATTGTCTTAAGTAGTGGTGTTCTGCTGAAGCAAGATGCATTTGGCAGGTATTATCATTCAATTTCTGAGAAAGAGGCTGTATGACAACTTTGAAAGAAATTTGCCATATTAATGAATATTCCTGTGACGTTATCTTAATCATTTAAAACCAATTTTCTAGTAGCATTATGATGTGGGAAAACCACTTGTCAATTCTGTGGAGATAAACTTGAGGAAAATGCAAATGTTGCCAGCTGTTTTACTGTAATGAAGTCAATGACATTATAGGGGTTTATTTGCATCACAATTCTGCTAAAACTTAAAAAACTCCTTCCAAAGGGGCTGTTGAAATCTCTGCTAACTCAAGGTGTGACCACCTTGGCATGTGTATTGCCATGAATAGGCCTGCATGAAAAGGTTGCAAAACCTTTGGGCCAATAACACATTGCAGAAAACTCTCAAATCAATGGGAGCTAAGTTTGTGGATGAATAAAAATATTTTCAATAGCATCTACTTTCCATTTAAAAATAAGTCTGACCCAATCATATTGAGTAGCAAATCACCACATGTGCAACCTATCTGTACCCTTAAACAGACTTTTTTTTCAGATTTCTGTTGTTGCTGCAAGAAAAAAATTTAAATGGTCCTTAATGGGGTGTGGGGGGCTTCTCCATGTGAAAGTTACTGCAGAATTGTCTGGTGTGGAATTGACTGGCATGGATTTAAAGCACAAGGACTATTTTGAAGAAATTATTCATAAAGACTTGAAATTAAAGCTTTTGTCCAGTTGATCTTACTGAGATATTTATGAAAATGGAGTTTTAACCCATAATAATTGTATGCAGGAACCTGAGGGAGAAGTGTGGGGTGAAAGACCACAATCTCCTGATAGTGGTGGCTTTCCTGCTAGGCAATCACTATCAGTTTGACTCCTGAATTCCCTACTTCTCCTCACTGCCACAAACACTGTTCCACAGGAATTACCTACCAGGAATGCTACTTGGCAGACAGTGAGAAATGGAGCAATAAGTGGTCCTGGCACCTCCTGCTGCTGAGGCAGTGCTCTGTGCCATGCACCTGGGGTTGTGGTCCCTGGGATGGGGCTGCTGGAAAACAGGGCTGGAGTGGGCTGTGCTGACTTAGTGGTGTCTCCTGCCATGGCAATTAGGCAATGTGTGGAAAAATGGTGGGTACTTGTGGTTTTCCCTGAGGCAAACAGCTGGATAGTGTTCTCAGATCTTGTAAATGTCCAGGGCTATTTGAGAGCTGTTTTTTTTTGGTTTTTTTTTTGTTTTTTTTTTTTTTTTTTTTTTTTTTTTTTTGTGTAAAACCAAAAAAAAAAGGTGTTTTGTGAACACCTACCAGGTTCCCTCTTTTCCAGCACACGAGACAGTCTACCCTGGCTCAGGCCTCTCCACGGTCACAGGTAAGCAGGCTGCAGGTGTCTGAGGTGGATTGCATGCTGAGTGTGCATGGCATACCCAGGAGCAGAGCTTCTCCTGGCTGGCAGGGCCCTGGCCTCTCTCCCTGCCAGAGTCCACAGGCTGTGTGCAGGTATTTGGCAAGAGAAAAGCTGCCCAGTGGGTGAGCTGTGGTGAGTAGAGCTGGCAGCCTGAGATGGAGACCAAATTAAGGTGAGGCACAAAGGGAACGACTTCTCACAGCTGCCATTGCCTAGAGCCTGTTTCTTATGTTGCTGAAAGAAAAGGGAAACCTGGAAGAGAAGGAAAACCACATCTTGAGCACATACACTTTGCATTCTAGTATGCAATTTGTTCCTTAGAGACTAAGCAAACAATAGAGGTTTGAGGTTTGTTTTGTTTTGTTTTGTTTTGTTTTCCACCCCAGGTATGCTCTTCACAGTCCCTTCCCTTTGCCAGGGTCCTACCCTATAGGACTTTTATATCTGGAGGTTTTAATTCCCTGGGAGAAATAAGGCTGGCAAATTTAATCCTATGTGAATGGCTGTGTCAGAATAGGGATTTAGTAAACAGTTACCTCTCTTAGGGTGATTCAGGAGGCTTTAGAGGATTTTGAACAAAATAGGAGATTCAGTGGTTCACAAGTGAGTTTGGCATTCTCAGCAGCTGTGAGTAGAGGATTCAGGGGTGTGACAGACAAAATTGAAGGAAACAGGTAAGAAGTAACATCTGGCTGCTTGAGCATGGTTTTGAAACAGAAGGCTCAAGATGGCATTTATTTTTAGACAATTTATGTAAGATACTTCAAAAAGAAATGGGGAAGGAGACAAGGATCATTTGGTGAGCTTCTGAGAGAGAAAATAGGAATGTTGTGACAAGGTGAGGCATTTTCAACTCAGGAATTAGTGGTGGTAGGATGAGTGTTTGGAGGAATGAGGATATGAAGATCTTTGCTATGGCAGGAATCCAGTGTTGTAGTGCTTTGAATATGTGGTAATGTCAAAGGAGATTTCTAATGTCATTCCAAACCACTCAGGGGGTAAGGAGTCATCCACAGGGAGAAAAGAGACAGGGCCTTGGATCATTCAAAATAAGAGGGAGTGGGCTCACAGGAAAAATATTTGGAACAGAAGATAAAGGATAATCCCCATGTTTTTATGTAGCTTGTCTGAAGAGCCTCTCTCCTTCCCTGCTTGTCCACCTTTCAGGTTACTGCTAAAAAGAATAAGCAAGAAGATGAAAACCTGGAATTAAATTTTAAGTTTAGGGAGATGGAGAAAGTTCAGGTTTAACAGCTCTTGCAGGAGGGTTGTGGGATTTGAAGGTCTTCTGGTTTATCCTTCCCTGACCAGGAATCCATACAGAATTTAGTTTGTGTGGACAGAGAATTTGGGACTGTTTGCCCTTTCACATTCCTCTCTCTGATTTCTGAAACACAGCATCCTCACACTGACTTTTTCCCCTAGTGGACTGTAATTTGTAGCTTAAAATGTAATCAGTTGAAATACAAACTGAACACCCTTTAGCATCTGTCTGTTTCTCTAGGTCAATATTTAAACAAGCAGCCTTGAAACTTCCCAGTCCTACCCTGACCTGTAATTTGTATGCCTTAGACTTCATATTTCTTGGACTTGGAGAGCTCAGAATTTAGAGGGCACACACTGGACCTCCTGCTGCTGAATCTGTGCTCTGAAGTGCTGCCTCAGAGGACTTTACTGCATTTGCTGGTGCTGGTTTGGTATCAGGCAGTCAGCAATTCAGTGAGTGCTCTGTGCTATAAATGTGTTCAGCATCCTTTGTTCTATGCTTTAGAGAAATGAGATGAGCAAGAGGAAAGTGTGCAGCCCTTGCTTCTAACTTTTTTTTCAACTCTATCTTAATGTTTGAAATGCCAACACAATGACCACAGAAGTGATTCTCCTTCCCCACAACAACCCACATGCACACACTACCTCCCCTCCTAAAATGTTGGAAGGGCAGAAACTCAAATCACCTGATGGTGAAATCACTGAAGTTGCACAAACTGAGCAATTGCTTGATAGCAGCAACAGAGTTAGTATTTGCAAAAACACGTCATGAAAGTTAACTTGCAAGCTTATCTTTTTACCCCAGGCAGAAGGACTTTTAAAGAGGCAGTTATTGTTTTAGTGAAACCTTTGGACAATAAGCTGCTAGAAACTGAAGCTTAGGAGGCACTTTGTTTATACAGAAACCTGATTGGTATTCTTTTCACACCATTTATCTGCTGGATCTTGTTGCAGAGCAGTTGCCAGGATGTATTCCTGTGATCAGGCAAGTCTAAAGTGACTGCTTTTTTTCTTTGAAAGGTATAAATTTTTTTAGAAACTGTTCTGCTTGAATGATGTGAATCAACCAAAAAGGTAGTTTATTGCTTAAGGAAGTAACAGGATAGTGTTCCTACTCAGAATTAAGGGTTGTATATCAGGTACTTTTCATTTTATGTGGACTTGTAAAATGCTTACATCCCCTTTAAATATGAGTGTTAGGACATAAACCATAAATTATCCTTCAAAAGAAGGCTTCTATCATCTGTAGGCATATTAAAAAAAGAGGACATTTCAGAATCTCCTCCTTGAACATCTGTTTTACAGAATATAAAAATATTTGATAAAATAGGGTATTTTGAGAGGCTAAAACAAGATATGGTGGTATTTTAATATATGATATTCTTCCCTATTTGCCAATATTAATTAAATTAATGTTCCTGCATAATTGTCCCTGATGTTGGAGTTGAATTTTTTCACGGAAGGGTTTAATCAAGATATTAATTACTTGTCATTACTTGTCATCTCCTGGTGATATTTTGAAGAGGAAGAGGGAAGCTCCATTGTTCTATCTAAATTCCAGCTCTGCTAATTGCACTGTGCTTATCTAAATTACGCCAGCTGTAGATTCTCATGAATGTGTAGATTGGCTGTTAGCGACTGATAAGTTCCATCTCCCACATTTTCATGTCTTGCCAAATTGATGTCTAAATGCTGAAGAATGTTTTTGGCCCAGTCCATCTCATTCTGTTGTTCAGGAAATGGCACCCACCTTCACCCCTGTGTGAGTATTTCCACAGTTAACGAGAGAGAGAAAATGGTAAGAGTTATTCCTGTGCTGCACAAATTAAATCCAAGCAGTCATGCGAGGTATTGTGCAGCAGCAAAAGAAAAGAAAGCAAAACCCTTTCTCAACCCAGAAAATTAGTTGAAGGAAAAAAATTGACAATCAGTTCTGAAAAATGTAAAATATAAAGGTTAACAAATATCCAAAGTAAAATTATGCCTGTAAATTTACTCATGTCTGTAAACTTAATTATGCCTGTAAACTTCCTTCCTCCAAGCAGTTGCTTTTAGTTCCTTTATACATTTGGTGTGAAGAGTGAGAAGTAAAGCATAAAAGGCAGGAAGGTAAGAAGGTTTCCATCAAGGTTAAGGCTATTGGATACTGGGAAGGTCCTTTCCTTTTCCCAGTGTTCAGAAATGCACACACACAGCAATAGAAGTGGTGCACATTTTCTCATCACATGACCTATTTTCATCCAAGTGCTCACATCTTTCTATCTAGGTATGCTGGACAAGATTTTTTAGTAATTTCTTTGTGTATAGATTGGGACCTTTAACTCTCCCTTCCTTCATATTTATAGCATGTTTTTCCTACTTCAGTATGCAATTTTAATATTACTTTGATGTAAAATTTAATATTACATATCTATAATGGTAGTAAAAACCCCAACAATTTTCCAAGGTAAGCAAAAAAGCTGTCATGATGACTGTTATATGAGTGAGAGAGAAATATTAGATGGAGGGGTTCAGTGACCTTGAATCCCCTCTGTAATTCTGCTGCATAATGAGAAACTTTGAACAGATAGCCTATACCAGCTAGAAAGCTTCTATGAAATCATTTCCTTTAAAAATAACAGCAAAATGGTTTAAAGCTACTGCCAGGACACCTTTGCAAAAAGTTCCAGTATTCAGGATATTCAGCACAGATTCTTCCACATTTCTCTGGACCCTAGAGAAAATACCAAAGTAAAACTGCAGAAACTTCAAATATCTAGCTGTGTGCACATTTGGAAAAAAAAAGATCCTCCATTTCCATTTCCTCCTGTCTATCCATGAAGATGATTTTCCTGTAATTGAGAAACCAAACCCAAGATTTGTACTGATATTGAGAAAATGTGAGTAGCCTCTCTTAAGTCCTTGAAGATCTCTAGAACATTTTTATGCCCTAAATAATTATAAGCAGAAATAAGGCCGCTGTGGCTTCCAGGGATTATTTTCTGTAAAAATTAATTTTAAAAAAAATTATTTCCTGGCAAATATGTCCTTGTTTTTACTAAGCACAAAATTGACATTGCCTGGTCAACAGAATAAAAATGAAAATACTCCAGGTGTAACACCCTGCAATATAATTTTATTCAACCAGTGAACTAATACGGTTCTTAAAGAAAAATATGCTCTGATGTTGCTTAAATTGTTTTATCAGTTTTTGTGTTCTTTTATACTAAATCTTGTATTAACTTTGGGTGCCTTTTTCTAATCACTAAGTGTGCCAAACAATCTATGAAAACCCATACATGCACACATGTACATGCACTGTCAACACTATAACTGCCCAAGTCAGATTCAATTTCATTGAATTATTTTAGCACCTGCCTATCAACTGTTTCCTTCTGAATGTCCTGACATTTCCTTCTGTTGTGTTCCTTGAGGAAAAACAAAGCCATAAAGCAGCTTCTTTCCATGCATCTCACTGCCTTATTTTTGTGAAGCTCTGGCAAACAAACAAAATTCCACTTATGGTTTTCTAACATTTCTTCAGATTCATATCCAAAGCAGAAACCCTTCTATGAGTGATGATGTTGTAAAAATACTAGTAAGAGATTTGTACTTGTCTAAAAGAAAAAATCTGTCCCAGCCTGAGAAATTGCAACATCCATGTTTTTTTCCCTTCTCCAAATCTTCTCATACATTAATACTTTAAAACCTTATTAAAATTTTAAGTGATTTGTTAACCTATCTGTTTTCCAGAAGCTTGATGTTTTTAAGTAACTAAAAATGAAACTTGGGGTGAGTGTCCTCTGGGCTTTTTGACCAAAAAAGTTGAAGGGCCTGAATAAAGAAATTGAACAAAGGACCAAAAATGTCACAGGATGCAGACATTTTCACAGCAGTTCAGTCTTCTGCTCGTTCTGGACTAGGAATTAATCTATTTATTCTAACTGGTGAGCTACGGTCTGACTAGAGTTCATCCCTAGAACATTGCTTTAACACAGGAGACTAAATTAAAGTTTACATAAATAATAATTCTCTCTGGCCCACTGACCCAATGCTCGCCCACAAAGTTGGTAAAAACACTTATAAATTCTGGTTCCTGTCTTCCAAAGTCCATTTTGTCCAGGTAATAAGTTACAGTAATTGGAAATGACAGTTTCACACTACTGACTTCCAAGTGGAAACAAATATGTTGCAAAATGCTTGCTTTTTAATGATTTATTCTTTTCAATTTTTATATATATTATATAGCCTGTATTTAAGAAAAACATGCCATTAGTTTGCAATGGGGAAAGAAACATAAAAAGAAATAAGGACTTAATTTGGGGATCTGGACAGTGATAAATGGGCTGTTTGTTACCTGATCCCGCATGAAGGAAAAATTTGAACTCATTTAGTTAAAGACATGTCTGTATAGACATAATTACCACTTCTGACAGAGTTTTTAAAGCTCTGTTTTCTTAGCAAAAACATCACTAGATCAGGTTCCAAGACTTTTGTCCTAATGAACCAAAACTGAAAAACAACCCGGTGCTTCCTGTTAAATCTAAGTAATGAAATTCACATTTCATCTATATTTCCATTTCAGTGAAACAACCTACTGTTTCTCTTTTCATAAACAGTCACACCTACTTAGCTTTTTCTTCATGAACTTAACACTACCATACCCACGCCTCCATGTCTGGTAGTCTGCAGCAGAGACTTATTTTAGAGGCAGGGACATACAGCTAAATGGAACTGAATGTTCCATTTATGAGCTACTATGAGCTACTGAATGTCTCTAATTCAGTTCCATTCATTCCTTCAGTGGAACGTCTCCCTGACCACTGTCATACTTTTAGCACTTCTCATCACTGAGCTAATGGATTTTGTCTCCCAGCCAGAGCAGGTCAGCTGTGTCAGCTCAGCTGTCAGTATGCAAATTGTTGATCAGGGTAAGATGATAACATTTAGTCATGAGCCCAGAAACTTCTTATGGAAATCTGAAAGAAAAACTACTTTTACAAAAGGGAAATAAACACAGACTGATAATTTAAAAATCTTAAATCCAAACCAGATTTTCCTGACATAAAAGTCAGCGTGACAACCAGATACATGTGAGCTTTTTTATATGCCATACCCCATGCATATTTACACCTTCTTTTTTAAGACTCAGTGGAGAAGTGAAGATATGTGTATTTCTCAGATTGAGGTGCCTATTTCACCTCAATCTTCCACAAGTACCTGTACTTACTAATTAATTTGAGGATAATAATTACCTGTGACACAATATTTGAAGTTCTGTGATGAAGATAGAGTTTTAGAAGATGAAATTCAGCATTAAAATGACATTCTGATATTGTCTCTTTGTGTCTAAACTTGTTATTCAGCAGGTTTATGTTGCTGCCAGTGATTTAAAGCCAGGTGCTACGGCATATTAGAGTACTGACGTTTTATGGAATAAATGCAAATCAAACGTGAAAGCATGGCTGGCACCTCTGAGTACAAAACATTATGTTGCTGATAAAATGGCTATTGATGCTAGAACAAAACATGTTTGACAGTGAAAAAGTCCTTGGGCAATGGAGCTGGCACCATGTCAAAGAGAGAATAAAACCATCTTTCTGTTCCACATGGTTATTGATCACTGAGGCAAAATTTCTGTAAACAGAATGCATTGACTTCGTCAGCCTCTCCCACTCTGTCTTTTCCAACCAGGCCCCTGACATCTTTCAAAAGTTCATATCTTGTTGCTTGAAAGCCACATAAGGCTTTCCACAAAGGAAACGTTGCACTGGAAACGAAACTTGGGAAGCAGAATTGGAAAAAATCTGACCCCCCCCGCTCCCAAAGTGATTATTTTCAAGAGCAGTAAGATATGTTCTGCATAGCTTTTCACTCAGGTTTTGGTGATTGAGCTATTTTGTTACCTTTTGAATTTAGATGGGTTTATATGTGAGGTACCCTTGAACAAAGAAGTAACTTTTGACATGGAATCTGGCTTAATGGTATGGCCTTGCTGTCTCAAGAAGGTAGTGAATCTTATTGCCTACCTGGTGCTTTACTATAAAATACCATTCTTTTAAAAACCCATGTATCATTTTTTATTAGATTTCCTGTACTGGTAGGGGTTTTAGAGTCAGAACTGGTCATGAATATGTATCCAGTTTGCCCGTGAATATGGTGCACAAAGAGTGAATTAATGCATATTAGGAGAGGGAAAAGCTGGACAAGGAGAAAGGAAGGTGGGGGGGGCAGGTGGGCAGGGACACTGAACAAGACAGAAACAGAAATCACTTTCAGGGACCAGAACCAGCAGGGTTCCAGGTCCAGGGAACTTACTGGGACCAGGGATGGGCCTTCTCTCCCAAAATGGATAAAACAGAAGGAAACAAAGTCCCTGGAAAGCAAATTCAATCCCTAAACTGAGGATGTGGCTTTAAGATGTTTATTTTAAAATGTTCAAATTTTAACAGGCCTCTGAAAGTCACACAGATTTAAACCATGTTACATCATCAGACATACTGCTGGAATTTTTGTGGTTAATTAACAGGTGATATTACCAGAGGGGAAGTTTTAGAGGTTTTTTTTTTTTTTGCTCTAAGCAAAACAGAAACGTTGACATAAGGTATCTCTTATATTCTTTTTTACCAGATACTTAAAAAACATGTTGTTAGTATATGTTATTAAAAATAATTTAAATTACATTCACATTTTATATTTTTTAAACAAATAAAAATAATAAAATCTTTCTAAAGATGAATGACAAAGTAAAAGTTAAATGCTCTCTATTTTCTAGTTTTAATGTATTTACATTTACTGAAAAAAATTCAGTTTCCTATAGCTCACTAGCTACTGTTATATCCATACTTTTCAAACTATAAACCAATCTGTTTTCCACATCATTCACGAACAGTATTGTAAAAAGCTTACAGGTTAAATTAATCATTAAAAAAGAAAGAAGTTTAAGTAAACTGTTAAATAACAGTTGCCAAATATTCGTCTGAAATATTTTTTCAACAATTTAAATTATACATATTAGTCATTTGGCCACATTATCCAAAATTTCTAGCATTAAGTGACTCAAAAATTTTCAGGGAACATTTCTTTCCTCATCTGTTATTTCTTCCTCTTCTTTTGTATTAGGCGAAGAATACACAAAGCTTCTGGTTAATTTTCTCTTTTTTTTTTTTTTTAATTTATATCAAAATCAATGTGAGGTTTTCTCAGGGAAGTAATTAGCTTTAAAGCTGAGAACATGGCTTAAATGGGCTCAGTTTTCAGTTGCTTCAAAATATTGTTTGACAAAAACTGAGTTTGACTGGCTTAAAAAACACCTTGCTTTTTTTTAAAAAAAAATCAGTTAAATTGATTTGAAAATTACCTGATATATTTGTAGGGGCATAGGAAAATTTTCCCATTTCAATGCTTTAGCACAATGAGAAATTGCTACCAGTTGATCTTGTTTACTAATAGTGACCCAACTGACCCAGTATTAATGAATGCTTGCTCTGTACCAGCACACAAATGGTCATAATCAGCACCAAGAAACATTTTTGTTAATCAGCTCTTAAGGAATTTAGTGGTCAGGATAAAAACCCCTCAAATTAAATAATACTATTTTTTTAAATTATTTTTTTCCTTTTGGATAAAGTTGAGGGCATAGGCATGGTAGCAGGGGATAAAACTTGCACTGTTTCCTGCATTATTTTTTGGGAATAAATCCAGATTTAGAGATCAGGGTAGGCAGTATGGCATATTTGGGAAGTGTTGGAATTGAACATGTATATAACAGGTTCCATCAGACTAACAGGCTGTCTTTTTCTTTCATCTCAACAGCAGTATTTATATCTTCATTAGCATTGTTTTTTTTTGTTGGTTGAAAGGAAAAAGTAATTCAGAAGACTAGATGAATATAGCTTAGCTTAAATAAATTATTCTCAGATAACATGAAGACAACAAATCAAGAAACTCCAGAAAATGGAAAGATTGTTTACCAAAGGTTGATTCTATATGAAAAATATAATCCTATATATAGGTACTATATCCTATAGCACCTTTTTTGGTAATTAATTTTGTAAGCAAAGGAATTGTCATGTATTTTCCAGTAATGATTTCACTTGAATATCTTTTAGTTAAACTGGACTTCAGAGGAAATGTATAGAAGAGGATGAACAAGGCAGTGGGGGAAAGCATTGAAAAATAAGCAGCCTGTATGCATGTAGAGCTATGGAAATCTTTGCAAAGGTGGATCTTGGGAACTGACTAGATTCAATATTTCACAAAAAGTAGAAAAATGACAAAAAATAAAAATAAAAGGGATAATCAGATGCAATCCCATAAAGAAGAACTGGGTAAACTAATTAATGATAATTTAAACAACATAAAATTCCATAAAATACCATGCATGATCATGCACGAGAAGAATATGTGTGTTTTAATTTATGGAGGGTTTGCTGTGAGCTATTAAATGATTTAGCTCTGAAAATAGAGATATCCAATAACACAAGGAGAGGCATTTCCACTAGAGAAAGTAGTGCGAGATACCGGATTCAGTCCAGAGGAGCATGGATTCAGTTCTGCTCCCCCATGGTCTGGAAGAAGTTCAGATTCTTGTGACTATAGGAAAAGACTATTGGCTGATTGCAGTTTGGAGAGCTAATCTTATGAGAGGAGGCTAAAGTGGATTATCTTAATTATGGTAGTGAAATGAAAGGTTGGAAAATATTTTTTCACTCTAAAAAGCTCATAAAGTTTAACACTAGGGAATAAAACTCCTATTTTAGCTGAAAACTAGTGCTTGGCATGTGAACATAGGTAAGCAAAGTGGTCATGTATAGGTCTAGGGTGGAAATCACTATAAAGGTTTTCAACCATCAGATGAGTGAGGTTTGGACCAATTTACTACTTTGCAACACTGGGAGCCAAAAATGCCTAAATGATTTTGAGGGGAAGCTTAAGTGGACTGTGTGGTGTGATTTACTTCAAGAAGAAGAATGTATGTTTAATACAATGGGTAGCTCCTTCAGGTTCTTGTTATCTACAAATTGAAACAATCAATCAAATTAAACAAAAATTTTTCAAAAATTAAGATATTAGTGACAGTAATATTTAGTTTATTAATTGCAATAATTTACATTGCAGAAGCAGATCTTTTAAAATTATAATCTAACTGTACTAAAACAAACACTTTGAATAAAAAAGAATGTATTCCAAACTCATGGTCAACACTAGCATTATGAGTTCTCTAATCAGATTACAGCTACTGTGGACCCCATCAAATTATATATAGTTACCAACCCAGGATTGAGGGTCTTCAAAATCTATTTGTTGAAAACATGTTGTGGTATCATGAACACACTCATTTGGTTTTATTGAATTTATGATGGGTTGTGTACAGGGTGTAATGGATATTTATTGTCTTGGAACAGTGTGATTAGAGGGGTGGGATGTGAAAACAAGATGCACTTCCCTGTTTGTGCTAAAACTATAAGCAGATTGAATTCACTAAATTTCAGTAGGTTACATGTAAATCAGAAATTTCTGACAAAAAATATAGGGTGAGGCTTCTAATAACAATGATTTTATGGTCTTGATGAGTCATAAAACCCCCTCTGCAAAAGCTGGCATTAATTAGACACCCAGCACTAATTCATTTTTGTATTGTCAGAAGGCTGTAAACAGGGCAGAAGGCAAAGTCAAGTCCAATGTCAACTAACAGCATAACACATTAGCAAGAATGAAAAAATAAATTTCCACCATATATTAAGTTACAAGCAGTATTCATCTCTATATGCTGGCTTGTTTTTACTGGTGAAAAAGCTCAGAAACAGCTAGAAATACATTATGTTGTTAGTGTCTAAATTTGCCTAAGATATCTAGCATTACAGAGCAAGGTTTGAACAAGGATGGTGTCTGATCACACAAAATAGCTCATCTTCTCTGAATGAAAATGCATACTGAAGGTGTAATCAGGGAATGCACTGTATCATCAGGGAAAGCCTCCCCAGAAAATTTCAGTAAATAATTTTGTTTTAATTTATTGGAGCTCACTGGCTCTTTGAATAGTCTTAACTATGCTGAAATGATATGTTGCGTGTCGGGGATTACTGGAACACAAATAATTTGGAGAGTTGCCTCAGAATTGTTTGGAAAAAATTCCTTTTGGTCTTCAGCTGTGCTGTTTTATTTTCATTGTAAATTTTTTGTTCTCTAACTTAGCCTTTCTTTAAAAAAAAGTCTGTGTGTTCCTAATGCCAGTTGAATTACTTAAGCAAGCAAGTCTGAGCCCAGATGTAAAAACTTAGGGAAAGAAATTGATAGTCCCCAACAGAAAATAGGAATTATAGCTGTTTTCTTTTCTGTGAGACACTTTCTCTCAGGTCTCAGTTTGGCAGAATACTGGAACCTAAGAGAAGGCGTTATTTCAAGGAAAGAAATAGTTCTAGTTTGCTTCAATAGGACTACTTCTCTATTAAGGAATCACATGGGTTTAAATATCTTACTGGATCAGCCTTTTAGGTTTCAGAATTTTCACTGGCTGGATGGGGACTTGCTATTGGGTCATTGTTTTTACTGCCATGGCAATAAAATTTGAAACCCCTCCGAACAGACTGAGATGGGGAGTTCCAGACTAAAAATGGAAATGTGTGAGATTCAGTTTTTGTTCATGCATTTTCCTCACACTCAAAGCTTAAATCTAGCAAGTAGTTATGCAGGCATTTTCCCTAGGCACACTTTTAACTGTGCAAAAGCATTTGTATGGATGGTCCCAAGTCATCATGATTTTAGTGATGACTTAGTTCCATAATGCTTTCTACTGAAAAAAAAAAAAGCATCTGGAAACTCTGGAGTCATTTTGGCGATGTGGAATACTTTGCATGGGGTAGTAACTTACCACAGATTCACATTAGACACTGCTTCCAATGGCAGTGGGTGGTGGATTTGCTTTGTCTCTCTATATGGCTCAGACATAAACCAAACCTGCCTAAGAACATACTGCTGATCAACTGAGCATTGGTTGCTAACTGTGCACGTGCTCCAGCTTGAACTATGAGCTGAAACCTCCTTCCCTGAGCCTGTCATCTTCAGTTGAGGCAGAGCAAATCTCAAAGCTGTAATGATACAGTCATGTGCAAGAGCCCTTTTAAATAGAAATTTGGGACTCTTACAGAAATTGATGGGTTTTGAAGTTCAAACAGGATATTCAAGGACAACAGTCCTTTATTTTTTTATCAGAATGTAACAGATTGGGTCAGGCACAAAACAGCTTATCTGAAAAGCACCTTTTAATGGTCTCTTTTGGCAAGACTTTTTAATGGCAGGGTATCCTTTTGGTTTTTAGTTTTCTCCTTCAAAGAAGCAGCCCTCCATGTTAAAGTTCCCTAATGTGGCTGGTATTAAAAGACATTATATGCTGGTTCTTCTTTGAGCAGCATGGTTGAACTGAACAGTCTTCAGAGGTCCCTTCCAACCTCTGAATCCATTAGTCAAAACTTAAATTTGTCGCCTTGAAGGTGGAGCTATCAGTCAGCTTCAGGCATTGATTTCTTTACAGAAGGTTGAAGACTATCTTTGCAGTATGATGAGGACTTACAGGACTGTTGCGCACTGTGTATTTCTCTTCTTGGTTTTCAGTGCAGCCTGAGTTCACTGATGCACAGCCAGGAAGACCCTGACCATCCAACTCTGCCAGTAGCAAAACACAGCCATATGCTAACGATCTCAACATCCAGGTCAACACACAGCAGTCACAAATAGCAACTGAATAATACATAATCCATCACATTCAGTCCAAAGAACCAGGTTTAATAGCGTAGTTAGATTTTATAAGCACTTGAAATAGCACTTGGTTAGTAAAGCCCAATAAAACAGAGCTTTTACAGTAATACAATATGTATGTATATATTACACAGCTAATCATGTCTGAATTTGTTTTTAACAATCAGTTAGTATTTACCAGTTGTAGTGTCCAATAGCTGTCTGGTTAAATTCATAACTGGAAAGCCTAATTTGAGCTGTCATTGTAAGTTTCTCATTCAAAGTGTCTCTTACTCAACAGCCTAGCAAAACCAAAAAAAAGACATAAAAAGTCCAATATATACCAGAGGTATACAGTAAAAAATATCAAAGTCACTGAAACACATATATTGAATGAGATTGCTTTGCTTTATTTTAGTGATTATTCTCAGTGAGACAAGCACAAAATATTTCTTACCATTTGAGCAGAAGCCACAATTCAGAGCCTGACAGTTCATTGAATTTCTTTCTGTATCTATGGAAAAGAGAGAAACAGCATTGCGGAGAATGACTGGGTAATGTACTCAAACAAAACATCAGGAGTACAGTATCCCTTCCTACCAGATTACTTTGCCAAAAACTTTATGATATTTGAATAGTGTACAGTATTGGGAAGGGAAAGGAGACATAAAATTTCCACATAAAGCTTTCTCTAATGGGCTGTCAGCGACATGAAACTCAAATGTATATGTCTGCAATTGTTGAGTGTTGTCTTGCTGTACTTGCACCATTGTTTTCAGTACTTTTCAGTGGGAAAAATTAGTGGTTACTAGTTGCTAGTAAAACTGGTTTGCTGTGTGATGTCCAAAATCAGGATCCTTCTGAATCCTGTGGAAAGCAAGGAGCAGAAGGCTCCTGCAGTCTCCAGAAGGAAATTGAAACCTTCACATCATTTAGATGGTTAACACAGATTATAATACAGCCCAATTGCCTTAAGTGGCTAATAATAATGATGTTTGGCTTTCTTATGGACATAGAATCCAAACATTTAATGAAGTGCTTAAAATATGGCGTGTCTGGACTCTAATTTAGGTTGTATTTTTGGCTGCAAGGTAAATGTAGCAGTTCAGATACCATCCAGGAATGTTTCAGTTGCAGTAAGTTTGGTGAGCTGAGACATAAATGATCTTGACTGGCTCTTTATCTTGGTTGTTTCACGGCGTATGGTGTTTCCAGTGTATAAAAATCTTTTCATTTTAAGTCTATTGCTCAATTATTAGAGCTGTAGTGGAGGGACAGTCACTTTATGAAAAAGAAACACACAACCTGAGTGCCCAAATACAGGTCCAAATGGATATCCAGTCACCCAAATACAGAGCTTTTATATACCTATGTATGTATAGCAAACGTGCTTTATGTCATGTTGTATTGAATCCAATTGCTCCATTAAAAACTTTGAACATAATATAGTTATTAAAATGACCTCTTTTCAATGTTTTTGCACATCATTTTTAATGCACTGGCTAATAGAATTTTCTCATTGCAAGGGACATGATTAATATCCTGCAAGATTAGAAGGACCTGCCTGGTGAGCTGACTTTCTCTCTTATTTTTTATATCTCTCTCTCTAGGCTCAGCAGCCTTTAACGAGTTCAATTAAACATCTTTATTTTCAATTTAAAATTTATTTACTTATTCTTCAATGCTCTGTCTGGAAGCCCTATGTATCTGGAAGAACTGGTTTCGGACATTTAAGTGTTCAAGAAGAAATAAGCTGGCAGAAAACCCGTGAAGTTAAACTGTATTTTGAAAACAAAATTCAGTTCTATAATCAGATTTGTCATTATAATGCATCTACATCTGATCTAGCATTGGACCAGAGATCTCTTTTATACAACAGATTGCATCAGTTTGTATGTTCATCAGACACTGAGTGGCATAAATCCTTTTTCAAGTGTTTAAATATTTTCCCTATACTAATATGTCCTAGCATGTCTTATGTGAAGATAAGGTAAGGTCAAAGACCTACTTCAATGCTTAACAGCAGCCTTAGGCAGAGCAATCCAGGACATGCTGTGATGGCTGTCTGTTCCTAAAAGCTCCTATAATAAGATGCTGAGTCCTACCTATGGGTTTATTTGCTAGTGTATATAGAGATATAGATATAGATATATAGATATATATTTATACAGAAGAATTCAGACCGCTGAGCATTCCTTTTAGGCTTTGTCCTAGGGTGACGTTAGGATGCTTTTATCCCTCTTCATGTGTGCTATTTATGCTGGATGTTATGTTCTGTGCCTTCAAGACTGGCTCTGCAGAGTGAAGGTTTTGTTTTGGTCTCTTATCAGTCATTCCCCCACAGCTGGCAGGACATGCAGACAGGACAGTACATAGAGCAGCCTTTGCTTTTTGCCCTGCTTTTCGCTTTGCTCTCGCTCTTGCTCCTGCTTTGCTCTTGCTTTTTTGCTTCTGTTCTTTAGTTAGTTTAGCTAAACAGTCCAAATTTCCTCCTGGACTGTTTCCCCTTTCCTGTTTGGATCTACTCAAACCTGCCCCGGACTGGGACCTGGAAACACCGAGAGAGAGTTTGCACCTTGAGGCTGCAGCAGCTGCCCCAGCGCCGGAGGGACTGATAACAGAGCAACCACCCCAGGAGAGACTTTCTGAATTTGTCATCTTTTTCAGAACGGTGACAGAGTGGTGTCATCCGGTATTGTTCATTTTGTGTGCTGTGCCTGTTAAATAAACAGGTTCTTTCCACCTCTCTCTGAGGAATTCTTCCCAAACTGGTTGTGGGGAGGGGCCGTGTGGGTTTGCTTTCTGGAGGGGCCCCTTTTTGGGGATTCTCTCCAAATTTGCCCTAAACCAGGACAGGCTTATAGCTCATAGACTTGATATGTAGAAAAAAATGCTGCAATTTCTCATTTAAGACTCTCTGTAACTATCTTCAAGTGACTAATAAAGCTGTATGGAACTTGTCTTCCACTTGTTCTTTCAGAGAAACTGTGCACTTTTGTCATCAACAAAGATGCTGCTGGCCATTTCTCTGCTCTAGATTGGAAGTTAATTCTCCTGGAGCAGTTGTGCACCAAGCAAATACTATATTTGCAATTGTGCACTATCACAAATACTATAGCTATAATGTATAAAGATGTTTGACTGCCAGTCCTAATAATCTTTTTGTTGCCAACTGAAGTATGTAATTTATATTCTATTCTACTTTTTGCAGAAACTGCAAGAAATAATTTTCTGAATATTAATAATGTAAAACAACCCTGCAGAACACTAGACAAGTTGTTTGGAAGGTTTAATAACCACTTTAAAACACAATTTAGTTAATTGTTGTAAGTATAGGCCTGCCAATCAAGGTACAAAAATGTGCATGACTGCTAGCAAATCCACTGTAAGAATTTTAACTTGATGTTTGCTCAATTTGAAAGGAAATCTGTGTTGATACTGTGAAAGAAAAAAATATAGACAAATAATTTAAAGTTTCCTATTTGAAATATGATTTTAAACTCAATATCTATTTTCATGGCCTCAGAGCAATGAGAAAAGTAAACACAGGAAAAATGCAAGAAGCTTGATTCAGTAGATAATTCAGTAGATGCATCCTTTTGTGGCTGTCAGTGTGGGTGAGTTAGCCTAGCTCTGAGTAGTTCTACAAAGGATGGTTGGGTTTTTTCAGGAGTTGAACTTTGATGACTCTTCCAACTCAGGACATTATGTGATTCTGTGATTCTCTGATTTACTCACAGGGATTTTATTTATTTAGTGGATCCTATAATGCATTTATAATTGATTAATCCTTGACTCCATTTATTTTCTTAGAGGAGGCTTTTGAATGTCTGTAAATTTGTCTGAAACTGGAAAGCCTGGCTTTCAGGCAGCCCTGGAAAGTGAGTGGCAGACACCATCTCTGTGGACACCTCTCAGAAGTAACTGTATTCTTCCAGGAGTTAAAGAAAATGTATGCCAGAGAATATTTACCTGATATACGTACCTAGACTATACTAATACGAATTTTTAACAGCTGGAATTTTGCACCATTAAAACCTGTAATGGAAAAATCCCCAAGCACTTGTATATAAATACAACATACTTTTTATATTAATAACTCAAAAGTATAGTTTAGGTGATTTAATAAATGAGGCTATTTTATCACTTTCCAAAAAATGAACATGTGAAGCAATGCTTTGTTATTTATAAGCGTTATTAAATTCAGTTGCATCCTCTATGATGGCATTTTAAACTTCAACATTGAGAAGTGTCAGATGATTTGGTGAGAGTTATGTTTTTTCATTAGGAAATTAAATGACACAAAAATCCTTCCTGGATTAAGATAAATTCCTCTGTCCTTGGAGCCATTATATTTTGATGTTAATTTCCTTTATATGGTGGATCAGGAATCAGAATTTCAGATTTCAGAATGATAACTGCTGTATGACAGTTCACCCTGTTCCTTCATTCTTACATGGAAATGAGCTTTAAAATAGCCCAAAATTAAAATTTTTACATATTTGACATAATCTAAAAAAGAGTTCAAGAAAAGGGACCAGATTTAGACACATAATCTAAATTTTACCTAATGTCCTTTATTATTCAAGAAATATGTACTTCCATCTTGAAAACACTGACATCTCTGCTTTTTTAACATAGTGATAGCACATATAGGATTTTTTTATTGTTTTCATTCTTAAATAAAAGCTAAATTGTCAATCAAGGGATATTTTAAAAATTTCTGGAATTTAATTTGAATTAAGTTTAATACAGACTTATTTTTAATCATAAGAAATCCTCACTCATCTTGGTAGATGAGGTGATTTGTGAGAAAAACAAATTATGTACATTGCTCAGCAAAACAGGTTTAATGTTGAACTTTGCACATATGGAGTTTAGAGCTGAGTTTATGGCGTGTTTGGTACTAGACTTGTAGGCAGGTCACAGATGATCTCCAATAATTCTTTTTGGTTTTTATTAGCTTTCACAGCTCTTGATACCACTTGCAATGATAAACTTCAACAAGCTCCTCAATAGATATCTTTATAAAATGTGATAATTTTCTTTTAGAATTTCACCTGGATAGAACATTTTAGCTTGATTCAGCAAAGCATTTCTTCAGCTGCCTAAAAGAAAATACTTGCACAGATTGTTCTCTTTCTTCACCTGAACACATTAGATGTTCATGGGTTTTTATTTGTTCATAACCACTTGGAAAAATTACAGACTATACCATAGTTAAACCATTTGATGGTATTTATATCAGATATTCTTCATAAATCATTATGAGTCTAAGATAAGCACATTAACGAAAAATATTGTATTTTTGAATACTCAAACTGATAGATTTATCAGAACTGTGTCAGACCATGCTGTTTAAGTTAAATTATGCATAGATTTTCCTCTCCACTGTTCAGCTCCCTGTTGTTTATCAGATTTTTTTAGCTCATTTTCTACCCTCCATCTTTAACATAATCCTTTCATTTTCAAATTGTGATATAATAAACAGCATGTAAACACTTATGTCAGAAAATAGACAATTAACTTAATGCACATACACACATTTCTCAAAAATAGAACATTTTTTTTGTTTGCTGTTATTCATATTATCCCAAATAATTTTTGAGGATATTGATTTTTACACAAGCATTTTCCCTGAAGTTAGCTGATTTTCAAATTTTTGCACTATTTACTTTGCTCTTGTAAAAAATGACTAATTATCATATTTCCAAGATAATAAGAGTTTTTAAATTATTCTTGAAAATGACATGTCATTATTACCTTGTATTGCACTAACCAACAATATGCTACAAAGGATTTTGGTGTTTATGTTTCATCACCTTATTTACCACAATAACTTGAGTATTAGAACAATAAAGTAGTAACACTTCTGAGATTCCTTTGAGGTTTTAAATTGTTAGTGCTATAGAAACAGTGCTGTGAGCTGATGCCAACATGCGTTCCTGGAAACATTTAAAATAATAACACAGCTTCAGCAGAGATGGTAATGGTATAAACAGGGCAGAGGAAATACCAGAAATGCAGCAGATGCAATTGATTATATGCCTTGGAGAATATTCCACTTATGTATTTTAGGTCCTGTCAATGTAAATCAAAAGGAGGGGATGTTGTCAGTAAGATACATCACAGTCAAGATAACATGCAGTGACAGCAGTCTCCCCATGCTGATGGAACAGGTCATGACTTTTGAATGGAGGAAGACATCCCTAGCACAGCTGAGGTGTTATAAAGCAGGGGAAAGTAATCTGATTGAAGCATCTGAATCATTGTGAGCTGTGATCGAATTTATGCTGAAAGTTCATGTGACTGATAGGGCCATATCAGCTTTATTTAAAGCTGATAGGGCTGCTTTACGTTGAGTTGACTAGTGTGTTTGAACTTGATCTATGTTTTACTCCTGCCCTAAATGTTTGCAGCTTTCATTACTTCTCAGGCTTGTAAATCTGGAACTGAGCAGTTTTTGAGGAACTGGAATAAATACCCATCAAAGGCAAGCATACAGGTCTTGATTTAGAAGGCAGCAATCAAGAGTTCCTGTGTTGGTTAAGTATGGCACAAGCCTGAAGAAAACCTTTTCTTCTTTTTATGAATTCAGAGCTGCAAAGGGTTATTTTACCAATTTTGGAATGAATATTTTAAACACACAAGTAAAATATTGCATGCTTTAAAAATCTTTCTTAATCCTCGTTATAAATAACTTTATTCCAAAGAATTCTGTGCTAAGAATTGGAGCTAAATTTGCCTTTTGTAATATGGAAATTCTCGCAGTGCCTCCTGAAATTCCCTTAAAATTAGAAGATTAGCCTTACAAGTTTGTATAAAGAGGAGAGTAGTAGAAAATTGTTAAGCTTTTATATAATTAAAGCATATTTAATGTACATTGGTATAATAATTTCTTTGAAATTACATATTAAATGGACATTTATACCAAAAGATTTTTTTTTTTAATAAACAGCAAAAAATTTTTTGTAATTTGTCAAATTATGCTGTTATTATTATGCCATATAATCTGCTGGAAAATAGATTGATTTTTAACATTATTAATTAATACTAGATAATTTGATAACTAAAAGGCTGAGTTCCAATTTTTTTTTTTTTTTTTTTTTAATTAACAAACTGTATTTTAAAAACAGTAGCAAGGAACAGACCACATTCTGATGCTGTGTACTTAAATCAAAGCTTTTCTGCTTGTTACCTAACTGAAAACTTGGAGCCTAGTGAGAAAATCCACTTGTGGCCACGTACCAGAGGAGATGGATGGAAAATTGTCTTTGCCACCTGGTGGGAGGTACCATAACTCCCTAGGTTTTAGGTGGGCTCTGTAGTTTTGAACAGCTGATGTGACAGCAATGTATGAATCAGTAATTCATAGACAATTTTACAACTCATCTACAGTGACTGAGTGGCTCCTTTAGGTAATCTCAATGCTTTCAAAAGATTGTGCTGAATGGATTGTAAAAAAAAAACAGAAAAGGCCAAAAATTATTTTTAAAACTCATAAGAGGAATGTTCACTTTCTGGTCCAGAAGGAAATATTTCACAGAAAGAGGCAAAAGAGGTGTCAGGTTGTGGATAGCTTTCCCACCTGAGACTGCATTTTTGTGAATTTGGGCAGATTCTGATATCAATTATGCTGCAATAATCTACTATCTATCAAGCAGCTTTACCTACCCTATCACTTTAATTTCCCCTTAACAGAGTGTAGAATACTTGCAGCACTTATTGCAGCACACACTAAACTTTGATTTATACAGGTTTTTCAGGATTTCATCCCTTATTTTTTTCCATAAAATTATTTATACTGTGTGCAGAGTGCTGAAGGACTATCCCCAGAATATCATGTATTTGGTAGTACGAATGTAATTATTGAAAATCCACATAATTTTCACAGGGAAATTTTTTAATAGGTCCTGCGCAGTGATTTAATTTCAATACGAAAACTATCCTTGCTTGAAAAAATAACCTTGATTTTATTATTGAATCATGAGATTGAGCTCCAAAAATTTACAAGTGTCTCAGCTAACTCTCGTAAAAATGATCCTTCATACCTTCATTTTATTCCCCCTGTACACCTTTGAATGCAATTCCCAAGTATATTCTCATCGTGGAATAATTCATCAGGTTTCATGGGGACGTCATTAGAGCAGGTGTTAATTTGCATGGAGCCTCTTCAGGTTCCTTCAGCATTTCCAAAGTCACCATATGCAGCAATTCCACACTATGGAATGAATTCAAGCAATTCCATACTATGGAATTCAAGGAATTCCATACTATGTAATGGATTCAGCACAGTGGTGGTTTTTCGTGTTGGTACTGCATGTGACCTCAGTTAGGTAGCAAGCAGAGTTCCCTCTGACACTGCATGTTTTTCACTAAAGGACAGCTGACACATATTAATTTATTGCTTAACTGTGACACTGACCATAAAGAGCTGCAGCAATTGATTTATGCATTCTGCTGAGCTCAGTAAGATACTCAGGTCTTTCTGCTGCTGCCAGTCATTTCTATCTGGTAACTTTCTGGACACATTGCTCTCTCCACAAAGATGCCTTTGATGCTCATGTTTTAATATTTAAATGTATTTTTTTTCTGATATCCTCAAAATTCCAGGTTATGAAAGCAAGGTTTTACAATAAAGGACTTTTAATTTCATATGAATCAGGCTATTAACCTTTAGTGATAAAACTCAAACCAAAAGTAGCCATGCTCTCCCTAAATATTAGAATTATGTGGGTTTTTTTGAGAATGGAAACTCTCATAGTTGTCATTGACTTACCATGGACTCATTTTTTTCCACTCTATCATTGCTAAACCTTATCATGTTACATAAGGATGTATCTAATTTTATGATATATGGTAGTTGAGGACTGTGTTTTAGGTGTTAAATCAGTCTATTGTTCTCACACATCTTCCAAGGAAACCGGAGGACATGAACGAGGTTTTCTTTTGATGACATCACACTGGAAGATGCATTTCAGGTTGCACTATTTCAGCAGCTAATTTTCTTCAGTTATAGGACCAGCCTCAGTCCCACAAAATAAAATCCCTGAATATTTACAAAAATTATTTTTGGAATATTTCAATCTACAGGTCTCTTCCTAGCAAGCTGTTTCTTTTAATTTCATTATTAATTATTGTTTCTTATATCCTGATCCTTCAGGGAATGATTGGATGGATGGATGGATGGATGGATGGATGGATGGATGGATGGATGGATGGATGGATGGATGGATGGATAGAACTCTGCTTTTAGAAATAAAATATCAGTTTGAGTCTTGAAGAAAAAAAAGACTCACTAGTCCTACACTATTATTTCTTAATAATTAACATAGGTTTGGGAATTGGTACTCCTTTAAAACCAAAGGGAGTTCATTTTCCTTATACAAGAGAAAAATTTGCCATTTTTCCATCTCTAAACTGGGGCTTGTCTTTTCCAGTCTCATAAATCTCGTAATCTGGGAATTAACCACAAGATTTTAATGTACCTTGGTAAAGTACCTAAATGTACTTCAGTTTGAATCTCTGTTTTTTGAAGTGTGGTGCACTGTATCTTATTAACTCCATTTGAATTCTTAGCATGCAAAGGCAGCTGTGAGCCTTTTGGATGGTTTTTGATCCTGGAATCACTATTAAGTGTTTCAACTCCCTTGCAGAGGCTATAGCCAGCCCGATCAGAGAGCTGGTGGGATACACATCCCTTCTCCATGGCACTGAGTAAAAAGGTGTGAGCTGGCATCAGGTGCAGTCCTGCTGTGTTGCATGTTTGTACAACTGGCTCAGTTGACTTGAGAGTTCCTAGCTGTGTGTTGGTGCAGCAGTGAAGTACTGCCTGGTGAAAAACATTAGTATCCTTGTCGTTCTTAAAAGCAAGGATTTTGATAAGAGATAAGATTAAAAGATATTAAGCTATTAGTTCTTATGTTATTACTATTTGTGAGTAAGGATGCATAATTACATAAGATGTATTCCAGATTTTGGTACATAATTGATCTAACTACATGGACATCTTTTTGAACCATGATATGAAATTAAAATTATGTTTAATCCTACTAATATATCAGACTTACAGCAGAAAAAAAAGTATATTAATCAGATGCAAAACCCATCAATGTAAGCTGACAAGAAAGGCTTCATTATTATTTGTTATTAATTATATAATTCATTGTGAATAGTATACAATATTATTTATAATAATTCTTTATGAATAATACTGCAAGTATTTTTCATTAACTAAAAAGTGTGCAGAAAAAGAACTGTGTATTGCATTAGAATCTTGATAAACTGAAAAATCTGGAACAGAACATACATCTGTACATATCTATAAAAAGTAGGTATTTGAATGCATCAAGGTCTGCATAATATCTTCTGGTTGTAGCACTTCCCTCTTTTTGGCTCTGCGTTTTCCAGTGTGTAATATGTCCAAATCAGGGGTGAATTTGATCATCTGAATTACTGTAAATTTTATTATTTTCTTAGAAGCCAAGAAAAATTTTATGGCACAGGCATTTAACATAGATTGTAAATACCTTCATAATAATGTTCTTTGGAGGTATTTTAAAATTCATAGTGTATTTCTTCCTCATATAACAAAAAAAGCATTCTTTTCTTACTTAAGTTTAAATTATATAAATGACAAAATATTACAGATGTGAAAGAGATACCCAAGTGCTCTAAGCTTATTTAAACAGCAAAAATGAATATAAAAGAATTATTATTGATACTAAATTTCCCTAAATATTGGTAAAAACGTGAAGTAAATTCTCAGTGTTTAGAGCCAATAGTTATCATGGTTTCTTGGATCACTATGATACCATCACCTATCCATCCAAATGCTTCTAAAAGATTCAAGACTGGCAGAAACCAAGTAACTATACACAAAGGAAAGTGCTGCTCATGTGTCCCATGTGGAAAACATCTAACCTTTTTCTGACATGAAAGGATCACATACAGGATTTTGAAAGATTTTGATTTTCTTTAGTCCTCCTTCATGAGAGTTCTTTGAAGAGTTGGAGTTGCAAGACTTGCTGTGCAAGAAGCCACTGAAAACCAAGTCAGAGAGCACTGCCCAAATCGGATATTCTAAGAAAAGTGATGTGTATCCAGCGATTCTTGCTCCTGTGAATTTGTTCTCATCCAAAGGCTAGACCTAACAGAGCTGAAGGATTATCATGTTATCAGATTTCTAAGCCAAGCAAATTAGGATGGTTTTCAACAGCTGGTTCCACCAGCCTTACATTATACAATGAAGATTGTCATTCAATAAGAAATATATGAGCTGCTGGCTCTGATAAGATTCAATAAATATTGGCTCTGCAAGGCTGAACTCTTTAAATTATAAGTGCTTCTGGAAAGGACAATTCCTGGCATCTCGTGAGTCACTGAGAATTAAAAATTGATGTAAGAGCCTTGTGAAGGAAACAAATCTTCACTCATAGCATTACTGTTTATAATGTTTGTAAGAGACCTGGGTTAAGAATTTCTGATCCACTAAAACATCATAAGCAGACATCTGAATCTATGGCATCATGAAATGCAACTCTGAGTGCCTTAAAACATTCAGTTTTGTTATTTATTTTTCCATCTTTTTATAGTCATTACCAGAAGTAATGGCATCAGAGTTAAGCATGTCCAGGAATGCATGGCAGAATGAGAAACTCTTGTCTTGCCCTTACTGCTTCACGTCCAAGTTAATGAGGGACCATGAGTTAATGTGAAATTGGTTTTCCTGCTATTAACATGTGAAGATATAGAACTGCAATTACCAGAAATATTGAAAAAAATCCAAGGATGATAATATCAATAGCTATGAACTGCAGGTAGCTAAGGGAAGTTTGTTTCAGTCCTGATCCTCCTCCTGAAGCTCTGGTGGGACTTACCATTCACTAAGAAAAAATAAAAAAAATTTAAAAAATTAAGTCACAATTGATTGGAAAAGCATTCCAGTCTTGGGAAGAAATAAAGCAGACAAGTTGACAATACTACATATTCATGAGTGCTGTCTGATGTAAAGCAATAAGGAATCTATATGTCTAGAGAAATACAAGACAAAAATGTGAGATCTGTGGGACTGTATTTAAAAATTTCTTAAGAATGAGTTTGCTTTGATGGAGGTTTACCCTTTGCTTTGATGAAGGTTTACCTTGTGTATTTGACCAAGAGAGAATTCATTATACGAAAAATAAAATAAGCTGTTAGTCATTCCTATATTCATTTTCAAGCATAACTGTAGAAAAAATTCTTGCTGAAATTTTGAGTAGCTGCATGATATCTTGAAAAACAAAAAATTTGCATAGGTAAGGATTGGATCTGATTTCTATTGATCCAATAGAAATCAGATTGGATCTGATTTCTGTTACATGTAACATGTGAGGGTAAATATGCCATAGACATATTGTCTGCTATGGAAGAATTTATGAAACAGACTAAAAAAAAGGGGAGTTCCTTAAAAATGTGTGGATTTACCACTAGCTTACATTTTATTGTACTCTTTCTGGGAATGTGAATGCAACTCCAGATGCACCTTTATTCCATTTCTTTAAAACAACTGCTACTTGAATTTCTCATCCTTATAATTAGAAATGCTGTACCTATAGCAGCAAAACAGATTATTCAATTTACTTGTTGGCTGATGCATTCTGGCTGAGTTGCTCTAGAACCAAATTGCTGCTTGTCCCTATTTTGTACTTTGTGTAAAGCTGATGGAAAGCTTTTCAGTGAGTTATTCAAAACTTTCTTTTTTTAGATCTGATTCTGAGTTTCTTTTTACTTTGCACTGCTTAACAAGTCATAAAGAAATTTCTTATTCTGGTTGCCTGCTGAGGTTGAATTTCTGAAAAAAAAATGGAGTGTGAGCTAATATTTTTAGTTCAGGATAAGTGGAAAGAAAAAAAAAACCCAACAAAATTCAGCATCAGATGCAGTGTCATTGCAATGAGCAATCAAATGTCAAGTTGTTTACTTAGGCCATGAAGCCCAAATAAAATTACAATACAGTGCATTCTCAGGAGTCCTACCACTGAATACCAGGGAGAAGAGACCACCACCTTGTTCTGCACTTCCCCTCTTTGGGAAGCTGGAGAGAGCCATGAGGTCATCCCTCCTGCTCTCCAAACCAGAGGAACCTGAAGTCCTCAGCTCCTCCTTTCAGCCCTCTCATCAGCTGCTCTTCATGCCTTCTTCTGGATGCACTGCAGGACCTTCACATCCTCACACTGTGGGTCCCAGACCTGCACACAGGGCTCAAGGTGAGGGTGTGCCATCAAAAATGGAAAGGAAAGGGAAAGGGAAATGGAAAGGGAAAGGGAAAGGGAAAGGTGCAGCTGGAGTAGTACTGGAAAGTAGTCAAAAGAAATTGTGGGAAATTTTGTTGTGAGAAGTTCTAAATTAAGAGGGGTTAGAAGCCCTTGTGTAAGGCTTAGGCTTTTTTAATCCTGGAGCTTGGTTGAGGGAAAAAGAACTGTGGTTGGAGTGGGGCTGCAAAGGCTCTGTCCAAGGAAAGAATAGATGGAGAGAATTTTGCTGTCAGCAAAAGGCTTTGAGGACTTTCATAAGGCTTGTCCTTCAATAATGGTTTTAATAAATTCATAATTTCTCATAGATATCCTATAATTTCCCTGTAAGGAAAAATCATTTAAATGGTCCTTTGAATGCCTAAGGTTACTGTTGCTTCAATTAGGTCAGCGACTATAATTCAAATGAAAATATGGCAATCTTTCTTTTCAAAAATAAACAGAGATATGTCCTAATTTCCCATGTTTCAAAAAAGGTCCAAGACGTAATACTTTACTCATATGGGTTTTTTATGCTAGTTTGCACTGTTTCCTGGAAGGTAATGTGTCTTCTGGTGAAGAAAAACCCCCATGACTTGCTTAATTGGTAAGGAGTTCTGAAGTGCCAAATGGAGTATACCAGACTTGTAATCAAATTTTCATTAGCTGTTTTTGTACTACTGCCTCCTCTCAAGTGTGTTAGCTTGAAACTGGTATTGAAAATAAGTGCTAATAAATGCTGGTTTTTTAAACTAAATTCAGGTATTGTAATTATTAAATTAACTGAAGGAAGGCTGAGCAAATTGAACAAAGATATGACAAGGATCAGAGGGACAGCAAAAACCAGGAGATTACTATGGGATGTTTAGGTGACAGTTTGAAGAGAGAAAATGATGACTCAAGCAAGATTTGTGTGAAATCGGAGGGAGTAACAAGAGAGTTCTGTGGCCACATACAAGCAGCTGCTGTTTGTTCAATAGCTGTCTCTGGCTGAGTCTGTGGCTTCATCATCATAATATGTACTACAAACTTAATAAATACTATTTTTGACTATTGTGTGTGGGCGCTCAGCTGATCTACTAACTGGTACTGGGGACCAGGAAAAGCAGGGCTGGGACAGAAGAAATCCTACAGGTTCTGTAGTCAACCAAATTCAACAATCTCAGGTAAACTGGATTATATTATGTTCTTCATATACAATCTGTTATAAGTAAAGAATAGAGTGTGCTCACTGCTTTTCAGTGTTGATCATCATTTATGTGATACTGAAAATTTTAATCTTTGTGTTTTCAATTGAGTCTCTGAACTAAAAGCTAAAAGCACTGAAGGTATGCATCTTCATGATTGTTCTCAGCTAACTCATTGTAAATTCTAGCATGTGTGTGGCAAATATTTCACTCTCTTGTTTTGATTTGTCTCTTAAAAGATGTGCCATTCAGGGATATTCAATGCCTTATGGTGGCAATATGCATATCCAGCTTAAAGTAGATTTTGGAGTATGAGAGAATTGAAACAGAAACAGTTTGTGACTCAGTTTCTGCTCTAGAGGATTATTGTTAAGTAAATGCTGAGATTAAAAAACAAAAAATAAAATCCAGACAGGAGCTAGTTTATATTTTAATTAAATGTGATATTGCTGCTTTTTTAACTACTACAATGTAAAAGAAACAGTAATTAGGCTAGTATTTGCAGATATATTTCTAAAGTGAAGAAAAATAAACAAAATAAATGAGGTGAAGTTTATATTCTCTGAATTCTCACTTTCATTATAATTCCTGACTTTTTCACCGACCCCCAGATGGAATTCCATAAGTATCTACATGGGAGCACTGGGACTGTAGAACAGTGTAAATCAATGGCTGGTATTTGTGAAAGTCATCTGGAATTAATTACACAGACCTCTTTTTCATAACTGTGATACACAGCTATTTGTATAAAGCTGTTCTTAAAATAAAAGTAATTTCTATACAGAAGTAGGGGCTACGTTTTCAGATGAAGAAGTTTTGAAGGAGTGCACTGGGCATTGGCCTCAACATCCAGAATTTCATGTCCACTGCCTTTGCTGCCTTGATTTTGGCCATGCCTTGGCCATTTCCTCTAGACAAATTTAATATTGTCTGGTGAAATATGTAAACATCTTGCCAGGTGTTTTTTTATTTGTTTCTTTGCCTTAATTATTCCTTATTAGAGTAACATGATAATCATTTGGCATGGTTTCTTAACATGTCCTTTTTGCAGATGGGTATTTATATTAAGCCATCTCTCCCTCTCTCCTGGCTTTATTTCTTTCTCATCCATTGCAGGATTTATTGCTGCTGAGTCAAATGACTGCAACTATCCAGAATATGTCTCTGCAAAGGCATAGTAAGATGGTATGATTTAATACCAAGTATATCACAAGCATGGACATTTGTCATCTTCACTTTATGAGCATAGCTCTCTTGAATTCCATGAAACCATGCTTATTTACACCTGCTGCAGGTTTGTCTTAAATAGTCAAGATGTAATCAAATTTATTCTTATGTATATTCATTGCTAGCTGCATTAGTTTTTTTCCTTTGGGTTTTCCTAAACATAATGGAAATAAGAATTAGAGTTTGATGACATAAAAAAGCAAGTCCAAAGTTCCTGGCCACAGTCTCTTGCCAGTACTTCCATTAGCTTAGATCTGCACCAAACCAGTCTGTCAGCATCCTTGCTGTGCTCTGTCAAGACTCTGTGCTTATCAGAAAAATGCTTGCCAAAGTAGTCAAATATTGATTAGGAACATGTTAAATAGAAGGAATAAATTGGAATTGGCTTTGTGACACAGTATATATTTGTGTGCATATATATATGTGTGTACATGTTTTTCCATATTTTAATATATATATCACTTCAAATTAAATCTGACAACAAAGTCTTATCAAGAATCTTCAAAGTCTAGAATTAGGCTCAGAATAAGTGAGTCTTCTAAGAAGTGTTACTGCATGGACAAATTGCTTAGACTGGTAATATATAATAGGTGTCTACTTTAATATTGATATTAATATTAGTAATTATATAATTTTACTGATATTAATTAATATTAATAGAATTATATAATTTTTGAAATACCCACTAGGATCATCCAGTCTGACTATTAATCTAACAATACCAGGGTAACAAAGAAACCATGTCTCCAAGTGCCACATCTACTCATTTTTTTGAGAACTTCCAGGGATAGTGATTCCACCACTTCCCTGGACAGTCAGTTCTGCTTCTCAGACAACCCTTTTGGTAAAGAATTTTTCCTAATATCCAATATAAACTTCCCTGGTACAATTTGAGGCTGTTTCTTCCTATCCAATCTTTAGTTACGTCACCTAGCTCCCACATCCTTTCAGTCAGTTGTAGAGGATGATAAAAAACTTAAACTCCTTTTCCCCATGCTAAGCACCCCCAGCTCCCTCAGCTGCTCCTCATCAGGCTTGTGCTCCAGACCCTTCACCAGTTACGTTCTCCTGCTTTGTACATGCTGTGTCACAGTACATCAAGAACCAGGAGACACTTGATTCCACTTACCTAAAAGAAGCCAAATGATATTTTTTAAAACTAGTTTCTCCAGAACAGAAGAATGTTATTCCCACAGTGCTCTGAAGTCTTCTCTCATATGTCCCTATTCAAAGCTCCAAGTATTTTTCAGTAGGATCCATAGGTGGCCATGGATTATTTGAGTTCAGGGGTATTGAATTTCAGAGTTTTGAAAGACCTTGATTGTCCTTCACAGTGTAGGTGTCTGCTAGCAGTAAATTCCAGTTACACTGTTCAGAACTTAAACACTTTTTGCTAATTTATGCCAAAACAATATGCAGTCCCACAAGTGTTTAACATTCAAGCTTCTAACATTCTCAAAGCAAAGAAGCATGCATTGAGTTTTGGATAACATTTTATACAAAAGGAAAATTAGATTAAAAAATTAGAGAAGTCTCCTTCAGAACTCTTAAAAGATTAATTCTTATTTTATTAGCTTTAAATTTTATTCTCACAGTGAATGTATCTACCACTCTGGGATAAGGAAAGTTAAAGAAAAGATAATTGATCTTTTAACTTTGTTTTCACACAGGATGGTGAGGCCCTCAACACAGACAGAGATCAACATGGGTTCAAACCATCTATCCTAAGCTCATGCTCAGTAGCTTTTCATTCTCACTAGGACACCAGTCATTTCTGAGAGACTGTCTTTACAATAAAATTTCACAATATGTAAGTTAGCCATTGGCCAATTTAGCCATTGAGTTTTCTTATCCTACTTTATTTCTGCTGGTTTCAAGAGTCCAGAGGGCAAAACAAAAAAGATAGGGATTTGAGGAGAAGTAGGACACATTATATTACACTTGGCATAGACTGAGGATAATGTTAAATAGAATAATTTAGCAGCTACATCACTTCCTTGCACAGCCTGTTGCAGTGCTTGACAACCTTGCTTTTGATGAGGACATTTTTGTTCATACCCCATTTTGATAATACCTCTCCTGGCACAGCTTGAGGCCATTGCTTCTTGTCCTTTCACTAGCTGCCTGGTAGAAGAGGCTGACCCTCACCTGACTAAAAGCTCCATTCCATAGTGGTAGAGAGGAACAAGGTCCCCTTTTCTCCAAGCTGGACAACCCCAGCTCCCACAGCTGCTCCTCACAGGACTTGTGCTCCAGACCCTTTACCAGCTCCATTGTCCTTCTCTGGATATGTTCCATCCCCTCAATGTCTTTCTTGAAGGGAGTGGCACAGGACTGGAGGTGGGGCCTCAGCAGGGCCAAGCAAATCGGGACAATCACTAATCAGGACAATAACAGTGTCCTAGACACTGTTATTGATGTCACCCAGGTTGCTGCTGGCCCCCTGGGCACACTGCTGGCACCCCCAGGTCCTTTATCCCCATGCAGCTTTCTAGCCCCTCTTCCCCAGTCCTGCAGTACTGCCCTGGGGCCATTGTGATCCAGCTGCAGGACTTTGGTGCAGCTGCAGCCTCTTCCCAAACTCTTCCCAAGAAAGAATTCCAGAGACGTTTTTCTTCATCACAGTCTCTACCCTGTGCAGTAACATACTCCTGTCTTTTCATAACTCCACTTTCCTCTGATCTGCTCAAATGCTGTAGGGCTGGATCACTGGATTTGAAAGAAGTCTCTTTTATCTGCTACCTATTATATTTGTCTTATAGTGACATTACACTTTATACCAGAGGCTGGTTAATATGAGCAGAACATTTAGTGAAAGAGCACGAATCTGTGCTAATTTTCTGTTTCATCTCACTTCCCCTGGACCTATAAGTTAAGATCAGCTAATAGCTTTCTTTTTAATGAGAGTTTAGTGGCAAAAATGCTGTTTTACAACTGTATTTAGTGTTGTCATGGTTACACAGTTGGCAGATATTAGATGTTATGTTAAAAGAGGTTATCTTTTTTTATCTGCTTAGGGTTTTTTTTTCTTGAATGAATTATAGAAATTAAGAAACCGAAATCATTAATTGGCTTGATTTGTTAAAGAGACTTCAGGGAAAAAAGAGAAAACTTTTTCAAAGTTTTCCTAAATATCACTTGAAGGTTGTTTTGCATCTTCTGTAACTGCCATTTAATATTATGTGTAATTAGGGCACAGTTCAGTAAAATTGCACTATTTAAATTTATTTTCTCCAGAGTCAAAAGACTTTATTCTGATAGTGGGCTGAAGGACTAAAGGAGCAATTGCAGCAACTGCTCCTAATAGTACTTGTGGGATGAGAGTAGTGAATGCAGATGTCACATACTCTTCAAAGGGTAACATTTAAATAATATTTGCTTTCCAATAAATTTTAATAGCAAGACAGTTGCTATTAACTGATGTAAGAAATATTCACAGTTGAATTTTCTGGAAGAAAATTTCTGGAAAAACAACAAGAAAAGTTCTGGCAGAACAATTACACAGGCTTAAACTAGTAGTTTTTACAAATGTAAACCTGAAATTGAATACTGAACATTACCTGTCTTCTAACTCAATACAGTGCTCAGAGAAAACACTGATTATATCTTTATGTCTTATTTATTTGCTTTCTGAACTGCACAGTTATGCACCCCATTGAACTTACCTGCAAGCCTTCTTTAAAGAGTGAAGAACCTGTGGCAATCACCAAACATATGAAGGGCAAACAAGGGCAAGTGTCGGATTCTTCACCAGGGATTTGGTAACCCTGGATATGTGGACAGATTGGGGAATGAGATGCTGGAAAGAACTGCAGAAAGGCACCTGGTGGTCCTGGTAAGTTGAACACGAGTCAGCAGTGCCCTGGCAGCCAGGAGGACCAGACTGGGGTGTCCTGAGGGGCATCAGGCACAGCATCACCAGCCAGACAAGGGAGGGGATTGTCCCCTCTGCTCTTCTCTGCTCTGGGGTGGCCTCACCTCGAGTGCTGGGGGCTGTTTTGGGTGCCACAGTATAAAACAGACTCTAAACTGTTAGAGTGTCCAAAGGAGTGCCATGAAGATGGTGATGGTCGGAGGGGGGAAGCCACATGAGGAGGAGCTGAGATCACTTGGTCTGCTCAGCCTGGAGGAGACTGAGATGAGGGGAGACCTCATTGCAGTCTACAAATTGCTCGTAGGGGAAGAGGAGGGGCAGGCACTGATCTCTTCTCTGTGGTGCCCAGTGACAGGACCTGAGGGAATGGTCTGAAGTTGTGTCAGGGGACGTTTAGGTTGGGTATGAGGAAAAGGTTCTTCGCCCAGAGGGTGGTTGGGCACTGGAGCAGGATCCCGGGGAAGTGTTCACAGAACCAAGCTGACATAGTTTGGAAAGAATTCAGACAATGCTCTCAGGCATTTGGTGTGGCTTTTGAGGATGGTGCTGTGCAGGGCCAGGAGCTGGGCTTGATGGTCCTCAGAGGTTCTTTCCAACTCAGCATATTCTGCAACTGTGTGAGTATGAGTGTGTGCTATGAAACTTGAGCGAGGGAATGATCCTTATGAGTCCTGACTTCCTAGTTCAGATAACTTGATTGACAAATATTCTTGCTATTACTCTGGAAAAAAACAGGATATTGAAAATTCAGCTACTCTTAACCTCCACTGTTATGGTTGAGATATATACTTCAAGTGAAAAAAATGGCAGACAGCCTTTTTGTTCTTTCTTGAGTTTCATGATAATTGTAAATGGGTATCCACACCAACCTGAGGGTATAGTTTCACTTTCTTCTTGCTGGTATTG